>NC_139606.1:106650189-109255189 GCF_964270895.1 Podarcis filfolensis
TTAAAATGAATGTGAAATGGCAGTCTTGCCCCCTGAAGTGTCTTGCAAGTTAATGAACACCAGGTCAGTTGTGTGATCTTCTCTTTCCCCTTTTCTTTCCTGTTTTGGCAGAATAGCAGCACAGTTGAAGCTTAATCAGAAGAAAGGCCCATAACACTAACTTGTCTCCTGCCAAATTAGAACAATGGAGTGGTATGCAACTGCTCTTTACTCAGGAGGAGACCCGTTGAAATGAACGTATGTGACTAAGCCAGGTCAATTAATTTCAGTGGGTCTACTCTGAATAAAACTTGGTTAAATGTCACCCATAGACTTCCATAGAGAGGGGTGTATGTGCAGAAACCAATCTACTGCACAAATGTATAGTTTTGCCTCTGGCTCCAGCAGCTTCTGGCATGTGGCCCCTGGAAGGTTGCTCAGCGGGGAATGTGGCTCTTGAGCTGTCAAAGGTCCCCCCCCCCTTGGTTTAGCAGATACCAGTGAGCCTATCTTCGTCCTGGGCTTGCTCATTCCCCTCCTCCCCTTTCCTCCATCCAGGTGTCTGGGAGGCGGCATTCGGAAGCTTCTGCTGTGAGTTAGCACCTGCCTCCTGTGCTGTCAGCACTGTGGTTAACACTTTACTATGGATGCTTTCAACAAGCGAGTGTCAAAAACCTTAATACGACGATGACGGGTTTGAAATGAACCATAATTAATGTCTGTTTCCAGGCATCTGCATGTGTCTTCCAGGGAAACCTACCCAATACCTAGTTGAGTATAAAGGTCTTTAAGGGCTTGTTTAAATGCTAGGCATGTCTTTTAAAGGGGTGGCTTCCATTCAGTGACAAGCATAAGCCACTTTTGCTGCTAGGAAACTTGATTTCTTTTTAGAAATATTATTCTGTTATTGTAAAATTATTTCATTTCTGTTTACTTACTGTTCCTGTGTTTCGCAACTTTATGTTGGCATTTTTTTTTCATTTGTCTGCACTTTTGATTTAGAAAAAAGAAGGAAAACACACCCTGAAAGCCAAATTTAGCAATTTGGTGGGTGAGTTTGACATGTAAGAAATGAAATCCTACCAAACGGCATGGAAATGAGTTCTGGGTCTTTGGTGTCTGAGCTAGTCCTACTCTTCTCATGGAAGAAGTGGACACTTGTAGTTTCTCTACCACTAACCCAAAGTGTGCAGTTTAGTTTGATAGTGCTCCATTCATTTTTCTAAGTGTGACTCCTTCATTGCATTTCAAATGGCACCCGTTAAAGCCCTCATGGGAGTTGTTGTTCAAAACATCTGGAGGGTACCAGGTTGGGGAAGGCTGGTTCACGCTGTTGAGTTACATTTTTATAGTCTCTTTTAATGCTGTAAAGGTCTGGCCAAGCTCAAAGTGAGGAATTGATTGAACAACATGAAATTGTTCTGGGACTGAGTGGAATTGTGCCAGCATAGCAAAATCAGCGTTGAAAAGGCATTTAAACTGGTAGTGGTCATTTTGGCTGTGATCAGATAACAGGTATGAACGTTGCTTGCGAGACCTCTTGTCTTGCTGCTATAGATAAAATGCTATTAGAATTCTCTAGAGTTTAGAGATGGGCGACTAATTTTGGATGGCCTTGGTAGCCTGCCAGGATTTGGGAGCATCAGTGATCTATGTCTTTCCCTCCCACGCCCCCTCAACCAAAAGAAAATCCTTTGGCAGGTGCTTTGGAAACATTCTGACTTTCAGGGCCCTTCCAGAGTGCAACGCAGGTTCAGGGACCAGAACTTCTTATCTCACCTGAATTCCAGTCCTGAGGAAGAGCTAGGATTGACAGCTGATTTTTTTACTTGCTCTTTGGAGGCATTCTGAGTGCATCTTAAAAGCTGCATAAAGTCAGAGGCAAGGGAGAGAGGTGACGTGAGAGGGCAGTGACCGTGACGATTTTAAAATAGTTGTCCAGAAGTAGCCTTCTTTCCAAAGCCCATTCATTCATTCATTCATTCATTGCATTCATATTCCACCTTTTCTTTCAAAGAGCTCAAGGTGGCGGTACATCGTTCTCCCCCTCATCGTTTAATCCCCACGACATCCCTGTGAGAGTAGGCTAGACTGAGAGACAGGGACTGGCTCAAGGTGCTTCTTGACTGAGTGGGAATTTGAACCCTGTCTCCCAGGTTCTAGTCTAACACTAACCACTACACCAGCCCAGTAGAAAGTGAACTAGAGACATTTTGCATGCAAAGTGTGTCCTTTACCACTGAGCTATAGCCTTTCCCGTTCCGGCAGAAAGATCAAGTCACACACGATAGCATTCAGAAGTACGACCAGTGCTGCTGTAGCCTCGGCTATAAATTTCAGTACTCCTTCATCCTCAAAACGCCAGATGTATTATCCGAGGTGATCAGTCTCAACCCTGGCTCGTGATTTCTTCTTCTTCTTTAGTCGTAGCCGAGTAAGATTGTCTTCCATAAACACGGTTTTAACAATGAGTCTGTAAGTGACTGTGGAGGCCAATTTTGGATCCTCATGTCCTTCCACAGTGGGGACAATGGTTCCCGGGTGGGAGTTGATCACTGTGTGGATTTGCCAAGCGTGCCTTCCTCTTAGCACGTTTCTCCCTTGCATCCTGAGTTTGAGTGTCTTCAAAGTCCACGATACCTTTGGTAAAGGCTGTTCTCCAACTGGAGCGCTCGCAGGCCAGTGTTTCCCAGTTGTCGGTGTTCATACTACATTTTTTTAGCTTTGCCTTGAGACAGTCTTTAAACCTCTTTCGTTGACCACTGGCATTGCACTTTCCATTTTTAAGTTTGGAATAGAGTAGTTGCTTTGGAAGATGATAATCAGGCGGATATCCGCACAACATGACCAGTCCAACGAAGTTGATGTTGAAGAATCATTGCTTCAACACTGGTGATCTTCGCTTCATCCAGTACACGGATATTAGTTTGCCTGTCTTTCCAAGTGATGTGTAAGATTTTTCGGAGACACCGTTGAAGGAATCTTTCGAGGAGTTGGAGACGGCGTTTCTAAGTGGGCCATGTTTCACAAGCATACAGTAAGGTTGGTAGTACAACAGCTTTGTAAACAAGCATTTTGGTTTCCCTGCGAATGTCCCGGTCCTCAAACACTCTGCACTTCAATCTGGAGAAAGCCGCACTCGTAGAGCTCAGGCAATGCTGGATTTTGGCATCAGTGTTGACCCTTGTGGAAAGATAACTGCCTAGGTAGGAGAAGTGACCCTGACCCAGGCACATCAAAACCTTGGCGGGGCAAGATAAAGGTCAGGGAACAGTCATGCCAACATTCTTATTATAGCACATCATCCCAGGAATTGTTGGAAACCAGGGGTCTCCCAACATGAAGTCGCTTCTAATGGCTTGTGAAATGGCTGTCAAGTGGGCTGCAGTGTAATCTATTGCTGAATTTTATTAGGCAGCAGGGACAGCTGAACCTGTTCCGATGCTCCCAAGTGCCATGGACTCTCCTGTGCATCTGATATACCTGTTGTTTGCAGGAACGCCAACCCCATCTGCCAAGTTTCCTTGTTAATTTCTCCAGAGCCCTGCATTATTATGCATACCAACCACTTGCCTTTAGCAGGTGCAAAGGTGCAAAATTACAGCAAGGGGAATCGTGCACATGCAGTTCCCCAACATCTCCGGTACATCTGTGCTGGCATGAACCACAGCTGGGTCTCCATTTGTAGTTGATCTAGATTCCTTTCCCCTCCCTTTCCCTGCTCTTCCACCTGCGTCCATCTTCAGAGGCTTTCACTGTTTTCAGGTGGTACTGAGGACCACATTGGCTGCTGAGCAGGAGCTAAAAGCATTGTAGCCAGCTAAGTTCTACTCAAGAGTTGACATATTAAAAAGAATAGTCGTGCCTGTGAACATCAGTGGGTCTACTCTGAGTAGGACTAGCACTGGTTACAACCCAGTGTCTGTACCTCTTTATAAATAAGCTACATTTGCATTGCTGTACTTTGAGTCTTACACATCCCTGATAAATTTTGAGGACTTGTAACTTGAAAATTTATTCTGTTCAAAAGTCTTTGCGCACCGTGAGAGGAAAGTATTCTCTGAGTGGAGACATGCTGTTTATACTTATAACAGAAAGAACCAACACTTCACATAGGGTTTTTAATGTTCCTAGTGGCACATTTTAAGTGGTCTCGATTTTGGATTATCACCAAAGAGAAAATTTATGCACCTCTACACGTTTCAGAGCCTTAAGTCTGTTAAGGGAAAACTGCAACATTCCTTAGTTGTTCTGGATACAGCTTCAGGGCAGCATCATTCTGACTAGATAAGCCAGACATATACAGTATATATAAATATTCAGCTCTCTAATACAGAATTGTTAGGTAGGAAGCAGACCTTCCCTGCCCCTGGGACAGAAAAGTAATACATATGAACGTTTGGATAATCTGAAGCAGCATGTAAAAATAAATACAGATCCAGCAGATTTGCTCTGCTCTAGCAGAAAGGATTCACGTGAAATAATAGTCATGGGAAAATATTTATTACCAGTTTAATAACTTGTAAGTGTTTAAGAATAGGACTTGGGGCTGAAATCTGACATAAAATTTAGCAGGCACCTGGGAAACTGTACAGTGGTACCTCGGGTTACAGACGCTTCAGGTTATGCGTTTTCTGGTTGCGCACTGTGCTGAACCCAGAAGTACCAGAACAGGTTGCTTCCGGGTTTTGGTGCTCGCGCATGCGCAAAAACATCAAATCACGACACGTGCGTGTGCAGATGCAGCGCTGCAGGTTGCGAAGGTTCCACTGTAATTCATTACAGAGCATTCTGCAGCTGACTTCAAAGTCACTATACTTTCAACAAAAAGACTTCACAGGAAGCTCTGGCATAAAACTACAGAACCAGCAAATTCTGTTGTACTCAGTTTGGACTAAATCAGGACTCTGGTTTGCTCTTTCCCTGTAGGTGTTAACAGAATCTTAATGTGATCCTTCCCCACCCCCCCAACTATAATTGCTCTCTTGAATGGGCTCCTCTGTTTTGCTCTTGCATATATTTGTGACTTGCAGAGAAATGCCACAGACCCACTGCCACCCTTTTAATCTATGACCTTTTAATCTGTTTGCAATTTCTCCCTCTTGTGAATGAGTATCTTATCTGCCCCGGCATCTGGGGATGGCACTTGCAATGAAGGAAGTGGACTTCCCCACTTGGGGGCCTTGTGCTGTGATAAATCTGTTTTGTAAGATGCTACAGGACTACCTGTTGTGTTTACTGCAACACGCTGCTACCTCTCTGGCAAGCCTCAAAATTGTAGCAGTGGATTCTGCTGAGCACTAGAAAAAGATATGTAGTCCACACTTTGCCTTGATAACCTCAGCATCTAATTTCAAAGCCTCCCTTCATGCAGTTCTTACAGTTTTGTTATTTAGTAATAACAGGAGGGGAGCACTCTGCCCAAAAGAACTGCAGAACGAGAGGCTTATAAGAGATCTATGACTCTGAAGTGTGAGCAAAAGAGAGGTGTGTGAATTATATGAAACCCTGGCTTTGGTGCACATTGAGGAGTACTATATATCTTAGTGCTAAATCATGTTTCTATTTTATATCTTATCCATGAGTGTTTGGGGTTGTTTTTACTCTTTTTAAAAACTAGTCTTTAATGTGTGCCTTGGTTGGTGTTATGCTGAATGCTGAAAGTAACTATTGGAGGAAATTTGTGTTGTTCATTTATTATATGAAATACTCTTGGTGGTTAATTGTTTTTAAAAATATAAAGCTTCCTATTCATCATAGTTGCATAAAACAATATGGAAATGTCTACCAATTCCTTTAGCCTGCCTCTACATTTCTTTCTAATGCCAAATCATGGAAGCAGAATAAATTTAGAAGTGCCAAGCAGTTCTCTGCAAACAGACCAGGTTTGCCTAATCTTCATTGTAAAATTTGATAATATTTGCATGGGTGCGTTTTCATTGAACATACAGTACTTCATGTATTGCTTGTTTGTTAATTTCTTCCAGTAGTCACGTTCAGCATTAACACGTTTCAGAGAAGCATTGTTTGGTACTAAGACATATAACAGTCATTCACACACCAAAACCAGTACCGCTTGCTGGTGGCATCTGTATGCAAACAAACAAACAAACAAACAAGACAGGTTATCTGCCTCAAATTTTGAGATTTTATTTGCTTCTAAAAGACCCTCTTTCCACTCTAGGCAAATTCTCCCATTCCTTCCTTGTATTTTGGAGTCCTGCTTATTTCCCTTTGTGCCTTTGTGCTACAGTTTGAATCCTCCATAAGAGCATGGTACCTATAGTTTCTTCAGCCAAAGCCTGATGGTTGCTCAACAACTGCTGGATACGTCATGCAATAAGATGCTTCAGCTCATGAATCTGAAATGTCATTTTCCTTTTTTAGCACCATCATGATGTTTGTGCCACATTTAGTTGTGATTCACAATCGCCTCCTGGATCATCTTCTTCGTTCCCAGCAGTGCTTCTGTCTAGCCAGTGTCCCTTGATTTGAGGTCATATGTTTTATTCCCCCTTCTTTATTCTGGGCTTATTTTTTCAGCAAGAAACTGCTTTGCAAATAAAGTGGCCCATCAGCTGCTTTCTAGTGATATGGAAGGAAGGCAGAGCCTTCATTTCTGACATTCCTTTCTCCCTTTCATTTCCAAGCTTCCAGGAAGCGTAGGGCATAAGGGGTGGTGATGAGCTACTTGGAAACTGGCAGATGCATTTGTCAGGACCAGATCTGCCCCTGACGCCACCAGCTTCTGATATCTAACCTAATTTCCCCCAAAGCCACAGTTGTGTCTACGAAGAAGAAAAGCGTAACGCTGGTTATGCTAGCGAGGCTTTTAGCAAGATGTCACTGAAGAGTTTCTACTTAATTCCAGAAGCATTTAACGGAGAGTTAGCCTGGTAAATTAACAAGTCAGCTGTGCACTGAACTGACGGCAGATCTCAGCCCTCTGTGCTTTGACGGCTATCAAAGCTTGCATTAATTTGTTCTTCCTAGTACAATAATGCTGGAGTGTAGGAAGGTAAGGAATCGTCCCCTTTATGGAGAAAGAAGCAATAAAAATATCCCGAGCGCTCTGCTTTGCTTCAGAAGCAGAAAGAGATAGAATTCTAATGCCATGGAATTATTGCAGGAGTAGAAGAAAAATCATCCTTCAAGAGGGTGCATTGAGTTTTGGAGAAAATAAAACCCACTACTTGCAGGTCTCATTTGTCATTTGTGGGAAAATCTCCTTGCTTTATGACCCTTTTAAAAAGTGGGATTTTCCCCCCCATATAGCCTCAACAATGAAAAAAAAAATGGGAAGAAAAGAGAATTAAGCGGGTAATGTTCTCTAGAATTCATTCTTTCTGATCCCTGCTTTGGATTTAACGGAGGAGGATGGGTCATATACTTGGACTCAAGGCGTTCTCTGGAGGTGGCATTTTGGCACCTGACCTGAAAAACCAGAAATGTTCTCCCAATCTCTCCTCCTGCACATGTACCCATCTCCCACTTGCTGACCGTGCTGCTCTTGAGAAGCCTTCTGCAAAATTTAAAAAAGCAGAGAAGGTTGATTGTCTTAGTGGTACTTGTTTGTGGTGGATGGAAATACTAATTAAAAGACAAAGCTGGTAAACTTATTTAGCTTACAATATTTGGAACCTCAGACTGCATTTCTGCTAGTGAGCCTGCGTCCCCTCCTGTCCCCACTATCGGGTTTTGCTTTGTGATGAGAATGGGAAGCAATTTTGTCTTTTGAACGGACTAGGTGGGGCCAAGAGTGCAATATCTTGTAGAGCCCCAATGTGCTTCTGTAGAGAAGCACGTTGGGGCATACACGTCAATGTTTGGCCCCCAAAGAATGAAGCTTAGTCAGGGAAGGGGTTAGATGCTGTTATGGCTTCTCCTTGTATATGTTCTTCCTTGGAGAAGGAGAGAGTGCTGTATAGGCTGCATGCAAAGGTCCTATGGGCCAGTTCGAACCACCAGTGGTCCACCCCATTTCATTTGGGTGGTCCATGGCTTGTCTATCAAAATGGAATGCAAAGTCATGGTTGCAGGACACTTGATTTCAATCTCTGTTTTAAAGATTCGTCTTTTAAGCATTACTCTGTGTGTGTTTGTGTTTGTGGGTATGCTTTGAACATCCTAGGCCTAGCCTACTTCACAGGGTTGTTGAGAGGATAAAATGCAGGTGGGAGAACCATGTACACCACCTTGAGCTCCTTGGAAGAAAGGTGGGATAGAAATGTCATGATGTTGATGATGAAGTTTTTAATGTTTGAAGTTTTATTCTGTTTTTAGTCCTCTGTTGGGAGCCTCCCAAAGTGGCTGGGGAAACCCAGCCAGATGGGCAGGGTATAAATAATAAAATTAATAATAATAATAATAATAATAATAATAATAATAATAATAATAATTATTATTTAGTGTTCTGCTTCAGGGGAGGGTATTGCTGAACTTTTTAAAGATAACAGTTTCCCGTTTAATTCTCATTGAAACCTTTGACCAGACATTTATCATGAACATTATTGATGGCAGCAAAGCAAACTGCCAAGTGACTGGCTCCAAGCTGTCAAGATTTTCACTTGTTTGGCTCTTCTCACTATGATTTTCAGCCACCGTCAGGGAGTGGGCTGTTGGTGCAAGCTGAATCTTATGTGCTTCCATTAATAAATAAAGGAGGGAGTGTAGGGACAGAGAGCGATTGTAGTTGCCTCCGGAGGCTACGAAAGCCCTGTGTGCACGAACTGACTTTTTGGTCTCTTTTTGTTTCATCTTGTCCCACCCTCAGGCTAAACTTGGTGGAGGCCTTTGTGGAAGACACAGAGCTGAGGCAGTTTCTTCAAGAAGACGTGCTCCATCGCTTTCCGGACTTCAACCGGATAGCGAAAAAATTCCCCAAGAAAGCCACACTCCAGGACTGTTACAAAATATACCAGGCTGTTAATCAGATACCGAATGTGATAGAAGCACTGGACAGAGTTGACGGTGATGCATTTTCACTGTTGTGCTATATCTGGAATCGCCATTTTCTTAAGCTGGCGAGAGGCAGCGAGGACTTGAATACAGTTGCTTGCTTCATAATATGGATTCCATTGGGACAAGGGTGGAGTGGCTTTATCCCTCCAGATATTGCCGACCTGCAACTCCCACTGTCCCTGGCTATGCTTGCTGGGATAATGGGAGTTGTAGCTCCATCAATACCTAGAGGGCCAAAACCTCTCCTTGCTTTCAGAGCTTGGGCTGCAGGGTTTGTGCGTGGGCTGCCCATCTAGGCTAGGAGCGCTGGAGGAGGAAATTGCCCCCAATATCTTTCTGATTCTTGAGTGGGCCTGGGATCAGGTTCCTGCCGCCCAGGGCTGCAGCCCACAATTCTCAGGCGCTGTCATAAAAGAGGAGGCATAAAGCCATCAAGCACAAAGCAAGAAAAACAGTAGAGGCAATAAAAGCTCCATATAAAACCAGCTGTAAAAGCTATAAAAGCAGCGCAAGGGCTGGAAAAAACACTGGCAATTAAAAGCAGCTAGTTTACGTGCTGAGAAGCCTTGGCAAATGAAAACGTCTTTACGTTAAAAAAAAAGACAACACATTCTTTCCTTCCTTTTTCACATAGAAAGTGTTGCTTTTGCAGGACTAATTTGTGAAGTGCATGGCTAATTTTTCCTCCAGTTTTAAAGTGTTTTAGAGCAGCGTTTGCCAAGCCAGTGCCCTCCAGAGCTGGTTGGGGGTTGTTGGGAATTGTAGTCCAAAATCCTCTGGAGGGCAGAGGCTTAGCAGAACATCCAGGCTGTTTCCACCTCTCTCCCCACCCCACAACACCTGGTTTCAATATTAATAAGTGTATCTTCTCAGTCAGGGCAATTTAAAGTAGAAGGTTGGATTTTTTTTTTTTAAAAAGCAAAATGGTGAACTTAAGAGAACTGCCTTGCTCATTAAGAGAAGAAAAAGGATGGACTATTTTGACCTCTGCAGATGTACTTTTCTGATTTGAATGTGCCAGTAGCTAAGAAAATGAAATGGGAATGTCTGAAATATATATTAAAAGCACTCTTTAATTTGGCAGCCCGAGGAATACATTGTGTCTGTTGTCTTTTAAAAAATTAAAATTGTGTCTGCAGTGTTTGCAACCTTTCCCTGAAAATTGGCTTCTGTATTGCTCTTTAGAGAGCGATTCTTGCTTTAAACATATTTGCCGTTTTGATCTGTTTTTAATTATCTTATATGTAGATTGCCTTGAGATGGCAGTTTACAAGGCAAGGAATAAATTGATGGTGATTATGATACATGTTTGTGTTTTTCCTTTTTTTCAGAAAACAGCAAAACATTAGTACAAGC
Organism: Podarcis filfolensis; assembly: GCF_964270895.1. Lineage (NCBI taxonomy): Eukaryota > Metazoa > Chordata > Lepidosauria > Squamata > Lacertidae > Podarcis > Podarcis filfolensis. The sequence goes on from NC_139606.1 coordinate 106,660,486, forward strand.
AGTGTTCACAGGACCTCTGAAGGAACTGCTGTCTGACTTCTCCAATTTCCAAAATATGATTGATGAAACTTTGGACATGAACACGGTAATCTGAAGGAAGCAGAATAATGTGGCTTGGTTTTGTCAAAGATGTGCTGGGTGGATGATGACCCGGTGGTATTAGCAGCATGAACAACTTTTCTATATTTAAACTTTTCAGCCTGCCTTTCTAAAAACTTACTCAAGGCTGTTCTACCAAAATGACTAAAAACAGCCATAGGGCAATAAAAGAAACCAAGTGTCAGCACAATTTAAAAATCACCAAGGGCTGGCATTAATGGAGGAATCAGATTATAACATAAATCTATCCCGTCAGTACTGTATGGCACATGTTGAAGCTAACTGTATGATGTGCTTCAGAAACGTAGGGAGTAACGGACACAGAGTTTCTTAGGGAGGGAGTTCCAGAGACTTTATGCCACCACAGAGAAGGCCCTGCTACAGACAGCCATAGGGCTCTTCCCTTATATATTAGATGTGGTGGGTCCTCTTCTGAAGATCTGAGTAGCCAGGGTGGGGGCAACTTCCAGTGGGCAGAGACATTCCTTCAGTGAATGTGCTGTGATCATTTCATCTTGACATGGCAGATACCTATTTACATCTCTTGAACACCGGTTTGAAGGCCGGCACGCCTTTGCAGCTGCTTAAACTTTCTAGAGCCAGTGTGGTGTAGTGGTTAAGAGCAGTAGTCTTGTTATCTGGGGAACCGGGTTCGCTTCCCCGCTCCTCCACATGCAGCTGCTGGGTGACCTTGGGCCAGTCACACTTCTTTGAAGTCTCTCAGCCCCACTCACCTCACAGAGTGTTTGTTGTGGAGGGGGGAGGAAGGGAAAGGAGAATGTTAGCCGCTTTGAGACGCCTTAAAGGGAGTGAAAGGCAGGATATCAAATCCAAACTCCTCCTCTTCTTCTAGATTAGCCCGTCATTTAAACGATTATTTTATACTGGTTTTATGGTGTGTTGGGTTTTATTATACGCGTATATATTGTTGTACATCGACTTGATATATTTTGAGTTGTCGGTATATAAATAGCTTAATAAATAAATAAAATCATAGGGCTGGGACGAAAGGTCAACCAGTCAGAAGGCTGTCAACACGAAACCTGCCTCTCCAAGGTGGGAGCATCAACATCCAGGAATCTTACCCCATAACCAACGCAGCTGAGCGCCTCTAACATAGAATGACATGCACAGCACCATGATGCTGGCATATCCAAGTAGCTACACATGAGTCTTAACTAATTCTTGAAATGCAGTTACATGCTACAGGAACAGTGTGTGTGTGTGTGTGTGTGTGTGTGTGTGTGTAAGTAAAATAGTAGTGCTAGTGGGGAATCCTTTTGAATAGGAGTTGTCCCTACCACAAAGAGTTGCTTTGATTTTTCATGTGTGTTAATTAAAGTTTGTTGGGCTGCCTGGGTCAAGATATGACTGGAGGGTTGCAGTCAGTGTTAGATCACGTTCCCACTTCAAAAGGCACCCCTTGGTGCCTCTGGATAGGGCTAGGAAAGACTCCCTTCCTGAAATCCCAGAGGGCTGCTGCCAGTTGGTGTCTGCATTACTGAGATAATGGACCATTGGTCTGACTTGGTTATAAAGCTTCGGATATTCCTAGATATTCAACCGACTTGAAATCTGGATAAGGAGAAAATAGAAAGTTAACTTAAGTGCTGTACGTATAGAGTCTGGCTCTACCCCCATCAGAAGTTCACACAAAGAAAAATGGATTCTGCAACCTGTAGGACACAGAAATAAAAAAATGTGCATTTGCTTGTTTTGCCAGCCTGACGTTCCTGCTGGTACATCCGTGCAGCCTGATCTTGCCGCTCCTCTTCGCAGCAAGTAAGACAGTTCTGCCGCCACTAGGGACCTGTTGCTGTGAGCCACTCCTCCCGAGTGTCTCTCTGCTGTCGAGGGTTCCCCTAGGTTTTACCCACCTGCTTTCAAAAACAAAAGGACGAGAAATTCTCCATATATTAAAGTAGATAAGTTTAAATGAAGCCAAGTAAGACACGTAACTCCAAGTTTTGTTTGCATTTCCAAAATCCATGGAAGTTAATTAAGGCCGATGTTGGAGGGGCAGCTGCAGTTGCTGGAACAGCAAACTGTCCGTAGTGGGCGAGAAAGCGAGATCTCGCAGGTTCTGATTTTACAGCCTTGTGTTTCACATTAAGACCTGTAAGAATCTATCATTCTCTTTAATAGGGTACGGTAAAGCTGCAGGTTGGCATAGCAACCAAATTATATTGCTCGGCCTGTGCTGAGTAAACTTCCAGCTTCACGGACTTAGGTTTATAGAGCCACAGATACATTGCGTGAGGTAGCGTGTATATATTATGGCAGTTTATATAGTGGCACTTGTGTACATTGCACTTCACAGAACAATGTCACAAGCCTCCTGTGACAAGGAGCTTATAGTCTCTTCCAAGCCTTTGTGGGTGTCCAGGGGGAGATATTTTCAAGGTTGAGATTTTATTTATTATTTGAGAAATTTTTACAAACTGCTCAGCCAATAAGCTCTCCAAGTGGCGTGCAAAATAAAATTACAGCTGGGGCAAAGGAAGCTGCATTATACCAAGCCAGGCTGTTGGTCTATTTAGCTCTCATTGACTGTCAGAGACCTTCTGCATGCATAGTAGCTGGTCTACCACTGTGTCGCAGCCCCTGAACAGAACTAAAACCCACAAACCAGTTAAAAGCAAATGGCTTGCCCAAACAGGAAAGCTTTCAGCTAGTGTCTAAAACAATAAAGTGTGAGTGCTTGCCCCATGTCAGTAGGCAGGGACCCCCAGAGCACAGGAGCTACCCCAGTGAAGGAACATTTCCTTGAAAATGCAGATTGGGCATTATGGGGGACTTGGAAAAATAGGAATTGGGAGTCCAGCAACATCTGGAGGGCCACAGGTTGCCTACCCTGGTTTACTAGATAAAATCCTGGAATTGGTTTCACCATCTATGTGTTTTGGGTGTTAGACCTGGAGGTCAGAGGAGAAGTGTCTCTTGGTTGATGTCAGTGGTGGAAAGGTGGGATCCCATCCCATACTATTCTGCATGTGGACCAGGTCATAGACAGCTGAATTTGGTTGGGCCAGAGTGGCCCCATCCTTGATCTGCTCCATACGTGCTTTGGAGTAATTCTGACCGGCTTACAATACCAGTATAGTGGATGCTTGGGCTGCGAACGTGATCTGTGCGGGATGCACGTTCGCAACCCGCGTCTGCGCATGCGCGGGTTGTGATTTAGCGCTTCTGCACATGCGCGACTGCCGAAACCCAGAAGTAACCTGTTCCGGTACTTCCGAGTTTCGGCGGTCCGCAACCCAAAAAACCGCAACCTGAAGCGGCTGTAACCCAAGGTATGACTGTATTATCTCTTGACTGGACTCCAGTTTGTTTTACATGCCTATTTTAACTGCTTGATGTTTAAAACTCTTAGGCAGTGTACACTGTGTACAGGGTAAAAACAATATCCTTTTATTGTTTTGTATGTGTGTATAATAAAACAGCTTCAGGGAAATCGTATAAAGCAGGGCTCAGTCTTATGACTCATGGAAAGTGTATATTTTTACAAGACGTCTGAAACAACTGATGGCAGAAGGAAGGGTATTATTCCGCAGGGTATTCTGTAGGGTACAGTGCCACAAGTAGAATTTACCCATCTGATCCAGGTGATCTTACTGGACCATAAAGGGGCAGGTGGTCTTTCAGGTTTGGCCCTCATCCATTTCATTAACTGAACCCAAGCACTGATTCATCACTTCCACCCCTTGCCAGAATCTAATGGAAAGGAGAAATATTTCCAGGTGCTGCCTGAATACTGATGGTCCCCTTGTTCCTGATCTCGAGCTGAGGGATTGCTAGGCTTTGGGTTAAGTTTGTAAAGGCCAAGTGAATGCATTGGTTCAGACCTGCAAAAAAAGGGGGAGGTCAGCTGGGGATGCGTAGCACTGGGGTGGTAGAAAGATGCCGTTTACAGTTGAGCTAACACGTTCTCTGGCAGGGCATTGCAAGGTAGCATCCTCTGGCATGTCAGCAGCATGAGCTGGGAGATACTCCCTGGCTGAAACCCTGGAGAGCTACTGCCAGACAATACTAAGCTAGATGGACCCCGAGGGTCTGGCTTGGTTCAAAGCTAGCTTCCTGCGTCCCTAACATTTTAGCTGGCAGCAGTAGAGACTGAGCCAGGAGTGCCTGTATGCAGAGAAAGTTCTTTGCCATTGAGCTATAATGCAGAAAAGGAATGGAGAGAATGAATTGGTGTGCCCCTGAATGTAGTCCAGGTAGCTGCCAGGAGATACAGGGAAAGATAATTTCACTTCCCCTGTTTTCTCTTTGGGGAGGTCTGCTCTGCACTTTTCTGGGAATATTTTGACTTCTGCAGTGGCGGCATTCAGCTGTTCCTGGTCCGCAAGCAAGCAAAGGACTTCTTTGTAGTTGCTGATAGTACAGTGTGATCACAAAGCTCTGTCCCTCCTCCCATAACCTGCAGGCTCTAGATAGCTTTTCTTTGCTGCAATGCAGGTTACAATGTGATGTGCAGAAAGCACACAAGTCCTTTCCAGCATTTTGTAATGAATTTTTCATCATCCTTACAACTTTGAGAGTGAAGGGGATAGAAGGCTTTCACCTCTTTTGTTATTTCCCCCAAAGCTTCTGGTAAAAGCGAGGTTCCCTCGTCCCATTTTGAGTAGTGTGACCTACGAGAAACCTGTTTCCCTGATGAAATGACTGTTTTGAAAATAGCTTTTTAACAGATAACGTGTGAGCAGTGTAAGGACGTGGCAGCTTAAAGTTAAAAGGATTTTTTTCTCCTAAAAATGCTAGGGATAGATTTAATAGAAGATGGTTTTTGAATTTTGCTTTCAGAAACCCATTATATGGATTTCTCAAACGGGCAGAAAAGTGCAGAGTTGATAATTTGAAGTTAACATGTGAAGGCAAATGAATGGGAGGGACTAGTCTCTGGATATTGAAAACCATCTTGTTTGTTAACTGATGAGTCAAAGTGCGAAAAAGCTTTAATAACATATTATGAAGGGGAAACCAAAAACAAAGCAATTTGCATTTCTGAGGATGCTCTGGTACAAGGTGAAAATAAAGAAAAGTACTTTTGAGAGAGGCAGTGACTCACCTTGAGGACTAGAATCTGTTTTTGAAAAAAGGAAAAAAGCATAGATCCTCAGGAATGTTATCTTTTACCTAACATGAGATGAGTTTTCAAAAATCAATTCCTGGTAAGTTAGGAAGTGTTTTTTTATATAGCTGAACCTTCAGTGCACAAAAGTTCTTCCCCCATCCCTTAACATCCAGAAGTTAAAAACAGCAACAATAGAGCTTCTGTCCTCAAAGGTAAAATATTAGCATAGCAATCATGAGATCTAGTAGCACAACATATTGGTGGATCATTTTGCTTGCCTTTTGGGTTTTCATCCCACTGTGTGTGGCTGCTAGAAGTTTGTAGACCTCGAACCTAGAGTTTCATAGCCCTGTTTCAGATATTTCTGCATGCTGCTATATATCTAATACTTAGTCAGACCTTGTGGTTCTTATTTATTGTCCTTTTTGCCATTGATGACTTGCTGCTATTTGAGATTTGTTCAGCAATTTGGAGAAGAAACCCACTTCTCCAAGGAAGTTCATCAGCCGCCTGCCTGCCTGCCTGTCTGCCTGTATCTAACTACCTTTTGACCCTTGCTCTAGGTCTAGGTACGGTCAGGCAACCGGCTGATGAACTTTTTAATTGATTGATTTGACTTCCGTACTTATCTGGAAGGCTGGGCTGATGTTTCGGGAATGCAGTAGACCACCTCATCCTCTGTTTTGCTAATGTGTCCCTGCTGGGTAAATGTTAGAGCATCTCTCTGACAAAACGATCACAGTAGCAGCTGCATCTTTTCACAAAAACCCTTCCAAGCAGAAGTGAGCCCCCCAGGAGGACACCCGTTTTGTTTTGAATGTGCTCCAGCAATCTGCTATTAGAAGTGGCAGCGCAGTTGTTTCCACATGGAAAGTTTACCAAGACGAGGTCCGCTTTGTCAGATCAGTGGTCCATCTTGTTTTCCACAGTGGCCCATGGGAAAGTCCTCAAGCAGGGTAATTAAGGCAATAGCTGTCCCATTCTGCTGCCACTTAGCTTTCTCTATCGTTGGAGGTCCATTCATATAGCTATTATGTGCCACTTTTGGACCAAAAGGCCCACAAAGCAGTGAACAGATTAATACAAAAGAAGAATAAAAGCACAATAAATACAAGAGTAAATCAGTAAAAATGTGAAGTCGCACAATTACCTGTCGTGCTTAATATACATGTGTGAGCTGTGCTCATGGTCTCACCAGACATTCAGTGCCCCAGAATTCTACCTATCACTTAGAACAGGGGTCAGCAAACTTTTTCAGCAGGGGGCTGGTCCACTGTCCCTCAGACCTTGTGGTCCCAGAGATGCATTTTAAATAAAAGCACACATTCTACTCATGTAAAAACACGCTGATTCCCGGACCGTCTGCGGGCTGAATTTAGAAGGCGATTGGGCCGGATTCGGCCCCCGGCCTTTGTTTGCCTACCCTTGACTTAGAAGCAAGGCTGGCTCACCTTCGCCTCCCCTTCCTCCCAACCCACCTGTCCCAGTCTCCCAAACGCAAAAGGGAGTGTCTTAACGCTCATCACCTGCAAAGAAGCAGCCCAGAGACGTCGCCGTCAAGTCATCTAGTCTACTGGCCCTCAAAACACCTGGTGGCAGCGGATTCCATACATAAATGGTGCATTGTATGAACTGGTGGCATCTCTTGAGTCTGTTCTTCCTACCACATCTGCATTATTTAGCATTAACACCGTTCTTGACACACTATGCACAAATTGTTCCTTTGGACATGGCCCTACTTGAGCAAGGCTGCGGTGATTCAAACCAGTGTGAGAGCCAGTGTGGTATAGTGGTTAAGAGCGGTGGACTCGTAATCTGGTGAACCGGGTTCGCGTCTCCGCTCCTCCACATGCAGCTGCTGGGTGACCTTGGGCCAGTCACACTTCTTTGAAGTCTCTCAGCCCCACTCACCTCACAAAGTGTTTGTTGTGGGGGAGGAAGGGAAAGGAGAATGTTAGCCGCTTTGAGACTCCTGAAGGGGAGTGAAAGGCGGGATATCAGATCCAAACTCCTCCTCCTCTTCTTCTTCTTCTTCTTCTTATTATTATTATTATTATTATTATTACGAGAAAACATGTGAGAAGTAGTTTGACATCGCAATATATTATTCACTGGATTTCTGCAATGTTCATAGAAGTGTTATTCTGGCGTTCTGTTTTGGGGATCTCGAAGGCAGGCTGACTAAACTCTCATTCTTTCTTTAAAATTCATACTGTGCTTTGTAGCCCCAAAAGATCATTGCTCCTGAGGAGCTTGTGGAGAAGATTTAGATTTAAGTGTGACCGGAGTGTGAAGTTCATCTGCATTCCGGATGATCTGCTATTTTGGGCGGGTGGAAAAGACAGCGTTATGCCTCTGAATACCAGTTGCTGGGAATCTCAGGTTGGCAGAGTACTGTTGTGTTCATGTCCAGCTTGCAGGCTTGACATGGTCCTTCAGGGTCATCTTACATTTTTATGTTCTTTTTCAATCTGAGCTTACCTGTTCAACAGGATCTCAGTGTAGAGTATTCCGGCGCCCTTCAGGTGTTTTGTTTGGAAGCTCCCAGCAGCTTCAGCTGACATTTTCTGGCCAGGAGCTTCAGTCTAAAACACCTGGAGGCACCAGATTGGCAAAGGTTTGAGTCTTTCCTGAGCTAGGCAGTTTCAGGCTGCAGGTGAGGAATTGTCACACTGGTGGAGAGAGGTTCTAGCCTAGCCTGCTGATGTGCTACTCTTTTTTAAAAAAGTTTTGTGTCAGAGCTGCCCAAGGTCCCAGCTCACAAAGGACCAACGCTGCTTCGCTGTTAAGTACAAAAGTCTTTACTGAAGTTCAGTTTCACTTCCAGAGCCGCAGCGCGCAGCTCTACGTCTCAACTGTCAGACCGCTGATGCTCCGTCTGAGTCTCCTCCCCCCTGACACCAATTTAAGATTCTAGCCTTACTCCACCTCTTCCTCAGTTCCTTCCGCCTCTGGTTCTGCCTGGCCGTTGGAGTCTCGCCCTTTCTAGACTCTTCTGACGCTGAGTCCCCTGAGCCTTCCCCCTCCCTCCGGCGGGCTTTAGGAGCTGGTTCCCCATCCGGGTCTCCTGCTGTTCCCCGCGTCTGTACATTTGAACTTGGCGCGCGCGCCCAGCCGGTAACTTTTCTCCTGACCGTTTCACTGCTGCTGCTGTCACTGCTTCCCCCTCTGCGGGGGGGCTAGCTGCAACTGACCTCCCCTCCGTTGGAGGCGTGGTCAGCCCTGACTCACTCTCTCTCCCAGCTGGAGGAGACGCTGGCCCTGACACATGTGACTCTTCCCCCCCACTACGCTCTGGTGGGGAAACTGGTCCCAATCCCCCACTGCTGCTTTGGGGTTCCCCTCTGGCTCCTTGTTTCTGGTGCGTCCCCCCTGGGACCCCCCTTGCCCTGACCATAGGCGCCCCCTTCTGGGAATCTTCTGATTCGCTGGAGAAGCTCATGGAATCTCTCGGGCCACTGTCATACTCCCCTACGCTGCCCTCGGATTCTTCCCCTTCGCTCTCCATTTCCTCTCTCCCCAGTGCTCCTGCTCCTGAGTCCCTGACATTTTGTATTTTCAAAACTCAGTAATAAAAGATGAGCAATAAAAACAGCTAACATGTTTCTCAAGAAAGATCAGATAGTGACTGCACTGTCTGATCTTTCTGGAGAAATGCTTGTTAGCTGCTTTTGAATTTCATTGCAGACATATAGAATATATACGAAGGTACATGAAAACCAACCAAAATCTCTCCACAGATTGCCATGTGTCTTGGGTGGTATTCTTGTATGGTCCTCACATTGCATATATGAAGTAAATGGTTGCTAAGTTACGTGAAAAGACAATGGGTTCGTTTTACCCCTGGCCACTCGGATTTGGCATGTCAGTTGCCTGAGCAACTGCCCAAACTCAAGTACACCAAATCAAGGAACAAATCTGTTACGGAATGCCGACATCTAGTTATCTCTAAATGAGGAGCTACTGTTGAAAAGTTTAACATCTCTCTATGACATAAATGTTTATTAGAATCATCCCAAATCCATATCATTTTTGATATGCATAGAGTTCACATGACTGAACTTTTTTTTAATAAAAAAAGGTAAAAGTCCTCACCATGTGATTCATTCATTTATTTTTATTTTATGTAAGGTGTTGATCAGCCCTTAGGCTGCAAACCCCAGAATGTTCTGTGAACTTAACATATCTTTTGATAAATACTTGTTTTGACACTTAGACTGATCTAATCGAGAGTTTTAATCTCCCACATTTGTTACTTAGTTTATGTGGTCTCAGAAGTTGCTTTAGATGAACTGGTGGGTTTTAAATGCTTCGTAATATGACCGAAGGGTCACGGCAGCTGCTTTTAACTCTTCTGCGGATAACTCTTCTCTCTCCATATCCCAGGTGGAGAGCCACGAATACCTCTTGAAACCCTCCATTGAGCCCAGCCTCATTGAGCTGAGAGAGAATATGGATAAGCTAGAGGAGAAAATGCAGGGTGTGCTGAAGGCGGCAGCAAGGGAACTAAGTATGTTGGCATGACCTTCACTTTATCCACACAGTGATTTAGAGTCCCCCCCCCCAAAGCCACTTCCAGTCCGTGTTCTGATGCTGAAAAATGCTTCACATTCTCACTGTTTAAAATACAGTTGTGCACTTGCTTTTTAAAAACAAAACAAAAAAACACAAACCTGTTGTTGGAAACTTCCCCCACAGTACATGGTCAAAGGAGGAGAACTGGATATCTTCTAAGGTCCACGCTTAGTTCATGCGTGCACGAAGCACAGCACACTTGACCAGCACCTTGTCTCTGTTCAGTGAACACCTCTTCTCCTGCACCCAGAATCCCCTGCAGTACACAGGTTTTCTTTGGCAGACACACACAGATCTGTCGGCAAACGAGGTGATGTGGAATGAGTGCTTTAAAGCTGCCAATAAATGCTATCATTGCAACTATGCACTGTGTGAAGAAGGGCTCTTTCTTTGTATGTCCTGAAACTCTCACCATTCAGCTTTTGTTGGATAACGTTGGAGTCTAGTACAGTGGTACCTCGGGTTAAGAACTTAATTCGTTCTGGAAGTCTGTTCTTAACCTGAAACTGTTCTTAACCTGAAGCACCACTTTAGCTAATGGGGACTGCCGCTGCGCCGCTGCTGCACAATTTCTGTTCTTATCCTTAAGCAACGTTCTTAACCTGAGGTAATATTTCTGGGTTAGCGGAGTCTATAACCCAAAGCGTATGTAACCTGAAGCGTATGTAACCCAAGGTACCACTGTACTATATTGCAAGAGATCACGAGGGTCATCTAGTCCAACCCCTTGAAATGCAGGAATCTTTTGCCCAGTGTGGGACTCAAACCCATGACCCTGATTCTTGTGAGAAAGAGAGAAACTTCTACCTATATACCTTCTCCACACCATGCACAACAGTGGAAATCTCAGTCATTCTCCCCACTTGCCCTTTTTCTAAACTAAATAGTCCCAACCCATGCAAGTTTTCCTAGTAAGGGAAGTATTTCAGACCCTTGATAACTTCTGGTTGCTCTTTTCTGCACCTTTTTGAGCTCTACAATATCCTTTTGGAGGTGCAGCAGCCAGAACGGTTGAAGTACAGGCATGCGTTTATCCTTTGTGATGATCTTGTCAATCCAGGGTCAGTAAATAAAGCATTCCTATATGAGCTTCTTGCTCTCCTTGCCAATTTGGGTAATCTTAGGTTTCCGTGGCATTACAGCAGAGGGATTTCTAAAGCGGTGAGTGGCACCGCAGTTTGAAACTCCTCTAACTCTTAGCAAGCTAGGTGTTAGGACTTGTTCCAAGCCCTGTGACTATGAGTTAATTTCCCGGCAGGTGGCCTGGTACAATATCAAGCAGCAAAACCCAGCCAAGAGAGAAATTTGACTCACCGAGTGGGGATAACGAAAATGTGATTTGTGTGTTTATAATGCCACCATCAGTCATGGATTTCATTCTCCCCCAATCCCTTCCCATGAAACAGGTCTGGAAGCCGGCAAAAGCATCAAATTAGAATGCAACTCCCAGTTTGGGCATTTTTTCCGAATCACCTACAAGGAAGAGAAGGTTCTGCGAAACAACCTGAAGTATAAGGTCTTGGAAACCCAGAAGAACGGGGTGAAGTTCTCTAACATGTGCGTGAAACACGTATCCCTGCCTTTGCCTCGGAACGCCAATGGAAGTGTCCTCTAAACTTGCTGTGGGGTGGTTGCGAGTCAGTGAAGTTTTCTGCCAGGTTGCGGAAGTTTGCTAACATTTTCCTTTTCGTTTCTGCACAGTCAACTGAAAAGCATCAATGAAGAATACATAAGTATCAGAGGAGAGTATGAAAAAAGCCAGGCCATCGTTGTTAAGGAAATCATCGGCGTTGCCTCAGGTAAGGAACACTGTGTGCTTATACATGGAATCACCAGATATGTTCTGAGGATATGTTTTAACCAGGAGTAAAACACCCACACACCATTTGTGGAGTGGGTACAAAAGTAATTGGTCTGCTGTCAGCCTGCGGCCTCTCTGAAATAGAAATGTAACCCATCTTGTGGTGAGGACAAACTACGTTAACTGCCGAAAACAATTTGCCAACATGGCCTGCAGCTGTACGTCTGCTTAGAGGCGCCAAGCAGAACTTGGTTGGGTTTTCCTCTGGGTATTATATAGCACACAGCTACGGATGTCAGCACAACTGCTGCTAATGAAACAGAAGGCACTTCAGAACCTTAGCCTTCCTTCCACCTTGGTTTCCTGTCCCTGTTCTGGTTTTCCATGAACATTCCCTGACATCACGGCCATTCAGCCAGTGGCAGGTTGGGTGGTCTCGCTTCTAGAAACAAAAGCAAGCACTCTAGCAACTCTAAGCATCAGTTGTCTGAGGTCACAGCATCTCAACCAATGTCTAGAGAGGACTTTAAAACTGGCAGGAATTGCCAGACTTCTGTTTTTATATCCAAATACTATTCTTTGCTTTAAAACATGCTGGTGCCATTTTTGTCACTGATCTATTATTTTGGCACATGTACATGTCCTGTGATTTTTAATGTGACAGTTTGCATCTCTGCACCCCTAAGTGTCCTAAAGGGGCGCCATTGCAGAAATCTCTGTGCTCATGAATCGGATGTAGATTCAAGCAACGGGGACCCTCAAATCCTGTTCTGGCAGAGCACTGATGTGCAGGCAGCATAAACATGAGTAAGATGGTGATACTGATGAGAAAGGCTTGTGGTTTTCTCTTGTGTAAGCTGTTCCAGATTGCGCAAATGCTCGGGAGCAGCGGGCGCTCAAGCACTTGGGCACGGCAGCTAAAGGAACGTGCTGTTCAAACAGTTAGCCTCGTTTAGTGTGTCAGATTGGGCCTCGTACCGTTTTACCTTTGTGCGCTGCGTTTGCATTTTGCTGCCAGCTGTTTTGAGTGAAACGGAAGTGTTGATTATAACACCGCCTGCTTTAGGTGTTAAAACGTGCTGAGAGGTATTGATACTGCACCGCTTAGGTAAAATGGCTGGAAGTAAATACAGTAAATGAATAAGAAAAGAAATATATTGTCAGCTAGGATTGTCATTTTTTAAAGGTTTTATAAATTTGTTTAATGGTGCATTCATACAACCAGTCCCCTCCCCACCCTTTGTGCTGGTTGCTGTATTTGCCATGTGATTGGATTAAAGCTGAATTAGATGGCCTCTGAAGGGGTCCAACTTACTAAGACATCTGCAGCCAAAGCTTGATTTGGGCGCATCCAAACCATACATTTAAAGTGCTGTGATACCACAGTCAATGGCTTCCTCCCAAAGGATTCTGGGAGCTATAGTTGTTGAGTGCGCTGAAAGTTGCTAAGAGACTCCTATTTCCCCTCACAGAGCTACAGTTCCCAGAATGGCTTAACAATCAGTCCTTCTTCACAGGGAACTCTGGGAATAGTAGCTCCGTGACAAACTACAGCTCCCAGAATTCTTTGAGAGAAGCCATGGCTGTCTAAAGAGGCATCACAGTCCTTTAAATGTGTAAACATGGCCATAGTCTGTCCATTTTAGTCCAGTTTTCAGCTTGCAAAAGGAAGGAACTTGACATGGCCTCTGTGGTGACTGTTTTGTATCGAGCTGGCAAAAAGACGCAGGTAATTTAGTCGGTGCTGAATCAGTTTCGTCGAGGACAGCTCTAATAAAAAGCCTGCATAAAATTCATATTTTTAATCTGCTTAATGAACAAACAAATAGATTGCACCATTTAATCTTTTCATTCTTCATTTGTGGGTGCTCTGGTGTTTAGTTTAGCTGTGGAATTGTCTGGCTTCTTTGTCTGACTATATCATGTATTTTTTGCTTGATGTGAAATGTAGAAAGCACTTTACAGAATTACATAAGCAAAACACAGTTCCCTACCCCAAAGGATCTTACAATCAAAATTTCTGTAGTAGAGGTAACACTAAGGGAAGTTGTGGGAAGAGAGATAAGAAGGGGCTGGGAGGACACCCCCGCCCCTGCGAGCAGGTTTTTTGAGGGTGCATGGGGAGTTGCACGGGAGCGGGGAGGTAGGGGAGAAATTAACTGAGCAATCGAAAGTCCATTGCACAAGCAGAATGGCAGCATTCTGTACAATCTCCAGATAGCCTCCGCCTGTCAGTTTGTAGGCTGTACATAGTAAGATTGACCAGTGGTTTGACTTTATATGGCAGCTTCCTGTGCCCCTTTCCTGCCTGTTATGGGAAAATTAAAAGTACCCTACCACCATGTGTAAAAAAACGAACAAAAACTAGAATCAGGAAATCTGTGGCTGAATCTCCATCTCATCTGGTTTGACCCAAAGCCGAAGTGGCTCTACTGGAGCAGGCTAGCATCCTCAGCAGCAGTTTCAGGAAAAGCTGCTCGGGTGAATGCCTCCTAGCTTTGTGGGTGCATGGGAGCACAATTTCAAATGTCTCAGTGAATACATTAGTGGTGGTTTTCTTAACCGCATTAGCTAACACCACCCACCTTCCCTAACTTCTCCTTCCAGGGCAATTATCTATAATTGTTTCCCAAGTAGCCTTTTGTGGGTAGATACTGGTCTCTCAACATCTGGCCAGACATCTTTGCATGGTAGTTCTAAGATCCTTTGGGGCAATAAAATGCACAATTGGGAGGCGTTGTGAAAGTGAATTGGGGTGTTTGTTTGGGCGGGGCGGGTGGGGAGAGAATGATGCTGTCAAGAAGATCAAATTCTGTCCCTGTGGAAGGCTTTATGTATAATAGAGAGACAGCAGGTCTGTCTTGTCAACCAATTTATGCATTCAGTGTTAACAGCTAGTGATATGCCTTTTCAAAGTCAGGGTTGCTCACAGCAGTTTAATTAGCCCTTGCTCTTTACCAGTTCAATGAGACGGCGAAGGTTTGCGCTGGAAAACTTTCCAGAGAGAATACTAAAATGTGCAAGAGTGATTTCCCTGGTGTGCACTTGCAGAATGAGCTTTTTGAGTGCTAAAATGTTGTCACCTGACATCGCTTACATACTTTAGGACTTGGCAAATAAGCGGCAGGATCCTTCCTGAGTAGTGTCAACAGGCTCTGAGTGTAGTTGGTTTCAAATGCTTAATTGGAGCTTAATGATACTTTGGCGCAGCCCAGATCTAGCTCTTTATAGTACTCAGTGACTCCGTTCAGGCATAGTACCACATCTTGGTTTGATGCTACAACAGGGTGGGGAACCTCAGGGGCTGAATGCAGCCCCCCAAACCTCAATATCTGGCTCATGGGACTTTCCCAGGCAGCACCCCAACTTCTCCTGCTTTACACTGTATTTGAGTGCTTTATCCTGGCTGAAATGAGCTCTGATAGTGTTTCTTCACTTCCCAGGATGGAGAATAGAAAGGGGGTGTGGGTGGGTGTTTGTGGGTGTACAAACTGCCTACCACACAAAAGCCAAATTTACATCCATTGCTCTTTAGCCTCAGTCCCGCTGCCCCACAGCTCTCCATCTAGGCAAGCGACAGGTATTATCAGTTCATGAACCCAGTTAAAGGACAGTTTGGGTGTGGAACATGGCTGCTTAGGGGTGAGAGGACATGGCCTGGGGTGAAGAGGGCTGCATCAAGGTCCTGGCCTGAGGTTCCCCAGCTCTGATGCAGACTTTAAAAGATCAGCAGCAGCAATTTGAACTAGGCCTGGAAGCAACCGGGCCAGGCAGCCACTGCAGATGAGCTAGATCTGGGATATTTCACTGAGGCTTCTTCTGTGATCAGATGAGCTTGCAGCATTCTGTGCTAGCTGCTTCTTCAAACATAGAATACATGTAGGTCGTGTTTCAGTCACTTGTGTGGGAGGTTACTAAAGCATGAGGGACTGAGTTCAACTCTTTATCTGAAAAGAGCATCACCTTGGCTCACTAGCTTAAGCCAGCAAAATGCACTCCTAGGTTCTGCAGCCGCCTGAGTATCCAGCAGAAGTTCAGCGTTTAGGAGCAACCCCTGGTTGCAAATCTCATCCTTAGTGGGGAATCTAACCCTATTAGGATAGTTTTGGGCTGTCCCATCATCATCACTTCTTTACTGTCTGGATTAAGCTTCCATTTGTTATCCCTTATGCAGTCAGTAACTTCCTTCAGGCATATCTTTAAGGAATGCAGTGCTGCACCTGAAGTTGAGGGGGGGGGGCGAACGGAGTTGGGTGTCGTTATTAGGGGCAGAACACTTTTTATGGCCCAGACATCCTCAGTGACTTAAGTGGTGGTTTGGGGTAGTTTGCTTCACTTTGAGTACTGGTGGTTGAGGATCTCAAGAGGCTTCATGGCTGAGGGTTGCTCTTAGTGTATGTATGCCAGGAGAGGATGAGGGGTTGGGGGAAGATATTGTTCCTGATGAGCACTGCAGTTGTGGTGGTGTGTGTTTAAGGCTTGACTATCCCCTGCATGCGGAGTCAGGCTCCTGCGGATTGAGTCAAGAAGACAGTTTCTGCACATGCTGTAGAGGGAAGTGAGGGGCACATGGGGATCGTCAACCTGGGAAGGGAGCCCATCTAGGAGAAGGAAAACCCTGATCCTAAACCTCTGCTGCCTTGCGGCCAGACTTTGTTCCTGAGAAAGTCTTTGGGAGCAAATCCTGAGGAACAATCCATACCTGCTAGCTTGTGGGACATCTTTGGGAGAAGAAAAGGTTAAAGAGTAAGCCTTGCACAAATCCAAAGTGGAGTCCCTACGACGGTTGGATGGCACCTTATGCGCCTCCTTCCGGCAACTCCTGCAGCCAAGCTGGTCCAAACGTATTGCTCTGCTTTCATTTGGACCACCCCAGCGAGGCCGAGGGGGGCGGGTCTTGTTGTCTGGGCAGCCCAGGACTCCCATACACACTACCTAGACTTGTGCCACGGTGGTTTATGTGTCCTATTTTAATGTAGTGAAATAGGTGTGGCTATTTAGACTGTTTGGGTTTTTTTAAAAGTGAAATGAAAGTGGTAAGGGAGAGGTGTAGCATCTGCTTTGCATGCAGAAGGACTCAGATTCAGAACCTAGCATCTCCAGATAGGACAGGGACCGTCCCCTGTCTGAAACCCTAGAGAGCAGCTGCCAGCCAGTACTCAGCTAGATGGACCGTTGATAGGACCTTGTATAATGCGGATTCCTGTGTGGACACTGAGCCTCCAGGGAGATGGACCACTCAGCCAGGGCAGACAGCAACACAGTTTACTGAGGTGAAAGGATATTCCATAACTGAGATGGCTGCACCTGCAACCATGAAGCCAGGACCCCAATTGACCTCCCCCCCGCCCCCACCATGGGATATTCAAATGCAAAAAAAGAAAAGTGTTCTGTGTTCTCATCTGCAAGTTGGCTTATCACATCACCAGCTAGAATTCTCATTGTGTGCTAGGATGGTAGAAGTTGATAGAAGCGGGTGGCGGTGCCAGATTAATGTCTGGATTCCTTTTAGATTTCTGCAAAGCAGGAAGCTGCATTGAGCCTGTGCTTTTCCAACAGGGTATAAGGAGCCCATACAGATCCTGAGTGATGTCATAGCCCAGCTGGATGCTATTGTCAGTTTTGCTCATGCGTCAAATGCAGCGCCGACCCCATACGTACGCCCAACGATTCTGGAAAAGGGGACAGGGCGGATTGTGCTGAAAGCCTCAAGACACCCCTGCATTGAAGTTCAAGATGACGTTTCCTTCATCCCGAACGATGTGACCTTTGAGAAGGGCAAGCAGATGTTCCATATCATTACCGGTAAAAACTTCGTTTATATGCCATGCCTGTTTCCCCTCTTGCCTCCATCTTCTGTGTTGTATATGTGTGTGCGTTTTACTTATGAGGATGCTTTAAAAATAAGTCTGTATCCCAGCCTCAAAACAGAGAAGAAATGAGCCTATAATAATTTCTGCAGACGAGCGTTCTGCATTTAGGTGGGTGTTTTGATTTGAAATGGGGAAGCAATCTTCAGGCAAGCCTTAGCGTTCCAGCTTTCAAGTTTGAAGTCTGACTGACAACCAGTGCAAAACTGACCCAACATGCAAATCAGTGGAAGTGATTTTCATGATATGCAGATGGAACAGCCATAGTTGCATTGGTGATGGTGTCGCTCACTGACAAGGTAGAATAGCTTATGAATATGTTATTTAATCAAAAGTTAATAAAGAAGGACATTGAAGAATAGCTGTATTTAATCAGAATTAATGTTGTTTTGTTGGTTTTAGGTAGCATTTTGCTTCAATAGATACTGGTTTTTATATCATGTACAGTGTAAGCTGCATACAGATTTTTGAAATACTAAGTGGTTTAAAATAAAAAACAGCACAGTATGTTAAACTGAAGTTGCATATTAGGTTGTCAAGAAGACCTTTACTCCTCCTGTTTGAAATGCCGCTTAAATTTCTGCTGCTACTTGCTCTGCAGGACCAAACATGGGAGGGAAATCCACCTACATCCGCCAGACAGGCATGATTGTTCTCATGGCCCAGATTGGCTGTTTTGTGCCATGTGACTCTGCAGAGATAAGCATTGTCGACTGCATCCTGGCTCGGGTAGGAGCTGGAGACAGCCAGCTGAAAGGCGTGTCTACCTTCATGGCGGAAATGTTGGAGACGTCTGCCATCCTTAGGTAAGACCTCCGTTTGCAAACCTTGCTCGCCAGAAGCTCCAAGTGTTTCTACAAGCTTAGTGACCCCACTCCCCACGGTGCTTGTGATCTGTTTTGTGCACAGGACAGATACTCTGAGACTGGCCACAGCCACTGGAATAGTATATTTTTGAGAATCTCAGAGGTTTCCAAACATAGGAAGAAAACAACGGGCTCATTTTGCTTCCAAGTTGATTGCCGTTTTAGTTCAGTATTATTGGGAACAAATGGGACCTACAGCAACATGTTTCAGTAACCTGTGTTCCTGTTCAGTCTCATAGTCAGATATCAGTACCCTTCTCCAGGACACTCCATTCCACATGTAGGTTCTTCACCCACCTTCCCATGAAATTCAGACATTTACATTCTTCGGCTACTGAGCATCCTCAGTCCCTGAAGTACTTTTGGAGTGTTTGGGCTACACAGGAGTCCACACTCACCTCTGAACTTTGGAAATAGAGGGAATGTTACCTGGAGGAGACTCTTAAAAGAGAGGAATGTTGAGGAAGAAGCATTTGTGTATCCTTGATCGTTCAGGGGCCAGGGGTGTAGTTTGCCTGTTTAGTTTTGAAGTTGTACCACTTTTGACAGCTTTATTTCCTCTGATTTTAGGATTGCAACAGAAAACTCATTGGTAATCATTGACGAGCTTGGGAGAGGAACATCTACCTATGATGGGTTTGGATTGGCCTGGGCAATCTCGGAATATATTGCCAGCAAAATTGGAGCGTTTTGTATGTTTGCCACTCATTTTCACGAACTGACCGCACTTGCTGACGAGATCCCCACCGTGAATAACTTACATGTCACAGCGCTAACCACAGAGGACACGCTGACAATGCTGTATCGTGTGAACAATGGTGAGGCTCGCTTCAGATCCCTGGAAGAAATCCACCCTGTTTACTGTAGAGCAACCTTCACCAGCCTGATGTCCTCCAGATGTTTGGGACTACGACTCCCATCATCCCTGCCTATTGGCCATGCTGGCTGGAGCTGATTGAAGTTGGAAGGCACCACATGGGGGAAGGTTGGTGGTGTGAGAAACCTATGGCCTTCCAGACATTGTTGGACTCCAACTCACTTAGCCAGTGGTCAGGGATTATGGGAATTGGAGTTCAACACCTGGTGAGCCATAGATTCCCTGGCCCTAGTTTAGTGTATTGTGAACAACCATAGCCGCCTCCTGGACTCATGTGCTCCCCAACCCCTCCACCTGGCCAGGAAGAGGAGTTTGGAAGCTTTCACTTTTAGTTAGCAGCCTGTCATGTCACCTGGAGGGCAAACTGTGGTTAACCGCACTAGCTGATTGGTTTCAAAGAAGCCTGCTTTAAACTACTTCGAGAAACTGGCTTGTTGAAGCAGCCATGGTTAACGTTAGCCACCGTTCCTGTTTTGAATGACACAGGAAGCCACCATTAACTTTAAATGGAAGTTTCCAAGCTACTCCTCTTTTGGGGGTGTCCCAACATTGCTTGGCTCTGGGCTGGATATGTACATATTTCGGTACCCTTTTCCATTCCTGTCCTCTGAATCCTTTCCAATTTGTGGCCCCCGCAAATTACTTTTAATGGTTGACACACGATGCTTTTGCAACCCCAAATGGACATTTTCCTTTTTTACTCTTGTCCCATTTTGATAACTTACTGCTTCTTAGTGGTGTTCACTTTTATGGTATTTGAAACCCCCTGACCCAGGCTGAGTTTCAGATTTCCCCAGCTCAAGCAGGATTATGTTTAACTGCTAGAAATTGGGGCTGAGTTTGACCCGGAGATCACTTTTCAGGCAGTCAGCCCCCCCCCTTTCTGAAATAAGCAGCATGGAATCAGATGCACAGGTTGTGCTTTCACCTTTTGAGGACTGACCCCAGTGATGCTTCTTCCAGGGCCTTGCGACCAGAGCTTTGGCATCCACGTGGCAGAGCTAGCTGCTTTTCCCAAGCATGTGATAGAGAATGCCAGGACAAAGGCCTTGGAGTTGGGGGAGTTCCAGACCGTTGGAAATCCACAGGCCGAGGAGGAAGAGCCACCAGGCAGGAACTTCTACAAAGAGAAGCAGGTCATACGCTTGTTGAAATCATTTCTTTCCCACTTTTCTATAATGTATCTACAAGATTTAGATATGAATTTGTAACGATACCACTGCCCCTGGAATGTTGCCCACAAAAGAACATGACTTTATAGGGTGCATAGTATACTCTGCCTGCCTGCCTTCCTGTCTCTTAAATCCACATGATGGGATGATCTCCTGTTGCTCTGTCTCAGCTTCTGCCAACCTAGCAGCTGGAAAGCAGACCAGTGCAAGTAGATAAATAGGTACCACTGCAGTGGGAAGGTAAACGGTGTTTCTGTGCACTCTCGCTTCCATCACGGTGTTCCATTGCGCCAGAAGCGGTTTAGTTATGCTGGCCACATGACCCAGAAAGCTGTCTGTGGACAAATGCCAGCTCCTTTGGCCTGAAAAATGGGATGAGTTCCGCACCCCATAGTTGCCTTTGACTGGACTTAACCATCCAGTGGTCCTTTACCTTTACCTAGCTTACCTGTCTCTCTGTGTCATTGATACCACTTTGAGCTCCCTGAGGCATCTCCACCAAAACTAGGAAGTTTAGCTTATTTCACCACTGAGAGTTTTGCATTCTGTGGCCTCTTTCCTTTATGATGATGATTTGTGGGTGAGCAACAGCTGCTGCATTAACAACTGCTCAGATGATACTTTCTGTGTTTTTGAAGCACTGGCTTGCAAAAGCTCACTCGCCAATGTGTGTTAATGCTTAATCCTTTTGAGCCTGCAAATTTCTTCCCTGATTTCTTCAGTTAGACTGATGCTGTCCAGACATGTTTGCTGAATGGTATAAACAGAACTGTAAAGAATGCTTTGTGAACTGATTTCAAGGAGTAGCCACGTCAGCTTGCTGCAGCAAGGAAACTCTAGTTGCACCTTAAGATGCTGAACCGGATTATTGTAGCCTGGGGTTTTGCAGACTAAAGCCCATCTCATCAGTTACACACAGTATTAGGAATTAAAGGCTATCAGGACTTGTATAAATCACTTGGGTGCAGCAGCCAAAGCAGATAGATTCTGTGATAACCATCAGTATTCACACACACACACACACACACACACACACACACACACTTTAACTAGGAGTCTGAATCTATGTCTTCTGTGTATCACATTGCTTAATTTGCCATTTTCTGCCATTTTAAGACATTGATCCACAAATCCTGGGTTGTTGAAATTGCTGTTATTTTCAGTGCCAGACGAATGCATTTGTAGGGGCTTAGAAATGGTGCAGCAGAAGCCTCTGAGGCTCCCCACCCATGTTGCAGAGGAATCTAGGAGAACACAAATCAGAGGCTGAACATCATTTTCTTTTCCTTTCTAGGAAGGTGAAAAAATAATCAAGGATTTCCTTTCTAATGTGAAAGCATTGCCACTGGCGGACATGTCTGAGGAGGACATCAGAACCAAACTGAAGCAGCTGAAAGATGAAGTCGGGGCAAAAAACAACAGCTATGTGAACGAAATCCTTTCCCAAACAAAGCTAGTTGCATGACATGAGAAAATCTAAACAAGGAGCCGTTTGAACTAAAGTTGGAAGTGCACAGTTGCACTCAGTCAAAGGCCGTTGCCAAAGGAGGTGATGCCACATCCTGTTTCTCACAATGGCAGGTGCCATGTTAAATACTGTAGACCAGAACAAATTGTTATTTCCCAGCTAGGACTGCATGTTACTTATTGAGTAGTTTTCTCCTATGACGGGTTGTGGCTATGTTGAAAATTTTCTATGGTATTCTAATTTTGAAATGGTTGCCCTTAAATAAATGCAATGCACCATGGTTTGAACTGTTACGCCTTGTTTTATTTCTGCTGCATATAGAAATATTTAAATAAGCAACAGCAGGAAAACAGAATTGGACATGGTGCTCACTATTGCTAGGAATGTTCTCCCATGCCTTATTACATCTGTGTTGAGACTCTGTTAGTTCAGCAGTTTACAACGGGGATGGGGAAGCCTTTTTAGTTTCCTCCTGGGAAACTTTCCAGGGGCCGGAGGAAAAAATAGGTAGAGCGACAGCTGAGGTCCCTGCAGTAGGCAAGAGGCATAACCACAGTTCAAGAACGCTCTCCAGCCACAAACAAAAACACTCAAGGGAACAGTGAGGGGCACGGCCTGGGGTGGAACATGACTAGAGAAGGTTCTGAGGGCCAGATACAGTGGCCTGGAGGACTGCTTTTGGCCCCCTGGCCTGAGATTTCCCCACTCACCCCTGATTTACAATATTGACTGAGTGAGAACTACAGGTGGGTAAAGGAAAGGGGGAAATTACAGTGCAGTCAATACTGCAAATCAAGTAAAAGTAGCTTTCTAAGATGGAAGAATAGGGCCTGGATGGTGGAGCTGTTTTGAGCACCAGGATGGAATGGAGCTCACAGTTCTTTTGAATAAATATACACTCCTGGTTGTCACCGGAAGTTTTCTTCGTCATTCCAGCTGAATAATTTCGGGAAAGGGCAACACTTCACTGGTAGAGCGTACAGGAGCTTCCAGGTTCAATCCCTGGCGTCTCCCAAGGATGGATAGACCTCCATCTGAATCCTGGAGAACCGCTGCCAGTCTGGGTAGATGGACCAATTGTTTCGGGCTCCGTATAAGATGGCTTTCTATGACCGCAACTATACCCCAAGTACATTAGTACTGTCCTCAGCCTATGGTATCATTGGGAGACTGAAAGTTCTGGTGGCATCAAAATGTGCGCACACACTACACTAGACATCTTACCTTGTGTGGGGAAATATAACATCAAAGGTGGCTCTTGCAGCCTGATCCTGTGCATGTCAACATCAGAATAAATTTCACTAATTTCCATGAAACTTACTCATGAGTTGGATCACAGCCTTAGTTTGGATTGATTCCAAGGGTAAAATCCCTTCTTCTCCAAAGGGAGAGCCCAATTCTTCCACAGGCTCCGAGGTAAGAAATAATCCATCATACAGACTGTACCTTGCTGTTTTCTTCAAGCAGAGAGAAGGGAAAGCTACTTGTTCTAATTTCTGGGTTGTTTCCCCCCTCCCCGCCTTTCTGGAGTACATTTGCACTGAATGCAGAGCCATCAAAGCCTCGCAGCTGAAATTGTGCTGCTGTTGAGAGTGTCCAAGTGTCACTTGACTGTCAGCCCTGTGTGCCGATGAGATTTTCTTCCTCTGGTGTGCTTATTTACACTGGTAATTCATCCAAAGAAGGTACTGAGTACTGAAGGCAGCGGCAATATTAGCAGTTCATTCAGTGGCTTTTCAGTTACAGAGGAAAATAGCATTTGGTTGCAGTGAAAGACCTTTCCCCCCTCTTTTTACAAAACATGGCCCACGGTGGTATATTTCAGAGGTGCTGTCATCTTTAAAAAGGATGGTTTCTGCTTCTATTCAGTGGAGGAAATTGGGATATTATATGGTAGAGTTGCGAGCATTAGGCAGGCAAATGCACTTGCAGTTGAAATATACTCAGAGTCGCAAAGTGATTTCATGCTCTTTATTCAGCTCATAGTGGTGAGGAGGAATGAATGAAAGTCCACTCAAAGTATCTGCTTTATATACATTATTTACACAATGGGCTGCACATGATTGGCTAATTCCGGAATTCTACTGTAAGCCAATCAGGTTGTGGATTCACTTCTATCTGGAGCATGATTGGGTGGTTCCTGCCAACCAATCATACTGCTGCATTGTTCCAGGACCAATCAGACTGCTGCATTCTGAATCCTATTGTTCTAGGACCAATCAGACTGCTGCAGTTTGGATCCTATTCAACTCAGTACATAACAGCAGTATTTCATTTGGGGGGGGGGGAATTGCAGAATGCCCATTTTTTACTTGGTGTTTGAAAGCACCACCCTGGGTCCGCATTTCTCTGTTTTTTTCATTGGTGAGACTGGGCCACTGCCTGAAATAAGAAAGTTTGCATTTAATAATAATAAATGTGCTGGAAGTCAGCCACTCGGCACATATAAGAGCGGTAGACTCGTAATCTGGTGAACCGGGTTCGCTTCCCCGCTCCTCCACATGCAGCTGCTGGGTGACCTTGGGCTAGTCACACTTCTCTGAAGTCTCTCAGCCCCACTCACCTCACAGAGTGTTTGTTGTGGGGGAGGAAGGGAAAGGAGAATGTTAGCTGCTTTGAGACTCCTTTGGGTAGTGATAAAGCGGGATATCAAATCCAAACTCCTCCTCCTTTATTGCACCACCAGGGCGGTGTCCTGGTGATGCGGCAATAAAACTGCTAGCGCCTTTGCAAAGCTAAGCGGGCGCCAGCACGGTTTCAAATTGGGGGGCCACGTGTTGAGATTCCTACTTTGCAGGGGGTTGATGACCCTCAGCGTGCCTTCCAACTCTACAATTCTATGTTTCTATCTGCCTCACATATGACTTAAGGTGTGGGACAGATGGGCATGGTTTGGGAGAAGTTGCCTCAGGCCCATCAGGACACATGCTAGGCCAACTCTGGCTTGCAAACTGGAGGTTCCCCATCCTTAGCCAACAGCATGATTAGCCACTTGTGCTTCAAAGCATAATGGCATTGGGAATGGTCTAAAAGTGAATGATACCATTACGCTGCAATAAGTATCAACAGAAAACTGCCTGGTTGTCCTGTATAGCCTCCTTGAGCATGTGATAGATGAATACGTAATTCTGCCTTGCATGTGCTAATCTAGATAATTGCCATCATAACAAGATTTTGTTTCTGAAGATCTACAGTAAATAACTTGCTCTTGCATTTCTCTTTGCCTCCCCCACAACAACCAGCCTTAAAAAAAAGCAAAAAGCTGTATTGCTAAACGTCCGATTTCTAAATATATTCTCTCATCTGTTTATTTCAGCTTGGCATTTATCTTCATTGGAGGGGGGGGGATGGTGAGATGCGCTTGGAGTGCATTCTGACAAGTCATCACTGTGATGAAAATAAATGACATTTAAAGCAAGAAATAAAAATAAAATAAATCTTCGTTTTTTGCCCATGCACACCCAAAAGTTGCTTATTAAAGAGAATATCCTTTCCAGCAAGGTGGCACAAATGTTTCTAACATTAGGATTTAACATTTTCTGTGTTGATTAACAGAATAGTTGTTCTCCCACATTGTTTCCTGATTCTTCTTTCTAGCAATGGGGAGGGGTTGTCACGCACCGTAATAAGCCGGATATTGTTTTGTACAAGGTGTCAGATATATTCATGGCACATATGTCCATATAATGAGTGTTATTCAACTCAGGTTTACTGAGTTGAATAGTCCTGTTGAAATTAATGCACCTAACTTAATCACGCTTTCTAATTTCAGTGGTTCTACTCTGAGTAAAACTTAGCTAATAATACTATTTTTACTGTACTAGTTCCCATTTAGAAATGCACTAGAGATCTATGTGCAGATAGATATAATTTCTATTATGAGAGGAGAATCTGTGACCTGCAGATGTCGTTGGACTCTTAATTTGCATCACCCCCCACCAGCATGAGCAATGGAGTTGTAGTCCAGAAATATCTGGAGGGAAACATGTGGGTGTACACACACACACACACACACAGAGAGAGAGAGAGAGAGAGAGAGAGAGAGAGAGAGAGAGAGAGAGAGGGCCCTCCAAATGCAGTGTAAGGCGGAATATCCAAAAAGGATCCTATGGTAAAATTTTATTCAAATAAATGATTGCTCACAATCACATTATTGGCCCTTGCATAGTTCCTTAAATCTTTGGCAATCACTCATGGCTGAGTAAGATTGTCTTCCATAAACACGGTTTTAACAGTGAGTCCGTAAGTGACTGTGGAGGCCAATTCTGGATCCATACGTCCTTCCACAGTGGGGACAGCGGTTTCCAGGTGGGAGTTGATCACAGTGTGGATTTGCCAAGCGTGCCTTCCTCTTAGCACGTTTCTCTCTTTCATCCTGAGTTCGAGCGTCTTCAAAGCCCATGACACCTTTGGTGAAGACTGTTCTCCAATTGGAGCACTCACAGGCCAGTGTTTCCCAGTTGTCAGCGTTTATACTACATTTTTAAAGATTTGCCTTGAGAGGGTCTTTAAACCTCTTTTGTTTACCACTGGCATTATGTTTTCCATTTTTAAGTTCGGAATACAGTACAGTGGTACCTCGGGTTAAGAACTTAATTCGTTCTCCACTAGGGGCGCATCGGAAGATGGCTGACAATAACATCTCTCCGACCCACACAAGGTAATTAGGAGGCTGTGATGGGAGTAAATAGCCTCCCTACCCCCCCAAGTCTGTGGGGGGGGGGCTGCCCTTGCCTGCTGTGCCCTATACCACCCCCGAATTTGTGGGGGTGGGGGCACTAGGCAGAATGCCCTTGTGCGTATTTCGGCGCTCCTGGACGCTGTCTCTGATCCGCGCCTCTAGCTGCAATAACTTCAAAAGAAACAATTAGGAGGAAGCGAATGCACATATTTCAAGGAAGGAGGGGGAGTAAAGACTGCTAACTGAAGAGATCTCTGAAAAACAAGACGAGTCGGAGGAGCAAGAATAAATCGTGAGAAGACTCACCAAGGCTCGGTATGGCAAAGGGACTGGATGGGGGAGGGGGAAAAAACTTTCCTTTCTTTTCTCTATGTGATTAATCAAGAATCCCCCCCCCACAAGTCACAAGTCAGAAATGCCGTTTTAATGACTTAAGCTGTGGATTTATGACTGTGTGGAGATAACTTTCTAACCAAAGCATGTTTTAAGAAGACCGTGGAAAGTATAAGAGCTTTGGAATGATGCAGTAAAAAATACTGTCGCCATGTTGGCAAGTTCTGTCGGAGGACTTAAGTCTGGGAGGAGGAATAGAGCTGCTTTTATATTGTGGGTGAGACTCCTCAGAGGGACTTAAGAGCGACAGATCTGCGAGATGGAAAGAGCGATGTTATTTATGAAAGCGATGATATATGGAAACCATCTTGATATGAGGATTGGACGAACGGAAAAATTCACACAGGATTATAACTGGTGCTTATCAGCTTAAGAAAAAAATAAAAAAATTTAAAAAATATACGAACAAGATGAGATGTGGAAACAGCAAGATAAGACTGGATAGAATTATGAACATTATTTGGACTGATTTGGACATTAACGCAGTAGCAAGAAGATGATCGGAATCCCCCTTTGGAACTTGAAATATGGGTCCCCTCAACAAAAATTTAAAATTCGGCTTTGTAATTCGGAATTTATGTGATGTGATTTGATTTGATTGGTCGGTTAATAAAAATTATTATTATTATTATTTTTAAAAGAACTTAATTCGTTCTGGAGGTCCGTTCTTAACCTGAAACTGTTCTTAACCTGAGGTACCACTTTAGCTAATGGGGGCCTCCTGCTGCTGCCGCTGCGCCGCCACTGTGCAATTTCTGTTCTCATCCTGAAGCAAAGTTCTTAATCCGAGGTATTATTTCTGGATTAGCAGAGTTTGTAACCTGAAGCATCTGTAACCCGAGGTACCACTGTAGTTGGTTTGGACGATGATAATCAGGCATCAGCACAACATGACCACTCCAACTAAGTTGATGCTGAAGAATCATTGCTTCGACACTGGTGATCTTTGCTTCTTCCAGTACACTGGCGTTAGTTCCTATGGTAATCCTATGGTAAGGATCCTATGGTAAGATTTTACTCAAAGAAATGATTGCTCACAATCACATTATTGGCCCTTGCAGAGTTTCTTCTTCACTATAAGAAGAACAGTGTGTGTGTGTAATCTGGATTAGTGCCACGTTCATGGGTAAAGTGAACCATGGTCCACTTTGCCCATGGCAAGTGTTTGATAAAGAAAAAGCAAACATTCAAGGGACAACCATGTGGTTTATCATCATGGTCTCGTTTGGTCCTGAATGGGTAGATTCACCCAAGTTAGCTCTGGCTACTGAGTGGGGTATATGGTCCTTCCCCATTCACTTCAATGGAAGGCGTAAATTCATATGCCCATCCCTACTCCCTCCACTGAGATCAAGGGGAAGATGTTGCACATGGGGACACACTCTGAGCATGGGTGGCTCTCTTGTCCTTGGACCCATAAGAAGAGTCTCTGGGATCAGGCCAATGGCCCATCTAGTCCAGATTCCTGTTCTCACAGAGGCCAACTAGTGCCATTGTTATCAGCAGGAGAAAATAATGCATTCCCTCCATGCCACGTATAATTTTATAAACTTATGTTACCTCTTACTTTTTCTCTAAACTAAATAGCCCTATACTGGTGTCCAAGTAAATACTCCTTTGCGTTAAAGGATCTACATTGGCTCCCAGTACGTTTCCAAACACAATTCAAAGTGTTTGTGCTGGCCTTTAAAGCCCTAAACAGCCTCCATCCTGTATACCTGAAGGAGCGTCTCCACCTCCATCGTTCAGCCCTGACTCTGAGATCCAGCTCCTTCTGGTGGTTGCCTCACTGCAAGAAGTCGTGTCTGCCCTGTGGAATGCCCTCCCATCAGATGTCAAGGAAATAGACAACTATCTGAGGTTGAGAAGACATCTGAAGGCAACCCTGTTCAGGGAAGTTTTTAATGCTTGATGTTTTATTGTATTTTTTGTTACGAAAAAGGAGCAATGCTGCTGAGTGCTCCAGATGGCTGGAAAGCCAAACAGGATGTTGATGTTATGGGACTGTACCGTGGGAACAAGGGACAGTCTATTCTGTGCACTGAGCACCGGATGTTAGCTCAGAGTGTCACATGACCCTGTACCAGAAGTGCATGGGTGGAGTTATTCCCTCTCTGCTGTGGCTGCTGAGGAGTGCAGACATGTTCTTTTCTGCACTGCTGGAAAGACAGAAATAAAGGCATGTAAATACATTTCTGTCTGTCTCTCTCCCCTCCCTGGGGATGGCAGGGAGTGAGGGAGGAGGGATGGTTGTGTTCTTCTCACGTTCGTGAGGAGGATCGGCCGATAGAGACCTCGCCTTGTCTTGCCGGGAGCCGCTGACGGGGAGGTCAACAGGGAATCAAAGCCGGGCACCTGGAGAGTGCCAAATTCCTCTGACATGGCTTTGAAGATTACAACATTTTTAATATTCTGTTGGGAGCTGCCCAGAGTGGCTGGGGCAAGCCAGTCAGATGGGCGGCATATAATTAATGACATTGTTGTTGTTGTTGTACTCTGAGTACTTGGAAGGGAAACAATTTATGGCTCACTTTTGTTCTGTGGTTATCAAAAAGCTGCTATTATTCTGAAGTTAGTAGCGTTCAGCTGGCCGACTGAATAATCCACTGTGGATCTTTGCTTATAATTGGCCATCACAGGATCATAACATATTGGTCACCAGGTACCGTATTTTTCGCCCTATAGGACGCACTTTTCCCCCTCCAAAAATGAAGGGGAAATGTGTGTGCGTCCTATGGGGCGAATGCAGGCTTTCGCTGAAGCCTGGAGAGTGAGAGGGGAGACCCCACCGCCAGCCCCGCAAGCTCCGGGGACAGCTGGGAGGCACAGCGCGTCTCCCCGCTGTCCCCGGACCTGGTCTGAAGACGGGCGGCAGGGAGAAGAGCGCTTCTCCCCGCTGCCGGCACCACAAGCGCCTGGGGGGGAAATAATTTTTTTTCCCTTTATTTCCCCCCCAAAAAACTTGATGCGTCCTATGGGCCGGTGCGTCCTATGGGGCGAAAAATACGGTACTTCCTTAATCTCAGCCATTTCAACAATTTCCTTGGAACTTGTTTGAAGAGGGAGCCAGGATCTGATGGGTTTCCAGCGCTGGATGCCAAGGTGGTTTTAATTCTGGCAAAGGGTTCACAGCTGGAAAAAAGGGAGTGTAATGCCTCAGATGCTACCGGTTTTCGGTTTTGATGCTCCACGTGTGAAAAGACTGATAAAAGAATTAGCATTCTGTGCAGCTTTTTCCAGTTTCAAGAGTGAAATGCTGGCTTTGCTTTGACTGCTCTCAATCAAGGATATCAACACAGAGGGAGAAAAATGGAAAAAGAACCTCCCTAATGTTCTGAAAACAAAAGAATGAATTTCTTCTGAGGTTTAAGGGCATCCCCCCCCCATCTTATCTGGTTATTTATAGCCTGTTCTGGCTATAACAGGCAACCTTGAATTAACATCTCCAAGTTTATGCCTTCCTGTTCTATTGCTCTGATCACTGCTATGCCAGGTACCAATCTTGGCTTTTATTTGCTTAATTTTAAAAATGGCAATGGCAGCAATTACAATAACAAATTGAGTGGGGAAGCGATCATGCACAAACATCTCTTGGCGGCCAGCTCTGCAAAGAGAAGAGAAACACAAATAATTTTGTCGCTAATAAGGCAGTGTGCCCGAAAGTAGCAAGTGTGGCTTCTCCCACACACGAAAACACGGCCAGCTTTGGCATAAAGCAGCTAATGAGAAAGGAAAATTAAAATGTCACCATCAGACCTCTCTCCATGTCTCCCCTGGAGAAGAAGTATGCCCATCAAGTAATGCCATGTTGCTCTTTAAAGGGATTAACAATCCTTTCCTCCTGGAGGCAATGACCCCTGCCTCAAACTTAGCCTTGGAGCTCCAAAGCAGGTGTCTTTTTCCAAAGAGCAGGACTGAAGGTTTTTTTCCTCCAGTTGGGTAAATGGGACATTTGCCCTTGGGTGCTGCTCTGGAAGGATGTTCTGAACAGCCAGCCATGGAGATTCTCCTCTCATGCTGTGTTGCAAAGAACCACTGCTTGCTGCCACTCTTCCTTGTGCAGCCTTGGCCTCCCACAATGAAAGCTGTGATTATTCTGGGATTCCATTGTTAAGCATGATTGTTTAATTGACACTGAAATGGGGAATACCTAAATGTGTATTACTGAAGGCTTTAATGTGGGGAAATTCCACTGATGTATATTGTGGTCTCTGAGCTCCTAGATGGGTTGATAAGTACGGTAACTATTGCTGCTTTCTGCTAGCGAACATGTGAGTGTTTAACCTAGATCAAGTGGCAAATGGAGATCAGGTTTCAAAATGGAGATTTGCAGCCAAATACCTTTGTCACCTGATCTACGGTTAAACACTATGTCAGAGCTAAAAGAAAAAGGAAAAAAACCCAAAAAACACTATGTCAGAGCTAGCAGAGAAGAATAACAATTAAGTATCAACCCATCTAGGAACCCAGAGAGCTTAATATAGCCCCATGGAAAATCCCCACGATGAAGCCTTCAGTAATACACATTTAGGCGTTCTCCATTTCAATGAGAATTTAACAATTATACTTAACACCCTCCTCTCTCCTGCATCTCCCTGTACACCCTCGACATCAGCTCCAGAGGATTAGAAGACCATCTGGACAAGATTTGGTGGGCAGGCAGCAGAGGAGGAAACAGAAGTTCTGCTGTGCATTGCTTTGGAAACAACCCCAAGTAGCCAATGTGTTGCTCTCCAGATGCTGCTGGACTAGAGCTGCCATCATCCTTGATCACTGGGCCATGATGGCTGGGGTGGATGGGAGCTGGAGTTTAAGAACGTTTGGAGAGCAGAAGATTGGCTACCCCTGAACTAGTAAGTCTATCTGCAGTTGTCTTTCATGAATTTATCTAATCTCCTTTCAATGCCACTGAAACCACTGCCCATTGCTGCGTTCTGTGGCAGCAACTTCCACAAAGTTGTTACCCACCACATGAAGTCCTTCACTTTTGTCTGGCTCTCCTGCCACTCAGTTAAATCGACTGACTCCAGATCCTAGCAGTATGAGTGAGAAAAGAAGTAGGTTTCTGCCACAAACCTGAAAATGTGGAAACATTCATTTATGTTTAATGGAAGAAGCTCCGCGTTCAGCAAAGTTGTTTACTTAGGCCTTTTGCTGAGGGCGTCGAGTGAAAAGCGATTGTCCCTCAAGTAACAACATAAATATTTATCTTATTATGGATTGAAATAAAACATGGTGTGCCTGGAGAGTCTAAGGTAAAGTTGTATTTTTAACCTTGTAAAGAAAGAGTCTAGAGGTTTGAGCTTAATTACATTATAAATTGATCCCTATAAATTGATAACCTTTTCGTCTCAAATATATATATAATGCATGGCAAGCTGCATCCTGGGATGATGGTAGCCAACGGTATGATTTTCTGCATCCTGGCAGAGGTAAAGGAGAGGCTGCTGACGCCCTCTGAGGTGATTTTCAGCGCACACTGAATTGCATAGAGCGCTATTCTTCACACACTGTTGTGTTAATGATCCAGTTAGCGATGAAAAATTGTGTTGGCTTGTAAACACAACTGCCCTGTGGGGCCTCAATTAATGCAGGATGCTTTGTGATGATATTAGCCTGGGGCGAGAAGCTGACTCGGTTTTATTTCACTTATTCGTTTAATTTGAAAATTTATAATCCGCTTTTCAATTCATGGGAGCACTGAAAAATGGTGGAAAACCTTTTTTAAAAAAATCCCTGGGGAAAAAACCCCAGTTTAAACTGTAAACAGTAAGGAAAACCTCAAAGATAACTGAGTCGTGAGCTTTTATTTTCTTGTTTTACCACCAGCAGGGAAACACAAATCAAGTAAACTCTTACTGAAGATGAAAGGCTTGAGTTAAAAATAATAATAATAAAGTTTCAACAGCATGCCTGAAAGGGTGTCTGGGTTTGGGACTATGTGAATCTTAGGTGGCAACGGATTGCACAGATGTGGGGTCACCACTAAAAATGTCTCGTTACCTCAGTAAGTGTGCAGTCATTGGGGAAAGGTATTGTGTGGGTCAGATTATTTCTCCAAGCAGGTGTTAATTAGCAGGGGGGACCAAACCAGAACCCCTTTGGAGAGTTGCTTCTGCATAAGCTTCTAGTTTAAATAAGAACAGAACCATGTTAACATGAGCCACAGAGCGGGGCCACAGCATGGACTGGGAGGTCCGCACACAGCTTTGTTTTTAATATAAAAATGAATTCCAGCTCCAGCTTTAAAGCCTAAATGACAAATATGTGGGTGGTGAGAACACCCTTAATTCTTGTAGTTAGGGGTGTTCCTCATTGTCTTCTTAGATGTGTAGCTGCTAAGTATGTTGGGATGTACAGGGTTGGTGAGATCACCCATTAATCTTTTAGCTGGGAAAGGTTTTCTTTTGACTCTCCCAGTTTGTGATTTGGCTGCCTTGTGTTGCTTTGCTTGCTAGTTGATTTATGGGATTTTATTGCATTCTACGGTACCATAAACTCTGCTAGAGTTTGAAGGCCTTTGGGAAAGAGGCAGTATATGAATGAATCATTATCAAAATGTCTAGCGGCATCCCAGTCTAGTGACTTGGAGTGGCCGCCGAGACCATATTACCCCTGTCCTGAAAGGTCTACATTGGCTCCCAGTACGTTTCCGAGCACAATTCAAAGTGTTGGTGCTGACCTTTAAAGCCCTAAATGGCCTCAGTCCTGTATACCTGAAGGAGCGTCTCCACTCCCATCGTTCTGCCCAGTCCAGCTCCAAAGGCCTTCTGGCGATTCCCTCACTGCGAGAAGTGAGGTTACAGGGAACCAGGCAGAGGGCCTTCTCTGTGGAACACCCTCCCATCAGATGTCAAGGAAATAAACAACTATCTGGCTTTCAGAAGACATCTGAAGGCTGCACTGTTTAGGGAAGTTTTTAATGTTTGATGTTTTATTTTGTTTTTAGTATTCCATTGGTAGCCGCCCAGAGTGGCTGGGGAAACCCAGCCAGATGGGCGGGGTACAAATATAACAACAACAACAACAACAACACAGTGGTATCTCGGGTTACATATGCTTCAGGTTACATACGCTTCAGGTTACAGACTCCGCTAACCCAGAAATAGTGTTTCAGGTTAAGAACTTTGCTTCAGGATGAGAAGAGAAATCGTGCTCCAGCGGCGCGGCAGCAGTGGGAGTCCCCATTAGCTAAAGTGGTGCTTCATGTTAAGAACAGTTTCAGGTTAAGAACGGACCTCCAGAACGAATTACGTACTTAACCCAAGGTACCACTGTAATTGCCTTTGTAGCCATGTAGCCAAATAGGTGGCCCCACTGCCCAGTTCAGAATTGTGCCTTTTCTCTGTATTCCTGTATTCTTTTGCTTTTCAGTTAACCAAAGCTGTGCCATGATGGGCAGGCGATGAGAGCTCGCAGGGCCCCCTGCCCCATTAACAGAGTTTAGGAATGCACACCAGTAACGGAGAGGCTGGTACAGATTCAATTAGGCTGACCAGAGCCAGCTGGAAGATGATTGAGGATGACACCTTGATAAAGATAATGAGCGTTTCTTAGGTACGAAACAACTCCAAATATGGAATGTCTATTTTGAAGGCCAGACAGGAGCTGTTCACGTGTTGCTGTAACCTTTCAACCTTTTTGAGTCCACAGCTCCCTTAACCAGCTACATTCTTTCCGCGGCACCCCTGTGGGGCTCAAGACCCCAGTTATGTCACCTTCTCACCCTTTTTTTGAGCACTCCCTTGTGGAGTGTTCCCTCAGCCTCCTTTCCCTTTACCCTCTATTTGGGAGTCCTCTGGGCAGCCACAACCGCCACCTTGGTCTCTGAGCTGCCTCCCCTGCCCCAAAGAGAGGTGCCTCCTCACACTGTCCCACAGGGGCCTGGACAAGAATCTACACACATATTAAAAAAACGCTGTAGAAATGCTTTTTTTTTTTTTAAAAAAAAAAGTTTTGAAAAATACTTTGAATTTTGCATAGCTCACTCTCGCCATCTAGTGACGCATTTGTATATTGCACTTTACAACACATTTAAAACGTTTAATTTGCAGCTGTGTAGCTGAGTCATGGGACTTGCCTTTCCGTTCCCAACAGCAAGGGCTGGCTGGCTGGGCTCCCTCGCCCGCTTGCTTGCTTACTCCGAGGCTGCCTCAGCTCCTGGCAACCAGCACCCTCTGACCAGCCCCAGAGGCATCATTTGCCTGCAGAGCTTGTAGCCGGGGCTGCTGCAACAAACAGCCGTGCAAGCCTTTGGGAGGCAGAGACGCGAGAGGGCATCAGAGGAGGGAGGGAAGGAAGGAGGGACAGTGTTGCCCGCGGCATCCCTGACCATCATTAAAGGCACCCCAGGGTGCTACAGCACACTGGTTGAAAACCACTGCTGTAACCAATAATATTGCAGAGATGATATGGGCACGAGGGCTTCATGTATTCAGAATGCTATATAGATGCCTTGAACTCTTGTATTTGCTGCCCAGCTTTTGGAATTACAATGAAGCTGATCTTTCCATGACATACTGTTAATAATAATAATAATAATAATAATAATAATAATAATAATAATAAATACCCCGCCCATCTGGCTGGGCTTCCCCAGCCACTCTGGGCAGCTTCCAACAAAATACAATAATGCATCAAACATTAAAAGCTTCTCTAAACAGGGCTGCCTTCAGATGTCTTCTAAAAGTCTGGTAGTTGTTGTTCTCTTTGACATCTGGTGGGAGGGTGTTCCACAGGGCGGGCGCCACTACTGAGAAGGTCCTCTGCCTGGTTCCCTGTAACTTGGCCTCTCGCAGCGAGGGAACTGCCTGAAGGCCCTTGGCGCTAGACCTCAGTCCGGGCAGAACGATGGGGGTGGAGACGCTTTATTTTGGCTAAAGAGGACTGGCATATTTCCAGACTCCCATTGTAGGGTTGAGGCATCTGATCATAGCCTGCATTTTTATCAAGGCTTATATTTTGATCAGATTCCTGTATTCCAAAAATGAGCTTAAATTCACAAATGTTTCCTTTCGAGACAGGACACCAGCAGGCAAGGTCTTTGTCAGAGGCCCCTTTGATTTATTGCGGTCATAAAACAGGCTGGGAGCAAAAGGTCACACTGACCATACAAATGATAGAATACAATCAAGGTTGCAAAAACAATTAATTATTGTGCCTCCCATTAAACTTGAGCCACATCTTCCTAAGGTTAAAAGGGCAAGAGCTAATACAAACAGCAGCTGGCTAGGGAAGAGGCCTCTCTCTCTGAAGCTGCTTTGAAGCTTCAGAGAATTTACTAAGTTCTTTTTTAACTTAGACAAGATCTTTGCTTCTAAAAATCTATATATGTTATGTATGAAATATTGGCTTAAATGTAATTATGCAAAGAATTTAGAAAGTAAGAAATTATAGAATCATAGAAGAAGTTGGAATAGACCACGAGGGCCATTGGGTCCGGACCCCTGCCAGACAGAGAGACGCCATCGGAGCACTCCTGACATATGGTTGTCAAGCCTCTGCTTAATGACCTCCAAAGAAGGAGATCTTTCATTGATAATGTGTGGGAAGGTGAACAAAAAGATCTGTTCAGATAAAATTAGCCACCATCTGTTTTGGAGTGAATAGGGCAATAGGGCAAAAGATGAAATGTTAGTTAAGGCGCCTAGTCTAGGGCAAAAGGTTATCTGGTAATTAAGGTGCCTTGTAGAGATTAATGGCTATTTGTTTGCCAATTATAAATAGAAGGAAATATAGCTCTTTGTCTCCCATAAAAGGTAATAGGAAATGGGTGTATCTTTTATGATTGGTTCTAGCAAACAGCCAATAGGAATTTTAACCAGGCTGATTGGACAGAGGCAGCCAAAGGAGGAGCAAGGGGGCTGAGCTGAGGGAATATAAGTGCTGGCCATAATGGCAGGAGGCCAGGCCAGAGCTTGGTAACCATATACCACTGTGCCTCACATTTATTTGTCTGACAAATAAATTATTATTTTAATTTCTCTATTGCTGCGTTGAATATTTCATTCCAGCTAAGCGTTAACCACAAGCAGGGTGCTACAGGGTGACACCTTCTTGTGAGATTCTCACGGGCATTGGCTGGCCAGTGGGCAAAATAAGACGTTGGAGGAGACAGACCTTTGCTCTGACACAGGGGTGGCGCTTTCTCACTAATATTTATTGGAAAAGCAAAACTGTGTGTGACTTCGCTTATGTACCCTTCCCTCTTGGGGCTAGTTTTGTGCCACTGGACTCTGTTATTTGGGATGCATCCTGGCCGTCCTTGATGTGTTGAACAAGGCCCACCCGACAGCAATCCAGTTGCGA
The DNA here is from genome assembly GCF_964270895.1 of Podarcis filfolensis. Lineage (NCBI taxonomy): Eukaryota > Metazoa > Chordata > Lepidosauria > Squamata > Lacertidae > Podarcis > Podarcis filfolensis. Next base: position 106,697,673 of record NC_139606.1, read on the forward strand.
TTTCCCACGAGCTTCGCGGCTTGAAAAAGCACAGCTGCAGCTCTGGCAATTGCTGCCAGGTAATTGCTACAGCTGCAGCGCTGTCAGGGTTCTGTGCTACGTTGCTCATTTAATTGCAAGCACACGATGCTCAGGAGATTTTTTGAGTCAGGCCTGTAGCATAGGGCTGCCAACTTTGATATTTTTAAAAATCTGCTACATGGTTGGAGTTTGGGGCAGGGGTGGTGAAATATACTCAGAGTCGAGAGTGGATTTCATGCTCTTTATTCAGCTCATAGTGGTGAGGAGGGAATGGAAGTCCCCTCAAAGTATCTGCTTTATATACATTCTTTACACAATGGGCTGCACGTGATTGGCTAATTCAGGAATTCTCCTGTAGGCCAATCAGGTTGTGGATTCACTTCTATCTGGAGCTGGATTGGGTGGCTCCTGCCGACCAATCATACTGCTGCATTGTTCTAGGACCAATTAGACTGCTGCATTTTGGATCCTATTGTTCTAGGACCAATCAGACTGCTGCAGTTTGGATCCTATTCAACTCAGTAATAACAGGTGGGGAACCTGTGGCCCGCCAGGTGTTGCTGAACGACAGCTCTCATCACCCCTGACCATTGGTCATGTTGGCTGGGGCTGATGGGAATTGGAGTCCAACAATGACTGGAGGACCACAGATTTCCCACTGCTGGTTAAGGCAGCGGAAGGACGGGGCTTTCAGGGGACTCCATCCCATCAGAAGGTAAAAGGTAAAGGGACCCCTGACTGTTAAGTCCAGTCACGGATGACTCTGGGGTTGCGGCGCTCATCTCGCTCTATAGGCCGAGGGAGCCGGCATTTGTCCGCAGACAGCTTCCAGGTCATGTGGCCAGCATGACTAAGCCGCTTCTGGTGAAATGCCGTTTACCTTCCTGCTGGAATGGTACCTATTTATCTACTTTGACGTGCTTTCAAACTGCTAGGTTGGCAGGAGCTGGGATCGAGCAACGGGAACTCACCCCGTCACAGGGATTTGACCCGCCGACCTTCTGATCGGCAAGTCCTAGGCTCTGTGGTTTAGACCACAGCACCACCCGTGTCCCCTATCACATCAGAAGGTGGAGCCAAATCCAAAGCTTTATCACTTGACAGATGAATGCCACATGGGGAGAAAGAAGTTCTTCTTCTTTTTATCTGTTTTTCTATCCCTGGATATTATATGATATAAATGCGATAAAGGGTTTTTGTTTTGTTTTTTAGTTCCCCCCCACCGTTTTTCTTTCACTTTCTCATTACTATAAATTTGTGTTTTGTAAGGATTATGAGTATTTTGGAATCACAGAATTGTAGAGCTGGAAGGGACCCCAAGGGTCATCTAGTCCAACCCCCTGCAATGCAGGAATCTCAGCTAAAGCATCCATGACTTTTGGCCCTCCAACCTCTGCTTAAAACCTCCAAGGGAGGCGAGTCCACCACCTGTTTCATTGCTGAAAAGCTCTTCCTGTCAGAAAGTACTTCCTGATGTCGACTCAGAATCTCCTTTCTTGTAACTTGAAGCCATTGATTTGAATCCTACCCTCCAGAGCACGAGAAAACAAGCTTGTTCCCTCTTCCATGGGACAGCCCTTGAGATATTTGAAGATGGCTATCGTATCTCATCTCAGTCTCCTCTTTTCCAGGCTAAACATACCCAACTCCTTCAACTGCTCCTCTTAAGGCTTGGTTTCCAGACCCTTGATCACCATGGTTGCTCTCCTCTGCACACGTTCTATTTAATGTTATCTTACTGGGTTGCCCCAGCCGCTCTGGGCAGCTTCCAACATATATAAAAAAACATAATAAAACATTAATCATTTTTAAAAACTTCCCTATACAGGATTGTCTTTAGATGGCTTGGGAGTCGGATAACTGCATACCCTTCAACATTTATCCAATGAAAATAGATCCCAAGGAAAAGTGGGACATTCCAGGATCAAATCAGAAACCGGACGGCTTCTCTAAATCAGGGACGTCCCTTGAATAATTGGGACACTGGGAAGGTCTGCAGTCAATCCTAGCCATCATGGGGTCGGAGTTGTAGTCAAACAACACCTATAGGGCACCAGATTGGGGGAGGCTGGGTTTGTGTGTAGGGCTAGGGCTTCATTCAATTTCTCATTGACTGTATACCTTTGGGCCATTCACCATCCCTTAACCTAAATCAGCCTTTCTCAACCTTGAGTCCCCAGATGTTGTTAGACTACAACTTCCATCATCCCTGACTGCTGTTCCTTCTAGCTAGGGATGATGGGAGTTGTAGTCCAACAACATCAGGGGACTCTAGGTTGAGAAAGGCCAGCCTACGCAGGGTTGTTGTGAGGATAAAATGGAGCAGAAGGGTGGGGGGAGAATAGGCCTTGAATTCCTTGGAGGAAGGGTGGGATAAATGCAGACCCTCCAAGTTTCCCCCCCATGTTTAATGTTTTATTGTGTTTTTATACATGTTTGAAGCTGCCCAGTGCTGGGGCAACCCAATAAGATGAGTGGGTATAAATAGTAAAATTATCATTATGCAAAGGGACATCCCTATTTTCATAGGATAAATGTTGGAGGATATGGAAATACGTAACAAATGTATATCCGCCCCCCCGCCCAATCCAGCACTTGTACCAGTGACTGGTCCCGCTGAACTCAGTGGAGCTTACTTCCAAGTAAACATGCATAATCTCAGGCTGCCGGGCTCATCTAATTGGGCCATAAGGAGTTCTGCTGGATGTTTTCAGAGACGGAGTATGATTAGCACTGATTGCTTTCTGTACGTTTATTTTTGTCCTTAATTGGACATTCATTGAAGGAGAGGCATTATTAGGAAGGGAGAGCATTTTCCTCTCTCCAATTTTTATTCTCAAATAAAACTAGTTAGCTGCCACGCAGCATTCCGCCCTCCCCCTCTTTATGAAAAATGCCAGCTATTTTAACTTGTATTTTGACTAGTCTGCCTCTCTGTCTTTGCTTTCTGCATCCAAGTATCTATCAATAAAATATTACGGCTCCAATGACTCTATTCATTGAACAGCAGGGGGAGAAAAATCTTCTGGGATCTGTCACCTGATTCTCTGGGGGGTGGGGGTGGCATTCCAGCAAGTTGTCTTCCCACATAGTGCTGCTTTAAGTGCAATGAAATTCTTCGGTGCTTTCAACTAAATTGAGAATTCTGTTTGAAAAGGCGACGCTCTCCATGGGCCTTGACTCCAGCCAGATTTATCTTTCATTTCCCAGTTTTCAACTGATGTACAGCAGAAACTCCTCACCTGAAATAAACGTTAGCGTGACATACTTGAAAGCAAGAATGGAAGCCTTTCATTGTTCCTTATTGATTAAAAGTTGTGTCTGCAGCGCCCGCTGCTGACGAGGATTTCGTAAGCGAGTAAAGCAAACTGTAATCGAACAATGAAGTAATAAAACACAAATGAAAAACAAGAACCGTAAAACGGAGTTGCACCGCAATGAAATGAAATGAAATGAAAATCAATATACAGCAAGCATAACAACAGCTGGACCTCAAAGCTGGGACAGGAATGGTTTTTACCTGCCCTCAGAAAGCCAGCAGGGAGGAGTCTGTGCAAATGTCTCTTGGAAAAATGTTCCTTGATATTGGGGCTACCACAAAAAAGACTCTGCTCATATATATCATATAATCCAGCCAAATGTTAAGCACTCTAAGCTCCAGGGATTTAGGAACATAGGAAGCTTCTTTCCTTCCTTCCTTCCTTCCTTCCTTCCTTCCTTCCTTCCTTCCTTCCTTCCTTCCTTTTGTATACTTAGGGTTGCCATACGTCCAGAATTTCCCAGACATTGCCAGGATTCAACCGTCGGAAACAGTGTCCAGGAAGAAATCGCTTAAAATTCGGACATATGGCAACCCATGTCGGAAGTGGGAAGTGTAGATTTTGGCGAATTTCCTTTAAAATAGCTTTAAAACTTTTTTCTTTTTTTTTGAGATCTTGCCAAAAAAAGCTGGACAACTTTTGTGTCCAGCTTTTCACCTTTTGAAATATGGCAACCCTGGTATCTTCCAAGGAATTCAAGGTGATATACATGGTTCTCCTTCTCCCCATTTCATCCTCACAACAACTTTGTGAGGTAGGTTAGGCTCAGAGATGATGACTGACCCAAGGTCACCCAGTGAGCTTCATTGCTGAGTTGGGATTCGAATCCTGCTCTCCCAGGTCCTAGTCTAACACTCTAACCATTACACCACACTGGCTTTTTAAAAAATTATACCCAGTAATAGAAAGATAAAGTCATAGGGACCCTAATGACAATAAAATGAAGATTATTATTGAAAGTTGAATGCAAATGTATGCTAGTGTATGTGAATAAAATACAGAATTACAAATACAAGTTATCCAAACTAGTCACCGTATATAAAAAATGCAGTTCTTCAAATAATACAGATAATATTAACGAGATCTCCAGGATTTTATTTCATACTTCTTCAGATAGAAATTGGTGAATTATTTGTGAATGACAGCCTTTAATTGCCTTTCAATTTTTCTTTCCGTTTTTTCTTCCTTTCAGAAATATGTTATTTCCAAGGCCTTTTCCCCCCAGCTGGAACTCAGTTCTGGCACTTCTCAAGTGAGCGCCATTGCCATTCTAAGAGAACAGTTTCATGGTGAGTCCCAGCACCTCTTTTTCTCGAAAAATAGCACGGGTTATTCCCATAAATCTTGAAAGCATAAGACAAAAATAAAAAAATGGTTATCCATTAAATATAAGAATATGCATATGTATGTGTCAGAGCTACCCTAGGTCCCAGCTCACAAAGGACCAACGCTGCTTCGTTGTTAAGTATAAAAGTCTTTATTGAAGTTCAGTTTCACTTCCAGAGCCGCAGCGCGCAGCTCTACGTCTCAACTGTCAGACCGCTGATGCTCCGTCTGAGTCTCCTCCCCCTTGACACCAATTTAAGATTCTAGCCTTGCTCCACCTTCCCCGCTGCTCCTTCCTCCTCTGGGTCCGCCTGCCCGCCGGGGTTCCGCCCTTTCTAGCCTCTTCTCCCGCTGATTCCCCTGAGCCTTCTCCCTCCCTCCGGCGGGCTTTAGGAGCTGGTTCCCCATCCGGGTCTCCTGCTGTTCCGCGCGCCTGCACATTTGAACTTGGCGCACGCGCCCAGCCAGCAGCTTTCCTCCTGACCGTTTCACTGCTGCTGTCACTGCTTCCCCCTTCGGGGGGGCTAGCTGCAACTGACCTCCCTTCCGTTCCCCCACTCTCCGATGGAGGCGTGGTCAGCCCTGACTCCCTCTCTGGAGGAGACACTGCCCCTGACACATGTGACTCTCCCCCCCCACTACGCTCTGGTGGGGAAACTGGTCCCGATCCTCCACTGCTGCTTTGGGGTTCCCCTCTGGCTCCTTGTTTCTGGTGCGTCCCCCCTGGGACCCCCCTTGCCCTGACCATCGGCGCCCCCTTCTGGGAATCTTCTGATTCCCTGGAGAAGCTCATGGAATCTCTCAGGCCACTGTCATACTCCCCTACGCTGCCCTCGGATTCTTCCCCTTCGCTCTCCCAATCCTCTCTCCCCAGTGCTCCTGCTCCTGATTCCCTGACAGTATGGAACATGGTAAATAAATAAAATAACTACTACACGCAGTTGGGCATTGGAGTTCATCCTAAAGAGTTGTTACTCCAGGAACAGCAATCTAGAAGGCTGCAATATAAACAGGCATTTTTAAAAATAAAATACTCTACCTGGAAATGCCAGGGACTGAACATGGAACTTTCTGCATGCAGAGCAAAAGCACTATAGCTCTTCAGTAGGTGTGGGTGTGTTTCAGATCTTTAAATTAATGGAAATTAAAAGGGCTTAACCTTTGCTGGCTCATGCCGCTTAGTCCTCTGCATGGACATTTGTAAAAAGAGAAAGAAAATAACATTTGGATCCTTAACTGAAGATTTCTGCTGACCCCAGGATACTAAATTCCTTACCAGAGGAATGATTAGCAAATCTATTGCCTGTTGCAGCAGTTAACTTGAAGGTCAAGACTCTTGCGCCAAGATCTTGTTGCTTCGTTACACAAGTTCAATTTCTGCAAAGATCTTTTATCACATTTTTAATCTTTCTTATTGAACAGTTCTACATTTGGGGCATTAATGAGAAGCTCTTGACCAGGCAAGGTCATTGCCTAGTTCCTGGCAGACGTGACTCCTGTCCAAAATGGAATAAATAACTGCAGGGAAAACTGTGAGCATAGGGCTGTCACGATATTAACCTGTTAGCAAGCCTCCTCAGCGGATATGCGTTTCACAAACTGTTGCATAGTCTCTCCAATTTCTGAGTGCTGTGAGATTCCGGGGGTTACCTAGGTTTTGTGTTTCCTTTGGGGCAGTCTTTATGATATATAGTGTATTCACACATATATACAACCTGAGTCTGCGATGGAGGGGGGTCACAGCATGAACTCCCCGAGAGGGCCTTGTTTCCTTCGTAGCCGCAGGTTTGGATTCAAATGGAAATCAAATATCGCTCTGTCTCTCAGCTTGCTGCTTTTCTTCTAGCTTAAATCACCCCAAACTCTCTGCTCTCAACCCTGCCTTTGTCTTTCTACCTACCCATGAGTTGGGGGAGGGCCTCCCACCCATTTTTCATCTTGCACAGAGCCCCTTCCTTTGTTCCCTTAATGACCCATTGCCTCACCAGGAAGCTAGCCTGGCTACTCAAGAATAGAACCCCTCCAAAACTCCTAACAATGCAAACAATCTCTTCTTCTTTGGCAATCACTCATAGCCGAGTAAGATTGTCTTCCATGAGCACGGTTTTAACAGTGAGTCTGTAAGTGACTGTGGAGGCCAGTTCTGAATCCACACGTCCTTCCACAGTGGGGACATAGGTTTCTGGATGGGAGTTGATCATGGTGAGGGTTTGCCAAGCATGCCTTCCTCTTAGCACGTTTCTCCCTTGCGTCCTGAGTTTGAGCATCTTCAAAGCCCATGACACCTTTGGTAAAGGCTGTTCTCCAACTGAAGCACTTGCAGGCCAGTGTTTCCCAGTTGTCGGTGTTTATACTACATTTTTTAATATTTGCCATGAGAGAGTCTTTGAATCTCTTTTGTTGACCACCAGCATTACGCTTTCCATTTTTAAGTTTGGAATAGAGTAGTTGGTTTGGAAGACGATAATCAGGCATCTGCACAACATGACCAGTCCGACGAAGTTGATGTTGAAGAATCATTGCTTCGACACTGGTGATCTTTGCTTCTTCCAGTACACTGGCATTAGTTTGCCTGTCTTTCCAGGTGATGTGTAAAATTTTCCGGAGACACCGTTAATGGAATCTTTCAAGGAGTTGGAGATGACGTTTATAAGTGGTCCACGTTTCACAAGCATACAATCTAGGAGTCTTGTGAATTAGGGTCTTTAGGCATTGACAAGAGTGAGTCTTGGCAGATTTATCCAGTCACTTTGCAGGTCTTTAAAACTAGGATATTTTCTGAGCACACACAATGTTGGAAGACAGGGTGAGTGGGTGTTGGTCCATTGCCTTGAGAACGCAATCCATTCCCTACTTTCCAAGAGGGCAATTCACTACATTTTGTAGTGAAACTGATTGGTTGCATAGCATTGTGATGTCGCCTTTCTTGGTATGTGCTCCCTGATTGACTTGAATAACACAGTAAGGAAGCAGGAGGGAATGTGTAAAGGTAAAAAGGTAAAGGACCCCTGAACGGTTAAATCCTGTCAAAGGCAATTATGGGGTTGCAGTGCTCATCTCACTTTCAGGCTGAGGGAGGCTGAGGGAGCGTTTGTCCACAGCCAGCTTTCCGGGTCATGTGACAAGCATGACTAAACTGCTACTGGCGCACGGAGGACCGTGACGAGTGCCAGAGCGCACGGAAACACATAAATAAATAGATGCAACTAGTTAAAAGAGGCACATTTAGATTTTAGTTTTTCTAGGGCAGGAGTCAGCAAACTTCAGCAGGGGGCTGGTCCACTGTCCCTCAGACCTTGGAGGCAGATGGCGGACTATATTTTGAAAAAAAATATATGAACGAATTCCTATGCCCCACAAATAACCCAGAGATGCATTCTAAATAAAAGGATACATTCTACTCATGTAAAAACACGCTGATTCCTGGACCGTCCGTGGGCCAGATTAAGAAGGCGATTGGGCTGTATCCGGCCCCCAGGCCTTAGTTTGCCTACCCATGGTCTAGGGATACTGATGCTGCCTCCTCTTATTGCTCCCATTATTCTTTTGGCAGCTGAGATTTTGGGCCAGCATTATTTGAAGCCTTGCTGACAATAATTCCCACCCTCGAAATCTTCTTTGCTGAAATGTGAAATAACATCCCCTGGCCCTTGCTGTATTTAACATCCTTTTCCTCTCACTGGCTTGTAATGACTTGTACAAAGCGGTCATTTTGCTGAAATCACAGTGTTGACATGGTTTTCAATCAATACCTTGTAAAAACACTATTTTCCCTCCCCGCTTGCGTCTTTGATATTGCAATGTGCGCTTATACCTGTTGGCTGTATGAGGTATTGGCTTTCGTCTTTCGACTTGCCTGTTATCACCTTCCACTTTTCTGTGCTGTTGCTGGGGGTCTTGTTTGAGGAGCTTAACGTTCAGTCAAATAAAGGAGCAGCAGCAGCTGCCTTAGGGCTATTGTAGTGTGCGTTTATCACAGGATGTTTCCCGCCAAAGAGGAAATCCAACTGGGCTCTGTCATGAGTACACAATGCCTCCATCTGCTCTCCCTGAAATCAATGGGAACATTTCCGAGAGTGAAAGATGGGTTGCAGAGAAATATTACAGAGGCGGGTCTTGATGGAACGAAGACTTTGTTCCTCTTGGTTGTTAGAACTCTCACTGAAAGTAGGGATGAACTTGACCTGGGGAAAGTTCACAAACACAGCCTTGTGGAAGGCACCTATTGCTCAGCACCACTGACATCACTAACTTCTCAGTTCCCTGGCACAGTTGTGTAGCTGCATTTGTGAAAACCAAGGCATATGAGGAATGGTTGAAGGAGCTGGGTATGTTTAGCCTGGAAAAGAGGAGACTGAGAGGAGAGATTATAGCTATCTTCAAATATCTCAAGGGCTGTTTCATGGAAGAGGGAACAAGCTTGTTTTCTCCTGCTCTGGAGGGTAGAAACTGAACCACTGGATTCACGTTACAAGAAAGGAGATTCCGACTCAACATCAGGAAGAACTTTCTGACAGTAAGAGCTGTTCGACAGTGGGATGGACTCTTTTGGGAGATTGTGGACTCTCCTTCCTTGGAGGTTTTAAAGCAGAGGTTGGATGACCATCTGTCATGGATGCATTAGTTGAAATCCTTGCATTACAGCGGGTTGGACTAGACCAGCGGTTCTCAACCTGTGGGTCCCTAGATGTTGTTGGACTACAACTCCCATCATCCCTGAGCTCTGGCCTTGGTAGCTGGGGTGATGGGAGTTATAGTCCAACAACATCTGGGGACCCACAGGTTGAGAAAGGCTGGACTAGAGGATCCTTGGGGTCCCTTTCTACTCTACATTTCTGTGATCCTAAACGTTGTGGTTGGGAAGCAAGATGGAGGCTGAATCGATCAGTATAAATATAGATGCATGCATGCTGTGCTTTTTTTAGAAAGGTGAGAAGCCCACCTCTTCAAAGTGTGGCACGTTGTCTTTCAGGCACCCCCTAAACTAATGTTCTTCAGCCTGGAACATCAGCCTGGAACCCATCATCCGCAGCCATCCTAGCTGATGGCCAGGGTTGGTGAGAATTGTTGGGCAGCAGTATCTGAGGACTCAAGGTTAGCAAGCTTCCCTTTTTCTGAGTCAGACCATTGGTCCTGTGATAAGAATTTTAAGGTCTTAGATATATAATAAATGTACCAACCAAGCACGTACATAGATCAGCACAGGAAGACCAACCTGAAACCATTTTTGATTCCCAAACTGACCCAATGTTTACTCTGCAAGGTCAAAGGAAAATGGAAAAGCCTCCCCATTGTCTTTTCCTTCACAAATCCTGTCTTAAGTGTATGTCTGTGTTTGAATAGGGTGAGCCTGTGACCTGGCTCAGGAACTAAGTATTTATCATTACAAAGGACAGGCCAGGCTCCTCAGGGTATCCAATCAAGTGAGCCTTAACAGGTAACCTGTCAGACGAGATAAGCAACGCACTCAGATTTCTGCTGTAGACTGCCTTTTCTGTGATGTAGGTATGATGTATCGGGGGGTGGTCTTTGGTTACACCCCTTCTTTGATGCATGCATGATGTATGGAGGGGTAGTCTTGAGCTCCAGGGCAGGGAATTTAAAATGTCTATATAAGGGCAGGTACACCTTGGTTCTGGGTTCCTCCTCCTTTCCTGCGTGTGAGGGGATCACCCTGTTGCAACAGATCAATAAAGATCAGGCTTACAAGCTGCTTTGCTTCTCAATATTCTCTGGTTGGCCTCTGTTATTTTCTCCTACCAATAGGGAACCTACATAAGGACTCTATATGGGCTCTTGGATACCCCATTAAGGGGAAAAGGGCAGATTTTGTTTACAACAGTCCATAGAGCTCAGCTTCATCTACACTGAGTGGTAGCGGCTCCACAGGATTTCAGACTGGGGTGTTTTACCAGCTGGACCCGGAGATGGCAGGGATTGAACCCGGGGCCTTCAAGAATGTGAAAACAGGGGACTTTCAGACTGTCCCTTCTGCACGCAAAGCGGATGCTCTGCCACTGAGCTACAGGCCTTTTTCCAAAGGTTGAAAAATATTTCCTTAAACCAGCCTATCCCCTCTGGCATAGTAGAGGACACTATCCCATTGCCAGTGTTGAAGCAAGATTCAATCGCTAGTCTGGCTCGCTTCTGTATGTGGAATGGGGCAGACGACGACTTGTCCTTTGAATCAGGCATCAAGACGTCGTTGACTGGGCCTGATTTATTGCTCCAGGAGATTTGTATTAACAGCCCCTATCCAGAATCCAAAGGACTGTGTTGGGAAATGAAAATAAATTACGCACTGACGCACCCTGGTTACACACATGAGGTTCCTAAACCAGGAATTCTGTGTTGCGTGGCGAGTTCCCGCCCCCCCCCGGGAAATAAAGACACAAGACACAAGAGTTTAAGGTTAATGGGTCAAATTAGGCCACAACTTTATTGATTACAGGAATTGAGGGGCATTGGCTTAGGCATTGGTCCTATCAGCTAACCGGCTTCAGCCAGCATGGATGAAGACCGGCAAGGGTTAACCACCAGTAGGGGGAGTTCTGCTGAGGCATGTCAACTAGGAGCTCCCCTGGGGTCACCGCTTGGGGGCGTGCCATTGGCCCACACCTCCATAGGCTTAGGACGAGGCCACGCCCCCCGGAATCCTTTACCGGACTACCCTTCAATTTTGGGGGGAGGTGATGGTGCTTCCTCCCCCCATGTAATCTGCATAACAATACCCCTACCAATGCCTAACCGCCAATGCCCCGAAAGTTGTGACGATTGCTACGAGGTAGGTGAAAAAACCAGATGGCCAGAGCCAATTTGCCAAATGGAAAAATTCCTACCAGGCCCCTTGACGGCGACCAACCCGAGTCCATAGCAAGGACGGGAAAACCTAACCTAAGGGTGGGCGGGGAGGGAAAACCCGGTCAGCTGTAGTGCGGCGATAAAAAGAGGGCAGCCCTCGGCCACGCCAGCCCTAAATAGGGCCGGGCCATGCCCCCTGAACCAGCCGATTGGCTGGTTGGGGGAATGACGCTGCTGAGGATTCCCCTAGTATCGCGGGGGCTGTGCACCAGCCCCTGTGAGCGTGGGGAGGGGCTTGAAGCCCGCAACCCCACCTCCTCTTTAGTTTTGGAAGTGGCTTTATTGTTCTAGAAGTGCATAATCCCACTGTCCCCAGCCGGGCCACCTGCTTTCCGGTTTGCTATTGGAATTGGGGGTCTTGGATCAAAAGGGATTTGTCTTTGTCTCTTTGGGTGCCCCTGTCTCTGGTTCCATGTGGTTGTTAGCACAAGCCTTCAGAGTGGCTTTGGTTTAGCAACAAAAACACAGAGGACAATATCTGCTTCTAGGAAGATGCTTGTTTTGACAGCGAAAGCTTAGAGGATGAATGGACACAGGTGCCGCATTTGCTTTCAGCAAGCATATTTTGTTCAGCCAATATCATTTTGGCCTAGTGGAAAATGAAAGGCACAGTAAGCTAAACAGCTTTTTTATTAAAACAGCTACAGTATTTCTTTAGTATGCCCTGAAAATAGTGACAGTCTGTCACTATTTTCTAATGCATGGGTGTGAAATCTCTGGCCTGTGAGCCAAATTTGGCCCACCAGGCCTCTCCGTTTGATCCATAAGGCCAGCTTGCACAAATACATACTCCTCAACCATCCCAATTTAAGGAGGACACCCTGAAATTACAGAAGCCATCCTGACTGGCTTCTGATTGGATCCAGGAATGTCCCGTTTTCGGGTCTGCCCCACTGTTGCGAGTTAGTTGGCTTGTGCCAGAGCACTGGACCAAAAGATGCTCAGGGTTTTTGGGGGGTGTCACACTCTCACACAAATCATCTGGCTCACACCAGAGCGCCAGACCAAAAGATGTTCATTTTTTGGTCTTGCGCGCTCATACAAGTCGCCTGTGAGGAGCTAGGGACCAAAATGTGAGCATCCCAATTTTGATCAGTGGGATGTTGGAGGGTATGCAAACACAGTTGATTGGGAGGTATTGTGCAACAAGCCCACTTCCTGGAATTATCGGACTTTTTACAATAAAGAACATGGTGGGGAGATGCACTGGAAAGTATGGGATGACACTTGATACATCGTCTAACCTCCCCACCAACAAATCATGTTAAATGCTAAGTAAAGAGCCAGCATAATCTAATCTCCTTGCAAGTGTAAAAGGCTGAATGCTCAATAAACAGGTCATCTGGAAGTGCCCATATTGTGTGTATCAGAACATTAACAGTACCTCATTAGGGCACGTCTCCCCCCCCCCCACAATGGACAAGCTGTGTTCCATATTGGAAAGGAACACTGCAGTTTAATACAAAAGCAAGCTTAGTAAATATCAGCATTTGTGCACAGGGCTTTGCTGGTTTTACTATCCCTGGAAGCAAGTGTTGAAACTAATAAGCTTATCGCACCTCATCCTCTTGTATGGCTTGGTGATCAGGGCCTCATTAGAAAGAAGATAGTTTAAATAATGAAATGCGATCAATGAAACTGCATGAAAAATGGTTTGGTGTAAAAGTAGTGCAATGCATGCTGGGTATTATTGGAGATCTGTGCATTGACTATTTTGGGCATCATTAATCCAAATGCTCTCTTCTGTGTTGAAATAGGAGTCATTATGAGACTTAAATGAATGGCAGCCACAGTGCAATAGTCTGTTGTTCAGATACATATCCATACTAGAAGCAGTGTTATTAACTGCTGAAGGAGATGTGTCTATTTCATTCAAATTGTGCGCTGAATGTAGTTGGTATCATTTTTTCTTCCTTTGTATTGTTGTTTAGGGTGCCTCTGGTCTGTCAATATTTTGCAATGTTATGATATTACTACCATTCATTTCAATGCAAAGGAAACACAATGCAAATTGGGGAACAGGCATAATTAGGGTTGACAATATTCACTGGATTGATTTTGCATTGCAAAATTCAGAGAAATGCAAATTTCAAAGGAAACTTGTGTTTCAGTTTGCATATTGTTTAGGAAATTGCAAATCAGGTAGGTTTGCCTTTAAATATGCACTGCATCAAATTCCCCGTTATAAAAATTCTAAGCTGTCACAAATGACATGCACACACACACACACAAACCACATGTCTGAAATAGTACAGAGAACAAGACCAAAGCCATTTTTAGCCTACAGTTGAACTCTGAAACCCCCTCCAAAACAGATAGTAGGAAGTTCTCGATAAAACCTTTCCTGATAGACATGTGTTCCTTACACTTGCTAATCCCTCAAATCCTGTAAATAAATTAACTTTTCACCACCCCTCTGTGAAACCTGTCTGACAAGTATCTGTTGCAAGTAGAGCAGACCTGTCAAAAGAGCATCTTCTGTGTATGAGCAGGGATAGGTATGATAATGGATTCAAGAACCATTCCTAAAGAATGGCCCACACTGGCCAGGAAAAGACAATCAGCATGCATGCTCAGGTATCTTGACAGACAGCAGGCAAGTCATACTCTCATATGCCTGCCTCTTTTCTGTGACGTTTCTATGATGGTCGTCTCAGGCAATTTCTAAAGTCTTTAAATGCTGCTACACACCTTTTTCTGGGTCCCCTCACCTTCTTGCAAAGGGGGGGTGGTGGACTCGGTTCCAAAAGAAAATAAAGTTCTGCCTTTCTTTCTTCGACAGTTTCCTACCTCCACTCATTCCTCTCTGACCAATAAAGAACTTGGGGGATACTTGGTCCCTTGATGGGGAGTTGGGCTGTAAAAGCCAACCCCATATTTCCTTATAACACCCCACCCCTATTACCAGACTGTCCGTGTCCCTATTTTCCAGGGACAGTCCCAGATTTACAGAAGCTGTACCAGTTTCTGATTTGATCCTGGTATGTCCTACATTTCCTTAGGACATCCCCATTTTCCTTGGAGAAATGTTAGAGGGCATGGAGTTATGTGACCTTTGAGCCAAGGAGATAAGTAACCAAATAACCTTTAGAAGACATCTGAAGGCAGCCCTGTATAGGGAAGGTTTTTTAATAAAATGTTTAATGTTTTATTATGTTTTTATATATATTGGAAGCTGCCTAGAGTGGATGGGGTAACCCAGTCAGATGGGCGGGGTATTATTAATATTATTATTATTAATAATAATAATACAATCATACCTCGGGTTACAGACGCTTCAGGCTGCGCGTTTTCGGGTTGCGCACCACGCCAAACCCGGAAGTACCGGAACAGATTACTTCCAGGTTTCGGCGCTCGCACATGCGCAAAAGCACTAAATCGCGCTTTGCGCATGCACAGAAGCACCAAATTGCGACCCAAATGTGCGATCACTCCGGGTTGCAAACGTGCTTCCCGCATGGAGCACGTTCACAACCCAAGTGTCAATAATAATAATAATAATAATACAATAGGATGTCCCATTTTCATTGGAGAAATGTTGGAGGGTGTGTATTACCAGTCCAGGGTGTCTTCAACAGCAGCCTGAGAAATTAAGTAGGTGAAGTTATCTCCATGCCAGGAAAGGCTTTACCTGCCACACTTCTGCCTGTGAAGGTGTTCTTAAACTCACGGGAGCAGAAAAAGCTATTCTTGCAGTCTTCTTCAGGCAGTGAAAGCAAGAAGCTTATTTTCCTTTGGCAAAGAAACCTGTTCTTCCTGCCCAATTAAGTTGTTTCAGCTTGTTTTTCTGCTGTTAGAAAAAATGCATATTGCTCCACAAGTTCCTCACAGATGAGCGGATCCCTTTGCTGGCTCCACAGGTAGAGCAGGTTTGGAAATGCTCCCGTCAAAGGTCAAATTGACAAACTGCACGCAAATCGGCACAAAATGGAGGCACTGAAGTCGGATGCAGGCAAGGTCCTGAAACATACAACGCTTATACTCTGAAAGGCAAACCCAGGCTGACTAATCGTGCCTGCTTGGGCATCTTTCCAATAAAAAGAAATGTGGGGCTGTTTGGAATTCTGAGCCAGTTCCAAGAAGGTGAAGTGTGTCTGTAGCTGGAATGCAAATGACTTCTCAAAAGGCAAATATTTAATCTCAGCCTTTCTTCCAAGTGTGTTGAACGCCATTGGTTAGAAAACGGGTATGGGGCTGGGTTTTTTAATATTATTATTATTCTCAGAGAAAGAAAGCGTAAATAGCACCATGAGAGGAGAGTTTCAAGAGATCATTCAGATGGCTGAGTTTGTCCTTGTTCTTGCATATGAACCGAAATAGCATTTTGAGACTGTCTCTCATTACTCATGTGTGGAATGCAGGATACAAAATTGAAGGCTGCTGTTATAAACTAACTAACTGACTGACTGACTGACTGAATGACTAACTAACTAACTAACTAACTAACTAACTAACTAACTAACTAACCAACCAAATAACTCTCCCTAATCTTAGCCAGACTTTAAAACAGAGGTGGCAAACTAGCACTCACTGGAACAGATTTGGCCTTGGGAACAGCTGTAAGGGCACTTCCAGAAATCCTTTTTTTATTGTGCATTGGCAACAATTTATGCTCATAGTAGTATCAGGGCAGTTATGTGTGATTCAGCTTTCAATACTGTTCACATCTGCAAAAGCTTTTGGACAGACATACGACTTTGTTTCCAGTCGTTCCATATCCCATAACTTCCTGCTGAAATCCTGCGACTGTTTCGTGCCACAAATGTTCCCCTTTATTTTTAATCCTGCTTTTGTTGAGCTATAGCACAAGACTGCACCTCCAGATGGCAGTGATGTGGTAACACTGGGGTAGCAGCGCAGAACAACCAAATAATAATAATAATAATAATAATAATAATAATAATAATAATAGTAGTGTTATTCTTGAATGCCGCCCATCTGACTGGGTTGCCCCAGCCACTCTGGGTGGCTTCCAGCAAAATATAAAAACTCAATGAGACATCAAAGATTAAAAAAAACACTTTAATGGCTTTTAAACCTCCTCACAACACACAACACACAGACATCTCTTCTCCTCACACTGTTTACACTCTGCAATGACAGACAGCTCCTTGCTGATCAGGCCTGCCCTTGGCTGTATCTCTGACAACATCAATATTAATGCTGTTTGAGGTAAGACTCTGAGTACAGCTGCCCTTGAAGCGTTTGCATTGACTTCTCGATCTACTTTAGAAGCCACACCTTCCTCTCTGTTTCTCTCAGTGTCACTTTAAAGCTGATGGTTGAATCAAGTGTCTCCCTCTCAGGAGTCTAAAAACCTTACGGGGATATTGATCCTATCTACTTCCTCTGCAGATGGCAAGTGGGGTTTGCGTGGTGAGGAAGGGATGGCAGACCAAACACCAGGAGGGAAAAATCAAGCGGGCCATACCTCAAAACAGTACGGAACAAAAGAATTTCTTCAAAATAATAAAACGTGCTTATAAAATGCCCAACACATTTTGGCAAAAATATAACTCAGTGGTAGAGCATCTGTTTTGCGTGTAGAAGGACCCAAGTTCAACCCCCCAAGCCTGAAACCATGGAGAGATACTGTCAGTTTGTGTAATCAGGTACTGAGACAGGTATGGCCTCAGCCCAGTAAACCTGAAGGAGCGTCTCCACCTACATCGTTCTGCCCAGAAGCTGAGGTCCAGCTCCAAGGGCCTTCTGGCAGTTCCCTCACTGGGAGAAGTGAGGTTACTGGGAACCAGGCAGAGGGCCTTCTCGGCTGTGGCACCAGCCCTGTGGAACGCCCTCCCACCAGATGTCAAGGAAATAAGCAACTATCTGACTTTTAGAAGACATCTGAAGGCAGCCCTGTTTAGGGAAGTTTTTTAGGGTTTGATGCTTTATCGTGTTTTTAATATTTTCTTGGGAGCCTCCCAGAGTGGCTGGGGAAACCCAGCCAGATTGGCGGGGTATAAACGTTGCTGTTGTTGTTGTTGTTAGTATTATTACTTCCAGTTTGTATAGACAGGTACAGTCATACCTCGGGTTACAGACGCTTCGGGTTGTGTGATTTCGGGTTGCGCACCGTGTCGAACCCGGAAGTACCAGAAAGGGTTACTTCTGGGTTTCAGCACTTGCGTTTGCGCATGTGCAGAAGCGCTAATTCACGCTTTGTGCATGCGCAGAAGCGCCGAATCACAACCTGTGCGTGCGTAGATGGGTTGTGGACACTGCGGGTTGTGAACGTGCTTCCCTCATGGATCACGTTCGCAATCCAAGCGTCCACTGTACTGAGCTAGATGGAGCAGCAGCCTGACTTGTTATAAGGCATCTTCCTGTGTTCTTCAGGGGCACAATATTGTTGTTTTCCTACTAAGGCAACATCACTAAAAGTTTGAGTTGTTTAGGTGATGTTGCTATGGCAGGATTTTTCTATTTTTTTTATTTTTTGGTGCTCTTGAAAAAGGCCTAATTGACCTGGAGGTCCATCTGTCAGGATTCTTTAGTCGTGATTTCTGCATTGCAGGGGTTGGAGCAGACAACCCCGTGGGGTTCCTTCCAGCTCTGTGATGCTATGGTTCTGTGATTCTATGCCTCTGGCATTTTATAAGCGTATTTTCCTGTATGAAGTTTTACCTCCTTTCACAGAATCATAGAATTCCCTTTCCCCTTCTGCAGAAGATGGTGCCTGACAGGTTTCAAACCACATTATTTATTTTTTTACGAGAAAGTTTGGTCAAGGGCACCTTAATTAGCACCCTGCAGAAAATGCTGCGTTTGGCTTTGTTAGTGCCATATGGTGACTGTGGACAAGCTGGGCCTTTCTAGATGATAAAAGCTCAATCCAGGCAAAGATAAGTGCTTTTAATTTCAAGAGATGCAAGTAAGTTCTGCACTAGTTGAATCTTGTTCTGCATTCTGGAGTAATGTTTTTGGGTGCAGCCAATGGACATTGAGGCCCTGCGCGATGTCCTGACATCGCTCCACATCCGGTTTCACATTTGGCCTTAATAATGGGGGCCCCGACCCCCTCAAAAATAAAAAGATTGAGGGGGCCTGTGGCGATCACACAGGGCCCCCGGACGTTTGACGGTCTATTGACCCTGTGCCACCACTGTAATTGCTTTCTTTGCTGCCACCAACCCATTTCTCCTCACGGGTACACACAGAGTCCAGTCAGTTGCTAACATTAACAAATAATCAAGTTTATTTTATAGGCATGAACAAGCTTATGGTTATAGTTAATTTTTCTTGGCAGTTTCTTAATCTTAGTTCCTTAACTGTCCTATTCATTCCTAATAACTTCAAACTGATTATCCCGACTATCTATCTGACTCCACCTAATAATTCCTCTCACTCTTTCACCACACAACTCGACCAACCCACAGACAATTCCTCCCTCTTCCTTCTTCAACTCCCAACTCTCAACTGACTTTTACACAACTCCAACTCTCACTCTAACTCCTCCCCTGGGGTTCTCACTGGCCAATCACATCACACTCATTTTAACCCTTTCCTTATGACCCACCTAGGAGGCAAATGCCACAGGGCCCAAAGAGCCTCCGCCCCCTGAAGCCAGCACTGATGCACACGACTAACAGCATTTTGAGACTTCTCTGAAAACCATTCCTACCTCCTTAAAAGGCTTATTGAGAATAGGTTGGGAATGAAATAATTGTGCACAGCTGAAAATGTTGGCAGTATTAAAATAAATTCAACAGTGTAAACAAGTTTTGATGGATGCAATAATGGAATACTGAATGGTATAGCTTTTGTAAAATATGCAGGGATTTATGATATGTGAAATGAACTATGGAAAGAGAAGAAGGGAAGTCACTGATATCTTAAGGATGTAAAAATGAGTACTTTAAATTGTAAAACAGAAAATTAAAAAAAAGATATACAAAAAAAGAGAGAAGAGGCTGGGAATGGAGTTACTGCCACAGCGATGGTCTGGCCAGGTATGGTGATAATTGGTGGAAGGCAGAAGTGGAGCAGGCAGACCAGGCCCTCTGCCATTTTGGATCCATCTCAATTTCACATTTATACATGCCCAAGTCTGTTCTGCCCTGTTTCTTCATTCGTCTGTGAATTTCCCCTCCAAAAAAATCCACGTGAAAGCAGGCATTCTATCACTAAATACATATTTGAATACATATTTTAGTTTGATATACACATTTCTATTATTGAGGAATTGGTGCTTTTGAATTATGGTGCTGGAGGAGACTCTTGAGAGTCCCATGGACTGAAAGAAGATCAAACCTATCCATTCTGAAGGAAATCAGCCCTGAGTGCTCACTGGAAGGACAGATCCTGAAGCGGAGGCTCCAATACTTTGGCCACCTCATGAGAAGAGAAGACTCCCTGGAAAAGACCCTGATGTTGTGAAAGATGGAGGGTACAAGGAGAAGGGGATGACAGAGGACAAGATGGTTGGACAGTGTTCTCGAAGCTACTAGCATGAGTCTGACCAAACTGCAGGACGCAGTGGAAGACAGGAGTGCCTGGCGTGCTCTGGTCCAGGGGGTCACGAACAGTCGGACACGACTAAATGACTAAACAATTACAACATTATTGTTAGCATTACTATTATATTTATTTATGTCCCACCTTTTCCTCAGAAGAGGACTGTCTTCCCTTCTTGTGACATGGGATCTCTGAGACAACGAATGAAACTGTGTTGCTAGAAATCTGAACTATCCCAACTGAAATTAAGAGAACGTGTTAAATACTTGTGCTTAATTGGCTTTGAGAGCTAATTAGGGGCTGAAGGAGTCTTGGGAATTGCTGAGAACACTCACGCTTGCACTTTCGGTGTGAGAGGTAAAGTGGCAAAGCATCACTTCCCCGGAGCTGCTCTCTTGGGAACAATTACAAGTGTAAAGGCTACGCTCATATAGGGGGGGAGTATGTCATAGTACAAAAGTGCTCATAAAGGAAGATGGGGGAGGGAATGTCTACACCACACATTCCTCCTGAATACTACTGTTGAGAAGCAAAGTAAAACAATATTTGAATGCTGCCATGTTGGATTTCAAAATAAGACAGAAGGTTTTTTTTTCTGATTTAAGTTTCTGGGACGATAATGCAGCTATTTTCAGTTGTTTCTGGGTAGGTCCAGTCCAGACACAGTTTTTTCAAGATAAAGCTTTCTGTTGCAGGGAAATAAGATTTCCCTAGCACATAAAAGGGCTATTTTATGCCCATCAGGACCAAAAATGCAATGTATTTCTAATCTTTGTTAATGTATTTTTAATCTTTGTTGGAAGCCACCCAGAGTGGCTGGGGAAACCCAACCAGATGGGCGGGGTGCAAATAATAAATAATAATAATAATAATAATAATAATAATAATAATAATAATTATTATTATTATTATTATTATTAACTATTGAGTATCCTAGTTGCGTTTGCAGAGGGATGAGATGGATGGTGTATGGTTTGTCAAGCTGGAAGGAGGCCACCCACCTAGAAGGGGGCTCCCCAGCTATGAACTTTCCCCCAACCTCTTCCCAAATCTGGTTTCTGGAAGTGAAATAAATGGTGCAGAACAAGCAGGTGGCAAATTGCCTTGATCATATTTTGGCTTTGTTTTTTCTTTAGAAAGCACACACCATTGCAGCTTTGATCTTTAAACTTCTAGCCAACTTGTCCCTTATGAGTGTAAGAAGGAACTTGCTTGCTCAGACCAAAGTTCCCATCTCTTCCAGCATTCTGCTTTCCCCTCTGGCCAACCGGATGCCTTTGGAGAGCTGACAGTGATAGCCAGAAGGCAACAATTCTCCCCAACTGTTGCTCCCCATCAACTGCCATTCTGCCACCAAGCCTCAAGGTTCCATATAGTCACCAGCTCCTTCTAACAGTGAACTCTGGAGCCAAACAGGACCACTGAGAAACAACATGGAAGCAAAATATAGTTCTTCCTAAATTATTGGTATAGGAACTCAAGAGTGGCTTGTGAGAGCCATGCGGTCTGAGTTGGAGCAACCAGCTCAAACCTCTCCACAAGCTGAGCTTCTCGGGTAGACTGAGGGAAAATAAAGGCTTGATGACCTAGTTCCTTCCAAGGTGAGGGGAAGTGGGAGAAGCAAAACCTGGCAGGACAGCATTAACCCCTTAATGCATTCATTAGACTTAAGCCTGTTGTTTGAAGCTGGTTATCCCACAGGATGAACAACTTTGCCAGATCTGGCCTCTGTAAGTTTAGCATTTTTCCCCATCTGAAAATTCAGTTCTCCTAAAATGGACAGCAATTTGAGATTAAAATGAAAATTCAACAACATTTTGAGTGTGAATTTCTCCTAATAAAATGTCTTTTGGTATTCAGTTTTGCCTAAAATGTACATTTGTGCCAGAGTTCCCTCCAATATGATGCATTTTGTCATGTTGCATGTGTTTTTATGCACCCTTGCCCCTGACAGATTCATTTCTGTACACAGTGTTTGGTTGCAGAAATGCTCAGAGACAGTGACTGGCCCAAGGCCACTCAGGGAACTTCATGGATGAGTGGAGATTTAAACTCTGGTCTCCCAGTCCAACACTCCAACTGCCACACCAAACTGGTCAGTGTCAATTTAGTTGAATGCCACTTTGTGATGGTATGTAGGGCTTCAAGAAGGAGTTCCTTTGCTTGCCTTCTTATGCCTCCAGGTAAGGTGGGGGAAAGTGATTGAGAGAGGAGACTCAGGTGAGATCTGGGAAGGAAGGTTGGCACAAGTGACAGGGTTGCCTATCAGACAATACAGCCTTTTCTCAACTTTGACTCCCCAGATGTTGTGGGACTACAACTCCCACTGGTCCAGCTAGCCTGGGATGATGGGAGTTGTAATCTAACAACATACAGGGACCTAAAGTTGAGAAAGGCTGGTCCAATGCATGCAAGGCTTCCTTCCCATTGTTTGGTCCCAGCTCCTGCCCACCTAGCAGTTCGAAAGCACATCGTGTGCAAATAGATAAATAGGTACCACTCCGGTGGGAAGGTAAATGGCGTTTCCGTGCACTGCTCTGGTTCACCAGAAGCAGCTTAGTCATGCTGGCTGCATGACCCGGAAGCTTTCCGCGGATAAACGCCAGCTCCCTCGGCCTATAAAGCGAGATGAGCGCGCAACCCCAGAGTCGTCCGTGACTGGACCTAACAGTCAGGGGTACCTTTACCTTTTTTTTCCTTCCATGGAGTGTCCTTTTTGAATACTGACAGCATCCCACACACTCAGATTTACATACTAGCATTTTATTTCCGCATTGGGCTTTATTCCCTCTCCTGTCGAGTTTAAAGACATTAAATTATCAAGATCATAAATTAAATCCACTGCTGATAGCATGGGAAAATAAAATGTTCTGTACCTGGTGCTGAAAAGTCAATAAAGTTGGTGCAGAGTCTCTCCATCTGGTAACCTAGCAGCCTTAATGCCAATGCATTGCTAGTGTAAATGGAAAATCGGGCAATCGGCAGAAGGAACATCAACTGCTGCTCAGAACAAGCAATGGGAGCTCCTAACATGGGCTTAACAAATGCCTTTTTCAACAAAAAAATTCCCAGAGAACTAAAAGCAATTTCCTGTTTGGCTTCTGAGTTTGGGAGCAAACTACCATGGCAGGGAAATGCAGTAATCCTTAGGAGCCCCCACATGGCATAATTTGCTGCTACTTCAGTCTTAGGAAAGGAAGTGTGAGTGTGCCTCTTATCCAGGAGTAAGGAAAAAATGTTCCTTATTTAGATCTGTTTACTGAGCTCAGTTTTGGTGGGTGAATCTGTGTGTACAGTGCAGTGAATCAGCCCAGAAGCTGTAGAAGACCATGGTAGCAAACTCTAGGCTTCTGCTGATGTATTTAAGATATATCTTTTTAAACAGATTTTAGACTCTTGAGTCTTGCCTTTAGGGGCAAATTTAAGCACATCGTTTTCCAGAGATGCCTTTGTGCCGATCTTATTTTTTTATAATTCAGACTTCCTCCTTTCTAAGTGTTAAAGGTGCACAATCCTGTTATGAACCCAGTGCTGTCCTCTTGATCTGAGAAGTCAGGGAGAGAATCACAAGCAACTTGGGAAGTGTGTGTGTGTGTGTGTGTGTGTGTGTGTGTGAGAGAGAGAGAGAGAGAGAGAGAGAGAATAGAGCCAGTGTGATGTTGTGCTTAGGAGTAAGGAGACCCAAATTTACATCTCTACTCAGCTGCAGGACTTTGGCCAGACCTCCTACCTAACCGCTCTCACAGGATTGTTTTGAGGGGGAAGTAACCTAAAATGTGCATTATCTCTCCAGCCAGTACTATTTTGTTTGTTTCTGTAATATTCCTATTAATGCTCATTCTGTTCCACATGAATAATAAAAGCTCTAAGCAAGTATTTCCTCCTGGTACAATGTTTTTAAAAGCTAGGGTTATTCCCCCCCCCCCCCGAAAAGTCATCACACTCAAACAATGAGTCAGCAACTGCTTCTGTGCTCTCCCAAGCTCTCCTGCAGAGATGTTTTAGAAGGCCAAAAAAAACAAAAATAGGAGAGAAAATGAAGCAGCGTGTGTTCGTGTGTGTGACCTGAAAATGGCTTAGGACGGCAACTGGTGTGAAATTGCAGAATGGAGGATGCTTTTATTTACAGTGCCACAGGGAGTGTTTATGTAACCATCTTTTCACATCACGGTCCATTTGCTACTAGGATTTCCACCTTGCTCCCTGGACACTGAAAGGGATTCTAGAAGAGGGTGCTTTAGCACGGGGCCAGCCCAAGACATTTTGCCGCTTGAGGCAAACCAGGAAAAGCGCCACTGCTGCTCTGCCACCTGAGGTGACGGAAGGCAGCACGGGAGAAAAAAAAGAGGAGCAGCTGGAGGCAGCGGTGGTTCTGCTGGCTGTGGGTGACAGAAATGCACACACTTCAGGAGCCCAGATTTGCCAGCCCTCCCAGGTGTCCCCAGACTGCTTGTGCCTGAGGCCACTGCCTCACCACGGTTAATGGTTGGGCTGCCCCTGCTTTAGCAGCTTCCAGTTGTTACTTTTCCTGCTTTAAGCTGGAAGTGATGTAGCAACTCCGCTTCCAGACTTGGGAATCATAATAAAATTCTGGAGCCAAATTGGCTCTCCCTCTCGCCAAATATTTGTTGGGGACATTTTCACTGATTGATGGGAGGAAAGGGTTAACAATTTCCACCCCACCCTCCCACTGCAATCTCCTCAGGATTGCCATCTCCACAGCAATTTGGGTTTTCCCCACTCCTCCCCCCGGAAGAATCTAACTTCTTTAAGTGAACGAGCAGAAAGACGCACTGAAAAATTTTCGTCCTTTTATGTATCTATATAATGAACAGGCAGACGAGCTGTGATCCACTTCCTGGGCCTGTGTGAAGCTAAAAAGGGTTTACCCAAGCCCAGAAAAACCCCTCGCCTCCATCACGACTGCAGGATCCAGAGGAGGCATTGTTGCCGTCCCACAATGGCGCCAGACCTGGTGGTAAGAGTCATTACACAACAGGCGAAATGTGTTTTTCAAAATTCTCTTCTTTCTTTATGTTTCCACCACCGCCCCCTTATTTTTATTCAACACCCCCTAATGGCACCTGAGGTTACCACCACCACCACAACAATTTATTTTTTATACCCCACCCACCTGGCCACTCTGGGCAGCTCCCAACACAATATTAAAAACACGATAAAAGATCAAACATTAAAAACTTCCCTTCTGAAAGTCAGATAGTTGTTTATTTCCTTGACACCTGAAGGGAGGGTGTTCCACAGGGAGGGCGCCACTACCAAGAAGGCCCTCTGCCTGGTTCCCTGTAACCTCACTTCTCACAGTGAGGGAACCGCCAGAAGGCCTTTGACGCTGGACCTCAGTGTCCGGGCTGAACGATGGGGGTGGAGACGCTCCCTCAGGTATACTGGGTCGAGGCCGTCTAGGGCTTTAAAGGTCAGCACCAACACTTTGAATTGTGTTTGGAAATGTACTGGGAGGCAATGTGGGTCTTTCAGGAATGGTGTTATGTGGTCTCCCAGTCACCAGTCTAGCTGCCGCATTGTGAATTAGTTGTAGTTTCCAGGTCACTTTCAAAGGTAGCCTCACGTAGAGTGCATTGCAGTAGTCCAGTCATTCCAGTGGCACTCAGGGGGGCGGTGTCACCCACTTTGGAAAATACTGATCCAATCCA
Organism: Podarcis filfolensis; assembly: GCF_964270895.1. Taxonomy (NCBI): domain Eukaryota; kingdom Metazoa; phylum Chordata; class Lepidosauria; order Squamata; family Lacertidae; genus Podarcis; species Podarcis filfolensis. The sequence goes on from NC_139606.1 coordinate 106,723,330, forward strand.
GCACCTGATTCTCAAAGTGGTCAAGTAGTTGCCTGTTGGACCCTGAAAACAATCTCTGAGCACCACAGCATTCTCCCCACTTGTGATTCCTAGCAATAATAATATATATAATTTATTATTTGTACCCTGCCCATCTGGTTTTCCCAAAAGTGATGTATGGAAGTGAGAGCTGGACCATAAAGAAGGCTGATCGCTGAAGAATCAATGCTTTTGAATTATGGTGCTGGAGGAGACTCTTGAGAGTCCCATGGACTGCAAGAAGATCAAACCTATCCATTCTTAAGGAAATCAGACCTGAGTGCTCACTGGAAGGACAGATCCTGAAGCTGAGGCTCCAATACTTTGGCCACCTCATGAGAAGAGAAGGCTCCCTGGAAAAGACCCTGATGTTGGGAAGGATGGAGGGCACAAGGAGAAGGGGACGACAGAGGACGAGATGGTTGGACAGTGTTGTCGAAGCTACCAGCATGAGTTTGACCAAACTGCGGGAGGCAGTGGAAGACAGGAGTGCCTGGCGTGCTCTGGTCCATGGGGTCACGAAGAGTCGGACACGACTAAACGACTAAACAACACCCCGCTCATCTGGCTGGGTCTCCCCAGCCACTCTGGGCGGCTTTCAACAAAGATTAAAAATACATTAAAATGTCACACATTAAAAACTTCCCTGAACAGGGCTGCCTTCAGATGTTTTCTAAATATCAGGTAGTTGTTTATCTCTTTGACTGTGATGGCCTGGGAATCCGATTCAGAGGCTGAACCGGAGGAATCCCAGCCTGCACAGGAGTCCCCGCCTCCAGGGCCGGCTGAACTGGGGCAGGGCCTTGATTCTGAAGCGCCTGCACCTGTGCCGGATCCTCAGGAGCAGGCACCAGGTGAATCCACTCTGGCTCCAGAGGTGGTTGAGGACTCAGTGCCTACAGGTGAGTCTCCCCCTGGGCCCAGTAACCCTTCAGCCTCTCCTGAACTGCAGAGGCGAAGGGCAGAGAGGCGAAGGGAACTGGTTTCTCCCAGGAGGAGTGCTCGCCTTAAGGCCAGGAGAGGCGGGTCTCCTGGGGGCCGGGACCGCCCCTGGCCTCAGAGAAGATAAAGGCCAGTCAGCCCGGTCCCAGGTTATGGGAGCAACGTCGTTGATGAGCTGTTTCGGCCAGCATCCAGTCCTGTTTCCCCCAGAGTTCCTGTCCTTGCCCGGCTTCCCGCTGTGGACCCCGCTTTGCCCGAGGAGGACTGTCTGCCGACCCTCAACTCAGGTCCTGGACCTCGCCCCACGGTAACCTCCCCCCTGGACCAGCACATTGACATCTGATGGGAGGGCATTCCACAGGGAGGGCACCACTACCGAGAAGGCCCTCTGCCTGGTTCCCTGTAGCAACTGCCATTAAGAAGTGTACTCCCTCTGGCAGTGGCAGTAGAACATAGCCATAGGGGCTAGTAGCCTCTGATAGCTGTCACCTTCATGAAGATGTCTAATTCTTTTTTTGAAGCCATCCCCTTTGGTAGGAGCGAACTCCATAGTTTAACTAGGTGCTATGTGAAAAACTACTTTGGATCTGAATCTTCTGGTGTTCAGCTTCATTGTATGAAGGTCCATGAGCTGATGGTCCAAGCTGGTCCACAGTGAAATAGACTTTCTTGGAAGTTGGTTGACTCTCCTTTGTTTTTGAGTGAAGGGTCTATCAAGGGGTGCCATATCCAGAGATGCTGTAGCCTCTTGTTTCCTGCACTGGCTGCCTCGGACTGGGTCTGCACTGAATAATGAGGTCAGCTTCATTATTCGAGCCTCACATCGCTCTGCTTATGACAGCCATTGTGGAATCAATATGGGAAATGGATTCACTTGGGCAAAGCCTCAGCTTTCACTTGCAATAAAACACCCAAAGATGGCTATAATGGATTTCCAATAATAATATAAAAACCAGATACATGGCTGTGTCACCTACCGTCGTCTCTATGGTGATAATAAGGCCATTGTTGCATATGTTGCACCTCCTGTTCAGCTGCGCTTGAAATGTCAACCTGGATCTCAGGAATCCTGGATTAGAAAGAGCTTGTTTATACTGAACCACAACAGTGGTCCATCTGGCCTCGTACTGTCAACTCATCTCAAACTAAGCTGTCTAGTTTCTCAAAATGAGATCTTTTGCAGCCCTGTTTTCCCAATTTGGAAACACTGGAGATAGAGTCTAAAGACCTCCTACATTGAGGTTTTTTCTTTTCTTTTCAAAATCACATTGCTTGGATGTCAGTTCCATAATTCATTTCAGTGGGACTTTCTTCCAAGTTATATGGTTAAGATGAGGCTGCAGGCATCCTTAAATATGAAGATTATCTTCCTCCATAAAGCAATGTTTTGATTAAAGTCAGCCAAGCTTTATCAAGTCACCTAGAGGCTGTGCCAGGGTCCTTGTCTGCATGGTGCCCTTTTTTAAGGAGGGAACCCTGTGGCTGTGAGTCAGAAAGCCTGAGAAGCCCCCCCTTTTACTTTTCTGACAAGGGACAAAAGTCACAAGAAACATAAATGAAAAGCTCAAGAGTCTCAGGCATGCATGCTCATCACTTGAGGACCACAGCGTCAAATTATGGCTTGTGTACTTACGGAACTCCCTGCTTTGATATCAGGACTCTCAGATCTCCACTTTTACCACAGTATGCAATATTTTATACACCTCTATCATATTCCGTCCCCACTTTTCTGCCATTTCAGACCCTCCAAGTATCACGATTTCCCAGGGGCAGTCACCGGAGGTACAAAATGTGTCCCGGTTTCTGATTTGATCCCAGACTGTCCTGCTTTCCCTTTGGACGTCCCTATTTTCAACAGAGAAATGTTGGAGGGGACAAAATAGGATGTCCCTCTTTTCGTTGGAGAAATGTTGGAGGGGATGCTGTTTCTCTAAACTAAAAAGTCCCAAATGCTGTAGCCTTTCCTCACAGGGGAGTTGCACCCTGTGGTGCTATGTACTGAGTTGAATAGGATCCAAAATGCAGCAGTCTGATTGGTCCTAGAACAATAGGATCCAGAATGCAGCATTCTGATTGGCCACCCACTCCAGCTCCAGGTGGAAGTGAATCTGCAACCTGACTGGCCTACAGGTGAATTCTGGAATCAGCCAATCACATGGGGCCCATTGTGTAAATAATGTATTTAAAGCAGACATTCTGAGGGAACTTCCATTCCTCCTCACCACTATGAGCTGAATAAAGAGCATGAAATCCACTCTTGACTTTGAGTATATTTCACACCCATTCCTTGATCATTTTTGTTGCCCTCTCATGAAACTGCCCCAGGCCTGCAATACCCCATTCTGTTCCATGGAGCCCATGACTCCCAGAGCAGCACTTCAGGGACTGCAGTAGGTGGGTGGGATTGCAAAAATTGGATGCTCTGCCCTGCACAAGTGGCAGTGCTTTCCTTTAGCACAAAGTCCCACCAATAGCTTCAGGCGATTGCATTTTATTGAGATAGGCTTTGTTTTATGGATCTGCAATCCACCTTGGGCTTGGTGTTGGGAGGGAAGGAATGACTAACATTAGTAATAATAATGATGATGAGTCCCCACTGGGGAAGCACCACAGACAAATTTGTAACCTCCACTGCAATGTGGAATTGGTTCACTCATCCATTTGCAGCCATCAAGTAATGGAATAAATCAAGTGATGTGCAAGGAATTAGATAGGTATGGGACAGACCCCTCTTCTGCTGGCAATTTTGGGAAGCTGCTGCCTGTCATAAAGGACAATACTAGCTTAAATGAATAATTCAACTTCCTACGTGAAAGATACTGACTGCTGCATGTTAATGAGTCCATAGCCCAGCTGGTAGAGCACATGCTTTTCACGCAAAGGATGCCAGGTTCAATAGCCCCTGTCTCTAGGTAGGACTGGGGAAAACCCCAAGCCGCTGTCAGTCAATGTTTACAATACTCAGTTAGATCAACGAATGCTCTGACAACATAAGGAGCTTCCTGTGTTTCTATTTAAATAGTCTCAAAGCGTCCGCCCTAAGGCTCCCATTTATCTAGCATTCATCCTGATTTCCTTGCACAAAGTTTAAACAGAGGAGGTTAGATTGTATCTGGTCTTTATTGAGCATTCATGTTGATTTGCTGATTTGGTGTTATACGACAATGGGTATTCATAGAATCGTAGAATGGGAAGGGACCACGAGGGTCATCTAGTCCAACCCCCTGCAATGCAGGAATCTTTTTACCCAATGTGGGGCTCAAACCCACAACCCTGAGATTAAGTATCCCATTCTCTTACCAACTGAGCCAAACTTGGTACAAGATGTTTGTCCCAGTCATCTTGATCTGCTTGCAGGGTGTTCATACATCTTCTTGTTAATCATTCATTCACGCCACATTTTCCAAATGCATTTTCCCTGTCACTTTCCTAACTGCAAAAAGTCAGTTTCGTTCTAAAAGTGGTTTTGTTCTGCTAGGACAGCAGAGTGCTTTACTCCACTTCAATTGCATGAACCCAGATTTTCTGGTAAGCTCTTGAATCCGACCCAGAAAATGCTGACAGTGTGGAGGCACCCCTATTACCAACTGCATTATATTACAAGTTTTAACCAAGGAGCTGTGTAGTTTTCTAACTCTTGATAGGGCCTATGTGCTTTAAGCAGACTTTGATTAATCCAATTGACGCTAATCAAAACTAGGCTTTATAGAGATCAAAAACGCAATGCCTTGAATGCAGCCAAGGCAGCAAAATCCAGAACTGATAAAATAAAATAAAAGCAACCGAGGGCTTCAGGAAACAGCTGCTCCAGCTGTTCTGGAGGTAATTGACTAGTTCTGGGTTATATGGCAAGAAAAGGCTGCTTGGTGCAATTAATTTTGCTTTCCAGTTTTGTAGCTTTCCCTTTGCTCTCTTTATGTTTCTTGTTCATCACCCAGTGTGTGAAATACGCCTCGGACAGCTGAACCTCCCCACTGCTGTCAAAGGAAAAACCCGTCGCAATCAGTATCGCCAATACGGGCGGTTAATGAAGCCAGCGGGGGATTGGATCTGTCACTTTAGCAAGCAATCCGCAGGATGCACGACCGCAGGCTGCAGGCGGGGAGAAGAAAGGCTATTGCAAGCTAATCTGCAAGGCATGATTTGAAAGGCCCTGTTGTTTCACGGGAAACCAAAACGAGAAGGCAAAGCGAGACAAGAGCAGGGGGAAAGAGCACACTGGGGTCCCGTCAGCATCAGATCCTGTTCCTGTGGCCAAAGAGGGGGCGCCACTCCCCTAGGAGGAAAAGCTACAACATTTGGGCCTTTTTAGTTTATAGAGGAGGCAATTAAAGGGGGTGGATAGAGGTGAACAAAATTGTGCATGGTGTGAAGAAAGTGGACAGAGTTTTTCTTCCTCTCTCTCGTAATTGGAGCTTGGCCACCTATGAAGCTGAAAGTTGGGGGACTGAGGACAGATAGAAGAAAGGACATCTTCATGCAGTACACAGCTAAAATACAGAACTCGCTACCCCAGGAGGCAGCGATGACACCAACTTTGTTATTGTTGTTTAGTCGTGTAGTCGTTTCCAACTCTTCGTGACCCCATGGACCAGAGCACGCCAGGCACTCCTGTCTTCCACTGCCTCCCGCAGTTTGGTCAAACTCATGCTGGTAGCCTCGAGAACACTGTTCAACCATCTCATCCTCTGTCGTCCCCTTCTCCTTGTGCCCTCCATCTTTCCCAACATCAGGGTCTTTTCCAGGGAGTCTTCTCTTCTCATGAGGTGGCCAAAGTATTGGAGCCTCAGCTTCAGGATCTGTCCTTCCAGTGAGCACTCAGGGCTGATTTCCTTAAGAATGGATAGGTTTGATCTTCTTGCAGTCCATGGGACTCTCAAGAGTCTCCTCCAGCACCATAATTCAAAAGCATCAATTCTTCGGCGATCAGCCTTCTTTATGGTCCAGCTTTCACTTCCATACATCACTACTGGGAAAACCATAGCTTTAACTATATGGACCTGACCACCAACTTAGATGGCTTTAAAAGAGGATTAGACAAATTCATGGAAGAGAAGACTGTCAACGGCATCTAGCCGTGATGGCTTTGTTCTGCCTCCACAATGTTGCTGGAAACCACAGGAGAGCTCTTGTGCTCATGTTCTGCTCCTGATTTCCTGCATACATATGGTTGGTTCCTTTGAGAACACGGTGCTGTACTACATGGGACATTGGCCCTCAGCCTGATAGTTGTTCCGCCTGACCTTTGGCTTGGAATCAATTTTATTCCCTTGCCCTCTTTCTTTTTTCCTTTCTCCTTCTGTATTGGAACTCCTGTTTGGGGACTTCCCTGGCTTTTTTCTGGCCCATGTAGGACCAGTCTGGATAGTTAGCCTTGGTGAAGACTTGACGTTTTTATCCCCCAAAAAGTTTTTGATTGAGTTTCCACTGAAATGAGGTTGCATTTTAATGTTTTAATGTTGTATTTATTTTTAAGCTGTATTTCAATCAATTGTTTTTATATTTGGTGTTAGCCGGCTGGGGAGGGAGGGCTATAAATAAAATTTATTATTATTATTTATCCTGAGAACATTTCTTGGAATTTGTTCCACTAAAGGAGACTCCAGGTGCCTTCATGACATAAACTCTTCTTGGACAGCTTGACCAAATGGGATTACAAATTGAGAATCTGTATAGTCAAGGTTATGATAATCGGAATCACATGAAAGGCAAAGAAAATGGCATACAAAAGAGTACTATGCAACAACTCACATGCCTTTTTGTTTCCTTCGACACACGCTCTTTCAACTTGGTAGTCAATGATGCTGCTAAGTGTTGTCTGGAAGCAACTAGTTTCTTCAAATCTATATGCAGTTCAACAGATCTGTAATTATTTATCTGCATTGACTCAGCATTGACAAAATCTAGCTAGCCATGTATCAGACTTAGGCATAGCTGTTAAGCCACTGAATGAAACAAGATGGGAGAGTTGGAGCAATGCTTTGAAACAATGGAAATATCATCTCGGTAGTATATAGGATGTTTTAATAGAGATATTTGACGACACAGACCTAAATGGCTGATCTGGAAATACTATACTTCCTGAGTTGAAGCGGAGGCCCTAGCTGTTGCAATTTGTAAGTTCCCGTTTGTGGCATCGCTTGTTACAAGGTGCAACATCCTTTTTGAAGGCAATCTTATAAGCAAGCTCCTGCAAAATAAGGAAGCTGGTTTAAATTCAGCTGCAAACCAATGGCAAGTGACCAGTAATTCCCTTGAGGGCAGCAGGTGTGATGATGGTTTGCAATAAGTTCTGATAGCTGCTATTGAGATTGCAAAGGAGCTAGAAATACTACCAAACTTTGAGACATAGTAAGTTAGAAAAAGGAGAAACAGCAGTTTGAGTATGAGGCTCAAGAAGAGGAACCACAAGAGCCAAACAGAAATTCAAAGTACTGTAGGTTTCTACTATGCTGTCTTTAAAATGGCCATACAATCTGTTGAAGAAAGATTCCAACAGCTACAATAATATAATCCCATTTTTGGCTTCCAGTATGATATATGCAATATCAACAAAAAATCTACTGAATATGTACTTAAGGCCTTCAAGAACCTGGAAAAATTAATGGAAACAAAGATATTGATGCTGAAGATCTGTGCTGTGGACTTATAGCGATAACTCGAAGATTTCCAAAGTCTATGCTCGTAGATAATGTGCCTAATGTTTCTGTTGCTTTAAGGATCCTTCTCACATGCCCAGTGTCAGTGGCAAGTGATGAGCGCAATTTCTCAAAGCTCGGACGTATAAAAACTTACATATGCTCAGCTATGTTGCAAAAAAGACTAGTTGGTTTGGCAACTATATCAACTGAACATGCCCAAGCACCAGCTCTTGACCTGAAGGAATTGGTGACAAAATGTGCAACAGAAAAGGCATGCAAAGTGAGATGTTAATGTGCCTGAAATTCAGACTTAAATTTTAACACCACAATTCGCAGGATTATTAAAAGTGATTTGTGTGCTACAACATTTTCTCTTATATTTGAGAAAGATAATCAAAGGTTGCCGTGTTACTTATTCTTACAATTATTATTTTTTTAATCTCGCAGTTTCAAGTTTTGTGCTTTTTGTTTTCTCCACAAGACACCTGGTTTTGAAAACTGAAGTTAGCAATTTTTTGGGAGGGGGAGGGGGCGGTTTGCAAGCAGTTCGCCTTATCTAAAGGTAAAGGTAAAGGGACCCTTGACCATTCTGGCGAACCAGAGCAGCGCACGGAAACGCCGTTTACCTTCCTGCCAGAGTGGTATGTATTTATCTACTTGCACTTTGATGTGCTCTTGAACTGATAGGTTGGCAGGAACAGGGACCGAGCAATGGGAGCTCACCCCGTCACGGGGATTCGAACCACCGACCTTCTGATCGGCAAGTCCTACGCTCTGTGGTTTAACCCACAGCGCCACCCACATCCCAGCCTTATCTAGGAAGCTGTAAAAAAATAAAATAAAAATAAAAGGTAAAGGACCCCTGGACAGTAGTTGGGAGCTGTACTCCTCTTCTCACTCCTGTCCAGGAGAATGCCAGATCCTGTCAGCACCAACTGCTTACTCATTTTTTAAAGATCTGGCGTGCACAGCACAATTGCTAGCCACACACACGGTGAAATAGAAGAGGTGTTGCATGCCTCTGCAAGCACTTATTCTCTTGCCTCCACTTGCTTCCCTTGCCCCCCTTTCAGTGCTTCCCTTCCCAGATCCAGAGGTGAGAGGACTCTCAGCAAGGTGCTTGCCTGATGGGCTCTTGGAATCTGTCACTGCAGTCGCCACCTGTTGGAGGAATGCAACACTAAAAAGGTAAAGGTAAAGGACCCCTGGACGATTAAGTCCAGTCAAAGGCAACTATGGGGTTGCAGCATTCATCTTGCTTTCAGGCTGAGGGAGCCGGCGTTTGTCCACAGACAGCTTTCTGGGTCATGTGGCCAGCATGACTAAACCGCTTCTGGCGCAATGGGACACTGTGACGGAAACCAGAGTACATGGAAACACCATTTACCTTCCCGCCGCAGTGGTACTTATTTATCTACTTGCACTGGTGTGCTTTGGATCTGCTAGGTTGGCAGGAGCTGGGAGAGAGCAATGGGAGCTCACCCCATCATGGGGATTCGAACCGCGACCTTCTGATCAGCAAACCTGAGAGGCTCAGTGGTTTAGACCACAGTGCCACCTGCATCCCATAATGCAACACTGTGCTCTCCCAGTCATCATGGTCAGCTCAAGCATTTCAGCAAGAAGGGCCAGTAGCATAACCCACTACGGTGCTAGGTTTGGGCATTTTTTCTGATCCTGAATCCAGCAATGACAGACATGTTGGAGCTGGGAATGTACCCTGTCTGAAACCCTGGAGAGACACTGCCAGTTAGTGGGGACAATACCGAGCTAGGTTGACCAGTGGTCTGATCTGGTATATGGCGGGTTCTTATGGCCCTATGATCAAGGCTCGAAGGGATAGGCAGATGGTCGCTGCAAACTGAGAAGCCCAGCTTGGGTGGCTTGTGGAGATCTGGGAAACATCTGACACTGGAGACAAATGTTTGCTCATTTCAATATTTGCTTTCGAAGTGGCATTTTCAGTACAGCCAAACTGATTACCATGAGGACGGTCAACAATGTTCATATTGTTTCAATGCTGTTCAGTGCCTTCTCATTTCCAACTCTACCATTCATTTTGTGATTCTGTGATTCCCTGGTTGCTGCTCCTTCTTGGAGTCGTCTTCTTCTTCTTCTTCTTCTTCTTCTTCTTCTTCTTCTTCTTCTTCTTCTTCTTCTTCTTCTGTTTCGTCCTCCTCCTCCTCCTCACTTTTCGCACCTTCATATACCTTCACTGCCTTTAAATTGACGGCCTGAGATGACCCCCATAGGATGACTTGATTCTTGCAGCATCCACAATGTCATCATGTCAGATGCAGCATTGTGAGGTCATTGACTAAATCACAGGCCACAGCCAGGCTAAGGGCAGTGAGGGCAAATTAAGTAAAGGACAATGAAGGCAAAAAGGAAGGAAGTGCGGCAGTTAGAAGCAGCACCAGCTAGGGGGATGTAAGAGCAACACTGTAAGATAGAAGCAAATATAAATACATGAATTCAGTATTGCTGAAAAAGGTCAGGTGTTTCTTTGCCTACTGAACAGAAAACTTGAGCAGCTTGCCCTTAGTCATGTGTGTATGGAGAGAGAGAGAGAGAGAGAGAGAGAGAGAGAGAGAGAGAGATATCTTGACCAGACATGAGGTCTAGTGGACTTAGCTCTAAACATGAATTTGGGATACCTGAGTTCTAGTGCTACTTCTACGTCACAAAATAAGCAATTATTTTGTGCCCTTGGGCAAATACTCACCTATCATCTGTAGGAATAAGAACAATCTGCCTTGCACAGTTATTGTGTGACGTTTACATTTTTTTTGGGGGGGGGAAACAAACCACGGTAAACAATTTTTGCAAAAATGAAAATTATGTGCAACTGCTAAGTAGCAGCCAGAGTTTCATTCTGAGGTTTCATTGTCGTGGACAGCACACAAAAAAACAACACCCATTACAAAATCAGATATGTATGTTTTGGAATTGAAGCTAGGGTGTAGGAGGGTCGCAGTTGCAGTGTGTGTGTGTGTGTGTGTGTGAGAGAGAGAGAGAGAGAGAGAGAGAGAGATGCATGAGCTAGGTTTGCACCGATCCATCCTTTGTTTAGACCACATCCTTTGTTTAGACCACATTCGCTCCTTGCATGGAGAAGCTCTACCAGAACTGAAGTTATCTGTGCTTTTGCAGAGTCCTTTCCCATGGCATCCAAATGCACAGGTGGCAGGGAAAGATGTCTGCCATTCACACTGGGGCTGGGAGATGGGGCTACAGCCTCCTTGTCAGCAGTAGGAGATGGTGCTGGCCCATGCGTCTCCATGAGCCCCCCACCTCACCTGATGCTTTAAATTGAAAAGCAGCTCAGAGACTTTACACACACATGCATATCATTCATTAGCTTTCCACCAGAGCAAAATGTGTTATGATCCATTGCTGTTGTATTTTATACCTGTATGAAGGTGATGCTGCTGCTGCTGATGATGTTTGCTAGCTTAGCGTTATAGGGTGCTAGTTCTGCTAGGTCTAGGAGTATTGTGTTTAGCTGCAGAATCTCACTCCTTTGCCTGGTCCCCTCCCTGTGTGACTCTGTGAATCTGCTCTGGAAGGTGCGGGGGGGGGGCAGATACTGGGGTGCAGGCAGTGTGCAGGAAATGGCGAGGACGAGGAAAGTTCCATTGCGCAGCCAATACTCCTTGAAGTAGTGGAACTGTTGGATATCACCCAGAGAAACTGCCTTTCCTCAGCAATGCACCTCATTGTATCTTTATGAGGCCCCGTGGCGGCCAGTGAAATGGCTAGCAAGCTCTTGGGGAGATCAAGGGAAAAGGAGATCCCTGCCTTTCCCAGTAGCAATTAACAGGCAGTGGTGAAGGCAGTGGGCTCTTCAAGAGGAAATGGCTAGCCAATCAGCAATCACATGGTTGCTTACTGCTGACTGAGGTTCTTCTGCCACTATGCAAGTGTTTGTTGATTGACTAGTCCTTTTCCTTTGAGATCGGCATCCTGAGTCCACACAGGTGGAAGCTGGCCAATCAGAGCGGTATTTGCATGGTGGTGATTGAAGCTTCCCTGCAGCACCACTGCCCAGCTGCAATCACTAGTGGTGTGAAATTCTTCTATTGCCTGAGACAGTAGTTGGTATTTCCCACTAGTAAACTGCTTGATCAGCCACTGACAATTTTATTTATTGATCTATATAGACTGTTTGCTGCTATCCACAGACCTTGAAGTGGTTTACAGTAAGTATAAGTTGCTGTTGGTACCTGTGGAAGAATAAAAAAATAAAGGGCTAAAAATACTAGGGCAGTGGTGCCCTCCCATCAGATGTCAAACAGATAAACAACTATTTAACTTTTAGAAAACATCTGTTCAGGGAAGTTTTTAATGGCTGATGTTTTATTGTATTTTTAATATTGTGTTGGGAGCTGTCCAGAGTGGCTGGGACAACCTAGTCAGATGGGCGTCGTATAAATAAAATTATTATTATTATTATTATTATTATTATTATTATTATTATTATTTTAAGGAAGGCTTTCTTTTTTAAACAATGACAACAACCCTCTAAGTAAACTTTGCATAAAACTTGCCCTTGAGAACGACTGGATGCTTTTTAAAAATATTGTTTTATTAAATAAAGAATAAGAAAACACCTCTGTTTTATAGAAGATAATTTCAAAATTTCTACCTAGAATCGCTTGTCTCTGCCAGTCTATTGTTCATGATAGCTAGAGCGCCTACTCCTCCCGAGAAGCCATTTTGCCTCGTGTTTATGCAGACATTCCGAGGGTAGCCATTGGCCGTCTCGGACAGTTGCTTTTGCAGGAGGGCCAGGGAGACTTTGTTGGAGGCGGTGAGATCCCTCATGGAGATCATCTCACCCGAAAGCCGCCTCCCCTCCGTGTCGCTGTCGTACTGTCCGTCCGTCTCCATAGAGATGTTGTGCCGGCGGAACCGGGACCCCGGCGTGATGGCATTGCGGCGCCCGAGGCGAGCGGTCGGTTTATGGCAATCTGGACAGCACCGGCACCGGAACTTTCTGAGCATCCAATTTAAAACCTGCTTGATTACAATCGAGATGACGTTAAAAAGGGAGTAGATGCAGCAGACCCCCATCAATATAAACATGAAGTTCCCAAATCTGTATAATCCCTGATTTCGGTACACGGCGTTTTGGCTGCTCACCAGGTCGCCAAACCCAATGGTGCTGAAGGTGACGAAACAATAGTACAAGGAGTCGATATAATTCCACCCTTCCACGGCGGTGTACATGGCCGAGGCACAGCAAGCGATAGTAATGGCAAGGATTCCCAGGATCAGCATCACGTGATAGACTGATGGCTTCCACCCAATCAGGCTGTCGACGTCAGACATGGATGAGCCCCTGCGGCAGGTTGGAGGTAGAAGGCCGCTCCTCCTCAGCTGCCTCTCGTGGCAAGCCTTCATCACCAAAGCGAGCAGGGAGATGATGCGCTCCAGGAAGAGGTTGAAGAAGAGAATTGTTGCGGCACACCCAAAGAGACCATAAATGATGAGGAAGGCTTTGCCAGCGACCGTTGCCGGTGTGGACATCCCAAAACCTACACAGCAAAGAGAGAATGAAGTGTTTATATAAAAATATACAGCCCGATATTGTTTTGGTGCTAGAGGCTGGAAATTTCCTCTCTTCTCCTCTGGTGGTAAGGTTAGAAGAATTAACAAAATGACTGGCACCTGGTGGAGTGTTGCTGGTTTTTTTAAATGGTAACTCAAAATGTCGCATGTGAGGCAGGCCAAAGGCAACAAAAATGGAAACCACCAAAAGGAATTTGAAGCAGGAGCTAAAAGCAACGGAGGGAGACTAAATAGATGTTTACTAATCCAATGTGTTTTGGAACCTACTGTGAAAGCTAAAACCAATTTGCAAAAAAAAATTGCCTCGTGGGAAGTTGGCTCAAGTTATAAGAACATAAAAAAGCCTGTTGGATCAGGTCAGGGGCCTATCAAATCCAGAACCCTGTTCTCACCCTGGTGAACCAGATGCCGGTGCGAAACCAGAAAGCACTCTGCCCACTTGCAATTCCTGGTAAGTAAAAGTGGCTCAAAAATACGGTGTATACACAAACAAAATACCTGATACCAAGCCTGAGACAAAAATATCACGAGTGGATAAAATAGTTGGCAACAATGCTGTGCCATATGTTCTCTAGACTTGCGTTTTTCCTTGAAAGTAGCAGTGGCAGGTTGAATCCAACTGCAACCAAATAAAGAAAAGAAAAAGAAGAGGGGGAGATCTCTCATTTGCTGAGATTATTTGCAATGGTTTGCAACCTCTGTTTTCCTACTGTTGTTCTTTGCTGCTGTTACTCCGGGGGCCATTTATTTTCCTGGTTCATTATTCTGCCTTAAGTGATGCCAGCCAATCAGGAATCACGTACAAGTCGCAATGAAGTCATGATGATTAACATGTAGTTGATTAGATTTAGTTATGTACTGACATCATTAAAGGCAAAGCACATCCATCAGAGGGATAGCAATGCTTCTTGTGTAACTGGCAGTCCTAACCAATCAGGGATCACACCAGGAATCAAGCAGTCCATTTGACCAAAGGGCCCTTCTTTCAAATTTGCATGAAGCTGACCATGAAACTGCCGCACCCTTTTCTGCTCTGCACCGGTTAGTAGCCCAGTGCCTATTTAACTGGCTGGTTCCATCTAGCTTGCTCAAGAGACAGAACTTCCAAGCCCAAAACTATATGTGATGTAACCACATTGGAAGTAGTTCATAGAGCCTCAGAGGTTTAAGCAGCAGAATGCAGAGACATTCCAGAAGCTCTTGCTTCATCCAAGTCTCCAAAGAGTTATCAGCTATTCTCCATTTTGGGAGATGTCATTTACAGTGAAGAATAGTCCTTCATCCCCAAATTCTATGGTGCCACTTAAAACTGCATGGAACAGACAACCCAGTTCTGCAGCATCTCTTTGAACTAAGGAATATGTGTATCTGGCAACTCCACACGTACTTTATTCAGTGACAATCCAAGGGTTTAATTTGAGGGCTTGTCTGCTAGTGTGTGGTTGTTGTGAGGAGGAGTGGGAAGTCTTTAATAACACACTGGTGATAGATGAATCAAAACGTACAGCAAACCCCCCATACTGAGGAGGGTATGATAACACACTACCAGGGACTCAGACAGCTGTAGAGATTCAGAGCTCTTGCAGAGGGAAAAATTACACCCTTGTTTGACCTCCACACCAATCAAGTTCTTTTTTTGTGGTGTCTAAACAACTCAAGGACATTTCAGAAAATAGGACGTTGCCAATTATGTTCTCAGTTCCTTTACTAGTAAATTGTAGAGTGAGTCTTCAAAAGCAGCCTAATACACAAAGCTGTAACTCAAGGAATTGAAACAGAAAAGTGCAAACTACACAGGAGTAATAATTGGTTAGTCAATGACCATGTCTTACTCCTCATATCAGGTACTTGTTAATCTGGCGGTGTGATGACAGCAGCAACAGGGTTGTACCATTACAAATTATTGCATCCTTCGATACCACATGATAGGCATTTAGTGACTGCTATATATTTCCAGACACTCAGGTCATATGTTAGCTTAGTGGCAAAGGAAAAATTTCAATATGGTTTGGTCCCATCATGGTCCTGTAATATATGAAGAGAAACACAGGGGTGGAAGGTATTTCATAGGCCACCTAGTCCAACCCTTGGCTGATGCAGGAAATGTTACGAAAAAGGAGCAATGCTGCAGCTGAGTGCTCCAGATGGCTGGAAAGCCAAACAGGATGTTGATGTTTTGGGACTGTACCGTGGGAACAAGGAACAGTCTATTATGTGCACTGAGCACCGGATGTTAGCTCAGAGTGTCACATGACCCTGTACTGGAAGTACATGGGAGGAGTTATTCTCTCTCTGCTGTTGATGTAAAGAGAGTGCAGACATGTTTTCTCTGCACTGCTGGAAAGACAGAAATAAAGGCATGTAAATACATTTCTGTCTGTCTCTCTCCCCTCCCTGGGGAATGAGGGAGGAGGGAAGGTGTGTCCTTCTCACGTTTGTGGAGGATCGCCGGGATCTCGCCTTGTCTTGCCGGGAGTCGCTGACGGGGGAGATCAACAAGGAATCCAAGCCGGGCACCTGGAGAGTGGCCAATTCCTCTGACTGATTAAGGCTTGATTCCGACAGGAAATCCACGGCTACAGGATCCTTCAAAGATTGGCATCTAGCTTCTGCTTTAAAATCTCTAATGAGGGAGAGCCCACCACCTTTTGAGGCAGCCTGCCCTGCCCTCAAGAAACTTGGATGCTGAGCTATTAATATTAAGTTGAAATCCCATTTTGTACTTCAAATTGATTGGGTTGGGTCCAAAGCAAGGTTAACCAATATGGTGGCCTCTAGATGCTGTTGGACTACAGTTCACCATCAGCCCCAGCAATCATGGCCAATGGCCAGGGATGCAGGGAGCTGGTAGACACCATAGAACCTGGTAGACACCATAGAATCATAGAATTGTAGAGTTGGAAGGGACCCTGTCAATCATCTCATCCAGCCCCCTGCAACGCAGGAATATACCCCTGTATGTCCCATACAGGGATCAGACCTGCAACCTTGGCATTATTAGCACCACATTCTAACCAACTGAGCTATCCAGGCATGTTGGCTACCTTTTCTCTAGAGCATCAGAAAACAAACTTGTTCTGAAATCCATGTGACAACCTTTCAAATATTTGAAGATGTCTATCATATTATCTCCTAATTCTCTCTTATCCAGACCAAATATACCCAACTCTTGGGGTGGATGTGACGGCAGGGTTTCCCCCCACAACTTTATTGCCTGGCCCCAAATATACACAGTGCTGATATGGAGTGACCAACTAGTTAAGTAGACCTAGAAACCTATGAGAGAAACGAAGGACTCTCTTGAGATGTAATGCTGAGATTCTCCTCCACCTAGGCTCAGGTTATGTGTAAATAAACCATATATCATAAAGACACCACAGTCTCTACTGTGCCTTGTTGTCCAAAGGAAAAACAGGCCCTAGTAATCACGCTTAGTACTCCTGGGATCTCATATAGCTTGGAGATAGGAGTGGCATCTAACAATATATTTCTTTACTGTCCCAATGAGGTTTCCACTGCTGGGAAGTTATTTTTAGCACCCTGAAAACATGTCCCCGCCCCCAGCAGTGTGAAGGTACCATCACAAGCCTCTGGGAGTAATGATCAACCTGACCCAACGTAGAATTAGGCAGGAGTCATTGATTTATTTTAGAAACAGAAACTTTGTTGTGGCAACACAAGCGATTCATAATCATGGACCTGTTGGCAATCCCATTGTTAAAAGAATAGCACAGTAGATTAACAATAATTGGTACGCAGCCTCAAGGAATCAGAGAAATAATGAGAGAATTTGGAGGCACAGAGCAAACTAATTGGAGCTAGAGGAGGAGCATGTTGTAATCATTTGCAAATAAGATAACGGGAACCTGTAGCAACAGGGGAAGGCTGCTTGGGGACGGATTTGGAGTGAAGAATTTGTGGGTGGCCAAGCACTCTCCCCTATCCCAACTCTCAATTCCATCCACCTCAAGCAACTTTTCATTTGTTGTAATTAAATAGTTAATCACGGGGTGGGGGTGGGGGTTTGTCATGGACTGGCTGGACACAGAGGAATGGTGGGAGGCATCAGCTAGGGAACCCCCAAGGGATGAAGGTTCAGAGCCTGGGGGTTGGTGGTGGGACAGTGATGAGTGGTCAGAAGGAGAAAAGGGAGAAGCCTGGGGGAGAGTAAGTGTTGGTAGCTGAAGAGGTAACAGGGTTTAGTGAGCAGGGATAGAAGGTCGGAAGCAGAAGCAGAAGTGGGAGCTGGAGAGGAGGGAGCCCAAGATGCAGATATGAGTCAGGCTGATGAAGAAGCCAGGGTGTCTCCCCATCCTGCTGCAACCAGCTCCTCTCTCCCCTGGTTTCCCAGGACTAGAAGTATGAAGCGAGAGGAGCAAAGACAGGTATGCTGGCATATTCTCAAATTGCTGGGGAAAGACCCGGCGGAGGCAGAGATTTAGGCAGCTGTGGGAAGGCAGAGACCTTCAGCCTCCGCAATTGCCTCATGGGCGCAAGACAGATTGAGAAGAGTTACTGTGCTCATTAGGGCCTGGCTCCCCTGAGGTGAGCTGGTTTCTGCTAATAAAGAGTTAACTTCACATACTCCGAGTGATTTATTGCTGGCTGACTCTCTAACATGTGGAGAATCTCAGGTCTGGGAGTCAAATGTGACCCTCTGGACCTCTCTGCCCAGCCATTAGGACTTTCTCTAGACCACACCTTCTCTTCATAAGCCCCTGTTCTTACTAGGCTCTGCTTTGCACCTGATTTCACTCACCTTTTATCTAAACTAAAAAGTCCCAAACTCTGCAACCTTTCCTCACAGAGAAATTACTCCATCCCTGGGATCATCACATGCTAGGCAGCTAAAAATGGTACCCACCTCCCCAACTTTGTTGATAAAATGTTGAGGTTTTGTTTGGGTGCAGGGCATTTTCCCCATGGCTGCAGATGCAACATAATTCTTTCTTTCTTTCTTTCTTTCTTTCTTTCTTTCTTTCTTTCTTTCTTTCTTTCTTTCTTTCTTTCTTGTTAGCAGAGCTGATGTTGGGGCTTGTATGCTGAGCTCCAGGGATTTTCCAAAGAAGTGTGTCCTTGCCGAAGCTTCCTAACTGAATCATTATCTTCCCTTCTTGGCAGGGGGACTGAAGAGAAGCAGAAAATGGGCAAAAGTGGGGCATGATTTTGCCTGGTCCACTGTCAGCTGGGAAGATTTGTGCTCCATAAAACTGGCAGCAGAATTACAGGGAGATACTGCAGCTGAAAGTTAAAGCTGTAGTAGCCCCCTCCTTAAGATTATGCAGAAATGTATAGCATGCAAATCCATGTGGATTGTGCAAGTGATCAATAACCCCCTTTGGTGCAACAACTCACTAGCAAAGTTTATGGATCGGGTTGTTTAAAGCAAGAGGAATCTGAATATTTGTTAAAAGGTTCGCAGCCATAAATGGCATTTATGGACAAAATATCTCTGTGATCAGGCAGAGGAAGCATGCAATCGCACCACGCGGGTAGGATCTTTTAGAAAGAAATATTGGGCTGACGTTGTGTAAACTCCTCCAATTATTAAATTACAACTGCCCCCAGTTAACAGATGGATTGCAACAGTAAATATGCTGTTTGCCTTCGATTTCCATCTGCAGGACTTCACCCAGTGTCTAGTTCCCGATTTATCAAGAAACAAGTGTTCTCTTTTCAATGCTCTTTCTACAATAACAGCGGAGTAAACATAATATCTCCATAACAACCAAACACACCAACATTGCCTCTTTGGAGATTAGACCAGCACTACTCGAATGGCCTGCCGTATAACAATTCTGAGAGAGCGGAGCCACTTCTCCCTTCATTTCCTTTCGTTCTGATTGGTTTTTCTCACTTTCCCAAACAACGTTACTGACTCTCGGGGGATGCGAGGGAAGGTTTGCAGTACTGCAAGATCAAAGCAGAAGGGAATCGCACTCGGAAAGCAGAAATGGTAGCGAATGAGACAAATAGCCCATGAAAACCCAAGAGAAAAAACAAAAACAAAACAGTGGCCAAGCTACAGTTAACACATAAATAAATGCAGCAGGCCCTTCTGTGGCTCACTAAACTGAACAGCTTGGACTTAGAGGGGATTAGACAAATAAATGGAGGATGGCTTTCAAGAACTATTAGCCATGAGAGCTGAATGGAGCCTCCATGAAAAGAGGCACTATACCCCTGAATACCACATCTTGCGGTGGTCAACAGTTGGAGAGGGCTATTGCCTTCATGTCCTGTCGGGCAGCTTCCTGGATGTATCTGGTTTCCCCCATCTGTGAAACAGTGTGCTGGGTTCGATGGGTGCTTGATCTACTTGGTAAATCACCAATGGAGTGCATTGGAAACTGATACATTCCAGGAATAATCCGTCCTTGGTGGCTTCACTATCTCAGCATCACCTGAGCCTCTACATGGCTTAGAACTTCAGTATCTAAAGGAACTTCCCATGCCTCATGGTCACCAACTGAAGGTCTTCCATGAATGCTCCTTCCATCTGAAGTGTGAGAAACAAGAGAGAGGGCCTTCTTGGTGGTAGGCCCTGGGCTCTTCCTAAAGAACCTTCCTAGAAAGACCAGCATAGTGCCTGAAGTGACATATTTTGGGCAGCAAGGAAATATCTTTTTGTTCACCTAGGCCTTTTAACAGATTGTAATGTTAAGTTTCCCCTTCATGGATCACTGCCTTGCCGTGGCGAAGGGGCTTGAATAACTCAGAGAAGCTATGAACTACGCCGAGCAGGGCACCCAAGATGGACAGGTCATAGTGGAGAGCATCTTAAACCTAACCTAGACAGCATCTTAAAAAGCAGAGACATCACCTTGCCAACAAAGGTCTGTATAGTTAAAGCTATGGTTTTCCCAGTAGTGATGTATGGAAGTGAGAGCTGGACCATAAAGAAGGCTGATCGCTGAAGAATTGATGCTTTTGAATTATGGTGCTGGAGGAGACTCTTGAGAGTCCCATGGACGGCAAGAAGATCAAACCTATCCATTCTGAAGGAAATCAGCCCTGAGTGCTTACTGGAAGGACAGATCCTGAAGCTGAGGCTCCAATACTTTGGCCACCTCATGAGAAGAGAAGACTCCCTGGAAAAGACCCTGATGTTGGGAAAGATTGAGGGCACAAGGAGAAGGGGACGATGGAGGACGAGATGGTTGAACAGTGTTCTTGAAGCTACCAGCATGAGTTTGACCAAACTGTGGGAGGCAGTGGAAGACAGGAGTGCCTGGCGTGCTCTGGTCCATGGGGTCACGAAGAGTCGGACACGACTAAACGACTAAACAACAACAATGTTAACTTTTATTTTTAGGCTGGTACTATTAACTTAGTTCTCTTCTGATAGCATTTGAGTCCGTTATTTTTCACTCCATGTGATAATTGTAGCCCTTTTTGATGTATTTGTATTTTGGGTGCTGATATATTTCGTGTTTTCTTATATCATTTGTGTTGTAATGTTTTGATTAAGTTGATGTACATCACCTAGAGCAGGCACGGCCAAACTTGGCCCTCCAGCTGTTTTGAGACTACAATTCCCATCATCCCTGACCACTGGTCCTGTTAGCTAGGGATGATGGGAGTTGCGTGGCTATTCCCTCCCCCTCCCACAGATGGAGTAAATAAAGACACAGGACACCAGAATTTAGGTTAATGGGCGAAAAATGGCCACAACTTTATTGATTACAGGAAAGAGCGGTATTGGCTTAGGCATTGGCCCTAACAGACTATCCGGTTCTAACCGGGAAGGGTTAAACACCAGCAGGGGGAGCCCCCGAGATGCACATCCCTAGGCGCTCCCCGAGGGGTTACCGCTCGGGAGCGCGCTTTAGGCCCTAGCCTCCGTAGGTTTCGGACGAGGCGACGCCCCTCGGAGTCCTTTAACGAACTACCCTTCAAGAAGTGGGGGAGGTGATGGCGTTCCTCCCCCCCGATCTCATTTGCATAACAATACCCTGGCCAATGCCTAACCGCCAAGACCAAGAAGTTGTGACGTTTGCTACGAGGTAGGCGAAAAAACCAAGTGGCTTCAAAATTCCAGCCAATTAGCCAAATGGAAAAACTCCTACCAGGCCCCTTGCGGCGACCAGCCAAAGCCCATAGCAAAGTCTGAATGCTAAACCTAAAGGGCGGGTGGGTGGGAAAACACAGCTGCTGCGAAGGAGGAAAAGGGGCGAGCCAAGGGCTGCCCTGACCTTAAGTGCCCCTAGGTCGGCCCGCCCCTGCTGCCAGCCGATTGGCTGAGGCTGCAGGAGATGAATAATAAAAGGGAATCCCTGGTGTGGGCGGGGTCATGAGCCCGCAACACCCCCCCCCTCCTAAATTCGGGAGTGGCTTTGTATTCCCAAAACAGCTGGAGGGCCAAGTTTGGCCATGCTTGGCCTAGAGGACTAGATGAATGGGTGACTAATGAATGTTGACCACCCAAGGTTCTGCTACACAAAAAACTATAGGCATTATTTTAAAAAATGGGTAAGAGCTGGAATATCTGGCTATGAGATGTTCTCTCATAGGACACCGAATTGCTGAGGAAAATTCAAAGAAACAACTTGGGAATATTTCAACAAATTTGTTCCAAATATGACAAATTTGTTTGTTTGCTCATTCACTTATAAAAACAAAGAGCTTTGATCCCTAACAATGTTTGAAGCTTTAGGAATTAATACAGAGCTTAAAGGTGAAGCTTATCTATTTTATAAAACACTATTGGACCTAACAATGAGCAAAGGGCAGAATCTTAGAGAGGTGTTAGAAGTGGACTTAGGCCAACAAATCGATGAACACAAATTGAACTCTATGTGGTCTAAACACCCGTTGCATACCATCTTGGCTAAACTACAGGAAGCCTCTTTAAAGGTCATTTATAAGATGACACTGGACACCATCTAGATTGAAGTATACATTGTGGATTTGAGCTATATGTGTAATGTAAATTATTTTCGAGGGTTTTTTTATGCCATGTAGATGGCTGTATACAAGAGTCAACATCTATACATTTATTTGTCTTGGAAGACAACATTTTGTGTTTGGTAATTGTTTTTTAATTTTTCAATAAAGTTTGCCAAAAAAAAGCGCAAATAAATATATTTCCACAGTTTAGAGTCAGGCCATTGGTTGCTAAACCAATATTAAGTGACTTCCTAAAATAAAGGATGGTGATGTCCTATCTCCCACACAAAACCAGTGACAGGGTCTCTTATTTGCAAGTGAAAATGAAGCAGGACCACCTGGGTGAATTTTACCTTTATGCTTTTCATATAATCAGTTATCCATATATCCATATATAACCATATATCTTTATGATGATTTTATATAATCCGTGTTTGAATCATGAAGGCTTCTGCAAAGCTTAAAGCAAAGTGCTTCGATTTGAAAAATCCAAAATGAACTCTGCCCCAGTTCTCTTCCCTTGTTCTTATGTCCTCGATGTCTCGCTAATGTAAGGAGGGGAGCAATAAATCTGATGTGCTGGCACTTTCCTCCTGTCCAGACAGGGTCCTTAGTAGCTAAAAACAGGAAAATGCTAACCGCAAAATGTCCCTGTATGGCAGATGTTGAGCGTAACGGCCGAATAAGTTCCTTTTGCCTTAAGTTTCCTTTCTCCTTCTTACCATAAATCGGGGGAAAGGTTACACTGATGTTTAGACTGGAGAAAGCAGAAGTTGGGAGGGAACTCTTTACATGATCAGGGGGGCAAGGCTTGAATGCGCTCATTAGCTTTATTTTTGCTGCCGTGTGCAATTGTATTCGATTATGTCATGATCTATGATGTATGTACTCAGGTATAAAGCCTCAGGGCGCTAGAGCTGGGGTGCCCAGTCTCTGGAAACGATTCCACTGGGTCAATTATTGCTCAGCAATAAATATCCCTTTCTTTTTCTCCACTGCTGTGTCTGTCAATTCTTGGACACCATTTGAGTGGGTCACAGGTAATCTAAAAATCCGTGCAACAAAGATGTAAAAAAAGCGAACCTTTTATTATAGCAGTCTAATGGTACAAGCTCAGTAGCAAGGAGAAAAGCAGAATGTAGTCCAGGTGCTGTTACAAGGCAAAGGAGTAGCTATAATTAATTTGTGCCCAGGAGCAAGGACCAAGTTTCAGGAGTCTGAAATTAGTAACAAGAGTGTACAGGAGCTACACGCAATGAGTTTACCACCTACCCACCAAGCTTTTAATCCAAGGCAGAGAATGCCCAGCAATTTGCAAGAATCCCTGTTCATGTAGAGTTCCTGACCTGCAGACAGGTGCTCTGCTCAGAGAGTTAAGCCTTCCCTTTCTTCTCAATATGCCACCTCTTCTTGGGAGACAGTGGCAAACACATCTTCCCCTCTGAAGCCTCTCACTTTATCAGAGCAGGCAACACCTCTGAGCCCACTTTATCCTCCACAGGTGGGGAAAAAGCAGATTCTGGGTCTCCCACCTCATCAATAGATCTGGGCACATCTGTCAAGAGGGCTCTGTTCTGTAGTTTCATCTTGTCCTCCCACTCCTGGTCTGAATTGGAGTATGCAGAGGGGAGCATGACAGGTGAGGTCAGAGAACAAGAATAAAAGCCATCCTGTATCTGCATTTCCCATTAATTTTCTCCAAAGCTGGAAATGGGTGACACAGGTGTGAGACCCATTCTATAAGTGGACTTAAAAATGCTATGCCAGATATATCTTTTTTTTTCTTATAACCGTTTGGCTACTGAATGGATCTTCGCAAATGCATCATTGCAAATCTGAGCGCTAAATCTATTCTCCAGGGTGAAAATTACAATCCTTAGTAATATGAGGAGCTACCTGTGGATTTAATTTCAGGCATGGAGTGGAGAAGCAGACAGGCAGTGGAAAATTTATCTTATGCCAATGTGCACCTTATTAGCATATCATGTTTGAATTTCATATTATACTGCTATTAGCATTCCTGATCCCCGTCCTATTTTGTAACTACTGGAGAAGATAACTGCTTGGCTAATGATCTCAAGGATTTCAGGGCTTCCAGGCCCAAATGAAAACTAATTAAGGAGGATGGGGCCAGAACTAACATTCATCTAGAAGCAGAAACTGAAGTTGCTGATGATCCTGTTTTCTTATGAATGAGACAGCTTTTGCTGATTAATCTAGAGCCTTTTCCACAGCATGCAAAGACAGGCTCCAGCAGATGAGACCAATAATGGGTCCAATTGTCAGGAAAGCAGCTTCTGCACATGATGTAGAGGGAAATGAGGAATAGATGGAGCTCCTCAACCTGGGAAGGTAGCCCATCTAGGAGAAGGAAAACTCTGATCCAAAACCCCTGCTTCCTTGCATCTATTCTCATTCAGGAAAAGGTTTCGGGAGTAAATCCTGAGGAAAAATCCATTCCTGTTGATTTGCGGGACATCTTCAGGAGAAGAAGAGGCTAAGGAGTAAACCCTACACAAATGGAGTCCCTAAAGTGGTCTTTTACGCCTCTTTCCAGCAAGGAGCAGAGTGCAAGATTTCTTGATTTTTTAAAAATGCCTTGTGCATCCACCTCTAATCTTGCCCCTTTCTAAAAAAAAATTATTGGTGTGTGCTTGCAGATTCTACCACCACCACCAGCAGCATTGGCATTACAGTCCTATGTTGACCTCACAAACACCAGCTAGGAATGCCACAGTCAGGCCAGTAAAATACTGGTTGGTTGGAAGCTTTCGATTAATGTTCTTTGGTGGCAGGTTATTCTGTTTGTTGGTGGGTGTCTTGCTTGAATCTTTATTGGATAAGGCCTAGCCCTCTCTGTTGTGGCTTGTTGTAGGCCAAACCTGACCTAACCTGATGGCTGGAGATTTGTTTGAGTGCCAGAATAGGTCCTGAGGAGCTTTAATGCTTGACAAAATTCTACTAAGTAAAATGGATGCTTGCGGCTTAGTGTGAGAAACGGGAGGACTCTGCGGGTGACGCTAAGGACAGGAGAGCCACCTCACAGGAGGAAACAGACACACTCTGTGAGATTTATAGAGGCCTTTGTGAGGGAGTGAGGAAATAGGAAGAAAGATTCATAGCAGCGTTTGCAGCAGACACAAGCAGAACGTGAAGATTTATGGGCACGTTTTCAAAGAGGGCTCCGCATACCAGGTGTACAACACTTCAATTCTGAAATGTCCCCATTGACAAGAAATGGGTGAGGGAGCAAATAGGTTTTAGGTACAGTATGCCCTAAATCAGAGTGTATTCTAATCTGCAACTGGGCATGGGAGCTTGATAAGGAAGGAGGTTGTTTCTTAAAAAGAAACAGGTAAGGGGAGGGGAGAGGGAAATAAATAGGAATCCTCAGGACAATATGCTTTTTGAGCACTTCTACCATACCCTTCGGTCGGGACACGGGTGGCGCTGTGGGTTAAAGCCTCAACGCCTAGGACTTGCCGATCGAAAGGTCGGCGGTTCGAATCCCCACGGCGGGGTGCGCTCCCATCGCTCGGTCCCAGCGCCTGCCAACCTAGCAGTTCGGAAGTGCCCTCGGGTGCAAGTAGATAAATAGGGACCGCTTACTAGCGGGAAGGTAAACGGCGTTCCGTGTGCTGCGCTGGCTCGCCAGATGCAGCTTGTCACGCTGGCCACGTGACCCGGAAGTGTCTCCGGACAGCGCTGGCTCCTGGCCTATAGAGTGAGATGAGCGCACAACCCTAGAGTCTGTCAAGACTGGCCCGTACGGGCAGGGGTACCTTTACCTCTTACCATACTCTTCAACATTTCTCTGATGAAAATAGAGGTAATAATAATAATAATAATAATAATAATAATAATAATAATATTTATATCCCACACATCTGACTGGGTTGCCCCACCCACTCCGAGCAGCTTCCAACATACAGTGGTACCTCTGGTTAAGAACTTAATTCGTTCTGGAGGTCCGTTCTTAACCTGAAACTGTCCTTAACCTGAAGCACCACTTTAGCTCATGGGGCCTCCTGCTGCTGCCGTGCCAGCGCTGCGTGATTTCTGTTCTTATCCTGAAGTAAAGTTCTTAACCCGAGGTACTATTTCTGGGTTAGCAGAGTCTGTAACCTGAAGTGTCTGTAACCTGAAGCGTCTGTAACCCAAGGTACCACTGTATATAAAACATAATTAAACATTATATATGAAACAAAACTTCCCTATACAGGGCTGCCTTCAGGTGTCTTCCAAAGGCTGCATGCCCTTGGCTCAGGGGTTGCATAACTCCATACCTTCCAACATTTCTCTGATGAAAATAAGGAAATCCTAAGAAAAAGCAAGACATTCCAGGATCAAATTTGAAACAGGAGAAGGGCACCTGATACGTGGAGTGAGGCCTATATCACACTTATACCAAAGACAGAGACTGAAAAGACTCAACTTAAAAACTACCGACCCATCTCGTTATTGAATGTGGATTATAAAATCTTTGCTGATATTTTAGCAAAGAGATTGAAAAGAGTTTTGATGGAGGAGATTCATGGGGACCAAGCGGGCTTTCTCCCGAAAAGGCATTTGTCGGACAATGTAAGGAATATAATTGACATTTTGGAAAAGTTGGAAGTGAATATAAACACTAGGGCGGTTTTGATTTTTGTGGACGCCGAGAAAGCCTTTGATAACATTTCTTGGAGTTTTATGTTGAAGAACCTCCGGGGGATGGGGGTAGGCCAAGGGTTTGAGAATGGTATAGGTGCAATATACTCTGAACAGAAAGCGAAACTAATTGTAAATAATGTGGTTACAGAAGAGTTCAAGATTGAAAAAGGGACACGTCAGGGGTGCCCTATCTCCCCACTACTTTTTATATCGGTCCTGGAGGTTTTGCTTAATATGATTAGGAGGGACCAGTTGGTTAAAGGGATTCAGGTCGGAGCTAAACAATATAAATTGAGAGCATTTGCAGATGATTTAGTACTTACATTGCAAGAGCCAGAAGCTAGCACGAAAAGAGTTTTGGAAATAATTCAAGAGTTTGGTCAAATGGCAGGATTTAAATTGAACAAGTCAAAGACAAAGGTTTTGGAGAAAAACTTGACACAGGTAGAAAAAGAAAGGTTTCAGAACGAGACAGGGTTGACTGTGGTTAAAAAAGTGAAATACTTGGGTATAAATATGACAGCTAAAAATGTGAATCTGTTTAAAGATAATTATGAAAAAACTTGGAGAGAAGTGAAAAAAGATTTGGAGATTTGGTCCAATTTAAAGCTTTCCTTGTTAGGCCGAATTGCAGTTATAAAAATGAATGTATTGCCAAGAATGTTGTTTTTGTTCCAAGCATTGCAAATAATGGATAAAATGGATTGTTTCAAGAAGTGGCAAAAAGACATATCTAAATTTGTCTGGCAGGGCAAAAAGCCCAGAATTAAATTTAAGATATTAACGGATTCAAAGGAAAGAGGGGGGTTTGCCCTGCCAGACTTTAAATTGTACTATGAAGCGGCAGCTTTCTGCTGGCTGAAAGAATGGCTGCTTCTTGAAAACACAGACATTTTGGATTTGGAAGGTTTTAACAATATTTTTGGGTGGCATGCATATTTGTGGTATGACAAGGTTAAAGCACACAAAAGTTTTAAAAACCATATTGTCAGAAAAGCACTATTAAATGTCTGGGTTAGATATAAAGACTTGCTGGAAAACAAAACTCCAAGGTGGCTGTCGCCAATGGAAGCTAAGGCAGTCAAAAAGTTAAATATGGAGTCCAAGTGGCCAAGATACTGGGAAATTTTGGAAAAGGAAGGGGACAAACTGAGATTGCAGAGCTTTGAGAAATTAAAAGGGAAGGTGAGAGATTGGTTGCACTATCATCAAATAAATGAAGCGTTTAAACTGGACAGTAAAATTGGCTTCCAGGTGGAAAAATCAAAATTGGAGACAGAACTGTTAGAACCCAGTACTAAGAACTTGTCAAAAATGTACAATTTGCTGCTGAAATGGAATACACAAGATGAAATGGTCAAATCAGCCATGATTAAATGGGCTCAGGACATTGGTCATAATATTTTGTTTGCTGATTGGGAAAAGTTGTGGACCACCGGGATGAAATTTACGGCATGTAATGCCTTAAGAGAAAATATTATGAAAATGATATACAGGTGGTACATAACCCCAGTCAAGCTTGCAAAGATTTACCATTTGCCTGACAATAAATGTTGGAAATGTAAAGAAACTGAAGGTACATTTTTTCATCTTTGGTGGACTTGCCCGAAGATTAAGGCATTCTGGGAAATGATCTATAATGAACTTAAAAAGGTATTTAAATATACTTTCTCCAAGAAACCAGAGGCCTTTCTCTTGGGTATTGTCGGCCAAGGGGTGTTAAAGACAGATATAACTTTCTTTATGTATGCTACAACAGCAGCTAGAATACTTATTGCGAAGTACTGGAAGACGCAAGAGTTACCCACACTGGAAGAATGGCAGATGAAGGTGATAGACTACATGGGCTTGGCAGAAATGACGAGCAGAATCCGAAACCAGGGAAGAGAAGCAGCGCAAGAAGAATGGAAAAAATTCAAGGACTATTTAAAGAAATATTACAAAGTTAATGAAAGTTAGAATGATGTTGGACTGGAAAGTAAATGGTTACTATTAGCAATGGTTAAGACAAGGAGAATAAGGAAGATTAGTTTAAATTTAAATTAAAATAAGGGAAGATTTGCTGAGTAATCGATAAGAATTTGGAATACAGAAAAGGGAGGCATGAGGAAGTCGGGGAAGAAAGGTACAAGAAATTAGGATAAGAAATGGTACATGCTTTTTGTTTTGTTTTTGTCTTTGTATGTTTATGTATGTTATGTTTTTATGGAAAAAATTCTTGAATAAAAATATTTAAAAAAAAAAAACAAATTTGAAACAGGAATGGCTTCTGAAAATAGGGACACTTGGAGGGTCTGTCATACCGATTTGCTTGCACAAATCTTGTGTGGAGGTTAGACTAGGTCCAGACTTTATTTAAACAATCTATATATCTCTAAATCTCTAAGCATTATATAAGAAATGCAATACAGAAAAGGTAAAATTGGTTTAAGAGTAAAAACAAACAAACCAGACTTCAATTAAAATGCCTGCTGGAAGGTGGGGGGGGGGGAGGGAAAGTGGACACTGCAGGTTCAACAGGGAGGAGGCCTGTCTGGGAGGTTTCCTAAAATTGGGCTCGTGCAATACCGAACACATGACTTCTGGTAGTTTACAAGCCATGCATCTAAGTCAAGGGGAACCACTAACAGTGACTCAGCCTATGATCCCAGTGATCAGGCAAGGCTATAAGGGATTAGGTGGTCTATGAAATATCTTGGACCCAAGTTGTTATAAAGTCATGCAAGACTATCGAACCTGGCACACTGGTGAATGGGCAGCCAGCACAGGCTTTTGAGGACTTGAGTTATGTGCTGGTGGTAGTCTGTCTCCATCAACAGTCTGACATCAGTACTTTGCACCAGCTGGGGCTTGCCAACCAGGCTCAAGGTTAGCCCAACATAAAGTGCATTGCAATAATCAAATCTTGTGGTCACCAATCCTATGGCCAGACTATTGGGTATTCATTCTGATTTGCTTACTGGGCAGTTACTCTTGCATTCATCCTGATCTGCTTGCAAGGTGTTTATGCACCTTCTTGTTAATCATTAGTTTGTTTCGTACTTTTCAGTACATTTCCCAGTCATTTCCTAACTGCAAAAAACAAACAAACCGTTTTTTTTAAAATGTGGGTTTGTTGTGAGAGAGAGCATTGATTCGCTTTAATTGTGCAAAGCTAACTTTCCCGGCACGTGAATCCCTTCCACAAAACAGTGACGGTCTGGAGGCGCCCATAGAAGATGATAATGAACAGTCTTTTCCTCATTGTTCTTCGTTGTCATCCATCCTTCTCTGCTGTCTTCCTCTTTCTATCTGTTCATCTTCATTCCCCCCCCCCCCCATCCCTGTACATTTCATTATTAGCAGGGGGTGGGGGTGGCGGGAGACCATATGGAAACGGTTATTGAAATATTTGGAGTTGGGAGAGACTGACAAACTGGCTGAAGTTTGCAGAAGAAATGACTGTTTACCGAACGCTAAGTTTGCAGAGAGAAGGACATGTTTGGTGAATGACTGGAATGTAAATGACAGAAATGCAAGACCTGAGAAACGTAATGAATTATTGTGTTTTCACTTTGTATCTTGCATTTTTAAAAAATAATATTGTCACATGGCACTCCTGATCTCCACAGCAGTGTGAGATTCCAGGGAGTTCCAGGTGCTTACCCAGGGTTTGTGCATCCTTTGGAAACGAGGCACAGTGCAGACTGGGCTGCCTTTATGATATATGGTTTGCTTACACATATATACAACCTGAGCCTATGATGGAGGGGCTCCCAACTTTACACTCCAAATTGTCTTGCCTCTCCCATAGTCACAGTCCTGGGTCCAAGCAGACATCCTGGCTTTTGCCCTGCAGCTTGCCTTGTTTCTCCCACTCACATAGCTCCTAACTTTGCGCTAGGCGGCTGCAAAGTTATGTCACAGCTTACCCACTGAAAAACCTTTCCCCCTAGAGCACACCAGGGCAAACTGCAAATCCTGAAACTCTGCTCCTGGCCTTTTGAAATATACTCGGAGTCGAGCGTGAATTTCATGCTCTTTATTCAGCTCATAGTAGCAATGAATGAAACTTTCCCCAAAACGTCTAGCTATATATACATTATTTACACAATGGGTCCCGTGTGATTGGCTAATTTTGGGCTGTCCTGTAGGCCAATCAGGTTGTGGATTCACCTCCTCCAGAAGCCTGATTGGCTGCTCCTGCAGGCCAATCAGGTCACTGATTCACTTCTACCTGGAGCTGGATTGGGTGGCTCCTGCGGACCAATCAGACTGCTGCATTCTGGATCCTATTGTTCTAGGATTCAGCTCAGTACATAACTCCTTTGTTCTTCGACCCAATTCTGAACTCAGGGAGAGGCTTCACCTATTTGTGGGCTGGAATAGAACCTCTGCTTTGTTGACCACCCTCCTCTCTGACCCTTTTGTTTGCTTAACGACCCGGCCATTTGCAGGCCAGACTGGACACAGGAAGCTGAGCCCTGCTATTAGGAGGCTGACTTGCTGACAAATATCCTGCCACCACACATGGGGTAGATTACGTATGCGATTTCAAGCATTTTTGTAATAATAATAATAATTGCCATGCTCTTCTTTGTCATAAATTATCCCAGGGCAGTTCATGCCAAAACTATGAAACAGAAGCAGGTGGTGTGGTAGCAAATGGGTGGCACTTTCCTGACCTCCTGGCATTGTGTTCCTAAATTCCTGACCTACTGGCAGATGGCTGCTTACTGGGAGGGGAAAAGGTGGCACAGGTCAAAATTATTTATTAATATACTAAATGTCTATACTGCCTGTCTTCCAAGGATCACACAAATATAGACCATCTGAGTCTGAGTAGCACCGAGTTAAAAACAAAAGAGGAATGCAAATGGGTAAAACTGATGGCAACTGCAGCCAGACAGGTTATAGCGAGTAACTGGAAAAATGCAGAAGAGCTAGGGGTGAACCAATGGAGGAAAAAACTGAATAATATTATCATTTTAGAATATCTAACTGTGAAGATACACAGAACGAAAGGGTTTAAGGTCAGTGAGAAAGAGGAGGATTGGTTTGAGAAGATATTAAATTATTTGGGTAGGTTTGAACAATTTGGGGCAATTAAAATGTTAAAAGTTAAATAAACCTTGTGGATGGAGGAGGGTTAATGTATATAAAGATGTACATATTGTTGATTTGAATCTGTTATTATTGGTTATGTATACCCAATGTATCAGCTGCCGGGGGGGGGGGGGTTCACTGTTTGTGTTGGATTGTTGGTAAATAAAATTAAAAAAAGAAAACAAAACACAAATATAGACCATTGTCACAAATAAAAACACTCTCCCTACAGTTTAAAAAGCCATAGATTGCTTAACTAGCCCAGTGCACCAGCCAGAGCAGTTCATGCGCCATTCTCCCTGCTGCCTCACTCCTCCATCTCCATCTCCTGCTAGGCAGCAGCAACTCACCTGTCGGCAGGTCATGTGAGTGCCTCCACCCTGCCATGCCATCTGCTACTGCTATAAAACGAGGTACAATAGATTATATTGATTCGCATCACGTCATGTTTGTTTGTCCCTGGCTGGAAAACCATTAGCTCCGAATGTTTGTATTAATTAATTCAAACGGCGCTTTTTCAAAGGAGCTGGTGGCAGGTGTGTTCCAGCCTGTCTCCACGGAGGGAAAAGATGAAACTTTCCTGCAGTTAGAATTTGCCATCGCAGGAGAGAGAGAGAAAAAATATCACATCTCCCAGTCTCTCTTCTCAACAGGAGCGCACTAAGCAAAACATATAATTTCGTAAGGAGGAGAGAAAAAACCGAGTGCTTCAAATGTCAAGAGTACTTTTTAAATATCACATCAACATTTTTCCTGCCATTGAGCTGTTCTAATGTCTTTCGGGATGAGTGAGCGCTTGTCTTGTTTGAGACTGTCGTTTCCTGCAGGACGTGGGACCATTCCAAACACAGAGATGTCTAGGAGAAGATGGGCGAAGCAAACCCACCCCAGTCTGCAGCTTTCCTGGCAATGCCTTGCAAATTGCTTTAAAAAACAACAACCAAGAACACCACCCTCCCACATGTAAAAAATGTATATCTAATACAGCAGAGGATAGGTCGGTGTTTGGAAATGAGAGGAAGATTGTGTGGGCTTTATAGAGCACTAAAATTGACAATAATAGGGGATCTTTAGGGTTAGGTTTTTTTGTGGGTGTCGTTTTGTTATTTTGTGGATTAAAGGGAATAGCAGGCGAGGAAATGCTTCTCCTTCCTTGGAGGTTTTTAAGCAGAGGTTGGGTGGCCACCTGCCATGGGTGATTTAGTTGAGATTCTTGCATCGCAGGGGGTTAGACTAGATGGCCCTTGAACCCCTTTACAACTTTGATTCTATGATTCTTGCTAGGAAGGATGTGGCTCCTTAAGATATGAGGAGGACTGCCATCTTGCCTCTTAAACTGGACCAGCTTTTTGGGGTGTATGTGTGTCTCATCATCAACCTTTTATTCGACCATCAGTCAGAAAAAAGTACATTTGTCAATACACAGTTAAAACATCCAGGAAGATTTTAGAACTTAGCCAACACTAAAATGGGCTAAACAGATAGCCCCATATCAATACAGTCAATTATAGTCTTGCGACGCTTAAAAGCTAAAAAAAGAAATTTGGCCACCAAGGAAGGATAGCTCTAGTGACATTATTCAGCAAGTGTAAAACCTGGTTTTCTCCGGGTAGGAAGCTAAATTGACATAGGTGTGGGTCTATAAAATTTTGTCTAAGCTCTGCATAAGAAGGGCAAGTCAAGAGAATGTGTTCGGTGGACTCAACCACACCCATGGCACAATGACAGGTTCTCTGGGCGTATGGCACTCCCCTGTACCTTCCCCACAGTATGTGTGTCTCTGAATCACCCCTTCCCCTCCTCAAGACCAAATTCACCCCTCTTTCAATAAGGAGAAAGTCTCCTGTACAGATTACCTGCTCCTGCTCCCTCTATCCAAGGCTGGATCCTGGCTAGGCAGCCTGAAAGCATTACTGTGAAAATCATCTTAGTGACAACTTTTGTTCCTTGGCAAAGCAGCCTTGTGCTCCCCCCATGTCTCTGCCTCCTCCAAATCGTGTTAGCAAACTTTTAATTCCTAATGATGCTTAATATAGATTCTAAGCAGGGTATAACATCCCCATGTTATGAGTATGTATTTGTAGCATGCAAAAGTGATTAATGGATAACCCATAGTTAAGATAGTTTGAGTAACAGGATTGCAGCCAGTTTGTTCCCATTACGGTGTAGTTCTAAGTACTTAGCTGGTGGTGAAAAGGACCCATCGCAAGCAGTCCATTTAGCAAGGAAATGATGGTGACCCATTGAATGCCAGCCCCCAAGGGAAGAGGGGCTGCATCAGGAGAACAAGGATACAACAAAATAAACGCATATGATTTCTCGATGTCCTTCTCCTCCCATGTCCTCCTGCTAAGTTTTACTATTTGACTTGGACTGACACTTCTGCGGTGGGTGAACAACAATCTCCTTTTGAACCATGGGCTATAATTCTTTCATCAAATTCTGATAGCAAGACAAACTGTTCCCTGTCATCCTTCATGATGGATTTATAATCCTGTAATTCATAACTTCCTAACACTTGTTCGATGTCATCCGTTTCCTCCACAGAATATTGTTGGGAAGAAGGGATCTTTACCGCTGCATTTATTTAGCAACAGTGGATGGAAGAAGTTCACTGGTTGGAAACCTAATGGACCACCAGCCTCCTCTTAGAGTACCTATTTCATTTAGGGACACAAGAAGCAGCCTTATCGCGAGTAAGGCTTTATAGTTACCTCCTTCAACCCACAGTTTACCGGCTTCCTCGCGAGAATATCATGGAGGACTTAGTCAAAAGCCTTACTAAAATCAAGATACACTATGTCCACTGCATTTCCTGCATTTAGCATTAGAAGGAAGACCAGGTGGGAAATAGGTAGCTCCAGCCTTGATGTCAGTAAGAATATGTGTAGGCGATGAGGTGACTGTCCTAGAACGCAGAGCCACGGAAAACGTAACAGCTTCTCAGAATTAATCACTGGAAGGATGCTGTCAAGCTTTCATAATGAGCTAAGGAGACCTGGCTCAGATTTTCTTTTAATTGAATGAAGGCATGTTTGCAGTCCTTTCAGTGGGAGTGACTTTCGCTTACAACAAGAAGGGTTTCAGGCTTTGAAAGCAATGCAAAGGTTTTATTAGGGTTGGCAGAGCTCATTCCAAGGGGCCAAATCAGACATGATGGAGGAGCCACGTGTATTTTGCTGCAATGCGCTATTTGTGGGGCTTCGCTTGTGCTCGAAGCTGTCAGTGCAGAATACTGCGGCACAATTGCTGACCCTGTCGGTATATAACACCTGTGCCCATTCCTTATTTTCTGCCAGGCCAAATTCAAGCTGTTACTATGAGTATATAAAGCTTGGGACCCGTTTGCCTGTGAAGTTGCCACGTCCCACTTGACCACGTCAATCTTTGGAACTGGCACTGTTACAAGTTCCACATAATACTCACTTCACCTTTGCAAGCAAATTGATATTTTAGTGTGGCAGCAGTCAAACTTCGGAACTCCCTGCCTATTGATTCAGTTGCTTTAAACTGGTTTTACTATTAATTTCATTGTTTTATTATTTTTGTACACCACTTTTAGGGTTGTTGCTATTGTTTTTCAAACCATCAAGTGGTATACACATTTTATGAAATAAAGCAAATATTTTATGTGGATGCCCAACTCATATATGGTGTGTGAGTGGCTGGGTCAGGAGGTAGGGGAGTATTTTTAAACAATTAATATTATTATTATTTACATGAAATGGAGAATACAGGTGAAGGAAGCTAAACTTAGCCTCTTCACTTGCTTCGTAGTGCTCCATTGCTTCATCATCACATTATTATTATTATTAGAGACATCACCTTGCCGACAAAGGTCCGTATAGTTAAAGCTGCGGTTTTCCCACAGTGATGTATGGAAGTGAGAGCTGGACCATAAAGAAGGCTGATCGCCAAAGAATTGATGCTTTTGAATTATGGTGCTGGAGGAGACTCTTGAGAGTCCCATGGACTGCAAGAAGATCAAACCTCTCCATTCTGAAGGAAATCAGCCCTGAGTGCTCACTGGAAGGACAGATCCTGAAGCGGAGGCTCCAATACTTTGGCCACCTCATGAGAAGAGAAGACTCCCTGGAAAAGACCCTGATGTTGGGAAAGATGGAGGGCACAAGGAGAAGGGGACGACTGAGGACGAGATGGTTGGACAGTGTTCTCGAAGCTACGAACATGAATTTGACCAAACTGCGGGAGGCAGTGGAAGACAGGAGTGCCTGGCGGGCTCTGGTCCATGGGGTCACGAAGAGTCGGACATGACTAAACGACTAAACAACAACAACAACCCACCCTTCCCCAGATTACAGATAAAACAGCATATAAAAACACAATTTAAACAGTAAAAACAAGCCCACCCAGAACCCCCCCAAACCATAATCCAAACCATAATCCATACAATCCCTTGCAGACTCTGTGTTATAAAGATGTCTCCAGTTATGACATGAAGACTGGCAACATCAACTCTGCCATGCGGAAATCCCTTGCAAACAACCACAGTGAATGGATACAGGAAGTCAAGTTGTGTATCCATTGCAGTGAGCAGTGGAGAAATGACTGCTGGGAACAACGCGGAAAGAAGAAACGCCATGGGGCATCTGCAGTGGCACAACTGGATGCCTTCATCTGCCCCAGCTGCAACAAAACATGTCTCTCCCATATCAGTCTCTACAGCAGCAGCAGGTGCTGCAACTGTCCAACAGCTTGACCTCACCCGCCCAAGGCGCACTCCTCCATTGTCTCCTGAGACAGATGGATGCCAACAAAATCCATGCAATACAGTACTGGCAGGACACCCAAATCCATTTTCAAAGGCCGGGGCAAAGAGCTGCATTTTCAGTAACCAAGCAAGCAAGTACACCCTGGCAGAAATGGTTCAGCTTATTTGGTTCGACTCCTAATTTGAAGTGTGAGGAGAAATTTAAAAGCAAATTTACCTAATCTGCAACTCCTGAAAATATATGCAAAACCAAATAAAATTCACACTTCTCTGAATTTTGCAATGCAGATCTCTATCCGAGTAAGGCATACAAAAATACATATACTAGGATAAAGTGTGCATATAAATGCATTTATTAGTGAAGATAGCATACAAAAGTGCATTATATTAGGGGAAATGGCTTTTCAAGAAGTGTGCGTATTAGAGAAAATTGCATATGAAAAGGAGAAAATTCACACAAAAAAGCTGACCAATTTTCAGGAGAGCTTTTTTAAAAAAACTACAGAACTGAATTTGAGATGGGGGAAAGTGCCAAACCGAGAGAAGCTGACACATTCACCGATCCCTACGCTTGATAGAAATACGGTAGCCCATCCCACCCCCAAGCTTTATAGGTGAACAGTGTAGGCATTTGATTACTTGTGGCTGTCCCAGTACATCTTGCTTGGCCTTAAGGCCAGGGGAGAATTGGAGATTGCTGTCCTGATACTGCCACCTTTTCCTGGCTCTGAAAGCGAGGAACACGAACTATGGACCTGTAAACTTGAGTAATAGCTGCGTCTGACTTTGAAACTAACCTAGTGGCTTTCACAACCCATTTATCATCCTGCCCTGCAATTTTTATTTTCTCTAAAATCAAGCTGACAGCGGTGATGTAGCCTAGCTACCAGTGGATGCTGTGGATTGATGGCAACCCTGTTTTTCTTAGAGCTGCCTTCCGCATTCAGCTGCAGCCAAGGATAGATATGCTGGAAGATTTCGTTCAGTCGACCCATAAGCAACATCTCTGTCATCACTTTGATCCAAGCTACAGCAGAGTTTCCCAAACTTTTCATGTTGCTGACACACTTTTTAGAGGTGCCTCATTTCACAACACAGCAAATGTCAGGGGCTGGACTGAGGAGAAGAGTTTGGATTTGGATTTGATATCCTGCTTTATCACTACCCGAAGGAGTCTCAAAGCAGCTAACATTCTCTTTTCCCTTCCTCCCCCACAACAAACACTCTGTGAGGTGAGTGGGGCTGAGAGACTTCAAAGAAGTGTGACTGGCCCAAGGTCACCCAGCAGCTGCATGTGGAGGAGCGGAGACGCGAACTCGGTTCCCCAGATTACGAGACTACCGCTCTTAACCACAACACCACACTGGTGGGTGTAGGAGGGATAATGAGAACCACCACCCCTTCCTGCACCTTCCAGAGAAGAGGACAGTATAGAGTTAGAACAGTGGTTTGCAGAAGGTCATAGTTCAGAGGCTGCAGAGGGGAGGAGCTGGTAAATATTGGGAGAGCAGCAGGAAGAGGAAGCACCAGTGAAGAGACAGCTAACAGACTCAGTGCCTCTTGAAAGCATTCCTGACCGGACCCGCCACCAGAACAGGGCGTGCCTTGAGAGTAATAGAACAGAAAACTCAGAGGCAGAAAGCACAGATCAGCCGGGGCAAGGGTGACGTAGAGTAAGAGGGACTGAGACTTTACTTGGAGCAACGCCATTAACTAAGAGAGGCTGCATTCCTTCGTCTCTCTCTGTGTGTGAATATTGAATAAACTACCTGGGATGTGTGTGGCGCTGTGAGTTAAACCACAGAGCCTAGGACTTGCTGATCAGAAGGTCGGTGGTTTGAATCCCTGTGATGGGGTGAGCTCCCATTGCTCAGTCCCTCCTCCTGCCAACCTAGCAGTTCGAAAGCACATCAAAGTGCAAGTAGATAAATAGGTACTGCTCTGGCGGGAAGGTAAACGGCGTTTCCGTGCGCCACTCTGATTCGCCAGAAGCGGCTTAGTCATGCTGGCCACATGACCCGGAAGCTGTACGCCGGCTCCCTCGGCCAATAAAGCGAGATGAGCGCCGCAACCCCAGAGTCAGTCACGACTGGACCTAATGGTCAGGGGTCCCTTTACCTTTACCTGGTAAGAACACTTCTTGTTTTTCTGCTTCTTGGCATCCCACTGTGAGAGGGATAGGATTCCCTGAAGTCTTGACAGTAATTCAATTTCATTAGCAAACCGGAGGTTAAACTCACCCCTTCTTTCCAGCCCTAGGAGGAGCACGGGGGACGTTCATGCGACACACCTGCACACTGCAGCCAACACACTAACGTGTCGCAACACACAGCTTGGAAAGCTCTGAGCTAATGTTATTTGGATGACTATATTTTGCAATGAATTGGCAGTAGGCTGTTGTTGTAATGAAGCCTCGAGAGCATCTGCTTTGAATGCAGAAGGTCCCAGATTCAATCCACAGCATCTCTAGGTAGGGTTGGGCATGTCCCCCTGTCTGAAAAACTAGAGAGCTGCTGCCAGCCAGTGCAGACAAAACTGAGCTAAATGGACTATTTTTGTGATAGAGCCACTTAGAGCACATTTGTATGGGAAAGTGGCATACAGATGAAAGCAGCCATCTTCATCGTACAGGATTAGGCATCTGCATGGCTAACCTGTGTGAATCTAATAAAAATATTGTGCAGACCCCGTTGCACTGTCTAGATGCATCTTTTGAATGTGGATGGGTTGCAAAGTTGCATTTCCATTCTGGGCTCCCAGTTACTTGCTGCTGGCACCAAACCATGTCCATATTTACCGTACCAGCAGAATTTAAACTCCTCCTTTGTTTTGACACCCTCCCCGCCCCCCCCCAAAGTAGCCATGACTAATAGCATCCAGCAGACCGATCCTTTGATCACACAAGGACAAGAATCACAGCCGGCATGCCAAGAACCTGGTATGGATGAGCAGCAAACAGAATTGAATTTTGGTTTGGCTATTGCTCTTTTTGGTCTGTATCTGATTTCCGTCAGATCCCATGAAGAAAATCCTTGTGAACATATACCGTGATGTGAGGGCAAACGAATGGCTTCTTCTCATCCTGCTACTGCTGGAAATAATTGTCAGGAATGCTCAACAGCATCTGCTTGTCCAGGATCCCTATCACTCTGCAGAGGTGGATTTAGGAGAGTGTGACTGGTCCCGCCCCCCACATGCGGAGGGGGCACCTTCCCGCCTCTTTCCCAAAGCCTAGTTTCCCAATGCCTAGTTAGCGCAGGCATAGGCAACCTCGGCCCTCCAGATGTTGTGGGACTACAACTCCCATCATCCCTGACCACTGGTCCCGATAGCTAGGGATGATGGGAGTTGTGGTCCCAAAACATCTGGAGGGCCAAGTTTGCCTATGCCTGAGTTAGTGCTTGTCCAGCTTTGGGAAGGAAACAGGAGGGCTCTAGGACCCTGCCCGAGCTCATTGTCCTCTTTCCCAAAGCCCAGCACCTCACTTACTGGGGTTTAGGAAGATGGTGCAAGCAATGGGTGGGTAGAGGTCAAGGTAAAGGGACCCCTGACCATTAGGTCCAGTTGTGGCCTACTCTGGGGTTGCAGCACTCATCTCACTTTATTGGCTGAGGGAGGCGGCGTACAGCTTCCAGGTCATGTGGCCAGCATGACTAAGCTGCTTCTGGTGAACCAGAGCAGTGCACAGAAACGATGTTTACCTTCCCACCGAAGCGGTACCTATTTATCTACTTGCACTTTGATGTGCTTTCGAACTGCTAGGTTGGCAGGAGCTGGGTCCAAGCAGCAGGAGCTCACCCCGTCGCAGGGATTCAAACCGCCGACCTTCTGATTGGCAAGTCCTAGGCTCTGTGGTTTAATCCACAGTGCCACACGCATCCCAATGGGTGGGTAGGGACGTCTATTTTTAGCCTTGCTCAGGATGCCATATTACCAAGGTCCACTCCTACACTCTGTTCTTTCGGCAAGGAAGTGGCATAACAGTGGAGCCTCCCCTCACTTAATCATTATGAAAGACTTCCAATAATGATTTTGTAGCACCATACAATGCATATTCAGGACTATTACCTTTCAAAGGCAACTATATGACGAGCTGCCATTCAGAAAGCCAAAGAGCTGCCTTGAATGTTGCAAATGCATACTCACATTTGCAGCATTGCAAATAAAAACTGAAGTTGACTGCAAATAAATCAATTTACTTAGGCTGCAGTGTTACACACACTCACTAGTGAGTAAACCCCATGGAACTCAGCAGGGCTCATTTCTGAGGAGACAATCATAAGATTGTGCTGTTCGTTTGCAACTCGGGACACAGTTCCATGAGACTTACTGCCTGGTAAATGGGGATAGCATTGCAGCCTTCATTCCATCTTTGAACTGTGATTATAGTCCGTACCTGAACTGTCCCTTCCAGGTTCTGGTGAGATGGGGGTAGGGGAGGCAGAGTGGGTGGCGGCAGATAGGAATGGGGGGGATCTGTCAATTTCATTTGTCTTAGTTTCTCATTTTTCCAAACTTAAATTCAGACTATTATTACACATAATGAGAACACCTTCTGAGGAGTGAATTTGCATCTTGGTACACAGGGTTGCAGGTATGCTGGATTTTCCAATTTAAAAAGAGAGGGGAAGGGAGGAATCCTACATTAGGGATGGAAGAATCTGTCAATTTCAGTTTTCTCACTTTTTCCAGCCTTCAATTCAGCTCTCTGAATTTTGCAGAAAACTGTGATTTACACAAAAAAAAGCCTCGTGAAAAATTTTCTGCATTTTTGTGCAATCTTAAAAAACACATATTTGTCCACACCTTTCTTGCAATCCGTTTCTGCTAATAGAATGCATATTTGTGTGTTAATGTGCCTTCTTTCTGAGTAGGAATGCACATGATTGAGCTTGTAATTGAAGCAACTGAAGGCTAGCAGACACTCCAAGAGTCTCCTGCCTGGCAAATACACAAACAGTCGCACACACTTACATGACGGTGTCTGAAGCCAGTGAGGATAACTCCCTTTCTGCCTCACTCTGCACTGTACAAATATATGAAAAACAACAAGGCGATAGCACTGAGCAACACTGGGGAGAGCAGCTGCTATTGCTGTCAGAACCACGAAGCACCTGTGAGAGGGGCAAAAAACGAGGGGCCTTTAATGAAACATTCACTCTCCCAAGTTCTTTCTCTTTAAAACTGAAAATGTTTGATGTAGAACATTCAGCTCAGCCTCCCAAAAATACCAAACTATTAAGGTTTGTGGTCTTAGCTGAAGGCTAAAATAGTCACGGACCTATAACTATTAGCACTGCACAGAGATACTGAAATGCTACAACTAGATATTAGTGATGTATGGAAGTGAGAGTTGGACCATAAAGAAGGCTGATCGCCAAAGAATTGATGCTTTTGAAATATGGTGCTGGTCCCATGGACTGCAAGAAGATCAAACCTATCCATTCTGAAGGAAATCAACCCTGAGTGCTCACTGGAAGGACAGATCCTGAAGCTGAGACTCCAATACTTTGGCCACCTCATGAGAAGAGAAGACTCCCTGGAAAAGACCCTGATGTTGGGGAAGATGGAGGGCACAAGGAGAAGGGGACGACAGAGGACGAGATGGTTGGACAGTGTTCTCGAAGCTACTAACATGAGTTTGACCACGCTGCAGGAGGCAGTGGAAGACAGGAGTGCCTGGTGTGCTCTGGTCCATGGGGTCACGAAGAGTCGGACATGACTAAACGACTAAACAACAACAACAACAACAACTAGATATAAGAATCAGCAGTACAGTCCAAATATTGCCTTAATTCCTCCCATTCTGTTATGCTTTGTCTTATCTACACTAAGCAAGGCAGTTCATTGAGTAACTGCCCTCTTTTTCACCCTTAGCTAAAGTTTTTGATTAAGTCGACTCGTAAGAGATTTTAGGTGAGTGCAAGCAAAACCTTCCCACGATCATCCTATAGAGCAGGTGTGGGGAACATTTGGCCCTTCAGATGTTCCCGAAGTCCAGCACCAAAAGAAAGTAGGAAGAGCCATTGACCTGAGATAGCTCAGTTGGTAGAGCATGAGACTCTTAATCACAGGGTTTTGGGTTCAAGCCCCATGTTGGGCAAAAGATTCCTGCATCACAGGCGGTTGGACTAAATGGTCCCTTCCAACTCTACAATTCTATGAATCTATGATTTGAAGAGAGGGCGCCTGCTGCATCAAGCCAGTGGCCCATGTAGTCCAGGATCCTGTTCTCACAGTGGCCATCCAGAGGCCTGTGGGAAACCCTCATACAGGAGCTGAACACAAGAGCACTCTCCTCTCCTGGCCAACGGTTAGGGATGATGGGAGTTGTAGTTCAGCAACATTTAAGCACTATGCATGATATAGAGCATGGGTAGGGAACCTGTGACCCTGGAGCATGAATCAAGGAGAAATCCAGCCCTTGAACCAATTAAAAACAATTAGCTACCCAGTGTCCAAAGTAAATACAGTGCTACTTTGTCCTTGCAAGTGCACCGTCAAGCACTAAGCTCCCTTGCATGCTGCTTTTTCATCAGTTCGAGGTGGGAGAGTGGGGTGATATTTGGTGCAAAACTGGCCGCGACTGCTGCCGCAGTGCTGGCAACAGAACTGGGTTCATGCCCTAGCGCTGGCATGTCGAGCCCTGTCATTGTGATCCTTTACTTTAGCCGTGACAAGGCTGCCAGGGTGTAATCTGCACTATAAATGTGTCTAGCTTGAAGCGCAAATAAATTATTCAGTGTTTAAAAATATGGCAATATTAATCAACACAGTTATATTCATCATTTTCTTTTGCTCCCTGGTGATTAACTGCGTGATTGATTAAAAACACTTCCAGAAGCCCTCATGTGCAGCAGAAAGCTATCATTTATTATTATTTTGTTTTTCATTGAATTTGTCAAAACACGATCTTAAGACTCTGCGTCATGAGCTGAATTGGATAACAATGCTGCGAGCTGAAGACAATCTGGTGGGATTCCATAAAGAGCGTTCCAATTACTTTATTGCAACTCTTCTCTTTGGACATGCTGAACTTTGTTGCCGGAAGAGCCGACTTAATGGGCCTTGACAGCAGGTGGCTACTCTGTACGGAAGGATTAAAAGTGAATTCCCAATTCCCTCTCTATTAATTTGCTCCAGCAAGCATTTGGGTAGTGACCAAAGAACAGGAGCCATGTCAAAAGGAATGAAATCAAATACAGCGGTACCTCGGGTTAAGAACTTAATTCATTCCGGAGATCCGTTCTTAACCTGAAACTGTTCTTAACCTGAGACGCCACTTTAGCTAATGGGGCCTCCTGTTGCCGCCGCGCCACTGCTGTGCAATTTATGTTCTCATCCTGAAGCAAAGTTCTTAACCTGAGGTAATATTTCTGGGTTAGCAGAGTCTGTAACCTGAAGCGTCTGTAACCTGAAGCGTCTGTAACCCGAGGTACCACTGTACTTGTTAAGATAGCAGGCAAATGGTGAAAAAGTATAAATATTCATTAAAAACAATGAAGGTGTGATACAAAATAAACGATGCATTGCATTAAAACAAAATTAAAGAAGCAATTATAATATGGAGATGGCAGACGAAATGTATCTAATAACAACAATTCTCCATGCAGCATCTCTTTTAATGCTACCCCTGCAGTCCAGCTATCCTAGAATCAAAAGTGGTGGAAATGTACCACCCTATTATGAAGGAATAAATGCCACAAAGCAGAACAATGCAGGGAAAGTTGCTAAGATCTTAAGAGAGTAAATGAGAGATTAGGAAGGGGAAGGGAATAGCACCAAGGTGCAAGAACAAAACAACAGCCACAGGAACCAAACTAAACTCCTCATCATATCTGCCGAATTTACTGCAGTGAGATTTACTCTTTTCAGCTGGGAAAATCCCTGAACAAAAGTAATGACCTGAACAAATTAAGAAAGCCAAAACTAAAATTTAGTGAAGTTAACCTCAATCAGCCCTTGGCTTTGCAGGAAGATAAGCCTCCTCTTGGTAAAACCAGAAAAAATTGTCTCCAAAGTGGCTTAAGGAAGTATCTATAAGTAAATTACAAAACCTCCTCCTTAGCTCCCAAGAAAACCAGGCCAGTATGCTTTCAAGATCCAAGAATGATGCTAGGAGTGGTAGATGGAACTGCAGACGAAAACCAGCAGCAGCTCGAAGCTGAAAATGAGACCAAGAAAAATCAAGGGAGCCAACGTCCTTGGAGTCTTTCCCTAATATTAAACTCCTCTCATTTCAAATCTCCTGCCGCAACCTAA
Source organism: Podarcis filfolensis (assembly GCF_964270895.1). NCBI lineage: Eukaryota > Metazoa > Chordata > Lepidosauria > Squamata > Lacertidae > Podarcis > Podarcis filfolensis. The sequence goes on from NC_139606.1 coordinate 106,768,126, forward strand.
CTGGTTCTCTCTAGTTTCATCCCCTGAATACTTAGGTAAAGGTAAAGGGACCCCTGACCATTAGGTCCAGTCGTGGCCGACTCTGGGGTTGTGGCACTCATCTCGCTTTATTGGCCGAGGGAGGCGGCGTACAGCTTCCGGGTCATGTGACCTGCATGACTAAGCCGCTTCTGGTGAACCAGAGCAGTGCACGGAAACACCGTTTACCTTCCCGCCAGAGTGGTACCTATTTATCTACTTGCACTTTGATGTGCTTTCGAACTGCTAGGTTGGCAGGAGCAGGGACCGAGCAACGGGAGCTCACCCCATCGTGGGGATTCGAACCGCTGACCTTCTGATCAGCAAGTCCTAGGCTCTGTGGTTTAACCCACAGCGCCACCCACATCCCCCTGAATACTTAGTCCTTCGTTAATATATGGCTTACACCAGGAATGGAGAACCTCCAGCTCATTTCCCCCCAAGCCATACCCACCTACCATACCACCAAATGGGGTGGAGCCACAACACTAGCTTCCTGGCAGGTGGATCACTGTTGATTACCGGGGGGGGGGAGGAAGGTTGGTGCGGTGCAAATGCACTGGCAGGACTGCCAAATTGGCCCCTGTATCAGGACGTTTCTCCCTGTTTTCTTGTAATGTCCTAAATTCAGATACGTGAACTGATACCATGAAAAAGCTGAGTGATACTACAGTTTTTAATTCCTGCTTGTTAAAATCTCTGCTGGCTCATCACAGGAGCCTCCTCTCTGCTGATATGTATGTAAACAGGGTGATGTAGAAATTTCTAGAGGAGGAGGAAGGCTTCTATTTTAAAAAATATTCATAGATTCCTTTGGCACAGAAGGAAAATTGAGTTTTGTCCTCTTTGTATTTGCTGCTGCTGTTTTAATTTAATGTCATCTTATTTGTAATTGTTTTTATACTTTGGTGGGAGATGCCACAGGGGCCCCACATTGTGTGGTACAGAAATGTGGGCTATAACATTTTAATGAGTACATAAATGCATATAAGTTGCCACTAGGGGTGGACAGCTCAGTCTGCAACCACTTCATGTCAATTTCGCACTATCGCTTTAAAAACCATACCAATAATTAAATAAGTATTTTATCTCTGCTTACAAATGCTGGTACTTTTTATGAGACAAGACTTGTACTATAAAATTAGGAGAAGTGCAAAAATCCAAAGGATAATTACATTCCAATCTGCACATTAGTCTGTGAAATTTGTTCTGGATAAATTCATTTTGGATTGAAACAGTTCTTCGACATCCCTATTGTCTCCTGATGCTGTGTTCATGAAGTGATGAACATGTCTGAACCATCCTCCGGTAACTTTCCTGTAAAAAATTGGGGATCTGAACAAGGTGCAGACATTTGTTCTCAGTCTGGACTCCAGTAACACACATTTGTACTTTTAAAGCAGCATTTTACCACTTTAAACAGTCATGGCTTACCCCAAAGAATCATGGGAAATATAGTTTGCTATGGGTGCTGCGTGTTATTAGGAGAACCATGTTCCCTTTGCAGAACTACAGTTCCCAGAATTCCCTGGGAAGCGGGGTTTATTGCTAAACCACTCTGGGAATTGTAGCTCTGTGAGGGGAATAGGCATCTAAGCACCCTTCACAAACTACACTTCCCAGAATTATTTGGGGGGGGTGGAAGCAATGACTGTTTAAACTGGAATAATACTGCTTTATAGACATAATTTGGCTAGGGCCACAGTTTGTATGCCTTACTCAAAAGGCAATCAAAATAATAACAACATGTAATTATTTTATAAAGTAAATCACCCAGCAGTGCTAGACTGAAGGCACCAAAGGATATGATTGAAACATACAGTCAGAGGAAGAAGATGCTTTTTTTGTTCTTAATGGGCATGTTTTCTTTGCACCCTCACAATTTTTAAAAAGAAAATAAGAGACACAAAATGAATTTCAACCGCCTCTTCAGCTTTCAACGCCATTTGTGGCTTTCCCAAAGGAATACATCACCCGGAAAATGCCCCAATAAAGCTAAAAAGCATTTTCGAAACTACCAAATGAGGTGTTCACTCAACTCGGCATTGATTGTGCGTTAACTGAAATTTGCTGTTTGTAACAGCAGTTCAAACAGAGCAGCAATTTCAGCCGGGGGGGGGGGGAGTATATTGCAGAACTGCGCCACTTACAGAAAAAGACAGAACTTTCAAGGGAGATAGATCACTGGCGTAGTGTTTCATTCCATTTTTATGCTGGTTTGCCTTCCCTGTTGCTCCAACCAATCAGACATTAAGAGCGCAAAAACTGCCTTACTGGGTGAGGATGAGATTCCATCTCCTTCACAGCAATGGCTAGACACAAGCAGGACACAATGCCAGCGGCTCCTTCCAGTGTTCTCAGCACCTTGTTTTCAACAGTTCAGGCACTGGTGACTTCAAAGTTACATTGCTGCAATGCACTCTGTGTGGGGCTTCCTTTGCACCAGATCCAGAAACAGCAACTCGTGCTGAATGCTGCAGAGCCGAGATCTGCATGGGTTTCTGATTTGCTACTGAGCCAAGTTCAAGGTGTCACTAAGGGCATATAAAACACATTGGGGGCCAGTTTGCTTGTGGGATCGACTCACCCCATATACCCCCACTTGACCCCTTCAGCCTGCGGAAGTGGCACAAGTGCCACAAAATAATTGTTCTGCACTTCCAAAATTGTTCTGTTAGCGTGGCAGCACCTACATTTTGGAACTCTCCATCTGTTGACATTAGGTGGGTGCCTGTGCTGTATTCTTCCTTGTGCCTCCTTGCAACATTTTAAATTTAGGCATTGCAGGGGGCTGGACTGGATGACCCCCAGGGTCCCTGCAATCTATGGGGTTCTATTCAGGCATGTGGGTGTGTTTTAACCTCTTTCGTGGTTAATTTTAATTAATTTTAATTGTTTTCCACTGTTTTCTTTATTGATCATTTTAATATTTCTTGCAAACCGCTTGGATCAAAACAGAAGGTCGAGTGGGCACAATTACTGAAAGTATTTATTATGATTGGGGCTGTCATCGGTTTAAATAGTTTTTAATTGGTGGATTACCCATCTTTTGACTGGTTAAGTGCATAAATAGTCAAATTGCTTCCAGATGCGTATGAGGAAAAGCCCCAGTGTTGGACGCTGCCTTTCTGAGATACTGCAAGAAGTATGAGATTACTCTCAATCAAAGTACTAGTCGCTGTGAGTGGCAAAAAAGCCACCTTTGCTTCTCCTCTTTTTATTCCCTGTTTCAATAACACAACGGGAGTCTTGCTGTCAAAGGAGTTCCAGGGGCATGTAGTCTGCTTTCACCTCACATCCATATCCGTCCTTATTCATTAAATTCGCCCCAAGCCCTTAAAATGAAATTAAACCAGTAAATTCCAACATCCTTCCTTATAAGTGCAGCGTTACAGAATGTGCTTTGAACCCTGCACTTTATCCAGGTTGCTCTGAGCAATGCAAGTCATTGCTTTTCAAATGCTGAGGACGTATGAACTGCCCTTGCCACTGACATGAGATGGCTTGCAGCAGTGGCACCAAACAGGGTGAGCCTCGGGAAAAGTAGAAAAATTGAGCTGGGGAAGAGAGAACATGGGAGAGCATGAGGGTGTGTCTACACCACATATCAATACTGATTTTGTTCTAGTTTAACTTGCATGAATTCTACCCTCTGGGATCCTGGGTCTTGTAACTCAGTGCAGGGTGCTAACCACCCTCTGCTATAGATTTCTGCCTGCCTACCCAGAACTGCAGTTCCCATTGTTCCCCCCAAAAGAAAAGAAACAAAAAAGAAACAGAATCAATAGTTCTTTGAAAAAATCACAAAAGCATTTTCTGTCCCATAAAAAGAAAAAAAAACTGGTCAGAATAAAAAGGCCTTTAGCAGCTGGTGAAAAACAGTGAGGGAGAGGGTCTGGCTGCACGTGAGGGCGCGAGGTGCTTCATAATTTGGGTGCAGCCACTGAGAAGGCCCTGTCTCTTGTCCCAGCCTGCCCGCCTTCCATCCTAGACACAGTGAAGGGCCTCTCTTTCCATTCTTAAGGGAAAGATAGCATGGTGTGTGTAGGAAGCAATCCATAAAGTATTGTGGACTGAAGCCGTCTAGGGCTTTAAAGGTAACCACCCAAACTATGAATTGTGTCCAGAGTTGAATTGGTGACTAGTGCAGCCATCTGCAGGACCAACGTACTGTGGTCCCATGAGTGAGCATCCACCAGCAGCTTTGCAGCTGCTGTTAGTTATACACCTACTACGAAGCAGGAGCTAGACTGAAATCAGCAGAGGAAAGGAAGGGCAGCCTTTCTTGAGCATACTGTTGAGACAGGTGGTCTCTCTCAGCAGGCCTAACCTAGTGCTTTGTGGCCCTTCCTTGAGCAACAGGACATCTCAGGAAGACAACCTTTTATGGCTCCTGTTTGCTTAAGAGGGGAATATACTGGTCATAGAGAGAGAGAGAGAGAGAGAGAATCAGATGCCAATGGAGATGGTGCTAGTTTTTAAAGCAGTATCAGTTTATCTCAGAAGCAAATATCATGTTCTTGGAGCTCCCGAACCAGCAGCAAAACGCACACACTTGCACACACAAACCCTCACACGTCTGCTTCATGGGCTGCAATTGAACCATTGCAACTTGTTCTCTCCAGGTGGGATGTTGCCGGCAGACAGTAGCCACCAGCCGTCAAAATGCCATTCATCAAACACCTTCACCCTTGACTGACCTGCAGGGCCCATTAATGGAACGTCATTCTCTATCCAGGGGGTTGTGGGTAGGAACCATTTTTGTTGTAGTTGTAGAAACATAGGAATCTGCCTTAACTCAAGTTAGACTACGGGTCCATCTAGCCCAGTGTCAACACTGACTCTGCAAGGTTTTCCAATGGGAGTCCTTTGTAGATTTACCTGGAGATGTCGGGGCTTTCTGCAAGCAAGGCAGAAGCTCTCTGGAGCTAAGGAGAGTTGGATACACAGAGAATGCATGTCTAAAGTGGGTGGAATTAGGGCTGGGGTGAGCATGGCTGGGGTTGAAATTGGGTGCGCACCCGTCTTTCTCTCCCTGCAATCCCACCCTCCGCCATTTTCTCCCCTTGCCACCTGTCTGCCCCTCTTCTGCACAGAAGCATAGACACAGTTAAATGTATCTTCAGGTGGCATGCCATAAAAGCATGCCTGTGTCACACCGGCAAAGCCCAGGGCGAACGCTGAGCAAATGCGATGTGCACAGACCCTAAATCTGATTTAGTCTCTGCAACCCAATTGATCTACGGATCAATTTTCCACGCGTTTTCTTGCACAAAATTCTGTAACTCTTACACACATCCACCCACCAGAGAGAGCAAACGACTGTCTTCAGGCTAAAAATCACAAGCAAACAAAGATTCTCGCAAAAATAGTCCGAATCCTATTTTTATCAGATATTATTTACTCACTTCTTGCTTTGAAGTATGCATTTTTAATTCCATTTCACGCTGAGGCAATCATAAGATAAATTATGCTGATCAGTGTAAGGGAAGGGAGGGAGGGGAAAATCTCATGGCTGTGGAGAAATCCAGAATTTCTCTTTGCCTAGAGTTCTGCGGATATAGAGTTTCAGGACAATTCAATCTGGTTTCAACTTAGGCATGGGGAAAATAAAGAAATACTTTAGCAGCAGTGATTGAGTAGACCTGTGCATATCTACTCAGAAGTAAGCCCCACTGCAGTACGGCTTACTCACAAATTGATTGAATTACACTGCAACTCCAGACCTATGGAATCCCATGGGCCTAGGTCTGCAGCCTGCGTGGATATGAGGATGAGGCAGGGAGCAGAAATTTGACCATTTGTCCCCAGTCTGCCCCTTGCACTCACTCCACATCCAGTATATAGACAACTACTTACACAGTAGGGAGATGGCAGGTGTTGGTGTTGGTGTTGGTGTGTGTGTGTGTGTGTGTGTGTGTGTGTGTGTGTGTGTTTAACAGAGGCATCCTGACTTTCCAAACACTTTCCAAACTCCAGTTGCTATAGCAACTTAGGAAAGCTTTCTAGAAAGAGAAACACACATCACTTCTGAACTTCACCTCATCTACTTCATTAAAGTGTGTCGCAGCTGTTTGTGTTTGTTTGGATTTCTGAAAGGGGCACACACGTGTGCATTGCTCAACCCACACTCTTTCATTTTTGGGCGGGGGGAAATGAAGTCAACAACAAAACAATACCATATGCATGATCACTGGCAATCTTTGCAAATGTCGTCCCCTCCTAGTCCTTAACTCCCTCCCGTGCCCCCCTCCTCCCTGCAGATCAGTTTCAGAAGTGACACTACAAAGTGCAGTTGAACCTCTTGTACAATATTTGCACTTCTGGCAATGCAGGTAGGACTACAGGAGGGGAAAAAAAACTCCAACCCAAAATGTGCACTCTAGTTAATTGGCATTTTCTATTCACATTAAAGACTGGCTGATTTGCATTCAAACTGATCCAAAGCTCACACCTGAAAACGTATCAAAAGGATGGTTATATAATCATATGAAAATGGTGTTCTATGTTGCACAGAATGCACTTTAGATTTAAATTGGGTCTCCCATCTTTATAGTGGCAAGCACACTAAAGCTTCATGTGATCTTACATAGCGTGAAAACACCCTTAGCGTAGATGCTAATAAGACAGATTCTTCAAATTTCACATTGGACTTCAACCTAAATGAGAAGGGGGGGAGGCAAGTTGATGAAATAGGAAGGGTGGAGAGAATGAATTAGAGTTTGGGTTGGGATACAGAGACAAAAAGGGACAGATCCAGGGGGGAGGAAAGAGAAAGGAATTGGGATACCAGAATGGGGGGCGGGCAAAATAAGTAGCAGGCGAGTGGAGAAAGGAAGATGAGAATGCAAACATATTGAGAGAGAAAGGTGTACAACATTTGGAATTATTCTTTTGGGCTTATGGGTAGGGTTATCAGTGTTTGTTGTAGTTCAAATAATATTATGTTTATATATGTTGTAAGCCACCCTGAGACCTTCTGGTGAAAGGTGGGTAAGAAAGAAAATAAATAAATAATTTGAAAATAACTTATTCAACACTGTACAAAATGGCATCAGCTTGCAAACTACTCAGACCACTAGGCTTCTCTGTTTTGGAACAATGTTACTTCACACATACACACATTTCTAAATAGGAAGCATTTTAGTTTTTGTGTTTAGATGGATGAATCTGTGAATGATGTGGTGAAGAACATTATTGACCTTTTACTTCTTAAGAATGTGGTGTTGACTATAGACATTTGACAGAGAGAGAGAAAGAGAGAGACTTACCTATAGTTGACACCACTGTTCCCACAAAATAGAAAGCTCCTGTGAAATCCCATCTTGGTCGGAGGGCATCTGCCCTGATGCCGGCAGCCATGGCTGCCTCATAACTTCTTAAAAAGGCCCGTAGCTCAGGGAGGCTAATGTTGAAGATCTGGCTGAAGTTCTGAAGGGTCCAGTTCCAACGCTGCAAGGCTTCTGCTTCAGATGGGCTCTCGATGGCTGAGAAGATGGTGGCTCCAGCTGTCAGGTATGCTATGATGAGCACCGCTAAGAGGACGAACCTACCATTGTCCTCGTTGAAATGCGACACGCAGCAGCAGCCCTGAGATCTCCTGATAGACATCATCCAAATTTCAGCACCATAGAGGTGATGGACAGCGACCAACACCTCATTGGAGACAGCGGCATGGAGCTACCACCCAGTTAAAGAGTCCAAGAGGAAAACTTGGGTCCTTCTTTAGAAGGTTTTCTTTTCTGAGTCATGAATCTTGGCTTGTCATGTTCAATGTCAACGAATAATTCCACCTATCTGTATCCCACAGGGCTACCCCACATCACCCTAGGCACACAGATTTTTTTAGAGCCATGCTGGGGGTTCTGTCATTCTTGCAGTTCAGTGCTGAGCTCTTGACTTCACTGGCCATTGAGGTGTAAGAAATGGCTTTACTTTCCCAACCCAGATAGCTCCACTTGGCCACATTCTTTGTATTCCAGCTGTTATCTGAACCAAAGGCTAGCAATGAGAAAATGCATTCAATCCATTTCAGTAATAGTGAGGTATGGTAGGCAAGGCCGGCAGAATCTGGTGTCGTCTTCTTCCTGAAGGATTCCCAATGGAGTAAGTGATCTCTTTGCAAACGGCCATCCTCCCCCACCCCACTCCTTGCTAACCCCTGCTCCCTTTTAGTTGAGGGGGCCTGAAGATGAAACTCATTCAATAACACATGGCCAGCATAGATAGTTCTTCTCTGTTGGGTCTCCTAGATTCTGTGTGGAAGTTGCCTTCTTGTGTGCCAGATGTATCTGGAAATCTACTTGAAGCAAGGGCAGGAAAACAGAGGCCAGCTGCCTTCAACACAATCTTGGAGGCTGCAAGAGTGTACATTCAGACAGCATTTATTGAGATACCACCAATCTGTATTTAAGTCACTTTGATCCATCCAACCGGCCTCTCCCTTTCTCACTTGCTTCAACTTTGAGGGCATCTCTCATGGGTTGGAAAGACCTATATCAATGAGATATCAGCAGAGCTTTATTTAGGTCTCAGCTCACTAACCCGCATCCCTCTTTGCAGATCTTTATGCTCAAAATGGATTTTTTTCAGCAAAATGCTTGGCATACGCAACAGAGCATTCGCCTGTGGGGTGGTGTGACTTTTGTTTTTGTTAGTATGCTGGTATCACTCCAAGAACCTGACTTGCTCCTTACACACAGAGAGACAGAGATATAGATTACACCCTCCCAAACCAAGCAACTGTTGGGCATGCACTTCAAAACGAAGACATTTAAAGAAGAAAACAGACTAAAACTGAATGGGCTAAAAAAGGACCAGGAGGTCATCCAGCTGGACCCCTTCCTTAACGCATGACCCACCTGCCCTCTATACAACCCTTCCAGATTAACCCACACTTAATTCACAACACAGTGTGCCAAAAGCAAATGGTACTTTACCAAGCTCACTTTCCCCCCCTTTCCCTTTCTGTTTATTCAGACAGAACTACCCCTGGGTACTTCTCTTTCCGCTTCCACTTCAGAAGCTTTAGTTTGGCCATTCATCTTCTCTCCCTACTCCACCCCCAGTTCCCGGAGCCCGCAATCGCAGCCTCCAGCCCAGCGCTTCCTTTAACCCAGACGTGAGCAAACACGCACCATCTTCTTTTTCAAAGTACTTCTGATTCCCCGGAACGTGCAGGTTCTTTTTTTAAGCCCCCAAAACGTTCCTGAAGTGGCTTCTGGTAAACCTGGCGGTGCTGATGGGTCGCCTTCACCTCTGCTCCTTGATCCGAATTGCCAGCGCTGGCGGTGGGGAGAATAGCTGGGAAAGGCAGTGCGGCTGTTCAGCACCGCGGATAGCGCACTGCAGCTCCGCGTGCGCCCGCGACTCCAGTCTCGCTCCCTCTCTCAGTCCCCGCCTGTAGTTGAGCTCAGAGGGCTGGCAGAGCGGGGGGCGGGGGGGTGGGGAGGCTCTTCCAGCTCCAGCTTGCGAGTCGATCCACGATCGTTGCCTCCCTTCCTCGTTTCTCTCGCGACGGATCTGGGTCTTGCAAAGCGCGCCGGCTCGCCCAATGCGAAGCAAACGGGGATGGCCAGAGGCTGGCGGTTGTGCCCGCCTTCGCCACCAGCCGGGAGAGCTCTTTCTTTTTATTATTTCTATCTTTTCTTGTTGGACCTGCTGTTTGTGCTAGAGGGGCGTTTCTGATGCTGATGCACGAGGTTGTCATTTATTTATTTTTCGGGAGGGTGGCTGGGCGCGCTCAGAGGGAGGCTGGTCCAGGGCAGGAATTATTTCCAGAAGCAACAGCAAAAGGATCTGCCACAGAAAACAACAACAACAACCCCAAAACAGAACAGAACAAAAACCGCTTGGTTCTGGAAGAGGGTTGGTGTCTTCACGTCCTGCAGATCGGGCAGAGGAGCATCACTTTTCTCTGCGTCGAAAGTCCAGGACAGTTTTTTAAATCTTTCTCGATGACTTGGCGTCTGTTCCTTATGTCCGGTCACTATACCAAAATACCTGTCGTATAGGTTTGCATATAAACATACATCAATATGATGGAACAGGTGTGCATAAATTGATGCACAGCGGTTCAATTAAGCCTACATCTATCTATCTATATCTGTATCTATCTATCTATCCATCTATCATCTAGCGCAGCTTTGCAGAGAAATACAAAAACTGATTTAGTCACCCCTTATTCACCCAACCAATACCAGCCCGTCTATCTCCAAATAGCACTGGTTACAGACACACTCATTGGGGCAGGAGAGGGGGAAGGAAAGGATATAAATTCTATTATTATTATTATTATTATTATTATTATTATTATTTCACAGTCCTCAAGAAGGCAGCACCGCTGTCTTCTCTGTGCAAGAGGTTTTGCATTTCTGAAACAAACAAATCAACTGCAGACCTCTTCAGCCAGTGACAATAATGGGAGAAAATAAATACAGGTGTACACCAAAGGCATTCAGCCAATGCCTCTCTATTATACACCCCTCAGCTCTTCAAACTTCTTGTGTCCCTCCAGCCTATGTGTCAAGGGGGGGGGGGGGAGGACTGAGACATCCTTCTTGGTTTCAAGGAACTGTTGCTCTGCCATGTCTCGGTAGATGCAGGTTGGTGGAAAGATCTAGTTGTATCTATTCTATATCTATAAAGGTAAAGGGACCCCTGACCATTGGGTCCAGTTGTGACCGACTCTGGGGTTGCGGTGCTCATCTCGCTTTATTGGCCGAGGGAGCCGGCGTACAGCTCCTGGGTCATGTAGCCAGCATGACTGAGCCACTTCTGGCAAACCAGAGCAGCTCATGGAAACGCCGTTTACATTCCCGCCGGAGTGGTACCTATTTATCTACTTGCACTTTTGGGTGTGCTTTCGAACTGCTAAGTTGGCAGGAGCAGGGACCGAGCAACGGGAGCTCACCCCGTCGCGGGGATTCGAACCGCTGACCTTCTGATCGGCAAGCCCAAGAGGCTCAGTGGTTTAACCCATAGTGCCACCCGCGTCCCTGTTCTATATATATAGGCAGGCACAATTTTATGAGTATTCCAGTAGGAACTTGTTTTATTCAGCGGTCTGATCTGCACCCCCTGCAAAATGCCTTTGTCAGCATATGACTATGTATTCTTGCTGCTGCAACAATGCAGACCCTTGATTCTTTGGGGCATTCTTGCATGAGAGCCAGTCGTAAAAGTGGACTCGTTTGGCACAGAGCAGTGTCATAAGATTTAGTGGTGACATTTATCTATTTATTTGTTCGTTTCATTTATACCCCACCTTTCCTCTAAGGAGCTCCAGGTGGCATTCATTGTTCTTACTGCCCCCCCCCCATTTCACCCTTATAACAACCCTGTGAGGCAGGTTAGGCTGGGAGATAGTGCCTGACCTAAGATCACCCAGTGAGGGTCATGACTGAATGAGGATTTAAACCTGGATTACTTCAGTCCTGCTCTGATACTCTAACCCAGGGGTTAGCAAACCTTCTCAGCAGGAGGCTGGTCCACTGCCCCTCAGACCTTGTGGGGGGCCGGACTATATTTTGAAAAAAAGTGAACGAATTCCTATGCCCCACAAATAACCCAGAGATGCATTTTAAATAAAAGGCCACATTCTACTCATGTACAAACACACTGATTCCCAGACCATCTGTGGGCCAGATTTAGAAGGCGATTGGGCCAGATCCGGCCCCCGGGCCTTAGTTTGCCTACCCATGCTCTAACCACTACACCTGCTTGTGATTGAGTAGTGCCACTATATGCTAGATAACTTTAAAAGTTGCAGCATCTCTCTTTTTTAAAAAACTGTGTTTTCAGGCTGGGACAGTACAGTGAAGAGCCAGCTGTGTTCCCACTGGACAGAGCAAACATGCTTCCAGAAAGCAACTAGGAGAAAAGGTGTGTGTGTGTGTGTGTGTGTGTGTGAGAGAGAGAGAGAGAGAGAGACAGAGACAGAGAGACAGAGACAGAGAGAGAGTAGCTGCAAGGAAAAAGAAGGGAGGGTGAGGGTAAAGCACCTTCTCAACCACTTGCTGCTTTTCTACTTCAAACTGTACTTCCTACCATCTTACATCACTTTGGTAGAGACTGGGCATTCCAGGGAGGTAAACATAAATCTATGGAAGTGAGAGTCGGACCATAAAGAAGGCTGATCACTGAAGAATTGATGCTTTTGAATTATGGTGCTGGAGGAGACTCTTGAGAGTCCCATGGACTGCAAGAAGATCAGACCTCTCCATTCTGAAGGAAATCAGCCCTGAGTGCTCACTGGAAGGACAGATCCGGAAGCTGAGGCTCCAATGCTTTGGCCACCGCATGAGAAGAGAAGACTCCCTGGAAAAGACCCTGATGTTGGGAAAGATGGAGGGCACAAGGAGAAGAGGACGACAGAGGACGAGATGGTTGGACAGTGTTCTCAAAGCTACCAGCATGAGTTTGACCAAACTGCGGGAGGCAGTGGAAGACAGAAGTGCCTGGCGTGCTCTGGTCCATGGGGTCACGAAGAGTCGGACATGACTAAATGACTAAACAACAACAAACATAAATCCAGATCAGTGCTTAAACGCCTTGAAAGGCATTTCTGTCTTTCAGCAATGTCATGGCAGAGATGCACTTTCTCCTGTCATCGTGTGGCAATGATGGGAGAAGCTGTAATTTGCAAAATCTCCTGCCCGCCTGCGCAGCTGTTAGGAGTGAAAGCTGTCATACCAGAGTCAAGGAATTGCTAGTCTCTTAACATCATTAGGAGGTTCCACAGCAGGGTTTCGAAATGATGTTAACGGTCCCTGGGCGCCGGTAGCTGCAGAGAATGTATCAGCAAGAAGGGATGACGCTATTGGGCCTTGATGAGAGTTGGCAAGGTTTCCATCACATTGTGGATGGAGGTGGATGCCAGGGAGACGATGGATGGCGCAGGACAGCGCACTGCTGCCTCTGCCCCTCTCAGGGCAGCTGGTTTGCAGATGCAACAGAAGGAAGTGGGAGAATAGCTGTGGAATAACCTCTTCTGGCTGCATGCTTCACACAAGAACAAGATGGCTGGCCTGGCCTGATCCAGCAAGGCTCCTTATATATTCTCTGCAATATTAAAAGAAACCACCACTATGACTGCAAAGGAGCATGTTTGCTTGTTTGCTTGTTGCCTTGTCTCCCCCTAATGTGCTAGTTTTCTGCTTGCAGGGAGGTTTCTCCATAGAGGAGGATTTATTTATTTTTTAAAGGGAGCCTACACCTGAACTCTGAAATGATGCACTCCAATCTTTCGTTCTGCTTCCATGCATAAACTAGGCCTCATTCGTGGATTCAAGAGGTTGACTGGACATGTGCAACTTATCTTAGGGCAAATGGCTGTGCAAATATACATTGTTTTGGTGGTTTCTGCTTGGATAAATGAGGCTATAGAGTTCAGCCCAGCAATAACGTGAAATAAACTAGGACATTTTCATTGCCAATCAGGTTGCATCTCAGTTCTGCAGTGGAGATTCCCTCCCCCCCCCCCCCGCATCCTTAATAAGTTATCTTATTATTATTTAAACATGTATTAAACAAAGACCAAATGAAATTCTGACAGAAACCCAATTTCCTGAGTTTATGTACACAGGGTCATTTTATTTTATTTTCTCTCTTTTTTTAAAGGAGGCCTGGGCTGATGAAGGCAATTTTTAATAGAATAATAAACGGTATTAGCTTGGTTGTTTGGAGCAACATGTATGCAAAAGAAAGGAAATGCGCCCAGGAGATATTTAATTAAGCCACCCGTCTGAAAACAGGTCAGAACATCATGTACTGCTAAAGAAACGCAAATTTGGTGTTGTGATTTTAACTGGTACTTTAACTATTCCCTGGTTGAAAGACTTTGCAGGTGCCCTGTCTGACTGTTCCTTGGACTGTGATAATTCACCTTCCTTGTTTCCATGGGGGGTAGAAAATGTGCATGCGCTTGTAGAAATCTTTGGCTTTATGTGGCTGGAATGTAGCCTACTGTACAAAGATAAGAGTGACATCCATTGTCCCGCCCACTTTTATCTCTGGCCCCACCCACCACCAGCATACGGCCCTTGGAAAGTTGCATGTGAGGGGATGTGGCCCTTGGAATGAAAAAGGGTTCCTACCCTTGCACTCTCCAGCCATCCAGTTGTGTTTGATTCCTGTCACTCAGCAGCTAAAATGCTTATTGCACAGATGGGTAACTTGATGGGAGTTTTTGACTCCAACTCCCATCAGCCCCATCCAGCATGGCCAATAGTCATGGGTGATGGGAATTGGAGTCCTGCAACATCTGGAGGTCCACAGGCTTGCCATTCCTGACTTACAGGAAATGTTCTGGCTGCCCAGGACAGGAATCCTATACCCATTTTTTTCTGGGAATAAGCCCCACTGAACTCAATCAGACTTTCTCTGCGTAGGCTGGTTTAGGATTCCACTGGGTATAACCTTTCTACATCCCAGGTCCCAGCCCTGAAACTGTACCTCAGTGAGCATCCATATTTTGGTAAATGCCTCCATCCACATGTAAGCATCTGTAAACTCAGATGAATTTGTGAAAGCTTCCAAATATGTATTCCCATTTTTGGACATACCCAAGTGAATGCTGACAATCACTTTCAGGCAACCATCAACATTTGCCAGTATATCTTTTGAGCCTTCAGGTAGTCTGGACATTTGCCTGGAATGTCTGCCAGTGAATGTCCAACATCTGCCAGTGAATGTCCAACTTTTACTGAACTTCAAACCTTCACCATAACATTACAGGAGATTGAAATGATCTCTTTTGGTTACATCAAGGGAGGTGGACTCTCCAAATGTGGAGGATTCCCATTATCCCTGACCTTTGGCCCTGCCAACTGGGGCTGAGGGGAGCCCACCAACCTCTGCACCACCATTTCCCTATCGCTGGGCACCATCAAATGTGAGCTGCCGAATGTGACATTGCTCGCAATTGAAGTAGATTGAGTGGATTGTAATTAAAATGTGTTTGTGCCTGCTGTCTTAAAGCGAGGAACTCCAACGGTGCAGATTTAAACATGCCTACGGGCAGCTTGCGGCTCATTGAGAAGGCAGTAGGAGGTGTTCCCCTGCCATATGACACTCACTGGGAGCACCAAAATGGGACATTCTTTTGCACATCGCAAGAAATTATAAAATGCTCTGGAACCCAACTTTGCTCCTAGATTCTGGCCAGCAGGATTCCATCCCCCCAGCACAGGACAGGGCCCCAAATGCACCCATGTCTGAAAAGCTTGTGATGCTCACACAGTCTTTTGTAACTGGATTACTGCAACATGCTCTCCATGGGGGCTGCCTTTGAAAAGCACTAAAAACTTCACTTGGTGCAAAATGCAGTAGCTATAGTGCTGCCTTGAGCTATGTTAGCATGTGTCTCCTCTATTATAATGGCTTCCCTGGCTTCCAGACTGTGGCTGGGTTCAATTCAAAGTCCTGGCAATTACTGTAAAGTGCCTCTGCAGAAGACGTTGGCAATTGGGCTCATTTTCATAAGGGAGAATAATAATAATAATAATAATAATAATAATAATAATAATAATAATAATAATTTTTACTTATACCCCACCTTCCCCAGCCAAGGCCGGGCTCAGGGAGACTAATAATAAAAACAAGTTGAATCAGTGGTGTAGCGTCGGTTGTCAGCACCCGGGGCAAGGCAAGTAATTTGCGCCCCCTAACCCGTGGATTTGCGCCCCCTAACCCGTGGATTTGCGCCCCCTAACCCATGGATTTGCCCTAACCCCAGATGTTGCGCCCGGTGCGGCCCGCCCCCCCTGCACCCCCCACGCTACGCCACTGAGTTGAATGAATACAACTTAAAAACAAGATTAAGATACAACATTAAAACATTAAAATGCAGCCTCATCACAGGAGGAGAAAGGAAAAAAGAAAGAGGGGGAGGGAATCAAATTGACTCCAAGCCAAAGGCCAGGCAGAACAACTCTGTCTTACAGGCCCTGCGGAAAGAAATCAGATCTGCAGGGCCCTGGTCTCATGAGGCAGAGCATTCCACCAGGTCAGAGCCAGAGTTGAAAAGGCCCTGGCTTTGGTTGAGGCTATGAGAATGTGGTCACAAGCATAAGCCATTATGGACAAGGCTGGAGAAGGTTGGGAAGCTGAGAAAATCTGCTGCAGCTGGCTGACTTTGGAGGCTCTTCTGTCTCCAGGTCTCTAAGTGGGTTGGTTTGCTTGAAGAGGCAAGAGCCAGAGGTCTATTTTGAGCAGCACTAACGTAGGATAAGGGATACGGGTGGCGCTGTGGGTTAACCTGCTGAGCCTAGGACTTGCAGATCAGAAGGTCGGCGGTTCGAATCCCTGCAACGGGGTGAGCTCAGTCCCTGCTCCTGCCCACCTAGCAGTTCGAAAGCATGTCAAAGTGCAAGTAGATAAATAGGTACCGCTCTAGCAGGAAGGTAAATGGCGTTTCTGGTTCACCAGAAGCAGCTTAGTCATGCTGGCCACATGACCCAGAAGCTGTATGCCGGCTCCCTTGCCCAATAAAGCGAGATGAGCGCCGCAACCCCAGAGTCGGTCACGCCTGGACCTAATGGGCCCCTTTACCTTTAACATAGGATACCATCTAAAGGATTGTTTGCCTCTGATTATACACCATGCAGGAGAGCGTCAATGGGCCTTCGATGGAGTCCTTCCCCTTTGGACAATGACTCTGAGAGTGGCTATTTTCACCCATGCCTTCCATGGCTCAGTTAGTGAGAGTGAGCGCTGGCACCGGGACATCAACAATGGAGAGAGAACTGCAAAGGCACCACACATTTCCTCCATTCCTCTGTATTGCCACTGCAGTTAGGACTGATAGAGCGGAAGGCAAGGAGGCCAACAGGAGGTGGCCCAAGAACCAATGGCAGGCAGAACCAACTAATTCTAGTTTTGTCCCCCCATCATCCTCCCTGCTTAGTCAAAACACCTCCCTAAACTGGAAAAAAAAGTCTCTGTTTCTAGTTCTTGCAGCTATCAACCATTAATTAAAGAAGCTTTCGCCACTTCCTTTACATCAGTTACTTTGAAACAGCCCTTCAGAATTACAGGGAGATCCGCAGCTACTCTTTATGCCTTTCATGCTGGAGATAATCTGAGTAATTTGAGTAATGATACAGACGTACCATTTCCTGGCATTACAATTCCAATTTTCTTCTAATGGAGCAACTCTCAAAAGAGTTACAGGCTGACAACACACTCAGTTTGGGGGGGGGGGAGGGGCAGGGTGGCTTTCCCCATGTTATAAAATTCAGATTTTGCTTTAAGACAAGGCCATAGAGCAGAGGTGGGTTTTCCTGTGGTCCTCCTGATGCTTGTGGACTCCAGCTGCCATCAGTGCTGGCCAGTAAGACCAATGGCTAGGGATGATGGCGGTTGTCATCGGGGCAGAGGGCAGCAGAGGTTCCCCATCCCTGTTGGAGAAGGAAATGTAAAAATGTGTGCTATTCTTTGAGAACAGAGCAGCTACAGCAGTGATTTCATGGCATCCTCCCCTCTTTGCAAGCCACATCCCGAGCAATGTGCTGTGTTGCAGGCAGGTACATTTCATCTTGAACGCTGATGGTTTTTCCAATTCTCCGCCCTTGTCTCCTTCATGCAACTCAAAGCTGTTGCCTCCTAGCATCATCATTCAAGGAGAGCGGCTGCGTCTTCAGCAAGACACTCCATCCAGCAGAGAAGGCTGCTGCTCCACCGGCAGCTTGAGCCAGGCTCTGCACGGAAGCTGTCAGCTGACGGAATGGCAGGAGAACAAGAGGCACAGCAAACCAGCTGACATTTTAAGAGATTGCAGATTAATTGCCTCTCTTGCAGCTTTCTCACGAATTGTTGCTTTTGATAGCATTCTGTAAACTTGTGCTAGTATGAATGGGATCTATCACAGACTATAAGCTGTGAAAGAGGGAGGACCGTAGCTCAGAGGTTGACCACAGGCTTTGCACAGACAGTGGCGAAGGTTCGATCCCCAGGAAGGAAAAGACTCCTGTTTGAATCGTCATACTGAGCTAGATAGACCAGTGGTCTGACTCTGTGACATAACACCAAACCATGGTTTATTAACCTATGGTTTATTAAAACCACAGCTGGGTGTGATATGTGAACCCAACTGAGCAGCTCAACTACAGTTTGTTTGCTGCCAACAAACAAGCATCTGATTCATTTTTTTTCATTATGGCTTGGTGTTCTGTGGGAACTCGATACCCTTACTTAACCATGGTTTGTTCAACCGCTTCACTCCAGACACTCACCAAACCATAAAGGCATGAGGCAAGAGCAGCTGGAAAACAAACACTGGAGAAACACGCATGACTTTTTCTGATCTTCTGCAGGGCCATCCGTAGTTAACTCATAGCTTGTTAAACAATATCCGAAACAGAATGTTGGATTAGATAGGCTTTGATTTGATCTCACAGGCTCTCCTTCTATTTTTAAGGAGTTCTCAGGGTCTGAACCAATATCACCTCTCTGGGAATTCGCCATCACTGCCAGCAACCCTTTTATTAAATTATTATTATTATCAAGAGGATCTCCACCCTGCATTTCAGCTGTATAACACTCAGTACAGCTCACAATTAGGGGGACGCAGGTGGCGCTGTGGTCTGAACCACAGGGCCTAGGGCTTGCCTATCGGAAGGTCGGTGGTTCGAATCCCTGCAACGGGGTGAGCTCCTGTTGCTCGGTCCCAGCTCCTGCCAACTTAGCAGTTCGAAAGCACGTCAAAGTGCAAGTAGATAAATAGGTACCACTCCGGCGGGAAGGTAAATGGCGTTTCTGTGCCCTGCTCTGGTTTTGCCAGAAGCGGCTTAGTCATGCTGGCCACCATGACCTGGAAAAACTGTCTGCAGACAAACGTCGATTCCCTTGGCCAGTAAAGCGAGATGAGTGCCGCAACCCCAGAGTTGTTCGTGGCTGGACTTAACTGTCAGGGGTCCTTTATCTTTACCTTTACAGCTCACAAGGGCATACAATGCATCGGAAAGTTAACAATCTGGGAATTAAATGGGAACAGAGGTGGCACAAAACGACCCAACCACACAGAAAATGATCAGCTGGCCAAGTTGGATGCCTGCTTAAATCCAAATCCCTTCAAAAACGAAAGGAAATGTAACACACAGGGGAGCATAAGATCTCCTGGGGCAGGGTCTTCCACAACCTTGGTGCCACCACAGAGGAGTCCCTGTCTCTCACATTCCCAGCGGACTTAGCTCAGATAAAGGGAGTGGAACATACCGAAGGGATCTCAATAACCAGGCAGGCTCACAAGGGTGGCAGTGATGGAAGTAATTATTTAGGTACTCTGGTTCCGCACCATTCAGGGCTTTAAACTGAACTGTGCAAATAGTGCAGATTATCCAGCAATTCTACCTGCAACAGTCTGCATTAGCTGAAGTTTCCAAATGTCTCCAAAGTCAGCCCCAAATAGAAAACAATGCACTATTCCCATATTGGTCTCTGCAGCCACAGCAGGTGCTTTAACTTTCCAGTGGTTTTACTTAACCGCTGAAGGTGCAATCTTCCATTCTTTCCTGAGGCAGACGGATGCCAACAACAGCAAAAAGAAGAAGAAGAAAGAAATCCAGCCAAGAGGTAACCAGCACATGAATGACCTTGAAATATGTGTGCAGATCTCATTCTCCAATGCATATCTTTCCTCTTTTTTAATTTGCAGAATTTCTCAGGCGGAGGGCCTTCTTGGTAGTGGCACCCACCCTGTGGAACACCCTCCCATCAGATGACAAGATGTAACCTTTAAAAGACATCTGAAGGCAGCCCTGTATAGGGAAGCTTTTTAATGTTTAATGTTTTATTATATTTGTATATATGTTGGAAGCCACCCAGAGTGGCTGGGACAACCCAGAAAGATAGGAGGGGAACAAATAATAATAATAAGAATATTAATAATAATAATAATAATAATAATTCTCCATCTAATGCCCATTTATACACACAACACCCCTGTTCAAGAATCCTGGGAACTGTAGTATGTTAAGGGTGCCAGGAAATGTGACTCTGTGAGGGCGAAACTACAGTTCTCTGGATTCTTTGGGTAGAAGTCAAGTCCATTTAAATGGATGGTGTGGCTCTGCCAAAATCAGCTTGTTAGGCAGACATTTGAAGGTGGTAACATTTATATTCATTTGATGCAAAACAAGTTGCTGCCAAAGTCCCCACAGCAGAACAGGGTCCTTTTTGGAGGAGTGCGGGGGGAGTCAGTCACTAAGCCAAGGAATGATACTGAAAGAACAGCGTATTTTAGCTGTGTTGTCTTTTTATATTAAAAAAACCCAGCCTTCTCTGTGCTTGTTGAAATTGAGGTCAAGCGGGCAGGCATCACCTTTGGATCTGTCACTTAAAAAAAAGACTGTTCCAGCTGTGTCAGCATCCTGGAAGGAAGAGAGGGCACATTTTGAGCTATCAGGTCTTTTGATACGGAAACATTTTGGCTTGATAAGAAGAGAGCCTATAAAGAGGAATGGAGAGTCTGCCCCAGACAAAGATTCCCCCCTCCCGCCCCTGGGCAAGCCTTTTGCAGCCCTGTAAATACGCTGTGGGTTAAACCACAGAGCCTAGGACTTGCTGATCAGAAGGTCGGTGGTTCGAATCCCTGTGATGGGGTGAGCTCCCGTTGCTCGGTCCCTGCTCCTGCCAACCTAGCAGTTCGAAAGCACATCAAAGTGCAAGTGGATAAATAGGTACCGCTCCAGTGGGAAGGTAAATGGCGTTTCCATGTGCTGCTCTGGTTCGCCAGAAGCGGCTTAGTCATGCTGGCCACATGACCCGGAAGCTGTACACTGGCTCCCTCGGCCAGTAAAGCGAAAGAGCGCTGCAACCCCAGAGTCGGCCATGACTGGACCTAATGGTCAGGGGTCCCTTTACCTTTACTAAACACGTTTTATGCATGAAGCAACATATGCAACACAACTGCTGTTCCATTAAGCTTGCGGAAATGTGAAAGCAGAGGCTCATAGAACTTCATGCAACAGTTTGGTGTTCTTCCAAATGAATGAAGAGCTAAACAGCAGAAGGCAATTTCAGGGCAGAACGGCTGCCACGCACTGATAAGGAGACCAGATACGGTCCCTGCGAGGCCCTCAGGACTCTCCTTTCCCATATCGCCTCCCTCCCCTGCTCAGGACTCTCCTTGGGTACTTTTGCCTGGCCAGGATGTGACCTTGGACTGCACTTGCCTCAGTGGAGGATGGTGGCAGGAAGGAGTAGGAGCCTCTCATTTCTGATTGGCTGGAATGGAGCCTATGGCACAAATGTCACATCTGTTGCTCCACCCACTTTTCTCTGTCCCCGCCCACCCTGGCATGTGCCCTTCCCCAGGAGGCAGCTCACAAGGGAACGGGATCTGTAGCCACCTTTGCAACGCGAAGCATGGTGCATTAAGCATGGTAGAGCAGGCAGTTACCTGGGCAGGCATTGCTAGTTGAAGGCAGGTTCAGTTTCCCAAAATATAACACCGTTCCCTTGCAGCTTCTTGTCAGTTTGCTTCTTGTCAGTTGACTCCCAGCAATGCAATTCTCTTTTGCCAGCTACACTTAAAGCGACAACATGTTTTCCCAGGAACATTGGAAACAGGGACATGGGGAAATGCCTTATGCTGAGCCAGACCACTGGTCTATCTTGCTAAGTGTTATACATTGATTGGCAGCAGTTCTCCAGGGTTTCAGGAAGGAGTCTCAGCCAGCGGTGCAATGTGGGTGGGTGAACAGGGGCAGCTGCCCTTGGTGCAAAATTATTAGGGGGTGCCAAATTTCAGCACCCAGTGCTGTCTCAATACAGCTGCATACTGGGCTCTGTTGAAAACAGCTTTTCCATGCAAACCAGGAAGTGACTTCTCCAGACAATGGAATGACTCTTCTTTTCTTATCCCTGCGGCTGTGATCTCCTGGGTGACATGCATACTCCATCCATTTCCCTTCCTCCCACCCACCCATCCACCCTCTGCTCGGCCCTGAGTGCTGGCAACCCAAGCTATGCCACTGCTCCCAGCCCTTCCTGAAAAGACTGGGGACCATCTGCATGCTCTACCACTAAGCTACAGCCCTTCCCCACTTCCCTACCAGCAGGCAGGCTGCATTTATTAGCTGATATCCACCAGACACCAGCATTCATTTAAGCTAGCAATAAACATTACAGAAACCTGTTTCAGTGTATCTGAAGAAGTGTGCATGCACACAAAAGCTCATACCAATAACTAACTTAGTTGGTCTCTAAGGTGCTACTGGAAGGATTTATTATTATTATTATTATTATTATTATTATTATTATTATTAATTTTATTTATTTTGTTTCAACTACAGCAGACCAACATAGCTACCTACCTGTAACTGGAAACCTCTTTGTAATACAAACTCCTACAGAAAGCTGGTATGTGGCCCTTGGCAGGTTAACCCTGACAGAATGTGGCCCTCAACAGGGAAACAGTTTTCTCCTCCTTTGCTACAGTGGATCTGCCTGGAATGAATGTTTAATCAAGGCCCTGAAAAGATTTAGGTCTAAAGAGGTGACCAGAATCTTTGGGTGAAATTCAGCATTGAGCTTTTCCAATTGTTCCATCTATATAAGTGTTGCAGCTTGCCAGCTGGAAAAAAATCCCAGTTCTCCTCGCCTTGCACACTGTTCTGGGGTTTTTCCTGAGTCCACAGAGACAATTTCCAGACTGCAGGGGGCACAGGGGAGAAGTGTGTTTGTGTGTGGAAGCCCCACTGCACAAGCCTAAGTCTTGACACAGGGCTTTCATTGATGAATTAGGCCCTATGAATAGCCCTGCACTCTGATTTGATATGAGAACATTCAGCCTATTCAGATTCTAACAAAGAAAAGAGAAGTGGCCAAACTATTTAATGAAAATGTCCCACCGTAGCACAATCAGTACCCGGGGAGATTAACTTCATTCGAAAATGAAGGAGCAAATGGAAATTGCATGAGTGATTTGTGTGCTTTGTTGAAAGTGCTAAATTAATATTTGATCCATCATTTTGTCTGCTTCAGATTTGGCTTTATGGTGAAAAATGAGCCTTTGCCTCTAGCAGCAGTGGGATTTAAAAACTTCCAGTTTGACAATTGGCCGGGCTGTGCTGTTCCCTCGATCTGAGGCCAGCATCCTTGCTCTCCCGGGTACCCTTCGCTGATGTCGCTTTGTGCTTTTACGGTCGGAGTTCTAGCACTCCCATCCCCTGAATTTCCAAAGCACCAAGCAGGGATTTGAGCTGCATGACTCCCATTAACAGGAAAGCAGGCTGCCACGTCACATGCTGCTGGCAAGATGTGCTTTGCAGGCTCGTAATAACCTAGAGTTCCTTTCCCCGGAGCATCCCCAGAGGAAGAGCGGGAGCACATTTTGTTATCGCCTTCCAAAGAACCAAGCACTTTTGCATCTCAAAAGAACCCGGCATTACTATGACAAATGTATTTCCATTTGTAAGTAAACTTGTGGCAGCACTAGAGAGTGAGCCAGTATCCCTCAGATGTCAACTCAACATCTGAGCACCTGCCTTCCAGCGTCTAATGAAGTGAGTCTGTCCTTGCAAACTAGCCCCAACCTGGGAGCAGAGATAAAGCAGAGAAATAATAATAATGATAATAATAATAATAATAATATTTCCCCAGCCACTCTGGGTGGCTCCCAACAGATTAAAAACAGAATAAGACATCAAACATTAAAATCTTCCCTAAACAGGACTGCCTACAGATGCCTTCTAAATGTCAGCTAGTTGTTTATTTCCTTGACATCTGATGGGAGGGCTTCCCACAGGGCGGGTGCCACCACTGAGAAGGCCCTCTGCCTGGTTCCCTCTAACCTCACTTCTCACAGTGAGGGAACTGCCAGGAGGGCCTCAGAGCTGGACCTCACTGTTGTGTCACCTCGCCCTCCTGTCCTTGCAGGGAGGTGCTCTGGGCAATGAACGTGGTGCTGGCAGTACTTTCCTGCCTTCCTCTCTCTTCCTCCTTCCTCGGTGGGCAGTGCTGACACCATCCCCCCCTTCCCTTCCCTGGACTCCAAATCCCATCATTTGCAATCACTGGTTATCCAGTCTTATGGGAACTGGAGTACAACAACATCTGGAGGGCTACAGATTCCCCACCCCTGGTCTACGGGAACTGGCCCTGCAACTTGTGGTCCTGGCCTGGCCTTGGATCTGGTGCTGCTCAGTTTGGGGCGGACGTAGGTTGTCATGTACCGCTCTGCCTCAGGCGGCAAAATGTCTTAGGCCAGCTGTGATCGACAGTGCCTGAAATCGGACAGGTTCAGAATATTGTGCAACATTGTGGACACACTGCGGGGCACATTTATTAGTGCTCCTTCTTCTTTGTGGTGCTGTCATCCCTTGCAAAGTCCACAATTCCCACCCCAGCACCCCATTCTCCATGTCTGCAGCGACAAGCTGTGGTGAATTAGCATCATCTCACCCTGTGCCAATCATGCCCTAACTTTCCACAATGATTCCGGGGAACTGAGGTTCATTTTAGAATGCTGAGAAAACTTCAATTTCTATGTGGGCATTAAACATAATTCCCAGGCAGGCATTAAAACCTTGGGACATAAAACCACTGTATGTGTTTAGTAGAGATACGCCAGAAGGGTTAACTCATCACATTGCCTAGAAAGCAGGCTGAAGGTTTAGTCAACGGATTCTCATCCTTTCTCTTTTTTTTGCCCTGCGCTCAAAGGGTTCCTTGCCAGCTTTTCAGAAGGTTTCCTTAGAAGAAGAATGAGGTTTCGCTGTTCTCGCCAACCCACAGGGAGCAGTTTTGATATTTGCTTCGGCACTTTTTTTTTTTTAAATAGAAAATGTGTAACTCAAAAGAAATGAAATAAAACACACACACTTCTGCGGCTAAAAGGTCTGGAGCAAAAAAGACATAAAGGTTTTGTGCATAAATAATTTATCAAATAAACCGCAGGAGGCAGATGTAAATATTAAAGCTCTGCTTTGACTGCTGGAAAAAAAACACCCACCTAATGCTACATAATGGTTGTCAGTTCCCATCCACAACTGCATCTGGCTTCTCTTTGACGAGGAGATATGAGAGCCAGCCTAGTATAGCAGAATTCTGGCCTGGGTTGGAGAGAGCTAGGGTCAAATCCCTATGCAACCATGAAGCACCTGTGGCGATCTAATCTAATATCTAATCTAATCTAATCTATTATTTATACCCCGCCCATCTGACTGGGCTTCCCCAGTCACTCTGGGTGGTTTCCAATCAAATATTAAAATACAGTAATACATCAAACATTAAAAGCTTCCCTAAAGAGGGCTGCCTTCAGCTGTCTTCTAAAAGTTTGGTAGTTGTTGTTCTCTTTGACATCTGGTGGGAGGGCATTCCAAATGGCAGGTGCCACCACCGAGAAGGTCCTCTGCCTGGTTCCCTGTAATTTGGCTTCTCGCAAAGAAGGCCCTCGGCGCTGGACCTCAGTGTCCGGGTAGAATGATGGGGGTGGAGACGTTCCTTCAGATATACTGGACCAAGGCCATTTAGGGCTTTAAAGGTCAGCACCAACACTTTGAATTGTGCTCGGAAACGAACTGGGAGCCAATGTAGGTCTTTCAAGACCGGTGTTATGTGGTCTCGGCGGCTGCCCCCAGTCACCAGTCTAGCTGCCGCATTCTGGATTAATTGTAGTTTCCAGGTCACCTTCAAAGGTAGCCCCACGTAGAGCGCATTGCAGTAGTCCAAGCGGGAGATAACTAGAGCATGCACCACTCTGGCGAGACAGTCTGCAGGCAGGTAGGGTCTCAGCCTGTGTACCAGGTGGAGCTTGTAGACAGCTGCCCTGATACAGAATTGACCTGCGCCTCCATGGACAGCTGTGAGTCCAAAATGACTCCCAGGCTGCGCACCTGCTCCTTCAGGGGCACAGTTACCCCATTCAGGACCAGGGAGTCCTCCACACCAGCCCGCGCCCTGTCCCCCAAGAACAGTACTTCTGTCTTGTCAAGATTCAACCTCAATTTGTTAGCCACCACTTGGGTCTCCAGGTATTTTTTAGACTACAACTCCCATCACCCCTAGCTAGCAGGACCAGTGGCCAGGGGATGATGGGAGTTGTAGTCCAACACAGCTGGAGACCCAAGTTTGAGAAGCCTGACCTGGACCATAAGTGTAGTGGTGATTTTCCAAGTGCAGGAACTCATCAAGATGGTCTCCAAAGCTATAACCCCAAGAAGTGTTGAAAAATGACTGTGTTCTCCTCCCTTGTTGGAGGCAGTATATCTTGGAATGCCAACTACTTGGAATCAGAGGTGGAGAAAATGCTCCTGCTGTTAGGTCCTGCCTTTGGAGTTCCCATGGGCATCTATCTGGCTGCCCACTGTGAGATCAGGATGCTGAGCTAGATGGACCATTGGTTTGGTCCAACAGCCTCTTCCTTTGCTCTTAGTACCCATCTCACAGTTTCCTGGGTTCCATCAAAAGCAGCAGGACTTGCTTCTGAGTAGAGATGCATAAGATTCCCGTGTCAGAGATATTAATACTACCGTATTTACTCGAGTCTAATGCGCCATCAAATCTAATGCGCACCTCAATTTTCAGAACCTTGAAACCCCAAAAGTATTTGCTGGCAAATGTAAATGTGCCGTCGAATCTAATGAGCACCTTAATTTCCACAGTGTAATTTGGCCAAAAAAAGGTTAAGCATTAGATTTGAGTAAATACGGTATTTTGTCGAATTCCAGAATAGTGCCCAGCCAGGCACTGCTTTCTGGAAAACCCACAGTGACAATCCCACTCACAGTTAATCAGTCACCAAGCCCATGACAATATGCTTTTCTGGTTGAGGATTTCAAGATTCTCTTTGCATGGGAAAATTAGGGCAAGATGACAATTAGGAGAAACAGAAAAGAGAGAGAGAGAGTCGTTGGTTTGCTTGTTTTAAAATTGTTTACAGACAAAAACCATAACTTATAAATCACATTGAAACCATAGTATATTTTCATGACCAAATATTTATTTTTTTATTCACCACCTTTCCTCTCCAAGGAGATCAAAGTGGCCCACACAGCCCCCCCTCTACATTTTATCTCCACAACAACCCTGTGAGGTAGAATAGGAGAGGCATTGGCTGCCCAAGATCGCCCAATGAACTTCTTCATGGCTGAGTGCACATTTGAACCCTGGTCTCCTAGATTCCAGTCCAATACTCTAGGTATGTCTGTTAGCAATTCTAAGTTAGCAAAGCCACAAACCACAAGCAGAATCCTTCCAAAAATTCTTCCAAAAAGACTCTTCATCCTGTTCTAAGGCTGCAATCTAAGACATACTTTTCTGGGAGTAAGTCCCATTGAACTTAATGGGCCTTACTTCTGCATAAGTGTCTATAGGCTGGCACTGTTGTTGCAGATTCCCTCAATTTAAGAAATAACACATTTTCCTCCCATTTAGTGCTACTTTTTGTAACTTCTTAAGCCAGGTTCCCCCTTTTTCTAGGTACCATTTTCATTCATAACTTTGCCATGTTTCTCTTTGTCTACAGAGCCAGTGTGGTGTAGTGGTTAAGAGCAGTGGACACGTAATCTGGTGAACTGGGTTCACGTCTCCGCTCCTCCACAAGCAACTGCTGGGTGACCTCGGGCTAGTCATACTTCTTTGAAGTCTCTCAGCCTCACTCACCTCACAGAGTGTTTGGTGTGGGGGAGGAAGGGGAAGGAGATTGTTAGCTGCTTTGAGACTCCTTAGGGTAGTGATAAAGCAGGATATCAAATCCAAACTCTTCTTCTTCTTTGATGCTTCACAACATGCGAAACAAAATCCTGGAGGCGAAAACTTATTTTTCTTTATGGCTAGGCCATCCTCATCCTGTGTGCACTGCCCCGGCTGCTGCATGAACACCTTTTGGATTGGGGCCACAGCATACAGTATATAACAATGCACTGCACAAATCTATATAAAGTACAGAGATAAATCATACAGGCCTACATGACAAGGTTGTTCTACAAATTACCAGGATAATATCTAGGAAGCATTGTGGTCCTTAGGGAAAGGGCTGCAGTCTAGTACATACCTTAATTAGTTCCTTGGATCTTTTATGTGTGTTTAATATTGATGAAAGAGGCACATTTTATTATTAAGAGTCCATGCTTAAATGGAGCAGGGGAAATTGGAAGTCCACAAAGGCACAGAAGAACATTCTGCATCTGCACAGACAGCATCCCTGCAAAGCTTAGCTAATAAAGTAATTAGTGCATTGTTGTCTACGCCATGCTCCCTGCATTGTTATTTGAAGCTTCCCTAGACTTGGTGTAGTTTGGTCCTTCATGGTGAGCAAACCCACCATGTATACCGTATTTTTCGCTCTATAAGACACTTTTTCCCTCCTAAAAAGTAAGGGGGAAAGTGTGTGTGTCTTATGGAGCGAATGCAGGCTGCGCAGCTATCCCAGAAGCCAGAACAGCAAGAGGGATCACTGCGCAGTGCTCCCTCTTGCTGTTCTAGCTCCTGGCTTAGCCATGCGAAGCCTCTTCAGGGCAGGGGGAGGCTTCATCCGGCTGCCCTCAAGAGGCTTCACGCGGCTATCCCAGAAGCTAGAACAGCAAGAGGGATCACTGCACAGCTATCCCTCTTGCTGTTCTGGCTTCTGGGATTCAGAATATTTTTATTCTTGTTTTCCTCCTCCAAAAACTAGGTGCGTCTTATGGTCTGGTGCGTCTTATAGAGCGAGAAATACAGTATTTAAAGCATTCTTCTTTCAGTTCAACAGTCAGGCTTCTCTCAAAGAATCTTGGGAACTGCAGTTTGTTACAGGCTTCCTAACAACTCTTACCTCACAGAATCACAGGATTGTAGAGTTGAAAGGGACCAGGAGGATTCTCTGTTCCAACCCCCTGCAATATAGGAATCTTCTGTCCAAAGTGAGGTTCGAACTCACAACCCTAAGATTCAAAGTCTCATGCTCTACCAGCTGAGCTATCCATTATGCCTCTTTCTCTTTAGTGTGAGGCTATATCTACACAGCTATAAAAAAACGCTCTGAATACGCTCTGCGAAAACCCGTTGCAAAGCTCACAATTGAAAATATCATTGAGTTGTGATTTCAGCTCTACAGCGCCCTCTGGGGTCACCGTGTTATAACGCACTTATAACGCTGCATTTTGACTAATGTAGCAAAATCCTCAGTCTCCCTGAGTTCCCAGGAGTCTTTGGGGGAAGCCATGTTTGGGGGAAGCCATGTTTGGGGGAAGCCAGTTCCCAGGAGTCTTTGGGGGAAGCCATGACTCTTAAAGTGGATTTGTTGTTGGTGTTGTTGTTTAGTTGTTTAGTCGTGTCCGACTCTTCGTGACCCCATGGACCAGAGCACGCCAAACACTCCTGTCTTCCACTGCCTCCCGCAGTTTGGTCAAACTCATGCTAGTAGCTTCAAGAACACCATCCAACCATCTTGTCCTCTGTCATCCCCTTCTCCTTGTGCCCTCCATCTTTCCCAACATCAGGGTCTTTTCCAGGGAGTCTTCTCTTCTCATGAGGTGGCCAAAGTATTGGAGCCTCAGCTTCAGGATCTGTCCTTCCAGTGAGCACTCAGGGCTGATTTCCTTCAGAATGGAGAGGTTTGATCTTCTTGCAATCCATGGGACTCTCAAGAGTCTCCTCCAGCACCATAATTCAAAAGCATCAATTCTTCGGTGATCAGCCTTCTTTTTGATCCAGCTCTCACTTCCATACATCACTACTGGGAAAACCATAGCTTTAACTATACGGACCTTAAGTATACGGACCTTTGTTGGAAAAGAGTGCTTTAAATGTACGATCGTTTCATACATTTGTCAGATGTGACACATTTGACAGACTTTTCCCAGACTTTACTTATCATAAAATACTCTCATCTTGGGGGAGTGGGGATGCATTTCTTGTGCAAGAGAGCCAGATCATCCTTGTGTAACTCGAACTTGCTGTTATCTCACTCGGAAAGAATGACAAGTCTAGAAACACCCTCTGCCTTTTCTTCCCTTGTGGGAATTACAGCTTGCGCATAGGATCCATGCAGTTAAGCGAAAGAGTGGCGCTGTGCAAAATACAAATCAGCACGGGAAGGAATCCCTCAAGGAAAGAGACGCAGCGCAGAGCTTTCCCTCGAACAGAGAGGGAACAAAAGCAATTTTAGAACAGAGGGAAGCCAGGAAGAGAATGTTATGCAACAGCACCTCCAGAACAGACAGGAATACAAAACAGGTAATCGTCGCAGGGAGCTTTGCGAAAGACACTAATGGGCTTGGCTCCTGATCCTTATCACATTGCACTAAATGCATTATTAATACCTAAAGTGGGGAGGCCAGTGGCTACTTGGGGCTGAGAGGCTGTGCAGCAGCTATATAAACAGGGAATTTATGCAAGGACTACATTATGTGCTCTCTCTTCACTTGTGGGAGTTGCAGCAGAGACACACAGGCTTTCCCTGAGGGGTGATCCAGCTACACTGATGTATTAAGTAGATCTGCTGATCTGTGACATACTTTGTACTTGTTTAAGGAATTCAGTTTTATTTTTTATTTTATGCCGTTCCCGCCCCTCCCCCCAATATTGCTGGCAATATAGACATTCTAATCCAATCAATACAGTACATAAATAAAACAGATAATCTAAGTTATTTCTCGTTTGGTTACTTAGCACACCATGGTATATGATAGCTGTCTTCAAATATCTCAAGGGCTATCACATGGAAGAGGGAGCAAGCTGGTTTTCTCCTGCTCTGGAGGGTAGGATTCGAACCAATGGCTTCAAGTTACAAGAAAGGAGATTCTGATTCCACATCAGGAAGAACTTTCGGACAATAAGAGCTGTTTGACTGTGGGACGGTCTTCCTTGGGAGGTGGTGGACTCTCCTTCGTGGAGGTTGGATGGTCATCTGTCATGGATGCTCTGACTGAAATTACTGCATTGAATTCCACAGCTGTCACTAGAGGCCCGAGTGGGCTCGATGGCAGCTTCCAACAAAATATTAAAATACAGTAATGCATCAAACATTAAAAGCTTCCCTAAACAGGGCTGCCTTCAGATGTCTTCTAAAAGTCTGGTAGTTGTTTTTCTCTTTGACATCCGGTGGGAGAGAGTTTCACAGGTCGGGTGCCACTACCAAGAAGGCCCTCTGCCTGGTTCCCTGTAACTTGGATTCTCGCAGTGAGGGAACCACCAGAAGGCCCTTGGCGCTGGACCTCAGAACGATGGGGGTGGAGACGCTCCTTCAGGTATACTGGACCGAGGCTGTTTAGGGCTTTAATGGTCAGCACCAACACTTGGAATTGTGCTCGGAAACGTACTGGGAGCCAATGTAGGTCTTTCAGGACTGGTGTTATGTGATCTTGGTGGCCATTCCCAGTCACCAGTCTAGCTGTTGCATTCTAGATTAGTTGTAGTTTCTGGGTCACCTTCAAAGGTAGCCCCACGTAGAGCGCATTGCAGTAGTCCAAGCGGGAAATAACTAGAGCGTGCACCACTCTGGCGAGACAGTCCGCGGGCAGGTAGGGTCTTAGCCTGCGTACCAGATGGAGCTGGTAAACAGCTGCCCTGGATACAGTCTTGACCTGCGCCTCCATGGACAGCTGTGAGTCCAAAATGACTCCCAGGCTGCACACCTGCTCCTTCAGGGGCACAGTTGCCCCATTCAGGACCAGGGAGTCCTCCACACCAGCCCGCCCTCTGTCCCCCAAGAACAGTACTTCTGTCTTGTCAGGATTCAACCTCAATCTGTTAGCTGCCATCCATCCTCAAACTGCCTCCAGACACTCACACAGGACCTTCACGGCCTTCACTGGTTCTGATTTGAAAGAGAGGTAGAGTTTAGGTGAGTTTTGTTGCTGTATTAAGCAGGATAAAAATATGTATAAACAGATACATGGTGAAACTGCAGGGGGTTGCTGCTGATCAATATCAGGTCTATATCAGGTACTGTTTACACACACACACACACACACACACACACACACACACACACACACACACTGTAGGACCTTTTAGGCTTTGACCATCAGCTGGCATTTTGGGCAAGCTTTCATTACAGATGGAGTTGCCAGGTACTATGGTCTCATACTGGGATAGCAGGTGGCTGGTATGGAACGGCAGTTCACTAGGAGGAATAATTCCAGGGGAAGAAGCAAAGAAAAAGACGGTAAACACATACCTGCACCAAAACAAAAAAACCCCACAGAAACCAAGTGTAGATGAGACAGGTTGGAGACAGCATTTCTGTGCAGTGGCTATTATGTACCATTTGATTTGGTGCTGCAAAAAAATGTTTTACTGTCTTGGAGAGAGAAGTTATTAGCTGAATGCATTGTATAAAGAACTGCAAAAGCCACAAAGCCATAAAGCTTTCATCAGGCCATGGAAATCCATTTTTCCTTGTTTTGTTATTATGCAGTCACTGCCAAGCTGATGCGGCAGCACCTCGCTTTGCTTTAGCTGAAAGAATTCTTACTCTTCTATAGGAAAGGCTGCCATCCAGCTGTGTATTGTCTACTCTGCCTGCAATTGGCTCTCTAGGATTTCAGATGGGGGAGACTCACACAGCCTTACTTGGGGAAGCCACTCGGGTGCCTGGGGTGGCGCGAGCCACCCATAGGGGCGGGGCACACCGTGGGGCCTCCCTGTCTGCCTGCCTCCTCCCACTCAGCTGCCCTACAGCTGGGGGGGGGGAGAGGCAGTGGGCGGACCATTTGGGCAGCATGGAGCCTGCGTGCACCCAAGCCACTGCTTCTCTCCCAGGAGAGACACATGGCTCAGGCGCACTACAGGCCCCGCAGTGAGTGCCGCCTGGCATTTTGTCACTCCCCTTAGTGGTGACACCTGGGGCGGACCGCACCCACCACCCCCTTCCTCCGCCCCTGCTTGGAGATGTCGCAGGTTGAACCCTGTGAACAAATGCTGCACCCTTTGAGCTACAGCCTGCGTTTCCTCCACCCTGCCTTGTCTTGCCTATGTTAGCTATCACAGCCCAGTCCTTAACAGAATTATGTCATGCTAGTTTTCCCAAAGAGATTTACTTCCACGTACTGTATGTGTCTGCCGTGAATTGCCGCCTACAGCTCTCTATGGGCAAATGTGGAATGAAAAGAAATCGCCCACTGCAGCAAAGGTGGGCAGTTTCTTCTGGACGTGCCTTAACGGGATTCTCAGCGATTGTTATGGAAGGCTCTCTGCTGTGCTTTGTCTTGAACCGCAAAGAAATATTTTGTGCAAAAGATTTTTTTCCATCCGAGGTGGGAGGGTGAGTCAAAGCGAAGCAGTTCTTGAACAAAAGGGCTGAGATAATATGAGAAAGTTTGCAAGTGGAAATTCTATTAGACCCTCTGATCCGCTTATGAAACTATGTCAAGATTAGACCCCAGCAACAACCATGCAAGTTCCAGGTCTAGCCCGTCTTAATTGTTGCAAGGCTGTTATATGCCAGAGCTTGGAAAAATATCCACAAACTAACTATAGAATTGTAGAATCACAGAACTGTAGCGTTGGAAGAGACCACGAGGCTCATGCAGAATATTGTTAGAAATATTTGAGAACAGGGATATAGATAAATGTAAACAGTGCATGTGAAAAGAGTATTAAAGATATCAGAAGATGGTGTGGATTATTTACTTTCACAAGCCCCTGTCTCGTCAACAACTGGGAGAATATGTGTTTGATTGCGCTGTATTAAAACTGTTTTATGTTTGTATTATGAAATGGCTTGTGTATTTAATATTGTGTATTTAATAACACTAGGAATGTAAAAGTGAGACCTGCCACAGAATTTTGCGGTACACCCTCACCAGAGGCATTGAGTTGTGCCCCAGATTGGGGGCGGGGGCAGTATCACACACATGGCATCACGTGTGTGTGTGTGTGTGTGTGTGTGTGTGTGTGTGATGTCACGTGTGCAATGTTGGGTTCAGTTTCAGTGCATGATGTTGGCAGTTTCAGTGCCAGAAGCAGGCCTAAACCACCAATTGAAATGGATCTAGGCTATCTGCTGTTCTATGATAATGGGTCTAGGATACCTGCTATTGAGAGTACATCTGAGCTGTCAAACAAAACATGGAATGGGCTCTAGTTTACAAGCAGCTGAGCAAAGGAAAATTCGTACAGCTGGATCCCACCGGCAAACAAGTCTTAGAACACTTGGAAGCCCTTTTACTCAAGGAACTCATTACAACCAGAAGCCTTTCTCAAAGAGTCGAGTCTGTGATGTACATTCCTTGGAGTTGTGTGATTCATATGCTGTGGGTTTGCAGTAATGATTTCAGCTATGGCCGAAGCAATACTGGGATAAAATATTCCTCAACAAATGGCCCTGTTTTGTTACATGGGTTTAGAATATACACATACCTTTTGATCCCTGTTTGGCCTTCCCAATTATAAACACAATTGGATCGTCCAGCCGTTTCACTCTGAAACCTGTCTAATCTTATAGCTTAGAGATGGAACAGATCATAGCATCATACAGAACTTAATGAGCAACTTGGATTCCGTACTGGCCTTAAGCAGAATTAACACTGTGCTTCCTAACCTGTTTGGAGGATCTTTCCCCCCTCCTAAGCCTTGCATCCATTTCATCAGGCAGCAACTGCTAGGACACTCCTCTTTCTAGGTAAGAAGACCCATGGGTCAATGGCAGAAGGTCCCAAGTGCAATCCCCAGAGAGCTGTTGCCTGTCAGTGTAGACAATACTGACCTAGATGGACCGTTGAACTGACACAGCATAAGGCAGCTTCTTATTGTTTCTGTCTGTGGTTCCTTCAGAGTGATTTCTGCCTGAAGGTGGAAGGTCCTCTTGAATGATCCCCGTCTGTAGGATTTTATTTCCTTGCCAAACCACCAAAGAGCAGAAAAGTCCTGGAGTCTGGTCCACACTACACACAGTTGGAGGGTTAGAACAGCTTGGACCCAGGCTAGCTGGAAGACTGTATCTCCATATACAAACCTACCTTCTCTTACTCCCATCAACATCAGAAGAAGCACAGGTGGTGGTGACATGAGAGAGAATCTTTTCTGTGGCTGCTCCCAAATTGCAGAATTCCCTCCCATGGGAGGTGAGATGGTCTCTCTTTTATCTTTCTGCCGGCAGGCTAAGATCTTCCTTTTAGCCAGGTCCTTGTTGTTCACTGGGTAAGGTAAAGGGACCCCTGACCATTAGGTCCAGTCATGACTGACTCTGGGGTTGCGGCACTCATCTCGCTTTATTGGCCGAGGGAGCTTCCGGGTCATGTGGCCAGCATGCCTAAACCACTTCTGGCGAACCAGAGCAGCGCACAGAAACACCGTTTACCTTCCCGCCGGAGCGGTACCTATTTATCTACTTACACTTTGATGTGCTTTCGAACTGCTAGGTTGGCAGGAGCAGGGACCAAGCAGCGGGAGCTCACCCCGTCGCGGGGATTCGAACCGCTGACCTTCAGATCAGCAAGCCCTAGGCTCTGTGGTTTAACCCACAGCGCCACCCAGTTGTTCACTGGACTGCTGCTATATTTTAATGGCTGGTTCCAAATGTGTTTTGATGCATTTTAACTATTGCTTTTAACTTGTTTATTTTCACTGCTTTGTATGTTCTTAAGTGTTGGAAGCTGCCTTGAACCCCAGCTCAGGAGAAAAGCAAGATATGTTGTTGTTTAGTCGTTTAGTCGTGTCCGACTCTTCGTGACCTCATGGACCAGAGCATGCCAGGCACTCCTGTCTTCCACTGCCTCCCGCAGTTTGGTCAAACTCATGCTGGTAGCTTTGAGAACACTGTCCAACCATCTCGTCCTCTGTCGTCCCCTTCTCCTTGTGCCCTCCATCTTGCCCAACATCAGGGTCTTTTCCAGGGAGTCTTCTCTTCTCATGAGGTGGCCAAAGTATTGGAGCCTCAGCTTCAGGGTCTGTTCCAGTGAGCACTCAGGGCTGATTTCCTTAAGAATGGATAGGTTTGATATACATACATTAAATAAGTAATAAATAAATGGTTTGATGCAGCTAGACAAGAGATGCAGATCCACCCACTGGCGGAGGAATAGGGGGCGGGGGGACTGTACCATCGGGGAGGGGGGTACCATGGCGCCACACACCCAGGATGCACACCACACCCCCGTGGACGGTGCGCCACGCACCCTGGACGTGCGCCAGCCACGCCCCCAACTGCTATCCGCCCCCGGTGCCGGAGCATGCAGCTTTGCCATTGACCCCACCCCAAAATCAAAAGAAGCACCCACTCCCTTCTGTGGGACCAGTTAAACACCACAATGCAAACGGCCATCGTCATCATCCATGGCCCCAAACAAGGCAGAGTTATTGAACAGAAAAATGTGATGCTCCTGTCACTCTATCCTATCTCAGTGTTGGAGAAGTGACTCATGCGACTGGTCATTTCCTGAAATAGGATGGAGTAGATGTCCACCCATCCCTACCCCGTTAATGTGTTCACCTGCTTGACTACTAACAGACTGCAAATCTGGGTGCCCTTTCACCGCCTCTATGGTTGCCTTATGTCCTCCTTTTCCACGGATATGTAAAAGTTGCCAAACGTGTCCTCTTTTCTGCTCTTCAAAACATGGCAGCCCTAACCTCCACCATCACCCCTGCCTGTCGTTTTACTCTTTCAAAACCATTCAGGCAATTCCTAGTTTGCATAAAGTGAGCTAAATTAATCAGGATTCATAATGGGAGCAGGAGCTCGTCTAAACATGGCTTGCGCATCCTGCAAACCTACTGAGCCACAGTGCACTCTGAAACCTGTTCCGATGTTAGAGACACAAATAAGAGTTGCCCAGTAAACCCGTGGTGCTTGGGGAAGCAGGAGGCGTCACTGGCCTCTAAGGAGCCTGTGCACCATGCTTAGCACTTCATCTTGATTGACAGGGGCATATTGATTGACAGAGAAGTTTCCGCTATAGCTGCTAGCACAGCTTCTCCATCATGACCATTCCTGAGCAACATTCAGCGGGCGCTTTCTTTTCCAGCATTTTGCAAACATCAGCAGTGAATAATGAAAGGTTGTCATGTCACCAGAGTGTTTTAAATCTGCCCTGCCATGGAACTGGTAGAGTTCAGTCAGTGAATCACCCAGGTCTGGTTGGTGACTAGGAGCAATGATGGCAAACTCCTTCTCTCTCTCTGTCTCTCTCTCTCTCTCTCTCTCTCTCTCTCTTTCTCTCTCTCTCTCTCTCTCTCTGTCTCTCTCTCTCTGGGTAGGCTGAAGGGAGGCAATGTGGATTTGAGGGACACGGGTGGCGCTGTGGGTTAAACCACAGAGCCTAGGACTTGCCGATCAGAAGGTCAGCGGTTCGAATCCCCGCGACGGGGTGAGCTCCTGTTGCTCAGTCCCTGCTCCTGCCAACCTAGCAGTTAGAAAGCACGTCAAAGTGCAAGTAGATAAATAGGTATCGCTCTGGCAGAAAGGTAAACGGCATTTCCGTGCGCTGTTCTGGTTCGCCATGCTGGTTTAGTCATGCTGGCCACATGACCCGGAAGCTGTACATCAGCTCCCTCGGCCAATAAAGTGAGATGAGCGCCGCAACCCCAGAGTCGGTCACGACTGGACCTAATGGTCAGGGGTCCCTTTACCTTTTCCTTTACCAGAGTTCCTAGCACGAGGGGGCTGTTTCTGATGGAGCCAAAACACAGGAAAGACTTGATTCAACCCATGAATTCTCAACATCATCTTGAATTATTGCACGGCGTAACCAAAACAAACCTTGCTCCTTCTCCCCTATCCATGCCTCAAACTGCTGACTCATTCCCAGACTAGGTGTTTGCAAGATCCCAGAACGTCCTGCTTCTGCCTCCCTCCGAGACTCCTGCCTCAAATATGGTGCTGACTCACTACTTTTGCTGGCAGAATGCTACAATTGCCATTCATCGCCCACCTTGCCTCGCAAACTGCTGACTCACACCCAAGAACTTGCCTGTGGGGTCCTATAATTCTCACTCCTGCCCTGAAATATTAATAAGGACTAAGCTTTGTGACTGCTCTGTGGGAGGAGCGATGCTGGTGGAAGCTGTGCAGCTACCCCCAATGCCATCTGCACTGATGCAGTGCTCTTTGCATGCCAGCGTATAAAAGACCCAAATAATTTCATGAAAATGTGAAAACAGTGGCAACCAGCTTTGACTATCTCCTCAGCCAAGACATTTGGCTTTAAGCCTAATTTTGGAAAGTTGTTTATTTATTCCCCACCCTTTTCTCCAAGGAGCTGAAGGTGCTGCACATAGTTCTCCCTCTCTTCATAAACATTTGGACCAGGAAATGGCAAGTATATCTAATGAAAAGATAATTTGCTGCCTTTTTCTCATTAGGGACATATATTCCCATAATCACTGATTTAACTCCAGCTACTGTAATTTCTATGGTCAACAGCTTTCTTTCTTCATACTTTAAGATTAGCTTAAGGCTCAAATAGCAGTTTAATATAAAACACCACTCCTCTCTTTTTTTCTTTTTTAATGAGAGGATACAATCTCCTGTCCCAAGGCTTTATTTACCAAATACTTTCTGGCTATTTTTCTAATATGTGTCTCCTGTACGCATATCACATCTAGTTTCTGCTTTTGGCTGATGATCATCTCGTCCAACCCCCTGCAATGCAGGAATCTTTTTGCCCGACGTGGGGCTCAAACCCATGAACCTGAAATTAAGAGTGCCATGTTTTACCAAGTGAGCAATATAGCCTGTGAAGTGATTGCTAAGTCACTCTGACCATTGTTGTTTTTTGGGAGGATACAATAATCTTTATTGTCATTGTCCCATACAGAACAACGAAATTGAAAAAATCTACATCAGACATTCAAAAACCAACAAGCCTGCTATCCCAGTTATCCCAGCCTGGTTAGCCCCCTAAAAACTCTGATACCCCATAATTAAATACAATATACTCGCGTAGAGACTACCTTACACTGCGTTTAAAACCAAAATTTCATTTGGATAGAAACTGTTTCTCAGGCGGCTAGTCCTAGTCTTTATAACCCTGTACCTTCTTCCAGAAGGCAGAAGCTGAAAGAGATCATTTCCTGGGTGCACACTATCCTGCACTATCTCTGCAGCTTTCTTATGGCACCTGGAATCATAGATTTGATCCAAGGTGGGAAGAGTGCACCCCATTATTCTCTCCGCAGTCTTTACAACCCTGGACAGCATTGTTTTTCCCTGACCATGCAGCTCCCAAACCACACACACAGACCATAAGTTAATACACTCTCAACAGTACAATGGTAAAATGCCATCAACAGGTCCTTTGAGAGATTATTTTTCCGGAGGATTCTCAGAAAATATAACCTCTGCTGTACTGTCTTCATCAGGTCTTTACTGTTTTCTCCCCAGGTTAGGTCATCTCTCAACTCCATTCCCTCCATTCAAATCCAATTGTTAGGAATGGGGTATCCTAACAATTATCAGCACCCTGAACAAACTCCACTTCCAGGAGGGAAGCTATGGCTGTTTAAAGTGGTATCATAGTGATATAAAAGTGATTGTGGCCTCAGAGTGTGAGAACCAGGGAACATGCTGCAGCCAGGAATAACTTGTTGCTTAGGTGAGGTCCCAAACCAAACAGGAAGCCTTTTGAGATCCCTTCCTGTACAGGAGAGCCCAATGGCTGACCTGAGTGGCCAGTGACAAACCAGACCCAGATAGCACCTTTCTGCCAAGGTGTCGCAAGCTGCAAATCTCACAGCTCACTGCATGGAGTATGGAGAGATTGATGTTTTTGTGTTCTAACTCTGACAGCACTTGATGCAAGAACCCAGCCTCACCCCGCTTTGCTGTTATAGTTTGAGCCGTGTTTCTTTCTTTCATTCTCCACTGGAAATCACTGTTCTCAATCATGGTTAAAGACTAGCCCAATCTCATCCCCCTTTGCAGAAAGGGAATTTCATCCTCTGATGTTCATTGCTATGTTGTGTCGCCACAAACTGTGTAAGTCATTGGGGAGGGGGGGGTGTTTTTTCTGATCCATTGCCCAAATGTGTGTAACAAAATAATTAATCTGTAGGTGACTGCCTTGACAGGCGGAATCTGCTGGTTGAGCTCATTGGGATAATTTATAGACCATGCTGAATCATGCCAATGTGTATTTTTAGACTTGTGACACAATTATCGTAGTACTTCATCGTCTGAGTTGTTGCCATTTTTCATAATCATGCACACCAAGAAGCATTAGTTCTCAAATCGCTGTCTTTTTCAGCACCATGAACAGCGTATTTTTAAGACTCCGCAGTCTTGAGAAAGTCCACCAACCTTTTTTGAGGCTGCAGGTACATTTGGGCACCACACACAACACAACACAACACAACACAACACAACCTGTCCTCTTGGCTACAACAGAATGCTTGGTCATCCTCTTTTACAGTGGTACCTCAGGTTAAGTACTTAATTCGTTCCGGAGGTCCGTTCTTAACCTGAAACTGTTCTTAACCTGAAGCACCACTTTAGCTAATGGGGCCTCCTGCTGCTGCTACACCGCCGGAGCACAATTTCTGTTCTCATCCTGAAGCAAAGTTCTTAACCTGAGGTACTATTTCTGGGTTAGCGGAGTCTGTAACCTGAAGCATATGTAACCCGAGGTACCACTGTATTATCCTATTATCCTATTTTATTTTCACAACAATCCTATGAGGTAGGTTGTGCTGAGAGGTAGCGACTTGCCCCCAGCTTCATAGCCATGTAGCAATTTGAACCCAGGTCACCGTGGGGCAAGGCCAACATTCTACCCACATAAAAAAAGTAAGAAAAGCCCTGAAGAATCAGACCAAATGCCAAGAGCCAGTGTGGTGTAGTGGTTAAGAGCGGTGGACTCATAATCTGGTGAACTGGGTTCGATTCCCTGCTCCTCCACAGGCAGCTGCTGGGTGACCTTGGACCAGTCACACTTCTCTGAAGTTTCTCAGCCCCACTCACCTCACAGAGTGTTTGTTGGGGAGGAGGAAGGGAAAGGAGAATGTTAGTCGCTTTGAGATTCCTTCAGGTAGTGATAAAGCGGAATATCAAATCCAAACTCCTCCCATTCTTCTTCTTCTTCTTCTTCTTCTTCTTCTTCTTCTTCTTCTTCTTCCTCTTCCTCTTCCTCTTCCTCTTCCTCTTCCTCTTCTTCTACTTCTTCCTCTAGTCTGGCATCCTGTTCTCGCAGGGACCCACCAGATGCCCATGGGAAGCCTGCCAGCAGGACCCAAGTTCAAGAGCTCTCTCCCCACTTGTGATTCGCAGCAAGAGGGATAGGTAAAGGTAAAGGGACCCCTGACCATTAGGTCCAGTCGTGGCCGACTCTGGGGTTGTGGCGCTCATCTCGCTTTATTGGCTGAGGGAGCTGGCGTACAGCTTCCGGGTCATGTGGCCAGCATGACTAAGCCACTTCTGGCGAACCAGAGCAGCGCACGGAAACGCCGTTTACCTTCCCGCTGGAAGGTATCTACTTGCACTTGACGTGCTTTCTAACTGCTAGGTTGGCAGGAGCAGGGACCAAGCAACGGGAGCTCACCCCGTCGCAGGGATTCAAACCGCCGACCTTCTGATCAGCAAGTCCTAGGCTCTGTGGTTTAACCCACAGCGCCACCCGCGTCCCTAGCAAGAGGAATGCAGAGGCATAATTCCTCCCAGAGTGGAAGCAGAGCACGATTGTTAGGCACCAATGCAAATATGACACACAATGAGAAAACTGATACCTGTTACCTAAGTCCATATTCCAGAGATGCATGGAGAAATCACACCACTGTCTGTGTAAGAGAGAATTGAGCACTGGAAGCGTTTTAGTCACTGCTTTCTTTCCTGCTGCAATGCAGCTGTATCCACAACCCTCACGTGCCCAGGGAAGCGGGCAGAGAAACAACAGCTCTGCATTTAATCCAGAATCACGAGATGCAGCGGTGAGTGGTCCAACTATCCTTGAGGTAAAATAAATAAATAAGAGACCTCTTCATCGAGGGCCACTGAAAGGTCCAGACGCACGTCTTACGTGGGAGATGGGGGGGTATACCAAAGAGTATAAATATGTGAAACACACGCAAGGATGAAATTCCCACAGGGTGGCCACGTGGCCAGATTTACTGAAGACAGTCCTCTGTCCGAAGGACATCCCAGTCCAAGTAAGGAACGGTAAGAAGAGAAAGCAGGAGAGGACTGGATCGTTCCCATCAGCAGTTTTGTTTAAAAATTGTTTTATTTCAGTTACAGTGGTACCTTGGGTTACATATGCTTCAAGTTACATACACTTCAGGTTACAGACTCCACTAACCCAGAAACATTACCTCGGGTTAAGAACTTTGCTTCAGGATGAGAACAGAAATCGTGCTCTGGCGGTGCAGCGGCAGCAGGAGGCCCCATTAGC
The DNA here is from genome assembly GCF_964270895.1 of Podarcis filfolensis. Classification (NCBI taxonomy): domain Eukaryota; kingdom Metazoa; phylum Chordata; class Lepidosauria; order Squamata; family Lacertidae; genus Podarcis; species Podarcis filfolensis. Next base: position 106,810,392 of record NC_139606.1, read on the forward strand.
TAAAGTGGTGCTTCAGGTTAAGAACAGTTTCAGGTTAAGAACAGACCTCCGGAACGAATTGAGTACGTAACAAGAGGTGTCACTGTATTTTTATACCAAGCACAGGGCCGTCTTGCCCATAGGTGCTAGGGGTGCAGGGCACCCGGGCGCTGGGCTCTCAGAGGCACCAGGCCGAGAGTCCGGGGCCCGAGAGTTGAGTCCGGGGAAGAGCCCGCCCATCGGTCAGAGTACCTCAGCGGGCTCTCCTGCTGTGGGCAGCTGTGGGCCATGAGTTTGGGGGTGACCGAGCCAGCAAGACACTGAGGCAACTGGCTGACTCTGTCTTCCTGCGCACCTGGGACTGGGCAACCGGGGGTGAGGGCGCCGGGAGGATCTTTGCACCCCGGCGCTGCATATGCTTAAGGCAGCCCTGACCAGGCAGCACCTGTCCAGTTTGCAAGTGTGCAGCAGACTGAGCAGGTCACCTGGCCACAGCCTCCCCCTCCCTGCTATAGCAGAATGGATTTCTATTAACATAATAGCCATTGTTTCTATATGTGCATCATTTCACATATAGTATTTGCACTTTTAATGCAAATTTGTGTTATGATTTGTGCTTTTTGTTTGGCAATAGATTTCCTCCTCTTTTTTTTTGAGGTACAGAAGTGGTTGCCTGCAGGCCTGCCAAAGGCTGTGGGCCAAGACACCTTCACAGAACCCCCATCTTCAGAAGCAGTCTATCTCTCTGTGGTGACATTTGTTTACTTCACAATTAAAATAAACAATTAAATATAAATACAGTGGTACCTCGGGTTACATACGCTTCAGGTTACATACGCTTCAGGTTACAGACTCCGCTAACCCCAGAAAGAACAGTTAAGAACAGATTCAGGTTAAGAACGGACCTCCAGAACAAATTAAGTACTTAACCCGAAATACCACTGTATAGTTAATGATTACTATACTGAATCTTGCACTGGTATCAAGGGACTGCATTCCTTGTAAGGAAAGTGTACTGGGAAATTCTGGCGGGTGTTTTTTTTGTACTATCCACTCATTTGCATTGTACATGGGGGACCAGACAGGCCTGACCTTGAATGCGGCACAGTCCCCACAAAGCAACAGCATACCTATGAAGACCCCTCCATCAAAGTCTCCTTCTTGCCAGCCAGCCAGCTGCACAAATTCAAGCTCCTTTCTCTTTCATTGAGGAGACTAAGAGGAGATACGACAGCCATCTTCTTCAAATATCTTTCACATGGTAGGTGGAGCAAGGACTCGAACCAGTGGCTTCAAGTTACGAGAAAGGAGATTCCGACTAAACATCAGGAACAACTCTCTGACAGTAAGAGCTGTTTGACAGTGGAATAGACTCCCAAGAGAGGTGGTGGACTGAACTTTTAAAGCAGAGGTTGGGTGGCCATTGGTCAGGGATATGTTAGTTGAGATTCCTGCATTGCAGGGGATTGGACCAGATCACCTATCAGGCTTCGGGGAATTGGCTTCCTCCCCTGTGGCCGTAAATGAGCAAATCAAACAAAAGGAATTCTTACCAGTTTGTTTCTTTAAAAAAAAAACAGCGAATGACAAAAGAAAGCATTGTGGCGGTGCTCTCAATTAAGGCTCACACCCCCTCCATCCCGATTAATCTACTTCACTCCTACATTTTGTAATCTGAGCTTGTACCCTCTGTGCTTTCTGTTCTGAAACTTTCTGAGCTCTTCGTGACCTTGGGGAGATCGGAGGACTGCTGTCCAGCGACTGTCCAGAGACTGTTAACCCTCTCTTTTCCAGTGTTTCTTCTCCTAGCTCTTCCCCATCCAGTATTTTCCAGCTTCTGCCTTCTGAACTATGCCCCTCTGCAAACCACTGTTCCAAATCTATACTGTCCTCCTGCTCCTGGCAAGATTCAGGAGCAGGAGCAGGTTCCTGACATGACCCTTGGATTCCCTTCCAACTCTACAATTCTATGATTCTGTGATTCTATGACTATATTCCAGCTGCCACGCAGTTTCATTTCAGTCACCACTCAAAGCAGATGGGATGTGCTGAAGAGCTAGTAGGTACCAGCCATCAAGGCAGATCAGCAAGTGCCTTGAGCTAGCAAACGATGCACAGTGCTTCGGAGAAGGTCATTTCACATGTCCAAAGAGGATGCTTAGAACAATGGTTACTCCTGACTCCTCCTGAGGACTACAGCTGCATCCCACTGTTGTAAAGGTGTGTTGCAGCGAGGGAAGCAATTCCTTTTGGGGTGGTTACATTCCGAGCACCGAGACAGATGGGAGGGCTTCACAGCCTGTCAGTATTCGGCTACAGGCAGCAGCCACGATGCTGCTCAGCTTGTAAGCGCAGATTGTGTTAGAATTCCTGCCATGTCTTTGGCAAAAGGAGCGGGAAGGATGACATCATGTATTAGTGGCAACTCTATGATCTCATTCACAAAAGTTAAGAATAGAATTGTTTAGCTGGACTGGCTGGAACAGGATGAAGGGAGAGGGAAGCGTTGTGGAAGGACGGAAAGCAAAAATTAAACTCATCACGGTTCAATTAATCCTGGGAAGGACATCCAGATGTTCTTGAAGCTGCTTGTTCTCCCCAAATAAATGACTTGGAGCTTGCTTCTTGCTGGTGGGACACACAAATCAAGCGGAGCAACACTGTTGTGCCAGCCTCCAACACCTAGTGCTCCCCAGATGTTTTGAGTTGCCATGGTCATGCTGGCTAGAGCTGGTGGGAACTGTAGATAGCTCAGTCACAATACTCTTAATCTCGGGGTCATGGGTTCGAACCACATATTGGGCAAAAGATTCGGGTTGGACAAGATGACCCTCGTGGCCCCTTCAAACTCTACATTTCTATGATTCTATTATTCTGGTCCTAAACATCTGGAGGATACCTGGTGATTTCTTCACTCTTGTGATGGCCTGGGAATCTGATTCAGAGGCTGAACCGGAGGAATCCCAGCCTGCACAGGAGTCCCCGCCTCCAGGGCCGGCTGAGCCGGGGCAGGGGCTTGAATCTGAAGGGCCTGCACCTGTGCCGGATCCTCAGGAGCAGACACCAGATGTATCCACTCTGGCTCCAGAGGTAATTGAGGGCCCATTGCCTGCAGGTGCGCCTCTCCCAGCCCTGTCAGGGGAAGGTGAAGCTGCCCCTGGGTCCAGTAACCCTCCAGCCTCTCCTGAGCTGCAGAGGCTCAGGGCAGAGAGGCGGAGGGAACTAAGTTCTCTCAGGAGGAGTGCTCGCCTTAAGGCCAGGAGAGGCGGGTCACCTGTGGGCCGGGACCGCCCCTGGCCTCAGAGGAGATAAAGGCCAGTCAGCCCAGTCCCAGGTTGCGGGAGCAACGTCGTTGGAAACCTGTTTCTGCCAGCACCCAGACCTGTTCTCCCGGAGTTCCCGACCACGCCGGCTTCTTGCTTTGGACCCCGCTTCGCCCTTGGTGGACTCTGACCACGCCTCTCGGTACCCCCCCCCCCGGGTCCAGCACAACTCTTCTCATATCTCCCAAGTCATTCAGGGTGGAACTACACACGGGGCTTGTAAGCAGTAACTTGAGAAGGTCTCGAGTTATTTATTATTATTTATTAATGATACCCCACCCATCTGATCCGGTGGCCCCAGCCACACTGGGCGGCTTCCAACAGAGTATAAAAGAATGTATGATACATCAGATATTAAAGGCTTCCTAATACAGGGCTGTCACTGTTTATAGTGCTTAAGTTTTCTGATAATGTCCCCCCCCCATCATGGTTCCACCCTCCCCACTTGATTTCCTGCCACCCCATAATAAGAGAGGCTCACTGGAGTTAGCGCAGATTCTTTGTGTGCTACACTTGTTCTCTGAACATACCACCCCACACTTGGCAGACGAGTCTCTTTCAAAAGGGCCAATTTCATGCAATTCACTTAAAAAGGAGGAAACCAAACTCAGATCCAGGTATTTGCACCTGCTATTTTTATGCATATTAATATTTTATCCACGTTGAGGGGTGAGGAGGAGAAGGATTACAACGTGGACAAAGAGCATATCTCAAAATAGATCGTTTGTGCCTTTGGCAACAGGAAAGCTATTTAAGCATGCAGAGACAAATTAAATATTTAGAAACTTGGAGAGACCGTTGCGAACTGGAAAAGGGCTACAGTTTTTCATGGCACCTGCTGACGCTGCTCCAGAGGAGCTCCTGTCCTCATAAATCAGCAAAGCCATTTCATTGACTTTTCCAAGTCCATCATTTATATCTGAGAGCTACTGGGTGCCCTGCATGAGGCTGGGAGCTGATATTTGGGATGCTGCTGCTTCTTTCGTTTATGCCCCGCCCTCCCTCCTTCCCGAAGACACCTGAGGCAGCATGGTGTGTCCATGTGTCCTACTTTACAGTCTTCTTCCAGAAAGGCTCTCTGGTCCAAGTATGGTTTACAGAAGCAGAACAGAAAGGAGAGAAACCCAATGAGCTTCGTGACCGAGTGGGGATTTGAACCTGGATCTCTAGACTAAGCCCAGCACTCTAACCGCTATGACACACTGTACAGGAGAGAGTCATGTTGTGTAGAAGGATGTTATTGCACTGGAGGAATTTACACTGTGCAGAAGTGGAGCATAGGCTAAGAAAGCCCTCCCCCTGGCAGAATCTACGGTAATAGTGGTGGGGAGGTTTAAAAACCTCCAAGTTTCACTTACTGTATTGCAGTTTTTTCCAAATGTGGGTCTCCAGCTGTTTTTGGACTACAACTTCCATCATCCCTAGCTAGCAGGACCAGTGGTCAGGGGTGATGGGAATTGTAGTCCAAAAACAGCTGGAGACCCAAGTTTGGGAAACCCTGCTTTAATGTATATATATATATATAATGTATATATATATCATGTATATATATATAATGTATACACACACACACACACACACACACACACACACACACACACACAGTTTGCCATATTGTCACCTCTGAACTAACAGGCTCTGCAACATTTCAATAACAGTTGCTGGGAATCACAGGAGGGCAAAATTGCTGTTGGGCTTGCAGGCTTCCCACAGGCATCTTGCTGGCCACAGTGGGAACAAGATGCTGGACTAGATGGGCCACTGGCTTGATCCAGCAGCCTCTTCTTATGTTCAGGCATGTACACAGGCCTCCCTACCAGCAAATTATTTTGTATGTTGTGTGTTCACATCTGTGTGTGTAAGAGAGAGCTGGGTGCTGCGGCGCACCCAGAGGCGGGGCAAACCGTCCATAGAGGCAGGAAGGGAGGGAACCGCCAGAAGGTACAGAAGAGGATGGGGACAAAGTCAGAATGCGTTGGCTCTGGCTCCACCTGCTTTTCGCCTCCTGCCCCAAACAGCCCCCATGGACACCAGCTGCAACTGGCCTTAACCCTTGGCCAGTTCTTCAAGAGCCACAAAACAGTGGTGAATGTGGCTAGAAGTGGGTGTGCCAGAAGTGGGTGTGGCCACTCCACACCCTCCCACATTCCGCCACTCTTCATCAGTTCCATGTGGATCAGCTCACAAGGTGGATTATTGTCCTTCCCTATTCATCAAATGATTGATGTGACCGTGTGAGGCAGAGCGATTTGCCCAACCTAGTGCTGTGTCTGGGACGTGGGTGGTGCTGTGGGTTAAACCACAGAGCCCAGGACTTGCCAATCAAAAGGTCAGCGGTTCGAATCCGCAATGGGGTGAGCTCCCGTTGCTCGGTCCCTGCTCCTGTCAACCTAGCAGTTCAACAGCACCTCAAAGTGCAAGTAGATAAATAGGTACCGCTCTGGTGGGAAGGTAAACGACGTTTCCATGCGCTGCTCTGGTTCGCCAGAAGCGGCTTAGTCATGCTGGCCACATGACCCGGAAGCTGTACACTGGCTCCTTTGGCCAATAAAGCGAGATGAGCGCCGCAACCCCAGAGTCGGCCCCAACTGGACCTAATGGTCAGGGGTCCCTTTACTAGTGCTGTGTCTGCTTTGATTTTTCTTCTTTCAAATGCTGCCAAAATTGGTGTGGGTGCTGTGGGAAGTCTGATCCAGCCCCTGGGCTAAAGATTAACCACCTCTGCCCTGTATATATATGATAAAACTCAAGAGTAGTGGGGCAGTAAAACTGACTGCCTCTCCTGAAAACAGAAAGAAATCTTGCATGGGCAGGCTGGTAAGGAGGTGTAGCTGTGGTTTTTAGATGGGATGGGGAGGGGGGACTAATCAGGCTAGATATTCATGGGGGTGGGGATCAATAAATCAATGAACAAGTACTTCTTGCAGTTCCCCAAAACATGGATTCTGCTTTCTTTGGGCATTTTAGAAATTTATTGGCTTAAGTATAGTTGGTAAGAGCTTTGTACTGCTTACGCCAGCATTTCCCTCTCCTCCTTTTAAAATCTGTCTCCTTTTTTTAAGCCGAGCTATGAGTTAGTGCATGACCTCTGTGAGGGACAGTGGCAAAGATAGCTGCAAGTAATAAACTGATAGAGGGAAACAGCCTATAAATTACACCAAGTAAGGTTTCCCATGGTGATATCTCTCACGTCCTCCAGGCTCTAAAAGATGCTGCTGGAATCCCATAATAATTGTCTGCTTGGAAGGAGACCTTCCAGCTGAAAATGTCCGGTCGTCGTGAATTCATACCGGGTCATGTTTAAAAGTCCTGACTGTATCATTGCTCATTTAACATTTATCAGATCTTGCAAGGAAATGTTCTGGAAGTAATAATTTGAACTGAAGTTACAAAGACCAGAGGGTAGGCCTAGCTTTCCTTTAAAACGTTCCACATTTAAGCAGCCCTTATTGGCAAATTCAACTGACTTCTGGCTTTGATGATGGCTCCATGGCCTTGCACTTCGCTCCGTCTGAGAAAGAAGAAATTAGAGACATTATCCTTTGAACCACAGCCTTACTCAGAAAACTCATCTAAATGTACAGCATCTCACCAGAATGCGGGGGAAGGAGGGGAGAAAGAAATACATGTTATGTTCCTATGATAAATGCCATAAATCTGCAGTAAGGCATAGTTAAACTCCTTCCTCCCCCCCCCCCCGGCAACTGGGATTTATTCCCCGTAGGTTTTTCTAAATGAGACTCAAGGCAAAGCGACTATATTCTGAAATGAAATTACTCCTTTGATGATGCTGGATTTTGCTTCATGCTATGGGGATACAGATGCTTTGAGTTTCGCGCTAGCAAAACTAATCAGCCTTATCAAGTGTTCCCAAACAGGAGATGGTGAAGAATGACAAAGAAAACATTGTGAGGTTGTTTCCATAATTTATAAGGAAATGTAGAATGTGCCGCCTCCCCTGAAAAAAGCAAAAACAAAAAACAGGGCAGGAAAAGGTGAACCAGCAAATGTGTATGTTACAGCGTATAAGATGGTGCTTAAAAACAATGGCAAGAAATATTTGCAATATAAGATCTAAGGAGTGTTATGATTAACAGATAGGCAGGGAAAAGGCGATGGGTAGGGCGTAGAAGGAAAGATTTAACATCCAGAATTTCTCCGGCAGCCCCAGGCAACACTGCTGATTTCCATTGCTTTCTAATGAGGAGACGGAGTTGGTGAGGTCTAATTTTTATCGTCCAACGTGGCTCCTAGTGGGAGCTATCATTGCAATAGCTGCACCCACTGGGAGAGATAACAGCCCTATTAGCTGAGCGGAAATGCTGGGATGCTTTCATAAATGCCTACGAACTCTTAAACACACACAAACACACCCCACGCAACAGTAGGCCTCCTTAATTCCTCTTTTCCCTACTGAAAGCATGTTCAGGACATTATCAGCCTGTTAAAATCATAGAATTGTAGAGTTGAAGGGACCACAAGGTGTCATCTAGTCCAACCCCCTTCGAAGCAGGAATCTTTTGCCCAACGCAGGGCTCAAACCCACAACCCTGAGGTCAAGAGTCTCATGCTCTGCCAACTGAGCTATCCCCAGCAAACCAGCCAAGCTGCAACTTCACACCAATTCAGGAACTTGGCAAAGTCTTTTTAAAATATATATTATGGATTTTTATATTATGGATGTATGCTCTGTATTGTTTTACTAATACTATTGTGCCATACACGTTTGTCATGGCCTCTGGCTAGAACAATAAACTTAGGAACTGAAAGTAACAGAACCTCCAAGTGTCCCTATTTTCCAGGGACAGTCCCTGTTTTAGAGAAGCTGTCCCAGTTTCTGATTTGATCCCGGAATGTCCCGCTTTTCCTGAGGACATCCCTATTTTCACTGGATAAATGTTGGAGGGTATGGAGTTATGCAACCCCTGAGCCATTTGAGGGCAGCCCCCGATAGGGAAGTTTTAAAATGTTTTGTTATGTCTTTATATATGTTGGAAGCCTCCCAGAGTGGCTGGGGCAATCCCAGTCAGATGGGTGGGGTGTAAAGAATAGAATTATTATTATTGAATGGGATGTCCCTATTTTCATCGGAGAAATGTTGGAGGCTTTGAAGTAAGCCAGTATTAAGTTAGCTAGCACAAGGGTGGGGGGGTCCTGTTCAAAGTAGGGATGAACAGGGAAGTGATTTGAGCGTGTGAGTGCTCCAAACAAATTGTGCAACCTGAATTTCCTGGTATGTGATTGAATCCCACCCCTAACAGTGATAGCCTGGAAGCACCCATATATAGGTATTCAATATATTATCTGATTTCACCTCCCCCACCTTTAATCTTCCCCATGCAACTCAACGTGATCTGCTTATTTCCTCATTTGGTCTCTCCTGGTGAGCTAGAACATGGGTAGGCAAACTAAGGCCCGGGGGCTGGATCCGGCCCAATTGCCTTCTAAATCCGGCCCGTGGACGGTCCAGGAATCAGCATGTTTTTACATGAGTAGAAAGTGTCCTTTTATTTAAAATGCATCTCTGGGTTATTTGTGGGGCATAGGAATTTGTTCATATCCCCCACCCAAATATAGTTTGGCCCCCCACAAGGTCTGAGGGACAGTGGACTTCTGAAAAAGTTTGCTGACCCCTGAGCTAGAAAGATACTCAACTAGTTGCCCAAATTTCCATTTAGATTGGTCACCAACTCTGTTCCTGGGACTAGCTCTCACCCCCCACAGCCCTGGGGCTGGATCCTGCCAGCATTCACCTGCCACGCGGGAAGCAAGACCTGTCCTAGGAATGTGAAGAAACCTGGTGCCTGGCAGAGAACTGGATAAGCTCAGTTGCTTTGGTGCTGTTTACTTCTTGAGGCACACAGCTAGCTGGAATTTTGCTGGAAGCTAAATGCAAATGCCAGAAATAATATCGAAGGTGCATCTTTTTTTTTTTAAAAAAAAAAGGTTGGAGACAGCCCTTATAGATCATGAAAATACACAGAGGGGGAAGAGGAGGTTGTCTCTGAGATATTCAGGGCCCTAGAGAAACAAACATCCTTGCAGATGTGGGAAAGGGTGTTTCAGATGAACTCCAGAGGTTGTGGGGTTTGCAGGGTAGTGTTTGACTTTGCTTTGTGGGTTGTGTGGAGGTATGTAAATGAGAAGCTGGAGTTTGTTCCACATGGTTTTGTTGGTTCTGACAATGATGAATTGCAGTTTAATATAAATGAGGATGCTGTGTTTGGAGTGTGTGTCTGGCTTGTGGAACAATCATGTATGACATGAAATGAAACTACAGTGGTACCTCGGGTTAAGTACTGAATTCATTCCAGAGGTCCGTACTTTACCTGAAACTGTTCTTAACCTGAAGCACCACTTTAGCTAATGGGGCCTCCCACTGCCGCCGCATCACCGCCGCACGATTTCTGTTCTCATCCTGAAGCAAAGTCCTTAACCCGAGGTACTATTTCTGGGTTAGCCGAGTCTGTCACCTGAAGCGTCTGTAACCTGAAGTGTATGTAACCCGAGGTACCAATGTATAGTTCTCAAGTATCAGAAACATGTACTGTGTAAGCAGAATAACAGAGGACGTGAGCATAGTTGCATGCTGTGCTGTGAGTTCTGTGCTGTGTTGTGCTGTCCTGAGGGTCTTGGCCTGTGCGCTAGGTTATGGCATTCACCTGGGTCCCAGGTCTTAACTCATGTATCATTTGCATTAACTATATTTTGGTGTCAGCATTGATGTGTTCCATACAGAGGGCAAAGGGCAGGCACTGTTGAAGATGGTGCTCATCAATGTAGGACATTAACTCCCACCATATCGCCTGAAATTTGTCTGTCTTTCATAATCCATTAAAGACTGATCTTCCCAGTAATTTTTTTATATATAATATTGCAATGCTCCAAACCAAAAGGCACCACCAAGAAGCAATTGAATCTCTGGTGACAATTTGGGGACGATTTCCAATTTTGTGCAATGGTATGTCCTTCTGCTACCAATAAAAGAATCATAAGATCTTTGGAATTTACCTCGTTATGAATGCCTCCCAACAAATAACTTTATTGCAAAATTAGGGTATGAGTGCAAATCTTGAAGGGTGGCCATTTTGGTTCTTGTATTGCTTCAGAAAGTGCATATTTGATAAATTCAGCTTTAAATGTGAATTGAATCAAATTTCTCCCACATTTCTAGTCACTGGGTAGCATAGCAGCAACAATTTTTGCTCTGAGGACCTGAACAGTTGCACATACACACCAAGCCATAGTTTGGTGTAGCTTTACATTCGAACCAGGTCTTTGTTAGTCTTGGATCCATCCAGAGCCTTGCAATGGAATCCCTAAATGGTGCCTTGAATAATTTTCTCGTAAGAGACAGGAGAAGCATTTACTTTGAGTTCACTATTTTAGCCATTCTCCCAAGAAGATAGCAACTTTGTTCTTCCTGCCCTCTTGTCCTTGCTTCCAGGAATATATCACATTGTTCCCTGGCTTAAATAGCCAGTTAAGCAGCTATTTCCCATAAGAGACACCAGAAGGGCTCTGCAGATTCTATGAAGATAAATTTCTCTACATGTCAGTGAAAAGGAGCAATTGATATGATATGGGATCCTATTTTGAACACAAAGAACAATGGCAACAGATGAGACAACCAGAGTGCTACAAATTACCGGCCTTTTGGCACAATCAGAAAGTGTATGCCCTAATCACATTTAATTTCTTGCAAACTCTTCTCCAAGACTTTTTACGAGTTTGTGAGTGCTAGACACTTCTAAGTTTCTGGAACCAGTAAGTGTTAGAATTTAATCAAAGCTCGGCATGTTAAAACTAGGGCCAGACTCATCTTATGAGTTTCTGGGTGCCGGACACTGAACCCCTGGATTCAGCAAATGTTAAAATATAAGCCAAGCCAGCTTCCTGGTGAGGCGATTGCCTGGGTGATGGGCCATTAGGAGAACCAGAGGAAGGTGGTGAACCATTAGGAAAGCCAAAGAAAGGGAGCTTTGTGCCAGATGGAAAGTGAGAGGGGGAATAGACCTCCCACCTTAATAAAAGATCAAGCTGGATGCACACTTTCAAAAACATGAATAAAGTTGTTTGGCCCTTAATGTGCTTGGTGGTTTTTGTTTTGAAAAGCCTGCTGCGCTTCCTATTGTTCTGATTATTCATAGTCTTTTACTTTTTCTGCCATTCTGCAAAGGTTGCAAGCTGCCCTGCACATTTTTAAACAACCGGTGCTTCAGACACAAGCACAAATACATCTGAAGTCTCCACGGGATGACAGGGCAGTGGAATTGAGGGCAGGGAGTGTGCTGCATGGTGCTGTTTATTTTCCTTAAAAAGAAAAAATATTGAGTGGATGAGCACTGTAACACTGAGGGCTTTTCAACAGGAGAGGGCACAGCGGCTGAAGAGCTGTGTTTGTCTGAGACAGAGATATCCATTGTTACAAAGAAAGACCACAAAAAAAGATACTGGCATCATGAGTCCCATGGAAATGCTGCAGAGAGGGTGGTCGGATCCTGAGGAGGAATGGAAAGAGCTCAGTGAGCTGGAATTGGATTAACCCAGAGAGGGTTCGAGTGGGATTGAGGTGATGAAATCGAGACCCCAATAAGTGTCAGTGTCTGAGGTGGGGCCAGTAATCTAGGAAGTGGAGAATCAGAGAATCTTAGTGTTATGTACTGAAGTTCTCACCCTGGGCCAGCAGGGGGATACTGTAGATAGTTATGCAAATAAGGGATCGAAAGTGACGTTCAGTGATTGGATAGTTTTAGAAAATTGTTACAGTTACGTTGTACTGGAGCTCTATATAAGCAGGCTGACTGAACCCTTCAGTTCAGTTCTGTTCTGGCCTGTGAATAAACAAGAGCTGTTTGAAGAATCGCTGTGTCGTCTGATATGTTCACCCACAACTTAACACTTAGAATTGTAGAGTTGGAAGGGACAAGGAAGATCATCTAGTTGAACCCTCTGCAATGCAAATGGCAGAGGACTTTTCTACCACCTGTGACAGTACTTTATTTCTATTGCGCTAAGGTAGGGCTCCACGCAACCTGGATGTTCTAGAAGATGAACCTTCAGTTAAGCCAAGAGTCTGCCCAGAGCAGAATTCGAAGGCAGATTATACAGGCACAGGACACAAAGAGCCTTAAAACATCAAAACATCCAGCATTCTCGAAACATAAAGCATTCGTCTTACATGCATCAAGAAAGCTAACAGGTCATTGGATAGAAAACATGTATGGGGTCTTCCTGCTTGCAGCTTCCCCCACTATGTGTCAGGAGTTCAGCCTACACTCTGCTCCTCCACATGCAGCTGCTGGGTGACCTTGGGCCAGTCACACTTCTTTGAAGTCTCTCAGCCCCACTCACCTCACAGACAAAACAAAAAAATTTTTTTCCTTCCAGTAGCACCTTAAAGACCAACTAAGTTAGTTCTTGGTATGAGCTTTCGTGTGCATGCACACTTCTTAAGAGTGCATGCACACTTCTTCGTGTGCATGCACACTTCTTCTTCTGAAGAAGAAGTGTGCATGCACACGAAAGCTCATACCAAGAACTAACTTAGTTGGTCTTTAAGGTGCTACTGGAAGGAAAAAAAATTTTGTTTTGTTTTGACTATGACAGACCAACACGGCTACCTATCTGTCACCTCACAGAGTGTTTGTTGTGGGGGAGGAAGGGAACAGAGATTGTGAGCTGCTTTGAGACTCCTTCAGGTAGTGATAAAGCGGGATATCAAATCCAAACTCTTCTTCTACACTCGAGTAGGACCCTGGTAGAGACACATGCCCGACTGGCATGTTCTCTCCCTCCTGGTCGATCATTCGGGAGCTTCAAAAGCTTTCTTCAGCCCGAACATTGACACTGCCACACTTAGGGATCCACAGAGTTTGCGCAGTTGCTAACAGACCTCAGCAACTCAGCATTTTGGCTAATCTACTTTATTTACATATAAAAACACACGGAGCACTGCAACATGGCTCCCTCTCTCTCTAGCATCAGACAGAGAAAGAACAAAGGACAATAGTCCCACTTCATGGAACACAGTAACACAAACATCCTGTCTCCGTCACTTCCTACTCTGTGGAGTCAAAACATAAACCGTCTTGTGAAAGACAACAATCCTATGACTGCAATCATGGAGCAGGAATTCTAACACTATGTCACCTTGAGATGACCAGAAATGCCTATGCCATTTGCCCAATTTAGGTACTGTACTGATGTCCCACATTACCATGGCAACCTAGCCTTTGATCGGGTCTTTATTCACATTCCTCCATCTACCTTTCAGGAAACTTCAAGGTTTTCTAATTAACACCCTGGTGCTAACTCATGACAGACTTAGAACAAGATCCTGCAGTCCTTTTTGGGCCACCCTAAGCATTCCTAGGAAGAGATAAGATTTCTTGCTTATGGGCTACAGAGCAAAGGGTTGTAAAATGCAGGCCCACAAGATTCGTGCACAAAAAGCAAACATTTCCTCAGCTCTTTCTATATCTGAGAGGCTAAATGCAATTAAAACAACACATTAAAACGCTTAAATCAAAATATACACCTGGGGGTCTCTAATTCTTATATCACTCTTGCTCCCTGAACAGTTGGAGAGGTTGTAGATCCAAATGGAGATAGACCATTAGGCACTTTGCAGTTAGCGCATTGCCATAAGCAATGCAGTAAATGCACTGTGAAATCTTCTCCATTCGTTTTAAAAATGACTCACATCATAAAGACTCTTGGTGTTTTGTTGTTTTTTTTAAAAAGCAGCAGCAAAGGATGGTTCCCTCCTTGTCTGAAATGGTACTTGTCACTTTAAAGAACAAGGCAGCAATGGGCAGCCTTGTTTACTGGGATCAATTGACAGAGTGCTCCACAGCCAGTGGCTTAAGGGATACTTTATGCCTAGAAACCTAACAGCCTGATCCACTCCCAAGAGCTAGATCCAAACAGGGCTTCTCAAATGACCGCTGCTCCATCAACTGCAATTAGATTAAGCAGCTTTACACAATACACAGCGTGCGGTCAGGTTGTACCGGCCTTACTTGGCTGCCAACAAACTGACTAAGAGGCATTCCACCCAATCATTTGTTGTGATCAGTTTCTGCAGAGCACTGCACCCAAATGGCAGAACGTTCCTGCTGGTGGTGGTTTGAAAGCAGCAGCAAAGGAGCTTCAAAGCACTTTGAGCCCAAAGACTTCCCCTGGCGGAAGTAAAGTTGCATATTATGATAGGAATTTTGAGGTCTTAGATATATGGTAATGCTCATAAGCGTACCAACCAAGCACGTACATAGATCAGCACAGGAAGACCGACCTGGAACCATTTTGATTCCTAAACTGAGCAAATGTTTTCTCTGCAAGGTCAAAGTGGGAAACCTCCCCATTGTCTCTTTCCTCACAAATCCTGTCTTAAGGGCACATTTAAGATATGAATAGGGTGTGAGCCTGTGACCTGGAACTAAGTATTTATCATTACAAAAGACTGGCCAGGCTCCCCAGACAATCCAATCAAGTAACCTGCCAGACAGGAGATAAACAATGACAGGAGAAAAACAACATTCAAATTTCTGTTTTAGACTGCCTTTTTTGTGATGTAAGTATGATGTATCTGAGGGGTGATCTTAGGTTACACCCCTTCTGTGATGTATGAATGATGTTTCTGGGGGTGGTCTTGATCTACAGGGTGGCAATTTCAAAAGTCTTTATAAGGCCTTGCGCGCCATTGTTCTAGGTTCCTCCTCCTTTCCTGCGGGTGAGGGGAGCACCCTGTTGCAACAGATCAATAAAGATCAAGCTTACTAGCTGCTTTGCTTCTCAATATTTTCTGGCTGGCCTCTGTTATCTTCTCCTACCAATAGGGAACCTATGTAAGGACTCTATATGGGCTCTTGGATACCCCATAAGGGAAAAGGGCAATTTTTGTTTACAACACTATTACCCTCTTCAGAGAGGATGGCCCCCAGGGTGATGCTCAGAAGCTAGTGGGCAAATATCACTGTTGTAGGTCCCCTAGATCAGGGATGAAGAAGATATCCCTCCCAAAACCAAATGATTGGGGTCAAATCTTCTTTCACACAAGACAAGGCTAAAGCAGCTGCGACCAACGAGGGTGATTCCTGATTATTCAGCGTTCACTGTGAACCAAGCCATTGAACCCACATTCAAGGTGGATCATACAGTGCTCCTAACACCCTTTGTGGGTGTGCTTAGAAATGAGCCCCATTTATTTCAATGGGGGCTTGCTCTCAGGTTTACTTAACAGGACAATCCAAACCCTAGCTGGGCAGCGGTGGCATCTGCAGCACTATTGCTGACACCAGGGTGTCACAGCAATTGGACTCAGATCAGGCGCAATGGCATCAAGTGATAGCACTGGGGCAAACTCGGGATCCAGTGGGTCCTGGGTCAGCTTAATGTTTCCCCGCCTCCGGAACACCCCATCTGAGAAACATTCTGCTTCTGGGCTGCTTCTGGTGTGGCTCCAACTAGAGCAGGGGTAGGCAACCTAAGGCCCGTGGGCCGGATGCGGCCCAATCGCCTTCTCAGTCCGGCCCACGGACAGTCTGGGAATCAGCGTGTTTTTACATGAGTAGAATGTGTGCTTTTATTTAAAATTCATATTTTGGTTATTTGTGGGGCATAGGAATTCGTTCATCCCCCCCCAAAAAAAATATAATCCGGCCCACCACAAGGTCTGAGGGACGGTGGACCGGCCCACGGCTGAAAAAGGTTGCTGACCCCTGAACTAGAGGTACTTCTGCCTGCCTGCATGTTTGGCTCTCCAGCAGGATTGAGCTGTCACCTGTATCCACTACAACTCCACCCTATCAAGCACAAATGTAGCTTGGACTGCGCTCACTGGAAGGACAGATCCTGAAGCTGAGGCTCCAATACTTTGGCCACCTCATGAGAAGAGAAGACTCCCTGGAAAAGACCCTGATGTTGGGAAAGATGGAGGGCACAAGGAGAAGGGGACGACAGAGGACGAGATGGTTGGACAGTGTTCTCGAAGCTACTAACACGAGTTTGACCAAACTGCGGGAGGCAGTGGAAGACAGGAGTGCCTGGCGTGCTCTGGTCCAGGGGGTCTCGAAGAGTCGGACACGACTAAACGACTAAACAACAACAAGCTTGGACTGCAGCCTAAGTAAGTAATTTTGCCCCACTCTTCCGTCAAAAAGACTCTCAAATCAGATCACAATAATCAGTAATAGGACAGCTGTGCTTTCAGACTGACAGCCTAAAAGACGAGGCACGAAAGGAAAAGAAGATTGGGAGGGAGGAGGAAAGAAGCAAATTCCGGCACTGGTTCTCGGTTGCAAAGTTTCATAATTGTTCATTCTGGCAAGTTGACAAGGGAGCAAGTTCTTCTTGCAGCTGTTGCATTTTGGGCTGCTGGATGGGACATCACAGGTAGTGCTATGATGCTCCAACTGAGAAAGGTAGAGAGGGAAGTATTACATACAGGATTGCACCCTAAACGATCCTAAACCCATTGCTACGCCACTGTTCAGTGATAATGCTAACTAATGTAATGGCTGAAATCTCCAACATGACAAAGAAAAACATTCATAAAATGTGACGTCCGGAATCTCAGGAGACTTCATTAGCATTACAATTCACTGCTCCAAATGGACATGCTGTGTCGGCAGTTTTGACTTCCTCGGCTAGGCGATCACATTCACATCTCATCAGTCTTCGGATAGGTGCTGACTTGTAGATAATTGCGTTTTACGCCAGGCTGAGCAATGTGTGCCTGGCAGCGGAGTTCGGAGGAGTCTAGAACATTGGAAGGAATTGGGGGGGGGGCAGGAAGCATCGCCACCCAACTCCTGTCTTGCCTTCTGTTTACATGACAACACCAGCCATCAAACCCTGTGGATCTGGGTGGGGTGTCATCCTGTCACATTCTGTATGCTATTAGCGCAGCTGCCACACTTTCTGCCATCACTTATTGCAAAGAAGAATACAGCCGCACCTTGGATCCCAAACGCCATGCAAGTCAAATATTCTGACTCCTGAACACCGCAAACCCAGAAGTGATTGTTCTGGTTTGTGAACGTTCTTTGGAACCCCAGCATCTGACAGGGCTTCCACCTTCCTGCAGCCAATCGGAAGCTGCACTTTGGTTTCCAAACGTTTTGGAAGTCGAACGGACTTCTGAAATGGATTCCATTTGACTTCCAAGGTATGACTGTGTTATAAGAATTTTAAGGTCTTAGATATATAATAAAGGTAAAGGGAACCCTGACCATTAGGTCCAGTCATGACCGACTCTGGGGTTGCGGTGCTCATCTCGCTTTATTGGCCGAGGGAGCTGGCGTACAGCTTCTGGGTCATGTGCCCAGCATGACAAAGCCGCTTCTGGCGAACCAGAGCAGCGCACGGAAACGCCGTTTACCTTCCCGCCGGAGTGATACCTATTTATTTACTTGCACTTTGACATGCTTTCAAACTGCTAGGTTGGCAGGAGCAGGGACCGAGCAACAGGAGCTCATCCCGTCGCGGGGATTCGAACTGCGACCTTCTGATCGGCAAGTCCTAGGCTCTGTGGTTTAACCCACAGTGCCACCCGTGTCCCTGCTAGATATATAATAAATGTTCATAAATGTACCAAGCAAACACGTGCATAAATATATAAACCACGTCTGGAGCAGCACAGGAATATAGTCCTGAAACCATTTTGACTTCCAAACTGACCAATTGTTTCTCTGCAAGGAGGGAGAGGGTGAGGGAACCTTCCCATTGTCTCAGGAATTAAGTGATTACCATCTCAAAGGAATGGCCAGACTACCAGGAAAGGCAATCAGATAAGGCATTATCAGATAACCTGGCAGATAGGAGATATACAAAGCACTCAGATTTCTGTTGTAGACCGCCTTTTCTATGATGTAGGTATGATGTATCTGGGGGGTGGTCTTGGGCTACACGCCTTCTGTGATGTATGTATGATGTTTCTGGGGGTGGTCTTGAGATCCAGGGCAGGGAATTTCAAAATGTCTATATAAGGGGAGGCACACCGTTGTTCTGGGTCCTCCTCCTCTCTCCTGTGTGTGAAGGGAGCACCCAGTTGCAACAGTGTTAATAAAGATCAGGCTTACTAGCTGCTTTGCTTCTCAATATTCTCTGGTTGGCCTCTATTATATTCTCCTACCGATGGAGAACCTACAAAGGACTCTATAAGGGCTCTTGTGTACCCCATAAGGGAACAAGACCAGATTTTGTTTACAACAACTCTACCTATATCCGGTTAGGGTTGCCATATTTTGAAGAGCAAGAAAGAGGACACATTTGCCAACTTCTGCTTCTAACTATGGATTGCTATGATGACTCTCAATTTTAAAAAAGAGGCCGTGTCCTGTAAAAAGAGGGCATTAAGGAACCCTAGACAGGGGATCAAGCTAAATTCAAAGTATTCGTCTATGAGGCTCTAAATCAGTGGCTGGCACTGCCCCCTGGGGGTGGTGGGATTAGCAAGCGGAGCACTAAGAGGAGAAGGAGGTGGCCGGAGGTGTAAACGACTATCAGACTTTGAAAAGCTGGTATCATTGGATCAAGATTATCAATGGTTGAATTAATTAAACCAGTGTTAATTAGATTTGGAATAAATGTGCAATTAATTGTTAGTGTTTTGAATTTTATTGTGCTTTTATCTTCCTTAATGGGTCGTGCAAACCGCTATTCTGAATAATGATTTTTATAGGGTAGGAAAGGGGGCCCTGGGGCTGAGATTGTGGAACCAAGAAGGTGAAAATGTTTGGGAGCCACTAGTCTAACTCATGTACAGTCGTACCTTGGGAGTCGAACGCCTTGGAAGTCGAACGTTTTGGCTCCTGAATACTGCAAACCCAGAACTGAGTGTTCTGGTTTGCGAACGTTCTTCGGAACCCGAACGTTCGACGTGGCTTCTGTGGCTTCTGATTGGTTGCAGGAGCTTCCTGCAGCCAATCGTAAGCTGCGCCTTGGTTTCTGAACATTCTGGAAGGCGAATGGTCTTCCAGAACGGATTCCGTTCAACTTCCGTTGTATGACTGTATTGCTGTAAGACATCCTGGGACCTGCTACTGAAGGGCAGGGGGGAAATGTAACATTAATACAACAACAACAACAACAACAACAACAACAACAACAACAACAACAACAACAACAACAAGGTTGTTACAAGGTTACTTGTCCCTTATACACCAGACAGATTACTATGATCAACTGGAGAAGCTCTTCTGATTTTCCCATACAGTGGTGCCTCGCAAGACGAAAAGAATCCGTTCTGCGAGTCTCTTCGTCTAGCGGTTTTTTCGTCTTGCGAAGCAAGCCCATTGACGGATTAGCGGATTAGCGGCTTTTAGCGGCTTTTAGCAGCTTATCGGCTTAGAAAAAGGGGGGGGGAGGAAAAAACCCCGCAGGAACTCACAAGACATTTTCGTCTTGCGAAGCAAGCCCATAGGAAATTCGTTTTGCGAAGCACCTCCAAAACGGAAAACTCTTTCGTCTAGCGAGTTTTCCGTCTTGCAAGGCATTCGTCTTGCGGGGCACCACTGTAGTTATCCGACATTGTTTGGGTTTCTACACAAATTAAGGGACCCTCCATTCTTTCAGCTTTACACCCAAACGACATGGACCTCCTCCAGCTTTGCTGTGCATGGCTGTTCTGTGCTGCTGTTTTAGCTGCTCTGAGGTTTGTTGGCTTTGTTTTATGACCTTTAATCACTTTGTACTTAACTTTAACTGTAATCCGGATCGATGCTAATAAAGCGAGTCATCGGAAGAAGCTCTAAAATCCAGGACAACTTTTTCAACCATTGCAGGTTAGGATCTATATCTACATTTAGCAGGCTCTCCTTATGTTCTTAATCAAAATTGAAATGGACAATGTTTTATATCCCTCATCTCAGGTACCAGAGGCCAGGGTAAATAGGTGCATATTCATCATGTGATTGAAGCCATACCAGGCACATCTCTGTGATTAGGCTGAACAATTTAGGGGTTACCACAGAGAAAACCATCTCCCTGGCTGCCGCCCAGCCGGGTTCCAAGTCATTTAGGGCTTTTAACATCAGTGTGAGCACTGTGAGCTTGGTCCAGAGAGGAAGTGACAACCAGCACAGCTGTTTTAGAATTGGGATGATGCGAGTTCTAAATAGGAACTGAGCCAATGATCTGCTGGTTGCATTTTGAAGCAGTTGAAGTTTCTGAGTCATCTTCAAAAGCAGCCCCACACAGAGTGCATTGCAGTATTCCGCTCTGGAACATAGCAGAAAAAGATGACGAGTCATCTCTGTCCAAAAAGAGGCCATAGCTGGCAAACCAGATGGCACTTAAAACAGACAACCCTAAACACCAAGGCTACATAAGCGTCCAGTAACAATGTTGAATGATTTTCATACCGATGTGGATGTTCTATTTAGTTAGGTTTTATAGAACATACAAATTCTCTCCTTTTTGTTTTGGTATTTGCTGTTTATTTAAGATGTTTTAACCTATGTTGTAAACTGCTTAAGAGTTTATCATATTTTTCACTCCATAAGATGCACCAGACCACAAGACGCACCTAGTTTTTGGAGGAGGAAAACAAGAAAAAAAATATTCTGAATCTCAGAAGCCAGAACAGCAAGAGGGATCGCTGCGCAGTGAAAGCAGCAATCCCTCTTGCTGTTATGGCTTCTGGGATAGCTGCGCAGCCTGCATTCGCTCCATAAGACGCACATACATTTCCCCTTACTTTTTAGGAGGGAAAAAGTGAGTCTTATAGAGCAAAAAATATGGTAACTACAAGCGGTATATAAATTGAAGTGTAGGTGGGTTCACACGAGGCAAGACATAGTGATAACAGCAAGAACCTTTATTGAACAAACAGGACTGGACAACATGGGCAAAGCAACTGCTTATATACATTTCTGAAGGCCTGGGCCACTCCCACGCCCAACGTGATTGGTGGTTTAAACTTCCAAGCTGTGAATCATGACTCAAAGTTTAAGGGCCAATGGCAGATGTCCAAAACCTGAAATGTTCTGTGATTGGATATCATGTATTGAATCAGAATACAGGGGCTCAGAATCCTTAGTCTGGACTCAAGCTCAGGCAAACACAGACCACTGAATATGTAACATGTTGTTGTTTAGTCGTTTAGTTGTTTCCGACTCTTCGTGACCCCATGGACCAGAGCACGACAGGCACGTCTGTCTTCCACTGCCTCCTGCAGTTTTGTCAGACTCATGCTGGTAGCTTCGATAACAGTGTCCAACCATCTTGTCCTCTGTCGTCCCGTTCTCCTTGTACCCTCCATCTTTCCCAACATCAGGGTCTTTTCTAGGAAGCCTTCTCTTCTCATGAAGTGGCCAACTATTGGAGCCTCAGCTTCAGGATCTGTCCTTCCAGTGAGCACTCAGGGCTGATTTCCTTCAGAATGCATAGGTTTGATCTTCTTGCAGTCCGTGGGACTCTCAAGAGTCTCCTCCAGCACCACAATTCAAAAGCATCAATTCCCCATCTTACCAGGATCCAAATTCATTTTATTGGCCAACATCCAGCACATAATCATTCAAAACACCAGTATAGCACCTGAATGAGCTCTCCTGATAAGAGGGTGAAGCACCAGGAGCTTTTTTGCAGACATGGTTACGTGTGGTGTGAAAATATGAAATCAAGAAGTAATGCACTACAAGGAAAACATCTTTAGCAATTGCCTCTTTAAAACACTAATGGTACTCATTTGCCCTTCAGCAAAGCAAACACTGTGTTTCCCTGCTTTATTTCTCCCTCTTTAAATGGTGTCAAGCAGAAACCAATTCCTACACAAACATGTTCTTAAATGGAATATTCACGACCACAAAAGGAGGAAAATGATAAAGAATGTGAAAGTGACTAGACCAAATGAATGCTCCGAGGACTGGTTGGATGTCTATTTTGGATGTTCAGGCAGGAGTGCTGTTGCTTATGTAGCTAAAATGGCAATAACCACACATGTAATGGAGAATGAGCAGGCTTGGGAGAACCCTAGAGTTTGTAAAAGTGCAAAAAAATATTGGGGGAAACAAAGGAGGACCCCACAAACAGACCCTCCAAGTGTCCCTATTTCCCAGGGATGTCTCTGATTTAGTGAAGCCATCACAGTTTCTGATTTAATCCCAGAATGTTCCCCTTTTCCTTAGGATGTCCCCATTTTCACTGGAGAAATGCTGGAGGGTATGGAATTCTCTGACCCCCCGAGCCATCTGAAGGCAATCCTGTATAGGGAAGTGTTGTTGTTTTTTAATGTTTAATGTTTTATTATGTTTTTATATACGTTGAAAGTTGCCCAGAGTGGCTGGGGCAATCCGGTAAGATGTGTGGGGTATAAATAGTAAAATTATCATTATGGAATGCGACGTCCCTATTTTCATCAGAGGAATGTTGGAGGGTACGCACACACAAATAGCCCAATGAAAATGGAGTGTTCAGTTTAGTGGCCTCAGAATGCTGGCCAGATGTTGTGGGGAAACCAGGTGGGAGAGAGAATGAAATGGAGTGTCCCTGAGGGAACAGAACAGGAACCCTCCACGCTGCAAGATTTTATTGCAGGCTCCCCTTCTTTGTGCATTGATGAATTCCAAATGTGTTTTCAATGTATTCTTCGGCTCAGCATTCCTGCTTGTATTTAATCATGGGAATAGCCGCAACTGAGCATGAACGATGCTGGAAGGAGCACACTTTAAAATGTTCAAATTACTATCAGTGCCCTTCCAAACGATCTTCTCCATTCTGCTTTTCTCGCCAAACTCCCCCCCCCTCCCGTCTTGAAATGAAAGCTGATCCTCTTCAGTTCAGTAAACAGATGCAGGCCATGGGCTGCCTTTTGCCTTGGCTCACATTGATTTCCCCTTCCTTTGCTGCCCTTTCTATTCCCAAGCTCAGAAAGAGGCGCAGAGTCAAGGCTTGAAAAGACGATGGAGGCAGACAGGGCTCTGGAAAGCTGTCTGATTGGGAGGTGCAAGTCAGAGGGCCAATTCTCACTTCAGATTTTGTGCAGATACCAGAGACTCTTTTTCCTTTTTTAAAAAACAGAACAAAAACAAAGTTTGCCTACTCAGCTCTGAAGAAATCTGTTCTGTGCTACATGAAGGGACTTGGTGGTCACTGTAGGGGAGATGAAGCCTGTGTCAATGGCTGGATTTGCTACCTCCCAGTCAAAGCAGCAGCTGTCAGTCAAGCTGCCCTGATTCTAAGCACTGCTGCCTGTCATCTGTTGTCATTTCAGCCAGACACAAGACGTGCAGGCAGGAGAAGAGGCTTGCAGAATCTAAACAGCCTGCTAAAGCCCACCAAAAAGAGTCTGGTACAAAAGGGGGCCCAAAGCGGCAAAGGCAAACATGTGGCTTAAGGGGGTGGAGTTATTTACCTAGTATACCCTGTGACCCATATAGCAGGGAGTGACTGGGGGAGGACTTATTGGTGGTGGCTCCTCATCTTTGGAATTCCGTCTTCAGGGAGGCCTGCTTGGCACCTACGCTATTATAATCTAGGAACCAGGTCTAAACATCCCCTCCGGTTTTTTGAGGACCATTAATTTCAGTACTTTTAATCTCTGAGCAGGTTTCAATGGTTTTATAATTATATTAATTAATTAATAAGCAGCTTGTCCTGTAAAAAAAAACACATTAAAAAGTTAAAATAACAATAAGCAGTTTGTGTTCTAGCACTTGTTTGGTGTGTTGTTGATTTAATTTTTTTTTTTTTAACCTATTTTACCTGTTTCATTACCTACCCTGAGTACACATCTCTGCTGATATTAGAAGGTACAGACCATATGAACAAACAAGAACAGACCTATGTTTGAGTTACTACAGATTTAGTATTCTAAAAGCCTAGTTTATTGGTGTGTTATTGTTGCTGTTGTTATACAGTTGGGAATAAAAAAACTGTGGCCAATCTACTGCAAACCACCTAGAGGTCTACTAGTAGATCCCTGGATACCTTCCAACATCCTGGTGAGGAAAATTGGGACACCGGCATTTTTCCTGCACATGCGCACACAGCCTTGGTCATGGAAACTCCCCCTTCAGGGGCAGTCTACCTCATGCGAGAGCACAGGACCAAAAGATGGAACATTTTGGGATCAGATCAGAAGCCAGAGTAGCTTCTTTTAATTCTGAGATGTTCTGCTCAAATCAGGACAGTTGATGGGTATGTCTATGTCCAACCCAAGGGACGCGGGTTGCGCTGTGGGTTAAACCACAGAACCTAGGACTTGCCAATCAGAAGGTCGGCGGTTTGAATCCCCGCGACAGAGTGAGCTCCCGTTGCTCGGGCCCTGCTCCTGCCAACCTAGCAGTTCAAAAGCACGTCAAAGTGCAAGTAGATAAATAGGTACCACTCTGGCGGGAAGGAGTTTCCGTGCGCTGCTCTGGTTCGCCAGAAGCAGCTTAGTCATGCTGGCCACATGACCCGGAAGCTGTCTGAGATGAGCGCCGCAACCCCAGAGTCGGCCACGATTGGACTCTAATGTTTGTGGCAGATCCATGTTTGTCCAGACCAGGATTTCAGAATGCTATAGGCTAAACATAATTAGTCCACTTGAGAACTCAAATCAGGCAGGTTGTTGGAAACAACTCTAGCATAAACCTGGATCCTATTTCCAAGGCCTCTGAACAATACAGGGGACACACACACACACACACACTTCTATGCATGGAAGTCTACTAGACTGGCAGTTAAATGGCATAGGCCAGAAAAAGGTTTACCACTTCATTTGCTCAGATGAGGATGACGACAAAACTGCAGCCCTGTACACATTGACTTGGGAGTAAGTCCCACTGAACTCACTGGGGCCTACTTCTGAGCAGGCATATGCTATAAGGGTGTTAAGCCAAAGCTTTCATGGAAGAAGTGGGCTTTTAGCTAGGGGGGTTTGGAAACACTTTGTTGAAAAGTGCATTGCAGAGGAGAAAGAGATTGCAGCAAGGACTTTAAAAATAATCACAATAAACCCCCTCCTACAAAGTAAGCCTTGCGAAAGTATATGCCCTACTTTTGTGACCTTTCTTTTATTTTATGGGTTTAAAACTAATACTGGCTCCTGAATGTCAGGGCACTATAAAACGCAGCCTCCATTCATTAAAGGATGGTCCACTTGCGTTCTTACAGAATGTTCTTAAAGAGATTAAAAATAATGCATCCCTTAAGCAGCCATACTAGGTGGCTGCTGTAAAAGGAAGCAACTAATGAGCTCTGAAATCTTGGCAGAAAAGCCAGGATAAATTGGGTTGGGTTACAGGGCCATCAAAGTGTTCGATGGAGGGAGACCTGTCTGCTTTCTCAAGAAGGTGCTTGAACAAATCTGCAATAAAGAACCACATGGTGCTTGTTCGAAAAGGAGGAGTGTGTAGCTTTAAAATACCAAATCCTCCATATCCTAAGGTCAGACGTTGGTGGCCTTCACTGCCTGCTGTGGGAGTGACTTTTCTTTTCTCTGCACTTTCTGAAGGGTATAAAGGCACCAGCACAAGTTGGCAGGTTGGCACTCATCCGTTTGATCTTTTAAACCTTTTAAAATTCAAAATCCAATAGTCCAGAGGTTGGGGAGATGGGGTGCTTGATTCAGGGTGCCACCAGCCCTTCTCGTCTGAAGAACAACTGGAATGAGTCTGGTTTTATTTTCACAAAGGGTTGCATGGGTCGAAGCTCAGTTTTCCAGTGGTGAGAAACCATTTTGGGATCCACAGGACAGATCCTTACCAGGATCTGCCTTGTGGGCCAAATTTGACAGGTGGGCAGTCAGGCACCTGGTGTCACAAATGGTGCCAAGTGATTTGGTGCTTTGAAGTCCTGAAGTTGGGTTCAGCAGCATGGGAGAGTTACCTGCAGGGAGCTGAACCAAGCAAGATTCACTACCCTAAACACTGGCTCTTTTGTGTGATGTTTCAGAAGCTATACTTCGGAAAGTGTGTAAGGGGGTCTTTGCAGGTGCTACCTCACAAATGACACCGTGGATGCCCAAAACATCTTCACAGGACAAATGGGGAAGCTTGGCAAGGTCAATTTTGGCCCGTGGGCTGGAGGTTTCCCAACCCTGCCATACGAATCAGAGGCAGAAGATCCAGTGGGGAGACCAAGATAGTCACTGCTGGAGATCACCTTCTCTTTGGACCTCTCCAGTTCGCTATAGCAGATGAGGAGGAAGCAGAGATGAAGGCATAGCCTCTCACACAATCTCTGGAGAGGAGTCTACAGATGACTGCTGCTCTGTTTTAATTTTTAAGTGTAAAAACCTGGTGGTGGTATTTGTTCAGAAAAAGAACTTCCTCAGGACAAGCTTTGATTACTGGGAACTTCTCATCTTACCCAAGCATCTGATACCAGATGCACCATGAGAATTAGATGTGAAAGCTTTCTTTTCTTTCTTTCTTTCTTTCTTTCTTTCTTTCTTTCTTTCTTTCTTTCTTTCTTTCTTTCTTTCCTTCCTTCCTTCCTTCCTTCCTTCCTTCCTTCCTTCCTTCCTTCCTTCCTTTTCTCCCTCCCTCCCTCCCTCCCTCCCTGCCTCCCTCCCTCCCTTCCTTCCTTCCTTCCTCCACTCCATCACAGGCATCTAGTTGGCCACTATGAGAACAAGATGCGGGATTAATGGGCCTTAAAATAAATATTCCATAGCGAGACTCTCTGATGACCTTTCAGCCTGATCCAGCATGCTCTTCTTACATTCTTTTAGCAGAGCAGGGAAACACACAGACGGTGCTGTTGTTGTTTAGTCGTTTAGTCTTGTCCGACTCTTCGTGACCCCATGGACCAGAGCACGCCAGGCACTCCTGTCTTCCACTGCCTCCTGCAGTTTGGTCAGACTCATGTTGGTAGCTTCGAGAACACTATCCACCCATCTCGTCCTCTGTCGGCCCCCTCTCCTTGTGCCCCCCATCTTTCCCAACATCAGGGTGTTTTCCAGGGAGTCTTCTCTTCTCATGAGGTGGCCAAAGTATTGGAGCCTCAGCTTCAGGATCTGTCCTTCCAGTGAGCACTCAGGGCTGATTTCCTTAAGAATGGATAGGTTTGATCTTTTTGCAGTTCCTGGGACTCTCAAGAGTCTCCTCCAGCACCATAATTCAAAAGCATCAATTCTTCAGCGATCAGCCTTCTTTATGGTCCAGCTCTTACTTCCATACATCACTACTGGGAAAACCATAGCTTTAACTATATGGACCTTTGTTGGCAAGGTGATGTCTCTGCTAGCATCCCCCAAAGCTAATAAAATTCCCTTTCTATCCTTCTCCAACTTCTCTCTTCTCTTTTGGTTACATTCCTTCACCCAGCTGTTTCTGCCTCACCCCAGCAGGTGAGGAGTGTGTCATCGCTAGTTGCCATCAGCCATCAAAAACCACCAAGGCACATCTAAACATGCATTTCCTAGCCTGGAGAGTGGAAACTTGGGTTCCTCCAGATGTTGCTGGAGCAAAATTCTCTTCCACCCTGGCCATTGGCCATGCTGGCTGGAGCTGATGGGAATTGGGGTCCAACAGCAACACCTGGGAGACACTGGGTTCCCCAATCCATCCTCGTCATTAATGCCCATGGAGGGAGCTTCTTTTGCCCTTTGTTATGCAAAGATTGCAAGAAAGGATCATCTTCCATATCCAAAGAGGATGCTTACAAGAATAAGCCCCAGGAAGAACCCAGCAAGTTCTAAAAAATAGGCACTAGACGAGAACACTAGGGAAACAAAGGCATATTTTATATGTGTTATCTGAAAGGAAATTGGCTGGAAACGTAGAACCCTACAGTAATTCATGCTGTCTTACGTGGCCTTTGGTATCCAGAAAATCCTCTTAGGGATGAATGTTTCAGCTGTTGAAAATTGTATTGTGTTGTTAGTTTTTCAACTTATCTCCTGAGTTTTCCCTACTGTAAATATCTCTCCCCACCCAATTCATTGCCTTCATAGTCAGGCTGGCCTTTTAAAAACCAAATCTATTTTTGGAAAGAGGTGGGGGCTTGGCACGTCATGTGCCATTTTATTATGTTGTATTTTAATATATAAGTTTTTAAAGTTTCACTGAACATTGTGAGCAGATTGAAACTTGCAATTAAATCTTCTTTTGAAACGGTGCCATTATTGGATGGCTTCTGAAGGTGCTTTAGCTTTATGTGCAAGGCAGAAAATTGGCATAAGTACAATACACAACAAATATAAAGGCAGAGTGTATACCTGTTTGGAATAACAATTGAGTGGAGAGAGGGTTTTCTTTCCCCCCTGCAGGATAACTGAAAATACAAAAATTCCCTGCAAAGCTGCTCCTGGTCTTCCTTTAATTTTCCTAAAGCTGGGCTAATAGGATTGTATTACAGATACAGGCACATTACTTGGTTTTTCTGTGTTAATTACTGTACTCTTAGAATCATAGAACTATGAGGTTAGAAGGGAGCCCAAAGGATCATCTAGCACAACCCCCTTGATCGTTGACCATGAACTGTGTGAGCTTGCTCGGTTGAAAATGAAATGAAGATGTTGTATTGGCGATGGTCCTTTGAGTTGAGGGTGATGATTACATTTCTATCCCACCTTTCCTCCAAAGAGCTTCCTTCCCCCACTTTATCCTCACGACAGCCTTGTGAGGTAGGTAAAGCTGAGTGTGTGTGAGAGAGAATGACTGGCTCAAGGTCACCCAGTGAGCTTCATGGCATGGTGGAGATTTGAATGCCCTGGTCTGTCACCATAAGACTTCTTCTTCTTCTCGTAGCCGAGTAAGATTGTCTTCCATGAACACAGTCTTAACGGTGAGTCCATAAGTTACTGTGGAGGCCAATTCTGGATCCACACGTCCTTCCACAGTGGGGACATAGGTTTCTGGGTGGGAGCTGATCACAGTGAGGGTTTGCCAAGTGTGCCTTCCTCTTAGCATGTTTCTCCCTTTCATCCTGAGTTCGAGCATATTCAAAGTTCATGACACCTTTGGTAAAGGCTGTTCTCCAATTGGAGCACTCGCAGGCCAGTGTTTCCCAGTTGTCGGTGTTTATACTACATTTTAAAAGATTTGCCTTGAGACAGTCTTTAAACCTCTTTTGTTGACCACCAGCATTATGCTTTCCATTTTTAAGTTTGGAATAGAGTAGTTGCTTTGGAAGACAATAATCAGGCATCCAAACAACATGACCAGTCCAACAAGGTTGATGTTGAAGAATAATCACTTCAACACTGGTGATCTTTGCTTCTTCCAGTACACTGGCTACGTCATCCCTGGCTTCCCATATGCAAGTCGTCTCTTGAAACTGCAGTCACCAAGTGATGCACATAAACATTGCCATGCTGATTAATGAGTCATTGCACTTCCACGACCATCCTATGTGCTGAGACATACCAGGGGTGTCTGCAGAAATAATTTGGTGGGTGGTGGGAGGAGGCAAGGGCTGTGACATGCAGTTTTCAGATTATACCACTGATAATGCCGCACTGTTAAAAGGTGTTTACGGCAGTTTCATCTGAGATTGGAAGGAGTCCCTGGAATTCTTCATGTACAGATTCATCCCCATCACTTTCTTCCACAAATCTTACACCCAGAGATAGTTATTGTATTCCAGAAATATCTGCTACTTCACCTGCTAAAATGGAGAACCACTTGTTTAGCCTTCACAAACAAAACAAAGGTCTATTGTGTTACCTGTAAGGTAAAAAGAAGGTAAAGGTAAAGTACCCCTGGACAGTTAAGTCCAGTCAAAGGCAGCTATGGAGTTGCTCATCTCACTTTCAGGCCGAGGAAGCCGGTATTTGTCCACCAACAGCTTTCTGGGTCATGTGACCAGAATGACTAAACCGCTACTGGCACAACGGGACACCATGATGGAAACCAGAGCGCATGGAAACACTGTTTACCTTTCCGCCACAGTGGTACCTATCAATCTACTTGCACTGGTGTGCTTTCGAACTGTTAAGTTGGCAGGAGCTGGGACAGAGCAACGGGAGCTCACTCCATCATGGGGATTCGAACCTCCGACCTTCCGATCAGCAAGCCCAAGAGGCTGAGTGGTTTAGACCACAGCGCCACCCAGACCTAGAAACACAAAGCAGCAGTAAATGTGGATGAGTCCTAGGGATCTCTAAGACAGAATTCTCACCAGCCTCAACAAACTACACATCTAGGATTCTCACAGGACATTGCAGTGCAAATATGTCCTTGGTAAAAGTTTTAATCCTGCCTTGCAGTGTTCACCTAATTAGTCTACTTTGCTGGAAATCGTGCAGCCATTAGCAAAGTAATTGCTGAGCCTTCGCCAAAGCCTGGTGTTAACAACCTTAATGCTCCAAACAGAAGCCAAAGATCTTAAGTAGTCAGAAATTATCTCGACCTTGGAATTTCTGGGACCTAGTGTTGCCAGCGGGGGATGGAGAGAACAGCTTGCCTTTTTAAAGTTACCGTAAGGATCTCTGTGTGCATGGCTCTTTTGCCAAAAAACCATCCATATAACCCTACCTCGTTTTCAGAAATAGACCAGATTCTTTTAGCACTGAAGGCAAAGGGAACACCACTCTGGAGAACAAGAGCTCAGGATATAATCTTCAACCATGGAGTGGAGTACCTGCAGGCAGGTGAAGTCGTACATAATAATTACCTGCTTCTTACGCAGAGCTTCATGCCATCTGTTAGCTTTAATATTTTACATTGCCCGATTAACCCAAATGGGTTGGTGATTACAAGAGAAATTAATGCATATCCTCAATGTCTCTGTCTTAGATTACAAGATCGTAGAATTTTAAATGCAGACCAGGGACAGGGGTGGGAGGGGGAGAAATCTGATTCAGTTCTCATTTAAAGGCAAACTTACCTGATTTGCACTTTCGAAAAAAATAGGCAAACTGAAACACAGCTCCCCCCCTTCAAAATTCACACTTCTCCAACTTTTTCAGTGCAGTTCTCCAGCCATGTAATATGTTCAAAATCCGCATACTAGAAAAAAGTTTGCATATAAATGAACGTATTATTGAAAATAACATCAAAATGTGTTATATCTGGGGGGGGGAGGTGTGTGCCAGTGTGGTGTAGTGGTTAAGAGTGGTAGACTCGTAATCTGGGGAATCAGGTTCGCGTCTCCGCTCCTCCACATGCAGCTGCTGGGTGACCTTGGGCTAGTCACACTTCTTTGAAGTCTCTCAGCCCCACTCACCTCAGAGAGTGTTTGTTGTGGGGGAGGAAGGGAAAGGAGAATGTTGGCCGCTTTGAGACTCCTTCGGGTAGTGATAAAGCGGGATATCAAATCCAAACTCTTCTTCTTCTTCTCTTCTTTGCAAAAAGCTGCTTATTAGGCAAAATTTCATACAAAAAAAGTGTGTGTGTTAATTTGCAGTAAAATGATGTTGAATTTTCATGCTGCTGCTTTTTTTAAATGAAAACTTACGCAGAAATGGGGAGAACCAAACTTAAGACTGGTGAAATGAGAAACTGGCAGAAACCAGACTGACATGTTTGCCAAATCCAGACATAGGTTATACAGAAATGAGCGAATAATGTTTATATATTTATTTTCCATTCCACCTTCCTCTAGAAGTCTATGTCTATTGTAAGCATATGTCTGTCTCAGGAGACAATGGAGGAGTGCGCCTTTGGGGGTGAAGTCAAACTGTTGGAAGGTTTAGCTAAAGTGGTACCTCAGGTTAAGAACAGTTTCAGGTTAAGAACGGACCTCCAGAATGAATTAAGTTCTTAACCCGAGGTACCACTGTACTAGGGGCCGTGCCCCAGCTCATGTCGCTTGCCAACATCTCCCTTGGCAAACCCCTGCACTCTCCTTAGATCAGGGATGGGGAGTCTTTTTGCATTTGTGCCTTGGGCCAACGTTGACAAGTGAGTGGGTCCACTCTGCTGTGACGATGAAGGAAGAAATATTCCCCTTCCCACCTTTCACATAAGCTGGCAGGGCTCAGGGCACGATGGTGGATCTCCCATGTTGTCCCACTTTGAGATTGCTGGATGGAAATCTGGCCCATATCTGAGGAGATAAATGTTAGAAATGTTGACCACAAGCCTCCTCTCTGTTGTTTGTTTGTTAAAAATTAGCCGTATCTTCATCTCATACCCTTCATAAATCCTCTGCAGGAGACAAAACATATGGTAGCATGGTTCCGCTTGCCTCTTATGAAATGTCAGGATGTATTTTCTTGTCTTGTTTTTCAAATTAATTAGCACTCGCTGCTTTTGGGGGGTTTCATACTTTAAAAAAAACCAACAACTCTCCAGCCTGCTGGGACATCTTTTGCAGACAGCGAAGCCATGTTTTTTTTGGGGGGGGGGAGGAGAGAGAGAGAGAGAGAGAGAGAGAAAGAAAGAAAGAAAGAAAGAAAGAAAGAAAGAAAGAAAGAAAGAAAGAAAACCTGGCTTCCTCAAGACCTCTCTGGTGCGCAGAGGATAAAGTGTTTGCTTGCAATACGTAAACTACTTTCACATTTTCTTACTGGAAAAGTTCAGGAAAAGCACCTGCTGGGGTTGGAATCGGCAAAGGGCTTATCCACACTAACTTTTGGCCCTGCTCTTTCCAGACAGATGCCTGCACTTTATCGCTCTGTGTCCAAGTGTGTGGGGTGGGGTGCATGCAATTGGCTGTGGTTGCATCGAGTGGGGCGGCCAATTTGCGGGCAGGCTGTAGAGTGACTGGCGGCGGTGACCCCCTCCCCCCAAAAGCTGAAAAACTGGGCAATCTCCCCCTCTCAAAAGCTCAACAACTTTGGGCAATTCCCCCCTTTTTTTTGTTGCTGTCCAAAAAAATAGAGGTTGACTTATACATGGGGGCATGTTATACACAGGAAAATACGGTAGCTAGCTGGGATTGATGGGCGTTGTCCAAAACATCCACTGGGCACCAGGTTGTCAAAAGCTGGGCAAGGATGCCCTTTCCGATAGTTTTTTTCCTGGGCCAGATGCCAAGAAAGGCATTAAAATTTCACCATCAAAAACAACATTCATTAGTTTCCCTTCCTCCTCATTCCCTTTCATTATATGAGCTCAACGCCCTCCGCTGACCTGCTAAACAGCAGCTTTCTTGTGTGCTAATAACTGCTGGGAGGATTTATTTTTATTGCCTCCATTTCGTTGTTGTTGCTTTTTTAAAGAAAGAGAGAGAATTTCCAGGCTCTGTTTGATTCCTTAGGTGATATCGGTTGTTTTTCCTTCCTGCCCTGGCTTAGCGTATTTCCCTTTCACAGGACTCAGCTATACAGCCACAAATAAAACATTTTAAGTGTGTTGTAAAGTGCAATGTACAGAAATGACACTAGATGGCGATGGTGAGCTATGGCAAATTCAATATATATTTTCAAAATGTTTTTTATAAAAGCATTTTCACTTTTGGCACGCTGCCCACCTGCGACTCCCAAGCCTCCCCCAAGCTATCAAAACGAAGGGGGAAGGGGATAATGGTGCTGGCAAAACGGCGCAGTCCCCCCCCCTTCCCCGGCGGCTCGGGGTAGGCTTGAGAGTCGTGGGTGGGCAGCGTGCCGAATGTCACCCCCCTCAGTGAGGGCACCTGGGGTGGTCCGCTCCCACCGCCCCCCTTCCTATACCCCTGCACACCCCTGCACACTGTTTCATCCCTTTCCTGAGACTGGCGGCTGCTACTTCTTCTTCTTCTTCTTCTTCTTCTTCTTCTTCTTCTTCTTCTTCTTCTTCCAGTGGTACCTTGGGTTAAGTACTTAATTCGTTCTGGAGGTCCGTTCTTAACCTGAAACTGTTCTTAACCTGAAGCACCACTTTAGCTAATGGGGCCTCCTGCTGCCACTGCGCCACCGGAGCACGATTTCTCTTCTCATCCTGAAGCAAAGTTCTTAACCTGAAGCACTATTTCTGGGTTAGCGGAGTCTGTAACCTGAAGCATATGTAACCCGAGGTACCACTGTATTATTTTAATAATATGAAAGCAGCTATCAGGCTCTGGTTGCCGTTCTTCCCTTAGTAAAGGATGCTACAATTAATCAGCCAACACTTTCAGGTCTTTCCAGAGAAACGTTGCTGTTGTTTGCACCATGAAGGTGCTGTTGTCATTCATCTGTGCCAAATCCAGATGTCTTCCCTAAAGAAATCTGTTGTCGGGGGACCCTCAGGCTATCAAAGGAGAGGTTCCAAGGACTGGGTGAGATTTGAAATATATTGAGGCACAATGAGGAGCAGGAGGATCGTGTTTAGCTCTTTTTCTGCACACAGCTACTCAAAGAGAGAATATTCAGCTAATTATCCTGTCCAGTTTCCCCTTAGGGGAAGTGCATTATAATGATTCGGAACAGGAACATGAGAAGAAAACTGCTACATCAGACCATCTAGGTCAGCGTCGTGTTTTCTGCAGCAGCCAACCAGATGTGCCAGCTGTTGGCCAATTCCGTGTTAGGGATCATTAGGAAGGAAATGGAAAGCAAAACCACCGGAATCCTAATGCCATTATACAAATCTATGGTGCAACTGCACTTGGGATACTGTGTCACTTTATGTCAAAAAGGATATTGCAGCACCCAGGGATATGGCAGGATCCTATGTTCCTTTCTTCTTCTGCTTAATAATAATAATAATAATAATAATAATAATAATAATAATTTTGTTATTTATTCCCTACCTGTCTGGCTAGGTTGTCCCGGCCACTCTGGGTGGTTTCCGATACATATAAAAACAGAATAAAATATCAAACATTAAAAACTTCTCAATACAGGGCTGCCTTCAATTGCATAGTCTGATGGGAGGGCGTCCCACAGGGAGGGTGCTACCACCGAGAAGGCCCTGTAACTGGTTCCCTGTAACTTCCCACAGTGAGAGAACCACCAAAAGACACTCCAACTTGTTTCAGTTGAAAATAGGGACATCCCATTCCATAACAATAATTTTACTATTTATACCCCACACATCTTATTTGGTTGCCCCAGCACTCTGGACAGCTTCACACATACATAAAAACATAATAAAACATTACACATTTTAAAAAACCCAACCTTCTCGACACAGGGTTGCCTTCGGAAGGCTCGGGGTTTGGATAACTCCATTCTGGGATCAAATCAGAAACCAGAATGGCTTCTCTAAATCAGGGACATCCCTGGAAAATAGGGACACTTGGAGGGTCTCCACCAAAAGACCCTCAGAGATGGACCTTAGTGTCTGGGCTGAACAATGCTTCTCAGGGCATTGTTTTTTTCCTTCCCCTCTATATTACAAATGAAAAAAACCCAACACTTTATATTTTCTTGGAACCATAATATTTACTGATGAGTGGATCACAGTTATGGGAACAAAAATGAAATGAAAAACACTGCAATCTTGCGTATCAGAGAGAAAATAACTACCTGGCATTTTGCTCGACAGGCGCATTTGTCTTCGCAGTCTGGTTGGCATATGTCTTTGAGAAAATAAATTGTTCTCCTCCCTTTCGCTACCTGATCCCTGGCAATTATTGCTGCCAGCAATCTAATTATGCTAATAGGCAGGGGCCAAAATGCATACTAAGTAGTCAGCAGTTCCAGTGGATGGACAGCAGTGGGCCAGCCTTCCCCAAAATTTCTAATCAAATTTTTTTTTGGGGGGGGGGCGGAATAATTGACATTGCTACAAAACAGAGAGCAGCAAAAAGTGGCCTGAGAGTATAAATGGGCCTCTTACATGTGTACTTTAAGTATCTATACAAACTCAATGAGAGGTATATGAGCTTGCAGTATTTTACTTGATGCTCTTTCAAGATATCTTGAAAAGATATCTATCCATATTCTGCAAATAAATAAATAAATGATACTATACTATACTATGAAATGTTTACATGTTTCTTTGATTGTCCTTGAATTTTCTCGCCACACTTGCTATCCTCTCTTGCACACCAGTGTGGCATGCCACACCCTTCAAGAACCACTGCAGCCTAACCACTACACCACACTGTCTCTCGTCACGCTTCCCCTCATGTAGATTTCTCAAAGAAGGCCCCAAATTGTGAAATTAATGCTTCGTCCAGGAAGGCCCACCTGGCTCCAACTTCATCATCCTTCTGGCCCCCAGGCAAAGACATTCTTACGCTCCTGGGCATTTGGGCAGCATTGATTTTCTGACTCTTAGTGGGTTATTTTAGGTGTTCTTTAAGCAGCGGCTGGGGAGGTTATTTCCTGTTGTCAGGTGATTTTTGCAGATGAACACTTTTAGGATAGCTGTTTCATTTTAATAGATCTTCCCCTGCATATTATAGTTTGTATGTTATTGTAAATCGATTTGGGACTGCTGGCAGCATGAAGAGACAAATGAATTGACTGAACTGAATTGTACAGGCATCTGCTTAACCGCTGTGGGGAGTTGGGATGATGGACTAGACGGGCCTTTGATGTGATCCAGCAGAGCTCTTCTTATGTTTTTTATGTTACTCAGAGAGGGGCATTTTGAAGGCAGTTTGCATCGCTGTACAGCAAGCAGCTGTCAGGGCTGGGGAAATCAGAAATCCAATGCCACACACACACACACACACACAGGACTTCCCTTGTGCATACCTAATTCATCCCTTACCACTTCACAACCCAGGCTATAAAAACTGTGAACTTCACAAACGGACTTAAGGGAATGAGGATCATTGCAGTGATAATAATAATGAGGGTGATACAATTGAAATGGACAAGGGGTCGTTGAGGGTGCAAAGCTGGAAAGGACAGTGAAAGCAGACGGGGAGAAAAGCATGACGGCATGTCACATTGTCACGCCGACTGTCACAGATCGATACCGGCAATGATAATTAATATCCTCCATGCTCAGAAGATGGGGAAGGGGGGGATGTGTGAGCATCGCAACCTGCTTGACAGGGGACAGTTCTTTTAAGAACGGAAGGAATGCTAACACCATGTTGGTCACCTTGAGGTTATTTGCAGTCGCTGTAGCTGCTGCCTGACTTTTCGGTGACATATGATAGCTACAGAGTCCACAAACCTGCTGTCAGTCTTGGTCTGGAATTGCACACCTGGATGGACCCGTTAATTTAAACTCAAGATTGTAGCTGAGGCATCATAAACATTTTATTGTTTTATTTATTAAACTTATTAGTCTTTTTTTTAATCAAAAGGAACTCAAAGCGACTTACAGCAACAGATAAATAACACCTAGACTGAAACTTTGTTGTTGTTGTTTAGTTGTTTAGTCGTGTCCGACTCTTCGTGACCCCATGAACCAGAGCACACCAGGCACTCCTGTCTTCCACTGCCTCCCGCAGTTTGGTCAAACTCATGCTGGTAGCTTCGAGAATACTGTCCAACCATCTCGTCCTCTGTGGTCCCCTTCTCCTTGTGCCCTCCATCTTTCCCAGCAATAGGGTCTTTTCCAGGGAGTCTTCTCTTCTCATGAGGTGGCCAAAGTACTGGAGCCTCAGCTTCAGGATCTGTCCTTCCAGTGAGACCTCTGGGCTGATTTCCTTCAGAATGGAGAGGTTGGATCTTCTTGCAGTCCATGGGACTCTCAAGAGTCTCCTTCAGCACCGTAATTCAAAAGCATCAGTTCTTCGGCGATCAGCCTTCTTTATGGTCCAGCTCTCACTTCCATACATCACTACTGGGAAAACCTTAGCTTTAACTATACAGACCTTTGTTGGCAAGGTGATGTCTCTGCTTTTTAAGATGCTGTCTAGGTTTTGATGCTGTCTGGGATTGAAACTACCACAAAGCAAAAGAGAGAAAAAAAACCTAAAACATATTCAGGTTTTAATAAAAGGCAGGATTAAAACATCCCACTCGCTGAAGGAGGCCACAGATAATTATACGCCAAAGGCCCGTGGAAACATAATGCTTTTGTCGGGCACCTGAAGATAAGTATTGGTCGTACCAGGCAAGCCTCCCAAGGGAGAGCAATCCACAAGTGTGGTATCTTAGGCTGAGAAAAGGTGACTGGTCTAAGGAGCTTCGTGGTTAACTTGGGTCTTCCCAATCCTAGTCCAACACTAAAGGGTCACCAATGTGTCCACAAAAGGTCTAAGTAAAAAGCCCTCAAAAATCCAGTGAACAAGAGAGCTCTGTTCTATGAGCAAACGTGGCAGTGGACGATGTAGGTATCTTTTTCCATTGAAATGGGGCGTGTCCACACTGTTTCAAATTCCTGGCTCTTTTAGTCGCCATTTTGTGTTATGCCATGGCCCCACCACCATTTTGTCTTATGGCATACCACCACCCCCAGCAACACACACATGGCAGCCATTTTGTGACTGGCATCCATGGCACTTCCTCAGAATTCCAGATGGGCCCACTGGCCCAAAAAGATTGGTTATCCGCGCTCTGAACATTGCATCACATATTTTTAAAGAAGTGAGGCAGCCCAAATGAGGGATGAAGGACAGACAAGACTGACATGTGAACCAGCTCACGGCTAATAATGTCTTGTCACGTAAATTGCAACACTGTATGCAGCTGGGCGTGCATCATGGGTAAAAAGGCTACTGCAACTTCTGATTTATATGTCTGTCTTTAGATGAAATTCTTCTGGTTCAAGAAACATAGAAAAGCATCAAACACTTTGAGGTGAAAGTGAAGATATTCAGCCATTTTTAAAAACTGGGGTGAAGGAGGAAGAACTTCAGATGGGTATCCCATTCTAAAAGCTGGAGAGAGATCACCAGGTATCAGGGAAACATCTTCTGATACTTCACATTGATGAAACAAATCAACAGAAGGCTTTCAGCCAAATATATAAGCATCTCTAACAATATATATATATATATATATATATATATATATATATAGATAGATAGTGTGTGTGTGTGTGTACACACCCAGCTAGATGAATGGAGTATAAATAAATTATCATCATCATCATCATCATTATTTTGCTATTTGGTGATATTTTCCTCTGAAGAAGAGATTTGACCCGAAAATCATTGTGCTATTAAAACATTAATTGAATAGGGTGTTACTAGGAACCTGAAAGACATTTCTTTCCCACTTAGCTGCTGTTCTCTGTACTTCAACTTTAATTATAGATACACTTTAAATACCAGGCTTATAATTTAGTGATTGCGATTTAAATTTTAACACAGTGCTGGTCACCTCCTTCTCCTTTCAAGCCCTTTTTAAACAAACTTGTGTTTAGCAACTTTTAAAACGGCTTCCTCCATCCAGCAAAATTAGGCATGTTTTTAACTCTCTTTTTAAAAGGGGATTTAGCTTTGTTTCCGTGCAAGCTCTGATATTTGTCAAATGCTGGCTTGGACGTTTGAACTTTGGGTGGTAATAAAAGAAAAGTGGAGGTGGGAAAGAAGAGGCACCGACATTTCTGCGGAGACGTAGCGGGAACATCACGTTGCAGGCAGCGTGAAAGAATAATGAAGAGACGGCTGGAGAATTACGGCTGTACTGCCAAGCCTAGAAAAACTGCATGTACCATTTTTCACCATTGCGCACAGTTAAATTAGTGCAATGCAGCTGGGGAGCCTGATAAATGGCCAGTAATATATTTATATTTAATGATACTAACTTTTTCGCTTTCAAGAAAAGGTGAAAGATGGAAGCAGCACCAGAGAATGGGCATAGCAAGCAGTGATGGCTGGTGGAGTGGAAGGCATGTGTTAAGCATAGCAATCTGATTCACTGAAATTGTAAGTGCTTGTATGCATTACTATGTGTTTAAATTTGTCAGGTTGGTAACTGAATTCTGGAGAGGTCTCTAGTAGTTCTCATAACTAATGTTGGTCACATGGGAGGTATTTAGTGAAGGAGAAACTCCATTTTACGTGAAGCGAGGTGACTGTTTTATTTTATTTTTTTAAATGAATATTTATTAAATTTTCCAATTTTATATAAAGACAAAAAGAAAAAGAAAAAGAAAAATATTAAAAACAATTCAGTTTCAATAACAGTTTTTCAGTCCCATGTTTCTTTGACTTCCTCATACCTCCCCTTCTTGTTCTCTAGTTCAATTTGTTAATTCAGCAAATCCTAATCTCTTAACATTCCTTTTAAAATATCACCTTATTTTCCACTCAACTTTTTTTTTTTTAATTTAGTAACAAAAACCATTATAATCCCCATTATCTTTATCATAACAGCTGGAGACCACCAAAGTTCAAACCAACATCTTTTCAAAGTTCATTAATTTTATAATATTTCTGTAGATATTCCTTAAATTTCTTCCAATCTTCTTCTGCTGACTTTTCTCCCTGGTCGCGGATTCTGCCGGTCATTTCTGCCAGCGAGGTGACTGTTTTAGAATCCATGGTGAACACTGCTAAGTTGAATAGAGTGTTGGAGTTCTTCTCCTCTGCTTGAAAGAAGGTTTTGGGGGATTTCTGAAGTTTTTCAGGCTCTGAGAGGTTCTTTAATGAGAAGTTCAGCAAACAGTTTGTGCCAGGGGGAGCCGACATGGTGTTCTTCAGATATCAGACTACAGGCTACCAGCCAGCTCAGCCAATAGTAAAGGTTGAGGGACACTGTAGTCCACAAATGGATGGCAAGAAGGCTTTCCCCCCCCCAGCCACAACTTGTCAGAACTCAGTTCTGGCACTTCTCAGGTAGGCACCGTTGCCATTATAAAAGAACAAGGGGTGTGTTCATGGTGAGTTCTGACACATCTTTTTCTAGAAAAACAGTTAAAAAGGTAAAGGTAAATTTATGTACTAGAACAGTAGGCAAGTAGGATCCTAGAATGCAACAACTGATTGGCCTGCAGGAAAAGACCAATCAAGCTCCATGAGGGAAGCAGAATCAGCCAATCAGACAGGACTCATTGTGTAAATAATGTATATAAAAGCCTGAGGTTTGGGGGGCAATTCAATCACTGTTTTACAAGCTGCAATAAAGAGCATGAAATCACTACAGGTCTCTGAGTATATTTCAGTAAAGGACCCCTGGACGGTTAGGTACAGACTCTGGGGTTGTGGAGCTCATCTTGCTTTCAGGTCGAGGGAGCCAGCGTTTGTCCACAGACAGTTTTCCGGGTCATGCAGCCAGCATAACTAAACCACTACTGGCACACGGAGGACCATGACGAGTGCCAGAGCTCACAGAAACGCTGTTTACCATCCCGCCACAGCGGTACCTATTTATCTACTTGCACTGGCCTGCTTTCGAACTGCTA
The DNA here is from genome assembly GCF_964270895.1 of Podarcis filfolensis. Lineage (NCBI taxonomy): Eukaryota > Metazoa > Chordata > Lepidosauria > Squamata > Lacertidae > Podarcis > Podarcis filfolensis. The sequence continues at coordinate 106,851,676 of NC_139606.1, forward strand.
GGTTGGCAGGAGCTGGGACAGAGCAACGGGAGCTCACCCCGTCGTGGGGATTTGAACCATCAACCTTCCGAACAGCAAGCTCAAGAGGCTCAGTGGTTTAGGCCACAGCGCCACCCGCGTCCCTCTAGAAAAATAGCAATGGGTGGCACCTGCCTGGTTTATGCAGACACACAACACCCTTACTCCCCCCCCCCTTAAATTTACAAACAGACATTTAAAATATTAGAAAAATTGTCCTTCCCATCTGTACAGAAGAACTTGAAGCCTCTTATCCATAACACCAACTTGGAGCAAAAGGCTCTGCCATACACCCCCCCCCCCAATATCTCTGTTATAATTGCTTCTTTTGTGTTTTAATATGTGGGCCATTCTACGCTGAAAAGCGGCATACAAATATATATATATAAGTCAACTAGTAGATATGGAGAAAATTCCTTACTAATGAATTTGTAAAGTATTTTAACTGTACACTCCTATACATGTCTACTCAGAAGTAAGGATGTAAGGTGGCATTGTTTTCCCTTCTGCCCTTTTATTCATCACATGCAGCAGTTTTGGTTCCACTGCAATTTGTCTTCCACCCAAAACTGTATAATTTGTCTTGCTTTGGCAAAATTACATCGTATGTAATTTACATCGCCTGGACGGCCCAGGACCTCCATGCACACTGCCCAGGCTTGCTCCAAAGAGAGGTCTCTTTGGTGCTGCAAACACCGCTAAGGCACCATGGGAGGCAGCAGTTACTGGTTTCTGCAGCCACAGCAGGCGCTGTGATTCTCCAGCGGTTTGACTTCACCCCTGGAGGCACACTTCATTGTCTCTCAAGACAGACAGATGCCAACAACATTGTTCAATCCCATTCATCTAAATGCAAACACAACACAAATCTGGCAGGGACGTGGGCAGGGGACTTAAGGATCATATTCACTGAATTGCTTTCCATTCCAGACACGGGGCAAATAAGCTATCACCGACAATTTCTGCTCCCATTTCCATTTTTGTCAGAATTCCCCAACATCCCTGCTCAGAAGTAATACACTGAGTTCAGTACGCTTACTCCCGTTTAAGTGGGTACAGTGGTACCTCGGGTTACAGATGCTTCAGGTTACAGACTCCGCTAACCCAGAAATAGTACCTCAGGTTAAGAACTTTGCTTCAGGATGAGAACAGAAATTGTGTGGTGGCAGCAGGAGGCCCCATTAGCTAAAGTGGTACCTCAGGTTAAGAACAGTTTCAGATCAAGAACAGACCTCTAGAACAAATTAAGTTCTTAACCTGAGGTACCACTTTATTTAGTGTAATTTTAAGGTCTTATATATATAATAAATGTTCATAAATGTAACAAGAAAACACGTACATAAATATCTAACCCACATGTCTGAAACAGCACAGGAAGACAGTCCTGAAACCATTTTGACTTCCAAACTGACCAAATGTTTCTCTGCAAGGAGGGAGGGGGTGAGGGAACCTTCCCAATGTCTCAGGAATTATGTGATTACCATCTCAAAGGCCTTATGTTTAATGTCCAATATGCCCAGGTTGGAACGCTAAAATAAAAATAAAAATGAAGATGTCTGAATAAAATAATTAAAGTTGTAGAGCACCTCGATTTAAATTGCTACAATGAGGCCCCATATGAGACAGGTCAATTTTAATCCATTGTGGAAATTCTGTATCGGTCTTCTGCGCCTGATGAGATCTGACCGTTTGCTGGTTTTATAGTAATTCTCAAGTGCTTCAGGACCCTCTTGAACTGAAACATTTCCCTCCACTGCCGCAGGACTGAGCCGCGATGGGAAAAGAAGAAGAAATATTTCAGATTTAGAGGCGATTAATTGTGAAGCCTGACCGCTACGCAGGAGAAAATCTCATTTCAGTGGCAAGTCTTCTGTCATCCCGGCACCCAAAGGACATGTGAAAACATCTGGCAAATCTTTCAGTGAGGGCCTGCATCAATCGTATCTAAAGCAAGGTACAAGGTGTGGTTAAGGGCCCATCTGCCGTGTGCATTTAAAGTAAGGTTATCACCCATCCTGTATAATACAGGATCGTCCCTTACTTAAATGTAAAATGCTATGTCCTGTATTGATTAAATGTGGGTGCCTGGCGCACGCTTGTGACATCACACATGCGTGTGATGTCACACATCGTCGCTGCAGCAGGAGGGTCCAATGAAGGGGGCCCTCCATTGCAGCGGGAGGGCCCAAAGGAGCCACCCCACTGCAGCATGCAATGTGTTGGGTGGCCCAGCCGAGCACCCACAGTAAAGGTTTTATGGGTGCCTCAGTGTCGGAGGTTCCGTACGACCGAGCTGAAATAGCTTTCTTCCATGTCGTATCTTCGGAATCCATCAGGCTCTCCTCCTCCGACGGTGATTAACGACCTAAGCCTTTAATGAGGCTTCAGGCACGTTCCCATTTACGCAGAGTATCCAAACAGCAGCAGCAGAGCGAGAAATGTGTGCTACATCGCTATGTTTATTACTAACTACGCAGGACAGAAAAGAATATGCATCTGCTCTCTGTGAGAGACAGGGAACAACAGGGAACAAAGAAACAGGAAACCAGTAACATCAACATCCGCCTCCCGCCTCCCGTGAGACTTCCAACAGTCTGGAATGTAAACAGAGTCTTGTGACTCCAAAAACTGCACAGTGGCATAACAGAAATCTAACACGCAGCACCCTCCCCCAAGATAGTGCCTAGGTTTCCAAATGTTGCAATGCAGTTCTCCAGACAAGTTACATAACCAAAAATGAACATGCTAGGGGGAAGGGTGCATGAAATTGCATATATTGGTAAGAATATGCATTAGGTTAGGAGAAATCACTTTACCTATATGTCTTTATTAGGCAAAAAAAATGCACCTGTCAGGAAAAATACACACTAAATTACTACTGAATTTTCATGAGGATTTCTATTTAAAAACAAAATGCAAACTGCTGTGGAAATGTGGAGACTTACGGTTTTTAAACATGGGAAACCAAAATTGATAAATTCACCCATCCCTACCTGCATGTCTGCTGCAAGAGCCTCACTACAACTGGGTATTGGGTGTAGTTTTTTAATGCTAAAACTGGTAGTGCTCAACCCTTTGAGATGAGCCTTTGGGATATAGACAGAAGCAGATAAAGGAATCACAGAAGCTGTGCTTTCTGGTCTTTAGGTGCCTGGTGCAAGCTGTTTATTTGCTTCGAGACCAATAGGCCGTTCCCCTTGGAGATTTCTGTGGAGAGACTTTCTCCCAAAGGAGCCTCCTCAAAGGTCACAGGGAAAATCCCCTTTGTATTCCTCTCGCACAAACTAGAAACAATCACCTATTTTGGTTGTGCCTTTTATCCCCCTCCACAAACTCCGTAGAGAGAGGGAGTTGCTATTTTTAGCAAAGCTTCCGCTCCAGTAAGAAGCTGGTTTTAATATTAAATAAAAGTAGGTTTTCAAATACAGCCCACGGGCGATGCACTCTGTGCTTTTTACCTTAAAAAGCAGTTGTGTCGAATAGGCAAAATTAGTACCTTCAAATACTTTCCTCCTTGCTCTGCACCACTATTATTCATTAGTACCAGAGCCCAGTGCTGCTTGTAGAGTTTCCTGAGACCGGTTTTATTTTATTTTTTAATCTAACAAGTGGAGTTCTCATCCTCATAACTGTATTCTCCACCAAAACAAGAAGATTGCCTTTTAAAAAATGGATGTGTTGGGACTTGGATGACTCTGTTGGAGATACAAATGCACACATACATTCCACTGGGGAGGCCATGTGTCTTCCTTTGCAGAGGACAATCCTCTGAAGGGGTGGCCAATGCCAACCTGGGTGAAAGATGAAGACCTATAGCACCTGGGAAACAAACAGGCACACAGGTCACTGGTTGCAGTCTTGCCCACTATGGAGAGATGGATTCCTTTTCTATTAAAATTATAATAGTATTTTTTCTACCTTTGTATATGCGCATGTAAATTAGCATACACACATATTCTGGGAATCTGTATTCTCTTTTGCCCACTGCCCCGCTCGTATTGCATGTCTGCATTATTATTATTATTATTATTATTATTATTATTATTGGACAATGTGTAAGTAGTCTTCCACACAGACCTTTACATCAATGTGCATACCCTCCAACATTTTGGTCCCCAAAAATCAGGACATCAGAAGGACGTGCCTGTTGCGATGGTTTGACCCCTTTCCGTTTGAACAGTACAAATTTTACAACCACCCTCCATATCTCCTCAAAATCATTTCTCCTGTATATTCCCCATCTTACCTTAATGGCACATGTTAATTTATCATTAATAGCTAAATCCCACACTTCTTTATGCCATTCTTCTATTTTATATTCTGCTTGCCCCTATCACAATTCATGCAGCCCTCAATAAATTTGTGAGCAAGTCCTTTCTAGCCCGCGAACCTTCCACCCCATCGTAAATTGATAACAATGCTACTTCTGGACTTTTGGTAAGCTTTTACCCAGTGATTTCTGTTATCTCCTTAAACATCCTTTGCCAAAAAATTGTACATATTTACACTCCCACATGTGAACATAATTCCCAGATGTGCCAGAGTTGAGCACCTTCCGAGGACTCACACCAGAGCGCTAGACCAAAAAAAGGACATTCTGGGATGCAAACAGAAGTTGGGATTGGTTTCTGTCCCAGGATGTCCCACTTAAAATGGGACAGTTGTGGGTGTCTGCTTCAAGAGGTCCCTCAAGGTGATGCTGAGCACACGTTCCAGGACCCGCTGCCTGTTCCTCAAGGCCCTCAACCTGTGCAATGTCTGATTTATCTTCCAAAGACTCAATGTCTGGCACCGGGTGACAGCTAGACATGGCAGTGCCTCGCACAGATGACTGCACTATAAGAGGAGGCCACTTTTATCTGGGACCCTGCTCTGTGTCACGCTGAGCATCGTGATTAATCTGATGCTTCACTTACAAAGGGCTCTCTCAGCATAAGTCATACTCAACTCTTAACAATAGCCAAGTCCCATTTTTACTAAATATAAATGACCTTATCTTGAAACGGAAGCGTTCGCAGTGTTTTCGATAATGCAAGCACTTCTTGGGCAACGTTTAGTGAACACTTCATTAAATTGTCCGGGATCTACAAGTGACAAGACGAATGCACTCATCTCTGCGGAGGAAATAAATGGAAGCAGAAGTCATCTATCCTTCGGACAAGCTTTGCATGACAGGAGACACATGTTTAACTTATAGAGCAAAGAACCAGAAATTACAGCAGAAGAAGCAGCTAGGAATATTGCATTAGCGGAGAGTCACAAAACACATCGATCATTAAGATAAATAAATGGAAGCAGAGGATGGAAGGTTCATTGCATAGGAACAGAACCCAGCACTGTAAATCTCAAGCTGCATTTTCTTGTTGAAAAATATTCTTCATCAAGAGTCATGCTTGAGGACATACTCTGGGGCCAGGTATAAAAGAATAAATGCATTTAGAGAGAGACCTCAAGACACATACCCCATCTACTCCACTGGGCACCCACCAGAAAGGTAGAGAACACATCACATTTTTGGTCATGGTACATATGTTACCTAAAGAGAGCCAGTGTGGTGTAGTTGTTAAGAGCAGTAGAACTGGTGAACTGGGTGAACTGGGTTCGTGTCTCCGTTCCTCCACAAGCAACTGCTGGGTGACCTTGGGCTAGTCACACTTCTTTGAAGTCTCTCAGTCTCACTCACCTCACAGAGTGTTTGTTGTGGGAGAAGAAGGGAAAGGAAAATGTTAGCCGCTTTGAGACTCCTTCGGGTAGTGATAAAGCGGGATATCAAATCCAAACTCCTCCTCCTCCTCCTCCTCCTCCTCCTCTTCTTCTTCTAAAACAGCTTCACTATAAGGAGTGTGAGCCCCGTTCCTGACCTTAACATCCTGATCCATTTACCACATGTAGATGAAAGGAACTGAATATGACAAATGGGCAGGCCAAATGGGGTGCCTGGCAGGCTGAATTTGGTTCACAGTCCAGAGGTTGACCACTGCTGGCTTACCCTAGCTATTCTGTTGTGAGTCTTGCATTCTCTGTCTGCATTCCTGGTAGTTACTACAGGTAGTGATGAATGGTGGTCAAGCACAAGACAACTGGCAGTTAAACAGAAATTAGCTCCAGGTTAGGGTTGAGGAACCATTTCAGCTCCATGGGGCAGATCTGTATCAGGATTGACCTCGCCGGCCAAAGTGTACTGGTGGGAGCCTACACCCACATGTCAATCACATGACAGTATTATGAGATCACAGTGATTGACAGGTGAGTGGCCCTGCCCCACTTACCAAAAGCTGTTCTCACTTGGGAACCTGCAGTGATGCCAGAGTTCTTTTGTTGTTTGCAAAGGGCTTTAAGACAGCTGCTGTGCTCCTGTTTGAGCCTCTGAGGGCCCAGGTGAGAGTATGGGGCCTGTCTTAAAGCCCTATGCAAAAGCACTCTTTGAAGCAGCCCCTCATTTGCCCCCTCACTTAAAGGAGAACCATGGAGTTGCTACAAAGAGTGTTTTTGCATAGGGCTTTAATACCCATTAATCAGCTGGTGCATGGGGGTTAAATCCTGCTGTTTTACCTGTGCAAGCCTGTTCCGTACCGGAAACAGGATATACAACCAACGCAGAATTAAAGCCCATCCTCACGTCCATCAGATGACATCACCAGTGACATCAGCTGGGGAGGGATGTCCTCATGGGCAAAACTAGTCCTTCTGGCAGGCCAAGAGTGGCCCATGGAGATGCCCTACCCCTCTTCTAGATGTTATGTCTGCCTGGAACAGAGAATCAGATGGCCTTGAGTGCCATTTCTAGTGGCAGCTGGACTTGATGGTGGGTGGATGTGAGAAATGTGAGAAACAGTGCAGCAGGGGCTGGCCACACCAAATCTCTAGGCTTGTAAGTAATGAGCAAAGAGAGTGCACACTGAACAAAGAGCCATTTGAGCAGAGACCGGGAGCCTGTGGTGCACCTGATGTTGTTGGACCAGCTCCCATCATTCCTGAGCGTTGGCCAGGCAGGCTGGAGTTGATGGGAGCTGGAGTCTGACAACATCTAAATGTTCGCAGGTTTCCTGTCCCTGGATGACAGAAGCGATAAGGAGGAAAGTTCTAACTGATAGAAGCCATAAGGAGGAAGGTTAGGCTTTTTGTGGAATGGGCTCATTTCCTCTTGGGTTACAGAAAACTCTTGGCCCTCTGGTCAGGCACTGTGTGGCATTATATTAAGGGAAGTGTTGAACCACCATTTTAATTCCGCCTCCAGCTGAATGCAGAGATGAAGCCCTGGTGTGAAAACAACTCAGGTGCACAAGAAATTTATTGCCCCATAACCTAGTTACTATCCTTCAGAGAGAAAGCCCTGAATTGCTACTTTTATTTATTTAAACGTATTTCTCTTGTGATTTTTAGCAGGTTGCCTTTAATGGGCTAATTAGCAACGTTTCATTTCAGCAACAAACTAAATTAGGCACATTTGCAAAAAGAAGAAGTGTTTTTAGCTACAAGCCATAAATTAAGCATCCAGCGGAACTTAAATCAATTTCTTTTCAGAAGCAGCTTGGCTCACCCAATGAAAAATGAAATACCTATTTAGCCAGATACCTTTTTAAAAAAATTGTGGGTGGGGCAGGTGGGGACAACCTATGACTACAGTTATCACCACTGCAAGTTTTATGCTAAATAAACATGTCAAGATTTATAAGGTTTGTCACCAGATCCTTCCCAGTTGATTTGGCCCCTCTTTGCCCCATTTCCCCTGTCATCCCATTTCTCTTTCCACCCGCTCCACCCTAGGAAGTCAAGGAGAGCAGGGGCAATAGAGGCAGGGATGAGTGGATCTGTCCATTTTGCTTTCTCTCAGCTTCAGGAGTTTCCTACCCTCCTCATTTCTTGGTCCCAAGGATATTCACAGTCTGCCCAGGGGGATCAGTTGATGAAGCACTCTGTGAATTGTAGCTCTGTGAGGGGACTGGGTATTTCCCAACAACTCTTGATGCTCTTAGCAAGCTACACATCCCAGGATTCTCTGGAGAGAGCCGTGGCTGTTAAAAGTGGTACAAAAATGCTTCGGATGCATGGTGATAACACATGACCTTCACTGCAAAAAGAAATTGGTTCAGTTTAAGAGCTACGGTCATGGTAGCTTTTATATACTAAGATCAAGATAGTTCAGTTGGTTAGAGCGTGGTGCTGATAACGCCCAGGTTGCAGGTTCAATCCTCCAAAGGGACAGCTGCATAGTCCTGCATTGCAGGGGGTGGGACTAGATGGCCCTCAAGGTCCCTTCCAACTCTACAATTCTATGATAAGTGCCCCCCTTTTTATGCTGCTTCCTCTAAACATCTGGTTGGCCACTGTGAGAAAAGTTGCTAGATTGGAAGGGCCTTTGGCTTGATCCAGCAGTGCTCTTATTATTTCATGGAGTCATAGAGTTGGAAGGGATCCTGAAGGTCATCTTTTCCAACTCGCCCATGGGCTGAAATGGCTCTAGCGCACCCTGGTGTGCTGGGCCCAGGGGTTAACCCAAGCAACATGGTCCAGGTCCGGTCCCAAATCCAAGGATTCCACGAGGAGTCAGTCCAACAGGGCCAAGGCAGAAAACCAGGCTAGGTCAGGCACAGGGTAATAGGCAGGTACCAGCAATGTTGCTCCCGTAACCTGGGGCAGGGTCCGGCAGCCTTTTATCTCTGATGGTGTTATGTACTGAGTTGAATAGGATCCAAAATGCAGCAGTCTGATTGGTCCTAGAACAATAGGATCCAGAATGCAGCAGTCTGATTGGTCCACAAGAGCCACCCAATCCAGCTCCAGGTGGAAGTGAATCCGCAACCTGATTGGCCTACAGGAGAATCCCGGAATTAGCCAATCATGTGGGGCCCTTTGTGCAAAGAATGTATATAAAGCAGACATTCTGGGGGAACTTCCATTCCTCCTCACCACTATGAACTGAATAAAGAGCATGAAATCCAAATCCAAGTATATTTCAGATGGGGTAATGGCGGTCCTGATCCCCCGGCGACTCACCTCCCTGTTTCGCCCAAAAGCGAGCACTCCTCCTGCGAGTACTCAGATATCTCCTTCTCTCAGACCTGAGTCTCTGCAGCTTGGGAGATGTCGGTGGGTTACTAGACCCAGGGGCCGCCTCAGCCTCCCCTGACCCAACTGGTAGTGGGGCAGCTGCACGTGATTGCCCAGCAGAGGGCAACGAGGTAATCCCCGCATCTGGAGCCAGGGCAGGCTCAGGCCCCTGACTCGGCTCAGCTGATGCTTGTTGCAGGGGAACCTGTGCAGAGTGGGACTCTTTAGAATCAGGCCCCAGACTCGGTTCAGATGCCACCTGAGGCAGAGGATCTGGTGTGGACCGAGACTCCTCCAGTTCCAAGTCCGAGCCCGAGTCCCAGGCCATCACACCTGGATTCAGCATAACTCAGGGTGTAGCTTCACACTTATATGGCTCTCTTGCCAAGTACTATCTGTGTTAGCAACAGAGAAGGGCAATCAATTCAGTGGCACTCATGTTTGGCACTGCTCTCCCATGGGAGATCCATCCACCTACTTCTTTGCTATATTTTCATCACGGGGGGGGGGGGGGGGCGGCAGGATTCTGTAGAAAGCTGCTTCTCCAGGTTACCAAAGGTTTCCTCTGCTGATGGCTGCATGTATAAATTTGTGGGTTTTTAACTACTTCTGCCAGTGAATTGCATTAAATATCTATTGATTCATGCTGCACTGAACTGCCGTTTTCGACTTGTTTTCTTTTAAATCACTCTTTTTTAAAAAGAAAAAGAAAAAAGAGAGAGTTGTTGTTTTTCTCTTTACTGCTTTTACCTTTTCCTGAGTATTACATCAAGGGCTCTCTTAGCAGGGAAAGCAACCAGCAAGCTTTAAAAATAAACGAATGATTGATCTGTAAAAGGGAGAAAGAACACAGCTTATGCAAGCCATGATCCAAATGGCTGGTCTAAGCTGCCTTCGCTGGCTTGTCATTTTGGATCACAACTCCAAACAGCCCCAGCCAGGAGTTGCAATCCCAAACGCCTGGAGGGCACCAGGTTGGGGAAGCCTGGGTGGGTCTGAGAACGAAAAGAGCTTCAATGAATAGCTCACCACATGTAACTAGCCCATTGATTCTATTTCTTCAAGGTTTATAGACATGGTCATTAACATAACACCTTCCCCAGCCAAATGCACAAATTGCCATTGACTCATTTCCTGGGGTGTTGTTATTTGTCTCAATAGGATGCCAGTCTACCTTTGAAATGCCATTGGCTGTGCAGCATGCTTATCTGCATGTGATCCTGTATGCTATGATCAGCTGCTTTCCAGCCCTGGGGCGTTTTTGCTCCAGGCTGCAAATTGGTAGAAGAGCAGGGGGTAAAATCCTTGCTGATGGTACCTAGCAGCATCCCAACAAGCAATTTGGTTTTTTTTTTTTTTGCTTTTTTAAACATGTTTTATTTTACTTTAATCTATTTGGTACAATCAGGACACACAACGGGGGTGGGGAGAGACGTGCCCAGCAAATACGACTGCAAAATGAAACGTAAACTTGTAAATTTGCATCTTTCCTTGGATTATTCCATGTCATAGGAAAAGATGCTGAGCTTTCAGCAGTGACTCCGACATTATTCTCTCTACCTATCTGAACATAGGAAGCCCATTTATCATAATTATAGCACCCCAGGCTTCGGGCAGTGATTTGAAGAGGGGCTATAGCTCAGTGCTAGAGCAACTTGGGCCAATTCACACGTCATGGTAAACTATAGCTAAACTGTGAATATCAGCCAAGTTTGAATATCTGCAACTTGGCTGATTCGCTACAGCCTGCTTGCACTGGGAGGGGAGGAAATCCAAACTGATGTGGAAACATGTGTTGGGAAACTGTGCATGTGCAGCTACTCACACAGAGTCAATTAAGGTTTGGCAGACACCCAGAAGACAATCAGAAGGAGTAAGTCTGCCTGGTGATAACAGAGGCATGGAGACAGCTCCCTGATTGGTCAAGCTCTCTCAAGGGAGTGATAATTAATGGCCTACTAAGTGGAATGTGTTAGTTCAGAGTTCAGTGTTCAGAGTGTCAATGAGTGTAGGAGTTGTGAGTCATGTCAGAGAGAGCTAGCAAAAGATCCGTGTTCTGTTCCTGTAAATAGTCCACTGTATATAATAAACACCTAACGACAAGTTCCTGGTTCCTGCTTCGTCCATCCTGTCTGCAGCCAAGTTGCCAATTGCTTCCATGGATTCTGCGTTTACTCTGCTAGGTCTGGCTAAGGTTCTGCAACTAGTCAGAAAGTTGCGAAACACCAGTAGGTTTTGCCAATAACATGTAGATGTGAACTTACAACTGGAAAGAATGAGAAACTGAAATTTCTGCCCCTCTCTTCCCCTTTGTGCCTCCCGCAGTTGGCTCTAGCGGGGCTGGCAGAAACCCCAGAACAAGGAGGTCATTCTGTCTGGCAAGCAGAAATGCTTCCCATGATGGAACAATCACCTTAGCATGATGTGAAATCATCCTTGACCTCTATTCCTGGGTGCGAAGCTTTGAGAAACCCCACCCTCCTCTTCTACTTTTCCTTCTTCCTCCCCTACCCATCTGGAGCTGCTAAACCATGCCAGAACCTTGACAGAATCAAGAGGTCCATAATTGCCGGCTTATCTTAGCTCCACAAAGAGTTCATGTCTGGATCCATGACCTTATGCGATTCTGGTGTAACTCTACACTGTATATCCTCCTAGGGTGGTTTTGTGTCCATTGAAAAGACATGGGATGGGTTTAGCTCCGCCTGGAAAGAAGTGGGGCTGTGTACCACCCCAGTTCAAGTACTAGTAGTAGGGTGTGGAGCTATCTTTCTGCAATCCAGCTGAAAATGTTTCTTGCATTAAACACACAAAAAACCCCCACCATGACTGCAGACGGCTGCTTGACATCAGTATTCTAGTAGTTTGACAATGCAGATTGCCAGCTGATTTATTGCATCCACTCCCTCCCCAGAATTTAGTAACAAAATATTGTAACGGGATTAAATCAATTCCCACAGAGGTTCTCCTGAAATTTAGGGCACGATGTGACCCGGGTTACTAAACAGTTTAGAAGAGAATGACGTGATCTGATTCTCTTATGGAACAGGGCTCACCGCATCAGTTAGGATGGGGACTTTTGCTTCCTAAGAGAAGAGGGGAAGGCTGCAGCCTGGGTCAGCATAAGCATTGCTGGGCATCTGCTGAGGCTCAGAATTCCACAGGGACTTTACTGTTGACCCCCAGAGTTTCCTGGTTCTTCGCCTCCTCCTTGCAGTGCTGCCACAGACTGTTCACTTGACCTGAGCATGCAGGCAGCAAAGAGAGAGAGCAGCAGAATTTACTTGCCTTGCAGTCTGTCAGGGACTGGTTGGATGAGGAAGAGTGGTGGGAGCTATTCGCCCAAGAACGCCACCCCACCCCCCGAGAAGGCACAGAAGACAATGAGTTAGATCCCAGATCCTGGTGGTGGGACACCGACCACACCTCAGAGGAGGAGACAAGCTGGGATGAACTAGAAGCAGGAAGCTTGAGGGATGGAGAAGAGGCAAAAGCAGGCAGGTGGCCCAGCACAGGGCAGGGTGGTGAGGTTTCTGGTTTGGATGCAGGCCCCAACAGAGACGATAGACGGGAGCCACACCCTCCAGGTCTTCTGCAGCTCCAACATGACAGGCTCTCTGCTGAAGGCTCTCAAGCCCCACTAACCCATGTTGCCAAGCAATGGGCTGGACAGACACACAGAGAGGCTCCTGTGGCTTGTTGTAGGAGAAGATTACAGGGGAGGAGCCCTGACTCCAAGGGCTAGAGAGGGAAGGAGGGGCTGCACACCAGTGTGTGTGTGTGTGTGTGTGTGTGTGTGTGTGTGTGTGTGTGTGTCTGTCTGTCTTTAGGAGCGTCCTTGTATTCCCCCCCTTCCCTTCATAAAGACACTAACTGCACATTAGCCTTGTGTCTCCCTCTCTAAACATGTGAATGACCTGATCGCCCTGTCAGCCCCTTGACACAGCCTCCCTCTGGATGGTTGTGCAAATCGGAGCAGAAGGAAAGGGTCAGTGGAGACATCAGTGAGGAGGAAAGGGGCCTGCTCTGAGAGTGGGCACAGCTGAGGGCAACTTGCCCAAGGAGCCAGAACTGACAGAAATATGGCTAAACCCATATTTTGCATGTAGAAAGTCCCAGGTTCAGTCTCTAGCATCTCCAGGTAAGGCTTGGGAAGGTTAGTTTCTGGAACACCACGTGGCCACTGCTACTCAGTGAGGAGACGATGCTGGAGAGAGGGACCAATAATCTAAGTAGGTTCTCTACACTAGTGAGGTCTACCATGGGTAGGGAACCTGTAGTCCATCAGATGTTTTCAGACTCCACCTCCCATCAGTCCCAGCCAGCACTGCCAATGGTCAGGTATGATGGGGATTAGAGTCCAGTGGCATCTGGAGGGTCACAGTTCCTCATCGTTGGCCTGTCCTTTACTTTGCTGCCTATATTTCCTAGCTTAGTAGCCAGAAGTAAAAGTCACTCAAGGCTGGAGAGTGTCAGGGATGGGCTGTAGGCAGTGGTCCAAGGGGAGACAAGGAGAGCTGTGCCAGAGAATCAGAGCCAAGGACACAGTGGAAAACGCCAAGAGGCAGGAAGACTACTGTTGCTGGGGCAAAATTTCAGCCAAAAGAAGGAACCCTTTTACAGACCCTCCAAGTGCCCCTATTTTCCAGGGACAGTCTTGGATTTAGAGAAGCCGTCCCAGTTTCTGATCTGATCCCAGAATGTCCCACTTCTCCTTAGGGCGTTCCTATTTTCACCAGAGAAATTTTGGAGGGTATGGAGTTGTGCGACCCCTGAGCCAAGGAGATAAGTGACTAAATAACCTTTAGAAGACATCTGAAGGCAGCCCCGTATAGGGAAGTTTTTTTTATGTTGAATGTTTTATTATGTTTTTATGTATGTTGGAAGGTGCCCAAAGTGGCTGGAGCAACCCAGTCAGATTGGTGGGGCATAAATGATGATGGTGGTGTTATGGAATAGGACAGGCCTATTTTCATTGGGGAAGTGTTGCCCTTCCTGTCTAATAGGGCCCAGTAGCCATTTTGGGTGGGCGGAGCCAGTCCAACACCTAAGACTATTTTTTGCCCAATGGGGTACACCTAACTACCATCCTCTGGGACACAACATGAGGCTACAACCTCTGATTCCAACCCATATTATATTTGCACCACAGGGGATACTAACAGGGTACTGATACTTTGGCAGCAACTTGTCCAAATTTTTAGTTTGTAGGTGCCTGAATCTTTCCAAGCTGGAAACCCAGTGGCATCCCCTTGCTAAATACAAAAATACGCATCCCGTATTACAGTAAATGAATTCTGTCTATGTTAATAGAGCAAATATGTGCCTTCAGAAATGTAGGGCAGGTAATGAGAGGCTCTCTGGTGACAAAAGGAAATTATCTGAGGCAGAGAACTTATTCCCATGGGCGAAGCAACTGAAAAGGCCGGGACTGTTTCAGAATAGAAATCAGGAGTCGGTAGGTGTACAAGCTAAAGGAATCAAATAAGGTGACTGTGTTTCTGTCACAGGAGATATTGGAGGGCATGTTGCTGTAGCTGAATGGAACAAATTAAAAGCTCGATGAACAAGGAACCCTGTTTATCCGAAATCACACAGTCACAGTCTGCAAACTTTTTTAAAAAAATAATCACCCAGATCGGGCAGGTAGTGAGAGATCCAAACTGAAATCAAGCATTTGTTTGCAAAATTAGATAATGTCTCTGGGTGGTATTCAGCTAATCTTACTCAGAGTAGACCCAATGGCATTAATTTCCATGAGTATACTATCAGTAAATCTTAAGGTGAATACTACCCAATCAATATAACAACAATAGATTTTTATAATACAATATAATGGCTAAAACATAGAAGTATGTCCAACGGTGTAAGACTGTCAGATTTAAGAAGGCTATTCTCTCATCATTAATTAGTTTTCTTGAGACATTACAGAAGTATCTGGTTCCTGTCAGCCTGGAAATCAGTACAGCAAGAAGACTGTTCAGCCATCTGCTCATTATTAATGTGGTAGGTAAAAAAATGGTAAAAGGTAAAGGACCCCTGGATGATTAAGTCCAGTCAAAGGCGACTATGGGGTGCGGCGCTCAACTGGCTTGAAGACCGAGGGAGCCAACGTTTCTCCACAGACAGCTTTCCGGGTCACGTGGCCAGCATGACTAAACCGCTTCTGGCGCAATGGGACATCATGACGGAAACCAGAGCGCACAGTAACCAGGCAGTCACCCATCCTGTCACTAACCAGAGACAGAGCTACCAACCTTTGGTGACCAATGGACACATCTGGAATGTTGAGGAAGTGTTGTGGGCTCTAGCCACAAAAGGAATGCCATGGGGGCATGGCTTAACACAAAATGGCTGCTGCAGGGAATGCAAAATGCCTGCCACACCTAAAAGGAGAAAAAGAGTGAGGACTACAAAGTGGGGTGGGATCAGTGGGGTGGGTGTCCAGTGCTGCCATCCAATGAAATGTGAGAAAGTTGAAGGGAGCATCTTTAGTGGTAGGAGAGGCTGAGCCAGTGTGAGCAAATAGTCTCTGGTTAATTGCAGATATTTGAGGGGATATTTACTAAGACCTTTTGTGGTCTCTCCATCCAATGTGACTGCCTGGGTACCACATGAATGATCAGCAGATGGTTGGACACAGAGGAATGGTGGTGGTGGGGTACCAGCTGGAGAACCACCAAGGAAAGAAAGCTCAGAGCCAGGGGGTTGGTGGTGGGATGGCAATGAGTGGTCAGAGGGAGAAGAGAGAGAAGACTTTGAGGAGGTGTTTCTGACTTCTCAAGCAATCATTAAGGAATTTATGGCTGATAAAAGAAAGTCCTTCATGATTAAACTATGGAACTTGCTCCCACAGCAGGTAGTGACTGCCAGCAACTTAAAGGTAAAGGGACCTCTGACTATTAGGTCCAGTCGTAGCCGACTCTGGGGTTGCGGCGCTCATCTTGCTTTATTGGCCGAGGGAGCCAGCATACAGCTTCCAGGTCATGTGGCCAGCATGACTAAGCCACTTCTGGCGAACCAGAGCAGCGCACGGAAACACCGTTTACCTTCCCGCCAGTGGTACCTATTTATCTATTTGCAGTTTGATGTGCTTTCGAACTGCTAGGTTGGCAGGGACCGAGCAACGGGAGCTCACCCCGTCGCGGGATTCGAACTGCCAACCTTCTGATCGGCAAGTCCTAGGCTCTGTGGTTTAACCCACAGCGGCTTTAAAAGAGTATTAGACAAATTCATGGAGGAGAGGGCTACCCATGGCTGCTAGCTAGATAGCTATGCTCTGCCACAGTGGAGGCAGCAGTCCTCCTGAATACCGTATGCTGGAAACTGCAGGAGAAGAGAGTGCTCTTGCCCTCAAACCTTGCTTGTGGGTTTTCCAATGGTTGGCCATTGTGACAACAGGATGCTGGACCAGTTGACCCACTGGCCTGATCCAGCAGGGTGCTTCTTATGCTCTTAAGAATCAATGGGCCTGCCAAAGTCTGGGACTACCTGTGACTCCCTCCTCACCTGTGACTGCAGGAGCTCAGCCAAGTGCCTCCTGGGGCATCTTTTGGGATCAGGGTTGCCAAATAGCCAGGAGGAGAGCAAGGAAGAGTGCAGCTTAGCCTGCACATATTTCCACGGACAACCTTGGAAGAGGACCTTCTCCTAGTGCCAACATGATTCTGATTTGTTCCAGTTTTTTTTCTCCAGAATTAGGTTTGCAGAAGCCAACGCTTCCTAAGTCTTTGCCGTACTTCGCTGCATTATGCTGCATTGGCTATCACTCACAGCTTGGAAGCCGTTCAGACAGCAGAGCATCTTCTTAAATTTCTTATCCGTTGCCAAAAAAAAAAAAGTGCCAACGAAGGCACAACATTTAGAAAAGTGTTAGAAAGAAGGGCTCTGTGCACAGAAGCTAACATGGCTAAAAAAATTTTTTAAAGTTGTGCTATTCAAATGAGTATGCTGAAATATGAAAGCAAAATGCCTTCTCTTCCATAGGTAGAAGAATTTGCCATGCATACCAGGCTTGATTGGAAATGAATTTAGATGTGGCCAATACTTACACTATGTCAGCTTTTGGCGACATCCAAAATAGCCTCCTCATGTGGTTTACCCCTGCCCCTCCCTTTCTCTCAAAAATTTAACATTAGGACATCATGAATTTCTTTCCCCTTTACACATAGCTGTCAAGTGTCCCTTATTTGAAGGGACAGTCCCTTATTCCAGCACCATGTCCCGCTGCTGTCCCTTATTGATGGATGTCCCTTAAATGATGTCCCTTAAATTTCAAAGGAAGCAGCTCCTCTCCCTCCCTCCCTGCCGGCCAGGGAGGAGGGAGGCTCCAACTGTGTTGCTTGGCTGTGTTGCTCACCCAATAAGAAGTCTAAGAACGACTGGGGGGTGGAGCTTGCATGCCTTGTGTGTGGCTAGTTAATGCAAGCTGAGGGTTTTTTTGAATGCTGGACGCCATTTTGTTGCACGTGCTGCTGCAAACTTTGCAGTGCAAAGCCAGGCCGGGGAGCCATCTTAGGTTGAGGCTGCATAGGCCTTGTGGTGCATGTGATTCAGATTCTATTCAGTTGAACCTCTGGTTACAAAGTTGGTTGGACAGTGTTCTCGAAGCTACCAGCATGAGTTTGACCAGACTGCAGGAGGACAGGAAGACTGGAGTGCCTGGAACAGGTGAGGCTGCTGGTCCCTTATTTTGGCTGCTGATCCCTTATTTTCAAATCTGTAAGTTGACAGCTATGCCTTTACATCTGGGTACCAAGGGGTAGCCACCACTGCTAGCAATGACAGTTTTAGGAAGATTCCATCGGGCAAGGCCTCTTTCCACCTGCCTTGCCCCACCCTCTAGTCTCTGCTTCTCAATTTGTATTGTACTATTTTATGTACTGTGGCTTGCTGTTGTTTTATTGATTATAGTTTAGAAATTATTTATTGTAACTTGAGTGGATTTCTGTTTAACATTTATATGTTGATATTATTTTATACTCTAATATACTCTAATAATTGTTGAACATTACTTTTTGATGTAGGTTGCTTATTTTAAAGTTTTGTTTTATTATCACATTTTTGTATTGCATTAGATTGTTATAAGATGTACATTTTTTGTTTCTTCAGCTTGTAAACTGCCTTGAGAATTGTAAGATAGAAAGATGGCATACAAAAGCTCTGTGTTGGGGGTTGCAAGATCCAGACCTGCCATTTTTCTGTGCCGGAAAAATTGGGACATTCCGTTTCGGTGCATGAGATTGCGATGGCAGTTTTGGGTGCTGTGATCTTGCAGTCTCTCTCTCACTGCACTCTTGCCCCCAAAAAAGTACTTTTCAGGGCTGTGATTTCGTGCACTGCCCCCAGAAAGTGCCCTTTTCAGGGCAAGAGTGCAAGTCACATGACTCGCCCAGGAGCATGTCCCAGAAGATGCGCATCCCAGTTTTTTACCTGAAAAAGTTGGATGGTATGCAAGATTTGTTGGAGTGTCAATGCTGTGATCCCTTCTGCCTTATGCTTAGGTCGCATATGTGTGTAAATTAAACCATATCTCCTAAAGATATGGCATTCATTCCAAGGAAGCAACTACACAACTTTCCAAAGACATTGGAAGGCAGCCCTATATTGGGAGGTTTTTGATGTTTGCCATTTTTGCTGTGCTTTAATTATGCTGTAAAGCCATCCAGAGTGGCTGGGCCAACCCAGCCAGATGGGCAGGGTTTAAGTATTACATTAGTAGTAGTAGTAGTAGCAATAGCAGTAGTATCATCATCATCAGGTATGAGCCTTGAAGTCTCACCACTCAGAGACTAGAATATATGCAACAAACCCATTTAAAGCACATGGCTCCCCCAAAGAATTCTGGGAACTGTCATTTGTTACAGGTGCTGGGAATTGTAGTTCTGTGCAGGGTATAGTACAGTTCCCTTAATTCTTTAGGGAAAGCCATGTGCGTTAAATGTTGTGAGCCTGGTTGGAGCAGTCTGCGCATGTCCTTGGAAATTCAGATCAGATTTCCGCTGGGTACTTCTCCCGAACTCTTGAAAAATAACTTTCTAAAGTGCTTACACCAATACATTTGCTAAGGATCAAGCAGCAGACTGCAAGGTCATTGCAAAACATCGACTTCTACAGGCTGTCAGCTTGTCAGCCAGCAAGTTCTCTTCAGCCTGGATCTTTCAGGCTCCCCAATTCAGATGCCGCTCATTGATTAGAGCACCTGCCTCAAGGGATTCGCCGTGTAAGCTTCCCTCTCCCTTGCGACTTCAGAAAATTGTATGTGCCTTATTAGGCAGCACATTACTTAGCAATCCTGCCACACATAGATTCATTATTATCCAAGAAGAATGTCTGCACAATGACTTCTTATCGCGTCCCAAAATGAATATGACTGAATCCCAGCCCGGGTGTCAATAAACCAGCATGCCAACAGGCGCCTGACAAAGGAGATCTGTTACAAAGCCTGGAGCACTGTGCAGATGTACACTTCAGGCATCTCTTCATGTGCAACGCAGTGGGGAAAGAAACTTTTAAGTGGCAGCCACAAAGGTAGTAAAGTAATTGCACAACTCCTTCCCCAATATGTAAATGTCTTCAAATACCTGCCAGTTTCGTGGCTGAATAACAATTAAACCAGACATCCCCGTGACATTATCCCCATGACAATGTGTTTCTTGAGTTAGAACAGCCTTGCAAGGTAAGTAAACATTATTATCGAACCTGGACAGATCAGTTGGTTAGAATGTGGTGCTGAGAACAACAAGGCTGCAGGTTCGATCCCAGTGTGGGACAGCTGCATATTCCTGCATTGCAGGGGGTTGGACTAGATGACTATGACTCTATGATTAGCTTGTGCTAGGTTGGTACCTTGCTGACAAAGGTCTGCATAGTTAAAGCTATGGTTTTCCCAGTAGTGATGTATGGAAGTGAGAGCTGGACCATAAAGAAAGCTGATCCCAAAGAATTGATGCTTTTGAATTATGGTGCTGGAGGAGACTCTTGAGAGTCCCATGGACTGCAAGAAGATCAAACCGATCCATTCTTAAGGAAATCAGCCCTGAGTGCTCACTGGAAGGACAGATCCTGAAGCTGAGGCTCCAATACTTTGGCCACCTCATGAGAAGAGAAGACTCCCTGGAAAAGACCCTGATGTTGGGAAAGATTGAGGGCACAAGGAGAAGGGGACGACAGATGGTTGGACAGTGTTCTTGAACCTACCGGCATGAGTTTGACCAAACTGCGGGAGGCAGTGGAAGACATGAGTGCTTGGTGTGTTCTGGTCCATGGGGTCACGAAGCGTCGGACACGACTAAACAACTACACAACAACAACAACAAGAACAACAACAGGTTGGTAAAGGGTCAGCTCAGTGGGATCTTGCAACTGGTCCTGAAAGCACTGCCCTGTGCAAACCACAGTTCTTAGGATGGGGCCATAAGCAGAGACTGTTTAGCCATCAGCCAGGATGCAAATCCTGCATTGTGCAAGACAGTGGGGGTGCATGACCTCCAAGGCCCCTTATACAGTATGTAGCTGCTGAAGAAGAAGAAGAAGAAGAAGAAGAAGAAGAAGAAGAAGAAGAAGAAGAGGAGGAGGAGGAGTTTGGATTTGATATCCCGCTTTATCACTACCCTAAGGAGTCTCAAAGCGGCTAACAATCTCCTTTCCCTTCCTCCCCTACAATAAACACTCTGTGAGGTGAGTGAGGCTGAGAGACTTCAGAGAAGCATGACTGGCCCAAGGTCACCCAGCAGCTGCATGTGGAGGAGCGGGGACGCGAACCCGGTTCCCCAGATTACGAGACTACCGCTCTTAACCACTACACCACACTGGCACAAGACAGCCACCCCCCCCCACCTTTGGCCTCACTAACACGGCCCAAAGGAAAGCAGAGCAATACTTTTGGCACCAGCTTGGCTACAGGAGTTACTAGAAGGAGGTGTAAAAGGTGTCATCCAACGACCTTAGGGACTCCACTCCAGATTGGGGAAGGGTTTACGCCTTAGCCTTTTCTTCTGAAGATATCCCATAAGGCAGCAGAGGTTTAGGATCAGAGTTTTCCTTCTCCTAGATGGGCTACCTTCCCAGGTTGAGGAGCTCCATCACTTCCCTCTGCACTACAGCATGTGCAGAAACTGCCTTCCTCACTGCTGGACCCACTAGGGGTCTAATCCACTCAATGCACCAGAGCCTGTCTTTATATGCAGGGGAAGTCCCTAACTCACTGAGGATTAGAGACCCACTGGCTACCCTCACCTCTCACCATTGCCCATTTGCTAACTGTTCTACAATGGTTTCTGTCTTGCAGTTTTTGGAAATAACTATAGAGCAGGTATGGAGAATTGGGTTTTTAAAAAGGGGAAACATATTAAGCTTTGTATTTTTCTCTATAAACCTTAATAAAGTTTATTTTATTTTATTAAAAAAAAGAGAACTCTTGATTTTGTTGGACCCTAACTCCGTGACTGGATCTGTAGTCCAGCAACCTCTGGAGAGACACAAATACCCCAGCCCTGCTGTGGGTTTAATTTTTTTTATGGAGTTCAAATTGTCAATTTCAAGATGCTTGTCAATTTAATCTTACTTTTTTTTGTAATTTTGAAATTCAGACTCACCATAGACAGTGTCTGTGTGTGTGTGTGTGTGTGTGTGTGTGTGTGTGTGTGTTGGGGAGGAGAATACTAGGATGCTGACTGACAAGTCTTTTGTTAGACAGATTGCAGCTCAGTTGTCAAGGATGTTCCATTGATGTTTCATCAATGGAGTTAATGATTAGGAGAGGATCTCCTGCTAATTTGGGCTCTCTTTGTGTTTTTTGAATGGCAATGCACATCAGAGCTTGGAGAAGGCAGCATCCCTCCTGCCTGGCAGCAGAGGGTTTTTTGCTAGAAATAATTGCAGCTACAGATACAGTTTTGAAGGTGATGTCGGGGAAACCCCACTTGAGGTCTATTGCACAGCTGAGTCACTTTATTTACCAGCAACAATGAGATACACCCAAGAATTCTCTAACAAGCAAAATTTTATTTTTTGCTCAAGCAGGAGAGGTTACAGCAAGAAATGAAGGAAAACCCATCAGAGACTAGAACCTCAATCTTTGTTTACACACAGTTTATATAGGAAGACAAGTCTTATATGCAGACCTACTGTTATAAGAAAAACTGCTCCCTTTCCCTTAAGGGATATTCTGGAGCCCGTATAAAGTGGGTTCCCTATCGGTAGGAGGAAACAGAGGCCAGCCAGAGTATATTGAGAAGCAAAGCAGCTAGTAAGCCTGATCTTTATTCAAGGAACTGTTGCAACAGGGTCCCCACTCACCAACTGCAGGAGGGAGGAGAGCCTTGAACAATGGTGTGCAAGCCCTTTTAAGACTTTTGAAATTGCCCACCCTGTAGCCCAAGACCCACCCCCAAAACATCATACATACATACATCACAGAAGGAGGCAGTCTACAGCATAGGAGGCGGTCTACAGCAGAAATCCTGCCTGCCAGGATACCTGATAATGGTCACTGGTTGCATTACCTGGGCAGTCTGGCCATCCTTTTGTGATGGTTAATACTTTAGTTTCTGAAACCAGGTCACAGGCTCACCCTATTCATATGCAAATACAACCTTATGACAGGATTTGCAAGCAAAATGACAAGGGGAAGGCTTTCCCCATTTGCGTCCCTGACTGCAGAGGAATAATTGAAATCGTTGGGAGAGTCAAAATGGCTTCAGGATTGCTCTCCCATACTATTTCAGACACATGGTTCATATATTTAGATATGTGTGCATTTATGAATATTCATTCTGTATTTGAGACCTTAAAATTCTTATAACAGCAATATAAGTTAAACGCCTTTGCAGATGACTTAGTTATAACTGTGGAAGAACCATTAACTAGTGCTAGAAAAGCACTAGAAAGTAGCTGGTTTCAAATTAAACCAAGTAGCAGGTTTCAAATTAAATAAGAAAAAAAAAATGTTAGTGAAAAATATGAACTGAGATTTGACTGATACATTGCAGCATCAGAGTGGAATAGAGATTGCTAAAAAAGTTAAATATCTAGGAACCTGGTTAACATCAAAAAATATAAATTTATTTAAAGACAATTACACACCGGTATGGAATGGTAGTAAAAGGGACTTAGAAGTGTGGGGAATAATGAAACTATCCTTAATGGGTAGGATTTCAGTTATTAAAATGAGTGTGCTACCGAAAATGTTGTTTTTATGTCAATCAATCCTGATAATTAACAGAGTTGGTATCTAGTTGGCAAAAAGCAATTTCAAGATTTATCTGGCAAGAGAAGAAGCCAAGAATTAAATTTAAACTGTTAAGAGATATAAAAGAAAGAGGAGGCTTCTCCCTACCAGATTTGAAATTGTATTATGACGCATCATGTTTAGGGAAGCTTTTAATGTTTAATAGGTTATTGTATTTTAATATTCTGTTGGAAGCCGCCCAGAGTGGCTGGGGAAACCCAGCCAGATGGGCAGGGTATAAATATATTATTATTATTAGTTGGTTAAGGTACTGAACATTGAAATGATGTTTAAAAGGATGATATGCTGGAAAATATGTGTAAAAACCAATAAAAAATTAAATTTTTTTTTTAAAAAATCTTATAACAGCACCCAGTTGTATTGTGTAACTGTCACCCTAACCGCAAAGGCAGGTGTTTCCATATTTGAGGTATCTAGGCATTTTCCTGTTTATACATCTAAAGGTGTGGTTATAGACGGCGTTAATCCGGCTTTCAGCTACAACAAAGCTACTGCTCTCTTTGGAGACCATCTTGCTTGCAGGAGTGCTGCTTCAAACTACTCAGGTTTTGTTTTCATCTTTCTAAATAAAGCAAATAGTTTAGAGAAAAGACAGGTAAGAGGTGACATCGTAGAAGGTTGTAAAATTGTGTATGGCATTAAGAAAGTGGATACAGAAAAGTTTCTCTTCCTCCCTCTCAACACTAGAAATCATGGAGATCCAATGAAGTACCTCGGGATACCCTTTCCAACTCTACAATTCTATGATTCTATGAAAGCCCACTTCTCCATGAATTTGTCTTTGTTGTTGTTTAGTCGTTTAGTCGTGTCCGACTCTTCGTGACCCCATGGACCAGAGCACGCCAGGCACTCATGTCTTCCACTGCCTCCTGCAGTTTGGTCAAACTCATGTTTGTAGCTTCGAGAACACTGTCCAACCATCTTGTCCTCTGTTGTCCTCTTCTCCTTGTGCCCTCCATCTTTCCCAACACCAGGGTCTTTTCCAGGGAGTCTTCTCTTCTCATGAGGTGGCCAAAGTATTGGAACCTCAGCTTCAGGATTTTGTCCTTCCAGTGAGCACTCAGGGCTGGTTTCCTTCAGAATGGATAGGTTTGATCTTCTTGCAGTCCATGAGACTCTCAATAGTCTCCACCAGCACCATAATTCAAAAGCATCAATTCTTCAACGATCAGCCTTCTTTATGGTCCAGCTCTCCTTTTTTAAAGCCATCAGTCCAGTATATCTTAAGGTCTCCACCCCCATCGTTCTACCCGGACACTGAGGTCCAGCGCCGAGGGCCTTCTAGCGGTTCCCTCTCTGTGAGAAGCCAAGTTACAGGGAACCAGGCAGAGGGCCTTCTCGGTAGTGGCACCCTCCCTGTGGAATGCCCTCCCACCAGATGTCAAAGAGAAAAATAACTACCAAACCTTTAGAAGACATCTGAAGGCAGCCCTGTTTAGGGAAGCTTTTAATGTTTGATGTATTACAGTATTTTAATATTTTGTTGGAAGCCACCCAGAGTGGCGGGGGAAGCCCAGCCAGATGGGTGGGGTATAAATAAATTATTATTATTATTATTATTATTATTATTATTATTATTATTATTATCCAAGTTGGTGGAACTTGCTCCTCCAGGAGGCAGTGACGTCCACCAACTTGGATGGCTTTAAAAGAGGACTAGACAAATTCATGGAGGAGTGGGCTTTCATAGAATCATAGGATTGTAGAGTTGGAAAGGGTACCCCAAGGGTCATCTAGCCCAGCCCCCCTGCAATGCAGGAATCTCAACTAAAGCATCCGTGACAGATGGCCATTTGATCTCGGCTTGAAAACCTCCAGAAGTGAAATTACAGGGAACAAGGCAGAATACCTTTTCAGTAGTTGCACCCACCCTTTGGAATGCTCTCCCAGCAGGTATCAAAGCGTTAAACAACTATGTATGTAATTTTTCGTATGCATCTGAAAACAGCCCTGTTTCAGGAAGCTTTGTTTGTCCACCAACTTGGATGGCTTTTAAAGAGGACTAGACTGCCACTCCTGGTATGTCCCATGGAGGATGTTACAGTCTTCAAACAAAAACATCTTGGAGGTCCTGGGCCACAGGGAGGTTAGGCTGGCCTCAACCAGAGCAGGGCTTTTTCAGCTGTGGCCCCGATCTGGTGGAACGCTCTGTCACAAGAGACTGGGCCCTGCGGGACTTGACATCTTTCCGCAGGGCCTGCAAGACAGAGCTGTTCCACCAGGCCTTTGGCCAAGGCACAGTCTGACCCCCTCCTTCGGTAATCCTCATAGAACTCTAGCCCAATGGTTGCCATTAATTTGATTCTGAATTGATTTTAGAATGAATTGATTTTAGAATGTATTTCAATTAATTGATTGTGATTTTATATAAACCGTGTTACTTTTACTGTTGTTAGCCGCTCTGAGCCCTGCTTCAGCAGGGGAGGGCAGGATATAATTTTTTTAAAAAAATTATTATTATTATTATTATTATTATTATTATTATTATTATTATTAGTTGTTGTTTGCTTTGGTTTACCTGTATTTTTACTGGAAGCCACCAGGGCTGGGGTATATTACTATTACTACTACTACTAGATCCAGGACACCAATTATTGGGACTTGGGCATCATGCAAGCTAACCCCGCAAACTCACAATATCAAGCGGTTGATAAATGCTTTTCAATAAAAAATAAAATAAGGAACGCAGCCAAGATTTGAGCTGTGCTGTGCTCACTGAGGTAGGGGCTTTTGAAAGAATGCTTTGTACACGCCTAGCTTTTAGAGCTCAGCATGTCCACCCACAAGCGTCCAATTGCTGCGTGGGATTTCCAACACTCTGTTGCTTGCAGGAAAGACACTAATAGCATATTGCCTATAACTTTAATGTGAGGAAGGTGATTACTGAGCACTGCGAGCCGCTCTTCTAGACAGAGCTCATAGAAGCAGCCCATAATAAGATACGGCGGGAGAAATAACATCCCCCTCCCACCCCAACAGCACAGTAATTCAGTAGCAACTGACCATGCAGAATATACACTGTCGTTTTTGCCACTGGAGGGCACAATTTCTTTTATATTTAGGGTCAATCAAAACGTCATGAAGTTGCTATAAGATCTAGCTATTTGTTTGCAAAAGCGAAACATTTTATAGCGCTTTTCAGCCCTAATAAGGGCCTCCCCTCTACATAAAGGTAAAAGTAAAGGACTCCTGACAGTTAAGTCCAGTCGCAGACGACTCTAGGGTTGCATTACTCATCTCGCTTGACAGGCCGAGGGAGCCGGCGTTTGTCTGCAGACAGTTTTTCCGGGTCATGTGGCCAGCATGACTAAGCCGCTTCTGGCGCAACGGAACACCGACACCAAAGCAGCGCACGGAAACGCCGTTTACCTTCCCGCCGGAGCAGTACCTATTTATCTACTTGCACTGGTGTGCTTTCGAACTCCTAGGTTGGCAGGAGCAGGGACAGAGCAACGGGAGCGCACCCTGTCATGGGGATTCGAACGGCTGACCTTCTGATCGGCAAGCCCAAGAGGCTCAGTGGTTTAGACCACAGCGCCACCCGCGTCCCTTCCCCCCTACATACACACAACTAAATTAATAAAATGAACCAGCAAATTGATTTGTAAAAATCAGCAGTTAAAAGTGAGATGAAGATGAACTGGCTAGTGTAGGATAAAACTTGCTTTGACACATGGAACCTCTGCACAAACCAATCAGCACAAATGCTCATTAAATAGCTAACCTCATCTAACCTCCTCGGAAAGCAAATAAGAATGAATGCTAATTAAATAGCCAACCTTATCTAATCTCCCTGCAGAGAAATAAGCTCAATAAACAGGTTGTCTTGAAGCACCGTATAGGTAACAATTTTAAAATGGAGTAAAAGAGGAGATTTACAGATCCATTGTGCGCATGTTTACGCAGAAATATGGCCTACTAAATTCAGTGGCACTTACTTCCAGGAAAGTATGCATGGAGTTGCACCCTTATTTTAAATATCCAGTTTGGAGGGAAAGCTTGTTGGTTGGAAGTATTTTCAGTTGTTGGAAATGCTTTCCACTCAAAGTCGTTTATCTCCCTCTGCTGGATGAGAGTCAAATCGCATCCAGCTCACAATCTGTTCCAAATATGAGCCCCGTCTGCACTTACATTTAAAGCTGTATCATACCACTTTAAAGAGTCATAGCAGGCATAGGCAAACTCGGCCCTCCAGATGTTTTGGGAATACAACTCCCATCATCCCTAGCTAACAGGACCAGTGCTCAGGGATGATGGGAATTGTAGTCCCAAAACATCTGGAGGGCCAGGTTTGCCTATGCCTGAGTCATAGCTTAGGGAAGAGGGACTGCTTGTTAAAGCACACTGGGAAGTGTATATCTGCTGAATGTTGTTGTTGTTTAGTCGTTTAGTCATGTCCAACTCTTTGTGACCCCATGGACCAGAACACACCAGGCACTCCTGTCTTCCACTGCCTCCCGCAGTTTGGTCAAACTCATGCTGGTAGCTTCGAGAACACTATCCAACCATCTCATCCTCTGTCATTCCCTTCTCCTTGTGCCCTCCATCTTTCCCAACATCAGGGTCTTTTCCAGGGAGTCTTCTCTTCTCATGAGGTGGCCAAATAGGGGTCTCCTAACAATTCTTAGCACTCTTAAACTGGAACAAACTGCAATTCCCATTATTCTTTGGGAAAAGCCATATAGTGATGGGACCACAGGTTTTAGAGCTGAACATAGCAGCCACTGCTTGTATTTACGGGTGTGTTTGTGTAAACACATTACAGTACCAGTCTTAAAAGATCAGCATTGGCTCCCAGTACATTTCCAAGCACAAGGTAAAGTGTTGGTGCTGACATTTAAAGCTTGAAATGGCCTCAGCCCTGTATACCTGACGGAGCTTCTTCACCCCCATCATCCAGCCCAGACAGTGAAATCCAGCTCCAAAGGCCTTCTGGCAGTTCCCTCACTGTGAGAAGTAAGGTTACAGGGAACCAGGCAGAGGGCCTTCTCAGTGCTGGCACTCACCCTGAGGAATGTTGTCCCATCAGATGTTAAGGAGATAAATAACTATACAACTTTCCAAGGACATCTGAAGGTAGCCCTGGATTGAGAAGTTTTTAATGTTTGATGTTTTGCTGTGTTTTTATTATGCTGAAAGTCACCCAGAGTTGCCAGAGAAACCCAGTCAGATAGGCTGGGTTTATGATAAGGAATGTATTATTATTATTATTATTATTGAATTCCTTCAAAGCATCCTATTGATAGAAGAATTAGAGACTCGGGGTGTATATTTTTTATTTTAATAATGTTTTAATGTTTGCTTTTAATTGCATTTAACCACTTAGACAGAATGCATGGAGGGAAAAGTTTGCTTTCTGTAAAGGATCGCGTGAGTCTGCATTTTACAACCCTATGCTCTTTAGGCCATAAATAAGAAATCTGATCTAGCCCTGAGAACAGCACAGACAAATGGCCCTCTGGGATGTTATTCTAAGTCTATCATGAATTAGCTCCGGGGTGTTAATGAGAAATCCTTGAAGCTATCTGAGGCCCAGGAAGAGGAGATGGGAGAGGAATTTATGGTACTCTCCCTTCTCCACTGAAGCCTTGGTTACCAGGGCAACGTGTGACATCTGAAACCTAAAATGGCCAAATGACTTCTGGTCACCACAAGGTGATTGCAGAGGTGAAGATAGTGATATGGACCCATGTGTGTTTTACTTCTCAAACTTGTAACCTTTCCTGACATACGTTGTGATAGGAATTTTATGGTCTTAGATATATGGTAATGTTCATAACCACACATACATAGATCAGCACAGGAAGACCAACCTGGAACCATTCTGATTCCTAAACTGACCAAATGTTTTCTCTGCAAGGTCAAAATGGACAATCCTCCCCATTGTCTTTTCCTTCACAAATCCTGTCTTAAGGGTATGTCTGTGTTTGAATAAGGGTGTGAGCCTTATCATTACAAAAGACTAGCCAGGCTCCTCAGGCAATCCAATCAAGTAACCTGCCAGACAGGAAATAAACAAGCGACAGGAGAAAAACAACATGCAAATGTTCTGTTTTAGACCGCCTTTTCTGTGATGTATCTGAGGGGTGGTCTTAGGTTACACCCCTTCTGTGATGTATGTATAATGTTTCTGGGGGTGGTCTTGATCTACAGGACGGGAATTTCAAAAGTCTTTATACAGACTCCCTTGCACAGCATTTTTGTGGGTCCTCCTCCTTTCCTGCGAGTGAGGGGAGCACCCTGTTGCAACAGATCAATAAAGATCAAGCTTACTAGCTGCTTTGCTTCTCAATATTCTCTGGTTGGCCTCTGTTATTTTCTTCTACCAATAGGGAACCTATGTAAGGACTCTATATGGGCTCTTGGATACCCCATAAGGGAAAGGGGCATATTTTTATTTACAACATGTTTAAGAATGTTTAGATGTTTTATGACTCTTTGTTTGCTGTGTTTCAACTACCATATAAGCTTTTGTTCTGAAGTGCCTTTGGGCAGACCTTCTTAACTGGCACTTTGAGATGAGCACTCTCCTATTACAATAGAAATAAATGCTGGGTCCCTTGTGGATGAGGGGCTTGAATTAGTTTCCTTGGTTTCATGGTTTGTTTAAAAGGTGGTCCCTCACCTGGGTAACGAACAAGGTGGTGTAATGAATAATAATTATTATTATTTATACCCTGCCCATCTGGGTGGGTTTCTGGAGTGAGAAAACCAGCAGAAGACCTTTGGCGGTGGACCTCAGTGTCCAGGCTGAGCGATGGGGGTGGAGATGCTCCTTCAGGTATATGGGGCCAAGGCTATTTAGGGCTTTAAAGGTCAGCAGCAACACTTTGAATTGTGCTCGGAAACATGCTGGGAGCCTGTGAAGATCCTTTAGGACTGGGGTTATATGGTCCCAGTGGCTATTCCCAGTCACCAGCCTAGCTGCCATATTTTGGATTAGTTGTAGTTTCCAAGTCACCTTCAAGAGTAGTGTCATGTAGAGCATATTGCAGTAGTCCAAGCAGGAGATAACCAGAACATGTACCACTCTGGCGAGATAGTCTGTGGGCAGATGGAGCTGGTAGACAGCTGCTCTGGGCACACAATTGGCCTGCGCCTCCATGGACAACTGTGAGTCCACAATGACTCCCAGGCTTGGCATTAATCAAGAGGCGCTCCTGGACTGACATATGCTAATGGGCTGCAATCAGTCAGCTGCTGAAAGGACTGGGCATGGATCTTTGAAGGTATCTGAATGTTTTACAGTCGTACATCGGTTTTCGAACAGGACTTTATTTAAAATTATTCCTGGACCGGACTGGGAGTGCTGCTGGAGTAATTCAGTGGAGGGAGGGGAAGAATGAAGTGATGCCAAACAGATGTGGTAAAAAAGCTGGATTTGAGAAAATATCTTGCTTTCAACTGTGACTCGAACATTTTGGCTCCGAAACACCACAAACCTGGAAGTGAGTGTTCTGGTTTGTGAACATTCTTTGGAAGCCGAACGTCCGAGATGGCTTCCACGGCTTCCTATTGAGTGCAGGAAGTTTCTGTTCAGTTTCTGTTAATTGATTCTCATGAAAACTTACAGATTCTGGCTTCACACAATTAACTCAAGGCAGTGTCAATTTACTCTTGGCAGAAAGCCAAGGTCTGCTTGACCTAGAAACTACTTACTCTGATTGGTTAACGACCAGCACTCAACTCTGTTATCTAGGAGTGCTAGCACAGTTTGGGTTAGGTGTGTTAGGAGTAGGAGTGCTGTGTATGGTTAAGAGAGAGAGAAAGAAAGGATTTATTTTGCTTTGTTTCGTATGCAGAAACTCTGCTGGTTTTCTTTTTCCTTTTAATAAATCCTGTAAATAGTTATTCTGAGTCTAGCTGACTAGTCATTTCCACCTCAACTAGCTTCTTCGCTGTGCAGGAAAACTCTGCTACGTTTGGGCTAAAGCCATTAGAGCTATGCCTGACACTTCAAAGTTCCATGAGGTTATGGGTATTGTGCTGCCAGCCTGAGTTGTGGTGGTGTCAGCATCAACAGTGTTGGTTCCAGTAGTTCCAGAAGTTGTTGTTCCCGTTGGTGCAGCAGATGGACACTGGCTGGTTCCTGACTGTTGTGAGCTGGTGACACAGTGGACACAAGGACAACAGCTGCAGCGTGTGAGTGCTGGGTGCTGTGGTTCCTGTTTTCTCTCTCGGTGGTCGTGAGTAGCTGGTTCTGGGTTCCAGGGACATCACTCTCAAGATGGCCTCACAACCAGTTCAGATGGCTTTTGAGCGTCTGAATGACTCCAATTACTTGCTGTGGTCGGAACGCATGCAGGCAGTGCTGCAGAGGGATCGTCTCTGGCAAGTGGTGAGTAAGTTTCCTGCGAAGCCTGATGGTGAAGACCTCGATAAAGACCAAAGAGCAAGGGCCTCAATTGTCTTGGGGCTGGAAGATTCCCAGTTGCCGTATGTGAGGGGAATCAAGACAGCTAGAGGTGTGTGGCAAGCACTTAAAGAACTCCATGTGCGTGAGACAGCGGTTTCCAAGCTGTTCATTCGCAAGGCATTGTACAAGGCAATGTTACAGCCTGGGGTTACAATGCAGGAACACCTACACAGTTTACAGTTAAAGTTTGCTGCGCTACAGGAAAGAGACTGTGCGTTAGACCAGCAGGAGAAGGTGGCTATTATTTTGAGTTCTCTCCCGGAAAGCTGGGATAATTTAGTTTTGTCTCTAGAAGGCATACAGGAGCGTGATTTATCAGTCAGTTACGTTACTGGGTGTTTGATTGAAGAATGGCAGAAGAGGCAAGAAAGGTCGTTTGCTGCAGAGGCTTCTACAGGCGGGCGGTTTGGAAGGAGTTCTCATGCCGTGCCAGAGGTGAAGCAAAAGCAGCGTACCGGTGAGGAGTCAGCGTTTGCTGTTAGGCGTTGTTTCCGATGTGGGTCTTCAGCGCATCTAAAATGACAATGTCCGGAGTTGGTCAAGTCTCAGTGGCCGGTGCAGGAGCAGAGACGAGATCAGCAGCAGCAGCAGCGTAAAAGGAAATTCTTCAAACGAAAACAGTCGGCTCAGCTGGTGACCGCCGAGGTCAAGATTGCTGATGAGAAACAAGCTGTCTGGGTGGTCGATTCAGGAGCGTCTCGGCACATCGTAAATTCAGATGAATTGTTTGTTTCCAAGAACTCAGCACAGCGCAGCCAGGTGGCTCTAGCAGACGGAAGTACTTCCGAAGTGATTTCAGGGGGTGCAGTTTTTGTTCCTTGTCTTCGTGAATGCCTGCAAAATGTACTTTGTGTGCCTTCATTAAGGAGCAATCTGATGTCTGTAGATTGTTTGCTAAAAGCTGGGTTTGCCATGCTTGATGATGCTGATTTGCCCATGTCTTATTGGGGGGAGAGCATGCTCTCCAAAATAGGCTCTTTCATCAAACAATAGGTACAACTCCGTACTTTAAATTGTTTCAGAAAAACCCCAAAATTGACCATTTGCATGTGTTTGGATCAAAAGCCTGGGTATTAATTCCAAAACAAATGAGAAAGAAGGGAGATCCTAAGACCAAACAGTTAGTGTTTGTGGGTTACCAGGAGCTGGGAAAAGGTTTCCGCTTTGCTGAAGGGACAAATGGCATTGTGATCTCCAGGAATGCCAATTTTTGTGAACATAGTGGCTGGGAGAGACTACATGCCAATACTGAGGTTTGGTTTGAACCTTCCCAGGAGCTTCATGACTCTGAAGGTAAACATAGAGAATCAGAGTCTGAGGGGGAGGAAAGTTCAGATAAGAGCTCTCAAGAAAGTGGAATTAGCCAGAGACCAGTTGCTAAGCAACAAAAGAGAGGTCGTAGTTCTGAGGAGGAAAGTGGGTCAGAAGAAAAATTTTCTCCCAGAAGATCTAAAAGACAAAACAAAGGAGTGCCTCCGGTGCGTTTTTCTCCAGATACTGCAAATGTGTTTAGTGTAATTGCAGAGCCCAAGAGTTTTCAGGAGGTGTTAAAGTTACCAAAAGAGGAGGCAGAGCTCTGGAAACAGGCAATGGAGGAAGAGATGTCCTCTCTGAATGAGCACAAGGTCTTTACACCAGTAGCAGCGCCTGAGGGGGCAAAGATTGTAGGCTGCAGGTGGGTGTACAAACTTAAACCTCTGATGACAGGAAAGTACAAATACAAAGCTCGTTTAGTGGCTCAAGGATACTCTCAGAGGCCTGGAAAAGATTATGACGAGATTTTTTCCCCTACTGCTAAGGGGGACAGTGTAAGGCTGATTCTAACGCTTGGAGCAAAGAGAAAACTCCTGTAAAACCATTTTGATATCCAGACTGCATATTTACATGCATCAATATCAGAAGACCTGTATCTAGCCGAACCGCCTGGTTATGAGACAGGTTCCAATAGAGTGTTGAAATTAAACAAAGCTCTATATGGTCTCAAACAGGCTGCAAGATCTTGGAACAAATGTTTCCATGAGGCTTTAGTGTCATTTGGTTTCAAGCAGAGTACAGCTGACAATTGTGTTTATGTACGTGGTACAGGCAGTGATCAAGAGTTTTGTCTGATTTATGTAGATGATGTATTGTATGCTTGCAAAACAGATAAACAAACTAAAAGGTTTGCCAAGCAATTGTCCAGTAAGTTCAAAATGAAGGACTTAGGCCCAGTTAGGACATATCTAGGGTTGGAAGTGTGCTGGGCCCAAGATGGCAGCTGCCTAATTAGTCAGCAGAACAAAGTTAAACAACTACTGACTACATACGGGATGCAGGATTGCAAAGGGACAGTGGTGCCTATGGATCCAGGTTTCATAAAAACACTTCATATAGATGAGAGTCCTGAATTTGAACATCCTGATGTATATCATTCTGTAATTGGAAGTTTATTGTATCTAGCACAGTGGTCCAGACCTGATATTAGCTATGCAGTAGGCATATTAAGTAGATTGGTCTCAAAACCCACACTAAATGCCTGGAAAGGGGTAAAACAAGTTCTGAGATACCTCAAACAGACAATTGGCTATATGTTACAATTAAATTCTTCAGAGGATGAAATGTTGAGTTCCTACTGTGATAGTGACTGGGGAAATTTGCCAGATAGAAAATCTGTCACAGGACTAGTCATAATGGTTGGTGGAGCTTTAATCATCTGGCGGTCACGCAAGCAAGACGTTGTAAGTGTGCCATCAACGGAATCCGAGTACGCCGCATTGAGTGAATTGTGCAACGAGGTGATTTATTTCAAGCATTTGTTAGCAGATTTAAATGTAAATTGTGGAGAACCAGTACGAGTTTACATTGATAATCAGGCTTGTATAACCTTAAGTAAAACAGAGGGTTGCAAATCACATTCCAAACATATCTCTGTAAAATACCAAAATGTACGTTGCTGTGTACAAGACAATATAATCACATGTACTTATGTATCAAGTGAAGAAAATGTAGCAGATATATTAACTAAACCATTGGCAAAGATAAAGAACAAGCAAATGTGCAAGGGTTTAGGTTTCCTGGAAAAATAATCTCCTACATAGGTGTTATTTGATGTTAATTGTCCAGCAGAATCTGTGAGGGGGTGTTCAGTTTCTGTTAATTGATTCTCATGAAAACTTACAGATTCTGGCTTCACACAATTAACTCAAGGCAGTGTCAATTTACTCTTGGCAGAAAGCCAAGGTCTGCTTGACCTAGAAACTACTTACTCTGATTGGTTAACGACCAGCACTCAACTCTGTTATCTAGGAGTGCTAGCACAGTTTGGGTTAGGTGTGTTAGGAGTAGGAGTGCTGTGTATGGTTAAGAGAGAGAGAGAGAAAGAAAGGATTTATTTTGCTTTGTTTCGTATGCAGAAACTCTGCTGGTTTTATTTTTCCTTTTAATAAATCCTGTAAATAGTTATTCTGAGTCTAGCTGACTAGTCATTTCCACCTCAACTAGCTTCTTCGCTGTGCAGGAAAACTCTGCTACGTTTGGGCTAAAGCCATTAGAGCTATGCCTGACACTTCAAAGTTCCATGAGTTTCTGCAGCCAATTGGAAGGCGTGCCTTGGTTGTCAAACATTTTCAGAAGTCGAACAGACTTCTGGAATGGATTGTCGGAATCTCCGTTCGACCGAGCTAATAAGGCTCATCTTCGGAATTGCCTCCCGACGATTAATTGACGACCTGATCCTTTGATAAGGCCTCAGGCATGTCATCCCAGCAGAGCTCCCAAAACAGCAAGCAGAAGTGATGAGATTTATGGCTACATTGCTATGCTTTATTTTCTAGCTACACAGAGAGCAAAGAAAAATACATCCTCTCCCTGTGAGAGCAGAGAGCAACCGGAACAAAGGAACAAAGAAAACAGGAAACCACTAACGTCACATCCCGTCTCCTTTCCCGTGAGACTGCAAGGTCTCTGGAATGTAAACAGAGTCCTGTGACTCCCAGCAGCTGCTCAGTGAGAAACAGAAACTAACATGGATTCCGTTGTCAACCAAGGTATGACTGTATACCTTTCCAAGGAGCATTGGTGAGGATAGGAGGAAAGGACATGGGGCAGTGGCAGGAAGGAATCGCCAAGTGTAGGATTGCTAAAATCAGCACAGCCAGGACACCAGAGCCTTTACCCATGGATTAAACAATATCCTCTCCCATGGCAGAAAATGAGGACCTAAGCCCCATAGTGGAATTCAATAAGCAAGGACTATTCAATAAGCAAGGTCCCCTGTGCAGCCCCCTGTAATACCCCAGTGTCACCAGTGAAGCAGCCCCATAAAGAGATAACCCCACCCCAATGGTATATCGTACAGGATTTAGGAGCCATTAATCAATTTGTAATACCCTGCCACCCAAATCTGCATACAACATTGTGCACTATTCCACCCAATACAAAAGTTTTCACAGTAATTGATTTATATTTCTCAATTCTGTTAATCCAGATAGTCAATATCTGATTACCTTTACCTGGGGTCCAGGACAATTAACATGGACAAACTTTCCCCAACAATATGTAGAGTCCCCTGCAATATTTGCTTCAGTCTTGCATAGGGACCTGAAGGATGTAGTGTTAGATTGGGAAAGGAGTTTGTAGCCTTTGATGAAACAAAGAAGAGACTTGGTAATGTATATAAAACCTGAACTGGATCCAAAGCAGTTATTTAAAGAGGAGCAAGGAAGAATATTGATAATTCAGATAACATCATAAGGAGAAAAAAGATTGCTAATAGGTGTATAAGCACCAAATGAGGGGGGGAACCTGACTTTTATAAGCGACTTGAAGAAATTATATTTGAATATATGACTGAAAAT
The DNA here is from genome assembly GCF_964270895.1 of Podarcis filfolensis. Taxonomy (NCBI): domain Eukaryota; kingdom Metazoa; phylum Chordata; class Lepidosauria; order Squamata; family Lacertidae; genus Podarcis; species Podarcis filfolensis. The sequence goes on from NC_139606.1 coordinate 106,888,247, forward strand.
ATAATCTTGATGGGAGATGTGAATGGTGTAGCTTCCCTGGAATGGGATAGGACTATAAGAAAAAGTGATACAAAAGAAGGGAAGCTACCCAAGGCCTCTTTTCAGATGACAGACAATTTAAGTCTAATTGAGTACTGGAGAGAAAAACACCCACTGGACAGACAATTCACATTTTATTCAAGTGTGAATAACTCTGCAAGCAGAATTGACTCTGTATAGCTTTCTAGAGATTTGTATATTAAGGTAAAGAAGGTAGAAATTCTACCCCAGACATTATCAGATCACAACTCTATCACTATGGAAGAACGAGATGGAGATTAAATGAGAATTTATTAAATGATCAAGAAATATTAGAAAAGGAGGGGGGATATTAATGAATTATTTTCAAATAAATTTAAATCCGGAGACAAATTTAAAGGTAGTATGGGATGCGAGTAAGGCAGCTATGCTGGGGGGGGCAGTATTCAGCAAAGCGCATAAAAAAAAAGAGTTGAAAGGGCAAGAAATTTTAAAAGAAAGAAAAAGAATCAATAAATTCCCCTTGAAAAGAGATAGTGAAACTGGATATTAAAATATTGCAAACACAGTTTTCAATTATAATAAATCAAAAAATGGACTGGAAAATTAAATATTTAAAACAGAAACAATTCAAACAGGCTAACAAACCAGGGAAATTATTAACATGACAAATAAAGACAAGACAAGAAAAACCCTGTATAAATGAAATTAATAAAGGAAGTAGAGTTGTGGAAACCGTAAAGAAGTAAGAGGTCAATTTGTGAGTTTCTATATAGCAGGCACATCCAACTTCCAAGCGATTGTGATCTACTCCCAGTATAAAAAAACAGGCAGTGATCTACGCATTTTGGGGGGGAGGGATCAACCCGTGATCGACCAGTGGCACCCTGTGATCAACTAGTTGATCGTGATCGACCTGTTGGACATACCTGCTATACAGAATTATATCAAGCTAAATGGAGAAATATAGATGAAATGCAAAAATATCTAGAGGATAGTGGATTATCTAAAATACCAAAAGATAAAATGTGAACCCTGACTGGACCAGTGACAATGATTGAATTACAGCAAGCAATCTCACAGGCAAAACTTGCGAAAGCACCTGAACCTGACAGACTCTCAGCAATATATTATAGTAAGATGCAAGATTACCAAATACAACCATTAAAGGTCATTATGAATATGACTTTAAGTACAGGCGAGCTGCCAGAATCTTGGAAGAATGCTTATATAACTTTGATTCCTAAACAAAATAGAGATCTTGAGCAGCTAAAAAATTATCGCTCTCTATCTGTTGAATAATAATTATAAACTTTTTGCAGATATATTAGCTTTCTCTCTCTCTCTCTCTCTCTCTCTCTCTCTCTCTCTCCCTCTCTCTCTCTCTCTCTCTTTCTCTATACCGTATATATATATATATCCTCATCCCAAACTGCACAGGGCTCTGCACACCAGCTCCAGCAACTTGAATTTGCCTAATTCGCAGCCAGTTAAAATTTTGTGTTAGTGCACTATGCAAGAAATTTTATTAATGTTTACTGTACTTTGAAATGGGAGATATGTCTGTAAAGCATGGTTGGAAATTCCCATGGAGTTGGAATAAAGCCTACTTGGTTAATCATTAATGGAACTGAGCTGGGGCTATACCTCAGTAGGCTTAGTAACAAGATAATCAGCTCCTTGGTCACATGAAAGGAATTATATTTCAGGTGTATGCATATGTCAATTTGCAGGCATCTATGTTTGGTGCAGTGCTCTTTTTGTTCTATACTACTGAAGAGAATGGATGTGTTTATCTCCAGCTACATGGCCTGAGGCTAAAGAAGTTGCAACGGGAAAGAGATGGAGCTCTGCAACCTGAAGCGGCTGAAACCCGAGGTATGACTGTACTATTATTATTTTTCACTGGCGTGTGACACAGAATCCAGATGAACACCATTTTCATTCATTTTGCCTTTTGAGATGTTCTGGTTTGAGCACATGATACAAAATCCAGAGCTGTAGCTACGGGGGGGGGGGGGGGGCTAGCTGGTTTGTGGGTTTTTTGCACCATTGAAGCTCACAGCCTGTGTGTGTTTTAAGTGCCAAACTGGGTCTTTGACTCGGGTGAAATAAAGCCTAATTTCACCCCTGCAAAATAAAGAGGACATAATAAATTGTACGCCCATCCCACCCTCCCAAAAACCCATGAACGGAGATCTGGAAATTGAAATTTTCTCTTAGGTCACAAAGGAATGTTGTTGTTGTTGTTTTTTAAAAAAATACCTTTCCTCCCAATGCAGACATCTTTGTTAAGGTTGACAAAACCCCAACAATTAAAGGCCCGAGTTTAATCAGGCCGTAAATCGCTTCCGAGTTGAAACAAATAACAACATGTGTGAACTAAGCATATCATGAGGATCGATTTTCAGTGTTTTAGGCGCCAGACAAAAAACGTTCCTCTTCAACCTGGCTTTGGGCTGATTTAACATCCTTTAAAACGTGTTAGTGGGAGGAGGTGGGGGGGCATTGCTTTGTTACTGTTGGGGTTTCGTGTTTTTATCTTGTATTTTTATGTATATTTTATATATATTATACCCTGGTCCCAGAAAAAGACATAGCAACCAGGCGCCACCACGGGGCGAGCGTTCCAACGGCCTGGTCCCAGAGGCCATTTTATTCACCGCCTTCCCCACCTCAGGCAGCAGGAGGCGGGCGGGCTCGGCGCTCATAGGCCGCAGGACCCTCGCTGGGCGGGGACGGGCGTTTGGCGCGCTGCTTCGCCGGCCGGAGGGACGAGCGAGCGGGAGCCGAGAGAAAAGGGGCGTCCCTTTCGCGTCGCCGCGCTCCTCTCTTGCTCCTCCTCCTCCGGCGCCGCCGCCGCCATGTCCCGCCAAAGCTCCCTCCTCAGCTTCTTCCCCATGTCGGAGGCCAAGCGCGACGGCGACGGCGGCTGCAGCCCCCACAGCGATGCCGAGCCCGAGGGCGGGCGCATGCTGTCGCCCAGAGGGTCGGGCATCCGAGGGAGGACCAGGGCGCCCCCCACGGACTGGTAAGCCCCCGCGCTGAGGAAACGAAAAGGCGGCGGTTGGCGGGCCAAGAGCGTGGAGCGCGCAGGCGCCGCTTCCATGAGGCGGAGGCGGCGCGCCTCTCTCTCTCTCTCGCATACTAGGCCCGAAAGCGGCTTCTTCTCAGGCCGGGTAGACCCTGAGGGAGAGAGAGAGGGGGGGGGGGAAGGATGGCGCGCGCGATAGCGGAGGGTGGGTTGGCGAGGCGCGCAGGTGAGGTGGAGGGACGGGCTTCAGGTGAGGCGGGGAGAGGCAGCGCGGGAAAGGGCAGGTTTGAGGGGAGGCCCCGCTTCGGGAGGCCGCGCAAGCTCGTGGGGTATCTCCGCGTGGCGGGAGGCGCCCATCTCTTCCGAGCAGAAGCGGCAGGCTGCGCCGCGATGCTGGAAGGGTAGCTGGTGGCATCTGGCATCTTCCTCCTCCTCCTCCGCGAATTTGCCTCTCAGATCTTTCCGAATCCGTGTCCCTCCAGATGGAGGAGAAATCTCCCCTTCGCTCCCCGAAACTGCTTAAAGTTCCCCGATTTGCAGCTTGGCATAAGTGGGTTGGTGGCCTTTTGTGTTCTCCCCTCCCCCCGATATTGTGTTTCCTTCCCCTTTTCATATGGCAGCACACGGTATAGCCCAGTGCTTTGGCACACTTCAAGGAATGCAAGGTTGGGAATCAGCCATGTGCAACGGTTTCACGGTGATGGGATCAATCAATTTCCTTTATTCGACCGATAGTCAGAAATAAAACATTACACAATAATTATAAACTATAACATCATAGGGGTACATAAATAAGGTAGGGTTAGGGTACTAGACCTCTCACAGATAACCCACATCAAAGCATTCAGTTATACGTTTCCGACACTTGAGTGCCAGGAAAAGGAATTTAGCCACTGACAAAGTTATTTTCCCTGAAGACTTATTTAGCAGATATGCTGTCTGCTTTCCTCTTTGTCGGGAACTGAGCTGGGGTAAGTATGGAGTTATAAGGTACTGTCTTAAATCGTTGTAGAAGGGACAGCTCAGTAAGATGTGCTCTGTGGATTCTACCTCACCCAATGCACAGTGGCATAATCTCTGGTCATATGGGACTCCTCCATATCTTCCCTTCAGAACCGCCACGGTGATCGGAAGTTTTGCTTCTGCACATGACTCTGGCAAACCGCTCTAAGCTGAAGCATTCCTTCCTCACCCACCCTAGAATGTTTAGTTCACATTGAGTTCATGAAACATCGTACCCTGACCTGTTCTTAATGCATGGTTGACCACATCTATGGATGAATGCTATATCAATCACTAGTAATAGTTTAATAAGGAGGTTTTCATACCTGTCCAATTCTGTGTTCCCTTTCCCAACCTTTAATCTATTGATGATTAATGCCTATATGCAACCTTTGCATTGTATTTGTGTTAACCAATCAGCAACAAGCACATATGTGGCAATGCTGTAATATTCAATAAAAGGGACTCCCCGAGACATGCTCGAGAGATGCCTCCCATATGACACTTGTCATTCGTCTGTCGTTTATTTCAACCCAACACACGGAATCGTAAATCACTGAATCAGAACGCAAGGAACCGTGGAGGGCAGCTGTTAAGTAAGATTTGGCAGGGACCCCTGAGGATTATCTAGTCCAGGCACCTTCAGCCCTCCAGATGTTTTGGACTACAATTCCCATCATCCTTGACCACTGGTCCTGTTAGCTGGGGATCATGGGAGTTGTAGGCCAAAGCATCTGGAGGGGGCTGCAGGTTGAGGACGCCTGATCTAGTCCAACCCCCTGCAATGAAGGAACCTCAACATGTGACACTGGATCCTGCTTCGCTTTGCAAATGGACTAGGGAGTTTTGTTGCTGCACCATTCCCAAATTAATGTGAAGGAGTGCTGAAAAATATCTATACTTAAGCATACATTAAGTTTGGGCTATACAAGAGGAGTTAAAAGATTCCTGGTTGGCTAGATTTACCACTTGCTGCAGCGGGTTGTAATTGTGATAGAATGTACAAGAAAGCTGTCCACTTATACCAAATTGCAGTCTTTCACTGATTTTTCATGAAGATAGTCTTTGCATATGCTTTTTAACAGTAAAGCCCATATCCATTTGGCCTTCTTTTGGTGACCACACACCCCTTTTAAAAATTCTCTATCGCTAGTGAGTGTTAAAATATGAAAAAGTAGCTGGTTGTGTCTCAGGAAAAGGCCTCACTTGCAGACATGACTTTCTGCTTTCCACGTAACGTGGAGACATCACTTAAATTGCTTAGTGGCGGTAGGGTGTGTGTGTTTTGTGGCATTAGTGTTTTGAATATGCAAGGATGCATATCTTACCAAGTAAAATGGAGTGAATGTGCATAGGATCTAGGTGCAGGATCATTGTTTGAATGGATGGATGAATGAATGAATGCATGCTTGCTTGAGGGCAAGTGCCCTTGAATTCAGTGCAATTTGTTTTTTCAGGCCCAGCTGCATAGATAAGCATGCAGAACTGCAATGTATGTATGTTTTGTTGTTGTTTAGTGTCCGACTTTGTGACCCCATTGGACCAGAGCACGCCAGGCACTCCTGTCTTCCACTGCCACCTGCAGTTTGGTCAAACTCATGTTGGTAGCTTCAAGAACACTGTCCAACCATCTCATTCTCTGTCGTCCCCTTCTCCTTGTGCCCTCCATCTTTCCCAACATCGGGGTCTTTTCCAGGGAGTCTTCTCTCCTCATGAGGTGGCCAAAGTACTGGAGCCTCAGCTTCAGGATCTGTCCTTCCAGTGAGCACTCAGGGCTGATTTCATTCAGAATGCATAGGTTTGATCTTCTTGCAGTCCATGGCACTCTCAAGAGTCTACTCCAGAACCATAATTCAAAAGCATCAATTCTTCGGCGCTCAGCCTTCTTTATGGTCCAGCTCTCACTTCCATACATCACTACTGGGAAAACCATACCTTTAAGTATACGGACCATTGTTGGCAAGGTGATGTCCCTGCTTTTTAAGATGCTGCCTAGGTTTGTCATTGCTTTTCTCTCAAGAAGCAGGCGTCTTTTAATTTTTGACTGCTGTATGTTTGCTCAAATGTAAATTCTGTTTAAGAACATAAGAGAAACCTACTGAGTCAGGGCAATGGGCAATCTAATCCAGCATCCTGTTCTTACAGTGCCTGATCAGATGCCTGTGGGAAGCCTACAAGATAGGCATGGGGGTGGGACTATGAGCCCTTGGTCCAGGTGATGGCATACCCTGCAACATTTCTCCAGTGAAAATAGGGATGTCCTATTTAATAACAGTAACAATAATACCATTATTTATACCCTGCTCATCTAACTGGGTTGCCCCAGCCACTCTGGGCAGCTTCCAACATATATTAAAAACATATTAAAATATTAAACATTAAAAAACTTCCCTATACAGGGCTGCCTTCAGATGTCTTCTAAAGGTTGGCTTAGCTCTGGGGTCACATAACTCCATACCCTCCAACATTTCTCTGATGAAAATAGGGCCATCCTAAGGAAAAGCAGGACATTCTGGGATCAAATCAGAAACCGGGATGACTTCTGTAAATCCAGGACTGTCACTGGAAAATAGGGACGCTTGGAGGGTCTTTGATGGGGGTAAGCTGACTTTAAAGGAAATGAAACTAAAAGTTCCCCAAACCCTTCTCTCAGCCCTGCATAATGGGTACCTGAGCAAAGGGTCATGACTGCTGCTTGTCATCTTGGCGGCATGATTTTCACATTGCAATTTGGTGTAATGTGTAAACTGTTTCCAAAAAGTTAGAAATACGAAAGGGAAGGTGCTTCAATCTCCTAGTGACACTGATAATCAAAACTAGCACTATGCTATGAAAATCACAGGCCTATAGTAAACTGCACCAGCAATGTATTATGAAAACCATAGGCCCTAGGGCAGGACTTAGTCTATTTCAGGCACATCCAACTCCCAAGACACTGCGATCTATTCCCAGTATAAAAAAACTGACGGTGATCTACCCAGAGTTGTTGAGCTTTCCTGAGGGCAGAACAGACCCTGCCTGACATTTTTCCCGTTAACCTGTGACAAAGACTACCTTTTATGTGGTTAAAGGCGCTTTAAATTCCTATGGAATCAGTTGCCACATGCAGGCATGAGGGTCTATACTCCCCCTCTGTATTAGCCGACAGAATATTTATTGATGATTTTTAACATCAAGGAGAGTGAGGTATTTGCTCAGTGTAAGATACTAGCGGTGAAGCTGCAGGTTCAGGATAGCATGGTGAGGTGCTAGTGGATCTTTCTGTATACTTGTATTTTTACAAGGTTTACTTCTAAGGCCAGAAAAAAACCGTATTAACAGTAGATTAGTTCATGATGTAGCAGCATCTATTAAGGGCTAAAATAGCTAATGTGTTAATGCTTGTCTTGTGCTATGAGACATTCAACTTTCTATTCTAAACGGAACTGAGCGGGCAAGGAGTTTTCTTAATGGGAACTCTGGAAAAGGCTCACTACTGCAAAGCAGGAAAACTGAATGTTCTGCTGGAAGATTACTGGAGCTGTGCATACTCTGCTGACCACAATGGCCGAAATGGGTCATATCAACAGATAGTGAGCCCAAATCTTAACAGGTTATGGGCCAACTGACTTCTACAAGTCTCACATCAGCAACTTTTTCTTTTTTCTCACTCAGCAAGTACTATTTATTATTTTTTTAAAAATTGATTTTATTGATACATCAGAACAACAACAAAACAAAAAACAATATACAGCAATAAAAAGAAATTAAAAATTAGGTAACGGCAATAAAAGTTGCAACCAATGGAACTTAAACATTTACACCACATAAATATAAATAACATAAAGTTTTGACTTCAAGTTGAACCTGTTTTTAATGCATCCAAGTACACGTAGTCTCAACTATTCTGGAGACCGCGTAAAGGCTGTGGCCAGATTGGGATTTAGGTTTGGGGCTGCCTGGCGGTCAAAAGGCAACATCACAAGTTTGCAAAAAATAAAATAATTGAAACAGGAAGCTGCTACCCTCTGAGCTCTTCCCTGCTCTTCTTTCAGTTTTTTACTTTGCCTTGCAGAAAGCAATCGTTTCTTCCTGAGACTCTTGGTGTTCTCCTTTCAGATTGGTTATTTCTTTGTCTCTTCTACCTCTAGTTGAATTTCTCTCTGTGTTTAGCCTCATCATTAGTTCTCCTCCATCCCGGCTCTGGTGTTTTTCCACTCATTTTTCAAAGTCTCTTCAGTTGTTGGCTGCCTTCCTTATCTACAGCCTCTTTAGAGACTGCATTGTCCTTGACTTTGCTGATTTCAGCCATAGTAGCCTCCAGATTTCCCCTCCCCCTCCGACTTCTTCCTCAGTGCAGCTAAAGCCTTTCAAAACCAGTCTGTGGGGTGGGTGGGTGTTAGAGAGTTGCCCTGCATTTTTTGTTAGTGATTAACGATCTGCTATAATTCAGAGAGCTGCATTGTCTACACTTAAGTAGAAAGGCACAGAAGAAATCTACACCCGCCTGCAGCTAGTTGCAGCAGCAAAACCACAGCCTGTAAAGACAATAGAAAATTTTACAGCGAACTCTGCTTTTATTCAAGATTTAGTTCCAGTCCTCTCAGGGGCAGCACTTGTCACTTTCAACTGATATGTTAGATCTTCCCAGCTTTCCAGACTCTCTTGCCCGGTTGCTATTCAGAACATCTCAGAGCCAGATTTGGGGGGTGGGGGGTGGACTGCCCTTCTTTTGGCATTCTTCTAACCATGGAGGATGGTTCAATGGAAGGTCAGCAGGGGGCTCTGTTTTGGCTAAGTAAGGAGGCGCAGAGAGGAGGACAATGGAATCTCTCACCAGGGAGAGATTCCATTGTCCTTCTCTCTGCGCCTCCTTACTTAGCCAAAACAGAGCCCCCTGCTGACCTTCCATTGGTGAAGCGGACGGCAAGATCTTCCTCAGCTGAGCTCAAGAGGAATTTCCGCATCCCTTTGAAACCTCTCAGAGCCAAGATATTCATGCAGCTCACCCTAGCATGAATGAAATGTTAGACCTCATTACTCAACAGCAGAAGCAGTCTCTGCTTCAGAATACAGCATTAATCCTGAATTTCATCCATATACTGCACCTCCTAAAGGAAGCTCTACTAGTAGGTCTGGCTGAGGAAGTAATTTGGCCCTCAACTACCTCTCAGTCTCCAAATGTTCTTCATCAACAGTATCTGCTTCCCCTGCTTCTCCCTCCATCTCCAGGAGGTAGTCTAGAGCACAACCTTCATGCAGGGGTTCTCAGTCCTTACCCAGGCACTTGTTTCCCCTGAAGACCTTGACGCAGCCTTAAGTGCTAGCGATCAGAGCCTCTGCCACAGCCCAGTCATTTGCAAAAGTGGCCATTGCATGGGCAATCCTCCTCAAGACCTGAACGGGCCTCACATGTCCTTGTCAAAGATTTCCAGCGCACCGGGAGGCTTGCAACAACTTGGCCTCTGAACCTTTTGTAGGGGGTAAGCTCTTTGGCGAAGAGGCAATAAAGGACATCCTGGTTGAGTATTGACAAGAAAAAAGAGATGACAAATCTTTCGCCACACTTATCGAGGCTCAGGGTCCTTCAGAGGCAGGGATTTTCGGTCCTCCCAGCCTCCTGGAACAGGCAGTACGGAGGGTTGAAAGAAAATCAACAGTCCTATTCCTGCAACACTCAACAGAACAAACCCCATCTCTCTCGGCGTTGTTGCTGTTCCAGTGGGAGGAAAGGTGCCGCGATACACCCATAGTTGGCAGCAGACCGCATCCGACAGATGGGTGCTGGACACTATCCACAAATACTTACAGCCGTCAGTCTCATCAGACCCCTCCAAGAAAAAAGTCTGTTATACTTACATTTTTCCAATAGTTACTCCATCATATTTTTTCTACCAGAGGGTCTCCATGAATTTTTAACGGCAACCTTTCCCATTGAAAGTCATCTCCCATGCGATACTTGTACTGAATCTTGCTTTTTGGCTTGATATTTAAAAACTGAAGAAGGAGCGGGGAGGAGCTAAGATGGCAGCTTCTTGTTTCAATTCTTTATTTTTATATTTCAAACTTGCAATGTTGCTTATTAACCACCAGGTGGCACCAAACCTAAATCCCAATCTGGCAGCAGCTTTTACGGGATCTAGAAATACCTTCCATAGTAGGTATGACAGGCTTTTCTCTTACATTTCCTTAGACCACCTGAATGGAACCTGTAGCTCACAGATAGCCTGGATGTTCTCAATCATATAAAGAGCTCTTTACAACTGAATTATTTCGTCTTTTCAGATAACGTCCCTGTAGAAAACCACATACATGTATTAGTTTTAGTACTAGCATTATTTATTAAATTTGTATACCACCTTTCATCCGAAGATCTCAGGGTGGTTCATAACTGAAAATATAAAATGAGAATACAAAATACATACAAAACCCCCCCAATAATCCCCTCCCCCAACCACATATAAAAAGCTGAAGAATGTTAAGTCAGCCTGGTTGAAGAGACGTTTTTGTCCCCACCCAGTCATGTAGAGGGAGTCCACCTTCTTTAGACCAGTTTGGGAGACAGCTTGCCGCCACAGTGTTGACAGAAATGGGAGAGGCAGGAAGGAGAACAGGAGGAGGAAAATGTGGCAGCAGCTGGAGTGTTCCTGCTGCCGCCTTGTGGGGCGAGATGGTTGTGGAGTTGTGCTAACACTGGGGTGCAGAACCCGCAGGAGCTGTTTAAGAAACAGAACGAGTAGCTCTGCATTTGCAGTACAGTGGAACCTCCGTTTTTGAACATAATCCATTTCGGAAGACAGTTCGCCTTCCGACACTGATTTAGGTTCAAGACTCTGTTTATTAAGGCAAAGCTATTGTGTTGGGGGAAACGCCCTCATCCTCTTCCTCCCAATCAGTAGGGCTTCTGCTTACATCCAGAGCCAACAAGCTTTACAGGGGGGAAAACACGGGCAAAACTTCAGACGTACAGTATCATACATCATTCTTTTACCATCCATTCCATCTTCATATCTTTTAAGATCATACCAGCTGTGCTGCGAACTGGATCTTGTAATACCTACCCTAACAGTGTTAGGATTCGTAGTCTTATTATTCTTTACCCTCTTTTATAATTCCAAGCTATGTTTCTTAATTGTCCCAGGTTTGGGGAACAGGCCTTGACAGTCAGCGAAAAACATAATGCTTTATATTTGGAGGTGGCCATTCTACTTTTAAAAATTAAATAAAAACTTGAGTATCCTTGGGTAAAGTATGAGCTAAATTCTAAGAGAATTGTGTCTGTAACCAATGTAGATAGTCTTTTGACTTCATAGATTGTCAGTAAAAGATCTGTTATAAAGGCTTTCTTTTTTTTCTCTCTTCTTTTTTTTTGTCTTGCAGTGACTGTGAATTTTCACCCGGTGATCTGGTTTGGGCCAAACTCGAAGGCTACCCTTGGTGGCCATGCCTTGTGTACAAGCATCCAACAGAAGGATCACTTTTCAGAGGCAGAGGAAGATCCTCTCGCATCCATGTACAGTTTTTTGACGACGACCCATCAAGGGGTTGGGTTAGCATTAGATATATACGACCATATACAGGTAAGAGTTGATAACTGAATGTAATAGGTGATAACAGAATATACTATATATAAATAAATGAGGGGGGGGTGAAATTAAATGCATGTCACATAGATATTACAAGCAATGCTGCATCACTCTGTAAATTGACCACATACTGAGAGGCTTGGAAGCACTGTTTGGCTATGATGCCCTTTCACCTTCATTTGAGTAGGATGCAGCTCTTCAATTTGACTTGACTTGGCAGTACAAGGGATTAAGGCTGTACTATTTCACCTAACATGCACCTGTCCTGTTATTGTAGGCAACTTGCAGCCCTAAGCCACTCTTGGCAAAAGCCCCACCCATATTGAGTGAGCAGCATTCGTTGCAGAGGGAACTATAGAGTGCCAAAGATGGTTCTGTATTCAGCCCCAACTTTTGATATGCTATTTTGCATCAAAATAATCATGGTGGGATTCTGACTGTGCGAGTTAAACCAAATTTTTCCCTTCCCGCTGCCCCCTGTATTCTAACAGCAGATAAGTAGTAGTTTATGTGGAATGATTTAAAAAGTCATGCAATTTAATATACATAGTAATTGGAGTAGTGGCAGTTCTAAATAATAGTTCTGAAGAGATATGGGAATAAATGCAGAATCTTTAATTTGGGATTGTTACTGTAAGGTTTTTGAATGTTAGATAATCAAAAACTAGGAGAGACCATGAGCGTGTTTTTGCCAAAATCTACTCTCTGACTGATTCCTTTTTATATTACAGGTTCTTCTGGTAGAGATACCAGTAGGGGAGGCATGTTCTACAGTTCAAGACCTGAAATTAGAAGAGCAATGGAATTGGCAGATGCTGCTTTGCAAAAAGAGAAGAGTGAGCGACTTGAGCTGGCAGTGTGTGACAAACCTTCAGAAAGCGAGGAAGAAGACGATGAGGAGATGGAGGTCACTCTTTATAATTCTTGTTTCCAGAAGCAATTAGAAAAACGGGAAAAGAGGATGCTCATGATTTGTAGGACAGTTCTGTATATGTAGATAACTGCCTTTCTCTTTATTGTTTTGGAACTGTAACAAGTATGCATGTCCACACTCACATGTACACACACTAACTAGAGGTTTGGGATCTTTTGGTAGAATTATAACATGTCCATTTTTGAATATGTGTTTGCCTCTGTTCCTGCCTAAATAAAACTCCTGACACCCAATACTTTTTGTTCTGGGCTGGCGATCATTACTACTACTACTACTACTACTACTACTACTACTACTACTGTTAGTAGTAGTAGCAGTAATATGGCCTATACTCATAGATTTCAGGGTGGTTCACAGCATAACAATCTCTTAATTGCCAGATGAGCGGCCCAGTAATTTTCAGAGGCAAATAGCTTTACATTCAGATTCTTGAGGAACACATTAAAAAAACAAAGCTTGGTTTATCATATGAAATGAAAATGACAGAATGCGTAAATGCTGTTTCAGACAGTAAATTACAATTCAGGCAGGTAGCAAATCCTACCATACACACACACCTTGATCTAAAGAGTGTAAGAATCCCTGCCTATTCTCAAAAGCCTGCAGAGGTGAGCCTGACCATTATGCTAGCAAGACTCACACTAATAGTAAGTTATGAAATGGAGGAGGTGGGGAGAATACCTGTCCTTAGGCATGTGTGTGTTCATTCCGTGTGAGTGCAGAATGAAGATCCTTGGAGCTAGGAGAGCCGCTACCTACAGATTTTGGGGTTCCTTTATACCGTTTTCTTTGTGGAGAAAGGAGGGGACTTTTCAGGTGGACAATTCCTATTGTTTCAGTTGCCTTTCCTCGAGAGTTCCTACCCATTTCTCACTTTCCCCATGTTGCAGATTAAGAGTTTGAAAGACTCATCCTAGTGGGCTGTGACTGAACTGGTTATCTTGGTGTGTTCTCTGTCTTTAAGTTATAATAACATTATAGTGATTGTCTCCATCCAGGTGTCAGTGTGCTTGGGAAATTTGCATGTGCTAACCTTTATGCAAAGTGTGAGGAGTTCAGGATGTTGTCTGAATGCCTTTCAGGGCATTATTTTGATAAGGCTGGTTAAGCAAGGCTCAATGTGGGGATTCTCGTGTTATATTTTAAGTTATGTCACTCTTCTTACTAATGCTATGATCTACAGTAATAAACCACAGAATAAGTTCAGACTGACGCACTGCTATTCACAGCAGCACTTTCTTCTGTGGTTATGAGCCAACTTTCCCGGGGTAGAGCATGGTACTCTGTAAGGAAAGCTTGAAAGAGAACACACCCCATCCTTTATGCTTGTCACTTAATTCAAGGCTATGTAAGTGCAAGTTTAATTTGCTGAAATGGATGACTTTCAGGTCGCCTCAGAGCAGAACATAAATTGGGAGTTGCCTATAGGGGCTTTCCTTCACAATTGAAAAAGAAACCTCTTGGTTGTCCTCCTCTTTCAGGATCTTTAGAACTGATACCTGACTGCTGAAGAACTGTGTGTAGGCTTGAACAAAACGGAAGTATTGGAGACAACTCATTCCAGCATTTGATGCAATTGAGCCTAGCTACTGCTCTGCCATAGAACTCCTAATTGCATACCCATTGTTGCGCTAGTCCAAGTGGAGAGGTTGAAACCTCTCACTCACCTATCACAAATCCGATGAGCAGAGGGAGATCACATCCCCATTGTTCACTGTTCATGATGGAGAAGTTGAAATCTCATATCTGCCCAACAGCCTCACCTGCTGCTTAATTTAAAACAACAACGAGAAGAAGACAGCAGCCAAATTGTTGGGTCCCCCATCAGAAAGCTTGCCTTGTCAAAGTTGTAGCATTAGCCTGTCTTTAAAGCATCCGATTTTTTATACTACTTCTTTTTTGTCTTTGGCAGGTGAGCGATGAGGGTGATGATTTTGGCACATCTGAGGAAGTGAAACGTAGAAAAAGGCAAATTGCAAGAAAGCAACATGCTGAGAAATCCAAAAAGAGAAAGATCATGGATTCCGACAGTGAACGCGAGTATTCAGACATGGAGTTTAAACCTGATGAAGCTAGCAGTGATGAAAATAGCGTTGGAGTTGGTGACAGTGATGCTTCTGAATCGGAGGCTGACCCAGGAAAGAAAGTAAAGCGTCCCATTAAAGTCTCCCCTAAACCAGTGCTGGAAAAGGCATCTAAACCTCCCCAGAATAATGTGTCTGTAACGCCTAGCAGAGAAACAAATCTTTCTGCTGAGATAAAGTATAAGTTATCATCTTTTGCAGCTCCTGAATGCTTTGATTTTCAGCCAAGCATTAACGGAGGAGGAACAGGAGCAGGAGCAGGAGCAGGAGCAGATGGCAGTCCAACTTCATGGGAACATGATAAAATTGACTGGCTCCAGGATGGTAAAAGGAAAGATGCTCGTAGGAGACGGCAAAATGATCCAGATTATGATCCAAATACTCTGTTTGTGCCAGAGGACTACCTTAGAAACTGCACTCCGTTAATGCGGAAGTGGTGGGAGATGAAGAGCCAGAATTTTGAGAGCGTGCTTTTCTATAAAGTTGGGAAGTTCTATGAGCTGTTCCACATGGATGCTGTTATTGGTGTTAACAAGATGGGCCTGTCGTTTATGAAAGGCACTTTTGCTCACTCTGGTTTCCCAGAAATAGCATTTGACAGATACTGCACTATATTAGTCCAGAAAGGTTACAAAGTGGTTCGTGTTGAGCAGATTGAGACTCCTGAGATGATGGAAGCACGCTGTAGAGCCTTGGCCCACCCAACAAAATACGACAGAGTTGTGCGCCGAGAAATATGCAGGGTTATTTCCAAGGGGACACAGACCTATGGTATTCTAGATAGTGACGATTTGGACAACTACAACAAATACCTCCTCTGTGTGAAAGAAAAAGTTGACAATTCTGCTGGCCTTCAGCGTACCTATGGAGTATGCTTTGTTGACACGACAGTGGGGAAGTTCTACCTGGGTCAGTTCTCGGATGACCGCCATTGCTCAAGGTTTAGAACTCTCTTGGCTCATCATATTCCTGTGCAGATACTTTTTGAGCGAGGGAACCCCTCTGCAGAAACACAGAAGATATTCAAAGGCTTACTTCCCTCTACTGTGCAAGAAGGTTTGATTGCTGGCTCTCAGTTCTGGGATGCATCCAAAACACTAGAAACATTGATGGAAAAAGGCTACTTCCAGGACAAAGAAAATCCAAGCAGTGAGCCCATCGTGCCGCCAGTAATCAAATCTATGACTGCGGAAACTGACTTACTGGGACTTACCCCTGGGGAAAATGCTGAGCTTGCGCTCTCTGCTCTTGGCTGCTGTGTCTTCTACCTTAAAAAATGCATTATTGACGAGGAACTCTTATCAATGGGGAAATTTGAAGAATACATTCCTGTGGATGTTGATATTGCAAAAGAACAAAACTTAAGCAGCCTGTTTGCTAAAACAAGCCAGAGGATGGTGTTGGATGGGGTCACCCTGGCAAACCTAGAAATTCTGCAGAATGCAACCACTGGGTCAGAAGAAGGCACATTGCTGGAAAATATTGACACTTGTTGTACGCCCTTTGGAAGGAGACTCCTGAAACAGTGGCTCTGTGCACCGTTGTGTAATCCTTCCACCATCAATAACCGCTTGGATGCAGTTGAAGACCTCCTAGCTGAAGCTGCCAAAATGTCAGAAATCCGTGACCTTTTAAGGAAACTCCCAGACCTTGAAAGGCTTTTAAGCAAAATTCACAGTATTGGGTCATCCCTTAAGAACCAGGACCACCCTGGCAACAGGGCTATTTTATATGAGGAGGCCAGATACAGCAAGAAAAAAATTGTAGACTTTTTGTCCGCACTGGAAGGTTTTAAAATAATTATGGAGATTATCTCAATTTTGGAAGATATTGCTGATGGTTTTACATCCAAAACACTAAGGCAGATAGCAATGGTCAAATCTAAGAATCCAGAAGGCCGCTTTCCAGACATTAAAGCAGAACTTGAAAGGTGGGATGCAGCTTTCGATCATAACGTTGCACGAAAGACTGGTGTGGTTAACCCAAAAACTGGGTTTGACACTCAATATGATAAAGCGCTAGAGGATATAAGCAGCATTGAGGAAGGCCTTCGTCAGTATTTGGAAAAGCAGCGCAAACGGCTTGGCATTAAAGCTGTGATGTATTGGGGAGCAGGCAAAAACCGCTACCAGATGGAGATTGCGGAGGGTTCGGTGCCTGCGAGCCTGCCTGACGATTATGTGTTGAAATCTACCAGAAAGGGCTTTAAGCGCTACTGGACTAAAGACCTGGAGAAAATGCTGAACGAGATCATCAACGCTGAAGAACGGAGGGATACGGCACAGAAAGACTGTATGAAGAGGTTATTTTACAACTTTGATAAAAGCAGCGAAGACTGGCACACGGCAGTGGAATGCATTGCGGTTCTAGGTACAAAGACTTCTACCATAGTATATTCAAGTTGAAAATGTACTATTAATTCGTTAGCGTGTGGGCAGCTTGAGAGAGCTGGGGTTCCGTAGTACGGAATATTGCCATCTAATCCCTTGCAAAGAAACCAGTGTGGAGTGCCACTGTGTATATTAGGAATATTAGCAGGGGGTGGGGGCTAAATGTTAGTATACAGAAAAGGATTGTTTTCCTGCTTCTTGCGCAAGGAGTGACTCTTAGCAAAGGCAGTTGATAGCTCCGTGCAGTGATGAGCATAACGATGCATAATCTTGTAACCTGTGTGATTATTATTACAGTTGCAACAGCCGTCGCTGCACTTGCTCGGGGAGAAACTCTATGCACCTCATATCTCTTCAGACTGTTGAGAAGGGTGTGTGTCCTGTCCTGGCATCCAATGAAATGTGTGCATGTCTAAGGAGGCATTTTCAATAAAGGAGAGACTGAGCCAGGGCAGACAGGAACTGAGCAGGAAAAGCAAACAGCCTCTTGTGCATTTGGGGGGGAATATATACTGAGAGCTTCAGTGAGTGCCATAGGAGGAGGTGCTAGTTGGGTACGCTGGTACCTGTGGGTGCCACACTGGCATCCTCTATCGTATCTTATGAGGTGGGCTGTGTCCCACAAAAGATGATGTGGTATAGTTTTTCAGAGCAAGCCTACTTTAAGCAAGAGTACTCGCAATCTAAATCTGTAGGTAAGGAGTCAGCCTGAGTTCTAGAGAAGCTGAGAGCTCAGCAAAGAGATATCTTCAAAACTGTGAAAGTACCATATTTTTCCTTGTACAAGATGACCCCTATTTTTTTTGAACCCAATATTAAGAAAACAAAACCCTAAAATAGATGGGTGGTGGTAGAAGCCAAGCCAAGAACGGCTGGGGTTTGAGGAGGAGGGGGCGGAGAAAGGAAAGGGTGCTCTCCAGTGGTCGTGCTGGTGGGGGCTTCAGGACGCAAGCCAGTCACCAGCGTGCAGCCTGCAGGGGGAGGAAAGGGACAACAGCAGGAGGGACTGCCAAAATCCTGGGGAAAAACCTTGTCTTAAACATGGAAAAATAGGGTATTCCCAGGCTTTCTGTTTAAGATTGCCATCACCTTCTGTTCTTTTTTGTATAGTTTCAGTCTAATCTAATTAATGGAAACTCTATCCCTCAATTATTTTAAAATTTAACAAATTTCAGACTTCCATATTATTTATACTTTCCTAATAATTGTGCGTTAATTGAAATTTCTGTGTTGGATGTTAGCAGTACGTAGTGCAGTAAAAGCTTCTTGTTTGGTGGCGAAGATGGTGAAAGCTTTGTGACTGAAGTACTTGGAAGTAACTGATACAGTGGTACCTCGGGTTACATACGCTTCGGGTTACAGACTCGGCTAACCCAGAAATAGTACCTCGGGTCAAGAACTTTGCTTCAGGATGAGAACAGAAATTGCGCAGCGGCAGCAGCGGGAGGCTCCATTAGCTAAAGTGGTGCTTCAGGTTAACAGTTTCAGGTTAAGAACAGACCTCTGGAACAAATTAAGTACGTAACCAGAGGTACCACTGTATTTTAGGCACCTGTGATATAGCCCAGTGCTCTGAAGACGGAATACAGGAAACGGGAAAACTGACTGGGATTTTCTCTCCCCCCCCCCCCATAGATGTCCTAATGTGCTTTGCACACTATAGCCAGGGATGTGATGGACCGTTGTGCCGACCTGTAATTGTGCTTCCGGATAGCAACACGCTGCCCTTTTTGGAGCTGAAGCATTCCCGCCACCCCTGCATTACAAAAACCTCATTGGACGATGACTTCATCCCTAACGATATCCTCATAGGTGTACAGGATGAAAAGGCAAATCCGGAGAGCAGGACTTGCTGTGTTCTAGTGACTGGTCCAAACATGGGAGGAAAGTCCACACTCCTGAGACAGGTGATCATAGAACAAGACACTTGGAAGCATGGTTTATCTGTGTAATTCCCCTCTTTTTTCTTATTTTTACAGGCTAACTACCCCATTGGGATTGGTTAAGGGGTTTCTTCCCCCAATCGGGGTGCATGTTCTATTCTTTCATTTGCAACATGCAGGCTAGGTATAGGGCGGTACACACACATATATATATATATATATATATATATATATATATATATATATATATATAGAATAGAGTTCCCATTGCAATCTGGATTATGTGAGAAGACTGGAGAGGGGCTGAAAGTTGGGTCAGGTAGGAAGTTGGGCTAGCAGGACTTTGGGACTCAGACATGTACTGTATAAATACATTGACGTGTACTGTATAAATACATATGAATTCCTGTAGGAAAATAACATGCGCAGGACAAATCGTCCAAATGCTTTTAGCAAAGTAGCATTCATTTAAAATGAGGCTAAACCCAATGTTAGTAACATTCCTGCTTACCTAGATCCTACTATTGAAATAATTAGGCAATTGTACTTGGTTCAGTTTTCTTTCATCACCTGTTTGATGTGGAAATGGATAGTATGTAGAACAGCAGGATTCTGTTGTGGAGGGGGAAAAGATGTGCACTTTCCATACATTCAGTGTTTTTAATACCCTAGATTGCCCAATCACAAGAGCTGTTGGCTGGAAGGCTACTCCTTGCCTAAATGTTTGCTCTTACAGAATGAGGATTGGATCATAACGGAGCATTGTGAGAGCACAAGTAGGAAGCGTTTGTAACCAAGATGGCAAAACAGCACAATTGCTTCCTGTCTTTCCACTCTAAATCCAGGGGAACCAGTTTTACATACCTTGGAAGTCGAACGGGTGGTACCTTGGAAGTCGAACGGAATCCTTTCCGGGAGTCGGTTCGACTTCCAAATCGTTCGGAAACCAAAGCTTGGCTTCCGACTGGAGGCTGCAGAAGCTCCGTCAAACGTTTGGGTTCCAAAGAACGTTTGCAAACCGGAACACTCACTTCCGGGATTGCGGTGTTTGGGAGCCAAAACGTCTGAGTACCAAGGCGCTTGGGATCCAAGGTACAGTTGTATTTCCAAAATTTAGTTTTTCCAGAATTCCATTATCTGTTCAACTGATTTCCATTTCCACAGCAGCAATTGGGGTGCTTAAGTATGTTTAAATCCTTGCTGACTGATATCCATTAGGGCTCTGTCAAGCAGTATAGAAACTCTAAAATAAGATGGAATAATTCAGTATTAAACATCGGGTTGGTGTGGCATGCTCTACTGCCAACTCTTATTTGTGGGAATAGATGGGGGTTTGAAGGTGTCAATTTGTACTGGGCAGTCCAAATGCAGACAACTTCATTTTGTTGGAAATAGCATTGGAGGAGGTAATGAACTGAAGCATATCTTCCTTAGCAGGACAAGCAGGTGAAGCGAGTTCTCTAATGCCTATTGGTTTTATTGCTTTGCAGACTGGCCTCGTGGTGATCATGGCCCAGTTGGGATGCTTTGTACCTGCCGAGTCTTGCAGGCTTACTCCTGTCGACAGAATATTCACCAGACTAGGGGCTTCAGATAGAATTATGTCAGGTGAGTTCTGTCCGTTTTGGGGTTTCCGAAAAAAAATTGCTAAAGCAAAACAGGCGACACGGAACTTTTTGTAAAGTGAAGGAGAAGGGTGTGCCCACCTCAAAATACGTGTACAGTGGTACCTCGGGTTACAGACGCTTCAGGTTACAGACTCCACTAACCCAGAAATAGTACCTCGGGTTAAGAACTTTGCTTCAGGATGAGAACAGAAATTGCGTGGCGGCGGCAGCGGGAGGCCCATTAGCTAAAGTGGTACCTCAGGTTAAGAACAGTTTCAGGTTAAGAACGGACCTCCAGAATGAATTAAGTTCTTAACCTGAGGTACCACTGTATATGAAAATGTTTATACGGTGACAAGCACTAGAAATATTTATGGGAAGGGTGGGAATGGTCTGGCCTCTAGACTCTCCTCTCTCCTGACTATCCATACTTACTTAAGACAGATTTATCCTGAGGGAAGGAAGAAGTGAGGAAGCCCAGACCAAGGAGCCCATGACCACCAGTTCTTGAAGGGACCATCAGTAGCCTAAGAGACCTGGCAGCTCTGACCCCTCCCTCCCCTGTAGCCCCTTAAGACCCATGTGCCCTGAGGGAAGGCAGCAGAGAAGAAGCCATAGGTTTGTGCCAGCAGGTCCTGAAGCTGGCCTGAGAAAGAACCGCTTGGTTCCTAGCCAAAACGCTAGTTCTGGGTTACGGCAGTAAGGGCATCAGTGAAGGACATGCCAAAGGTTCCTTAACTAGGGTGGAAAAGGAACTGCTCCTTACAGATGAAGGAACATTTGAAGGGCTCAACTACCAAAAGCGGCTTCCACTGAGGCAAAAGCATCGTTTTCATATTGCTGAGTGAATGAACTGGGCAGAGCTCAAGTGGGCCACTTCACAGACTTCCTCTCGGAGTTAAAGTTAGGTTTTTTAAGCTGCAATCCTACGCAGTTACCGTATTTTTCGCCCCATAGGCCGCACCTAGTTTTTTTTTTGGGGGGGGGGGAATAAAGAAAGAAAAATATATTTCCCCCCCCCCCCAGGCCTGAGCTTCCCCAGCCCCCAGAACAAGCTGCTATCCGCAAGCCTAGGGAGCCCGCCGGGAAGTCGCGCCGGTCTCCCCAGGCTTGCGGATATCTGCCCGAAGCCTGGGGCGCGCCGAGAAGATAGGATACAGGCATCTCTCCACAAGCCTTGGGAGACCGGCGTGACTTCCCGCCGGTCTCCCACGGCTTGCGGATAGCTTCCTAAAGCCTGGAGAGCGAGAGGGGTCGGTGCGCACCGACCCCTCTCGCTCTCCAGGCTTCAGCGAAAGCCTGCATTCGCCCCATAGGACGCACACACATTTCCCCTTCATTTTTGGAGGGGGAAAAGTGCGTCCTATAGGGCGAAAAATACGGTATTTAGAAGTAAACCCAGATTAAATTCAGCGGGGCTTGTGCCTGAGCAGACATTGCACAAGATGGTCTCCAAGGATGACAGCCATAATATTGATCCGTGGTGCAATGGCTTGAAAGCTTAGTTTAGATATGGGAAGCCCAGGTTCAAGTCTCCACCCTGTTGAAAGTTCCCCGAGTCATCTTGGGCCTGGTCTGAAGGCATGAGTCCACCACCTCACTGGAAGTTAAGCAGACCTGGTCAGTATCTGAAACGGATCCTTCCTGGGAATCACACGCATAGCACCTTGGTTTCATGACGAAAGTGGGGTATAAATGCAAGAATATACAAATTGACAGACTGTGATGCCACACGTTCAGCTGCTGCCAAAATGCATGCAGTTTTTCCTGCCTCTGCTCTCATCATCATCACTCATGCTCCACACTTCCGTGGAGGCTCCTTGCGTGATTTAGAAACCTGCAGTGACCAGGATGTTTTTTTTCCTCCACCAGGGGAAAGTACATTCTTTGTTGAGCTGAGTGAGACTTCCAGCATACTACGACATGCAACAGAGCACTCTCTCGTTCTTATGGATGAACTAGGTATGTAATAACTTTTGCAATATCTGTCTCTTTTTTAAAAGACTTGTTTTGTGCCCACTTACAGGTATGTCAAGTTAACAGCCCGATTGGCAGGCTACAGCTGCCTGTACTCAGCCTGTGGCACTGCACAAATTCCCGACTTAAACACTGTGTTGCAGAGCAAGAGCTTGGTTGCGTGACCTTGTATGTACCAGTGCCATTTAAAGCAAGCTCTCAGCAACTATGCCTGCAGCTATCGTGCCAGCACAGCCCTCCTGGGCTATAGATGCTAGGTGTGCTAACAGAGCAAATGAAACAGCCGAGAGCCCAATTTAAACAAGGCACTGGATGCTGGCAACACCATATGGGAAGTTCTTGCCCACACAAATCTTGTTTTTAATTGGACCCAAGATTCTTCTCGTTCTGGTTTCCAAGACGGCTGAATGTGCCTGGGTCGGTCACAGTGACTTTGCTTAAGCAAGCTAAAGTGCACAAATACAGACATCCCGCTTCCACCCCAGCATCTTGACAATCCCATTTAGCATCATACGAGAGAGAGCGGTCAACTATTACTCAAACCAGTCTGCCCAATAGTCTCATTTGATGTGTGGATAGCTGGAAACAGTGTGTGTTGTGCCACTCTTCGTTTGGAATCAAAAGGATCGTTTTCAGTAGCAGGCAAAGACCATTTTATTCAAGGCCATCTAGTTTGCTTGAGATTCTCTGGCTGTCATCGTGTTTTTATTGTTTTTGAAGAAACTTGCCTAGTTGTTTTTTTACCCATACCACTCGTGCACTAGAAAGGGTATTACTGGGGGAAATTAGGTATGTGCGAGACCAAAAGTTCATCGAAGACTGGGGAAGTTTGTAGAATATCTGAAGTGTATGTGATGTGCAAACAACGCTAGTGGGATTTCAAGAAGCACTGTAAAAGTTGAGATGTATTGTTAAAAAGAAATAGAAGGGGAAGGGAAGACAAATGGCAATACAAATGAAGGGAATGTGTACTGAAGAGATAAATATGGATGATTGCCAGAGAAGCTGAAGGAAGTCCAAAAAGAGATAATTTGTTAAAATTTGGATAAAATTGTATAATTGTGTTGGAAAATTAATAAAAAAATTATTTAAAAAAAGAAGAAGAAAGGGTATTACTGGTATTTGAATGTTGCCACTTCCTCCCATACACCATCTTAAGCCATCTGTGACTGCAGCTGGTGAGAGTCTTAACAGACTTTTACAAATTTTCCTGGCCCTTGCATTTTTTTTAACCTGATCAAAAGTTTTGGAGAACTCAAAAGCTTGCTTTTGTAACAATCTGGCTTGCCTAAGGATACCGTCCCAATACAGATTTTGGAATAAATATTTTTATTAGACTAAGTCATTGCTTGCTAAACAAAGTATCTCACAGCAAGTTCGTTTGAAATTCCCAAATAACTTCACCCAATTCTAGTTCTGAATGTTG
This sequence comes from Podarcis filfolensis, assembly GCF_964270895.1. Classification (NCBI taxonomy): domain Eukaryota; kingdom Metazoa; phylum Chordata; class Lepidosauria; order Squamata; family Lacertidae; genus Podarcis; species Podarcis filfolensis. The sequence goes on from NC_139606.1 coordinate 106,912,167, forward strand.
AGCCAAGGCTGCAGTATATATACATATAATAGAATGATCACAGGAAACCTCCCATTATGGCAGAGGTCATGATTATTCAAGTTTTGGAAGTTCTGTTCTTTTTATAAAAGGGGTCTTGTTTAGGGTCTCACCTGCATGTGATGGTGAAGCCAGGATGGCTGAGCTACTTAGTCATCCTGCTTTAAAAGTGGTTCAAATTCTCAGTATGCTGTTGGTTGTTTCATAATTGTTTGGAGTTTTTTGGAAAAGAAGGGGAAAGATCCAGCCTAGTGCAAGGTTCAGAATGTATTTCAGCCGCTCTGGCAATGCCTTGGAGTTTTAAACTCAGCTTTCTTTACTTTCCAGGTCGAGGTACAGCTACTTTTGATGGAACTGCTATTGCTAGTGCAGTTGTCAAAGAACTTTCAGAGAACATCAAATGCCGCACCATGTTTTCAACACATTACCATTCTTTAGTAGAGGATTATTCTCACACCCCTTCTGTGCGGTTGGGACACATGGTATGTAACACTTCCTTTCCCTTCAAAAGTGGTCTCGCCTGCAGAGGGCTTACGGGCTGGGACTCCCTTTCTTCAACACAGCCATTCTGCTAATGAAATGAACCCCGCTGTTCCATTACTTTGAAGAGTGGTCAGTGGAAACTTGCTGGTAAACAAAGTAGACCATTAAAGGCCTAGATGAGCTGGTAGGATTTGAACCAAGGGCCATTGATCCACTTTCCTTTGTGCTGTTTTTTCTTTTCAGGCATGTATGGTGGAAAATGAAACTGACGATCCTAGCCAAGAAACAATTACATTTCTCTACAAATTCATCAAAGGTGCTTGCCCTAAAAGCTATGGCTTTAATGCAGCAAGGCTTGCTAACATTCCTGAAGAAGTTATTCAGAAAGCTCAAGAAAAGGCAAAAGAGTTTGAGGCAACTACCCTCTCACTACGATTGTTCAGGTAAGATTTTTCACCATGTGCTTTCCTTGCAGGGCGGGGTGATGTTAGTGTCCTTAAACCAGTGGCTTGCTGCGGAGCTGATGTGATTACACATTACTGTTATATACTGTATTGAGCCTAGCTGGAAGAGCCAGCAGTGTCTGAATATATTAAGCTTGGTATTATTTCCTTCTATTCTTTCCCCTAGTTTTAAACATGCATATGTTGATTGTGTGTTTTCCCAGGAAACAGTGCCAGATAGCTGAAGGAGCTCCACTAGCCAGAGATGAGCTTGACAAGCTAGCCGAGCTTCCTGTGTGAGACAACCTGTAATAAGTTTCTACAGCAGTTTTTGAAGGCATTATGCAAACAACAGTGATCTAATAAACTTTATTTTTTAAAAATGACCATTTTCCATTGTATTTCCTAGGAAATTAAACCCTTTTAATTCTTAGCTACCCCTCTACATAATGGTTATTGAATACTCCACAATATATTAAGTCTAGATGTTATGGTACATGCATACACTTTCAGGCTGTTGATTACCCACTGTCACCAATACACATAAATGGAAAAAAAGCTATGAAACTGTATAGGGCTGTCTATATACTTTTGTCTCATCTTCATTAGAGGAGGAAATTGCAATTTTCAGCAGTTCATAAGAGTTAATGTCCAAGACTGTTCAATAAAACTGTGAACAGAGTAAATACAGGATTGTTTTGAGGAGATGTTCTTACAACAGTGTACTTTAAAACATAGTAAAACCTCTTAACTGCAAACTGTTGCCTGCATACTTTGTTTTAATAGTGCATTATCTCCCAGGAAGCCTCATTAAAACATTGTTTCTCAAAGTGATGTGAAGACCATGGGGGGGCGGGGAAGGGGAAAAGGAGGGATATTCTAACTGCAAAGGATACCAGAAAAATTGCTGGATATAATTTAAGATTAGTGTTCTCTTTCATAGAAAGAACGTACATACTGGGACATGAGTACAGTTACAGCAAGTCTAGATGTGCTAACAAAACAGGACACATTCAAGTACAATAAGATTTGCTTGAAATTAAAAACTACATGAGATTAAAGCATTAAAATCATCTCAATCTGAATAAATGTTTTTTAAAAAAATCAAAATAAATGCAGAAGTGCTAGCTCACATTTTTTACCATATTACAAAAAGCAATTGGTACCCATGTCCGTAAAGGCAGCAACAAAGACTGCTGCTAGTCTACAGAATAGTACTACTGCAAATGGGACTGTGTTTCAATGCTACTTGTAGAAACACCAGCCTTTTGGAAGTTGGTATCTGTACAAAGATGCAGCTTATTTTCTTCACATCTGTCCCTTAGTCTTTGTTTACACAGTAATGCTGAAACGCCCAGTTCTGTTATCCTGAGTCAACATATTGCCACTTTCTTTTTGGTAGGTTGAGCTCCATAGTGTCACCACTTTTACACATCCTTTTTTAAGTCTCCCTCTGCAGAAATGGGCAAGTATAACTTCCTCAAAAACAAAATTAACAGTTACGATAGAATGGCAGGACTTTTTTCTTCCTTTCTTTCTCAAAAGTAATTCAGTTGTGCTGCAGCGTATTAGATTCTATAGGAGGAGCAGAGTCATATAGTGTATCTGTATCATGGGTCGGTTCTCCGGCTAATGTACATGGATTGGAGAGTGTTCCAGCACCACAGTCGCAGAAAAACCTGGAAGAGAGAAGTCTTTGAAATACCGGCAGGGGAAAAAGTGGCACTACGTTTTCAGTCAAGGGTTAGTCAACATACCTATCATGCCTAATAAATTCCACATCATGTCCTTGATGGCACTTCTTAATACAGTTTACGCATATGGCGTTGCGGTCTGTGGTGTTGCAAGTGTGACATCTAAAATGCAATGTTAACAACAATTTAAAACTGATCCATTTTTTAAACATGCAAACGTTAAGCTGTGGGAAAAGTAGATCCCATACTTGCTTACCTATAGAAATCATGCATGGGGTAGCTGGTGTAACTTGATATTTTATATAAACATTGGCCTCTACTGACAGCTTTTTCTATGGCATCTTGATTGTTCATTATTTTGTTATCTGCAATAAAACAGTGGTCAGATTTAACAGTTTACTGCGGCATAGTGAGCCATTCTAGAGTTCATGAGCTATAGTTTGACTCTGAAAACCTCCGATCCAACAGCTGGATTTGATCTAAAGTAAGATTACACAATCCCTTTAGGATTTGAGCTTACACACGATGAAGAGTTTTGCAGTACAGTCGTACCTCAGAAGTCGAACAGAATCCCGTTTGACTTCCAAAACGTTCGAAAACCAAATCACAGCTTCTGATTGGCCGCAGGATGCTCCTGTGGCCAATCAGAAGCTGCTGAAGCCCCGTCGGATGTTCAGGTTCCAAAAGAACGTTTGCAAACTGGAACAATCACTTCAGGGTTTGCGACATTTGGGAGCCAAAACATCCGAGTTCCAGGGTGTTCGGGATCTAGGGCACAACTATACAAGTTTTAACACACTACTTACTCTTCACCAATATTGCTGCACCTGCTGTTCACACAAAACAAATACTAAGAGAAAATACATTGCCACTGCTAGGAAGTGTGTATGTCAGACACATTAATAGTTTTGCACGAAAGAGGTTTGTTTAAACTGAGCTACCAAAACGATCACAAATTGCTAATTTAGAAGCTGTCAAAGCAAGTTTCTAAATGTGAGGGTGCTTTGGGGGTTTCATTTTCATTGGGTATCCCTTATAAAGAGTTTCAGGAACTATTTCAGTAACTTACAAATTACAAATGAGCATAATTCAACATACCTTTCATTGTCACATTGACTCCAGAGGCTAGAAATAAACCTCCAAACCGGTTATTGAAAATCTGATTGCCTTCTAAAGTTGCAGTTGCATGATTTGTTATTTCAATACCTTAAATTAGAGGGGAAAAGGTTAGTTTAGCAGAAAATTTGACGTATTTAGCTGTCGCAACAATTTTTTTACTCTTCTGGTACTATCCAAAGAGAAATAGTATACTAGTTAATTAGCAGAAACTGCACTCTTAAAAAAATATTAAAATGCTATTTGCCTCAGTTACTTGCTACTTGAATGATTATAAACTTTGGAGTTTTCATCTAGAGCAGGCTGCATACTAGACGGGAAAACCACCACCTAGGAACGTCTCAGTCTTAGATGAAGCTTCAGTTTATTGGCCCTCAAATCAATTACCACAGACCCTGTATGACCCCACACTCCACAGTTTCATGCAGATGTTTAATAGCATGGGGAACAGAATCAGTTCCCATACTGGAGAATCAGGGGGCCGAACAATCTCCCTCGAGGACCACATTCTGAAACTGGCTGTCCAAGTAGAATCAGAACCACTGCAATATGGTGCCCCCAATCCGCAACTCAGCCGGTTATTCCAGGAGGATTCCAAATCTGATGGTATTGAAAGATGTCAAGATCATTGCATTCTCTGTCTCTCCCAACACAAGTCATCATACAGGGTGGCAACCAAGGCAGTTTCTGAGCCAAAAGTAGGCCTGAATCTTGATTGAACTGGACTTAAAAATGTTGACAACCACCCTCTCAAGGAGACATCTGCCGCTGGCCTAAAACTAAGTCAGGTTTCTTCAAGAATGGTCTTATTGCCACCTCTCAAAGCAAAGCATAAATTATTAGCCTGGCCCTACCCACTGTCTCCTCCTTGCGTGATTTTATAGGCTAACAGTAGCTGCACAAACTGACAAAGCACCCTGTACACGTTCTTGGGCCAAAGCAACTGAAACCCACCCAACAACAGCAGACAAGAAAAGTGTTCCTTACACCTCTGTAGCACCTGCTCCAAAGGTGGAGTCCAGATCGCAGCAGATCCAAGCAATTTTATGCTCGTAACACCTCGCTAGAGCCTGTAAGTGTATAGGCCCATGGCTATTTGGAACAACTCCACTGAATGACAAACAGAGGAAGCAATGGAGGTGAAGTACGCTTTCTTCACTCAGATCCGGCAGTGAACCCATGTTTGACTGCATTTGTTGGGGAGTTTTTCTCCCCCTGTGCTCATCACCTCGCAAGCTTGCTTCATTGTTACAGCTCCAGGATATATCATGGAGCTGTTTGTATTGTGGCATGTTACTCCATGTTGTCTCTGCCTAGCAAAGACGCTTTTTTCTTTAAGATTTGACATGAGTGAGGAAGCAAAGATGCATTGTCAGCATGCTTACAGTGGCCAGTTATTCCTTGAATGGTTAAAATAATAATAAAATTATTACATCTGAAGGCAGCCCTGTATCAGGAAGTTTTTAATGCTTGATGTTTTACTATGTTTTTATATATGCTGTAAACTCCCCAGAGTGGCTGTGGAAACCCAGCCAGATGGGTGGGGTATAAAATTATTATTATTATTATTATTATTATTATTATTATTATTATTATTATGCTGCCACAGAGGGCTGTGCAAAGTGATGACTGAAAATGCATCAAACAATAATTAATGAGAGTGCTTGGGCAGATACTACGGTCCTATGAGAAATTACAGGCTGCCTTGAAGTGATCACCAAAGTAAATCCTTCCTAAAAATTCTGCTTTTCTATGGCCCTTAACCACTGGTATAAAATAAATGATAATGCACAGTGAAAAAATGAAATGTAACTAACAAGGCCTATGCATTATTTACAAACGCTTGACATGGTTTAAGGTGGGAGGAGGAAGAAATACGCTGAATGTATGAAAAGTTATAACTTTTAAAGAAAAATAGACACAAAGCTTTACATTTTTATGAAAGTTTTGAAATATAAAGGAGCTTCCAAAATGATTTAAATAAAGTCCAAATCTCCAACAGTGAAAGAAAAGAGTTGCCTATTAAATTACTAATTCAGGAATTCACTTCTGGCAAAATATGGTCTCTCTTCCTCCTGTCTAAAATGTTGGCCATTTAAAACATGGGTGGCCTGGCTAACCAGTAGTTTTTAAGGGAGAAAAAAGAAAACCACCGCTGATATTTTGGACAATACAAAAGTTCACTGGTGATTTTAAGACATTATGAAATATCAGAGTATTTGCAAATGACTGAAACACTTCTAGATCTGATGTCTTAACACTATTCTGAGATAAAGACAATATAAATCAAATACAAACCAGCAGCAAATCCATCAAATATTCTATTTTTTCTTAACACAGGATGACTATTTGTGCTGATAAGGACCCCAGCTTGTGCATTCCTAAAGATATCATTCTCTTCAAGGAGACCTAAGACAGAACAAAAATAATCAGTCTGAAATTTGTTTTGTTTACAAGCACAGAAAATAAATAAATACTGAGTACAGTAATTGTGCGGGGCGATGGTAGATATATTGCTTTTTAACACTTGGAATATAGACATATTCAAATACTAACATAAATGTTTTCTGCAGAAAGTGGGAATTAGCTGAACTCCAACAGCTATTTGAATTAGTAAAATGTAGCTTGGTTATCTGAACAGGAAGAAAGGGTTTTACATATTCTTCAGCCACAATTTGGAACTCTCTCAGAAAAGGCCACAGTTTAGCTAGTGAAATTTTGATCCTGCAATGCAGACATATTCTTGGTGGCTAAATAGAGAATTACAGCTCCTTTTTATATTATATATGACTAAACAGCTTCTCAAAGGATCAAAATATGGTCACAGTGACAGTTGATTAAAGAGAACAAAGACTTCATTTTATTTTTAAAAGGCATCACTCTGGCTAAAAATAAACATTATAAAAGTGAGTGGACTAGTACCTCTGCCCCCATTAAATATACAGATGCCTCCATCTCTTCCATCATGGATTTTGTTTCTTCTTAATGTGGGATTGCTGTCTGTCTTAATCCAAACTCCAGCCATTGCGTTATCAAAAATTTCATTGTCTTCTATAAAGCCGAGCCCTTTCAAACATAAAATAAAACATCAATATTTTGCATTAGGGTGAAACAGCCTCATATTTTAAATTATAAGAATGAAGTAGAGGGGAAGCTTACCAGAATTATAAACAAGAATCCCACCATTCTGGCCTCCCCAAATTTTGTTGCGCCTGATTTTGGGGTTGCTTCCAGTTCTGTACATAAGCAAACAAAGAGGTTACTCAGAAATAGCTTATTATTTTGTACAGGTGACGTGAACTACATTTGATGATTTAAAAAGCACTATCAGCATTGTACAATCAAGAAAGATTTAAGTACCTGCATGATAAGCCTAGAGTACGTTAGGCACTCATACATTTCTTCCTATATACCTTCCCCTCTCAGCATGTATAGAAAACAATCCCATAGACCACGAGATCCCCGTTTAGCTGAATGCAGAATCTCTCCTATGTTATGAACCAAATCCAGACTCACAAAGTAATGTTCTGGCAGATAAAGGTTCTGAAAGTACATGGCTGCACCAGATGTTCTCTTCTTTTTATTTTATTTTTTAAATAGTGAAGGGGCAGCTTAAATTCTTAATTAAGGTGCAATTCTTTTGGCTAGCATTCCCACACCCTTATAATATTACCCACTCCTTTTCAATATTACTGGAAATAATTGTGAACACCCTCACCCCCACTCTTTTAGTCTCAGCCCTCGTGTACATCTGAACACATCTAGTATATCTTTATACTGTAGTATAAAGAACAATGGATATAATGGGGCTTATATGTCTACAATTAATTTTTTATGGCACCTCTCATGTTCTAAAGTGACTCTATACCACACCCTGAAAAGTTGAGAAACTGAAGAGTATTTTTAGCTATGGAAAAAATCTTTCAAGTATGCTCTATGATGAAAGTTAAGAAACTGCTTGTGTGCACGAAAGGACTTTGCCATTCTTTTTCATCAGCCTGCAACTCTTCACTGTGTTTAAAAGGGAAGGGAAAATATAATTCATATGGCACACTTGGTGAACTAAGTGTGTTTTAATTTTTTGATGAAAACCAAGAACTCTGCAAAATGAACTCCTATTTTGCAGATAGAAAAATGAGGATAAAAGACAGGGACTTACTCTGAGGTCATCCAATAAAGCTTTGACAAATGTTAGATCAGAACAGGGGTTGCTAACCTCCTTGGCTTGAGGCTGCACTCACTCATGGCCAGCTCTCTAGGTGTGACCACCCAACATTCATTCTCTCTTATATGCCCACAGAGGTAGCTTAATTATCACACCATCCCTTCTCATCAAATGATTATTCTGATGACCAGGAACAGGGTGATTTGTATCCTCACCAGGACACTGGACTCTAGCCACTCCAGTGCTGGCATCTTAGGAGTTCAGAGGAAATTGCTTTTCCACTCCTGGAACAGAATCTGTCTCCCAGGCCAAATACAAAACTAGTCATTGAAAGACATGGGTCTGACACTTCCAACAATTTCAAGCCCAAGATAAGAGCTACTACCACATAACAATCTTGCCAGTGGACAGGAAAGGAAAACAGCCAAATCTAAAGTAACATATGTAGTGCAATTGTTAAGATGGTGAGAAAAGTTGACAATTCACTGACTGGTTTATATATTAAAAACATTTTGAAGCAAAACAAATGAAGATATGCTTTACCTGATTTGAACCCCTGAGTACATATGGTTATAGATATCATTGTCCTCCAGCACTCCATGTCCATTGTCATAGAAATAAACACCAACCTGGAGCATTAAAGAGACATTGGGAAATGGTAAATTAATTTTTATATCATGGCAATTTAAAGCCATGATTTAAACCAGGAAGAAAAGAGGTTGATTAAATCAAGTATCTCACTAATACTACTTCATGTATTTCCTAAACAATAGTGTAAATCTGACTACTAGTAAAACAGGTAAAATAGTTTTATTTACACTTTTATTTTTATAACCAAGCCTCACATTTTTGTTACTCTGTATACATTTTGCATGCTTTCCCTTTTTTTAACCTGTAGAGAGATTGTACTTAAAATATCCCTATACAGGATCTTTCATAATTATGACCAGCATCCCATACATAAGACTTGGTAAAGTTAAATATGGGAATATAGGAACCAACACACTGGGGATTTTCTTTTCTTTTCTTGTTCCCAGTGTTGCTCCTTTCTGCTTATTGAGCAAACAAGAACAGTTTGTTTTCATCAGGTAAAAATGAAATGCCTGTGTTTGGGAGGCATAGTGTAAATATTCATATCTGAGAAATGATCAAACTGGTTTTTCAATTAGAAAGAAAAGCCTCATTCAACATGAATCTAATACAGACACCAATTCAGTTTAGATTGTGATTAACTGTAGAGCTAACATGCTTACATCCACATTGCTTAACAGTGGCTTAAGAGAATACTGGGTTGTATTGTTATATCTATTCATATACTGCTGAATGCCAAAATGGTTTCTAAACCGTTTACAAAACAAAAATAACCTACTGTACAACACTGTTAAAATACAGAATTGAAAATACACCACATTTAAAATACACAAACAATGCCATTAAACAAAATAAATGTCCATGATTGAAATATGCAATGAAACAATCCCAAACAGCTGCATCTTCTGGAGCCAGAATGCCAACACAGATGGGGCCAACCACATTTCAGCAGAGTGTGCATTCCATAACACTGCGGCCACCTGTGAAATAGCCCCCTCTGCGTCACCACAAGCCAATCACCAGGGTGCGTCGGGAATAGGAGGATTCCACACCTGTTGAATTTAATGCCCTTTCTGGGCAATGGAGGGGAAGCCAGTCTTTCTGGGTGACCTGGTCCAGAGTCTTTAAAGGTTTTATATCTAAGTAACAAGAGCTTAAAACTTGTTCAGTGGCTAATATGCAGACAGGGCAAAGTCCCTTAGCACTGGCATGGTATGTGCCTGGTAAGCAGCCCCACTCACCAGGTGGGCTACAGCATCCTGCATCAGCTGCAGCCTCCACACCGGTTGTAAGAGGAGCTCCACACAGGGCATGACAGGAGCATAAATGTTAGGCTACCAGTGCATTAGTCACAGAGGCCAAGCTATCTATGTCTAGGAAAGGGCACAGTTGACATACCAACCAAGGCTGGTGATAGGTGCTCTTCACAATGGAGACTGATGCAGATGGTTCCAAGAGGCCTTCTAAACAATGTGCCTGTTCTTTCAGAGGGAGTGCAAATATATCTAGAGCAGGTTAAGCCCCAATACTTGGACCTGGGAACCACTTGCCCACAGTGTCTCTGTCTAATATCCAATTAAGTCAAACTCAAGACAAAAGTCCACCAAAACAAATCGACTTGACTAACTCAAGAACATTTATTTCAATGGGTCTACTCTAAGTAGGACTTAAGTGGATGCAACCGATAGTATTTTCACTTTTTAAGAAACCATGCAATTTGGAATGCAAAAAATCCAAATGTTATTTCTTTAAATTTCACATTTTTTAAAAATCCAGCCATACGGTAAAGAGTTTGAAATCAGTATTACTGCCAACCACATAGTAAGGTGGGACGTACCTGTTTACCACTATGTATTCTATTTCTTCTCAGCACTGGCGTGCTTCCCGTTGTCACCCAGACTCCAGCCAAGGTATTACTGTAAACTTCGTTTTCTTCAATCACACCTTGGCCTTTTTCATGCTGAAAGCAAAACAAAAACTGGTAAACAAAAGCAAGACCTGCAAAAAAAAGGTTTATTTTTAAATGTTCCTACTTCCTTTTGTTAGCTGCAGCCCCGTCCTTCAACTCTCTTTGTAGCCAGTTAATTTTTCTTTTCCAACTGTAACTCACCATTTGGTGGTTACTGAGCATGCATAGTCCTCACTGGGGTGTTTGGGGATCACCCAGTAATTTTTTAAAAAGTTATGTTTGTTTTTTTACTTTTGCAACCCTCAAAGTTATACCAAGCATGCAGGTATTTCCCACTAGTTCCTTAACGACATGTTTTTGCCTACAATCTCAGCAGCACTCCACATCTTAGTTCACTATTAGAAAGAGTGAATCTGCTTCAATGCTTTAATTTATCAAGGTCACAGTTAGCCAATGTTGGGAAATATGAATGCAAGAGCCACCCTGCTGGATCAGACCGAAAGCCCATCTGGCCCAGGATCCTGTTCTCATAGAAGCCATAGCCAGATGCTAGGTGAAGCCTGCAAGCAGGTCCCAAGTGAAACACTCTCTCCTCATCAGCACCTCCCAGCAACTGATATAGAGGCATATTGCCTCTGACAGTGGAGGTAGAATATAGCCTTACCCTCCATGAATTTTTAAAACCCTCTTTTAAATGCTTTCATATTTTCATATCTTTCATATTTTCATATCTTTCATAAGAAAGAAAAGTGCATTATCAACAATCTAACTTATGCAGGTTGACAATCAGGCCCTAACCTAAATCTGTGGCCTAATTATGACTTCTTCATTTTGAAACAAAACAACAACAAAAAAATTCCTTCCAGTAGCACCTTAAAGACCAACTAAGTTAGTTCTTGGTATGAGCTTTCGTGTGCATGCACACTTCTTCAGATACCACTTCTTCATTTTGGTGAGACTTAAAGTGTCCCAGTAACACAAGACAAGTTTTCAAACGTTTAGGGGTTAAAGATGCCAAACTGCCAACACTTTCAAGCAAACATTTTTTAAAAGCCCTTCCAGATTAATATGTTTAACAAGCTTTCCCTTCCAGGTTCTTTCCCCAACCACACGTTTACATTCCACATTTTGAATGCCTGAAAAGGGCTCCAGCGAAAATATTTCTGAGTTCACATCAAAACCACACAGAGATGCTCACCACATAAATACCGCCATGTTGGCCATCGTGAATCTTGTTGTGTCGAACAATGGGACAGCTGTTAGTCCGAATCTGTATCCCTGCTAATGCATTTCCTGTTAAAAGAGGTTAAGTATGAAGAAAAATGTGGCACAAGGACACAAGGAGTATCAAATGCAGCAAAGCAAATATTCATTTTTTTACCATATATGTCATTTCCTTCAATAAGGCCTCTTCCATCACCAAATATGTAGACTCCACCTTGATTCCCATTGAAAATTGCATTACCCCTAAGGTGCAAAAGCCAGAGAAAACAGAATTTGTCAAGCACCACATAATCTAAACGTACATAGGCTGTACAGTATACAAAGAACTGTGGCTTCTAAAGACTAATTAATTTTTATTACACATAACACTGCTCTTCACTCTAACAGCTTAGAATGGTTTCTATGACGTTCCCAGGTAGTCCCCATCTAGAAAGCTTACGGGGCTGGACTTGCATGATGGCTTAGAAATCAGATGATCCTCAAATATCAGTGGCAATGCACACTACAATGCCATCCATGTTTCCTTTGATGAGCCTCTGATATTTCCTCTGAATGCAGTACTTGCATTTGGTGCCTTCTAAATTTGATTCCAAATGCAGGACCTACTGGAATAGGGTCAGAGCTCTCAAGTGGAACCAATCCCCAGCAAAAAATAAGGCTTGAATTCTTCTTTTGGCTGGAATCTTCGGTAGCCACAGCTTGAATTCAAGCTGGGGCTACAGAAGAAGAAATGAAGAATCCAGAGAGCACTTAAAGAGTGCACTGCTGATTCTTCAATTGAAGTCGAATTACCTGATGTCATATGATACCAGGTGACTGACAGGTGGTGACGCTACCCATTTGTCAAAAATGGCCCACAGAGGGTGGGCCAGTCCCCACTTCTGTCCAAGGGCTTGAGAATCTAGGCCAAAATACAGACAGGTACCTTATTGTTGGGTCACTGTTTGAAGTAATCCATACACCTGCAAAATTGTTTGCATAGATCTTATTTTCTATAAATTGTCCTCTTCCTTTTTCATGAACATAGATTCCTCCAGTTTGACCATGGTGGATTTCACAACGAACTACTGTAGGGTTGGCATAAGCTTTCACTTCAAAACCTGCTATTCTATTTCTATGTATGTTGCAGCTTTCAAAATAACCCTGAAAACAAGGAAGAAAATGGGGAGTGGTAAGGAAATATAATTGGTTGGGTTTTTCCCCCCCTCCCAGCTACCTGACATTATAATAAAGATGGTACTGCGCAAAAATGCATTTAGACTGTTCTATTATTTCTTTAAAACTGCAAGTGCTCATGTTGGCTTACAGAGTAATTTTTAAGAGACAGGACCACATGCTCCATCTGAACAACTGTAAAAGCACTTCAAGTATTGCACTAGAAAACAGGCCCATTTCTTTGGTTGCAAAGTTGGACATAACAATAGCACATTGTTTCAGTGTAACATAACCACAAACTATGATTTAGCACAGACTTTTCCAACCTCATGTCCCCAGTTGTTTTTTGTATAACCCATCATGCCTGATCGTTGGCCATGTTAGCTGCAAACGGTGTGAGTTATATGGCTCACATGCTACCCCGTCTGTAACAACTATGGGATAAGAAGGCTTTAGACTGAAGTTGCGTGCTTTTCAAACCCTAAAGGTAAAGGTACCCCTGCCTGTACGGGCCAGTCTTGACAGACTCTAGGGTTGTGCGCTCATCTCACACTAGAGGCCGGGAGCCAGCGCTGTCCGCAGACACTTCCGGGTCACGTGGCCAGTGTGACGAAGCTGCTCTGGAGAACCGGCACCAGAGCAGCACACGGAAACGCTGTTTACCTTCCCGCTATAAAGCGGTACCTATTTATCTACTTGCACTTAAGGGTGCTTTTGAACCGCTAGGTGGGCAGGAGCTGGGACCGAACGACGGGAGCTCACCCCGCCGCGGGGATTCGAACCGCCGACCATGCGATCGGCAAGTCCTAGGCGCTGAGGTTTTACCCACAGCACCACCCGCGTCCCTACTTTCAAACCCTACACTGTGGTTAATCTTCCCTATAGTTAATAAAAGCAAGCCAGTTTAATGAGCTGTGGCTTTATTTTGCCTTATTTCTACTAGCCATAGATTAACCAGAGAATCATAGAATTGTAGTTGGAAGGAGGATCATCTGAGGATCATCTAGTCCAACCCCATGCAATGCAGGAATATGCAGCTGCCCCATATGAGGATCAAACCTGCAGCCTTGGCATTATTAGCATCACACTCTAACCATCTGAGCTATCCAGGTGTCTCTGGTCTTAGACCACACAGCAATAGGAGGTTAATCTAAAATGGGAGTGAAAGCTTTTGAATTATTGTGGTTGGTTTGAAGCAGGAGGGGACGGAAGACTCACCAAGGTTCATCCTCATAATCCGAAACTATGGCTTAGTGTTAAATCTGAACCAGCCTAGAGTCTTGCAGAGAATTGTCAATGCCAAGGCCACATTCTCACATTAAAGTTCAGTGTTACAAAGTCAACACCTGGTGATTTTGCCACATTGATGCCTCATGGCAAACATCTTCTTTCATATGGGGCAATTGCCCTTGTACACAGATCCGAGGCGGAGCTTTCTAAAACCCGTTTGTACAGGAAAGTGGCTGCTGAGTAACAACAATGCTGTAGTGACACATAAGAGGTCTTTTTGGCTCTGGTGGCAAAAAAGGAGCTGTAAATTGTAAGGAGAATTCAGAGGACTAAATTGAAACTCAGTTAGTGTAGCCATGGTGGTTCCTCTGTTATCGCCTCTCTCATAATTTCTAGTTACTATTTTTATTTGAAGTTGTTTGTGTTATATTTTATACAGTATGTGATTGTATGGATTTGTCATGGCCTTTGGCTAGTAAAATAAACTTTAACAAAACTAAAACAAATAATAATATGTCAAGTATATCCTGCAAATGTAAATCAGCCCTAACAAGTACTAACGCAAACACTGGAAAACAATAATTTCAGAACAAAGCAGCAGGTGAAGGGCAAGCTGAAAATAAAACATCAAGAATCTCTGCATAATTGGAATTCTGTTCCCAGTTTTTGAAATATGTTGTGGAAAGGAGCTGAATGTAATGCACCAACCAAAGATTGAGGGAGGTCTCCAAAGAAAAATGATCTTGTGATCATCATTGTTGAAGATGTATGAAGAGACAAGTGATGGATAGAAGACACTTTTCCCTATCAATCCTACACCTAACCTCCAAATCCAATTACAAAACCTAGCCTGCGGGGCGGGAGGTGGCATGAATGTCAGAATTTCGGTGGCCTGCTTTTGAGGAGGTATCGTCCTTCTACTTTAGTACCAATTTTTTGGTACCTAGTGTGCCAAGCGGCTGACATACACGAAGCAACTGAAACACCCATTCTAAACCCTGGTTTAAAAAGTAATGGTAGCCAGCACTTGTGAAGATGTAGCACTTCGCCAAAGATTATGCTAGTAAGGCAATGGAGGCAGGCATTCACATGGATGAGGGAACCTGCTACACATTCCCAGTCTTCTAACCAGGCATTACTTCTGCTCTGGGTCCAATAGTCTCCAATGTACATTATTTACTTGAGGGCCATGCAAAAGAGAAACCATCAACACTGGAAACAGGTGGACAAAAACAAGCTGCTTTAACACTCACTTTCCCCACAGAAATATGCACACCCCACAAGCTCCCCTCAAAAGGAAAAGTATACATTACCATGCCGTGGTCAAACGTGAAAACACCAACATCGCGCCCATGGTGAATATGATTCCTTCTAATAATAGGGTTTCCGTGGTTTTTGACCCAAATCCCAGCTAATGCATTATTGGAGATCTCATTGTCCTCATATATTCCCTAAAATATCAGAAAATAGTGTGAATTGAAGATGGATCAGGCAATTTTATTTTTGCAAGGTGGAAAAAAATGGGGGGGGGATGGGAAAGGGTGTTCACCTGTGCGTGATCTGTAATGTAGAGACCAACATTTTCACAATCACTGATGTTGCAATGCTTGATAGTGGGACAAGCTCCTTGACCACTAACACAGACTGCAGAACCAACTGAAGAGGAAACAACATTTACATTTTAAAACTGGAATTAGATCTGCCTTCTTAAGAGACCTACAACTTGCATCATCCATTAAAAATAATAAAAGAAAATGAAGTAACATGGAAACACTGAATAAACTTGGCTAGGTTCTTGCCAATTATCTTGGCTTAAGCTTTCAGGATAAACTAGATAGTAGGGGCATGAAATGGCTTCAGATGAATCCTGAGCCAAAGCAGAGGGCTTAGGATGGGTTGTGTGGCCAGTGCATGCCCTTGGCCAAGCCAGCTAATTCATTACCTCGCTTGCTCACAGCTACACCATGTGAACAGACCCACAGAGAAACAAGGAGTTGGGGAGCGGGGGCTGAGTTTGCACCATCCTGGTCCTTGCCTTATTTGCTCTTCAAGTGTGTGTGTGTCATCTGTGTGTGAGCACGTTACAACAGCTGTTTGTCCCGTGTATCATCTAGCTGCAGGTAGGAGTGTTTGTGTGGATGCAGGTGTGGTCTAGGGCCTCTGGAGTTCTTCCTTAGTGGAAGAACAGGGGGAGAGGCAGAGGGAGGAGAGTAGCTAGGAGATTTAACATCTACTTCTGATGGTGTGGGACATGTGTAGTACTGGGTCTTAGTTTACTAATCTGTGGCCCAATCCCCTAGCTGCATATTGGGTGAATGGCGGTGGGTTAATGATTCTGGGAGGGCAGGTAGAAGGGTGTGGTCAAGATGCCTCCCAATTCCAGTAGTGATGGGCAGGAGAAGGCACGGCTGGATGGCTGATCACGATCGGGGGCAGATGCCTAGTTGTTTGGTCTCCAGCCCTTGTGCATCTTGTACACCTGCTACTTCATGACAGTTTTAACAGAGAAATTACTAACCTGTACAAGTACTTCGAATAATACAATGGTCTATTATTGGGCTGCAGTTAACTGTAATCTCTAAGCAGTGGTGAGCATTGTGATGTTGTGCAGATTTATCATCAGGGTTAAACTGAAAGTAAATACAATAAAACTCATTACAAGCCATCCATTTCTTTCAACTCAAGTAATTTCAACTTAAGTGCTTGCTCCCATGTTTCTTACCCTGATTGTCATATAACCAACGTAAGCATCCTCAGATCCCTCCATGAAGACAAAGGTTGAATCTCTTGTGTTTTCTATAATGACCTTATCTGCCACTTTCCCGGGTGCTGGCGGGGGAAACAATAATAAAGCTGATGGTTGAAAATGCACAGCATATTTCCAATACAACCTACAATTACGTTGTTCCAGCAATAAGCTTTATACTTCCATTGTGACTCAGGATAACAGCTCTGGCTCTTTAAGTACAGACATTCAGTCTCAGATTCATTCAGTAAGTTCATTTTACAAGAAATAGAAGGATCTTTCTGTTAAGTTTTCTCAAAGTCAGACCAACTCCCAACAGACCAACTCTTCTCAACAGACCAACTCCCAGGTTTTAGATGGAAACATTTCTTCAGTTAAAAGCTAACAGAATTAATAAAGTGTCAACTGTGATTTCTAGAACAATCATTATGTATTTACTGAAGAATCTGCTTTAATGCTATACTTTAAATTAGACTCATAGAATTATGGAGTGGGAAGGGACCTTGGTGAGAGCGCCAAATCCTGACCACTAAACCAGGGGTTGGCAACCTAAGGCCCATGGGCCACAAGCAGCCCACGGGGGTTGTTTAACTGGCCCACAAATTGAGCCACCCACTTGGTGAGTCCCCGCGCGCTGCAGTAAACCAGAATAGCGGGGCAGGGACTTGCTTCCGCGGTGCCGGAAATTGCATCTGCGCATGCGCAAAAGCCGGAAATCGTGGGAACATGCGCTTACAATCCAGCCCTCAGAGGGATCTCCACTGAGTGATCCGGCCCAGGCGAGGTAAACCATGCCGACTCCTGCACTAGACCATCAGGGATGTGCAGGGAAGGGACCTTGGTGGTCATCTAGTCCAATCCCTGCTCAGTGCAGAATACTACTAAAGCATCCCTCACAGACAACAGATCCCTGTTTCTATTTATAACTATGAAGCTAAAATATTAGCTTTATTGAATAAACTGCAAGACATTTAATGCTAGTTAATGGCTCTTTATTTCTCCAAAACCTTTTTACACACTTCTTCATTACTTTTTTAAAAGGCAGTTTACAACAAATGAACACCAACATTTACTAGTATCCAAATTAGTGTAAACCAATATACAGTCGTACCGAGGTTGCTGAACACCTCGGAACTCGTACATTTCGTCTCCCGAATGATCAAAAACCGGAAGTGAGTATTCCGGATTTCAAATGATTTTCAGGTGCTGAATGTCTGGCATGGCTGCAGTCAAACGGACTTCCGGAATGCATTCTGTTCCAGAACCAAGGCACGACTGTATTGAGTTGGTTGAAGAAGTCAGATGTTTTTTCAAGAACACGTGTGCTATTCTTAAGAAGCCAGCAGGGGGAGCAGAAAGCCACAATCCAACATTCTCATTTTGATGGCGGAAGTGCAAGTTTGCAACTTAAGTATCTGTCAGAATGAAAGGACCTACAAGCTAGATTCAGTATAGAAAATATTTATTTCATGCAGCTTTAGAATTTCTCCTCTTAATACTTGTGAGCAAAGTGGTTATAGTCAATCCAAACAAGATGTAAATACTGTTGATTGCCCCAGATGAGTGGTATCCAACTTGTTTTGGAGGGGGCTGAACTTCCCCCAAGAGACAAACAAAATTTGGACATAATTTGTTTACAGGAAACCCACATTACAAGATTACACAAAAAAATTTAATAAATAAAAGATTGGGCCAAGAATTTATTTCTTCTGACAAAGTCAAAAAAAGAGGAGTGGTTTTCTATGTCAAAGATAAACGGAATCCAAAATTTGCTTTCAAAGATGAGGAAGGAAGATATATCGCAGTTGAAATTTCAGCACAAGGCGAGAAATTTTTGGTATTAGGAATCTATGCTCCTAATGATGGCAAAGCGGAATTTTTTAAGAACCTGGAAGCAAGTCTGCTGGAATACTTGGATTATAAAATTATTTTGATGGGGGATTTGAATGGCGTTGCATCTACATTGATGGACAGAACTCAGAGATCAAAGGTTACGAGCTTGCAGCCTGTATTGTTGCTGAAAGGGTATGTGGTCTCAAAGCACCTCGCATCATCTTAGGGTGACCTACCAACTGCATCTTGTAACAACTTGCTTGGTTTACTGTGGCTGCACTGCCTCTGAACATGGTCCAGAAAGTTCAGATTATCAGACACAGAGCAGGAAAGCTGCTCAATACGCTCATCTTACACAACTACTTCGTCGTTTGCACTGGCTTCCAGTTCATTTCTGGGCCAAATACAAAGTTATGGGGTTACCTCTGCTCACAAATACCTGCACAGATCCCAAGACCATCTTCAGAGGCCCTTGTTGAAGTGTCCCTGCTGCTCAAGACAAGGCACATGGCTAGCAAAGAGAACTTTTCAGTGGAAGCTCACCTGACAGTGTGATCTTTTTGGTGTGTGGTGAAGGCATTTTTATTTCGCTAGGCACCATTTGAATGATTTTAGACCTTGGGCCCTACTGGCTTTATTCTGACATTGTTTTAATCAGTGTTTTTCTGCTCATGTTACGATTATTTTTATTTTATGGTTTAAAAATATTGTGCACACTTTCTAGAAAAATGCTGCAAATAAATAAAGCAGAACAAGCTAACTACTTTAAATAGCTGGTTAAAAGGGAATAGGCATGCACACCACACAGACACCAACTAATAGGAAAAAAGAAATCAAATACCAGAGTTCTCTCTCAAGGAAGGAGCTCTTTAACTGACAAGCTAAGAGAGAAGTGAGCAAAGATACCTGCCATTCTCCACCTACCCCTTATTTCTGGGCAGCATGGCTGGGCTCCAGATTTGTGGAGAATCAGGGCCCTGCTGCCACAGTAGTTAGTTCCTGTACGCCTGCTGTCATCTAACTGAGAGAGTATTTTCTTTTGATTAACATTGTTTGTCTGCAAGTAATCGCTCTAGTAATTATATATCTTTCTACAGCATTAGATACACACCTTATGTATCATCACCACAGACAGAAGAACAAACACATTCATTAGCTGTAGATTGGCATTCATTCTGTTTGGGCAATTGTTCTGTAGTTTGTGACCTTTACCTAAGCAGAAACAAGTCAGCTGCACCATTCAGGGCTGAGAGCGAGTTTTCGCCATGATCTTTGGGGCTAAACAAGTTGAGGCTAACCTGCTGGGAGCCGGAAGGGATCTGCCCTGCCTCTTTCCACCTGGCTTGGGGCAGGGCCTGACTGGCTCCATAAAGGACTGTTGCTGCTGCTGCTCGATAGAGGGGGCTCCTTTTTAAAATAGTTTTTATTTTTTATGTCCTTTAAAATTGAATTTTTCCCCCCATTTGGTTGTGTACCTTTTGATGTGTTTTATTTATTGTTTATGACTTTTGTTATGTTGGTAATTATGTAAATCTTGTCATGTTGTAAGCCGCCTTGAGAATTGTTCTAACTATGGAAAGGCAGCATACAAATAAAATGATGATGATGATGAAGAAGAACTACAGCATGACATAAAGGAAGTCCCATAAGTTGATACGCAAAGTGATAGGCAGTATAATAATAATAATAATAATAATAATAATAATAATAATAATAATTTATTTATTTATTTATACCCCGCCCATCTGGCTAGGTTTACCCAGCCACTCTGAGCAGCTTCCAACAAAATATTAAAATACCATAGTCTATTAAACATTAAAAGCATCCCTAAACAGGGCTGCCTTCAGATGTCTTCTAAAAGTCTGGTAGCTGTTTTTCTCTTTGACATCTGGTGGGAGGGCGTTGGGCGGGTGCCACTACCGAGAAGGCCCTCTGCCTGGTTCCCTGTAACTTGCCTTCTCGCAGCGAGGGAACCACCAGAAGGCCCTCGGCACTGGACCTCAAGTGTCCTGGCAGAATGATGGGGGTGGAGACGCTCCTTCAGGTATACTGGACCAAAGCTATTTAGGGCTTTAAAGGTCAGACCAACACTTTGAATTGTGCTCGGAAACGTACTGGGAGCCAATGTAGGTCTTTTAAGACTGGTGTTATGTGGTCTCGGCGGCCGCTCCCAGTCCACCAGTCTAGCTGCCGCATTCTGGATTAGTTGTAGTTTCCGGGTCACCTTCAAAGGTAGCCCCACATAGAGCACATTGCAGTAATCCAAGCGGGAGATAACTAGGGCATGCACCACTCTGGCGAGACAGTCTGCGGGCAGGTAGGGTCTCAGCCTGTGTATCAGATGGAGCTGATCCAGCTGCCCTGGACATAGAATTTACCTGTGCCTCCATGGACAGCTTTGAGTCCAAAATGACTCCTGGGCTGCGCACCTGGTCCTTCAGGGCCACAGTTATCCCATTCAGGACCAGGGAGATCTAATACAGATCTTGGGAGATTATATATTTTTATTTGGGCAGTAGGTAATTTGAAGATGCTCTTCCCCTCCCTCCAAAAAATCCAATAAAAAGTGCTCTGTGAAACAATGGAGTCACATCATCCATGCTTCCTTTTCTTTCCCTGCTATCCAGAAACATTCAAGAGAGAACAGAACTTTATATACTGAAACTGGGATGCCTTTCAAATTAAATACCTGCACCAATCATGGTGATTGGAGATTCAATGTATATCCACTCGTCCGTGTATATGCCAGAATGAACAAAGATAAGTCCATCAAAGTGAGCTTCTTGAACCCCACCTAATGCATCTTCAATTGTGTCATAATACTAGAAGAAAACAAGAAGTAGTTGTAAGACAAATAGCCACAGGAGAGGCATGTCAATATTCACTTGAAGTGATTCAGAAAAACTTACCAACATGTTTTCTCTTCCTTTATATCTTGCTGGGTTACTGTAGAAATGTTCAGCAAATCCTGGCTTTACGTGAGCTCCTTTATACTGAAAATGGAGGGGGAAAGCATTTTGAGGTAAGCCTACAATGAAGCACGACCTATGGGTTACATTTTAAAAGAGAGAGACAGACAGCACGCACAAGTGTAGCATTGCAAAGCTCCTCAAAAGAGTTCAGAGCACTGATATTAACCATGCTCAGTAGGTGGATCTGGAGTCCAAGATCTGTCGCTTGCTTCAGGTACAACTGAAAAAGCTGCACTTTTGCCAACAGAAGGGAAACTGAATCTTATTGAAGACTTTGTCTTCCAATCAAATCTGTAACTCTGAGCTAAGTTATTTCCCTCAGTTTCTACACCTCATTCTAGACGATGACAAACATCCAGGAACTACATTGCTAAAAAGCAGGATGGGGCGTACACAACACAGGGAAAATGTAGATCCACCATGTTTTGTAGATTACAAGATTGCAGCAATCTTGGCACATCCTCATTTTCCTTCAGATACTTTGTTGTACTTGATTCAACACTCATCTCCTCATTCAGTGATTTAAATGACTTCTGTCCCTGAAATTACGCTTTCTGGTCTTGATTGTAATTATAGACAAACTTAGTTACAGTCTGTATTCTGTCTCACCTTCCCGAAATGACTCTGGACAGTGGTGGCAGTGTCTGAACCACTCATGGTGCTAAGTCAGACAGCACAAGTCGGCCTCTTGCTTGTTTCATCCGCAGTACAGTTGCACCAGGAGTGCCCCAGAAACTTTTGACCAGGATGCAATTCATTTACATAAAACCATAGTTTGTTTTTAAACTATGTTTACTATGACATGAGAATCAGGCCAATGCCTCATTCATGCGGAGAAATCTTGCTAAAGACAGTTGCACTGCTGAAGCATGAGGAGTCTTATGGCAGAAGAATAACAAAGTGGAAGAACAAGGGAAGATGAATTTGTATGGGAGAATTAAGGTCAGATTAGAATGAGGAAGTATAGTTGGCACAGAGAGCTGGGGAACCTTAAATGTAAATAATTTGAGGTGCTGATTTTTAAGCAGAGACTGAACTGAGATCTCAGTGAAGACACTCTAACTGAAGTGGGAAAAGATTCCGAAAAAAAGGAGAAGTCCAAATGCTCACCAGGCCATAAGGAGGAAAAGGGGGAATTACCACATACCTCCCCCCTCCACCCCCTTCAGCATTTGAAACATTCTAAAACAACATGAAATACAATGAGGAAGCTTTTAAAAAGGCATTCATACCAGTTGCTGAAAGCTTTCCTTCCAGGGATTTGGGTGTTCATACTCTTCTGGATTTATCTGATAAAATTTACCAGGTTCAGGGTGCATCATTGGACGTGTATACTCAAATACTTCCATGTAGAGTCGTTTCCTAAACAAAGACACCCAGAATACAGAAGTGTGAATAGACTTTAACAAAACAAAGGTATAAACCGGATGGATCAAAAATTACATTAAAAAAATGGAAACTTGAAAGTGGTACTTTCAGCAATGTTCATGCTGTTGCTAACTGTCTATTTCCCATTGAACACAGCAGACAAGCAAGAGAGCTGCCTATTTTAGACAAGTTTGGGAATTATCACTTAAGATAAAAACATAGTAATTAAGAGTAACAATGTTTCCAGATGTGCACTGTTATTTGGGTAAGTGTCTAGGTGTGAGCAAAGTTTTAAACATGTGCTTAACAGCATAGAAGGATTTTGCTGAACAGCGTCAAATTTAGCACCATTTCTCACTCTGTGACTTTTTAACAGGAATAACAACATCCTTATATAAAAACGAGCGATGTGCTCCATCTGGCATCCTTAACTGTATCCAGAGATACTTGACCAAGCCATGTACTAGGGATGGGGCATCAGTTGCCCTCCAGATATAGTTTGACTCCAACTCCCATCAGCTTCAGCCAACATGGTCCATGGTTAAGGAAGATGGGGGCTGTAGTCCAGCAACATCTGGAGTGCCATAAGTTCCCCATCGCTGCCATATATTAAGCACACATATAATGGTATATGAAGGAGTGCGTTCTGCAAGAATAAATGCCTAGGCATGCTCCTTAGCTGCTATTTGGAACCTACCCACCTCCTGCAATCAAGGTCTGAACAGCAGCCCCAACTTGGCATTCTATCCCACATGTGGCCTGGCTTGCTATGTGCTGGGATTCCTTAAGCTTGTAAGACAGGTACCTTTCTTACCATTTTAGGTACAAGGTGAAATCTGTCTTATTACCCCAGGCTTTTAGAGGCTTCTGATCTATGTTTTAATCTGCTCACCATTTTTGTGTTTTGTTTTAATGGCCCCTGGTTTGTTAATTTTATCTTTATCCTCCCTGTTGCTGTTTTTATTATGCTGCTTTATTCAATTCTTAGTTACCTCGAACCATTCATAAATTGGAGGATGTAAATCCTAAGACAAGTGTTTCTTTGATGAGATAAGCAGGCTTTGACTGTTAGGTGGGAGGTGTCCCATTTTTAGACTTTTCTATTCATCAACCCGTCTCCATCAGTAAAATCCAAGTGTTAAAGAGATTGATGTATTTTAAATTTACTTGAACAAACATGCCTGATTCTAGAGCTTTTAGAGGGAAGAAGTTGGCAAGGAGTTGCATGGTAGCAGTAAGAAACGTAAAGCATATATATGGCTGGTATTATTTACAAGGCTTGGAGCATAATTGGGGGTACGGAAAAACCTGAGCCAAGCAAAACAAACAAGCAAAAATCCACTTTGTGAATGGGAACATATGGCAAACAACATCTGCATATTTTTAAGTGTATTTCAACAATTATGCAGGCACAAATCAATTGTGCCACCTGCAAGCAAGAGAAGACTTGCCTCCATTATGGGCCGA
This sequence comes from Podarcis filfolensis, assembly GCF_964270895.1. Taxonomy (NCBI): domain Eukaryota; kingdom Metazoa; phylum Chordata; class Lepidosauria; order Squamata; family Lacertidae; genus Podarcis; species Podarcis filfolensis. The sequence goes on from NC_139606.1 coordinate 106,936,581, forward strand.
GTGAATTTCACCTGCTCATCCTCAAAGGGTGAAGGGCAAGACCAAGGCTGACCAAGGACAGGGGCAGGGAATATCACCTTTATAATCCTGGCACCAGAGGGACACCACGCTATTTCTGTTCCTGATGCCAGGCTTGAACTGTAACTTTTATTACATCTTTTGTAAGATGTTTTGAGAGCCTCTTCAGACTTTAATGTAGGATGTAAAGTATTCTAAATAAACAATTTTTGTTGTAAGATGGCAGATTGCAAGAAGAACCCTATATAACCAGAATCCAAACAGGAGGCATGAGCTACAGAAAAATAATAGTGCAACTTCAGGTGAGTGCAACAGAAATGTAATTCAAGTACCTGCTTTCGTTCAAAATAATTAGAAAACATATTCATGAATTCAATTTTTCTATTGTGTATGGCATATATAACATACTTCAGGATAATCAAAAATACCTTTTCACTTACCACAAAATTGGATCATTAGCCAGCTCACTGAAGCGCTTACATACACAAGCTGCTCTACAAAGATCTTGCTCCAGCAAGTATGAGAAGATTTTCAGAACCACTTCATCGGGCAACTTCTCTTGAAGATATTGTTCTGCAGGTGCTGCTATTAAATATAAAACATGAATAACATGACTGATGTTCACAACCTGTCTGGGGTATTTCCACCAAAATAGATCATGGACTTTCTGTCTCTCAAAAATCAAGTGAATTACCTAAAACAGATTTACTTAGGCAGAAGTTTGACAAAAATCAATGTTATTCAAGTTTTCCATTTAAATAATACACATTTCATTTTCTAAAGAAAGTTAGGTTCGCAAGCTTTAATCAGTTTGGTAAATCAATCAATAAAAGTTTAACAGCACATTTCTATCCTTTCGTTACTGCAACTGGATAAGGATGTGCCAGAACATATCACTGCTGTAGTAGATTTACACTTGTATGGAGATGCTACTGCAGAACGCTATACTAACATATACAGGCAATGAATGATACACGTCTGATTGACACGTGACCGCTACATCACGTATCACAACGACCTGGAAATTGCTGGCAAAGAGGGCAGAACGGGTTGGAGCAGGCTTATGTGCACTCAGCCAATGCATGTGGGGATCAGAAACATAACTACCATGCAAACCGGTCATTGCCTATACTTATGTCAGTGGAACACTGCTGTCGCAAGAGGCAAAAATAAGAAGTAGGATGAACATAAAAATTTAAGAGGAGTCTGCTGGATCAGGTCAGTGGTCCAGCATCCTGTTCTCACAGTGGTCAATCATATGGCTATAGGAAACCTGCCTAGCAGGACCTGAGCACAAGAGGACTCTCCCCTCCTGCAGTTTCCAGCAAATGGTATCAGCTAGGAGCCACTGATAGCCCTCTCCTCCACAAATGTTGAATCCTCTTTTAAAGCCATCCTACTTAGTTGCCATCAATGCTTCCTGTGTTAAGTGAATTCCACAGTTTAACTATGGGCTGTGCGGAAAAGTTTTTTGTCTGTCCTAAACCCTCCAATACTCAGCTTCATTGGAAGCCCCTGTTTGGCATCTGTCCGTCTTGGGAAGCAATGGGAGAGTCTACCTTTGGGGGTGAAGTTCACACTTTATTTTAAGGACAGCTTCATTTCCTGACTTTGGATAAACATTTCCCCAATAAAACAACAAAACTGATTTAACTTTATGTACACTGTGCTGGGTACAATTACAGATGCAAATTAGAATTCACGTTAGCTTTTCTATCCCTCAGTTCACTCCTTCTCAACATCTGCAAACAGGTCAAGAGACTGGGCTAAAAAACAATGAGGGTATGCTGTGATGTCTAGGCTGATATTTAGTGAGCCTAGATGAATGTAAAAAACTTAGCACGGGTCAAATCTGACCATTTTGCCTATTCAATTTCCAATATGTATGTGCAAATGATTCAGAAACTACTAAGATGCAGAATGGAAGTGAAAGGGCAGTATTGTGTATTTTGGCCTTACACTCTAGCTTACGTTTCCTCAAACGTGGCCCTCCAGATGTTTTTGGCCTACAACTCCCATGATCCCTAGCTAGTGGTCAGGGATGATGGGAATTGTAGTCTCAAAACATCTGGATGGCCAAGTTTGAGGAAGCCTGCTCTAGCTACTCCCTGAAGTCTAGCATGAAGTCTCTCAACTGTGATCTCTCCCTCTTTTTTTAAAAAAATAATACATGTTAGCCTTCACAGTGGGATGTTTCCTGTCTCCATAGCAACTGAAGGTAGACAGGTTCTACAGCCTGAAGGATAGACTAAAGAACTGTTCCTTATGAAGAACGTCACTTTTTTCTAACTACATATATTTACACGTAAACTCAAGGAAACTGAGTTTAAAAGAAATTATATAGATACAAGTAGGACCTATTGTTCCTATTATTTAATGAAAAGAATATGCTTTGCAGGAGGATTGCAAATTCTAATCATCACCATCCTAGTTAGCAATATGCTTTCAAGGAGTTCTTGGCATGGCTGTCAGGAATACACAATATTAAGTACTTCTGAGGGTGGGAAAGAAAATCACAAATATGGCAAGAATTTGGTTATTCATAGAAGTACTCATTACAGGAGTGTGATTGAGATACAACTTTTAATAATTTACCTCCACTGTAGAATTCTACTTAATTTTTCAAATGCCATTTATTTTAGCTGAACACTAACTAATTCACACGTGTAAGAAAAGAATATCACTGTGTCCCTCTGCTATACTTGCAGCAGCAACCATCAGATCAGTGTTAGAAACTGAGATATGAAAGCCAGGAGCTAAATGGCACCTTAGACCACCCCCCTAATATTTTTAAGAGTGTCTCTTCTCCAGTCTTCAGAGAGTGGCTGGAAGTGGGGAAGCAGAAAAAGGTCCTCCTTTCCTTCCACTCTGCAGACAAGCCCTGGATTCTTCCCACACAACTTTCCTTCATATAAATATATCTTTCCGGCACCACAAATTAACACGTATTACAGGCCTATACAACTGATGGCAGAGACACCGTGAGTGTCCAGTTCGCAAACAAATTTTGGAGTGCAATCACTGAAGGCCACTGAAACCTTCAAAGACCCCACTCCAAAATTTGTTTCGATTTTAAGCATCACTGTGAGAGTCTGAGGTAGGCAACAAGCACTACTTAAACCATCATAACTAACTGGCTAGTATATTTCAAATTAAAAGCACATCATACGTTAAACAAGACGACTAAAACCTAAACAAAACATGTAGAGTTTAAAAGAATACAAAGAAAGTTTTCAGGTCCCCAACCCATGCACGTTTTACTTGGGAAGAAACCCCATTGAACTTGGTTGGGATTTAATTCCAAGTAACAGACAGATCCAGATCAGGGTTGAAAGCAAAGATTTTTTCCTAAACAATGCCCAAATAGCTTCTTTTGTGCTTATATATTGCATTTTATTGTATTGCAGTTTGAATTTCTTAACACTGTAAAGCACAGTGCATTACAGTTGCTAAACAGACAGAAAAATCATTAAGTGGTCCACCAAGATGCTCAGCAGTTTTCAAATGGACTCTGGATGGGAAGTTCTCCTTCCATATCCCATATGTGTGAAATTCCACCCAAGGTTTAAACTCTCCTTACCCAGCCCCTTATTGGAGCCTCCCCTTCTGCACTGAAGATGAGAGAGAAATGCAAAAACAAACAGGCTATCACACTGCATGCTCTCTCTCTCTGCAAGCAGCCACCGGATTTCTCCTCTTTTTCTCCTCCTCTCCGGATACCCTCCTCCTTTGCAGAGTGTCCCTGACATTTTCAGAATCTGCTCCAGGAGCAGACAAGCCCATTCCTCCAGCAGTTTCAAGGAGGACTGACAGGGATGGGAGGGAGTGTTTCACAACTCACTTGAGGAAAGAGCCAGGCAAGGCAGTGTGAACTTTGCTCCCTGTCCGTTTTCAGTGGATGAGATGATGATGGGAACGGGATGGAGGGAAAAGATAGCTGCATTCCTAGCCTAAGGGCAGCCGATCTGAGGGAAACGCTGCCTTTCTGCAAGGCCAGCTGAGAGGCAGCACCTAATAGCTTGCCGGATGCTGCAGCGATCTCTTGGAACTCTAGTGGGAAGGAATTTCTCCTCCCACACCCTCAGTGCCAGTTTCAATCTTAAATCTTAGGCGCAGTACTGCACTCAGAAACTGCTAGCACTAATGAAATTTCCTGTCACAAAACGTGCCTAGAACAAAGGGAGTTTCAAACGTTGCTTTAGATGTTCTGCAAGACTTATCCTTTCCCCAGGCTTTCTCTGACCAGCAAGGCCAGGTCCTGTTTTATATGCCAGAATCCCCCGAATCCCTGTTTTATTTGTTTTTATATGCCTTTATGCTGCTGTTTTATTGGTTTTAGGTTGTGTTTTATTTTTATTTTTTTTAAAAAAAAATATTGTACACAGCTTACAGCTTTTTAAATATTAAGCTGTTTATAAATGCTTTCAAATAAATAAAGATTATTACCACCTCAGATTGCAGAGGGAGTATCATGTTTGGTCACTCTCCTACATAAATCAACTCACTCACTACAAGTCAAAAGTAAGTATGTCAAGGCAGTGGCCAGACTAAAACATTTCACCTCAACACACTAGTTTTCCATGTGTAAGGATTTTCCTCACAAAGGAGTTCCCTGACAACCTGCAGTGTCAAACAGCACAATTCACCTTTATTTTAGTGTGACAGCCGCCTGAACTCAGGCCTCTTTCCTAACCCTGAGTTACATACAGAGTCAAGCTATGTAGTTTCCCTTCCAAAACTAAGGCCAGCTGTGGGCAGATGGACATGGCTTGGGAAAAAGTGTCTTGCGGGTCAAATTAGGACCCCTGCCAGATCAAATAAGGCTAGTGAGCCTGAGATCCTATAGCTTATAAACACTCCCTGTTAGAGACAAGTAAAGCATTTAAATATCATCAAACCTCTTAGCATAATCCAAAATGTTTCTGATCATCCAAACAGGGACAAAGTTATTTGTGAAGGTGCAGTGGAATACAGTAACTGATCAAAGGACCACAGGTAAAATCACACATGCCAGAAACACTTGCAGAGGGACACCATGTAAAATAATGACAGAATGGAGGAGCTGAAAAGCTCAGTCAGATGGGTGGGGTATAAATAATAAAATAATTTATTATTATTATCATCAACATCATCATTGTCTCTAAGGAACAAGATATAATGGTCATAACACAAATCTTGTATATTTCATTCATTCATTCATTGCATTTATCGTCCACCTTTTTCTCTGAGGCGCTCAAGGTGGCATACATGGTTCTCCCAATCCTTATCTATTCCCACATAACAACCCTGTGAGCAATACATATCGTATTGGAAGGGGTAATCTCTGAGTCACACAGTACAGGTTGTGGAAGGTTTTACAAGTCACCAGCCCCTTGAACGGGTCCACCTACCCAGAAGTGTGCAGGCAGGAAAAGTAGCTACCCAAAGACACCACTTTTAATGGTGTGTAGAAATGGGACTACCATTTTCCTATCTAGTTCAAAGTCATTGTTAGGTTTCTCCTGCCTACAGCTGGTGCCTCCCCTGATCTAGCCCCAGGTGTCAATTAAAAACCCCTCTCCTCTTCTGCAAGGTGAAATGGAAATAAGCCTGTACATACATCCATACACCCACTGCCTCCTCAAGTAGCACAACAACATGACGTATTCTTCAATGAAACCATTTCTGATAAAAATCTTTTTGAGACCATAAAATTCACTTATGAAAGTCAAATGACAGTAGACAAGGAAATAAGATTACCATTACCATCCCAATTACTTTCTTAAGTTAAAAACTGTTCAATTAAAATTAAAATAGAAAGTTGGGAGACTTTCTTTGCCCTCTCCCTCAAACAAAAAAAGACATTACCTGACAAATCCTGTGATTTTCCAGATACTCTAGCACGTTTTGCTCGATGACCAAAGTTCTCTGTAGCTGAAGTAGAGGCACCCTGAAAAGTTTTAGAAAAGTAAATTTAGATTACACAAAGTTCTTCTAATGCATATTGCACATGGTCAATCCTTACTCCTTTCCGCTTGTGCTAACCCCACATAAAGAATCCTCCACGGCCACCACTGGCCTTCTCCCCATGAACTGTATTGTGCCTGTTGTGCTAGGCAATTACTTCAGAAGGGAAAGCATGATTATTAATTTTTAAATACCTCCATACTGCTCTTTGTAGGGCAAGCTGTTCTTTTAGGTAAAAGAGTTTTTCTGCGAAGTTGGTATGGACTATTTTGTGCACCAGGACCAGATTCTTCTGCAACCATATCTGCAGGTACATCATCATCTATCAAGAAACAAAAAAAGAAAAAACTGTTACAAGATTGCAACTGACACACACACAATTTCATTCAAGTCACATCAAGCCAAAAAGGCACAGTGAAAACTTTATATACATCTTGGTGAAATATGCTATATAATTACATTGCTATATATTATTTTGTTGTCAGGATCATTTTAAATTTTCCCAAATTCTTATGTAAGTATGCTTTACACATTAACTGTGAAATGGTTCTCATAAATACAATGAAGATCATTTAGTGGAAAAAAACAATCTCCAGAATTTATAAGTACTACATACTAGGCTTGCCTTTTCCATCAAACTCAAGGTAATTGTGCAACATAAAAACACAAACCTTCCCCCATGGTGTCTTTAAAATACTGACAGCTATATTTTGCAGCAAGTGCAGCACAAGTCAAGAATAGCGACAAGATAGAGCCACTCTAATATATTGTACACAGTATGTGTTGCCAACATGGCACCTGCAGCTGCCATGGCAGCCATGAGGACTTCCCCTGGTGTCTCTGAATCCTCTAAGCTCCCACCGTCTCATTTTCCCCTTCTCTGTGAAGAAGCTGATGAAGATAGCTACTGTTTCCCCCCTTGAAAAGAATATAGTAATGAAGGAGTAAGCTGGAGCACTGATAACTCTCCTGCACTTCGTCCAGATCTATGTCCTTTTCAGAATTCAGATCAGCAGCTAAAAAGAAAGAGCAACTAAGAAAGTAGAAGGAAAAGGGGGGTGATATGGAAGGAGGAAAACAGATTGGCTAAGAGGGAGAAATTAGGATGGAACAGGATCAGTGAAATGGAGAGGGATAATGTGAAAGAGAAGGTAGGTGCACACACAGTTGGATCCAGTAAAGTTGATTGTCTTGAAACTGCATCATTTATTCACAGACTCCTCACCCTATAAACACCATCAAATCACAGATCACACCTAAGTCCTCTGAATTGACCATAAAATCATGACCTGGTGCATTCCACAGTTGCTATGGAACAAAAGCATGGATGAAGGATATTTATGGACCTTTCTAGTTTTTATCACCATAAAATTATGGGTAATCTTGGTGTCCATGATGTGTTCTGTGAATTGTCAGTGGTTCTGTTGTCATTCTATGTAGAAATTATGAAAATCCATGAAGATGTGTGTGCCAGGACAACATTTTTGTATTACTGGCAAGAACTGAAATCTAGGGTTGTTGTTTTTTACTGTGCCGTCTGCCACTGCAAGTTTTAAATTGATGGGGCTTTTTGGGGAATCCCATGTAAAGTCATGCTAATTCAAATAATCCATTTTAATTCTACTGGATCAGAACTTTACCTAGACTCCTTAGAAAAGTGAAGCATGTATGTGTGTGAGAGGGCTCTTTGCTGGGTGGGAGAGATTGATGAGGCGGGGGGAAGCAAACAGAGGACAATGCCCACAGACCTCCCCCCCAAATTTCAAGTGTTCCTACGGGCCCAAAAAAGTTGCTGACCCCTCCACTACTGAGCTGGCAAGCATGCAGGAGCACAAATTTTTATTGCTCACATCCACATGTGCTACAAGTCCCTGGTGTCTTTCAACATTTGTGGGGAACATACTACAATTTACTGCTTCTGCCTTAAAATTAAATAACATTAATTTAAAGATAATTGGCCTTCTAGCTATTTGCACGACATACCTTCTCCCAAGAAAAGAATGAAAATGAGGGAAACAATTAACTTTTCTTGACGGTGAGATAAAGGTATCTACAGTTAGTTGCTATACTAAAGATCAATAGCTCTAGAATAGGTACAAATCTCTGAAAAAAACAACATAGCATTTGACTTAAAATTAGCAAGCTTCCCAACTGAAATGCTTTATCTAACAATCTTTCTATATTGAATTTCAGTACCTATTCTTTCGAGTACAAGTTTCATATGTGTACTCTTTTCTTAAAATCATAAAAACTACCAATCTATTTGTGCAGCAAGCTAATCATAATAAAATTAATACCTAATGAAGCTTTAACAGTCATTTATGCATCTTAAATGACTGAACAATATATTACTTTTCAGTAGTTATACCTGTTCTGCATGGCCTATTAAATCATCTAGGTTATCAATTATCAAGTTCAAACCTTTGTTCAATCTCCCACATACATTTACTTAGCAGCAAATGCATGTGTGTCACTAAATGCATCGCAGAACAGCCAATCTCAGTGCCCAAGTAGTGATTTAATTTTTCAAACATGTTATCTGCATTCATATTTTGCATTAGATATATTATGTAAATACAATGCATTTCATAAGTACATATAAGAACTCCAGTATATTATGACTAAGTCCTTTGAGAAGGGGTCTGAACATTACACTAATGTACAGCAGGTAACAGAAGACTCACAGTCCAGGCAAGCACACAATCAACATTTCCAGCACTCTCCACTCCAGGACTGGGATGTGTGTAGGTGGGAAAATATCTCTGCTATCCTGAACTCATGTTTATCTATTTCTCTTAACAAGAACCAGTGCTGAAAAGAGCCAAGCTTCTAATTCTGAACTTTGAAGCTCAAAATCATGGACTTCATAAAATAGAAGGTTTAAGTAAACTATAAAAAGCTTCTTAATTGTATGTATTTTCAAGCATTCATCAAATTTATTTTATTTAGCAAAGACAACAGAGGAATCCAGGGCAAATGAGAAGAAAGGATTCGGTGGGCTTGTCACCGCACTGGAGGATAAATATGCTTGGCATACTCCCAGATAACCCATGAAGATGTTCTGAAATCTGCAACATTTGGAAATACTTTTCTACCATCAAGCCCTAAGAGTGGGTCTTCTGTAGCAGTAACTAGCTAAATGTAGTAGCAATGCTATCATCACTAAAATTACTACCTTTGAATCTTTGTGAATTGGCATTAAGAATATTATTTTAAAACAGAGTTTATTTTTAAAATGAAGCATTTCACATATTTTGAAAGACAATATATTTATTAAGAGGTCTGTCACTTTCCCTCATAATTGCCCATTTTCCCTGCTATTTTTAAAGTTCTTTCTCACAAGTTAGCCTGGGGGAGAAATAGGGCATTCACATATCTGTGTATGCTATAATAAACTTCCATTACATCATCCAGAACTGGCCATTGTACAAAGCCAGAAAATACTTTGGTGGAATGGGAAGGGTGGAGCAAGAGAGGATTCTTCTCTGTTAAGTTTTTCCAGATTCAGCAGAGGCATAACATGAAACACAGGCTAGCCAGAGTTCGCATTTAAAATCTGCTGTAAACCAGAGAGGCAAGGATTTGGGAGAAGACAGGCACTATGTCTAGACTAGAACCAGGGGACCAGCTGAACACAGGATTCCCAATCCTGCGGGGTTGCCTGTAACATGAAAAGCAGAGGCTGGAATACATTTGCAAGGATATATCTCTCATTGGTATTTTCCCTTTGAAATCTCTCATTTGGCTCCTTTCACCTATTAGCTGCAGAGAAAGGGTTGCAGAAGAAAACCAAAAGGCAGGAGAAGCAGCTAATACTACCTCCACAGTTCCCTACAGAAAATGTTCTGCTACACTGGAGGTAACCAGGTGACAGGGAATCCCAAGTTGTCTGCCAAACGTATCCTTCTGCCTTCATATCCCTTGCCCAGAGTCAAATAATTTTGTGCTGATAAGCCTTTTGATTAAACCAGGTGCCTTAATGATTATGTGTGTTTTTAAAAAATAGTATTTTCATATTATAGGCACACATGACCTAACAGATTTGTGATTTTTAACCCTGCAGATAGCACAAAGTTGCCAGGTTAGAAGCCTTCAACGGTGCTGTTGATAAGAGTATTGGATTCAGTTTTAAGAGTGTTTAAGTATGTTGGTTTAAATCTTTTTTTAAAAAATGCATGTTCACTATCATTCATTTTCTTTTAAACAGAATTAAAATTTTGATATATAATATATATATATATATATGCACACTTTGTGTTTAGAACAGTTATCATTACCTGGTTATCAGCACTCCTTATAAGCATGCATTGAGGGATGGGGGGATATCAGTTTTTATTATTTTCATTTGAATACCACAGAGGTCTTAGCATGTTATCTAATATACATACTAATATTCGTCCAGTTACCATGAGATGACTAGCTATCTTTTACATGTGGGTTACATGTGGGTGTGCTGCAGGTTGTGTTCTGGGGTTGTGACTTTAAAACATGACCCAGTGTTGCTGCTATTTTATATTGGAGGGGATGTCTTCTACGTAAGCAAGGCCCATAAGAAGGAATTGTCATTGTACACGATGGGCTGTAGATGACTGAGAATATGTATGAGTGGTTTTCGCTAGGAGCTATAGGCAACATCAAGTAATGTTCTTTCACTGCAAGTCTGGTCTGTTCCATAACAGATTACTTCTGAGCACCAGTCTGTCTTTGATAACATGCTGCTTCACTTACACTGGGTAGGTATTTTAGTGTAAGAAATGGCTTGTACAAACCCTTAAATTGTAAGTATGTCTGATGCATTTGAACAGATGTGGTTGTATGGCTTGACCAAAGACTGGGGATTAGGAACCTGTTACCTTCCAGATATTTGACTACATTCCCATCATTCCTGCCCACTGGCCATCCAGGCTGGAACTGATGGGAGTTGGGAGCCCAATAACCTCTGAAGGACTGCAGGTTCCCTATTCCTGTTATACGACAATGGATTTTGTGGCGTGTTCTCTATGAGAGCTGGAAACATGCAAGCTATCTGCAGGTGGTGTTTACATATCCATTATGTATATGAACAGTCATCTCAAGAAAATGAACCTGCAGCATGGCCTGGTCTAGGCTCGGACTGATGGCACGGTGAAAGTTACTGAAGTCCCGGTGGAAGTTTTAAGGAACCTCCATCCATGCATCCAGAGGATATGGGTATCATAAATGTATCTCAGGTGGAAGACATTTAAGGGACAGACCCAGCAGAGCAACTCAGAATTGCAGAGGATTGTTTCTAATCTTCAAATTGAAGTTTAGGATAATATTCTGGTCACAATCTCCCTCTGTCTCCCTTAAGGCCAGCAACTAGAAGACACCTTGCAATAAATTAAAGAGTTTGCTGCTGGAATACAGAAGTTTTGGAAGCACTAGGTACATGAGGTTCTCTTTCAAAAGAAGAAAAACATATATTTGAAGAGGAGAAAACAAGGTTTCCATGTTGTAAAATTTACTAATTGTTACCTATAGCAATATGTGATATAGAGTATCAAAATGGAATAAGCAAGCAATGTAGTAGGCCTCTAGGCCTCCTGTCTAAGTTTTAATTTTAACTGATTTCTAAAAACCTTGGGGAGGCAAGCGTCCTTCTCAGAGGCATTCTTAGAATAGGACAGAAAGAGGACAAGGCAGCTAGAACTACGACTCTACTTTCCAGGGTGCCAAGCTAAGCTGCCTATTGTGAGTGTGAATATGGCTTGTTATTTTTAACAGATAAGCAGAAGGAGAAATAGGGGGGCACAGTTGTCTTATAAGGTTTTGTGGTGTTTTGTTTTGTTTTGTTTTGAAGGGGGGAATGTTGCCTAGGTTGGTTATGTTTTTTTGAGAAGAGGAAGGAATGCCCATGACAGTTTCTTTAAGTTCAAAATGTGCCTATAGGGCCAAAAATGTTAGTGACACCTGAACTGGATATGAAGTTGGCTTTTAGCAACTTAGACCACTGGTCATTTAGCACTACCCATCCCAACTGTCAGCAGCTCCCAAGGTACACCCCAGAGCTCAAAATAATTTTAAAAACCCTTCCCTTCTCTTTTAAGCATGAAATATTTTTTCCTATTTTCCTTTAGAGGTTTGATGCATTTAAAAGCTGCATGATAGGTATAGATGACTTCCAATTAATTTGCATGAGGATTCCCACTTATATATTTAACTGTTTTTATCACATTTTGTACATCTCCTTGATGTGTGGAAGGCAATTAAATAATAATAATGTTATTAATATTATTATGCTCCTAAAGGCTTATAAGATCTATGTTTCATGCCTTGCAGTAGACACAGTGGACTTTGAAAGATGCAAGGATATGGTATCAAGCAGCACAAAAATATACTTGATAGAGGAGGTATAAGTATACCCCTGTTTGCTAGAGTAGAAAGACCCAACTAACCCTATGAGTGGTATACCCACTCAAATTAATGAGAGGGTATCTGCCCATCACACAGCTTTTAAAGGCATCAAGGTTCTGTAAGGTCAAAAGTGATAAAATGGAGGCAAAGAGGGACAAAAAATTATATGTAGCACAGAAATTTAAAAACAGATTTTGCATGAACAACGTTACAGAAATCAAGGATGGAATTTTTAATCAGATTTATGGTAATCAGGAAATAGAAGTCTATGCTACAGAATCAATAAGTGCTTTGATTCCCCACAACTTATCTCCCTCTTCCCTTGCCTGGCTTTATATTATTTCAAACAATATTTTATATTTAGAATGACTGTTAAATGTGCTGGTACAGGTAAAAAAAAATTAATTATTGTCTGAGGTGGAATGTGTATTGTATTATATACTAATATGTAGACCATGAATATACTTATTATTAACTCTGCTAACCTTAAAGTTTAATTAGTCGCAAAATTCAGCGCTGATAAATAATAATAAAGTGTAGGTTAATGAATGAACAGTCTTTAAGTTATGAGTATGTAGGTGCTAAAGTTGAAAATAATCTTTTACCTTTGAAAGCCCGTTTTCGAAGTCTAGATCTAACACTCCAGCCTTAAGGTCATTTACACCCTAATGCTATGCATATTTCTTCCGATATTAAGTCCTACAAGACAACAGGGTTTAGTTCTAGGCACAAAATTGCTGCCCTACCTGGGCATAAGTAAGTATCATGGAAATAAATAACAAACTTATTATTATCAATTTATAATGGGGTGGAAGGTTCGCAGGCTAGCAAGGACTTGCTCACAAATTTATTGACAACTGCACAAATTACTATAGCCAGGAAGTGGAAGAGGCAAGGTGAATATAAAATGGAAGAATGGTATAAAGAGGTGTGGGATATAGGGGTTAATGATAAATTAACATGTGCAATTAAGGTAGGACAGGGAATATGCAGAAGAAATGCTTTTGAGGAGATACAGAAGTATTTGTAGAATTTGTACTGTTAAAATGGAAAGGGGTCAAACCATTGCAAGAGGTGTTGAAATTTTGGGAATTTTAAATTTATTTATTTATTTATTATTACTACCTTTTTAAAATAAAAATAAAAATTGGAAGAAAAAGCTTTTAGTAGTAAGATACCAAGCCAGCTCTTTTGTTGCCAAGAACACAAAGACCAGAACTGCTGCAAAGCAGTGCTCCAGAATAAAAATCTGTGCTCAATGGCATCAAAAGTTGCTGAGAGGTCAAGGAGAATTAACAGGGATGTATTTCTCCTGTCTCTCTCCTGACAAAGGTAATCATACACAGCAGCCAAAGCAGTTTCTGTGCCAAAACCAGTCCTAAGACCCGAGGACTTCCGGGTCAGCTCCATCGGCAATGGCGGAATTCCTCTGACTCAGAGGAACCCGCTCCGTGAAAATCGGGTCTTGCCGCCGCGGCGAAGGCGGAGACCCTTTAAAAATCCCAGGCGGAGGAAGCCTGGGAACGTGGGATTCGGCTGACACCAGGAGCGCCTCCCCTACTTGCAGGGAAACCCCTTTTTTGGGGATCCGAAGCGACGTGGGGTGAGCAGCGCGGTGTCTTGAATCGACCGCTATTCTTACAGAGTGAAGCCACACAGCCGTTGCCGGAGAGCGCTGACTTTTTCCTGTGGACAACTGGACTCTAAACAAGTACCCATGAGTAGAACGGAAAATTGGATTAAGAAACACTTTAATTTGGCATTGAAGCGGGAAGGTCTAAACAGGAAGTCCGCCTCCCGCTTTTTGAATATAGACTGAAGCAAAAATTGTGCAAGCCAAAGTCTGGAGAGTTGTATATAAAGATCTAAATTTCCCTCATTTTTAACCATCAAAACCCCTCTTGGAAGCAGGGGAAAAGAGGGGGAATTTAGATTGTTTAAGCCTGCGGAGAGAGGATAAAGAAAGATAAATTTCCACCGTCTCAAACCTGGGAACGGGGTGTCAGAGACAGAAACCTTTGGGGAAGCCCATCAACTGTGAATGGAATGTTTTTCGACAGATAGTTAAAGAAGAGAAACAAACTGATTCCAAAGTTACCTTTTGCACTTAAAAGAAACGAAATTTGAAAAATGAAAGTAACTTTTTTTTGCTGGACTTGCCTTCAAAAGATGGATACAAATGGAAATTGTTCCCTCTAGAGGGAGCTTGTTAAATTGTTGCTGGAGTCGGTCTGGGGATTTCACAGCTGTGAAGATTAGGATCGTGAGACCAGACTCTGACCTTGAACAAAAATGGATATAGAAGAAGTTTTGGTGCTTGCTTTTTGCAAGACAAACGCTTTGCTGGAGCAGATGCATGAGAAGATGAATCTGATGACTGTTGCAATTCAAAATTTTGGACAAACAGTGAATTCTTATATAGAATCCACTCAGGACCCAACCCAGGAACCTGTTTTGACAGGGCAAGTGCAAATGCAGAAGACAATGGAGGAGGTTGCTGTTGAACCTCAAGCAACACAAATGGATAGAACCGAGGTCCTGCAGGAGCACAAGCCGCTGTTTTTGAAGATTGAACCTGGAATGGGCCAGGGGGGGTCTGGAGTTGTGGGGGTCCTTAATTTTGGAGGGACTTTGAAACATGCATTTAAATATTTTCTGGACTACCCAGTTGACTGTGGGGAATGGGACTGTGGGGAATGGGCTGATCTGATGAGGGGAGAGGGAGATATTTTTGGGTTGGAGTTTCCCCGAGACCTACTCCTCAATGAGAAAGGAAAGAAATTAAGAAAGAGACTAATAAAAGACAAGGCAAAGGGCTGGTATAAACAAGAAGAAGAACTGCAGAAGGGACATGGAAAAGACTTAAGAGCCTCGGACATAAGGCTACCAGGTTGATGGACTAGATGGAAAAGACAGTAAGGTCTGACATAACCCGAGACCAGGAAGAAGGGACGTTGGATGAAGATTGGAAGAAAGTTTTAAAAATTTATTTTGGGAATTAGGGTAAAATCTATTTTGGGAATTAGGAAAAATGGTGGAATGAAATTATTTGGCTTTAGCAGAAATGATATTAGGAGATATGTATAAATTAGTATTAAGTTCTAGGATTTAAGGTATTTTATCGTAAGATAAGGTTAAAATAAATTAAGGTAAATTGAATGATAGAATATTCTGAAGGATGAAAAGGATTTGTTGAGTTAATTGATAGGCTAGACTGTTAAGATAAATTATCCAATAAAAATTGAGAAAGATGGAAAGAATTTGCTGAAATAATTAAATTAGAATACAAAAAGGGAGGTGTGAGGAGGTCGATGAAACAAGTAAATGAAAGACAAAGAGATGGAATATTGGATGTGTGTTTTATTTTTTCTCTTTTTATTGTTATTGCTGTATTTTTCTTTCTATTTTTACTTTTTTCTTTTTTCTATCTATTTTTTTTAATATATTGTAATGTATATGTTGTTAATTTTTTGCTGTTTGTTTTTTGTTTCTCTTTTTTTGTAATCTTTAAACTCTTAATAAATATTATTTTTTTAAAAAAACCTGTCCTAAGACCCAACTGAAATGGATCTAAAAAATCAGTTTCCTCCAAGAGCACCTGGATCTGGTACTTTAAGGATGTCATCTGAACTGATGTGTTATCCCAGTACCAAAAAAAAAAAAAATGCTTAGTGTACAGGTGTTTTATTCCACTGAATCCTGTTTTACAACTAGGCTTTCTGAGTTCAGAAATGAACAATTAACATTCTATGATCAATTCAAGAGTGAAAGAACACCATAAGAGGAGAATTACAGCCACTCTCACATTGGATTATTATTTATGAGATATCAATAACAAGCAGATAATAGAAACCACAATACAGTAAATACTTCTTTACATTTTATCCCATGCATAACCCAGCTTTCCTATTTGTGTTTTCCTATATCTGCTGTACATCAGGAGTACAAACTATCTGGGATGAGTATCAACCACCCTAGGCAACCACCCTAGCATGTGAAAAGCTCACAAGCAAGGTATGAGTTTACCTTCATCTACTATCAGAGGTCTACTGCCCCATTCCATTTTCAGCTACCTCTCCCCTCTCGCCGCAAGTTCTTCATTAAGCAGTCCTTCCAATCATGAAATTTGATATGAATCATATAGATATATTTAATATTAAATAAAAATGGCTGCAGAAAAACTCATTTCATTTACCATTGCGAACCTTTTTGTCTCTTTGACTGTGGTTTCATGCTTCTAGCTGCAGTGGCTTCCCAACTCTAGCCCAGAGCTTTCCAAACTTTTCATGTTGGTGACATGCTTTTTAGACATGCATCATTTCATGACACAGTAATTCAGTTTTACTAGCAAACCAGAGGTTAAATTAACCCCTTCCCAGCCCCAGGAGCAGCATGGGGAGCTTTCATGCGACACACTTACACACCGTAGCTGACACAGTAGCATGTCACGACACAGAGTTTGGCAAGCTCTGCTCTAGCCCCTTCTCCTTCAACTACACCCTGCAAGGATTATCACTGATATTCATCTTCAGCACATGCAGTCAAGCACAGAACATACAACAATCACTTGAAACTCATTTATATCCTGAGGGGACTTCCAGTTTTTATATCTGGATCATATTTTCAAAAGATAAACTCATCGTTTAGGAAATGCCTTTGAGGATCAGCAACACCAGGGATATCCTTGCAGAGAATGCAGCTACAAATTAAAGAAGGCAGTTTCAGAATCCCAAATTTGGAATTATATTACTATGCTTACCTACTGTCAAGTACTAAATATTGGAATCCCACTGCTGGCCCCAATTTTCCAGTGTGGGCAACCCTAGAATATATGTACATAGCATCTTTGGTTGGTTGGACCAAAGGATCAAAGTATTTGAAATCTCAGGTGACTCTGGAAACAATTAAATCATTTAGAAGAACATGGAATATATTGGCTAATAGAAACAAATCTGATCCATTTTCACATACTAAACTTACTCTGTGGGGAAACCCCATACTAAGAATTGCAAAAAAGATGATGATATGGAAAAATTAGATAGAAGCAGGTGTATTGACATTAGACCAACTGATAGATGGGGAAGATGAATTTTATACTTTTGCTGTTTTAAGACAAAAATACCATCTATCAGATGCAGCCCAATGGCAGTAACTTCAATTACAACATCTCCTAACAAGTGTGTTTGGGCCATCAGCCCTTTCAGCTTGCGAGATAACAGAGATATTTGAGCAATTGGACAACTCATTCAAAAATAAAAAGCCAGCAATTATTTTTATAGATATCTATTAACAATACACAAGTTCAATATGCAGACGGTAAGAGATGATTGGAATAAAGAATTGGAACTTTCAATATTCCCCAGACAGTGGGAAAATGTATTCGCTTCAATAGCTAAGGTGTCACTAGATTTAAAATTAAGACTAATACAACAGAAAATAATATTTAGAGTTTATTGGACTCCTTTATGGTTGAATAAGAAAGGATTAGCTAAGATAGCTCAGTGTTGGAGATGTGGCAAGGACAATGCCTCTCTGAAACATATGTTTGTACAGTGTTCTTTACTTAACAAGTTTTGGGAGAAAGTGTTCGACAGTGTAACTATGACTCTGCAGAAAAAGTTAAATCTTTCAGCGGAGAATATTTTACTGAACTTTAAACCTGCAGTATGGAAATTATCAATGGGATAACGGAAATGGATTTTCCAGGCCCTAATGGTGGCCAAGAGATTGATATTGAGCAACAGGAAAAATAAAGATACAATACTCTTCAATCAATGGACTGATATGACATCAATCACAATTTAGGAACAGACTGCTTACAGACATAGATTCTGCATGGATAAAAACGTTAACACTTGGAATGAGTTTATGCAAAATGTAACAGGATATTAACATTTACATAAGCACTAGGACAGTAACACCATACCAATTTATACAAGAATGTATCGGAATATTGTATATTGCTCTCTTTTTTTGCATATTTTCGCTTTTATATGTATCTTTGTTGCTGTTGTTTTTCTCCCTCTCACTTTTCCTTCTTTTTTCCTGTATTACTTTATTTCTTTTATCTAAAATCACCTTAATAAAATATAATTATTATTTTTTAAGTATCTCATCTGTTGCCCACTTATTCCCCAACTCTCTCCTTCTGGCAGCTTCAGGCAATTCAGAAACAGAAAAATGCTACTGCACTCATGCCCAGGTTGTGGTTTTCCCAGAGGCATCTGGTTAGTGCCTGTGAAAACGGAATACTGAACTACATGGATCTCTGGTTTGCTCCAGCAGAGCTCTTCCTATGTTCTTAATGGCAATTAACTGTTCTTAGCTGCTGACCACTTGTGATTTAGGCATCACTGGCTCCCCCATATTGTGTTTCCGGCCCTTTCATTCAAAGAGAAAGAAAATTGAGACTCTGAGCAAGGCTGCCCTCGGATAAATAGGTGAGGAGTGCCCCCCCATGGTTAGTTTTGTAATGTTGACAAGTTTTGTGGCTTATGCGGGTTAGAAAAACCAAACAATGATAGTGGCCAACCGCATTTAGACTTTCCAAGCAAAGTTCATAAAAGGGGCCCTAGTGCTACCTCTCTAATTCAGGGTGAACAGACTTCAGGCTTGTGGGGTCAACTTTGGTTTTTACTAGAACCCCGATACCCAACACCCAGTTAGAATTAAAGAATTCCGAAATACAGTTAGAATTAAAGAATTCCGAACAACGTAATTTGTTCAAAGTACCAGAACTGAATTGAGTACACCGTCCTTCCACACAAAAATCCACTCCTTTTCCTTCCTAGGTTTCATTAGTTTTGGCTGGTAAATCTTGCACAGTGGCGGTGGCGGTGGGGTGTACTGCTATTATTAAACAATGGAGAGCAAAAAAACTACACTGATCTACTGGAAGTCACACTAGAGCAGGGGTGTGATGAAGGTATATCAGCATCAATGGGTAGATTTGCTGCTTTGCTACCACAGAATGCTTTGTTACATGGTTCTGGACAAATTATTTGTATTTTTGATTTTGAAAATATAAATACAACATTATCCAGTTTTGAAACTTGACCTTTCATTGCCTCAGTATCAAGCTGTGTTCGGCTGATTTCTATCTAGAACAAATGACGAAGTAAAAACTGAGAAAGAAAAGTTAAAGGCATGCTACTGCATTTTTGCTTGCTTTGCCCTGGCTCACTTTAGATGGTACACGCAACACCAAGCTTAGCTCAGTGTCCCCTTCATTTCAACATGTGAGACAGCTGCCTACACTACCACCCCTAAGGCCAGCCTAGATTCTGAGTGTATGAACAAATCTCTTAGCAGCACAAATATACATTAAATGATTTGGAGCAGACATTCCATTATGAAATTAAGGTTTAAAATCCCATCTTATATTTTAGAAAAGCAGCATAACAGTGCAATTCTAACTAGGCAAACCAATGTAAAACCACTATATAAGATCTTTAAATATGATTTTTCAGCTTTAATATGTAACCAAAATCAAGGGTCAGTCCCTAAAAACCATAGTTAAGGAAGCAGGCCATTGAACTATGTGCTTCCTGGCCACCGCCCTAAACCATGGTTAATAGTTATGCCTAGCATACAGTAGTACCTTGGGTTACAGACGTTTCAGGTTACAGACTCCACTAACCCAGAAATAGTACCTCAGGTTAAGAACTTTGCTTCAGGATGAGAACAGAAATTGTGCAGAAGCAGCAGCGCAGAAGCAGCGAGAGGTCCCATTAGCTAAAGTGGTACCTCAGATTAAGAACAGTTTCAGGTTAAGAACGGACCTCCAGAATGAATTAAGTTCTTAACCCGAGGTCCCACTGTATTGACAAACTGTCAACATTTTCATTGTCAAAAAATGTCACACATTTTAAAGCATCAGCACTATGTAAACAAGTTAATCAAATTGGTTTGCTATTATGAAACAACACTGACCTGAATGTGTGACCAGGGTTCATATGTACCCCACCAATATTTGATCAGTCAATTAACCAGAATGATAATTCAAGTTATTTCTGCACCAGTCTCAAGCACATTCACTTCTAAACTGGATTTGCAATTAGCTTGGGTGGCATTAACGAAGCTGGTATAATCCTTGATCAGGCACGCTTTTGCTACCCTTGTCATATTTCAGAAATAATGCAAGTCCCCCCCCCCTTTAACTTGTTACTTTATCTTACAATGGGTTTTGTTATGGTTCCTTTGGGAAGTGTAGAAAGCTTTACATGGAACTCCCAGATAGTCTCCAATATAGGCATGATTAGGCAAAGACATTGTTGGCTTTAACAGTACTGTATAATAATATCACTTGACCCCAGATGATTCTCTTTCCAGATCAACTGAGACAATTTCTACACTAAAAAGTTTCTCCATTGAGAAGATAATCTGGACTATACCAACTGTACAGTTTGCTGTAGCAGACTGCACAAACAACAACCAGCCTAGATGGATCCATTGTAGGCTATAAAGAAGCAATGTGGGAACAAGGATAGTTTCATTAAAGTCAGCTAGCAAGTAAATATTAGGAAGGGATTATCAGTTTAATGCATAGTAATTACTTAGAGGTGCTATGTCATTCTTAGTCAGTTTGGATACCTAGGCATCGGCAAAGGTCTACAGCGCACCCTCAGAGGTAATACCAAGACAAAAAGAAATGTTTCTAGTGTTTTCTACCTATAGCTGTGCACAGTGCTTTTTCTTCCTAAAAAAATGTTTAGGGGTACTCTCATTTTCCTACTCATATTGAAATACTGCCCCTCAATGAGGCCAAACTTAGATTCACAAAATGTTTAGGGGTATGCATACCTCTGCATCGTCGTCCCCCCCAAGAAAAAAACACTGCCTGTGCACATGAATGACAAAAGATGCTTGAGTGGGAGGAAGGATTCCATTCCTTTAGGCTTCTAAAGCATATAATATGTGAATGATGCTACAATTTAGTAAATTTGGAAAGTTAGTGTTCATAAATTCAAACCTTAGGTATTATAAAACAGAAGTGACACGTTCCAATATTCAGAATTTCACAGCTGTGCTTTAACTTTTTACTGTTCAGTTTAGAAGTTTGATATAAAAATACCAATGCTTTATAATCATAAAACTGTAGCCAGACAGCCAAAAGAGGGAAGGCAATAATACAGAAATGAGGCAAAAATATAATTGATTCAACCCAATGTGTTTCAAATACACTCTTTGTTAGGGGCACTAGGAAAACTAAGTAACACTTTATTTTCTATGTGCTGTAGTACACAGTGATTCAAAGTGACATTGATACAGTAGTACCTCAGGTTAAGAACTTAATTCATTCTGGAGGTCCATTCTTAATCTGAAACTGTTCTTAACCTGAGGTACCACTTTAGCTAATGGGGCCTCCCACTGCCGCCACCATGCAATTTCTGTTCTCATCCTGAAGCAAAGTTCTTAACCCAAGGTACTATTTCTGGGTTAGCGGAGTCTGTAACCTGAAGCATCTGTACCACTGTACTGCACATGAAGGTTGGGTTGAATACATTTTATTTTGGTGTATCTACAAGGTTCTCTCATCTCATTTCAGGTATTAGTCTTGACATGTATCTGATTTAAGTTTCCACTAATACCACCATGCTCTTTATTTAAAATTATACTTTTACATGGGAACATATTTAACACTCTGCTCTTATTTCTCTAATTAGCCGACCAGGCTCCTCTCCCCAGCACCACACCAGTAAAAATGCCTAACTATGCTCAGACAGCAAGTGTTCCTTCTCCAGTCCTCAAGCAGAATAGCTGAAAACCAAGTCTCCATCTACATTCCACATACAATTTGGCCTGTATGCTAATTCCTATAAAGTACATGGGCAAGTGCAAAAGCTGTAGGTAGGTGAATTAAAGGCTTTATGGCACAGCAGCACATAGGTCATACTGAATCAACATCAGAGCAAGATTTAAACCACAAACTGTGTTTGTACAGAACATTAAAATATCATGTGTAAAAGTACACGCATGAGCTGGAATAAGACCAATGAAGTTGAGCCTCCCCTCATCTAGGGGGACTTCCTCAAAACTTAAGTTTCCTTTTAACAAAATAATGGCTTGTAAAGAATGAACCAGAGATCACGTTTTTAAAAACCTTTAGTAAATTTGTTAAAACAAACTCTGGTTAGTTTAACAAACCTAGTTTTAAGCAGCTTGTTTTGAAACTGTCCAGAGACTCTTAAAAACCAAGGTCTCTGCATTCATAAGCCACGATTCTGTAAAAGCGAATCTTCATCCTAGTAAAATACTTTTCCTAGCCATGCAGAAAAGAGAATGAACCAGTGGCGACCACATGAGTGCAACGCTTCACTCAGGATCATTCCAGTTCATGTATTTAGCACTAAACCATGGTACTTTAGCATTACTGTACATGCTAAGTGGACCAACTTGTCTTTAAGGGCCAAACCAGACACAAAAGTGTTTATTAAAAACAACACTCTCACTAGTTCAGCAATAAGAGGGGGTGGACACTCCTTTTAGGATTATAAATCAGTCTTTGCACACCTATTTTATAGCTGAACCATCAAACACATGTTTTGACACCACACAAATGCACACCTTGTTTGGCCCTAACTTTTAATTCTAAGAGAGACTGCAGGAGCCTCCTGTAAAGCAGTAGAAGCATGAACAAAAACATGCTTTGAAGAGATCTGTTAGCACATTCCAATATCCTCCATGGACAACGCCAGACCACGCTCACTGGATTAATAGTAGATCAAACCTTTTTCACAGGAGTCAGGTGACATGATTCATTCAATGTCCCATGTATAGCAACGCAAACACCCAACCAGGGAGGTGGGGGGGGAGGCATAGTAACAGGGAAATCCATGACTAAAACAGCACATGTAAGAGAAGGATGCAGTAAGAAGACACTGGATTATCTACAAAGTTTTTAGTTGCAAATTAATTTTAAAAACAATTGCACTTCAATAATTTTTATGTTTTTATAAGCCATCCTAGGCACTTTTTAGTGGAATGTAAGGAATGTTCTGAAAGCACATAAATTTAAGGCAAACTAAGGACTCTGCTAAACAGCTGGAAATAAAACGTTTTAAGTGTGTTGTAAAGTGCAATACAAATGTGACACTAGATGGCAATGGCGAGCTATGGCAAATTCAATATATATATATTTGTGTGTGTGTAGATTCCACCTAGGTCTGGTCCAGCCTGGATGGAAAATCGCTTAGGATGCTTCTATATGCATGTGTGTTGTGTGCATGCATGTATACTATACACACACATATATATTTGTATATGTTGCATATAAGAATTTCTTATTCCAGCCTCTGTCATTCTTGACCCCAGATCAGGTAACAAATGCATAATGTAAATCTAATACTAGATCAAACCTCATCATAATAAGCATAAGGAGCAGATCAGTTAATTAATTTAAATGCTTCAGAACAACAAATACTGTTTATCGTACATCATACAATCTCAATGGGATACCAGGAAAATAAAATTCACAGAATCTAAGTTGGAAGGGGTCATGAGGATCATCTAGTCCATGCCCCCTGCAATGCAGGAATATGCAGCTGTCCAAAATGGGAATCATACCTGCAATCTTGGTGTTATCAGCACCATGCTTTAACCACATGAGCTACCCATGTTTTGCCCTCAAAGGTTAACACTGTAGATGCCAGCCAAACCTCTGAGAGGAAGATACTTCACATTCAGGGCCCACCACTGAGAAAGCCAGTTCTCAAGTCATCACATAATGCACTAGCCCTTAATGTAGGACACAGAATGACCTCTCCTTCAGATCTTAACATCCTTAACAACCTGACAGGACAATACTGGGAGAAAAGCTCCTGAATTGTGCAGCGTTTTATAAATCAACAGTAGCACATTGACTCTGGAGCCACTGAAAATCCCATACAATTGCAGTAATATGATTCCAGGTGTCTGACTCACTTATCAAGATTGCCACTGTGTTGTTCACTAAAGCTTTCAAACCAAACTGTGGCCAGGTCTGACCTCAAGAACTGGAAGCTGGGCAACTTGGTTTACAGCAGTGGTTCCCAATTAGCTAATTACTGAGGAGCCCCTATTTTTCAAAAGCCAAGTCACAGACCCCCCTGCTTTTGAAAATTTTGATATCTTTATGGTAGTTACCTGTGCAAAGCAATTCTTTGAAGAAAATGTGGGGTGGCCCCTAATAAGCAAAGGATTTTAGGTATACTGCACTAAAAAACAAACCATAAAATTTGTGATATTATCACAAAGTGCCTATCTCCAGACAGTAGGAAAAACTTGTCTCCATTGCTCCACTACAACTGAATTAAAAAAAAAGAAATTGTGCCCCTAACTTCCAAGTGCTCTATATGCAAAGGCTTTTTATGAGAGAGAGTATTCAAACATGCTATTCCTTACTTGTAATCTGTTATGGTACATCTTAGCAAAGCTTTGCAGCATATGGTTCTGCTGAGGGATCTTGCACCTTCAAGACATAGGTGAAGGCTTGGTCAGGGCTTGTATTGGTGAAGACTGAAAACAGCTGGGATTTTGTAATGTTGATAATAGTAGTAGTAGTAATTTATTATTATTTAGTCCTCCTGTGCCCAGGTTTAATATTTGGCTTAAAGAGATTAGTTAAATACAGTACTTATATGGAGTGAGGTTTTTATTTTTGCAGATTGCCCAATAGGAACAACCAACTTCTGAATTTATTAGGCTTCTGCCTTACATCTGTTTCCACCCACCCCAAAATGTATCCACATAGCTTTCCACAGAAAACAAGGGGGGGGGACAACACAGGCTGCCTTTTGCACTAAATAGGCCTGGGCGATGTATTGATAAATTCCTCAAGTGAAACCATCACACCCTTGTCTCTCTACAGCTGGTGCTGGTAGGAGAGGAAAGGGTGGATAAAAATCAATGGGTTTTTAAATAAATAAATAAAATAGGATTTTTAAAAAAATTTAAATTGGATTTTAAAAATACAGTAAAATGCTTTTGAAGAAAAAAATCTTTCTAAAGATTGTTTTCTGTTTAAGTTACGTTATAGTCCAAAGGCTAATCATCAGGAAATAAGGTTTTAAGTTTTCCATGTGTTCTAGAACTCAAGCCTAAGTTTTTTTTAATTGTTTCACCACATCAGTTAACGAACATGGATACATAGAGGAAAGTCAGCTTGCAGGAGCAAACTATAAATATACAATGTAATATAAAAATATATGTATTTGAAGTATGAAGTATATAAAACTAATAAAGATTGTAGTAAAAAAACACAAAGATGGATACATATGCTATGTTATTGTTTTAGTTAAATGAATTGTTTAAATTGTTATTAAGGAAATGA
Source organism: Podarcis filfolensis (assembly GCF_964270895.1). Lineage (NCBI taxonomy): Eukaryota > Metazoa > Chordata > Lepidosauria > Squamata > Lacertidae > Podarcis > Podarcis filfolensis. Next base: position 106,962,229 of record NC_139606.1, read on the forward strand.
TTAAAATACAGCAGAAAAGTTGTCCAAATATGCACATTTAACTTATTAAACATCACAATAATTTCATAATTATCGGTCTAATAGTATAACCAAATCAGTAATTTTTTATATAACTGTAAAAACTACTCTGAAAATTTATTATTCAAAAAATGAAACCTTCCTCTGGTTGTCAATATTAAGATTATACCAGCAAGAATGCGTCTTTCTGTTAAAAAATGATTTAAATCAAGTCTTACTGACTAGTGATTTAAACCGTGAATTAAATCGTGATTTAAATCGATTTGATTTAAATCAAATTCACCCTGGCAGAGGGACTCAGGAGCAGCAGCAGTTTCGCCAGCGATATAGCGCTGAGTGAAGCCGCCATCCCACTCTGCCCTCATACCAGCAGAGGGAGAAACAAGCTGTATTGACGAGGCGCTGATACAGCTTGTTCCTCCCTCTGCTTCTTTAAACTCCTTGGCTGAGGAGCGCATGGCTGCCCTTACCTCAGCCAACCAGTTTTATGGAGCCCCTGCCAAGCTGGTGGCAGGGTGGAGGCTCCATGAAACTGCTCCGCTGAGGGGTGTGCAGTTGCTGTTCCCCTCAACCAAGCAGTTAACGGAGCCCCCAGTCCACTGCTGGCTTGTGTGAGCCGGTGGTGGGGTGGAGGCTCTGCTAAAGTGCTCCCACCTGCCCACCCCATTTGTAGGGAGCCCCGATGCTTCTCCTGCTCATGTGCAAACCAGAGAAGCATTGGGGCTCCTCAGCTGGAAAGCAGGGTGCCTTCTAAGGCATCAGAGCTGTTCAGCTGGGGCGGCGGAAGGCCTCTTTAACTCTCCTCCAGCTGAGCAGTTCAGCGAAGCCCCACTTGAGCCCGAAAGGCATCAGGACTCACTATGTAGGGCTGGGCCATATACTGGTATTTCGCTGCTGAGATATCACAATGTTGAAAACAAAGTATTGCCCAGCTCTAGCACTAAACTAAATCATCAGAGGGTGATCTGTTGTGCTAATCACAGTGGTTATTTGCTTAGCTATTTCCCCGTTGGACTTCCAAGATGAGACACGAATCCCAAACTCAAAGGCAAGATTCACTGAAAACCCTACCACAAGCAGTGGGAGAGTCCTCTTAACTTGATAGTCCTTGAAAGCAATTAGAAGTTCTTTTCAGTTAAAAAGCAGAGGGCAAGGGAAAGGGATCCCTTACCATTTTTGTGAACCTGCCCCATGGAGCAAGCTGTTTGCACTCTGTCTCTGTGCCCCCTCTAATCGTAGGAGCCCTAAGAAACTGTGTCAGAGGTTTTTGCCCAATCCCAGTTCACTTGCAATCCAGCAACTCTTTCACAAATTTTGCCCCTGCCAGCAAGCAGGCCTTGGTCGCAAGCAGAGGATCATCTTTGTGGCTTTCACTGTGCAATTAACAAGATAAGTGAGTCTCTGGCAGGGGATGGTGCCACGGACCCCCTGGGTGTGTTCCGTGGATCCCCAGGGGTCCCTGGACCCCTAATTGGGAACCAATGGTTTAAAGGTTTTACAAAGGATTTTGCATTCAAGCAGCATGATGTCTGAATTAAATGATAAACTGTTTAATCATATCTGTCAAACTTATCTGTTTTTCTTCTTATCCAACAAAAGATGCATCTCAATCCTTGTATTAAGAAGAAAAAGTAGAGAAGTAAACCTCAAAGCAGCACATGAAGGAATGTTAACTGGTGCAACTACCTTTCCCAGTACAATTTTACAAGTCACCTTTAGGGACATTTACCAGTTCTTATTTCAGATCATGCTTCCTCACAGTTCTAACTCACAGCCTCACACTCAAACTCTGCCAAGGTGGAAGAAGCAAAAAGAGGGTCAATCTCTCTTGGACCTGGTTCTCACTAACAGGGAGGAACTGATCAAGAAAGTGAAAGTACAGAAACATTGGGAAGAAAAGATCATGTCGTCTTCAGTTTCACTATTCACAGGCAAGGGAAAGCGGAGTGTAGTCGGACATGCTCTCTGGACTTTAAGAAGGCTGATTTAAAAACAGCTTAAGGAACAACTGGGTAGTTTTAACCCATTCATGCATTAATTAGACTTACACATGTTGGTTATATGAGGCTGGTTATCCCACACATTTATGGAGTAAGAAGCATGTTCTACACCATGATGTCAACTTGAATAAAATATTGGGGGGCCAAGGTTAAGCCCCAACCTGCATATTCGATCACAAGACATGGCACACACACACCATTTGATTGGCAATGCTCATCAACTTTTTGGGGAAGCCCCCTCAAATATTTTATGGGGGGAAGAGATCTCAGCCCTAGGAGTTGGCTTCTACATTATATACAATGTGGATCAAGTGCAATGTGGTTCACTTTGCTGAATAAGTCTGCTGAGGCAAAAGTGGGGGGAAATGTTCAGTCAAAGGTTAAGCTATTGGATAATTTGCAGTAAGATAACTGTCAACTTGAAACATTCCAAATTATGATCAGTGAAGTTTTCTGTCCAGGAAACTTCAGTATTACTGTTATGAGTATGGTTTCTATTATGAACAAATATTGGCTGGAACTCCAAAGGTTCTAATATTGTTTACTAGCTCTCCTCTCCTATTGCTTTAACCTCATCTACTGAAAATAATTCAAATAAAAATATTCTTAGAGCAATTCTGAAAAATGCTTAGGTTCAGCCTTTGGTGACCATCAAAAACTTTGTTAACCACAAAGTAGCCACAGAAGACACCTCTCTACAGAATTATAAGTACTTAGGGTATGGTATTGTCAACACTGTTGACTCAACAGGATGCTCCTAATTTATCTTTTGAGGTCACAATGGAACATAGAGAGGTAGCAATTACTGTGATAAATAGGGCAAAAGGACTGAGCACACAAGACCAGTACACTGAACTCCACAAAAAGAATTTCACATGGCTGAACATTTCAAAATTGTAGGAACTGTGTAGCTTTGTAGCCTCTCTCATGCAAATGCATTGCCTGAATTGTCAATACTGTATTGCATTGCTTTGCTTGGATTTAAGGAAGCAAATGGCCTGAATATCGTTGTCTATCCCAAACACCAACTAAACTACCAAACTAGCCCTGTGCCCCAAAATAAAATAAAAATCCCTTAGGTACTAGTTATGGTTTCTTCAAGATTAGCTCTTATAAAAATCAAGAATAATCAGCTCTGACCAATCTTTTCACTGAAGGCTACAAAAGGCAATATTATGTGGTCTTTCCCACAGGACAGTCTAACAGATATATTCATTTTTTGCTAAATGCTGTGCATTAAATGTTTATGCAATAAACATTTAACTAAATATGAATACATGGAACTTCATATACATTAGAAACTGTATGTTGAAGAATTATCTAGAGCAGTGATTATCAACCAGTGTGCCGTGGCACCCTAGGGTGCCTTGAATGATAGGGGTGCCGCGGGTTCATGTTCACCTTTGACCAGTCTCTGCTGGGCCAATAAGAATGGGGGCATCCTCTTCGCAGGCCCCTGGGGGGCAGTGTGAGCAGGCACCTCTCTTTGGGGCAGGGGGGTGGCTCAGAGATTGAGGTGGTGGCTGCGATGCCCTGATGGCTCCCAAGAAGACAGGAGAGGAGAAGACGCTGAAGGAACACTCCACAAGGGAGGGGCATTTGAAAAGGGGTGAGAGGCTGCTGGCTCTGCAGGCAACGGGTGACATAACCAGGCTTCTGAGGCTTGGAGTATGTTTCCCCACAAGGGAGCTACAGAAGGAACGTAGTTGGTGAAGGGAGCTATGGACTCAAAAAGGTTGAAAACTTCTGATCTAGAGATTCTAATTTAGACAGTGAATATATATCACTATTATTATTATTATTATTATTATTATTATTATTATTATTATTATTATTATTATTTTATTTTTACCTGTCCATCTGGCTGGGTTTCCCTAGCCACTCTGGGCAGCTCCCAACAGAGGACTAAAAACAGAATAAAACTTCAAACATTAAAAGCTTTCCTGAACAGGGCTGCCTTCAGATGTCTCCATCAGTTATTATCCCAATTCTACCTAGAAACTCCTACTTTCATCTTAGGCACCAGGCAATTTTTTTACGTAGTGCACACACACATTGTGATTCGCAGTACAGTGGTACCTCGGGTTAAGTACTTAATTCGTTCTGGAGGTCCGTTCTTAACCTGAAACTGTTCTTAACCTGAAGTACCACTTTAGCTAATGGGGCCTCCTGCTGCTGCCGTGCCGCCGGAGTATGATTTCTGTTCTCATCCTGAAGCAAAGTTCTTTTTTTTTTTTGGATAATATTTATTCAGAATTTTGAAGATTACAAAGAGAAAAAAGAAAAAAGGTAAAAAAGACAGAAAAAGTACAATCATTTTTAAAAAGAGAAAAACAAAAAACAAAAAAAACAGATTAAACCTTTACATAACTTTCTTCCTTTACTTATTTCCTTGACCTCCTCACACCTCCCATTTTTGTATTCTAATTCAAATTGTTATTTCAGCAAATCATTCCAACCTTGTTTTTATCTTAATAATTTGATTTAATATATTGTAGTTTTATGTTCACTCTTTCGTCAATTCATTTTTACTTAATCCTTTATATCATTTCTACCAAAGCCATATAATTTTCTTTTTCCAACATCTTTCTAACAATCCTTAATTTTACAATGTTTTTGAAGATATACTTTTAATTTTTTCCACTCTTCTTCCACCGACTCTTCTCCTTGGTCCCGGATTCTGCCAGTCATCTCAGCCAATTCCATGTATTCCATCACTTTCGTCTGCCATTCTTCCCGGGTGGGTAGATCTTGTGTCTTCCAATACTTTGCGATGAGTATTCTTGCTGCTGTTGTGGCGTACATAAAAAAAGTTCTATCCTCCCTTCGCACCAATTGGCCAACCATGCCCAGGAGAAAGGCCTCTGGTTTCTTCAGGAAAGTATATTTAAATACTTTTTTCATTTCATTATAGATCATCTCCCAGAAAGCCTTAATCCTTGGGCACGTCCACCAAAGGTGGAAGAATGTACTTTCATTTTCTTTACATTTCCAACATTTATTACCGGGCAAATTATAGATTTTTGCAAGCTTGACTGGTGTCATGTACCACCTATATATCATTTTCATAATATTCTCTCTTAAGGCATTACATCCCGTAAATTTCAAGCCTGTGGTCCATAACTTTTCCCAGTCAGCCATCATAATGTCATGTCCAACATCTTGTGCCCATTTAATCATAGCAGATTTAACCATTTCATCTTGTGTATTCCATTTCAACAGCAAGTTATACATTCTTGATAAATTCTTAGTTTTAGGATCTAACAATTCTGTTTCCAATTTTGATTTTTCCACCTGAAAACCAATTTTCTTGTCCAGATTGTAAACCTCCCTTATTTGATCATAGTGAAGCCAGTCTCGTACTTTATTTTTTAAACTGTCAAAGCTCTGCAATTTCAATTTATCTCCCTCTTGTTCCAAAATTTCCCAATATTTCGGCCATTTGGCCTCCATATTGAGTTTTTTCAGAGCCTTAGCCTCCATTGGCGACAGCCACCTTGGCGTTTTACTTTCAAGCAAGTCCTTATATCTCATCCAGACATTAAACAGTGCTTTCCTGACAATATAGTTTTTAAAGGCTTTATGTGCTTTAACCTTGTCATACCACAAGTATGCATGCCATCCAAAAACATTATTAAAACCTTCTAAATCCAAAATGTCCGTGTTTTCAAGAAGCAGCCAATCTTTCAGCCAGCAAAATGCGGCTGATTCATAATAGAGTTTAAGGTCTGGCAGGGCAAATCCACCTCTTTCTTTAGCATCAGTTAAAATCTTAAATTTTATTCGAGGTTTCTTGCCCTGCCAGACAAATCTAGAAACATCTCTCTGCCATTTCTTGAAACAGTCCATCTTGTCCAAAATTTGCAATGTTTGAAACAAAAACAGCATCCTAGGCAATACATTCATCTTTATCGCAGCAATTCGGCCCAGCAGTGATAACTTCAGTTTTGACCATATTTCTAAATCCTTTTTCACTTCCATCCAACATTTTTCATAGTTATCTTTAAATAAATTCACATTTTTAGCAGTCATATGGACCCCTAGATTTCCAATTGCACTACCTTAGCTTCCACAGCGGCAGTTTTTTCCTGGGTCAAGGTCGATTCTTGCAATAATTTCTGAATAGATTCTGCATTGCTGTTGACCTTTTTCCCCAGACTGTCTAATGTTTCTGTATTTAAATCAATTTTTTTATTTGCAGTATCAACCTTCCTATTGGTCTCTTCGACCCTCTGAAGCAAAGTTCTTAATCCGAGGTACTATTTCTGGGTTAGCGGAGTCTGAAACCTGAAGTGTATGTAACCTGAAGTGTATGTAACCCGAGGTACCACTGTATATTGCCACGTCGAATATTATGGAACCGTTACCATGATGCTGACATCAAACCAGTTTTGGACAATGTATTGATACATCACCCAGCCCAATTATAAAGACGAAGTTCCACACAAAACAGAACAAAAATCCAAAATAATAATAATCAGCAAATACTAAATTGCAGTTCAAGATTGAAAGGAAGTTCTTCACTCTGAGTAAGGACCGGTCACACTGCTACTCACTCTTTTGCTATGCCACCTTAAGATGTAACTGTAAAGGTGGAGTTAAATGCATTGATTAGAAAGGTTGGCCCACTACTGCCATATACTTCTCTGCTTCACAGATTTGTAATGCAATGCTTTCTGCGCATACACTGAGTTCTATGAAGCTTACTCCCATATAAGCAAGTATAAGACTGGAGTCTAATATGGAAATTTGAAACATGCAGTTAAGTGGCCATTTCTCAGCAACACAAAAAACACAGAAAAGTGACAACAAACAGCAAATCCTAAGTAGTACTAAGTAGTGTTAGAAACTGGGATAGAAAAGCCAGGAGCCGAATGGCTTCTGGGACCTGGGTTGTGGGCGCCAAAACAGAATGTCTAGTCACCACGGGAGGTGAGGGGTCGGCAATACTTTTTATTTATTATTTTGATAAGCCTTAACTAATACGCAATTCACTCATGTGACACATTGTTAATATCACATTTTTAGCAGAAATTGATAATATATGTTTAATTAGGTGTTTACAATAAAAATGTTGGTACTATACTTCAGTTTTCAAAACACTCTATTGTTAAACTCTTTAACATATTGTCTATCCTTAACGTATACTTTGAGGCATCAAAGAACATACATTCCAGGAATCCTTGAGTGTCAACCAGGCACAAAAAATGGCACCCAGACTTTTTGAGGCGCTCGCGAATGGAGAATCTTTTGGCGAAAAATGTGCCTAGCGCCCTGCTAACTGAGTAGTACCATTCCTTCTCATGTTTCTGATGAATGCCCAAACACCAAAATGGATAATATACTACTGTCATCAGCCATGGACTCACTCATCCATTTTGCAGCATTTGTTCAAGTTAGCAAACCACAACTTCAAGTCTAAAAATGTTGAGCCCAACAAGTAATGCCCATGGTTACAAAACATCACTGTAAGTACTTCCAGAGTTCCTAAATGTAAGATGGTGCACATAAGCTATATTTTTATTTCAGAAAAGGGACACTTTCAAAATAAATCAAATAAAGGTTCCTAACAGGTTTATAAGAGATTTGAAGTAAGAAGAGATTGTTTAATTTTCTTTGTAAATTTGAAGCAGCCCAGGGAACTGTAGAGGCCACAACACACTCAACTGAGCTGGTTTCATGGGTTCTGATTTAAATAATGTTATTTTAAGCATTGTTTTTAACCTGCTGTGCATACCATGTTAATTTTGTTAATCCTGTACAACCTATCAATCCCTGCAGCCAGGCACTGCCACAATTCCAACTGCATGTTCAGAGATACAAATATATTAACTACATAAACATCTGAGACCAAAAATATATGCTATACAGAAGGCATCTCTCTCTTTGGTTAAATACACTGAGACTTTAGTCTGAAACACGCTTTCTGTTGTGTATTCCCCAGGCATAGCCAACATGGTGCCCTCTAGATGTGTTGGACTCCAACCCCCATCAGTCCCAGCCAGCACTGCCAATGGTAGAAGATTATGGGAGAAGTAGTTCAAAACACCTGGAGGGATGCAGGTTCCCCAGTATACCCCACTGAACACAGCAGCCCTAACTCTGAAAAGTCAAGCATTGTTATTCTGCAAAACATTTTAACTAAGCATAATCTCTAGAATCTTCCTTCATAATTAAGGAGCACACTAGAATTATTTAAGAAAGTATATTGACAACCTTCTCTGTTTTTTGTTGCTCATACCTTCGTAAGTCATCCATCAACGCCCATTCACAAATGCTGAAATTTAACTGCGCAGAAGTTTGTGTTTTTCCATGAACTGGAGAGTACATTTCCATGGACGTAATGGAACCAAATACCCATTATTAGAGATCTAGACGAATCAGTTCTCCAGGAAAAGAACTATGCAAAAATCATTATTTCTTTTACAATCTGAGCTTTAGGGAAACACACATTTGCCTCAGCAGGCAGTGAAAAGACAGTTTCCAGCAACATCTCCCATAATCAGTCCTTCTGAGACGGAACCCTACCATCACAAGAGTGTTACTAAAGTCATTTGCGATGCAATCATTTTTTGCCTGCCACAGAAAAACTACAAGTTTCTAAAAAGCATATGAAGAACAGACTTCCAAGTTCAGAATATAATCAATACACAAAAACAATCCAATTAGACCCCCTCCCCCCATAATAAAGACAGTTCAGTGCTGCGATACATTGCCATAAAAAATGTGCTTTCATAAAAATCAGAGTCTGAGGGGGCTTTCTGACGATCTGTTGCAGCCTTCCCCAACAGAGGATCCCAGATGCTGTTGCATTACAAGAACCATTGGCTAGGACTGACTGGGACACTGCAACCCAATACCATCAGTGCCCAAGACTGAGGAAGCCTAGTCCTATTCCTGATGGAAACAGGAAAACCAGAATTTCAAATGGACTTTTTAAAACCATGATGTCCAACTTATTCAGTAATTTACATGTCAATACTGAAAATAATGAAACTTCTCCAACTCTAAAATATAATTCTACCTTAGCATAAATCTGTTCACGTTTAACACATTTATATCCAATACAAAATTTGGGCAACAAAACTGTTCAAAGCTGTTCTATAAAACATTGCTCAAAGGCACAAGTCTACAACAGAATGAAAGACTATGAGAACATGCACTCCTAGATGCTGCTGCCCAATGGGAAATGGAGCACTTTTAGGAAGCAGAATCCAGTGCTCCTTCCCCATCTTTCCTGAGGGAAGGTCAGGTTGGGAAGGTCAAAGGGATGGAAAGCACCTTTGGATGGCTCATATAACATGTTTCCCTGCTCACCTTTCCAAGTCTTACATAGGAAAGGCCAGCAGGTGGAAAGAGGTTACCAGTTTTGCCCTGCACAGACAAGGCTCTTTGAGGACCTTCACTGTGCAACTGCAAAACAATCCCTATCCTTTCTCCAAACTTTGGAGTTGAAAGGCTCTTTATGTGCTTCCCACAGGCACCTGGTTGTCTACTGTGAGAACAGAATGCTGGATTAGATGAGCCACTGGCCTGATCCAGCAGGGCTCTTCTTAAGTTAATATGACTGCATGACAGATTCAAAATATGCATTGAGTTTTTCCAGTCTCTGTTGACAAAAAAGTCTGTGCTCCTGGAAAGTAGCTCTTGAAGGGTAACCTCTCCATACAAGAACATCATTTAGGGCAACGTGAGAGGTTACAGGTAGAAAAGGAAACCTAGAAACTCATGCTCCTCTGGTATAAGCACTTCCCATTTGTAAACAGAGTGGGAGAATACTTTGCCAACCCTATTCTTTGAGTTGAAAATGCTCAGTTAGAAGACAAGCCTGTTAAGTTTTAAATTTCTTGATAAAAATCAAAGCACTTTACACAAGTTTCCATATTGATGCAGTCTGGTAAACTTAAACATGTAAAGGTTTCTAAACAGCTGAAATTAGCTGAAACTTGTACAACAGTCTATACTCAAAAGGAACAAGCAACTCAACTACTATTAATGACTAGAGTATCTAATTGCTATGATTATATTGGCTACAGTCAGTCTTGCCCCATCTGAGCTACTAATTATGACAGATTTAATTCAACCAGTCATCACCACTCTCTTAATATTCATCTGTATGCTACAATTCTATTCGTTACAATAAATCAGTGGCAAAAGGAGACTAAGTGAAGGGGATATTGATCTCAAGAATTGTCATTGTTAGATTACATTGCTTGTCACTGTTGCAGTAACTAAAGTTTCCAAGGCCACATTCTGGCTTGGATAACAGCATGTTCATGGTTCCTCATGTTATGCTGCCTTGGAAGCAATACATGTTGAATCAACATAGCTAAGAACAATTAACAGTAATACAAGATATCTCAAGCCATACATTTACTAACTCCTCCCAAGCCTCTCTTGGCATAGCACCAGTAGTTTCATGGTTACATTCCTGTAACCCAGTATTGATTTGTTAAGTACAATTTGGCTGCTTTACTCAGACCAACTAAGTCATGATTCCACTCACTATAATCATGAGTTATAACAAATCGTCACAGGCAGCAGAAGAGTAAGTATTTTCAATACCAAAAGCATGCATTTTTAAATTTGAAAATATATCAACTGCATTATTACATTTATATAGCTATAAGCCTCAATTACTTTCTTCTATCTCTATATTTTTAGCAGCTTTAAGTAACATCTAGAACAGCTTAAATAGATAATGTCAAATCAACCAAATCTACGAAAAGAAACATACAGCACTGCTCTGACACAATACACAGCACTGAAGGTTACTGGCTTCTTTAATTTATGCACTGCTTCACATTATCATTCCAGCATTCAAGTCTGTACATGTGATATTGCACCCATGGCTCATGCACACTCCCCCACTGCACTTAGAAACTTCTTAAACTGGAGTCTATGCATGTAACTCCCTATGTGAGTAGGCATTACAGTGGTACTTTGGTTTACGAACTTAATCCATTCCGGAAGTCCGTTCTTAAACCAAAGCATTCTGAAACCAAGGCGTGCTTTCCCATAGCAGCGGCGGACTCAATTTACAGATGGAACACACTCAACAGGAAGCGAAACACATTCTTATTCCAAGGCAAAGTTCACAAACCAAAAGACCTACTTCGGGTTTGCAGCGTACTTAATCCAAGTTGTTCATAAACTAAGCTGTTCTTAAACCAAGGTACCACAATACTCATATGGTCCTCCAAGTTTTCTCCACAATGGACAGAAAGGTCAAATAGCTAGTGGAAGTATGTTACGAAGGCAGAACATTACAATAGGATATCACTATTGTACTTTAATGAGCTAAAATCATTCCAGTTATACCAGCATGATTAAAATACGCTTTAATAACACAAAATGCACCTACCATTTCATTTTATACTATGTTTTTATAGTACTATTAATGAAGTGCTGTATGTGACCAGTTTATGTTTATTCCTACTGTATATCAATATTATAACCTGTTGATTCCCCCCCCCCCAATATTCTCCTGTGGAGAAAGAATACATCCATTTTTAAATATGGTACCTCCTATGCCTGAAAAAAGAACACATCAATTCTTCCCTACTACAGCAAATTATCCACTTTTCCAACACAATCCTACTCAACCTGTCTGTCATCCTGAGTACAGTACCTTTATATTGATGCTGGGCTAGTATTCTATTTGTTCATTTGTTCCCTCTGTGGTTCCCAGTGAGTTCTGTTGCTGCTTGGTTGCCATGTTTGTAGACCTGCTCTGACATCTTGCCATGGAAACAGTTCATAGGATGCAGACTCAGGCAGAGAGTTGCATCAGGGGATGGGGGTACTTTCTTCATAAGCATACAAAGGGATGTATTGAGGGGGGCAACTGTCTGTCTCTCACACAAATTTTCTCATTCTCATTTTGTGTGTGTGTGTGTGTGTGTACAGGCAGAGAAATGCAGTATGAGAAATTATTGTGAATTCAAGTTGACATCCCAAACTTGACCATAACTGCTAACATTGCCTCTACCAATGTCCCTCCCAAACCATGTTCTATTTCAGCCTCTGCAAGATCTTTGTAGGTAGAACCTTACACAGGTGGTACAATCAGGGCTCAATAAAACACAGCCAAAAATGTTGCATAATATAGAAATTTCACTGTGTTCAAAGCACATTTAGTATTGCAGCCAAAGTCTAACATATACAGAACTAGCAAAATGTATATGATGGTGAAACATCTAGCCTACTTCCGAAGGTAATTCTAAAAATGGTTCTTTCCTATTAAGCCTACATGCAGTTGTTTTCCATATGGAAATCTCTAATCCTAGACTAATAATAATAATTATAATTATACTCTGCAGATCTGGCTGGGTTTCCCCAGCCACTCTGGGCAGCTTACAACGTATATAAAAATGTATTGTACTTTCTATACAAGACTGAATTCTCAAAACATCTGATAAGCTGCTGGTAAAAATAAATAAAGAACTACTACACAAATGAAACCTGTATAATTACTTTCAAAGCATTGCACAAGAGCTAATCTTAACTGGTTACAAATTTGAAGTACTGGATTCATTCATGAGAGTCAAGAACCCTGTTTTCTTTTAAAACCCACACCTCATCTTGTTCACTGAGACACAAATAGACAAAAAACTTGTTTCTTAAAAATAAAACTTTTCAAAAAGATCAGCTTCCTATGTGAGGGCACCTTTAAAAACAAATTGGAAACCTTTCAATCAATCAAGCTGGTCAATCAACTAGACACTGCGGCTCTAACTTTATCATCTTCTTTCTCCTTTTAACAAAAGTACAAACTTGCCCAGAATTTCAACTAAACAGAACAGTAGTTTTCAAATTATGTTCCAGGAAACCTTGGAGTTCCTTAGAAACTTTTCAGAGATCCTACCTACAAGATGATCCCTAGTGGTATAAAAGCTTCTCCAAAAGACTGCCTAATACTGCTGCTATCTTTCTCTACAATGTGTAAATGCAGGAGTGTGTTTCTGAGCACACACTCAAGAGCAGTTTGTACACAGACCTAACCAGTAACCTAACTGAACTAAATGTACACCCAAGAATATGATAATAGTCAACAGGTGAGAACTCCCAAGAGGCAAAGTGTCTGGAATCTACTGGAGTAGAAGACTGCATCCCGAGACTAACAGAAGCTAGTTCAAGTGCTACAAGTGCACATTACCATGTACTAGGAAAAACTGACCACATCAATAAATCCAAAAACCTGTCATCATAGTATCTTCCTGCAACTCCAATATACCATGATTTTAACATTGTATAAGCGCAATATAATATTCCACATCCTATACTAAGTTAGCTTAGTCCAACCACTATTTGCTAGTTCAGCAAATATTGGAAACAGGCTGAAAGACTATAAAATATTAAAGATACATTTAAAAATATCTACCTAATGGAATCCAACACCCTTATATTGACAGCTTTACCTTTCAAAAGTAATATACAAAATCCTGGTTCTGCTGATGATAAGGACATTTCAGCAGAAACAGGACTGCATCCCCAACCTGTAACTGTTCTGAATTAAAGTTTATCCTCTCGGTTCACATTTTTGCTCTATGCCACTGTATTTATTCATTGTTCCACCTGGCATGTTGGAAGTCCTCTTTAAAACATAACTATATTTAAAATTAAATGTGTGGTAAAAAAAATATGCAGTTTGTCTACATATATTTGAGAATGATATGTGAGTACAAGCAGTATCACCGGGTTATATATTAAAGACATACCTCATAAAATCAAACAGAAAACAGTCAATATTTGTTTCGAAAATAAGCAAGTAGTGTCTCACCATCAAGGACACAGGCAGCAAACTTCACCACTTTCCAGCTTTTCTGTAGCTAAAACTAAGCAGATATGACCACAGCTACTTTACAGAGGTCATCCCAGTTTATGAGATGCCATGATGTCACACAGCACAGTGTCAATCTATCAAACAAAATGGTCAGTGCTAGGAGACAAAAATATCTACAAACCAGCACATGCCACACATTGTATAGGCACACAAAAAAAACAAGCAGTGAGCAGCAAAGTGGCCTCATAAATTTCCAACTCAGGATCAGGTATATAAAATTATAAAAATATAAAATTTGGTGGACGTGCCCAAGGATTAAGGCTTTCTGGGAGATGATATATAATGAAATGAAAAAGGTATTTAAATATACCTTCTTGAAGAAACCAGAGGCCTTTCTCCTGGGCATGGTCGGCCAATTGGTGTTAAAGAAGGACAGAACTTTTTTTATGTACGCCACAACAGCAGCGAGAATACTTATTGCAAGGTATTGGAAGACACAGGATTTACCCACTCTGGAAGAATGGCAGATGAAAGTGATGGACTATATGGAATTGGCGGAAATGACTGGCAGAATCCGAGACCAGGGAGAAGAGTCGGTGGAAGAAGATTGGAAGAAATTTAAGGACTATTTACAGAAACACTGCAAAATTAACGAATGTTAAAATGATGCTGGAATGAAACGAAGTGGTTTTAGTAACAATGTTAAAAAGGAGTATGTAAAAATGATTTATTAAATAGATGAAATTATAAGGTTACAATATGTCAAGATAAAGAACTAAGATAAAAACAAAGAGGGAAAGGATTTGCTGAATTAACCATTCGAAATGGAATACAAAAAAGGGAGGTGTGAGGAGGTCAGGGAAACAAGTGAATGAAAAATAAGACATTGAAAGATGGACTTATTTTTTTACTGTTTTTTATTTTCTTTTTCTTTTTTTCTTTCTATTCTGTATTTTTTTATTGTTTCTATTTTTTCTGTATTATTTTATTATTTTTGTAAACTCTTTCTCGAAATTTGAATAAAATATCATTTTTTTAAAAAAAATTATCAGGATAGATATGGGATCTAGACCCATGACAAATGCTTTAATTAGAACTAAGTCCATGGAGTTTCTTGAATGTGAGGAAGACATTTCCATATGTGCAAATGTGGACCTCCTATATCTGCCAGTTCTCTCATACAACATTCTGGAGTGTCTCCGTAGGCTCAACTCTTTGGCAGGATTGAGCAGTTGCAGTAGGAAGGGTGTAGGAATTTACAATACTTTGAATACAAACTTTCATTAATGCAGCTTTCTTAATTTAAAAATGTTTCCAAAAAAAATGAAAATCAGTATTATATTATGAGGAATAGAATGACATACCTATAACTGCCTTAGGCAGTTGAATGAAATACACCTTAGTTTTAAGTCACATGTTGATTAGTTCTGCACAAGGCCTGCTGCCTATAATAATTTTAAAAGTGCCAGTATTGTGTTTTTCACCTTTTTAAAAAACATGTAGTCAATAAATCTGGTGGGATGAAGAGAGATTATGCAATTTAGCATGGGCAATACAGATATAGAAGCAGATTTCTGTGCTTAGTTCTTGGAAACACTGTTTGCAGGAGATTGTGAGGTTTTCTGGTAAAGTTTGGAAACCAAACAAAATTTGCCTTTACCTCCCCTGCAGTGACTGGAACAGAAGACACAAGCTTTACATGCCAGTGGCTACTGGGAATCTGGATTCTTGCACACTTACATACAAACGAGTGCTGTGTGTGGTCTCCTGTAGCTGGATCATAATAGCGGCACTCAACACACATCTGGTTCTAGCCACTGGATCAAGTCCACATGTATAGCACAAGATGGTCACCTTTTCTACAGTATGTGGAAGCATGTCTTCACCTAAACAGGTTATTGCTGTTGGGATAGCTCGGTTGGTACAGCATGAAACTCAATCTCAAGGTTGTGGGTTCAAGTCCCACATTGGGCAAAAGATTCCTGCATTGCAGGGGGTTGGACAAGATGACCCTCACGGTCCCTTCCAACTCTACAGTTCTATGATTCTATTATAAAGGTGACAGCACTAACTAATATGATTAGTAAACTACCCTGCCATAAACAAGCAGCATTAACCATGCATAGTGGAGAAGGTGTATCTAGCAATCTGGCACACAGTCTTAAGTAGACTTCAACTTCAAATACATTGTTGATGTCAGCATTCAGCACATGCCTTCTCATTAATTAACTCTGGATTCATGTCTGATGTGTGGTAAATGTAACATATATGAAAGGCAAGGATGAATATTTCTGACCTTCAGTAAAGTCCACCACATATCTGCACTATTTACAAATTAGTCCACATGAACTCAACTATACAGTAGAAGCAACAGTGAACAAGGTGCATCAGGCCAGACTATCCCACATATCCTTACACAACTAAAGACAATTAGCAAGTTACTGTTATATTGAGACATACAATTCATACAAAGAGTTTGTGTTTTTTACTAGATCATTTGCTTAGTTGTCCAAAAGCAATTCTTGAAGTCTATACTCATTGTAAATAACATGCTTGATGGTATAATTACATAAGAATCAATTTTAAGAAATTAACCAGAGAAGTCAGATCACACAACTGTTTTTAAATCAATGTTAAAAGGCCTAATTTAAAAATCAATCCATATTCTATTCCCAATATCACCCTAATTCAGCTGAACGGATCCATGTGTGGAAGCAAGATCCTGAATGTATATTGCTTGCTGGATCAGGAACTATGAACACAAAAGTCCACAACAGAATGTGCATCCATCTACCCCCACTGCATTGCTTGCAATGTTATTACATTATTTTGTAACAAGTTATATATAAAAACTGCTTAAGTCACAACTAGGTCTGAATTAGGTAGAATACATAGACTGGGATTCAGCAGGTATCATTTGCCAATTTAAATTATTGTCATGATAATGCTTTTACTATAAATCCCTAAAATGGAATTCTACAATATACTACAGGAGACAAAACTATGTACAGTGGTACCTCAGGTTAAGCACTTAATTCCTTCCGGAGGTCTGTACTTAACCTGAAACTGTTCTTAACCTGAAGAACCACTTTAGCTAATGGGGCCTCCTGCTGCCGCTGCACCGCCTCTGCACGATTTCTGTTCTCATCCTGAAGCAAAGTTCTTAACCTGAGGTACTATTTCTAGGTTAGCAGAGTATGTAACCCAAGGTACCACTGTATATTAACTTGAACATATTTCCAAGAGATAAAACATCTAGCATTCAGTCTAAGAGCCATATTTCTAGGATAGCACTAGAAAGCACCATAGTCAGGATACAAATATACAGACAATACTGATGGCTAAATAACTGGGTCTGGTGACTAACACCTGGGTTATTTCACTAAGCAGTGAGTTTCTCTTCCAAATTGGCTCCTAAATGTTGCCCTCCCTCAAAAAAGAAGTTCATCTTGTAGTAAAACATTGTAGCACTCCAACTGGAAAGCCAGAACCTTTTTAGAAATATCATAAAACTAATTTGAAAATAACTCAGCTGAAGTGAATAGCACAGATAGATATAAATTCAGTACTGCACGATTCACTTCCTGTTTTGTACAGTACTGAGGATTGATTCACACAACTGCATTTTCCCCAATACTTGTAGACTTTTCTTGTCTGCTCTGATTGCATGCTTACACAAATTTGTTCACCATGTGCACAAACCACTGGCATTTCTACAATGAACAGTGCATGTATAAGCACACCTCATCACAGAGATGCTTGGAAGCAGTGCTCTTGTTGAAGAAATACACATTACAATTTGAACATTCAAATCAAGCATGCAAAAAGTATACAGATCTTAAACAAGTCTAAATTTGTTATCATATGACTTATCCCTAGAATTCACATTTTTAAACCTAGAGTGCTATTATACTCATTGCCTCATCTAATAGGTCTCTACTGTACTTCTGTTTATCTTTCTAAAGTAATTCCTAGCATCTTACATATGAACGGACTTATTTTCTCAATTGTTTTATAAGGTTTCTTCTAAATACAAAATAGATACATATTGCAAAGAGCAGATATACCCTTGGTACCTTAAAGTCTTGTTTGTTTGGTTGACCTGCCTTTGTGACCATGGAAGGCCAATGACTTTGGGTCTTCAATCTTAAACACTTAGAATTAATACTCTTCTCTTAGTGCCATTTACTTCTGAATAATCAGGCTTATTATCCCAATTTAAAAGATACTTGAATCTTAGAACACCCAGAAGAGATCCAAAATTAAGGAAGAACAGATGAATATATATTTTTTAAATGGTCAATTTATTAAGATCACATTGAGGAAAGATATTACCACTGACCTTTAAAAGTCTGAGTAAAAAAACTCAAGCACACCTTCATAAATATACTTTCCTTGGTGTTTCACATGAGTATAGAACTGGAGGAAATTTTCAGGCCCAAAAATCTGTCAGCCACCCTAATAATTCTTATATTTAATATGTAAACACGAAAGGGCTTATCATTTATTTGGCTGCAGAACATCTCCTGCTGAGATTAACTATATATCTTCTTAGTTGTCAAGTGAATATTTATATTATGCACAAACATCTCAATCCTAAAATTTTGTATTAAAATGAATGATATCCAGAGGTAAGAAATTAGTACTAGCAGAATAATTAAGCCTGGACTGGTGGTTAACACTGAGAACATTTATGTTGTTTTCTTTTCATGTTTTACATTTATAAGCCACTTCTGATGGACATTGCCCCCAAAGCAGCCTAGAAATATTTTAAAATGAAAACTTCCAGTTCAGTAATTAATAGAAGTATTCAACAGCAATCTTCCCTTTACATTTTCCTCACCTGTCACAAAACCTTGCTCAACTATGTAGAAATTGTCAACACATAAGCTCGTAATTAAAAAACCTCCATGCACATGTAACACAAGAGGGCAAAAATGTACAATACAGTACATACAAAAGGAGGAAGTGAACTCCTTAAAAAAAAAAGCATGATCAGTAATTATGTAAGTGATGTGAGAAAGATTTTTAATGGTTTACACAAAAGCCATAATTGGGCATAGGACATCACATCCTCTGAAAATACACAGCTATGTGGTTTGGGCAACATTCTTGTGTTGACCAATTGGGTGGGGGGAGGAAAGCCATGGAGGAAAGAAAGAATTAAAAGCGTTTCAGCAGGTTACTGTCCCTTTGTTTAATGAGTTAATGGAAGCCCGTTTTATCTTTTTTTAAAAAAACCAAAAACTCTTTGAGTTTCAATGCAGTTCTTAAGACTACAACATTTTCCCCTCTAACGTATTATCCCCACACTCTCAAACAAAAGACAACAACGGCTATGGGTGTTTTTGTTAAACGTCTTAACCACCGTACCACAGGTCATTCTCCTTTTATCATGCGATAGGTGCGACACCGGCGCATAAAAAATAAAAAAAATCCAACCCACCAGATAATAAATGCAAAATGTCTCCTTCGATCCCACCCCTGTTCTCCTTTAGAAAATAACCCTGCGACGACAGCACACCAACACAGGGAGAGAACCCCAGCCAATTAATATGGCAACAGTTATGCAGCTGAGCGAGCGATCACCCTCCCCGCCGCGGGCCGCCCAGTAATAGAAACCCCCAAGACCCTGTTTTTATTTATTTGCACGATGAACGTTTAAAGCCTCCATTACGGGAAAAGGAAGGAAAGAAAACAGGGGAGGAGGGGAGGAGGAATAAGAAGAAGAAGAGGAGGAGGATTCCCTACCACGACTACATTCCCAGTTCTTTCAGACAATGGTGCTTCCCTGACTACCTCCAATCTGACAACATTTTTACACTAGGCCCAGGACCAGCACGCACAGGCAGGGAAGCGAAACCTTCGCACGCGCGAGAAAAGGAGAAGGCTCCTCGGCTGCCAGCCGCAGCAGCCTGACACCAGGAGCAAATATTTGTGGGTTTTTATTTAGGGCGGTGGGTGAACTGGGTGGTGGTGGTGGAGGGGAGAGAACAGGCGGAGGGGGGCGGGTGGAGGAGACAGGAGGCAGATAAATAAATGGCCGATGATCTACCCGGACAGAAAACGGTCTGCGATCCCTCTCCTCGGTGCTGTGCTACCCCACCGAACAACACCCCCTCCGCACACACACAAACCCTCCCGATCTCGCTCGCTCTCTCTCTTTTTTCCTCCGGGCCCCGGGTAACCAAAGCCACACTGAATGCAAACTGCGCAGCAAAAACACTGGGGCAGGGCGAGGGAGGGAGGGAGAGGAAGAGGAGGAGGGGGGGGAGAAAGAGCAGTTCTTGTCTCCATGAGACACCATTACAAAAAGAGGGAGAGAAAAGAGGGGGAAAGAGGGAGGGAGGCAAGCAGGGGGTGGGGGCTGAGAGGAAGAGTTGGGAGGGGACGGAGAGAATAAAAGGAAAGGTGTCAACACAAGTTACTGGGATACACGCCGTGTCCCGGACACGGGGGGGGGGAGGAAGGGAAGTGGTCTCCCCACCCTGTGGCCAAAAGAGAGAGAGAGAGATCCTGGGCCTCTCTTCTCTCCCCCCTCCCTCAGAGGGGAACCGAAAGGGGGCGCTATGCTCTCGGACCCCCCCCCCCCACTTCCCTACCTGAGAGGAACCCACAACGAGCTTATTTTTTTAAAAGGCACCCAGCCCACCCACAAACCCCCAATAGGGCCCGAGCCAAACAAAGCGCGGCCTGTACGCCTTGAAAGGAGAGGGAAGGGTGGGGGAAACAGCGTTGCCTCGCAGTTATATGAGGGGGGACCCCCCCACCCGGTTCGCCTCCCCCCACACACCCGCTGCCCCCCTCCCACGGTACCCACCCCCGGCCTCTTACCCCTTTCCCCAGCGGCGACGGCGGCGGCTGCGGCAGCAGCGGCGGCGGCGTTGTTGTTCCTCTCCGGCGGTGGCGGCGGCGGCGGCGGCAGTTGCAGTGGCTGCTGCTGCTGCTGCTGAGGCGGCTGAGCGGGAGGAGGCGGCGGCGGAGGCGGCGGCGGCGGCTGCTGCACCGGGCGCGGCCTGGACACTCGCCTGGGTCTCCTGTTGGCGGCTCGGACCGAGTTCATTTGCCGGCTCGGGCGGGGGGAGGAGAGGGGGTCGCTCCTCCGGGCTCCGGTACTCGGGGTGGGTAGGGGGGGAGGAGAGGGGGTAGGAGGGGGGAGAGGAAAGGAAGGGACGAGGGAGCCCCCCCCGCCGGCTGAGGGGAACCGGCCCGACTGAGAGCTCGCTCTCTCTCGGTGGAAAAGAAGGAGCCTCCTCCTTGCTTCTCCTCAGTCGCCGCTCAGGTCGCTCCTCCGCCGGCGGCGGTTAACGAGGTTGCGAGAGGGGGGGGAGATGCTCGTGCCGCTGGTGACCCCCCCTTCTCCTCCTTCCTCCTCCTCCTCCTCGTTCCCCTCACGAGCGCGCGCTTTCCCCTCCCTCCCCCTTCCCCCAGCCTCAAATATCGCCGCTTTCGTGCCCCCCCGTCTCTCTCTCTCTCGAGGGAGTCGCCCACAGCTCCCCCTGGCCCGGCTTCGGCTTAAGCCCGTCGCCGCTCCGTGGCAGGAGGAGCCATTGACACTGCCAGGGAGAGAGAGAGAAGGAGGGAGGGGGGAAAAAAGGCAGGCAAGCAAGGCAAGGCAAACTCCCCCCCACCCTCAACCCCGGCGCGCGCGCGCCTTCCTCCTCTCTCTGCTCCCCCTCCCTTATTCCCTTCTCTCCTCACTCACCACACATTATACACACACACATACAACTCGCTCTCGCTCTCGCTACGGGCAAGGCGGGCCTCGTCGTCCTCCTCCTCCCACCCTCACCCAATCCTCGCCTCCCGCATGGAAGGAGCGACGCGGCTCGGCCAATGGCGCCCTAGCTTGCATGCCGCGTCCGAGGGGCGGTGGGTCCTGAGGAGGTGGAGAAAGGGGGGGGAAAGGCTGCCGCTTGGTGGGAGGGGAGATGGCGGGGCGGGGTGGCAGGAGGAGGAGGCCGCATAAAGGGACGTACATATAAAGGGCCGAGGCTAGAAGGAGGGAGGATCAGCCGAGGGACAGGGAAGCGTTGGGAAGAAGAAAGGGGGGGGGTGCGCGCTTGGCTTCAGTTTACCTCAGAGATTAAAGATTTGAAACGCGCCTGCCTTTGGGTTGTCAGTTGGCGGCGGTTTGACGGGGAGGGGTCCATAAAGGATTTTCGAAAGTTATTAAACGCTCCTGTAAGGATTCGAGTTGCCTCACGTCGGAAGTGCCCAGCGTCTCTGAGGGAACAGGGGACTTGCTGGACTAGATGGGCCGCTGGCCTGATCCAGCCGGGCCTGCATTCTTATGCATTGCGATAAAGGGCCTTTATCCCAGAGAAAGATTGGGGAGGGGGTTAAAAAGAGAGAGAGAGAGAAAGGGTTCTTCTCTTCTCCCCCCGTCCCCGCTTAGGTAGGAGGGAAATTTAAGGAGAAGGGGTGAGAAACGGGGCGGGAATAATATTAGCATAAATTATTACGACCGGTGATCTCATGGAGAGAAAATGATTAATCTGTTCCTGGGGCGCGCGGGGGAGGGGGCTGGAGGAAAGACACGGATCTAGTCAGGCACGCACGTGCGCACCGCGGGTCAGTTCTGCAAGGGGAAGAGCGGACCCGACAGCTCGGCCCTTCTAAGGAGAGCCCGATTTTTGCTCCTCATGCTGGCTGTGTGGCATGTGGGAGCGGAAACCTCTGGCTCGTGTGGGCACCAACCAACTGTGGAAGCAGCTGCAGAGTAGAAAGAAAACCTTGGTGGAAACCAGGCTGAAGAGCGCGCACGCAGGGCGCGCGGAAGGGTAGGTAGGTGTGGAGCCATTTTTGGAAGCGCATTGTTGCATTGCTCCAGATCCATACATGTTGTGGTCGCCCCTGCTGCTCCTTACCCTTCTGTGCAGTTTCTCGCTCCTCTCTGTTGCCTCGCTGCTGCTTCAGAGTGAAGAGGTGTGGGGTTCTTTTCTTGCTTCTGTGGAGGGAAATGCTATGCTTTCCTCTTTTGATGCTACACTCCATACATAGGGTTGTGGTGGTTTCTACGATCAGCAGTAGTTCCTATAGTCTTGACAGCAGATACTGTCATCTCATAGAGTAATATAATGTGAAGGTGGCTGAAATTGAATCAAAACCTAAAACCTAGAGTCTAATTGGAGGGGGGTATTCCTGAAACGTTCCCTAAATGACTCAAACTTACTCTGAAAGCCTTGTCCTGAAACAGGATTCAGTGGACTAAAACCACCTGTACATTCCAAGAATTTGTTCGTACTGCGATGACACATCAGATGACATCCATGAAATTGCCTCATGTTTCTTGTGAGTATATAATATTTGTTGCTAAAACCCACTGTGGTTCCAAAGATCTGCTCTGGGGAATGAAATTATTTTGCATACCACTTGGAACTAGCAGCTGTTGTACAAAATTAGGATCTGGCTCTTGAAAAAATGGCAGATTATTATTATTATTATTATTATTATTATTATTATTATTATTATATGTTGCCTATCTGACTGGGTTGGACGCGGGTGGCGCTGTGGGTAAAACCTCAGCGCCTAGGACTTGCCGATCGCATGGTCGGTGGTTCGAATCCCTGCAACGGGGTGAGCTCCCGTCGTTTGATCCCAGCTCCTGCCCACCTAGCAGTTCGAAAGCACCCTTAAGTGCAAGTAGATAAATAGGTACCGCTTTATAGCGGGAAGGTAAACAGCGTTTCCGTGTGCTGCTCTGGTGCTGGTCACCGGAGCAGCTTTGTCACACTGGCCACGTGACCCGGAAGTGTCTGCGGACAGCGCTGGCTCCCGGCCTCTAAGTGAGATGAGCGCACAACCCTAGACTGTCAAGACTGGCCCGTACGGGCAGGGGTACCTTTACCTTTACCTTTATCTGACTGGGTTGCCCCAACAAGTTACTATAATTTTATTGTTTCGTAGTGATGTGGCCAGATACTTTCAAGTTACCTTTATTATGAGGACTAGAAACATTTCTGTAGCGAGAACTCAGATTCTTGGGCAAAAGCTGGAAAAGAGCTGGAAACTAAAGTAAGTTTTCCATTGTCAATTAATATGCTTCCGGAACAAATTTGTATAGTCTTTGGCTTCAAGTGTCCAAAATTTTCCAGAAGCAAAGGGTAGTGTTTACTGTGTTTTCTATACGAGATTGAAAACAAATGTCCATGTTGCTTGGTTGATAGTCATAATATTGAAAACTTTACAGAGCTCAGGTAATTGGAATACATAAAATAGGGGTACTAAATCACCACATGAACTCCAAATAATGTTGTGTGGTACACAATGGTATCTCCTGGATTTTAGCACCTATGATGAAATACTAGTCCCTGGATCCAGGAAGAAGCATGCTTTAATAAATATAAGACATAACATGGTTATTTCCAGCAGGCCATATACTTCTCAGGACCAGGTTACAGTATTCCTTATACACCTAGTAGATCGCAATGGTCTGTAGGAGAGTTTCTCCTCCCAGTTTCCAAGATTTCAGAAGCGTACTCTGCAGTAACTCAAGAGCAAGGCTTTTAGTGTGGCTGCTCCTATTCTGCAGAATAGCATTCCTGTCAAGATAGGTAGGACAAGCACTATTTGCCCTTTCTGGGAAAGATTGAAAAAGACATTTTTGTTCTGACAGGCTTTCCCAGCTGGATAAATGGGTATTTACCCTGACTGTCCACTTGTTAAGAGATTTAGTCTTATTTTAATTGTACTTGCTTTTGTGTTTTTTAACTGTTTTTAATTATGTATAAATTGAAACGGTAGTTTACAAGGTGATTATACTGATAATACTAATAATCCTCTGTACACTACTTTGCTTGGTGTTTGTTTTTATTTCTGCTGACTGCTTATATGCTGCTCTGCTGTATCATGATGTAGGAATGTTTTTGTTTTAATAGTCTTACTGTAATTCTTTAATCTTTCTGTAAGTTGCCCAGGTAAGCTGTTAAAGGATGGGATGTAAATCAAATAAATACAATGCAATACAATATGTTTGTTTATTTTATTTTCTTCCTCCAGGGAGCTGATGGTTGTATACACAACCCCAACATTTTTTCCCTTAAAAAAACCCTTATGTGATGGGTTTGGCTGAATGGTACTGATTTTCCCAAGGACATAGCCCATGCAACCCTATACTTAACCTACTACACCAGATCTGGAGATGTGGAAAGGGCACCAAATTGTAAACATGCTCAGCCTGGGAGGGGAGCAGTTTTTAAAGTCTTTCCCTTCCAGTAAAAGTCAACAGGAGGGAAATCCCTTACAGTGGGTCTGGGGGCTGGGGTAATGTTGCACCATCGCTGAAGGTTGGCCATAGCTTGAAGGGTATCAGATTTGTTATGTGTATGCTCTTCCCCTGTGCAGCCCACACCTCCACTCCATGTCATCTGCTGGTGTATGGGAGGATTTTACCAGCTATCTTGTCATACTGGCGGCATATCTCAAGTTCTGCCACTGTAACAGCTTCCTCTGATTCCTGTGGGCCATTCATCAGATCTCAATAACGTTGCTTATGGTGAGTTCCATGGCAGAGGTGATTGCTGAGCTCTCTAGTCAAAATCCTATACACTCTCCACCATAACATGGAGTGGTGTTGCACTGGTTATTTGTTTCAGCGCAGTGGCAGTGTCATTAGCATTGTTCTCTGTCCTCAGGGTTAACCCTACTGCAAGGGGTACACCTGTTCATAGGTATTACAACATAAATAAAAATAAGAGAGAAACCTTCAAAGTAAATGGGGGGGGGGGAATGTCAGAATATTGCTGGGACGGGGTATCTCATACTTTTCCCATCACTACCTGCACCCTCCATGCTGAAAGATATATGTAGTAGAAAAGTGCTCAAAACTTCTAAAGTTGCTAAAAGAATAAGTTATTTTTAAAAAAAACAACAAAATTATGCAAGCAGAGGTTGTTGAATTGCTTACTACCAGTTGTGTCAATAGCACTTTACACAGAACTCCAAAGTGTAATAGGTCTTCCAGTTGTGAATGTGGACATGGAATTTACACTTTCTTAATGACAAAGTGCTGTGGCTTGATAAATGGGGCAGTGTGACAGTTCCTACAAAAGACCCTATCTTGAAAGAGATCTGGGTTCCCAGCAACAGGTGAATAACCAATATGCACTTATTTTAGAATGTATTTATCTTTATTGTTAATCGCTTCAGGATGTTTCACAGGAAGTGATGCATAAATTAAATAGTAATAGAAGCTGTAAAGCGCTTAATAAAAAGAACCCCTATGTAGCATGCATAAAAACAACGCAAAACAATTATCAGTAATATACACATTAAATCAGAAAGTTTTAAAAACCAAGTGCATAGTTAATTAGATTATGTCCTGGTAGACTTACCAGACCAATTAATTTTTTAACAGGCATCTGAAGCACTACAACAAGGGTGCCTGCCTCATGTTAATAGGCAGGGAGTTCCAAAGCACACTGGAAGTTCAACTCACAGCTGTGGAGTGAATATCATATGGCATTTTTAAAAGCTCTAGTTGACAAAGCTGGATCCAGGAGCACCCACACACTGAGTGTTAAGATCAGAAGAGGGAACCCTCTTGGTAGTTCCACCACCCTCAGAGGTTTGGGGAATGGTAATGCAGGAGAGGTCATTCTGTGTGGCAGATCCAACATTGTCAAATTCCCTCCCCACAGAAGTAGTGTCCTGTACTTTCATTCTATGGCTGAGGCTGTAGCCCACCCTGGAACTTTCTGATGAAGAGTAGGTAACAAACAAACAAACGCCTTCAGAAAGGAGCACAGTCCCATCCAAGACTAGCACTTGGCCTGTTTTTTTGACACAAGAGCCGGTCACCCACTCCACTGGGATTTAAGCTCAGTTTAGTTGCCCTCATCTAGAAATGGTTAAAAAAAAAAAATCTAGAACAACCATGGTGTCCAGGCACTGGTGCATAGCCTACAGAGTCAGTGTAGGAGAATGCCATGGTCATTGCTATCAAAAGCTGAAGTGACACTGAAGGAGCAAGACTGCACTGTCCCTTTTCTGCTCTCGATAGAGGTCATCCATAGGGTAACCAAGGGCAATTCGGTCCCATAGCAAGGCCTGAACCCAGATGGGTTCTAGAAGGAATGTGTCTAGAATGATAACAAGTAGCAGCAAAGCAAGTGGAATTTGCAATTGACTGGTAGGTGGTCCAAACCAATGCGTGTAGGGCTGGCGTTTTTAGGACTGGCCACACCATTGCCTCTTTCAAGGTGGCAGAGACTGACAGGCATCAAGAGGGTATGTAGTCAATCAGAGAATAATGCATTTTATTTGTGTCACAAGAGTGCATAAACTGAAAGGGATCCTACAGGGCATTGCAAGAAATGGCATTAGGCACTTCAGTTGGAACTGCAACAACTGCGGAGTCAAGGTCTCTCTCCAAAGCCGAGCAATTTTATTCTAAAAATATGCAGTTAGTTGGTTACAGCAGGTTCTTGAAGGCTCCAGGGGTCCCTCCTCCACAGCAACCTCTGAATACTCGAAAGAGCTTAGCTTGCTGGCTGCTAGAGGATGCAGTACAGGTTACAAAGTATGCTTCTTTTGCTGCCTATATTTTCACATGGCACACACAGTTCTGTGCCCTAACCAGTGTTCAGCTGACCTTAGAACAAGCCTTGAGCTTTTCCTTGCAATTAATGAATATTGATCACTGGTATAATACAGTCTGGCAAACAGCCTTAATGGAAAAGTTGTACAAACTGAAGAGGGCAAGGGGAGAGAAAAAAACAAGGTAATTTTACACAGTTTGAGTATGATTTTATTAAATATACAAAGGGAGCAATACGTGGATGAGAAATACCTACAGCATATATTGCAATATGGCATAGATAAGCAGGGACTACTCATTAGCTCATTCCTATTCCTGTGTGTTTTCCAAGTTGATTTATTGAAGAGTTCATTGGACTGGTATACTGTAATCACCTCAGTAATATGTACTGTAAAATAATATGTTTAGTATTTTACACACACACCCCGTGACTCGCTTTTTGTCAGTCGTGTCATGTCTTGTTATTTAAAGGTAAAGGTACCCCTGCCCGTACGGGCCAGTCGTGTCCAACTCTAGGGTTGTGCGCTCATCTCACTTAAGAGGCCGGGGGCCAGCGCTGTCCGGAGACACTTCCGGGTCACGTGGCCAGCGTGACGAAGCTGCTCTGGCGAGGCAGCACCAGCGCAGCACACGGAAACGCCATTTACCTTCCCGCTATAAAGCGGTACCTATTTATCTACTTGCACTTAGGGGTGCTTTCGAACTGCTAGGTGGGCAGCAGCTGGGACCGAAAGATGGGAGCTCACCCCGCCGCGGGGATTCGAACTGCCGACCATACGATCGGCAAGTCCTAGGCACTGAGGTTTTACCCACAGCGCCACCCGCATCCCTGTCTTGTTATTTAGGTGTGTACAATTTTGTAACAGAAAGAATAAATATATTAGAACTATAGAACAAGATCTCTAGTCTACATCCATATTACTTCACAGTCCGTAATTGGTTCAGCTCTACAACACTGAAGAGGAAGCCCAGGAGCAATTGTGCCAACTACCTGTCTTATCTGAGCAGTAATAATAATAATAATAATAATAATAATAATTTTTTAATAGCCCTCCCATCTGGCTGGGTTGCCCCTGCCACTTTGGTTGGCTATGAAGCATGGTGTCAAATTGGCTGGAAAAAGACCATGGCCTATCTCAGTATAAGGCATCTTGTAACATGATTACACACTAGATTATAATTTGGATTGTGTTGTTTTTCCACTGTTCCTTCAATGAGGTGAGAGTGATATATGTGGTTCTTCCTGCGGTACTTTATCCCAACGTTCCTGTGAGGTAAGTTAAGCTGAGATGTAGTTATAGCTCAAGATAACCCAATGAGTTTTATGACTGCCTGAGTAGAGATTTGAAACCAGCTCTCCCAAATCCAGCACTCCCAACTGCCATGCCATACTGACTCTGGCTCATGTATTTGGCTGTTTGCTGATATCTGCCTGTTTCTCCATGTTATGGGAGTGTGAACTAGTTACAAGCCAGTATTAACTGGATACACATATACATAGATAGGAAAACATTACTTTCTCTGCCTGTCATAGGAAAACATTAATTTCTCAGCAGATGAAGATGATGGATTTTATGGCGCTGGCTGATCTCACTGGGAGAATCCGCGACCAGAAAGAAGAGGAATATCAAGAAGACTGGAAGAAATTTAAATATTATTTGAATAAATATTGTAATATTAAAGATTAGTAGTTACTTGAAGGTAATAAATAGGCCTAGGTCTAAATTAGGATTAAATAAATAAATGTGACAGAGAATGTTAAGAAATTTGATTATAATCGGAATACTGTTTTTTGAATAATGATATTGGAAAACTGCTATATTCAGTTACAAGGAAATTCAGATGGAAGAGATTAGAGAAAGTCAAGTAATATGTTTATGAAGTTGGAAGTTTAATTCATTAATTAATTTTTATTGTCTTTGTGTTGGTGGTTATCATTTGCGATATCTGTTTTATTTCTTTTTTTCTTCTTTTTTGTTTCATTGATTGTGTAGTTTGTGTTGTATTTGTATGAAATTTAATAAATATTATTGGGGGGGGGGAGAAAACATTAATTTCTCTGCCTGTCATAGTCTTGCCATTCTCCAAATTTAGCAGATGTATACCTCTAACCAGCAGATACTGGGCATAAACGGGAACGGCTGTTGCACTTTTTTCCTGCGGTATTTGATTGGCCTCTTTTGGAATAGCAGATGGAGAAAGACACTTCCCCCCTGAAATATACTCAGAGTCGCAAAGTGATTTCATGCTCTTTATTCAGCTCATAGTGGTGAGGAGGAATGAATGAAAGTCCCCTCAAAGCATCTGCTTTATATACATTATTTACACATAATTGGCTAATTCCGGAATTCTACTGTAAGCCAATCAGGTTGTGGATTCACTTCTATCTGGAGCACGATTGGGTGGTTCCTGCCAACCAATCATACTGCTGCATTGTTCTAGGACCAATCAGACTGCTGCATTCTGAATCCTATTGTTCTAAGACCAATCAGACTGCTGCAGTTTGGATCCTATTGTTCTAGGACCAATCAGACTGCTGCAGTTTGGATCCTATTCAACTCAGTACATAACACCCCCTAACCATATCACACTGGTGTGAGGATGAATGGGGAACATTGCCTAGTGCATTGAACGTTGACGAAAGCACATTGATTCTTGACACAAACTATTGCTTTTGTAGCTCAAGAACTAAAAGAAGCAAAGGAATTCCTGTCCCCCTATGATATAAGAATGTTGTGACTCGTATTCAACAAGGGAAAAAAATTAGGACTTGTGAGTATTACTTCGTCAAGATGATTATCCTAGCCTGCATGGCCCAGCAAGTGGTGTGAAGGAGCTCCATGATACAATTCAGCAACTAAATCTAAGAAAATGTAACCCTGAGCAATGCCTGGAAGGGGAAACCACCTTGAATCTATATATAAGCTGCTCTGTGCTCCTGAGAGGAAATGTGTGTAAGTGTAAGTGTAAATGTAATTAATGCACTATTTGTTGGGTTGATAGCCAATCATGTATTGATACCAACGCTTTTGAAATGTGGCCTCATCGTCTGATGAAATCTGATTAGGCTCACCCATAATATAGTTGCTTCTCTCATTGCCACTCACAAAATGTCAAATTGTGGGATCCACTTTTCCCTTTCGGAATCGGTGTAATAGCTAGGAATGCTGGAAGAAGTTCACCAAATCCAAGTCTCTTATCTGCCCCTTGAAATGGAGTTTCCTCAAGGAGCTTACTCTGCTTTCCAGGGTGAATTTGGATTCTGTGTACCGGTACTTGTTCGTCGAAGGATCACTTGGTCCAAGTATAAAGCCATATTTTTAGTGGTATGTATTCGGCAGTGAGAGATTTTACTTTCTTGGGCTCCATGATCACTGCAGATGGTGACAGCAGTCACGAAATTAAAAGACGCCTGCTTCTTGGGAGGAAAGCAATGACAAACCTAGACAGCATCTTAAAAAGCAGAGACATCACCTTGCCAACAAAGGTCCGTATAGTTAAAGCTATGGTTTTCCCAGTAGTGATGTATGGAAGTGAAAGCTGGACCATAAAGAAGGCTGAATGCTGAAGAATTGATGCTTTTGAATTATGGTGTTGGAGGAGACTCTTGAGAGTCCCATGGACTGCAGGAAGATCAAACCTATCCATTCTGAAGGAAATCAGCCCTGAGTGCTCACTGGAAGGACAGATCCTGAAGCTGAGGCTCCAATACTTTGGCCACCTCATAAGAAGAGAAGACTCCCTGGAAAAGACCCTGATGTTGGGAAAGATGGAGGGCACAAGGAGAAGGGGACGACAGAGGACGAGATGGTTGGACAGTGTTCTCGAAGCTACCAACATGAGTTTGACCAAACTGCGGGAAGCAGTGGAAGACAGGAGTGCCTGGCATGCTCTGGTCCATGGGTTCAAGAAGAGTCGGACACGACTAAACGACTAAACAACAACAATTCAGTTTTATGTTTACAGTGCTTTCTTATCTAGACACACATGACTTGCACCAAAAAACAGACTCCCTTTTATTTGTTTCTACCTGCCTCATTTATGTTTTCTGTGGGTAGCTTGCAGAAATAATACTCTGTCACCAGTAGTAAGCAGTAGGGTGGGATGCAGACACTGACCTTACTCCTAGCAGGTGAGTCGATACTGCTTCCTGGGAGGGAGGGCGGTGTGATGCAAATATGAGCCACTGAATTTGTTCCACTAGAGCATTTTCATTGTAAAACAATGTGAAACTTCAAAACTGAATACAAGTAGTCTAAAAAACTTGAAGTTATTTAATTTATTTTATAAATCTGTGCCTATGCAGATTTTTAAGGGGAAATCCTTTAAAACCTATGCAGAAGCATCAAGGTAAAAAATAAACTACCTTTGAGGCAGTGCTGCTTCTGTTCTTGTAAAAGCTACTTATTGCCTTTTAAAAAGTCCAAATATAGATCGTCCTGCTGCCCACAGCCTGGTGTGGCTACTGCACGAGACTCCTTGCTGCCACACAATTTGACTGCATCACTCTCAGGGAGAATTTTATGGAAAAAACACAGCTGCCTCCATGTAAAAACTCGGGGCAACCTCATGAAGGGATCGTCAGACTGCAGATTCTGAAATGGACGCGTGATCTGATCTGATCCACCCAGATCAAATCAGGCAAGTTTGCTTTTGAATCCAAGTTTGACAGGTCCTTTTCTCATCCCTGCACAACATTTACCCCAGTCAGTGCCTTGGCTCTCATTGGCTAAAATACTGAAACGTGAACATTTGGGCAGAGATACCTTTAACATTCATAAGTAAAAAGGGTTACAGCCTTTTTAAATTTGTGATAATTGAGACTCCAGGGAGGAGTCTTATAATATCTTTCAAACGCATGATCCATTGTGAAACCCTCTTCACAATCTATCAATTAATTACAGCTAGATGATTGTTAGCCTTTATTAATCAGAAATATACTTTGGTTGAGAAATTGGACTAATCACTAAGATGATGCCTCTGTAGCAAAGTGAATTGATTTAAATCAAGTTTTTCATTGATTCTTATATTTCCTAAACAATGGTGCAAATCTGACCACTAATCCACAACTAAATAGAGTATTAGTTACATTGTCACAGTCTTATAATGAAGCATTGCATCTGACAGACCATACAATTTGCATGAGCTTCTCCCACCCTTTTCCCTGCTATAGAGGGAAGGTGTTTAAAATATTTCCAAATAGGGTAATTCTTATGACCAGCAACTATGACGGTGTTACCACATTTGGGCACCATACTAACCACAGTTTAGTGTTGCATGAGCAAGCCAAAATGGGCAGCAGTGAGCCTCTTGCTTGTGCAAGCCCTCTCTTCCCTTCTCTCCCATGTAGTTGGGAGGAGGAAGTCAGAAGTTTTCACTTCGCCTTTTGCTTAACTGTGGTTTGTGATTTTGTCCACACCAACCAACTATAGCTAGCATTAACTCATTTATTTCTAAGAAGCTAGCTTTAAAGCTGTAGTCTCTTTCCCTGGACAAGTCATATATCTGAGAATTAAGATCTTCCTTCCTTTCATGAGATCGTGAAATGCCAAGAGCACAGAACCAGCAAAGGAGTGTTATATAGTTCCTGTGGGTCTTCCCACTCCTACAGAAGATGTTTTATGACCTATTACTCCCGTGACTCAATCTGGAAATCAGATCCTTTGTCTCCTCACTAAATTATTTCTACTTAGCTTTTTGGAGACCATGTATGTTATTTTTGGGAGAAGCCTTTCATATACATATATCTTATTACTTCTGTGTATAAAACAAATGATGATTTATGCCTTAGCTTCTCCAAAGTCAGGAATTTTCTCTAGAATTTTACAGTCTGCTAAACTTGTATTTAGATTTCTTCCATTTTGAAAAAAATATGAATAAATTGCAAAGCAATTAGCACATAAACCACCAGATTACCTGTATTTTCCTGTGTATAAGACTATATTTTCCCCCAAATTTTTAAAGTTTAAAATTGGAGGTCGTCTTCTACATGGAATGTTGCAATTATTTATTTCTTAATGTTGGGCTCAAAAAATAAGGGTCGTCTTATACATGGGGTGTCTTATACACGGAAAAAATACGATAATTTTCATAAAGCAGGTGAAAATACTTAATGTTAAAATACCATCTTGTCACTAAATGCCAGTCAAAGTAAAAGAGACTTGCAATGTTTCCAGATTTCCAGTTAGAAAATGAGCATGTCTCTTGGGCAACAGAACTGTCACCTAGCAGTAAGAACTTCCCAGGCAATTTATGTTGACTGTGCACACACCATACATGTGTCTTAATGCACTTTATTTGATTGTATCCTTACCGGTTCCTGGAAGAAATTGCTGTATATAAGAATGTGAAGTACTGGGTGTGTGGGGGTGTGCTTTTTTAATATTTTTAAATTTTATTTCTTAATAAATGATACAGAAAATGAAAATAAACAAACAATGCTGATTAAAACAAATACATACACTCCCTGCACTGTAAACATAGACCCTACAAATACAGAAAACAACTTCTTTACTAAATTTGTCAACTTCCAAAATAATTTTCCAAGCTGAAATTAATGTGGTTTCCACTTAATCTTTAATTCCCAATTTTGCCACATTAGATCAAAGGTGTCTTAGAAGACACGAAAAAAATACAATCCTATAAATTTAATAACAACAACAAAAATTACCATTGTACATTGATGGTGCTATATAAACAGTCCATCTTCTTTTGCCATTCTAGCCTAAAACAATTAACAGTTTAGTGGACCCACAAGAATCTCAGTGAGACACTTAAACACAATTGCGACAGATCTGTGCAAACGTTACAACTTCTTAGCAACGGTATCTGGAGAGGGGGACCTCGGACATATACTCAGATCCTAGAACTTCCTGAAATTGTGAT
Organism: Podarcis filfolensis; assembly: GCF_964270895.1. Lineage (NCBI taxonomy): Eukaryota > Metazoa > Chordata > Lepidosauria > Squamata > Lacertidae > Podarcis > Podarcis filfolensis. The sequence goes on from NC_139606.1 coordinate 106,996,457, forward strand.
TTGTTTGAGCTGGAGCTTGAAATTCCCTTCCTTGGAAATATTAATTGGAAAGAATAATTAAGGGAACTAGACTACCTTAATTAACATGAGTTCCCAAGCCAACATTTACCCAGGTAACACCAATACAGGATTTGAAGGAATATCTATAGATAAGTAGGTGACGTATAAATGCCAGGCCAGACCTTTTGTTCCTTAGCCAAAGTTGCTTCCAGTTTTTGAGCCTAGGAAAAATATTGCAATTGACTTGAACAGAGGGCATTTGCAGGTAAGAACTGGTGGTTTGGAAAGGCTTGAGCACTCCACTCCTGTCTGTTGACTGTCCCCTGCAAGTATCCTTGCATTTGTGTACTTCTGTCCTAAGAGAGCAACTCTGAAACAATCAAATGGGAAGTTTTGGAACAGTTTAAATTCACTGATGGGTCAGTCATCTGATACATAGTGGACAGTCACGCCTCTCAACTTCTACAGAATCCCCAAAGTTGTATGCCATGTGGTAGCTCAACAGCGCAAAATATTGAGATGCCTCTCTAAGTAATACAGTCATACCTCGGGATAAATACGCTTCAGATTGAGCGCTTTTGGGTTGCGCTCCGCGGTGACCCAGAAGTAACGGAGCACGTTACTTCCAGGTTTTGCCACTCGCAAATGCGCAGACGGTCAAAATGACGTCACACGCATGCGCGGAAGCGGTGACACGCCAGACGCACTGTCGCATCTTACATTCTGTTTGGGATGCGAATGGGGCTCCAGAACGGATCCCATTCGCATCCCGAGGTACCACTGTATACACAAATAATAAAAGTATTCCTGCAACCTAAAAGCAGAGGAAGGGAGGGAAACATTCTATCTCTATGATGATGTATAATCTAGAACAGAGGTAGGCAACCTAAGGCCCGTGGGCCAGATGAGGCCCAATCGCGGAATCAGCGTGTTTTTACATGAGTAGAATGTGTGCTTTTATTTAAAATGCATATTTTGGTTACTTGTGGGGCATAGGATTTCGTTCATTCCCCCCCCCCAAAAAAAAATATAGTCCGGCCCCCCACAAGGTCTGAGGGACGATGGACCGGCCCACAGCTGAAAAAGGTTGCTGACCCCTGATCTAGAACACAGCATATAAGAAGAGTTAACCCTTTCTTCTCCTGCCAGTAGCCCTATTAATTCCCTCTCTAGCAGTTGCTATTAGTTCTTGGAGGGAAGCGATATTAACTTGCAGCAGGGAAAAGCAATAATAACTGAGGCCATGACATGGGGGGGGGCGTGTTTAATCCCTCAACCCCCACAGTCCTTATTCTGATCTCTCCCCCTGTTACTTAAGATGTTAAAACTAGACAAAATGCAATCACACCCTTAATGTCTCATCGAGTTTGGCTCTTGCTCTGCTTTAAAATAAAACAGCAGGGCTGCCCTTATGTTCTTCTAAGAGACAAGGAGATGTGCCTAGCTGCTGAGTATGAACAGGAATAGTACTTTATTTGCCCCTGGTTTTTGCTTGTAACATACCACTGTTTGAATATCATGAGGTGATTTAAAATTGGCGGGGGGGGTCTTGTCTCAGGATGGAGGACTAAATTACATGAGCCATGCAGTCCAATCTTGTGCTTGTTTACATGGAAGAAAGTCCCACCATATTCCCACTGTATTACTCTCAGACAAGTGTCCGCAGGATTGCCTTCATCTTTGCACTGATGTGCCTTAGGAGCCAGACATCCCAGCACTGTGCTATCATGTTACACAGAGCTTCATAAGTAATTTCCTGAGACACCCTCTGAATACCTCCTCTTTTTATTCCCTGCTTCCTTTTTCAGATGCAGACTGCAACATGGCTGCATTTAACTCTCCTGTTCCATTTTTGGCTGTGCAGAAGAAGCCGCTCTGCTCCTTGTCATCATTTTTTAATTCGTCAGGAAAGCGTGGGGAGCAGTGAGTAACTTCAAGATCATTCTGCACCTTTGATCTTAATTTCCAAATCCTGTAATTTCTTTAAAGTACACACACTTTTCTCCCTCTCGCCACCAAACACACAGACTTATTTGAGTGTTAAACAGGATTTTAATGAGTCCCGCAAGAGAGTGGGAAAAGCAGCTGTTCAAGTTAGTTTCTATAAATAATTCTATATGATCGTTGCTAAACTTTTAAGAGCCACTGCTGGAGCTCGCCTGTTTCCCCTCATATCCTTTGGAAAGCAGGAGTGTGCGACTTTTCGCCCAAGATCTTGCACATATATTAATCACAAGGAAAACGCTGTACTGTGTATCACACGATGCTCTCAATTTAATTATGTTAGACACAAAGTATTTCTGAGTGTGAATACCAACTAGGCATATCTGCATGGTGCTTAAAAATATATATATGTATTTTAGTGAAAAATGAGTATACAACAAAACACATCAATGCTGTATTCAAGACTGGACCTTCCTACGCCCAGTTCATTCTTTCAATAGATGATTGAGCCACAGTTATCCATTCTATTTTAGTGTATTCTTTAGATAATTTAGTAACACCCAAGCTAGACTGTAATGTATTGTATATAAACCTGCCTCTGAAATGCAACCACAACTTCTATTGGTGCAGAATGGGATGGCCAGTTCATTAAATGTCAACACATTGAATGCAACTACAACACTACTCTGTGTTTAAAGCATTAGTTATGCAGCAAAATGGGCACCCCTCCCATTTAACTCACAATTAGGGAGTTTGAGAGGCATGGGCGTAGCCTGGGGGGTGCAGGGGTGCAGCTGCTCCCCCCCATCAAGTAAATATAAATACTTAACTAACTGACCAATTGTGTTGCAGAAAACTTGGTTCTGCCCCCCCCCCCCAAGTCTGGCTGTGCCCACGTTCAGAGGTGGCTTTAGGGCAGCTGCACTGGTCAATTGAACTCAACAGCAGGCGGCGGCGGCAGATTTTTGCCTCGCACAGGGCGCCACTGAAAATTGAAAGGCCAAAATCTGCCCTGGCAAGTTCCGTAGTTGATCAAAGGCTCAAAAACCTGAGAAGTTCTCCTGCACAAGCCCTGCTGAAATTAACTGGAGCCATGCAGGAGATGTTTCGATGGGGCTTGTGCAGTAGACATCTCATAGAGTTGTTGTTGTTTAGTCGTTTAGTCGTGTCCGACTCTTAGTGATCCCATGGACCAGAGCACGCCAGGCACTCCTGTCTTCCACTGCCTTCCGCAGTTTGGTCAAACTCATGCTGGTAGCGTCGAGAACACTGTCCAACCATCTCATCCTCTGTCGTCCCCTTCTCCTTGTGCCCTCCATCTTTCCCAACATCAGGGTCTTTTCCAGAGAGTCTTCTCTTCCTTCTCATGAGGTAGCCAAAGTATTGGAGCCTCAGCTTCAGGATCTGTCCTTCCAGTGAGCACTCAGGGCTGATTTAGAACACTATAAAAATGAAGAGCTTTCACACGTGGGTGAGGCCACATGGATGCTTTGTGCAATGCATATTTGTTCATTTAGGCCTGCGTTCTCCAACCTAGTGCTCTCCAGATGTTCAGCATAGACTGGTGGAGGGTACCAGGTTGTGGGAAACTGATTACAGGATCTAAAAAAAAGGTAAAGGACCCCTGACAGTTAAGTACAGTCACGAACGACTCTGGGGTTGCGGCGCTCATCTCGCTTTACTGGTCGAGGGAGCCGACGTTTGTCCGCAGACAGTTTTTCCGGGTCATGTGGCCAGCATGACTAAGCCGCTTCTGGCAAAACCAGAGCAGTGCACGGAAACGCCATTTACCTTCCCACCGGAGTGGTACCTATTTATCTACTTGCACTTTGACGTGCTTTCGAACTGCTAGGTTGGCAGGAGCTGGGACCGAGCAGCGGGAGCTCACCCTGTTGCGGGGATTCGAACCGCTGACCTTCCGATTGGCAAGCCCAGCTTGGTTTACACCACAGTGCCACCTGCGTCCCCTTGATTACAGGATCTACTACCGTACTAAAAATGTTGTGAGCCAGAATATCAAGGGTCCATTCACCTGCTTGTCTTCCACTGATATGTTCCACCCCTGGCCTGTTACATTCCTGCTCTGTCCCCTTTCAGCACCAAAGAAGCACATATCTTCACAAGAATATTACGGGGGTCTTTGTCAAACGCCTTCTTGTTAAAAGACAAAAACAAGAACCATCGTTCTAAAAGGTGATGCATGCCAGTTCATCCTACTGTGCCCTTGGGTAATGAGAAAATTTTGTCCGTAATTATTACACATGCCTGATCATTTTCATATCGTTTATTTATCAAGTGTGCATATCACTCAGGATGTTACGGTACTCTGAATTATCCTCACAATGCAGGATGAGAGATTCTTAGAAGACTGGAGTAAATATACAAACTATTTGAAAAGTAATTGTAATGAACAGATTACACTAGTAGGATTGCAATAAGTTTTGTAAGGATGATTATTTGAAATGTTGCAAGAAAGACTATGAGGAGAATTATTGGTTAATGATAATTAAGAGTAATAGAGAAATTAAGAAATGCAGAATAAGTGATAAAGAATGGAAAATCATCAGAGGTGTTGACGGAAGTCTAAAATATTGTATAAGATAAGAAGTTATGTTATATGATTGTTGGAAATGATATGTTAAAAAAACCAATAAAAATGTATAATAATAAAAAAGAATAATTATCCTCACAACGACTCTGCGTGGGAGGTTAGGCTGGGATGGCAGTCTGCTCACCCAAGTCTCCCCAGTGCTAGTCTAGCACTTTGTCCATTAAAACTGCACACTTTCCTTTACATATTTAATTGAACTTAAAAAAAAAAAAAGTCCCAGGGGCTCAGGCAACTGGCTCTGATAAATGGATCTCAAGGTCAGGTCTGGCCCCAAGGGTCAGCAAGGTTGGGCACTGACTGAGGGTCCCAAGGCCTTGATTACACTGATTATAGTGTTGGTAGGGACCACGAGGGTCATCTAGTCCAACCCCCTGCAATGCAGGAATTTCAACAAAGGCATCCATGACAGGTGGCCATCCAACCTGTGCTTAAAAACCTCCAAGGAAGGAGAGTCCACCAGCTCCCAAGGGAGTCCGTTCCACTGACAAACAGCTCATACTGTCAGAAAGTTCCTCCTGGTGTTTAGTCGGAATGGGGTCTAGCCTCCAGAGCAGGAGAAAACAAGCTTGCTCCATCTCCCATGGGACAACCCTTGAGATACTTGAAGATGGCTATTGTATCTCCTCTCAATCTTCTCTTTTCTAGGCTAAGCATACCAAGCTCTCTCAATTCTTCCTCATAAGCCTTGGTTTCCAGATCCTTGATAATCTTGAATGCCCTCCTCTGTGCACTTTCTATCTTGTCAATATCCTTCTTAAATTGTGATGCCCGGAACCTGACATAGTACTCCAGGTGTGGTCTGACCAAGGCAGAATAAAGTGGTACTCTTTTACTTCCCTTGACCTGGACATTATCCTTCTGTTGATGCATCCTCAGCATTCTGTGAGGTAGGTCAGTTATTATAATACCCACTCGGAACCGGAGGAGTCTCAGTCTGCATCGGATCCTTTGCCTAAGGCATCATCTGAACCAAGTCTGGGGCCTGACCCTGAAGTGTTCCAGTCTGCACAGGTTCCCCTGCAACAAACACCAGCTGGGCCGAGTCAGGGGCCTGAGCCTGCCCTGGCTCCAGATGTGGGGATTAACTTGTTGCCTTCAGCTGGGCCATCACTTACAGCTGCTCCACTACCGGTTGGGTCAGGGGAGGCTGAGGCGGCCCTTGGGTCTAGTAACCCACCGACGTCTCCCGAGATGCAGAGACTAAGATCTGAGAGAAGGAGAGACTGAGTACTCGCAGGAGGAGTGCTCGCCTTCGGGCAAAACAGGGAGGTGAGTCGCCAGGGGATCAGGACTGGCCGTTACCCCAACAAAGGTAAAAGGCTGTCGGACCCTGCCCCAGGTTGCGGGAGCAACATTGCTGTATGCCAGATCCTGTACCTGTCCTTTCCTGGTTTCCTGCCTCGTGTCCTGCCTTGGCCTTGTCGGACTGACTCCTAGCGGAACCTTCGGATTCTGGACTGGTCCTGGACCGCGTTTCACGGGTTACCCCCGGGCCTAGCACACTAGCTAAGCATATATCTATCATCTTCTTCGGCGATCACTTGTAGCTGAGTAAGATGAACACGGTCTTAACAGTGAGTCTGTAAGTGACTGTGGAGGCCAATTCTGGATCCACACGTCCTTCCACAGTGGGGACATAGGTTTCAGGGAGGGAGTTGATCACGGTGAGGGTTTGCAAAATATGCCTTCCTCTTAGCTCGTGTTTTTCCTTATCACCATGAGTTTGTGCTTCTTCAAAGTCCATGACACTTTTGATAAAGGCTGTTCTCCAGTTGGAGCACCAGCAGGCCAGTGTTTCCCAGTTATCAGTGCTTAAGTTACATTTTTTAAAAATTGCCTTGTGAGCATCTTTAAACCTCTTTTGTTGTCTACTGGTATTTCGCTTTCCATTCTTGAGTTGGGAATATAGTAGTTGCTTTGGAAGACGATAATCAGGCATCCGAACAACACATCCAGTCCAACAAAGTTGGTGTTGAAGAATCATTGCTTCAACACTGGTGATCTTTGCTTCTTCCAGTACACTGACATATCTAGTTCTAGATCAACATCTATCTATCTATATGTTGGTGGGTATAATGTGACTTGGCGCAGGAGCTTCTCTGCACAGACTCCGAAACAATATGTCCCATCAGCTCCTGTCTCCAGCACATGGTTGAAATTTCCAAGGAGAGAGCAAAAACATTGTGGGAAGGAAGTCCTCTGCCGGAAGATGTTCTGTATTCGAAGGAGGCCTCTATTGGAAGGGCCCTCCGGTAAAAGTCTAGTTTCAGACAGTAAACATCTTGATAGCAGGCAGAGCAGGCACACAAGCCTCCCTAATGAAGGTGAAGTGCATTACCTTTCTGTTTAAATTATAATAATATTTTCCAAATAATTATAATGAATAATGATGATGAATAAGAAGTCCTAAGTTTGCATCTGTACATGGAAAATTAACACATGCACATTTCATGCAGATCTTGAGCCCTTTTTTGGAGTGATGCACTTTCTCTCTTTCAGCAATGCGCTAAACGACCTCCCCAGCACCTGTGCAGATTAACAGAGTGCAGCTTCCAAGACTGGGCTTGGCAACTGGAGCCTCGACTTGCGTTTACGAGCCTCTGTAAAGCAACTGCACAGAGACATCCAGTGGACAATTGAGAGCAGTGCTTGGCGAAAGGCAGGGAAAAGTTGACACAGGCCTGTCCTACAAAACGAAAAAAGCTTGTGTTCCTCGCTTATCTAATGTCCTCTATACAGTGGTACCTCGGGTTACAGACACTTAAGGTTACAGACTCCGCTAACCCAGAAATAGTACCTCAGGTTAAGAACTTTGCTTCAGGATGAGAACAGAAATTGTGTGGTGGCCGTACGGTGGCAGCGGAAGGCCCCATTAGCTAAAGTGGTACCTCAGGTTAAGAATGGAGCTCCAGAATGAATTAAGTTCTTAACCAGCTTTTGCCAACCTGGTGCCCTCTGCCAAGAGACCAAGGCCTCCTACCTGAGCTTTTGTTCCCTAGAAAGTGGGAGCCACCAACTCCACTAGCTTGCAAATTCCCAAGGGTAATTAAAGCTAATACTTGGAGCACGATGGCTCTATAAATAAAAAGCATTGCTAAGATCATTAAAAGCAGGGTAAGGTAAAGGTAAAGGGACCCCTGACCATTAGGTCCAGTCGTGACTGACTCTAGGTACATCCTCCTTATTTTAGCCTTTTACTGTAAACATATTTTTCTTGTATATTAATAAAACAGGATGGATCAAACGCCAATAGTCCATACAAATATAATATTTTCTCTTCTCTCCTAACGTTCCAATATCGTAATATTAAAGCAGGCAGGCAGATAGCCATAGCACTGGGACATGTTCTCTGTCTTCGTCCAGTCTGATATCTTAAACCATTCTGTCTCTCTCCCCCACCCCACTTCATAGCTATGGACCTTGGTTACTTGGCTACTATCTCACTCAGGAACTCAAGCATGCCAGCAAGGCAAGGCTAAGCTGGTGGTTCTCACAACAGGTGCCAGGATATCACTTGAGCTTGGCAACCTCCCCAACTTTCCCATAAGATCCGCATTGTTCACAGAGGGCACCAAAATTGCTTTTCCTCTGGACCGTCCTTGGAGACCTCAGTGCTCTGTTAAATGACAGGATGGAAAGGTGGACAGTCAGACCTCCAGCTGCTTTGGACCACAGAACCCAACAGCTGGTGGACACCAGGTTGGCAGAGAGGCTGATCCGCACCAGGAGCACCTGATGACATGTCTGTGCATCAAAGAGCCTCATGTCCTTGGTTTTAGGGCCTACCGTTTATTTCAAGATGACTTTTTATGAATAGAAATTACATGTGCAACTCTATGAAGATTCATTTCCTCTAGTCCGTGATGACCATAGTAACCTTGACACTGAATACGTCTTGTCGTTCTCATCTGTAATATCGTTCAAGCCCCTTGTGGTCATTGCTCTTCAGAAGGGAACCTGGGTTAGATGTGGATCCTTAATTATTTAATATTGATTTTTTAAAAATGCAAATATATTGAAGAAAAAAGGGGGAAGGGAGAAAAGGGGGGAACAAGGGAAAAAAGACCAATAGTCACCTTGTTAGCAGATGCCGTAACTCTCCAACAGTTTGATTTCCTCCCCGAAGGGTGCAATCTTCAATTGCCTCCCAAGACAGATGGATGCCAAACCTAAATCCATCTTATTATACACACACAGATCAACATATGCTGTCCTAATAGGTACCCAGGCAAAGTTTAAAAAGTACATACAAATAGAGTACAACAAGGGCATTAAGGTCCTCTTCTAAATTACATTCTTGGTGACTTCAAGGGTGCTGATTTTTGCTTCCTCCTCTCCCAGACCCTGAGAGCAGTATTGGCAAATGGATTTTTGATTCTCCTCTAAGCCAAAGGTGTCAGTCTGCAGAATGGCAAAACTCTCAACTGCAAGGGACTTTGCCCTAGTTCCGTAGATGTTCCAAATGACTTCTAAACTACAGTACCTCTTAGGCTCTGCGTCAACTGCTTGATCTGGCAAGAGTTGTCAGACAACTGAAGATTTGGAGCCTCCAAGCCCTCCTCCGCCTTATTCCCGGACAGCATGTCTCTGTGAATTTCCCTCCTTATATAAAACTATTTAAGAACTTCTGCCAGCTGGCAGCGGGCTCTTTTCCCACCCAAATTGGTAGTGCTTGATGCTTTTATGACTACTGCTCCAACAAGTAGTTAGATGTGCCTTGCAGGGAGATTTTAATTTCCATAGATTTTTAATTTCCAGTTTCCTTTTTCCCCTCAGAACTGTTGCATAAGAAGAAGAAGAGAGTTTTGCCTCCCCCAAGCGGACTTTCTAGTCAATTGCATCTAGGAGCTGAATTGTAGTGTTTTGATTCATTGTAAGCTGTTTTATCTTCTTTGTTTGAAATAATGAAAAAACTTTAAAGGCAAATAAAACCCCAATCTCCATTAAAAAAAAAAACGACATGTTTCCCCCACAGACTGTTTTTATAATTAATTTTTTTTAGTTAAGCACTGGTGTTTAGAAAAAGATAATGGAAAAGCTTATTATGTCAAAGAAGATAAAGGAAAAGCTTATTAAATATATTATATATATTCAATGTTTTATTAGGAAGTTAAAATAAGAATCCAGTAAGGAATATAAAGTAAAATAAATTTAAAAAGAAAGAAAGGAAAAGGGGAGAGGACCAAATAAACCAGGTTTCACAGCCATTAACTCATAGAATGTTTGTTTGATAAATATGTATACCACTTGAAGGGGGGTGGGGGAACCCTCAAAGGGATTTACAAAAAGGTAAACCAGAAAATCAGAAACAAACAACGCAATACATAAAGTACATTCTCAACAGGCCCACAATGAATTAGACGTTACCACAGGAATCGTGACTCAATGCAGAAAGAGTACAAAACCAATGTTATTAATACCAAATAAAGCCATATTTCATCAGGATTGCCTTCCCTGTGATTGGCCTGTCATACAAGCAACAAATGGCTGTCAGATGGGAAGGTGATGCTCCTTCAAAGACTAGTATCCCATGCCTTGCTCAACGGGTATATTATAATATCATAATGTATATTTATTTTTATTTATGAATCGCTTTACACAAGGCATCCCAAAGTGGTTTACAATACAACAAAAACCATACAAGTAACAACTGCACATAGACATAAGATAGATTTCTTAACACCACCTACATAAAACCAGTTCAGATTCTGTACAAATACCAACTGGGATAAAGGTCTCCGCTTGGAAGGTTGTGCAAATAAATATATTATGAAAGGCACACAAAAACCTCTGATCTTTTCTCACAAGGAAACTGGTCTAGCAAGGCCTGCTTCTGGAACTCTGTTACTAGAAAAAATGGGCAGCTTGAAACCCTGATATTTATTTTCTATTATTATTATTATTATTATTATTATTATTATTATTATTATTGATCATCTATCTATTAGGGGTGCCAACTTGAATAAAATAGGGGGGCAGGTAAGCCCCACCCCACATAATCATAAGACACAGTACATACAAACCATTTGAATGGCAACGCCCATTAACTTTGGGGGGCTGCCCCCCCATATTTTATTGGGATAGCCGAAGGGACCTTGTCCCCTAGGAATTGGCTCCTATGCTATCTATCTACATCTGCCCCATATGAGGCGATCTCTAGGCAGCTCACAAATACATTGTTTAATTTATATCTAGTTTATTATAGTTTTGATGTTTACAAATGAGAAAGTGTTGGAAAATCTATTGCAGAAGATCCCAGGTCTGACCATAGAAATGTGAAAGCAAACTAGGCAACTGTGGCCTTTCCTCTCCAGATATCCAAATGGAAAATAAATGCACCAAGGAGCTGCTCTGTAGATGGCTCTAGATGAGGCACATCATGGATAATAACATGACGGTTAGGAACAGGAGCTACGTTCTCTCTCCCCTGTCAGAGGCAGTGTGCCTCCAAACACCAGTCACTTGGAATCAGTAGGGAAAGTTCTGCTGCACATGGTTCCTGCTCAAGGGGTTTGCAGTGGCATCTAGTTGGTGACCATGAGAACATGATTCTGGACTAGATGAGTCTTTGGGGTGGTCCAGCAGAGCTCAACTTCTTGTTCTTCTTTTTCCAGACCAAGTGTTCATCTTTCCGCTAGATGGCAACCTCTTATTTAAGATGATTCAGAGTATGTGGTTCTCTTTTTTTACTCCAGCCTTACGTCAGGGATAAGTGAATGTCCTCAGCCATTGTGCAGTGCATCGTACTGTCCGGCCTGCCAGCCACCAAGTACAGACTTTTGCCCCTGCTCAACCAGGCTGGTAGTCAACCCAGGGAGTGGGCAGTCAGTTGAGTAATTTTGGAAGACGTCCATGAGTGACAAATTGCTGAGATGTGAAAGACAAAGCCTGGGACAGGTGCTTTGCTGGAGCAGATAGCAGGTACCCCTGTGGCCGCTTGAGGTCATTTGACCCCTACAGAGCCGGTAGCTGCAATACCACCTTCTGTTGAGTCTGAGCAATGGTTCATCTAGTTCAGCCTTGCCTACACTGGCAACAACTCCTCATGGTTTCAGTTGTAGGACATTCCCAACCCTACCTAAGACTCCTTCCACATTACACAGGTCTCTCTTCAAAGACAGAAGTGTGATTATTCAGTCCTAAGTGACATTGACTGGTTGAACGCAGAGGAATAGAGGGAGGAACCAGCTGGGGAACCACCAAGGGAAGAAGGCTCGGAGCCAGGGAGTGGTGGTGGGAGAACAATGAGTGTTCAGAGGGAGAAGACTGGGAGGAGAAGATGTCGGATGCTGAAGAAGCAACAGGACTTAGTGAGCTGGGGAAGTCTCACTAAGTCCAGAATCAGAGTCAGAAGCTGAAGCAGGTGAGTGAGGGGAGGGAGGTCAAGAGGCAGAGATGAGACAGGATGGTGAAGACTCGTGGGTTTCTCCCCCTCCTGCTGCGACAGGATCCCCTCCCCCTCGGGCTCCCAGAACCAGGAGAGGAGCAAAGACAGGTTACATTCAGGCTCAGGCTCCGATTGTTTGGGAAAAGCCCTAGAGAGGAGGAGACACAGATGGCTGCGGGGAGGCAGGGACCTTTAGTCTCGACAACTGCTTTCATGGTGAAAGACCTATGGGGAATGAGCTGCTGCCCTCATTAGGCCTGACCCTCAGCAAGTCTGTGTAGATAGTGTTTTTGATAATAAATAGTTAACTCCGATTTTGAACTGTGTGTGGTTTACTGGCTGGCTCGCTATGGCACTAAAGGCCTTTGCTCACCCAACGCTTCAAGCAGCTCATTTGTTGAATGGTTGTATTTGTTTCTCAGTTAAGACAAGAGGGGGTAACTTTTTCCAGGCCAACGGCTGCATTCCCTCCTACAGGGTCTGCATGCCAGTGGTGGGTGGGACCAGAAGCAAAAGTGGATGGAGTCATTTCCAGCACACACACACACACACACACACACACACCCGCTGTACCTCTGTCTCTTAGCATCTGCCTAGGTCATCTCACCTCCCACCTGGGCCCCAAACCAGGCAGTGCCACCCACTTTGGGAGCCACTAAAGCAATGATGGCGAACTTGCACCTCCTGGCAAACAGAAGGGGAAGAAATGGAGGCAGTGAGAGATTTTACTTTCTTGGGCTCCATGATCACTGCAGATGGTGACAGCAGCCACGAAATTACAGTAAAAGACGCCTGCTTCTTGGGAGAAAAGCAATGACCAACCTGGTCAGCATCTTAAAAAGCAGAGACATCACCTTGCCAACAAAGGTCCGTATAGTAAAAGCTATGGTTTTCCCAGTAGTGATGTATGGAAGTGAGAGCTGGACCATAAAGAAGGCTGATCGCCGAAGAATTGATGCTTTTGAATTATGGTGCTGGAGGAGACTCTTGAGAGTCCCAGGAACTGCAAGAACTCCTATCCATTCTTAAGGAAATCAGCCCTGAGTGCTCACTGGAAGGACAGATCCTGAAGCTGAAGCTCCAATACTTTGGCCACCTCATGACAAGGAAGAGAAGACTCCCTGGAAAAGACCCTGATGTTGGGAAAGATGGAGGGCACAAGGAGAAGGGGACGACAGAGGACGAGATGGTTGGACAGTGTTTGTTATGTACTGAGTTGAATAGGATCCAAACTGCAGCAGTCTGATTGGTCCTAGAACAATAGGATCCAAAAGGCAGCAGTCTGATTGGTCCTAGAACAATAGGATTCAGAATGCAGCAGTCTGATTGGTCCTAGAACAATGCAGCAGTATGATTGGTTGGCAGGAACCACCCAATCATGCTCCAGATAGAAGTGAATCCACAACCTGATTGGCTTACAGTAGAATTCCAGAATTAGCCAATCATGTGCAGCCCATTGTGTAAATCATGTATATAAAGCAGATACTTTGAAGGGACTTTCATTCATTCCTCCTCACCACTATGAGCTGAATAAAGAGCATGAAATCACTTTATGACTCTGAGTATATTTCACTGGCGACGAAGGTGGGATCCCGCTGAGCTGACTGCCACACACAGCACAGCAGCACCGCCACCTGCCGCACCGCTGCCTCGCACCGTGTATCCAGGCTTCAGCTCCAGGACACAAGGAACTCAGAATGGCAACCGACAGCAGCTTCTCGCCGTTCAACCCAGCATCTGGAGACTGGGAAGCGTACGCCTCCCATTTCACCTTCCTCCTAGAAGCCAAAGGAGTCACCGATGAAGAAGACGCCAAGAAGAGGGCAATATTCTTCAGCGTCTGCGGAGAGGAGACGTTTGAAATCGCCCAGGCTCTCCTTGCGCCTGAAGACGTTGCTACTGTTCCATACAAAACAATAATGGAACAGCTGAAGGGGCACTTTTCGCTACAGCCCTCAGTGGTGGCTTGTCGAAATGCCTTCTACGCCAAGCGGCAAGCCCCTGGGGAAACCATAACTGGGTTTGTGACCTCTCTCCGCCAAGCTGCCCGGTTCTGCAACTTCTCAGAGCTGGAGAACATGCTTCGTGACCGCCTCGTTGGTGGCCTGAAGGATGAGAAGCTGCAACGACGCCTCTACGCTAAGAAGAACCTAACGTTCCAGGTCGCTCTAGAGGAGGCCCTGGCAACGGAAGCTGCCGAGAGGTCGACGCAAGAGGAACGGCCGAGTCAGCCGTCCCAACCGAGGGTCCACCACGAAGACCTCACCGATGACTCAGGATCCAACAGGGAGGAGGTGCACCGAGTACAGCAGCGCACTCAAGCAGCCCACATACCACAGCTGCCTCGACGAGAAGGAGGGAACTGCGCAAGCTGTGGAGAAAGTCATGAGAGGAGGACCTGCCGTTTCCGCAACGCAGAGTGCAGGCAGTGCAGAAAATTGGGACACATCGCCCGGGTGTGTCGGGCTCGGCCCACCCGACGCCAGGCATCAGATTACCAATCCAAGAGCCCCAGGTCCCGGGGCCCAACGCACCAAGGCAACTCGACGGAGCTCACGGACTTCCAGGTATACCAGTTGCCCCACCCCAACGTAGAGAAAATTTATGTAGAGGTACAGATAGAGGGGGCCCCATGCTGCATGGAGCTTGACACGGGTTCAACTCTATCCATAATCTTGGCAAGGACCTTAAGGAAACTGTGTCCTACTGGGGGTCCCAAACTCAGGCCAGCCCCATTCACCCTCCGGGACTTCCAGAAACGTAAGGTCCCCACAATGGGGGTGGGGACCTTCAGGGTGCAATACCGAGGGCGGACGCGTCAACAGGACTTGCTTGTGGTCAAGGGCCCCTACATTAGCTTACTGGGATTGGCATGGTTTGGACCACTGGGGCTAGCCGTCACCGGGGTGAACCACACGAGCTTACAAGTGGACGTGGACGCCATATGCAAGGAATTTCCGGGGGGTTTTGATGGGAAATTGGGACAGTATACGGGCCCCCCCTTTGCTCTACAGCTTGACCCCGCAGTACGACCGGTCAGGCTCAAGGCCCGCCGGGTCCCGTTCGCTCTGAAACCCCGTATAGACGAGGAATTGGACCGACTCGTGGAGCAAGGAGTGCTGGAGCCGGTGCCTAATGCCCCCTGGGAAACCCCAATCGTCACACCCGTCAAGCCTAATGGTTCGGTCCGCATCTGCGCAGACTACAAATGTACCATAAACAAGGCCCTCACGGCCCATGCATACCCAGTGCCAGTGGTCAGCCATGTCCTTGCCACCCTGGCTGGGTCGAAAATTTTTGGCAAGCTGAACTTGGCCCAAGCATATCAACACCTGCCAGTAGATGAGGCCACAGCAGAGGCACAGACGATTGTGATGCACAGAGGAGCGTTCAGGGTAAAGCGGCTGCAATTCGGTGTCAGCGTGGCACCAGGCATATTCCAGAATCTAATGGACTCTCTTCTTAAAGGGATTCCTGGTGTCACCCCCTTCTTCGATGATGTGTTGATTGCCGGGCCCACACCAGAGGAGTTTGAGGACCGCCTCTGCACCGTTCTGCACCGTTTCCAGATGGTGGGTCTCAAGGTGAAGCGGGAAAAATGTCTACTAGGAGTGCCTCAGGTGGACTTTCTGGGATTTATGGTGGACGCAGAAGGGGTCCACACGACTGGGGACAAGGTACGGGCCATTTGTGATGCCCCAGCACCCAAGAATAAGACTGAACTTCAGGCCTTCTTGGGACTATTGAACTTTTACCATTCCTTCCTTCCCCACAAGGCAGCGGTAGCGGAGCCCCTACACAGACTCCTGGACAAGCGGGCCCCTTGGGTATGGGGCCAGCGCCAGGAGGCCGCATTCCAGGCAGTCAAGGACTTCCTTGTCTCAAACTCGGTCTTGGCACATTTCGACGAGAGGCTGCCGGTGGTGCTAGCATGCGATGCCTCGCCCTATGGCATTGGCGCTGTCCTGGGACACCAACTCCCGGATGGAAGAGAGGTACCGGTGGCATACTTTTCCCAGACACTCAACGCAACCGAGCGGAACTACTTGCAAATCGACAAGGAGGGTCTGGCAATTGTGAAGGGAGTAAAAAAATTCCATGATTTCTTGTACGGGCGGCCCTTCACCGTGGTGACTGACCACAAGCCGTTGCTTGGCTTGTTTGCCCCCGAAAAGCAGACCCCCCAAGTGCTGTCTCCTCGCATCCTCAGGTGGTCAATTTTCCTTGCCAGCTACCAGTATGCACTGATTCACCGCCCTGGGAAGGCAATGGGCCATGCGGACGCCCTCAGCAGGCTACCACTACTGGAAACAGGCCCTGACCCAGCACCTGCACAAGAGGTTATGAGCCTGGAGCTGCTTCCCGACTGCCCCATTCAGGCACAAGAAGTTGCACACCATTCCAAGAAAGATAGGGTCATCTCCCGGGTCCTGGACTGGGTGTGGAGGGGATGGCCCAGCAGCAGCCCCGGGCCAGAATTCGTCGGCTACACGACCCGCAAACATGAACTGTCGGCCCACAAGGGGTGCCTGTTATGGGGAAGCAGGGTCGTTGTTCCCCAGCCCCTCCGCAAAAGGGTCCTCACAGCCCTACACGAGACACACCCAGGGGTAGTAAGAATGAAGGCCCTTGCCAGGAGTTATGTGTGGTGGCCGGGGATCGACGGAGAGATAGAGGCCTGGGTCAAATACTGCCAGGCCTGCCAAGAATCCCGCCCAGATCCCCCAAGGGCCCTAGTCCAGTCCTGGGAGTCCGCCCGAGCACCATGGTCACGCCTGCATGTGGACTTCGCTGGCCCCTTTCAGGGGAAAACATTCTTCATAGTGGTGGACTCCTACACCAAATGGCTGGAAGCCGCACTGGTACCGTCCACTTCTAAGTCCGTAGTCATCCGGGTACTACGCAGGCTGTTTGCAACCCACAGGCTCCCTGACACTCTCGTCTCAGACAACGGGACTGCATTTACGTCAGGAGAATTCCAAACCTTCACAGCGCAGAACGCCATCCGCCACATCCGTTCGGCGCCATTCCACCCTGCCACCAATGGCCAAGCAGAACGCATGGTGCGGACCACCAAGGACACCCTTCGCCGCATGATGCAAAGGGATTGGGAGTACCGCCTTGCCACATTCCTTCTAGCACAGCACCCCCAGCTCAACGACTGGCCGGAGCCCCGCTGAACTACTAATGGGTTGGCGCCTTGCAATCAGATTGGACCGCCCTCACCCCGTTAGAGCTCAGGATGAGGTAGTGGTGGGGGAAGGCAGGAACCCCCGGACCTTCGAGGCCCAGGACCCAGTGTACGCAAAGAATTTTGGGGCAGGCCCTGCATGGGTACCCGCCACAGTCACCAGGGTCACTGGCCCCGTGTCGTACGAGGTGCTAACAGATGGGGGGCAATGCTGGTGCCGCCACTGCGACCAGATACGGCGACGATTCCCGGGAGAAAACCAGGAGGAGGAGGACAGGTCAGAGGAGTCGCAAGGGAACAGTGGGGCAGTGAGGCCCATAGAGCAGCAGGGGCAAGCAGGAGAGGCAGAATCAGTAAATACAGAGAGGACCCGTGAGGCCGAAAGCACACCGGAACCAGAACCACGACTGAGTGAGCCGGTTGCGCCAGACCAAACAGCCCCATCACAGCCAGCATCCTTGGAACACGAGCCAGAACCTGAACCCCAGACCTGGGAACACCCCAGGCCGCAACGCATACGTAGGCCGCCGGCGTACCTTGAGGGCTATGAATGCGACCTCCCGGGCAGGACTGGAACTTAGAGGGGAGGGGTGTTATGTACTGAGTTGAATAGGATCCAAACTGCAGCAGTCTGATTGGTCCTAGAACAATAGGATCCAAAAGGCAGCAGTCTGATTGGTCCTAGAACAATGCAGCAGTATGATTGGTTGGCAGGAACCACCCAATCATGCTCCAGATAGAAGTGAATCCACAACCTGATTGGCTTACAGTAGAATTCCGGAATTAGCCAATCATGTGCAGCCCATTGTGTAAATAATGTATATAAAGCAGATACTTTGAGGGGACATTCATTCATTCCTCCTCACCACTATGAGCTAAATAAAGAGCATGAAATCACTTTGCGACTCTGAGTATATTTCAGTGTTCTTGAAGCTACCAGCATGAGTTTGACCAAACTGCGGGAGGCAGTGGAAGACAGGAGTGCCTGGTGTGCTCTGGTCCATGGGGTCACGAAGAGTCGGACATGACTAAACGACTAAACAACAACAACATGTTGCTGGACTTCCATCAACCCCAGCCTGTATGTCTGATGGTGAGGGATGATGAGAGTTTGAATCCAACAGTTGGAGAGCCACTAGTTCCCCATCCCTGATCTAAAACTCCCTCAGAAGGATGCCGTGAAGTGTCAAAGCAGCGTCAGCGTCACAGCGATTTCATTTTTTTTTTAAATACATATTTATTAAAGTTTTAGAAAACAAAGAATTCATCATTTCAAAATGTATCATTTCCATACATAAAGCTCAAGAAAAACAACAATATGTGACAGAAAAAAGAAAAAAATGAAAGAAGAAAAATAAAAAAACAGAAAAAAGAAAAACACTCTTTCTTAAATTTGTAAAGTTCCATGCCCCTCTGTCTTGACCTCCTCACATCCCCCTTTTTTGTGTTCCACTTTACTCCAATCAGATTCAGCAAATTCAAAACCTTGTTTCAACCATACTTAATGTTATATTCTAATTATTATGTCCCCATTTTCCATTTTTTTTTAATCCGTACCTCATCTTATAAAATATGACATAATATTGTTCTGTTCATAACCCCTTATCCTTTTTTTTCTTAGATTCTTCTTTTCACACACCTTTGGCCAAGGTCACACAAACCCTGTTACTTTTACTTCCCACATCCTATTGACACTCAAAGATTTTACAGTATTTTTGTAGATAGTCCTTAAACTTTTTCCAGTCCTGTTCCATCGATTCTTCTCCCTGGTCGTCACAGCGATTTCAAAGGTTCTGTGACTTAGTACTGTATTCCTAAAGCTCATGTCAACACCAAAATACACATTTTTTTCCAGCTAATGTTCAGAAGGGAGTTGTATAATTTCCTTTTTCCCGCCCCACTTTTTTTTTTTTAGTGAGGCAGCAATTCTCATTCATAAAAAGAGCAATTTGCCTTTGATGATACTCTTCCAGTGTTCTCTACAGGTTAATTACATGCTGATCAGGGGGAAATGTTTTGCTTACATCCTGCGTCTTCCATGCTCTTCATTCCCGGCTACAAATCATAGTGCCACGATTACTGTCTGACTCAGAGTCCACAGCACACACCTCTGCATCGCCTCCATGCACACAGTATGCACAGCCAGTGGAGTAGTGTGAGGAGGGCCACATGGGCAGTTGCCTTGGCACAAAATCCATCGCTTCCATCACTGGGCTCCATTAAAACAGCTTTGCCATGTGAACCAGGAACTGACCTCTTCGGACAACAGATCAACTCTTCTTCTTTTCTTATCTCGGTGGCTGCAATCTCCTGGGTGATGCAGAATCCATTAGGCAGTTGAATGCACATGCGTACTCCATCCATTTCCCTCCCTCCCACACACATGGCTCCGGACACTGGCAACCCACGCTACGCCACTGTGCATAGTGACGCCAGGCAAGGCGTAAGTGTAAGTGGTCAGAGGACATTGCCTGCATGTGGCCATATGAGACTGAGTGTCTCCCCTGAGCGTGGTATAGACAACGATGGCTCTACTCTGCCTCCACGGTCGAAGGCAGCTATGCTTCTGAATACCTGTTGCTGGAAACCACAGCAGGGGGAAAAGCTGTTGTGCTTGGGTCTTGCTTATGGGTTTCATAGAGGCATCTGGTTGGCCATTGTGAGAACAGGATGCTGGACTAGATGGGCCATTAGAGTAATCCAGCAGGCCCTTCTTATGTTCTTAGATGGATTCTGGAAGTGTAATGTTGGAATTGCCTGGCTGATACATACGGTGTGGGCATATTTGGCCTGATTCAGCAGGTTTGTCTTACATTACAATGCTCTTAGCAGCTGCTTCTTGCTGCTGTTACTGGGAGACCCAGAGTGTTAGAGCAGCACAGGGCAGACAAAAGCGCAACAGCCAGGGGTGAGGGGCCAGTGGCATCCCACGTACTGTTGGACTTCAACCCCAGCATGGCCAATGATCAGAGAGGATGGGCATTGTCATTCAGTGTGTTGTCCAAAGGGCACCAGGTGTCCCCTCCCTGACATAGGGGAAGGCTGAAGACATGGAAGACAACTGCAGTTACTTCCCCTTACTGCAGGTTTCCTCCAGGTGTTTTAGACTAGCGCTGTCACCAGCCCCAGACAGCATGGGTGGCCAATGGCCAGGGATGATGGGAGAGAGAATCCAAAACTCTGGAGGGCACCACGTTGCGGGGGAGGGGTGTATTAAAGCACATGTCACCCCCCCTTCTTCATGGAGTGTTCTGTCCTGACATCCCCAATGTCAGGAGTGCGTGCAGGAGCCAGGCCCTGTGACCAGTAGAGCTTCGCAGGACTAGGGCCTTCCTAAGTTTGTTCTGGAGAGGCAAGGTGTGGCTGCACAGGTGAGGCCACTTGGTAACTCACTGCACCTGGTGGCAAGAGCCGGGAAGGGATATAAGGTCAGCATTCCCCTTCGGCTCTTTGCCACAGCAACACGTTTCCTGCCTTGCTGCGTTTGACTCCTTGCGTCCTGTTCCTCAGACCTTGGCTCCTTGACTCCTTGCTTCTCGACCCTTGGACCCCTGGCTTCTGGACTCTCGTTCCTCCTCCCACCCTGCCCCCTGTCCTGACGTCCTCAGCCAGGACTTCGATTGCCCGTAGACCGGACCATGACACCTAACTAGAATCGGAGAATGCAGAGCTGGTGCAAAACAACTTGAAAACGACTCTGGTGCCAAAGAAGGACAGAACTTTTTTTATGTACGCTACAACAGCAGCAAGAATACTTATTGCAAAGTATTGGAAGACACAAGATTTACCCACTTTGGAAGAATGGCAGATGAAGATGATGGACTATATGGGACTGGCAGAAATGACTGGCAGAATCCGGGACCAGGGAGAAGAGGCGGTGGAAGAAGATTGGAAGAAATTTAAAGACTAACTACAGAAATACTGCAAAATTAATGAATGTTAGAATGATGTTGGATAGAAATTAAGTGGTTTCCAGCTGTAATGCTTTAAGAATATGGAAGAAGGGTATAAATAGGTAAAAAAAATAACTAAAATGCTGTTGGATTGGAAATAAGTGGTATTGGCAACAAAGTTAATAAGAATATGCAAAAATGAATTGATAATGGATGAAAATACTGAGTTATAAAATGTGAAGTTATAGAGATAAGATAAATGAAAGAGGGTAAGGATTTGCTGATTTGATTATTTAAATGGGAATACAAGAAGGGGAGGTGTGAGGAAGTCAAAGAAACAAGCAAATGAGTTTTAAGTTATGAAAAATAATTGTTTTTAAATTTTCTTGTTTTTTCTGTATGTTTTACTTATTTTTTATTTTTTATTTTTATTATTATGTGTTTTTGTATATTTGTCTTTGTAAAATCTTAATAAATATTTCTTAAAAAAAAAAAGAAAACGACTCTGCAGACTGCCCATTGTCGTTTCTCCTTCACCAGAGCTCCCCTTGGCAACCTTGGCAACCTGAGACCAGAGAGATATAGCCCTATGCTCTGTGCTCCCCCATCTACCATCTCCCTGTGCAGGGCTTCTATACTGCCAGCAGTTTGCAACTCAGCCAGGATGAGACTCCCTCCCTCCCAGCCAGCCGCCGTATTAATTTGATCAGACGAAGTAAGAAAGGTACTCGAAGGAAGAGCAAAAAATGTTTTTGTTTTTTGTTTTTAAAGGCGGGGAGGGCGGGAGAACTGGCAAAAACCCCGCAAAAAACCCACAGCACAAAAGACCTGGATTTCAGACCCCCCCCTGAAGTCCATGTCTTTCTCATAATTTCCTCTGATGTCATAAATTCCTCTGTCCAGATTACTTGAGGCTCTATAAGGTGTGAGCCATTTTTCACCTTCAGAAAAGTCCACCTTGTAATTCCCTATTTGCATTGACAATGCAACAAAAGGCCAAGAAGTCTAGTCGGGGAACTCCTGGTAACCTAAGAACCCACCCCCCAAAAACCCACATTGATATCCTAGCACATCTAGGCATAAATCTAGAACCTAGACCTTTTCGTTTCTGTGCCGTTAGCTTGAATTGCAGCTCATTAGCTGTCTTGGTGGCAATGTTTGCAAACTTCCGCAAGCTTATTTAAGCATCTATGCATCCATATGTTTTTTAATACATTTTTAAAAATGCATTGAGGGGGGTTGAGGGATGGGGGGTGGGGAGAACGTGTTCCTAACAATATGTTTCTAAATCTATTTGTATCAAGGTTCAGCAGCAAAACAAAACCCATACATAAATAGTAGCAAACCTTCAGCATCTTGTTGTCATGACAATGTCCTACTTATAGTGCATTAAGCTGATTCAGGTCTTTTACCACCTCGCTGTTCACAAATTATGGTCGCTGATGTGAACGAAACCAGCTGGAAGACTTTGCAACAACAAGTCACAAATTATTTTGCCACCTGACATGGGCACCCTCGCTGGAGAAAGCTCCCCATGTAGAAAATAGTGCAATGCACTTTGTTTCTTGTTGATGTTGTGGTTTTTAATCGGCACCAGTGGCATAAAGTACAAAGCAGTAAGAGACAAGAGTCCTCAATCTGCTGCTCCTTTGGAAGCCAACTTGGATGGAGGACAGAACTGACCACTGGGATAAAAAAATAAATATTTTTCCTGTAATGGAATACAGGTTAGTGCAGCTCTGGGAATTTTTCAGAGCAGGGTTGATCCGTGTCATCTGCTGAAGCACTAAGATTAGTTGATGGACCCTCCTGGCTCTGGCAAGTGAATGAGGAGATAACAAGGCTTTCAAGTTTTACTGTTGCTCATGATGTATATTCTGCGGCCGTCAGCTGATCCTAATAACTTGAGTGTTGTGCTAAGTACTTCTGTTTTTTGATGCACGCCTTGCAGTGTTGGAGAAGCAAAGCTCATCAGCAAGGATAGGACAGGAAATGGAGGTCGTACTCTTGGGGTGGGGGCAAAGGGACTAGAGCAGGAGCAGTCAACATGGCTCCTGTTTATGTATGTATGTAGTGCCCTTCAGATGTTGGACTACAACTCCCATCAGCCCCAGTCAGCATGGGCATTGGTCGGAGATGATGGCAGCTTCTAAGGGGCACCAGATTGGCTACCTCTGAGTTAGAGCATTTTAAAGATAAGCAGAAAGTGCTATGGGCTCTTGCTAGTGATGCCACTAAAGTCCATATTTAATTGACTAGAAATATAAATTTGTCCAGCTCGTAGTGCTTGGCTGCATTGTGAATTGAGCACCAATATAAAACGCCTCCCCATTTTGGAGTTTATACTTTATCTCATCCAGAGCTACCCCCCC
Source organism: Podarcis filfolensis (assembly GCF_964270895.1). Taxonomy (NCBI): domain Eukaryota; kingdom Metazoa; phylum Chordata; class Lepidosauria; order Squamata; family Lacertidae; genus Podarcis; species Podarcis filfolensis. The sequence continues at coordinate 107,019,855 of NC_139606.1, forward strand.
CCCCAGCTGGAACTTGCCGGAACTCAGTTTCGCCACCTGTCAGATGGGCACCATTGCCATTCCAAGAGAATGAGGGAGGTGTTCATGGTGAGTTTTTTTCCCTAGAAAATAGCCGCTCTGGTTCGCCAGAAGCGGCTTAGTCATGCTGGCCACATGACCCGGAAGCTGTACGCCGGCTCCCTCGGCCAGTAAAGCGAGATGAGCGCCACAACCCCAGAGTCGGCCACGACTGGACCTAATGGTCAGGGGTCCCTTTACCTTTACCATCAACAGCAGAGTTCTCATTGAAGGCCTCTCTGTGAGAGGCCCCCTGTTCCTCTTTGAACGGCACCATAAAAACTGCAATGGCTGCACTCTGGGTACCAATGACTGTGGGAAATACTGTTAGCTATTTGTGATAAAATAGATGCCTTACACAAAACTTGAAGAAAAATCTTTACTTGGCAGGTTGCAAGAGTTGAAGAACTCTCTCTCTCTCTCTCTCTCTCTCTCTCTCTCTCTCTCTCTCTCTCACACACACACACACACACACACACTTTGTTTCTCTCCCTTGAGCCCAAGAGAGAGTTTAGTCCTTTTTTGTTTTCAAAACTCCTTCATAGCAGTGCCTATGTTATTAATCTGTCTGCTTGAAGTCACCACACTCTCACGTTCTCAGTCAAAGAATCAACTAACAGAATAGCCTGCCAACAGCCACCTCCTTTCCTCAGTACCATTTATTCTTCGTGAAATGCATTTACAATAGGGTTACCAGATGCCCCTGGTTCCTGGGGACAGTCCCTGGATTTGCAAATCTGTCCCCGGACAAATGCCGGCCCCGGAACGTCCCCAGATTTGCAAATCTGTCCCCGGGAAACATGGCAGCGGCAGCCTCAGCAGCCCGGAGCCAGCCTGGTAGTGCAGTTGGCTCTGGCTGGCTTCAGGAGCTGCCTGCTGCCGTGGTGCCCGCCATTTGTCCTTGCTGGAACTTCCGGCGAGGAAAAATGGCAGGTGCCACGGCAGCAAGCAGCTCCTGAAGCCAGCCAGAGCCAACTGCACTACCAGGCTGGCTCCGGGCTGCTGAATGCCGCTGCCGCCGCCACTGCCAAAGGGGAACCGGGGATGTCTGGCGGTACAGATATCCTGCCCCCTTCCCCCTTTGTTTTGATTGATTGGGGGAGGCTTGGGAGTTGCGGGCGGGCGGCCATTGCCCAGTTTTTTAAAAAAACTCTGCACATTTACGTTTCACAGGGTGTGAAAGAAGGGCTTTGCACCTTTATACAATATGCATGTGTGCTTGGGCCCAGGGGCTTTTGCCTCACCATCCCTACTACTGACTCCCTGTTGCTACTCAGCTTCAAAAAAAGGGGGGGGGTCCCCAGATTCATTGAAAAAAATCTGGTAACCATAATTTACAATGCAAATACAATACAAATGCTAACAAATCTAGTTTCTCAGGAACCCTGAATGTGGCTGTTGGGCACCTCAGAAACTTCACATTGCCGGACCACTGGTGGACCCCATCATGTTGTGGGAACGCAACAGAATTTCAGAAGTTGACTTTAAAAGAGAGAGATTGAGGATGATGTTTTGATCTGATCTTTTTAATCCGCTGCAGTGCCTCTTCCTAGCTTGGCCTAGCAGAATGGTGAAGGCATGAAGGAAGGAGGCAGAGGTGTTTGGAATCAGGCGGAGGAAGTTGATGCATCCGGAGAAGCCGTATTAGATCGCTGCCTGCTTCCCGGAATGCAGTTTTCCCCTCCCACCCCTTAGAGACCCCTTCCTTGGGCTTTCCTGTGCCTGATCATCTCTGCTATACTCTCTGCTTTCTTTCAGTAAATAGTAAATGGAAGCCATTAAAGGCAAGGCAAGGAGAGAGGAGGGAGGGGAGGGGAAAAAATCAATGCACTCAGCTGAATGGCACTTAACTCAATGATTTCGGACTTACCAGTAAAAGCTCATTTTATGGAAAGCATTTTGAAGTTCTTGTCTCCGATTGCAGGAATATTGAATTACTGTAGTTTCTGTATTATCTCAGTAATGCCATAGTATGTTGTTGCTTTGGGTTGCTCATATTGATTTTCAATTGTAGTTTTGTCTTGTTTTTTAAAAAATAAGAATGTAAAAAGAGTCTCCTTGATCAGGCCAGTGGCCCATCTAGTTCAGTGTCCTCTTCCCATAGATGACATCCAGATGCCTGTGGGAAACCTTCAAGGAGGACCCAGGTACAATATCCCTCTCCCCTCTTGTGGTTCTATGTTGTGAACTGCCCTGAGATCTACCAGTGTAGGGAGGTATACAAATTTTAACAACAGTGAAATATACTCGGAGTCGAGAGTGGATTTCATGCTCTTTATTCAGCTCATAGTGGCGAGGAGGAATGGAAGTTCCCCAAGAATGTCTGCTTTATATACATTATTTACACAATGAGCCCCACGTGATTGGCTAATTCCGGGATTCACCAGTAGGCCAATCTGGTTGCGGATTCACTTCCACCTGGAGCTGGATTGGGTGGCTCCTGTGGACCAATCAGACTGCTGCATTCTGGACCCTATTGCTCTAGGACCAATCAGACTGCTGCATTCTGAATTCTATTGTTCTAGGACCAATCAGACTGCTGCATTCTGAATTCTATTGTTCTAGGACCAATCAGACTGCTGCATTCTGAATCCTATTATTCTAGGACCAATCAAACTGCTGCCTTTTGGATCCTATTCAATTCAGTACATAACAAACAACAACAACAATTTATTATTTATACCCCACCCATCTGGCTGGGTTTCCCCAGCCACTCTGGGCGGCTTCCAACAAAATATTAAAATACAATAGGTGGTCAAACATTAAAGGCTTCCCTAAACAGGGCTGCCTTCAAATGTCTTCTAAAAGTCTGGTAGTTGTTTTTCTCTTTAACATCTGGTGGGAGGGCGTTCCACAGGGCAGGTGCTACCACCGAGAAGGCCCTCTGCCTGGTTCCCTGTAACTTGGCTTCTCGCAGCGAGGGAACTGCCAGAAGGCTCTCAGCACTGGACCTCAGTGTCCGGACAGAACGATGGGGATGGAGACGCTCCTTCAGATATACTGGACTGAGGCCATTTAGGGCTTTAAAGGTCAGCACCAACACTTTGAATAGTGCTTGGAAACATACTGGGGGCCAATGTAGGTCTTTCAAGACCAGTGTTATGTGGTCTCGGCGGCCTCTCCCAGTCACCAGTCTAGCTGCTGCATTCTGGATTAGTTGTAGTTTCTGGGTCACCTTCAAAGGTAGCCCCACGTAGAGCGCATTGCAGTAGTCCAAATGGGAGATAACCAGAGCATACAGCACTCGGGCGAGACAGTCTGCAGGCAGGTAGGGTCTCAGCCTGCGTACCAGATGGAGCTGATAAACAGCTGCCCTGGACACAGAATTCACCTGCGCCTCCATGGACAGCCGTGAGTCCAAAATGACTCCCAGGCTGAGCACCTGGTCCTTCAGGGGCACAGTTACCCCATTCAGGACCAGGGAGTCCTCCACACCTGCCCGCCTCCTGTCCCCCCAAAACAGTACTTCTGTCTTGTCAGGATTCAACCTCAATCTGTTGGCTGCCATCCATCCAACAACAACAGCAACAGGTATTCAGAAGCATTACTGCCTCCAACCACTGCAGCTGGTCACAAAAAGAGGAAACTTCTGTGGCATTCAAATTCTGTGGCAGAGCTTCCCAAACTTTTCACGTTGGTGACACACTTTTTAGACCTGCACTTTTTAGACCTGTTTTGCAACACAGTAATTCAGTTTTACTAGCAAACTGGAAGTTAAACGAACCCCTTTCCAGCCCCAGGGGGAGTGATGGGGGGAGCGTTCGCACGACACAACCCACACACTGCAGCCAACACACAAATATGTCGTGACACAAGTCTGGAAAGCTCTGTTCTATGGAATTCAAATTGTAGCATCAGAAAATACAATAAGAAATAAAAGAAGCAATTAAATGCAATGAAAAACTACACATAATCTAGCACTGTGCATCACGATGGCTACAACAGGATAAATGTGAATGAATGAATGAATGAAATGTTCCGTCAAGACCCTCCACAATTTTCAAGGGGTCCATGGAAGGGGAGAAGAAAGTTTGGGTACCCATGCTACACAGTCATACTTCGAGTTGAATGTGCTTCGGGTTGAGTGCGTTCGAGTTGCGCTCCGTGGCAACCCAGAAGTAACAGAGTGTGTTACTTCTGGGTTTCGCCGCTCGCGCATGCGCAGATGCTCAAAATGACATCACGCGCATGCGTGGAAGTGGCAAAATGCAACCCGTGCACATGCAGACGCACCGTCGCAGCTTGCGTTGCGTTCAGGATGCGAACGGGGCTCCGGAACGGATCCTGTTCGCCTCCCGAGGTACCACTGTAATTTATTTCATTTCATGAAATGTATACACCACTTGACTGTAAAAAAAAGAGAGAAAAGAATAAAAGAGAAAACCCTCTCCAAGCAGTTTAGAATAAGTCCCAGTGAGTTCAAGTAATTGTAGCGATGTCATAGTTCCTCTGCCACAGATCTTCTTTAGCAGTTTTGAACTGCTGGTTGCCCCCCTTCCAATGAATGGGGTTGCTTCTCACTTGCCAGAGTCGAGCTCTGGGTCCTACGGTGGTCACCCTCCCCGTGGATTTTGCCAGGCTGGCAGATGGCAAATTACCATAAATGGGATAGGGGCTGCAGGGAAGGCTGAGAGCACAGCCAGGCATAACTAAACAGCAGCATCTGCAACCGAGCAAGCAGGGTCTTTTATCGCCTCGCCCGATTCTGACACTTTTGACGGTGCTGTTGCTTGGGGCAGATGGTCAGCGTGGCGTCGTTACAAGGGACTGTGTTTGGCCCTTATGCCCTCAGTCTAGGTGGAATTTCCTAGTCCTGTGACTTTCAATGGCTCTCCTAAGCAAACTTTCTGAGCACTGCTTGCTGCCTTGAACCAGGGATACCAACTGATCACAGCGGGGGAAGGAAACAAGCAATGTCCCTGGCCACTGGCTGAAAAGCAAGAGGCAAACCTATTCCCCCCTTCTCTGTTGTTGTTGTTTTTTAAGGAGGGCACTTTAGCTCAACCTTACCCACTCTGGTCTCCCTTCAGATGTTATTGGATTCCTCAGCCCCAGCCATGATGGCCGATGGGGAATGGATGATGGGAGTTGTAGACCACAATACCTGGTTGCCACCAGATAGTGGAAGGCTGCTTTAGATTAATAGGCAGCTTTTGCTCCTGGCTCTGTGCCCCGGACTACAAACCAAACAATCCCAGACCTTCCAGGTATCCTTATTTTCCAGGGACAGTCCCAGATTTACAGAAGCCATCCTGGTTTCTGATCTGATCCTGGAATGTCCCACTTTCCCTTAGGACGTCCCTATTTTCATCAGAGAAATGTTGAAGGCTATGGAGTTATGTGACCCTCGAGCCAAGGAGATAAGTAACTCTACAACGTTCAGAAGACATCTGAAGGCAGCCCTGTAGAGGGATTTTTTAAAAAAAAATTTAATGTTTTATTATGTTTTTATATACAGTGGTACCTCTGGATACGAAGGGGATCCGTTCTGGAGCCCTGTTTGCATCTAGAAGCAAACGTCTGCGCACGCACGCGTCGCTTTTTGCCGCTTCTGCGCATGCGCGTGATGTCATTTTGTGCATCTGCACATGCGCAAGCGGTAAAACCCGGAAGTAACGCGCTCCGTTACTTCTGGGTTGCCGCGGAGCGCAACTCGAACGTGCTCAACCCAAAGCACATTCAACTCAAAGTATGACTGTATGTTGGAAGCTGCCCAGAGTGGCTGCGGCAACCAAGTCATATGGGTGGGGTATAAATAAAATACGACATTTTTTATTGGAGAAATGTTGGAGGGTATGCAATTCCATTCCAGGCCTGTTTGCTGACAGTCCTTCATAATAGTGCACTGTCTTCTGCAAGTAGGACAGACTATCACACTAACTGAATGTATGGACAAGCTAAGAAGTCGCTAAAGACTCCTCCGAAATCTCAGCAGTCATGGAATAATAAGGGAACGGGATAGTTCTCATGGTGGGTGGGTGGAAGATCTACAGTGATCTGTACTGGGATTGGTGCCTTTTAATGTATTCATATTTGACCTGGAAGCATGCAGCTGGCCAAATTCACCAAATTATTGTGAGGCACTCCAGAAGGATCTCTCTAAACTGGGTGAAAGGGCGTTGAAAGTTTAAAGTCACTGGGGCAAAGAATATATACACCAATAAAATATGTGAGGGAGTTAAAGGTAAAGGACCCCTGACAGTAAGTCCAGTCGCAAATGACTCGGGTTGCGGCGCTCATCTCGCTTTACTGGCCAAGGGAGCTGACGTTTGTCCATAGAGTTTTTTTGGGTCATGTGGCCAGCATGACTAAGCTGTTCTGGCGAAACCAGAGCAACGCACAGAAATGCCGTTTACCTTCCCACCGGAGCTGTACCTATTTATCTACTTGCACTTTGATGTGCTTTCGAACTGCTAGGCTGGCAGGAGCTGGGACAGAGCAACGGGAGCTCACCCCGTCGTGGGGATTCGAACCGCCAACCTTCCGATTGGCAGGCCCTAGGCTCAGTGGTTTAGACCACAGCGCCACTTGCGTTAGGCCCCTGCAAAATTAATGGGATTGTTATTCAAATCCTGTCCATGCCCTGCATCATGTGATTGATTATGCAGGGTGGGGCTTACTTGGGTCCCCACCCCCAATATTTTATTCAAGTTGTCACTCCTGGTGCTGGCTGAGTGGGCGACAGTTGTAAACAAGGCAAAATCCACCACTAGAGTATAAGACTCTTGATCTCAGAGCCGTGGGTTTGAGCCCCACGTTGGGCAAAAGATTGGACTAGATGGTCCTCGTGGTACAGTTCTATGATTCTACATACAAGGAAACTGACTTTACTGCAGTGCCCCAGTTAGACCTGCAGCAATCCCTCGTCACAGGAATCAGGATGGGCTTACCATACCCCTCAACGTGGACACAAACATTCTCTGCATCATTGCAGTGGTGCACATCTTGCAGAATTAGGCAGCGTTTCATCTCCATTTGGCCCTTGCAGAGATGCTTACACTACGCAGTAAAGAAAGCCAAGGCTGGATCTGATGAAACTGCCAGTAAAGCTGTGTGTGCTCAAAACTTCATAATAATAGGCCAAAAAAATTGTATCACACACACACGCACACAGAGAGAGAGAGAGAGAGAGACAGAGAGAGAGAGAGAGAGAGAGAGAGAGAGAGAGAGAGACAGACAGACAGACAGACAGACAGACATATACAGTACAGTGGTACCTCGGGTTACATACGCTTCAGGTTACATACGCTTCAGGTTACGGACTCCGCTAACCCAGAAATAGTGCTTCAGGTTAAAAACTTTGCTTCAGAATGAGAACAGAAATTGTGCTCCGGCGGCGCGGCGGCAGCAGGAGGCCCCATTAGCTAAAGTGGTGCTTCAGGTTAAGAACAGTTTCAGGTTAAGAACGGACCTCCGGAACGAATTAAGTACTTAACCCGAGGTACCACTGTACATACATTTATGCACACACTTCCAGCTCATTACAATTCCGTGTCACTTTTGTGCTTTAAAATCAAATCCCGCTGTGCTACTCCTTCCTTTCTGCCTCCCTCTCCACCCAAACTTGCTGTGATTTTTTATTTATTTAAAGCAAACAATGGGAAGGGACGAGGCCAAATGGCTGTCCTGGCCACAAAAAGCGAATTGTCTCAAAACAACGGATCTTTCAGTCCCCCCTGGGAGGCGAAGCACCATGACAGCAGCATGAATGTACAAAAGAGCTTCCTGTTAAGGCCGTGCCGCTGAAGTGCTCAAATTCGAACGACTTTCGCTGGTTGGGGGTGCATGTTTGCAGAAAGAACATCTACAAAAGACTGCCAGTGTCTTTATGTAAATTTGCACAGGCTCTTGACTTCTGCAAAGTTGTTGGGGCTGCACCATAGAACTTGACGGAGTGTGCAACAACAAGAGCAAAGTTTTTCTCTTGTGCGTGCGTTGAATTTTAGACCTTGGAAAGTAGTTGCCATGCATTGTCTTCCACTTTCTGATTGTGGGCTCGGCCTTCGACTGGGGACTTCTGTTATTTTTGGATTTTTGCCTTGGCTCAGAGAGGCCGCAACCATGGGGGAAGGAGCATGGTCGGCGAGCTAAAAATAAATGCGGGGTGGAATACTGCTGAATTGCAATAGCAGCTGTAAGATGCTGGGAGCAATTGTGCCCTTGGACAATGCAGGCGAAAGGAGAAGAGACACTTCCCACCTGTGCCGTGTGATCCCGGTGTTCTGCAGAGAAACTGGTACAAGGTGTGGAATGCAGCACACCTCAGGATGTCAGATTGCACAGAGAGAGAGAGAGAGAGAGAGAGAGAGAGAGAGAGAGAGAGAGAGAGAGAGGCCTTATCTCTTAAAGATCTGAGATGGGAGGATGGGTGGCAGTAGCCTTGCCACTTCGATCCCCTCCAAAAGGACATCTGTCTCTCCCAGAGCAAACGTGCTCAACGAGAAAAAAGGCACAGAGGGGCACAGGATAGTGCCTAAATCTGACACACTACCCCAGAGATGTCTTGGGCTAGAAAACAGCCTGGGGTGGGGGGAACAGCCCCATTCCCTTACTCCCAAATCCCCATTATCTCCCTCCCTGTATCACTTCCTGCTAATTTGGTTTGGTTCCCTCTGTAGACAGTATAAGAAATCACTTTCCCTTACACCTTTGCTCTTTCTCTTTGCTGGAATGCCTTCCTTGTTTTGTGTTATACAATGGCAGGGATGGGATTTCCCCTGCGTGCAAAGACGAGCAGGGGGGTGGGACAAGACCAATACTGGGTCCAACATGTGCTGTAGAGGGAAGTGAGGAGCTGATGGGGCTCATCAACTGGGGGAGGTAGCCCATCTAGGAGAAGGAAAACTCTGATCCTAAACCTCTGCTGCCTTGGGGGGGTATTTTCAGGAGACAGAAAAGGCTAAGGAGTAAACCTTAAACAAATTTTGAGCGGAGTCTCTATGACAGTTTGCCTTGCAACCCCTAAAGCCAAGCTGGTGCTAAATGTATTGCTCTGCTTTCCCTCAATCCACATTAGTGAGGCCGAGAGCGCGGCCCAGTGTCGGATTTACATATAAGCTAAACAAGCTATAGCTTAGGGCCCCACTCTTTTGGGGCCCCCAAAAAACTTTAAAGGAAAAAAACTGGATGTACATTTCCAAAATACAGTCATACCTCGGGTTAAAGTAGCTTCAGGTTGAGCGTTTTCAGGTTGTGTTCTGTGGCGACCCGGAAGTAATGGAACGGGTTACTTCTGGGTTTTGCTGCTTGCGCATGCACAGACGCTCAAAATGATGTCACACGCATGCGCAGAAGCGGCGCATCACGACCCGCGCAGATGCGGGTTGCGTTCTACTCAGGATGCGAATGGGGCTCCAGAACGGATCCCGTTCGCATCCAGAGGCACTACTGTATAAGATAAAAAATAAAATAAAATAAAACCTACAAACAGCAACAGTGTTTTGTGTTGTATAGGATCCTATGGTGTAAGTAATGGGCCCCGCCTGCTAGCCTGCTCCCTAAAATATCACTGGTTACATACCTATTAGTTCCATAAATTACCATATAGCATATATTCAACACAAAAAACAGCGATTATTTGTTGTTGACAAAGGACAGTTGGACATGTAAAGGGCCCCATTACCTTCAGTAGCTTAGGGCCTCATCACTTAACCCCAACCAATTAAGTACTTAACCCGAGGTACCACTGTACAACCATCCCTGAGAGACATTTAGCATTCTGCGTTCACAGAAATTCTCAGTTTGCATTGCACTGCTGCTGGTGGCGGAGTGTTCCTCTGATCACGCTGATATCTCCTCCTTGTTTCTCAGTAGTCCGTTTGGGCTCCATGGTCAACATATCCCAGCACCTGTTTTCACAGTTAATATTTATGTTGCTGATGAAGAAATTGTACTATTAGTTACAGCAGTCATTGATTTAAAGCTGCAAGGACTCATATAATATAAGTTCACTGGTGCTTCTTGATTAAAAACAAAACAGCTAATTAGCCAATGTTTAGTCATTGCTGAAAAGTGAAATATTTGGAAACTGAAAAAAAGAACTTATTTATATTGTGAAACGCACACATTCTGGGCTGGTGCTGAAATATTTTTCAGATACTTGTAAGACACTACTTCAGAGATGAAAATTTGGAATGCTTCTATTAACTGGATGCCAAAGAACTTACTTTGCACGTGAAAATAATAAATATAATTCAGAATTATGGCTAGGCTGTCTAATATATTTTCCAAGAAGCACCTTTGTTATGCAACAAACTTTATTAATAGCACACACATTTTATTCTAGAATCAGTAGAGACTGAGTACAATGGTACCTCGGTTTTCAAACAGCTTAGTTCCTGAACAACTTAGAACTTGAACACTGCAAACCCGGAAGTCAGTATTCCGGTTTGCGAACTTTGCTTCAGAAGCCAAACGTGCTCCTGAGCTTCCATTTTCACTCTTGCACTGCATATTAGTGCCCCCCATTGTAATCAAAGCCTTCCATTTCCAGTGTTCTGAGGTGATATTTGGAGCTTATATTTGGTGCTTCTGTTTTTGCTACTTTTTTGCGTTTTTGTTTGTGTGGCTTTTCCATTTTTGTGAGTGTGGCTTGTTATTCGTTTTATGATTGATTGATTGTGTGACTGCGGAAATGGATAAAAGTCCCCCTTCCAAACAATGACTATCATCAGTGCAGGTAAGAAAAAAAAATAATTTTAATTTTTATAATCTATAATACTGTCTTATTTATTTTATATTACAGTACATTGATTATTGCTTTCATTTTATGGATCAGTGGTCTTTTTAGATAGAAAAATTCACGTTAAATTGCTGTTTTAGGGGTTGTTTTTAAAAGTCTGGAATGGATTAATCCATTTTGCATTACTTTCTATGGTAAAGCGCGCCTTGGTTGTGGAACGCTTTGGTTTTGGAACGGACTTCTGGAACGGATTAAGTTTGAGAACCAAGGTACCAGTGTAGTAGTGGGGTGGTTTATATGTAGTCTGCAAACGATCTAGATATACTGCATATTTTTTGCCGCTGAAAAAGCACTTATGGAGAAACTGGTTTCAACTCCAAAATAAAAGCTCATCGCAGATCGATTCTGCATTAACCCCTCCTGTGTCCGTTTGAAAATGGGTGGAGGAGGTCCCAGTAATGGAGGATAGGGTGTAGCCACACCTGCCCCATGATGTTGTGGGTGATGTATGTCAAGATCACAATAATCCCTTCCTTCTTCCTTCACCTGTGCAGGGTTCCACAGTTACTGTACACTGTGTCAACATCTTCACTGAGCTATCCACTACAACCCCAAGGTCTTGTTCCTGGTCACTCACCACCAGTTCTGGTCTGGTGAGCGTATATGTGAAATCAACTTTATTTTTTTATTTTTGCCCCAACGCATATCATTTTGATTACATTTCAAGGCATTTGCCATTTTGCTGCCCATGCACACAGTTTGGAGAGATGCTTTCGGAAATCTGTGCCGTTCATTTCTTCTTTCAACTCCATTCAACAATTTGGAATCGTCACTGAACCTGGCTACCTTACAGCTCACCTCTAACACTAGGTAAAAGGACCCCTGACCATTAGGTCCAGTCGGGGCCGACTCTAGGGTTGCGGCGCTCATCTCGCTTTATTGGCCGAGGGAGCTGGCATACAGCTTGCGGGTCATGTGGCCAGCATGACTAAGCCGCTTCTGGCAAACCAGAGCAGCGCATGGAAATGCCGTTTACCTTCCCGCCGGAGCGGTACCTATCGTATTTATCTTCTTGCACTTTGACGTGCTTTCGAACTGCTAGGTTGGCAGGAGCAGGGACCAAGCAATGGGAGCTCACCCCGTTGCGGGGATTCGAACCACCAACCTTCTGATCGGCAAGTCCTAGGCTCTGTGGCTTGACCCACAGCGCCACCCGCGTCCCCTCTAACACTAGGTAAAGGGACCCCTGACCATTAGGTCCAGTCGTGGCCGACTCTGGGGTTGCGGCGCTCATCTCGCTTTATTGGCTGAGGGAGCCGGTGTACAGTTTCTGGGTCATGTGGCCAGCATGACTAAGCCGCTTCTGGCAAACCAGAGCAGCGCACTAGCTAGCAGAGTGCTAAACAGTGACAGTTCATAAAAGGAAGCCTGCAGTGTGTGTCAACTCCTTACCTGAATCTCAAGAACACGTTGCGCAAGAAGCTCATTGACTGGATGCACCAGAGAGATCTGAGAATCGAAACCCACAACTCTCAGAGGTAAGGCAGCTCTGTTCCCCAGCAGCAACGGTTATGAGTTATTAGAGACCCTCCCTTTGTGACTCATGGCACCAGCATGTAACCCCCTGGTGTTTCATTCTCCACTGTCTTCCAACGGTTTGATGTGCTAATGGATTGTTACAAGCTACCTTAATTATCTGAAATGACTAGATGATACCCATTGCCAATCAAGCAGTGCTTGCCTGAATGCTGCCTGAAGAATAGATTTTTGAGACATGGCTGTTTCTCCAAGTGGCTCCAATGCTAGAGCAGCTACGTTAGCAATGATAACTGCAACCTCTGAGAGCAGATGAGACCACTGCTGACAGAATGGTACGAGATAAAATTCATGTTGTCAATGCTACTACAGTGGTACCTCGGGTTAAGAACTTAATTCGTTCTGGAGGTCTGTACTTAACCTGAAACTGTTCTTAACCTGAAGCACCACTTTGGCTAATGGGGCCTCCCGCTGCCGCTGCGCCGCTGGAGCATGATTTCTATTTTCATCCTGAAGCAAAGTTCTTAACCCAAGGTAATATTTCTGGGTTAGCGGAGTCTGTAACCTGAAGCGTATGTAACCTGAAGCGTATGTAACCCGAGGTACCACTGTACATAAATCCCTGAAAGGGAGCAGGTGGCACTGTGGTCTAAACCACGGAGCCTCTTGGGCTTGCCAATCGGAAGGTTGCCAGTTCGAATCTGTGTGACGGGGTGAGCTCCCGTTGCTCCGTCCCAGTTCCTGCCAACCTAGCAGTTTGAAAGCATACCAGTGCAAGTAAATAAATAGGTACCGCTGTGGCGGGAAGGTAAACAGCCTTTCTGTGCACTCTGGTTTCCGTCATGGTGTCCTGTTGCACCAAAAGCGGTTTAGTCATGCTGGCCACATGACCCGGAAAGCTGTCTGTGGACAAACACCAGCTCCTTTGGCCTGAAAATGAGATGAGCGCTGCAACCCCATAGTCCCCTTTCGCTGGACTTAACCATTCAGGGGTCCTTTACCTTTGCCGTAAATCCTTGAAAAACGCAGGACCAGCCCACCTGAAGGATCACCTTTCTCCACACCTTCCTGCCAATTCTTGGACATCTGCTGCAGAAGCATTCCTAAGTGTCCCAAATCCATTTGGCATCCACAATAAATGTGACATTTAGCATAGAAGCACCTATAAGGCGGGATTCACTGCATCTGCCCATTAGTCTGACATTTTCTGTCTGGTTTTAGACTCCATCTTAAAATGTTTTCATTTACACAAGCTTGCCCTGCCATGTGACGCAGTTTTACATTTTTGTGATGTTTGCCTGGTTTATGCTTTTAGCTCTGATTTTATTGCCTTATGTTGGTTTCATTACTGACACAGCTTTGAGAACATTTCCCCCTTGATTTAGCAGGATGGAAATTGATGTATAAAATAAATAAACAAAACCTTGAGGAGCATTCCCCAGTCTGGTGGCCTTCAGATGTTCTGAACATCAACTCCCACAAGCTGATAGCCAGAGATGAATGATGGTGTAGTCCAAAAAATCTGGAAGGCACCAGGAAGGGGAAGCCTGATTTTGAGAATTCAAATACATTTGAGTTTATTCATTCCTGTGACCCAGCAATATTCTGTGCTATCACAAAATAGCCCTGGAAAGGCTGATCATTTCAGGATGAAGACAGATGAAATTTCTTCCTCTTCTCCTTCTTCCTCTCCTCCATCTTCAAATTTAAGAGCGCTAGATGTTATTTTGATAATGTTTCTCTCAGCCATTAAACACAGTCCCTTTTATAGTATTTCGCAAGCTCTGATAAACCAGGGTTTTTGTTTGTTTGTTTCTTAGTTTTGTATACCACCCTTCGTCTGAAGTTCCCAGGGCGGTTCACAGCATACTGTGAACTGTGTTGAAAACTCTATAGTCCTTGGCAAGGGCGTATTGGCTAGCACCCGTGTCATCTTCCTCAGAAGACTTTTCCACTAGGAAAGCAGGTTTATGTTGCTGGTTTTTTTTAAGTGAGGTGTAGGATAAAGGAGCCTCTTACTATTATATAGTTTAAGTCACACACCCCACCTGACACGCAAGGGTGGGAGCGAGACTCCCTCATTGATCCTGTGCTTGACTTGCCAACAAGTACTTTTGTGCCACCAGCTGCTCTGGTTGAAGACCCTGCTGAGACTGTCTCCAGCCCTTACTCTTTGGGGAAGAGGGAGAAAACACAAACAAGTAAACTGATGGAGTGGTTAACACCCCACCTCACCCCCACCCCCAATTTGCTCCATGAATCCCTTGTCTCGGTTCCCTTTGCTGGGCAAAATGCAAAGAATTAGACCAGCTCAGATTAGTGCAGACATGTTCATTATAGAAAGAAAGTATTAATTCTATTCACACCAATTACTGTGTTGCAGAGAGCAGCTGTGAGCAATGAATAGTTTGTGTTTATACAACATATACAAAGGGAGATTATCTAAATGGGAGCTCTGCCCACATTTTGCTCCCCCTTTACAGTGGTAAAAAGATTTACAGGAGGACATGCCCCCCTCTGTCTTCCTTTAGCTAAGGGCCAGTAGACCTCCCGCTGCCTGGGAAGGATATAACTGGAGGACTGGCAGCCCCTGGAATCTCACAATTAAAAGTGTGTCTAAATGTTTTGTGTTTTTAGGAGATGCAGTGGGTGCAAGCCATGCATTCACAGCCTATGCTTGTCCCCTGGCTGTTTTCGTGGCAGACTGCTCTGTTCCCAGAGCAAAGCAAGGGAGTGGTCCAGCCAAGCCAGAGACCGGACAACTAGAGCACTGATGAGCAAAGCTGTCCAAGGAATGTTACCACAGGCTAACCAGGAGCTGTTATACCAGCAGCTGGCATGCAAGAACTGTTTCTTTTTGTAGACAACCTGGGGCCCTTCCAGGCTGCTGTTTTATGGCACATAAATAGCACATTTGAAGCGGATTTGCAGTGGACCATCTATACATAATCTTACTTTATCTAGGGTTGCCATTTGTCCAGAATTTCCTGGACATAGCCAGGATTCGGCCGCCAGGAACAACACCTAGGAGGAAAACACTTGTCCAGGAAAATCCGGACATACGGCATGTCAGATGTATAGATTTTGGTGAATTTCCTTAAAAATAGCTCAAAAACTTCAAAAAATTTTTTTATTAGATTTTGCAAAAAAAAAAAAAAAAGTCAACAACTAAGAAAAACTCAACAACTTTTGTGTCCACATTTTCACTTTTTGAAATATGGCAAGCCTAACTTTTTCATTTTATCACATCTGCAATGAATTCCGAATATTCCCATGTTCTTGGCTTCATACTTCAAACTGTGCCCATTCCATTATTCCATCTCCAATTCCCCCAGCCTGTGCGCAAGTTAGTTCCACTGTGTTGTCACGTCGCCGTTCTTTCATTTGTACACTTCTCAAGTTTTTGTGTTTCCTGTGCCAAAGAAACGCCCCATGCTATTCTGCAGAAGAAATTGCAGGAAGGCCAGCTTACGACATCTATAGGAAGCACATGGGAGTTGCGCAACGCTGCAAGCATCTCCCCCCCACACAGGTAAGTTAGTTGCACTATGATGTCAGGGCGCCATCATGGCACTGCTTAATGCACCAGTGGCTTCCACAGATACATAGTCTCCAGGACATTGCGCAGGGATGTAGGTTAATGCATATATGACTAGGCCTCCCAGCCACTCTGACCTCCATTTTCAAAGGATTCAAGAACTGGACCAGGAAGTTCTACAGTTTGAGAAACCTGATTCTGGATTCTGCAAGAAAGATCCACAAACAATTAAAGGCCAATATCTGTTTTTCTCGCTTTGGGTACCTTCCTGAAAAATGCACGCCTTCAGCTTCAGCTTCACCACATTCCTTCAGCTTCACATGCTAACATGATAGTTCGTATGCTGCTGTGTATTTATTGAGTTGCATAATTTATATGCCACACCTTGACTAAAAATGCATGCTCCTAGAGTTGCTAACAGAATAGGAAGGAGCAGAAAAGTACAATATAATAAGAGGAATATAATATAATGCACATTAATGAAGCAAATTAACAACATCTGATTTCTCTTTTAGTTGTTTTAGACTCCAAATCCCATCAGCTACAGCCATTATAGACAATGGTCAGGGATGATGGGACCTGTTGTCCATCGTATGGATGGTCACAAACCCCACATCCCTGGCTTAAATGAAGTCTCCAAGTGCTGGGAGGTGGCATTCCAACCCATGGGTGCCTGGAGACTCTGCCGAGGAACAAATTATACATTTAAATCACAGCTGAAGCACATTTTTCTCCTCAAAGAATTCTGGGCACTGTAGTTTGTTTAGGGTTGCTGCGAATGGTCACTCTGACTGTGAGTGGTAAATTACAGTGCCCAGAATTCTTTGAAAGAATGTGCTTTAAAGTTGTAGTTTATAACAGGCATCCCCAAACTTGGCCCTCCAGATGTTTTGGGACTACAACTTCCATCATCCCTAGCTAACAGGACCAGTGGTCAGGGATGATGAGAATTGAAGTCCCAAAACATCTGGAGGGCCAAGTTTGGGGATGCCTGGTGTATAAGCAGCCTCTGATGAGCTGAAGAGGGCAGCCTGGCCAAAGGTTGGAGGGGGGATGGAGTTAGTGGGATATAGCAGTGTGGAGATCATGATTGCACCTACTTGTCTGACGAATTCTTCCATGTTGCTCTGCCAGAATCTGTTAGGCTTGAGCCCCCAGTGGTTTTCACCAAGTAGCAGGATTTTTGCAACACCGTTAGCAACTCTGATGCAATCATAAACCGAGAGGCTGCCAGTACGGTATACAAAACATGTGGCCTCTAAATGATCTGGGACCAGCCCATCTGAAGGACCACCTCCTCACACCTCTGTATATCTGTGTGCTCATGTCTACACCTGAGGCCTCGCCCTCATTTGGCACCTGGCTCAGCTGTTGCTTAGCAATGAAATGCATGTTTTTGCAGGCCTTTGTGGCAAGTTAATAGCCTACTGCTATATATAAATAATATTTCTCATGTTCCAGGGTGTTTTTTTCTTTTTCACGCTGCCGTTTCGTTTTGCACATTTTTATAACTGATTTAAGTCAGTTTGTTATTTATTGAGTATGTTTGTATGCTTCCTTCGAGGTGCTTTGGGACGACTTTGGGGTGTGCAATATGATAAATTAATAACTAAGCAGATCCTTCGCCTGGTGGTTTTTGTGATTTTAGACCACCTTGCATTGTATCCTTTGAACCAGTCAATGCAACCCTAAATAATGAGAGTCCTGCAGAGGAGAAGATGCTCATTACCTGTCCATTATACACTATTTTCAGACACAGGAGGAACTGCAGGGAGTCTGAGATCTTACAATAGCGGCATGACCCCCCAAAATGAGAGAGAAAACTGGTTTCTATTCTCCATCACCTGCTGTAGCTAGAACTCTCTCATATAATCTCACCATACTACTGCCATGTTAAAAAACACCACAGTAATTTTTGTGCATTTTTCCTCTGGCAGAAAATTACTTACACACCCATCAGCTTTGAAACGGGACGCCCTTTTTCTCTCTCTAGAAGACAGGTATCTTGAAAGCGCAATCAAATAATTTCTCAACAACTGATAAAATACCAAGTCATCAGACTCGGAGCACGATTGTTTAAAACGCAGCAGACGCACACAGTAATACAATATGAACATAACCAGAAAACAAATAGGACATGCTTTTAATGGAGTCCTTCATTATCTAGCGGTCGCCTTTAATGGAGCAAACAGCGTGTGTCATTTTTGTTATCTTACCGTAGACAGTTTGCACACACTGTAAAAATTGCTCTCCATTCTCCGGCTGAAAAGATCAGTGTTTCTAAAAGGTGGCGGGGAGGGGAGGTCATGCTGATTTATTGGCAATTAAACCTGAAGGATCTCTATACCCTCTTCAAAACAAAGCCTATCTGGGTAATTCAGCCGGGGAGACCGCAGAGCAGGCTGCCTCTCCTGTCATGAGCCCACCTTTTCTGTTTGGGCTTAGCAAAAACAACTGCCTTGGCCTTACTGAAAATGTCCTGGCCTGCGCAGGTTCTAGCTGCAGTTGCTATAGAAACCAGCTTCCAGGGAACCCTTTCCACAGCAACTAGAGGAAGCCCTGCGGGTTTGCAGCGGAACCGGAGCACTGAATTCTGGGAAAGTGTTTCCGTCCATGAGGGCTGCTGGCCAAGTCTATTGGTCCTCAACCTTTGCTCCACATAAGTAGAGAGCAGACTCTAGAGAGTGTGGCATAGTGGGTAGAGGGCCGGACCTGGGAGATCAGGGTTCAAATCCTCACTCAGCCACAAAGCTCACTGCATTGACGATGTTGGGCCAGCCAATGGTCTCTTAGGGTGGTGTTCAAAAGCAGACCCATGGAAATGAATGAAAATGACCACAGGCAGTCCATTAACTTCAATGGATCTGTTCTGAGTAAAGATTAGTCGAATACCACCCCTTGCCTACACACTGTTGTTGTGAGGGAAAGTTCGAGAGTTCTATCCAAATGCGATTTTGGTTTTAAACGCAGTGTAAGGTAGTCTCTATGGGAGTATATTGTATTTAATTATGGGGTATCAGAGTTTTTAGGGGGTTAACCAGGCTGGGATAGCAGGCTTGTTGGTTTTTGAATGTCTGATGTAGATTTTTTCAATCTCGTTGTTCTGTATGGGACAATGACAATAAAGATTATTGTATCGTATCGAGGCGGAGAGCCACGTGTGGCACTTTGAGCAACTTGGGAGATACAGAATAATAAACAATTCAAATCTTGAGGTTCTCTCTTTATTTTTTAAATTTTTATTTATTAAATTTGTATACTGCTCTATAGGGACGCGGGTGGCGCTGTGGGTAAAACCTCAGCGCCTAGGGCTTGCCGATCGCATGGTCGGCGGTTCGAATCCCCGTGGCGCGGTGAGCTCCCGTCTTTCAGTCCCAGCTCCTGCCCACCTAGCAGTTTGAAAGCACCCCTAAGTGCAAGTAGATAAATAGGTACCGCTTTATAGCGGGAAGGTAAACGGCGTTTCCGTGTGCTGCGCTGGTGCTGGCTTGCCAGAGCAGCTTTGTCATGCTGGCCACGTGACCCGGAAGTGTCTTCGGACAGCGCTGGCCCCCGGCCTCTTAAGTGAGATGGGCGCACAACCCTAGAGTCGGACACGACTGGCCCGTACGGGCAGGGGTACCTTTACCTTTTTTATACTGCTCTATACTCGCAGGTCTCAGGGCAGTTACAACATAAAAAAACACCACAATGTAAAAACACAACATACATAATAAAAATAATTTTCTAGGGCCTTGGCTATAGGCTTACCTGGCAGAGGTGACGGCCATTTCAGCACAATTTCAGGTCCAGGGAAATCAAAATGGCTTCCGGTCACTTGGTTAGTCTACGGCTGAGGCCAAGGAAAGGTATCGGCAAAGTGAGCCTTGCCAAAGAGCTGCCTATGAGGTGCTGGGTGCTCATACCAGGCCTGTCTGCCCTTCCCTGTCTTCTAACAGATGTGACCCCGATCAACATCTGGGAACATCTGTGGTGTGCGTGTGGAGGTGACCTCTTCCTATGCACCATGGTCCCAATCCAAGGCTGCTAGTTAAATTTTAAAAACTAGGCTTGTTAGTGGCAATCACACAATTCATGTCACATCTAATTGGACCTAGGACCATAAGGTTTCCAGCTCAGCCCTCCGAGTCTCTGACAGGTCTTCTCTCCAATAATAATAATAATAATAATAATAATAATTTATTTATACCCTGCCCATCTGGCTCGGTTTTCCCAGCCACTCTGGGTGGCTCCCAATCGAGTATTAAAAACACAATACAGCATTAAACATTAAAAACTTCCCTAAATCAGTTGCCTGTATAGTATCTCATTAAGTCGGGACAGGGAATGTGTTGCCCTCCGGATAACGGATCATAGAATCTCAGAATTGTAAGTTGGAAGGGATCCCGAGGGTCATCTAGTCCAACCCCTGCAACGCATGGAATCTCAACTGAAGCATCCGTGACAGATGGCCATCCAACCTTTGCTTAAAAACCTGCAAGGAAGGAGAATCCACAACCTTCTGTGCGAGTCCGTTCTACTGTCGAACAGCTTTTACCATCAGAAGGTTATTCCAATCGTTTAGTCAGAATTTCCTTTCCTGTAACTTGAATCCATTGGTCCTAGCTTGTTCCCTCTTCCATGAAACAGCCCTTGAGATATCTGAAGATGGCAATCGTCTCTCCTCTCAGTCTCCTCTTTTCCAAGCTAAACATACACAACTCCAGTGCTATTTCCCTGGGGGGGGTGTGTGTGTACTCAAGGTTAAGCCGTACCATCACTTTCCCCCAAAATGTTAAATGTGTGGCACTTACTGTAACAACAACTTCATGGTGAGTACCAGCACCTTTTTTCCTAAACAAGGGTGGGGGGGTGAGAATGCACTGCCTAACTTCCTCAACCATTCCTCATAAGGCCTGGTTTCCAGACCCCTGATCATCTTGGTCGCCCTCCTCTGCCACATTGCAGCCTGTCAATATCCTCCTTAAACTGTGGTGCCCAGAACTGGATGTAATATTCCAGCTCCGCTCTGCACATGAGCCGACAAAGCAGGCGGTGGGGGTCCATGGGCTGGTTAAACAACCCCTATGGGCCGCAGCTTGCTGACCCCAGATCTGGACTGTATACTTCTGTTGATACAGAATTAACCTTTTTTTGCTGCTTCATCACACTGTTGACTCACATAATCCAACAATGTCTGAAGAGCCACTGGTTCCCAAGTCTTGTGATAAAGTTAAAAATACAGTTCAGGCACAGTTTGATTGATTGGGGAAGAGTCCCCCCCCCCATCTTTTCTACTCTAGACAACATACTGGGCAAGATTACTTATCAGAGCTGTTTCTTCCTGACTAGACTGACTGTACCAAATTGCTGCAATGTTTAGATGTGAATGCTATCCCCCAAATCCCGTATCATGCAGCAGAACTCTTCAGTGTAAACACAGCACACAGAACACTGAGCTGAACAAATACCAAAGTTCTTGGCCAGAGGAGCTTATAAAGCTAAAACTATCAGGATACAAGATGTGGGACAACGCAAAACAAACAGCTGAGCAGTCGGGCTTTACAAACAGAAACCTTATGGGGTTTTTGTCACTGTCCTCGACCCATAAAATCATGTTTAATTTACTTAAAATTCAGGAAATAAAATCTAAGCAACACCTACACTGCAGATAAGTCACCTGTGTTCCTGCAGATGAAGTCTACAGATCTGTTATTCCAATTTAAAAATTATGACCCACGTTTAAACATTCTTAAGGCAGTACATTTCAAAAGTCCATAAAACACATCCATTATTTCATGACTTTCCCAGGCCATACTGTATAATCTGGGGTAGACGTTATGGTTTACAGCTTTTTAAACATAAAGGGTTATATCAAATATCAGACGTACTTAGGAGTAGATCCTTTGAAATCAAAATAACTTACATAAATCCACTTATTTCAGTGGATCTACTGTGCATATGACTAATACTGAATATTACCCAGTGTGTTTCTTATTTCACGATAAAGTGACATGTTCTATTATGAATAATGAAGCCATAAGAAAGACCTCCTGCAGCTCTCCAAAAGTAATATACACATGTGGATATGAATTTGGAGCCAGTTTCACCACCACACAAGAGACAAGATGCTTTATAAAAAGTAAACAGTGGCTTACTTCTTTGGCAAGAAGTCCAACAGAAAAACCATAGCAAAACCCAGTTGTAGTTGTTGTTTTCTCTCATGTGCACCCTCCTTTGTTACTGGATGTTGTTTCTAGGTGCAAAAAGTGCGCTGACACCAATGCTCCCCGGGCCATCTTGAGTATGAATTGTAAGTCAAACTTGTCTGGAACCTGGTTTTGTCACTTGGGCCTCATTTTCAAAATCTTATTTTGACTGAAGCTTTAACAACAATCGCATACTATTATCAACACACTAAGGCCTGCTGGGATTGTTCAGATCACCAAGGTACTTAGCGCAGTAATACCCTGCCACCGTAAACACGACCAGTCACTCATAGTTAAGAAAATATCCAAGTACAGTGGTACCTCGGTTTAAGAACAGCCTGGTTTAAGAATGATTTGGTTTACAAACTCTGCAAAACCAGAAATAGTGTCCTGGTTTGAGAACTTTACCTTGGTCTAAGAATGGAATCCAAATGGTGGAAGAGCACCGGCGGCGGGAGGCCTCATTAGGGAAAGCGAGCCTCCGTTTAAGAAGGGTTTCGGTTTAAGAATGGACTTCCATTAAGTTCGTAAACTGAGGTACCACTGAATCTCAAATTAAGCTCTGGTGGTACGCCCGCTATTTCTGGTGCTCCCTTGGACTTACGATACCTTCTCTCTGTTATCTGTGTGGATTTAAATCCATCAGTTTAGGAGACTACTTGATGCACCCGATAAACATCTCTTTTCAGCCATGAGAAGTTCATGCCATAACCCAATTTGACGGTTTTTAGGATGCCACTGCAGATTCTTTGGCTGCCACTGTAAACATATTTATATGGAAATAAGTCCCACTGAGATCAGAAGGCCGTACTTCTGAGCAAATATTTAGGAGTGCACCTGTAACTTTAGCACGCTTGTGGCCTTCCCAGAGACATCTAGTTGTTCACTGGAGAAAACAGGAGGCTGGATTAGATGGGCATTTGGTCTGATCTGCCTTGTCTCTTCCATTCCTAGGATGGTTAACAGGAGTTGGCCCCCATCCTTTCAGGGCATATTTATGTAAGTGGTGGAGATTCTGATCTGAGTTTATGAGGACGGAACTTGATGGCGTTTCTCCTTTTCCCATCTGTGTAAGAGATGTGTATGCCGTATATTTGGGGACATGGTACCAGTGATATATCACTGCAGGTTACCTGAGGGTTCATCTGATAAAACTCTTCTTGTGAGATGTATAAGAGAAACAAAAACAACATACCCTTGAATTAAAGAAAGAAGCAATGGTGGTTATCAAGTCTTGCAGGCGTGTAGCTAATTTTAGACCCAGCAACTTAATGGACTTACAGGGCTCACCCCATTCAACAGTTTATAGCAGCTTCTACATTCCTGCTTTGTTAGATATTATTATTATTATTATTTATTAAACAAGGTTGGCAACCCCGATTTTCTACATACATATAAAAAGCAAATAATGTGAGCACTCCCGATTTCACATTTTAAACTCAATTAAATCATAGCACCACCACGACTCCAGGAATAAAATTGAGCTTGCTTCTGGTGCCCTGATACTAGCTCACTTGGTACAGCATATGAGACTCTTAATCTCAGGGTTGTGGGTTTTGAACCCCATGCTGGGCAAAATATTCCTGCGTTGCAGAGGGTTGGACTAGATGACCCTTGTGGCCCCTTCCAACTTTAAAATTCTGTTATCAAAATAAGCACGTTTTTATTGTAAAAAAGGCTGGCATCCGTCTGTCTCGGGAGACGATGGGAGTGCACCTTTGGGGGTGAGGTCAAGCTGCTGGACGGTTGTTGCGCCTGCTGTGGCATCCACGAAGTTTTAAAAGTAAAAATAATACAGTAACACGAGCATCGTAACCATGTATATGCTATGCTAGCCTGGTCTGCTAGCCAATGACTATAATTTGTTTATTTTTAAAAGTAGAAATAAATGATGCTTGGTCACCCTGGGTGGGTTCCAGCCAGCCACCTGTCTACCACCCGTTTCATGAACAGAACTTTGGGAAAAATTACAGTACAGTGGTACCTCAGGTTACATATGCTTCAGGTTACAGACTCTGCTAACCCAGAAATACTACCTCAGGTTAAGAACTTTGCTTCAGGATGAGAACAGAAATCGTGCTCTGGCAGCGCGGCAGCAGCGGCAGACCCCATTAGCTAAAGTGATGCTTCAGGTTAAGAGCAGTTTCAGGTTAAGAATGGACCTCCGGAACAAACTAAATACTTAACCTGAGGTACCACTGTATACTGCTCGCCCTACGTCTGCAACCCCACGCACCCTCACCTAGGCTATGGGTGGAATGCAATCTGCTGCTAAGCAAGCGTGCAGGCCCTCTGGATGCGGAGCGCCAAGCGCCTAGAGACCATTCAGAAAGCGTCGTCGCAAATTTAAATGGTTGGGCCAGCTCAGTCAGTACAGCATGAGATTCTTCATCTCAAGGGTCGTGGGTTTGAGCCCTATGTTGGGCAAAAGATCCCTGCATTGCAGTGGGTTGGACTAGATGACCCGTCCAACTCTACGGTTCTGCAACCATCTCCGCATTTGAACCTGGCACCATATCCCTCCTTTGTGCCACCCAGCTGGCCAGCCACGTGCTTCTGCTCCTCCTCCGATGCCCGGGCAGACTCCACGGGCAACAGCCATCCCTTTAACCTATTTGGCTGCCAACTGCCTGGACACTAAGGTCCAGCGCCGAGGGCCTTCTGGCAGTTCCCTTGCTGCGAGAAGCCAAATTACAGGGAACCAGGCAGAGGGCCTTCTCGGTAGTGGCACCCTCCCTGTGGAACGACCTCCCACCAGATGTCAAAGAGAAAAATAACTACCAAACTTTTAGAAGACATCTGAAAGCAGCCCTGTTTAGGCAAGCTTTTAATGTTTAATAGGTTACTGTATTTTAGTGTTTTGTTGGAAGCCGCCCAGAGTGGCTGGGGAAACCCAGCCAGATGGGCGGGGTATAAATAATAAATTATTATTATTATTATTATTAAGAGTCAAGCCAGCGCGCGTGGGAACTTTGAAGGCTACAAAAACCAAACCCTTCCTCCCCACCCCCTTTTTTGCAGCCAGCTCCCGCGTGCCATGTACCCCGCGCGCACCAGCGACGACCCCTGCCCTCCGAACACCCCGCCCCCCCTAACTTCGCGCCGGCCCACCCCTTCCGCTTGCAATGGACTCGGCCGCTTTGTCGAGGGGGCGGCGCCACCGCCGCGAGGGGAGGGGAAAAAGGGGGCCGGTTGCGCGCCCGGAGGCTGTGCAGGCGGGCGGGCGGAGCGAGAGGAGGAGCCGTCGGCGGCCGGGGCGCCTTGTTGCTATGGGGAGACGGCGAGGGAGGGGGCGGCGTCGCCGCTGCTGCTGCTGCGCAGGGCAAGGGAAGCCAGAGGCAGCGGCGGCGGCGGCAGCAGCTGCTGATTCCTGACACATTTCCCCCCCTCGCTGCCATATTGCTGCCCCCTCCCCCTTTGCGCGAGCTTCATGCGTACAGTGAGTCGGAACCTCTCCTTTATTAACTATCTGGGGTCGAGGGATGCGGGTGGGGTGGGGAGCTGGGGGTGGCTAAGAGATACATACACCTCTCTTCTTAAATTTATTCTTTCCAACCCCTGGGTTTCTCCCCCCCTCCCACTCCTTCCGATTTTTCTTTTTCTACTTCTAGCTTTTTAATTCTCACTTGTCTTCCCCTCCCGATTTCAGCAGCGACTACTTCCAGTTGTGTTTTGCTGGTGTATTTCTGTTTCATTCTCTCCCTCCCTTGACGTCTGGTGTGTGTCTGTGCAGCGCGGAGGCTTAAATTGTGCTGTGTGTGTATTGTGTGTACACACACACACAAATATATTGTGGGTATATGTGTGTCTGTGCGCACGCCTTCAGCTGAGTTCCCTTTGGCTTCAAGATACATGGCGTGGTTGGGATCTAGGGCGGCTGGAGATCAGAGGAAAGGTGAGGAGGTTTGAGTTGGTGTCAGAACTGGAGTACGCGTGTCTTTCTTGAGGGTTGTGCCTGCAAGTTGGTGTGTGTGTGTGTGTGTGTGTGTGTGAACAGACATTCGTGTTCCGGAGTCAGGGGTGTGCGACTTGGACAAGGGAAGATAAATGCTCGAAACTGGAGAGGAGGACATTGGAGAGGAGAACGAGGGATTTTCTTGTGGGTGGTGAAAAAGGGTTTCTGCCCAAGCCAGTCGTGTGTGTGAATGTATAAAAAGATTGACTGCCAGATCTGTGTCTGACCTGTTTATGTGGGGCGTTGGGAGGAGTGAATGGAACAAGAAGGTTGGAACAAGCCAAAGCTCTCTCTCTGTCGGACACGAGTCTCTAAATACGCCCCTCGAGAGATAGGTGGGCTTAATAGGACCCAAATCTGATTTATTTATTTTTTAACCTACCTACTGACCACTTTAGAGATGTGTGTTCTGATATAATGTGCTCCTCCTTCAATGAAGTGGTCCGGGCTCCCTTGGGCGGTGGAGAGACGAAGGTGGCATCTGGGGCAGGCAGGCGAGGGTGGCGTTTCACTGGAGGGGCTCCGATCTCCTCCCCCACCTGCCCCCCCTTTCCTCTGACCCTTGTCCTTCTTCCTGCCCTAGACTCTTGCCACATACACGCACACTTCTTTAACCAGGTAGCTTTGCCGTTGTGCACGCTCCCTTTCGCCTCCTTTTGGACTTTGCTTCATCCTCAAGCGCTGCTTGTGCGGTTCCACCAAGCCCCCCACTAAATATGATGCGTGCGCGCTTGGGCTATTGCTAAGACGTTTGTGTGCCCTTTTGCTGTCCGTATTCTTTTAATAAATCTTCCCCGCTTCCGGGTGAGAGTGACTGGCTCGATCTTTCTTTCCGCCGTCACGAAGTTGGAAGGGAACAAGACATCCCGCGTGCGCACAAAAAAGTTCACCTGCTTTGGAAGTTTTTCAAAATGCAACCAAGTGAATTCTTTCCTTCTCCCCATAACCCCTTAGAAAAGAAAGAGAAAGAGACTTTTCTCCCGGCTTGCTCCGTCCCTCCCTCCTCCAGCCTCCCCCATTTTGGTTCAGGATTGTGACAGCCACGTGGCTGGCAAAGCCTCTCGCCGGGGAAAGGCGGCCACGGGGTCACCCGGGCGGCTCCGCGAGCGTGTGGGTGGCTGCGCGTTAGCAGCCCGGCACAAAGCCCGGCGCAAAGTCTGCAACGCCGCCACCCCCTCCTCCTCTTGCATGCGAGCGTAAGAAAAGGTGCCCCCCTCTGCGCTTTAGTCCTGCCTCCCATCTCTCCCCCCCCCCCCGCTCCTGCTTAGAAAATGCAAACTCTCCGGACGCTGAATGCAAGCGCAAGAGATTGAAGCCAACGGAGAAAAGACACCCCCCCCCATCCTCTGAAAAAAACTTGGACCCTTTTGTATGGGATCGATCAAGCCGCACTAAATAACATTAACCTCCCCCTCCTCCTCCCGTTCTGTAACTGGCACAATTGGGAGTACACTCCCCACCCCCCAACGCCTAAATATATGCAGGCATAGAGAGAATAGGGGGACAGCGCGCAGAGAATTTTAAACACACTTCAGTATGTGTCAACCTCCCCCCCCCCCATGCATGCGCTGTGAAAGGGTTGGGGAGGCAACAATCAGCACTCTTCTCTTTTTTTCTTTCCCTTAGTTAACAGCCCTAAATGTGCACTTGGGAACTCCTGGTTTGCAGAAATCCTGTGCAATGCTTCCTGCAAATAGGAATAAGTTGCATTACTTTGAGGGGGAGGGTGCTGGTTCTGTTGGTCCCCCCACTGGGTTTTTAACTTCGGTGGACATGTGTGGTTTTTTTTTAGAAAGGTGTTTGTTAATGTTACAAATTATATCTTGCTGCTGTTTGTTGTTTTTTTGGCTGTGGCTAATTGCACCTTTTGGTTGGATGGTTGTAAGCTGCTTTGAGGGTCATACGCCCACGGGGAAAGAGGCTGAGATATTTTAATAAATGGGAGGGTAGTGAGCAAACCCTGTAGAAAACATGAAATGCATTTGTGGTGGTCTTTTTTTGTTCTAATATATCTCAAGGGCAACAAGTGGCCTTTAAAAATATTTCCTTTCTCTGTTTATTTTCTGCGGAGTCATGCTCAGGTAAAAAATTACTTTTTTGCCCTTTGCCAATAAGGGAATTTGTGCTTAGGTGTTTTCCAGATGTTTTGGACAACCAGGAGGGAAACCCAGATGATTGTGGGGCTGCCTTGGCCTTGGGGTGTCTTCCAACTCTACAGTTCTATTATTCTAAGTCATGGGTAGGCAAACTAAGACCTGGGGGCCGAATCCGGCCCAGTCGCCTTCTGAATCCGGCCCACGGACGGTCTGGGACTGAGCGTATTTTTACATGAGTAGAATGTGTGCTTTTATTTAAAATGCATCCCTGAGTTATTTGTGGGGCATAGAAATTCGTTCATATTTTCCCCCCAAAATATAGTCTGGGTCCCCACAATCTCTGAGGGACAGTGGACCGGCCCCTTGCTGAAAAAGTTTGCTGACCCCTGGTCTAAGTTCTATGGGACCTGACTCCCAGGTAAATGTGTGTTTAGGGTTGCAACTGAAATTAAGCTCCTTCTGTTCCCACTGATTTCAGTAGGGGAGAGTTCAAGACGCTAAACCTCCCCAATGAAATCGGTGGGATGCAAAATCAGTTCCGAACTGGCTCATGCCCATGGTGCAAGATGCTGATTTTTTGTTTTTTTAATTTAAATTTCTTAACAAAATAAGAAGTACCTGCTGGATCAGGCCAATGTCCCACCTAGTCCAGCATCCTGTTCTCACAGTGGCCAACCAGATGCCTGTAGGAAACCCACAAGCAGGAACCAAGCACAAGAGCACTTTCCTCCAGCTGGAATTCAGAAACATGCTGCCTCTGACCACAGAAGCAGAACACAGACACTGTGGTTGGTAGACATGGATAGCCCTTTCCACCAAAATCCTCTTTTAAAGCCATCCAATCTGGTGGCCCTCACTGCCTCCTGGGGGAGCAGGTTCCATAGTTTAATTATAATCTGCTTGAGAAGTACCGGTACTTTCTATTACCTGTCCTGAATCTCCCAGCTTCTTTGGATGTCCATGACTTCCTAGTTTTATGAGAGTGGGAGAAGATATTTTCTCTATCCACTTTCTTAAAGGTAAAGGTAAAGGTACCCCTGCCCGTACGGGCCAGTCGTGACCGACTCTAGGGTTGTGCGCCCATCTCACTTAAGAGGCCAGGAGCCAGCGCCGTCCGAATACACTTCCGGGTCACATGGCCAGCGTGACGAAGCTGCAACTGGCGAGCCAGCACCAGTGCCGGACACGGAAACGCCGTTTACCTTCCCGCTAGAAAGCGGTCCCTATTTATCTACTTGTACTTAGGGGTGCTTTCGAACTGCTAGGTGGGCAGGAGCTGGGACCGAACGACAGGAGCTCACCCCGCCGCGGGGATTCGAACCGCCAACCTTGTGATCAGCAAGTCCTAGGCACTGAGGTTTTACCCACAGCGCCACCCGCATCCCACTTTCTTAGTGCCACACAATTTTCTATGCTTCCATCCTGGCTCCTCTTACACCTCTTTTCCTTGAACTCAAGAGGCTGCTGTCCCTTGACCCTTTTGTTTGCCCTTTTCTCAGCCTTTTCCAACTCCTTTTTGAGGTGAGGCAACCAGAACTGTACACTGTACTCCAAATGCGGTTCTGCCAAAGATTTGTGTAATAATAGCATTATGGTAACAGTGGTTTTATTTCCCTTTCCTAATGATCCCTAGTGCACTGGGCCGACATTTTCATCAAGCTGTCCTCTATGAACCCAAGGTCCCGTTTTTTGGTCAGCCACTGCCAGTTCATAACCCCATGAGCGTATATGTGAAATTAAGATGTTTCCTCCCAGACACGCATCACTTTACACTTCTTTACATTGAATTGCATTCACCTTTTTGCTGCTCGTTCACTCAGTTTGGAGAGATGCCTTTTGAGCTCTTCCCAATCTCTTTTTGTTTTCTATCAACTCATATCATCAACGAACTTGGCCACCTAATTGCTCGCGCCTAACTCTAGATGGTTTATGAACAAGTTATCAAGCATAGGTCCCAATACTGATTCTTGGGGGACTCTACTTTCTTAGGGCTGCCATATGTCTGGGAATTGGGCAGGAAAATGGCGTCCGGGCGGATTTTTGGCAAATTGGCAAAATGTCGGGGGAAACTAGGGGGGTTTAATATATACATTTTAAATCATTCAATAAAAAGGCCAACAACTTTCAGCAAAAACAAAACAAATAATAATAATAATGAACTCAACTTTGTCTGGATTTTCGCTTTTGGGAATATGGCAACCCTAACTTTCTACATCCTTCCATCAGGAGAGCTGTCCATTTATTCCTACTCTCTTGCTATATAACCAGTTCTTGATCCACTAGGACATCTCTTCTTATCCCGTGACTCCTACTCTGGTGTTTCTGGTGAGGTACTCTGTTGAAAGCTTTTCGAGCATCCAAGTGCACTTTGTCAGCCAGATCACGTCTGTCTATATGCTATGGGTTAGCTTATTTAAATAGGTGGGTGGAAACTGGGGGGGGGGGAATTAAGAGCCGATATCTCTCGCCCCCACCTCTTCTTAGCAGAGATGCCGGTACTGTATTCACAAAAGTTTAAAGGCACCTTGTTAAGCTTCTGACACCTTCTTGACTTCCAGTCCTGCCCACCACAAGAGAGAAGATGTGCTTTTAACGAGCTCTCGATTTCATTCCAACCCGCAAATAGAAGATGTGAGTCTCCACCAGGTGGTCTTCAACTGACGATTATCCCTTTGTAAAAGTGGCCATGATCCCTGCTAGCAAGTGCAAGAGGGGATATTTCCCTTTTCCTTCCTGGTCAAGAAAGTGTCCATCTTGGTTGTGATCTTGCGGAGTGGGATGGGGACCAATAGGAAGCAAAGATAATGTCAGCGCATGCAGGTTGAGATACAAACCCAAACTCAGCTTCTCCATTGTAGCCATCAATTAGTTTATGGTACGGAATAGGCAGCAAGCAGCACAAATGGCACAAGCAGAAATGATTTCGTGGCTCAGATAGGCACATGCAGACCTGCATCTAGCAAAGCGCTGTGTCTCCTGTCCTCTATGCCACGGGGTCCCAAACTGTGGCCGTGAGCTTCAGTCACGTTCCATGTAGTTGATGCAAAACCCATGGGGGCAAGCAAGGGTCACAGTGCTGGGTTTTTACCTATTTACCATGCAGTTCTAGACATGTCTTCTCAGAAGTAGACCCCTTTGAATTAAATGAGACTTGCTCCCAGATAAATGGGAGCAGGGTTGCCTTCTGTATTGCCATCTCTCTCTTCCCCAAAGGCAAATCGATATTTGGGCCTTCAGGACTTTGGGCAAGTGTGGGTCGCAAGTTGTGACTGATAGCTGTGTCCGCGAAAAAAGCCATTATGGCGAACCATCTTCAGGCATCTTTTTTTCATTGTTCCATAACTTTACAAACTCTTTCTCTTGTTATATCTTAAGTACCATATATGCTCGAGTGTAAGCCAACCCAAATATAAGCCGAGGCACCTAATTTTACGACAAAAAAACTGGGAAAACTTATTGACTTGAGTATAAGCCGGTTCACCACACCACAAACCTCCTGGTGGGCCGGAGTGCACATGGCAGAGGGGGCTTCTCTCTCCCCCTATTAAAAATGTGCTGAAAAAGTCGGCTTATACACAAGTATATACGGTATATAAAATGTCTGAAATGAGCAGGAATAGCTGTATTGTCGCAATGCAAAACTAGCTGTGTGTATCTTGTGGCAAAAATGACTTGTACAGGATATCCTTTTTTTAAAAGCAGCTAGAATTCAGAGCATGGGAAGTGCTATACCAGAAGTCTTATCACGTGACCTTGCATCAGAATTCCTTCTCTCTCAGCTTCATGTTGTCTGATCTTGCAGCCAGTCTAGACAGAAAAGGTAAACTAGCAGGCAGCTTCCTCAGTGCATTGGATGCATGTGAATTATATTATTCTGGTCTACTTACATTGTTGTGTTGAGCACCTTGATAGGATCTTCTGCCTTTCCACAGCCAACCTTATCTTTTCCTGTAGGGGTAATAGTATTTTACTGGCAAAATGATGTTTTCGTTCCAGGCTGCAGGCAGAACTGTTACATGAGGTTATAAAGACAGTGGCGTAGCGTGGGTTGTCAGCACCCGGGGCAAGGCAAGTAATTTGCGCCCCCTAACCCGTGGATTTGCGCCCCCTAACCCATGGATTTGCCCTAACCCCCAGATGTTGCGCCCGGTGCGGCCGGCCCCCCCTGCACCCCCCACGCTACGCCACTGTATAAAGAGTCAATATATTGGTTGGACTGGGATAAAAAAGTGCTTCCGAGTCTCTAGATGATAGCATCCGTTTTTTGTTTTTTTTATATATTTGGGGGAGGCTGTCCAGTTTTCTCAGTACAGCACTTCAACCAATTTTGCGGTGTTAGAAACTCAGATATACAGTGGTACCTCAGGTTACATACGCTTCAGGCTACAGACTCTGCTAACCCAGAAATAGTGCTTCAGGTTAAGAACTTTGCTTCTGGATGAGAACAGAAATCGTGCTCTGGCGGCGCGGCGGCAGCAGGAGGCCCCATTAGCTAAAGTGGTGCTTCAGGTTAAGAACAGTTTCAGGTTAAGAACGGACCTCCGGAACGAATTAAGTACTTAACCCGAGGTACCACTGTATAAGCTAAGCGACAAATGGCTCATTAAATCAGGATTGCAGTCGCCAAAACGGAAAGTCTAGTTCGAAAGTCGTCTTTTTCAATACGACTTTGTGGTTCCTGAAATTCATTCTGATTGTGCAGATGAAATATAATTGATATAATTCTACAGGATGTGGTATTATTGTGTGAAAACAATCAAGATCCAGGGATCCCCAAGGATGCAACTCCAGTTGGTGGAGACGTCAGGCATCATCCTGGCACCCGACCATCTTCACTTGGTCACAAGTGGCCGATAGCCAGGTGCAAAATGCGCCTGGCGCCTGGCTAATTTTGAACGCTGCTCTTTTGCATCATGGGGCTTGTGTTGAGCAGGGGCTGGGGAAACTTGTGTCCCTCTAGTGGATTTTGGAGTCCAATTTCCAGCTGCCACAACCAGCTTGGCTAACAGAGTGGATGTGGATTGAAGTTCAGCAGCACCGGAAGGCCCCACAGATTCCTCATCTCTGTAATAGTAGCTTTTGTCTCATTAAGGGATTATTCAATAATACTTCAGTTTCGTGCTCTTCATACACCCTTGTCGCGTGGATATAAAAAGTGGGAAGAATTAGGAAAAAAATGCAGGCTCTTAAAACCAGGCATAGGCAAACGCGGCCCTCCAGATGTTTTGGGACTACAACTCCCATCATCCCTAGCTAACAGGACCAGTGGTCAGGGATAATGGGAATTGTAGTCCCAGAACATCTGGAGGGCCGAGTTTGCCTATGCCTGCTTAAAACACTTTGTGGGGGCGACAATATATTTTGATAGGGGGCTAGAGCAACAAAATTTGCAGTGTAGGGGACTTCCTAGTTTAGGGGGGAAAGCAAGGAAGAGGGGACTTGCTAAAGGTGTATAAAATGATGCAAGAAAGCCGATAGAGCAGTTTCCCCCCTTTCATTATTATACTAGAACTCATTGCCATGAGCCCCGTGGAGACGGACTTGGTGAGAGTGTTCAGATGTGGAAAGAGAGAGAACTGGAGGAGTTTGACCCAGGAGAGGGGTCCAAGGGAGTGGGAAGTGGCGATTGTCAGAAGACGCCAACCCTACAGTGGGGCCTGGTGGATTGGGAAGCAACCAGGACTCGTGGAAAGGGCCAAGTGCCTTGCCCAGGCATCATGTCTCAGCCGGTCAATGTGGTACCAGCCCCTGCTAGTGCAGGGTCACCTGCCTCAGGAGGTGCAGTGCAATAAATCTGACAATGAGCTGGTTCGAACTATCTTCACAGGCTCAGCCCACTTGGAAAAGGGCTTGCTTGCTTAGTCCTGAGCCTTGGGATGACGATGTCAAGTGATGGTGCCCACCCTGTTCTTCAAAAGTCCAGGGGGTATGCCGAATGTTGGGTCAGCGTCTTAGCTTCTTCCGAGCCATGTGCTCTGCAGCTCTGCCATGTTTCCTGACTTGGTAACATGTAAGCTGTTTGGGCTCTGGAGCGAATTTTGAAATTTTGGATGGGGTTTGTTCAAACTCATGGGAGATACAGCAGTCAGTGGCTACTTGCAACAGTAGCTGTGTTCTAACTCTGTTATTGGAGTTGGTATGCTGAATGGACTAAAATGGTTTTGAGAATTTTATTTTTTAAAAAATGATACGGTAAATATTCCCTTTTAGGAATTACGAATTTGATAAAATTGATGCAGGAATAGAAGTTAAGGAGGAGTAAAAGTTGTTACACATGTTGTGGCTGTCAAAAGACACTGGTGTCCTGTGAATTTGCCTTTTCTTTTGATGGTATTTGCAAATTTATTTAATAAATTAAAGCATATTTTTTAAAACAACAATATAATAAAAAGGGTGTGGGGGAGAATTGACCAGATTGGAACTTAGACTTCCTACTGATCCATAAAACTTATTTACACCACTTATTTTATTTTTAAAAACCTCTCAAAGCATCTTACAAAAAAAGGCTTGAATGACAAAACAGTTAAAAGCAGCTATTTAAAATGGTTTAAAATCTGCTGTTGCCTTATTGCTATTTTAAATATTTTTTTAAATAAGATAAAAAACACAGATTAAAGCAGATGTTTTTAATTTCCAGATTCCTCTGGAGTCTCCTCAATCCCAGCTCAATGGGATACAACCACACCAAGCCTCTCTGGGGCTGGATAGATACGAGTTGTAGGAAGCTACTGCTGTAGCTGTTTAAATAGCGCTTAAAGCCCTAAAATGACTTATGTCCCAAATATGAAACGCCACCTCCTTTCCTCGGGCCATCTTGGATGTTAAACTCATCAGAGTGGTTCCTCTTGGTAGATCTGTTGCCTTCAGAAATTTGGGAGGTAGCAAGCAGAGAGCAGGCCTCTGTGGCATCGTTTCGCATATTCTTTGTATTGCATATTCTTTGTACAGTGGTACCTCAGGTTAAGTACTTAATTTGTTCCGGAGGTCCGTTCTTAACCTGAAACTGTTCTTAACCTGAAGCACCACTTTAGCTAATGGGGCCTCCTGCTGCTGCCGCACCGCCGGAGCACGATTTCTGTTCTCATCCTGAAGCAAAGTTCTTAACCTGAAGCACTATTTCTGGGTTAGCGGAGTGTGTAACCTGAAGCGTATGTAACCATGTAACCTGAAGTGTATGCAACCCGAGGTACCACTGTATTCATCATACGGCGGAAGGTACCCTTCTTCCTCCTCTGACCTTGGGCCCCTGAGATACATCTTAAGACCCACCCTATTCTCTTGATTGCAACCTGTTTTGACATTTTAAAACATGCGTTCCAAATGGTTGTCACCCGTCTGAGGAATCCATGGTGGGAGAGAAGGCAGGTAAGAAATCTCAATTATTGTTATGAAAAATATACCTCCAGAAATAATGTCGGAATGCTCTGCGCCATGATTTGCTCTCTTCCCACCCCTCATTCCTGCGTGTTAAATATAGTGGACTTCGGCTCTTCAAGTAGCCATTTCCTGCAGCAGTAAATTAAGAAAACAAACACACCCATGCAGAACCATTTCAGCTATGGTGACAGTGGTGCCCTTCATTGTAATCCTAACCTGGTTTCTCGAGGAAGGCGTGAAGCCTCTGCTTCTTTACTTACACGAATCCACCTGAGTAAAATGTTAAAGGAGCCCATGTAAACGGGAATAGCCTGGCTAAAATAAGCCTGGCTTGTGCTGCTTATTTTTATTTGCATTTGGAGCTCTCCCAGTTATGGATGGCCCGGAGGGCGCAGTAGTAACAGATTAACAAGCACAAATATATATTTATAGTTCTATTAACATCTAGATTAAAAACATAAATATCAAAAACCGCAGCCTTCTGCCAGCTGAACCTTTCTCCGTATAGAAAAGCCTTGCAGTCTTCCAAAAGGTGTAGATGTATCTATGCTTTGAGAGAAATGACAAAGTAGGGAATTTGGGGGCTGCACTTGCATATAGAAATTTCCCTGCCCCTGGAAAGCCAGAGAGGGTTCTTGTTTCTGGAACTAGGCTTCTCTCTGCCAAACTTGTTGTTGTTTTTTAATGGAGCATTCAAGAAAATGATACCCAAGTTTTCCCCAGTGTTCAAAATTCCCTGGGCGCCGGGCATGTTTTGCTACTGGCGCGGGTCCAATTGCGACTACGTGGAGATTTCTGGGCACCAGGTTGGCGACCGACATCTCCATCGAGCCAGCAGACTTGTGCATAGCAAAAGACACACATTTTGTGCTTCTATACTGCTGAGCGAATCATGGAGCCCTTGCTGGGCATCTCAGTCCTCCAGGCATCATATCAAGGAAAATAAATATAGGGCTGAGTACAGGTATTTCTGACTGTTCTGCAGCCTTTCTGCAGGCTACCCAAGCAGAACTCACAGACCACAGTTTGAAAACCTCTGCCTTTGGTCCATTTCCATGGTGTGGGTTTCTCCTTCTTGCATACAGGGACAAGCAAATTGTTTTACGAGCAAGCTACAGCCAAGCAATGTAGCTGAGATCATAGAATCACAGAATTGTAGTATTGTAGCGCTGGAAAGGGTTGTCTAGCTCAAGCCCCTGGCGAATAGACATTCTGTTGTGGTGACCATAACCTAGGTTTGAGGTCCTATTTGGTGCTTGGCTTACATATCTGCGTTTCCAACATGGCTTCTCCCCCAGCCATGCACCTGCCCCACCATGAAATTGTATGATCCCAGGCACTCAGCACCAAATGACTTCCCTGCAGGTATAGATTGGCTCTTAAGCAGTGCTGGAAACTCATATATATAATATAATCGCCAAATGGCACCTTAAACCCAAGGGACAACGGAATGTCTAGGCCAGGGGTCAGCAAACTTTTTCAGTAGGGGACCAGTCCACTGTACAGTGGTACTTCTGGATGCGAACAGGATCCGTTCCGGAGCCCCGTTCACATCCTGAGTAGAACTTAAGACGTGTGCGCGGGTCGCATTTTGCCGCTTCCGCACATGCGTGTGACATCATTTTGAGCGTCTGCGCATGTGCGAGTAGCGAAACCCAGAAGTAACGTGCTCCGTTACTTCTGGGTCGCCGTGGAGCGTAACCTGAAAATGTTCAACCTGAAGCACATTTAACCCAAGGTATGACTGTACCTCAGACCTTGTAGGGGGCCGGACTATCTTTTGAAGAAAAAAAAATGAATGAATTTCCATGCCCCACAAATAACCCAGAGATGCATTTTAAATAAAAGGACACATTCTACTCATGTAAAAACACCAGGCAGGCCCCACAAATAACCCAGAGATGCATTTTAAATAAAAGGACACATTCTACTCATGTAAAAACACGCTGATTCCTGGACCGTCCGCGGGCCGGATTTAGAAGGCGATTGGGCCAGATCCAGCCCCCGGGCCTTAGTTTGCCTACCTATGGTCTAGGCCCTTTTTAGCACTGGGATTTATTATTACTATTATTCATTGCATTTCTATACTGCATTGTATTTTAAAGAGCAAACCTCAAAGCACTGAAATGTCGAATAACACCATCCAGAATAAAACAAATTCAAGCTTCGAGGAAAATATTACAGATCCTTCTCCAAGGGGCATTCCGTGTAGTTCTCCATGTAGTTGAAATTGGGCCTGCACCAGCCGTAAAACACGGCCAGCTAATTTCTGTCACTGTTCTTGATAGGGATGTATGTTCCACAGTGTGTGGGAAGCTGCTGTGACTATCCGAGTGCCCATCTACATGCGCCCTTGCAGTTTGAACATGAAAGTGTGGTTGGAATTAGAGATAAGGCGCAGGGACAGAAAGGATCTCTTTGTACAGCTCTGAACTTGAAGCATGCACAGACAGTGAATGGCAATTCTATATAGAGTTTGCCCAGGTGGCTAAATTAAAAAGTTGATCCCTACTACAGGCATTGCCAATTCCCAAGCCCTCCACCCCCTTTGCAGCTTTCCAACCGGTGAGCAGGTTTGCAAATGTACGGATTGCAACACAGATGACTTCCTGTTAGATATTGAGCTGCATAAGCAAGACTCGCCCACCATCCTTCCCCCCCCAAAAAGCCCCCCTTTCCCAAAAACCATGGCAATCCAGGGTGGCTTCACTCGTTCAACCACCCTGCCGGAGGTAGTAGCAGACAGATGGTTCTCAACAATGGGAAAATCCAGTTGGTTTCCCTTAGGAAAATGCTGGAGAACAATAATGCTTAAGGGGATAAAGGCAGATTAATTAATAGAGGCATTGTTGGTGCCTGTGTTCGGTTGCTCCTATTTGCGCTCTAATTATGCGATAGATGTGCTCTTTTATGGAGAGGTCTAGCACACAGCGTGGATAAAGCGCCCCTTCCATCGTAACAGTATCTATCAAAAGAAAGGAATTGGGCTTAAGTCTTGCTTCAATTTTTAGACCAACAGTGAGCTGAACGTGTAATCTGCAGAGCAACCCTATGCATATCTGTTCATAATATAAACTCCCTGATTTCCATAGTAGTGTTTGTTTTACTTTGGCACAACCTGCCCTTTAATTTGGTGTGAGTACTGTCTTCGATATCCAGTGTGTATTGTAGGACAGTGTCCTCAGTAGCCTGATTTATACTGGCACTAAACCATGGTTTTGAGG
This sequence comes from Podarcis filfolensis, assembly GCF_964270895.1. Lineage (NCBI taxonomy): Eukaryota > Metazoa > Chordata > Lepidosauria > Squamata > Lacertidae > Podarcis > Podarcis filfolensis. The sequence goes on from NC_139606.1 coordinate 107,058,507, forward strand.
GATGCGGGTGGCGCTGTGGGTAAAACCTCAGTGCCTAGGATTTGCCGATCGCATGGTCGGCGGTTCGAATCCCCACGGCGGGGTGAGCTCCCGTCTTTCGGTCCCAGCTCCTGCCCACCTAGCAGTTTGAAAGCACCCCTAAGTGCAAGTAGATAAATAGGTACCGCTTTATAGCGGGAAGGTAAACGGCGTTTCCGTGTGCTGCGCTGGTGCTGGCTCGCCAGAGCAGCTTCGTCACGCTGGCCACGTGACCCGGAAGTGTCTTGAGACGGCGCCGGCTCCCGGCCTCTTAAGTGAGATGAGCGCACAACCCTAGAGTTGGACACGACTGGCCCGTACGGGCAGGGGTACCTTTACCTTTACCTTAAACCATGGTTTAGTGTTGCAAGAGCAAGCCAAAGTGAACCCCAGATTTGAACTCTCCCTCATCTCCTGGCACAGACATGAGGACAAGATAGAAAATTTCTGCTTCTGTTTCGGATGAACCACAGTTTGACGTCCAACCCTAAACTGATTAAGTTTAAGTATGGTTAGTTGAAACAAAGCCAACTTCCTAAACTATAGTTTGGCTTGTTTCAACAAACCATACTTAAGATTAATCACAGCTTGTCAGGTTCTGGTGGCATGGCAAGCTGTGGTTAATATGAAAAGGAACCAAAAGTTTTCAACCTCCTCTTCATGGCTACATTGGAGGGGGAAGTTTGCCAATCTGAAGCTAACTTGGAGATATCGTAACAATCCAAGCCAACACACTGTGTTGGGTAAAAGTGTATCTCCCCCCCCCTTTCCTTGGAGGGAGTTGTGAAGAAAAACAGGTTTTCATGTTTCCATTGTGGCTGATTTGAACTAGAGAAAAACCAGATGTGAAGGATGTCAGTTTGCTAATGCTCTCAACAGCATCTTCACACTTCCACTCTGGAATCCCCAGAGCAGTTTTATAATTGTGTTTTAATTCTGGGGGAAGTGCTGGTGGAATACAATGAAGCACGGCCGTATATAAACATACATGTGCTACATATATATGCAGTCATACCTTGTGTTGCGTTCCGTTCTTCTTACAGACTTTCAGCTTACAAATGTGGCAAACCCGGAGGTTCGCCGCCCATGCATGCGCAGAAGCAATCTGCGCGCTTCACACATGTGCAGAAACGCTTGATCGTACCCACACATGTGTGGAAGAGGTGCTCTAGTTGCAGACTTTTTGGGGTGCAAACGGCACCCTGAGACGGATTAAGTCCGCAACTAGAGGTACCACTGTGTGTGTGTGTTTGTTTGTTTGCGTATGTGTGCGTGTATTAATAATAATAATAATAATAATAATAATAATAATAATAATAATTTATTTGTACCCTGCCCATCTGGCTGGGTTTCCCTAGCCACTCTGGGCGGCTTGCAACAAAGATTAAAAATACATTAAAATGTCACACATTAAAAATTTCCCTGAACAGGGCTGCCTTCAGATGTCTTCTAAATGTCAGGTAGTTGTTTATCTCTTTGACATCTGGTGGGAGGGCGTTCCACAGAGCGGGCGCCACTACCAAGAAGGTCCTCTGCCTGGTTCCCTGTAGCTTTGCTTCTCACAGTGAGGGAACTGCCAGAAGGCCCTCAGCGCTGGACCGCAGCGTCCGGGCAGAACGATGGGGGTGAAGACGCTCCTTCAGGTATACTGGGCCAAGGCAGAGGCCATATATATATATATATATATCCACTACCTGATGCTGAAATGCAAGTTGCAAAGCTGGGCATACGCAGTTGACTGATTTATAAAAGGATTTCTATATGCTGCTATTCTGGTGGAGTACCCAAGTGCAGTGCACCACATGATTAAAACAATATTACATTAAAAACCAAATTAAAATATACAGGGGAAAAGTCGCAAAATTCACCCAGAAAACAGAGAGTAAATGCAATCCACAATCTACAGCTGTCTGGATGAGCAGAAACTTTTTATATTACCGGTGGATTCGCCACGCTCAGGCTGCCTGCTGGATCCCTGCGGGAGGACTTTATAAGTCAACAGCAGAACCTTAAACCTGGCTCAGTAGCAAATTGGCAACTGGGGAAGCTCCTTCAGGAGGGGCAATAGGGTGGACTAGTAAGCAGCACGCTGCACCAGTTGTGGCTCCCAAGCAGCCTAGGTGAAGCCCAACACAAAGGGCATCACAGCAGTCTTGTCTTGACACTGTGGACATGTGATAGCGATCCAGGAGTAGCCATCATTGATATACCAGCCACAGTTGGTAAAAGATGCTTCTAGGTGCTGCAGCTACCTGGATCATGATGTCTTCAAGAGCATCCCCAAGCAACTCGCCTATTATTTGGGCGATGGACTGGCTCTTAAAATCTTATGTCTGTCATCAGCGCAGCCAGAGAGAAGGCAGGTGGTTTGTGCTATGAACACTACAGCTGCATGCACTTTCTCATCTAGCGGGGATGAGACTGCTAAGGGATGTGCCAGCTTGCCTTAACTATGACCAAGAGGCAGGTTTCTTCTCCCCCCCCCCTCCTTTTTTATCCCCGAGGAGAACATAATGCTCCAGTTGTCTTGGATACACGGCGGTGTATGTAGCATTGTAATCAAATATAGGCCGTCTGTAGTTGCATTTTGGGATTTAAATCTGACCTCTGATCTCAGCAGCAGCTCTGGTGAGATGGGCAGCGTAATGTAGCACATGTGTGGAAGTTGCTGAGAACAAAGAGAAAGGGAGAGAAGGAACAAAGGTAACTCTTTTTTTGCTCCTCGCCTCTTGGATTTTCCTTGAACATATGCTTTAAATGGATGAGTGTTTCAGGGGCCTGATGGCGGAGCCAAACACATCTCTCTCTCCTGTTTGTTGGTCTGCCTCGATTGGAGCGTTTAGACGTTGGAATGAAATTCGGCGTGTCGCGTTCAGGTGGGGAGTCTGCGTTTGAGTTCGGGAGCCGTCCTGACAGGCTACACCCATTGTCAAATTGGAAGCGGAAATTATGTGTTTGGTTGGGATGGGCAAATCTGGCCATTTTGGTTTCTTCCAGTCTCTCCCCCCCACCCCAATTTTAACTTCAGTTCTTTACATTTTCCCATCCATTTGCATTAAAAAATATTTCCATCAGCATTATAATACAGATTTCTCCTGATACACATGTGTGTATGCAACTTTGCCTAATATACACATTTGGTGGAGCAATTTCTCCTAATTTCAGGTGTTGCTTTCACTAATATGTGCCTTTTATTGGACACCTTACTCCAGCGCATGCATTTTTGTACACATTACTTCTCCAGAAGTAATTCTGCAAATTGCAAAATTTGAAGAATTGTGAGTTTTGAAGGATGGATGTGCATCAGTTTTTCTTGTGTTGTTTCAGAAGCATGAATAGGCACATTTATCTTTAAATGAGAACTGAAACATATTTCTCTCCTCACCCCTAGCACACAGGCATTGTAATGAGATCTGTGTCAAATGTCAGACTGAGATGCTGTGTTCCAGGTTCAGACACCAGCTGAATCCCCACACCTGGTTTAGAGGTTGTGGCGCTTGGGGAAGAAAATAAAGATTAAGAATGCCTTGTTGTGAAATACCAGAAGGCCTTTGGATGATGATTGTGATTTAGTAGCGTAAGAATTTTGTGATATTAAAGCCTTTTTTTAAAAAAAATACTGTGATCCTGTTTGCCCAACTGCTTTAAAGGAAATTTAGAGAAGTTCATGGAAGAAAAGTCTGTTTCGAAAGTGTTGTATTCCACCGAGTTATACTTTTGAGTCGACCCATTGAAAAGAATGGAGCAAACTTAATCATGTTCATGAATTGAGTGGGTCTATGAATTGAGTGAGTACCGTATTTTTCGCCCTATAGGATGCACTTTTCCCCCTCCAAAAATGAAGGGGAAATGTGTGTGCGTCCTATGGGGCGAATGCAGGCTTTCGCTGAAGCCTGGAGAGCGAGAGGGGTCGGTGCGCACTGACCCCTCTCGCTCTCCAGGCTTTGCGGAGAGTTGCCTGCATGCTGAAGCCTGCGCGCGCTGAGCTCAGCGCGCCCAGGCTTCGAGCTTTGCGCAGCTCTCCGCAAGCCGTGGGAGTCCGGCGCCGGGCTCCCACGGCTTGCGGAGAGTTGCCTGTTCTGGGGGCTGGGGTCGGGGGAAGCTCAGGCTGGGGGAAAAATAATTCCCCCCCTTTATTTCCCCCCCCAAAAAAACTAGGTGTGCCTTATGGGACGGTGCGTCCTATAGGGCGAAAAATACGGTAAATCTGTTGGTAATATCACGCAGGAAGGATTGTCTCACAGGAAAAATTGTCTCACATACCCAACAGTGTTAGAAATTAGACAGTTGCCAGGTGTGTTTGCACGGGTCCAATTGCAACCATGTGGAGATCTCTGGGTGCAAAATGCCCCTTAGAGAAGGATCTGAAATATTTTCCCTGGAAGCTTGAATTTGTTTTATTCTGGATTGTTCTGTTTGATGTTTTAATGTGTTGAGATTTGTTCTATAAAATATAAAGCGGCATAGAAATGAAATGAATACTAATACTAACAACAAACTTCATTGTGGAGGAAAAAGTCGCCTAGACATTCCATTGTGGCAACCGTAACCTAGGTTTAATGTGCCATTTGGCAATTAGATTAGATCTCTTGTGTTTCTGACACTGATATCCAATCCATCACTGTGCTCTGCAGGTGAGGGTTTACTGCAGATACCATCTAACATGAACATAGAAAGAGCCTGCAGGATCCGGGCAATGACCCATCTAGTCCAGCATCCCATTCTCACAGTGGCCAGCAAGATACCTGTGGAAAACGCATTAGCAGGATTCGAGCACAAGAATTCTCTCTGCTCCTGTGATTTTGAGCCACTGGTACTCAGAAGCAGGGGACAAGGGGATGGGCATGTCCAACTATGACACGGAGGTTGAATGCTGTTCAGCAGCGTAAAATAGTCGTGTCTGTTTTTCCGCAGACTTCCTCTCTCTTTTGCCCAGGAGGCAAAACAGGTTTTATGGGATGTCAGATCATAATGACAAGTCTAGGAATAACCCTCCTCTGCCTCCTTATTCCCTGCCCCCACCTACACTCTCATGCAGTTACACACCCTAAAGAGCATTGCAACATAATGCACTCTGGTATTAAATGCCAAAGGTTTAAGTTCTGGCGTAATGAGGCCGCAGTCCAGCCGTTCAGAGGCCGATTGGAACGTGCAGTGCTGAACAAGCAGGAAGCCAGAACACAACTCTATTTAGGAATGCTGCGAGTTCTCATGCTTCAGTTATCCCCTCTTTATCCAACACGCTTGCTGGCTGATTTTACAAGGATGTGTGAGGGTCCCAGTACTTAGAGCCGTCTTGTGCAGTGGGAATTTTTTTTCCCCATTGGGGAGAAATTCCACAGTGAGATTTTATCCATAAAATAAATTTGCAGCTCAGTACAATGGTACCTCAGGTTACAGACGCTTCAGGTTACAGACGCTTCAAGTTACAGACACCATTAACCCAGAAATAGTACCTCAGGTTAAGAACTTTGCTTCAGGATGAGAACAGAAATTGTGGCGTGGTGGCAGCGGGAGGCCCCATTAGCTAGAGTGGTACCTCAGGTTAAGAACAATTTCAGGTTAAAAATGGACCTCCAGAACGAATTAAGTTCTTAACCCAAGGTACCACTGTAAACGGGTTTGATATCCATCCGCCTGGGCAGTTCCAAACACCTGACTTCAGGTGACTTCCCCTAGCAAGCATGCACAAATACATGATAAATCTCTTGGAGTGTGCTAAAAATTAGTATGTTAACAGTTTTTCTTTTCATAATAATAGCAACAACTATTATTATTGATTTATTATTTATACCCTTCCCATCTGGCTGAGTTTCCCCAGACACTGTCTCTATATAAGGGAAGGACTTGATCTACCTCTCTCAGCCTGATATCTCAGAGGGGTTATGTTGGTTGGGGCTGACGAGAGTTTTAATCCAACAACATCTGGAGGGTACTGGCTTCGAGCAGGGCTAGGTAGGCACATCATCTTGCCCATTCTAAATTAGCTTCATATGATCCTATGGTTTAGCTTGGAAATGTGACATAGAAGCTCACATCCTTTCCCAAGTGCTCCAGCCACAGTTTACCATGTTGTCCTACCAGGAAAGCTATTGTCAGTACCAACTCACGTCATGGTTTGAGGCAGGTTTGCAAACCATAGTATGGAGGTTTGTGCCAGCTAAGTTAGCCAATCTCCGAACTAGGGTTCATCAACCCTCTTCAGACCATGGTCTAGCGTTTAATGGCCTTGCATCATGGCAAACCATGGGTAGGGCAACCTGGGAATGAGTTGGGAACCCACACTTGTGGGGCAGAATGTACAAAGGCTGTTGAGAAAATTGGAATAAGATGTTTTAACTGGGCTGCTATTTCTTAATCTCAGTGTATCTACCTCCCCCCACCGCCGCCCAAATCTGCAGTATGTGTTTCTGAAGTGTGTGTGAAATACTCTTTAATATTTAACAAGATTCTATGCAAGTCCTTAACAGCATATGGGGGTGATGATGTTGTGCCATGTGTTATTTCTGGATGTTTGGGACAATGGGTTGTCCCAAAGTGTCCCTTTTATGAATGGACGGGCTCCTCCTGCTCATGGAGGAACTGAGATCTAATGCAAGATCCTGCTCGAGAAAGTAGGGGAATGCTATTTCCACCCATTCATACTGCAGCCCACCCCCCTTGCATACGTACTGTATTTTTCGCCCTATAGGGCACACCGGCCCATAGGGCGCACCTAGATTTTTTTTGGGGGGGGGAATAAAGAAAAAAAAATATTGCCCCCGCAGGCGCGGGGCTGGGGCGGGGGAAGCCCGAGCTTCCCCCGACCCCAGCCCCCAGAACAGGCTGCTATCCGCAAGCCTTGGGAGCCCGCGGGAACTCCCGCCGGGCTCCCCAGGCTTGCGGATATGTGCCCAAAGCCCGGGGCACGCTCCGCTGCGCTCCCCGGGTTTTGGGCTGCAGGCTGCTGTCCGCAAGCCTTGGGAGCCCGGCGGGAAGTCGCGCCGGGCTCCCAAGGCTTGCAGAGAGCTTCCTGAAGCCTGGAGAGCGAGAGGGGTCGGTGCGCACCGATGCCTCTCGCTCTCCAGGCTTCAGCGAAAGCCTGCATTCGCCCCATAGGACGCACACACATTTCCCCTTCATTTTTGGAGGGGAAAAAGTGTGTCCTATAGGGCGAAAAACACGGTACCTATGCTTTTCGGGCAGTTCTCTCAGTCCTATGGAGAAGCGATTGCGAGTTGTACAGCCTCCATTTCTGCATTGCAAAGAGTTGTGGGTTATGGGTGGTTTTGGGAAAGTTGCCTGTACCCTCAGCTCGGTTCCCCATCTTTTAAAAAAATGAAATAAAAGTAAACATCAATGTACCTCTCAGGCTTTCAGTTTTGTTTTGTGGATGCCCAAGATATAAGGCATGTAATGGCATTGCGTGCTCTGTTTGCGTATCAGCTGCCTGTTAGCCAGGTCTGAAGAAATCGCTTTGCCATTGCTATAGAAACCTTGCCTTGATTAGATGTCATAACTCTGTTTGATTCACACTGATATGGCTGTGGGTTCCCACTGTGAAATGAAGACAGGTTTCTTTTTATATATGCACAGAGAATATAAATTCTGCTGCTTTATAGCTTACCAAATGCTTAAGTGGTTTTTGATGCAGAATTTAATTAAAGTAGTTGCAGGAAATAGTAAAAAAAAAAAAGGTATTTTTTTCCTATGTGTATATGTGTTTGGACCATAATTTAAAAGTTTAACACATTGGTGGTAAACCTTTTTATGAAATATTTTAATTTAGAGAGAGCTTGTATATCGGGGAGCTTATATCTCTCCAGGGAGCAGCAATCTGTCCCCGTGCTTACAGAATAATTTGGTGTAGGCAAGGCAAGTCATCCTTGATGGGTCTGAACAATATTGAAGGTTCAGCTTTATTTGGGCCTTGCTAGTTGACATTTTTAATGCAGTAATTGCCTGGTTGTTACTTTGTGGTTGCTAGCGATCCAACCATCTTGGAGGCGTCTTCCGACTTCAGGACATGAAGAATACTGGAAGTGGAGAGAATTTCTCTTGCAGCAGAGAAACTTCGTTTTCATGGCAGCGTGTGTCTAAATGTTACCCATTCCCAAATCTTCAGCATTGGTGGATGCTGCACATAATTGCGGTTCCACAAGCACCGTTGGTGACTGATGACTCTCCACCTCAAACTACATAGCTTCTTGGCCTGTTGAGTTTTAAATGTGTGTGTGTGTGTTGATGTTTTAATTGTTAATCATATTTTTATCTGTTTTAATACTTAAGTGGTTAATTTGAAGCAGAAGTCGTTATAGTGGATTATTCACCTGCAAGCGCAAAATGGCTCTGGATATTTGTGTGTCTGTGACGTCATGGATGCTATCCAGTCAGTGCCTTCCACAGCTAGGTGAACGCTTCTTCCTCCTCCGTTTCATTTCCAATCCTACTGCAGATTTGCAGGAGTTTTTCTTTCCCAGAGCTTGAATACATAGCAAACAAAGCGAGAGCTCTTGGAATTTTGCCCTCCTCTTTTGTTTTATTAAAAAAAGCCCAACCCATGATGTCCATCTTTACCTGCCAGTGCCATAGTAGTCAGTGTGTTGCCAATGAGCCCCCCAAAATTGCATTTCCTTCAGAAATGGCAGGCCAGCCAATACCACACTTTCTGTATATTCCTGCCTTCCAATGAGCTCAAAAGAGCTCACATTGAGCTTTTGCCATGAAAATGCCCCCCAGTGGGAAATGGCATCTCTGATTCAGCCACACCGCCAAAGGGGGATGGTTAAGAGCAACCCACGGTTTTAATACTGTTTATGAGAGCAACAGTTTACGACACATCGTATCAAATATTAATACGAGGGACAGAAAGGATGGCAAAGGACTTGTTCCTCTTAATGGCGCCTGCAGGCAAATGAATACACAGTTGCCAATAAGCGAGTCGAGGGGTGGGTGGGTGGAAAGGAGCCGAGCAAAGATGGCCCTAACAGTATCTCCTATGCACCCACCGCTATAATAAAAAAATATTAAATTTCAGGTTGGTAGTTTATTATGCACTTTAATTCTCCAAAAAGCATGGAGCCGTCCTCTCAGGAAAAGGGCCGTAGCTCAGTGCTCTCTGCACACAGGAGGTTCTGGGTTCAAGACTCCTCCCTGAAACCTTGGTGTCAGGGCCGGAGTCAGGCGTAGGTCAGCAACAAAGCAATGCATCACTCCAGGCCAGTGGAGTTATCTCTTTGTTCAAGGGAACAATCCACAGCTCTGGCCTAGTGGTCTCAGCAACTCTTCCCAGGTCTTGTCCCGATTAAGCAGTTGCGAGGACTGAAGGTCCCCACCTTCCCGGTAGTCACTAGGCCTCCACCTCTCCAGGGCCTTTCCCACGCAGTCTCAGGCCGTGTCTGCACACAGTCATCCTCTGCTCTGCCTGTTTAATTTCTCTCCATGTTATGGGAAACCAGGGGGAGGGGAGCTGCTCAAAGAAGGAGACTCCCTGGATTCTTCAGCAGCCTGTCTCCACTCTGCCTTTTGGCTAGCCTCCTCTTCAGCCTCCGAGTCGGAGTCTGAACTGCTCTCTGCCACGGCCTCTTCCTGCTCACTAAAGCCTGTTGCCTCTTCAGCTTCCGACACCACCTCCTCCCAGCCTGCTCTCTCTTCTCCCTCTGAACGCTCATGGTCATCCAGTCCCCTGGCTCTGAGCCTTCTTCCCATGAAAGTTCCCTGACAGGTGCCTTCATCCAGCCAGTCCATGGCACTTGGAGACCTGTTTCCAGTTACTTTCAACTAGGGTTGAGGAACCCGACTCAGCCTGAGGACTGCATTCCCTTCTGGGCATCCTTCTGGGGACCGCATAGCAGTGGTCAGGCGAATTAGACGCAAAAATGGGCAAAGCATGGGATGTAATTTCCTACCTTGTACAGTGGGCTAGTTTCTGCGCACCCTATCAGATCCTTCTCTGTCCTCCAAGCAAGAGGCCTTATAAGAGATCAAGGACATGTTCCAGCCCAGGTAGAAAGGAGGCTACAAAACAGGGTTAGTGTGACGATGGGAGAGTCCTGAGGGCCAGATGGAGAGGCCAAGAGGGCCGCAATCAACCCCTGGGCCTGAGGTTCACTCCCAGACCCCTGGTGCTGCTGTAAATAATACTCAGCTGGGCGGACCAATAGTTTCGTTCATCTATAAGGCAGCTTTCTACTTCAAACCATGATGGCTATACTCTGTCTCCATTGTATGTTTCTGAATGCCAGTTGCTGGAAACCACAGGAGAGCAGAGATAACGCCAAGGTTGCAGGTTCAATCCCTGTATGGGGACAGGGGCATTGCGGGTGGTTGGACTATATGATCCTCAGGGTCGCCTCCAATTCTCTGATTCTATTAATTCCTGTGCTTGGATCCTGCGTTCAGAATGCTGGACCAGGTGGGCCCCTGGCCTGATCCAGCGGGCTGTCCTTACGCTTCTATAAAAGCTTTTTCCCCCTGTTTCTAGGCCAACAAGATTAAATGGGTCCAGTAACTGGAATGACTCCGGACAAGAAAGCTGAAACGCCGGGGGCAGAGAAATCCGCGGGGCTGCGGCACATCCAAAGAATGGGGAGCTTGCCGGAGGCGGTGGATGCGGCTCGGCCGAAGGCCACGGCCGTGGATAGCGAACTGGCCGACGACGAGCTCACAAACTTGAACTGGCTTCACGAAAGCACGAACCTCCTAACAAACTTCAGCCTCGGAAGTGAGGGTCTTCCGGTGGTTAGCCCCCTGTACGACATCGAGGGCGACAGTGTGCCATCCTACCCTTCTTCCTGCTACTCCAACCCCGAGAAGAAATCTGCCACATCGAAGCCCCCCTATTCCTTTAGTCTCCTCATCTATATGGCGATAGAGCATTCGCCCAATAAGAGCTTGCCGGTGAAAGAAATCTACAGCTGGATCCTGGAGCGCTTCCCGTATTTTGCCACGGCCCCCACTGGCTGGAAGAACTCGGTCCGGCATAATCTTTCCTTGAACAAGTGTTTCCGGAAGGTGGAGAGAAGCCACGGCAAGGTGAGAACTGGGCGCTTTTTGCTCTTCCTTTTGTTCTTTTTTTAAAAAACAAAAACCGTAACCAGTTTGCTTTGCTTGTTGGTTTAAGGGAAAATATGGTGGAACTTCCTTTGATTCAGATGTTTTGTTGGAACACACAAACACAAACCATGTCTTTGCTGCCCTACAATTTTGAGAGGGGGTAGCCCTGTTCAGTTCCCTGCAGTCAAACCAACAAAGAGTATTTTGACGCTGTCCAAAAAGACTGACACTTTCCTTCTAGGGGTGTGCAGCCCCATCCTGACCAGGCCTTCTTCCCACCTCCTGGGCTGGAGAACTTAGAACATGTAACACCTCTGTCTTTTCAGAATATGGTTTCAGCTTGTTGGTCCACATCTGGCCCACCCATCACTTCCTCTGGGCACCCATCTAGCACCCTAGCCACCTAGGACTAGGCTGATGTCAGTGGGTTCCAGGAATCCTCTTTGTTGTGTGACTTCGTTGGGTCATCTTAGTTTGCTTGGGACCCTGGATGAGAGCTAGGAGGCTGAGAGGCACTGGGTAGGGAGATGCTTCAGAATCTCAGTATTTATTAGCAACGTGCAACAATAGTTTTATTTGGTCTGTTTTTGCAACTTTTTTTTTTTTTAGTTTGCCATGGTAAAATTGAAAACAAATCAGTAGAATTAAAAACAAACTGGGCTTCCACCTAACTTTGCCCGCCTCTCCAGAGTTTGTAGCTGCAGTATTAGGAGCAAAACTCAGGCTCGTCTTGCTCCCCAGAAACAGATGGAGTCTTTATAGCACAGCCTTCCTCAGTATGGGGCCCTCTCGATGTCTCTGGGCTACAACTCCCATCATTCCTGATCATTGGCTGTGCTGGCTGGGGGCTGGTCGGAGCTTGGAGCGCAATAGCATCAAGTTGGGGAAGAGTGTTGTCGTAGATAGGGCGTGAGGAGGACCTTTTCCTGCTAGGTATCCTTGTTTCAAGGAAGGATCTTGCAGTTCAGGGGAAGAAAAAGAAACTCCACTTTGGAAGAGTTTGTTGGCGTATGCAGACCCTCATAGGTCTGTCCATGAATGGGCAAGAGCATTGTGCAAGGAAGATAACTTACCTGCAGCCAGTGTTCGAAGCTCCCATTGTTCTAGGCACATTTTGCGACATGGAATTTCATTAGCGCGAGCCTGTGCTGGGCCCGGGGGTAACCCGAGAACTGCGGCCCAGGTCTGGTCCAGAATCCGAAGGTTCCACTAGGAGACAGTCCGACAGGGTCAAGGCAGGACACAAGGCAGGAAACCACGCAAGGACAGGTACAGGATCTCAGGCAGGGTCTGGCATACAGCAATGTTGCTCCTGCAACATGGGGTGGCGTCCGACAGCCTTTTATCTTTGTCAGGGTAATGGCCGGTCCTGATCCCCCAGTGACTCACCTCCCTGTCTTGCCCGAAGGCGAGCACTCCTCCTGCGAGTACTCAGGTCTCTCCTTCTCTCAGACCTTAGTCTCTGCATCTCAGGAGACGTCGGTGGGTTGTTAGACCCAGAGGCCGCCTCAGCCTCCCCTGACCCAACCGGTAGTGGAGCAGCTGTAAGTGATTGCCCAGCAGAGGGCAACGAGGTAATCCCCGCATCTGGACCCAGGGCAGGCTCAGGCCCCTGACTTGGCCCAGCTGGTGTTTGTTGCAAGGGAACCTGTGCAGACTGGGACGTTTCAGGATCAGATTCCAGACTTGGTTCAGATGATGCCTTAGGCAAAGGATACGGTGCAGACTGAGACTCCTCTGGTTCCGAGTCCGAGCCTGAGTCCCAGGCCATCACAGAGCCGTTTCTGAGCTCTGCACCTAAGATTTCAAATTAAAACTGCAGAGTGGAAGGAAAGGAGGACCTTTTTCTGCCTCCAGCTACTCTCTGAAGATTTCCAGCTTCTCTCTGAAGACTGGAGAAGAGACCCTCTTAAGAATATTAGGGGGGTGGGCAGGGGAAGGACTAGACCCTGTGAAAAATGAACATGTTTTAGATGCAGTTCATTCATTTTCAGCACTGTATTCTTGTTGTTAAAGAAAACATGCCTAGACATTCCATTGTTGCGACCATAACCTAGGATGAAGATGCCATTTATCTTCTAGCTCTCATATCTCAGTGTCTAACACTGCCTGTGGCAGGTAGCAGGATACAAGACTGTCTCTAGTAAATTGAGATCATTGGAACGGGTGCCGTCAATGTCTGCGTCTGTGTATTGGTAACCAAGGGAGTGGACAAGCACCCTCTTCCTCCCTTTCTGAACACTGATGACTCAGTAATAATTACACGCGAGCGTAAGACATGCCGCAGAAGTTAATATCGGTGCCCTGCTTGCCCACTCTTGCTGTTTTCCTTGCTTTGGTACCTGCCCAGGTGACTCAGGCTTTTGCCAGCTCTTTTGGGTGTACCTTTCAGAGCCTGTGCGCCCTGGGGAAGGATGTGGTTGTTTCAGAACAGCTGGAAATTGCATGTTGCGTCAGCCCCGCTTCCTAAAGTGGAAGAGATTAGTTATTTGAAAGTTGTGCTGTTTGCGGGGGGGCGGGGCGGGTGGGTAGAGACAGCTTAGCGTGTGAAGTATGGGCTCAAATAGCAGCCTGGTTTGTGTTGCCATGGCAGCATTTCCTCTTGCTTGGCTGGCTTGCGAGAGGCTGCCGCCGCCACGATGCAGAGGTTGTGTTCCTGCTGATCCGGTGGTGTGCCATTTGCTGGGGGTGGGGGCGGGCAGGAGGGGGGGAGGGAGGAACCTCTCTTTCCTCCGTCTTTTTTTTATTTTAAGCTTAAGCACAAAGGCACATACAAGGCACACGTGTGTGCGTGTTGATGCAACCCGAACTCAGGAGTATCAAAGGGGAAGAACACTGCTGCTTTCTAAGTTGCTCTGCAAAACCGGTTTTGGAGAGGATCTGCTTATGCAATGGAAACAGGATACGTGCGCAGATCAGATCTGCTGAAATAACACAACTCGGCTTTGTTATATAGCCAGGGTAGCTGTCTGGAGCAGGGTGTGTTTCTCACCTGAGGGCCGGGCTTCTGCTAAATTGGACCCAGTTTTCAGGTCAAACGTAACTGCAGATAGAAAGCTGCCTTCTACGAGCCAGGCCATTGGTCTGTCTAGCTCAGTATTGCCTACCTCTTCAGTATTTAAGGCAGGAGTTCCCTCTCTATGCTATAGATTGAGCATGTGCCCTACCAGTGTGGCTGGGGCAACCCAGTCAGACAGCAGGGTATTATTATTATTATTATTATTATTATTATTATTATTATTATTATTACCACCACTGGCCCATTGAGCTCTCATGCAGAAAGAAGTGTGGACATAGGAGTGCAAAAGTGGTCAAGATCTGAACTTAAAAGCAAGCCTATTTATTGCTCCCTCTCCTTCCACTGCTACTCTGGGAGCTGGTGAGAACTGCTATTGGCTTCCAGGTTAAAAATTGCCAAGCCTGTCTTTGCATGTTTGGAACTATGATTTGTAAAAGACCAGTAATAAATAGTGCAAGTGATGCAAAACCTGCTTATTTTGCTTTCCCATGGAATGGAGGCAGGGTATGACAGATGTTCAAGGAATGCTCACTTTAAGAAAAAGAAAGTTGGTTTTATTTTCTGTTTTTGGCAATGTGAAGATGCTAGGGGCGACTCGGGAACTTCCCAATGCAGTGTGTTTCTGCAGTTCACCTTATTTAGCTAGCTGACGTGTGCAGCCTGCCTGCCTTGTTCAAAATCATAGACTTTTTAGAAGCTGAAGGGTCCTTGGAGTTCATCTTGTCAACATGAAGGTTTTCTCCCTGTTTATATTCTCATCACTGCTACAAAAATGTCTGCTCGGACAAAGCATCACATTTTGGGATTGGGATCGCAGCTTCTGCAAAGTCAGCTTCCCTTGTAACACACAGGTGTTACCTTCAAGACAAAGGCTGCTATTTCCAAGCGTATTTAGAAATAACGGCCACTGAAAGTAGACTGACTTATTTCTGATAACCTAGGCAAGGAGCTGACCTGCGAGATCCTTTATAGCAGGGGTAGCGAGCCTACGGTCCTCCGGAGGTTGTTGAACTCCCATAAGCCCCCACCAGCATGGCCAATAGTTAGCAATTGTGGGAGCTGCGGTCCAGCAACAAATAGCTGAGTTCTAAGAAGTACATTCAGGGGAGTGATTTCAGCTTCACCTCTGGTGATGATGAACTCAAGTGACTGGCCAGAACGATCGGATAAAGCTATAATACTTTCAGGAGATGAAGTTGCCTTCCATACCAAGTAGGATTGGGTCTTAGGTGGTAGCCTTTCGTAGCCAGCCACCTAAAACCTGAATACCCCAGGGTCTGAACCTGGGATCTTCCACAAGCAAGCCATATTATCTGCCACTGATCCCAAGGTAGGCAACCTGGTGCTCACCAGGTGCTGAAACTCCCATTGCATAGTACGGATGCTGGCCAGTGTTGGGTAGTGGTTACAGGGTTAGACTAGGACCTTGTAGACCAGGGTTCAAATCCATGGAGCTCACTAGATGGCCATAGGCCCCAGTCACTGCCTCTCAGCCGAACTGAGCACATGGGGTTGTTTCAGGGATTATTTTTTAAAAAGACCATTTTTAAATTAGCTTTTCAAACTTTATAAATTCTTTTAAACAACCATCAGAACATGTATCTCATATTAGTTGACTTCCCACCCACCCTTCCGTTTTGTTCTTTTCGTACCTTAGAAAGCTGCTATATTACTTACATTTTAGCCATTACATATGTTAATCATAAATGATTAAACAACCACTATCAGCTGCTATACTTTAAATCCTGCATAACCATGATATTTTTTGAAAATATTTCCATTCTTCAAGAATTTTTTTTTCATTCTGTTCTTTATTTATCACAGTTAAGTCTAGCCATCTCAGTATATTCAATCATCTTTGTTCACCATTCTTCTTTCGTTGGGACTTCATCTTTTTCCATTTTTAAGGGTTGTTTCAGGATTTAAAGGAGGTGTGGAAGCACCATGGACACTACTTTGAGCTCCTTGGAGAAGAAATTTGGGATGCAGATGCAGTTAATTAAATAAATAAGAGCTGCCTCAAGCACCCAGACGAAAGATCGAGATGCAAATGGAACGAATGGTTGTTATTTTGAAACAGGCTCCGTTAAGTTAATTCGTTGCCTGAAGAGAAAGAAGCCCATAGCACCCTTTTCCACACGGCCTTTCCAAATGAGATACCATTAGAAATGCAAGCAAACCTGCTATTAAGAAATTACGCTATTAATTGTATCCATTACTGCTTTCAACACTTCTTAGTTTTTCAGCGATGGTTTGCTTCCAGCAGGCGCTTTGAAGCAGAATGGTTGAGTTACGCACGTAAACCTCTCTCCTTCTCCCTCTTCTCCTTCTTCATCACTCATAGCTGAGTAAAACTGTCTTCCATTAATGGTGAGTCCGTAAGTGATTGTGGAGGCCAATTCTGGATCCACACATCCTTCCACAGTGGGGACATAGGTTTTCGGGCAGGATTTGATCACGGTGTGGATTTGCCAAGCGTGCCTTCCTCTTAGCACGTTTCTCCGTTTCATCCTGAGTTTGAGGATCTTCAAAGCCCATGACACCTTTGGCAAAGGCTGTTCTCCAACTGGAGCGCTTGCAGGCCAGTGTTTCCCAATTGTCGGTGTTTCTACTACATTTTTTTAGATTTGCCTTGAGAGAGTCTTTAAACCTCTTTTGTTGACCACCAGCATTACGCTTTCCATTTTAAAGTTCGGAATAAAATAGTTGCTCTACCCCTGTGTAAAAAGAAAGGAGGAGGCTGCTGCCTCAGGCAAGCCTAAAATGTCTTATCTTGCGGCCTTGAACATCGTCATGGGGATTAAAGCTTGGTTCAGATATTTATTTGGTTCCTGAATCGTCATACGAAAAGCCCCACTCAATCAGGTCAAAGGCCCATCTCATCCAATATCCTGTTCTCACAGTGGCCAACTAGGTGCCTATGGGAAACCCACAAGCAAGACCTGGGGCAACAGCCATCTCCCCACTTCTGATGCCCAGCAATTGTGTTCAGGGTCACGATCCCCCAACAGTGGTGGGAGGAGCACAGCCATCGTGGCTGGAGGCCATTGATAGCCTTAGCTTCCATGAGTTTGTCCTATCCTCTTTAAAGTCACTCATAACTACCATTGTTTTACGTAGGGGGGAAAATACCCCCTGGTATTTTTCTGGTGCACACAGAATGAGGCATGTCTCTTGGGGAAAGGGGTGGAACCCTGCTGGAACCCTGAACAGGAGCACTGCATGCTGCAACACATCGTTGCAGACCCCACCTATAAGCAGCAAACCAGCCAGAACAACTTCCTGCAAAACCAGCATTTGGGCCACTGTCTCCCTGTGGAGTTGCCATATTTTTGCCTGATTTTAGGTTGTCTGGGAACAAGGGCAGAGCACGGCTTTCTCCGTGTACTGAAGCCCACCCATGGAAAAGTTCAGCAGGCCTGCTGCTTTCTATTTTCTGTGTTTAGGATGTCTGTTAAGCACATGGTGTTCTAACAAGGGTTTGCGGGAGTGTGTGTGTGAGAGAAGGCAAATTCTATGCCAAACTTATCAGATAATTTATTTTAGAGCCTGCTGTTACAGAAGCTAGAATTGTCGTTTATCCTGGCTTTGGGGCAGCGGAGTTCATGCCCATGGTGGGCAGGACCAGGTGCAAAAGCAGGTGCAGCAAGGGATGTCCATGACGCAGGCTAGTTTCTACACCTTCTCTGTTTTCCATCCTGGAGATCAAGAGGCTTTCATAGACTTATAGAATTGGAAGGGACCCCAGGGGTCATCTACTCCAACCCCTTGCAATGCAGGAGCATCCATGACAGATGGCTGTCCAACCTCTGTTCAAGGCCACATTCCAGCCAGTCAAAAGCTTTTGAAGAGGGTGCAAAGCAGCTCTGGCGAGGGCGGTGGTTGGAGGGGGTACCGTATTTTTTGCCCTATAGGACGCACTTTTTCCCCTCCAAAAATGAAGGGGAAATGTGTGTGCGTCCTATGGGGCAAATGCAGGCTTTCACTGAAGCCTGGAGAGCGAGAGGGGTCGGTGCACACCGACCCCTCTCGCTCTCCAGGCTTCAGGAAGCTCTGCGCAACCCTTGGGAGACCGGCGCGAAGGCGCGCCAGTCTCCCAAGGGTTGCGCAGAGCTGCCTGCATTCCGAAGCCTGGGGCGCGCTGAAGAGCGCACCCCGAGCTTCTTGCAGCTCTCCGCAACCCTAGGGAGCCCGGCGCGACTTCCCGCCGGGCTCCCTAGGCTTGCGGATAGCAGCCTGTTCTGGGCCCTGGGGTCGGGGGAAGCTCGGACTTCCCCCGCCCCAGCCCCACGCCTGGGGGGGAAATAATAATTTCTTTCTTTCTTTCCCCCCCAAAGAATCTAGGTGCGCCCTATGGGCCGGTGCGCCCTATGGGGCAAAAAATATGGTATGTAATTTGGGGAGGGTGCTGAGAGCCTGGTGGAGAGATCTGGAGAGCTTGAGGTTCTCCACACCAGGTGTAGACAACACTGATATAGAGGGACCAGCTGCCCAGCTTGGCGAGAGGCAACGTTGTGGTTCCTCTGTTGCTGTAAAATCAAACTGTATTCAAAACAGCCGTGTTTCTTAGGGTTTGAATCAGGATTGCTGATGGTTTCATGCCTTGATACTGTGGCAGGTGTTGAGTAGGATGTTTGGGATGTCATGAAACATATAAGGTTTTCCATCGATCTGTCGAGAGAGATGTTCTCTCAGCTGGCAGCTTGACCCTTCTCCTCCCGCTTTTCCAACTTGCTTCCTGGATCTGATGGAAAAGTGTTTGGGGTAGGGGCTGGGGATGGAGTTTGCAAACAAGCACTTATTTCCCAACATCTGGTGCTGTGAAGATGTTGAGACTGCAGCTTTCCTCAGACCCTGCCAGCATAGCCAGAAAAACACCTGGAGGGCAGCACCTGTCCCTGAAGGGACAATGGAGGGCAGCACCTGTGCCTTTCTGAAGAACCGACTTGGTCCCAGGGCACTGCGTAAGGTTGATATTTTTTTCCCCCTCCAGTGTGGTGGGTAACAGGCAGAAGCTGTTCAAAAAACCCATCTTAAGTGCTTGGAAGTGAGTAGCCGCCATGTTTTAAAAGGTTAACCTGCGCATTGGCCCCATTAAGTACATAGGATGGCTGTGATGCTGCAGAAGATTAGGTAGAATCTTGGTGTGTGGATGAATGGCAGCCTTGCTCAACCTGGTACCCTCCAAACATTGCTGGACTATAACCCCCTAGCAGTGTTAGAAATTAGACAGGTGACCAAGCGCATTTTGCTACTGGCGCAGGTCCAGTTGCTACCATGTGGAGATCTCTGAATGCCAGGTTGGTGACTGGCATCTCCATCTGGCTGGAGCAGGTAAGAAGAAGAGCTTATTTATTGCATTTATTGTTGTTGTTTAGTCGTCTCCGACTCTTCGTGCCCCCATGGACCAGAGCACGCCAGGCACTCCTGTCTTCCACTGCCTCCTGCAGTTTGGTCAAACTCATGCTGGTAATTTCGAGAACAATGTCCAACCATCTCGTCCTCTGTCGCCCCTTCTCCTTGTGCCCTCCATCTTTCCCAACATCAGGGTCTTTTCCAGGGAGTCTTCTCTTCTCATGAGGTGGCCAAAGTATTGGAGCCTCAGCTTCAGGATCTGTCCTTCCAGTGAGCACTCAGGGCTGATTTCCTTCAGAATGGATAGGTTTGATCTTCTTGCAGTCCATGGGACTCTCAAGAGTCTCCTCCAGTACCGTAATTCAAAAGCATCAATTCTTCGGCGTTCAATTGCATTTATAGCCCACCTTTTTTCCAAGGAGTACGATTCACACACACCCCTCCTCAGTTAATCCCTACAACAACCCTGTGAGGCAGGTTAAGAGGCTGCGACTGGCCCAAGGTCACCTAATGAGCTTCATGACTGAGTGGGGATTTGATCTCCCAAGTCCTAGTCTAGGCATAGGCAAACTCTGGCCCTCTAGATGTTTGGGACTACAATTCTCATCATCCCTGACCACTGGTCCTGTTAGCTAGGGATGATGGGAATTGTAGTCCCAAACATCTGGAGGGCCGGAGTTTGCCTATGCCTGTCCTAGTCTGACATTCCAACCGCTACACCACACTGGCTTCCTAGAGTCAGTGCTGCTATGGGGCAGCTCTATAAATTAAGTAGGTAAGTAAATATGGGGAAAGGAAAATGTCACCTAGAGAAGGATCTGAATTGTTTTCCTTGAAGCTTGTATTTGTTTTATTCTGGATTGTATTATTTGATGTTTTAATGTGTTGTAAACTGCTTTGAGATTTTTTTCTTTAAAATATAAAGCGGCATAGAAATGATATACCCGTATATACTCGAGTATAAGCCAACCCGAATATAAGCCGAGGCACCTAATTTTACCACAAAAAACTGGGAAAACTTATTGACTCGAGTATAAGCCGGTTCACCACACCACAAACCTCCTGGTGGGCCGGAGTGTGGCAGAGGGGGCTTCTCTCTCCCCCCCCAGCCCCTCCCATCCCCCTGCCTACCTAGGGTGCTGCCGAGAGGCAGAGGTTGGTGGCGGCAGTGACTGAGGAAGAACAAGCAGCCCGAAATTGCCGCTTTTAGGCTGCTCGTTTCTCCTCTGCCGCCGCCAACAGCGGCAAAGGTGGAGGAGGAGGAAGGAGCAGCCCGAAAGGGACCCTCAGTCGAGTATAAGCCGAGGGGGGCTTTTTCAGCATTAAAAATGTGCTGAAAAAATCGGCTTATACACGAGTATATACGGTATATATATAAAATTGCAAATTCCACAGGAAAAAAGAGATGCCTGGACATTCCATTGTGGCAACCATAACCCAGGTTTAAGGTGCCATTTGTTGATATACCTGAGATACCTGAGTTTCTAACACTGCCTCCTAGCTAGGGCTGATGGGAGTTGTGGTCCTGAACATTGGGAGCCCCCCTTAGTTGAGGAAGCTTGATGTACGGAATGGTGCACAGACTTTGAACTGCAATTTGTCAGGCTTGGGCTGCAAGTCTGTCTCAGCAGTCTCCAGCCTGCCGTGAGCATATTTCATCTACGACCCAGAGTCTCTCAAGTACCAAATTGGCAGTTCATCATCACACATTTGCAAACTGGATATGCTGCTGCCTTAGGACCGTTTCCCTGCAGGAGGTATCCTGGAATGAGTCGGTTGTGGAAGTGGTGGTTCTGTCCTCTGAAACGGCTTACACAAAATGGGAGAAGTCCTTTGTAATAAGCACAGGTGCTTTTGTTGTTTCCTAGGTGAATGGAAAAGGTTCTTTGTGGTGTGTGGACCCAGAATATAAACCGAACCTAATACAAGCCCTGAAGAAGCAGCCTTTCCCCTCTGCCTTTTTTTATACCCCACCAGCATCACCACTGAGGTAGGACTCTTGTTGCTCTAAACACAGTGCAATCTGGGACGGGTGGTTGGTGGAATGCAGATTTCCGTCTAGATCAGTGTTGTCCGCAGGTGGTGATACATTTTTTTTGAAAAAAATAGAACATTAGTTTTGGTTTTGGTAAGTCTAGAAAAGTCAGCCATAGCTTAGTGTTGAGAAGGTCCTAGTTCATCTCCAGACTCCCACACCCTTCTCCAAACATTGTAGCCCTGCAAAGCCATTGCCAGCCAAGATCAGGCAATGGTGGGATGGCTCTGAGTAGGAGCAGAGGAGAGATTCGATTCAGTTCTCATTGAACGGCGAACTTGCGCAGTCTGCCCTTTGTGAAACAAGGCATGAAGCGAAACACAGCCACCCTTCAAAATTGGCACTTCTGTGAATTTTGCGGTGCATTTCTCCAGGCAAGCAGAGCCATAGAATTGTAGAGTGGGAAGGGACCCTGAGGGTCATTTAGTCCAACCCCCTACGAGGCAGGAATATCAACTAAAACAGATGACCATCCAACCTCTGAAATGTGTACAAAAATGCTTATACTGGGGTAAAGTGTGTCTGCTGGAATATTAACGTATTGATGGGAAGAGCGTCCAAGCACACATATTAGAGAAAATAGTAAAAAAAGAAGAGGTGTATATCAGGCAAAAATTATATCTATATAAAATGGGAGAAACGTTGCACTGAAACACTGATGAATTTTCATGAGGACTCTTCTATTTTTAAAAAAGTGCAAACTGATTTGAACATATGAAGACATATGAAGAAGCTTAGGACTAGAAAAAATGAGAAACACACACACAGAGAAAATAAGACTTAGCTCAGTCTAAGATAGCTTCACATGTTGACCACCTTCTTTGGATTATCCTTGATATTCTGCTTGAATATAGGAAGCATCTTTTTAAAAAAACAACAGCAACAGCTGAATGTTTGTGTTAGCTGAGAGAGACTTACTGGAATCTATATCCCAGTGGAACGTCTTGATTAAATGTTATGGGCAGTTTGCATTTGATATCCCTTCTCTGATAGAAAGCATACAGGAGCAGAATGGGTAGGAAGCCATTTTTGGCAATTCCTTCTCCTCCCCCCACTTTCTGCAGCTCATCCCCTCCCGGTCAGCTCTGAAGGCTCACCACAAAACCTAAAACTAAGGAACTGAGAACAAATTATAAAGATCAAGAGTAGCCAACATGGTGGTCTTCAGATGTTGCTGAATTGCACCTTCCATCATCCCTGACCAACAGGGCACATTGGCCGGAGTTGGTGGGAGCTGGAGACTATCAACACCTGAAGACCTCCATGTTGGCTGCCTCTGATAAAGAGATCGTATAGATTTTAACTAGGCTTGCTTCCAAGTAAGTGTTTTGAAGATTGTAGTTGCAAGCTAAAATTAATTTTCTGATCGCATTTGGGTTATGCAGAACTTGTTTTTTTGCGTGGGAGAGATTGGGGGTATTTATGCTCCCAGTTTAGAAGATGAGCCAACTGTGCCTGATAGAAAGCAAATGAACTTGTGGTGGGAGAAAATGGAGCTCATAGCTGGCTCTTAGCCCAGGTCACCACCGCCAGCCTACGGTAGAAACAGTTTGCCCGCTGCAAACACAGGAATGCCTTTCAGCCAAGGCTGCCCCTTGATGACGTGCAGTGAGGAGAAATCCATTCCAGCAACGAATCCAACGGAGAAAATATCAATTGGTGTTTTACGCAAAACTGACGCTCTGCCCAATTAACGAAAGAGT
This sequence comes from Podarcis filfolensis, assembly GCF_964270895.1. Lineage (NCBI taxonomy): Eukaryota > Metazoa > Chordata > Lepidosauria > Squamata > Lacertidae > Podarcis > Podarcis filfolensis. Next base: position 107,081,671 of record NC_139606.1, read on the forward strand.
TAGATGCGCTCTAAAAATCGACACAACTAATCAACTTTAGGAGAAATCTTTAACCTGACCAAGATGGAAAGGCCTTCCTGGCAAAGTGCCAAGGCTGAAATGAAATTTTGGGAGTCCCTTAACAACAAAAAGTCAAGCCTGTATCCATGTCTGGCATGAACTGAAAAACAGCTGATGTGCTTTGCTTTTGTTTTTCTTTCTGCCAGAAGCATTGCATATGTAGGAGCACAGAGATCGGAGCTTGGTAGCTCCCAAGGGTGGCTGGACCCTTTGGGATTGGTAGAGTGGAAGGCAGAGAGGACAACAGTCGCTTGAGAAGAGCCTCCCGTTGACTGGTTGCAAGTAGACTGAAGTTGGTGGGCCACAGGTGTTAAATGCTGACAAGATCTCACTCCTCTTTGCAGTTGTGCTGCAGCTTTCTGCACTAACTGCAGATTCCGGATCAGGCACAAAGGAGGGCCCACAGAGAGCGCATTGCATTAATCCAGCCTTGAAGTAACCTATGCATGAGCGACTGTGGCCAGGCTTTCCACTCAAACATGGCTGCAGGACTGCAGCCTGTGTTTTGAATGTGAACGGTAGTGTCATAACTAGAAGATGTCTTGCCAGTTTTTGTTTGGATATTCCAGGGCCCAAGACAGACTTCCTGTTACAGACAGAATGTCAGGTGGGGATGGAGGAGAAACTCGATTCAATTCGCATGTGAAACAGTTCGCATATGTAACTTGTAGCTTTTTAAACAAGACAACAATCCGAAACATGGCCATCCTTCAAAATTGGCACTTCTCTGAATTTTGCAGGGCCAAACAGTGTTTACAAAAATGCATAGGCTGGGCTAAAAATGAAAACAACATGCAAAAGATGCATTACCTGAAGGAAAATTGCTTTGCAAAAATGTGTATGTTAGTGGTAAAATTGCATATGAAAATGTTTGTGTTAGGAGAAATTTGCCCTAAAAATGTGGATGAATTTTCACAAGGACTTTAAAAAGAAAATTCTACACTGCTGTAGAAACATGGGGAACTGAAATTGGCAGATTTGCTGTTCTGTCGTGTCAAACTGGCTGCCCTTCATTAGGTTAACAAATACTGCTGCTGAGGAGACGAGGTCCTTTTAAAATCATCAGGGCAGCTAAAAGTTCTGCAGTGTTGTCCCTGAGGTAGATTATGTGCACCACTGCAGGAAGGACGCATGACTTCCAGTCCCCTTTTCCCAAAATAGACCAGAGCGCAGTAGAAATTCTCGCCAGGAGGGCTCCTGTTAACAGATGCTTGTTTCAGACTTTATTCTCCAACTCACTTAGGGAAAATCATCTTTAAAGGAACACACACACACACACACACACACACAGAGAGAGAGAGAGAGAGAGAGAGAGAGAGAGGAGAGAGAGAGAGCATTCTTTACAAAGACGGCTTTAAAAATATGTGGTGGTGTTTGGCTTGAGAACACTTCCCACACACTTTAGAACAGGATTTGCAAGGCCTGTGCTGGAGCTCAGTGTTTGCGGCCCTGGAGTAAAGCCAGATCTAGAGACTGGGGTTTAAAACAAGACAGGAAGAAATGCCAAGGGAAACTCTGTTTCTGAGAAAGAAATGGCAGGGCACGAGGACGCAGGATCAGGATAAAAAGCACAAAACGGTTACTCATTAACGGAGGTTCTAGTCCTCAGGATTATGGAAACCTGAAGGTGGAATCCAGGAACGTAGTAAGTTGCCTTAGACCACTTCAAACTATTTGCCCAAGTAGCCCAGTATTATCTCACTGGAAGTGGCACTTCGTGATCTTAGGCAGAAGTTTTTTCACATCACGTGTAACAGGAGATGCCAGGGTTGGAACCCAAGACATTCTGCAGCCAGAGTATTGCCCATCACTGAACTCTGTCCCCAATGGTGCAGAAACGTTTTGGTCTGGCAGGCCAGATCTTTATATCCCAACACCCCACCAGCTAGTTCTGACAGATGGGCAGGACAACTCACTTGTCAATCATCTGATATGATATCAGGTGCTCAACAGGTCCCACCAAGTGTGATTGAAATCCCTGTGCACTAGTTGATGGGCAGGAGGTTTGATCCTGTTTTCTGCACCAACTGTGCCTCTGCCTGCCCCACACATATAGGGCATCAGGTGTGCTACAGCTGGGTGTGGTTTGGGGGAAATGGTCTGATAGGCCAAATGGGGACTGTTTCACACATTCCACAGCGGCCAGCCAGGGTTTTTAATCAAGTGTCTTCTCAAAGGGATTTGCAGTCAATCTCCTGATGAGCAAGCAATTATGATAGAGGTGTGTTTTCAGACACCTCCGTCTTGCTCACACTGTCAGTGTTTAGATATAAGCTCCCTTCCACAACTTATTAGTTTCACGTCTTTGAAAAGTAAGTCTGAATAGGCTCTCAGTCTGTGGCAAGCTGTCAAATGTGGCAGTGGGTTTAGATGCAGTCCCTTTATTTCTGTTTTCTTGAGTTCAGTAGCAAAAATGCCAGTTGCAGATATAATATAATAGGCAAGCTAAGCAGTTTTTGACTTTGTTAACTAAATGCCCGCAAAAGAAACCTGTTAGATCACTTTCCGGGACATCAGAAAATGTTCGGCGGCAAGGCACCCTAGGGATTTGCATAGGGAAACCTCCCAACTCAAATCTTCTCCAGATCACCCACATCACAGATTAGGTCAGCTCTGTAGTACACCAGGTTTAAAACTTACACCAGGCCAGCAGTCCTTGTTGACATCACTTCTGGTACAGGAGAGATCCTGCCATTTTGAAATCATTGAAGGGGCAAATATGGCTAGACTAAGTGAATTCTTTCTTGGTTCAGCACAGTCTCTAAACCTTCTTTCTCCTCTCTTCCAGTGGTTCACCTTCTCCTCACTACTTAACCTCAGTTTTGAAACAGAATCAGGGTCGATCTATCAAAGGTAAGTTGTGCTATCCATTGTCCATCTTTTAGCTCTCCTTTGGGTGGCTTTATAGACGCAGTCTGTGGCCTGGTATACATGTTGTGGCCAAATTATGGTTTGGTCATCATGAACAACAAATTCCTTCCTGCACTTCCTGGCTTGGGGATTTGAGCACATGGGGAGAGGCAGAAACGCACAAACCCAAAGGCTGTTCACAATGGCCAAACTATAATTTGGCCACAACATTCGTACTGGATCACAAATCACGCAACCTGTGGCCATCACAAACGTATCAGTTTGCATCCCAAACCATGGCCTAAACCTGTAGATGTGGTTTAGTTGCAGCATCTGAACTCGGCTTGGTTGTTTCCGGAAGTTCTGTTAAAAGTCTTCTCTCTTGACATTTTCAATTCTAGTTTCTTGGACCAGTCTAAGGTCTCATCTGCACTATCCATTTTAAAGCAGCTCTTTACAACTTTCAACAGTCATCTCTTGCCCCAAAGCATCCTGGGAAGTGTAGTTTGTGGAGGATGTCTATTCCTGTGAGAGCCCCATTCCTATCACAGAGCTACAATTCTCAGAGTGGTTTAACAGTCAATCCCTCTTCCCTGGGTACTCTGGGAAATGTAGTTCTGTGAGGAGAATAAGGATCTCCTAACAGCTCCCAATCCCCACAACAAAGTAGAGTACCTGGAATTCTTTGGGGGAAGCCATGACTGTTTAGAGTGGTTCAATACTGTTTTGAATACATAGTGCAGATGGGGCCTTAAATCACCAATTTCATCTGAACTTTAGTCTCGATTCCATCTTCTTTTTTAACAGCTGCATTTGCAATCAGGACTCCTCTAAATCTTAAATTGTTTTTTCCATTTATCATTCAGATGTTTTTCAGCATCTCAGCTTGTCTTCCCTTTTCACCTTCTCGATTCTCACCCCTCCCTGCCAGCCCCAGCACTTGTTTTGCTTCAGTGATTGTCTGGCTATTCCTTCCAACTTTGTAATTGATTAAGCACTTGGAGGAGATTGGGGCGCTGAACAAGATCTGTGTTGATCCATTTTTAAATTGGTTGTTGCAACAATGTGATCTAGAGGACCAGGGTGCCTATCAGGGAAGGCCACAACTTTTAGACCCTTAGCTTAGAGGTGTGTTAAGAAGGGATGTGGTGCAGGTATATAAAATGATTCATGCTCTGGAGAAAAACGTTTTTCTCCCTCTCTCATAACGCTAGAACACATGGGCATCCAATGACGTTGAATGTTGGAAGATTCCGAACAGACAAAAGAAAGTAGTTTTTCTTGCAGTGCGTAGTTAAAGGAGAGAATTTGCTGCTACAGGATGCAGTGATAGCTTTAAATGAGGATTACACAAATGCATGGATGATAATAATAATAATAGTAAATTTATTTGTACCCTGCCCATCTGACTGGGTTGCCCCGGGCACTCTGGGTGGCTTCCCATATATATATAAAAGAAAAAAAATTAAACATTAAAAAGCTTCCCTCTATAGGGGAAGAATAGAATCATAGAATTGTAGAGTTGGAAGGGACCCCAAGGGTCATCTAGTCCAACCCCCTGCAATGCAGGAATCTCAGCTAAAGCATCCGTGACAGATGGCCACCCAACCGCTGCTTAAAAACCTCCAAGGAAGGAGAGTCCACCACCTCCACTGTCAAACAGCTCTTACTGTCAGAAAGCTCTTCCTGATGTTTAGTCAGAATATCCTTTCCCGCAGCTTAAAGCCAATGGTTCGAGTCCTGCCCTCTAGAGCAGGAGAAGACATAGCCGGTATGGCTATGTTTCACTGCCTCCCCTGTCAGAGGCAGTATACTTCTGAATGCCAGTTGCTGAGAATCACAAGCAGGAATTGCAGGCATCCCATGGGCATGTGGTTGGCCAATACGAAGATAGGATGCTGCATTGGGTGGGCGGGAAGGGCTTGGCAATTGCTTGGCTCTGAAGCTCACTAGGTATCCTTGGTCGAAGACACTTTCCTTACTTCTCTTCCTGAACCATGGGTAGGCAGACTAAGGCCTGGGGCTGGATCCGGCCCAATCGCCTTCTAAATCCGGCCCGCAGATGGTCTGGGAATCAATGTGTTTTTACATGAGTAGAATGTATGCTTTTATTTAAAATGCATCTCTGAGTTATTTGTGGGGCATAGGAATTCGTTCATTCCCCCCCCCCAAAATATAGTTTGCCCCCCCCCCAAGGTCTGAGGAACAGTGGACCGGCCCATGGCTGAAAAAGTTTGCTGACCCCTGTCCTAAAAATGAAACGTGTTTTTAAAAGCATGGTCATGTTTCATTCCTCTAGATGAAACCTAATGGGAGGCAATTTCTTTTTCCTTTTCCAGACTCTGATATTGATGCTGCTACTGCCATGATGCTCTTGAATACTTCCATTGAAGAAGGCATTTTAGATTGTAAGTAAAAATAAGTTTTTGCTGCCTTTCTGTTTCTCAGTGCTGCTGCTGTATTAAATCCCTTTTCAAATGTAAAATTTTAGTTAGAGCAGCTGATGGTTTCACACAAAACACTTGAGGCCATTTATTTCTGGTTTGTTTGTTTGTTTTAAAAAGCTCTCCTTTAGAATATTGATTTGCGACATGAAATGAAATAATGTGCTAGAAGCCTCTTTTCCAACCCTTTGCTGGGCTTTTGTCCTGCAGCAATGCCCTGGAAATATTCCCTGTAATACTCCTCCTACCTGTCACCGTTCAAAGATGTTCCTCACTTCTCCTCTTGGCTCTGCAGACAGGCCTTTTCTCCCTGCCTTTTCACCCTAGGTTGGCTAGTTCAAGTAGGCCCAGCAAGTCTTGGGTCACTGTGCCTCTCCTCCTGCCTCTCAGGTCTTCCTCCTCCTTCCTCCACAACCCTCTCCTTCAGCTTCTTTCTTCTTCTGGCTCTCTGCTGACCAGTGCTGGGCTATATATACACTCCTCTGGCCCAACCCCAGCCAATCATGCAGTGTAACTGAAAATTCTAAACCTGCACCCACCAATCAAAAGACGCACGCCTTCTATCCTTCATTTGCATTCTGAGAATTCAAACGCCAACCCTTCCTCACAGCTGTCAGTTAAGGCCCTGTTCAGCCACAGCTAAACCAACTGTCGTCGGACCAGACAGAAAACTTCCCACATAAATGTACATTCCGAATCAAATGTTTGGAATGCCTTACACAATGCATGGGATTTCTCAACAACAGGGTCCAATAAATTTTGAAGGGCACCATGGTGACTATTATTAATATATTTGCGTACTGCCCTTCATCTGTAGATATCGGAGCAGTTCGTGACATAAAAATACAAAAAACACAAATCAATAAGCCGCCCCGCCCCCGCTCTTGCCTTAGATTGTTCCAAGTGCACCAGTTTCTGGTGTCTTTAAATTTATTTATTATTTTTAATGATTTTATTGATAAATCAGGACAACAACAAAAAGAAGAATATATATAATATCAATAAAAAGATATTAGAAATTAGATAATGACAATAAAAGTTACAAAAGTAATTAAATTTATTTATTATGCCTGTTTGTTATGGGACGTGGGTGGCGCTGTGGTCTAAACCACTGAGCCTCTGGGCTTGCCGATCAGAAGGTCAGCGGTTCAAATCCCCACGATGGGGTGCGCGCCCGTTGCTCGGTCCCTGCTCCTGCCAACCTAGCAGTTCGAAAGCACATCAAAGTGCAAGTAGATAAATAGGTACTGCTCCGGTGGGAAGGTAAAGGGCGTTTCCGCGTGCTGCTCTGGTTTCACCAGAAGCAGCTTAGTCATGCTGGCCACATGACCGGGAAAAACTGTCTGTGGACAAATGTCGGCTCCCTCTGCCTATAGAGTGAGATGAGCGCCGCAACCCCAGAATCTTCTGCAACTGGGCTTAACTGCCATGGGTCCTTTACCTTTTTATATCTGTTTGTTAAACTTACAGCATGTCCTTCCTTTGAAAGCAGCCCAGAGCACCAAACACATCTGTAATAAAAACACAATTAGAAATAAAGTGAAGACGTATTTAAAGAAGGTTTTTGGCATCTAAAAACAACAGATCGTAACAAAATCATGTGTCTGGACAGGCCTGCCAAAACAGAAAAGTTTTCAGCAGGGGTCTAAATCAGCATTTCCCAAAGTGCGTGGTCCTGCCCCCCCCCAGGGGTGGCGGGATTGTCTGGGGTGTGCTAAGGGGTCACAGAGGCGGCGGCAGGGGGGGCACTGGAGGTGTAAATACCGGTAACTATCAGACTTTGGAAAGCTGGTATCACTGGATCAAATTCACCCAATTTTAAAAAATAATTAAATCACTGCACATAGTTTTAACTGGATTTTGGATAAATGTGCCATTAATGGTTACTGTTTTGAATTTTATCGCATTGTTATTTTCCTTTGTGGGTTGTGGAAACCGCTATTCTGAATAATGCTTTTTGTAGGGTACGGGGTAATAGGGATGAGTTAATGGAGTTAAGTGGCCCAGAAATCTTTGGGAACCTCAGGTCTAAAAGATGGTGCTTGCCGAACGCTGGTATTGGAAACCTGACCCCTTTCATGGAATCATAGAATTGTAGAGTTGGAAGCGACCCTGAGGGTCATCTAGTCCAACCCACCCTCCCCCCGCAATGCAGGAATCTCAGCTAAAGCATCCATGACAGATGGTCATCCAATCTCTATTTAAAAACCTCCAAGAAAGGAGAGTCCACCACCTCTCGTGGGAGTCCGTTCCACTGCCGAACAGCTCTTACTGTCAGACAGTTTTTCCTGATGATTAGTCGGAATCTCCTTTCTTGTCGCTTGAAGCTGTTGGTTCGAGTTCTACCTTCCAGAGCAGGAGAAAACAAGCTTGCTCTCTCTTCCATGGGAAAGCCCTTAAGATATTTGAAGGTGGCTTTCGTTATCTCCTCTTTTCCAGGCTAAACATAGCCAGCTGCAGAAAAGCCCACCCAAAACATCTGGAGGGCATCAGGGTGGGGTGGGGAGGCGAGGCACTGATCCCTCCCGCTTCTGACAAGACTCTTTATTTTCCTCAGGTAAGAAGCCGCAGCCTCTCAAGCTGTCCAAGAAAAGGAATTACGTCAGCACGTTCCAAAGCCACGGCAAGTCAAGTCCCGGGGGGAGCGATTTCCCCGTCCCCAACATTGACCCCAACGAGGACCACAACTACAGTGCCAGCAGCGTGGCCTCGCAGCGCTGCGTGTCGCCCTCGAGTGTGTCTTCCCTGTCGTCCGTCGACGAGGTCTACGAGTTTGTCTCCGAAGCCAGCCGGGTGGGGAGCGAGGGCAGCGAAGGGTTCCACAGCGAGGTGGACACGGACGGAGACGACCGCGAAGAGGACGATGACGACGACCCCCTGGCCGATAGCGGCTACACCTCGCAGCCGTGCCTCGCCACCTCGGACAAGGCCCAGCCTCGCAAGAAAGCCCTGGAGGAGCTGTGCCTAGAAATCGACGAGGAACTGAAAGAGGCGGCCGGGTCTCTGCTTCATCTAGCCGGGATTAGCCCCTGTCTAGGCTCCCTCATAAGTACTGCAAAGACCAATAGCCAGAAACGAAGGAGAAGGAACGACGTCACAGCCTGAGAAGTGTGTTTGGGGACGGGGCGGGGGGGGGAGAAGATACGTCTATCAATAGAGATAAATGCATATTTTATTTTTTAGCGTGGCAATACTCCTCTACTTTTTACCCTTCACAAGGGAGATCAAAGCCATAAAAGGACTTTTTGTTCATGTATTTTTATTTTCACAGATTATAGTTTTGCAATTTGTTTCTTTTTCTAATTGCAAAAGCGGTGGTTTTGAAGCATTGAAGAGCGGATTACAATTGTGCAAAACAGGTGGGACGGGGGCAAAACAAACCAACCAACAAACCAACACAGCAGTTCCTTCTCCCTGGTAATTTTAGCAAAGTTGAATATTTGAGTTTATTGGAGGAGTGGGTGCCAGTATCTCTATCATCTCATACCTTGTACGTCTCTTTGGGTTTGGAACCTGGGGGCTTCATTTGACCTGTCTGAGTTCATCAGGCTCTGCGCAGAGAACAGGGCAGCCAATCAGATGTTGGGAGCTGAACTGCAGCTCCCTTCTGCCCTCCCCATTGGCTGTGCTGGCAGGGGTTGATGGGAGTTGTAGTCCAACAGCATCTAGAGGGCCACACATGCCCCATTTCCTCCAATGGGAGTGAAGAATTGTGCCTTGCTTCCTGGCGCACCTGTTCCGCAGCGAGGCCTGGTGTTTGTATGTTATGGCGCATAAAGTCCAATGTGTAGTCTGTCTTTCTCTAATTTTTCGGGGAGAGGGTGGAGTGGATGCAGTGCCTGCAATGAACTCTACACATGTAGTTCTCAGCCTGCATAATTTTTGGCCCTCAAAGATCAGTCGGTGGAGAACAAGTGGGAAAAGGCTACATGGACTGTCTCCTGTTCCAGACTGACATGCAATTCACAAATCCCAGGTGGGACTGAAAGTGGAGGGAGGTACATTGGGAGCAGGAGAACAAGCAGGTGCAATCCTGCCCCCTCTCTCTGTGCCCACGGGCTCCTACCTCTCTCGGTTCTAGACCAGGGGTAGTCAACATGGTGCTCTTCCAGTTTTGTATTCCATCTTCCACCCTTCTTGATCAATGTCCATGCTGGTTGGGGCTGATGGGACTTGGGAGTCCAGCAAGAATGGAAGGGCATGGAGTTGACTATCCTTGATCTGGTTCTGACACCTTCACGTGTTCTGATTTAAGTATTTGCAAACGCAGGATAAGGTCTACCAGCTTTCAGCTTGGCTTCCGTTGTTGCATAATTGTCTCATGTGCAAGTCGAGGGTCTGGAATAACCTGAATACTAGACAACTGCCATGGTGGGTCAGTTACCGATTGACTGATGTCTGCAGTGATAACACAGGGAGGGTGTTGGGAATGCAACATGTAAACGTGGATGTTTTTGAGACTCTAATCTTGAAGGGTTAATCTCCACTCTTGTTTTCACCTTCCTTGGAACAGCACAAAGTAAGGAGCTGGTTCCTTTTCTTGTCTTTCTTTCTTTCTTATATTTTATTATTATATTTTAGATCTTCAGCGCACACTTTTATTAGCAAACCCAATGTTCTTTTGGTCTCGATAGCCAGATTGAGTGAAAAATGTTGACTGCTAAAATTGTAAATGGCTGTTGCACAGAGAACTTGTAGTTACATGTTCAGGTGAAGCATAATGAAATGGGTTTCTTTCTTTTCTTTTTAAGGTTACAGTGGTTGATGCTGGCCTACTTCTCACTGAGGAGAAAAGCTTGTTCTGGACTGGACCATTTTAGGCTACAGGTGAGGGCACACACAACTGATTACTGTTCTGCATGAAGCAGAAAATCTCAAATAGAAAACTAGGTGTCCAGGGGAAGGACTCTAGCCTGGCTTTCTTCCTGACATCAAGTTCTTTTAAATGTAAAAATCATTCAAATCGCCGTGCAGCTTTACACTGTGTGAGCCCCCACCTGCAGTCAGAAGCAGAACTGTACAAACAGAGCTGGCAGCCTCAGTGAGGACTAGGTTCTTGAATGCATTCTTACTCCACTTGGAAAACTGACCTTTTTTCCTTCTCTTCTACTGTGTGCTTCAGTTTTGCACTGTATTAACCTAGCATCCCTCAAGAAGACAGTATATAATACGCAGCCTTAAAGGGCACCATTTTTTAACGTGTGCGCGGGCAGAGTTACGCTCCCTCCTTAAGACTCTGAGAGGAGCTTAGGAAATGCCTGCAGTTGATGGTTAGCCATCCGTCCCATCTTCCTTGGGGAGCAGTGACCGTTGGAGCGAAATCCTGACTCCTGTTAAAATCAGCGGGAATTTTGCCATGGTTCGTGCAGCCAGAATGGCACCTTTCTTTTTATCCGTTATCGCAGCAATAATATCCCCTCCCTTGTCAAGTGTCAAGGAAGCCCAAGAGCTCTGTGCTTGCTCTTCCGCCAACACAGTATTCTAGCGCGTGCTTAAAGTGTAATGTGGGAATGGTAAAGATGCGCCTGTGAAGCCCTGAGTGCGGGCTAAGTCCAGGTAATGATCCAGACACCTTCCATCTTCCGACACAGCCCTTTCTGTGCGATGACATATGCCTCGTGCATGGACTTCCACGGGAAACTTTTGTGTATTTTACCATTCCCACGAACCATGACACAGGGTGTTTGTGTCCTCCTGGGTCTTCTGTGGTGGCTGCTGTGTTGTTTGGCTGCTGTTAGGCAGATGGAGGCATCGTTGCCTGAATGGTGCGGCCAGTCTGCCATCCAGGGGCAGGTGTGTAGTCCAGTCTAGACCTTTTGCTGTTCCTGGCACTTGTTATGATGAGTTTGGGAGATGGAGGGAAGGACCCACATGTATCACCGAGGGGGGTGGGATGGATCCCGCACCCATGTCCTGTTGGGAAATGGCCCTGACTGGAGTGAAATAGTAGCCTGGGAATGGATTGTCACAGTGCCACTGGAAAGATCTCCCATGTCAGTCCCGTCTGAGTCTCTCCAGGGAGGCACAGCCAAGCTCTTACCCCACTCCTGTTCCTTTCGGTCGATGCTTGTGCAGGAAACATTTCCGCGAAGTGCGCCCTGTGGTTCTGAGAACCCCTTGAGCATTCTTTTGCAATGATCAAAGCATTAGCGTAGCTCATTCTGCCTGGCATGGAAGGTCAGCTTGAAGTGCCATTTTTTAATTTGTTTCCGAGTGTTGAGCAGTCACGAGCAGCTGGTTAAGCAAACCTCGCCTCCCCATTAGCAAAATGCTTCCAGGTTGGCAGAGAATGAAGGCGGGAAGCTAAACTTCTATTAATGGTGCAGAGCTTCTCCGGCTCCTTGGTGACTAAGCCAGAGGTGGTCAAGAGTTCTGATTTCACTGCCTCTTCATGAACGCAAGCCGCCTTATACACCTGGTATAAACTCTGCCAGCTTAATAATTCTTAAAAACATTCTGCAGACACACACACACCCCAGTATCCCTCACGCCTTCCATATGTCTTGGGCTACCAGTTCCATTGCTCCTGACCATTGGCCATATTGGGTGTGGCTGATGGGAACTGGAGCTCAGCAAGATCCAGAAAACATCCTATTGGCTACCCTTGCTGTAGACTTTCAATGCCTTGGGCTGGGATCCAGTGAACCCAAACCAGGCTTTCTCCCAGCTCTGGACCTTGACGTGGTTTGCTGGATCCTAACTACTCTCAACTGCATAACCTGGTCAAGAGATTCTCCCAGTGTAGGCCTTACGTTTGCAAGGATTTATGTAGCATTCCACCCCCTCCCAGAATTTCAGAGGAAATCTTTCGTTCAAATGGTAGTAAACTGTAAATGGCTCTTGCTCTGTAATCATGTTGCTAGTTTCTAGACAAAAAAAGTCTCTAATGCATGGGTGTTTGCACGCTCTCACCTGTTTGTATACCACTTTCTCTGATGTAAAAGTCTATAAACACCAATGGTGCCCATCGTGTATGTTGCCTGCTGCTTCTCTTCTCCCCAGAGGTTCTGATGGATTGGCCAAAACAATCTTCTTGCTGAAAAGCCCTTTTAGAGACGTTTCCTGTGTCACTGTTTTGCTTCCCAGAACTTCACGGCAACAAGTCAAACATGGGAAGGGTTTACAAGTGGGTCTACCTGCAAGTCAGACATGATGCTTTGTGATTCATTTCTTTTTAAAAGTTTATAGGTTTTAAAAAGAAATTGAATACTCTCAAAGGACATCTTTAAGAAGTCCACTAGAACAAAAGAAAACAGAAGCCTGGCTTGGTAAGCCTCTGGTGGGGTAGTCAACATGGTGATCTCTAGGTGTTTAAAACCACAGCTCACATCATACCTGGCTATTGGCCAGACAATTAGAGGGTACCACATTGACTGTGCACAGCCTATGGTTTAAAATCCTTTAAATTTAAAAGTTCTTATTTGTTGTACAAAGAGGGTGTTCAGTGGACCTCTTTGTGCAGGCTGTTCTTAAGGTTGTGGTGCCACGACTGAAAAGGCTCTCCTCTAAGTTTCGCTAGATCTCATCTCCATAAAACAACACTCAGAGTGGAATCCTTCCTGCTGGTCTTGGGGTGGTTTATGGGGGGGAGGTCTTCCAGCAGATATGCTGAGCCGAGGCTGCTTGAAGACTCTGACTGCCATGCTTTCAAGGGTGCCCACAGGTCATTTTGAATATTGGCTGTTGAAGATTTTAACAGAATGGAAACTAAAACAATTGGGAGCAGTTGAACAATACCCGCAAAACTACTATTGTAGCAGCTTGGGATCAGTTTGTGCGTCATTAGGTGGGATTAATTTGCAAAATATTTTTCACGCAATAGAAACTACCGAAGCTGTAGATTTGGCAGAAATGCAGAGAAAGAAAGGGGCCAATAGATGCTCATGTCTGAACTTGCAAATGGCTCTAGACAGACATCCTTCCCATGTCATGGCTTTTGCCACAGGTGTGACTTGTGAGCCCACCTCCTTAAGTGAAAAACGATGTCCTACTCAGTGGTCTTGAGCACCTGCTGCATGGGGGTTGAATGTGAACTCATTGCAAATGGACAAGCTTGTAAATTAAGTGCAAATGCACATCTTTAAATTCCTGTATGTCGTATGTGCTGAAAAGAGGTGTCCCTCCCATTAACATTCGTCCAAAATAAGTGTTCAATAACTTACGTGGTGTGGAATTTGTTTTTGTACTAATACAGATAACGATAGGGCTGGATTTTATTTATTTTTGAAATAATAAAAAGGACGTGTTTCTTTCATTTTTGTGTATCTTTTGAAAGCCGGCAAGGACTAAACTCAGTTCCGGCTAAAATTGACCAGATTTCCAAATGAGGCTCCTTTCCCCCTAGAACTTGTTGGATCAGTCTTGTTGTCTTACACCTGCCCTGTTCTGTCTGCCACCTTGCTCTTCTTCCCTTAAGCCCTGCCTGCCAGAAATTGGTGTGTGCAGAATTGTCCCCGTGCGTCCTCCCTCTTTACTAGTGAAGTATCTAGTGTCACTTTTGTGCCAGGGAATGTGCTGTACTTGTTCACTGTTTCATTAATTAGGTTTTCTTGATTTTCCACGGACAAAGGCGGAGCAATAGCACGGGAACATGTCCCCGTGGCGTGGGAACAAAAGTAGGAGGAACAATACCTTCGCTGTAAGTTCGAATTAAAGGGCTGAAACTAGTGGCAGTGTAATGACGTCATCGTCTGGTGCTTGGGATCTGACGGGATGCATTTGGATGACCCTGTATGCCATAGACCATGTTTTACCGTGGTCAAGCAGTGGACTAATGCAGGCTCCCCAATTTTGTTCCTCCGTGTTGCTTACTGTGTGGTGTCTGAACTGGTGCTTCGGGTTTGTTTCTCTCCAAACAAACCATTGCTTGAAGCCAAGGTCTGCTCTTGTCTTCCTGATAGCGTTTTGTTTGGGAGTATGAAACCATGGGCGCTGGTGCAGACGCCATGGGATGCCAAGGCCCAGGATTGCCTGAGCTCGTGGAAGAGCATAGTAGCAAGGAACTGGGAGTCTGTCCCAGCACTCTGCTCACTCACAGTAAGCCATGGTCCACCTGAATGCTGCCCCTGGAAGGATGGAATTCTGCATTCCATCACTTCAACCAGTGTCATCCAACCTGCAGATGGGACGTAGTGGTTTTTTTTTTGTTTTGTTCATGTTAAAACCATCACCGCTCCCTGCATGTAGAAAGTCAGCACCTTAGAGAGAGGTTTCGTACAACCCTCTTCCTGATAATGCTATGCGCACGAATCTTTTTTCATTTGGTGGGTGGGTGGAGTTGAGAAAAAAAAATCACAGACACACAACTCCTGAATTTGATTGGCTCTGCCTGGAGTTTTACATACTTATTAGAACAATTTGGAGACTGTGTGGTAACAGGTGAAAGGTTGATCCCTTTCCCTAATGCAATGTGGGAAAAGTTCAGGGAAGGGAACTGCCACACTCGCATTCCCAGGGTGGCCAGAATGCACCCCTCCCGATTCCTACAGCAGCTTGTGCACAACAGCTCTGCCATCCTCGGGCAAACATGTGGTGTGAGCAAGTATTTGCTCCCCAATTTTTCAGCAATGGCAGGTCTGTGATCCCTGTCGGTCTGCTACTGTAGTTCGGGTTATGTACTTTTCCTTCGTGGGCTGTCAACCTGTGTGTCTTCCTATGGCAAGACTCCACGCAGACTTCTGTTCCAGCAAACGGAGAAAAGTTTCCAGCATTTCTCTATCTCAGCCCTTCCCCATCTCACTTTTCTGTGGCGAAGTCCTTGATTTCTTTGCATCCGGTTAGCTCTGGCGTAGCAGGGAAATACCCGATGATGTCTGGCGTTTCTGTTTCCCTTCCTTGAAAATTTGCTCCTTCCCTGCAGGTCTGGGACTTTGACCCTCTGCTGTTCCCAACAACACAGGTTAGGATGGCCACAAGGCAGAAGCAAACATTGGTAGAGAAGTATTAACGCAAGTCCCTCGCTCATGATAGTGGCAGGTTGCATACCTGTGCGTTTGCAAGTGCTGCTGACTTTGCTAGCCAGGGCATGAAACTAAGGGCAGTTGTTCTCTAAATGCACCTTGAAAGGATGTTAATGCTTTTTTAATTGTTCAGTGGTGCTTCTCCTTCCTCTTCCTTATTTGGCCTTTCCTGCCTATTAAAAGGCGCCGGTTTGCATACTGCCAACGGCAGAGTGCCTCTGCACCTACTTTTTCTCTTCCAAGAATAGCTGAGTCCCAGGTTGCACCTGGATTTACAAGCCTTCATTTTGCCAACACGACATGCCCTTTTAATATAAATGTTTTGAATGAGAATTGGTTGGTGATTTCAGAAGAAGTAACGTGGAACAGTCCCCCTTAGGCTATACCGCTTTAGAGTGCAGATGTGTGCGTGTGTGTGAATCTGGCACATAGAAAACCAGCTCATCTGTGAGAAGGCTAGGCTAGAACCTTTATCCTTGACATGTGAGCCTTCTGCCTGCAGGGAGTTTGTGCAGAGGTCATTAATAAATCCTGCCGCCCCCGCCCCTTATGTTCTGCAGTGCAATTCCTGGATGACTGTGCCATATACTATTTTCTGTCCATGTAGCTCGGCTTTTATTTACCCTTCATTATTTTTACTGTTGCTATTATTGTTGTTGTTATTGCTCAGTTCTTAAGACAGGCTAATCTAGCCCTATCAAGTCAAAAGGATGAACGAAAGCTTTTTGTTGTTGTTGTTGCCACTATAAGGGTAGGAGCAGGTAGATCTTGTGGTTCAGCAATTGCAGGATCTCTTTGGAGAAAAGAGCTGCTACACGTTGGGGACGCGAAAGCGTTGACAGTGACGGTGGCAGTATTCATGAAGATATACGTTGATGGTGTGTTAGGCTGTTTGTGTGAAAGGAGCCTCCCAATTTCAGTTTCTCCCATGCAATGTGTGGGACCACCCACCCTTCTGTTGAACTCCACTGCCTTGTTGCCACTGGTCAGGAAATTTGTGTGGCATAATGATTTGGGGGTGAGGAGGAGCTGCCCTATGCATTGTAGGGAGAGAAACGGAGGACACAGGCATTGCCATTGGCCATAGCAATTCCGTGCCAAGTGTTCAAGTATAGTTCTGATGTTTGTGAGGTTTTGAGGGTTTCGGGTACTTTTTTTTTGCTCTTTCCTTCATGCTTTTTAAACTTTGTAAATGAGTTGAAATCAGCAGCAGCAGGGGGGAGATGTTAAACGTAGCTTCCTCAAGCGCTAAAGATTGCCCTGGAGAGGTTTCTGGAAGAGGGTCGCCCCTACTTGAGATAACAACTGCCGGCTGTGCTGTGCAAATCTTTAGCTCTTTCATATTCCAGTGCTTAAATTATAGCTTCCAGGAGAATTGCAGGCAATCCTTTCTAGAAAAAAAAGCCCAACTTTTTGAACTTGTATGGTTTTTGCAGCTTCTTTGTTTGGCTAAATCAAGCGCTTTGGTTAAAGCAAAGGATGCCCCGCCATGCTAATAATGGTGTAGTCAAAATATTTATTGAAAAAGAAGAGTAGAGTATTTTTTAAAATATTGTACCTGCCATTTATTGGGGGGGAAATCGCTTTCTCCACAGCTTAACTGCCAGTGCCAATAAAAGGTCTGTTTTTGAAATGTACATTTTCCCCCAGACTTAAAGTGCATAATTTAAAAAGTATTATGTTGCCATCTTACAGTGATATATGAAACCATTTACAATTGCCAATTCATTGTAACTATTATTTATTGAAGAGGTGGAAATTGTACGAATGCTTTCGGATCAAAGTAACTGGAGTTCTTTCTAATGATCCCCATATGCCTGTTTTCTTAGAATTTACTTAGAATAAAACTCTGCCAGTAGATAAAAACACCGTTCTAACCCCTTTATACCTTGAGCCCAGTTGAGTAGCTTGCCTGGTTTAAAGACAATTTTACAGATATTTTAGTTTTTGTATGCTAACCTCTATTAATTGAAATGTTTATGGAGTTTATTTTTACCAAAGAGATGCAATTCATTATGATAAAAGTATTTCAAAATAAACTTTGTTTTATAACATTCTTGAGTGATGTATTTTGTGGGTCACATTACAAGAGAACAAGGGAGGTGTTCATGGTGAGTTCCGGCACCTCTTTTTCTAGTTAAAATAGCACTGCGGATAGACAAGATTGCAGAGATTTAGACTTTTGAAGACTCATTCCTGTAAATTCAATTACAGTTATCCTGCATATTTGACACTTCGCTGCTCGTTTTGATTTACAGTCGTACCTTGGTTGATGAACGCCTTGCGACTCGAACATTTTGGCTCCCGAACGCCACAAACCCGGAAGTGATTGTTCTGGTTTGCGAATGTTCTTTGGAACCTGAACGTCCTCTGCAGCTTCCGATTGGCTGCAGGAGCTTCCTGCAGCCAATAGGAAGCTGCGCCTTGGTTTCCGAACGTTTTGGAAGTTGAACAGACTTCTGGAATGGATTCCGTTCGACTTCCAAGTCATGGTGGGGGAGTGGTGGATAGAGGATTCCTCTCCACATTTAATGTTTTGCTGCGGGTGGTTGGAGCAAGGGGGAGCATGAGGCCGCCACTTTACTGAAGCTAAGTGAGCTTAGGTCTGGTCAGTGCCAGCACTGGGAGTCCTGGGAACCACAGAATCATATGATCATCTAGTCCAACCCCCTGCAATGCAGGAGGTTTCTGCTTTGGGTTCCAGCACATACATGCTTGCTTTGGGTTCCAGGATGGATGGAAGGAAGGCAGGATAGAAATTTAAGTGAGGGAGCAATGAACTAAGGGGAACCCCTTGCCTGTCCACTGTTTATCAGGCAGAGGCTCAGAGAAAATTCTGTTTCCCATGCACCTCTACCTAATTCTCCTTTTCGTTGGAACCCTTTGCTCTCAGTTCTTGAAACCTTTCAGGAAAGGGGCAGCCATCTGCTTAACTTCAAGGAAGCATGTGAGCTGGTACGCTTGCTGATGCCATTGGGATCGAGGCTCAAACTACTGCTGCTGATGGTATCCCCACTTAGTCAAGGAACGGGCAGCTCCCTGCCCTTCAATAATCTTGCAATTTGCTTGCCCCAGAACAGTACAATTCTAGTGTAAAGCTTCAGTCACACACGGAGGTACGTCAAGGACAGGATTCTCTCCCTTCTGCACCTCTCTGCCCCTATATAATGTTTCTGAGGAGCTGAGGGCTGCCCAAGAGGAGGAGTTGTAGAGGTGGAAATGATCCCAAGGGTAATCCAGTCCAACCCCTGGCAATGCAGGAATCTCAATGCGTGGTCCCCCCTCCAATTTGAAACCCTACCAGACCCTGCTTAGCTTTGCAAACTTGCCGGCAGTTTTATTGCTGCCTCACTAGGTAGTTGTTCCCCCTTAGAGCGGAAGTGGGGCTCATTTTTTCCAGCCAGGGCACCACATTCCATTGTAAGTATACTTCCAAGGTCTGTATGCTGGGAGTCGGAGGCAAACATGGGAGCATGAAGTGAATAAGAAGAGATGTGACTCTTAACATCTGTACAGCGAGCTACCTTTTAGCCGTGCAAAAGTCGAGAGGTGTCTAGTAAGAACACAAGAGCTTTTTGGATCAGGCCGATGATTCATCTGGTCCAGGATCCTGCTGTCAGAGTGGCCAACTAGATACCTATGGAAAGCCTGCAAGCAAGACCCAAGCACACTAACACTCCTCACATGGTTTGTTTCTGAGTACGTTTCCGAGCACAATTCAAAGTGTTGGCACTGACCTTTAAAGCCCTAAATGGCCTCAGTCCAGTATATCTGAAGGAGCGTCTCCACCCCCATTGTTCTACCCGGACACTGAGGTCCAGTGCCAAGGGCCTTCTGGCGGTTCCCTCACTGCAAGAAGCCAAGTTACAGGGAACCAGGCAGAGGGCCTTCTTGGTAGTGGCGCCCGCCCTGTGGAACGCCCTCCCACCAGATGTCCAAGAGAACAACAACAACCAGACTTTTAGAAGACATCTGAAGGTAGCCCTGTTTAGGGAAGCTTTTAATGTTTGATGTATTACTGTATTTTAATATTTTGTTGGAGGCCGCCCAGAGTGGCTGGGGAGGCCCAGCCAGATGGGCGGGGTATAAATAATAAATTATTATTATTATTTGCAGCAACTGAATTTCAGGAAGAGACTGCCTCACATAGGCATCATGGCTAGTGGCCACTGAAAGCCGTATCCTCCATTAGTTTCTCCAATGTGTGTGTGCTGAAACCAGGGCCGGCCCACCCATGAGGTGGTCTGGGGCATTCGCCTCAGGCAGAAGAATCCTCAGGGACAGTGCCCCTGTAAGCACTCCACCAACCTGTCAGAGAAGCAAGGAGAAGCCGAGGGGGTGGCCATTTCCAGCGAGATCTCACTGAGCTCTTGTGAGCTCTTTCTGCTGCTTCTCCTCACATCTCTGGAGTCAATCCAGGTAAATAAGGCTTGGGATGTGGAGAGGCAGCGCCATTTTGCCTGGTGGGGTCTATGGCTTGCAGAAGCCCTTTGTACTTCTGGCCAGAGAGAGAGAAGCTTGAAGGACTATCTGTGGGTCCCAGGCCTGAGCCTTTCCTCCTTTGCCCTGGAGAAACTGCCTTAGGAATCCGTAAGGTCCTTCCTTGGGAATTTCCCCTGGAACCGGTTTCAAAAGTAGTTGCCTTTCTTTGTAAAAGAAAATTTTTGGAGCTCTTGTCAAGCGGTATGATGTCATCTCCACCCAATCATAACCTGCTTTGTGTGAGCAGAAGGTTGACTCTCTAGGGGAAGTACCCCGTGAATGACAGTAGCATCCCATGCTGCAGTTGCTAGGCAACTGAGCCAGCTTTCGGCAAGACCTAATTTTAAAGGGTTTAACTCTAGAAGAGCCAGGATTCATCGTACCTAGAGTGGTTTCTGGGCTGTTTCTGGATATGTTGTTGTTGTTGTTTAAGAAATGGTTTCAGGGAGGGTTAGAACATTTGCTCTGTATTTAAATAACATACACTAGAGAAATATTTACCCTTACATTGGGAGGGCTGGGAAGTCAGGCTGAAATCACTGTTGCACAGATGCCCTGGCAAATTCAGTATGGAGACACATTTCCGCCTTCTACAATGTCCTTGTCAGTGAAAACTTGGAAGAGGCCAGATCTGCTCCCCAAAGGGGAGTGATATACTTTTCTGAATAAGAGATAAAGGCAGCCATTAACAGACCCTCCAAGTGCCTCTATTTTCCAGGGACAGTCCTGGATTCATAGAAACCGTCCTGGAATGTCCGGCTTTTCCTTATGACATCCCTGTTTTCATCGGAGAAATGTTGGAGGGCAATGAATTATCCGACCCCTGAGCCGTCTGAAGGCAGCACTGCATAGGGAAGTTTTTTTAAATGTTTAATGCTTTGTTATGTATTTATATATGCTGGAAGCTGCCCAGGCTGGATGGAGCAAGCCAGTTAGATGGGTGGGGTATAAATAGTACAACAAGAAGAACAACAACAACTATTGTTATTATTGTTATTATTTGTTGTTGTTGTTTGTTGTTGAATAGGACTTCCCTATTTTCACTGGAGAAATGTTGGAGCGTATGCTTTGCTTATATGCAAGCAAGCAAATGGTTGTGCTTGCAGATCCCATTGGAATAGTGGCTACAAAAAGTCCTGCTGGTGGAGACCAGAGTGTGTCAAGCAAGATGCAGCTTTTGCTAGGCCTGATTTTAATATGTGGTACTAGCGAACAGCAACTGGGGCACCAGCACTGGCAGAGCCTATCCCTGATGTCAACTAAGGCGCCCATAAAGTTTTGAGATTATCCAATCAGTGCCAGGCCCAGGTACTGATTGCCACTTTTAAGTGACCCACAATGCCCTGGACTGAACCTACTTCAGGGCATAGTGAGAAATGAAACGTAGACTCCCAGCTACTTGGCCTGTATCAGGAATAAAGGGAGATGCCTTAAACCAAGTTATTACAGGATCTGAAAACCATACACATGTACAATAAACTGGAGTGTTGTCAAATGCCTCTCCCTCTCTATTTTAAAATGATGCAATGTGGTTTATTTGGCCCCAGTATCATATTAGTAAAGTACTTTTTGCAAGTATGGAGGATTAAGCTTAGGATAGAAGTGCAGAACAGAGGGTTATATTTGCCTTACATGGGATCTTGCTGTGGCAACATCAGCAGCCCATAATGCTTCGCTAGCATCACAATATTTTATGGATTTTAAGTGTAACCAAGCACACACCTGTCTGTACATTCTGCTCTCCCCCTCATGCCTGGTTTTCTAAGTACAGTAAAGAATAACTGGGTTTGGAGAGATTTAAAAGGCACTGCCTGTACAAGAGAGATTTGTCAAGACTGTCATGGGAAAGCATGTACATTTTGCTGCTCAGCCTTACTGTTGCTATGATAACAGAAACAAAACAGCCGTTTGGAGCATTGCAGCATCGGTTTCTGTGGGGCTGGGTTCAGCTGGAGCTGCTGGCTTTGGATGACTCACAATGGCCGTTTCCCAACAATTTCTGGTTCTCTCCCCACACCCTCCCCAGTTCACAGAAAACTGTAGTGAAATTCTCAGAACCCGTAAACAAACATGACTGGGCAGAAGGAAGAACTTTACTACATGGTGCATTAACTTGTGATGTTTGCGGTGATAAAATTTGGTGATGGACCCAAGCTAGGATGGGTTAAAGTAAATAAATAAGGATAGGCTATAATAAACCTTGAAACTTCACTTTACACATTCGAGGTAGCACTGAGTACTAGATGCTGGATATACCGTATTTTTCGCCCTATAGGACGCACCGTCCCATAAGGTGCACCTAGTTTTTTGGGGGGAAATAAAGGGGGAAAAAATTATTTCGCCCCCAGGCGCAGGGCTGGGGTGGGGGAGGCCTGAGCTTCCCCTGACCCCAGCCCCCAAACAGGCAGCTCTCTGCAAGCCGTGGGAGCCCAGCGCTGGCTCCCGCTGCTTGCTGAGAGGTCCGCGAAGCCTGGACGCGCTGATCTCAGCGCGCGCAGGCTTCGCATGCTGGCAACTCTCCGCAAGCAGCGGGAGCGCTCCCGCTGCTTGCGGAGAGGTCCGCGAAGCCTGGAGAGCGAGAGGGGTCGGTGCCCACCGACCCCTCTCGCTCTCCAGGCTTCAGCGAAAGCCTGCATTCGCCCCATAGGACGCACACACATTTCCCCTTCATTTTTGGAGGGGAAAAAGTGCGTCCTATAGGGCGAAAAATACGGTAACCTACAGTCATACCTTGGTTTTCGAACAGCCCAGTTCTCGAATGTTTTGGCTCCCGAACGCCGCAAAGCTGGAAGTGACTGTTTCAGTTTGGGAACTATTTTTGGAAGCCGAACATTCCTGCAGCCAATCAGAAGCCACTCTTTGGTTTTCAAACATTTTGGAAGTTGAATGGACTTCCGGAATGGATTCCATTTGACTTCCAAGGTACAACTGTACAGGCTATGACCATAAGCTTCAACCCCTTCTTGTGAGTTTCCAGAGATATTTGGGAATTTTTGTTTTGGTTATTGTTTCATTTATGAACAGCTTCCTGCCAATTTTGGACTATGTATCAATACATCACTCAGCCCTGGGTGATACACAATGTACGGGGAATTGACCCTTGCTCTGATCCAGAAAGAACTCTGTAAGCTGCTCTGTGAACCTTTTTCAGATGACAAGGGGTGCCTGGAAATACTTCAAGTAAATAATAAAAGTTTCCCTCCTTGCAAAGTGGGGCCTGGGTCCAAACTGAGACCACATCGGGGAACCATCTTCCCTTTCCCCACTTGGGGCCCATCCAGACACAGACCACTCATCACACCTGCTATTTACTTTTTAAAAGCCCTTCACACAATTGCTAATTGTATGAGTGGTGACTTGTCTAGTTTCGGCCATAGTCACATAACCAACTTTAGTTGAATTGGGAGCTTCTGTTATATTTCTGAAAGTACTGTATAGAAAAGCGGCGCTTACGTTCCAATCATAGACAAAAAGCTCCCCCTAGTGAACTTCAGGATAAAGAGCAAATTGGGTTATTCACAGGGAATGTGTAAAACGTTAATTGGGTTTTGGTATCCAGAGAAGTGATTTAAATCTTCAAAAAAATTTGTAGGCACAGCTCAAAATTAAACAGGCATCTCTGGAATCTCTGTCAAAGTTTAAGCCTTTAAACTTAAACAGCTGTAACAACAGCTACAAATTCCCATCATGACCTGGACTTAGTTGATGCATGCATTTTCTCATGGTATTTTTCTGTGCTATCTGGGTTTTAAAAACCTTGTATACTTTTTTTGAGGGACGCGGGTGGCGCTGTGGGTAAAACCTCAGCGCCAAGGACTTGCCGATCCCATGGTTGGCCGTTCGAATCCCCGTGGCGGGGTGCGCTCCCGTTGCTCGGTCCCAGCGCCTGCCAACTTAGCAGTTCGAAAGCACCCCCGGGTGCAAGCAGATAAATAGGGACTGCTTACCAGCGGGAAGGTAAACGGGGTTTCCGTGTGCTGCGCTGGCTCGCCAGATGCAGCTTGTCACGCTGGCCATGTGACCCGGAAGTGTCTGCGGACAGCGCTGGCTCCCGGCCTCTAGAGTGAGATGAGCGCACAACCCTAGTCTGTCAAGACTGGCCCACACGGGCAGGGGTACCTTTACCTTTACCTTATACTTTGGTTTACACCACTGTTGCTCCTACAGCATACTCTGTCTCCATACCATTGTTGTACTGTACTTGGCATTCTGCTGGAGTAGTGAGGGTTTTAAGTTAGGCAATAAAATAGTAGTGTAGCGCAGATGTCAGCACTGAAATTATATTCAAATGAAACAACCACCATGAAACAGGATTAAAAGTCCCAAGCAACTGAAAAGATTTTCACCTGGTGCCAAAAAGGCATCAAGTGCAACGCCAGGCAAGCCTTCCTGGGGGAATCATTAGGAACTTGGGGTGCCACATCCAAAAATGACTGTCCCAGGGCACCACCCACCTCACTTCCAATGACAGGTAACTGCACGGCAGGTATTAGCACCTGGTACCCTTGGGCAGGTCATTGGGCCCTGGCAGTCCCCACTAATCCTGGGCCTGTTTGCCACAGCCTTTCGTTGTCTGCCAATCGCAGGGTGGTCAATGGGAGACCACCCATATAAGAAGAGCCCTCCTGGTCCTGGATCCAGCCAAAGGACTACCTGGTCCTGGTTTTCTCACAGTGGCCAAGCGGATAACCACTGTGGGAAGCCTGAAAGCAGAGCCAGTGTGCTGTAATGGTTAGAGCAGTGGTGCACCACACTGTTGTGCAAGAGAGGATGGCCAGTGTGGTAGGAAGATTCAAAGACAATCAAAGAAATATTTAAACATTTAAGTGTAGTGTAGTATTTATTATTATTTGCAGAATATATTTTCTGAAAAAAGGAGAAGTCAAAAAAGGAGAAGGGGACGACAGAGAATGAGATGGTTGGACAGTGTTCTCGAAGCTACCAGCATGAGTTTGACCATACTGCAGGAGGCAGTGGAAGACAGGAGTGCCTGGCGTGCTCTGGTCCATGGGGTCACGAAGAGTCGGACACAACTAAACGACTAAACAACAACAACACTTAAATGAGGCTGCATTTTAAGCCGTATTTTAATTAACTTTTTTTTTCTATTACGTTTTATTGTAATTTATATTTGGTGTTTGCCCTGAGCCCGGCCCTGGCTGGGGAGGGCAGGGTATAAATAAAAAATTATTATTATTATTATTATTATTACCTTAGGCCAGCCACCAACGCTACCTACCTCACAAGGTTGTTGGAAGGGACTCCAAGGGTCATCACCTTGTACACCACCTTGAGCTTTTTTTGGAAGAAATGGTAGTATGTAAATGTTTTAAATAAGAATAGCAGCCCTGCCGTTCTCAGCAACTAGCATTCAGAGGTACGCTGCTGCCTCAAACATAGCAGGGAGAATAGCGGGTAGGTACTGGTGACCTTCACCTCACTGCATTTGCCTCATCTGCCCAAAATGTTGGCCATCACTTTGGCCAGGGCCACCTAAACCACTTTGTCCTCAATAATGCTGTGTTCAGGAGTGAAGACTCCTAAAGTGCCTGGATAGCTCAGTCGGTTAGAGCCTGGTGCTGATAATGACCAAGGATGCAGGTTCAATTCCCATATGGGGCAGCTGCCTATGCCAGCAATGCAGGGGGTTGGGCTAGATGACCCTCAGGGGTCCCTTCCATAGGATTCTATGGTTTGTGTCCTCTCAAGATGCCCACAGTGCAACCCTATGGAGAGGCTACTTGGTGCCACAGGTTTTCCTTCCCAAGTCAGCTCAGTAGTGCGATTCTGACCCTCCCTGCTGGGAAGCAAGGCCCGCCAAATTCAAGGGTCGCTCGCAGCCTAAGCCCGTGGAGAAAAGGGCCTCCCCTCCAGGCACCAACCCAGCCAGCGAAGCCCCAGCTCCGGCCTTTTGTGTTCCCAGCCCTGGGAAAAAGATCTACGGCTGCCATGGCAACGCCGCCCCGCTGCATTCTGGGAGGCGTCGTCCATAGCCGCGGCCCGTGGGGGAGACCCCGTAGCCACTGAGCCGAACCGCCATAGGAGACGCCCCGCGCACGGCGACCAGGGCGCCGGTTACCATGACGACGGTAGCGGCGCGCGCGCGCAGAGGGCGCCCCCAATCACATGTTCCGCCCCGACTTCCGTTGGCCGCCCGCCGTCCACGAGAAAACGGGCAGCGGCCTTTTATGGCTCAAGCCCCGCTCCCCTCACCCAGCAATGCCTACTGCGGCAGTGGCACTTTCACGTCACCTGCTTCCCCCCTCCCGCCCCACTCCCTTTCCCCCCTTTTCAACCGCCGCTGGTCGGGTAGGGGATCCAAGATGGCGGGCCGGCGGTCGCCGGGCCGATGCTGCGCGGTGACGTCAGCGCGCCAGCTCCTCCCGAACCCGGAAGTGCGTCTCCCGCTGTGGGCTGAGCGGCGGCGGGGCGGCTCTCCGGATAGCGGGTCTCCCCGTCCCTCAGCCGCGCCTGCGGTGAGCGGCCATGGCGGCGGCTGCCGAGCTGCAAGGGAAGTACCAGAAGCTGGCTCAGGAGTATTCCAAGGTATTGGGCCGCGCCGCCGCCCCCTCGACGCGGAGGCCTCCTCGCGGGGCTGCCTCGTAGCGACGCCCCCGCCCGAGGTCCCTGCATAGTGAGGGGACCCTCGCAAGGGTACGGGAGCCCCGCAGGGTCATTTTTCGCGGACCCCGCTCGCCTCCGCCGTGGCTCAGCCAGGACTGAGGCAGGGTCCGCCGCTTCCTCCTCCCTGCCCCAGTCCTGTTGCAGCCCGGCAGAGACGGGCGCGGAATGACAGGTCTCTCCTCCCGTGGGAAGTGCTGGGCTACCTCAGGCAAGCAGAGATGACTTGTGTCATTGTTTATTTGGGGGTGAAGGACCAAGGCTCAGTTGCAGCGCACATGCTTGGCGTGCAGAAGGCTTTAACCCTTCGCAGTTCCAGGTGGTTGTTTTAATTAATGGGAGCTGCTGGTATTTGAGAGCTCCTGCACATTGTAGCAGACGGTACTGGGCTAGATGGCTAAATAGTATGGCAGGGTATTATTATTATTACTGAAGTTATATATCGCCCTATACCCGGAGTTATCAGGGCAGTTCACAGAGCAAAATCAAAATATAAAACCACAAAATATATAATCACAATAAAAACAACCCAGTAACCCCCCCAAACCCCCCCCCCCCATTTTAAAAGGGCTGAAGAGGTTCCTGAGTGTGTACCTGCAAATCGACATGGTTCGGGGAGCCAGGGGTCAGCAGTTAAAGGTTCCTGGATCAAATCCAGCCTGTTGGTACTTGCCCATCCCAGTGTCTAACCCAGGGCAGAAGGGAGAGTGTAGGGGGGATGGCAGATACACATACCTCCCCCCCTTTTTTTCAGAGATGAGGATATGGCTGTCAATAGCCACTAGCCAGAAAAGCTTACATTTTGTCTTCACTGTTGGAGGCGAGTATGTTTCTCAAAAGCAGGTGCTGAAAATCGCGACTGAGCAAAGCACTGTTGCACTCAGGTCCTGCCTGTGGATTTTCCATAAGCTTCTGGTAGGCCACTGTGAGAATAGGATGCTGAATTAGATGGGCTCCTAAGATCTTTGCATTCCTTGCAGGGGGACAGCTAGATGCTGAATAAAGAGTATACTTTCTGCACAGCTGCTTTCTTGCATTCACTGTGATGGTGGCTGTTGTTTTCTGTTTTGTGTACTTAGGGAATATTAATGCAGGAGCTGTCCATACCAGCCCTTAGTGCTGATACAGTGCTGGGGCTGTTGCCTTTTACAAAGCAGTTGCTTGTCCTGCAAAAAAACAACAAAGTGATTACTGTATCCTTAGGCACTTTCATATGCATGGGTGTGCTCAGCTAGCCCTTGTATATTAAAAATATCAATAAAAAGCATGTTAAAAGCTTAGTAGCATCTTAAAATCTAACTAGCTTTTATGATGTAAATTTTCATTGACTGAAGTGTTAAAAAGTCTTATTTGTGATACTAACACTTCTTACAGGGTTGATGCTGAAGCTCTTCGATGTGACAATCTCCCTCTTATAATATGACCAATGACTTCTAATTCTGACACCAACATTTGTATGTTAATTCCACAGCAGCAAGTCTACACTATCGGTACACTACATGCTTTCATAGTTCAGTTTCTCAGGAGATGCACACATACACATATGAATATTTGTTTTGAGATACTTCCTGCTACCAGTCTCTCTTGGTAGTGATACAGATTCTCTGTCATGAGGAAGTATATATACCGTATTTTTTGCTCCATAAGACTCACTTTTCTCCTCCTAAAAAGTAAGGGGAAATGTGTGTGCGTCTTATGGAGCGAATGCAGGCTGCGCAGCTATCCCAGAAGCCAGAACAGCAAGAGGGATTGCTGCTTTCACTGCGCAGCGATCCCTCTTGCTGTTCCGGTTTCTGAGATTCAGAATATTTTTTTTCTTGTTTTCCTCCTCCAAAAACTAGGTGCGTCTTGTGGTCTGGTGCGTCTTATAGAGCAAAAAGTACGGTACTTCCTTAGTGCTAGTTTTGAAGTGCCATCTGTTTTTCCTGTCTTTTCAACATCTTCTGCTATTAATATTGAGACAGAGTGTCCCCTGCACACAGGGCTAACTTGAAGTTGCGTCTTTGCACTTAAGAATAATAGTCTCTTATTAGTATAGTGATGCCCTCCTTGGTAGTGAGAGTTACCAGCTATAGATTACGTGGATCTCTTGATTCTCCTGTCCAGATACAACTTTTTCTTTTTTCTTTTTAACATTGCTGCTGATTTATTGCTATCCTTCATATTTTTTGTCTTTAGTGTTGGTGAGATGTTCAGTCAGACTTCCCTTTTTCTCCCTACTTCCCTAGCACATCTGATTCATTCCTTAAGGCAGAGCTCTCCAAACTTTTCATGTTGGTGACACTTTTTAGACATGCATCATTTCACGATGCAGTAATTCAGTTTTGCTAGCAAACCGGAGGTTAAACTAACCCCTTCTTTCCAACCCCAGGAGGAGCGCAAGGAATGTTCACATTACACACCTACATATCGACACAGTTTGGAAAGCTCTGCCTTAAGGCTTCCATCTACAACAGCTGAGAGGAAGAGATAATGGCAGTGATTCTAACAGTGCCTAATGAAAAAAGACAGAGCTCAGGTTTGCCTGAATCAAGACCCCCTATCCTGAGTACTGTACCTAACTACTAGGTACATGAGACTACTATGGCCATTCAGTGATAGATAACGTGGGTTAGAAGAGTTTGCTTTCACCCCCAAAGGCATGGTCTCCCAAGATGGATGCCAACAGAAGAGATGAACCTGTTTGGAGCAAAACATACCTGGTAATCCTATAGATCAGGTTCGTTCAACTTCCAAGAGACTGCGATCTACTCCCAGTATAAAAAAAACTGGCTATGATCTACCCATTGTCATAGTCAGGAATAATTGTTGAGCTTTTAAGGGGAGGACTGACCTAACTTGTTGAGCTTTTTTTTGGGATCAGTAAGGACCGCACAGGCTCAATTGACCAGGGACACGCACGCGGTAGACCAGTAGATTGCGATCGACCTGTTGGACATGCCTGCTATACATAAAGAAGCACCACTATGTGTTGTGGTGTGGAAATATGAAACAAAACAGTTAATGGCTTAAAAATGTGTATTTTGCATGCCACGTCAATTGGGAAAGTAACTTGTCGTTTAAATGCCTTGTTCACCAGTGTCATTAACATTTTATCAAAATAAGCACTAAAATTCATTTTCCTAGTTGTGTAAATATGCACACAAAGGAACACCGCCCAGTCGGCTATTAAATGCACTCCCATTCTGAAAAGCGTGAAGTGGAATTTGGACTCTTTCAGCCACCATCCCCCAAAGAGAAAATGTTAGATTTTTTGGAAGAGCAAGGACAGTCTGTTTTAATGTTTGGTATGATTTTTAAAACTGTAATTTAAATGAAACATTGCAAGTGTCACATACTGCTGCTGTTGAATGTTTCCTACATCAGCTTTGTTAACGAGTAACTCCTGAATGTCTGCTGAGGAACGCTGTGTGTTGATGGGGATTCTAGGGACATTTTCTAGTTTTTGGGTCAGCGCCATGTGTGTCAATGCTCAGGCCTGCTGCGTTTTGTGATAGTTGCATGTGAACTTAGAACACAGCCCACACAACATTCCCCTGCACCTTCATATTGAAGAGAAAGACCAGTTGCAGCAGGCAATATATTTTTCAGGGAGCCATACTTATTACTATCCATCTAATTGGGGATTTGGAACCATAGATAGGCAACTGAAGCGACCGATTCCAAGTCAGATTACCAGTCAGTCCAGCTCAGTTTTGTCTACTGTCACTGCTAAAGGCTCTTCATGGTTTCAGGCAGAGAAACTTGCCCAGCCCCACCTGGGGATGTCAGGGGTTGAATTTAGGACCTTCTGCAGCAGAGGATGTGTTCTGCTACTGAGATGGAGACCTTCCCTGGTAAATAGTTTGCAGATCATTCTGTGGTGGTGTCACTTCTGAGTCCAATAGACCCGCAAAGCTCCTGATTCTTCTACTTCAAAAATCACTGGGCTGCTGAAACACACTGTGAACCAATGCCATCAAATTCTCCATGGAGCCAATATCTCCAGACCTTTTGTAGCTAAAAGTACTTTAGCAACCACAATCAGATTTGCACTGGAAGTTCTCTGTTTTTAGCTTGGCAATGCCCTTCGCATCTTGAAAAAATTAGGTGGCTAAATTGACTTGCCCAAGTCTAAAATTGAATTTAGCTTCTATATTATGAGCTTACAAATGACGTTTATGCTTTTTCTGTGGCCCTCTGAGTGTGCTGCTTATTTTCCTAGAGAAAGGCAAGATTTTGCAGGTGGCTAATGATCAGCTCGATGCAACCTCATTGCTTCATCATTGAGTTAATGATTTCTCATTGTCTCTCTTTTGCAGCTCCGAGCTCAGAACCATGTGCTGAAAAAGGGTGTGGTGGATGAGCAAGCAAATTCAGCATCACTGAAGGTATGCTTTTAAAATAATGAAGTGAAAATGAGCTTGATTCTGACATTTACTGCTTGCTTACATACACAGTTCTGTGCAGATCTGCCTTGTTTTACAGGGTTGGCACTAGCTCCATGTCACGCATACATTCAAGGGCCAGGCTGTTTTTTGTTGACATATAAGGTGTCAAACATCTCTTGGATATTTGAAGAACACACACCACAGCATGTATTGATAGAATCTTACAGAGATCTGTTGCTGCTGCTTCTGCAGAAGACGCCTCTGCTGGCAAGTGAGGGTGAGGCCAATGAAAGCCAGGCTTCTGTTTTCCACCACTGCTGCTGCTGGAGAGAGGACCACTAGCTGTCAGCAGCAGAGGGAGGGGCAGAATCCCACATTCTGCTTTCCAGGACTGTTATCAACATAACTCTTAACTGACAGCACCCAAGGGAGTTGCCAAATTCTGTTCTCCAAGTTTACTTCAAGAATCATCATACAATTTCTTTTGTCTGGGTGGTACTCACTGAAGTAGTTCCATTAGTGCAAGGACTTTTGGCTGTGCAACAGAAATTCCTGTCTCTCCTCTTTATCTGTGCCCTAAATCTGTTCTGGGGGTCTCCCCAACCCTGCACAACAGATTTGGGGAGATCGTGCCAGGAGTGGAAGTTGTGCAAACAGAAGCCCTTGCACTAATGGAATTGCATTGTTGGAGATCGCTCTTTGTTATGATTTTCTACCAAATTACTGTAACTGGCTTATGCAATGGTAATGTTTTTAGCTTCCTTGAAAGTGCCGTTGGAAAGGCCGATATCAATCCAATAAGTATATGAATAAGGAACGAAATGGATTCAATCCTCGTAGTTAGGTATATGATATTTCTTCCTTTCTCTTGCTGCTATAAGGGTGGATAAATAATTCGCCACCTGGTTTTCGTAAAGTGGCTTACGTTCCTCCCTCTCTGAAGCTGTGCAAGAAAGCTGCACAGAGGGGCTGGAAAAAAAATGACATCTGCCTAACTCTCCTGCAGTACTGCCAGCCTGGTTGAATGTGCATATTTTGGTACAGCCAGAATCAACATGCTTATCCAAAAGATTGCTTTTATTCTGAATAGCAGATTAACAGGGTTGGGAAAATCTCAAGAGCAAGCATAGGAACTTAGAAACATAGGAATTTCCTTTATACTTCGTCAGGCCATTAGTTCATCTATCTCAATATTTTCTACACGGACTGGCAGTGGCTTTCCAGAGTTTCAGATGGGAGCTTTCCCCAGCTTTACATGAGAACACTGAGAATTTGAACCTTGGACCTTCTGCAAAGCAGATGCCCTACCTCTGAGTTGCTTAAAATAGCAATAGCAATGAATTTGCTGAGCTAATTGTTAAAAAGGGATACAAAAAAGGGAGGTGTGAGGAAGTCAGGAAAATAAGTTAATCAAAGATGAATAATTAGAAAAGAGTGATTTGTGTTTGCCTTATTTTATTTGTTATGTGTTGATTGTTTTTTCTTTTTTTTTGTGAAAGATTGTATTGTTGTGTCTTATATTTTTTGTGTGTTTTTATTGTATTGTATTGTTTGGTTGTATCTTTTTATTGTTAAACCTAATAAAATATTATTATAAAAAAAAATTAAAATAGCAATAGCAAAATACCTAAGGTTGCTTAAAATAGATGCTACTAGTTAAGAATTCAAATTCCTTTATTTCCCTTTTAAACTAGTCTTATGCTGGGTTTTCATTTCAGAATTTCAGTCTTTTATTCCAGTATTGCTAAGGAAGATAGCATCTGCTATGCCTCTCCCAACCCATAACACAGTGTGTAATCTCTTCCCTGTATACGGTCTACAGATTTATATGGAAAGAGTAAATAAGAATTTGCTTTTACTGTTGTTAGTGCAGTAGGGTAGTTAAAGTGCAGAAAGGAATTGATTAGCATTTAAAGATCTCATAGATCCCCTTCTAGTTTTTCCTGGTGGGTGGAGAAAGTGCACTGTGAGTTGGATGCTCTGTAAAGATGGAAAGTGTCCTTTCTTAAAAAAATTAGGACAGCTTCCTGCTTTGTAAAAAAGAAAGAAAAAGAAAATCTGGTCGGAATCTATTGTGATAAAACTGCTTCTCCCAAATGTAGGAACAACTGAAAATGAAGGACCAGTCGCTCAGAAAGCTGCAGCAGGAAATGGACAGTCTGACCTTTCGAAACCAACAGCTGGCAAAGAGGGTAGAGCTGCTTCAGGATGAACTTGTCCTAAGTGAATCTAAAGGCAAGAAGAACAAGGTGGGTACCTAGCTGAATCAACCTGTGCAAGTATTTTTGTGAAGCAGCATTTTCCCAGCCTTCTGTTGGTTGAGATATAACCTCCTGAAGTATTAGGCTTTGCTCTTGGATCCGAAAATTAAGTTTCTTCATAAGCTGTTGTTTGCGTCAAGGAGCACGGCAGGCTCTGTGACATGGCAGAATTACCCACCTCCAGCAGTTGGAGGGCTAGTTTGAAGGAGGGCAAGGCAGAGAAATGACTCATGCAGAGGGGCAGTGGGGAACCTCTTCTGTGAATGTGTTCCGTTGGCTCATAGAAGTCTGTATTTATTGAGGCTAGAGTAAGCACCATTGCACAAACTGTAAATATGGGTAGGATTGCTTTGTGAATATATCAGTTTCTTTTGGTGCACCAGGCTGAAGTGGCTGGTCCAAGGTCACCTAGGAAGTGTTTCTTGAAAGCAGGCTTTCCCAGGCAAAGAGCTGACAAGTAATCAGGTGGCAACAGCTGATGCTCCTCATTACCACCACCCTTTTCTCCCTTATCCTCTTGAGGCCAGAAGGAGAAGGAGGATAAGCAAGTGAGCTGCCATGGTCAGATTCAAGGGACTCTGAACATTGGGCTCCCTGCTGAAATTTAGGCCTCAGCAGGTGCCTCTGGCGTCTGCCCTGTTTGGCATTCCCGGTTACTGCTTGGTCTTCTCTGCTCTTCCTGTTAGATACTGATAATGCAATCTTAATGCATATTTACTCTGAAGGTAGCCCCACTATGCTCTTTGGGTATTGCTCCAAGGTAATTGTGCATTGGGTTGCTGTCTAAGAGGTTTCTTTCCAGCTGTATTATCTGCCCCCCCCGTCACTATTTTAGTATTTGATGTGTCCTAAAATGGACTTTGTCCATGGAGTTTTCTTGGCAGGGATACTGGAGTGGCCTGCCAGTTCCTGCTCCAAGTGGATCACGTTTAGTCAAAACTCTCCACCGTGACCTGTCCATCTTGGGTGGCCCTGCACGGCACAGCTCATAGCTTCTCTGAGTTATTTAAGCCCCTTCGCCATACAAGGCAGAGATCCATGAAGGAGTGTCTTGTGGAAGACAGGCGTGCCTGGCATGTTCTAGTCCATGGGGTCACAAAGAGTTGGACACAACTCAACGACTAAACAACAACAACAAAAATGCACTGGTTATTTATTACAATTATACCATGCCCTTCCACTGAGGAACCCTGAGTACCACATTATGCTTGATTCCCAGGCACTTATCTGGGCAGTGCCCAAGACTAGACCCCCTTAGCTTGAGCAACTAAACTGCATAATGTGCCTTCTTGCCATTTGATGCAATCTCTGAAAGCAGATGTTGCCAGATTAGTTGAAGCCAGTTCGTCGCTCGTTTCCTGCTTCTCATTAAATCGTTATGACTAGCACATTTTATAGAACCCGTGGTGCAGGATCTTCAATAAAAGCAAGAGGAGGAAGTAAGCCAAGAATTGCCCACATTCTCTCCGTTGTACAATTGAGGAAGTGAGAAATTGCACAAAATTATGGCCTTCTGGCCAGACAGCAAAATAGATAAAGGGAGAGTTAGGCAAGTGGGGTGCCCTCAAAGGTTGATGTGCTGCCATAGAGAACTTGAACTGGGAGCTCTGGGTTCAAGAGTCCATGTTGCTTGCTGCTTCCATGAAACTGTGGCCCTCCAGATGTTGTTGAACTACAACTCCCAATTTTGGCCATGTTTGGTGGGGCTGCTGGGAGCTGTAGTCCAGCAACATCTGGAGGGCCAACAGTTCTCCATACCTGGCCTAACCTATTCAGGGAAGAGCTAGTGTTGTGACTGAGGAGCTGAGCTACAGATCAGGAAGTCCCAAGTTGAAAATTCACTCTCTAGTCCATTCTGTAGTAACTCTAATGAAATCCCATGTATGAAAACCGTAAGCAGTTCTGCTATTTTGCGGTACTAACTATCCACAGGAGCTATGATTATGGAGTAGTCTTTAAGTACATTCAGTAAGCAGGAATGCTTTTGCTTTCTCTTAGAAGACCGGTGAACCCGCATCCCAGTTAAGCCAAGAACAGAAAAACGTATTTGATGAAGACCTTCAGAAGAAAATAGAAGAGAACGAGCGGCTGCATATTCAGGTGTGTAATTTGGTAGTACACAATATATTCGATGGCTATTTAAATTCCATGGCAACTTATACAGGAGGGGGTGCCATTGTGATGCCCATGTGCCCACAGAGGCCTTCTCTGGCACTCACAGGAGTCCTTCCTCTGCCCCCTCCCTAAAATTAGGCATGAAAGAAACGTATTGTAGCAAATAAAAAAGGTTGCATTGTGGACTTGGTTATGGTGTTTGTGTAAGTGTGTGTGTTGCCCACAATAGTTTATTCAGTTTGGAAAAGGTGTTCACCAAAAAAGATTAGCAACCCTGGTGGGTAAGACTTTTAGGAGAAATCATCAAAGGCTGTCTTTTAGGTAAGATTGGCCAATTTGTTCAGTGACTCTGCTGTGTTTTGAAATACTTCGGTTTGTGCCCATGAACTCTGGTAGTCCACAAGCAGAAGTGCTGTCTAGAAATGTATAACTTCTAAGAAACATTAAACAACAGAATGACCCATCTGCCTTGTGCCAGTTCTGCATTTTGGAACTTTGTTTCTCACAGCGTCCTGACTTGACTGTTTCAAGATGCCCGGCTTTCTTTGAATCAAAAAAATTGCCAAATTTGTACTAAGTGAATGCAAGACACTTGGTACATCATAGAATCAGAACAAAGCCAGTATTCTCCAATGTAGGGGTGAGAAATCTGAGGCCCAGGAGCTACGTGTGGATCTCTAAACCTCTCTGTCTGGCCCCCTGGACACCCCAGGCCACCCTCCTCCCTGACTCTGCTTTACACCCACCTCCAGCAGTTTTACATGCTCTTGAACTCTGACAGTGACTCTTGCTTGCCTGGGTGGAGAACAGAGAGAAGCATGTGCAGAAACTAGCCTACTGTTCCAAGGTGAAAATTTACATTCGTTGCTCTGCCCACTTTTGCCTGAGGTCCTGCTCAGAAGAGAATGTGACCCTCTGGCTGAAAAAGATTCCACACTTCTGATCTAGTTCAAGCCCATTGTGCTTCACCTGGGGGGAGACACCTTCCCCGTCATCAACTCTCTCTCTCCTCTGGAGTCATAAAACATTTCTCTGTTGCTTTGGAGGGTAGGGAAGAGATGCAGGAAAGACTGTGGGGCTATTTTGCCGTTTTAATTCACTAACAAAAATTATACACTGCTTTATTGTAAAAACAAAAAGCAAAAATCTCTAAGCATTTTACAAGCATATGTTTTGTCCCCATTTCTCTTTCCCTCTCGCCTTTTCCCAAGTAGTTTCTCGACTCAGAGACCAGAGGGAGCAGAGACAAAAGGTGCACATATGGAATAGTCTCTTCGTCTTTTTGTGTCTTTTTTGAGCAAAAGCAGCTCAAGTGAGGAGAGGGAAGCAGTAGCTGAATCCTCTGTTCCTCCTTCCCAGGGAAAAGCTTGAGATGAGTGCCAGAGTCTGCTGTTTGCTGCTGGCTATTCCTTGTAGAGACGAAATGTTGGCTTGAGGGCAGGGAGGCTCACTGGTAAAACTAGTTGCCAACAAGTGGCATGTATAATATGTGGCTTTCACTGCATTACTGAAGTCGTTTGCCCTAAATGCATCTGTTGGTGTCTCTGCTGTTTGGATAATGCATAGATTGATCTGTGGCTGGCTGGTCTCCTGTCTTCTAGAAAGATGCTTGGGCTACATCATCTTTCAGTTTTTCTTCACTGACCAGCCTTTGCTGTACACATAGCTTAATGGTAGAGCACCTGCTTTGAATGCAAAAGGTCCCGGGTTAAATCCTCGGCGTCTCCAGGTAGGGCTGGGAAAAACTCATGCCTGAAACCCTGGAGAGCCCCTGCCAGTCACAAAACACAATTCTAAGCTAGGTGGATCAATAGTCTGACTCTGTAAGGCAGCTTCCGTTCCTATGTAATCTGCAATGGCCATGACCCCTTCACCTGGCATAGGTCCCTGTCTTCCTGACTAGACACATTTACTAGCCATACTACCTTTCCTTTCTCATAAATGCTCTAGTGATAACCAAAATACCTCCAAATGTAATGCTCAGAAAGCTATACATATTTAAGCTTACTCCATTCACACACCAGCTTCTTTCATTCTTTCTCATTTCCAGACTCTGGTCAAATTGTTTCTGCAGGTTTTTTTTTCTTAGTTGCTCCTTTTTCAGCTTAAAGCTAAATTCTCCCCTGCAGATTAGCACCTGTGGTCTCAGTGGAGCCAGATAACTCTTCTCTTGCTGCTGTGCATAAAGTTATTTTTGTGTAAATGTGTATTTGCACTTAAATGCATTAGGAAGTAAAAAAAAAAAATGGGCATGGCTGTTGCTCCCTCCATCTCAGTACCTCATTGTTTAAGTTTACTGAATGTCCATTTTTGAGGGGTATATCCCCATTTTTTCTTTATAACAACCCTGTGCTGTAAGGCTCTGAGGTAGTGACTGGCCCAGAAAGCTTTATGGTTGAACCAAATTTGAATCTGGCTCTCCCCGTTATATGCCCAATACCATGTGGACACTCGCTTTACATTAAACATTTCTTAATTTTAATTTTTTGCTGAATGTGATTAGTTTCTCCTCTTTAGCACTGGTTCTAATAATTGCTGGTATTTCAAACTTCTTCATTAAAAATATAATTTTTAAAAATCTACTTTACCTGTCTGCAGGAGAGCTAATTCAGAAGCAGAGCTTCCCCATGTTTTCAGTGTATGTGCCTGTCCAGCTTCCAAAGACAGACAAGGCTAGAGATTTTGGTAGTTGTGGAGGAAGTGCTCAAATGTTATACTTGTTGGGGGGTGGGGGGTGGAACGGTAAAATAATAATAATGATAAAGGTTTAAAAAAACAAAAAACCAAGAAGGTGAGAAACCAGATATTAAAGTGTGAATTTTCAGCATCTGTGATTGAAGGATGCAGTATTGGGTCATGTCAGCATTAGATAATCTGTGATTAGGAGCTCCTGTGATTTTTACAAAAGTGGGTATATGCAGCAGGGGTGTAGTGGAATACGTATGTTTATATATCTTCAGAGGGATTATTAATGCCTTGATCCTTATCTGTTTTCTCTCTCCCCACCCCCACCCCCCAGCCAGGGTCACTTATATTAACTTAATAAAAAACAAAACCACAGGAGAATCTGAGCACGAATGCCCTGCATCACATCTACTTTGGCCCTCTCTTGTTTTTTCCCCAGTTCAAGAGCCAAAATACCAGTATAGTAGAAGTGTACCACTTTGGCAAAGTAAGAGTTTTCAGCCTATGACGTTCCTGGAAACAATGGTGCCAGAAATTACTTATGAGCTGCAGCCCTAGGGGCACGTGCTTGTTCCAGTGTAGCCTTGGATCTGAGCTGCCAGCCCTCCCCTGGGTGATGCTCTGTGACGTCAGACTCTCCCTTCTTGTTTCAGTTCTTTGAAGCCAATGAGAAACACAATCTTTTGGAAACTGAGCTGAGGAGCAAGCTGGAGGTCTTGGAGATGGAGGCAGCGCAGCACCAAGCCGTGGTGGATGGCCTCACTCGGAAGTACATGGACACAATAGAGAAATTGCAAAGCGATAAAGCCAAGTTAGAAGTAAGTATCAAAGCTGTGTGTCCCCCTGTCCTAGATCTCAGACCACCAAGGCCTATCCATCTCATATGTTGTTGGCCTCTTTGGGACTGGGAAAATTCTTCCTTTTTCTTTTTCTTTTAATTTTTTTTAAAAATAATTTTTATTCATTTTCCAAACAAATTTTATACAATCAACAAATTATTTTGCACTCATTCTTCAATTTTTGACTTCCCTCAGTTTCTCTGTCAATCTTTCGTAAAATTTCTATTTATTGACACATTTCTAAACATGATATTGCCTTTCCCAACTCCTTTTCCTCTTACTCTCTTTTTTGCAATATTTCTTACTATCTCACAGAGTCTCTTCAAAACCAACAAGCGTTGTCTGTACATCACATATATTTTTCAGATATTCTGTAAATTTCCCCCAGTCCTCGATAAACTTTTGGTCTTTCAAATTCTTCCTTTTTCAATCAATGTTTTATTTGCATGTTGAGTGACTGTTTTAATTATAATTTTGTTTTACCTGGTGCTGAGGTAACTACTCATTTTTTGTTTGATTGTTCTTGTCATTCAGCAGTGATTTCTGTGCTCTTTGGGGCAGAACTGTGGTTCATAAACTGTGGTTCATTAAAGTTATAAGACATACTCAAAATCTCTGTGTGGAGTTGGTTGTGCAGATAGCTACTGACAGCTCTGTTCTCCCTACTTACCTTTAGATCAAATCTCAAACGCTAGAGAGAGAGGCCAAGGACTGCAGGGTTCGAACAGAAGAATGGTAATGCTCTTGACTTTTAAAAAAAATAAAGACGTGATTAGGAGTTCCATTTTATTGAGGCATATAGTGTTGTAAAACAATTATTGCTCCGTTGCCATCTTAGCATAGGCATGGGCATAAAGAGCAACCTTATACGGGAAGCAGGTGGCGCTGTGGTCTAAACCACTGAGCCTCTTGGGATTGCCGATCGGAAGGTCAGCGGTTCGCATCTCCGCGATGGGGTGAGCTCCCGTTGCTGGGTCCCTGCTCCTGCCCACCTAGCAGTTCGAAAGCATGTCAAAGTGCAAGTAGATAAATAGGTACCGTTGTGGCGGGAAGGTAAACAGCGTTTCTGTGCGCTGCTCTGGTTTCGCCAGAAGCGGCTTAGTTATTCTGGCCACATGACCCGGAAAAACTGCAGATAAACGTCGGCTCCCTTGGCCAGTAAAGCGAGATGAGCGCCGCAGCCCCAGAGTCATCTGCGACTGGACTTTACTGTCAGGGGTGTTTTACCTTTTTTTATATATATAGGTCCAAGGTGGGGAAATATTTGCCTACCACGGGGTCCAGTTTGGCCCATCAGGATTTTTCCCATACTCACCTGCCCATCATCAGCTGACATAACTGGTGAAACGTCATGGGAAATGTATGCATTTGGTTTTTTCAGCTTCAATTAAGCACCCCAAAACCCAATAGTTAATGTTGTTGTCTTATTTTTTTATTACCCAGCCAGCAGCAGTTAAAGCACCTTCATGAGGACTTGAGCAGCAGATTGGGGGAGTCCTTGAACATCATCAGTGAAAAAGTTCCTTTCAATGATACCAGTAGGTACTGCATGGATTACCGTTGTTGTGTGCTAAAAAGAAACTATAGAAAACTGAAAAGCTGAGATTTCCCCATCCCAATTCATCAAAAATAATTGAACTTAGTTTTGCCCAGTCAGCAACCAGACTGTGGCTGGAATTATGCTTGATAAGGCACACAGGCTGCCGCTGAAAATGGCAGTGCTGTGTTAAATTTCCATCTCCGTTTCTGTAGTGTGTATTACAACTCAACCAATGTATGGATGCAATTACACAAATTTTCTGCCTATGCCAACAAATCTGGAACAGGGGTAGTGAAACATATGCAGTAATTGCACCAAGACAGGTACAGGTACCTGTTAAGTGATAGGCAGGGCAAGGCGACAGATAAGCTGCCCTTTTTTGGCAGCTGCCCTGTGTTCCTAGTAACAGATTGTCTCTCTCATGCATAGTCTTCTGGGAATGCCATAACATTCTACATACAATCACATGAGGGATGATGCAGTGGAAATTGATGTTAGGGCAGGGTGGCTGGGGGTAATCAAACAATTGCTGGCCACAGAATGAGCCACTGAATGGGGCTTGTCTCTCTTCTTTATTATTCCTTCATTAACATTAAAAGTAAAGGCTTGTTCCTGTCCCCCTCCCATGCCAAGAGATGCAGATCCAGGTGGCACATCAGAGAAAAGTCCTGAGCCACTTGTTTATCCTCTGCGGCTTGCTTGAATAGCTGAAACCATCCATTGCAGGGGCATTTGGAACCTAAGACTCATCCACTTTCTACATGCCCTCTAAAGACACAGGCCGGCAACCCATGGTCTTCCCTGTACTTCCCAGCTTTGTGTTAGCCACTGCTTTGTTGTATTCCTGTTTATGACAGCATATAAATGAATGGGAGAGGCTGGAGACATCCCAGAGAGAGGTAGACTCTCTGCGCGGTTGGTGGGGGTGGGAAGGGATGAAAGAGAGAGGGATGAATGTGTATGAATGAGAGGGGAGAAAAAGGGGTGTTCCTGCCAACATTGGCTTTTGCAGGCCCCAATCACTTTTCTCAAGGGAATGCAGTCTCCGTTCCCATAATAGTTGCCTGCCCTTGCCCTTGTGGTCAGAAATGCTCTTGTAAACTGGCTATTGTGCTCTAAGTTCAGATTGTTAATGGCACCTAGATAGGTATTTACTGTAGATGCTCCTAAGCTTTGGTGGTTGATTTTTTTTAAGGCTAGCTTGTTGGGAATTAAGCCAGGTGTGGGTTTAGGTTTAATTGTCTTTTATTTCCCCAATTATCTTTGACGTGGCTGGGCGTTTTATAAGTTGTCTTGAATTTATTGTTACAACCTGAGCATCCAGAAACTTAAATTA
The DNA here is from genome assembly GCF_964270895.1 of Podarcis filfolensis. NCBI lineage: Eukaryota > Metazoa > Chordata > Lepidosauria > Squamata > Lacertidae > Podarcis > Podarcis filfolensis. The sequence continues at coordinate 107,123,233 of NC_139606.1, forward strand.
GCTTACGGTGACAAGCTGTGTGGCAAATGTTGCAAGTCTGCCAAGCGGAACTACTGAAATAGATGCTTGTCTTATGGATTAATGCCTACCATTAATTTAGGTGTCTCATTTGCATTGCTTACTAAGAAATCCATGTGCCCAATATAAATGGATTTGTGCACTGTATTTGCTAAAAAAACTGAGCTGTAAATTAGGAAGTTCTCAATTCAAATTTCAGTTCTTTGTAGCCTTAAGGTGGCCTTCCATTTATTTATATGGATATTCCTGACCTACCTGGTATTTGAGACAGAAAGGTGGGATATAGTTTTAACAATATCATGCTACTATATTGTTGAAAAAGAACTTTAGAAATCCTAAGGTGATCGGGATTGAAGTGTGTTATTCCGTAATGACACATGCACCTGCCAATATCCTATTCATTTATTTGAATTTTTAGCCTTTACTAGCTCTAGAAGTCAGGCGTTCACCTTGTAAAAGATGATTCTCTGTTCTTGAATGGCTTAACAGTCTAAGGCAATGCAGGAGGATTGGAGAGAGAAAATAATTGCTGTAATACTTCTTTTCGTAGGGTCTAGCCAGTTTAATGCTTTGAATGTGCCGTTACACAGTAGAAGGCGACAGGTGAGTAATAAATCTAAATTATTAACCTAAAAAGTTTGCACCATCTTTGGCTTAAGGCTTTGGGACGGTGCAGAGCAAATAATAGAACCATAGAACTGTAAAGCTGGGATGCTGGTTCTCTCTTAGCTATGGGTGGAAAAAAGTAAGAAGCAAAGCGGGAGTAGGAACATTTTAATATCCAATGCATTTCAGACTTCTCAGGCACCTCATCAGGGACTGAAGTTTAGTCTTTTGTTATACTGTCTTCAATTTCCTCATACTGTGGAAGATCATACAAGAGATTCAACTTCTGTATTTGAAATTTATACTGTATTTGAAGTTTACACTGTATTTGAACCTGAGAGATCTGAAACATGTTGGATATTAAGCATTTTTTCCCAAAGTCCTTTGCTTCTTGCCCACCCTTTATCACCATTTGCCTGGGATTTCCCATCTTGCCAGATCTTGGTTAATGCCTCCCAAGTATTCATGACTGCAGAAGGGGGTATTTACGTATAAGCTGTTGGTAGCAATTTGACATAAGAGTCAAAAGAGCAGCCACCTGTTTTCAGAGGTAGAACGGGCTCTCCCAGAATTCTGCTCCTTGGAGATGGCAAAAAGTCATTTGTCTCAGCCCCACCCACCAAGAGTGAAAAAGAGCTTGGCATTAGTGCTGTAGATGCGGGACAGAAGTACAGCACTGCTCCAACTCTCTAGGTTGAGATTTTAATACGGTAAAACTTGCTGCTGTCCAAGTCTTTGCACATGGTCTTCTAAACAATTAAGATGATAGAAGGATGCCTAGTATATTGGCTTTCATTCCCACCACAAAATGCATTCTGGTTTTGTTGCTGAAAAATGAATGAGAAGCACCAAGATCTTTTTGGCCGTGGCCCCGGCCTGGTGGAACACTCTCTCACAAGAAACTAGGGCCCTGTGGGATTTGACATCTTTCCTCAGGGCCTGCAAGACAGAGCTGTTCTGCCAGGCCTTTGGTCAGGGTTCAGTCTGATTCTTTTCTTTCTGTATAAGAACAAGCATTAAAGAGGCCTCCTAGCCTGCTCACAGGTCCTTTATAAGACCAGTGGTAACAGTTGGCTCTGAAGAATATTAACCGCTCTCAATTTTACCCGTGGACTGCCATCTGTCCAGATTTAAATTTGCTCTGAACTAATTTTAAGATGTATTTTAACTAATTGATTGCCTGTTCTTATGTTCTTAGTATACTGTCTTAGTTTCATGATGTTAGCCCCCCCCGAGGCTGGCTCCGGCTGGGGAGGGCAGGGTACAAATAAAAATTTATTATTATTATCATCAAGATTTTGCCCTGATACAATCAGATCACTGTGCTCTTAATCTGCTTCTTCAGCCGAAGAACCTTTGCAGCAGGGAGGAGGTCTGTCATATTTGAATCTTCTGTTTGTTCAGTTAGGAGCAGTTCTGGGAAAGGCCTTTTGTAAAAGAGATTGCTCTCCATCAAAATAAGAGTGAGCTGCATCACTGCTCTTTGTACCTTGCAGTTGAAGCTGCGTGACCTTGCTGGCCAAGCGCTGGCCTTTGTTCAAGACCTGGTGACGGCCCTTCTGAATTTCCATACCTACACAGAACAGCGAGTCCAGATTTTCCCTGTTGATTCCGCCACAGATACAATATCGCCATTAAATCAGAAGGTAAGCTGGCTTGGGGTGAGCTTTACGTAAAGAGATTAAAGTGGACATACGATAAGCACGCTATGTGCCAGCTTGCTGCATTTTTCTACAGCGGATGCAATGTAGCTGTTAAAACAATCTCCTTTTTTATTTGTGCAAAATTGTACAGAATGGGGTGAAAGTTTCTCACCACACATTTCTGCCAAGGTAACATTACGGCTGTTTTGTATGCAAAGGATTCCAGGTTCAATCCCTGGCACCTCCAGCTGAAAGAACAGTTATCTCTCTGTCCAAGATGCTGGAAAGCCAGTGGAAAAATAAAAATAAAAATAAAAATTCCCAGATTCTTCTTTTTTTTAAAAAAAAAACTTTGTTATGTGATGTTGGGCAGTAATGTTCTGAGCTTTTGCTGCTGCATTGCTTTTATATGTATTCTGTTTTGAAAATATTTAACAGTAAGGTGCCTTAGGGAACTCTGTAGTGATGAAGCTGTGGGTTATAATTACCGTATTTTTCGCTCTATAGGACACACTTTTTCCTCTCCAAAAATTAAGGGGAAATGTGTGCGCGTCCTGTGGAGCGAATGCAGGCTCCTTGGCTTCGGTGATAGCAACGCGAAGCCTCCAAAGTGCAGAGGGAGTGCTGAAGCCTGGAGAGCGAGAGGGGTCGGTGCGCACTGACCCCTCTCGCTCTCCAGGCTTCAGGGATAGCCGCCTGAAGCCTCTGGAGCGCAGCAGGAGGTCCCACTTCGCTCCGAAGGCTTTGGGTTCCTTTTGCTGAAGCCAGGAGAGCAAGACTCTCCTGGCTTCAGCAGAGCGGGAGAGCTGCGCAGCGCCCCTTCAGCGAAGCGGGAGGAGAAATGGAAGGGGCTCCGTTTCTCCTGCCGCTTCGCTGAAGGGGCGCTGAGCAGAGAGGGGGAGAATATTTTTTTTCTTGTTCTCCCCCTCTAAAACAAGGTGCGTCCTACGGTCGGGTGCGTCCTATAGAGCGAAAAATACGGTAAATAGTCACAGGATATGGTTTTGTAAATAAAATAAAATACATCTTAACTTCCCTTGGCCAAAATGCCTGCACAGAGTTCTGCTTCAGGGTTTCTGGATGTTCCCTTTCTCTAACTTCCTCCCTCTCCCAGCCCCCATAGTCCAAAATAATCTGTCCACCGCACCCCTGGCATACAGCAGTTCAAAAGCAGTGCTGGTAATCTGTTTTAATGCCAAACAGTTCCCTGACTTCGCAAGCAGTGCCTGCTGGAACCACTGACAGGCCTCTCTTGGTTTAGTTTTCGCAGTACCTTCATGAAAATGCATCCTATATTCGCCCCCTGGAAGAAGGAATGCTGCACTTGTTTGAGAGCATCACTGAGGACACTGTCACAGTTCTGGTAATATGGTTGTCTTTATTGTCACATTCCGTGTCTGAGACAGGTTGCTACTAAATACCTGAGAGACATTTTCTTCTTTTCTCTTCAAAGGAGACAACTGTGAAATTGAAATCCTTTTCTGATTACTTAGCATCTTATGTCTGCTTTCTCAGGAAGATTCTTCCTTATCAATTGAAAAGGTACTTTCCTCCTTTTTGATCTGCACAATGGGAACTATAATTCAGTGTGCTGTTCATAAATTATGTTAAGAGTCTGAGAGCAGCATGGTAACATACCTCTGGTTCTTGAGAATGTTCATAATGATGTTTGACAATGAATATTTCAAAGGTGTCGGTGGGAGGTGGGGAGTTACTTTATTTTATCATAGCAACTGTCATTATCTGTCTGAGAGGGCATTGCTTCCAGTGTTAGATTGCTTAATGTGACTCAGGATCTCTTGTGCAGTGTGTTATCGAATGGTCATACATTGATTACAATGGATCTACTAATGTGATTAACAATGAATATCACCCAGAGTTTTAGCAGCTTTCGTATAAATGTCATTCTCGCCCATGCATCTTGTTAGAGAGCCATCTTCATATTTATTTGTGTATATATATTTGGGCATTTTTACCTCACTCTTTAACCCAAAAAAGTTGCAAGACTGACGTACAGAGATCAATAAGAAGACAGCCCCTATCCTCAGACTTACTATCAAAAATACATAGCACAAGAGGAAAATATTTTGGAAGGGAGAAGGAAAAAACCCTCAAGCACTAGTTCTTAGTTGCAGAGTTCTTAAAATAATCAACTGCAGCAGAAAGTTTTTCAAGGAGAGACAGAAACAGAAGTTGTTGGTCTCTCAGCTGAGCCAGCGGAATGGCCTGGTTTCTTCTCTTCCTCCCTGACCTATAGCCTGCTGTAATGGATGCCGCCAGGTGAAAGTGATGAAGGCGCCTGACAAAGTTAAAAGCAGAACTGTTTGCGAGTTTAGTAATTTTAACTGATTCTTTGTCTGCCTTTTAAATTTTATTTATAAACATACAACTCACCTTTCCAACACAAAGCGTCAAAGGCAATGTACAATGCTAAGAAGTCACCTAAAACTAATAAAATAGTAAAGAGAAAGGAACGCAAACAGCAGCATTTCAACCAGTTGCTTAAATTTATGTATCATTGAAGCATTGATATGGGTTCCTTTTTGACATTTTGAACAAACCCTCAATAGCCACTTGTTCAGAAAAGTGCCCCACAATGTTTATCTCATCTTTTCTGAATATCATGTATTTTTTTAAAAAACAACCACTACCACCATAATACTCACTTTTAAAAACATAAATTCATATGTTCCTAGTTTGGAAGAAGAGTGTGAATCTTCTCTTTGCACAGCTGCGTTAAGAGCCAGGAACATGGAGCTGCAGAGAGACATGAAGAAGCTGACTGCAGTCTTTGAGAAGTTGCACACCTACATTAATCTTCTTGCCTTACCTAGTAAGTAGCAGCAGCAGACCAGGGCAGCTGAAATACCATATTGCAGGATCTAAAATTTCAAAATTCAGTGCGATAAGTATTGAATCTGGTGGGTGGGTGCTTCTGTTTTTGCCAGACCAACATCAATTTACATGCATGTCATTGCCTCCGTTTATTGTATGAAAGGATCTGGGGTATCTAGGGATTTGTAGGCCATGGAGAGCAGTTGCCTTTTTGTCACTAGTATGACTCTGATATAAATATTTAAGAATTATGCTCCAGTGATCAATCCCCTGGTTGTGTACCTTTCCTGGGCTTTTCCAGATACAACAATGCTAGTATATCTATATTTCTTTTGAACGAAACTTCCTTAAACTGTAGGTACAGTGTTTTTATATGTGTACTGAGATTGGAATCAACACTGAATAAGAGCGAGACTTGTATTTTACAGAAAGTGGACAAGAAACGAATCAAGGGATTTTGTTGGAATACTCCATAATTTGATTATGGGTAGTAGTATTTATAGGATTCCCTCCCCAGCCTCATCCAAATTCTCCACTTGATCAGGAATCTGAACTTCTCGTGAACTTCAAAAATTTAAGGGACTCGGATTTCTTCCCTGCTTTGGACTGAGGAAGCCGGATAATCGCTGGTTGCATATTGCTCTTTTATGGCAGCCTTTGCCAACCTAGTGCCCTGCAGTTGGTTGTTCTGGCTAGGGGTGATGAGCGTTGCAGCTCAGAACATCCAGAGGGCACCAAGTTTGTGAAGGCTGCAATCCTTCATAGAATTGTCTAGTTAGAAGGGAACCCAGGGGTCATCTAGTCCAACCGACTGCAATTCAAAAATGCCCCCATCCTTTTAACAAAACCAGGCCTCTTATAAACTGTTTTGCTAGCGGGAACTATTCTATATGGCAAATGCCCTTTTTCTCCTTGACACTCGTCATTACATTTGGATTTTCTGCTCTTTGTACAACTTCCAGGCACAAATCCAGACCGTCTGCTTCGTACAAACTTCAGCTCTCTGCTCACATACATTGCTTCGACCCTTAATGGATTTCATGATGTCATGAAAGGTGAGACTGGCTGAAGGATATACAGCTTTTTTTTTATTAAAAAAATGACACGTTAGCGCTCTGGTCAGTTAACACTTTATGGGTGGTGGGTGGATGTTATAAAGATTTAATGGCCTTTGCATGGTCGGCCTACCTAGTATGTGCTTCAACAAAAGGGAGAAACAAATCATACTCAAATACAGTGTTGTTGTTTTTTACTGACACAAGTTTTCAACCATATGCAAAAATAACAATAAATACTGGTAATGTACAGTGGTGCCCCGCAAGACAAATGCCTCGCAAGACGGAAAACTCGCTAGACGAAAGAGTTTTCCGTTTTGGAGGTGCTTCGCAAAACGAATTTCCTATGGGCTTGCTTTGCAAGACGAAAACGTCTTGCGAGTTCCTGCGGGTTTTTTTTCCTCCCCCCCCCTTTTCTAAGCCGCTAAGCCGCTTAGCCGATAAGCCGCTAAAAGCCGCTAATAGCGCTAATCCGCTAATCCGTCAATGGGCTTGCTTCGCAAGACGAAAAAACCGCTAGACGAAGAGACTCGCAGAACGGATTCTTTTCGTCTTGCGAGGCACCACTGTATCTTTGTAATAACCCTGTGAAATGGGTCAGAGGTGGCCTACATTGACTTTTACCATGGAGTGGGAATTTGAACCCGTATCCCTCCACTACTCAGTACTGGCTCTCCACTGAAATCAGGGGAAAGTGTTGCAAGAAAATATCCACAGGATTGGACTGTTAAGGCTTGAAGCACAAGGTTTATAGTGAAATTAAGTATTTCTAGCGTAATGTAAAGGGTTCTGCCTAACTACACTGAAACAGAAGGTGTGCAGTCCATTTTCATTAAGGGCAATACTCAATAATGAAACGGTTCTAGCTACTTCCTACTATATTCTTCTTTCCTGCTGTCTAGGTGTGCCAGGCAATTGGGATTTGCTCAAAATACAGCTAGCTCAGTGGTAGAGCACATGGTTTGCATGCGGAAAGTTTAATCTCTGTAGGATTGTCTCCACAGATAGTCGTATCTATCTTTTGAAAGTGCTTTCCTAGGTAGAAAAAAGTGACATTTAGGAAGAAATGGGATTTTCTGACTGGATCTGAATGAGAGGTTCGGAGGGCGATGTACACACCTGATGCAAGTTCATTCTTTCTGGTTTTAGATATTTATAAGCATTATAGTCAAAAAGCTGCTTTGGAGCAAGAGCTCCCCACAGCCACGCAGAAGCTCATCACCACCAACGACTGCATCTTATCATCTGTGGTAGCATTAACAAATGGAGCCGGCAAGGTAACTTCTTTTCTTACACAAAGTGCCCGTCACAGCAGCCAAAATCAGCATTGTGAAACTAACACGAGCTTGCAGCCTCTCTGTGATGTATCTGTATCTAAATTCATGCAAAAGTTCTCTTTTATGGTCACAAATTGGGAATCTTTATAAAGGAGAAAGTTGTTGTTCTTGTGATGCATTCCTTGAGGGTAAAGCTTAGGGGGTATAAAATTGTGCAGCTAGAAAGTATGTTCATAAGGACGCAATGACATAAGCGCCCCACAGGATCAGGCCAGTGACCCATCTAGTCCAGCATCCTGTTCTCACAGTGGCCAACCAGATGCCTGTGGGAAGCCCCAAAGCAGGGCATGAGTGCAGAAGCACTTAGTCGTGACTCCCAGCAACTGGTATTCAGAGACACACTGCCTCCAATATTTGAAGGAGGAGAACAACAACAACAACAACAACAACAACAACAACAGGAACAATTTATTTATACCCCGCCCATCTGGCTGGGTTTCCCCAGCCACTCTGGGCGGCTTCCAACAAAATATTAAAATACAATACAGTGGTGCCCCGCAAGACGAATGCCTCGCTAAACGAAAAACCCGCAAGACGAAAGGGTTTTCCGATTTTTTAGCGGCTTCGCAAGACGAATTTCCCTATGGGCTTGCTTCGCAAGACGAAAGCCCATAGGGAAATCTCCGGGGACAGCGGGGAAGCGCAGCACGCCTTCTCCTCTGTTCCCGGACCTGTCCTGAAGGCTTGCGGTGGGAGGTCCGGGAACAGAGGAGAAGGCGCGCAGCGCTTCTCCTCTGTTCCCGGGGCTTGCGGTGGGAGGAGGGTTTTTCCTCCCCACCGCCAACATTCAGAACAGCATTCTGAATGTTGGCGGTGGGGAGGAAAGCCCTCCTCCCACCGCAAGCCTTCAGGACAGGTCCGGGAACAGAGGGGAAGGCGCGCAGCGCTTCTCCTCTGTTCCCGGACCTGTCTTGAAGACTTGCGGTGGGAGGAAGGTTTTCCTCCCCACCGCCAACATTCAGAAGGCTGTTCTGAAGGCTGGCGGTGGGGAGAAAAGTCCTTCTCCCCCCGCCAGCCTTCAGAAGAGGTCCGGGGACAGACTGTCCCCGGACCTGGTCTGAAGGCGGTCTCCATAGGAACGCATTAATTGATTTTAATGCATTCCTATGGGAAACCGTGCTTCGCAAGAAGAAAAAACTTGCGGAACGAATTAATTTCGTCTTGCAAGGCACCACTGTAGTGTGCCAAACATTAAAAGCTTCCCTAAACAGGGCTGCCTTCAGATGTCTTCTAAAAATCTAGTACAGTAGTACCTCGGGTTACAGACGCTTCAGGTTACACACTCCGCTAACCCAGAAATAGTACCTTGGATTAAGAACTTTGCTTCAGGATGAGAACAGAAATCGCGCGGCGGCAGTGGGAGGCCCCATTAGCTAATGTGGTACCTCAGGTTAAGAACAGTTTCAAGTTAAGAATGGACCTCCAGAACGAATTAAGTTCTTAACTCGAGGTACCACTGTAGTGGTTTTTCTCTTTGACATCTGGTGTGAGGGCGTTCCACAGGGTGTGTGCCACTACTGAGAAGGCCCTCTGCCTGGTTCCCTGTAACTTGGCTTCTCGCAAGTAACCATCACTGCTTTGAAATATTTCCCCCCCACCCAGAATCAAGCAATATATAGTTTTAAAGAAATAAATGAATAGAAGTCATTGATGGCTTTATCATTAATGGATTTGTCTTATCCTCTTTTTAAACCAGCGAAGCTAGTTGCTGTCACATCACCCTGGAGCAAAATCCATGGTATAAAATGTGGGCTGTATGAAGAAATACTTCGTTTTCACTGTCCTGAATCTCACACAGCTCAGATGGGCCTGGTTTTCTAGTATTATATGAGGAGGAAACCTTCACTGCAGGCATGCCTTGCACACCTCTTTCATGTCCCCACAGCTCACCTTTAAAAAACCCAAAAACAAACCTAAAAAACCACAAATGCTGCAACACGCTTTTAATCTAAAATGTAAGCAAATGGTTCCAAGTTCCTTGTGGTTTTGCTGAAGTAGGATGAAGGGGAACACATAAGCTCAGGACTCTCTCTGCATCTCATTCTTCTAGCTCTAAACTATCCAAACTTGCCCAGTATTTTAAATCTCTGCATTTGTATGTTTAGGTTGCTTCATTCTTCAGCAATAACTTAGACTGCTTCACTGCATCGCTGAGCTATGGGCCTAAGGGAGGAATGGAGTTTATCAACCCCCTCTCGGCGGAGTGCATGCTTCAGTACAAGAAGAAAGCAGCTGCTTACATGAGATTGCTGAAGAAGGTTTGTGCCTGTTCAAGAACAATAGCTGTAGTGCAGTGACTTGGATCCCTTGGACACGCTCTAAAAATCCTTTTGATGTGGGATTGGATTCTCTCCACCCATGAAGAAGTGGTTCTTTGTTGCTGATGAAATCATTTTTTGTTCCCGAGCTGTATACTTGCTTGGGGCAGAGCTGTAGGAAAGATTGTGGAGCGTGATCATAGAATCATAGAGTCGGAAGATGATTGTTGTGAAGTGATGATTGTTGGATATATACGAGACCAATATACACCAGCCTTTGCGCTCTCTGTTTATGGAAATATGGCTGGGTGGGGCAGGCTGTATGGATGGAATGTCATTATTAGTCTGCGTGGAAAAATCTGGGCAGGGTGGTCTCACAGCTTAGTAGTTGAATAGAGATGATGGACATTTGTTAGCAGAACAGGATCAATATGTTTGCATAGGCCAAGGTTTGTTTGGGGATGGAGCAAATTAGGAGTTTAGTGTAACTAGAGCTGTTGAAAAGTTTGATGAGGCCACTGCAGGCTTATTGTCTTCCTTGTCTCACTGGTACCATAGACTGGGAGGGACATGAGTGCATCTTTTATTATGCCACAAATTTCGATCTTGGGCTACTTTGGGACTTTGGAGTTTCTGTAGTTTTCTAAGCCACAGACTTGCATTGTAGGACTAGAACCCTTCTCCTTGCACAGAACCCCGCCACATCCCATCATGTCACACTTTAAACAAAATAAGGAGGAGCACTCAAACACTATATAAAGTTCACTCCACCTCTTGTCTGAAGTGGTGCGGTTCAGTGGCAAATAAATCACATGAATCTGCTGAGTTGTGTTTTTTCAGTCCCAGACTAGTCTAATGAAATGTGAAATATTAAAAACTCAAGCTGCTGTAAGTTAGTTGATTGCCTGTGGGCGTGGGTGGGTTGGGTTTTTGCTTATAGCTGGAAGAAAAGTGACAGTGGAGGCAGCTCCCAAATTTTAGTTAGTTGAATGGGATTCTTGGTCATTAGCTAGGAGCTGCTTTAAGGACAGACCTGTTGCATGCTGACTCCCATAGCATCCCATTAGACCCCTTGTCACCCTGTTTCAGCCTCTCTTTTACTATTTTCACACCATCCTAATCCCACCCCCTTCTTTCTGCCTGCTGCCAGCATCTCCCACAACTCTTTTGTTACCTTCATGCTTATATGACAGAACTTCCGATGGTGTTTCCAGCTGAAAAACCTGCCGTCCGAATGACATACAGCTGTTTTCATTCATTGTTTGAGATCCGGTCCACGCATGGAATCCACAGTGGCTTTCCTCTGTTGCTTTCTGCCCAAGGAACTTCAGAGCAATGCTGCAGCTGTGTGTTTTCTCTTTGTTCTTTGCCTCCCCCCCTCCAAAAGTGTAATATACCAGGCGCAGATCTCTGCCACCAAGGGCCTGGAAAGCATCAACAAATACTTTTGCTAGCGAGGGAGGGAGGGAGGGCAAGCGGGCGGGGGAACTTAACGCTTCCCATATGTAACCCAACTCACTGAAGTCATGTATATCTTTTGGCTCTAGCCATGTTGCGATTCAGTGCCTTATGAAGAGGCCTTGGCCAACCGCAGAGTTCTTCTGAGTTCCACGGAGAGCAGAGAAGGCCTTGCACAGCAGGTATTCAGTCGTCCGACACGTAGCTGTTCCTAAGCTTAGTGCGCTCACTGAAACTGTATTAAATTTGATAGTCTCACTCTCCTAACGTCATTTAATGCTCATGGCAATGCATCTCTAAATAGGGAATTGATGGGTGAGTGTTTGCAGACTGTGCCAATTTTGCATTTGTTCTTTTGTAAGCCTGATCCACACATTATTATTATTATTGTTGTTGTTATTATTATTATTATTATTATTATTATTATTATTATTATTATTATACTTCACCAGCCACTCTGGGTGGCTTCCAATACATAGAAAAATATTATTTTGTATTTACATACATACTTTTAATGGATTTTTTCCCACAAAACGTGCACCTATAAACAAAATATTAGTAAAAAAAATTACCATATATTTTGCTCTATAAGATGCACCTAGTTTTTAGAGGAAAAGCCAGCAAGAGCCGCAGACACGCTCGCTCGGCGCGGCTCTTTAAAGATAGAGCGGCTCTTGCTGGCTTTTCCGGGAGGTGGGAGAATGGAGTGACGGGCTGCCCTCTGTCCCTTCTCCCACCTCCCTGAAAAGCCAGAGAAAGCTGCACAGCTATCACTGAAGCCAGCAGAGCAAGAGCGATAGCTGCTCTTGCTCTGCTGGCTTCCTAGTGAAGAGGGATGAGGGACGGAAGGGGCTTTGTAAGGGCTCCCTTCTGTCCCTCTTCCTGCTTCGCTGGAAAGCCAGCAGAACAAGAGGCGCTGCGCAGCTCTCGCTCTTGCCCTGCTGGCTTCAGCGATAGCTGCGCAGCCTGCATTCACTCCATAAGACGCACACATATTTCCCCTTACTTTTTAGGAGGAAAAAAGTGCGTCTTATGGAGCGAAAAATACGGTAGTTTCTAAATGCATTTTATTTTAAAATACTTTAAAAACAAATTTGAATAAGTTATTGAGTCAAAAAATGCATCGCAAAATTTGGAGGATAATGATGTTAGTTTGCAAAGTGTGTATTGGGTTCAGTTTGCATTAAAATTTGCAAAGACTGAATATCTCAAGCATCCCTTGTCTAACTAGTGAAAGGATTACGCTTGGCTCTAGACTTCTGCATGCAATCCAGGCTTGGGATGCAGAACAAGGGGACTAGAGCAGGCAGGCATCTTGGCAGTATGACTCTGAAAAGGTGAGTCTGCCATAAAGCTCAGTAGCACTGTCTGATATGGTTATTCTCTACATGTGATGGTTTGGATCAAATCTCTGATTACCTGCTGTCCTACTTTGCTTCCATCTTTCTTTGGCCTCAGGCTTATTGTAAAAAAGAAAAAGAAAAAAGGAAGGTCAAATGTGTATGAAATTGGACATTCCCCCCACCAGAACTCAGCAGACAGAAAAGGCGAATGGACACAAAGCTTTTTTAAATTGGCATGCATTCTCTGTTTATTTTGTGTCATCTTATTGCTGGTGGGGTGAATGAAGAGAACCTCTAACACAAATGGTGCTGTTGTCAGGTCTATTTGCTGCCAAACATGTTGTCCAGCTTGGAAATTTGGCTTCAGGAACCAGGTTTCCAGCTAGATTGCCAGTTGACCTAGTGGCTAAAAGCCCAAAGTTGATCTCTGAGTGGTCCTCTTGCAGTTCGTAATTCTCTCCAATTAATGTTGTGCTAGAATTTAATTCAAGCTGTTCTATAAAATGGCTAGTAAATAGATAGGAATGCATAATGTGAAGCCCCAAATATATTTCTTCCTCTGGCTTTTGGAGAATAATGTAAAACCACAACACTTATCCAGGGCAAATATTCTGTTTAGCCAAACTTATCATAGTTGCATGGAAGCCAGTCTAATGGGCTATGCTCTTCTTGGGTGTTTAAAAATAAACCATTATCTCCTTAGTTTGTAAAACTTTATCTGGTCTGTCACCGCAGGCATCCGTTTCCTCTGTTCTGCAGATGAATTTGTTTGGTTCATATATTCAGCTGTGCATCTTGCACATTACGCTATCTTAAGTTTACATTCTTAAGTGAAGGAAACATTATTTGTTTAAAGATTCATAAAAATGTGAGCTGCCTGTCACATCCTGAGTTTCATATGGGTTCCTTGCTCTCTTCCATTTTTCTATTCCCTCCTGTGTTTTTTCTGTTTTTAAATAGCCAGAAATGCAGCGCTCAGATGGAAGCCTTCCTTGCAGTTTTTGGCATTATGGATGGCAGAAACTTTTCAGTGCAAGCTGTGAGCCTGCAGGGCGCACATTTAAGCATGTCAAAGCTATAGGTTGTTGCTTTTGTTGCCTCTTCTCTGCTCCAGATACAACCTGCTCGAGCAATGATTCAACTTGCTATGCACACTCTTTTAGATACCCTTTAACTTCCCATTTGTTCACTTCATGGTGCTAATTCTTGCTGTTCTCTAGGTCCAGCAGAGCTTAGAGAAGATTACGAAACTGGAGCAGGAGAAAGAGCATTGGATGCTGGAGGCCCAGCTGGCCAAAATTAGGTTGGAGAAAGAAAACAAAAGAGTAAGCGATAAGCTCAGAAACTCTGTGGGCAACCAGAGGATTGAGGCAACCCAGGAAAGCCTCTTCACACTGAATGCAGATGAACAGGAGAAGGAGGATGCAGCAGAGAAGGCTTTGAGGGAACCAGTTCAAACTGCAAGTCTCGTAAGTGCACCTTACTCCCAGTGATGTGGGTTGGAAATTGGGCAACTGGAAAGACTACAATACTAGCTAAATCTAAAATTAACATTGTAATTAACATTTTTCAGGTGAGTGACCCTAGAAACCACATATATTCATCACAGCTCTCATGGCCTTCATTCTCCTCAAAAAAGTCACCCCAAACCCTGAATAATGTAATGGGAGTGAATATAATTGAATTCTCATGTCCTAAAGTGTTTACAAGTAGCCCAATATAAATGAGGAACTCCAGTTCAATGTAGGTTAGCATCTCTATGCTGAATGTGGTGCATGGAAGGCAGGGGTGGGAGGGAAGCAAGTGGCCACAAGGTTCATCCATGATGCCTTGAACAAAACGCCCAAATGTGGCCAACATGTCTTGATTTTATCTCACATCTGTTTTCTCCTTTTCCACTGAAAAGCTCAGCACAACATGAATGGAGTAACACCATTTTATTCTAGATTGAGAAATATCCACTTGCCCAAGGTCACCAAGTGAGCTTCATGGCAGGGATTCAGATCCCAGATGTCCCTTTGTGATACCACACTGGCTCTGTTACTTTGGATGGTGTTCAAAATGGGTTTTTTTCTGTCCAGAGTTTGATGTTTCCAGCCAGGACTTCATTAGGGTAAATTCCATCCCGGTCCCCTATCTCGCAAACCTTCATTTCACCTGGGTACAGCTTTCATGCAGCAGCAGAGCTAAACTTTTTGGTGCTAAGGCGTGGGATTTGTGATCTTGCCCATATCAATCAATCAATCAATCAATCAATTAATCAATCAATCAGTCAATGTTTATTATGGCAAACAGCCAGCTTACCCATGTCAAATACCTGGTAATCTGATATATTAAACCTAAGTAATGTTACATAGGCCTTAGAGTTGGAAATTATGCATGTTGACATTTCCGAGTGTCTTTTAGGATTCAGTGTTTGTTTGGAACTGACACACTTGCAAGCTGATCCCACTGAATAGGTTTTCATTTTTATTGGGGGGAAACACCATGGGCAAAGTTTAAGTTGCCCATGTTGAAGCCCCATTGATTCCAGTGAGGAAAGGGGGAGCATATACTTATCTTTCATAGTAAGATTAGTAGTAATTACCTTTTTCAAACTTTGGAGCAAAAGCCAGTTAAACTTACTTTGGAGCCATTGAAACCAACTTCATTTAAATGAACTTTAGAATTAGAAAATGAATGTACTACTTTGAGCTGATTCTGTCATCCTAATATTTTTCTAGGTCGGGATGTTGATAACCACTGAAAATGAAGAGGTATGTTTTTTAATATGACAGAGTCATGCTGGCATAATTTTTAAGCTAAACTGTATGGAGTTGTGCTAAAGTGACCCTCCAGATCTGGGACTTCCAACTCTTGTCAGGTTTAGCCATCATTGTCAATGAATAGCAAGTGATGGGAGTTGTAGTCCAACAAGAGCCAAAGATTCCCTGTCCCTGATGTAGCTGTTGTTCAGTTTACTTTGTCAGATGAACTGTATCCTTTCCCACCATTTCTTTGGTCTTAATCTTCCTTGCTTCTTGACATTTTAGTGCAGAATTCCACTTCTTGGCTGTTTATCTGGTGCAGTGGCAATTACATTACTGCAATTTACACTGGTCCTTTCCCTGCACCCCATCCTTCATGTTGAGCTCACTTAGGCACAAAGTGAAAACCTTGTTGTTTACCCAAGTCTTTGAAATGTAATCAGCATTCTTTCTGGCGCTGCTACTTCATATATGATGTTGTTAATGTCCTCTTGTTGTGCTGCCATTGGGAGAAAAGGCAGGATATATGTACGAGGAAATGAATAAATACATTTTATGACATTTCCTATTCTGCCAGGAGCTTATCTTACTGTGATTATGGAAACGTGATACTCCAGGAAATGGTGGAGTGCAGTTTGACAGCAATGTTGTTGACTGTCCCAGTTATCAATAGGAGAACTTGCCCCATCTCTCCCACCACCATGGCCAACTGCTGATGGATTAGTGCAGTGTCCATCTAATCTGGTATCCATGTTATAACAGTGGCCAGACAGATATCACTGGCAAAGCATGCAGATAATGACCTTCTTGTGTTTGCTTCCTGCATCTAGTACTAAGATGTGTGCTGCCTCTGCACATGAGTCGTAATAGCTACTAACTATTCTTATGTTATCCTTTGTAGGCCCCAGAAGCCGACACCCGGGAAGACTTGATAAAGAACCATTACATGGCAAGAATAGTGGAGCTTACATCTCAGTTGCAGCTGGCTGACAGCAAGTCTGTACATTTCCACGCAGAGGTGAGTGTGCGAGTGCTTTCCTACTTCAAAAATGCAAACTTCATATTACAGTGAAGGTTCCCTTTTGCACTGGAGGATATGATAAGTGACTTCATTCCACCATCTGCGGCTGCTGGGCTTTTTGAAGCTTCAGCTTTTACAAGCAGGCAATCCCCTCTTAGTTTTGGAAATACAGTGGTACCTTGGGTTAAGTACTTAATTCGTTCCAGAGGTCTGTTCTTAACCTGAAACTGTTCTTAACCTGAAGCACCACTTTAGCTAATGGGGCCTCCTGCTGCTGCCGCACCGCTGGAGCATGATTTCTGTTCTCATGCTGAAGCAAAGTTCTTAACCTGAGGTAATATTTCTGGGTTAGCGGAGTCTGTAACCTGAAGCGTATGTCACCTAAAGCGTATACAACCCGAGGTACCACTGTACTACAGTGAATGAAGATACAGTGGACGCTCGGGTTGCGAACGTGATCCGTGCAGGATGCACGTTCGCAACCTGCAGCGTTCGCAACCTGCAGCGTTCGCAACCTGCAGCGGTGCGTCTGTGCATGCGTGGGTTGTGATTCGGCACTTCTGCACATGTGCAAAGCGCGATTTAGCGCTTCTGCGCATGCATGACCGCCGAAACCTGGAAGTAACCCGTTCTGGTACTTCCGGGTTTCAGCTGTCCATAACCTGAAAAAACACAACCTGAAGCTTCTGTAACCCGAGGTATGACTGTATTGCGGCTCAGTCAATAATGTGATCTGTAATCTTACTGAGAAACGGCTGCAGCCTAGTCATAGAGCTCACTTGCTTTGCGTGCAGAAGGTCCCAAGTTCAGTCCATCCAGCAGCTCCAGCTAGAGCTGGGAGAAGACCCTGCTTGAAATCCTGAAGAGCCACTGGGCTAGATGGACCAGGTGTTTGGAGAAAACAGTTCAGACATAAATTTGCCATGTGGCCTTGAGGAGGGCTGAGTCCCATATGTAAAATGGGGGAAACAACCTACCTCACCGGGCTGATGTGATGAATGAGTGAAGGGCAGTAAAGCCCCCACTGTATGAGTGAAGGTGCTATTGATTTTTAAATAATAATTGTCCACATAAAAGACGGCCTAAATAAACTAACATGGCTTATTTGTGTGTGTTGGCAGTGCCGGGCACTTGCAAAGCGACTCGCTTTGACTGAGAAATCTAAAGAATCCTCACTGGAAGAGGTGAGACAAGCTAGACAGAGCATCACCAGGTTGCAGGTAAGTTTGTTTAACCACATGGCTCTGTCTGTGCATTAGAGTTGTGCACGGCCACCTTGATCTGGGGCCTGAACCAACCTGGAACAACCTAGGACTCACCAGATCTGGGCCTTGAACTGAATCCCTGGAGATTTCACAGTGTTTTATTAGACTTTTAAGACCCTGACTAAATATACGGGAGGATGGGGTGAGAAGGAGACACAGGCACTCTGCCTATGCATCTCCTTCTCCTTCTCATTCTCCTCCCCCTTACTCTCTGCTTGAATGAAATCCTTTTGACAGTCCTGGATCACTCTGGGTGGACCTGATCCAGTTTGCGCCTGCCTCAACCCACTCCAGCAGAATTGTGGGTTAACCCAAAGCTGCCTGGTTCAGAATCCAGGATTCGGCCAAAGCGGTTAGCCCTAGTGTGTACAGCAATACCTTGGTTTTCAGACTTAATCCGTTCCGGAAGTCTGTTCCAAAGCGTTCCAGAACCGAGGCACCCTTTCCCATAGAAAGCACTGCAAAATGGATTAATCCGTTCTAGACTTTAAAAAACAACCCCTAAAACAGCAATTCAACACAAATTTTACTAACGAGACCATTGATCCATAAAATGAAAGCAATAAACAATGTACTACAGTCACACAAGCAATTAATCAGTAGCTGAACTGGGTTCCACACCGTCACAAAAACAAAACAAAAAAAAGCCTCAAAAACAAAAACACAAAATAAATAGCAAAAACAGACAGACCATCGCAACACTCAAAACAGAAGAGTGGCAATCAAATCGGAAGTATAACACTCAAAACGGAGCACATTCGGCTTCCAAAAAGGGTTCGCAAACTGGAAGTTCCAAGTTGTTTGAGAACCAAGGCATTTGAGAACCAAGGCACCACTGTATATATTATGAGAACCTGTGAGCAAATTTACGTGGACCCCGCCCGCCACACCCACACCAAAATGTTGCGGAGTAGTTATTTTCTATGCCCACTAGAATGGTTCCAAGCATTAAAAGAACCAACTCAGTTAAAGGTCAAGGTGTCCTTTTGGATATAGCAAAAAGATATCTCTGATGACCTACATTCTGCAGTATACTTCATCAGAGTTCTCCTTGGAAGAAACTTCCTAACTAGGTCTGAGTAAACCGGAGAAAACCTCATGCTATTAACTTTTATTTTGCACTGTTATTGTATTTATACTTGTTTATTTACAAATGTATTTGTGGAAGTTGTAGGATATAAATAAACCGATGATGTCTATGACCTTTCAGGATGAATTGACGACGACCAAGAGAAGTTATGAGGATCAGTTAAGCATGATGAGCGACCACTTCTGCAGTATGAACGAAACCTTATCCAAACAACGGGAGGAAATAGATACACTAAAGCTGGCTAGTAAGGTAAGTAATCTTGTTGCATGGGCTGCAGGCCAGGTTTCCTGCAAGTTGCTAGTATTTCCTATCCTTTCTTGGTCACTTAGGATAGGACACTTATACGCACACACACATATTCCTGGAGTGTGTGCAGGGGCCATGCCAATCTTGTTTTTCCATTTTTTTGAATAATGTAAATGATGATATTTTTCCTCCTAATCTATTCTTTTCTTGCACTATGCTGCCTCTTTTTCCCCTCATAGGCCATTTTTCTTTTCTTTTCCTTTCCTCACTCCTTGTTTTCTTTTTTCCTGACAAGCAAACGGTCTTGGCTATAAAGTATAATAATATATTTTTAAAAATAATTACTGGGTGTGTCGGGTGTTGGCCTATGTCATCTGAAGGATTGCTTCAGTTTCCAAAAGCAACAAATGTGAGATTATATCAGATGGGTTTCTGAATCAATGGAGCCATATATAACAAATGTCTTCTTCTTCTTTTTTTTTTTTAGTTTGAGTTCATAGCTTCTTTCAAGGATGCTTGTCAATTTCTGGTATAATATCACACTAAGAGCTACATGCTGTCTAATTAACTAAATCCCTCTTTAGATAATATTTTATTAGGTTTAACAATAAAAAGATACAACCAAACATAATACAATAAAGACACACAAAAAATATAAGACACAACAATACAGTTTTTCACAAAAACAAACAAACAATCAACACTCAACAAATAAAATAAGGCAAACACAAATCACTCTTTTCTAGTTATTCATCTTTGATTGACTTATTTTCCTGACTTCCTCACACCTCCCTTTTTTGTATCCCTATTTAGCAATTAGCTCAGCAAATTCATATCGTACTACTTTGTCCTTAAATATTTTATCTCCCAAATTTATAGTTTCAAATTTTTATCTCTTGTTACTAGAACCTCTTCATTTTATTTCAAAGTCATCCACATTCATACATTTTACAATACTTCTGTAAATAAATTTTAAATTTCCTCCAATCTTCTTCCACCAACTCTTCTCCCTGGTCTCGGATTCTGCCAGTCATCTCAGCCATTTCCATATCTAAATCCCTCTTTAGAGAAGGGCTGAGGAGAGCAGAGCAAAGTGTGAGCTCTTCGTTGGTGGACTAAGAAAAATACTCCTCCTGATTCTCTGTCCATCTCTGCTGTTGCTTAATATCTAGCTGTGTCCGAAGTGGTGTACAGAACATTGAAGGTCCCCTACTCAGAAGCCATACGGTTTTTATTAGAAGACAAGGCAGTGATTGTATGGGACAGGTTAAGAAATGATATCTAGGATAAAGAATAAAAAGAGGATGGATGGTAAAGAAGTTGCTGGACCCTGAGAATTCACATAAGTACCAAGAGGGAAGTAGCTTGGCAAATAGGGGAGGCTGATCAAACCATGTAGTATAGGAGATGGAGAAGTTGAGAACTGGAGCTGGCAGTGGAAGAGGGCTGAATGAGGAATGCATAGATAAAGGGCCTTGATTGAGTATTGCAGTTGTGAGTCACAGCATTTGGGCAGAGGCCACAGTTAGGCAGACTGTACAAGGGCAAATAGGCCAGTGGTCTGGCCTGGTATGGCAGCTTTATATGTTCATGTGGATTTACAGTGGGACACAAATAGGGAAATGTTCACACAATCCAGTTAGTGGGAATGCGAATTGTCCTGCCCGCTTTTTGTCTTTCCCCCTCCTTCATTTAGATTCTGACAACCAGTTTTCCTACCATGTAGTGACTTTTTGCAGCAAGATATACAAACAACTGGAACTAAGTGCAGAATGAGATGCCACAGCCCAATATGGATTTTGCTGGTTTTGAGTTTACCCTTCTGCAGGCAGAGTGCCATAGGGACATAGGAAGCTGCCTTATATTGAGTCAGGCCTTTGGTCCATCTCGCTCTGACTTGGCAGAGGTTCTCCAGGATTTCAGGCAGCGTTCTCTCCTGGCCCTACCTGGGGGTGCTGGGCATTGGACTTGGGGCCTTCTGCTTGCCCAGCAGATGCTCTGCTGCTGAGCTATGGCCCTTCCTATGGCCTTTTGATATAGAAGTCACATGTTGATACTTCGCAGCACAGCCTTGGGGCATGTGCACTTTCCTCACCCAGCCTATGTGCCATATTAGGAAGGAGCAGTTTAGTATTAGTAGTAGTTTGTACAGGCTATGTAAAGTATAGTGTTTTTGCACATGCATGCACTAACAGTATTTCTGCTTGATGCTTCTGTTTAGTATCAGCACTGTTCTGGATGCCACTTAGAATGCAGCAGTGATATGCTAGTGGAGGAGACTTAGTCAGAGACTCCCCTCTCAGTCCCCAAAGGTGAATGGAAAGGATGAGAGTTTGGTTTTGGGGTTGTTGTTTTTAATGTTTTAAAAACACATTTATAGGCTGCTCTTTTCCAAGTACTTGATACAGTATTGCCAGACGTTATGGCAATAGGATGGGAACTGATGCTAGAGGGTATGGAACAGGTCAGGAGAAGCTTTCCAGATGAAGTAAATCTGGAAGAAGCAAGAGAAATGGCTTAATGGGCGGGAGGCTGTTCTAGCCCACACAAGCTCTGACTCCTCCTGAAATGCTGAAGCCTTGTTGATGACGGGCAGGAAGCTTGTTGTGTAGAGCAATCAATTCATGAGTCATGGGTTTTTACATGGAGTGGAGGGGGAGAGAGACAGACTGTTGTTAAAAGACCTTGCCCTTGGCTAGCACACCCAGTTGGAGAGCACTCAGAAACAAACTGCAAGCTGATCAGTGGGAAATCAGAATCCTGGGGGAAGAAGCAATGGGTGAGCCTATGCAGGAAAAGTTTGAGCCCCATACATAGAAACAAGATGCAGGAGCATGCCTTAATATTGCCTACACAGACTGGCAGCAGCTATCCAGGGTTTTAGGCAGGAGTCTCTCTCAGGCCTAGCTAGAGATACTGGGGATTGAACCTGGGACCTTCTGTAAGCAAAACAGATGCTGTGCTACTGAGCTACAGCCCTTCCCTTGGGGAACACCAACAGAGGTCCCCTCCCCACAAATCTCAGTGATTGGGCTGGGATATAAGGGATCCCCTGGACCCAAGTAGTGAAGCACCTTGTAAATGAATACAAAAATCTTGGACCTGGCCTGATAACAAATGGCCAGCGAGTGCCTATTTTTATTTATGCATTACCTACATGGTAGAATGGGATGCGGGTGGCGCTGAGGTCTAAACCACAGAGCCTAGGGCTTGCCGATCGGAAGGTCAGTGGTTCAAATCCCCACGATGGGGTAAGCTCCCATTGCTCGGTCCCTGCTCCTGCCAACCTAGCAGTTCGGAAGCACGTCAAAGTGCAAGTAGATAAATAGGTACCGCTCCGGCGGGAAGATAAACGGCATTTCCGTGCACTGCTCTGGTTTCGCCAGAAGCGGCTTAGTCATGCTGGCCACATGACCTGGAAGCTGTACGCTGGCTCCCTCAGCCAGTGAAGCAAGATGAGTGCCTCAACCCCAGAGTCGTCCGCGACTGGACCTAATGGTTAAGGGATATCTTTACCTTTTTACATGGTAGAATAATCACTTTCCAGCTTCAATCCCCTCCTCAAACATCGCCTCTGTTCCATGAAATCTTTGTCTTTACCCCTGTAATGCCCCCACCCCAAAACTGAAATGCAGCCAAAGTACTGTAAACTAAGGGCAGACAGAAAGTAGAGCAGAGAATCAACTGGTGATCTCTGGGCATTTGCAGTAGATCGGAAAGAGTTTCTTGACTACAAGAAAGCTTTCTATATTAGTTTCCCTTCTCGGATCTGTAGCAACTCACATTTGCTTATGCATGTGTTTGTTATCATCCCGGTTTATGGCTCATGGGATACAGGACGTGATTGGCTTTGCCCCCTGAACCAACATATTTTACCTTACTGCAACCCCTATGTTTACCATTTTTCACTTGACTACTATTGAAGGACCCTGGGGTTGTATTAAGTGTAGTGTTAAAACAGATCGTTCCATCAGTGCAGGTACCCTTGATTGTCTTATCCTGCATGAGGCTTGGTTAGAAGCCTTTTCTTCTTGTTAAACCTGACATTTTCCCCCCATAAAGAGATAAGATTCTGTTTTACTAGAATTTCACCAATGTGTGTACAAAGCACAATGTACAATGTGTACAATGTACAAAGCAGGAGTCCATACTAAGGGTCTCTAAAATACTAATGTCCAACTTATCTGTGATGCATGATCCTTTTTGTAAACCACTTTGATATTTTTAAAAATCAAATGGTATATTAAATAGACGTATGAATGAATGAATGCACTGCATGCAGGTGCTGTTCGATCAGGCCAGGGAATTATTTGCAGGAACCCCAGTGACCCACAAGCATTAGGCAGTCTCCTAGAAACAAGTATTTTGAAATTCTTGGAAAATATAATAAATGGAATGGCCCCTTCTCTTCTACATTCCAGCAGAGGATTCTGGTTGGTGGAAAGGTATGTGTGACAGTTTGTAATATTCTCCCCCCCACCCCCGCAGTTCCCAATCCCTTTGTAGTACCTCCTTTGACAGTTTCAGAGCGTTCCCCAACTTTTGGGTGGAGCAGCACAAGGAGTTTCAGGGGAAGAGTAAAATTCTGCTGCTCACAGGATGCTCCCTTCATTGGAAGAGAACTCAGGATCTAAGTCTCTAGTGTGGGGCATTGGCATTTTAGTTGTTACTTTGAGGGACATATTTACGGTAATGTGATCCACCTTCAGTCCTAGGGATAGCTGTTGCTTTTTACAGATTAAGTAATAGAAGAATGGGAAAGATGTCTGCTTGAAGAGCTGCTGTCAGTAAGACTACTAGGCAGAAGTGTGCCAGATGGACAAATTGCCTGACCGCAACAGGCAGCATCCTACGTTCTGCTGATCTCCTGTGTTCTCTTTTTGATCTAGGGAAATTCCAAGAAGAACAAAAGTCGATAGTATTGGTCATCCAACTGACCTTTGGATGTTGCTGATGCACAGAAACACAGATGCCGAAACTGATGTTCAGCTGGCAAAATGCCTCTTGGACTGGACATGGCTGCAGTGGTGGGATTACCAGTGTTTGATTTGGTGTTGCATTTGGATTTGAGACAGCACCAGATTTGGTTGCCAGTGTAATGCAAACTGGACTTGGCGTGTTCAGTAGAGCAGATGGGGAAAAATAGGTACTCCATGGATAACTTGCATAGGAATGAACCATAACTTTTTACCATACCACTTTGTAACTGCTTTTAGTTTCCTTGTACAAACTTCCAAGATTTTGTATATTTGAGTGCATATTGAGATGAACAAATCTGACACCAGTGTGGTACTTGTCTCTTTCTGCCTAAGAGGTTGTCATTCCTACCCGTCCATTCCTTTCTGTGAATTAAAAAAAAAAAAGCCCAGAGCTATCAGTGTTTTTCAGTGATGTCCACCTGTGCAGTTATTGTAAAAAAAAACATACTACTGATTCCGGTCTTCTCTTGTAGACTAGCTTAGATTGCCTTAGAGAGGCAGTCTCAGTACATTTATATTGAAGCATTCAATGCAGCTGTGACTATTCATATTAACTGTAATGAACTATTAAAAGTGTACAGTAGTGGTCCTTTTTTTCTTTTAAATCAAGTGCAGAAAGTGGGCCAAAGAAGGTGTTCTTGAATCGTGCTGAAGGGTGATATTTTGTCTGTTTCTGTTTGTTACTTTTCTCATAAGCCGGTGATAGAGAAATGACTCCCCACATCTGGAGGAAGATGTGAGAATAACAAACAGTGCTGGTAAGTGGCTTCTTGCAAAGACCTTTCATTTCAATAGGAGTGGGACAGTACGCATGATGGGCCATCACTATTTCTGTTTCAAACGCAGCTTGTTGCATTGAAGCAGGCTAAGAAATCACTGAATCAGCAAAGCTGTGCAGAGAAGAGCTGGTTCAAATACCGATGTAAACCTTCACATGGGTCTGTGGTGCTGTTCTTTCGGAGCCTGCCTGCCTTCCCCATCTGCAACTACATAGTAACTTGCCCGTTTTTAAAACTTCCTTTTTCCTCTTGAGGGGTGGGGTGGAGATTCTTTGGCACGCTCACCCGAGTTTCACATTACAACTTCCATGTTGCAATGTAGGCTCTTAATTCCTGAAATGCAGCAATGCTTTGCTGCTTGAAGCTTACCTTGGCACTTTCAAAGTCTGAGCCAGTCCCTTGCTGAAGATTGTTCTGTGGCATTTTGGAATCGCCCAAATGACGTCTTGGTGTTCTAAAAATTTATTCCCGTTCCAAGTTTTCTTCCTTGGGAAGATTTTTGACACTAACCTGAGGTCTTTTCAACACAGTATTCCTTGGGAGTTCCTCGCCATTCACAAGAAACTCCACTACTGAATATTTCACAATGAACTACTTCTGTAGCCCCGTAAGAAATAGTAGCTGTCCTATGTTCAAGGGTTACTTCATTGTATCAACCATGTCAATGTGTATTACGAGCATAGAATAAATATACTGCCATGTTAAAACTTTCGCTGTCAGACTTTTATGTTTGTGTGCTCCTGTGTTAGATGTGGTTTTGAGCAAAACTGCCTTTGGACATGTCTGTGTGTCCTGACTTCTAATGGTTTTTAAGATTTATAGCTGCAGTGTTTAAGATAATACTGTATGACTAAGCACTGGTTAGTGGGAGGATGGAAGATTGAATGTTGAAAGGCAGTGTGCTTTGAAAAAGATTACTGCACTCAATGGTTAATTTTAAACCACTGCTTTTAAAGGCAGAATCCAGTCTGAAACCACGCAAAAGCATAAAGGTGTTGCATGTAAGAAAATTAATTAGATTTATTTGATTTCAAAAGTGATTGAAAATACAAGCTACTGTAAGGTAATGATAGTTTTACAACTGACACTCCAATTTGTGTAACTGTTCATATTACATTTCTAATTCCTCATCATCTCATCTCTGCTCAGAGATCAAGATCGGACAGAGCTAAAAGAAAACATTTGTAGAGAATTCATGAAGAGTGCATTATGTATGGATTTATTTAGTTTTGGATATATGCTGATCTACGTTAGAAAAGGAAGTGGTAGGCTCTCTGTAGAATTGGAATATTTCCAGGGTCAGCTGGTGGTTTTTGAAGGGGGACAGACCAGATGTCACCAGCAGCTTCATCTCTGGCAGGTCCTCCACCTCTCCTTGTCCATCGCAGAATCTGCAATGTTGGGACCTCTTTCATTTCCTGTCACATACCTGTTTTCCCCAATTTCCAGTTCAGCTTTTTTTCTGAGTTATGGTGTCCAAACCCTGGAACACAGCTCTTTATATAGCAAAGTGCTGCAGTTGGCTGCAAAAATTTGCAAAATTCCATGCAGGTATAGGTTTCTTTTTTCCCTTTTTTTTAGAGGCACACACTTACAGGGCGCCGCCTCCTGTCCCTGCCTTGGCTGACAAGTGATATACAAATGCACTGGATAAGTAAGGAGTGCTAGGTTATTTTTTGCTGTATTTCTTCTATGTCTAACCAGAGCTATCAAGTTGATAAGGAATGAATAAAGTCATGCAATCTTAACAAACAGCAGCAATGAAGCAACAGTTCTAATAAGAGCCCACTCATGTTTGCAGCACACAAGCAAGCCGTTCCACATCTTCTGCTGCTGTATGTCCCTGTTTACACACACACATTCTCTAACATGGGCACACCAAAAGCTCTTGCATATATTTGTGTTTATGCAAATAGATGCACGGTGGGCAGTAGCGTAAAGGAGACCTGCGTGAAATGAGGCTGAAGGTTTCAGGTCACTGGCCCCTGTTGGTGAAAGGACTAAAGGCCTTTAAAGTGAAAGGAAGATTCAAGGAAAGGGGTATTCCCTCTTGTTGTCGATCCTGCAGCCTCCGTCTTACAACTTCCTTATGCCAGGTTGTGGGGGTTTTTTTCCAGCCTGAGAGCTGCATTCCTTTCAAGGGAAAATGTGCAGGGGCCAAACGCCAGTAGTCAATGTGGCCAGAAGCAAAAGTAGCCACTAAGAAGTGCTAGGTGGAAGAAAATAGGGGTAAAGGGGACCCCTGACCATTAGGTCCAGTCGTGACTGACTCTGGGGTTGCAGCGCTCATCTCGCTTTATTGGCCGAGGGAGCCGGTGTACAGCTTCCAGGTCATGTGGCCAGCATGACTAAGCTGCTTCTGGCGAACCAGAGCAGCACACGGAAACGCCATTATCTTCCCTCCGGAGCGGTACCTATTTATCTACTTGCACTTGATGTGCTTTTGAACTGCTAGGAGCAGGGACTGAGCAACGGGAGCTCACCCCGTCGCGGAGATTCAAACCACCGACTTTCTGATCGGCAAGTCCTAGGCTCTGTGGTTTAACCCACAGCGCCACCTACATCCCAAAATAGGGGTGGGTGGGTGTAAAAGAAGGTCTTGGTGCTCATTGGTCGTTGGCTCAAGCTCCACCATAGAGTTAGGAGAGACCCCTGACTGGAGAATGCTGCCAGTCAGTGCAGATAATACTGAGCTAGATGGACCAGTTGCCTGACTTGAGATGTCCCTTGTTTAGTTTCTAACTTTTTAAAGCTGCAACATACGTGAATACACACTTTTCTTGCTTATTCATTATTGAAAGCGCTTTGTGATTCTTGAGATTAACTGATCAGAAACAGATTGTGCTTGAACTTTAGCTTGAGGTCATGATAAATACTGCGTGCGAAATATGGAAATTAGGATGGAATTGTACAGAGGGCAATTAACTGGCCTTGAGCCTTGTCAGTGTCCAAATTTTCTACCATTCTGTCACACACATGTATTGATGTATACTGACCATTGTTGGTACAATCCAATATGTCTGATGTTGGTTAGCAATTCTGGAATTATTTAAGCCACCACACATGGATTTTAAACAACTTTAATGCTACTTAGATTAAAGACCTAGGCTTGCTGGAATGACCCCCTTTCCCCTTCATGTACTCCTCTTGTGTACTGGGAGAAAATCTAAGCCCTAAATTGTTTCCTAATCCATTTACTTTAGCATTAGTGTTTCTTCTTACCCTGTTGTGAAACTGCTGTTGTCAAATTGGCTGCCCTGCAACTGCTCAGAACTGTTTGTGCTCCTCTTATCTGGGCCAGTAGAGGCAAAGTGGCCGAGAATTCTTCAGCTGTGTGCTTGGAATGTTATTAGAAATCTGCTGTTTGTCTAGAAAATAGCTTGGAATTGGGAAGTAAGAAATGGGTGCTTGCAGAATGGTTTGTGCTTGCTGATTTTATTGTGAAATGATTATGGCCAGGTGAGAGAAATTAGGTCTGCAAGTCTTAAGGGTAGATTAATCAACAAAACCATCAGATGATGAATCATTAAGATGTACACTAAATGATGAAAACCTAAAGACATAATTCAGGACTGGCTCCACTATTGGGCAGGCGGCCACCTCAGGTGACAAAGCTGAGGATAGAGGGCAGGGCAGGCAGGGAGTAGCAGCCACACAGCCTACCCTGTGTCCCCTTAAGTTAGCCAGCTGCCCTCCTGTACAGTGGAGGAAGATGTCTCATTGCAACTATTGATACAAGATTCAACTGCCAGTCTCATCAGTTTCTGTATTTTGAACTGGGTGGGGTGTGGAGGCATCTTCTCTCTCACCTCAGATAGGAAAAAATCTTTGTCTACGCCCAAGTACATAAGAACATTTTATCTTCTCAAAGGGGCAATAATATAGACCTCTCTTATGTATTCTTTATTTTAATATGATTTATTAAGAATTTAAAGAATGTGTGTGTGTGTGTGTGTGTGTGAGAGAGAGAGAGAGAGAGAGAGAGAGAGAGAGAGAGAGAAAATATAAGAGTCCTACTGAATCAGGCCAGTGGCCCATCATAGTTCAGGATCCTGTTTTCACAGTGACCAACCAGATTCCCATGAGAAGAAGCCTGCAAGCAGGTCCTGAGTGGAACAGCCCTTGTGCTTACAATCAAGTTTCTGTTGTGCCCACTATGTCTCTGCACAAAGGCCAAGCACTCCAGCTTCCCCAGCTTGGCTCAGATGCATCTACCACAGGGGTCAGCAAACATTTTCAGCAGGGGGCCGGTCCACTGTCCCTCAGACCTTGTGGGGGGCCGGATTATATTTTGAAAAGAAAAGAAAAATGAATTCCCATGCCCAACAAATAACCCAGAGATTTGTTTTAAGTAAAAGGACACATTCTACTCATGTAAAAACACACTGATTCCCAGTTCCTATATCTGACAGAAAAGAGCTCATGAAGAGGAACCTGCAGGAGCACTCTGGGTATAAAAGTGATGAAAAGGATCCTTTACGTCAGTACATTAGTACCAATATCTTGAACATAGACCAAGGTCTAAGTAATCAATCAGTTAATGGTTTTAATGGATCTAATTGTTCAAGTTATTGATCTTAGATCCATTAACTGATTTATTATTTGCATAAATCGGTATAATTTACCTAATTGTTCATCTTATGGTGAACTTGTAGACTCCTGGGCTTTCACTTGTAGAGCCAGCATCCTTGGATTCAAACACCTACATTACATTGTGTTTGTGTGCGTGTGTGTGTGTGTGTGTGTGTGTGTGTGTGTCAGTCAGTGTCCTTGGGCTTTCTTCTGTTTTGTGTTGTCCACTCAATCTTTGTCTGTCTCTCAGGACTCAGAAATTGTGGGATATCACGTGGCTTAACTTTTGTTCTCAAGATAATCCAGGCAGTTTTGTAGAGACCACAAAGGCATTTTCAGCATAGTGAAGCAGCATTCCATATCTGTGTGTGTGGGAAGCGCACATTCTTGAATCTTGAAGCATTTTGTGCAGAGTTGAGGATTTGTGTCTAAATGTCATTGCAATTCCTGCTCTTGTGAAAGCAGGGCCCGTTGTGTGTGTGGGGGGGTGATATATGTATACTGCACAATTCTCTGAGGCATAAGAAGCTTCATGTGAAAACTCAAATTAGAAAAATGCAGCCTCAGTATTATCTTTTCCCAGCAGGGTTTATTGACCCTATGTACAGTCCATTCACTTTGCTGGTTTAGAAGAGAAGCTTGTTCAGCAGTCACTAGGTTCCCGAAGCCCACAAATACTTTGACTACCAGACATATTGACAGTACACTCAGCTCAGCTGGAACTCTGTATATGCTCTGGAACTCTGTGTTTGTTTTGGCTTGGCTTGGCTCTGACCAAAAGAGCATGGTGTCACTGCAGTGGAATTGGAGGAAACAGCTCTGCTTTGACTGGAATCTCCTGCAG
This sequence comes from Podarcis filfolensis, assembly GCF_964270895.1. Taxonomy (NCBI): domain Eukaryota; kingdom Metazoa; phylum Chordata; class Lepidosauria; order Squamata; family Lacertidae; genus Podarcis; species Podarcis filfolensis. The sequence goes on from NC_139606.1 coordinate 107,153,329, forward strand.
CAGTTGCCCACAATGGAGGTGCAAGCCTCATTAGTCCCTGGAACCAGTACCATATTGAATGCATACATATACCTCCATTCAGCTATTAATTAACTTTGAGAAAGAAAAGTCTCTACCAATAATTGGATTAAGTCTAGATTTGCATTGCTTAAGTCAGGCATGGCCAAACTTGGCCCTCCAGCTGTTTTGGGACTACAACTACTACCATCCTAGCTAACAGGACCGGTGGTCAGGGATGATGGGAACTGTAGTCCCAAGACAGCTGGAGGGCCAAGTTTGACCATGGCTGGCTTAAGTAATATCTTCCCTTTTCCACAGAAGGGTTACCTCAGTCACCTGGTTGTGAGCTTTTATTGATTAGAGATCCCTTGTAACCTCCCTGATACATCACAGCAAGAAAGTTGCACTGCAATGCCTGGTGACAGCTCACTACCTGTGTCTTTTGTATTATTAATAATAATTTGATGTATTACCCAGCTTTCACCATAAGATCCCAGGGTGTGGGACATAGCAATTTAAAACATGTTAACATCAGTGTAACACAAATAGTTGTCACTTCTGTCTACTTCTATCTTTAATGAGCTCACCCTTTTTGTTAGAGCTAACACTAGTGCTCTGGCCTATCTAGATCTCTTAAGCCTGCCTCCTCTCTCTGCCTCTCAACCATATATGCTGTTTTCTTTGCATTACTCAGGATCCTTGTGGGAATAACAAGCCAGTGGTATCTCAGCATGAAAGCTTTTTCTGTTTTCTTAACTTTATTATGAGGTTTTGAAGGAACCCAGTAGGCAGGTTGGACAGCCATGACGGCCGACAAACTGACCTCATCTGTATCTGTTGAGGGCATCCTTTCAGGGAGCAGAGAAAATTTCATGCTTATTTTATCTAATTAAGACTTTCCCTACTATTCCCATCATCCCTGACCACTGGTCCTGCTAGCTAGGGATGATGGGAATTGTAGCCCCAAAACAGCTGGAGACCCAAGTTTGGGAAACCCTGATCTAGTTGTTAAACTGCTGCAATTTGCAGTTTAAATTGCTGTCAGAAACTCTGAATTCAGTCACAACTGTGCACTCACAAATCATGGTAAAACTCAGGAGAGTACTACTCTTTATTATCTCTTTCAAGGAGGGTAATTATTTGCATATCACGTCTCCTTCATATTTCTCTCTTTCCCATTTCTGTAGTATAATTGTCCCTAAATTCTTGTGTATGTACAGTATAGACACATTGGTAGTGTTAGCATACACACATGAAGTTGTCTTACTTCTGAGATCACAGTAGTCAAGTTATTTATGCTGACATCAATGGCGTGAGCATCAGTTTCTCTATTAGCCTCTGAAAGAATGTAATGTTGAACCAGATGCTGTAAGTGTCTCATAGAAGCTTTAGGGTGAGTAAATTAAATAACCCCTCCCTCAGTGCTGCTTCCCGTATAAAATCAAATAGAACTTATTTGCAGGTGGTAAAGTTAGGAGGTGGTGGGATTCACTGAATATTCTTTGGAGAGGGCATTGGTGGGGTTGGAATTCTCCAACATTTTTGAGATAGTCAAAATAGAAAAGAAAATTTATATGAAACTTCTTTTATGATAAATCTTGGTTCAGTTAATACTGAATGGAACTGTTAGATCATATTGGTGGCGGGAGGAAGCAGCAGGCGAAGAGGAGGGAGATTGGAAGGAGCAGGAGTCAAGTCTATTGCTTTCTTCAGCAAGATTAAAGTAATATTAAACAATCTGCACCAATTTACTCAGTGGCAGATATAGACTCCCCCCCCCTCCAAATATTCTCTGAGCCAGTGTGTAGGCGGTAAAAAGCTATGTGTGTGACCTCTGTTGCTGTTTACTCTGGGGAAATAAGTGGGGAAAAGAGACCTTTGTACATACTTTGACTCCTGCAGCAGGGAATCAGTGGCAGGATCTTCCAGTAGTTTTCCAGTTCAAAATACGTTGATTCAAAATGCTGATCAGTGTGTCCCTATCAAGAAAGGGTACAGCTTAGTTATCCTTTATGGTACAGCCACTGTCACATTTGCCCTCCTTAAGCATAGATAGCTTGAAAAACAGTGTGAGCATTTGTATGTGGGAGGGTGGTAGTGGAACACTGGAGAGGGGAAAAAAGAGTTGCATTCAGGGGCTTAATAAGAACAGAACTGCACTTTTGCCCCAAAGACATGCATAAATCTGCAAAGCCGTAAGTGATTTGATGCTTCAGCGCTTTAATGTAAACTGGAGAAAGGACAGGAAATGAAACAAGATTACGTTGTAATGGCAGATTAATGGCCCTGCAGGTTTTAAATTCAGCAGCCCCATTCTCTGCTTGTTTTAAGTTTCAGAACAAGGAGTAATTGTTTGAAAGAATCTCTGCAATGGGTGAGGGTGGGAGGTGGCACATAAGAGAACTCCATTATTATCTTGTACCTATGAAAGACTTGACCTTTGAGGGCAATGCTAAACAGCAGTGGGAGGAAAAAATAGATTCGTTGCACAAACCCTCTCTGCTTTCTGCTTTATATGTGCTATCAAACCTTGCTTGCATTTTGCATTTTGCTGCCTGAGGTGAAGGACAAGAGGGAGTCCCCTCCCAATTGCATGTACTGAAAGCAGCCAGACTGACCTTACTTCAACAATGGCAACAGGACTGTATCCTCCACATCTGAGGGCAGCAGGTTAGCTTAGCGGGTGCAGGGCAAGCTATGCATGGTACACACAGCCCTGTCCTCCCAACAATGTGCCGTCACTCCCCTGCCTCCATTTCGATCCCTGTATGGGACAGCTGCATATTCTTGCATTGCAGGGGGTTGGACTAGATGATCCACAGGATTCTAAGATCTGCTGCCTGAGACAGCCATCTCACCCTACCTAACAGTAGGGCCAGTCCTGCAGCATCAGTGGTCAAAGAGCTTTGCAAGCATGGAGCTGTTTCTTTATGGCTCCTTGCAGTAACACTTGTTCATTTCTTGTTAAGCAACATACCGGTAATTCAGCTGGTCAGATACGATTTAAAGTTGCTAATACAGCAGAATAAAGTAGTTGTAAATCTGTTCAGTTTTAATAAATGAAAACCTGGGCTGCAATCCTGTGCCTACTTACAAGGGAATGTGGCCCACTGAACTTGATAGTGCTCATTGCTAACCAAACCTGTGCATGCCTGCAAAAGGATTTGAATCTTGAAGGGAATGGAAAGGGAGCCAGTATAAAGATGCATTTTTTTGCTTAGGAAATAGTCCAGCTGATTGTGTGTGTGACATGCCAGATGAGGAAGACTAATCCAGCTGAGGAAGTGGAACTGGGTCACTGAATTTTGCTCATAGGCTCCCTGGCCCTCTTGTGTAATTTGGGTTCCCTCTGACCCCGCTGTTTACAACCTGCCCCCAACGGACTGTAACCTATGCAGACTCATGTCATGATAGATTTGTTAAACCTTTAAGGCAGGGGTCAGCAACCTTTTTCAGCCATGGGCCAGTCCACTGTCCCTCAGACCATGTGGTGGGCCGGACTATATGTTGGGGGGGGGGGAATGAACAAATTCCTATGCCCCACAAATAACCCAGAGATGCATTTTAAATAAAAGGACACATTCTACTCATGTAAAAACATGCTGATTCCCGGACTGTCCACGGGCTGGACTGAGAAGGCAATTAGGCCGCATCCGGCCCACGGGCCTTAGGTTGCCTTCCCCTGCTTTAAGGCACCACAGAAGTTTCCCTTCTTCAGCATTTGAATTGCAATGCCTGGGAATAACCCCATTGACAGGCAGGTATTCAATTGATCAGGAACTTCACAAGGAGGGAGGAAAGCAGCAAGTCTTCACAGGAACACAGGAAGCTGCTTTGCACCGATCGATCCATTGGCCCATCTAGTCTGGTATGGTCTACACTGAACGGCAGCAGCTGTCCAGAGTTTCATGCAGGGGCCTCTCCCAGCCCTACCTGCAGTTGCCAGGGGTTGAAACTGGGACCTTCTGCATAGATGGGTATACATGTGGCATGCCACATCTGAATGTTTCTCCCACATCAAATGACAAAGGAACAAAGTGCGGATCAGAAGTGCCAATCAGAAGGTCGGCGGTTCGAATCCCCACGATGCAGTGAGCTCCCGTTGCTCGGTCCCTGCTCCTGCCAACCTAGCAGTTTGAAAGCACGTCAAAGTGCAAGTAGATAAATAGGTACCGCTCCGGCGGGAAGGTAAACGGCGTTTCTGTGCGCTGCTCTGGTTCGCCAGAAGCGGCTTAGTCATGCTGGCCACATGACCCGCAAGCTGTATGCTGGAGTCCCTCGGTCAATAAAGCGAGATGAGCGCCGCAACCCCAGAGTCGGCCATGACTGGACCTAATGGTCAGGGGTCCCTTTAGCTTTAACATGGGGATTAGCAGCTAATAAAAGTTTGGGGGCTCTTTTGTTCGGGGCTTCCATCTTGTTCCAGCTTATGGCAGGTGGGAGTCCTGTCCCGACAGTCTTCGATAAAAACCAAGCCTACTGGCTGCTGTTTTGCTCTGGTATTCCTGGCTGGTGTCCTTCTTTTTTGTCCAAGGGAGCCCTCAGATTTCTCCGTTAACAAGGTCCACATGGGGGCTCTGCCGTCCCTGTGGATCTTGCCGCCTGACGCCCCCAACCTCACGTAGCCTTGCCTCATGGTGGCCAGGCCCTGCTTGAGAAGCCCCAACTTCCTATCCGCCTCCCCCCCAGCATAGAGGTGCTTTTCGCCTCAGACCCCCAAAAGGCGCCAAAATCCCTACCACTCCCATCAAACAAAAACAAATCCTAGGAAGTGACTGCGCCTGCGCACAGATGGCTCGAGCCGGCCAGACGAGGAGGCGGAGCTTCGTCCCTGCTTACCCATCCTTCCCCCGCTCCCGCCTCACTCCGGTTCGGTAGATGCTCCTCGTCAGGGAGCTGAAAAGCTCTCGCTCTCTGGACGTTGGACGCGCACGCGCATTCCCCTTCTCGTCGCGCGCTGGTGGCTTTTGACAGTTAAAAAAGGAGCGCGAGGGCCGGGCGGGAGTTGGGGGGGGGGAGGAGGAGGGGGCGGGGCCTCCCGTCCCGAAGTTTTGAGGAGAGAAGGAGGGAGCGGGCGGCGACTCTCCTCGGCTCCGCGCCAGGCGAGGCTGGGGTTTGGGTCCCGGCCAGCCTTCCTCCGGGCAGAGTCTGCCGTCTCCCTTCTCTCCCTGCTGCGTCCCCTCAGTGCGCTCGTCGGAGCTCTGAGAGGCGCCCGCGCCGGTAAGGATGGCGGGTGGGCGCTTCTCCCTTCGGAAAGAGGGGTTTCTGAGGGGACGGGTGTGAGGGAGGGGAGGGTGAGGCAACTGGTGCAGCCCCTGTCTGCGGGTGGGGTGGGGTGGGGGGCCTATAATGGTGCGATTAGCTCTGGGCTTAAAAGGTCTCACAGGAACCTCCCCCCCCCCAATTTATATAGCAAATGTGCATTGCTGCTCGGACTTCCAATGGGGTCGGGGGGTGGGGGGCTCCTCCTGAAGTTTCTGCTGCTTGGGGGGTGGGGGTTGTGGACAGTGTGGACGTCTGCTTCAAATCCCTACCCCGAGGGTAACTATTGGGGGAAATTCGTGGAAGACCCCCCAAGGGGTCTCTCTCCAAGGGGAGAAGGAGGGGGGGGGGGAACACGACTTCGTTTATTGCCATTGCCAGCAAGGCAGATGCCTCACACGCGTTTTACTCAAATTGCCGCAGAAGAACATTTTGCATTTCACCTCAGTGTTTACATTTTTTTCCCCCTGCAGAAAAGGATAACGGCAACAACACTTCGCGCATCTGATTCGGCCCGCGAAAATCTTTATGCCACGTTTAGTGCTTTTAAGGCGCCCCCCCCCCCCGCGAGACGCTCTTTTTGATTCTGTTGTAATTCTCGGTTCGCTTATCTGGGAGAGCGAGCCATTTATGGGACATTGTGAAATTTACTTCCAAGTAAAAGTGCACAGGACTTCGGTTGTTCCCTTCCGATTTTAGGGAAGCAGCTCTGCTATTGCAAGAGTAGTTCGGCTTCTATGCTGATGGTTTTACCGCATCTCCGTCGTTTCAAAGCGTGCTTGTTAAATTTAAAGTTGCCCCTCGTTTCAGAGTTTGTGTTTGTGCAAGCACACACTTGAGCTGGATATACCACATACAATACATACCTTTTCTTGGGGGGGGGGCGAAAAAAACCAAACCACTATTCTTCCCATTAATACTTAATCTCTGTCGCTCCAAAGGGCAAGACCAGAACCAAGGTGTGGAAAGTTCAAGAAAGCAGATTGTGGCTAAACATTAGAAGAAACATCCTAACAATAAGAGCTATTCAACACTGGAAAAGACTGCCTTCCTTCACTAGATGTATTTGAACGCACCCATCTGTCAGGGATGCTATTTCTGCATACTGCGCTGCAGTTCCTATACTAAGCAACAGGTTGGATTAGATGACCTCCACAGTCCTTTCTAACTCAATTAATTCCATTTTCTCCATAGCTGTTGGATGCTGCTTTTATTTCAAGCCTTTCTTTGCTGTTTGACATTACAAGTCACCCCATCCTCTGCCCCCCTCACTAACTGGACTGGAAAACTACCATCGCTTTTTCCTGTTCTTGCAGTGGCTAGAAGCTATTTATATCCTTATCTTTACCCACCAGAGGTGTGGACAAAGCTGGTTAGTACAGTGGTACCACGGGTTAAGTACTTAATTCGTTCCGAAGGTCCGTTCTTAACCTGAAACTGTTCTTAACCTGAAGCACCACTTTAGCTAATGGGGACTCCTGCTGCTGCTGCGCCGCTGGAGCACGATTTCTCTTCTCATCCTGAAGCAAAGTTCTTAACCTGAAGCACTATTTCTGGGTTAGCGGAGTCTGTAACCTGAAGCGTATGTAACCCAAGGTACCACTGTATAAGTTATTTTACCTAGTGTTGTCTTGACAACTAAATGGTTTAAAGAATGTCAAAATGATGGCTCCCCACTCCAGTGCTTTGATCCAGAGGTGAATAGGAGGCTATAATCTGTGTTTGTGATTGTGAGTATTTATTTATCTGCTATAAGCATGCTTTGCAAGCAAGGAAAAAATTAGCCCTGCGCTCTTCCAGGTGCCTGATTAGGGTGAATTGGCAGTGGCTAAAATGTGTTGGATGACCTTGAGAGTGATATGGTGGGGATGCACTTCATTTGGAGAGTTATGGTTATTTAAAGGAGTAATGATATAGAAAGTTTGTCCTTTTTCTACACAGTAGAAATACTTGCATTCCAAACACTGCAGCTCTGCAGTGAGTGCTTTTTACCTTTAATAACTTATTTGGGAAAGGTTTGTAAATAGCAATCTTCAAGTATTAAATCTGAGGGGTCACTTTCTTTCTCAAAATCCAAAGATTCAGCCTGTCTTCTCCTTCAGAGCCAAACACTGACTTTCTTTTAGGCTTCCTTTCTCTATTATAGGCAACTGTAGTTACTTTGTGTGCTGAATCTGCTACTTTGAAAAGGGTAAAATGTTTGCAGTTGCCATGTGAATACATTGATACAAAAGTACCAGAATTACTTGTCCCTAAAGATTTGTAGCCATGTTAGCTGGTTGCAGCACAGCTGAAAATTTTAAGGTGCCACAAGACTTTGTTTTCCTCCCTGATGGTTGGCTAATGATTTGAGAATGGTGCAAGTTCTTTATCTTGTATTTTCTCCTTTGTTTTCCTTTAACTAGGTGAAGCAAGTGAGCAGATGTATTTTGTTTTGGTAGTGATGGATTATTATTTTTCTCTCAGGGTGGGGTGTGGGGAGTGGGAACAAATAGGGGTGGAAAGTGGGATGAAATATATTGGGAAATTAATATTGGAAACAAATGGTCTTTTGGGAGAATCAAACGGTGAAATGTTTTGGGAGAAGGCTAATTGGCAAAGAAATTGTTTTGGGAACCTGGCTTGTGCTTCGTATTCCAACTTTGCTCTGCTCATAGTGTGTTGTCTTGGGCAAGCCACTTGATTTTATCTGGTTCTGTACTCCAGTTTCCAGTACTGGCTCATCAGATATCTCTGGGAAACTTACAAACATGACATGAGGGCAGCATCCACAACTGGTATTCAGAGGTATACGATGTACATGGAAAATTGGGGTGGAGCAGAATTAAGGGAAAGCATTGTGGAAGTGGCTTTCCAGCATATATGGGACATATAACAGTCCCAATTTTGGAGGTAATAGCTACCCCTGGTTGTGGGATAACACTGTGTTCTTTGACTTTTTGCTAGGTGCTAGCTCAGGAAAATGTGTTTTCTCTGTTTCAGTATTTTTAAAAGTGAAGCAGTGCACCTGAGTGTTTGTGTGTGTGTTGGCATGCTTCTGTTTGAGTTATTATATATATTAAACTTTGTACAGTAATAACATCTAATACGTATAGCAATCCATAAACACCTTTTATAGGATGGAAGACATGTTAAGTATATGTAGATCAATTCTCCACCCAAGTTGGGATCAACCATATACAAACTTGTCTACATGTTAGCCAATATATTATAGGTTGCCCACAACTGGCGCAAGATTTAAGTTTCTTTAACTAGGGGTATGCCTGATAAAACAGAGGTTCAGGTAGGGCAGCTAGTTGCCGTTAGCTAACCTGCTTTAAAATGATTAGCACAATCTTTCATCAAAAGAGGCAGAAGGGAGGTTAGAGGTAATGTTCCAAAAGTGCAGGGATGTTTGATGCCACCATAGCTAGTAACAAATAAATAATTTTATCTTGTTTTACAGACAAGACTCAGGCCAAGAAACTTGCCTAATTGGAGTTTGGCAGGTGTTTGGACCCTGTGCTCCAAATCCAGATTTGTTCACCACTAGTCTGTGTTGAGTTTATTACATCCTATGCTTACAGTCACCATTTAGGTTTGTTATATATTGTTGTACAGAAGCTATAAAATGACGTTAGCTTCATGAAAACTTTGCAAAACAGTGCCAATATGGTCAACCTCAGAGCAAACAACTTTGTGGTAACATTAGTTTCTGATTGCCAAGCTACAAATCTTGGGTTTAAATTTTCAGCTGGCACAGAGCCCCAGAGCTTGTTGTGGTCAACGGGAGTGGAAAACTTTGTCTGAAAAGCCTTCACAGTGGCAGGAGGGAGCATTTGGCTGTACAAAATGCTAAGAAATGGAGAGGTTTTGGAACATCAGCTTTCCACTAACACACTTGAGGGTAGTGGATCACGTGGCTAGGTTTTTTAAATACTTGTTCCTTAATTACAAAATTATTAATTTCTGTTCTGCTGCTTTAGAAAGGATAGGTTTTACGGGAGGCTTACTTGTGTTAGTGGCTGTGCTTGAAGTTGTCAGCATTTTCTGTTGCCAACCAGTATTCATGGTGGTTAAAATACAGTCATAAGGGCTGGGAAGAATGACTGTACTAAATTGCTTGCTGACCAGCATTCCTACTTAGTTGCAAGTTAGCTGTTTTTCAAAGCTAGCTTTAGTACTGGGCTTATACAAACTACTAGTTGTTATCCTTATTCCCCTTTGTTTTCATTGTTGGTAGGAGCCTTGCCTTCAGCCTATCTGTGGTGAATAAAAGGTCTTGCCAACCCACCATATATTGGAAGTATACTAACCAATACTTTGTGTGCAAGGCTGCATGAAGGAGCCAAGAAGTGTTCAGACATTAACTCTTCCAGTTTCTACCAATATGATTTGCACAAACGTAGAATTTCCTCATATCAAGCCGGTCTTCACTGACACTACATTGTTATCAACTGAAAGCCATCTCAGCTACTCTGATTTAAACTCACTTTAGATTTCAGACAAGCTGACAGCCAAGTTCCTTTATTGTGAAAGGCAGTTGCATTCCAATCATTCTTATTTTTTTGGTCCTATTAGCCAGGGTTGTCTGAACTTTGTACTAAATAAATCAATCAAAAGTCTATACAAAGGTAACCTGAACTGTGCACCAAGAAAAATGGAATTATGTTACACTGTTACACAAATCAAGCTGATGTGCCTATATATTTTAACTTTTGTATACTATGTTCTGCTTCTGAGAATTGTGGGAAGGGGTTGGAAAGCCTTTGGCAAAACTAGTTGCGAATTCCAGTTCCTATTCCAATAGGAAAAGCCTACTTTAAATTGTGCCCCGCCTCCAGTTGTTTGTTCTTTGTGGGAAAGCATAATTATTTTCAGTTTATTTTACAAATTCATAAACTGCTTCACAGCCTGAGGCCATCAAAGTCATGTACAACAGGATATTCAGTATTCTACCTACACAACAAATAACAGCTTCAAGGAGGATGCTTTCTGTATGTGTGAGCAATGATTAATCTACCCACCCTGGCCCCTTTCTGAATTGGTGGTTTCTATGGCTGCAACTTTTTTAAAAAGTGGGAGATCTAACTTGCCTGCATTGCATCTTGTTTTTTTTTTAAATGATATTTATTCAAAGTTTCAAAAATACGTAAGTATAGAAAAAGAACAGAAAAATACAACAAAAGATAAAAAGAAAAAGAAAAAGAAAAAACAAAAAAGAAAAATACTAATCCCATATTGCATCTTTTCATTTGCTTGTTTCATAGACCTCCTCACACCTCCCTTTTTGTATTCTAGCTTAATTTGTTATTTCAGCAAATTCTTCCCATATTTCTCAATTTTTGTTAAAAAATTTATCTTAACAGTCTATCTTATTTAATTAACTCAACATATCCTTTGCGTCTTTTACATAATCTATTATTCAATTTACCTTTAATTTCTTTAACTTTGTCTTACCTTAAAAAACCTTAAAATTCAAAATTTAAACCATATTTCTACATAATTCCTTAAATCCTTTCTACTAAAGCTAATTAGTTCCTTTCCAGCATGATCCCTAATATTTCATTAGTGTTACACTAATTCCCAAAATAAAAAGAAGTTTTTCTTTTTATAAACTTTTCCTCTTCTCTAGTTTTTATCCAACGTCCCTTCTTCCTGGTCTCGGGTTATGCCAGTCCTTTCTGACCATTACATCCAGTCCATCAATCTGGTGATCTTATGTCCGAGGCCCTTAAGTCTCTTCTATGCCCCTTCTGCAGATTTTCTTGTTCTTGTTTGTGTTTACGCTCTTCTTTATCCTTTGTTGGTTTCTTTCGTAGTTTCTTTCCTTTCTCCTTGAGGAGTGGGTCTCCAGGGAACTCCAACTGGTAATATTCTCCATTTTCCTTCATCAAACTAGCCCATTCCCCTGAGTCCCACTCCCCATCATCGTCATTGTAATCCAAATAGTAGTTTTCCAAAAAGTAATTGTCAACCTGTTTCATAGTCCCACCAGAATTGAGAGCTTCCTTAACTCCAGCCACTTCCAAACACACTCCAAGTTCAATCTTCCAATGCAGCAGCTTTTGCTCTTGCAGGACTTTAGGTCTCACCATTTGTTTTTGTATTACTTGGGATGCAGTTGCAACCTCTTCCATCTTCGTCTGCCCTTGGACTTGCCCTATCAAACCAGTTTCCTGTATAATTTCTTTATCCTTGTTTCCTGTTAATTCATATTCACTGGCTACAGCAGTCATCAAGTCCAACTTTTCATTCATCAAGTTCATTTTCTCATGCAACTGCTCCAGCAAAGCATTTGTTTTGCCCAGGGCAGACACCAAAACTTTCTCTCAACACATTTCTATTCAAGGTCGAACGACTGGTCCCACGATCTCAATCTCGCAGCTGTGAAGTCTCCAAGTAAACTGTAACAACCAACTGACAGGCTCCCTCTAGGGGACATAATTTCCATTTGTATCCATCTTTAGAAAACGTATCCAACAAAGGAAGATTACTTTCGATTTTCAAATACTTTGTTTCTTTAAAATGCAAAAATGCAGAAAGCAGCGTTGAAGTTAATTTGTTTCTCTTTTTTTTATCTATCTGTCAAAGTGCTCCACTTTTAATCAATGGACGTCTCCAACAATTTCTGTCCTGACACCCCGTTCCCAGGTTTGGGACGATGGAAACTTATATTCCTTTACTCTCTCTCCTGCAGGCTTAAACAGTCAGATTCCCCCCCCCCCTTTTCTCCTGCTTCCAAGGGGGTTTTGTTGGTTATAGATGCAGGAAGTTTCAATCTTTGAAATAACTTTCCAGGCTATTAGGTTGCAGGGTTTTTGCTTCAGTCTGTTTACAAAAAGCGGAAGGCGGACTTCCTGTTTACACCTTTCCGCTTCAGTGCCAAATTAGTACTTTTTCCCTTATTCCCCGATCTTTAAACTTGACCTACTCACGGGTAGTTGTTTGATAGCCGAATTGTCACAGGAAAAAGGTCAGCGCTCTCCGGCAACAGCTGTGCGGCTTCACTCCACAGAAGAAGCAATTGACTCTCAGCACCGCGCCAAACACCCCGTTTCGCTCCGGAGCTCGTTACCGGGCTCCTTTGCAGATTGGGGGGGGGGCGCTGAAGGAGCCCGCCGAGTCCCACAGTCACAGGCTTCACCCGCCTGTGGTTTCAGAAGGGTCCCCGCTTCGCCGTAGCGGCAAGACCCGATTTCCGCGGAGCTAAATCCCTCAGAACTAGAGGGAATCCGCCATTGCCGGTGGCGCCACCTCCGGAAGAGTGCATTGCATCTTGTTTGGTGTCTGTGATGCTGAATCCTGTTCCCATTTTTAATAATAATAATAATAATACACACCTGACTGTGCTGCCCCAGCCACTTTATGTAGTATGCACAAAGAGACATAAGTTTCCATTGATTCTGTATACTTGTGGATTTTCCCTTATACTCAAATGAAACACTCCTTTATCTGAAAAATCATGATGCTGTTATTTTTTTTTTAAAGCTGCCTAAACTAGAAGGCATACAGTAGTTGTGAATCTTGAAATGTTTATAACTTGAGGGGTACAAAGTGTGTGAGATGTTCGGCCATGATTTTTATTTCACAAAACTTCTAGAAGTGTTTTTCTGCTTTATATGTTTTGATGGAAAAGAGGGTATTACTCTTTGGTATAAATAGTTGTGGTTAGGGAAGAGGATAAAAATAGCTCATCAGCCATGGTGAGGCATAGCCAGAAGTTGAACTTAAGCAATATTTGGAATGTAAATCAAACTAGCAGGAAATTCCAAGTCAAGACTGGCATTTTGTCCTTACTTAACACACACATATGAACTTCCTGACTTTTCTCGGTTAATAACTCGAGACAGTTGCATTGCTTTCAGGTTTTTAAGCAGTTCAAACCTAGCAGATTGGTTTTTAAGGGATGATAGCACTTTTGCATGTAGAAGGAACAGGGTTCAGTCCTAAGGATCATCCAATTTGGATCTTTGTCAGAAACCCTGAAGGAACAGTGTGGGGAGGAATATTAAAGTGTTGTACACCAGAAATTGTAGGATTGTTGTCTTGACACTCTGTCCTGCTTGAAAAGTAATGAAGTGATATACTCTTCCCTCTAACTGTTCAGATTGGGAACATGATGCAAATTGCTGAGTGAACACACCATGCAAACACCTGATAAATTTAGCTTTGTGTGTTTTTGGATTATAATCTGCATGCATATTAGTGCTTTACACATACATGGAAGGGTCAGTGATATCTTTCTGCTGCATTTACATAGGTAAACACTTTCGAGAAACTTCGGATTTATGCATGCATCTTTTCCTTTCCAAGTAACATTTTAGCTGTCATGTTCAGTGCTTACTATTCAAAGGATATAATCTTAAAATCTGCATAGGGAAGAGCTGCTTGAATTCAAACTTTATGTTCACTCAAGCTGCCTGTGTGCATGCAGATGTCTCCTCCCCGCTGCATTTTACCCAGGTGTACCAGGTCTTGTTTCAGTGCTTTATGCTCTGAATTATAAAGGTAAAGGACCCCTGACAGTTAAGTCCAGTTGTGGACGACTCTGGGGTTGCGGTGCTCATCTCTCTTTACTGGCTGAGGGAGCCGGCATTTGTCTGCAGACAGCTTCCAGGTCATGGGGCCAGCATGACTAAGCTGCTTCTGGCGAACCAGAGCAGCGCATGGAAACGCCATTTACCTTCCCGCCGGAGCGGTACTTCATTATCTACTTGTACTTTGATGTGCTTTCGAACTGCTAGGTTGGCAGGAGCAGGGACTGAGCAACGGGAGCTCACCCCGTTGCGGGGATTCGAACCACTGACCTTCTGATTGGCAAGCCCTAGGCTCTGTGGTTTAGACCACAGCGCCACCAGCGTCCCTTGCTCTGAATCATATTGGTGATTAAAGATGAGCTTGAGCCCACATGCCTAGCAGCTAGCTCTGAGACCAGACCAGACCAGACCAGATTCGATTTGATTTATTATATTTCTATGCCACTTTTCATTCAAATGAATTGAAAAGTGGCTTAGTAACAATAACATAAGAGAACATCCCAAATGCAACATAAATAATATAAAATAATGAAATCGTCTATAAAACACCATTAACAAAACAACTAAAAAAAAAGATAAACAGCACAATTACAATAAAAGTCATAGAATTCATAAAGTGCTACAGCATTCATAATTTATAAAACAATATTAACAACATTAACAAAATAGCAGCCAAAAAGTAAATTAAGCACAGTTGAATTCATATACACACACTCCCCATCCCCATGACTCATAATCTTCTATTTTATTCAGTTCATTAAAATACACATACACATAATGCCCATGGCAGCAGCTCCATTCTGAAGGTTCCTAGGGCTGGAGGGTGAGACAAGGCAGATGGGAAAAGCTATTGCCTGATGGCCAGTAGGGCTGAACAATACAGTATACCCATACATTGTTCAATACCGGTTTCTAGACCACATCATGATAACCATTTAAAAATAATTGACCTGGCAGTACATCATGATTCACACCATGTGTGTGTGTGCAACATGCCTTTGCCTGGAAGCAGCTGGCAGAAAGCACAGTTTCATGAAGCCACTGCCGATGCTGAATCGCTGACTTCCCTCCCAGATGCCACAAAGTAAAAATAAGACCCATCACATTGCCCTGTGTCATTCAGCCTCTTTCCTCCCTTGCTCTCTTCTGTGTGTGTGTGTGTGCGTGCCTGACTTACCGCATGTCCAATCTCCATGCTCCTTTGCCCAGCCACAAGCCCAATCTTCATGTTACCCACCTGCCTGATCTCCATGTTTCTTTGCCCACGGACATGCCTCATCTCCATGCTTCTTTGCACACTGGCACACCTGATCTCCATGCTCCTTTGTCCAGCTGCAAATTGTGCTTTAATACTTAATTATTCTGTGGCAGGCTTGTTTGTGATAAAGAGCTCAGGAACTGGAAGAATTAGAAGCTGCAGCTGTGCTTGTGTTTCTTTAAGACTGGCTCCATTTTTCTCTAGAGCTGTTAACTTCATGGTGAAGCAGAATGCCATTCTAATGCAGCAAGTGAAGAGAAAGGTGTTCATGACTCTTGTGGAACTTAACATTTTCCATGAAATCAGAAGGAACAAAAACTGATATATTTAATTAATATGACAGAGCACGTGTGCAAAACCTTAACATCAGAAATTTAATGCAGGGTTCTGCTTTGATCTGTATTAGTACATCTGCTGTCCATAATACCTAAACTGCAAACATGTGCAAGATTCTTTTCCAGAAGGGCAACAGGAAATGGCTTTTGTAAAACAGGGGGGAATATCACACATATATTAACAGACAAATAATAGAGGTGGTTTTTTTGGAGTGGGGCGGGTTAGGCTGTATGCCTGGCCCACTTCTAATTCTTGGAATACCAAGCTAACTTCCAGATGAGGTGATGGGCTGTTAAGAGGAATAAAGGTCCATTTCACCCTCTGTCCCAAACTGCAAATCAGAGTCCTGCCACAAGTTTTTATCTGGGGACACTTTCTTCAGGATCAGCTGGCCCAGTCTCCTTAGGTTGGTGGTCAAGAATTCCCCTCTCTGCTTACTTCCAACATCTCTCAAATGCTTCATGGACCCAAACAAAGGCAGTTAAGCCTCCCAGTGGCTCTTGCCCCCCCCCCCAATCCCACAGCACCCTGGGTGATGCTGGCAAAGTAATAAGTGATAACTGTAATTCTGTTGACAGGCATAGGAATAGACACCACAGAGAAGAATTTCATCTGGAAAAAGTCTATCTTATTGTGTTTATTGGCTGGAGCATTAAGTACTTGGCAACTTGCAAAAACTAGAATTCCAAAAAGGAATTCAAACCATTTGTTCTTGAGCATTACACTAAAATAATTGGGACTACACTATATTGTATATAATCCTTAACCCTTTACTAAACAAATATTTTATATTATCTCCATGCTTCTTTAGTATATTGAATTTTGTAAAAAAAAAGTTTTGGGAATAATTGCCTTTATAACCCTGATGAAGAGGGACCAAATTAAGTGTTGTCTCAAAACTGCATTAGCAGAGGAAACAGAATTGTAATTACGAACGAGTTCCTGATTGAAGCATATGATTAAGAAATTAAGGCTTCTTGGGCTTTTCATATAATATCAGTGTGGGTGTATGCACACACTTACCAGTAAATTCAGGTTGTACAATGAAAGTTGATTTGGCTGTCTTGCAAAACAAATCTATTCCCCTGCCATGGCCTTTTTGTGATAAGGAAAATGCACTTAAAAGTGTGTGATAAAGATTTCTTGACTCAGCATCATCTAACCTACCCACAAATAAATTGGAATGAATGCTCAGTGAATAGCTGTCATTGTCTAAGCTCTCTGCAAACTTTATGCAAACAATACAATAACGAATCCTCTACTGTATAAGCAAGCTGTTTGGAAGTGCCCGCAGACACTAGGATACAAATATCGAACACAAATATATTTTCTTTGTGTGCCTATCAAAATAAGCTCTTGTCTTGCATCCTTTGCTTTTTGTAGCCACTGACAAGCTTGTCAGTATCGGCAATCCAGGGTAGAGAAAATGCCTTTCTTTTTTTGTCCCTACCCTGCATTATTGTAAATTACTGCAAATAAAGTAGAAATATATTGCATGTCCATATTTGTATAAGGTGAGTCCCCACAATTTTTTTGGCTATTCAGAATTGGTCTCTCCCTTTTGGATTTGTCATCTTTGCCATTTGTTAAGAACCACTAGGCTCCAGGGTATAAGATATCTAGGGCTGATGAAAATATCTATTATGCTCATTTAAAATCAGTTTCACTATTCTAGCCATAAAACCCTGGGAGTTACAATTCTGGGAGAGTGCTGTGGTTTGGAGGTTCTCCAGTTCATTCACAATCACAATTTCAAGGATTCCTTGAAGGCTTGAAACTGGTCTAAGTTTGTCATGGGGATATGCTCTTAGAAAGATAGTACACATTTTCTTACACATTCCATTTTCTCTTTTTAAATAGATGATTTGCAAGTGAGACTTCAGCTGTGTATCTCCAACTTGTTCCAACAAGATGTTTACAACGAATCCTGCAAATTGGGTTACATTTGAAGATGAACCCCTATTCCATTCTCAGAAAGCAGGGGGAAGTCATAGTGCCTGCAAAGCAAATGGGCTTAAACTCCATCTTCCTAAAATGCCTGATTCCTTGAGCCAATCTCCATCTTCCAGCAATACTCCTCTCTCCTCTCCTGTAGTTGACTATTACTTTAGCCCTGGACCTCCTAGCAATTCTCCACTATGTACACCCACTAAAGATTATTCTGTCAGCCCTTTATTTTCAAAATCTGGAATTCAGCACCTTTATCCTATTCCAGAGCTGTCATCCAACATTAATATTCTGCCAGTGGGGGGGACATCTTCTCAAAAACTGACTGGTACCTCTCAGGCTCAGCATCACTCAGAATGTTCAGTCTCAGAGCCATTAGATGGTGCAAATGCCGCTCAACAGGAAAGCGCAAAGAAATCAGAAGATTCCCTGGAATCACAAACATTCTTCCAATACATTCAGAATGACTGTGCTTTTGCTAGTCCATTTTGGTCAGAAGATTCACCAGATAAATCCATCAGTGTGCACAAAAAGGATGCAAACCTTGAAAAGGATAGTGGCTCTTCCAGTGAAAAGGACAGGTTCCCTGATCAGAAAAGTCTCAATCAGGGATCATTCCACTATATTTGTGAGAGGCTTGAGCACTTGCAAACTGATACTTCAGATAATGAAAGGACTCTGACAGCCATGCCATACATGTATACAGGAGATGGTTTTTCTTCGTTTCTTCCACACAGCCTCTTCAGCAGCCAAAGAAAAGATGGCTGGCCTTTCATGTTGAGGATTCCCGAAAAGAAGAATATGATGTCATCAAGGCAGTGGGGGCCTATATACCTTAAGGTCTTACCTGGAGGAATCCTACAAATGTATTATGAAAAGGGCCTTGAGAAACCTTTCAAAGAATTTCAGCTGCAGCCATTTTGTAAACTTTCAGAACCCAAGCTAGAGAACTGCAATATCTCTGGGAAAATCCATACTGTGAAAATTGAGCATGTGTCTTATGTGGAAAGAAAGAAGTATCATCCCAAAGCTGAAGTGGTTCATGAACCAGAGATAGAACAGATGCTAAAGCTGGGAACGACTGATTACAATGACTTCACTGACTTCCTGGTGATAGTGGAGGAAGAGTTAATGAAGCTTCCTGTTATTTCAAAACAAAAAAAACACTATGAAGAACAGGAAATGATCCTGGAGATAGTGGACAACTTTACAGGGAGGATCACTAAAGCAGAAGGGAAGCTAGTTGAAAGTGCTGTCATCACCCATATTTATTGCTTGAGTTTTGTGAATGGAAACTCTGAGTGCTTTTTGACGCTGAATGATCTGGAGCTTCAGAGGAAAGATGAGCACTACTTTGAAAAGGATGCGAAAAAATGGATTGAAATCATTGACTATCACTTCCATCAATGTGTGAAAAAACAAGAATTTGAGCAGTCAAGGATAATTAAATTTACACCTACAGAAGGCTGTAGGTTAGAACTGATGCGTTTCAGGACATGGTATAATGGAGCTGATCTTCCATTTTCTGTCAAGGCCATGGTGGTAGTACAAGGAGCTTATGTTGAACTGCAAGCTTTCATAAACATGTCCTCTTCTGCTCTGACTTCAGTGCATTCAAATTCCATGAAACCCTGTGAAAGTATTATGGTACACTTTCCTATTCCCTCACAGTGGATTAAAACTCTTTGGACCATGAACCTCCAAAGACAGAAGTCTCTGAAAGCAAAAATGAACAGAAGAACATGCCTTGGCTCTTTAACTGAGATTGAATCTGATCCTGTAATACAGGTCTCAATTGGAACAGCCAAATATGAAAGTGCCTATAGAGCTATTGTGTGGAAGATTGACAGACTTCCCGATAAAAACTCAAGTAAATATTTGTTTTATATAAAGATTTTTTCTAAAAATGGTATAAAGCTGTGCTGAAAGGGAATTGCATTTTCTCATAGTGGGTTAACAATATGACGACTCCAGAGATTTTACTGGCCAATTGATTAAAATGTATGGTATGAAGGCTGCAGATGGTGAATTGTGTGTGCTATTGAGCTGGGAAAAAGAAAGACACTCTTGATATAGCACACATTCCTGTGCTTTAGAACTCTGAATATTTTAACCACACCAACCTAACAAAGCAGCTTTGATAGATGCTTGATTCAAGCCAAGTGATAATTAGGCCTGCTTTTCACATTCCGTTTAAGAAGTCTTGGCACCTTCATATTTGAAAGTGTTTATTTTGTTTCATTCATATTCTGGGGTTTTTCTTTATTAGAGCCAGGAATCAAACTCCCTCTCCCTAGGTGGCTACAATTAACTTCTGTAAATTCACTGCGTGTACTACAATGTATATTGATATTGGAAAAGGAAGTGTGTAGGGGTAAGAATTTCTAAATTGTTCTGGAACTGGTGTCTTTCCATCTTGGACATCCATATAAATTTGGTATCACCTTTCCAGGTATGAAGTGCATCTCTGCATCTTCAAAAGTATGCAAAAAGTAAAAAAAAAAAAGAATTTCATGTTAGATTGCAGGAAGAAATTCTGTTGTCCTTGGAAATTGCAATGCATAGAAGCCAGTCTACGACTGATCTTTTGCATTACTTTGAAGGTGATATAAGAATATAATTTACTTATGGTTCACAGACAACAAATATAAAAAGTTACAGAATGTAAAATATGTATGATCATTAAAAGCGAAAATGAGAAAGTAATAATAGCTTGTCTAATTGCTGTTTTTAGAAATATTGTAACTTACTGAGAAATTTAAAAATAGAGACCTCCATAAAATGATAAGAAGGAGGTACACATGGAAACATACAACAGCCTTTTTTACTTTCATGTTGCATACTCATTTGTGTGTACCGCACACTAAAAATAGCATATGTTTTTTTAAAAAGTATTCTGTGAGCTGTTGCATTATGTTTGCTAAGTAAAAGCATAATCATGCAGCATAGTTATCAGAAAGAGCCAAAGTTCAACACATGGCAGTGAAACCCCACACCTCATTTTGTAGTATGAATTCTTCCAGTACAGTGGTACCTTGGTTGTCAAACTTAATCTGTTCCAGGAGTCCATTCGACTCCCGGAACCGTTCAAAAACCAAGGCACGGCTTCTGATTGGCTGCAGGAGCTTCCTGCACTCAATCGGAAGCTGCGCAAGCCGCATCGGACGTTCGGCTTCTGAAAAATGTTTGCAAACCGGAACACTCATTTCTGGGTTTGCGGTGTTCGGGAGCTGATTTGTTCAGAAGCCAAGCCGTTTGACAACCAAGGTACCACTGTAAATGAATTGGAATAATTAGTTCTGTTGGCATCTCTTATTCTTCCATGTTGTTCCTTTAGAAAGCTCAA
The DNA here is from genome assembly GCF_964270895.1 of Podarcis filfolensis. NCBI lineage: Eukaryota > Metazoa > Chordata > Lepidosauria > Squamata > Lacertidae > Podarcis > Podarcis filfolensis. The sequence continues at coordinate 107,173,997 of NC_139606.1, forward strand.
ACCAGAGACAAACATTGCTTAAGTATGCCTAATCAATGTTTGTCTCTGGTCTGAGCTTTCTAAAGGAACTACATGGTAGAATAAGAGATATATTTATGCAAAATAGAACTTTTGTGGTATTCCTGGTTCTGAATTTTGGAAATATGTGGTCTGGAGTGCACATTGTAAAGAATATCGTCCTTTTTCTCTCTATCTACTGACATAGCCTCTATCAACCAAAAGAGAGCAGTATTGTAACAGTTAGATGGCTGTACTGCCAGCCTTTTCTTGAGATTCTGGAGTTCTGTTAAGTCCATTGCAGCTGACATACTAGATCTACTTTGGAAAGAAATATCCTCTAGTGCTATGCTGGTGGACTAGCTAATGCATTCAGTCTATGATAGTGCTGGAATATCCACAGTGACAAGAGACGGCCTCCAGTTACACTTCTGTTCTACTAATATTTCATTATATAAAAATCTAGTGTAGCACAAGCACTCAAGCTTTTTATCATGGCCAAGTATGCTATAACCTTTCCCCCAGTGATAGGGGAAGTGATCTAATATAATGCAGGATATAATCCTGTATATGCCTGCTCAGCAGTAATTTCTGTATTTCAGTCTTAGTTGAAATTGAAGGTGTGGAGCAGTTTGAGATTATATATGGTCCTGTTGGTTTGTGTTTTCAACATACAAAAACAACTTTTAAAATGATGTAGCTTTAGTAATAATTTAAAATACTCTTCTATAATTATGATTTAAAAAATACTGCTTTGAAGGCCTGTTCATATGATAGCCAGGTCCTTGGCTATGGGAAAAGCCTGCATAGAATGGCTCCATTTGGTTGCCAGCCAGTCATTGAGAGTCATTGGGGAGTTGGCTGTCACATTCTTCAGTAACGTAATAATAGAGTGCAGCCCTATATGTTGTATATTGCAGTAGGCAAGCCTTTCAGGGTATAAAGGCATAAATAATAGTACTGTAACTTGAGTTTGCATCAAAATAAAGGAACTGAAACTGTCAGGTGAAAAGTACATTGGCCATTGTAACAATCTGATATCAGAAATACACCGGGGTATATGATTTAAACCCACTTTGTATGTGGTGGCGCACACATACATACATACTTGCTAGCTCTCTGGAGGAAAGAAACATTATGCATGAAGTATCAGACACTTACTGTCCTTTGGTGATTAGGATGATTCATCTCTCCCAGGAATGTATGTAGGTATATTTGTGCTGGGGATGAGACAGATGAAAATATCATAACTTTAAAACAACTCTTTAACTAATACAAGGACTAAGTTCCCTTTGTCACTGTAGTGGGGTAGATTTTAAAATTGCATAAGAGCAAAGTTAAGTGAAAGTGTTACTTGGAAGAGTTGCTAGCGATAGAGAAATAATGGATTTCCCCTGCATTGAAAAAGATTTTAAATTTGAAACAATTGTAATCAATTATGAAAGTGAAGTCTGCTTATTGTTTAATCTAAAGGTCAAACATAATGCCCAATGAGGGAAATAAGAAAAGGCCTAGCTCATATGCATGTTTCCAGACTACAGCATAGATATCAAGACATTTGCAGTTTTTGAGAGGCCACAGCCAACATTGCTATGCTGTTGTCATGTCATGGCCCTCTTCAAATGTTTAGCTTACACAATTAATGTATGTGTTTATGGAGGCATGGAGTCTTTTAGCATCTTCCTATGTGACACATTTTCCCCAATTTGACAAAAGGAAAATTGAGTCTGCAAGCAAGGTCTTCATGTCAGTGGCGTAGCGCGGGTTGTCAGCACCCGGGGCAAGGCAAGTAATTTGCGCCCCCTAACCCGTGGATTTGCGCCCCCTAACCCTAACCCCCAGATGTTGCACCAGGTGCGGCCGGCCCCCCTGCACCCCCCACGCTACGCCACTGCTTCATGTCCCTGGGTTCAGTCTGGAATCTATAGTAATGAAAATGAGTGAGATCCAATGTTGTGTGAATGCGTGTTCATCCAGAATGCATAAAGTTTCCAATTTCAAAACAAATACAGCTTTGCCTGAGGAAAAGAATGACAGCTTGCTAATCTTATTGTTGATAGGATGTAAATATGGCAGAAATGTGACTTTAACTCAAAACTATGGGAGAAATGTGACTTCAGATCCAAATTGAAACAATGATCCCTTAACCACAATCTTTCTTAATCATTTTTAAATGAAATCACATGGGGTCTAGTTCCTAGATTATTTTCACATTGGATTTTCCAATAACTGCTGGTAATATATCTGCCTTGTTCCAGGAAATGCTTTCTTGGCAGCATGGCCTCATTGTTCTTCTTTTCAAGTTTATAGTAAATTGTTAAAGGATTTGATACAATGGAGAACATAAGCAAAAAAAATTAAGAGTAAAAATCCCACCCCTGGTCTAATACGTGCTGTGAGTGGTCAATGTGGAATGCCAAATTGAGCTCTTGAGTGTTTATTTTATGGGATTTCCAGTTGGTTGGTCTCCATATCAGTTATGATTATTAGGTAACAATCCATGGAACTCCAATGGTTGCCTGAACAGTTGGACACACTGCTTACATAACATTACCTGGCATTTATAGGGACAATTTCCTAAATGTTATTCCCCTATATCCCCCTCCTTCTTACGGTGCATTTCCCTCCTATTGCAAATGAAAAGATCTGAGGCTGGGAGAGTGTCTTTGAAGTGGGAACAGTGAACTACTGTATAAAGTAGTAATAAGAGATTGTGAAGTGTTATGTACATAAAAAATAGGACTGTTGCCTCCTTAAAATTTTAGTTGATTGACTCTATGCATTACAGTACTAGAATAATTAAATATGCATACATTAGCATTTTGAGTAAGAAACATTTTTCTGCATACTTTTTGTTTTTTTAGATGGCATATGTATGAATTTCAACATTTTAAGTCAGTCCCTACTGTGTAAGGGAGGAGAGGGAATACTACTTCTAAGTTGGCGCCTGCCTCCTGCTGTTTTTGTATTAGAAATCTTTCCTTTTCTGCCTGATTAGAAAAGATGCCCTGATTACTTGGCTAAATGTACATTCCTAATCAAGTGCTGGATAAATATAAATAGTGTTTAAAAATTGGGTGAAACATTGTATGCAGATGCCTCCATTAAAACCTCCTTGGGTGATGTTTGTGGGAGAGGATGCAGAGACAGGAAGAGAGAGGCTAACTCCTCCCCACACTTGCCATAAGACTCTTATGCTAGATTGCTTCTACTTTGAAGCTGCTTTTTATTTCAAAAAGGATCAGTTTAGGTTGAAGTACACATGTTTATGTGTACTATATCCTTCACTGAAGATAAAATTCCCAGTTTACTTCCTCTTTCTGATACCCAAGACATACTTCACTGCATATTTTAACATACCCATTTTGGAATTTTAATGATTATCCAGATACTTAAGATGCATTCTAAAGTAAATTCCATCAGATTCAGTTGAATCATGAGCATCTCCACTGAATCTCTGCTAGAGGCTTATTGTAGAAGCACTTGTTGTTTGATGATGTCAAATCCTGTATCATTAATTTTAAGCCTCAGATCTTCAGGCCTCCTGGCCAACATTTTCATACACTGGCAAAGCTTTGTGATGAGTAAAACCTCTTGGTGGTTTAAACAGCTCTCAGTGAAGTTTTTGGGTTGCTCTTAGTTGAACAAAGTTTGCACATTAATGGAGTACAATAAGCCTGCAGCTTATGCACATTTAACTTGCGCAAATTAAGATTTACGCACTTGGCAGAGAAAAAAAAGTGGAAAGAGGACAGGTGTCCAGGGAAAAAAGATTTTGGCAATCCCACCCACCATTGAACCCAATATGTTTTGACGTGATTTTGGCTTTAGGCATGATTTCCGGAAGATAACCCCCGCATAAGTTGCGGACTTAGTGTAATTGCCTTAATTCTTTTCTTGCAGGGAGCTTTTTGCTATAGAGGCATTCACAAAATAAATAGAAACTGTGTGATTTAAAAACTGTAGTTTTCTAAATAGTTGCCACTGAGAAAGGTGATGCCTTAAGGTTGTAGTCATACTCAGAGTAGACCCATTCAAATTAATGTCCTTGGCTAAATTACCTCCCTTAATTTAAATGGGTCTATGCAACCTATAAAGTATAACTGTTCTGTGCCTGAACCTGAACTTCTGTTTCTTTATCAACCATATTGACAAGGCATATTGACAACCATATTGTCAAACCATATTGGTACATTGGTATACAAGTGACTACGCTCTGACAGTAACTTGCAGATGGGAAAATTAAGGGGCAAAAGCCGATCTGGACTATGTGTTCGAATGAAGATGTTTGGTGGGGATTACTGCTGATGGAGTATACTTGAAATGGTGAATAATTTCATGTAATATTGAGCTGTTTGTGATGGTGAATTATAAAAGTGTTTCTAGCCTTCCGAGATACAAAGAGCAGCTTTGAATGGGAGCAAATGCTCCTTTTTTTTAAAACCAGGCATTGGTGGTGCTTGTGACCTGCTGAGCTACTTTCCTCTTTCATTGGGTTGCTCTACTTAATCACAGCTTAGCAAAAACCTCCAGTAACTTGATTGTTCTCTCAGCTACTTGTCTTGGCTAAATTCCTGTGACATTCCCTCCATCCTTTTCTCAAGGTCCAGATCATCCGCACAGTTTGTCTTACAAGCTAGAACTTGGATCGGATCAGGAAATCCCCTCTGATTGGTATCCCTTTGCCACAGTGCAGTTTGTTGTGCCTGATGCATGCGCTTCCGGAACTGAAGTTAAATCATTGGGCATCGAGAGTGACATCCAACCCCAGAAACATGTGATACGTAAAGCATGTTACAACTGCCAGGTAATCTTCTTGTCCTCTTGTTTTGTTCTTTAGCCTGTTGGAGCCTCAAGGCAACAAAGCAAGTCGGGCAGCTATGCAAGGAAAACCTTGGTATCACGCAGTTATTTATTAAAGCATCAGCTAAAATGGTCATGAAGGCACAATAAAGGCATTCTGGGCCACGAGCTAACTGTCAGTAGGGTGTATCTTGTAAAAACCTATAGCTCAAGAACTGAATCCTAGAGATACTAAGCCTGTAGGAACTTAAGTTTTCAGTTCTACTGTAGCATGGCAGCTTTGAGGGACTGCAGTAAAATGCAAAGATAAACCTATTTTGGGACAGGGGGGTAAGGAAACTGAAATATAGTTTCACACCGTACAGACTTAGCTAGTGAAAAAGCAGTTTAAAACTGAAACGTGTAGGGTTAGCTTTCAACTCAAACCCAGAGTAGGATTCTGTTTACTGAAGATTGATACCTGCACTGCAGAAAATTGATATATGTTTTACTTACTATGTTGTTAGTTTTTAAATTTCTGCTTCAGTATTGATTGTTTTATATTTATAGCATTGTAACCTGGGGTCCTAGGACAAAGGGTAGGATGTAAGTTTAATCTATAATTTTATAATAGTATTTACTTTTCCTCTTTTTCTTATATTTTGTTTTCTATTTGGGGTATGTATCTGATGAGGTAGATTTTGATAAACCTCATGCACTCTGCAACTTTTAATTTGCAGCAAAGTGCTGCAGGATTTCTTGTGTTCTTATGCTATAAACAAACATGGGTTCTACACTAGCAGGTGATTGCTGGTTACACAAGTCCTGGTTCATTATTGTCATCTAATTTTTAATAGGATTAGAATGCTAGCTATTGGCTCACTGGGTATAGTGTCAAGAGCTTCAGTAATGTTACTGCTTTGTAAAAAGAATACAACCTTTTTGCTTTTATATTACAGGTTGAAATTGAGAAGAAATGGATAAGGCTTGATGGCGAAGATTCCAATAAATGTGGCAGTTGTCAAATGCAGTAGTGAGGAATCGAACTGAAGAGTCTGGTGTGCTGCTAGGACTGTGGGGGAAAGTGCTTTATATATTGCCTCCAAATGAGTTCGCAAGGCAGTGGATTACAGCATATTCTCTGCAGTTTGTCATGTTGAAAGACCAGATACGATTGGAAGTTTGTGCTCCTAACTTTTAGCTTACTGACCAATGTTATCCTTTAAAAAGCTAAAGCACACAAAGTCAATTCACAGTATCTTGAAAATTAGTGGCACTTGATATGAACTCTTGTAAGGCAGTTGCCTATGAAGCATTTAGACTTAACATCAAATATATATTTTGCCATGGTCCAGAAAGGTAAATTATAAATTTCAAATTAAGTTATGTATTACAGTAAGCCTGCAATTTATGTGGGGATTATATTCCGGGGATTGCACCTAAAGCCAAAATTGTGTACAGTCCAAACACATGGGGTTCAGTGTGGGGTGGGATTGCCAAAGTCATTTTTTATAGAATCATAGAGTTGGAAAGGACCCCAAGGATCATCTAGTCCAACCTCCTGCAGTGCAGGAATAAGCAGCTGTCCCATACAGGGATCAAACCTGCAACATTGGCGTTATCAGCACCATGCTCTAACCAACTTAGCTGTCCAGGCTGATTCCTGGAACCCCACCTTTCCACTCCCTTTTTATTTATTTTTTGTCATGAACACATAGCTGAATGCAAACAAGTTAAATGTGCATAAGTTGTGGACATACTGTATATATATTTTTGTAGGTACTTTGTGAATGTAATCATATGTCTTGCTCTTCCCAGTATTGGTAAATAATGCAAGCCTAAAGTATATTGAAAAGGGGTGTCATTTGGCAGAGCAGATAAAAGTTTCAGTGGCTCATAAATGGGATCTTTTTGGATTATTCCACTATATTATTCCTGTACAGAGGAATATGTGTATGAAAAATGTTACTTTTGAATTGCAAATCTACACTGGCTTTCAGAATAGTTAATGTCAGGAATTTAATTCATTGCTTTCAGTATTTCTTTGAAATCTATTGCATACATTCTTCCACACAGGAAGGCATACCATGTTTCAAATAGCTAATAAGTGCTGCTCTTTTGGCCTCTCCTGTTTGAATCTGTAAATGGAAGTTTTTTTCCTTTCATTCTTTGGAAGGGGACTCTGCCTGGGCTCATGGGGGGGGGAGGCATTGTGGGTAATAAAAATTCTTGACCTGAAAGGATGAGGCAAAGTTTTCATTTCAGGATCTTGGACAGAACAGAGTTATTTTTAACACATTGCCAACTATTATGAATTATTTTGGATCTCCAACAGGAACAGATGTTAGATCTGGAACAAAAGCATGTCCTGAATTGCTAGTCAAAGAAGCTATAAGATCCAGGAGACTCCAGAAGAACGTGGAAAGCGATGTTCCTTTGCGTTGCCAGCTGAGCTAGAGTTTGCTTAAGGGGTGTGCCACAGAAGATTTCTAAGTCTAAAGGAAATATGAAACTGTAAATGCTTTGACAATCACCTTAACCTTTTAGATGCTGACTTTTAAGCTTGTAGGACAGTTCTATTTGTTCCCTTGTGGGAGACATCATCTTTGTCATTTGCTTTTTGAGGCCTTTCTTGTATACTCTAGAAGCCAGAGAAGTGTCTGTCTCTGTTTTAATCTGTATTGATGGATTTCTGCTTTATTGCGATTGCTCTAGATGACATATTTGCTGTGTGTAAGTCTTTTTGGAATAAAGCTGTAATAGCATACTTCATCTCACTTTAATATTTTGTCCCTGCTGCAGATATTAAATATGGACCTTAACACTTCAGCTAATTCGCCCCAAAGGGAAAATGATTTAGAATAAATTGAGTTTTATTAATCTGGGAAAACATAGTTTATATTATAATTCCAGTTCAATGGAAGTGGATATTAAGTTACAGTCTCAATTCTCTATGTAGCTTTGTCCCAACAGTTAATTTTGAAGATACAACAGCTTCTCTAATCTCATTTTACTAGTAAATTGTCTTGAAATGTCAAAAGAGCCTTTAGGTGATAATAGCTCTGGTATATGCTGTTTGTTAGATAGATGGATGGTGTGTTTTTTTGGGTTTCAGAGGAGGAAAAATGTTGGTTCTTGCTTTAGGTCATATTGAGGCTCAAATACTAGCCAATTTGCCTTTCACATTTAGGCTGTCATTTTCAAGCTCATATGATAGCTCAAACCCCATTTATTCCAAAAGGATTCTGTTGTACTCTGGTATAGAAAAACATAACCCTTTCCAGATTTTTAAGGGTGGCAAATGCATTTTGGAAAAGGGAAATGGATCTTGTCTCCAGCGCAGCATTCCAGAGGTCTAACTCTTCATTTTAAATCATTGGCTGAAGAGAACTGTGCACACCGTCACTTGTGAAGTGTGGTGCAGCTGTGTTGCTTTGCATACTTGTTGGTTGGTGAGGCTGTGCGTACCTCCGTGTACCTGCCCACAGACTGTCTTGCCAGAGTGGTGCATGCTCTAGTTATCTCCCATTTGGACTACTGCAATGCGCTCTATGTGCGGCTACCTTTGAAGGTGAACTGGAAACTGCAACTCATCCAGAATGCGGCAGCTAGACTGGTGACTGGGAATGGCCGCCGAGACCATATAACACCGGTCTTGAAAGACCTACATTGGCTCCCAGTACGTTTCCGAGCACAATTTCAAGTGTTGGTGCCGACCTTTAAAGCCCTAAACGGCCTCGGCCCAGTATACCTGAAGGAGTGTCTCTACCCCCATCTCTCACTGAGGTCCAACTCCGAGGGCCTTCTGGCGGTTCCCTCACTGTGAGAAGTGACGTTACAGGGAACCAGGTAGAGGCCTTCTCAGTAGTGGCACCCACCTTGTGGATTGCCCTCCCATCAGATGTCAAGGAAATAAACAACTATCCGACTTTTAGAAGACATCTGAAGGCAGCCGTCTTTAGAGAAGTTTTTAATGTTTGAAACTTTATTCTGTTTTTAATGTTCTGTTGAAAACCACCCATAGTGGCTGGGGAAGAAATAATTTATTATTATTATTATTGTTATTATTATAATCATCATCATCATCATCATCACCACCACCACCATCATCTAGGCTCCAATCAGGCAAACAACAGCCATTCTTTGAATTCATGACACATTCCAGTTTCGTCAAACACTTGAGGATGCAAAGCATTGACAGTGAGGTGATGCCTGGGGAGAGGCAGATGGAGGGCCAGATGGCGAGGTCTGGAGGCCACATTTAGCCCCAGACCTGAAGTTCCCTACCTCTGCCCTAGAAACGTGAGAACTATTACTTTTTTAGATGAAAGTGGAGATTTCCTTTCCTTTCCTTTCCATTTCATTTATTAAGCTTGCCAGTCTCGTCGCCCAAAGGTCTCCAAGTGACTTACAGTAAGTGTGTACACACACACACACACACACACACACACACACTACCATAAAGGGGAAAATGGGGGGATCATAATGCATTAATATATCATCTAACATAATGCATATGAAAAATAAAAATCAGCAGACCTGTCATATAAATAATAAGAAACAACATTAGGATTCTTAGAATGCAGAGTCTTATGCCTCACATAAAACCATGTTTAGGGAAGCTTTTAATGTTTGATGTATTACAGTATTTTAATATTTTTTTGGAAGCTGCCCAGAGTGGCTGGGGAAGCCCAGCCAGATGGGTGGGGTATAAATAATAATAATAATAATAATAATAATAATAATAATAATAATAATTTTTAGGAATTGTTCTGATAAATGTGTGTGAAAAGGCATTGTGCTGCAGTGACACAAAGGGAAGAATGAGCAAGGCCTTTGGGTAATGCAACTCGGGTACTGGGGCTGTTGCACAGCCTTGGATTCCAGCAGAAATCGAGCATGGCTCTCTCAGCTGCCCCACCTACAACCTGCTTCTAGCTTCTAGCTCACACATCTGACCCTTGTCCTTCTCACCAATAGCCAGGTGAGGGAAGAGGAGCACCCATTTTTTCCCTGTTGCAGAGCCACTTCCTTTGTTACCTTAATGACCCATACTTGGGGGCCATTACTGCCCTTGCTGGATCCAGGAAGGGACTCAAACATACAGCCTGAGATAGGAGCTAAAGGAAGCAACACCCCTCCTGTATCTGCACCTCTGGAGCAAGAACGAACGAGAAACTATCTTCAGCCTCATCTGAAATTCAGACTCCACATTTGAGCTTCCAGAAGCAGACTTTCCAGCAATCTGGGTTTATCAAAATCTAATTCACCGCTATTTGTTGATGCAATGATTGCTAAACACTTGCTGTCTGCTGATTGACAAAGCTGGCACAATGAACGCCTGCCATTGACATCTGCAATTGCATGATTGCATGTTTTCATTCAGCCCTAGATATATAAAGACTATAATCTTTCTGTTCCGGTTTATTGTTGCACTGCATACAGTATGACACTGACAAGCTTCAGTATGTAAACTCAGGACTGCAGAAAGGAAAAAAAGAAAGATATGCAGACTGAAATAAATAAGAAATTAACTAAAGCTATAGTTGTGTGGATGCTGGCCGTGCTGGATACGTGCAACTGATATTTGAACATCCTTATGGATATAATAGTATCTATCTGCTCCAAATGCTGAGCTGCAGTCAATGTGAGGGAGTTTAATGTGGCAGTCATAGTTCTCTGCATTTTATCCTCACAACAACCCTGTGAGGTAGGTGAGACTGAGAGTGGGTGCTTGGCCCAAGGTCACCCAGCAAGGCTCAGTGGTTTGGACTCATTTAATCATTGGCAGTGGGCACAAATGAAAGAGACTGGCAGACACATTTAAATGCCAGAAGAGGGGGGTGGAGTTTCTTTTCTCTCCTCTGCTCCTACATCCTTAGCCCTGGCATTACTGTTGGCAAAGGTACATTGTGGGTGCTCACACAAGTGTCACTAATCCCACCTCACAGTCTTGTGACCATGCCACCCTGCTGTCTTGAGACTATGACACTCTATTCGTTCCAACAGAAATGCTGCCAGAGGCAGTGGCTTCCGGGGAGGCATCGTAGCAGGTCAGCCGCATCTGTTGGGACGCTGTCGACAGATGTAATTAAGTGGTGATTATAAATAGACTATCAAATTATCTTTGAAGAACAGAGGTAACATTGGGAAAAACTTCCAAATGCTCTGGAAGGGTTGCACTCTGCTGTGGGATCGAGAAATCCTCAAGGAGGGGTGAGTGACAGCGAGTGGGAGAAATTGCACTTTCGTCCAAGCACCACTTAAGAGCTCTGGAGATTCTTTCAGCATGAAAACATACATAATTGCAACGTAACAAAAATCATTAAAAATACACAACCAAATTGAACAATTTCCACATACAAAAAAATATCAGTAACAGCAACAGCACCCCTGAGCAATACCCCAGCCCAAGAGTCTGCTGAGCAGCCTAATCTTCTGCAGCGCAAGTCAGTCAGGGTCCTGCCCTTTCAGGTCAGGTGGAAAAGGCAAGGCAGTGAGGAGGTCATACTAGCATACACTAAAACTTTATTCCCTTAATCATCCTCCTTGCCAGCTGTTTGCTTTCTGGAACTAGGTTTTTTCTGCAGTCATCCCTGGTTTCACACCGTACTGCCTAAGAAAAACATTCAGAAAATTTAGTTGCTTTATAACAGAGCTGCAAGACTATTCAGTGGTCAAGACCTTTTGCTTTGATACTGTGCAACCTTCATTTGTTGCCAATTTGTGCCCAGGCTCAGCTGAAATGGCTGATTTTAACTGTTAAGGCCCTAAAAATTATGGGCCTGGGCTGAGATATCTTAAGGACCATCTCCACCCATGTATACTTTAATGAGTTTTACTATCATATTTCTCCAGAAAGGATTATCACTCTGGTCTGTCTTACCTGGATAGAGTTTTGGACTTGAAGAAACGAGTGTTAATAGCATTGGGATGCTGCGATGATGTGTTTCCATGGGAACTAATGGTTGAACTATCTTCATTAAATCAGCTGAATAGGGCAAAAACAGACCTCTCAGCACACCTCGAGATTTGTTTTATTTATAATTGCAATTTATATCCTGTCCTTCTTCCCAGAGCCATCCACAACAGAGGAATAACCCATTAATAATGCTATGGGTTAGTGGGGGGAGAGGGATGCCACAGATTCCTGGGTGTCAGATTTCCCCCTCTAGATTCTTGGGTGCTGGGGGTTAATCACAGCTGACAGCCTGAGCTTGGATTTTTTTGCCAGACAAAAGGGCAGAGGGAGATGGTGGTCTTGCAAAAGCCATCTGCAAGACAAAATCCCCTACTGGACATGGTGTTGCACAGGGAAAAAAACCCCTGTCCTTTTACACAGAGATTTTTTTTTGCAAGGTGTTTTGGATTTAGATAAATTTATTGTCATTGTCCGTATATACACAGTATACACAACAACGAAAATCAAACACCCCCCCAAAGACCGGGTTCACATACACATTTACACGTATCTCCAACACTCTCATCCTATTCAGACATAATCTATAAAACATAACATAATCCAGAATATAACATAACCTATTTAAAGGCATAACATAACCTAAAACCTATCTCATTCCTTCCTACTCCCTGCTTGCTATTTCTTGCAACTGGCCCTGAGATCATTATTTAGTGCAATCAGAGCTCTTGGATAGAAACTATTCAGAAGGCGTGTGGTTCGTGTTTTCATTGAGAACAAGGAGGATGTGCAGCAGGACTCTATGCATACTGGCTGGGAGAGGCTATGCCAAGAGGCAAAACTGGCTGCTGCTGCTGGACCCAAGCTTGTTGAAGCTATGAGAGGAGTCCTGGTGAACTATGGCACCCCGTGCAAGGGATTTCTACAGGTGAGGTGCCACCACTGAGAAGACCCTGCCTCAGGTGACCATGTCGTGAGCTTGCTTCAATGGCAGGACCACAACAAGAGTCTCTGCTATCAATTTTAATACACAGGCAGACTGATGGAGCAGGATGCACACTTTCAGATATTTGGGTTCCAAGTTGTTTGGAACTTCATACGGTAAAGTCAGGGCCTTGAATTTTGCCCACTCAATTATAGATAACCAATGGAACCCCTTTAACTGTGATCTTATGTGATTACGTCTCACTGGTGCATTCAGGGTTCTGGTAGACACATTTTGCAACCTTCAAAGGAAGCCCCAAGAAGAGGACATTTCTAGCTTGGAAGTTGCCAGACCATGGGTAACTGCGGCCTTGGTAATATGGCACCCTGTGCGAGGCCAAAATTTGATGCCTCCGAACCTAATAATAATAATAATAATAATAATAATAATGATAAAATAATTTATTTATACCCCGCCCTCCCCAGCCAAGAAGGGTCTCAGGGCGGCTAACACCAAATATAAAAACAATTGATTGAAATACAGCTTAAAAAACAAGATTAAAATACAACATTAAAACATTAAAATGCAGTGAAACTCAATCAAAAACTTTTTTTGGGATAAAAACGTCAAGTCTTCACCAAGGCTAACTATCCAGACTGGTCCAACATGGGCCAGAAAAAAGCCAGGGAAGTCCCCAAATAGGAGTTCCAACACAGAAGGAGAAAGAAAAAAGGAAAAATCCCTCCTGTCTCCTCAGTGGCGTAGCGTGGGTTGTCAGCACCCGGGGCAAGGCAAGTAATTTGCGCCCCCTAACCCGTGGATTTGCGCCCCCTAACCCATGGATTTGCCCTAACCCCCAGATGTTGCGCCTGGTGCGGCCGGCCCCCCCTGCACCCCCCATGCTACGCCACTGTGTCTCCTTCCCAGAGCGGGGCATGCGCTAACTAGGCTTTGGGAAGGAGGCCGGAAGATGCCCTCTCGGCTCGGCACCCTGAGCAGGGGAACCAGTCGTGTTGCCTTAAATCTGCCTCTGAAAGCATCTTGGCTGTTGTATTCCAGAAACAGTCACAGCTGATGAGTCAGCCATAACTGTTTTTAGAAACTCTTTATGTTTTAAAATATTTTTTACTTTAAAAAAAAATTATTTATTTTATTACATTTCATACCTGCCCTTCCCCACAAGGTCTCAGGGTGGGTTACAACAATAAGTAAGACCACTGAAACAGTTGCAACCATAAAACGGAAAATGTTTAAATTGCATTGTTTTGCTGCTTATATTTTTGCTGTCCTGGGCTCCCTAGGGAGGCAGGCTGGGGTGGGAAACAAGCAGTTAAATACCAGCTGAAAAGGGCACTCCTTGTCAAAGACACTACCTAGGCAATGCTGTGTCACAAAGATGTGTGCGTTTATTCTGAGGCTCTCTTTGTTTGCTGTGCTGTTGGACAGAGCAATCTGCTGGAGGTTGGGCCAGGAAGGGGATTGTCTATGGTGAAGGAGCCAACATTTCCCCAGCCCTGACAGGCCTAGTGTGGTGGCTCTCTGTTCCCCTTTTGATTCCCCATTTTTCTGTTTAGAATTCCCCTCCTTTTCTTTCCAATCAGGACCGGCCCTACTATTAGGCAAAGGGATCAGACGGCAGATTCTGAGAGGTGGGAGCGGACAGAGCTGTGTGCACCACTACCTCCTCTGCCCTGAGTTCCCTGAGCTAGTCTGTGGTCCCCAAGCACAGCGGAGGACACACTGTCCCATTGCCAAGCAAGATTCAACCACCATTCTGGTGGACTTTTGTACATGGATTCAGGGAGTGGTCATCGTGTCCTTTGCTTCGGGTTTGGGCGAGTTCTGCTGCCAACCATAGGAGAAATACCACTGTGCCTGTCTGGGAAAGGAATAATAATAATAATAATAATAATTTATTTATACCCCGCCCATCTGGCTGGGCTTCCCCAGCCACTCTGGTTGGCTTCCAACAAAATACAATAATGCATCAAACATTAAAAGCTTCCCTAAACAGGGCTGCCTTCAGATGTCTTCTAAAAGTCTGGTAGTTGTTCTCTTTGACATCTGGTGGGAGGGAGTTCCACAGGGTGGGCACCACTGCTGAGAAGGCCCTCTGCCTGGTTCCCTGTAACTTGGCTTCTTGCAGTGAGGGAACCGCCAGAAGGCCCTTGGTGCTGGACCTCAGTGTCCAGGTAGAATGATGGGGGTGGAGATTCTCCTTCAGCTATACTGGACCGAGGCCATTTAGGGCTTTAAAGATGTACTGGGAGCTATAGATTCGGAATCACCCCATATCTCTCCCCCCCCTTTTAGCTCTTGCACTTCTGGTGGGGCATCTGTAGCTAGGGGCTTTCCTATCACCAACAAGGGGAGAACCTTCACAATGGAGGTCAAAGAATCATAGAGTTGGAAGGTACCATGTGGGTCATCTCATTCCAGCTCCTGCAATGCAGGAATCTTCCTTCCCATGTGGCACTTGAACCCATGACTCTGAGACTCTGAGATTAAGAATCTCATGTCCTACCAACTGAACTATCTCAGAAAAAGGCCTGTAGTACCACACAGCCCTTGGGATGTCCTTCCCAGGGACCACTGGTCTGCACTCTTTTATGTGCTTAATCTGTTATAACATGCCTGGGGTTTATTGTATTAGAGAAACAGCAAATTAGTGAATGTATGTGAAAGAATGAATGAATGAATCAATTTATTTCGGTCATTGACCAGAGTATGAATTAATCTGCTCGGAAATGGCAAGCAGCATTTTTGTTTAGACTTTGGGCACAGGGAAGCAATCTTTTGGCAAAAAACTGAATAAGGATGAGACTGTGGATGTTGCTTGCCACATCTCTTTTGCAAAGTGGTAGAAAGTCAGGAAACAGTGTCTGGGCGGAAATCGCCAAAATGTCTGGGGAAATCCGAATGTATGGCAACCCTTGTTGACAGTGCTGTTTTTGGCAATTTCCCTTAAAAATAGCTCAAAAATGTCTTTTTTTTTTGAGATTTTGTTGAAAAAACTTGACAGCTTTGGCCAAAAAAACACCGTCTTTGTGTCCGGGTTTTCACTTTTTGAAATATGGCAACCCTACATTTGCAAAGAGATTGGGGTAGGATTACATGCCTTTCCTCTGCTGATTTACTCCATGCAGTTTATATGGGCCTGAGGATCCAGACTTGAAGATTTGCTGGGGAAAACGTTGGGCAAGGAAGCCCCTTGACCCCATCTACCTTTCTCACTCTCCAAATTTTGTTCGCTTTCCAGCACAGAGCTAGTATCCAGGGCCCCCAGACTGGTGCGTGATTTGCCGAAATGTAGCTCACCCCTTGGAATATATAGGCCAGGCTCCCTGTAAGGATTAAATGAAAAACGATGTTAATAAAAAAACAATGTGCTTTTTGAGCAATACTTGCTTAAAACAGAAGAGGGCATTAGTTAGCTATCATGAATGGATCTTTTATTAAAAGCCAAGAAAAAAACCCCAGATCACAGCTCTCAGAAGCAGTTAAATCTTTTTTAGAAAAATCTGGTGTTAAATATAAATCATCATTAGCTATCAAGCCGAGTGAAAAGTATAAATAATTAAAAGTGAGCAGTTCTTGTAGATCGTAAATGTCGAAAGCATGCCCCTTCCATTTTAAGTTCATTCTCATGGTTACGTAAAGGACAATTTAAAAATCGCTTATGATGAAATGAGTTAGCACAAACCGCTGCCTGATTGCTGGCTTTGCCATGCTCTTACTAGTCACCTTCACATCATAACAGTTGTTGGCGTCTATCTGTCTCGGGAGACAATGGAGGACTGAGCCTTTGCGGGTGATGTCAAACTGTTGGAGAGTTACAGCACCTGCTGTGGCTGTAGAGACCGATACAGGAGAGACATGTTTTGTTGCAGCCGGAGCAGATGAAGGCATCCATCTGGTTATGCTGCTGCAGATGCACCATGGCGTTTAGAAGAAGAAGAAGAAGAGTTTGGATTTGATATCCCGCTTTCTCACTACCCTAAGTGGCTAACAATCTCCTTTTCCCTTCCTCCCCCACAACAAACACTCTGTGAGGTGAGTGGGGCTGAGAGACTTCAAAGAAGTGTGACTGGCCCAAGGTCACCCAGCAGCTGCATGTGGAGGAGCGGAGATGCAAACCCGGTTCACCAGATTACGAGTCCACCACTCTTAACCACTGCACAACACTGGCTCTCCAGTTTATTCTATCTGCGCTCTTCCCAGCAGTTATTCCTTCTCTGGTCACTGCTATGGATGTACAACCTATCTATCTCCAGGCACCAGGTTTGCAGACATATTTGCAATGCACATCCTTGGGGTTCTTGCTATCTTCCATTCTGTGGACGCGACAAAGCCAGTGTAGATGTCATTGAGAAAGCAGTGTGAACATGCTGGGAATGTGGGTTTGGGAGAGCACACCTTTGAGACTGTCCTGATGCCCCAAATCTCCCTGATACAGCACATGTAGAAGGCATTGAGGGGTTGCTCCTGGTGGTTGTAAGTTGCCAGTGACTCATTTCAATAAAGCAGCATGCTCAAGATGCAAGCCTGGTAGACCTTCATCTTTGGGATTAGTCCTTAGCATCACAGTTGGCCACTGCGGTAGCTGCCTTGCCAATATGCTTGTCCAGCTCACCGTTGATGGGGAGATTGCTGGTTATGGTGGGACCCACTTCAGCCATGTAGTCAGCAATGCTGATGCATGGAGTGCTGGATACGTCCTGACCAAGGATGCTGGGTCTTCATCAGGTAAGGCAGAAATTCCTGCAAGACTGGGCAAAATGGTTGACTTGTTTATTGGCAGCTCTGTTGCAGACGGAAGGGAATTCCTCCCTGCGAATCTCATGCCATGAATACGTGGTTCTCCTAGATGCCCTCCTTGCTGGAAAAAGGTGTGGTTCTTCTCTCTGAGGCAGTCATTTGAAGTGAGCCTGGTCCCTTGTAGAGTTAATGCTCCTGTACAGTTAGTGCACAGTTAATACACATGCAAAGAACATCACTTCCGCCAAAGAACCCTGGGAACCCAGGCAGAGGAATGGGGGGGCGCAGCGCCCCCATCACCATCAGGGAGGGGGGTACCATCATGGCCACCCCCGGACATGTGCTGTGCACCCCCACTGCACCGGGCACCACGCCCCCGCGGGCACTGCTACATGCCCCCGGGATGCATGCCACGCCCCCGTGGGCGATGTGCCACACCCCCGGGGCACACACCAGCCATGCCCCCACCCCACCTGCTCTCTGCCCCCTGTGCCGGAGCATGCAGCTTCACCACTGGTTAAGCATGCTGGCAACTGCAGCTCTGTAAACTGCAGTTCCCAGATTGTTTGGTAGATGCCCTGTGCTTTATATATATGGTGTGGGTTATTTGAAGGAAGATCAGGACCACATCAGGATCGATGCTCAATAAACGGGTCATCCGGAAGCAGCCATGTCCTCATTCCAGCCCAGAAGGATACCAAGTACAGTGGTACCTCTGGTTATGTACTTAATTCGTTCCAGAGGTCCGTTCTTAACCTGAAACTGTTCTTAACCTGAAGCACCCCTTTAGATAATGGGGCCTCCTGCTGCTGCCGCGCCACCAGAGCACGATTTCTGTTCTCATCCTGAAGCAAAGTTCTTAACCCGAGGTACTATTTCTGGGTTAGCGGAGTCTGTAACCTGAAGGGTATGTAACCTGAAGCGTATGTAACCCGATGTACGCTACAACAGCAGCAAGAATACTTATTGCAAAGTATTGGAAGACACAAGATTTACCCACTTTGGAAGAATGGCAGATGAAGATGATGGAATATATGGGACTGGCAGAAATGACTGGCAGAATCCGGGACCAGGGAGAAGAGGCGGTGGAAGAAGATTGGAAGAAATTTAAAGATTATTTACAGAAATATTGCAAAATTAATGAATGTTAGAATGATGTTGGATAGAAACTGAGGGGTTTCCAGCTGTAATGCTTTAAGAATATGGAAGAAGGGTTGGATTGGAAATAAGTGGTATTGGCAACAAAGTTAATAAGAATATGCAAAAATGGATCGATAATGTATGAAAATACTGAGTTATAAAATGTCAAGTAATAGAGATAAGATAAATGAAAGAGGGTAAGGATTTGCTGATTTGATTATTTAAATGGGAATACAAGAAGGGGAGGTGTGAGGAAGTCAAAGAAACAAGCAAATGAGTTTTATGTTATGAAAAACAATTGTTCTTAATTTTTCTTGTTGTTCATGTATGTTTTATTTATCTTTTTATTTTTTTTTCTTTTGTTATTATGTGTTTTTGTATGTTTGTTTTTGTGAAATCTTAATAAATATTTCTTTTAAAAAAATGAAGCGTATGTAACCCGAGGTACCACTGTATTGAAAGCCACTGAGATCTGGAAGAATCCTCAGAGCTCCACCCAGGGGTGCTGCTAGGCTCCTAAAGGATGCAGCGACCAGGGCCCTGACCCTCGGACATTTTTAGAAGATTCTGACAGTTTCACAGAACGCTTAATTGCACTCTTCCCTAAGCAACGTACATAACTGAATACAATAAAAACACCAGCATCACCCAGAAGCGCCTGGAACTGTACTGCTATTGCATATTTGACTCCCTAGCTCCCCAAGGTGCACTGGAGACTGTAGGCTTCTGTGAGCTTGTAAAAGCAAGCCAGTCGTTTCCTCGGCACGCTTTCTGCCAAAACACCGTTTGCGGCATTTGGGGGGCTTTGTCGGATCCCAGAGGCTGGGGTTCCTCGCAATTGCATTGCGTTTTCATAGGGCACGAGGTGCTCATTTGGAGGAGAAGCGCATCCTGGTGGCCGCGTGCGCCTTCCCCGATGGCTCCCGGAGAGAGCCTTCTAACGATCCCCCGAGCTCTTCAATTGGGTTTCAATAGCTCTGCGTGCAAACTGCCTGGCGCTGATGGGGGAAGGACGTGCACGGCTGAACGAGCCGGCGCCATCGAACCCGGAGTGTTGACAGTGCCATTAAGCATATTTGGTTGGGATGCAGAACTGCTTTAGGAGAAAATTGCCTTTGCTCTTTGTCTCATTTGAGAGGCTCCGGTTTACCATATTATTATGGAAGCTGCTGCCTTTCTGGTACGTGGAGGTGTTAGCCCGGCTCTGTAATTATGGGACTGTCAGAGTTTTCATTAAAATCCCTTCTTTTTAAAAGGATGCGTAACTCAGCTTAAATCAACAACTCAACACGGGCTTTGGGGCTTTGCGCAGAAGATGCGCGCTGCCCACTGTAGCAGGCAGATGGCGCCGTCGCACCTACGGTTGCAAGAAGGAGCTGGATCGATTCGCACTCGTGCTATTGGGATATGCCATGTGAAGAGCCAAACATCTTTCTATTATTATTTTTAACTTGATTGCTTCTCGGTAATGAGCCCTGAAAGCACGCGAGCTTTGCGCAAATATATTTCACTCCCTACTGCGAATGCACCAAGAGCCCCACTGAATCAGACAAAAGGGCTATTTACTCCAGCATCCTGTTTTCCACATTGACCTGTCCAGATAATAATGAGAATTCATTTTGTTTTGGTGACACCCTTCCTCCGAGTCAGGAGCCCGGAGCCGGCCCACCCATGAGGCAAGGTGAGGTGACCGCCTCAGGCGGCAAGATCCACACAAGCAGCAGAACCCAATGTAGATCTTTATTCCTCCCATCGTCCCTGATGTTCCTGAATTTCACACACCCCTTCTTCGCTGGCAGGGAGGGTGGTGCCATTTTGCGGTTCTCCTCAGGGGCCAAAATGTCTTAGGAAGGTCCCGGTGCTGCACAACACCATTACAATACAGTTAGACCGAAACATTACATTAAAATCTACCTACATGCAACAGAGCCTAACTTCAAAACTGACATCACCCTCTTACAATGGCTGGGTGAACAACTATATGTTTAGAATTGATTGTGAAATGCCGCCAGTGAGGGGAACAATGTACTTCCTCAAGGAGGGAATTCCACAAATGAGGTGCCAGTGCCGAGAAGGCCCCGCCTCAGATGTCTCTGAGAAGCTCAGATTGTGTCTTTTATAGGCAAAGCCCATCAAAACATGACTTTCCAAACAATATTTGCCATAGAGGCAGCCCAATTGCTGCTGGCATTATTTTCACAGGCATTGCGGACATTTGTTTCAAACATACACACAACCTCTCAGCCAACTTTACCTCTTCTAGGTGATCGGAGATGAATGAGAACTTGGAACTGGTGCAGAGGTAGTTGGAGAAGAACCGAACTGTCTGCTGGCTGACCTGTGTGCCCTTCCTCATTTTTTTGTTCAGAATTCCATGTATGTTTCCCCCCTCAAATCTGCACACAACCCAGTTCTGACAGTGAGCTATTTGTCTACAAGCAGGGCCCGAAAAATGAACATCATCACTGTCCTTAGGTGATTCAGCCCTCCCCACCTTGTTCATAATCCTCTTTAACAGCCTGGATTCAGAACTGGCTGAAGCTGGCATTGCCAACTTTATGAAACAGCCCATGTAGCAACAGGCAGTCTGGCCTGCAGTAATTAACAGGCGATCTTTTCTTCGCAGCCTGGCAAGAACTTTAATTCTCCTGTGCCTTTAAGATCTTTCAAGACTTCTGCAATTTCCTAGACCTTTTAAACTCACCGTGTGAGTTTTTAGCTCTGTCTTATTTATTATTGAGTGACTTGGTTTTATCTGCCTGTTGTTGGCTGCTTTTTATTGACTATATTGTTTTTATATGGCTTGCTAAGCCAGACCGAGAGCATTTTATGCGGAAGGTGCAGGAAACACATTTGGGGAAGGGGTGTCACTCTGGGGGCAGAGTGCTTTGCATGCAGATGTTCAAACCCTGGCATTTCCAGGAAGGAGAGACCCCTTTCTTAAATCCTGGAGAGCTGTTGCCAATTATTGTAGGCAGTTCTGAGCTATATTTCTCCCTCCCAATAAAGCTTTCCTGGAGCTTGACTCTAACATTCGTCTGCATTAGTGCTGTGTGTTGCATCCCTGGGCAAGGGATGTCCAAGGAGGCATGTTCCATGCCTTCTCCAGGCCACGTGGCAGAGGGGTTGCCAAAGATACCAGCTCACAAATGATCTGTACATTAGATGTTATTCCAGAACAGCTGCCTCACAATATCCA
Source organism: Podarcis filfolensis (assembly GCF_964270895.1). Classification (NCBI taxonomy): domain Eukaryota; kingdom Metazoa; phylum Chordata; class Lepidosauria; order Squamata; family Lacertidae; genus Podarcis; species Podarcis filfolensis. The sequence goes on from NC_139606.1 coordinate 107,195,717, forward strand.
CTTTCACCTCAGGCCCAGATTCCTCCCAATATCAGGTCCTTCAACAAACTTCTCCTTCCTGGGGGGTGCTTCAGCACAGCTCTTTCTTCCCAGGGTGCAAGCGTCCTATTTCCAGTCTGGTCTCCTCCGGAGTAAGTCCCAGGGATGGTCAGTTCCTCCCACAGTTGCCTCAGATTTCCTCTCCTGCCACGCCCAGACCATCCAGCCTGTTCCCTGTCTCAGTGGGGCCTCATTCCTGCTCTCTTTGACTTCTTATTTCCTCCTCGTCTTCAAGGACCGCCTCTTTCCATATGAACCTACCCAGACCCTGAAATCATCTTATGAGGCCCTTCTTCGTGTACCTCCTCCATGAGAGGCCTGGAGGATAGCAAGAGGAGACCAGGCCTTCTCTGCAGTGGCTCCCCATTTGTGGAATGCTCTCCCTAGGGAGGCTTGCCTGCTGCCTTCATTATACACCTTTAGGCGCCAGGCGAAAACGTTCCTCTTTAACCAGGCCTTGGGTTGATTGACATTCAATGCCCTGTTAAAAAGTGTGTGTGTGTATGGGGGAAGGGTTGTTGGGTTGTTTTTGTTTTATTTTGATTGTATGTTTTGTGTTTGTATATTGTGATTTTATCCTGTGAACCGCCCGGAGACCTGCGGGGATAGGGAAGTATACAAATTTAATAAATAATAATAACAATTCTGCCTTGGCAGCTGGGCTGCTTCTTTGCCACCAGGCCACCAGGGGAGAGCCTCCTGGATTTTTTGTCCCCCAGTTGGAGTCCCCAGACAATGCCCAAATGCGGTCTTCTCAGGAGTCATTGCCTGGTTGGTGCCTGGTGGTATGGCTAGTGGCTAAGGAAGTTTTTAATGTTTGATCTTTTATCACTTTATTATTATTATTATTATTCTGTTGGGAGCTGCCCAGAGAGGCTGGGGAACCCCAGCCAGACGGGTGGGGTATAAATAATAAATTATTATTATTATTACTGTTATTATTATTAAAGGCTGTCACAGAATCATAGAACTGTAGAGCTGGAAGTGACCCCTGGGTCATCTAGTCCAACCCCCTGCAGGAATCTTTTGTTCAACGTGGGACTTGAACCCACAACCCTGAGATGAAGAGTCTCAGGCTCTACTGACCCAGCTAGGTCAGGCGCCACCAAAGGACGCCGGCGAGCCCTGGCAGCCCCATACGTGCTCTCAAAGTCCCACAGCTGAGGATGGGACATTGAACAAGAAAGTTCTGCCATGGATGCTTTCGTTGAGATTTCACAATTGGGGTTCCCTTCCAACTCTATGCGGGACGCGGGTGGCGCTGTGGGTTAAACCACAGAGCCTAGGGCTTGCCGATCAGAAGGTTGGCGGTTCGAATCCCCACGACTGGGTGAGCTCCCGTTGCTCAGTCCCAGCTCCTGCCAACCTAGCAGTTCGAAAGCACGTCAAAGTGCAAGTAGATAAATAGGTACCGCTCTGGCGGGAAGGTAAATGGCGTTTCCGTGCGCTACTCTGGTTCGCCAGAAGCGGCTTAGTCATGCTGGCCACATGAACTGGAAGCTGTACACCGGCTCTCTTGGCCAATAAAGTGAGATGAGCGCCGCAACCCCAGAGTCGGTCACGACTGGACCTAATGGTCAGGGGTCCCTTTCCCTTTCCCTTTCCAACTCTATGCACAGAGGTATGAGGAGAATGCACCGGTGTTAAAGGTATTCCAGAGATGAATGCAAATTTTAATCACATGCCTTTGGTTATTTCCCTTTAATTTTCCCTTTCAAAAACCCTGCCCCCCCCAAAAAACCCCATTTTTTTTAAAATGCCACGAACACATGTTTTGTGGTCATGTGCATGCAAATCTCAACAAATATTTTATTTTATATGTATATAAAAATAGAAAGTTTCTAGGTCCAGCCCTCTCCCACCCCACCGACCGTTCATCTCCAGCGAAACTTCCCCTCTGATTGACACCTCCCTCCCAGAGCGCCGGCAGCCAGCGGAGGGGCGAAAGGGGCCGGCTGCTCGGCAGTTGGCTCGGGAACCGACAGGGGGCGCGCGCGGTCGGGCGTTAGGCGGTGGCCGCCGAGCTGCGAGAGGGCGAGGAGAGATGGCTCATGGCAACCCCGTGGTGAGGGCGAAAAGCTGGGGTGGGGGGCGGGGAATAGGGGGGAGAAGCTCAGCTTGGCTCAGGGAAGCGCCCAGGCACCTTTAGAACCTGGGCTTAGCCGGCTTACAAACATCCCCCCATCCCTCTTAGGATGCTAATGTGCCTGGCTGTGTTTGGGTGTGTGTGTGTCCTTTTGCAGAGGGGGGTCCCCAGATTCCTTCCCTAGAGCAGACCCATTAAGAGGCTCTGGGTAGTACTTAAAAGTATGGCTCGATTGGGGGAGTAGAAAAAGTACATTTTTCTTTTAAAGACGCCCCCCAGTCCTCCTGGCATTTAACTGAACCGAACCCCAAGAGATTGGCATCAAAGCACCCCGTGTTAGAGAGCTGGTATATATCACCTTTCTGTTGTGTTATGTTAGTATAAAGGTAAAGGGACCCCTGACCATTAGGTCCGTCCGTGACCGACTCTGGGGTTGTGGCGCTCATCTCGCTTTATTGGCTGAGGGAGCCGGTGTACAGCTTCCCGGTCATGTGGCCAGCATGACTAAGCCGCTTCTGGCGAACCAGAGCAGTGCACGGAAACGCCATTTACCTTCCCGCCGGAGAGGTACCTATTTATCTACTTGCACTTTGATGTGCTTTTGGACTGCTAGGTTGGCAGGAGCAGGAACCGAGCAACAGGAGCTCACATCGTCGCAAGGATTCGAACCGCCAACCTTCTGATCAGCAAGCCCTAGGCTCTGTGGTTTAACCCACAGCGCCACCCGCGTCCCATTATGTTAGTATAGGGCACGGTTAGTTGTATGCAGTTGCGGGTGAAACACCACCACCGCCTTGATTTACATCGCTTTGAAAGGGATGGCTAGGAAGAACTAGTCAGGCTAATAATGGTCTCTTGGTGCACTTTGAAGCTAGGCTACTGCAATGAAGCTTCCAAGTTTAGAGGCAGTCTACCTTTAAACCTCCATATGCACCAGTGGTGGGGAGTGGGAAAGGCAGCCAGGGCAGGGCTGTTGTTTTCAGGTCCTGCTTCAGTGATTCCCAAAAGCATTTTGGGAAACAGGAATGCTGGATTGGCTGGATGTTTTGGCCAACCCAGCAGGGTTACTCTTTTGGTCTGTATTTTACATTGTGGGGCTAATCTCTCGCCCTGCCCCAAATGTTGCTAATGGAGGTAGCCTGCAGCTACCTCTTCTTCCAAAGCCCTGGAACGTTTTTGTTGTTGTTGTTGTTTAATCGTTTAGTCGTGTCCGACTCTTTGTGACCCCATGGACCAGAGCATGCCAGGCACTCCTGTCTTCCACTGCCTCCCGCAGTTTGGTCAAACTCATGCTGGTAGCTTCGAGAACACTATTCAACCATCTCATCATCTGTCGTCCCCTTCTCCTTGTGCCCTCCATCTTTCCCAACATCAGGGTCTTTTCCAGGGAGTCTTCTCTTCTCATGAGGTGGCCAAAATATTGGAGCCTCAGCTTCAGGATCTGTCCTTCCAGTGAGCACTCAGGGCTGATTTCCTTCAGAATGGATAGGTTTGATCTTCTTGCAGTCCATGGGACTCTCAAGAGTCTCCTCCAGCACCATAATTCAAAAGCATCAATTCTTTGGCAATCAGCCTTCTTTATGGTCCAGCTTTTACTTCCATACATCACTACTGGGAAAACCATAGCTTTTACCATACGGACCTTTGTTGGCAAGGAACGTTTTTAGGTTAGAGAAAATGAGAGCAAGAGGCGACATGATAAAAGTTAGTGAAATTATGCACGGCACAGAGAAATTGGACAAGACATAGATAAACTTTATTCTCCTTAGCCAATGGCCATAGCAACATAAAACAAGCAATATATACAATTAAACAGACAACAGTGGGTAAAAAGGACAATCAGATGACCAAGATTATCGTTCAGATAGTGGCCCTTAATCTCATTGCACCCTCTATAAACCTAGCAACCTTTGCTGTTGTCTGATCATTTTGATCTGATAAAAGAAAGAACAATGTGGCCGCAGATGGGCGGCCTGGGATGGTAAGTAAGAGCGGGGTGATGATCTCATTCCTCAGATCTTTATAAAGGGGACAGGACAGGAGAACATGAGCCACTGTTTCCGGATAAAGTGGACAAGAGAAAAGGTGTCTCCCCCTCTCATAACACTAAAACTCACGGGCATCAAACGAAGCTGAGCGTTGGAAGATTCAGGGCTGATAAAAGGAAAAGTTTTCCTCCCCACAGAGGACATAGTTAAACTTTGGAACTCACTTCTACAAGAGGCAGTGATGGCTGCCAGCTTGAAAGAGGATTCGGCAAATTCATGGAGGAGAGGCTGTGCTCTGCGGAAGCAGTAATGCTTTTGTGCAATGGGTCAGTGGTTGGTGGTCCGAGCCCACTCAGGGTTGGCTGTGAGCAGAATCCCTGCATTGCAGGGGGCTGGACTAGATGACCCCTGGAGGTACCTCCCAACTCTACAATTTTTTATTCTACTAGTTGCTGGGAACTGCAGCAGGGGAGAATGCTCTTGTGCTTGGCTTCTGGCAGGTTTCCCAGAATCACCTGACTGGTCACTGTGAGGACAGGATGCTAGACTAGATGGGCCACTGGCCTAATCTAGCAGGCCGTTCTAGGGACCTCAAGGGTCATCTAGTCCAACCCCTCGCAGTGCAGAATTCAGAATTGCCAAGAAGGGAGGTAGCACATTCCACTGTCTGTTGAGCAGTCCAGCCTCCATTCATGGCTGCCATGATGTCCTGAGCTACTCCAGAGCATGGATATTTTAGAAGAGCAAACTTATAAACCTGCTGTTTGAACAAAATACACATGGAACATTTAATTCGAGGGGCTGTCACGCTTCAGACATTTATTTATTTTTGGTGTTAACTTTGTGCCTGGTTTTAAATTTGTCGATGCTGCCCAAATTGTTAACGTGCTTATCTTAAAACTCAAGATCGGAAGATTACTCGCAAAGCTTCTGTTATTAGAATAAATGTTTTGTGGGCGTGTGCCTAACAGCACTAAACTAAGCCTGTGCTGAAATTAATGTAATGTATTTTCGGGGTAAATCTGACCTAGTTTGAAAGTCTTGAAATTTTAGAAATGACGATAACACAAGTTTGCATGTATTCTGGGGAAGGTTCTCAAGCTTTACATTTAAAGCACTTTAAAAAAAAAAGAAGATGTGAGGAAAACAAGCTTAATGTTGCAAAGACATTTATTTGCTGGGAAATGTGGCAAAATGTGAAATTAATAGCCTGCTTTGCACGTCACACCAAGCCACACCATGACTTACTGTGAATGCATGGGGGCCTGGAGAGAAACTTATGTCCCCTTCACTCCCTCCTGGGTTGTGTTGCTTCTGTGCTGAACAGGTGTGGGGTTATGGCATTTGTATGGCTTGAGAGACAGTGGAATGTGCCTCTGGGGGGTTAAGTCAAACTGTTCCATTAGCAGCACCAAAGTGACCTCCCTGGGGTGCAAGCCTGGGCGGTATGTATATCATATTAATAATAATATTTTATTTATATCCCGCCCTCCCCAGCAGAAGCCAGGCTCAGAGTGACTAACAACAATAAAATAATACAGCATTCTAAAATCAATTCATTATAAAATCAGTTCAAACCAAATTAATGGCAACCATTGGGCTAGAGTTCTGTGCGGATTACCAAAGGAGGGGGTCAGACTGTGCATTGGCCAAAGGCCTGGTGGAACAGCTCTGTCTTGCAGGCCCTGCGGAAAGATGTCAAGTCCCGCAGGGCCCTAGTCTCTTGTGACAGAGCGTTGCACCACATCGGGGCCACAGCCGAAAAAGCCCTGGCTCTGGTTAAGGCCAGCCTAACCTCCCTGTGGCCCGGGATCTCCAAGATGTTTTTGTTTGAAGACCGTAAGGTCCTCCGTGGGACATACCAAGAGAGGTATGGAAGTCCTGGGCTTCCCAGACAACAAGACCCTCCTCTTGGCCTCACCGATGTGGTCCAAAGGAAAGCAGAGCGAGACGTGTTGCACCAGCTTGGCTGCAGGAGTTGCCAGGAGGACAAGTACAAAGCACTATCCAGCCATCTTAGGGACTCCAGATTTGTGTAGGGTTCACTGCTTAGCCTCTTCTTCTCCCTCAAGATGTCATGCAGGGCAGAGGGTACAGCTTGTTCCTTGAGGTTTACTCCTGAAGCCTTTCTCATGAATGGGTATAGCCACAAGGCAGCGGAAGTTTAGGACCAGAGATTTCCTTCTCCTGGATGGTCTACCTTGCCAGGCTGACGAGCCTCATTGGCCCCTCATTTCCTTTGACAGCACATGCAAAAACCACCTTCTTGACCATTGGATCCACTTCCGGTCTTGTTCGCTCAATCCTCTGGAGCCTGTCTTCACATGCAGGGAAAGTCCCTAACTTGCTGAGGGTTTGAGACGAATAATAATACAGTGGTACCTGGGATGCGGGTGGCGCTGTGGGTTAAACCACAGAACCTAGGACTTGCCAGTCAGAAGGTTGGCAGTTCAAATCCTCGCAATGGGGTGAGCTCCTGTTGTTCGGTCCCTGCTCCTGCCAACCTAGCAGTTCGAAAGCACGAAGTGCAAGTAGATAAATAGGTACCACTTTGGCGGGAAGGTAAACAGAGTTTTCATGCGCTGCTCTGGTTTGCCAGAAGCAGCTTAGTCCTGCTGGCCACATGACCCGGAAGCTGTATGCCGGCTCCCTTGGCCAATAAAGCGAGATGAGCGCCGTAACCCCAGAGTCGGCCACAAATGGATCTAATGGTCAGGGGTCCCTTTACCTTTACCGCGGGTTACAGATGCTTCAGGTTACAGACACTTACAGGTTACAGATGCTTCAGGTTACAGACTCTGCTAACCCAGAAATAGTATCTCGGGTTAAGAACTTTGCTTCAGGATGAGAACAGAAATCGCGTGACACTGGCACGGCGGCAGCGGCAGGCCCCATTAGCTAAAGTGGTACCTCAGGTTAAGAACAGTTTCAGGTAAAGAATGGACGTCCAGAATGAATTAAGTTCTTACCCCGAGGTACCACTGTAGTAGTAGTAGTAGTAGTAGTAGTATTAATAATAATAATAATAATAATAATAATAATAATAATAATAATAATAATAATTTTATTATTTGTATCCTGCCAATCTGACTGGGTTGCCCAAGCCACTCTGGGCAGCTTCTAGCATATACAAAAACATAATCAAACATTAAACATTGAAAATTTCCCATCGGCTACCCTCACCTGGTTTAGCAGGGCAGTCAAAGCCGTTCCTGAGATAAGGCTGCTGTCGCATGCTGACAGCTCCTAGGAGCTGCAGGTGAGAGCTGAGTGCAGGGTGGGGACCAAAGGTGGACAAACTACCCCAGAAGGAGCATGATGTACCCTCCACCAGAGGTCGTCCCGCTCCCCTCACACCCAATACACCCCATACCCCAGGTGTGGGGTGACTTTAACGTAACTGGGCATTTTGCATGGCCAAAGGAAAAGAACTGTGTTTACCTGTGCCAACTGCTTTGGAACGGACAGGGCAGAAATTGAATTGAGGTTGCAGTCCCGTGTACACTTATCTGGAAAGTGAAACACTATTGGGCACAGTGGGCCATGCATGCATAGAAGTGGGGAGGGCTCCTTTAAGAACAAAGGAAGACCTTGCTGGATCACTATGTCCAGCCAGATTCCCTGGGGGGAAATTGGCAAGCAGGACCCGGGTGCAAGACCACTCCCCCCCTCCTTTAGCACCCTGAGCGCTGCTGATCTTATTGAGAGATACCTAGGACTCCTGAGACTTCACCAGCCATTGCCCATCCATGTTTAAACCCTGCTTTGCAGCCACGATGGCCAGACCTGTGAATGTTTTGAAAGGGAAAATGGGAGATTCCTCAGTTCTGGACCCAATGCAACTTCTTTAGTATCACAGAAGGGGCGAAGCTCAGTGGCGGAACACCTGGTTCGTATGCAGTAGGGCTCAATTTCATTCCCCTGCATCTCCAGGCAGGTTTGGGAGCACCCCATCTGCTGCTGCCAGCTAGTGTAGACATCATTGAGTTAGATATATGTCAGTGGTTTGACATGGTGCAAGGCAGCATCTTCCTATGTTCTCTCATGGAACTGCAACACACAGAGACAGGGAGCCTCCTTTTAACTCTTCCCCCCTCTGTGATTCATGTGCCACACAGCCTAAATTCTACAAATCGGTTATCGACGATGTGATTGAAGTTGTCCAGGATGTCTTTGCGGAAGAAGGGGTCGATGAGCAGGTCCTGAAAGAGCTGAAGCGGGTGAGTTGAATGGCTCTGGTTTGCAGTTTCCCCTCTCTCTCTTTCTCCCATTCCTAGTCTGGTCTGAGTAGCCTGTATTCCTGTTTTCTGCAGAAAAGCCCAGACACTTTCCTTTGACATCAGTGGTGCAGTGGAGGGTGGGGCAGGGACAAAGCCCCGCCACTTATTTCACAGCAGGGACGATAATAAGATCTCCTGGACCGCTATATGTCAATAGTGCCAAATAAATAAAAGAGAAATTCACCAGATAAGGCCAAATTAGTGAGCAAGCTGTTGAGATCCCCCAAACTCTTCAGCTCCTCATTACTATTCTACCACTGCTTGCCACTGATTACCAGTTTAGTTCATATTTAGAGTTGACAGCATCTGTCTGTGTCACAGGGGTGAAAGGGAGTCATATCTATCTTCATTTTTTAGTTAATGATGGGATATGGAACTACCCCTAAAAATCAAAATTCTGGTTATTGGGTTCTGAAGTACACTCTGAGCTGAGTGTATGTTCTTGTGCTCTGTCTTGCAATTTCCTCACAAAGATCATGCTTCTGGTTCTTGCATACTTCCAAACGGGGACGGTCAGGTTTTTTTTTTTCCCAGCCGAAACTTGCCAGAACTCAGTTTCAGCACCTCTCAGGTGAGCACCATTGCCTTTCTAAGAGAACAAGGGAGGTGTGTTCATGGTGAGTTCTGTCACCTCTTTTTCTAGAAAAATAGCACCGAGGATGCTTATTATAATCTTAGATGCTCCCCGCTTTCTTGAATAGAGTCCAGGGATAGTGCAATGATGTTTAGTTTCCTGCAGATGTGAGAGGGAGCATGCGCACCGGAATCTCTCTGTATTTCTATAATATTGGTTTGTTCACAAATATACCAGCAGAGTATAATGGAAGCAAAAACGCCCCCCAAAGCAGGTAACTTAATCACCGATCCTGCACCAGATCCCCTAAAAGCAGCTAATACAAAGTCTTAAGGCTGTACCCCAGTTATCCAGATGGATGACTTCCATGGAAAACTTAGCTCTTTGCTTCAGAGGGCTGTTCCTGAGTTTCACCCTGCAATTATTCATTAATGAACAATTAATGGGTCCTTTATCGTGCACCAGGTAATTATTTTAGCATAGCCCTAGTGATAGGCCCACCCGCAGTGACAGAGGAGGCCAAACTCAACAATATATAAAGCCAACGGGTTAGGTTAGATCCTGACGGGGAGTGGAAAAATCAGCTGGCTTAAATGAGATCTTTTCACCTTTATGTGTGTGTGTGTTTTCAAACCACCTTTTCTTGCAGCGCTGGGAAACGAAAGTGATGCAGTCTAAAGCGACGGAAAGCTTCTTCCGCCACAGCCACCTTCCTCCCCAGTTCACCTTGCACCTGCCTCCCAACTTCCACCAAGCCCTGCAGACGACGACAGGTTGATGAACGGTCTCTTTCTGCAGATACTGCACGGTGGTGGCCATGGGTAGCTCACTGGGGAAGCGTACATCTGGCCTGCAGAAAACCCCTTGTTCAATTCTTGTATGTGATGGCAGAGAAGGGCTGCCCCTCAGTAGACAAGGCTGGGTTAGACCAGGCAGAGCCAACATGGTGACTTCCATATTTGGCTTGATTCCAGCTCCCATCAGCCCCAGCGTGGCTGTTGGTCAGGTATGAAAGGAGCTGCAGTTTCCAGTTTTAGTAATGGATATCTGCTAGGCAATAATACATTGCCAGGCACAGGCCACAGTCCTACACCACTGAGTCTGAACACTGAGCCTCTTGGACTTGCCGATCGGAAAGTCGGTGGTTCGAATCCCCATGACGGAGTGAGCTCCCATTGCTTTGTCCCAGCTCCTGCCAATCTAGCAGTTCGAAAGCATCTCAGTGCAAGTAGATAAATATATTCCGGTGCGCTGGGAAGGTAAACAGTGTTTCCATGTGCCCTGGTTTCCGTCATGGTGTTCCGTTGTGCCAGAAGCAGCTTAGTCCTGCTGGCCACATGACCCGGAAAGCTGTCTGTGAGCAAACACCGACTCCCTTGGCCTGAACGCGAGGTGAGCCCCGCACCCCATAGTCACCTTTGACTGGACTTTGCTGTCCGGGGGTCCTTTGCTTTTCCCCCTGGAAGTAAGCCCCTTTGAAGAGAGTGGGATTTACATACAAACTGAGAGGCGTAGGAGCGCTCTGAATGAATTGCAGTCACAAGTCAAAGTGTGGTGCTGGCTTGATGACGGGTTAAACAAAGAGAAGACTTGTGGCCTTACTGTAACACCAAGGGTGCTTCACGACTGTTGCTATTTTCGGGTGGGATTCAATCACGTACCAGCCAGTTTTCCAGTTGGGCAAATGTTGTGGATTGGGAGGTCTTGCGTAACAAGCTCACTTCTCGAAAAGGTTGGACTTTTTGCAAGAAGGAAAGTGAGGGGGGGGGGAATGTGCTTGGGGTGATAATCTGCTTTGGTGCAATGTCAGATCACCTCTCTGCAGACAAATCAGAAGGAATGCTCATTAAATAGCCAGCATTGCCTAATCTCCCTGCAAACAAATTGTGATGGATGCTTAATAAAGCAATTGTCTGGGAACGCCCCCTGACGCCAGCCTCTCGCCTCTGCTGATTTTTTGTCAGCGCTTAATGGTGATGCATATGCAGTGGGAGGAATCACCATGCAGGAGAATTCAAAACTTTACATGAAGCCCTTGTGACATTTGTTATTTAAACGATATTCCTTTAGGTGCTGCTGCCGGCAGAGGAATTCAACAGTTTGCTACATCAGCGGCAGCGGCGGCCGAACTTGTATGTAGACTTAGCATTGCCTTATGATTTTTCTTATCTCCCTCAAAGGCAAAAACCTTAAATTCTGTTTCCCAGTTTAACAATCTTTGGTGATAATAAATAGCCTTGCAAAATGCCAATTGTAATCAAGCAATCAACATTCATATTGCAAACACCGGTAATTATAAAGATGCCCAGTCCGTTTTTAAAGAGTTTTGTATCGATTAGGGATGGGGACGACGACCATTACGCTACTTTTGTCTGCCATCCTAAACCCAATTGTAGACGTGGCCTTCTCTTGGTACATTTGAGATTGGTTTCCCTTATTTCATTTATTGTATTAATTTAATAGCTTGTCTCCTAAAAGCATTTGAAAGCAACTTGCCATTTATGTATTGAATTGATGCTTTTGCTAGGCTTGTCTGTACGATGGATTGGGTCCAGGCTTGCACATCACAGACTCCTGGCGGTGCTAGAGGAAGACAGAAGGCAGTGATTTTCATCTGTTTTGTCTCTCCCTGAAGCCCCTTGGAAAAACTGTCCCATAGGATTGGGGGGGGACGGGACTGCATGGGAGGTGGTGCTTGTTGCTGCAAAGCAAAGAGGAGTTAGGAGAAACCAGAGCACCGCTTCTAGATCCTGTCTCTCCATGTTAATGGATGGAGCCTTCCAGTCACAGATGTGCAAGTCTGGATACAATATGCCCTCTAATAACGTACTCAGGAGAATAATTTGCAATAGCAGAGTGGGAAACTTTCCCAAGGCCAAACACTGTGCCCCTGAAGGATCAGGTGCACAGCCTGGGAGTCATTTTGGATTCACAGCTGTCCATGGAGGCGCAGGTCCAGGGCAGCTGTCTACCAGCTCCATCTGGTACGCAGGTTGAGACCCTACCTGCCCACGGACTGTCTTGCCAGAGTGGTGCATGCTCTGGTTATCTCCCACTTGGACTACTGCTATTCACTCTATGTGGGGCTGCCTTTGAAGGTGACCCAGAAACTACAACTAATCCAGAATGCGGCAGCTAGACTGGTGACTGGGAGTGGCTTCTAGGACCCTATAACATTGGTCCTGAAAGACCTACATTGTTTCCCGGTGCATTTTCAAGCACAATTCAAAGTGCTGGCCCTGACCTTTACAGCCCTAAATGGCCTCGGCCCAGTATACCTGAAGGAGCGTCTCCACCCCCATTGCTCAGGCTGGACACTGAGGTCCTCCTCCAAGGATCTTCTGGCAGTTCCCTGAGGTTACAGGGAGCGAGGCAGAGGGTCTTCTCAGCAGTGGTGCCCTCCCTTGTGGAATGTCCTCCCATTAGATGTCAAGGGGACATACTACTTTTAGAAGACATCTGAAGGCAGCCCTATATGGGGAGGTTTTTAATGTTTGATGTTTTATTATGCATTTATATGTGTTGGTTGCTGTCCAGGGTATCTGGGGCAACCCATCCAGATGGGCGGAGTATAAATAATAAAATAATAAAAACTACTGCTACTGCTACTACTATTTAGCAAAGCACTTGGGAGGTGCTCCAAGCCTCCAAGCCCTGTCTAGACTTGTTCTGCATCTGCTGTAGCTTCAAGGGGGAACTGGGGAAGTGTTTCAGGGCTACAGAAACACAACTGACTGTTGCGAGACGAAAACCAGGCAACAAGTGATGAGCTGGCAGATTGAACAAATTGAAAATCTTGGCTGCTGTGAACTTCAGGAGGAGGGTTGGCCAAGGCTGCAAGATCTGGAGGGCACTGGGATGGAAAAGGCTGACGCAAGGACATGTCCTTCAAAGGACCCTGGGATTATTATATACTAATGCAGAGCTTTATTTTTCAAAGTGACCAAGATTAGAGTGCCCAGATAACAATGTGACATTCCACAAATTCTCCAGTATGAAGCACTAAACAGCTAGTTGCTACAGTATTGTGGAGCACTTTGCAATTGCTACGGCAGGCAGGAAAATCCCTGAGTGGTCCATCAAGACCCTCAGCCATGTTCCAAGTGATCCATTACGGGGAGGTGGGGATATTTTAGAGATACTGGAACAGAACGTGGGCTGCGATCTACAAAATCTAACTGAATTTTCCTGATGGGCTTCCTTTCTCTTCAGGGCACCTCCAGGTCTGCTGGTACAATCTTCACCCTGCCTTCAGGCTTTGCCTATCCCATCCAAATACCTGCTGGCGTGACTCTGCAGACAGCTTCTGGTAAGCAGAGCAGGTGCAGGCTTGGAACATGGTTGATACAGTTGGCAGGGTTTGAGGAAGTGTGCGAGGAAGACTGTGAGGATTTTGCAATGTGGAAGTTGGCTGTTGATAAGCTTTAAGGGTAAAGACTGCACCACAAACTAGTTTAATAAAAAAGGAACAAAAAAACTGTTGCACGGTGTTTCCAGGCTGCTGCTGCTTTTGGGTGGGATTCAGTTGCACCCCAAGAAATTCAGGTTTGCACAATGAAAGCTGATCATAGAATTATGGAATCGTAGATCATAGAATTGTAGAGTTGGAAGGCAGGAATCTCAACTAAATCATCCACGACAGATGGCCATCCAACTTCTGTTTAAGAACTTCTAAGGAAGGAGAGTCCTCCACCTTCCAAGGGAGTGTTCCACTGTCAAACAGCTCTTACTGTCAGAAAGTTCTTCCTGAGGTTTGGTTGGAATCCCTTTTCTTATAACTTGAATCCGTTGGTTCAGGTTCTTCCTTCTGGAGCAGGAGGAAACAAGCTTGCTCCACCCTCCTTTCCTCCTCCTCCTCCTCCTCCTCTTCTTCTTCTTCATCTTCGGTGATCACTCTTGGTCGAGTAAGATTGTCTTCCATAAACACGGTCTTAAAAGTGAGTCCATAAGTGTCAGGGAACTGTCATCGGAAGAACAGGTGGTGGAGGGGCTCCCAGAGGTTGAGAGAGACTTGTCAGCGGAGGAGGGAACCAGCAGGGGGCGAGAAAGAGCTCCAAGGGAAGGCGAGTCAGAAGATTGGCTCAGAGACAATTCCAGCGAGAACAGCGAGGAGGTTTCAGGACCTCCATTAGGGACACCCACTCCTCGCTGGAAATTGTCACGTAGAGAGTCCAGAAGACGTGTTTCCGTTAAGGAGCTGTTATGCTGGAAGAAATTCCGTAAACGCCCACTGTCGGATCCTGCCAGCGACTGACGGAGCCATGCTTATGGCGCTCCGTTACAGACAGTGGTTTGTGGACTTAGCCAAACACTGAGGGATTAGGAACTTTACGCACAAGCAGCTCAACATCCCATCACAGCAATCCGACAGTCCCTGAAAGCAGCTTGTGCAGAGAAGGCATCATGAGCAACCCAGCCGGAACCGGAGAAGCAGGAGGAGCTGGAGCCGGTCCAAGCCTCGAAGAAAGGTACCGGGTGTTGGAGGTCCAGCTAGCGCTGCAAACGGCGAGGCTCGATGAGAGGAGGGCTCAGGATGCAGAAAAGGCAAAGGCCCCCCCACAAGCAAGAAAGATGCCAGGATTGGTGCAGAAGTTTGGGGGGGATCCCAGGAACTATCAAGCCTTTAGGACAGAGATGCAGTATGCTCTTAATCTGCAGTTTGATGACTTTCCCGATGAGGAATCGCGAGTGGCGTTTGTGATTAGCCATCTCGAAGGAGGGGCGAGAGACTGGGTTAGACCCCTGATGGCAGGGCATAATGAAGTCTTGAAAGACGCACGGAAGTTTTTTCGCGCCATGGACCTGATGTTTTCCAGCGACATTGAACAGGGAGTGGTGCGCAGACAGTTGATGGCTTGTAAACAGGGGAGCCGATCTGTCCGTGAGTACTGGACTGAGTTTACTATGTTGATACACAAATTGGGGTGGGATCTGTCAGCGGAACCCATTCAAATGCTTTTCGAAGAGGGACTTTCCTCGGCTGTGAAAGATGAACTTTCCCGGGCGCCCAGGGCGGAGTCTATGGACCAGCTGACCAAATCAGCGCTGACCATTGGAGCACGCCAGGAGGCCAGAGCCTTGGAGAAGCGGGAAGGGAAAGGGGAGCGTTGGAGAGATTTCCGCATTCCAGAGATTCCGGAGCCAGCTTTCTCGCCCGCAGAGCCGATGGAAGTTGGAACAGCGCGCGCGCGGGCAGTTTCAAATCCCAGTGAAGGGCGGAAGAAGGAGGGGAAGAGCCCCAAGAAATGTTATCTCTGCCAGCAGCCAGGTCATTTTGCCAGAGTCTGTCCACAAAGAAAGGAATGGCAAGGGATGGCAGGAGCTGTTGGGGGGAAGGAGGAGGAAGGACAGGACCAAGTAAAAGCCAGCGCCTGACTGCCACCATCAGGGCACAGCAGTCAGGCCAAGGAGCAGTAAAAGTGCCCACGCCAGAACCTCCGAGACCAGCCCTAGTGATAGAGGTGTTGCTAGAGCTGCCAAACGGACATCCCTTAAAGATAAGGGCGCTATTGGACTCAGGCAGCTCCTGTAATTTTATGAGCAAGGAGTTTGCAGCAGAACACCAGATACAGACTATCCCTTTAAGCAACCCCTTGCAGGTGACCACGATCGATGGGAGAGAGCTGTTGGGAGGAGGAGTCAGCTTACAGACCGTCCCAATGGTAATGAGGGTAGCCAGGCACACCGAAAGAATAGCGTTCCATGTGGCCACCTTGGGAGGGGCTCCCATTATTTTGGGGATGAGCTGGCTAGCGTTGCATGATCCGCTAGTGGGTTGGCATCAGAGAGTGGTCTCCTTTGGGTCAGCACATTGCCTAGAACATTGCAAAGAGGGCAAGGCTCCAGAAGGGGCAAAGGCCTTTCTAGCAGGAACAGAAGTAACGGACAAAGGAAAGGTGCCCAAACAATACGCTGACCTGAGCAACGTCTTCAGCGAAAGGGAAGCAGACAAACTACCACCGCATAGACCCTTTGACTGCCAGATCAATCTAGTCCCTGGAGCCCAGCTCCCTGTGGGAAAGCTGTATGCCATGTCAGACAGGGAAATGCAGGAGTTGAGGGAGTTTATTGACAAAAACCTGAAGAGAAGTTTCATCAGAGAGTCCAGAGCGGTGGGGGGGCAGCCCAGTGTTTTTTGTGGACAAAAAAACACACGAATAAACCTAGACTTGTAGTGGACTTCCGGAGCATAAATGCAGTGTCGGAACCAGTGGCCTTTCCCATGCCCAGGATTGATGACATTTTGACCCGGGTGAGGAAGGGAAAAATTTTCACTAAACTGGACTTAAGGGGGGCATACAACCTGATACGGATAAGGGAGGGGGATGAATGGAAGACAACGATGTTCACCCCCCTAGGGGCTTTCGAATATCTCGTTATGCCCTTTGGATTACAAGCAGGCTCAGCATGTTTTCAATCGTTCATGAACCACGTGCTGGGGCCTCTGCTCTACAAGAATTGTGTGGCCTTCCTAGATGACGTATTAGTCTATTCAGAGAATGAGGAGCAGCATGTAAAGGACGTCAGAGAAGTGTTGAGCCGACTGCAAGCAAACCAACTGTGGGTGAAATTAGAGAAGTGTCAGTTTCACACCAAGGAGGTGGAATTCCTGGGGTACCGCTTGTCAGACAAGGGGTTAGCCATGGATCCAGGCAAGGTCCAGGCGGTACTGGAATGGAAGAGACCGAAAACGAAAAAGGATGTGCAAAGATTCTTCGGGTTTGGGAACTTTTATCGGAAGTTCATCAAGAACTTTGCCCATTTAACGGCTCCCATCACGGACTGTCTCAGCAGCAAGAAGAAATTTGTTTGGACGGCAGAAGCGGAGCAAGCATTCGAAGAATTGAAAAAGGCCTTCGCTTCGGAAGAACAGCTCCTGCATGTGGATTTACAAAAACCCATGAGAGTGGAAACTGACGCATCAGACCGGGCGGTGGGGGCGGTGCTTCTTCAGCCGGGGAAGGATAAGTCGGAGTGGAGACCGTGTGCCTTCTTCTCGCGGAAGTTGAACAAATCCGAGAAGAACTACACGGTATATGACCGAGAACTACTCGCCATTCACGAAGCGTTCCGGAAATGGAGACACTTACTAATTGGTGCACAACACAAGGTGCAAGTATGCACGGACCACAAGAATTTAGAGTACTGGAGAACGGCACGAGTGCTCAACCAACGGCAAGTGAGATGGGCACAGGAGTTCTCCAAATTTTATTTTGAAATTTGCTATGTGCCAGGCCCGGAAAACGTCAGGGCGGACGCTCTCTCACGCAAACCAGAGTATTTGGAGGGGGAGGGAGCATCTGAAGAGAGACATATCATCCCAGAGGACCACTGGGTGTGTGGGGCGGCGTTGGTGGGGCAAAGGGAACTGGTAGAGGAGACGCAGAATGATGAATACGCCCAGAATAAGCTCCAAGGTCTAAGGAGGGAGGGAGAAAACTCCGGAGGTTTTGAAGAAAGAAACGGGGCATTGTATTACAAAGGGGCACTATATATACCCGAAGGGGAATTGAGAGAGAGAGTACTCAAACAGATGCACGACAGCCCTACAGCAGGGCATTTTGGGCAACACAAAACCATGTGGTTGGTTACCAGGGAATTTTGGTGGCCCAGAGTGAGGGAAGATGTAAGGGAGTATGTAAGAGGGTGTGACCAATGCCAGCGAGCCAAGGGAGAAAGGCGGGCACCGGCGGGGTTGTTAGAACCGTTGCCCACACCAGAGAGGCCATGGGAGGCGGTATCGATAGATTTTATGACTGATCTGCCGAAATCCAAGGGGAAAACCGCCATACTGGTAGTAGTAGACCTGTTAACTAAGATGGGCCACTTTGTAGCTTGCTCACATGCAGTCACGGCGGAAGAGACAGCTAAATTGTTTGTAGAACATATTTTTAGACTGCATGGCGCCCCCTTGAGGGTGGTCTCAGACCGGGGCAAACAATTCACGTCCAGGTTCTGGAGGAAGCTCATGAGCTTACTGCACGTGGAGGTCAATTTTTCGACTGCCCGGCACCCAGAAACCAACGGGCAGGCGGAAAGAGCAAACGGTATCCTCCAACAATATCTGAGGTGTTATGTCAATGACAGAGAGAACGATTGGGTGGAAAAGTTGGCGCTGGCGGAATTTGCCTACAATAATGCGGAGAATGTGTCCACCGGGATGAGCCCCTTTTTGGCTAATTATGGGTGCCACCCCAGGGCATTTCCAGGGGGAGGAGGGGAGAGATGGAGCGTCCCAGCCGCAGAACTTTTTGTAGAAGAAATGGAAGCGATCCATCGTCAACTCCAACTCAACTTAGAAAGGGCCAAAGAACAATATAAGAAGCAGGCAGACAAGAACAGAAGGGAAGGTGAAACCATAAGGGTGGGGGATCAGGTGTGGCTGTCCACCCAAGGACTGCCGTTCAAGGGGGGTTGCAAGAAATTAAGACCCAAAAGATTGGGACCATTTGAGGTCATTCAACAGGTTAACCCCGTAGCTTTCAGACTCCGGTTACCGAACCACATGAAACTGCATCCAGTGTTCCACAGGTCATTACTGTCACCGTATAGGGGGGGAAAAGAAGGGGTTTTCCCACAGGGACCTGTCTTAGAAGAGAGGGAAAGCAGCAACCATGTGGCGGAAATCCTCGACTCCAGGTGGAAGGGTAATCAGGTGGAGTATTTGGTAGCGTGGGAAGGGGAACCGGAGTCAGAAAACACCTGGGTGACGGCAGAGGAAGTCAATGACGAGGTCTTGATCGAAGCGTTCCATCAAAGGTTCCCCAGGAAACCTCAGTCAGTAGCGAGGTTCCGGAGAGAGTACTTTGGCACCACCGACGAGGAGGAGGAATTGGAAGGATTCACGGGGTCAGAGTGGGAAGAAGGAATAGATTCCGAGGAGGATGAGTACTTAGAAACCCAAAACAGCAACCGGTGGAGGAAAATGTTCGAGACTTCGGAAGATGAGGGAAGTTCTTTCAGGGGTTTTGCTCCCTCGCCTCCAGCAGAGGAAGGGAGGGGAGGGGGTGGAGGGGGCCCTGGAGGGGAGGTGGATGTCAGGGAACTGTCATCGGAAGAACAGGTGGTGGAGGGGCTCCCAGAGGTTGAGAGAGACTTGTCAGCGGAGGAGGGAATCAGCAGGGGGCGAGAAAGAGCTCCAAGGGAAGGCGAGTCAGAAGATTGGCTCAGAGACAATTCCAGCGAGAACAGCGAGGAGGTTTCAGGACCTCCATTAGGGACACCCACTCCTCGCCGGAAATTGTCACGTGGAGAGTCCAGAAGACGTGTTTCCGTTAAGGAGCTGTTATGCTGGAAGAAATTCCGTAAACGCCCACTGTCGGATCCTGCCAGCGACTGACGGAGCCATGCTTATGGCGCTCCGTTACAGACAGTGGTTTGTGGACTTAGCCAAACACTGAGGGATTAGGAACTTTACGCACAAGCAGCTCAACATCCCATCACAATAAGTGACTGTGGAGGCCAATTCAAGATTCATACATCCTTCCACAGTGGGGACATAGGTTTCCCGGTGGGAGTTGATCACGGTGAGGGTTTGCCAAGCATTCCTTCCTCTTAGCATGTTTCTCCCTTTTGTCCTGAGTTTGAGCATCTTTCTTCAAAGCCCATGATTCCTTTGGTAAAGGCTCTTCTCCAATTGGATCGCTCACAGGCCAGCGTTTCCCAGTTGTCAGTGTTTATACTACATTTTTAAAGATTTGCCTTGAGAGAGCCTTTAAACCTCATTTGTTGACCACCAGCATTACGCTTCCCATTTTTAAGTTCAAAATAGAGTAGTTGCTTTCGAAGATGATAATCAGGTATCTGCACAACATGACCAGTCCAACGAAGTTGATGTTGAAGAATCATTCCTTCAACACTGGTGATCTTTGCTTCTTCCAGTACACTGGCATTAGTTTGCCCTCCATCATCCATGTGACAGCTCTCATCTACCTGGCTCTTCTAGATCAACCCCAGATTATGGCTTGAAGGCACATGAAGCCACTATCTGGCTGAAGCTAAGCAGGTCTGGTTGGTTAGTGCCTGGATGGAGTGCTATCTGGGAACTGCATGTATGTTCCATGATGGAAGAAAGTGAGGATATAAACGTAAGGTTTTGGTTTGTTTGTTTTTAATGGAAGAAAAGAAAAAAGATCTGGAGGGCCCCAGGTGGACCATGTATGTGTTTACGTGTGTTTAACCCTCTGCTAACTGCAACGTTGAGCTGACTGTTGATGGATGAAACTTTGTGGGAGGGAAAAAGCTGAATGGCAGTAGAGCTGGCAAACCAAGGAATTTGGCTCACCTCTGGCTCTCTTCCCAAGCAGTTCTGATTGGTCATTGAGGGAGACAGGCCTACTCACAATATTCAGTTTCTCTTTCTTAGGGCAGCTGTATAAAGTCAACATGCCAGTGGTGGTCACCCAGGCCCCGGGAGGTGCAACTGTCCTCCAGAATCCAGTCCAGCAAATATTCCAACAGCTCGGGCGGCAGCCCTCAGGAGCTCAGCCTGCCACCGCTGGTGCCGTGCCAGTGAACGCCTCTTCTCATCAGGCACCCAGTGAAAACCTGCAGGCCCTGAATCCTGCTGTATCTCAGCAAGTAGGAATGGAAGAGAAGACCTTGCCTGCTGCTGCTGCTGCTGTCATGCAGGAGGCTATTGGGAGTCATGGGAAAGCTGCAGTGGGAGCTCTGGTAAGAGAGCAACCAACCAGCTCCCTGGAGACCCATCCAAATGCAGTTATTCTTGACTTGAAATTATCTGAAGCACACTGCCCTACAGCGGCCACAGAAGCGACGGCAGGAAGCTCTCCCAATGGGTCAGAATTGCCAGTCAATCTTGAGCAGCCACTGGATCCCAACGATATAATTGAGCTGATAATTATGGGCAACGAGTTGGATGACAGCACTCTCCTGTCTGATGAAGCCAACCTCTCCTTTTCTGAAGAGGTAATTCTTTCATTTTAAAGCAGGGACAGAGTCCAACAACATTTGCTGGGCCACAGGTTCCCTACTTTCTTTTGAAGGATTTCTTTCCCTCTTTCTTCTGTTCAAAACTGCTTGCAAATGTGATTTTTAAAATGTAGCAGAACGTAGGATGTGTGCAGAATTGTGAAATAAGCATGCTCTTGGGTATTTACCATATTCTTCCCATTTAAAATTGAGAATGAGGTACTTAAAGGAGCTGGCGTGTACCCATAAGGGGGATTAAATTAGCTGTTCCTACCAGTGGAAGCTGAATAAAGACTAAACAAGTGCAGTAAGTATTCCCCACTCCTCCCATGCCCCCAAATTGTATATGTGGGGGTCAGGAGAACCTCTGGAACAGCAGGGGTGGGGCAGAGAAGGGAGATTCTTCCACCACATATGCAGAAATGCTTGTGCTGATGGAATGATCTGCTTAGCACTACCCTGAATTATTCCCATTGGTTTTTATTTTTATTATTATTATTAAGGACTACTTTCTGAAGGCTTTTTTAAAAATGAGTGTATGCTTGTGGAATAGTTTCATTTCATCTCGATTTATCTTTGTAAATTTTCAATGATTGAAAGCTGGGAGGAGGATCTTAGATTCCTCCTAAGCCCCGCTCCTAGGTTTGACCCTGGGAAGTTGACATGGATAATAGTTGTCATGCATCTTTTCTGTGAGCATGCTGATGTCTGAATTGATCTTGTGAGCCTCTCCCATAGACAGAAGGGCAAAGCTTCAGAAGTAGTGTGGTGGGCATTTGTTTGTGAGGAAATGCTCCCATGTCTTCAGTGTAGTGCACATCTTCCTTCCAGCTAGAGACTAGCGTGCAGATGGAAGCTGATCTGCAGACCCAGAAGGATATTGCCAATAATATTGAAGAGATAATTCAGCTGGATGGAACGGGTGATGTTTCTCCCAAGGCAGAAATAGAAAGCCCAAGAGATGGGGAAGATGAGGAACTTGTGGGCATCATTGATGCTGAAGATCTGAAGGTCCTGGATGAGGAAGAGGAAGAAGACGGTGAAAACAGTACCTCAGACAATCAATCTCTTAGCAGCAGTAGTGATGTGGATGAACCCTCGGTTGACATAATTGAGGAGGTAAAGCTTTCGATTCACTTGAAAATGACTTTCTTTTCACATTTGTGGGTGAGGCTGAAACTACACACAGTGCAAACTGCTTTCAGTTTTCTTTTTCTTCTGACAGTCAAGCAGTGTATTAGTTTTATGAAATAGATAAATGGCAGGAATCAGAGAGCAATTTCAAGGACCAAAATGGGGAAGATATTACATCTTTATTCTTGTTTTGTTACTTGTGAACTTTGATGCCAATCCAGATTTGGGCACTTTGAGTCTTTGATGCTCACCTGCATGCCATCCAGTTACATGATCTGCACTGCAGACACGATCAATTGTGATGCACCTGTTGGGGCGATGGCACTGATGAAAAACATCTCTCCCCCTTTCATTCTTTTCCTGCATGAAAAGGCATGCTCTGCCCTGTAGATTGCCCTACCTGTTTTGCACATGCAGAAACTGAGATGGAGACATCCTCTGTGTTACAACAAACACGTCCTATGGCAGTATTTTGTGCTGGTTCCTCATAACACTTCCTCAAAATTCCACATATACTTGCACATCCCAGAGTGGCCACTATATCAACCCTTTGTGTTCTTGGAAGGCTGCTACATAACAGAGTTGACCAGTTCTTCTTGTTGTTATTTAAGTAGCATAGTTCAATGTCAATCAGGAAAAAAAAACTTTCCATTTTTTAGGATCCTTTAAATTCTGGGGACGATGTCAGTGAGCAGGAGACACCAGATGTATTTGACACCGATAACATAATTGTATGCCAGTATGACAAGGTACAGTGAAGAATGCTTGCTAGTTAAATGGGCCTTTACAATTTAAGTCTTCCCAGCCCTGTTAAATGTTTGGGGAAAATGTAACTGCCTCCCTCGTTCACATCTAACACAGACCTGGGTTTGCCATGCAGTGAGTTTTTCCACAGGCAGCCGCACCAATCATGTTTCCCTGATGAAAGTTCCCGTATGATGCATTTACACTTTGTGTCTTAAGTAAAACAACTGAAACCAAATAATGTGGGAAGTGGACCTAGGAATAAATTAAGACTGTTTTATTTGCTTTTTTGGGGGGGTATGGACTGCAAATCCCATCAGTCCTTTCCATTGGCCATGTTGGCTGGAGCTGATGGGAGCTGCATATGGGAGTTGCCTGGTGGGTGGGAAGGAATGGAGTTTCCCCGGAAAAAGGTTGTCTGGAATCCTGAACAGCTCCCTGCCTTGCAAGGTTGCTTGTTCCACATGTAAGCTACTTTTTAAGTTTGCAGTGTAGATATTTCTGAGTGCTTCTGCTTTTAGTACATGAATTGTTTTTAATTGTTCAATATTTCCCATTGCTTACCAAGGAAAGCAACTGTTATTTTAGTGGGATTTAAAGGCCCCAGTATACTGCTTTTTGTTTTTTACCAGGTTCAGCGGAGTAAGAACAGATGGAAGTTCTACTTGAAAGACGGTGTGATGTGCTTTGGAGGAAAGGACTACGTTTTTTCCAAAGCCATTGGAGATGCAGAATGGTGAAATGTACAAAAATATCCAGAGTGTTTTTGATTTTTTTGTGCAACGTTCGGTAAGAATATACTGAAATGCTTGCCTTCTGAAATGTGAAATACTGCAATGTGAAAAGAGACTTCACATAAAAACACATGTAAAAAATGAATAAATCCTACGTTAACAGTGATTGTGCATGGACCAGCTTTGCCTTTTGTGCACACACACAAATGTGGGTTATGCAGCTCACTTAGCACATCTATTTGTGGCATCTCTGTTCTTTGATGCTAACCAAATCTCCAAGCCAGCTTGAGTTATGGAAGGCACTGTAACTTGGGGGCCTTGAGTCTCCCAGCAGTTAAAGCTTGTTGTTGTTGTTTAGTCGTTTAGTCGTGTCCGACTCTTCGTGACCTCATGTACCAGAGCACGCCAGGCACTCCTGTCTTCCACTGCCTCCCACAGCTTGGTCAAACTCATGCCGGTAGTTTCGAGAACACTGTTCAACCATCGCGTCCTCTATCGTCCCCTTCTCCTTGTGCCCTCCATCTTTCCCAACATCAGGGTCTCTTCCAGGAAGTCTTCTCTTCTTATGAGGTGGCCAAAGTATTGGAGCCTCAGCTTCAGGATCTGTCCTTCAAGTGAGCACTCGGGACTGCTTTCCTTAAGAATGGAGAGGTTTGATCTTCTTGCAGTCCATGGGACTCTCAAGAGTCTCCTCCAACACCATAATTCAAAAGCATCAATTCTTCGGCAATCAGCCTTCTTTATGGTCCATCTCTCACTTCCATACATCACTACTGGGAAAACCATAGCTTTAACCATACAGACCTTTGTTGGCAAGGTGATGTCTCTGCAGTCAAAGCTACTAGAAGTCAATGATACAGTGATTCTGCAGGGGAACTTGCACCCTTGGGGATCTCTGATTTGTTTGACTCTGTACACCACTTTCAGTTGCGCAGTGCTATGCTTACCTAGTATGCCCTTCCCCAAGCAGAAATGGGGAACCTGTGGCCCTCCCTATTGGGCCCCAGCTGCCGTCAGTTCCAGCCAGCATCGCCAGTGGTCCAGAATGATAGGTATTGTAGTCCAGCAACATCTGAAATATCTCAGGTTCCTTATCCCTGATTCCGATGAAGATGGTGGAGGGTTCTCCAGCTCTGCTGCACTCATGATCTGTTTGCCAGATGCTGGCAAGCAGCTGTGTGCAAAAGCCAAAGGCAAACCCTTCTAAGTGGAGGTTTCACATGAGGGAGCAAGACACAGTGATTTTTTGAAAACTAGCTGGCAAGCAACACTTCCAAAATAGCCAACCAAACATTGCTTACTAGGACATTGATAAACCAGACCAGGAGGCAGAGAAATTATGGGAGGTGTTCAGCTACGTTTTACCCAGAGCAGACCTGTTGAAATCAGTGTTCTGAACTTAGGTCATGATCCTTAATTTCAGTAGGTATACTCTGAGTAAAATCTAGCTGCATACCACATGGTGTCTCCACATGGCTTTACTGCATTAGGTTCCAGCATGTATTTAATCACTTGATTAGTAGAGTCAAGTCTTAGGCTACACCTTCTGAGTACTGAACTCATTGGGTAGTATTCAGTTATGTTGTACTCAGAGTAGACCCATGGAAATGAATGAATCATAGAATTGTAGAGTTGGAAGGGACCCCAAGGGCCAGCCTGCTAAGAAGGAATCCTGCCCAAAGCTATCCCTGGGTGGGCTTGAACCAGCAACCTTCTGGTTAACAGCCAGACTCACTGACCAATTGTGCCACGGAAACATGGCTAACTTGGGTCCATTAATTTTAATGGATCTACTCTGAAGCTGAATGCTACTGTTATGTATTCAGTGGTCTGCGTTTGCTTGAGCTTGAGTCTGGACCAGGGGTCAGCAAACTTTTTCAACAGGGGACTAGTCCACTGTCCCTCAGACCTTATGGGGGGCCGGACTATATTTTGAAAAAATAAATAAATGAACAAATTCCTATGCTCCACAAATAACCCAAATAAAAGGACACATTCTACTCATGTAAAAACACGCTGATTCCTGGGCTGTCTGCGGGCTGGATTTAGAAGGCGATTGGGCCAGATCCGGTCCCTGGGCCTTAGTTTGCCTACCCATGATCTGGATTAAGGATTCTGAGCTCCTGTGTTCTGATTCGATACATGTTGTCGAATCACAGAACATTTCAGAATTTTGGCCTCTGTCATTGGCCGTTGAATTCTGAGTCAAGATTCACAGTTTGGAAGTGTAGACAACCAATCACGTTGGGAGTGGGAGTGGCCCAGGCTTTCATGTAGTCGCTTTGCCTCTGTTTCCCCGTTATGTAGTTCAGGAAAGGTTCTTGCTGTTATCACTGTGTCTTGCCTCGTGGGAACCCACCTACACTTCAGCTACCTAAATGAGACTCACTTCTGAGTAGGATTGCACTGTTAAATATAAGAAATGCACCAGAGGAGTGAGACTGGTTGCATTTAAAATGCAGATGCAGATTTAGGAGAAATGCACCGAGCAAGCCACATCCACTTCACTTTAATTAATGCCTTGTTGAAATGTATACTCACAAATTGAGCCCGTTCGGTCCGTCTGAGCGTATGACTGTGAATATCTTCTGATCTTTACACAGTTTACTAAGGAACATGATGGATGGGAAGGGAAACAACCCATTTCATCTTATTACAATGCAGATCTCTTATTTCCAAGGCCAGATTCACTGCAACAATTAAGAACATGCTTGAGCATTAATGGATGTGTCTTTTGTGTTTTTTGGTGTTTGGGGTATAATTGTTTTTGAAGTGCAGCACAATTTAAACCTGACCCGGTTTACTCTAATTATATTTATGTTTTGCTCCATTTAGAGTATAAATTAGAAGTTCAATTTAGAATTGTCAACTAGGAAAGAAGAAATTATCTTCTTTCCTAGTTGACAATGAAATGCTTTGGGAAACTTGAATTCTTCTTTAAAATAAAAATAAAAATCAGGATTGTTCTGTTGAGAGCTGAAATGCGAAAAGTTTAATTAGCTTATTAAGACAGTCATACCATCCAGTTTAATCAGCTTATGAGAACTGACCTATTCTGGCTTCAAGGTTGCCAACCTGATGCCAGAATGGGAACAAGCTTGTTTTCTCCTGCTCTGGAGCGTAGGACTCGAACCAGTGGCTTCAAGTTACAAGAACGGAGATTCTGACTAAACATCAGGAACAATTTTCTGATAGTAACGGCTGTTCGGCAGTGGAATAGTCTCTCTTGGGAGGCTGTAGACTCTTCTTCCTTGGGGGGTTTTAAGCAGAGGCTGGATGGCCACCTGCCATGGATGCTTAAGCTGAGATTCCTGCATTGCAGGGGGTTGGACTAGATGACCCTCGAGGTCCCAATTCTAAAATGCTATGCAGTGGCAGAGAGCAGGCGGGGGCAGGGCTGGTGCATGTCCCGAGGGCGGTGTGCGCCATCCAAAGGGGCATGTTGTGCGTTCTGGGGGCATGGCACACTGCCTGTAGGGGTGGGGCACCCAGTGTGGGCGGCGTGGGGGGGGGCAGCCACAATGGAACCCCACTGGGATTGTGTTGCCGGGGGCAGTGTGCTCCCTCTGCTCCCCGTCTTCCTCCGCCAGTGATCCTATGTTTCTATGTTTCTGGGAAGCAGGACATGAACACAGTAACACTCTCTCACTTGTTATCCCCGGCAGCTAGCGGTCAGTAACAGTACAGTGGTACCTCACTTCAGGTACATACGCTTCAGGTTACATATGCTTCAGGTAACAGACTCTGCTAACCCAGAAATAGTGCTTCAGGTTAAGAACTTTGCTTCAGGATGAGAACAGAAATCTTGCTCCGGCGGCGCGGCAGCAGCAGCAGGAGGCCCCATTAGCTAAAGTGGTGCCTGAGGTACCTCTGTAATCGGATTACTGAGCATTTATCTGGATTTATCTGGATTTGCTTGTACAGTGGTACCTCGGGTTAAGTACTTAATTCGTTCCGGAGGTCTGTTCTTAACCTGAAACTGTTCTTAACCTGAGGTACCACTTTAGCTAATGGGGCCTCCTTCTGCCGCCGCACCACTGCTTTGTGATTTCTGTTCTCATCCTGAAGCAAAGTTCTTAACCCGAGGTACTATTTCTGGGTTAGTGGAGTCTGTAACCTGAAGCGTCTGTAACCTGAAGCATCTGTAACCCGAGGTACCACTGTATAAAGTTTAGACAGAAGGTTGGACCATGGGCCTGTTCTGTTTAATGTGGATTGTGAACACCTTGAGCCTCTTTTAATTAATGTTGGTCTTCTGCATTTAAAGGGGAGAAAGTTGTAGTTGGAGGCAGACGCCACATGGATGAGGGGTAGTTAAAGGAGGCTTTAGGGGTTCACAAGCTGCTAATTTGACCCAACAAACCCTCCACACATACAAACAAGCCGCACTGCATCCAACTAAATGCAACCAACTAACTTTGGTCCTCCGATCTCTCACAATGCCAATAAAAATAAGTAAATATATAAACAAAGGACCTACCCGTGTGATGCTGAAACAAAAGCCCGGCACAATCCCTATGCAATAGATTACTAGAATGAAAGATCATTATCCCCAAACTCCCTCCCTCCCTCCCTCTTTCCCTGCAACAGCACAATATCTATGACAAATAAGTCTCATACCGAATGTAAACGAACTGTGAAAAAGACTCGTACGTTTTGAAAGTGGGGATCCTATATATGCTTTTCCTTGTTTGTTTGGTAACACAAGAAAATCTTTAATAAAAGCTAATTAAGAAAGCAAAGCAAAGCAAAACAAAACATGGCACATCAAACCAAGGTATGGATGGGCTCACTAAATACCTTTAGTGAGTATTTGTGTTGCTTCGTTTGGATCTGGGAGACCTGAGTTCTAGTCCTCCCCCAGTCAGGAAGCGCATTGGGTGATCACCCTCTCTCAACCTAACCTTCCTCATAGACTTGTAAAATATAAATGTAATGAATGAAATTAATATTCTGAGTGGGGAATTCCCACACCCCTCACTCCAGAATTTTATTAGACTGAAAGCACAAGCAAGATGGAGTTCTGTATATTCCGCAGCTGCAAAACACTCAAAATGGATCATTATTCTGTTGTTGCGGCAGGTTATCAGAAACAGGAGACAGATCTTATCGGCAGTTTCTTAACGGTGGCATTAAAACTTTTAAAGTTCCCGGTTGAGAAATCGATGGAGGCATAATTAACTCTGATTTACGTTCCGAAGGCATTTGTATTCCTGCATTAAGGACATGTTCCATTATGTTATCTACAGAAGTGTCGATTCATTCTCCGGCGAGCCCATGCAAAGTGTCTCGCTAATTTCCTCCTTTTCTATAGTCATAAACTGGGAGCGTTTCAGCGCCATGCATCATCTTGGATTGGAAAGAAATGGCTTGCTAATTTCTTCCGCGAGCGGGGCTGCAAGCTTCCAGGCTGATTTAACCAGAAAATAATAATCAAAACTGAAAGTGTAATAACATTGTAATGAGATTATAGGTGTGTTTTGCAAATAAAGGCTCGAGGCTTGGCAATGAGGAGGGGAGGAAATGTGTAAGAACCAAAGGCCGCATTTGGTTTTTATGACAGAATGAAATCTATATTTTCATTAAGGTAGCTATGATAAGTGAAATTGATACCCCCTCTCACACACTCCCCTACTGGAGAAAAATCAGGGCAGTGTTACCATATTTCATATTCTTTGGATGGGAGAGTACTGGAGACTTATTTACAGAGCATTTAGGATCCACTAGTAGTGTGTTCTGCAACAAAATGTTGCAGTGTGGTGTGCTCCTTGTTCACGCTTTCATCCATTCCCCCTACAGTCTGAATTCCATGGTTACTGAGCATGTTTACTGAGCTGTTTTGAGGCTTCTCCCTCCCTTGAGCAGAGTGGGATGGGTTTGTACTTAAAAAAAGAAAAAGAAAATATCTTTTGTTGGAAGATTTTTGTTGACATTTGAGAATTCTCAGAAGCTTCTGGTGGAGAGAAATGCCACTTAGAGGAAATAAAGGAGATGGAGACAAAAATTGCTTGTTGTAATGAGCAGGGTGATTATCTGAGCCTTAAATTCCAAGGCAAGTTAAATTAAGGAAATACATTTCACTGTTGTTTACCAAACTGATGGAAAAGTAAGAGATTTCGAGTCAAGGCAGACACCCTGGAGTTGCAGCCGTCTCTGTCTGTCTCCTGTGGATGAACCACCTAAGAAGCTCAGAAGAGTCAGGTTGGGTCAGATCAAAGACCTGCCCAGTTCAGCATTCTGTTTCTACAGTGGCCAACCAGATCCCCTGCACGTGATCCCCAGCATCTCCTGGACATCCCATGAAGCTGAAAGCGGGAAGATTCAGGACTTCATCCTGTTGCACATCATTAAACTACAGAACTGCTAAACCACAGGAGGAAGTGATGGTCACCAATTTGAATGGCTTTAAAAGATTGGTCATGGAGAAGGCTGCCAGTGGCACTGATAGCTATGTCTTGCCTCCATATTTGAAGGCAGCAATGCTTCTGAATCCTACTGGCTGGGAATCGCAGGTGGGCAGAATGCCGACACGCTAATGGTGTCCTTGATGGTTTCCCAGGCGCACCTGGTTGGCTACCGTGGGAACAGGATGCTGGACTAGTTGGGCCACTGGTCTGATCCTGCAGGTTCTTGTGTTCTTATGGCATTCACATGGCCTCTGAGATTGGAGGTAATGTAGTCCTCATGACTAGTGTGGCGTTCGTACAGAGCCCCTGGTCGTCTCATGGACTATTGACTCGTACACCACTCATCCGCCGCCACCAACCAGGTTCTCCCCAGTAAATCACTTAGTCTCAGTCAGGTTCTCAAGTTAACAAAGAAGAGTGTAGTTTACTGCAATCACAAATAAACTTTAAATGCATTTGAAACACTGTTACCTTTTGCCCTCTTAGTCTTATTTTATCCTGTCTCTAACTCTTCTACCTCCCTCACACAAGAACCAACTGCACTAACTGTCTCTCTATTTCCAACTGTCCGCCAACTGCTTTCCCAACTGCCTTTCCCAACCAACCAACCAACCAACCAACCAACCAACCAACTAAAACCAACCAACCCAAACCTTGGGCTAAGCCCTTTTATAAACAGGTAGGCTCCGCCTCTGGCTTTTCTATTGGTCTACCTATTAACTCCTTCTCTCCCCCTGTACAGATATTTCCAAAAGAACGGGCAAACGCCACAACTAGTAGCTACTGATAGACTTAACCTCCATGTGCTTGTCTCATCCTCCTTTAAGGCCGTCACTACATACTATGGCAAATCCCTTAGTTTAGGGATCCCGTGAGATGAAGTGCTTCCATTTGTCTGTCCTGAATCTATCTTCAGATGTAGATGGACCATAAACCCCACAATTCCTGACCACAGGCTGGGACCACGCTGGCTGGGAACATAGGAACAGCACAGGAACCTGCCATATACTGGATCAGACAATTGGTCCATCCAGTTCGGCACACCCTGCGGTGATTAGAAACAGCTCTCCTGCATTTCAGGCAGGGGACATTCCCAACCCTATTTGAAAAGGCCAGGAATTGAACCAAAGACCAGTCCGGCAGCTCCTTCTGCCATATAAAAGCGCAGGCTTACCTGGAAGCCAAATACATAATCCAGACCAGCCTCCCCATAGTGCTATAACAGCAGCCTTTAAGCCACTGTGGGGAAAAGAGGATGGGATGCGGGTGGCGCTGTGGGTTAAACCACAGAGCCTAGGGCTTGCTGATCAGAAGGTCGGCAGTTCGAATCCCCGCAATGGAGTGAGCTCCCGTTGCTCGGTGCCTGCTCCTGCCAACCTAGCAGTTCGAAAGCACGTCAAAGTCCAAGTAGATAAATAGGTACCGCTCCGGCGGGAAGGTAAATGGTGTTTCCGTGCACTGCTCTGGTTCGCCAGAAGGGCTTAGTCATGCTGGCCACATGACCCGGAAGCTGTACGCCAGCTCCCTTGGCCAGTAAAGCAAGATGAGCACCACCACCCCAGAGTCGGCCACGACTGGACCTAATGGTCAGGGGGAAAAGAGGTGGGTTGTCAGGCTTCGGGGAATCGGCTCTCCCACCCCTCTTGCTTCATTTAGCCTTTCCAAATGCTCCACTGTATATTTCCTTTTAGTCTGTGGAGAACGAAAATGATTACATGTTTAATCAGCGCATGGCACCCCACAACGTGATTAGATTTCCCTTTGCTAATTTTTCAGCGGAGGCTTAATAGCCGCTTGTGATAACGAGAGCTCCTATTAACAGCATTTTCGTGGGTTCCTATATAATAAGCCACAGTACTGAAATTAAAACCCAGCTACACTTACAATTATTGCAGGAGATGCATTTTTTTTCCTTTTTAAAGATAAATCAATCAATCAATCCAAGGACATTTTCACAATGATGCTAAGAATATTTTTAAAAATCTGGAATGTGTCACTCGTATATCCATATATAATGTATGAAAACTACGCTGGGGACAAAGCTGGGTTCCAGTAAGTGTGACATTCTTATAATCTGGCAGACCTGGTTTCAGGCAGTTGGATTTCAGCAATTCTAGTCCAGCCAAGACAGAACTGAATGAGGTCATAAGAACACAAGAAGGGCTCAGACCAATGGCCCACCTAATCCAGCATCCTCTTCTCACAGTGGCCAACCAGTTGCCTGGTTCCTCAGGAAGAGGAATTGGCTGTTAAAGCCCTAAATGGCCTCGGCCCAGTATACCTGACGGAGAGCCTCCACTCCCATCATTCAGGCCGGACACTGAGGTCCAGCTCCGAGGGCCTTCTGGTGGTTCCCTCACTGTGAGAAGTGAGGTTACAGGGAACCAGGCAGAGGGCCTTCTCGGTAGTGGCACCCGCCCTGTGGAACGCCGTCCCATCAGATGTCAAAGAGATAAACAACTATCCGACTTTTAGAAGACATCTGAAGGTGGCCCTGTTTAGGGAAGTTTTTAATGTTTGATCTTTTATTGTGTTTTTAGTATTCTGTTGGGAGTCGCCCAGAGTGGCTCAGGAAACACAGCCAGATGGGTGGGGTATGTATGTATGTATGTATGTATGTATAAATAAATAAATTTAAGCCACTCTGGGAATTGTAGCCCTGTTAGGTGAATAGGGGTCTCCTAACAACTCTTGGCAGAGACATCTCCTTGCCGACAAAGGTCTGTATAGTTAAAGTCATGGTTTTCCCAGTAGTGATGTATGGAAGTGAGAGCTGGACCATAAAGAAGGCTGATCGCTGAAGAATTGATGCTTTTGAATTATGGTGCTGGAGGAGACTCTTGAGAGTCCCATGGACTGCAAGAAGATCAAACCTATCCATTCTGAAGGAAATCAGCCCTGAGTGCTCACTGGAAGGACAGATCCTGAAGCTGAGGCTCCAATACTTTGGCCACCTCATGAGAAGAGAAGACTCCCTGGAAAAGACCCTGATGTTGGGAAAGATGGAGGGCACAAGGAGAAGGGGACGACAGAGGACGAGATGGTTGGACAGTGTTCTCGAAGCTACCAGCATGAGTTTGACCAAACCGCGGGAGGCAATGGAAGACAGGAGTGCCTGGCGTGCTCTGGTCTATGGGGTCACGAAGATTTGGACACGACTAAACAACTGAACAACAACAAACAACTCTTGGCACCCATAACAAGCTGCACTTCCCAGGATTCTATGGGATTTACTTAAAGTGGGATGATACTGCTTTAAATATACGATGCAGATGGAGCCGCAGTGTTGAGGGGACTCTTAGTGATGGCCTTAATACTGGACTTAATGGTATAAAGCCCTCTGCCTTTTCATAAAGTGCATTTCTTCACATCAAAGTGTGGTGAGCTATCCCTGTTGGGTTTGTAGGCTCTCCCGCTCAGCCTAACCTAAGGGCACCACTGCCTATAGGTATAATATGGGGAAATGTTTGGGGTCCAGCCCTTGGGAGAGAGTAGGAACAAAACATAGCTGAAACAAAGACGGCCTGGTCACATCGATTCCAGACGCTCCAAGTGTCCCTATTTTCCAGGGACAGTCCTGGATTTACAGAAACCGTCCCAGTTTCTGATTTGATCCTGGAATGTCCTGCTTTTCCTTAAGACGTCCTTATTTTCACTGGAGAAATGTTGGAGGGTGTTAAGTTATGTGACCCCTGAGCCAAGGATATATGTTACTCTACAACCTTTAGAAGAGGCAGTTCTGCCCGGAAGGTGAGGTCCAGCGCCGAGGGCCTTCTGGCAGTTTCCTCACTGCGAGAAGCAAAGCTACAGGGAACCAGGCAGAGGGCCTTCTCGGTAGTGGCACCCGCTCTGTGGAACGCCGTCCCATCAGATGTCAAAGAGATAAACAACTACCTGACATTTAGAAGACATCTGAAGGCAGCTCTGTTCAGGGAATTTTTTAATGTGTGACATTTTAATGTATTTTTAATCTTTGTTGGAAGCTGCCCAGAGTGGCTGGGGAGACCCAGCCAGATGGGCGGGGTACAAATAATAAATTATTATTATTATTTAATGTTTAATGTTTTATTACATTTTTATATATGCTGGAAGCTGCCCAGAGTGGCTGGGGTAACCCAGTCAGATGGGCAGGGTATAAAACAAACAAACAAACAAACAAACAAACAAACAAACAAACAAACTAGGATGTCCCTATTTTCATTGGATAAATGTTGGAGAGTACGTGATTCGGACCTCAGATCACCAGAGTGGCACAATTTTGGCACATGTGTGCATTTGATATGGTAATACACCCTCCACTCTCAATGCCTAAAAATCTGCTTTATTCACTGTTGCCAAACACAATCCAGAGCTCTGGCAAAAACAGAGTTTTCTAAACTGCTTGTGCAACACCTAAATTAAAAAAGAAAAAAACAAGAACCTAAGAGTGGGATGTGGGTGGGGGTGGGGGGCTTGATCAGTTCAGGCAGGTATAAAAATGCCCCATTCTTCACGCGGCTGAAGTCTCATCATTATTAAAGCTCTCCCAGCAATAACAGAACATGATAAGGGCAACTCAGGTAAATAAAAATCACAGGAATTTCCCCAGGGGAAAGACATCAGCTGCGACAAGCTCTCAAGAAGCTGCTTTTGTAATTCTTGCAGCATTTTTTGAGTTTGCAAGGTGCCAGGCATTGTTTCCTTTTATTTGAAAAAATAAAATACTGTCAGTACATAGGAAGTTGCCGCCAGGTTGCCAATTGCCCAGAAAAAAAACAGCCTCTACTCCTTTTCCTCTAATGGAAGTTTGATATGTAGAAGTCAGCAAGTGATGCTTTTCATGGCATGGGTGGTTTCTTGTTGTAGGTGTCGTTTTGCTTCCTCCTTTCTTGTTTTTCTTTCTTTCTTTTGTTTCAAGACATCTGCTGGGCCAAATCAGACAAATGATTGCTATAGCTCAGTACTATCTCCAGTCAGGGATGTAAGGAGGCAGCGGTTTCTTTTTCTAACCTGTATTCCTCACATTCAGCTCACTATCTGCTAATGAATGTATGTTACGATGCAAATGAAACATCAGAACAATGTAAAAATTTTATTAAGTGCGTAGTCTTTGCAGACTTAAAAATGACAACAATGTCAACAAATACTTCTTGTATTTGCTTGACTGATTTCCATTCCTGATCACAGATGAACATGCAAACTGCAGCAATGGAAACTTCCTTTTCCATTTCATTGGAATCCTCAGACATCCCTATCTACAGTACAGGTGGTCAATCTGCGGCCCCCACTCTCATTTTATGTGGCCCCTGATGCCTCCAGAAGCTGCTTGCCCCATTCTTCCGTTCCTTCAGAGTTCCTTCCTTCCTGTTCCCCCACTTATTTTGCCTGCCTTTTGAAATTGGTTTCTGTAGTCTTATAAGCAACGAGAAAGCGCAGCGTTGTTCGTTCTCCTCGGATCCAGAGCAATCAAAATCTAGGGTTAAACAGAGAATAAAAGACATGGATGTGCAAGAGAGACACGCATCAGCTTACGAGGAATGTAAAAAGAAAAAGAAAAAGGTAAAGGACCCCTGGATGGTTAAGTCCAGTGAAAGGCGACTCTGGGGTTGTGGCGCTCATGTCACTTTCAGGCCAAGGGAGCCGGTATTTGTCCACAGACAGCTTTCCAGGTCATGTGGCCAGCATGACTAAGCCGCTTCTGGCGAACCAGAGCAGCGCACGGAAACACCGTTTACCTTCCCACTGGAGCGGTACCTATTTATCTACTTGCACTGGTGTGCTTTCGAACTGCTAGGTTGGCAGGAGCTGGGACAGAGCAACTGGAGCTCACCCCGTCGTGGGGCTTTGAACCTCTGACTTTCCAATTGGCAAGCCCAAGAGGCTCAGTGGTTTAGACCGCAGTGCCACCCCATGGTCACCAGGCCTGGCTTGGTATGCCTCCAACAAATGAGGGGGCTGAGGAAGCAGAGCACAGCACTGTTCAATGGCTGGCTCCTCCTGAGTACACGAGAGGAAGCTGCTCCCTGCTCAGCCTCCTCCTGATAATGCAACGTCGTGCTCATGACGTCATGTGTGGGCCATATGCTCGCCTTTGGTCTACACTGACTGGCAGAAGCTCTCCGGGTTTCAAGCAGAAGTCCTTCCCAGTCCTACTCAGAGACGCTGAGGAAGGAACCTAGGATTTTTCAGCTTTCAGATTCCAAAAATGAGGGGTGCTAAAAAGTTGTAACGTGATTTGGGAATTCAAAAGATATTTTGGTTCAATTAATATAATTTAGTTTTGCTTGGTAAGTGAAATGTGTGTAAAACTGCTTAGAAATTATTAACAACAATTGCCAAGTGCTTGCTGTTGAGTATTCTTGTTGTTGTTGTTGTTGAGCAATTGACTGGCCATTTTCTTTTCTTTTTCCCCTCTGTTTTTAAATACATTTTTATTAATTTTAACATACAAATTATAAAGCGTACCACACAAATTATTACAAATACACTTTTTTTGGGACTTTCATCAGCACCTCCGATGATCTTCCGTCTTAACCTCTTTTTATGCATTACTTAATTTTATATTGTCTTTACCTCTCTTAACTTATCATCACCCCTTTTCCATTTTTACAATATTTCAAACAATACTCCTCACAGAACGTCTTGCAAACCTGCAAACGTCATCTGATCATCACAAATACTTTTCATATATTTCGTAAATTTACTCCAGTCTTCGGTAAATTTCTGGTCCCGCCGGTTTCGGATCCTTCCTGTTAATTTGTCTAATTCTGCGTAGTCCATCAACTTCATCCTCCATTCTTCAATCGTTGGCAATTCTTCTTGCTTCCATTTCTGGGCTAATAGTATTCTAGCTGCTGTTACTGCATATAAAAAAAGCTTACATTCTTTTCTATTTATATAATTGACTGGCAATTTTCAGAAGGTAAATAATAATAATAATAATAATAATAATAATAATAATAATAATAAAAAATTTCCAAAAGCAGTTTATGTGCTTCTTCATCAAACTTAGCCTTCCCAAGCTAAATGTTGTCCAATCACAAAAATAATAGCAGATTTGAATTCCTCCCACCCAGAAGCATATTTTTAAGACCCCTCACTGAAGAAATGTACAAAAAAAATATGTGTTACCCCCTAAAATGACACACCCTACTTCTGCATGCAAAGTGGATCCCCCACAACCGAGCTGCAGCTCTTCTGCTCTTCCCTCTCATTACAATTTCCTTTTCTGTATAAGTTGCTCAGGGCTGCCAAGGGCTAGACAAAATTGTTGTAGTGATTGTATATAGTCCTTGGTCGGCTGGTTGGTGTGCCCTGATTTAAATTATGCCTTGCAGTCTTAAGCAGAAGTTTTATAACCCACTCCCTGTCCAAATAAATCCTTTCACCGCTGCTTCACCCAAGCAGTTTTGAAAATGTCAGGAAAGTTGAGAAATAGCAATGCATTCTAGTTACTAGTTATGCCAAGCAGAATTAAGCGTTTCAGGGTTATCTGCCATGAAACACAACTGTATGCTGACCTAACCAAGATAAATGAGACCCCCAAACCTCATATTGAAACTCTTAATATTCTGCCCTGGAGTGTTTCAATAAGGTCTTTGCTGATGAGACATTTAAATAAACGCTGAACATGCTTCTCAAGAAAAATAATAACAATGATAGCTTAAATTCTATTATGGGAGAAAGGAGATTAACCAGAATTTCTTGCCATCTTCACGTATTTGGACTTGCAAGCTTAAAAGACCCAGGCAAGCAAGGGCAAAGAGTCAGCCTCAGTGCTGAATGCATCCTGTCCACAACCTCATGCAGTGGTACTTCTGGTTACATACTTAATTCGTTCTGGAGGTCCGTTCTTAACTTGAAACTGTTCTTAACCTGAAGCACCACTTTAGCTAATGGGGCCTCCTGCTGCCGCCGCGCCGCTGGAGCACGATTTCTGTTCTCATCCTGAAGCAAAGTTTTTAACCCGAGGTACTATTTCTGGGTTAGCGGAGTCTGTAACCTGAAGTGTATGTAACCCGAGGTACCATTGTACTCCCAAACTATGAACCTCCTTCCCTCAGCCACACACCTAATTCCTGAACGCAGAAAACACCCATCCACAGCACTGCCATCTTATCAGGATTCAGCCTCAGGTTCCAAGTCCTCATCCAGCCCTTCACTGACCACAATAAATCACACAGAATAAAAGAAGTTAACTCTTTATTAGAGGAAACAAGGTCTGCTCAGGAGTGGCAGGGCTCATGAGCGTAGCAGCTCTTCTCAGTAGGTCTGCCCCCTATGTAGCTGTTGTGGAGACTGAAGGTCCCAGCCTTCCCACAGCTGCCTGACTCCTCCTTCCCCAGGTCCTTCCCAAGCAATCTGAGACTATGCCAGCACATCTGCCTTTGCTCTTCCCACTTCATACCTCTCCTGGTTCTGGGAGACCAGCAGGGAGGGGAGCTTGTAGCAGCAGGAGTGGGAGACAACCCTGGCTTCTTCACTAGCCTGACTCATCTTTGCTTCTTGGGCTCCCTCCTTTCAGCTTCCAACACCTCCTTCCTGCAGGCTTCTCTCTCTTCTCCTTCTGACTACTCATTGTCACCCCACTACCATCCCCCAGGCTCTGAACCTTCTTCCCTTGGGGGTTCCCCAGCCCATGAGAACTGCCTTCAGTCCCTGGTCCAACACCTTCACAGCGTCTCCTGATTTAGAAGGAATGGACAAAATAGAACCATGTGTCATCAGCATACTGGTTGCACCATGCTCCAAAACCCTGAATGATGGCTCCTAGTGGTTTCATATATATGTTAAATAGCGAAGGAGACAAAATGGACCCTTGTGGGACCCCCACAGCCCCAAAGCCATGCAGGTGAGCAACCAACTCCTTGAACTACTTTCTGGTAGCAACCCTGTGGACAGGAGAAGAACCACTGTCATACTTGTGGTGGCTACATGAGAATGGGCCTTTTCTGTAGTGGCTCCCTGTTTGTGGAATGCTCTCCCTAGGGAAGTTCATCTGGTGCCTTCATTATATATCTTTAGCCATCAGGTGAAAACGTTCCTTTTCAACCAGGCCTTTGACTGATTTATGTCTTGTTAAATGTGTTTGTGTCTGTGCTTGTGTGTAATTATTTGTTGTTTTTGTTTTCCTTATGTACTTTGTGGTTTTGTTCTATATTTTTATGTTGTGGACTGCCCTGAGAACTTCAAATGAAGGCCAATATAGAAATGATAATGATAATGATAATGATAATGATAATAATAATACAGTGGATGCTTGGGTTGCGAATGTGATCTGTGAGGGAAGCACGTTCACAACCCGCAACGCCGTGTCTTGTATTGTATTTTGTTATGAGCTGCCATAGGCTGCTATGGTAGAAAGGGCAGTACAATGGTACCTCGGGTTACATACACTTCAGGTTACATACGCTTCAAGTTACAGACTCCGCTAACTCAGAAATAGTACTTTGGGTTAAGAACTTTGCTTCAGGATGAGAACAGAAATCATGCTCCGATGGCGCAGCGGCAGCAGGAGGCCCCATTAGCTAAAGTGGTGCTTCAGGTTAAAAACAGTTTCAGGTTAAGAACAGACCTCTGGAATGAATTAAGTACATAACCAGAGGTACCACTGTATAGAATAGAATACAGTGGTACCTCGGGTTATATACGCTGCAGGTTACATACGCTTCAGGTTACCGACTCCGCTAACTCAGAAATAGTACTTCGGGTTAAGAACTTTGCTTCAGGATGAGAACAAAAATTGTGCTCCGACAGCGCAGCGGCAGCAGTAGGCCTCATTAGCTAAAGTGGTGCTTCAGGTTAAAAACAGTTTCAGGTTAAGTACGGACCTCCGGAACGAATTAAGTACTTAACACGAGGTACCACTGTAGAATAGAATAGAATAGAACAGAACAGAATAGAATAGAATAGAAAAATATTTCCCCAGCACACACTGGTTGGATGAAGACAAGGGTACCCCTGAACATGTTAAAAGGGCTTTCTCCCGCCCCCCAACCATGGATTCCCCCACAGCCAGCTACATTACATCTGGAGCCAATGGGCAGGCTCAGCATTTTCTCCTCATAAATCAGATCTGCACAACTTGCAGCCTGCCAGGCTGAACGCAGTCCAAGCAGCAGCTCAGCAGGCAGTTCCATAAACCTCCTATGGGCGAGGTTTGGTCCAGTGGGTCACAGATTGTGTAGGGCTGTCATAAACGAAGCAGCAGCTCAGAAAGACCACATTATAGCAAACCTTTATGCTATTCCTGAGTTCCCCCCATCTCCCTCTCTCTTTTGAATCACCTATTCTGTTTTAATAAGTAGCGAAATTAATTTAT
Organism: Podarcis filfolensis; assembly: GCF_964270895.1. Lineage (NCBI taxonomy): Eukaryota > Metazoa > Chordata > Lepidosauria > Squamata > Lacertidae > Podarcis > Podarcis filfolensis. The sequence continues at coordinate 107,235,934 of NC_139606.1, forward strand.
ATTCTGACCTTGCAATGGTTGTGATCTGCAATATTTTCACTTTGTTCTGTTCTGCTTGGCGTGCTGCTACCCTCCGTCCCCCATTACTGCTGAGCTAATCTGATGGATGTGCTGCATAATTCCATTTAGCATGTCCTTTCGGTCTCGATTCTCTTTTCCCTTTGAAATCCTAGACATTTCAGTGAATATGAAAGCGTAGCTATATGTAGGGCAAACGGTGCCCTTTCAAGCCTTCCTTTGCTAGGAGCACAGGGCTTCCTCTCAAAAGCAGATGGCTTTGCAGAGAGACAGAGGCGTAGATCACCCGATGTTGTTGGATTGGGGGTGGGGTGGGGGAGCTGCTATTCAGCAATTAACATTTGTTTAAATATTTTGAATTGAGCAAAAGCTGAAGGACCAGAAGCATGAATTTCCCTCGCTACTTCGTCAATCAATCAATGCATCCCATCTTCCACAGTAGAAGGCTGTGCACACGCTATGCCTTTAAAACACACTCCTCCCCTCAAAGCATTCTGGGCACTGTAGTTTCTTAAGTGTTGCTGGGAATTATAACTCTGGGAGGGGTTGTGACGTTAACATATGAGAGTGCTGGAGGTGAAATAGTTAAACAGGTTACCCAATCAGAACCCAGGGGGTGGAGTCAGAGGGACTATAAAACCAGCTCTGGGAGGGGCAAAGGGAGGAGTTTGTTGGGTGGTTGGTTGGAGTGGGAGTGAATTGGGATAGAGTTTGTGGGTAGGTTGAGTTAGTGTAACGAAATAAGCTGAGTCAGGAACAGTTAGGGGCTAGGAAGACAAGTACAATGGTACCTCGGGTTACATACGCTTCAGGTTACATACGCTTCAGGTTACCCCAGGCTAACCCAGAAATAGTACATCGGGTTAAGAACTTTGCTTCAGGATGAGAACAGAAATCGTGCTCTGGCGGCGTGGCAGCATCAGGAGGCCCCTTTAGCTAAAGTGGTGCTTCAGGTTAAGAACAGTTTCAGGTTAAGAACGGACCCCCGGAACGAATTAAGTACTTAACCCGAGGTACCATGTAAATATCTGAGAGGTGGTTTAGTGAGTGAGAGCAGGTAGCAGAAGTTATAGGTCTGGATAGGCACCCCATGATTGTAATTGACCGATACCGTTTATGAAACCACACGCTTGTTAAACTGCAATAAATAAGCAGAAGTTTATGTTCCAATTTAACCCTGACTGGACTCAGTATATACCAGAAAGGGCCTGGGTGGTGGCAGCGAGAAATAAAGTGGTGGCACAGGGATCAGTAGACTGTGAAACGTCCGGGGACCCTGTGTGATCGCCACAGGGGTAAACTGCAGTGCCCAGAAGTCTGTGAGGCAAAGAACATGCAAGTGTGCTAGTGTGGCGTACATGAACGACATCTTGAGCTTCTTGGAGAAAAAGCTGGGATAGAAATGCAGCAAATTAATAAATACGCCCCCCCCCACTCAACCAAGTCCTGGATCCACCCCCTCATGGGCCCAATGTGGCTCATGTCTCTGGCCTTTGCCGGATCCCGCACACAGCCCTAAATTCTGCTGCTCTCCTCTGTATACTAAATTCAGAAGCCAATTTGACTGAAGTCAGTGGGGTTTGCTTCCAAATGTTCCAAATGAATCCCATTGGTGGGGAAAGATGAATTATTCCAGCCACTCAAGAACTGGGACAAGCCCCTTGAAACACGGCGTCTGGTGCCACTAGGAGATGTAAGCTTATTCCCCCACCCTTCCTAAAATTCACTTCCCTAAGCCCTCGCTATTCCTGCTTGTTGTAAGCATTCGTTTTATTCATAATTCAAGCAAAGTGTGTGGGTGGGGGGGGGACGACGACACCCCTCCAAGAGTCTTTTCTGGATGCATTCCATTTATTATGCATTTGAGGAGTTTGCTTAAGATGCTGAACACACAAAAGACTGATAAATGAGAACACGTTGGGCTCGCTAAGAAATGTAGCTAATAGGGAGCAGATTAGATAAGCCATTTCTCTCTGCGGCAGGGCAGCAACTCCTGCAACAGATCCAGCTCTTCCATCATTTACTTCCAAGTAAGTCCCATAAAAATCAGTGAGACTTACTTCTGAGTAAAGAAACTTAGTCCTTTGAAATTTTTTTTGTGTGTGTACACACACACACACACACACACACACACACACACACTGCTTAGGGATGTTAGATAATTTTGATGGAAACTGGAGCAAAAATTGTCAACATTTGCTTATTTGCCCCAGGTCCAGCATGGAAATCCATCTTCCATTCGCTGTTTTTTTCTTTTCCAGTCTGCAGACAATATGTAATTGATGAGTCCCCCCCCCCCAATTTGCACTGTGTTTCCTTTCCATTGAAAGGAATAGGGTGGAATAATGTGGTAATGTTACAGCAAATGATGTGAAATTCTGCCACAGGCAAGGCTAATAACATAGTTTTTGCCAGAAGCCGAACTGCAGCAGAATGGAAACAGGGAGGAAGAAAGTAGGAATGGAAATGGATGCCTATTTACATTTGTAATAATACTGATTATTTTAGCCACTGATTTATTTTAACCATCAGCCATTGTATCCTTCTGGGTCACCCTTTTCAGAATAAAGCTTGGAGGCTCCAGTCCTTTCATAGAATCATAGAACTGTAGAATTTGGAAGGGACACTGAGCGTCATTTCATCCAACCCCCTGCTATCCAGGAATTCTGCTCATAGCCATCCTTGGGTGGACTCAAACCACCAAACATCTGGTTAACAGCCAGACACACTGACCCATTGCTGCACTGGGCATTCCCAGAAGGCAGTGCTGGGGAGTCACTTTTCCCACCCTGCAGTTTTGGGCTTAGTCGAATCACACCTATTTGTGTTCTTCAGATTTCTAATTGACCGCAGGGGCTAGGCACCTTCCAGACTGTCACTGTTTTCAAGTGGGGTTCAGTCACATACCAACCAATTTGGGTTGTGCAATTACAGTTGTTTGGGGACATTGCCATGAAGTGAAAAGTTTTCTACTGTCTGTGTGGTTTGAGCATATTACATAGATCCTGCTTCAATTGCACTGACTGCCAATTAGTTTTGGGGTGTGCTGGTTTGGACCTATAAAGCCTTAACCGGCCCAGAACCGCAATACCTCAAGGACTGCCTCTCCCCATACGAACCGACCCAGACCCTGAGATCTGTGGGATGTGGAACACAAGAGCAGTCAAGTACAACATTCCTAGAGTGAACATGTTTACACATGGGGAGGAATGTTTGCCCAGACAGCAGGTAAACTTCCTGTTTCCTTCTGGGCTGGGACAGACTTCCTCTGCATGTGACTAGAGGTGGGTGTGGCCTCACCTGTGCAGGTAACAACAAAAGTACAGGGCAGGGCAGCCATCTCTCTCTCTTTGACTACATTCATCAAAGAAGCAACATCTGCTTAGCCAAAGATGCTCTCTTGGCTTCCAGCCAAGAGAGGACAAAGGGACTGTCTCCTTATGAGATACTTTCCAGGTGTATGTTACTTTTCTAAGCTAAGTCTGCCTTCTGGGATCCGATTGTGAACAGAATGTGAGTAAACTCTTTTTATACTTTTATAGAAGACTGTATTGTGTCTTATCTTTTATGAGGGAGTAAGCGGAAAATACCAGAACAGTTGTTATAGAGGCTTTAGCAAGCCTGAGCAAACGCATCCGCTGTGAGTTTAAAAAAGGGAATGTTACTCTGCTAAATTGTGAACTTGTTAACACAAGTTGTAAAGTCTATACTCAAACAATATATCCTCTCCTGCATCCCAGAACATTCCCACAAGATCATCTTCTGAGGCCCTTCTTTGTGTGCCTCCTCCATGAGATGTCTGGAACATGGCAACACAAGTGTGAGCCTTCTCTGCAGTGGCGCCTTCATTATATACTTTTAGGTGCCAGGTGAAAATGTTCCTCTTCAACCCGGCCTTTGGCTGATTAATATTCTACAGCCTTTTAAATGTGCCTGTGGGAAGGGAGTTATCGTCTTGCTGTTTCGTGTTGCTCATTTACCTGTTTTTATCCTGCATTTTATTCTGTGAACTGACCTGAGATCTTCTGATGAGGGGCGGTATAGAAATCTAATAAATAAATCAATAATAAATAAATCAAACCGTAAGGGTAGGCCACAGAGCTCTGCAAGAGCCACTGATATCTGCAAGCCTGGTTTTGGCATCATGAGGCGTCTTTACCTGATGCACACCTGATGACAGGTGTAGGGTGAGTGGGTGTGGCTTGGGAAATGCGGCTTCTTGGGCCAAATCACGAACCCTGCCAGGCCAAAGAGGCCACAGGCAGAGGTTCTCCACCAAAGCCTTAAATCAAGGATGGGGAATCTGTGGGCCTTCAGGTATTGCTGGACTCCAGTTCCCATCAGCCCCAGCCAGCATGCCCACTGATGAGCAATGATGGGGGTTGTAGTCCAACAATAACTGGAGAACTAGAGGTTCCTCATTGCTGGCTTAGCTGGATACTGCCCTGTCCCTTTTAAAATATGTTTCCCCTCTCTCTAACTTTACAACAACTGCTTTAACACACAGTAATTTCTCGATCCTTCTGTCCCCCTCCCTCGCTTCCACCCTTCTATACATTTTTTGGTTGGCTCGGATCACACTGACCTAATTCTATCCATCAACTCCTTGCCTCCTCCCGAGTTTTGCAAACTCTGTACCTTGCGATCCTATCTTTTCAGCGTGACTGGCAAGATCCACTGACAGCCACCAAGTTGGAGGGGGCCACAAGCGCTCGCGCTAAATTTAATTCCGCATGCTCGCTGTGATGCACTGCCAGTCACTGGAATATCTTGGAGCTGGGACCCCTTCCAGGCTTAGGATAACATCGCCGTTTACCCACAATTCTGCTCATTTCCATACAGACTGTAAGCCAGGCCGCATAACCAATTGCTTGTCTGGATATGACAGTAATTGTATGCAATTCAGCCTTCAAAGTTTCTTCTAACAATCTCACAGATCCCTTTCCTATCACTTTGACATGTCTCCACTTGGTGCATTATTCTCCAGCGATGACAATGTTATCTCTCTAGCAGATGTTAATACCCACATGGAAAGCTCCTGGAATGTCCTATTATTTGCTGTAATTTTCTTCCTCTATTTCCTGTGTGTGTGTGAGAGAGAATGGTTTAGAAGTAAATTAGAAAAAGAAGAATCCTTTTCAGTACACAATGAAAGAAACAGGGGCGAAAGGAGAACGAATTGGGTACAGTGGATTGAATTTGGATCAAGGGCAGATGAACTCAAATCACTGGGGAATGGACCAATGGGTTGTCAGTTGGTAGCCTTTACAAGGCCACAGAAGCCTTACCTACAACATAGAGTTGTTGAGAGATGCAAAAGTTATTTGTTTAGCAGTTAGTTTCCATCCTACTTTCCAAACATCCCACGACTAGTGGAATCTTTAAGGAATTGTTGGGGCCCTGTTGGCATGGCAGTGCCATCGCTGACCCCACTCCTGCCTTGCGTCTCTGAGAAGAGGGAGAACTAAATGGAGCAGGTCCTTTGGCAGAGGCGATGGAGCGGCCCTGCTGATCTTCACCTCCACAGCAGCCAGATGGAATAGCTGCTGTTAGATGTCAGCCGAAGGAGGGAGGAGTGCAGTGGAGCTTCTGTCTTCCTTTCAGCATAGGTTGAGGGTGTTCTGCTGAGGAGCAGAGCCTGTGCATCAATTGTCTCAGTGTTGTGAAATGAACTTTCTCCTGGAACTGCAATTTACTGCTCTTCCAGAGGGAGGCAACATTTTTATTTATTTATTGCAACATTTATTTATTGTTACATCCCATCTTTCCTCCAAGGAGCTAAAGGGAGTGTAAATTTATCTTCACAACAAACCTGTGAGGTAGGTTAGGCTGAGAGACAGTGACTGGCCCAAGGGCACCCAATGAGCTTTATGGCTGAGAAGGGATCCGAACCCTGGTCTCCTAGGTTCTAGTCCAACACTGGGCAGCATAAAGATGTATGGCAAGGGGGGTGTAATACACATACACACACAATTTAAAAACAACTTTGTCCAGATTTTCAATATGGCAACTCTATATTTGGCCTTTGGTTCAGCTAGATTCCCTTGTTTGTTGATATTGGTGTTGCATTCCATTTTTGTTGACCATTGAGTTTTTATTTACATTGTACACTGTACTGTTTAAAACCTTGAATGCTGGAAGCCTACCTGTGATAGTGAGTTTCTCCGAATTGGTGAGCTCCCCCAGGGTTTTTGGTTGAGGAATACTCTCGATCAGTGAAAACTGTGGACAGGAATAGCAAAAGCCAATTGGATTGGATCTTCTGCAGCATCAGATTTAGGGCAATGCAGGCTGTTCCCCTGCACAGGGAGCTGAGGTGAGGGGACACAAAACTGAGAAGGTCCAGCACTTTTTTTCCAGCCAGAACTCGATGGAACTGAGTTCTGGCACCTCTCAGGTGGGTGCCATTGCAATGATAAGAGAACAAGTTCATGGTGAGTTCTGGTACCTCTTTTTCTAGCAAAATAGCACTGAGAAGATCCATAACTGAGAATAGCCATTTGGTGGGGCCAAATGTTGGCCTTGCTCAGGGTGCCATATTACCAAAGATTACCAAAGTCCACCCCTGATCTTCTGAGACTTCCATCACGTTATATAGACATTCAAAAGTGATGAAAATGGGTTATCTTTCGCTGGAGCTCCCTGCTTTCCCCTTATGTTCGCACCTGCTTCCACATAAGAACATAAGAAAAGCCCTGGTGGATCAGGCCCTATCTGTGTGGGGCAGAGGTGCTACTCTGGCTTCCCAGCAGGTAGGTCGCTGCTGCTTACTGGGATGAGTTAACAGGGAGCCAGGAGCAGTGCAAATGTACTGTCAGAGCCAATCTGGGAAGCAAAAATGACCTCCTCTAACAGGGAAGTTTTGTTGCTATTCTGCCCCACCCCAACAGGGAAGTATTAGGGGTTTGTATGCTCGGCCCCAGGGACACGGGTGGTGCTGTGGGTTAAACCACAGAGCCTGGGACTTGCCAATCAGAAGGTTGGCGGTTCGAATCCCCACAACAGAGTGAGCTCCCGTTGCTCGGTCCCAGCTCCTGCCCACCTAGCAGTTCGAAAGCACATCAAAGTGCAAGTAGATAAAATAGGTACCACTCCGGTGGGAAGGTAAACGGCGTTTCCGTGTGCTGCTCTGGTTCTCCAGAAGCAGCTTTGTCATGCTGGCCACATGACCCGGAAGCTGTCTGCGGACAAACGCCGGCTCCCTTGGCCTATAGAGTGAGATGAGCGCACAACCCCAGAGTCAGTCACGACTGGACCTAATGGTCAGGGGTACCTTTAACTTTAAATGCTCTGCCCCACCTGCTGCTTATGCCTTCAAGGGGAGTGTAACCCGACCCAGAAGAAGGAAGCCTTCTAGATTGAGCCTCATCTTGTTGGCTGTCATCTGGCTCTGGGATGAGGCCATAAAGCATGACTTCCAGGGAGGCTCTGAGTCCTGCCAGACTTCTTCTCAGACATTAACTGCTGTTGGCCGCGGCTGCTTGTTACAGAACAAAAGCGGAGGAGAGAGACTGGCACGACTGTTGCCGTCCTTGTAATTCAGTTTATGGGATCAATGGAGCTGTCTGGAGCCACCTTGGATGGAGTGTCATAATTGAAATCAATGAGTTTACGTCGAGTGAAAAATCACCTCGTGAACAAAACTGGGCTCACGATCGCACTCAGTCCGAGAAAGAGCAGCTTCTTTATTAGATCTTTATGAAACAAAAGCCCGCCTTTGTATGGCATTCCCACACTCTATAATAGCATAAAAGGGCTGATAAATACCCAAAGTGTACCTTTCAGGTTTTCTGCAATTTAGCAGAATTTTCATGCCCGTAATCTACTTTCCTTGCTCAGCATCTACTTGGAACTTTTGGGATGTTTTTTTTTTTTTTTTTTACAGCCCCAGATCTCCTGTTCATAACAGACAATTTATGATCCCGCAGCCTGAATCGTAAGTGCTGGTAAACAGGTTCTTGGGGAAGATTTAAGTTAGGAGGACAGTGCCTATAAAGAGGAACAAGAATTCATTACATTTCGCAGATGGAGCCGATAAAAGGAAGAAAAAAAATCCATATCTTTGGGCAGCTGTGAAAGGGGGGAAAAAAAGAAAGAAAACCTGAAACCTTCACAATGCACTGTGGTTCTGTTGCAAAGCTTTATTCAAATGGTCTGTGAAAGTTTTAAATCAATGGTTTATTGGAGCAGAGGGGAAAGGAGAACTAAGCAGTGCTTTTTAATGGCACAGCCCTTGCCCACCATGATTTGAATGATGCTGAAATTGTATATATGGCATCACTGGAATTAAAAAGATGAGGCTTGCAAAGCACTGTGATCAGACAGCTAATGAAGAAGAAGAGTTTGGATTTGATATCCCGCCTTTCACTCCCTTTAAGGAGTCTCAAAGCGGCTAACATTCTCCTTTCCCTTCCTCCCCACAACAAACACTCTGTGAGGTGAGTGGGGCTGAGAGACTTCAAAGAAGTGTGACTAGCCCAAGGTCATCCAGCAGCTGCATGTGGAGGAGCGGAGACGTGAACCCGGTTCCCCAGATTACGAGACTACCGCTCTTAACCACTACACCACACTTGCTTGCAGCTCACTTTGATGGCTCCTCCCTGGAAGGAGCCTGGAAGTACCGGAACAGGTTACTTCTGGGTTTTGGCGGTTGCACATGCGCAGAAGCGCTAAATCGTGCTTTGCGCATGCGCAGAAGCACTGAACCGTAACCCATGTGTGCGCAGATGTGCAGACGCAGGTTGCGAACGTGCATCCCGCATGGATCACGTTCGCAACCCAAGCGTCCACTGTATAGGCAAAACTCTACAATTCCATGGTTCTATGATTCTCCTCCAACCCTTTTCAGGGGTTGCTGTAGCGGCCAGATCACAACTGCTGGAAAGAAGCTGAAAGAGCCACCTCCAATTAGCCGCCGGCTAGTTGTTGTTAGGATATAGTTCCATTCCACCTTAAAAGGAACAGGCATGACTGTTATGTGTCCATGCCTGTTTACTTCCAGCACAGGCTTGCTGGGAACTTCCGTTTGTATATTGCTTTTGCTATACTGCTGTTTGTTTGCACACGAAGGGAAGCAGACATGTTTTTCCCTTTGTTCCCGATGCTGAATAAACGCCTGTAAATAATGCTTACACATGTCTCTGTCCGCCACTTCCGTTGTCAGAAGTTATTCACTCTGCTGCTTAGAGCGTGCCAAGTCTCTAAAGGTCTCTGAGGTTTGTGTCGCTGATTGATGCTGTTCTGAGAACCGGAGTTCGCCCAGCTGCCGGCCGGTGGCTGGAGCCAGCTGGGGGCCTGCCAAATGCCCCCGTCGCCCCGGACGCATCCCAACAGTTGTGCCTCTCCTGTCAAATGTGCCTCTGCTGCAGCGATGAGGAACCTCAGGCACAGAGACCAAATGTGTCCCCCAGGGCTTCTCTATCTGGTCCTCAGGTCTTTCAGCAGGCCACACCCTCTAGCCACACCTCTCACCAGCCCAACCAGAGGGTGCTTTTTCGGCAAAATAAAACCATCCAGGTCAGGAATGCCAACTTGGCTCTGCGATCGTAGGTTCCCAGGGGCCATGGGTGCGATGCAGCGTGCATGGCCCTGGCACTCAAATTTATGTGGAATTTTATGGGTGCTTAGGCACCTAGGGCCCCAGGGAGTTGGCAACTATGATCCAGGTTAAGTACACTTATTTAAAGGTGTGGTTTATGGCCCCCAAACCCCAGAAAGCTGCTATTCTGAGCTAAAGGGACCAATGGCCTCACTAGGTCTAAGGCAGATTTACATGAAACAATCTCCAGAAGTAGGCAAGTACCTTTGACAGATCATAGGACGATTGTGATTGTCGCTTCTTCTTCTTCTTCTTCTTCTTCTTCTTCTTCTTCTTCTTCTTCTTCTTCTTCTTCTTCCAAAAGCTGAAGGAAAAAGAATCTATTACAATAAAGCTCATGGTGCTTCTTTAAAATAAAGAAAGAAAAGAGTTGCTAATCTTCTGAAAGTAATGCTTAATCAACAATGTAAAGAAAGAAAGTAACTAAAGAGCTCTGTCTAGTTAATTAAATAAAATCAGGTATTCTGCTGGAAGCACTTAATGAACCATGAGTAATATAATTATTTTCAGAAAATTGAAGCAGGAAAAAGTAATTACTTATTTAAGACTAAATAATTACAGCTCGCTCTTCAGTATAAGGCGAGACATCCCAAATACTAAATCAAAGTTGCGCTTTTGAGTCTCCCTCCTCCCCCAGTTGGATTGTAACACATGTACACCCATGGATGTCTTGATCCTTTCAATGTGGTGGCTTGGGCTGTAGAGTCTAAAGCTGACCTGGATAATCAAAGTGGTTCACTAGTTATCTGTTTTCACTTTCTCCATCACCTCCCATTTTTTTAGTTCCACTTAAAGAGGAAGAACACAAGAAGGTTTATTTTCTGGTCATTTTTATTTATTGACTTACTTACAGCATCTATGAGCCGCCCATTACCCTCCTGAGGATCTCAGAATGGCTTACAGAAACCAGTTTCAAGACGATCCCTGCCCTCAGGCTCACAATCTAAAAAGGCATGACATGCGAGGGGAGAGGAATGGGGAGGGAAGAGGGAAAAGCAAGCTCAAATTCTTAAAGTTGCACTTCAAGTTACAATTGTTAAAACTGATACAAGTGGTGACTCTGAAAGTACTGCATATGAGATAACTGGCCTCATACAACCAACATGCTGAAGTCTAATTAAGTCTTGAAGGAATTAATGTTATACAATAAGCTATCCTGTCAGACTTAGCTAGGCCACTTCCTTTCATCTTGGGAGGAAAATAATCAAGCTTATTGTTCCCTTTGTCTTCTGAGAAGCTCAGACCGCATGGCTCTACAAGCTTTTCTCTTGTTCCTATACCAATCATTTAGGGCCTTTCACCACTGTAACTAAGCCAAGTTTTATTCCGTGTGTTTTCTGAATGCTGTATGGAAAAACACATGAACCTGACCTTTCGAGAGTTTGTAAGTAAACCACTTTTAACTTACCAAATGTGAGGGAAGAGGGAAACTTTGGAAGGAAGCCACAAGGGCTTATTTAAAGATCTAACAGACTATATTTCCATGCTTTGCTTTGCTGTGTGTTTTGTGATTTTAAATCTCTGTTCTCTCATCAAATAGTACTTGCCCCAAACCTGGATCTTGACATCCAAGAATTTGCCTTATAAATAATTCTCCTATTTTTCCTTACCACCAACACTACATTTGTGTTTCATTTGGTGGGTCACATGGTTGTTGTGAGGATAAAATGGGGAGGAAGAGAACCATGGATGCTACTCTGAGTTCAATGTAATAATTAGACAGATGGATAGAATTATGGGAACCAAATACTGAACTAGTTAGGCCTTTGTTCTGTCCAAGAAAGGCTCTTCTGACATCTTAATAGACCATATATATATGGCTGTTGCACTAGGTTTGATTTATTTGCTAGTGTTCTGATGAAATGTTTTCCCCCAGCAACTCACTTGCAGAACATTCTAGTTCCTACTATCATTTAAGTGCGGTTCCATTGAAATTCAATGCCACTTACTGTAAACTGGATACAGAAATAAAGTAATCACAGATTAGTATTGTCTGTGCAACATGTATGAGTGTATTCAAGTGATTCGTTTATAGCTGTTTTTGAACGGTGAATCCCCATGTCTAAATCTCACCTCACCCATGAACTCATACAGAAAAGCTACAGTTATATGCCTCAGCTCCCCCCCGCCCTACCAACTATCTATAATATGAGGATAATACTGGACTATAAGATTATCCCAATAAAATTGCCTCACACCTCTTAATTCAGCCTTATCCTTTTCTGAACAGCTTTGCAAATGGTGTGAGGAAAAGTGGAGGAATTGGGAGAACAAAAGGATTTCTGCTTCCAGTCGTCTAATAAATAGAGATAATAACTCAATTTTATTTTTAATATCTCAGACTGAAAGGTCAAGCAAACCGAATATTGGAAGTCCAAGGTAACATTATCCCCTAGCAAAAGCCATTTCCCAGTGGCAGAAATGTAGCATTTGAAAACCAGCACAAAATCAAATTAGTCTGCTTTTAGACAGCGTTAAGGGCCATGGGGTGATAATGGGGGGGAAAGCAATATTAATATCTAAATTTCTTCTGGCTCCGCGGGCTGTGAATTGAAAACTGGCTTAAAGTAAACCCAGGTAGGGGGAAAAACACAATACGATTCATAAATCTGTTACTGCTCAAAAGGCTCTTGCCTTAAATACCTAGGACAGCAATCTTCCGGGTCAAATAGTCTATTATAACAAAAGTTTCCTGGACTCCTCTGATTAAGGCCATATCTCTGCAAATCACTCAAGAGCATGTTTAACAGTCATGCTGACTCTCTGCTTAAGTGGATATCTAGTTCAGGGCTGAGTCTTTTGTTCACCTGGCATATGTCTAGTGGGCTGCCTGATGAACAAAAGAACATTAAGTGGAGCCCTGCTCAGGCCAGGCACTGGGACTCGCCGCAGCTGGGCAAATGCCAAGGCCCCTGAGGTCCTAGATGCCAAGGACTGGCTGGATGAAGAGGAGCGGTGGGAGGCACCAGCCAGGGAACTCCCAAGGGAAACCCCAGAGGAGGAAAGCTCAGAGCCAGGGGTTTGGTGGTGGGACACCGAAGAGAGGTCAGAGGGAGAAGATTGGGAGGAGGAGAGGAGGGACTGGATGCTGAAGGGGCAACAGGGCTTAGTGAGCAGGAAGAGCCGGTGACAGGGAGCAGTTCAGACTCTGAGGTGGAAGCAGAGGAGGGAGGTCAAGAGGCTGCTGAAGAATCCAGGGAGTCCCCCTCTCCTGCTGCGACAAACTCCCCTCCCCCCAGTCTCCAAGAACACACAGACCCTGTGTGAGTGTCTGGAAGCGGTTGGAGGACGGATGGTGGCTAACAGATTGAGGTTGAATCCTGACAAGACAGAAGTACTGTTTTGGGGGGACAGGGAGCGGGCAGGTGTGGAGGACTCCCTGGTCCTGAATGGGGTAATTGTGCCCCTGAAGGACTAGGTGCACAGCCTGGGAGTCATTTTGGACTCCCAGCTGTCCATGCAGGCGCAGGTAAATTCTGTGTCCAGGGCGGCTGTCTACCAGCTCCACCTGGTACGCAAGCTGAGACCCTACCTGCCCGCGTATTGTCTCGCCAGAGTGGTGCATGCTCTAATTATCTCCCACTTGGACTGCTGCAATGAGCTCTACGTGGGGCTACCTTTGAAGGTGACCCAGAAACTACCATTAATTCAGAATGCGGCAGCTAGACTGGTGACTGGAAGTGGCCACCAAGACCACATAACACCAGTCCTGAAAGACCTACATTGGCTCCTGGTACGTTTCTGAGCACAATTCAAAGTGTTGGTGCTGACCTTTAAATCCCTAAACGGCCTCGGTCCTGTATACCTGAAGGAGCGTCTCCACCCCCATCCTTCTGCCCGGACACTGAGGTCCAGCGCCGAGGGCCTTCTGGTGGTTCCCTCCCTGCGAGAACTGAGGTTACAGGGAATATCCAAAAGAGGAGGAGCCTTAGAGGGGGTGGAAGGCAGGGACCTTCAAATCCTTATAACTGCTCTATAGGGACAAGACCTGATGGAAAGTTTTGCTGAGTTGTATGTGTCCATTAAACTTTAATTAGTTTAATGTTAAGTAAACGTCCAGTGCGCTTCCAACGCCATAAATCTTATCTCAGCAGAGAATTTCGTTCAGCGGTTGAAGAAGGCAGGAGAGTCAGTACCTTTCAATGAAGAATCCTGGAGCAAGCACTTTGGAACTCAGGAAAAAACTTTATTTACAAAAGAAAAACCCTGGTGATAAAGCACACATGCTTTTATCTCCGGCATAAAGAAAACTTTACTCTAAACTTAACTCATATCAGCAAACACGCCCATGGCCACAAACTGAGTCTGCGAGTCAGGTCAAGGGGGAAAACACACGGGTGAACTGACTATACAAACTAACTCACATTCCTGGATGCTTAATGACTTCCAGCTGCTCAGTGATTAGAGCGACTTGTTACCTCTTAACCCTTTAGTACCTACAGTATGCCGTTGCCTATGGTTTTCCCAGTAGTGATGTATGGAAGTGAGAGCTGGACCATAAAGAAGGCTGATCACCGAAGAATTGATGCTTTTGAATTATGGTGCTGGAGGAGACTCTTGAGAGTCCTGTGGACTGTAAGAAGATCAAACCTATCCATTCTTAAGGAAATCAGCCCTGAGTGCTCACTGGAAGGACAAATCGTGAAGCTGAGGCTCCAATACTTTGGCCACCTCATGAGAAGAGAAGACTCCCTGGAAAAGACCCTGATGTTGGGAAAGATGGAGGGCACAAGGAGAAGGGGACGACAGAGGACGAGATGGTTGGACAGTGTTCTCGAAGCTACCAGCATGAGTTTGACCAAACTACGGGAGGCAGTGGAAGACAGGAGTGCCTGGTGTGCTCTGGTCTATGGGGTCACGAAGAGTCGGACACGACTAAATGACTAAACAACAACAACAACAACATGCCATTGCCTTGAATAAAGAGTTAACTTCACTGACAACGAAGCCCTGACATCTTTCATGCTGACTCCAGCCCTGACAGTGGGCAGGGATGGGAAATCTCAGGCCTGGGGGGTTGAATGCAGCCTTCCAGACTTTCTTGGCTCTCTCCCCAAACCATACCCCTTTCTCCCCAGGTCATGCGCCCTTGCCAGTTGTGCTTCGCACCCGCCATGAATATGTTTGCCAGGCTTGAGTGTGTCCCTGAACTTGTGCCATGTCTCTCGCTTGCCTGTTTGGAGAAAAGAGAAGGATGTGTGATCATATATACAAACCAGCCTACTGTATCAAGATAAAATTTACACCTGCTGCTCTGCCTACTTGTGCCACCACTGTGACCACCTGACCAGATAAATTGCCTGGTGGGGAACATGGTGAGGCAAGAGCACTTGTACACTTCAGAAACATGGGACAGAGACCAGGATTGGAGAGGAAGGATTGTATGGTCTGATGGCTTCAGTTGCGCTCGTCTGTGTTCCCGGTCCATGACGCGGCATATAATTAATGGGCTCATTTGGGGAAATTGATTTTTAGAGCTGATTAGCTCCGAATCAACAGTATATGGCAGAGCGATGAAAGTATTTCAGAGAAATGGAGGGTTTGGAGTGGGAAATCCAGGCTGCCTAGCTGCTTGTTTTCACTTTGCATGAAGGGAAGATCAGTCGATTTAGATCTAATGAAATGGGCCTGTGAACGACTGAAGGTCAGCGATTAGCAAGTGTGATTATTTGGAACCGAAGACGTGGCTATTATTACCAAGTGTGATTTTCTTAGCATTCAAGATGAAAGAGGAGCATACCTGTAATTATTGCAGTCTAACCGGAGGGAATGAGCAGAACAGCGCCAGGTCGATTTGACCTACAAGAGAAAAGTTGTTTAACACTTTCCAAAGTGACTCAGCAAGAGACTTCCCTCCTTATTCCCCCCACCATTTTAATTTTTCTTCCCCCTTGTGAGGATATGAACACTTAACTAGTCCTTGGACAACTGGGGGTCGCGACTCCTCTCCCTCTGTTGCCATGAGAAAGATTTATTGCATTCTCTGCTACAGATGATGTAATCCGTTACCATGCTAATCATCCTCTGCTGGAAGCATTTTTAACTACCCAAAATAGGAGACCTCTGAAATTCTATTCATAAAGCAAAAAGGACTAAACGTAAAGGGTGGCGTTTCATTTGTTTTTTGGTGGGGAGAAGGAATACTGATTTCTTTTTGATTTTCGTCCCTTGAGGGCAGAATAGTACCACTCTTTTCTGCCTTGGTCAGACCACATTTGGAATACTGTGTCCAATTCTGGGCACCACAATTTAAGAAGGATGTGTTCTTATATTGTTTTGCAAATTGTAAATTAGGTAGTTTTGATTAACGGACTTTCTCCCCCTATCCACAGCTAAGGTGATAATGATAAGATGTACTGAATGATAAAATGTCTGTTTTCCGTAAATCAGCCTTGTGGTTTACTGGGAACTGTTATGGTTGGTAGGTACAAACATTCGTCTCAATGGTCTCTCTGTGGAAGGTTAGATCAACCGTATTGGAATGGTTGAGTCAATGGAAACAATAACTGAGTTGCTACTTGACTCAAATACCAATACGAAGATGAAAGTGTACCAGGCTTGTGTGTTGAGCACACTGCTTTATGGAAGTGAGTTAAGGGCAACTTACACCCACCAGGAGTGAAGCTTCGATACCTTCCTTATGTGCTGTGTCAGGAGGATTTTAGGCATTACATGGCAAGACAGTCTCAAAGAAAGATGTGCTCTTTCAAGCCCCTATTCCCAGCATAGGGATACGGGTGGTGCTGTGGTCTAAACCACTGAGCCTCTTGGGCTTGCCGATCAGAAAGTTGGCTGTTCGAATCCCTGCGACGGGGTAAGCTCCCATTGCTCTGTCCCAGCTCCTGCCAAGCTAGCAGTTCAAGAGCACACCAGTGCAAGTAGATAAATAGGTACCACTGCAGTAGGAAGGCAAACAGCATTTCCGTGCGCTCTGGCTTCCGTCATGGTGTCCCGTTGTGCCAGAAGTGGTTTAGTCATGCTGGCCACATATCTGTGGACAAATGCCGGCTCCCTTGGCTTGAAAGCGAGATGAGCGCCGCAACACCATAGTTGCCTTTGACTGGACTTAACCGTCCAGGGGTCCTTTACCTTTTTACCTTTTCCCAACCTATTCTCAGCAATGTCTACTCTGAGTAAGTATAGTTGAGCATCACTCTGAGATTCCCTTCTCTTCTTCTCACCTCCTCTCTTCTTGAAACTGAGGGGATGACACAGTCCTTCTCTCAGTGTGTCCATATAGCTCAATGCACGCTGGAGGTCCCGCTTCAGAACCATCAAATTTCACCAGTGGTCCCCTTTCCAAGTGGATAGTTCTGGGAAGCAACTTGGATCATGTCCACACAACAAATTTAAAACACATTTAACATGCAGGGCTTCCTGCAAAGGATCCTGGTAACTGCACTTCACTCCCTCCCAGCTGCAGTTCCCAACACCTGTAACAAGCCTCCTTCTTTGGTGGTGAGGAACCTAGCGCTTTTAACGTGAATTGAAATGTGTTTTAAAGATATGGTGCAGGTGTGACCTCACTCGCTGCTCTGGGCAGTAAAATGGACTGTAACTTCCTTGGGGCAGGGCCCCGTATCTCTCTTCCAAAACTCACAACGATGCTGATTACAATAACGGCGATAATGGATAAGTTTTGCTTGCGCAGAGAAGTCGCTGGAAGCTGCAGCAGCCTCTATGTGGTAAGGGATATATATATAGCACCGCTCAATGCCTGGGAGAGAGGATATACAAATGAAATAGGAGCCCGAGTGCAATGTGCGCTCCATATGGGATCTATGTGCTGGAATACTTTTCTGGCCTCACCAGGTGCTGAGCACATGATGCTTAGCACCTGAGATGCCCAGGGTTATACTACACCTGGCGTATTAGAGCAGAAGGGAAATGGGTAACCATAGCAACCTGCTGTGGAAGGGGCCGAGGGAGGGAGATAAAACGATGCGTAGTCTTCAAAAATAAAAGTTTGGGATGGATATATATATATATATATATATATATATATATATATATGAGAATGACTACTTCATCCATGAAACCCAAATGGTGAAGAATTACCGCAGCGGGGGTGTAGATCGACATTTGTATCACTAGCAGCAAATATGTATCTCACGCTAGTATTTTAATACTCTAAACACCCATTTCATAATCTCCCTAGGCTGCATGATACCCTGCTTTGATTGATGCTCCCTTCAAGCGTGCTGGTGGCGGAAGGATGCGAGGCAGATCTGGCACCTGTTAATCAACTGCTCTGTTTGGTCCAGTGCATCTCACTGCTTAATTATTACAGGGCTCACCTGGGATTTATGCATTTTGTGCAGCGCTAAAGATGTCTGCAGCTGGATCGGCTCCCAATACACAGCAGTTTCAGATGCAATGATAAGCTGGGGCAGAAGACACCATTTAAGTTGCATCTTCCGTTTTCTATGAAGGGAAACTTTAACAACTCCCCCTTCCTAACTGCAGGTATCAGTGCTTTCTTTCTACTGGGGAAGTTGTAATGTATTGTTATAGGATTGGGTGGGGTTAGGATGGATGTCATCTTGGGGGTCCACATCTCCCAAGCTTGTAGTTTTATATTTGTAAGTTAGGATTCTGTAGAAAAAGACCGCTAAAGCAATCAAACTAATAGTCTCCTAGGCTGAATCTACACTTATTAAAAAACACGCTGTAAAATGCTTTTAAAAAAAACGTTTTATAATGCACTTAGAACACACTTAAAATGTTATACAGTGGAACTTCGGTTTTTGAGCGTCTCGGAAGTTGAACATTTCGGAACCCGAATGCTGAAAATCCGGAAGCAATTGCTTCCATTTTTTTAATGTGCCTCAGAAGTCGAACGGAAGTTTTCGAACGCGTCTCTGAATCGAACGGCTTCCGAGTCATGTTTCACAATTTTCACCATTGAAATTGCCAACAGCAATTTGCGCCTCGGTTGTCAAAGGTTTGGGAAGTCAAACGGTCTTCCAGAATGGATTACGTTCGACAACCGAGATTCTATTGTATTTTAATTTCTATGGCTGAGTCCCTAGTTGTTAACAGCTCCAGCCAAATTCGTTAAGTACCTCTTTGCATGTCTTCTTACAAGGACCAGAGGAAGTTGCCATATATACGTACTACTAGCTGGAGATGTAGGGACACGGGTGGTGCTGTGGGTCTAGGACTTGCTGATCGGAAGGTCAGCGGTTCGAATCCCCGCAACGGAGTGAGCTCCCGTTGCTCGGTCCCTGCTCCTGCCAACCTAGCAGTTCGAAAGCACATCAAAGTGCAAGTAGATAAATAGGTACCGCTCCGGTGGGAAGGTAAACAGTGTTTCCATGCACTGCTCTGGTTCACCAGAAGCAGCTTAGTCATGCTGGCCACATGACCCGGAAGCTGCACGCCAGCTCCCTCGGCCAATAAAACGAGATGAGCACCGCAACCCCAGAGTCGGCCCCGACTGGACCTAATGGTCAGGGGCCCCTTTACCTTTACGTAGCTGGAGATGCATAGAGAAGGTGGACTAAAAGCAGCAGACCTCTTCCCTGCCCAGGTGGAGGTATTGTCATCAGTAAAAGAATAATATACTTGGGGCCTGCCTTGTCTTGAGCTGAGGTGAGAAGAGACACAGAGGCTCAAACTTGCTTTCTGTGCTGCATCGTCAAAACTTTGAGGGTCCCCTAGTAAACCTCAATGGGGAAGCAAAATCTGCCAGCGTATTCATGTTGTGTGAGCCCTCCTGTCTTTTGCTCAGCTTGTGTATATGTGTAAATAAAACCATACATCACAAGGACTCCACAGTCTCCAGTGACCTTCATACAAGGAGCACGGAAAGCTGCCCTAACAGAAACAAGTCCCTTCCAGCTCTACCTGCAGATGCCAGAGATAGAACCAGGGACTTTTGCATGCAAAGAATGTGCCATATTCTTGAGCTGTGGCCTTCCATTGAGTTTCCAAGGAAACGGCAACATGAAGTAGGTGCAAACACTTGCAGTGTTGCCTTACTGCTCAGAGACTAAGGCTGGATGCAACCGGCAGTTTGCATCACAGCGGGAAGGCAGCAGAACAACTAGGTAACTCAAGAAAAGACACACAAGGTGTGCATCACATTGTCAAGCAATTAATCCTGTAGAGGACTTTCCAGAAAACATCTTTCCCATTTTAGCAATGGGGAGAAAGTGTAGAGATGTTAAAAAGTTGACCTTCAGGCATTGATGGGGAACCTGTAGCCCTCCAGAGGTTGCTGGACTGCAACTCCCATCAACCCCCAACAGCACTGCCTGTGGCCAGGAATGATGGGACTTGTAGTCATAGAATCATGGAGTCATAGAAATGCATCCCAAGCGTCATCTAGCAACATAGAAACCTGCAACATAGAAACCACAGCTAAAGACCTCCAGTGACATCTTCTGAGATAGCCTATTCCACTTTTGAACTGCAATTACCACCAGGAATTCCTTCCTAGCATTTAGACGGAATTTCCTTGTATGTCATTTGAATCCATTGGTTCGGGCCCTACCGTCTGGAGCAGCAGGAGACAACCTTGCTTAATGTGACATCTCTTCAGGTATTTGAAGATGGCTGTCATATCACCATCTTCTCTTCTCCAGGCTAAACATACCCAGGTCCCTCAACCGTTCTTCATAAGGCTTAGTTTCCAGACCCTTGATCATCTAACTGCAGATTCCGCAATCTAGCGTTAACGCAGGCATTCAACCCTCTAAATGTTTTGGACTATAATTCCCACCATCCCTGACCACTGATCCTATTAGCTAGGGATCATGGGAGTTGTAGGCCAAAACATCTGGAGGGCTGCAGGTTGGGGATGCCTGCATTAAGGTAAAGACCAGTGGAGGGATTTGAAGAGGGAAATATATATGATGAGAAGCAGCCATTTATCTTTTTTTTTCTTTAATCGTGGTAATTATTCTAGCCACTACCTGCTTAGGACTCCAAGAGAGTTTTGTTTTTCAATAACAAATCTTGCCTAAATGAAGGCATTGACATTATGTCTCTGCAAGGGCAATTTACTCCCCACAGTAATTTTGACTTCATTTGTTATACATGGAGTGATATTTTAATCATCCCTTTGGTGCTTATTGATGAGGGCTTCTCCGCAATATGATGAGCAGATTAGTTTAAAGCGATCCCCAGTGAATTTAAAACAATAACAGGGGAAATGAGAAGACACTAAAACAAATCAAGAAATGTATTAGATTTAATAAAAGGCCATCTAATAATTTTCTTGCATTTACAAAACAAAGTAAAATGTAAAAGAAAGGAAGAAAAAGGATTGCGTTCTCCACAATGGCAGGACAGGATGCACAATAGAGAGCCGAAACTTTTTGGTGTCCATCTTTCTCAAGAGACAATGGTGTGTGCCTTTGTGGGTGGAGCCAAATTGCTGAGTTAGCTGCACTGAAGTGACCTCCTGGGGCACAAGCCTAGGCAGTGTGTATGGAGGTCCTGGGCTGCCCAAACAATAAGACCCCCTTGATGTGGTCCGAAGGAAAGCAGAACAATATGTTTGGCACCAGCGTGGCTAAAGGAGTTGCAGGAAGGAGGCGTACAAGGCACCATCCCACTATCTTAGTGACTCCACTCCAGATGTGTGTAGAGTTTACTCCTCAACCTTTTCTTCTCCTGAATATATCCCACAAAGCAGTGCAGGCAATGGAGGTTTAGGACCAGAGTTTTCTTTCTCCTGGATGTTGTTGGACTCCAACTTCCAACATCCCCAGCCAGCATGGCCAGTGGCCAAGGGTGATGGGATTTGTAGTCCAGTAACATCTGGTGAACATCAGGTTCCTCAACCCTGGACCAGTGATTGCAGGTGGCAGAGGAGAACAGAGACCCTTTCTTAGTGAGTGAGAGTGAAAGAACTAATTGAGGTGGGAGGTATTGATTTAGTTCAAGCATTTATACGCTGCTTTTCATCAGAAAACACACACAAAGCGGTTTAGTGACAGAAAGCAAAACAGAATATGGAAGACAAGAAAAATTAAGTCAAGAAAATTTTAAGTCATTACCAAACTTAAAACCATGGAGAGACCTGGTCTGAACAAAGACATTGGATTCTTATCTCATTATACATGACAAAGCCATTTTTCACCTTCTCACCCCTTGCTTTTTCCTGTAAGACCTATTGCAGTCATTAAGAGTCGTCAACAGGCTCATCACAGCTATCTGCCAATCACCCATTCCCACCACCCTTCTGAGTAATACCCCTCCCCACCTTCTCACTATATAGAAGGATCTGGCAACTTCTGTTTCAGTGTATCTGAAGAAGTGTGCATGCACACGAAAGCTCATACCAAGAACTAACTTAGTTGGTCTTTAAGGTGCTACTGGAAGGAAAAAAATTTTTTGTTAAGAAAAATTAAGTACAGTATGGAAAACATCAACATCCATATAAAAGACCAAACCCCATAAAGGTAAAAAAATAAAGGTAAAGGACCCCTGGACAGTAAAGTCCAGTCAAAGGTGACTATAGGGTTGCGGCGCTCATTCACAGACTGCTTTCCGGGTCATGTGGCCAGCATGGCTAAACCGCTTCTGGCACAATGGGACACCGTGATTGGCAAGCCCAAGAGGCTCTGTCAGACCACAGCACCACCCGCATCCTTCAAAAGCCATAACAGGTATGCTCACTCAGTATCCACATTTGCTAACACATCGGTACCAACCCCTTAACACCTTCATTTTGCTCGACTGTCCTGCTTTAAGTGGGACACACTGGAATTAGAGAAGCTATCCCAGCTTCTGTTTGGATCCCAGGATCTCCTGTTTTGCCTCCTGCAAGAGAGCACCCCCTCCCCGACATCAATTTTTGGAACTGTGCCCTCAGGTTCCCACAAGTGTATGGCCCAGAAGGACATCCTTTTTAAAAAAAATTTTTTTTATTAAAGTTTTCTTGGTTTACAAAGGTATGCGCAATGTCTCTTTTTTCATTTGTTGGGACATTAGGGTTACATTAGGAAGAAAAAAGGGGAGAAGAGGTGGAGGGGGCCATGGTGGGTGGGGCTGGGGTCGGGAGGCAATATTTCTATTTTGCTTAATGTATGTGTGGGTTTTTGTGTCAGCGTTGTTTGTGCAGGTTCTCTTTGCTATTCGCTTGTGTTCCTTTGGTGGTGAGAGAAATTGTGGTTGGCCTGGGGTTGCTTGTTTGCGATTGGCTGTGGTGAACTTTGTTTTTGTATGTGAGTGGGTGGGTGGGTGTTTTTGAATCAGGTTAGCCATATTGATTCATATGCTGTTGGTGGATTCTTGTTGTTGTCTTGTTGGCAGTGGCGTAGCGTGGGGGGTGCAGGGGGGGCTGGCCGCACCGGGCGCAACATCTGGGGGGGGCGCGCTCACCGCCTCCGGAGTCGCCGAAGAGCCTCGGGCGCAGGCTGTAGCAGAGCCCCATGTCTCGCGGAACCGACGAGCTGTGCGTGCGTCCGGGCTGAAGGCATCCGGCAGGCAGCGGCTCTCAGCGCTCGCCGCGGTCCCCGCGCGTCAGGGCCGCGGAGGGTGCGCCAGGCAGCCCCTCCTCACAGCCCCGCCGCCGCTGCTGCAGCTGCTGGGCCATGTTGCATTTTCCTCGCCTCTCTGCCCTCCTCCTCCGGGCAAGCGGCATCGTTTGGGCGGCAGCGCCAGCGGCAACTCGCCTCAGATCACCTGACACGGACCCGCCGCCACCGCCGTGGCTACCTTACCGTAAATACCCCAGCCCAGGCAGCAAGCAGCAAGAAGAAGCTGGCAGCGGCGGCAGGTTAGGGGTTAGGGGGCACAAATTACTTGCCTTGCCCCGGGTTAGGGGGCGCAAATTACTTGCCTTGCCCCAGGTGCTGACAACCCACGCTACGCCGCTGCTTGTTGGGCTGTGTATGTGACGAAGGGGAGCCACACCAGGGTGAAGGTATCGTCTTCTATTTGAGAAGGACACCCACTTGAGGGAACATGCTCTCGTGTGAGTCATCTGGCTCCTGTGAGAGTGTGCCCCCCCCAAGATGCAAATCCCAGTTTTCCTCTGCAGTATGTTGGAGGGTATGTTTCGCCCACCCTCACATATTCTCAAGAATGACAGAAATCCCCTGGGGACAGAGGCCTGATATAAAACACTGGCAGTCCAACACCGAGGCTGAAATCAAATCCACTCTAGACCCATGCAACATTCATGCTGCTGTTGTATTCCTCAGTCTACTTTCGTGAGATCATTCACCTGAAGATTGCAAGGACTGGAAAAGTTTAAAACAGGGATGCAGAAAAGGGAGGTATGGGGAAGTCGTTGAAATAAGGTTTAAGAAAAAGAGGTTATGAAATTATATGTGTTTATATGTTTGTTTGTTTATGTATTGTCAGTTGTATTGTGTCTTAATATATGTTGGAAAATTAATAAAAATGTATATAAAAAAAATAAAAAAGAAGAAGATTGCAAGGACTGAACCCAGAACCTCTGTTGTAAACAAAATCTGCCCTTTTTCCCTTATGGGGTATCCAAAAGCCCATATAGAGTCTTACGTGGGTTCCCTATTGGTAGGAGAAAATACCAATAGGGTAGAGGCCAACCAGAGAATATTGAGAAGCAAAGCAGCTAGTAAGCCTGATCTTTATTAAAGCTGTTGCAACAGGGTGCTCCCCTCACACGCAGGAAAGGAGGAGGACCCAGAACCTAGGTGTGCCTGCCCTTATATAGACATTTTAAATTCCCTGCCCTGGAGCTCAAGACTACCCCTCCATACATCATACATACATCACAGAAGGGGTGTAACCCAAGACCACCCCCCACAAACATTATACCTACATCACAGAAAAGGTGGTCTACAACAGAAATTTGAATGTTGTTTTTCCTGTCTGCCGGGTTATCTGATAATGCCTTATCTGATTGCCTTTCCTAGTAGTCTGCCCATTCCTTTGAAATGGTGATTACCCAATTCCTGCCCTCCCTCCTTGCAGAGAAAATATTTGGTCAGTTTGGGAGTCAAAATGGTTTCAGGACGGTCTTCCTGTGCTGCTCCAGACATGTGGTCCACATATCTATGTTTGTGCTTGGTTGGTGCATTTATGAACATTTATTATATATATAAGACCTTAATTTTTTTATTACACTTTTCCCCTGCTAAACACCAGCTTTGATCCTGAACTGTGGCATCTCCTCTTCGGAGGAGCTTATGAAGGAGTCCTCTGTTGTGGATGGCCGTCAGAATGCTTTTGTTTCCAGCGGCTCAGTTTATGAATTTTCTGCCGATTTGTGAACAGGAATTGCAAAATTAAATTATTTGGAAATCCTTGGTAGAAGTTACGACGCTTCCCTACTTCCATAGTCTTCTGGGAAAAAAAAGTGTGTCTGAGGGTGTGCGGGTGCAATAAGATTATGCATTTGTTGGATAAATGATAATGAACAGGTAGAAAAAGCACATCTGTATCTGCTGTAGTTAATGTCGGAAAAGCCGCAGGGTTTAATTTTGCTGCTTTCATTTCCCCTTCTCTACATTTAGTCCCTATTCACATTAAAACTGGGCTGGGCCCCTCCTCTGCCTCCCTCCCTCTCCCTCTCCCTCATTTGGTACAAGAAAGATTATGCACAGCACTGATACCTTATTACTTCATTCGGTTCACTGGTTGGATAAAGCTCACAATCTTTACCAGTTGGGTTAGAGCATTAAAAAATGTCTTACGATAAGTGAGCTGAAAGGGGGAATCAAGCAGATGGGATTCTTAGGCCAAGCTGACTCCAAGGCTTGGAGGGGGGGGGGGGAGGAGGAAAAAAGGATAAGAAATTCAGGAACGGATTAGATCATTTTATTTATTCTGCTGTGTGGTTCCTTTGTACAAATTTACACATGCTGGTTAAAAGAGGAGCTCACCTGACTCTTCATATCATCAATGGCTACTGGACTCAGTAGCTGTGCACCATCTCCACTGTCAGGGGTCCTACCTAAAGTTATCAGATTGATAAGAACTGCAGCAGGGAGGTAGGCGGGAAAGAAGTGAACCCTTTCTTCCCCGGCTCCAGTCCCGATTTTTTTAAAAAATTGCTTCTCTGAAACTCCTTCCCTGGAGAAGCTAGACTGGCTCCTTCCATGATGTCCTTCTGCTAGCGGGTGAATACTTTCTTGTCCCAACAGGCTTTTTAGGAGCTGCTTTTAATGAAAGGGTTGGCGCCGTGCTGCTTTTATTGTATTTTTTGGTATGGTTTACAAAAAAAGGATTTTACACGTTTATATAGTTTTAAATCTATTGCAGTTTAGTTGTTTTTTAATAATTGTTTCCCATACCCCCAATGTCTTTAGCGATTCTTGTTTTTCTCTGTAAGCTGCCTCGAGTCCTGTCAGGGAAAAAGGCATGGATAGCTCAGTTGGTTAGAGCGTGGTGCTGATAATGCAAAGGTTGCAGGTTCGATTCCTGTATGGGACAGCTGCATATTCTTGCTTTGCAGGGTGTTGAACTACATGATTCTTGGGGTCCCTTCCAACTCTACAATTCTATGAGCCTATGATTCTATAAAGTGAGGTGGCTGCCTCAGGCGGCAGATACTGGGGTACGTGGTACAGGTTCCCCTTGGCTCCTCTGGCTGTTCCTGACCTCCTGAGCCAGCCCCCCAGCAGTGGAAAAGCTTACTTGTTCCTGGCTGTAATATCTGCCCTGAGCTGCCCAAGAACCTTTAGTCCTCAAGCACGACAAAAGTCACTATCCCATTGCCGGTGCTGAAGTGAGATTCAGCTGCCAGTATGGCCAGCTTCTGTATGTTGAATCTGAGGGCAGCCAAACGTTTTGAGTTGACTCCAAGACCCTGATATCGAGGGACCACTCCTGGACCACTTAGCCTTCCTGCCTGAATGGGGCCCAGCCGAGTAAGGCTTAAATGAAGCTCATCCGGAGCTGTCGTTGTCCAGCACTGGTCAGTAGAAAGCAGATATCCAATTCCAGATATTATGGAGAGGTTCAGCTCTTTAGGATCTGGGAGAACTGCATGCATGAGCTCCCCAGCTAGAAGGATATTGTCCCCACAGGAGCCTGACCCCAGCTGAATGATACGATACATCTTTATTGTCAGTGTCCCATACAGAACAACGAAATTGAAAAAAATCTGCATCAGACATTCAAAAACCAACAAGCCTGTTACCCCAGCTATCCCAGCCTGGTTAACCCCCTAAAAACTCTGATACCCCATAATTAAATACAATACACTCCCACTGAGACTACCTTTCACTGCATTTAAAACCAAAATCACATTTGGATAGAAACTGTTTCTCAGGCGGCTAGTCCTAGTCTTTATAACCCTGTACCTTCTTCCAGAAGGCAGAAGCTGAAAGAGATCATTTCCGGGGTGCGCACTATCCTGCACTATCTCTGCAGCTTTCTTACAGCACCTGGAAGCATAGATTTGATCCAAGGTGGGAAGAGTGCACCCAATTATTCTCTCCGCAGTCTTTATAACCCTGGACAGCATTGTTTTCCCCCTGACCATGCAGCTCCCAAACCACACACACAGACCATAAGTTAATACACCCTCAACAGTACAATGGTAAAATGCCATCAACAGGTCCTTTGAGAGATTATTTTTACAGAGGATTCTCGGAAAATATAACCTCTGCTGTGCTCTCTTCATCAGGTCTTTCCTGTTTTCTCCTCAGGTTAGGTCATCTCTCAACTCCATTCCCAGAAATCGAAACACCGACACCTGTTCCACACACTTCCCCTCAATAATGATCAACTTGAACAACTTCAATCCCAACTTCAATCCCTTGAACAACTTCAGTCCCAGAAGGTGCTGACAAATTAATGGAGGATGAAAAATCAACGGCTACCAGCCACAATGGCTGTGGTTCACCTCCATTTTGGAGGCAGTATGGTTGGCTGCTGTGAGAAAAGAATGCTGGACTAGATGGACCCAGCATAGATGGACTAGATGATCTATAAGGCCGTTGTTGTTGTTAAAAATTGCATACCACCCTATACCCACAGATCGGTTGTCAATCAGTGAAAGGCCTGGCTAAAGGGGAACATTTGTTCCTAGCACCCAAAGGTGTGGTGTAGTGGTTAAGAGCGGTGGACTCGTAATCTGGTGAACCGGGTTCGCTTCCCTGATCCTCCACATGCAGCTGCTGGGTGACCTTGGGCTAGTCACACTTCTCTGAAGTCTCTCAGCCCCACTCACCTCACAGAGTGTTTGTTGTGAGGGAGAAAGGGAAAGGAGAATGCTAGCCGCTTTGAGACTCCTTCAGGTAGTGATAAAGCGGGATATCAAATCCAAACTCTTCTCTTCTTATAATGAAGGTGCCAGGTGAATCTCTCTGGGGAGAACATTCCACAAATGAGGAGCCACTACAGAAAAGACCTTTTCTTGTGTTGCTACCCTCTGGACCTCTTGTGGGGGGAGGCACATGAAGAAGGGCCTCAGATGATGAGTGCAAAGTCCGGGACGGTTTATATGGGGGAACGGCAGTCCTTGAGGTATTGCGGTCCTGAGCCGTTTAAGGCAGCTTCCTGTGTCCTTATCAACCCCAGCCAGCGCAGCATTTGAAGTGGGCACCAGGTTGGAGAAGGCCTGTGCCAGCTCTGAAGGATTTGACTGCAATCTGGTTTTTATACTAAATATGCCTTTATTATATTTCTCTCCCTGAAGCAATTCTCAGGCTTATTTGTTTGTGTGTGTATAAAAATTCAAATTGGTGTATAATACTGGTATCTCTGTGTTATAAGCCTCCGTGCCTTCTGCTTCTTGCCCTGTCGTTATCTCTCCCTCCGCTTGCTTTTCCTTTTCTAAAAAACAAACAAAACCCCCAAAACATTTTCGTCCTTGAAGAACGAGGAACATGATGATACACAATATTTCAGCTAAAGGGTAGGTTTTTTAATTAATGACCTGCGAAAGCTGTCCCTTTCCTAAGAAACCACAGGCACAGAAAGTCTGTTTTTTAAAATAATAATAATAATAGTGGATAGTGGACAGTTAGAGGAGAGAAAGTGAGGTTTCAGATACAACAGAAGAATAAAAATGGGATGTTAATAGCAGGTCTTTCCTAAGGGAAAGGTTAGTTTATTTGTTAGCATTCTCTCTCTCTCTCTCTCTCTCTCTCTCTCTCTCTCTCTCTCTCTCTCTCTCTCTCATCCTCCTAAGACCAGTCTCTGGCAAAGAAATCTCACATCCTTCTAAAAAGTAATGACAGCAGTGGCTGTAAGGTCAGTAACCTGATTAGCTGCTTGTTCTCTCAAGAGCTCTCCTTTACATTGTGCCTGGGCTGGGAATCTGTAAAACATGGAGATCAGGATCCAGACACCCAGAGCTTTCGTGGTTTTGCTCTAGAGAGGACAAGCAGCTGGATCTGACCCGATCCAGGCTGAAGCTGTCATGATCGGGGGGGGGGGGGGGTAATACATATTCCAGAACTTCAGTGGTGGTTTTGGGGAAGGAGATGGACTTTGCATGCAGAACGTTCATTGTTCAATCCCTGGCATCTACAGGTAGGGCTGCGATTCGAGAGCTGCTGCACACCAGTTTGGACAACACTGAGCTACACAGAGCACTATAAAGCAGTTTCCCCTGTATGCATGGCAATGGGGGCAAATGGGCAGAGAAAAGTCCCCACCCTTGTGGACATCCAGGGAATGTTGGAAGATTTGGGACAGATAAAAGAAAGTAGTTATTTGCTGCGTTGTTAAACTGCGGAACTCACTGCTGCAGGAGGCAGTTGATGGCCACCGATTTGAATGGCTTTAAAAGAGGATTCTGGGGTGTGGGTGGCACTGTGGTCTAAACCACAGAGCCTAGGGCTTGCCAATCAGAAGGTCGGCGGTTCGAATCCCCACGACGGGGTGAGCTCCCGTTGCTCGGTCCCTGCTCCTGCCAACCTAGCAGTTTGAAAGCACGTCAAAGTGCAAGTAGGCACCGCTCCGGCGGGAAGGTAAACGGCGTTTCCGTGCATTGCTCTGGTTTGCCAGAAGTGGCTTAATCATGCTGGCCACATGACCCAGAAGCTGTATGCCGGCTCCCTTGGCCAATAAAACGAGATGAGTGCTGCAACCCCAGAGTCGGCCACGACTAGACCTAATGGTCAGGGGTCTCTCTACCTTTACCTTAAAAGAGGGTTAGACAAATTCAGGGAGGATAAGGCTATCAGTGGCTACTAGCCATGATAACTCTGCTCCACCTCCATGGCTGGAGGCTGAAATGCTCCTGAATTCCAGCTGCTGGAAATTGCATGAGCAGAGAATGCTCTTGAGCTTGGGTCCTGCTTGAGGGACCCAAGCTCAGGCATCTGGTTGGCCACTGTGAGAACAGGACTAGATGGGCCATTGGCCTGATCCAGCAGGCACTTCTTGTGTTCTTATCCTGGTTTCTTTCCTCCTTGTTGAGACCCATCCAGGATGTTCTCAGACGCTGACCTTTTATCTCTAGGAGGACACTCTCAGTGTCCTTATCTACCAACACTTCTGGATCCAACTCCTCAGCTGTGTGTCATCTCATTTCTTTTTCATCCGGTCTACACACCCACCCAAAGTGATTTGGTTGGCAGGAATGCAATCCGGGGCCTTTTTGGTGGCAGCACCTGGTGATGAAATTCCCACCCTATCGGGGCTGGGATCAAAACTGTCATTAATCTCCTTATCTTATAATCATTTCTTAACCTGACATTGATTTTAAGGCTACTCTTTTGGGGTTTAAATGTCTGCTGCAGTTAAAACTGATGTTTATTTTCTAAAAGCTTTTTTGGTAAGTGCCTTGAGGACTTTTCTGCACAGTAAGCCTGCAACTTACATAGGGGTTACGTTGCGCGAGTCCATCTAAAGCCAAAACCATGTATAGTCAAACCCCATTGGGTGCTATGGTGGGTGGGATTGCCAAAATCTTTTTTTCTGGAAGCCCACCCCCTTTCTGCTCCCTCTTATTGTGAATTGCTTCTGGTCAGGGTCCCAGCAAGCAAGCAATGCCTTCTGCCAAAATACTGCACCGCCATCTTTTCCCCCAGGCTTATTGTTCTCCCCCTGCAAAAAAAGAAAAAGAAAAAAAGAAAAGAAATGCAAAAACATAGCTGTCATTTTGGGTGGCAATTTGCATCCCACTCATGCTTGTCTTGTTTGCTATTCATTAGTCACCAATTACGTATTGAGTCTACACGCTGGACTTAATGGAGGTTAAGGCACAGCTTTCTTTCCCTGTGCAAAGTTCTTTGGATGCAATTTCTGATAGTTCTATCCACGAAACCTCTGGGAGGCTGCTCCCTAAGATGCCGAATTAAGGAGAGAGAAAGCGCTCAAAGCACGAGAAAGCCATTTGGTGGTGCTGATGTTTCAAAATAGGAAAAGATCTTGCTGCTGCCTTCGCTTCTAGGCTGCGGCCGGACGAGAAACGACAACAAGAGGTATAAATTATAGCAGTGGCCAACTGGTAAACAAGAAAATCAGAGTAAATCAGTCCTTTCAAATCTTCCGGCTAAACTCCACACAACCCTCTGCAAAACCTGCGCCTCTCAGCAGGAAGCGATTCACATAAATCTCAAAGGAAGTTCTTGCTGATTGGCGTTAAGATTCAGAAGAGCCGACAGGCAGCTTCCTGGTAGCTATTAGGGTGACCTGCTAGCCTTGGCAAAATGAGGACGTCTGGTGTCTGCCATGGCATGTGCAGGTGTGTATTATTGTTATTATTATTATTATTAGAATTTATATATCGCCCTATACCCAGAGTGCTGGAGGAGACTCTTGAGAGTCCCATGGACTGCAAGAAGATCAAACCTATCCATTCTGAAGGAAATCAGCCCTGAGTGCTCACTGGAAGGACAGATCCTGAAGCTGAGGCTCCAATACTTTGGCCACCTCATGAGAAGAGAAGACTCCCTGGAAAAGACCCTGATGTTGGGAAAGATGGAGGGCACAAGGAGAAGGGGACGACAGAGGACGAGATGGTTGGACAGTGTTCTCGAGGCTACCAGCATGAGTTTGACCAAACTGCGGGAGGCAGTGGAAGACAGAAGTGCCTGGCATGCTTTGGTCCATGGGGTCACGAAGTGTCGGACACGACTAAACGACTAAACAACAACAAACAACAACATATCCCAATTGGGAGATGGATGGATCTGTCAGTTTTGGGTCTCCCAGCTTCTCAATTTTTCAATCTCGAATTCAATTATCCACATTCCATGAAAATTCACCTGCATTTTAGTTCAAATCTCTTCTAACAAACACATTTCTGAATGCAAGTGTTTTGCATTTCCCCCTTTTGTAATGCAAATTTTCACGAAGATGCAAATTTTAATGCACTCTTCACCCTAATATATACATATTTGTACGCATTGCTTGGCTGGAGAACTACATTGCAAAATTAAGAAAGATGTGGATTTTGAAGAATGACTGTGTTTCAGTTTGCATTTTTTTTGGGGGGGGGCTGCAAATCGGGCAAGTTTGGCTTCAGATGTGAACTGGAGCTCATTTCTCCCCCATCACTATCCAGGACGAAGCTTTCTGACCAGTTCTAAACAGATGCCATTGCCATCCCTTCTGCTTTTGTAGTTAATCTGTCCCCCTTTCTTTCTCT
Source organism: Podarcis filfolensis (assembly GCF_964270895.1). Taxonomy (NCBI): domain Eukaryota; kingdom Metazoa; phylum Chordata; class Lepidosauria; order Squamata; family Lacertidae; genus Podarcis; species Podarcis filfolensis. The sequence goes on from NC_139606.1 coordinate 107,268,045, forward strand.
TTTCTGTCTCCTTCTCTCATTCAGACAGAGGCGGTGAAGTCTGATTTGTAGTTAACCCTCACCAGCATTTACAGATGAGCTTTTAAAGAATAGCACCGCCAGTTTCGACAATCACCCGCTGGGGAATGAAACATTGTTTAAGATCAGAAGATGCAGAATGGCTCCCTTTCTCTCTGGGGTGAGCCGAGAGGGCGATCCTGCATATCCAAATGACAGATGTTGAAGCAATGGTTAGAAAGGCAGCTTAATGAAGATAGGAAAATGAAACAAAATACAAAGTGTCTCTCTGTCTCTCTCATAAACATGGGCTTACAGAAAACAGAATGCACTACCTAGCTGAAGCATCAAACCATAGGAATTCCTACATCTGCTGACGAAGAGCCTTTTCATTCACAAGTTACTACATTTATAGCATACACCTTTTCTCACAACAACCCTGTGAGGAAGGTTAGGCTGAGAGACAGTGGCTGGTCCAAGGACACCCAGTGAGCTTCATGGCTGCTGTCTTCCAGAGCTGCTCGCTCCTAGACAGAATTCCTGCCGGCCGGAGCCTGGACTTTTCTGGGCTCATGCCGGTCCTTTCCCGGTGCTTCCCTCCCCCCTTCCTTGGGTGAGGTGTGGGCTCCATAGTGGGAGCACAGAGAGGAGAGCCGCCTGTTAGAATTCCTGCTCCATGATTGCAGTCATAGGATTGTTGTCTTTCACATGACGGTATGTGTTTTGACTCCACCGAGTGGGAAGTGACGGAGGCAGGATGTCTGTGTTACTGTGTTCCGTGAAGTGGGACTATTGTCCTTTGTTCTTTTTCTCTTTGCTGTCTGCTGCTAGAGAGAGAGGGAGCCATGTTGCAGTGCTCTGAGTGTGTTTATATGTAAATAAAGTAGATTAGCCAAAATGCTGAGTTGCTGAGGTCTGTAACTCGCATGATGCACAAACTCTGTGTATCCCTAAATGTGCCGGTGTCGGTCGGCATTGGTCGCTGTGATGTTCGGGCTGTTGTTGTTTAGTCGTTTAGTCATGTCCGACTCTTCGTGACCCCATGGACCAGAGGATGCCAGGCACTCCTGTCTTCCACAGGCACTCCTGTCTTCCACGTTCGGGCTGAATAGAGCTTTTGCTTAACGGTTGCCATTAATTTGATTTTAATTAATTTTTATAATGAAATGTATTTAGAATGTTGGATTATTTGATTGTTTGATTATTTGATTGTTGTTAGCCGCCCTGAGCCCGGCTTCGGCTGGAGAGGGCGGGATATAAATAAATTATTATTATTATTATTATTATTATTATTATTATTATTATTATTATTATTATGAAGCTCCCGAACGGTCATCCAGGAGGGAGAGAACATGCCAGTTGGGCATGTGTCTCTGCCAGGGTCCTACTCGAGTGTAGGCTGAACTCCTGACACCGCCCACCCACCTGGGACCCGCTGGTGCCCGCCTTTGTGCTGTGCAGCCAAGGAGAAGCACCTGGGGAAAGGCTGTGCTTGGTGCCTCAGCCTGCTCTCTGCCACCCTCCTCCTAGGCCCGCTACAGCTGTGGCTCAGGCGCTGCTGAGATGCCACCAAGCCCACCAAGGCACACCAACTGCCATCCCCACTGGGAGCTCACAGAGATGAGAGGGTGAACACGATGACTGGTAGGCGACTTCAGTGAGGAGCGGCCGCCGTAGGGGTGCAGCAAAGTTGGCTTGTTGCCTCCCGCAGAAGGCCCACAAGGAGATTAGGTGGTACAATCCTTGCCTTGCCCCGGGCACTGCCAATGCATGCTACACCACTGCATCAGTGTGGATATAACCTGCTCTTCATCCATAAGATACAATTCCTAAAATTAAACCAACTTCACAATCTGCAACTTAAAATTTCAAAACACATCCTCTTGATGAACAAGACGTCTAAGAAAACAATGGCAACAGCAGAAGAGTTTTTTAAAACTTGAAAGGAAATAGGTGAAGACTCTTCAAACGCCTGGGCAAACAGGTGTCATAACCTGGCAACTGCGTGATAACAAAGATCATGCAAAACGGTGTTCTGCGTTGTCTTCCGTCTTCACTAATGCATCTCTTCTTTTCAGGAGGTGTTGGGGGCGATGTGTTAAGTGGCCTCCCTAGCTGTGGGTGGAGGTGGAGAGAGAACAGGGCAACCATCTCTGGTGGCAGCAACTTGTTCTTTCAAACACTTAATTACACCCTGAAAGAACACCCTAAAAGCAAGATCATACAATCCGTTCAGAAGCTATTCAGTATTCAGGCTATGGTGATTTAGCCTGTTGTAAATTAAATCAGAATTTGAGCCTTTCATATTCCCTTCTGTTGACCTCATTTCTTTGGGTTCCCTTTGATTAAAAAATGCTTTAAACTCATGCTTAATTAGAGCATGCCTGCTAGAAAATAAATTTTGCTATGCTCCTCCCACTCTATTAATTCTATTGGAGATTTAATTAGGGCTGCTGAAATTTCTTCATTAGGAAAGAGAAGCATTTCTAAAGTTTTTTTTTAATAAAAATAACTACCACCAGCACCCAGGTCATGGGAGAAAACCAGTAATTTCACCGCCCCTTTTTAGAAACTTCTTTGCTCATCTCAAGGGTAAGTGTTCCATTTTTCTCTAAAAAAACCAAATGGATGATAGTAGACCTCCACAGTTAAGAACATAAGAAACGAAGTTTTACTCAGAGTAAACCCACGGAAATTACTAAACACAAATATGTTAGGTCCATTAATTTCATTAGGTCTACTTTGTTGAATGCCACCCACTGTTCTCACTATGGGAAGCCCACAAGTAGGACCTGGGAAGAATTCAATGTTGCACTAAGCATTCTGACTTGCAGGATGGAATGATCCCCCCTCCTGTTTGGGGTTCTCCCAACACCCCAAACCCAGTTTGTGTGTGTGTGTATCCAGGGGGAAACCCCACTGCACAAGCATAAGTCATTAGCTGAATAACTTTGCTGAATCCTGGCCCCTGAGCACAACAGCACTCTCCCCACTTGTGATTCCCAAAAACTGGTATTCTGAGTCATACCATCTCCAATGGTAGAGGCAGAACATGTGGCCATAGATAGCCTTATCCTCTATGAATTTATCTAACCCTCCTTTAAAGCCATCCAAGGTTGGTGGCCATCATGGATCCTTCATGGTTAGTGAAGTGTAGGTGGGTTCCCACGAGGCAAGACTCAGTGATAACAGCAAGATCCTTTATTGAACTAACAGAACTGGACAACAGGGGCAAAGCAACTGCTTATATACATTTCTGAAGGCCTGGGCCACTCCCACTTCCAACGCGATTGGCTGTCTAAGCTTCCAAACTGCGAATCATGATTCAGAGTTCAAGGGCCAATGGCAGAGGCCAAAATCCTGAAATGTTCTGTGATTGGCTATCATGTATTGAATCAGAACACAGCGGCTCAGAATCCTTATTTCAGACTCAACCTCAGGCAAACACAGACCACTGGATACATAACAGTTAGCCCACCATCCATCAAAACACCAAAGACTTCCATTCTGACCAAGAGCTCCTCCTGTGCTGGAGTGCACAGATATCATGGACTGGCTGGATGTTGAGGAGTGGTGGAAGGCAGCAGCTGGGGAACCCCCAAGGGAAGACGGCTCAGAGCCAGGAGATTGGCGGTGGGACGAAGATGAGTAGTCAGCAGGAGAAGAGGGAACAGACTGGGAGAAGGAGGTGTCAGAAACTGAGGAGGTAACAGGGTTTAGTGAGCAGGACGAATCTGTGGCAGAGAGCAGCCCAGAATCAGAAGCTGAAGCAGGAGATGAGGGAGGCCAAGAGGCATAGATGAGTCAGGCTGGTGAAGTAGCTCTGGAGCCTCCCTCTCCTGCTGGGACCACCAGCTCTACTCCCTGATCTCCTAGAACCAGAAGACGTATGAAGAGGAAGCAGGAAAGCACAGTGATGGAGTCTCAGATTGCTCAGGAAGGATCCAGGAGAGGAGGAGGCTTAGACAGCTGTGGGAAGGCAGGGACTTTCAGTCCCCACAACTGCTTCATAGGGCAAGATTTAACAGGATGAATTGTGGTGCTCGCTAGCCTGGCCTCCTGAGTCAACCTTGTTTCCTTGAATAAAGAGTTAACTCACTGATGCTGTGTGATTTATTGCTGACCTGCTCTTGGCACCCACTCTTGACAATATATGGCACTCAGAGAATCCTTCACTCCTTTCCTGCGTGCAGATGTGCCCCTCGGCTGAAATGAATGGGGAAAATTCTAGGCAGTGCTCTGTCCCTGATGTGGGGAGCTCTCCGTGGCACCGAGAGACCATTTTATAAGAGTACCCATCTGCCTTCTTGAGAAGAGAATCCACCGTCTCCTTTCAAACCAGTAAACTGCCGCGTCTGCTGCTAAAATTGTTGCTAAAAGAAACCGTAAGATGTAAGAGAGTGTGAGGCAGGCTGTTGGGGAACAGAGAAATATTCCCACCGAACGTCGTAAGAAACACTTTGTCTTTGGCTGACCTGGAAATAATCTGCGTCAGCAGCATCTCAGAAAGGCTTGTTCTGGAGAGTATTATTTAGATCCCTTCCTCCTTCCTCTCCAGCAGAGAATCAGCTTCGACTCAGGCTCAGTTGTTTCATATTAAGGCAGAAGTGCACATCATAGCAAATGCAGGTCCAGCAGCCAGAAATGGGTAAGAAAGGAAGAAGAGAGGTGAATCTGATAAGGTGCCAAAGGGGAGTGTATATTCATGGTTAAATTGCCCAGGAGGTCCTGCAAAGTTAGGGTTGTCATATTTCTAAAATATTCAGGACACAAAGGTTGTTGAGCTTTTGGGAATCAAAATCTCATTGTAATAGCTGACTGCAAGTGCCAATATACCGTATTTACTCGAATTTAATGTGCAGCTTTTTTGGCCAAATGACATCACAAAAATTAGGGTGTGCATTAGATTTGATGGCGCATTTACATTCGCCAGCAAATGCTTTCATGGTTTCAAGATTTTGAAATATGAGGTGTGCTTTTGATTCGATGGCACATTAGATTCATGTAAATATGGTATCAAATGGACCCAGAATCTATCCAGATGCAGATACAAAAGTAGGTTGCATTAAGAAAACCACCACCATTCCATAAGATACATTGGGTTATTTGTTGTTATTTACCTGCACTTGTACACTGGGTCATAGAATCATAGAATCATAGAATCATAGAGTTGGAAGAGACCACAAGGGCCATCGAGTCCAACCCCCTGCCAAGCAGGAAACACCATCAGAGCACTCCTGACATATGGTTGTCAAGCCTCTGCTTAAAGACCTCCAAAGAAGGAGACTCCACCACACTCCTTGGCAGCAAATTCCACTGTCGAACAGCTCTTACTGTCAGGAAGTTCTTCCTAATGTTTAGGTGGAATCTTCTTTCTTGTAGTTTGGATCCATTGCTCCGTGTCCGCTTCTCTGGAGCAGCAGAAAACAACCTTTCTCCCTCCTCTATGTGACATCCTTTTATATATTTGAACATGGCTATCATATCACCCCTTAACCTCCTCTTCTCCAGGCTAAACATGCCCAGCTCCCTTAGCCGTTCCTCATAAGGCATCGTTTCCAGGCCTTTGACCATTTTGGTTGCCCTCCTCTGGACACGTTCCAGTTTGTCAGTGTCCTTCTTGAACTGTGGTGCCCAGAACTGGACACAGTACTCCAGGTGAGGTCTGACCAGAGCAGAATACAGTGGCACTATTACTTCCCTTGATCTAGATGCTATACTCCTATTGATGCAGCCCAGAATTGCATTGGCTTTTTTAGCTGCCGCGTCACACTGTTGGCTCATGTCAAGTTTGTGGTCAACCAAGACTCCTAGATCCTTTTCACTTGTACTGCTCTCAAGCCAGGTGTCACCCATCTTGTATTTGTGCCTCTCATTTTTTTTGCCCAAGTGCAATACTTTACATTTCTCCCTGTTAAAATTCATCTTGTTTGTTTTGGCCCAGTTCTCTAATCTGTCAAGGTCGTTTTGAAGTGTGATCCTGTCCTCTGGGGTGTTAGCCACCCCTCCCAGTTTGGTGTCATCTGCAAATTTGATCAGGATGCCCTTGAGTCCATCATCCAAGTCGTTGATAAAGATGTTGAATAAGACCGGGCCCAAGACAGAACCCTGTGGCACCCCACTAGTCACTCTTCTGGTCCCTCGGCCAGAAAAGTGAGATGAGCACCGCAACCCCAGAATAGTCCGCGACTGGACCTAATGGTCAGGGGTCCCTTTACCTTTTTACCTGCACTTCCTCCCAAGGTCCCAGGTCTCTCTCTCTCTCTCTCTCTCTCTCTCTCTCTGTGTGTGTGTGTGTGTGTGTGTTTACAACAATTTCAACAAAATGTTCAATGCAGTTTAAAGCAACTAACAATCACAGAAATGAAGTGGTTCCTCAAAAATACAGATCTAAAGGAAACCCCAGCCAGGAATGTGGCAACTGCATTTGGGTCCAACTGAAGTTTCTGAGTCATTTTCAAGGGTGACCAGTGACTATGTCACTTCTGTCCAAAAGGGACTGGAGCTGGCAAACCACCTGGAGCTGTTAAAAGGCATTCCTAGGCACTAATGCCAGTGTGGTGTAGTGGTTAAGAGTGGTAGACTTGTAATCTGGTGAACCGGGTTCGCGTCTCCACTCCTCCACCTGCAGCTGCTGGATGACCTTGGGCTAGTCACACTTCTTTGAAGTCTCTCAGCCCCACTCACCTCACGGAGTGTTTGTTGTGGGGAAGGAAGGGAAAGGAGAATGTTAGCTGCTTTGAGACTCCTTCGGGTAGTGATAAAGCGGGATATCAAATCCAAACTCTTCTCTTCTTCTTCTTCTGAGCCAGTGAAAGTGTTCAATCCTGCACAGTTACAAGTAGAAGCTGGAACAACATGTTGCAAGTTCTGCACATTACAGTTAACAGGTCACCGCTGAGGAGCTTTCACCCCTCCCATATCCAAGAATCTCATGATGATCTCTGCTGATTCTCCAGAGAGGAGGGGCAGTGTTCTGCTCTCTACTTATTCTGCTCCAGCACCACATCAAAGAGTCAGTCAGTGTGTCGGAGAGAGAGAGACTGAGTGTTAGAGATCGTGTGTAGAGATAAGGTTGCTGCTAAGAGCAGCTGCAGACACTCAGTGCAGTTCAGCATTCATTTATGCTTAGACCTCATTTAGCTCTGTATATAGTTGTATAATAGTTGTAGATAGAATAAAAGAAGTTATTCTGCAGAGCTGCTCTCCGAGTCGTTTATATGCTCTGCTGTACTCTGCTATACTCTGCTGTGCAACAACTGTCTTCTTGTGGAAGTGAATCCGGTGCTCACAACTCTAAGCTGTGAGTCCACAGCACTTTGACCTGTTCCTGTGCAGAAGGTGGTCTCTGGAAGTGCTACCCAGCTCGCCTAGCCCAGTCGGGGCTGAAGTGGATGAGTCCAGTCGGTGGCACTGGCTCAAGGGCGATGCTGACAACCGCTGCTTGGTGTGTGAACCTGTGAGACCCTCTTTCAGAATACTCCATTCCAACAGTTTTCTTTGCCTCTTCCCCTTCCCCGGTCAGCCAGTATGCCATAGTCACTGAACGTGCTTGTACCTCACTGAACTGTTTTCAATGAGTTCCCTTTCCTGAGTCTTAGATTTCCCTCCCTCCCCTTTTTTAAAAAGGTGGCAGTACTCAATATGAAGTTGTTACAGTAAGTGCCACACTTTTAACCTTTTTTTTGGGGGGGGGGCAGAGGTGTCAGGACTGCGTACTCCCAGAAAAAAGCACTGCTTCTGCAAATGTTTGGGTTCCCTTGAGCATGCAAATATCTACCTCTTGTTTCTCATTATCCACATTTAGATTATATAACCATCTTCACTTGGTACCTGAGTTTGCAGTTAATCTGTACAATGATGCATTGCCCATAAATTCCCTGTTGCATCTATTTTGTACTCTGACAGTTTCCTTATGAGTATTTATGTATAGAATGGGGATGATGTTCTTAAACATTCTTAGTGACCTATTTTTATTTAACAAATCAATGCGTACAGGGTTCCACTTGTTGGAATACGTTGGGCATTATCATTTTGTTCATGAATACCATTCCTTCGGCACCAGCTTAAAAGGAATTCTGTTTGCATTTAACGATGAACCCGCCAAATTTGCACTTTCCCAAAACTATGCGTGACCTAAACACACAGCCATCCCTTGGAATTTGCATTTCTCCAGACTTTGAAACGAAGCGAAGGGCTCAAAAATGCATATACTAGGAGACAACATGCAGAAATCAGTGAAAATAGCATTAAAAATGCATTCTATTGGGCTTTGGGGAAAAAATTCTAGTGGTGTTTGCTAGAAATCTGTATTTAAAGACACAGGCCGGCTGCTTGTCTTGTGGGATTTCGCCCTGAGGGGGACACCTGAATATATTCTTTGACGGTAAACGTGGTTGGTGGTGGAAAGGATCTCAGCACCTCTGGCAAATGCACCCACCATGAGGTTGCCTTCTTTATGAATTGGGTGGAACAGGCAACTTGCGTGTTATTCCGTCACAGGATTATTAGCGTTAATGGGACTTGAAACTGTGTGCCCAGAGGCAGTGAAACACACTCAAAGTCTCTCTTCATTTAACATGGGATGACATTGCCTTTGAGCACATGGCATTGTTTTATTAATAGTTCTTCCCTTTTCATCTGGGAGGGAGCAAAAGTCTTTTGGAATGTAATATATTTAATTGCATCTCTCCCTCTCTCTCTCTCTCTCTCTCTCTCTCTCTCTCTCATCACACTGATAAGGATCTCTCTGCCACCCTTTGTGTCTCAAATGTTCCATCAGTTACCCAGGGATGCTCCATCTTCCCTGCTTTCTCCCACCAGCCGCCGTGTCCTGACGCCACAGGAAGAAAATGTATATAAATATGTAAGAAGAGATTTAATTACCGAAAAGCGCACCAAAAGCACTGGGTACTTCTGTGATTGAAGTCCTCCCTGGGGACACGATAAGTATCTGACAGAAAAATAGGGCACTAATTAGTAAAGAAGTTGAATTACATTTATGCATGACATTATCCATCTTTAATACTGTCAGGAGGGGAAGGGAAAGTATTGTTTGCTCCAGAAAAAAGTTATGCTGGGAGGCTGGAGTCAAACAGTGGGAGAGACACTCACACCAGTTTCTGTATATTAGGTGTGGTTTTTTTTTGAATCACAAGTGGGGATAGCTCTGTGGCTCTCAGCTCCTGCTTATGGGCATCCCATAGGCCACTGAGATCAGGAACCCGGACTAGGGTCACAACTGCACCATTTAACAGTTTAATTTTCTGTGGGGGGAAATTCCCTTGGGGGGTTCAATACAGTGGCTCACACCAGGTTCTCCACTGGCCAGGCATTATTTAGTACAGTGGTACCTCGGGTTACATACGCTTCAGGTTACATACGCTTCAGGTTACAGACTCCGCTAACCCAGAACTATTACCTCGGGTTAAGAACTTTGCTTCAGGATGAGAACAGAAATCGTGCTCTGGCGGTGCGACGGCAGCAGGAGGCCCTATTAGCTAAAGTGGTGCTTCAGGTTAAGAATACTTTCAGGTTAAGAACGGACCTTACAGTGGTACCTCGGGTTACATACGCTTCAGGTTACAGACACTTCAGGTTACAGACTCCGCTAACGCAGAAATAGTACCTCGGGTTAAGAACTTTGCTTCAGGATGAGAACAGAAATTGTCCTCCTGCGGCGCAGTGGCAGTGGGAGGCCCCATTAGCTAAAGTGGTGCTTCAGGTTAAGAATAGTTTCAGGTTAAGAATGGACCTCCGGAACGAATTAAGTACTTAACCCGAGGCACCACTGTAATGTGTTAGGGGGCAGAGGCCAAAGAGTGTGAGAAAGCCCTCCATTAGAATATAAATGATGCAGGAAAAATACGTCCCCCTGGTTGTTTCATCCTTTGTCCAACCAGCTTCTGCCACATCATCATCTGTCATCCAATCACAGCCCTTGGAACACTTACTTTACCCATTTCCCCCCTAGTACAGTGGTACCTCGGGTTACATATGCTTCAGACTCCGCTAACCCAGAAATAGTGCTTCAGGTTAAGAACTTTGCTTCAGGATGAGAACAGAAATCGGGCGGCGGCAGTGCAGCAGCAGCGTGAGGCCCCATTAGCTAAAGTGGTACTTCAGGTTAAGAACAGTTTCAGGTTAAGTATGGACCTCCGGAACGAATTAAGTACTTAACCTGAGGTACCACTGTATGTGCAGAGCCCTCCTTGTACCTTATCTAGAGCTGTTTCACACTCTTAACAGTAAATGTTAGGTTACCCCTTAATTGGTCCTTACCAGTTTTGATGGGTTTTACAGAATTTCAACATGGCTTGCCCCAAAGAATCCTGGGACCTGGAGCTTACTCTTCACAGAGCTACAACTCCCAATACCCTTAGCAAACTTCGGATTCTTTGGTATCATTCGTCAAGAAATAAGAAAAGGGGGCAGATAACTTTAAGGACATTTTCTACGAGTTCTGGGTGTGGATTTCCAGCTAATTAGGCACAGCAGGAGAAGAAGTTGCAGTTTGCAACTGCCTGCAGAAAGAGAACACTCACATGCTTTGTGTTTGTTGTTTGTATAGTCGTAATAAAACTCTTGTTTGAGTATTTTACACCAGTCTCGTGGTTCTGTCGTCTGCTGCCAGGGAAAACTCGCCTCCAACAAAGCGGTTTAACTGTATGTTGTTGATGTGAGGGATGCGGGTGGTGCTGTGGTCTAAACCTCTGAGCCTCTTGAGCTTGCAAATCAAATGGTTGGCAATTCGAATCCCTGTGAGGGGATGAGTTCCTGTTGCTCTGTCCCAGCTTCTGCCAACCTAGCAGTTCGAAAGCACGCCAGTGCAAGTAGATAAATCAGTACCACTGCAGCGGGAAGGTAAACAGTGTTTCTGTGCGCTCTGGTTTCCGTCATGGTGTTCTGTTGCGCCAGAAGTGGTGTAGTCATGCTGGTCACATGACCTGCAAAAGCTGTCACATGACCTGCAAAATGCCGGCTCCCTCGGCCTGAAAGCGAGATGAGCACCGCACCCCATAGTCGCCTTTGACTGGACTTAACTGTCCAGGGGTCCTTTACATTTATTTTATGTTTTTACCTTTGTGGATGTGACCATAATGAGTTTTATTTTATTCTCACAGGAGTGGTGGGGGCGGTAGGGTCCTCAAAAGACTATTAAGTCCAGAGTCAAATTACTTAGTGAAATTGTCAGGCGGGCTAGTTCCTTCATTTAAACATGGCGGTTTGCTTGGCAGATGGCATACGATCTTGGTTTTTTGTTTTAAAATGATAGGTACTTAACTGAGAGTAAACCCCATGGAAATCAGTGGAACTGACTTCTGAGTAGACATTCATAGTTATGTGCTGTCTTAGTTACATTCACAGTCAAGCTGGAGGCAGATAGCAGAGAGAGGGCACGTCTAGAATGACAGTATTTTGCATTTCAGCACATCCTGGGACTTTAGGTTTATGCAGTTAAAGTGGATTGAAAGACCCCGACCTGGTATAACTATTTTTGGCACAATTCTTGATATTGTTTGTGTACCAAAGATCTTTATTAAGGGTCTCTGAAGGGGCTCACAGCAAAGGCAGTGACGTAGACAAATAAAGTATAATTCTTGAACGCAGACCACTAACAGCGATTAATCTAAATTGCATATACAAGGATTTTCACACCCAATGCAAATTAAATCACTATCAGAAAAATCAAAATCAAAGAGTAGCTTATGAGGGCAGTCCCTCGCAAAATAATTTGCTGCTTCCACACAGTCTCTCTCTCACTTAAGCTGGGTCTTGCTAGATCACAGAATCATAGAATTGTAGGGTTGGAAGGGACCCTAAGGGTCATCTAGTCCAGCCCCCTGCAATGCAGGAAGCACAGCTAAAGAATCCCTGGCAGACGGTCATCCACCCTCTGCTGGAAAACCTCCAGTGAAGGAGAGTTCACCAACTTCTAATGCAGTTTGTTCCACCGTTGAACAGCTCTTACCTTCAGAAAGTATTTTCTGTTGTTTATTTGGAATCTCCCTTGTTGTCATTTGACTCCACTGGTTTGGTTCCTACTTTCTGCAGCAGGAGAAAACAAGCCATTCAGATATTTGAAAGTGGCCGGAAAATAATAATAATTCACAAACATTTCCTACCATGGTAGTCTGAACCTATGTTGCTGGGTCTTCTCTGCTATCTTAGATTCCACTGTGCTCTTCAAACAAGCACCAGAGAAATAATTACGGGCCCTTATGTGGGTTAAACCACAGAGCCTAGGGCTTGCTGATCAGAAGGTCAGTGGTTCGAATCCCTGCAATGGGGTGAGCTCCCATTGCTCGGTCCCTGCTCCTGCCAACCTAGCAGTTTGAAAGCACGTCAAAGTACAAGTAGATAAATAGGTACCGCTCTGGTGGGAAGGTAAAGGGCGTTTCAGTGCGCTGCTCTGGTTTGCCAGAAGCGGCTTAGTCCTGCTGGCCACATGACCCGGAAGCTGTACGCCGGCTCCCTCGGCCAGTAAAGCGAGATGAGCGCCGCAACCACAGAGTCATCTGCGACTGGACCTAACGGCCAGGGGCCCCTTTACCTTTACTATAACATAGAAACACCACAACTAGACAGAAAATTCTGATTCTGAGCATCTTTACACATCATTTCAAGCACATGTACAAAAATAGTATTCAAGGCCCACTGAAAGGAGACAACAGGCACTATCCCAACCGTTCTGAGTTAATATAAGCTACCGGTAGTTGCTCATAACGGTGGTTGCTCCCTGCTTCAACTCTCCCACTGAGCACGTGCAACCTTGTTAAACTGATACACCTCAGTGGGTTACGCTGGCACAACAGATCTACTTTTAAGAACAACAGACCATCGGTGGTTAGGAAAGAGGTGGGGTGCATGAGTGGTTAGCGGGAAGTCATATACACACTGCACAAGCAAATCAGAATGCTCACCATTCCATAAGATCTCAGCAAAGAAATCAGAAGGGATATGCAATAAAGTGCGGACAGGCACATCAGACTGAATGCTCAATAAACAGCCCATCTGGAGGAGACTGTAGGCTTGTAGAACGGTCTGTTCCATTGTCAGCCCTGCTGTAATTTGTGGGAGATTCAAGCACATGCTGGAAATTAAGGCTTGCACAATGAAAGTGGATTAAAGTACTCTGAGCCCTGATGGAACAAATCCACTTTTTTTTAATGACCTTTTTTTGATTAGGAAAATGAGAAGGAAAGGCATTGATATTGCAGATATTAATATTTTGAGTAGTTTGAAGTGACTGGAAGCATAAGAACCGACTCCTCTTGGAAGACATTATTGTCCAGATCCATTAAAGCATTATTCAATTTTTTACTTGCAGAACTCTTCAAAACAAAACAGAAACATCAAATGCTACGTAAAAAATATCCCCACAGTAACTTGTGCTGTCCAGCACAGACTCAGCATCTTGGAAAATATGAAATAATCCAAACAGACCTAGAAGCAAAGGCCTCTCTCTCTGTAACAGCATCCATTTCTCCTGGAGCTGTTTTCCTTGAGATCTCTATTTGCATCTTCACTCCACAGAGTCTTGAGAGAGAAGACTTAAAGGTAACTCCCTTCAAAGTGGAGATTTGGAACCAAATACCTTTGTCACCTGATCTAAGGTTACTCACTCACGGGTTAGCTAGCAGGAAACAACAATAGTCAAAGCTCAGAGGCAGCTCTTTTTGCTTTTAAGGTAAAGGTAAAGGGACCCCTGACCATTAGGTCCAGTCCTGGCCGGCTCTGGGGTTGTGGCGCTCGTCTCACTTTATTGACCGAGGGAGCTGGCGTACAGCTTCTGGTCATGTGGCCAACATGACTAAGCCGCTTCTGGCGAACCAGAGCAGCACGCGGAAACACCGTTTACCTTCCCCCCGGAGTGGTACCTATTTATCTACTTGCACTTTGACGTGTTTTCGAACTGCTACGTTGGCAGGAGCAGGGACCGAGCAACGGGAGCTCACCCCGTCACGAGGATCCGAACAGCCAACCTTCTGATCGGCAAGCTCTAGGCTCTGTGGTTTAACCAACAGTGCCACCCTGCTTTTAATGTAGCCCCATGGAAAAGCCCCATGTTAAAACCTATTCACCCGTATACAGGCATTCCCATTTTCAGTGCGGATTAAACCAATTACATTTAACAATTGATGAGTGTAGGGTGAGCAGGAAGTTGTAGAAACATTGCACAAGGAAATCAGAATGAAATCAGGATGAATGCTTGTTGTCATATCCCTGCCAACAAATAAGAGGAAACAGAGGCGGAGCTAGCCACTCCGGCACCCGGAGCGCTGCACATGCTGTGCACCCGGGGTGCAGCCATGGGGGCGGGCTGAGTGTCCCAGGGGGTGAGATGCCCATCGGGGCAGAGTGAGCCATCTATGGCGGGCTGCTTCTGGGGGGGGGGAGGGGGAGGGAGCTGCGCCGCTTTGCCAGCAGCCTTCCTTCCTTCCCCCTTCCTTTTGACAGCTTGGGGGAGGCTTCCCACCCCAGGAAGCAGCCTGGAACTGGGGGGCAATAGCCCACTGCCTGCCCGTGACTCCCAAGCCTCCCCCCAAGCTGTCAAAATGAAGGGGGAAGCGGGGAAGGCCACAGTCGCAGCTCTGGCCCTTCCCCTGACGGCTTGGGGTAGGCTTGGGAGTTGTGGGCAGGTGGCACGCCAAATGTCACCCCCCCAGTGATGACACCCGGAGCGGACCGCCCCCCGCCCCTGAGAGGAAATGCTCAATGAAGACTGGACATGGGACTTGCCCAAACCATTGCTATTCTGAGGTGGGATTTAATCGCATACTGGCAAATTCAGGTTCTGCAGTTAAAGGTGACTTTTCACATCGTGCAACACGATGGGAAAATGCACTAGAAAGTGTGAGGTAACGTTTGTTGGATGCAACATTACCAACTCCCCCTGCAAGCAAATCAGAATGAATGCGAAAGGAGTATTCTGGTTGACTTTGTGCAAAGTAATCTAGATGAATGCTCAATAAACAGGTAGCCTGGAAGCAAGCTTAGTCTAAGCTGTGTGCAAGCAAATCTGGAGGAATGCTCTTTAAACAAGGCTTTGGCCAAAGAGATTAAGGAGAGTGTTATGCCGTCTAAGAGACAAGGGCGCTTTCAGTCAAGAGCTTAATACTGCAAAGATATTGCAAATGGGAAATTTGCATTTCGTAAAACTTTTCAGATTTTCCCCTCAAATGGGTAGATTTGAAGCAATTGGGAGAATTTTGATGCCAGCAATGTCATGCAGACTCTACCAAAAAAAAAAAAAAAATAAAACTCTTGCACATATGAGCAGCAATAAACACATGTTTGAAACACTCAAAGTAGCATAGCTAGTAAATCTATGGGAATATGTGGCAAAAGTGTTAGCAGCTAAGCATACCTTTCCCGGTAGGTCAGTTGAGGTGAGAGTTTAAAGTGTCTGGACAGCTTGGGGCCCTGAATTAAAAGGAAGGACTGGGTTTTTCCAGTCTGCTGAATCAGACTGAAGCAGGACTTCAATGTGGTTATTCAGAGATGGAAGGCGCAAAAGGGGTAGTTAAAGCAATTGACCCTCCAGCTAGTCTGAAGAGCTCCATGGAAGGAAATTGCACAATGACCCTGCCTAAATTAAGGAGGATTTTTAAGAGTTTATAATCAAGAGAAGGCTTCCACAGAGCTGTATGTCAGCCTGTCTAACGCTTCTCAGGGAATTAAGAGACAATGCCCAAGATTTCTTGTTGCGGGCCACTGAACTGAGACAAAAGGTAGTGCTTGCCTCACAAGAGGGAGGCTTCACATTAAAATATGATCCTTGTTTGGTGAAGAACATGTTTCTTAATTCAGCTTATACTGGGCTACATTGTAACTTTGTTTGTATGCTGATGTTGTCCTACCTGCAGGAGGGTTCAATTTGCAGGCACTGCGGAGAGGTTCAGGATTGCTGCCAGCTGGTGGGAAAGAGACAGTGAAAAGGCTGACCAAAGTTGTTGAGGTGTTTTTTAGGACATTACCCCAGGAAATAAACTGCCACGGACCTCCAGAACGATTTAAGTACGTAACCAGAGGTACCACTGTATTCTATTCTTTGGTAGATAGATTTACAAAAAGAAAAGCAGACACCAATAAATAAATTTTAGAAAGGGACAAGATTAGACAGATGCATAAAGTTTTCTTTATTTTTTAAAGTCAAGGCATTTGACAAGGTGCCCCATGATATTCTTGTAAAGAAGCTGGTAAAATGCGGTCTTGACTATGCTACCACTCAGTGGATTTGTAACTGGCTGACTGACCGAACCCAAAGGGTGCTCATCAATGGTTCCTCTTCATCCTGGAGAAGAGTGACTAGTGGGGTGCCACAGGGTTCTTGTCTTGGGCCCGGTCTTATTCAACATCTTTATCAACGACTTGGATGATGGACTCAAGGGCATCCTGATCAAATTTGCAGATGACACCAAACTGGGAGGGGTGGCTAACACCCCAGAGGACAGGACCACACTTCAAAACGACCTTGACAGATTAGAGAACTGGGCCAAAACAAACAAGATGAATTTTAACAGGGAGAAATGTAAAGTATTGCACTTGGGCAAAAAAAATGAGAGGCACAAATACAAGATGGGTGACACCTGGCTTGAGAGCAGTACAAGTGAAAAGGATCTAGGAGTCTTGGTTGACCACAAACTTGACATGAGCCAACAGTGTGACGCGGCAGCTAAAAAAGCCAATGCAATTCTGGGCTGCATCAATAGGAGTATAGCATCTAGATCAAGGGAAGTAATAGTGCCACTGTATCCTGCTCTGGTCAGACCTCACCTGGAGTACTGTGTCCAGTTCTGGGCACCACAGTTCAAGAAGGACACTGACAAACTGGAACGTGTCCAGAGGAGGGCAACCAAAATGGTCAAAGGCCTGGAAACGATGCCTTATGAGGAACGGCTAAGGGAGCTGGGCATGTTTAGCCTGGAGAAGAGGAGGTTAAGGGGTGATATGATAGCCATGTTCAAATATATAAAAGGATGTCACATAGAGGAGGGAGAAAGGTTGTTTTCTGCTGCTCCAGAGAAGCGGACACGGAGCAATGGATCCAAACTACAAGAAAGAAGATTCCACCTAAACATTAGGAAGAACTTCCTGACAGTAAGAGCTGTTCGACAGTGGAATTTGCTGCCAAGGAGTGTGGTGGAGTCTCCTTCTTTGGAGGTCTTTAAGCAGAGGCTTGACAACCATATGTCAGGAGTACTCTGATGGTGTTTCCTGCTTGGCAGGGGGTTGGACTCGATGGCCCTTGTGGTCTCTTCCAACTCTATGATTCTATGATTCTATGATTCTAAGACTCCTTGCGCTCCACTCCATTCCCCCTTTCTTCCCACCCAGGAAGAAAGAGTCCTCCGCCTCCTTCCCAAAGCCTAGTTAGCTCTTGCCCAGGTTTTGGAAGGAGATGGGAGGGCTCTAGGACCGTGCCAGAGCCTCAGGCCTCCTTCCCAAAGCCTGGAGCCCTGCTGAGCTGGCTTTGGGAAGGCAGAAGAATGGTGGGCGTCACTCCTCTGTGCACCCCCCTACAACATGGTGGTGTGTGGAAGCACTCTTGAGGCCCACTTGGCATGAAAAGTTGGGCCGCCCTGATCTATAGTATGGTCAACCTGTATAAATCCATGTGTAAATGTGTAAATGAAGCCAAACATCACAAAACCTCCACGTGCCTCCAAAGACCTTTGTGCCGAGGAAAGCATGTGTGGGGTTTGCACTGGGACCCCTCAGATCTTGCACAGTGCCACTCAGAGACTGGGGATGTGTACAGCACTATTATAGGATCTTGTCTATTTTTTTTGGAAGGGGGGCAACAGGTTAGTTTAGACTGAAGCAAACAGCATAATTAAGTATAATTGCAAATTCACTGCAAATCCACATAATCACACATTTACGCCATAAATGCATAATTATGTAATTACCACTTGTAATTAGCCATTACTAAAATGACAATGGTGTCATAAAAGCCTAATTAAACTAAAAATTGTCCGTGGAATACAGAATAGGTAATGATTTCAAAAGTTTGCTATCTCACCTGATGTTATTACCTCTCTCTCCTCCTTTACCATGAACTATGAAAAGCACCGTCTCCTTATTAGGGAAAATTAAGCTGCAGATGTTGTATTTGAGAAATCCCTAATTCATAGACCAGAGAACTCCCCTCCTAAAATATCCCTTGCTCTGTGCCTTCAGAAATAGCTCAGCTAAACCATTCTCGCTTTCTTCCCACTCCTCCAACCCCAAAGAGCCTAATTTTTGTACAGTTCTCTTCATCCATGGGACATCTAAAGCAGTAGTTTTTAAATTAAGCTCTGGGAAAACTTGAAGTTATGGACAACCTTATTGTTTCTCCTCCTGCTGCTGTTTATATGGTGCTTTCAATGTACATGGTGCTTCCCAAAGACTGAGATGATGGCTCTCTGCCCTCAACGGCCCTACAATTTAGGAACTGACGCAAGGGAGGCATCACAGGAAAGAGAGGGAAAGGGAGGCAAGGGAAACAGGGAAACATATGCACTGTGTTGGCTGAGAAGAACATAAGAAGAGTCCTTCAGGATCAAGCCGTTGGCTTGTCTAGTCTAGCATCCTGTTCTCACTGGTGGACTTTGGGCTTTCAAATTTCAGTGGTGCCCTAGACAGCTCGGTGCCCACTTCAGGCAAACCAGCCCTGCTCCCCTAAATCCACCTCTGCTGTTGTCACAGTGGCCACCCAGATGCCTTTGGCAAAGCTTCAAGCAGGTAAAGGTAAAGGTAAAGGTAAAGCACCCCTGGACGGTTAAGTCCAGTCAAAGGTGCCTATGGGGTTGCAGCGCTCATCTCTCTTTCAGGCCGAGGGAGCCAGCGTTTGTCCACAGACAGCTTTCCCAGGTCATGTGGCCAGCATGACTAAACTGCTTCTGGTGCAACGGGACACTGTGATGGAAGCCAGAGCTCACAGAAATGCCATTTACCTTCCCACCGCAGTGGTACCTATTTATCTGCTTGCACTGGTGTGCTTTTGAACTGCTAGGTTGGCAGGAACTGGGACAGAGCAACAGGAGCTCACCCCCTCGTGGGGATTCGAACCTCCGACTTTCTGATCAGCAAGCCCAAGAGGCTCAGTGGTTTAGACCACAGCACCACACGCTCCCTCTTCAAGCACGACCTGAGCCCTAGAGCACTCTCCCCTCTTTTGGTTTCCAACAGCTGGAATTCAGAAGCATTTTGGCCTCAGACCACGCAGGTGCAACATAATAATCATGGCTAGTACTCATTGATCACCTTAATCCCCACCAACTTGTCTGACCCTCTTTCAAAGCCAGAGAAATTTAAAGCATCCTGTGGCAGTGAGTTCCATAGTCTTCACTGTGCACTGTGGGAAGAAGCGCTTTCTTTTATCTGTCCCGGATCTTCCAACAGTCAGCCTCATTGGATGCTCATGAGTTCTGGCCTTGTGAGAGAGGAAGAAAACTTTTTCTCCGTCCACTTTCATCATGCAATGCATTATTATTTTTAAATATTTCTATCATGACACCTCTTGCTCTCCTTTCCTCTAAAGTAAAAAGTCCCCAAGGCTGTAACCTTTCATCAAAGGGGGAGTGTTTGGTGTAATGTATGAACAAGTGTGTTGGTTTCCCCTATGTAGGTTATGTACACGCCAGCTTGGCTTGTAATATATTCTCCCATGCAGAGTGGATATTAAAATTGCATTCGTTTCTATTTGAATATTCAAATGGCTTTTAGCTAACAACCGCCCCCACAAAAAGGTCCAAAGGATTGCTGTATATATTGGCGATTGAGGCTTTTTGTATGAAAAACCAGTCCCCTTTCCTTACTGGCAAAGCAAGTGGAAGACACAGGGACAGAAAAACAGCTTAGGGATTAGCAGTTAATGGAATCAGCAAACAACCTAAAAGGTGTTTCTAAATTGTTGTTCTTCTTGGATCGGATTTTGTTACATACCAGGTTGTGCAAGTATAGGTGATTTGGAGACTTGCACAACAAACTCACTTCCCTAGAAGATTTAACTTTTTTGCAACAAGGCAAGGGGAAAGTGCAATGGAAAGTGTGGGATAGCTTGCTTTGATGCAACATCATCTAACACCCCAGCAAACAAATCATCTGGAAGTGCCCTAATAATCAAATATGGGGGTAAGAAGAGTCCCATGGAGCATCAAACAAACGTTAAAAGTTGTCAGACTAGCGTTGCTGTTAGTTAGGAGAAGGCATATTTGAAGAAATTTTCTTCAGTCTGTATTAAAAAAAGATAAATCCCCAGGAAATTGGCACGAAGTTTATCCGTGGTTGAGTTTGCAGTAATAAAATCAGCAAAGGAACAAGCTGGGGTAATTTATAGGCTGCAAGCCTCTGTAAAATTTACTAACTGCTGGTGTAAAATGTCACATTTTATGATGCATCCTGCCCAGCCTGAATATATAAGGGTGCTGTGATGGGAAAACAAAAGCAGTGGGCTGCTCTCTAAGTGGATGTGTTTGCAAAAGCACCCGCGCTGGGTGTTTTGTTTGAAGGGGCACTAAACAAGGATTCTGCTCAGCTTTGAGTATTGGGATGAAAACCAGCAGGCAACTTAAATGGTGACTGGATCCCAAACCAGCTCACCCTAACAAAGCAGCAGATCTGAATGCCTGTTGGTGGGGGTAAAATAATAATAATAATAATAATAATAATAATAATTTTTTATTTATACCCCGCCCATCTAGCTGAGTCTCCCCAGCCACTCTGGGCAGCTTCCAATCAAGTGTTAAAAACAATACAGCATCACACATTAAAAACTTCCCTAAACAGGGCTGCCTTCAGATGTCTTTTAAAGAGAAGATAGCTGCTTATTTCCTTCACATCTGAAGGGAGGGTGTTCCACAGGGCAGCCTCCACTACCAAGAAGGCCCTCTGTCTGATTCCCTTTAACCTCACTTCTCACAATGAGGGAACCATCAGAGGGCCCTCGGCGCTGGATCTCAGTGTCCGGGCTGAATGATGGGGGTGGAGACGCTTCTTCAGGTATACAGGACCGAGGCCGTTTAGGGCTTTAAAGGTCAGCACCAACACTTTGAATTGTGCCCGGAAACGTACTGGGAGCTAATGCAGACCTCTCAGGACTGGTGTTATGTGGTCCCGGCGGCCCAGCCACCAGTCTAGCTGCTGCATTCTGGATTAATTGAAGTTTCTGGGCCACCTTCAAAGGTAGCCCCACGTAGAGTGCATTGCAGTAGTCCAAGCGGGAGATAACAGGATCACAAGTGGGGAGAGTGTTCTTGGGCTCAGGTCCTGCATTCAAGTTCAGTATCATCTGGAGGGCTGCTGGTTTGGCCCCTTGGCAATAGCAGCATGTGTGGTGACGTGCAGCTGCCCTCTTGACACTTGTTTTGCTGCTTCACTCCTGGATTGGACTAGGGCAGGATGGTGGCAATACATGCACTTGGATTTACACTTGATGCATATGCATTTTTGTACACATTATTCAGCTGGGAAACTGCATTGCAAAATTTGGAGAAATGCAAATCTCGAAGTTCTGCTGTGTTTTGGTTCTCAAATTATTTTCGAAGCTGCAAGTTAGTCAGGTTCCCCTTTAAATGTGAGCACCCTTGCCCACCCTTTTTGTTGTTGTTGTTTAGCTGTTTAGTCGTTTAGTCGTGTCCAACTCTTCGTGACCCCATGGACCAGAGCACGCCAGGCACTCCTGTCTTCCACTGCCTCCCGCAGTTTGGTCAAACTCATGCTGGTAGCGTCGATAACACTGTCCAACCATCTCGTCCTCTGTCGTCCCCTTCTCCTTGTGCCCTCCATCTTTCCCAACATCAGGGTCTTTTCCAGGGAGTCTTCTCTTCTCATGAGGTGGCCAAAGTATTGGAGCCTCAGCTTCATGATCTGTCCTTCCAACATTAGCCTTGCAAGGACCTCAACATATCTGTCTTCAACATTAAGTAGACTGGGCTTCCATTTATTCTAAGAATCTGCTCTAGAAGGGGCACTGAACTGTAAGGTCCCAAAACTGTACTGCTGGTCTTTCTGCAAACAGAGCCCATTTCTCTATTGACTTATTTCTTTTTCTTTTGTTTAAATATATATAAGATAGATGAGTGATTTTCCACTGCTTCATTCATGAAAATGTTGAAGAGCCCTGAACATGACACCCTATGGAATACGACTTATTTCTTTCAGCCTGACCATCAACGCCAACATCATGCGATGATCTATCATGAATCTAGCCCAGCTGAGTTGTAAAACTTTATTTTCTTAATATCTACCCTGTCTGCTTTCAAATAAACATGTGTAGCTATTTTTGAGTGGCTGAGCCCACAGCTGAAGTGCATAAAATAGAACTATATAATCATTTTGTCAGGAGGAGAAGCAGCAAGTGTTGGGCAGGGGAGTGGAGGGGAAGAGGCATAGCTGAGCTCATAAAAATACGGTTGACATTTGTTGCTCGGCGCTGACAGACAGAGATAGGTGCTGGACACAATTTGAAAGTCAAGCAGGACATCTTAGGAGAGGCACCACGCTCCCCTCATCCATATTACTCCAGCAACATTCTTTAGAAATTTGTGTAACTACCATTATAAAAAGAAGAAGCTAGCCATAAATTTACTAGGCTCTGCATTTCACTGTCTTCTTGAGGATCAGAGAACAAAATTCATAGCTGCGACAGCATTAGTGGAGAAGGGAAAACAAACCGCACACAACTCCGTTGCCCATCTTCTGCTGGGTTATCAAGTCTGGGGCTGAAGGAGATTAAATGGAAAGGAGGGCATCTGCAAACAGAGGTTCCAATGTCGTTTTCAAAGCTTAAAAGCAGTTATGGTGAGGAAAATTGGTTTGTGGTTGCAGCAGGGACAGAGTTTTTTTTCTCTCTTTAAACCCATTTCCCCCCATGTTGTTTCCCAGGTCAAGTTGCCCCCCATTCAGCTGCTACTGTCCACCGGAGGGTAAATGGAAGGTGCTTGTATTGCAGCTGTCTTTCTCCCCAGAGGTGCTCATGTGGAATGATTTCAATTGCGGAAACGACACGGGAGGAACCCAAGCCTTGTTCCAGGTTAGACAATGTGTTCCTTTATGTCAGTATAATCTACTCCAGGGATGGGAACCTTAGTCCTGGAGGGATGACTGTGGCCCCCAAACTTTCCTATCCATCCCTTGGGCCTCTCTCAGGCCATGACTTCTCACAGGCCAGGCTTCTCATTGGTCCCAGTTTGTGGCCTTCTCAGGTGATGGTTGAAGGTGTCTTTGAAAATTGATTGTGACTCTTTCTTTGCTCTGATGGTAAGGTGAGGTGTGTGTGTTGCATGTGTGTAGAAACTACTGACTTTGGCATGGTTGTAATGCTGCCTAAGGGATGCGGGTGGTGCTGTGGGTTAAACCACAGAGCCTAGGACTTGCCGATCAGAAGGTTGGCTGTTCGAATCCCTGTGATGGGGTGAGCTCCCGTTGCTCGGTCCCTGCTCCTGCCAACCTAGCAGTTCAAAAACACGTCAAAGTGCAAGTAGATAAATAGGTACCGCTCCAGCGGGAAGGTAAACGGCGTTTCCGTGCGCTGCTCTGGTTCGCCAGAAGCGGCTTAGTCATGCTGGCCACATGACCTGGAAGCTGGACGCCGGCTCCCTCGGCCAATAAAGCGAGATGAGCGCCGCAACCCCAGAATCGGCCATGACTGGACCTAATGGTCAGGGGTCCCTTTACCTTTACCTTTAATGTTGCCTACCGTAGAAAAACATGGGTCACGCCTGAGACTCTGCCTTCTTTCGTCTCTGTCCCCACCCACTTTTTGCGTCTGGCTTTAGCTGCCACTGGCCTGCGGCCCTCAGGAAGTCACCCATGTAGGAATGTGGCCCTTTTACTGAAAAAGGTTCCCCATTACTGGTCCAATAAGATGGGCACCAACTCTCTGCAGCAGCTTCCCATCACCTGACAGAGTTGCCAACAAAATTCTCCCAAGTCAGACTTAGGTTGAGAAGAATTCCCAGCATCTCTCCCCCAGCCTCTGCCAGGCTCCCTGTTTCAAAAAGCCCTGGTTTGCCTCATCCCACCCACAGAACAGCAGCTCCTTTCTACTCCTTCCCTTCCCAAGCAGGCAATGGGGGGAGCAGCAGTGGCGACACATGAGGAGAGATAGGAATGTTGTCCTTCCCCCCTCTTCACCACTATGGTATACGAAGCCCAGGGATGCCTGGGAGGTGTAGTTCTCGCCCTACTGCAGTTGCACGAAGGAAAACAAACATACCTAGGATCTCCAGGCATTTTGTGCAATCTGGCCCTTGGCTTTGGGGCTGAAACCGACACCTTTGTACAAGATGCCTCTCCACAATTTCTTGCCCTTGTCCTTCCTGTGTGTGTGTGTTATTGCTTTCTTTAGTTACTGTGGTATGGTATTTGGCGGTTTTATATTTTAAACCACCCTGTGGATGAAGGATGGTATAGAAAGTTATTTACAGTGGTACCTCGGGATGCGAACTGGATCCATTCCGGATCCTCGTTCGCATCCTGAACAGAACGTAAGACGCGACAGCGTGTCTGTGTGGGTTGCGTTTCGCCACTTCTGCACATGCGCGTCACGTCATTTTGACTGTCTGCGCATGCGCAAGCAGCGAAACCTGGAAGTAACGCGCTCCGTTACTTCTGGGTTGCTGCGGAGCGCAACCCGAAAATAGTTATCCTGAAGCGTATTTATCCCGAGGTATGACTGTATTTAACAACAACAACAACGTTTTGAACTTGTGTGCAATGTGCTTCTGTCCCTTGATTGCTGTGCACAAAACCAACTGCAGCCTGTGCTTTAAGGCAGCACCAGTAAGTCTATATCCAATTAACGGATGACCTTGGTGGCGTTTGTGATGGGATACTTCTTTATTAAAAGAGATAGGCAAGTTCTTCTTGGATTAACTGGGAAAGCTCAGATCATTTTTGGAGCCAATCCGAGGGCTCAGAAAAACACTCTCACTCATCCCTCTACTTTGCTTCAATTACCCATCGAGTGGGAATAGTGGCAGCGCACAGGAAGAGAAGAAGAGGAGAAGACAGGAAGGCATGTCCCTTCCCTGATGCAATGTATGGAAGCACTCTGGGTGGGGGGGTACAAAGGCAAGAAAAAAACTCCTTCCATCTTGCCTTCATGCACCACTGCTGTGCTGACAATATTTTACAACTAAGGGGAAGTGGGGACATCAGAGGAGTCCTATAGAATCAGGCCAAGGTTTGTCTAGTCTAGTGCCCAAGCAGATACTTATGGAAAGCCCATGAGCAGGACTTGAGTACAACAGCACTCTCCCCCACTTGTGATTCCCAGAAACTGATATTCAGAGGCAGCATGTAGCCATCATGGATAGTAGCTACTGATAGCAGTATCCACCATGATTTTGGCTAATCATCTTTTAAAGCCAGCCAAGTTGGCCATCTCTATATATTGCATACTCAGGGACTGGGCCCCAGCAAAGAGGCTTTGGGTGAAGCTGAGGGCTGGTGGGGAAGGGCTTGTGCGAGGGAAGCCAGGAATTCTTCTCTGGCTTAGATTTTGAACTGAGCTGGAGAAGAACTTGGGGGCTTTAAAAGCTCACTTCCCAATTGAGATGAGCTCTTACAAGCTTCTGAAGCTCATATCCAAACCTGGCTCAGCGGAGCTTTGCTGACCTCTCTGTTTATTACCTGGCACATTGTTCTTCCTTGGAAAATCTCTGAGCAGCTTATATAGACCTCTGAGAACCAGCACAGCGGAAACCGCCTTTGCTTTAACAATGCCACAGCAGTGCAATGTGCATTTAGATCAGACTTCCTCAACCTGGTGCCCTCCAGATGTTTTGTACTAGAGCCCGAGTCAGCAGGATTAGGCTATTCTCTGACCCTGTTTTGCCGACAGCTTCGGAGAGTCAGCAAATACAGTAATATATAAAACGAAAGGTGCTGGTCTTGAACTTAAATCTGCCTGGAAGCAGCAATCCTTATTCCTGAGGAATGACTGTGGCAATTCATTACAGAGGCAAGCTGTCCTCTGCAGATGCTCAGAGGCATTTTCCTACCAGATAATGCCTACACAGCTCATGATTTCACATAGAAGATTATCACATTAAGTTCTGCTTGGGTGTGTGAGGAAGGAAAGAGTTTCATGATTGCGGCTCTCATCTTGAAATCTCCTGGCAGCGTCTACGTCTTTTTCAATGCCTGTCATCAAAGTACTGACCCACTCTGATCATACTTAGTTTGTGAAATCTGACCGAATCATAGGATGGCCGGAGGCCAATTTCCACAGCTGAAAAACCCAGCTTGGACTCCAAGGTCACCTTATAGGAAGCTTTGAAGGCCTTAAAAACATGGGGGGGGGGGAATCTATGTCAGTGTGAAAGAATAAGAAAGCTAAATTATACAAAACTCAGTCTGGGTATGTGTGAAGCATCACAAACAGAGCCTGTGGAAAGGATCCTTTTTGTGGAAAGGATCCTTTTTGATTAACTGCAAACCGAGAAAATTGCTGTTCTCCTGCACAATTAAAACCCACCCACCCCTCTTCTTTTTAAAGAGCCAGATCTAAATGGGTGTATTTTTATCACGGTGGGTTAAAAGTCGTGCGGCTTGGTTAGGAGATTAAGAACACTGAGATGCACCTCCACATTCTGAAAACATCCCCTAGCTTCAGAAACCAGTCGTGAGGGATTACACACCCTTAGGAAATTGGCCGTCTGCTCGCCGCAGAGAGATGTTATGAAAGCTGCTCTTTCCAGATAGAATCTATTCGAGGGTTTTTAAGGTTTCAGCCGAGGCTATGTTTTGGCGCAGTCAGCAGGAACAGAGGTTTCAATTACTGAACACCAAGTTTGTGCAGCAAGCAATATTCTGCCTTCTGGGGACGGCGCTTTGGATAACATCCCAGCCATCTATATATCTATATACACACCTTGACAAGGAAGTTGCCTGGCCAAAAGGGGCCATTTCTCTTGGTTTAATGTGCCATGTTTGTAAACAAGCCTGCTTTTCCATTCTCATATTTATTCATCCAGTCAACTGGGAAACATTCACGCCGTGCCTTTGAAGCACTATGGCACCCCTTGAGATGGACATTGCTTCCCCCTTCCCCAAGAATTTTGGGAGCTGTTGTTTATAAATGGAGCTGAGAGTTATTAGGAAGCCTCTACAGTTCCCAGAGTGGTTTAACAATCAATACCTCTTCCCAGGAAACTCTGGGAATTGCAGCTCTGGGAGCGCAGAGCCCCTCTAATTCCGATTGGGACCATGGCGCTGGAGAAAGGCGAGGCTAACCCTTTCCTCTGTGTCAGATTCCTGATTAAAGGTCCCCCCTGCAAATATTTAGTCTAAACAGGCAGGGGAAATGGCAGGTGTATGTGTTTTAATTGGGGAAGGTTTAAATCTCCTTCCACAGTACAGTCGTACCTTGGTTCTCGAACACCTTAGTACTTGTGTGTTTTGGCTCCCAAACACTGAAAACCCGGAAGTAAGTGTTCGGTTTTCGAATGTTTTTTGGAAGCCAAACGTCCGATGTGGCTTCCACTTGACTGCAGGAAGCTGCTGCAGCCAATCGGAAGCCGCACCTTGGTTTTTGAATGGTTTGGGGAGTCGAACGGACTCTGGGAACAGATTAAGTTCAAGAACCAAGGTTCCACTGCACCGTGATGCTGATCTGGGCTATGGGGAGCTGTCCATGGTTCTGATCCACCTAGCTTTGAAGGGGCTCTGGTAATTTCTACCACTTCCACTGTGAACCCTAAGCTGCAGAAGAAGACAGTGAGGAGAACCCTTAACCCTACTGGTACTAATCCAAATGGAAAGCTACAATGCATGAAAAGCTAAGAGGCTTGGGGTTTTCCACACAGGCCCTGATAGCTGTAAGTTATGAGAAAGCTAGAACAATAATCTGCCAACGAATTTGGGATATGGAACTGCAATGCCACATGAGTGAGATGAATAAACACCCAGCAATAAAAGATAATGTGAGAGGATTTACCCCAGCAAATTATTTGTCAAAATTACAAATACCCAAATACAGACGGTCATTTACCCTCGCTAGATTCAACGTGCTGCCATCTGCCTTATTGCAGGGCAGATTTGAGGGTAAATCATACATGGAATGAGTCTGCCCCTGTGGCTTGATGGAGGTAGAAACTGTCTCTCATGTCTTGTTACGCTTCCATTTCTACGGGGATATACACTCAGTATTTATCACTCTTGTTATACAAAAATCTCCAAATGGGTCTGAACTTTAATGTCTAAAACTCCTGGTAGAGGACAAGGATCTAGAGATTATGCTAAGCGTGGCCAAATTCTGTGCGGCTGCCATAAAACTTAGGGAACAAGCTGTACTACCAAAATGATTAAGGTTTTAAATGATAATTTTAGGTTATATTTTAGTGACCAAGATTTAATTTTTTTTTAACTGCCGCTATATCTGAATTGCTTCTCTTATACCCAATTGCAATTCAATGTATCCCTGTTGTGTTTTATGATTTTCCTCATATTGTAAGTGACCCGAAACTGGTCTGTGACCATAATAATAAAATTCTGAAGAGGCAGACCTGGTTCTTCAGCAGCTTCCTAACCATGTCACCTGTTCTAGATTCAGGTAGGTAGCTGTGTATGTAAAGAAGTGTGCATGCACACGAAAGCTTATACCAAGAACAAACTTAGTTGGTCTCTAAGGAGCTACTAGACATTTTATATATATATTTTATATATTTCGACTCATGTCATCTGTGTTTCCCTCCTGCTCTTTTGGACTACAACCCAAAAGAGCCAGTGTGGTGTAGTGGTTAAGAGCGGTAGTCTCGTGATCTGGGGAACCGGGTTCGCGTCTCCGCTCCTCCACATGCAGCTGCTGGGTGATCTTGGGCCAGTCACACTTCTCTGAAGTCTCTCAGCCCCACTCACCTCACAGAGTGTTTGTTGTGGGGGAGGAAGGGAAAGGAGAATGTTAGCCGCTTTGAGACTCCTTAAAGGGAGTGAAAGGCGGGATATCAAATCCAAAACTCTTCTTCTCTTCTCTTCTACAACCCCCATCAGCCCAATCCAACATGTCCAAAAGTCAGGGGTTATGAGGGAGTCATAGTCCACCACACTGGGAGGGCACTACTTTGGCCAACTCTGGCCTATATGGTTATCGGACTGGGAAGGGAGATGAAAGTGAAAATTTCACTTTAGCTCCCCCAATGCAAGAGGCATATTTCACTTTATGGTGAAGATCTCTGAAGGTTGCTGCTAGCACATTTGAGGCTATTGGGAAGAGAAAGAGATGCTTTGGGAACCATGAATTTCTGATGTCCACACAGCAAGCTTCGTTGGTGGAAGAGATGACAGCCGTGTGGCGCACAGAAAGAGTTATTGCAGTTCGCTAGAGGTGTGAGCAGATTACATATGGGCTGTAAGCAGGGAGACTGTGAAAAGGGCACAGAATCTTTCACCAGCTCTCCTCTGGAGTGTTGCTGCGGTGAGCCAAACAGCACAGTGGGAACAGAGGTTGAGAAATCCTTTTGAAAGTGGCCTCCTTCTGGTCCGAACTACCGGAGTGAAAGGAAACATTTCCTTGGCTTGCATGTGAGCAATTTGCTGCAGTTCACAGAGAATCCCAAGTTACAGAAAAATACATCCATGGCAGCATTGGTCCATAGATTCTGGTTTACCTGTCCCCACCAATATTTTTTTTAAAAAAAAGGTAGGTGTGGCGATCACACAGGGTCCTCGGACGTTTGACGGTCTATTGATCCCTGTGCCACCACTATGGTCACTTCCCTGCGGTGACTTTAAAGAGAAATGGGAACCTTTTACAAAGTACCTAAAGACGCAACAAAGTGAATTGGACTCCTTGGCAGGCTTTGAATAAACACTCACAATTTTTTTATTGATAATAATTAGTTAGATAATATAAAGACTTATACAATTCCGTAACATGCAGAGAATGGCATTTGTGGAGAAACCAGAGATTGGAATTGAGGGAAGTCGGGGGGGGAGGGTTGTTTATGGGGGGGAGGGGGGGAAATGAGGAAAAAAATTAAGGATGATATGTTTTAAGATAATATGTTTTGTTGAATTACCTAATAATTTTTTAAAAGAAAAAGAAAAAAAAAGAAAAGGAACCATTAATGGGTTCGCTTTGAGTATGTTTTATAGGAAGTGATTCATAAATGGAAATGAAGAAATTAGTTGGGGGATGGATTTTAAACTGTGCTTCCCGAGTCCCTGTAAGGTCACCCCGAGTCCCGTCCCTCACTTCTCCCGAGCCTTCCTCATCCTCAGAGTGGAGAGAGATAATCCATCCGAGTGATTTCCATCCCTTGGGTTTGGAACAAGACAGGCGAGCGCTTTCTTCTGCCCCTCGTTCTGGAAAATGTGGGCTGAACTTGTAGCCTTCATCCCCACCTAACGAGATAAATGACAAACGTAACGCAAAATGGAAATAATTGAACCCATTCCGCTGGAAGGTGCGCCGCTTTAAGAAACTGCAAAACTGTCAGATAAAAGTGCATAGCAAATACCTTACAAGAGTGCTGAAGTCCCTGTCTCTCCCGCCCCCTACTTTTGTCCCAGCTCTAATGTGTTTTGCTCATTCTGTATTTATCCCCCTTGCCCCTCAATAATAGCAACGGAGCCCCCACTGCTCATATAATGAGGCTCCTTCCTTGCTCGCTCAAGTGGATGTGTAGGGAAAAAAATCAAACATTGAGTGTGTGTGTTCGCGTGAAGG
Source organism: Podarcis filfolensis (assembly GCF_964270895.1). Taxonomy (NCBI): domain Eukaryota; kingdom Metazoa; phylum Chordata; class Lepidosauria; order Squamata; family Lacertidae; genus Podarcis; species Podarcis filfolensis. Next base: position 107,298,706 of record NC_139606.1, read on the forward strand.
AGAAAATAAAAGGTACGGTCCTTTTGTAGCCAGACAGGGAGGGCAAGAGAGTGTCATGATGATGCAATTTGCACTTCTTAAAATCTTTAAGAAGTCTTTCAGACTCGGGAAATCTTCCAGCCCCCTTAGGAGAGTCATTTTTCTTGCTGTCAGGATGAAAATGCCAGGATTAGCAAGCACGAGCCATTCAGGATGATCTGTCTCATCGCAGGGCCAGTGAACACCATTCCCCATTGCCTACTGGTTGCTCTTTAATTTCTGCCTATGGCGGCTCCCTGTAGCTTCGGATAAAGAATGCCCTTTCTTTCCCGCTTGCTTGCCACAAGCAGGGTCTGGGTCTCCATCCCTCTTCCCCACGACTGCAAATCCAATGAAGCTGAATATTGGGAAACTCAGGGCAAACAGTGCAGAGCTAAAACACTGGACATTGGCTTGTGAATTTGATTAGAGAGCAGGCTTTACCTGTTGCAATTGCATGCACAGTGATATTAGTAGACCAAAAAAAATAAAGTTGTTTATTATAGGGAGTACACAACTTGCAAGTTTCTAGTTCTAACTAACTAATCCAGAGAGGACGAAAGGCAGCCATGCTTGCTCCTTTGTTTGCAGAGGATAACTCCAAGGTGACCATCTTTCTTTTTATTTAATTAATTTAGCACCCTTATTTTTTATTTATTTAAAATGCAGTAAAATAGCTACATGCAAATGCAATAGAACAGAAAATACAGCACAAAGCAACATATAGTGTAATAATAGCAGTTCCAAAGCAGCTAAAAAAACAACACCCCAGCCACAGTGCACTGATTAAAGCATGAGAAAACAAAATAGTTTTATAACCAGCTGCCTATATTATATGAAGCAGGTGCCAGGCAAATGTCATTTTATATGACCATCTTGAGATCTGAGAGAGAAGTCGGAGGAGGAGGTTGTGAACAGGATGAACTTTAAAGGGTAGGGAGGTCCGCACAGATGTCAAAGGCACAGGGGCAGCAGTCTGGGAATCTGGAGGTCCTTATCTGCTTCAACCCCCTGTGCAAACCTTTCTGCAAGCTGAGTTGCACCCAATTTTCCATAAACTAAGGAATTTTCTCCCGCGAGAGGCAGAGGTGACCCCCAATGTTGGTAGCTTTAAGAGAGGATTAGACAAATTCGCGGAGAAGGCTATCAATGGCAATCAACCCTAGTGGCTATGTTCTGCTTCTACTGTCAGAGGTAGTATGCCTTTGAATGCCAGCTGCTGGGAATGACAATTGGGTAGACCTAACATTCCCCTTTAGCACTGAGTGGTTATTCTTCATGGGTGTAGCTAGGGAGCAGGGAGGGGCATCCAAATCAAGTAAACAAATAAAAATACTTAACTAAAAGTAGAAATTGTAGAAGGATTTTGACAGATTTTCCTGAGTCAGAAGAAAGTAATTTAAAACAACTGTTGTTTGGACATGTAAAAAGGTAAAGAGTATTGGGAAATAATCCATAATGAACTGAAAAAAATGTTTAAAAGCACTTTTCAAAAAAAGAAAGAAAAACAGAGTCCTTTGTATTGGGGATACTTCAGACAGAAATGCCCAGGTGTCAAAAAAGTTATTTATGTATGCCACTACTGCGGCCCATGTTTTGTTAGCCCCAAAATGGAAAACGAGGGAGGTCTCAACTAAAGAAGAATGGCAACTTAAACTGATGGAATATGCACAGCTTGCGGACCTAACATATAGAATAAGAGAACAAGAAGAACATGCGTTTAGAGAAAATTGGAAAATGTCTATTGAATGTATGGTGGGGGGGGGGAATTGTGTACACTTGAAAACGTTGGCAGCATTAAGATAAATTCAACAGTGTAAATAAGTTTTGATGGATGTAAGAATGGAATACTGAATGGTTTAGTTCATATAAAATATGCAGGGATTTATGATATGTAAAATGAACCGTGGAAAGAGAAGAAGGGAAGCCATTGATATTTTAAGGATGTTTAAATGAATATTCAAAAATGTAAAACAGAAAATTTAATAAAAACTATAGGAAAAAAAGAAGTCTACATTTTTGCCTTCGGTTCTTGAGCCTTCCAACTCACCAGTGTTCACTCTGTTGGGAGAAAGGGTTCTCTAATGCTTATGGAAAATCTATTCATCTCTGCCAGAATTTCAGAATGCCTCAATCAGACCCGGGAACATTATAAGTGCAGTGAGGACTGCGAGGCACCCAAGGGCCGTACATAAAAGAAAGGATAATAATTGATATTAGTGCTTCCCAAACTGAGATGCAGCTTCCAGGGTTTGATGGGGCATGCTGCGGTAGGGCTGGCCTGTCAGGTCACATTAAGCTACAGAAGAAACCCAGAGGTCCGACGTACAAGACTCTGAGCCATTTGGCAGTAGAGTGGAAGGCAATAGCTGACCATCACTTTGTATTTCACACCGGCCAGTCACGGAGATCTCATGTGACAGCTTGATGTGCCTGGCAATTTGCTCTGATAGATGCTTATATTCTCAGGATGGATGTCCACCCCTTTTGTGCCGGCCATTCTGCGTCAGATACTGTGTTGCTCTTTGCAATGCTATATTATTGCCACAACACTCTCCAGATGAGTAGCTTTCAAGGGGAAGCAACTCTGGCTAGGTTACAAATTCCATTCAGTTCATTCACATTTAAAAGCATATCTACTCAATTCACACTTTCCACAACAAGACACAAACCAAAACCCAGCCATCCTTTGGAACTCACACTTCTCCAGATTTTTCGTTGCAGTTCTGCAGCCAAGTAACATGTACAGAAATGCATATACTGGGGTAAAGCGTGCATAGAAATGCATATAATGGTAAAAATAGCATACAAAATGCATTATAATAGGCAAAATGTCTTTGCAAAACACCTGTGACCCTCCAGATGTTGCTAAACTACAACTCCCATCATCCCTGATTATTGGCCATGATGACTGATGCTGATGGGAGTTGGAGTCAGGTTCTCTTTAAGTCAGTCCTTGAGACCCGATGCCTTTGTTTTGTTTTTTCCTTCACCTACAGTAGTGTCTTCTGATGCAGGAATGATATACCTGCAACACTCACAAACTGTACTTGTGCAGGGAGTTGCATTTTAAAGACCTTATCCGCATTAGATTGATGAGCTTTCCGAATGCAATTTTTAAAAAATTGAGCGACAAATAAGATATGTGCCCTAAACCAGCTAAACAAGCCCCCCCAGGAAAAGACTTCAGCTGAAGGCAAGACATTGTTTCTTGTTCCAGTAAGCACTTTGCACCTAATCACAAAGATAATGTCTTTTTCTGTTCGAGGGGGGTCGATTTCCCCTCCAACACAGCAGGCGTGTAAAAAGATGTTATCGCTGAAGCAGCACAGGCGCTGCTGCCTAGGAAGCATTTCAAAGGGCAGCTTCATCTCACAAGTTTTGTTTTTTTTAAAAAATTCTGCAGTTTAAAAACTCTCATGGGGAGCCTGCATGGAACTGTTCCTAGAAAATGAAGATGTCGGTTTAAAATATGGGGTTTTGTAGGAGACGGCTGCGGATGGAGACATTTGCAAGTCTTTCCACCAGCAGCTCTGCGAAATCCAGCATTTGAGTTTGGTAAATGTTTTTGCCCTTCTGGTTTAAAACGAGCAGCTACTCTCCCACTAGAGCCCTATTCATCTGTTCTGAATATGGGTGGGATTGATGCTTGGAGGGTGGAATCAGGTTTGTGCTTGCAGTCAGAAGGTGCAATCCTGATTCCACCTCCCATGTTATCTCAACTGTGAATATGTGAATTGGGCACTAGAGGGAGAATTGTCCCCATCAGCTCCATACGCATAATAATAATAATAATAATAATAATAATAATAATAATAATTATTTATTTTTACCCTGCCCATCTGGCTGGGTTTCCCCAGCCACTCTGGGCGGCTTCCAACAAAAGATTAAAAATGCATTATTATTTTGTATATAATTTTTTATTTTCAATTTTGTATATAATTTTTTATTAATTTATTGTACATAATTTTTTTAAACTTTTCTGCTTTAAAATTTCAAATACGCATTTTACATCCTTAAGATATCAGTGACTTCCCTTCTCTTCTTCTCTTCCCATGGTTCATTTTACATATCATAAATTCCTGCATATTTTACAGAAACTATACCATTCCATATTCCATTATTGCATCCATCAAAACTTACTTGCCCTGTTGAATTTATCTTAATGCTGCCAGTGTTTTGAGCTGTACACAATTATTTCCCATATATTCAATAATGTTCTTCTTGTTCTCTTACCTTATATGTTAAGTCTGCAAGTTGTGCATATTCTGTCAACTTAAGTTGCCATTCTTCTTTGGCTGGGACCTCTCTCATTTTCCATTTTTTGGGCTAACAAAACACAGGCGCAGTTGTTGCATACATAAATAACCTTTTCTGACACCTGGGGATTTCAGTCTGAATTATCCCCAACAGAAAAGACTGGGGTTTTTTTTTGGATCTTCTCGATTTTGCACCCCCTCAGCCCAGTGCCGGGGATTCTGTCCTTGCCACCCTAAATCTGGTGCTGCCAAGATTCAACCACTTGGGAAACAGGAAGCTGCATGATTTAGGCCTTTGGCCTGATCCAGCCCGGTTGCTTTTGTGTCCTTAGAAGTCGTTCCCATTTCAATCACTCAGATTTACCCCTGTGTAAACGATTTTTTGCGGCTTTCATCTTTCCCCCAGTTAATTTCTGTAAGTCAAATGAGAATAAATTCAGACATGAAATACTTTATTACAATAACCGCAATAATGTGAATTTTTCAACTCAGTTTTTGATCTGCCATAATTAATAAGCAGACTCCACAGTCAGCCAGAGCTTTAACATAAGAACTTAAGAAGTTCTTAAGTTCAGGCCCAAGGCCCATCTTGTCCAGCAGCCTGTTCTCACAGCGGCCAACCAAATGCCTATGGAAAAGACACAATCAAGACCTGAGCGCAACAGCTCTCTCCCCTCTTGCAGTTTCCAGGAGCTGGTATTCAGGGCCTTGCAGAGCCAGGCAGAGGCCCGGGCCAGGTAGATAATGTGCCCCACCTTTTTACCCTGGGGATAACTGAAGTCTTCTAAATAAGTAAGTATAGAAGGGAACGACAGAGGACGAGATGGTTGGACAGTGTTCTCAAAGCTACCAGCATGAGTTTGACCAAACTGCGGGAGGCAGTGGAAGACAGGAGTGCCTGGCGTGCTCTGGTCCATGGGGTCACGAAGAGTCGGACACGACTAAATGACTAAACAACAAATAAATAATTTTCACAAAAGTTATGCTGACAAATACTTTTATTTCAAGGCTTGAACCGTATCTGCATATAAAGACAAAATGGGAAATATAGATATACAATAGTGCTTTTTAAAAACACACCGGGGAAAGGATTATTTTAAGTATTTACATTTAAAAATGCTTTCCTAGCTTTTTTTTCCTGCAAATTCCTGCATTATGCAGGAAAAATCAAGCAACTTTGCCTTATCGTGGTTATGTTTATCATTGCTAAACCATTTAGGCGTTCTTGAGCCATTGTTGATCGAAAGAAAGACATAATTCGTTTGAAACTTATTGAAACTTCTCTCATTGGAGGCCACTGTGCATCCCCTGCGATTGTGAATATGCTGACTGAGGCCCCCTTTGGAATTGGAGGCCCGGGCCAAGTGGCCCATATGCCCCCCCCCCCCCCCGTCTGGGCCTGCTGGTATTCAGAAGCATATTGCCTCTGGCAGTGAAGATGGAACATAGTACCAGGGAGGGTAGCTACATGTCAGGCGCTGGGCAGTGGAGGAATGGTGGAGACTCCCTCCCCAGCCTGACCCTTCCAGAGATGAAGAAGTCAGTTCCAAATTACAACAGGGGTTTGAGGGAGGTCACAGCTGAGAGGACGATGAGGGGAGAAGTTGGGAAATAATGGGAGAGGAGAAGGAGGTAGAGCCAGAGCAGCTGGCAGACAATGTTATCACTAGAAAGCATTCCAGACCCACCATCTCCCAGAACCCAGCAAGCTTTAAAAGTAGGAGAGCAAAGGGCTCAGAAGCAAAGGGCCCTCAGTGCCACCCATAGAAGGGATGATGAATGAGGAAGTGGGAAAGAAGGGAGATTTAATCGGGACAACGCCATTATTCCAAGATGCTGCATTCCCAAGCCTCTCTCTGTAAATATTGAATATAAAGTAGATGGTAAGGACTTTTCCTTGCTTTATCCATTCCTGGCAACCTGCCCGTGGGGGTTGGTTCCTCTGCAGCCTGACACTACAGCTAGTAGCAATTTCTGCATTTTGCTTGCCCTCTCTTACTCGCACAGAGCGAATTTTTCAATTTCAGTCTTGCTACAGGTGCTTTAGAACATAAGTAGGAAAACTAAGGCCTAGGGGCCAGATCCAGCCCAATCGCCTTCTAAATCTGGCCCGCAGACGGTCTGGGAATCAGCGTGTTTTTATATGAGTAGAATGTGTGCTTTTATTTAAAATGCATCTCTGGGTTATTTGTGGAGCATAGGAATTTGTTCATTCCCCCCCCTCCAAAAAAAATAGTCCGGCCTCCCACAAGGTCTGAGGGACAGTGGACTGGCCCCCTGCTGAAAAAGTTTGCTGACCCCTGCTTTAGAACAATGGCATCTGCTAGCATCTGATATTTAGCTGCTGCTAGGAAATTCTAGATTAATAGAATTGACATAGCTCAGAGTATCACTTCAACAGCCAAATGAAACACCGAAAGGATTAGACAGGATATGGCGAGATGTAATTACACAGATTTCATGGAGCAGATGGTTAAAATTAACTTCACAGTGACCATGGCTCCATCATCTCATTGCATTTTTATATATTTTGTTTAGTTCATGGATTTAAGGACTGACAATGAAGTGTTTCACAGTGATTTTCCCATTTGATTAATACACGATGCAGCTCTCTCTCTTTTGAAATATTTTTTTCACTATTTATACTGTGTATGACAGCCCCTCCAGTGGAGTTATTTCAGTGAGATCATTTAAGTCATTAAAAAGATGTGGTTTCACCCACCTACCCACCTCAAGAATCATGGAATCAATGAACCACAGGGTTGAAGGGAGGTCTTGAAGTCAATCCCTGGTGGAAGTCTAGAGTGGGGGGCATCTTAAAGGGAACCAGGCAGAGGGCCTTCTCGGTTGTGGCACCCACCCTGTGGAACGCCCTCCCACCAGATGTCAAAGAGAAAAAGAACTACCAAACTTTTAGAAGACATCTAAAGGCAGCCCTGTTTAGGGAAACTTTTAATGTTTAATAGGTTACTGTATTTTAGTGTTTGTTGGAAGCCACCCAGAGTGGCTGGGGAAACCCAGCCAGATGGGTGGGGTATAAATAATAAATTATTATTATTAACATTATTATTATTATCTTCAAGAGATGGCTGCCCAGTTTCTCCTTCATGACCTCTAGCAAGGGAGAAACCACCTCTAAGTAGTTGGTTCTGTTCTCAAGCTGTTCATAGTGACAAGACGTGTCTCCTCATGTTCAACTGCAAAGGGTTGGGAATAGTTTCTCCTAACTACTCTCAGTGGGATGTGGGTGGTGCTGTGGGTTAAACCACAGAGCCTAGGGCTTGCCGATCAGAAGGTCGGTGGTTCGAATCCCCGCGTTGCTCTGTCCCTGCTCCTGCCAACCTAGCAGTTCGAAAGCACGTCAAAGTGCAAGTAGATAAATAGGTACCGCTCCGGCGGGAAGGTAAATGGCGTTTCCGTGCGCTGCTCTGGTTCACCAGAAGTGGCTTAGTCATGCTGGCCACATGACCCGGAAGCTGTCCGCCGGCTCCCTCGGCCAATAAAGTGAGATGAGCGCCGCAACCCCAGAGTCGGCCACGACTGGACCTAATGGTCAGGGTTCCCTTTACCTCTAACTACTCTCAGCACCCTTAACAAACTTCAGTTCCCAGGATGCTTTGGGGAAAGTCATGACTGTTTAAAGTGACCTGATGCTGCTTTGTATCCATAGTGCAGATGGGGCCAATCATTCCCATCCGTGAAAGGCTCCTGTCTCTGAACACTCCAATGAATGGGTCTTGGAGAGGATCTGATGCCGCAACGTCGTCAAAGTTAAGCTGCTGTTGGCCTGGATCGATGTGTCGCGTTTATGTTCTCTCTGTGCCGATGGAAGACCTTTTTATTTCCAAGAATATACAGGCTGAGCCGACGTTGCTGGAGGGGCTTTATTGGCTATAGCTGCGGCTGCCCTTCCCAGATTGAATTAGGCTGGCTTTTATTGCGATTGCATTCGGATCTTTACGGTGTGGTACTTTGATTATGTTTTTATGAACCCACCTCAAGCACTTTGAGAGGCAGGGTAGTAGAAATTAGATCAATTAATCAGCGCCTGGATTGGAGACCACAGAAGCTGCCGCCCCTTCTGCCCTGCACACAATGTAGGCCTCTCTGACTGTTCTTAAAAATAAGTGGACTATAGCGGGGCAAATTTGCACAAGCCTGGAGGTCCTCAGTTTTTTCCAGACCCGGTATCTCCCACTAACTTCAACTTGCACCATAGGACCCACTTTTACAAAGCGAGCCTGTGCATGTCTTCTCAGGTGTAGCAGTTGCATGGAGGTGATTGTGACGTTAACATATGAGAGAGTGCTGGAGGTGAAATAGTTAAACCGGTTGCCCAGTCAGGACCCAGGGGGGTGGAGTCAGTGGGACTATAAAACCAGCTCTGGGAGGGGCGAAGGGAGGGGTTCGTTGGGAGTTGGGTGGTTGGTTGGAGTGGGAGTAAATTGGGATAGAGTTTGTGGGTAGGTTGAGTTAGTGTAGTGAAATAGGCTGAGTCAGGAACAGTTAGGGGATAGGCAGACAAGTAAATATCTGAGAGGTGGTTTAGTGAGTAAGAGCAGGTAGCGGAAGTTATAGGTCTGGATAGGCACCCCATGAATGTAATTGGCTGGTACCATTTATGAAACCACACGCTTGTTAAACTGCAATAAATAAACAGAAGTTTATGTTCCAATTTAACCCTGACTGGACTCAGTATTGTCCCAGGTAGGGTCTGGGTGGTAGCAGCGAGAAATAAAGTGGTGGCACAGGGATCAATAGACGGTGAAACGTCCGGGGACCCTGTGTGATCGCCACAGTGATGAACATCCCTTCAATTCCTTTCTACAAGTCCTTTATAATGTAGCCTTATTAGACTTTACTGACCGGTGGGGTCTGCGTTGCTCCCGGGAGGGAGAAAGGAAGTCAAATGACACCGAGGTTGATTCAGAGAAAGAGTTTATTCTGCTCTCCGGATAGCAGAAGGCACTTGCGTGGTCAGTTCACAGCAAGTCCAAAGAAATGAGAGATTCCATGCAGTATATATACCCTCCAGGCACCCTCTCCCCCCTTCCCCAGGAATCCAGCCACGTAAGCTTATACACGTAAGTTGACATCACAGATGTTCCTGCTCCTGTACTCTTAACCATAAAACCATAAAAGGGTGTTTCTGTACTCTTGACCATAAAAGGGTGTCCTTTTCCTGTATTCATTATCTTGGGGTAAGAAGGTCACCAACTCTAAGAGTACTCCTGGCGCCGTTCCCGGGGGGCTGACAAGCTCTGTGCGTCATTGTGGTCAGGATGTAAGATAAGACCCAGATGTGTCATCCCCTGCTCCACTTTGGAACTGGCAAGGCCATTCATTAGGGATTACGGACTGATAAACGAGAGAGCTTTGTTTATACAGCTGTGTTCTTGTTATGCATTTGCTCAAATGCTCAAGTTAATGGTTTTTAGCTAATGCACCCTTGGAGAAGGAAAAATGAGGATTTTGGGGCCCATTTCAGACTGCCTGCACAGTCAGATTTTAGAGTTTGGAAACTCATTCCTCCAATAAAGACATGGAACAACAACAGGCCCAGGACAGAACCCCACTTGTCGCTTTCCCCCAGGATGATGAGGAACCGTTAGAGAGCCCCTTTAGGCTTGGTCAGTTAACCAGCTGCAAATCCACCTAACAGTTACCTTGTTCAACTCACATTTTACCAGCTTCTTTGAGAGAATACCATGAGGGACTTTGTCAAAAACCTTACTGAAATCAAGATACACTATGTCCACAGCATTCCCCCGATCCACCAAGCTTCTGATTCTACTGAAAAAAAATCATCTGGCAAGACTTGTTTTTGAGAAACCCATGTTGAGTCTTGGGAATCACAGCATCCTTTTCCAAATGTTTAATTAACTGTTCAAGGACCTTTCCTGCTATCAACACCAAGCTGAAGAAGGGCAGAGCCAAAAGATAGCTCTGTCATCAACATGGATATACTCTACATCTTACCGGTGTCAGGAATTATCGCCTTAATGGCGTATTATTCAGAATTGGCTGGAATTACCCATGTGACTGACTGAGGAAGCATTGCTCTATTTTTCACTAAGCATTGCTTGTCCTCCCTGACATCATCTCTTAACCAAATCTGATAGTGTTGTGTGGCACCACTCAATTCATTATGTGATCCCTGATTGTTAGAGATCGCTTCCACAACTAATCTAGGAAGATCTAGTACACGGGTAACCAACGTAATGCCTTCCAGTTGTTGTGGACTACAACTCCCATTGCCCCTGACAATTGGCCATATGACTAATGCTGATGGGAACTGTAGTCCAGAACACTTGGAGGTCACCATAATGGCCACCTTTGTCTAGAAGCATAATAATAATAATAATAATAATAATAATAATAATAAGAAGAAGAAGTAGTAAAAAATTTAACAATAATTTATTATTTATACCCTGCCCATCTGGCTGGGTTTCCACAGCCACTCTGGGGAGCAGCCACTAGGGGAAACAAAGGCAGGAAAAAGGAATAGAAAAAATAAATCGAAATATTTTCACCATTAAGGTGTTTCTGGGGAAGTATTTGTTTTCTCCTTAAAAGCAAGATTTTGCAACCCCTCTAAAAATCAAAACAAACAATGAATCAGGAGAATATTCAGTGCAGTACCAGCCAGGATCTCTGCTTTCTCCTATGAGAAAGAAACCATGAGGATCGTTCCCTGTTACCTCATTCTGTTTCTAAAACATGGCATGCTCTGTCTGTGCTTTGTCTATGGCTATTTCTTTTTATAAATAGGCTCGTAAGTGTCAGGGGCACAGCAGGAGCTACAGTGCGGAGTGCCGTATGACTCAGTGGGTTTTTTCCTCCTTGGCTCCAATTTCCGATGGAGAGTGTTCGCTGTCGAGGCGACAACTCTGCTCATCATCTCGGTGTTGTTTCTCCCTCAAGAGAGGGAGTTAGCAAAGTTGCAACAATAATGCGTCCCCGGGGTGGGGAGATCCTGCATCGGAGATCAGCTCAGTCACTACAGCTCTTCCTGTGGATTCGGTGAGAGCGTTGCCTCAGGAAAGAGGCCTGTACCAGCAAAACAGCCGGTGTTATTTATGCTGGCAGCAGGTTCACGCCAACAGCTTCCCATGAGTAACAGGGGGCATTCTGAGGAGAGATGAAGAGCCCCTTTTTACATGAGAAGGTGCTGAATTTATACACACTAGAACTAAGGCCACATCCACACAATGTATTTAAAGCATACAGTCACGGCTTCCCCTGAAGAATTCTGGGAGCTGTATCTGGTTAAAGATCCCGAGGGTAGTTAAGACAAAATAGAAAAAAATCCTTCCAGTAGCACCTTAGAGACCAGCTAAGTTTGTTATTGGTATGAGCTTTCGTGTGCATGCACACTTCTTCAGATATGCTTTCGTGTGCATACACACTTCTTCAGATACGTAAGGTGCTACTGGAAGTAATTTTTTAATTTTGTTTCGACTACGGCAGACCAACATGGCTACCTACCTGAGAGTAGTTAAGCGCAATGATTCTCTGGGGAGTTCCCTGGGGAGAGGGATTAGTTGCTAAGCTACTCTTGAGTATTGAGACTTTGTGAAAGAACAAGGGGTCTCCCAGGGGTGGCCCATCTCATTTCACTGCCTGAGGTGAAATGGGAAGGTGCCGCCCCAACCCAACAAAGCCTCACTTACTGGAGTCGTGTGGCGACGGCTTCCAGCGAGATCTCATGCGATCTTGAGATCTCACAGAACTCTAGCAAGATCTCTCTGGAAGGCGTAGCATGACCCCAGTGGCAGTGGCGGGCAGGGCACGAGTAGTGACGGTGCCTGAGGCAGCTGCTTCAGTCTACCTCATAGGCGTGCCCTAGGGTCTCCTAATGATGTTGCAGTCAATTGTAAATGGGAATGAGCAAAGTCCAAAGCACGTCCAAAGTCCGTTTCTGGGGCCTAAGTTTATTTCCTGGGGCAAAATCCTAAAAAAACCTCAACAACTTTAATCCTAAAAAAAGCTCAATAACTTCAATCTTAAAAGAAGCTCAACAACTTTGGGGTAAAATCATAAATAAAGCTCAACAACTTCAATCCTAAAAATGGTCAACGACTTTGGTCGGCTCTTTGGTCGGCCCCCACGGCCCTTCACCTCATGAAATCTGGCCCTCTTTGAAAAAAGTTTGGACACCACTGCAGACTCAACCGGGATGCAGATCAATGTCCAAGTATGTCTCTCCACATGAGACCGTTGTTTGGGCTCCAGTATTTTATTTTATTATTTATCAATTTATTGAATTTATATACCACCCTATACTCAGAGGTCTTAATTCTGTCTCACATGCTTCTTAATTCTGTCTCAAAATAAAAATGTTTGCTGACAAAAAAAATCCAAGTCTCACAGCGTACATTTAAAGCACTATTACAGCTCTTTGAACAGTCATGGCTTCCCACAAAGAATCTGGAAGCTGTAGTTTGTTAAGGGCCCTGCGAGTTGTTAGGAGACCAGTGTTCCCAGGGGTGGAATCAATATCTCTTCACAAGGATCCTTTGAAAGGGAGGCACAACTGATCCTGCCTCCCTCCTGAATGCTCCTGTTTATGGGTTTGCCACATTAACATGTTGTCTTTTAGGTGCACAGCTGAAACATCTCAGAGAGAGTCCCGACCAGGTTAGTCACACTTGGACCCATTGAAATTCCTGGCCATGATGACTAACTTATATCCATTAATTTCACTGGGTCTACTTTGCGTAAAAGTTAATTGAGTACAACCCTTAATCTTCGCTTAGGCACCCATTAAAACATTATTACTCACTTGGGCTTCTGACAGCATTAGCATCTAGCTTGGCTGTTTATTTGCTGCTGTTTACTGTCAATTGGTTTTGCTCGCTTTTGTTTTATTCCTTGATAGAGTAAGGGGTTACAATAGACTGGCTGTGGCAATCCAGCCAAATGGGTGGAGTATAAATAATAAAATTATTATTAGATTATTTTAACTCTTTCTGTAAGTTGTCTTTGAGACTTGTGTGTGTGTAAAGCTGGTTGGCAAATGTTTAAATAAATGAACAAGGGCCAGCTTATTCTGTCTTCAGGCAGAAATCTGTGATTGTTTTCTCCCTCCACCCCACTGAACAACTTGGGACTGTTTCACCTCTGTAGGAAATTGTCTGGGCTCCAGCATGCGTGCTTCTTAATTCTGTCTCGCAAAAATGTTTGCTGACAAAAAAAAAATTCAAAAAACATCCAAGCTGTGTCTTTGCAATCAAGCCTTTATGTGATGCTTGCAAAGGCAGAACATTTTTGCCAAGAACAGTCGCCGCCTTCATTGTGAGCTATAGGAAAATACTCATTTTATTAAGAGCCTCTCTTTCTCTTTCCAAGGACAGCGACAGTAAGCGGAGGCTGTGTGGCTTGGAGGAATCACAGCTCCCTGAATGAAAAAGACCAGAATGAAACACCCCACAAAGTGGGGATCAGGACAGGTCTAAGCAAAGGACTTGCTCTCGCAGTGCAGAAGGAGCTGCGGAAAGTCGCTGTTGTTGTTGTTTAGTCGTTTAGTCGTGTCCGACTCTTCGTGACCCCATGGACCAGAGCACGCCAGGCACTCCTGTCTTCCACTGCCTCCCGCAGTTTGGTCAAACTCATGCTGGTAGCTTCGAGACCACTGTCCAACCATCACGTCCTCTGTCGCCCCCTTCTCCTTGTGCCCTCCATCTTTCCCAGCATCAGGGTCTTTTCCAGGGAGTCTTCTCTTCTCATGAGGAAAGTAGCTGTTAGTGGCTTGCAAACAGTGGTTTGGGCCCACATGCCCTGTGCTGTTTGACTATGCTTTGGAGAAGATGTTTAGAGGAGCCCCAAATATAGTACCAATTGTAGCCATTTGTACGGGTCTGTGCAGCAGCATCCAACTATAGTAGCTCAATGAAACGAACAACAACTCTGCGAGGCACCACGGGTGGGATCATTATATGATGGGTGGTCATCAGCAGAAGCCTTGAGCAAGGACTTCCACTTGTGCAATGGGTTTCCTCCCCTTCTACTCCCCCCCCCCGTCCTACCCCAAATTTGTCCAGGATGTCAGGAAAAACCCCATAACAGTGTGTGTGTGTGTGTGGGGGGGTTATTCCATCTGGCAAACAAAAATGCTTGCACTGATAGAACAATAAGAACACAAGTCCAAATTCTTCCGTAAGTCTTATGGTTGTTCCTAGTAAAGGTATTGTCCTGCTGTGGGTTTTGAATCTCCCCTCCAATAGATCAACATGTCTGCCTGGTCAATTTGTGCTTCCGACATTCAGTTGAAATCTGCAATGCGAGATGCATAAAAAAGTAAAAATACCTGCTCTCTTCCTGTCCCTCCCCCTGCACTCCCCCCCATCAGAAAGTAATTGAAAAAGGGGCTTGACAAATGCATCTACCATTTGCACAACACCCCCCCCCCTTGTCCGAAGCTGTCACTCCTTCCGAATGGCAGGTTGAAAGCAGCAAGGTATTAGGAAGGTATATCCGTCTCCATTACAGCAGGGGTTTTATTGCACAATATTACCATCGCTAGCCGGACTGGTGGACTTGGGCGCATGCTGTTAATATGCAGAGCACCCCAGCCGTGCAGTCCACCCCCGTGTGAATATGATGATAATAAAAGAGTGTGCTCCTTGAATAATGCATGCTCTCCAAGTGCTCTTGGATGCTTTAAAATTATCCGCTTTTGGCAGATATGTAGCTGTTAAATTTTCATCAGAGGCTCTTCTTCTTCTTTTTGTTATCGGCACGTCACATAAACCTGCCTATTACTCACAAATGAACATTGCGCCATAGTGCTCTTGTCCTGGATGTATGTTTGTGCTTTGGGGGTATAAATAAATAGCAGATGAGAGAAGGATGAGTAAACCTGGAACGAGATGCACCGAAATGATATACCTGACTTATGGCTTGTTTCTTCAGTTCATGGCCTGGTTTTCCTAAGTGTAAGAAGAGGCTGGCAGAATCACGCCAGCAAACACATCTAATCCGGCATCCTCTTCTTGAAGTAACCAATCAGATGCAGCAAGCAGGACTTGAGCACAGTAACCCTTTCCCCACTCATGATTCCCGACAAGTGGTGTTCAGAGGCTTACTGACCCTGACAGCGAAGGTGCATCATAGCCACCCTCCACTTACCAGATGGTCTTGAAAAATCTGGGATGTGTGTGGCGCTGTGGTCTAAACCACTGAGCCTCTTGGGCTTGCTGATTGGAAGGTTGGCGGAGGCAGCGGGTGGACTGTTTGGGCAATGTGGAGCCTGCGTGCACCCAAGCCACCACTTCTCTCCCAGGAGAGATGCGTGGCTTTGGCGCGCTGCAGGCCCCGCGGTGAGTGCCACCCGGCATTTTGTCACCCCCCTCAGTGGTGACACCCGGGGTGACCCGCACCCCCCTTCCTTTGCCCCTGCTGCCCTCCATGCTGAAGGAATGTGGGGTTTGGTTTTTTTGCCTTCACGTAGGCTTGCGTATTTGAAAATAAGGCAACGTTAACTAAAGCACCCTCGGGTGCTCTGCCATCCAAAGGGAACCGGACTTGGAAGTAGCTCTACCTCAAAACGTCTCACCACTCAGAGGTGGAGAGAACGGATACAGTGGTACCTCGAGGTAAGAACTTAATTCGTTCCGGAGGTCCGTTCTTAACCTGAAACTGTTCTTAACCTGAAGCACCACTTCAGCTAATGGGGCCTCCTACTGCTGCTGCGCTGCCACTGCATGATTTCTGTTCTCATCCTGAAGCAAAGTTCTTAACCTAAGGTACTATTTCTGGGTTAGCGGAGTCTGTAACCTGAAGCATCTGTAACCTGGAGCGCCTGTAACCCGCGGTACCACTGTATGTGTATTCAGACTTCTTTGCATTCAGTCTTCGACTTTCTGCGCGTTTTGTGGAAAAATGCTCATTTTGAAAGCGTTTTTCTCCTTAGTCGAGTCGGATGGAGACATCTATTTTTGAAAATGGAGGCTTGAGAGGTTCGCAATTTTAACCAGTGGGTGTGCGTTTGCACAGGCTGCATACAAATGTTTTGGGATTGTGTGTGTGTGTGTGTGTTGCTCACTCCTGCTTGAGAGGTTCCCCTCTCCCAAACCTCAGAAACGCAAAGTCTGCCAGAAACTCCCTCACCACTGAACCCCAAATCCTCATCCGATTATTCCCTTTGTCTCTTGGAAACAATTACGAGGCGAAGGAGACGCGGTGACATTTAACACTTTTTAATGCGTTATTTGAAGACAGTGGGGGAAGAAAAGGGGTGGGGAATCCTTACATAACCTCCAGTATTCAGCACAAGTCTCTTGTGGCTGCTCTGCACCATCAAAGTCAATGCAGAACTCTGTGTCCCGAGAAAAACAACATTCTTTGGTGCACTAATACATCATTAATGCTCCTTTCCCTTAGCAGGTCCTCCTGCAGGGCTGCCCTGCGTGAGATGGATGTAAGGAAATGTGGGGTTGGGTTTTTTTTTAACTTCCTGGGAGCAAATGCTGGGTGTGCTTTTTTTAGCTGAGTAGGTGTGTGTGTGTGTGTGTGTGTGTGTGTGTGTGCACTCTCCTCCCAACTTAGTTCTCACCCCACAGCAACTTGCACATATTTTGGGACATTGCATGAATACCTTACAGGGTATATAACTAGGGGATAGAAAAAAATCTGTCAATTTCAGCACCTCACTTTTCCACCTTTAAGTTCACTTCGCTGCATTTGTGCAAAGTCCTCATGAAAACCCATCAACATTTTAGTGTGCTCTTCTCCTGATATATACAATTTCCCCTAATGCACACATGCTTTTTTATGCAAGAAGTCTGCTGTCATATAATGCATTTTTTTGCTGTGTTATCTTCACCACTGCTCTGGCTGGGATGGTTTTTATTTTTATTGACTTTAAATAAGTTTAATCACTTTATCCGTTTGTTTGTTTTGTAATGGTGCACTCTCTTGTTGCAACCTGCCGTGGGACCTTATACTGAAAGGCAAGTAAGAAATCTTATAAATAAAATAATAATAAATTTTTTATTTGCCATTTTTGCAGGCTTTTTCCTAAACATGCATTTTTTCTTTCGTTCGTTAGAGGACTGCATCACAAAATTCAGAAACATGCAGGTTTCAAAGGATGCCTACGTTCCGTTTCACAATTTGTATATTGTTTCAGGAAGTGCCAGTTAGGGGGGCTCACGACATTGTGTGAATGAAACCAAAACACCCCACCAACAGCCTGTACACAGAAATGAACCCAATTCCCACAGAGGTGTCTCCTGCAGAAAGATGGAACCAGACTTTACATGACTCTTTTTTTAAGCATCGGAAGGGGAGAAGTGTGATCCCTTCCACAATAAGGATACCCAAAGCACCCGCCTTCTTTGTCCTTGAAGCTGCCTGTGGACAAACGCTGACTCCCTCAGCCTGGAAAGCGAGATGAGCGCTGCAACCCCATAGTCGCCTTTGACTGGACTTAACCATCCAGGGGTCTTTTACCTCCCCCCCCTTTAATAATAATAATATATTATTTATACCCTGCCCATCTGGCTGGGTTTCCCTAGCCACTCTGGGCAGCTTCGAGCAGAATATTAAAATACAATAGTCTATTAAACATTAAAAGCTTCCCTAAAAAGGGCTGCCTTCAGATGTCTTCTAAAAGTCTGGTAGTTGCTTTTCTCTTTGACATCTGGTGGAGGGTATTCCACAGGGCGGGTGCCACTACCGAGAAGGCCCTCTGCCTGGTTCCCTGTAACCTCACTTCTCGCAGCGAGGGAACCTCCAGAAGGCCCTCAGTGCTGGACCTCAGTGTCCGGGCCGGACGATGGGGGTGGAGACGCCCCTTCAGGTATAATGGACCGAGGCCATTTAAGGGCTTTAAAGGTCAGCACCAACACTTTGAATTGTGCTTGGAAACGTACTGGGAGCCAGTGTAGGTCTTTCAAGACCAGTGTTATGTGTTATGTGGTCTCGGCGGCTGCTCCCAGTCACCAGTCACTAATTGTTTAGTGTAGATGTGGTCTTAATTGATGGAGAATGAGACCAACCCCCTGATTTAAAAATGCAGGAGACGTTTTCGGTACAGTTCTATAGCAAAATTGCTGCTTATGTGAGGTGTTGTGGTGAAATGGCAGCACTATTTCAGTGGCTAACTTTTCTGGCTGTCAAAGCCTACAGATATTTTACTGAGGTGTTCCAGATTACCCCAAGCCAACTGCATTTTTTATGACCTGCAGCCCATTTCTGTCTTGCTGAATGTCCAGTTATCCATAATCTAACTGTCTGAGAAATGGCTTTCCCTCACCTTCCTCCTGGTTAGTGTTGAACAGGAAACCTGTGCACCCTCCCTCCCCGAAAGTTCCTATTTTATTTTATTTTATTTTAAAAATTGGTGTGAGAAAGAGATAACTGCATCACTATTAGCTCCAAGAATACTGCAGTATCCTCTCCTCGACTTGTCTACAGACCAGAATGCTTTCTACACCTGCAATGCTACACGTGATTCAAATTTCAGGGTTTTTTGTTTTTTTTTTTACTATTTAAAGTGTTTTCAAAGACCTTATCAGCTTGTTGCACATTCTTGGCCAAAACCCTTGGCCAATTCAATGTGGGTGAGCATAGTGAAGTGACTAGGAGAATGAGCTATGAAGCAATCACACACCCTCCAACATTTCTCTGATTAAAGTTGGAGTGTCCCATTCCATAATGATAATTTTACTATTTATACCCCACACATCTTACCGGATTGCCCCAGCCACTCTGGGCAGCTTCCAACATATATAAAAACATAATGAAACATTGAACATTAAAAAAAACCCTTCCCTATACAGGATTGCCTTCAGACGGCTTGGGAGTCAGATAACTCCATACCCTCCAACATTTCTCCAATTAAAATAGGAACATCCTAAGGAAAAGTGGAGCATTCTGGGATCAAACCAGAAACTGGGATGGCTCATCTAAATCAGGGATGTCCATGGAAAATAGGGACACTTGGCGAGTCTGCAGTAAGTTCATGGTTCGAATCTTGCCTCCACCATCAATTCATTAAAGTCACTTCCGTCCTGCAGAGGAGGTGGGGTTGCGGGCTTCACGGCCCCACCACGCGTACGGCAGCTGGAGCCCAGCCCCCATGAGATTGGGGGAATCCCCGGCTGTGTCACCCCCTGGCCAGCCAACTGGCTGGCTCTGGGGGTGTGGCCTACCCTATTTAATGCAGGCGCGGCCGGGGATCTCCCTCTTTTGCCGCCTACTAGCTGTTGCTGTTTCCCACCCTCCCGCCTTTTAAGGTTTTTGTTCCTTGACCTTGCTATGGAATTTGGTTGGTTGCCATTGAGGGGCCTGGTAGGAATTTTTCCACTTGGCAAATTGGCACCAGCCACTTGGCTTTCGCCTAACTCATAGCAAATCGTCACAACTTTCTTGGTATTGGCTGTTAGGCATTGGTATAGTTCTATAGATGGAAGAGGGGAGGAGCACCATCACCTGCCCCACATATTGAAGGGTAGTCTGATAAAGGATTCTGTCTGAAGCCTATGGAGGTGAGGGCCTAAGGCACACCCCAGAGCCGTGACCCCAGGGGAGTTCCTCGTTGATGTGCATCAGCAGGACTCCCCCTACTGGTGGTTGACCCTTCCCGGACTTCAAGCGGATGGGCTGAAGCTGGATATAGTCGGTTAGGACCCATGCCTAAGCCAATACTGCTCCTCACCTGTAACCAATAAAGTTGTGGCCTTATTTAGCCCACTAACCTTAATAATTGTGACATGTGTCTTTATTTTCACTGGAGGGGGGGGGGAGGAACTCGCCACGCAAGGTGGCCTTATGCAAACCAGTCCCTGCCAGCAGGTTTACCATCTAACAAACACGACACACAAGGGGAAAGGGAAAGGGAAGGAAGTGGGGGTGGGGGGTGGGGAAGCAAACCCAGGCATAAATTCTTAAACAGCAGTTCTTTTACTGGCCAGCTATCACAGAAGCAGTTCAGGAGCAGGAGCTGCCTGATGAACTTCTCTTTGGGCAAGGCTGGTGGAAGGAGCCCATCTTTGCATCTCTCCCACTGAGACAGCCTGATGGAATGGCTGCTGCCCAGTGACAGTTGAGGGAGGCGAGGCCTGATGGAGCTGGTCTTTTGACAGATCTGAAGCCATGGAGCTCCAGCATCCGTGTGGATATGGTGGAGGGTCCAGGAAGAGGGATCTGGCCAGGTATGGCACATTCAGAGCCTCCTAGCCCGTGCCTTCAACAGCAGCTGTGAGGGCTACTGTGGCACCAAGCAGGGTCCTGAACAACCCCAGGAATGGCCTTCCTGCAGGCGGGAGAGGCCAGGGCAATTGTTTCTCTCTGCCTTGATGGAGCCAGGATCTGCTCGCAGCCTTGGTCAGAAAGACATTTGAGCCTGAGCTAATGGTAAGCCACTGCCCTGAATGACCAGTGTGCTGCTTGTCTCTTGCAGCTGGTGAACTGTGCCTATTAGCCTGAGGCCCAGTTTGCTAAATGTCACCATCAGATTTTATCAGCCAACCAAATACAGGTTATAGCCTGTCTCTTCCCCCTCCCCCACCCCAGAGCTGTGATTCCTGAATTGTAGGGGATTGGACTAGATCCCCTACACTTCCAACATTTCAATTCTAGGATGCTAGGAATTCATTTCACTGCAAATCACTGTGTGCAAGCCCCTGTGAGGTTCTGCCTTTCTAGTCGTTGACCTATGATGGCTCATTCACAGCTAGAGCTGCTGAAGAGCTGCTAGTACTCCCACTAAAGACAGCATGGAACTTAGATGAACCATCCAACTGAATTTGCTGCATTAACCCCAGTGCCATTTGCAGAAATGGTGACGGTCAACTTTGGGCATATTTTATTGACTAATATAGATCTGATTTGTGGTCTTCCCCCTGCAAGCACTAGCACCAGATAAGCTCAGTGTACGAGACCCATTCCACAGTTATTAAAGTCATCCACATCCCATGCTCTCCCTGGCCACCAATAGAACCAACTGAAATAAAACATCTTACAATACTTCCAGAATATGTTGTTGTTTAGTCGTTTGGTCGTGCCCGACTCTTCGTGACCCCATGGACCAGAGCACGCCAGGCACTTCTGTCCTCCACTGCCTCCCGCAGTTTGATCAAACTCATGCTGGTAGTTTCAAGAACACCATCCAACCATCTCATCCTCTGTCGTCCCCTTCTCCTTGTGCCCTCCATCTTTCCCAACATCAGGGTCTTTTCCAGAGAGTCTTCTCTTCTCATGAGGTGGCCAAAGTATTGGAGCCTCAGCTTCAGGATCTGCCCTTTCAGTGAGCACTCAGGGCTGATTTCCTTCAGAATGGATAGGTTTGATCTTCTTGCAGTCCATGGGACTCTCCAGAGTCTCCTCCAGCACCATAATTCAAAAGCATCAATTCTTCGGCGATCAGCCTTCTTTATGGTCCAGCTCTCACTTCCATACATACATGTATGTATGGAATACATACTTCCAGAATATGCTCAACCTTAATTTTCATGTTAATGGCTGATCTGGATGCCACCAGGAATGCTTCAGCTGGTGTTGCAACATGTGTTAGCCACTCCTTATGTGCACTGGGGTCGGGGGACAAATCTGATTCATTTCGCACTCAAAGGCAATCCTACTTAATTCACATCTTCTGAAACAATACGCAAACCAGAACCCAGCCATCCTTCAAAATTCACGATTCTCTGACTTTTGCAATGCTGTTCTGCCAGGTAACGTGGTAGAGTGTAAAGTGTGCATAAATATGCATATATTTATGGACATAATATATAAAAAGGCATTATATTAGGGGGAATGGCTGTGCAAAAATGTGTAAATCTGGTAAAGTTGCGTGTGTATGTTAGGAAAAAAATGGCATTAAAACGCTGATGAATTTAACGAGGATTTTTCTTACTGTATAATAAAATCGTTAGGTTGTCATCATGCTGTAGTTCATGTGGCCACCAATAGGCAAGTAGAAGGCACTTTAGAGAGCAGTTTGCCAAACTTCTATCTAAAGCAGCTCACCGCATCATTAAACACCACAGGAGTGGCGATGTTAAAAGGGGTGGGGGGTGAGCTGTGCAGGAAGTGGGTGGTGGTCTGGGGCAACCTGTGATCAGGTAGGAGTGAGCTTATACTAATCTTCCCCATCCTGTTGCCCTGCAGCTGTTTTGGACTACAACTCCCATCAGCCCCAGCCTGTATGAATGCATGCTAGCTGGGGCTGATGGGAGTAGTAGTTTAAAGCAGCCGGAGGGCAACTGGTTGGGGAAGGTTGCCTTGGCCTATCCAGCTCAATATTGCTTACACTAATTGACAGCAGGCTTTTAGGAAGGGTCTTGTCTGAGGATGCCCAGGGTTTAGCCTGGGACCTTCTGCATACAAAGCATTTGCTCTGCCACTGAGCTACATTCCATCCTCAAAGTTTATCCCTCTGCTCCCTCCAGGAAGACTGACAATCAGAAGCACTGCAGGGAACACTGTATATTAGATTTGCCATCCATGGAAGTGTCCCTGTGTACATGTGCTGCCATCCTAGGTGTACCATATGCACCCTGCAGAAATAGGCCTGGACACTTTGTACTCCTCATGTAGCTAAACACAACTTGACTGTTTCTGCAGCTGTGTGTGGGAGACAAGTGCCTGGCATTCCTTTTTCTTTTTTTTGAATGGCTCCCTCCCAGGTTTGGCAGGGAACTGTGCTGCTGAGAAAATTCTGTATCTATTAATTACTCCAGGGAAAGATGTTGTTTGCTTTGAGCAAGCACACACAGCACTGATGCTTGCTCACCAGTGGGCTACTTGGAATGAAGTCCCCAGCAGCACTCCGGAGATTTCAGCGATATTTGGTTCTCCCCAGGTCAACATCTGTTTTTGTGATTTCTGACTTTTGGTTGTGCTTAAGTGTGACCAAGGGACGTGGGTGGCGCTGTGGGTAAAACCTCAGTGCCTAGGACTTGCTGATCGTATGGTCGGCGGTTTGAATCCCCGCGGCGGGGTGAGCTCCCGTCATTCGGTCCCAGCTCCTGCCCACCTAGCAGTTTGAAAGCACTCTTAAGTGCAAGTAGATAAATAGGTACCGCTTTATAGCAGGAAGGTAAACAGCGTTTCCGTGTGCTGTGCTGGTGCTGGCTCGCCAGCTGCAGCTTCGTAACGCTGGCCATGTGACCCGGAAGTGTCTTCAGACGGCGCCGGCTCACGGCCTCTAGAGCGAGATGAGCACGCAACCCTAGAGTCGGACACGACTGGCCCGTACGGGCAGGGGTACCTTTACCTTTAAGTGTGACCAAGAGACTGGAAACCACTGTAGGCAGCAGAGCTCTGGGTGCAAAGTGCCAGTGGGTTTTGTATTCCCTGGGTAATCCCTTTTGGGGGAAAAAGCTGGGAATGGGGAGAGAGATGGCTGGGGCATCAGTGGGGAGAAGTCCCATGCAGAATCCAGAGCCCATGTGCTCCAGGCCTATGAGATGGTGGTAAGAGCAGCAAAGACGCCTTCCTTTTAATTAATTAAATTAGCAGCTTGAGATAATTCATGCCCACCCTTCTACTGTGGTTGCAATAGGCAAGGTGGTGTACAAGAAATTAACATTGCAAGAAAGGCGCTAAAAAATAAAAACGTAAAACAATAAGCAATGGAACTTGCAACCTACATGTAGAGACTGACAAGTGTGATGATTATACACATGAAACAAGAATTCTGCTCTGGATGTCACTGTCAGTATGCATACATGGAGCAAAATACAAAAAAGTGGTTGCCACACATGATGCTCTATGTGTTTGATGTTCTTCCACATGTGGAAGCATTTTCTATAGAGAAGTATAATATGCAAAGCAATCATGTGTGTGTGTCAGACTATATCAAGCAAAACATTTTTCTGAAACCTCTTATTATAGCAGTATTCTCCCACCCACCAGCCAGTTCCCTAACCTTCCCTTCTCCCTTGAACAATGTCCCTTGGATTAAAGGCTCCAGTCTTCTTCCTTAAAGGTTTCACTTTTCAAGGTTCCGCTTTCTAAGACCTGTGTCTCAAAGACAAAAGGCTGTCCATTCATCACATCAAGCAAGCCAGATTCCCCGCTCTCCTGCTATGATTTTACAACTGCTGAGCAGAAATGGACAACCCATCCTTATAAATTCCTCTTGAAGTATACCTGTGTGAGAGAAAGAGAAGGCCTCTTAATCAAGGGTGCCGACTTGCCCCCCACATTACAGGGGGTGCATCACGTGACACGTCCCACTGCAGCGAAGCTGGGGCTCATGTGTGAGTCAGAGAATGCTCCACACCCGGTAGAGATCTTGTGCAGAAAGGGACTATCTCTTGGCCTCAGCATTGGGCCTGTCATATGGGGATGCTCGTAATGAAGAAGTAATAGTAATAGTAATTTATTATTTGTACCCCGCCCATCTGGCTGGGTTTCCCCAGCCACCCTGTGTGGCTTCCAACAAAGATTAAAAATACATCAAAATGTCACACATTAAAAACTTCCCTGAACAAGGCTGCCTTCAGATGTCTTCTAAATGTCAGGTAGTTGTTTATCTCTTTGACATCTGATGGGAGGGCGTTCCACAGGGCGGGTGCCACTACTGAGAAGGCCCTCTGCCTGGTTCACTGTAACCTCACTTCTCGCAGTGAGGGAACTGCCAGAAGGCCCTCGGCGCTGGACCTCAGCATCTGGGCAGAATGATGGGGGTGGAGACGCTTCTTCAGGTATATTGAGCCAAGGCCGTTTAGGGCTTTAAAGGTCAGCACCAACACTTTGAATTGTGCTCGGAAATGTACTGGGAGCCAATGTAGGTCTTTCAGGACCGGTGTTATATGGTCTTGGCGGCTGCTCCCAGTCACCAGTCTAGCTGCCACATTCTGGATTAGTTGTAGTTTCCAGGTCACCTTCAAAGGTAGCCCCACATAGAGTGCATTGCAGTAGTCCAAGCGGGAGATAACTAGAGCATGGCAAGACAGTCTGCGGGCAAGTAGGGTCTCAGCCTGCATACCAGATGGAGCTGGTAGACAGCTGCCCTGGACACAGAATTGACCTGCGCCTTCATGGACAGCTAAAACAAAAAAAAATTTTTTTCCTTCCAGTAGCACCTTAAAGACCAACTAAGTCAGTTCTTGGTATGAGCTTTCGTGTGCATGCACACTTCTTCAGATACATGCACAAGATTCATGGACAGCTGTGAGTCCAAAATGACTCCCAGGCTGCACACCTGCTCCTTCAGGGGCACAGTTGCCCCACTCAGGACCAGGGAGTCCTCCACACCAGCCCGCCCCTGTCCCCCAAGAACAGTACTTCTGTCTTGTCAGGATTCAGCCTCAATCCTTTAGCCGCCATCCATCCAACCGCCTCCAGGCACTCACACAGGACCTTCACCGCCTTCACTGGTGATCCTAGCTCTCTCTGTGTGCAGGGATTTATTTATATTTCAAGTAAGAGGAAGCATTCAAAGCTGCACTCACACCCCGCTGCAGTTTCAAATGGCACAACCCAGAAAAAGCCCCCCCCCCCAGCTGGTCTGTGCTCTAAGCTAAGTCGAAGTCACACCAAAATCAAAGTACTCAGAGTCTGGATGCAACAGGGAACTCTGATTAGTTGAAAAGCAGAAGCTAACGGTTCTGATCTTCTCCTTGTAGCCACACTAAAGGAGTGGAAGAGGGAGCATGGAAACCTGAGACTGGTGCAAGTACCAGCACATATGCAACACTAAACTATAATTTAGCACAAGCGCGGGGGACCTATTGCCCAGCAGGTGTTGTTGGACTCTAACCCTTCCTGCCTCCACAGCCAGCAAAACCAGAGGTTAGGGATGATGAGAGCTGTAGACCAGCAACATCTGGGGAGCTAAAGGTTTCCCATCCCTATTTTAGCATTTACATCTTAAGCAGCTCAGTGTCTAAAGGGAGAGATCAGAGACACAGCTGGACAGAGATCAGAGGGGAAGAAGGGAACGCTTTGGGCTTTTAAAAGTGCACCTTCTGAACTCAATCCTTTGCCAGAGTTACCTCTGAGAATTCCAGTGTCTTTATTGCACAAGCAGGCTAGGATCTTAAATGCGAAGAGCAATTTCAACTCCTCGATACAAATATTCCAGCGCCCCTGATTTATTTGCTTAATAGTTTTCTCAACCTCACGCTGCTGTTGTGCTGTTTGAGTGCTCGATGACAGCCTTGGATTTTTTATGCTTTTTTTTGCAATTGGCCAGATCCTCCCAGAGGTTACCTTGACCCCAGTTGCAGAGGATGTACCAGATAAGTGGAATTGTAGATAAGTGAAAGCACTTCTTGCAGACTTCATCAACGCACTCCCTCTTCAGCTATATATACTTGTCCTCGGCTGTTATTTATTATTTCTCTTGGGCAAAAGGAGATTTGAGAAGTGGAAGTACAACATAGTCGAAAGGCAATTGTATCAATAAAGCTCCTTGGAGAGGCTGCAGTTTCCAACGGACTGCTAATGTCATTTGCCATGGCTATCAGCGCCCTTAGAGAGGGCATTTGGCCACACTTTGTTGTTGTTTACTCGTTTAGTCGTGTCCGACTCTTCGTGACCCCATGGACCAGAGCACGCCAGGCACTTCTGTCTTCTGGCCACATTTTAAAGGACCCCTGACCATTAGGTCCAGTCGTGGCCGACTCTGGGGTTGCGGCACTCATCTCGCTTTATTGGCCGACGGAGCCGGTGTACAGCTTCCGGGTCATGTGGCCAGCATGACTAAACCGCTTCTGGCGAACCAGAGCAGCGCATGGAAACGCCGTTTACCTTCCCGCCAGAGCAGTACCTATTTATCTACTTGCATTTTTGACGTGCTTTCGAACTGCTAGGTTGGCAGGAGCAGGGACTGAGCAATGGGAGCTCACCCCGTTGCAGGGATTCGAACCGCCGACCTTCTGATCAGCAAGTCCTAGGCGGTGTGGTTTAACCCACAGCGCCACCTGCGTCCCTGGCCACATTTTACTTATATGCAAATAAAGACCTTGCTTTTGAATTTCCTGTTACTGTGCCAACATTCCACCCATATACTACTCAGTTCCTGAACTTCCTCCAAAATTTCAGGTGAGGAACCTGTGCCTAAGTAAGACTCCAACTCCCATCAGCCTTAGCCAGCATGGCCAAAGGTCAAGGATGATGGGAGTTGTGATCCAATGATGGGCCACGGGTTCAAATCTTCACCAGAAATTATTTTACTTAATATCAGTCCACAACACGTAGCTGGTATTCCTGCCAGGCATGTGGAACATTTTGCAGTGACCTTGTTAATTCCTGCCCTTCTATGCAGTTTGCCTAATCGCACTGGACTGGTAAATGTTATTGTGTGTGTGTGTGTGTGTGTGTGTGTGTTTGCAAGACATCCTTAACTTCTCAAATTTATTTCCTGACCGTTCATCGTTCTGTAGTCTTCCAACAGAACACCAACCCCAAAGTTCTCAGTCATAAAGATGAGACTTGGCGAAGCCTCAGGAACCCAAATCAAATAGGAAATAGGTTACAAGCTGCTTCCACCAGACATGGAAATTTAATAGTACCCAATTGCCGCTGGCCAGTTTTAAGTTGCTTATAGAATAGCTACTCCGTTTCCAGACTTGTGGAATCCAAATAACATTCTGTAGCCACCAGCACAGTCCCTGTGGGGAATATACGGTTTCTTTAATTGGAGGTTTTTTTTGTTTTTGTTTTAGCAAAGGTTGGATAGCCATAATAATAATGATAATGATAATAATAATAATAATAATAATAATAATAATAATAATAATAATAATAATTTATTATTTATACCCCGCCCATCTGGCTGAGTTTCCCCAGTCACTCTGGTGAGCTTCCAATCAAGTGTTAAAAATACAGCATTAAATATTAAAAACTTCCCTAAACAGGGCTGCCTTCAGATGTCTTTTAAAGATAAGATAGCTACTTATTTCCTTCACATCTGAAGGGAGGGCATTCCACAGGGCGGGTGCAACTACCGAGAAGGCCCTCTGTCTGGTTCCCTGTAACCTCACTTCTCGCAATGAGGGAACCACCAGAAGGCCCTTGGCGCTGGACCTCAGTGTCCGGGCAGAACGATGGGGGTGGAGACGCACCTTCAGGTATACTGGGCCGAGGCCGTTTAGGGCTTTAAAGGTCAGCACCAACACTTTGAATTGTGCTCAGAAACGTACTGGGAGCCAATGCAGATCTCTTAGGACCAGTGTTATGTGGTCCTGGCGACCACTCCCAGTCACCAGTCTAGCTGCCGCATTCTGGATTAGTTGCAGTTTCCGGGTCACCTTCAAAGGTAGCCCCACAAAGAGCGCATTGCAGTAGTCCAAGCGGGAGATAACTAGAGCACGCACCACTCTGGCAAGGCAGTCTGTGGGCAGGTAGGGTCTCAGCCTGCGTACCAGGTGGAGCTGGTAGACGGCTGCCCTGGACACAGAATTAACCTGCGCCTCCATGGACAGCTGTGAGTCCAAAATGACTCCCAGGCTGTGCACCTGGTCCTTCATGGATGCTTTAGCTGAGATTGCTGCATTGCAGGAGGTTGGACTAGATGACCCTCAGGGTTGCTTCCAACCCTATAATTCTATGTTTCATAGTGTATTCTTCCCTCCTCACCACAATCCTGATTATGACTGCTCCCCCTGCAATTTAAGGGGTGGAGGAGAAAAGAAATGGATATAAAAGCAATGAGGTTAGGAAAGCAAAGTGTTAAAGTGAAAGAGTTGATTCCCAGAAAGTCGAGATGAACCACAGAGTTGGAAATGGGCAGAGCAATCTATAGAGGCCATAACATATTGGGGGATATTGTGGGGGAACTGTTCCATTGCATTCAAGATAATGTGTCCCCCCCCCCCCCCCGAGCTCTGGTGGGAGATATGATAGATGAACAGGGAAAACATGTTCATGATGCCATGCAGTGAGGGAATGAAGTGGAGCTATTCCATAGGGCAGCACAAGACACAGCACAAATAAGGATTTTATTTTATATGGCATCGATGCTGGCCATTTATGATAATATGAAATACAGTAGAAAATGGCGTCTGCTGCGACCCACAAATACACATTCAATTTCAGTTTCTTATTTTTCCAGTCTTAAATTCAGTTGTTTACATTTCCACATCAGTTTCGTATTTTTTTTAAAGTCCTCGTGAAAATTCTCAGCATTTTCATGTGGATTTCTTCTAATATACACACGTGTCTGTACTTTTGCCTAACATGTAATTTCCCCTAATATAAAGCAGTATGTTATTTTCACCAATATATGGTTTTTCATTCACTTTACTCCAGCATGTGTGTTTTAGTACCCATTAAGGTAAAGGTAAAGGGAACCCTGACCGTTAGGTCCAGTCGTGACCGACTCTGGGGTTGCGGTGCTCATCTCGCTTTACTGGCCAAGGGAGCCGGCGTACAGCTTCCGGGTCATGTGGCCAGCATGACTAAGCCACTTCTGGCGAACCAGAGCAGCGCACGGAAACACCATTTACCTTCCCGCTGGAGCGGTACCTATTTATCTACTTGCACTTTGACGTGCTTTCGAAATGCTAGGTTGGCAGGAGCAGGGACCGAGCAACGGGAGCTCACCCTGTCGCAGGGATTCGAACCGCCAACCTTCCGATTGGCAAGTCCTAGGCGGTGTGGTTTAACCCACAGCGCCACTTGGCTGCAAAATGTGTAGAAATGCAAATTTTGGTCCGTGCGTTGTTTCAGAAAGTGCAGCTTAGGTGCATTCACCTGAATGCAATTGGAATCGAATTTCCTCCCTCCCCCTAAAATTCTCCCCCATCCTTCAAACCAGTTTCTTAATTCACAGTCACTGCTCCACCATCAAGTTAACAGTTTTCAAAGTTTGTCTCAGTGAACCCTCCAAGTTGTGTTTGTTAGTTACCTGCTCCTTCACCCCAAGGTCCCCAGGGTGGGTTGAAACATTAAAACATAGTATTTGAAACAGTTTAAAAGAAGCTTATAATCACAAATATAAGGTGGGTCCTAAAAAAGAAAAACCTCAAATGTCAAAAGCCGAGGTTGAGTGATCTTCAGTGTTTGCTG
The DNA here is from genome assembly GCF_964270895.1 of Podarcis filfolensis. Lineage (NCBI taxonomy): Eukaryota > Metazoa > Chordata > Lepidosauria > Squamata > Lacertidae > Podarcis > Podarcis filfolensis. The sequence goes on from NC_139606.1 coordinate 107,328,954, forward strand.
GAAGCTGTACAATGAAGATGCCAGATTCACCTTTGTGGGGAGGAAGTTTCACAGCCTAGGGGACACCACAGAGAAGGCCCTGTCCCAGACAGCCACCCTTTGAACCTCTGAGGGCAGAGGAACTAACAAGGAGGCCTCCTCTGTCGATCTCAGCACCTGAGAGAGTTCGCGGGAAAAGAGGTGGTCTTTTAGACTGAGTTGTTTAGGGCTTTAAACACTAATGTGAGCACCTCGAATTGGGCCCAGAAATGAATGGGCAATCAGAGCAACTGTTTTAAAACAGGAGTTATGGGAGATCTCAATGGAACCCCAGCCAATAATTTGGCTGCTGCATTCTGTACCAATTGACGTTTCTGAGTAGTCTTCAAGGGCGGTTCTGAGTAGTCTTCAAGGGCAGCCCCTTGCCTTGCAACAATCCAACCTGGAAGTTACTAGAGCAGGAATCCCCAACCTTCAGCCCTCCAGATGTTTTGAACTACAATTCCCATCATCCCTGACCACTGGCCCTGTTAGCTAGAGATCATGGGAGTTGTAGGCCAAAACATCTGGAGGGCCGCAGGTTGGGGATGCCTGTACTAGAGCATGGAGCACAGTGGCTAAGTCATCTCTGTCCAAAAGGGACCATAGGTGGCAAACCAGCTGGAGCTGTAAAAAGGCACTTGTTGCTACTGAGGCCACCTAAGCCTCCAGTGACACTGCTGAGTCCAGGGACTCAGCTACATTAGACAAAAAAAGTTTTGAATTCATTATAAACATGCAACACCAGATGGCGCCAGAGAGCAAAAATAATTCTATGCGATTTTTACATAGCGGTTTCTCGCCTTTTTGTTATATCAATTTAATTTCTGACTTATAGCGTTTCCCGCCCCCCTGTGTGTAGATCCATCCCAGGAGCACCCCCAAGCTACAAACTTGCTTCTTCTAGGGGAGTGCAACCCCGTCCAGGGCAGGCTGCTTCCCCACCTCATGGATGTGAGAACCCAGGACACGCAACACCTCTGTCTTTTCAGGATTCAGCTTCAATTTCTCTACCCACATCCAATCCATCACTGCCTCTCCTAATTCAGATGAAACAGAGCTAGAGCTATCACCTGCATATGGATGACACTTCACACCAAATCTCCTGATGACAGCGGCCATAGGCCTCAGACAGATTTTAAATAACATGGGTTGACAAGATGGAGCCAGGACAACTCTCATGGTGCTGAACAGTATCCTCCCATGACTACTTTTGGAAATGGTGAGGAACCGCTGAAGTACTGTGCCCCCCACCTGCCTGAGAATACCTCAGAAGGATACTGCGGTTAATGGTAACGAGAGCCACCAGAAGATCAAGAGCAATCAGGGTCACAGTTCCCCCATCTCTCTCTCGATAAATGCCATCAAAAAGGGGGACCAAGGCAGTTTCAGTGCCATGACTAGGCCTGAAGCCAGACTGGAATGAGAACAACTGAAAGCACCGGTACATAAGACATGAGAGATCTGTGATCTGAGATCTGAGAACTATTCCATTAGGGGTTTTTTTAACTTAAAAGAAGCTGTGAGTCACATCAACTTCATAGTATTATGTGGGGAGTTAACCCTTTACCCGACACCATTTTTTTTTTAATAAAAAATAATACTCTAAGCTTCCCCCTTTCTTGCCACACGCTGCTGTTTGTTCTGGTCAAGAGAAAATACATGTACTATAGCTCACCTGATTTTTTTCCTTGCGGGCAAGCGGAAGCATGAGGGGACGTTTAAATCAGGGAAACGGCATAAGAAGAAAGGGTTACCCCCCTCCCCATGCAATATAGATTAATCCATTCCTTGCCCTGCTGGCAGCTTTTAACTTTTAAAAATGGAGGTGCTGATCTTCCAGGCTGTATCTATTGAAGTGTGACTCTGAGCCTCCTTGAATATTACCAAAAAATTACACTGATTCAGAGAGTAATGCTCACTCTTACCTTTGGTTTAGGTTCTGGGAACCAGGATATGAAAAAAGAGGGGGAATCAAGGGCCTGCGGTCCCCATAGTGTAGGGAGCCAGTGTATCACCTAGAGAGCTTCTCATGAGACCCACAGTGCCTCCCTTTTATTACCGAGGCAAACATGTAGAAAGGGCTAAATCAGTGATAGAGCACACATTTTGCATGCAGGAGGTCTCAGGTTCAACTTTCAACATATTTGGTTCGTAGGTAGCAGAACCACTTGGAAAGACTGTTGCATGAGAGTTTGGAGAGCTTCTACCAATTCCGTAGATAAGGGGTGGGCAAGCTATGGTGAGATGTTGTTCAATGTCAGCTCTCATGATCCTTGACCATTAACCACATGGGCTCGGGCTGATGTGAGATGGACTCCCACAACATCTGGAGGGTCAGATTTGATACAAAGCATCTCAAAACATTCGTTTGGGGCTCACCCAGACTTCCTTTTGCACTGCACTTTCCAGGCACAGGTCAGGCGGTGCCCTGTTCAAGGCCAAAATTCGGCAATCCCCGGCTCTCGCCTTCCATGCTGCTAAATTCATTATGTGATAGCTGCAACGCCTTATGGCCCCACCCTTAGCTCAGCACCTGGTGTGGGAGAACCGGTTGTGCTGCCCTAAATCTGCCTCTGCTCGGACCCCCCCCCCATTTTACTACTGAATCAGAGCAAACGACAATTCGCGGAAAACCCAATTGCCATTTTCTCCGATTCAGTGGTAAAGTGTGGGTTTTCCTGGGTAAAGTCCCAGGACAAACAGACAGTGACAAAACCTGCTCAGACATGGAGCTTTAAAGCCCAGACCTGGGCCTAGAAATGCAATGCAAAAGGAAGTCTAGATGAGCGCTAAGGAAGCTTTTGGTTTGTGGGTTCACACAGCAAAGGGGGGAAATAAAACCTCCCCAGAAGTTTGAAAATCAAGTTTTTGTTTTACAGAATCTGTTTGAGTACCTGGCAAAATCAAGTCGCAACACAACTCACAGGTAGGCATACCTAATCCTAAGAACACTGAGGTTTGGTACATTTTGGAATGTAAATGGTAAGAACAGAAGCTTTTGTCTTCTTTTGTAATTCTCTGTCTCTCCCAGAAAGCATGGGTCCCTCTTTGATAATTCTTGGCATAACTCCACGGATCATAGAATCATAGAACCGCAGAGTTGGAAGGGACCGTAAGGGTCATCTAGTCCAACCTCCTGCAACGCCAGGAATCACAGCTAAAGCATCCATGACAGATGGTCATCCAGCCTCTGCTTAAAAACTTCCAAGGAAGGAGACTCCACAACCTAGAAAGCTTTTTCATATGTTTAGCCAGAATCTCCCTTCTTGGAACTCGGAGCCGTTGATTCGGGTCCTACCCCCGTGTGTTCTGAGTTCACATGATTCAGGGGGACTAATGCATAGGCAGGTCCCTCACTGGCTTTGGGAGCAGGTGTACAGTGCCCGTTTTTCATATGAGAGGTAGGAACGGTGGAGGAGGTTTCTGTTCGGTAAATCTGAGCTTGCTTTTCGCAAAGGCCAAATTTGCTCAGCAAAATGAAAAAATCCTTGCGGAAATTCTTGGTGAAGATGGCGTACAGGAACGGGTTGGCGCACGAGTTGATGGGGTAGAACAAAACCAGGAGGATCTTTGAGTTGGAGACGGTGATGAGAGGGTACTTGAGCGATGCCGATATGGCGAAAAAGGAGATGGGCGCCATGCAGAGGAAGTCCGTGAAGATCAGGACCGCCATGCGCTTGGCAATTTTGGTGTCACTGTTGGATGAGATGATGTTGGGGTTCCTCACGGTGATGTAGATGCTGATGTAGCAAGTGCAGATGATGAGAAAGGCCAGGATGTTCAGTACCAGCAGAAACATGATATATGCCTGGGCAAGGCGAGTTTCTATATCCATGGGTAGGCAGATGCTAACTTTCATGTAGCTGCTGACTTGGAAAATGGGGAGGATGGCCACAGTGAAGGCAAAAGCCCATCCGACAAGCATGAAGGCCACAGCGTGTCGGAAGCGGACTTTGCGTTCCAGCTCCATGGCATAGGTTATGGTGTGCCACCGCTCCAATGTAATGAAGGTCAGGGTGTAGACGGAAAGTTCGCTGGCAAAGACGGTGAAGAAGCCGGCTGCCTTGCAACCCGCACCCGTTTGCCAGTCAATGGCATAGTTGTAATACTGGCTTTTGGTCTGTATGTCTTTGATGGCGATCAGCAACAGATAGATGCCGGTGCACAGGTCTGCAAAGGCAAGGTTGCACATGAGGAACCGAGGGACAGTGAGCTTGGACTGGCTGTTGACTATGATCAGGAACACAACCAGGTTCCCCATGACGGCGAGGATGCTGATGAACCATATGAGAACCCGGAGGACGTTGTAGCCCATGATGTCTTCACAGGGGTTGAAGGCATCCGGCTCAGGGAAGCAAATGACTTCAACCTCTTCCTTGCACAGGCTTTGGTAGTAATCGTGTTCGTCGTCCAGCTCAAAATCTGTCCCATCGATATCTAGCAGAAGAGATAACTTATTGCATATGGGGTGGAAAAAAGAACTGGAAGGGAAGAAAAAGAATATGGTCACAAACTTCAAAAACACAGCAAGAAAGAAAGAATTGTGCATGCGCAGGTACACACACACACACACACACAAATGCAAACTATTGCATTTTTCCTTGTTAACTGTGGCACAACCCTTTGCAGTTCTCTTTTTAATGATGATTTACACAGGGCTTTATATCTAAACTTCTGGGTTCAGTTCAAGGTGCAGATACTTACCTTTAGAATCCTAAATGACTTGGGGTTCACATATATGAAGGGGCACCTACCCCCATCTCAACTTACTTCTTTAAGATCATCTGCCCTATCCATGTTCATTGTCCATTGGCAGCACAGAGATAACCTACAAGGCAGAAGGCTTTCTCACCAATGGTACCCCTACATATGGGAAGCTCCCCCCACAAGAACTTGGTCCGTTCCCACTAATTATACGCATGCTCATGTCCAATTTTGCACAATGCATACATTTTTGCAAAGCAATTTCCTCCAATATAATGCAAGTTATTTTATATATCTTTTGTGCTTTTTAAAAAATTAACATATGCCCTTATATGAACAGTTTAACAGCCCTGCCCCCAATATATGCATTTATGCATGCATTGCCTAATAATAATAATAATTTATTTATACCCCGCCCATCTGGCTGGGTTTTCCCAGCCACTCTGGGCGGCTTCCAACTGAATATTAAAAACAATACCGCATCAAACATTAAAAAGCGAAATACAAACCATACAATAGCCTAACAAAACAGTAAAAGTAAAAACAAAGCCAAAAACAATTATACTAAAATAAAACTAATCCGCACCTCAACTCAACATTTGTCCCACCCCAAACAAAAATAAAATAAAATAAAAAATATATAAATAAAAACCACCGTTCACAGTGCAGCAAAGTAAAAACGCTTTTAAAACATTTAAAAATATGTAAAACAATTTTCGACATTTGCTGCAGCAGTAGCATCAGCATCAGTGTCCCGAGGCCTCGCTGGAGCCTCTTAAAGCAGTGGTGGTGAGTGTGGGCCCCACCCCCTAGGATAGCTGTCAACTTTTTCCATTTTTTAAGGGAAATTCCCTTATTCCGAATAGGATTCCTTGGAAGAAAAGGGAAAAGTTGCAATTTCCTTATGCTACAACAGCAGCAAGAATACTCATTGCAAAGTATTGGAAGACGCAAGATCTACCCACTCTGGAAGAATGGCAGACGAAATTGATCGACATTATGGGACTGGCAGAATTGACTGGCAGAATCCGTGACCAGGGAGAAGAATCGGCAGAAGAAGAATGGAAGAAATTCAAAGACTATTTGCAAAAATATTGTAATATTAAGGAACACTGAGTGATGTTGGATTGAAATTAAGGGGTTATCAGCTGTAATGATACAAAAGAATACGAAAAAATAGTTCTTTTTTGTACATAAGTAAAAGTATAAGTTACAATAATTTAAGAAGATGGATTGAAAATAAGGTTTATAGCTGTAATGCTATGAGATAAGGATTTGCTGGATGAACAATTTGAACTGGAATACAAGAAGGGGAGGTATGAGGAGGTCAGGGAAATATGTTATTGGAAAATATGATATGAAATTTATGTGTTTTTAATATTTTTTCTTTTTAATTTTCCCCCCTCTTTTTTCTCTTTCTTTTTGGTTTGTATAAAATGGAAAATCTTAATAAATATCTTTTTTTAAAAAAAAAAGAAAAGGGAAAATTGACAGCTATGCTCCCTAGGCCCGATGGAATTGGCTTGCAGGGCGGAGTGACCTTCCTCAACACCCGCAATGCCTACAGGCGGAACTGCTCTGCAAAATTCAGAAAAGTCTCAATTCAGCTATGTTTTGGTTCGCATATTATTTCAGGAAGTATGAATTAAGTGGGCTCCCCTTCAAATGCGAAATGAACCGAATTCTCTCTCTCCCACCTCCCCAATCCCGAAACAGCCCCAGCTTCACCTCTCGTCTTCCTCGTGTGTGTGGGAGGGAAGCCTATCTTGAACACAAAAGCTGACTTGAAGTCTCTGCCGCCGAACTCAATGCCATGAAAGAATCATCACCTTTCTTTGATTTCTTTGATCAAAGCTTAAGAGGAAACAACAGCAACTCTCTGGATGACTGACTGCAGAGGAGGTTTGGAAACCGACATTGCATTTCTATGCCAAGTGGAGTGGAGTTTGTGTGTGTGTGTGTGTGTGTGGAGAGATAAAACAGCCACCCAGCCCACACTCCCCTCTGTGTGGGAGAGAGGTTGTTGGCTAGAAGAAAGTCTTTCTCTTTCTGAACGTTGAGGAAGAAAGCATTGCTTGAGGTGGAAATCTTTTACATTGGCAAATGGAGAGTCCTGAGAGGGCAGCACCTTAATGAGGTTTCGTGCAATCCTATTCTGACTCCACCAGCCTTTCTCTCTCCTGTTCACTCTTGTTATATCTCCCTCGCATGCCTCCACAAAAATTCCCAGGAGAATCGTCTCGGTCTTGAAATAAACGCAGAGCAAATACTCAGGATATTTCTAGCAATGTGATGTGCATTATTTATCGCCTTTGGCCAACTTGGGAGACTGGGGCATGGATCTGTGTTATACGTTCAACCTCTACAGTCAGAGGCAGCAGTGGTTCTGAATACCAGTTGCTGGAAGCCACAGGAGGGCAGAGCGCTGTTGCATTCAGATCCCGCTTGTGGGTCACCCATGGCTGCCATGAGAAGAGGGTAGAATCAAAGAATTGTACAGTGGGAAGGGGCCCCAGGGGCCACCTAATTCAACCCCCTGCTGTTATGTACTGAAGTTCTCACCCTGGGCCAGTAGGGGGATACTGTAGATAGTTATGCAAATAAGGGATCGAAAGTGACGTTCCGTGATTGGATAGTTTTAGAAAGTGGTTACAGTAACGTTGTACTGGAGCTCTATATAAGCAGGCTGACTGAACCCTTCAGTTCAGTTCTGTCCTGGCTTGTGAATAAACAAGAGCTGTTTATTCACAATCGCTGTGTCGTCTGATATGTACACCCACAACCTAACACCTGCAATGCAGGAATCTCAACTAAAGCATTCATGACAGACGGGCAGCCAACCTCTGCTTAAAAACCTCTAACGAAAGGCAGATCAACACCTTCCAAGGGAGTCCATTTCACTGTTGAACAGCTCTTGTGAATCGAGGACCCGCCACCCGCATAGGATTATAATAAGACACAAAGACACATTATTTTAGGCTAATGGGCAAAATAAGGCCACAACTTTATTGGTTACAGCATGTGGGTAGTATTGGCTTAGACATTGGATAAAAACAGCAACACATGACTCCACCTCACTCAGCAGGGAGTCATTTCAGCGTTAACAACCAGTGGGAGGAGCTTGTTGATGCAAATACAACTGGAAGCTCCCCCCTGATGTCACCGGGGGTCGTGCTATGGCTCTAGCCACCAGGAGGGCATCAGACAGGATCCATGACTGCCGGATTCCTTTAACGGAATACCCAAAAGAGGAGGGGTTGATGATGGCCATACCCAATCCTCCAACACAGCACACCTATTCCAATGCCTAACCGCCAATACTAGAAAGTTGTGACAAGTTGCTACAAGGTAGGCGGAGAAACCAAGAGACTGGTGCCAATTCGCCAAATGGATAAAAAAGTCCTACCAGGCCCCTTGGGCAACCAAGGCAACCATAGCAAGGTCAATACGCAAAAGAAGCTGACCTAAAAGGGAGGAAGGATGGGAGACCCGATGCAAGCAGGAACAGACTGATATTAAGCTGGAATCTCCTTTCTTGTAGCTTGAAGCCACTGGTTCGGGTCCTTGTGACAGCCCTTGAGATATTTGAAGATTACTATCTCATCTACTCTCAATGTCCTGTTATCCAGGCTGAACTTACTCAGCTCCCTCAACCGTTCCTCATAAGGCTTAGTTTCCAGACCCTTGATCACCTTGGTTGCCCTCCTCTACACGTGCTCCAGCTTGTCAACACCCTTCTTAAATTGTGGTGCCCAGAGCTCTATGTTCTTAAATAGTCACCTGGGGTGACATCTCAGTTAGCAGGGAGCAAAAAGCTCCTAGCCGCTCTTATCCGTGCTTGAACAAGCTATGGGGCCAATTCATATTTCCTTTTCTTCTATCTGCCTCCCATGTTATGGCAGAGGGCTTTAAGCTTTGCAGCCAGGCCTCTACCATTGCACATGTGTTTTTGCGCAAGAGCCCTTCTGAGCTGCCCTAACCATGCACCTGAATGTAAGGGAAAGAGGGAGGCGGAGGTGCATTTATTTGACCTGCACCAGAACCAGGGGCGACCCCCAAACCAGCTAGGGAGACAGCTTGCTGTAGGTTTTAGAACCTCTGCAGGCAGCGAACATGGCTGTTGTCAAACCAGCATCTGTTCAGGGCTGCCCCAAGGAGCCTGGTAACTTATTGTAACAACTTCATGGTGAGTTCCGGCACCTATTTTTCTTGGGAAAAAGCACTGTACGCACACATCTGTCTCTCTAACTATCTGTCTGTCTATTCTAGACACTAATCGAGTGAAAGAACCACTGTCCGTTTGCTCGTGGATTACTTGTCAACTGCAAAGACAGTTGCAAAGCTGCAATCTTACACACTTACCTGGGAGCAAGTTGCATTGGACTCAGTTGGGCTTACTTCTGAATAGTCATCCAAGGCATCATAGCTGTCAACTTTTCCCTTTTCTTGCGAGGAATCCTATTCGGAATAAGGGAATTTCCCTTTAAAAAGGGGAAACGTTGACAGCTATGCACGGTATCGTGCTGTCAAGTACTTGTTAAGCGAGGAGTACATACTCAGGATCACTTAAAGCAGATTGGTTGTGCCTTAAGCGCCAGGACATCCTGAGCATATGCACTCTTGGTCTGCAAATTTCGAACGTGAGTGGTGGACCAGGAGGGTCCTCATAAATAATAATAATAATGGATTTTGCAAAGCTGAAGCCAGCCCACCTATGCCGTGAAACACTGAACCGAGAAGCAGTTAAATGCATGATCGGCAACACAAACCAACAGAGTTTGTGGGTTAATTAAATCAATCAACGTGCAAATCTCAAAGAATACTTGAGAAAGATGGAGATAAATGAGGAGGACCCTTGATGCTTGAAGGCCCGGCGATACCCCACTGGTGGCAAATCATTTGTAGGGAAGGTTGATTTAAGAGGCTAAGGAGGCCCTGTGATTAGCATTGGTAAAGCTCCACGGGGGTCTTGCTAATGAATCTTTTCGAAAATCAGGGACGCAAATGCACGCTGTGGGTGTATCAATTTCATCGCGCCCACTCCTATCCTGTCCTATGGCTGCCCAAATGTCTATGGTCCTCTTCCCATCTGCCAAAGTGATAGAGAGCCTCCGCAAGCAGCCTTTTATGCAGTCAGTTCTTTTGTGAAGGCAAGTCTTGCAGACTTGAGGATGGTTTCTAATTTGCCAGTGTCTGTCATCTACATACATATTCTACATGGGAGGACCAAGCAGGCATTCAGATAGACTGAATAACATCAGCATCCCCCTCCCCCCCAGAGGCAAACAATGTGTACCTGAATGCACCACTCAAAGCCTGCTTCTTTTTGGCAAGCTGCAAAAAAGGAAAGATTTCTCTTTCTTCTGTTGGCTGGATTCAAAATGGCCCAACAACTTTCTTGGGCTCTCGCCTGAGCAGGCAAGGGTCTGTCTGGTAGCGAGCAGGGATGAATGAATATGTCAGTTTCAGTTTATCTCAGATTCTCATTTTCCTAGTCTTAGGTTCAGTACTCTACATTTCCACACCAGTTTGTACAGGTTTTGTACAGGTTTGACAATTTGTCAGCATTTTGGAACAAATTTCTCTTAATGTACACATTTTTGTATGCTGCTATAATGCAACTGTATACATTCAGAGCCGTAGCTAGGTGATCTTGCGCCCCTGGCAGAACCGCCCAGATTACGCCCCCTAGCCGCAGACAAATTAGCTCTCCTTTCCCCCTCTCCTCCAACCTCCCCCCTCCACCCATTCAATTCACCCTCTATTAAAAACCTTTTTCTATGAGGCAATAATTGATATTTTTATTTATAGGCATGTTTATGTACATGTTTTTAGCTGATTTTTGCGCCCCCTCCTCGCCTGTGCCCCTGGCAGGGCCCCACTTCACCACCCCCTAGCTATGGCCCTGTATACATTATTTCCACCAATCTATGCAGATTTATGCAAGCTTTACATAGCAAATGTACTTTTTGTACTTTCCCGGAGAGCTGCACTGCAGAAACGAGTGTGGTTTTTGAAGAATATCTGATTTATGATAGCCACATTCAAATATCTCAATGACTATCCCATGGAAGAGGGAACAAGCTTGTTTTCTCCTGCTCTGAAGGGTAGGGCTTGAACCAATGGCTTCAAGTTACAAGAAAGGAGATTCTGACTCAACCTCAGGAAGAACTTTCTGACAGTAAGAGCTATTCAACAATGAAACAGACTCCCATGAGAGGCGATGGACTCGCCTTCCTTGGAGGTTTTCAAGCAGAGATTGGATGGCCATCTGTCATGGCTGCTTTAGCTGAGATTCCTACCTTGCAGTTCCCTTCCAACTCTATGATTCCATGATTCTACAATTTTTAAGTGGTGTGTGAAAGCTCTTGGGCCCTCTCCAGCCTCCTCTGCCTTATAAGAAAAAGGCCTTAGCAAGAAGGAAGAGGTGTTGCCTTGCACCGGTGGCTAACTAGCAACCCTCCATGCTGTTGAATTCCCACTCTCATTGGTGAATCCTTTAAAACAGGAGTGGGAAACTGCGGCCCAACATACCTTGCTGGGCTACAGCTCCCATCATCCTTGACCACTGGCTATGCTGGCTGGGGCTGATAGGAGCTGGAGTCCAACAAATATATGGAGGGGTTACAGGCTTCCCAATTTCTGGTCTAATGGGTAGTCCTTACATCTGGAAAGGTGACCATGTTGGGAAACTGTGTACATGTAGTTACATGTAGTAAGTCTGCCTGGTGATAACAGAGACATGGAGACCGCTCCCTGATTGGTCAAGCTCTCTCAAAGGAGTGATAATTAATGGCCTACTAACTGTTAGTTCAGTGTTCAGAGGTTCAGAGTTCTATGTCAGTGTAGGAGTTGAGAGTTGAGAGAGAGAGAGAGAGCTAGCAAAAGGTCTGTGTTCTGTTCCTGTAAATGGTCCACTGTATATAATAAACACCTAACTACAAGTTCCTGGTTCCTGCTTCGTCTATCCTGTCTGCAGCCAAGTTGCCAATTGCTTCCGTGGATTCTGCGTTGACTCTGCTAGGTCTGGCTAAGGTCCTGCAAGTAGTCAGAAAGTTGCGAAACCAATAGGTTTTACCAATAGACCATACTTGACCATTGGTATCTCCTGCTCAAAGCATGAGAGCTGAGAATTCTGTGAGCCTGCGTGTTTTTGAAACTGCTTGAGAAACTTTAAAGGTACTACACCAGTCTCTTTGGCATAGCAGGACAGAGAAATGGCACGTGACAAACACCATCTAACTCAAGACAGACTCAGACACTTACAGATAAATTCAGACTCTTAAATGCAAAGAATTGGGGCCACTCACTTTTGTTTCGTCCAGTTTGCAAATGCACAGCAGTGGCTTGGATAGGTGAGGTTTGCCTCAATCAAGGAGCGGAACTTGTCCAAAGGAGGTAGTTTCTTTAAGTTGTACGCAGATCTTGCTATCAGCTTGTTAATTTTCTCCAGTCCAATGCTGGGCAGCTGGCTGATCTTGGTCTCTGAAATATCCCTTTAAGAAGAAATGCGATTGCTTCATAATTCCAAACAAACCAATTCACTACTTACATGGAACGCTGGAGACATTTTGAGAATTTCCTTCATTAGCAACGGAAAATAAACTAGCAAGAAACACAAAAAATAAGAACTGATAATATGATCTTGTGCAAGCTTCCTTGAGAGTAAGCCCTACCGAAGACGTGGGTCTTACTTGTAAGTAGGGACATCAGAAGGCATTATTTTTTATCGTGCCCTCTCACATGTAGCAGTGTTTCCATTCTGCTGCAGTTCATCTTCTGCCAAAACCCAGGTTACTTGTCTTACTGTCCTCTGTGGGGACATTACCAACCTTAGGTCATCAATTACCTAAACTGCATCATCATTCTGTCATTCTACCCCATTCATATCAATGTAAAGGGAACACAATGCAAACGGGAGAAGAAATGTAATCAATAACGTATTGCTTGTGGGCTGAAAGCCAAAAACAACAGGGAATACCGGTCATATTCACTGAATTGATTTCCGTTTCAGACATGGGAATAAGCAAACACCGGCAATTTCTGTTCCCATTTCTGTTGGAGTTCTCCAACACCCCTATTTGTAGGTAAACTCTCCTGGGCTCAATACATAGTTTCTCATCTATATGCTCTGATCCTTGTGTTAAAATACTAGAAACCTGCAGCTAAAGACTTGTACAGATACTTGAAGACATTGAGAAAAGCTCCTAGCTATGGTCTTCAGCATCCAGCTATTTGCACCACCAGCCCTCTGGGTCATCAGAAGACCAGGCTGGCTAGTCCTTAGGATGGGAATAGTTTTTGAACACACCTCTCCAGCCAGCCAGGCAAGAGGCTTTTCAAGGACACCTTCCCATCTAGGCAAAAGCATTCAAGGAGGGTTCGAGGAAGGGCATGAAAGGGGTGTGGCCTAATGAGAGTGGGTGGTGGCCTGGGGAACACCCCACCTTAAGGGAAAAGGTCCCTTAAGCTGCATATTTAGCCTGAAGGGAGTCAGCTGACTCTACAAGCCAATCAGGACACACCAGACTCCATAAAGGCCTTATATCCAAGCCAGTTTCTCAAGCGGTGCAGTGAGTCCTTACAGACTCTGCCTGTTGTGGTTCCTGATTTCTGACTGTCTCTGATCATGTCTGGTTCTTGTCTTCTGCGATTGAGCCCCAGCTGCAACCTGCCTTGGAACTGGGCCAATGCCTGGCAGTCACTTCAACAGACACAAAGACGGATAGGGCTCCTTAATCTTTCAACAATTTTGTGGGAAGAGAGAATTTCGGCAGGTTCACCCATGTCCATGCCAGATTAACTCTGCTGATAACATGTTAAAGGTACACGTGCCCATTCTCTGTTGCCTGCCCTAACTTCAACCTGTACCCCACTGAGCATCACTTTGTTCTCCCTGGTCCTCAGGGCATCTATCTCCAAAGCTCCTTTGCCTATTGGTTCCTTCTCTGCCGTCAGAACCCAACCTGTTTTGTCTTTAGATCCTGCGTGAATTTTCTGCCTCACCCAAAGGGGCCTTTCACTTCCTTCTTAGAAATCACACTGTTTGCCAAAGTTCTAGCAAAGCTGACACATTTGATGCATTTGTCCTGGGCAGTTAGAATGTTCATGAGCATCCCATGTTAGCCTGTAGACAGGCAGCCTGCAGGTAATAGCTGGCTTTTAGCTTTCTTTCTTTTTTGGGGTGTGGGGTGGGGTGTGGAGGAAACTCATATAAAGGGATAGGGATGTCAAGGTTGCTAGTACCAAGCCCAGTTTTCCAGGAGGGAAGCCATGCTGAACAGATATGATTGCTTTCTGCAAGAAAATAGCAATAAGAGCTGACAAGGAGGAGACAACAGGCAATCTGTTTGGCTTCCATGCCCGCAAAATACAGTTCTTGCAGCATTAGCACGACAAGACATTGACACTAGAGGGGTGTGTGTGTGTGTGTGTGTGTGTGTGTGTGTTTGTGTGTGTCCAGATGAAGCTTCACAGCTGCAAGGCCACAATACATGGAAACAAACCAATGTATGAGGAAAAGTGCCAAGCAGAGAATTCAAGTGGATTGCCATTTGGTCAAGGACTGTCTTCACTGTGCATGAGTGGTCTGAAGGAGAGAAGGCACCCCAAAAATGAATGGGTGTTGGATGATGGCACAAAATGAGTGGAGCAAGGAGGGACGATTCCCCGACGGAGGCTGAAGCTGAAGGGGCCTGGAGAGGATAAAAACTTGAGAGCTTCTGCTCATTGCAGAAAATTGACCATTAGGTCAGCATGAAAGCGGGTGGGGTGGGGTGGTGAAAATCTGAATATGACCACTGTTCATTGCAAAGGGACGAGGGCAGACATACTGGTAAAGCTGATAAAGTGGCTGCTTCCTAATGTCATAACGAATGACATTAGGTCAAAAATGTTGTCCAACTGGATGCTGGCGATGAAGCTTTCATCTTGGGTATTGAATTGTTGTGCATTTGCATGCTCTTTGGAAAGCCCCAGGGATAGAACTTGTTCCTTTTCATGGGCAGACTGCACAACTAAATTTGGGCCAGGTAAGGGAACCAATCTCAGGTCCAAGTATAGAAAGGGCCGGTTCTACCATTTGGCAGGCAGAAGTGGCCCACCTCGATCAGCATGTAGATTTGGAGGTGCCAATAAAGCAGGGGCTGGGGAGATGGCAGCCCTTGAGATACAGTTGGACTCCCCATCAGCCCCAGCCAACAGGACCGATCATCAGGGATGATGGGAGTTGTAGTCCAACAACATCTTGAGGGCCACAGGTTCTCCACCTTGGTGTGAACCGGTCTTCTTGCTTGCCCGCCCAATCTCTCCGAAGCACCTTATGTTGGTTAGAGATGGATAGGAGAAGACAGGGTGGATACCTGGCTAGTACCCCACATTGTCCCGAGTTCCAATTCCATTGTTAGCTTGAGCGGCACCACCTTGCAACTCAATGTTTTACGCAAATGCTGGCTCTGGATTCTTCTTTTTGAATATAAACTACTTGGCATTGTTAATTGTCACCTGAATACTGATTTGGGAACAACAAGCCTTAAATCAGCCTGTCGGGCAATTTAAAAAAAAACAAAACCATTTGTTGTGCTGGTAGAAAAGAAGAAGAAGAGGGGGGTTGGAAAAAGAAAGCAAGAAAAAGAATTGATTTAGTCAATTCTGTTTTCGCCAAGCAAAGATGTTATTATGGGTCAATCATTCCTGTAAGTGAAAGTACGTTTGGGTGTATTCTCCGGTGACAGATGAGTAGAAAAACTCTCTTTCATGATCTTGGCCAGGATAAAAAAAAGAGAGAAAAAAAGGCAATTTACCATCCACAGAACGATGTAATAGAACAGAATAATTCTCATAAAAATAACTCAGTGTTTGAATTTGAAGTATCGGATGAATCTGAACTGCAGTGAAATCAATTTGATAACCCATCAGAATGTGATGGTGTTTGGCTCCTGCTTACAAAGGCGTCACGTTAACTTCTCGCTACAGGGAAACGGTGGTTATTTTCCTCCCCCCTCCCCGCCCTGCCGTAACCCCATCTCAAAGAAATGTTTATTGCTTGGCTGCTACAAAGAAGCTTCAGTTACAGCCTTATCCAAATATTAAAATCACGGATAAGGAAGAGCTGGAATCCTGTGCAGGGGAAGCAAAACAAAACAGGGGGGTTGGAATAAACATTATCAGGAGCAGAGGACAAATACAGATGGTGAGATTTACATAAGGCTGGTGATGCTGTGGGAGTCAAAGGCCTTTCCGCTGCCCAGAAATGGAGGGTTCTGCCCGAGAGAGGCAAGCACTGCTGAACATGATCGTACGATTAAAAAACCATTAGCCTGGACACACAAACAGAATAACCACAGGGAGCAGGTCTTGCTGGTCCATGCTCCTTAAGACAGCAGGCTGGGGTGCGGCATTTTTGAATTCTGAATATGTGCCTCCTTGTCTGTCGTGACCACTCATCTGAGATATTGACATAACGGCAGCAAAAAATTAGTGAGAATTATTACTTACAAAACGGCTGGTCCATTGGCTCCTAGGAAAACTTCATTAGGTAATTTTTCCAGCTTGTCATTACCACTCAGATTTCTATGTTAGAAAGAAGAAATAAATAAAAGTTATGGTTACTGTTTGATTTTTTTCATCATCAACTAGCTAGGGTTGCTTAAATGGCTAATGTTTAATTGACTAGTCAGTTGTTTTGAAAGAAAGGCTATGAACCCATCCAGGCCCTGTGACCATCACTGGGGGCCCTTTAACTTTAAGCACGAGCGCCTGAGTTTGCTTTTTTCACCACTTCCCTCCTTTCCCCCCCTTTGTCTTGTGTATTTTAGACTGTAAGTCTGCTCTGGACAGGGGCGGAGGAAGGGGGATGCGGTGGAGGTGCAGTGGGGCTGCCCCAGGTGTCACCACTGAGGGGGGTGACAAAATGCCAGGCGGCACTCACCGCAGGGCCTGCAGCATGCCTGAACCACATGTCTCTCCTGGGAGTGACACGGTGGCTTGGGCGCCCACAGGCTCGGCTCTGCCCCAGACGGTCCGCCCGCCGCCTCCCCCTCAGCTGTAGGGTGGCTGAGTGGGAGAAGGCAGGCAGACTCCTTGGAGGCCCTGCGGAGTGTCCTACTCTGGCTTACCCTGCCCTGTGGGCAGCTGGCCCCACCCCTGGGCACAGGGCACGCATGCCGCCCCAGGGCGCCTGATCGGCTTGCTCCACCGCTGGCTCTGGGGCAGAACAATCCGAAATGGAGTCAGGGGGGCGTGAAGTGTCAGTCCCACAGCTGGACCTCAAGCCCTGCCAGCTTGTGACAGCCAGGGTAGAAGGTGGGGAGGGTATTCATTATGCCAGTTCCAGAGAGACATAGGTAAGGGGCCCAAGGACTTTGGCTCCAGCTTTGGATTGGAGTTCCGATAAACAACCCTGTTGTCAACAGCGCTTGGTGGACCATGGTGAGACTGCATAAAGCAACGTCCACTGTTCCTCTCTCTGTTATGATTTCACTCCACGGTTGTAGGATTTACACCCCTGTTTTGCCACCTCTAACAACACAGTGATCCTTAGCTGTGTGTAAGCTACCTGGCTTAAGACTCAATATCCTATGCAAAGAAAGAACTTAAACACAAACACAGAGATTAAGCTGTATACCATGGGTGGGCAAACTAAGGCCTGCGGGCCAGATCAGGCCCAATTGCCTTCTGGATCCGGCCCATGGACACTCTGGGAATCACTGTGTGGATCGCCAGCGCATGTGCGTTCTTTGCCTCTCCCTCCCTCTCCCTCACACACCGGCGCCTCCTCCCTCCCTCCTCCTGGCTTCTCCCCGCCCTGCCTAGAGGAGGAAGGGGACTGGGCTTTGTTGGTGCCAGCAGCAGCAACGCTCAAGTGGCCGCCATTTTAAGCAGCCCCTCTCCGGAGCCCTTTCGCGTGCCGCTCAACGTCCCTCCGCTGCCGCCGCCAGCCCCTGCCGCTTGCAAGACACAGGTAAGCAGCCCCCCGGGCTCGTGGTGCTCTTGCATCATTATTTTCCGCCCAAAATATAGTCCGGCCTCCCACAAGGTCTGAGGGACAGTGGACCTGCTGAAAAAGTTTGCTGACCCCTGCTGTATATGAAGTCTGTTACCTAAAGAAATACACTGAGCACGATCCAATTACAGTTAAGCATTTTTAAGCACTGATTCCTATCAATGGGAATTCCTATCATGTCAATGGGTGGCATTCAACCAAGGTTTACTCAGAGTAGAAATTATTGGGCCTAGCATAAACTGCACACCCATCAAATGCCTCATAAAAACTAGGACATCCCTCTCCCCGCCCCCCCGTTGGAGCACAGCAGCCATTTTGGGTCATGTCACACTGGAGGGGTTTCAACTGCTGTGTCTCTAATCTGAGTTCAGCTCAGTTGGACACCACCCTCTACTTAAATCTGTTTTATGGAAAACAAAACTGTAACAGAATAACTGCAATATATATCTCCCATGGAATGCCCTCCAAAGAGCCAAATCAGTAGAATAATGAAATAATACACACAGATCAGACAAGATGGTCCCATTGAAGGCATGGTCTTCAATTTCGGTGAGTCCATTTTTATTTAGCCTTCTGCAATAAAGAGACAATGGCTGTTAGACTCTATTCTATGTTTTTTTTTTTAAATGGCAGCATTCTACTGAAATTCTCCTTAAAACAACCCCCCCCCTTTAAAAAGGAATTTGTGATAAATAACTTTTTTTCATAAAACAACAATAGCCTTTAAACTGTGACACTCCCACAGAAAGTCAATCAGACTGTCTCTGGAGCAGTGATAAGAATTCAGTGAGTTGCATCTACCATGTGCCACACATTCTGCAGGAAAAGGAGGGTGTCAATCAAAATGTTAGCAAAAAGATAACGGAAGGAAGAAAGTTATTTGCTTCATTTATATACCACTTTTCCACCCAGGAATTCCAGGCGGCATACAAGCTTTATCCCTCTCCCCATTTTATCCTCACGGCTGTGCTCTGTGGTAGGTTAGGTCGAAAGAGAGTGAGTTATCCAAGATTACAAAATGAACTTCATAGCTAATTGGGGATTTGGACCTGGGGCAGGCTGAAAGACATGAAAAGAAGTGTCCCATTTTTTGCAATGTAACAGTTCTTCAAAGTTTGATTTGCTCATTTAAAGGGGGCAATCCTCCTATGCATCACATCATTTGCAAATATTCTAATTTTCTAATTGGGTTCTTCACCTCAAAATAATGCATTTATCAAACTGACAAGTAACTTCATTACCTTTACATTTATAGACCAGAATTACTACTTAAGGTTGTTTCCAGATGGCCTGTTAATTGAACATTCATCCTGATTGGCTTGCAGGGAGTTCAGACAATATTGCGCCAAGCAAAACTTATCCCACGCTTTCCAGTGCATTTTCTGGACACTTTCGTTATACCAAAAACACAATTTCTCAAACAAAAATATTGCACATTTTGACCTAGTGCATGCACTTTTGCACACATTACTCACCAAGAAAACTGCACTGCACTGCCAAATTAAGGAAAAATGCAAATTTTGAAAGATTGCTATGTTTTGATTTGCAGATTGTTTAGGAAAGTATGAATTAAACCTGAACGGAATCAAATTCTCCATGCCTACATTGCACAAATAGCAATACCTTGGCTACAGCTCACGGTTAATGTGGAGGGCGCTTGACCCTGGTGCTTCCCAGTTTGGATGACACAGCATGCCATGGCAGGAAAGAGAGCCAGGGAGAAGCAAAGCAGTTGCAAGCTTCAATCTGGTAGCAGGCATGTTCCTGCAAAGTCATAGTTTGGCTTACCACGTTGTGCAAACCAGACTGAGGGATGAGGCAGGAGAGCATTCAGTGCCTTATGCAATTGCAAGTTTCTTTGGAAACTCAAAGCGCTTTCCAAAATGACGAAAAAACAGTAATACTAGGGAATCTCGACAAGCTTGCAGAGGAATTTTTCTCTGAGGGAACGACAATAGCTAACCTGCCTTTCCCTCTCTCGGGCTCCTCGCTTCATCCCAAACAATCTTCTGCAGTCAGTTGTATTTATCACTTCCACCCCATAATTTGCCTCCTCCCCTGCTCCTATTGTGACTCGGCAAGACTCATCCACTCTTAACCCAAAGTGGCAGGCTTGAGTGATGGGCTGACAATGAATCATTTAATTAAACTGTCAGAAAGCCTCCATGCTTGGCCTCTAATCCAGAGCGAAAGCTGCCCATTCGAGCGATACGCTTATCTAAGGTCCAAGAGGGTGTGCGAAGGTTGACATGGAAATCAATTACAGTCATGGTTGGAGAGATTACCCTTTTGACTGTGAAAGGCACGTGCCTGGTAGTGTCACGTCTTTGATGCATGTCAGAGGCGATCACGGCTTACGAGGAAACCTCCCATGATGCCTCTGGAGGTGACAAGACAAGCCAGAGAGAAATGGCTTCACAGCTAGGCTCCCTGACATGAGTGCTTGTGTGAAACCAACAGGGTGAGCAGGAGAGAGAACAAATCAAGCTGTGGACCCCCTGAGGCCTAGCCTGCAGCCGTTGAGGGGAGAGTCAGACAGGGAGTCATTCGTCAGCCAGGAAGCTCCTGACAAGACTTTCCAAACAAGGTCAGAGCACCGATGATGATAATAATGAAGACTAATATTGCAATAGTTTCCATTAGCCATTAATTAGTCATTTTAGGTAGGTGCGTTCATTGCTTTGTTTATAACTCCTGCAAAACTTCCTTGTTTAGACCATTCTTTCCAGACAAGTAATCTTAATATGTAACATTCTTTTATTTAAAATTGCTAATACTGGGCAATACCTTGCCAACAAATGTCTGTATAGTAAAAGCTATGGTTTTCTCAGTAGTGATGTATGGAAGTGAGAGCTGGACCATAAAGAAGGCTGATCGCCGAAGAATTGATGCTTTTGAATTATGGTGCTGGAGGAGACTCTTGAGAGTCCCATGGACTGCAAGAAGATCAAACGTATCCATTCTGAAGGAAATCAGCCCTGAGTGCTCACTGGAAGGACAGATCGTGAAGCTGAGGCCACCTCATGAGAAGAGAAGACTCCCTGGAGAAGACCCTGATGTTGGGAAAGATTGAGGGCACAAGGAGAAAGGGACGACAGAGGACGAGATGGTTGGACAGTGTTCTGGAAGCTACCAGCATGAGTTTGACCAAACTGCGGGAGGCAGTGGAAGACAGGAGTGCCTGGCGTGCTCTGGTCCATGGGGTCACGAAGAGTCGGACATGACTAAACGACTAAACAACAACAACACCGGGCAAGAGTTGCCCAAATGAAGCCTGTCATTGGAAGCCTTGCTCAAGGGGTTCTGCTTTCATCCCTTCCCCTTCAAACTGGCTTGGGGGTGTTCCAGAAACCCCCCAGAACAGCTCACAGGAGGAGGAAAAGCCGATATGTTTGCGCAGACAGAACATCTGTAATACCACAACGTTGAATTCCACCCAATGGTCCATCGCACTCACCACAGCTACTTCTAAGATTGCTGGCCTGATCTAGTGGCCAAAGAGAGCTACAAGTCTGGATGCCTTTGGATGGAATTGCAACTCAACCCTACTATGTCCTCACTAGGTGGACTTGGACAGGACACTTTCTCACAGCCTCGATCTCCCCATCTGCAACATGGGGGATAACAATACTGTTTTACCTTGTTGCAAGGATGACAATAGTGCCATGCATGTGAAGCATGTTGAATGCTTAAAGGTTTTTTTTTACACCTCCTAAGCACCCAAGCTTCTCAGAGTAAACATATAGCCTTATTGAATAGGGCTCTCTCTCTCTCTCTCTCTCTCTCTCTCTCTCTCTCACACACACACACACACACACACACATTTGCTTTTCTGTTTTATCTCGTCGTCAGCACATACTATGTTACAGCCATACATAAAATAATAGGAAAAAGATAGCATAGGTATAAAACAAAAACATATGATAGTAATAATAACGTATCTAAATTCTTCCAAGATTATTTCAATCCTCTATATCTTAAATTATACTTCCCTTCCGCTCTTTCCATGGTTTCCTATCTACTATCCTTTCAACTGCGTTTTCTTACTCTACTAATTTGTTTTCATTACCTTACACAATCTCCAGTTATAACATCTACTGCTGAGTATTTTTTCAGCCCGTTATGATTGTTTTCTTGTTATAATATCCCCCCCCCAATATAATCCGTATATAATATCCAATCCTCTTTCAGTGTTGGGGCCTTACACTTCTTAGCAAGCAGGCTGCACATTGTACCTTTGCATTTCCCCCCTCTCGAAATTCACACGACACACCGAAGAAGGGGGAGCTCTATGAAACTGAACTATGTCAGGTTCGGTTGCCCTGTGGCCCTC
Organism: Podarcis filfolensis; assembly: GCF_964270895.1. Lineage (NCBI taxonomy): Eukaryota > Metazoa > Chordata > Lepidosauria > Squamata > Lacertidae > Podarcis > Podarcis filfolensis. The sequence goes on from NC_139606.1 coordinate 107,351,015, forward strand.
CATTAGCACCAGCCAGCATGGACCAATGGTCAGGGAATGATGGGAGTTGGAGTCCAGCAGGACATGGAAGGCCACAGGCCTCCTGTCCCTGCTCTAGGTTCTTTTTATTCTTTTTCTCCACCCCATTCGTAATTGTATTTGTTGTTTAGTCGCTTAGTCGTGTCCAACACTTTGTGACCCCATGGACCAGAGCACACCAGGCACTCCTGTCTTCCACTGCCTCCCGCAGTTTGGTCAAACTCATGCTTGTAGCTTTGAGAACACTGTCCCACCATCTCGTCCTCTGTCGTCCCCTTCTCCTTGTGCCCTCCATCTTTCCCAACATCAGGGTCTTTTCCAGGGAGTCTTCTCTTCTCATGAGGTGGCCAAAGTATTGGAGCCTCAGCTTCACACCTGTCCTTCCAGTGAGCACTCAGGGCTGATTTCCTTCAGAATGGATAGGTTTGTTCTTCTTGCAGTCCATGGGACTCTCAAGAGTCTCCTCCAGCACCATAATTCAAAAGCATCAATTCTTCAGCGATCAGCCTTCTTTATGGTCCAGCTCTCACTTCCATACATTACTACTGGGAAAACCATAGCTTTAACTTGTAATTGTATATGCCCCTGCAATATCTCACTGACCCTGGCTTGCCTCTTCATCTTTTTCATACAGGATTGTGGTTGGGATACTGCCTTGAAGAACTGCCAGTCATGCCACTCAGGTTACATATGGCTCAGATCTGATCTGGCAGGCTGAGGGGGCTGGGGAGGGATCTATACTGCACAGCAATTCTGCACATCCTTGGACAAAATGGCCGTCCACGAACGACCTGCATGGAAACTTCTACAAAGGCACAAACAAATGGTGACCATTGACTTGGTGATAGCAACAATGCAATGCAGGCATCTGCTTCAAGGGGACATTTAGATATGCTCACCCCACCAAAAGAAAGCGAAAAAAAGAGGGAGGGGGAGGAGAAATCAGGAATGGTTCATTAGGAAACATCATTGTTCCTGCGTGACGAGAAGGCTTCTTAAGGCCTCAGCGTGGCACCGGACTGTGAAGTCACCAGTGACAATATATTAACGTTATGCACAAGCGTAGCAAATTATCAGCCTCTCTGCCCATTGCTTGTCTGAGTAATGGAATGTCTGCAGCCAGCAGGAAAGATGAAGTCGTCCTGCTGTCCTCTAGAGCACCACTTGAATGATGTGGGGCTGCCTTGGCAAGTGTAAAAAGAGAGACTACCCTGGGCATCATTACTTTTTAAATTTGCTGCACGTTGCGATTCGAGAGAGAGAAGGAGAAGTTGGTGAGTGGAAAAGAAAAGAAGAAATCCAGTTTGTTTGGCGTGGAGAAGGCCTGTTTTCATGTCCATGAAACCTAATCGGCTGGAAAGTTGTTGTGGATGCAACTCCAGGGTAGTTCTTCCATTTTCCAAAAACGAAAAAACAAAAATAAAAACCCAGGATAAACTGCATGGGCTTGGGGAGAAGGAGCAACGCAGCGGAAATACAGAATCATAGAATTGTAGAGCTGCAACCCCTTGCAATATAGGAACCTCAGTTAAAGGATCCATGACAGAAATACTGAAAATGCAGCAGGAAAAGAGCTGGAAGTGTGTTGATGAAGAGTGCAGTGATTTTTATATGGAATATGCATCAACCAGTCCCTTTTTATCTAGGACAGTACAGTGGTACCTCAAGTTAAGAACTTAATTTGTTCTGGAGGTCCGTTCTTAACCTGAAACTGTTCTTAACCTGAAGCATCACTTTAGCTAATGGGGCCACCCGCTGCTGCCGTGCCACTGGAGCATGATTTCTGTTCTCATCCTAAGCAAAGTTCTTAACCTGAGGTACTATTTCTTGGTTAGTGGAGTCTGTAACCTGAAGCGTCTGTAACCCAAGGTACCACTGTAGTCATTTCCCAGGGCCAGGCTCTGCTAAAGCGGTGTTTTTAATTACTACACAGTATTGGGTAGGATTCAGACTTCACCTTCCATGGAATGGAAAGCTTTTGATCCAGTAGACAGATCCTTTGGTCAGAGACAGATTTTCCCACCCTCACGGCTCCCAGCACCAATTCCTACATTGCTCTGGAAGATCCCATGACTGTCTAGAACAGTGTTAGTAGCCACTGTGCTATAGTGGTTAGAGTGTCAAACTAGGGCCTGGGAGACCAGGGTTCAAATCTCCACTTAGCCATGAAGCTCATTGGGTGACCTTGGGCCAGTCACTGCCTCTCAGCTTAACCGACCTTCCAGGGTTGTTGTGGGGATTGAACGAGGAGGGGGAGAAAAAAGGTGGGAAATAAATGCAATAAAATAAAATAAGTTCTGGAGGCTAAAGAGGGAGGGGGGAATCATAAAAGGTCACCTCCCCAATCACCAACACCATTCACTAGCAGGAGTGAAGGATCCAACCCAATATTAGTTTGTTTACATGAGCATCAAAACCCTTGTTTAAAGTTGGAAGTAGGTTAACATGAGCACATACATGGGCAAAAATAAAATAAATCCTATTGACCGGAGAGTACTTACATATCAACACGTTCAGAACTGAGCCCCAGGAAAGAATTTCTTTCAATCTTGTGTATGTTTATGTTGTCTTGGACGTCGCTGAGATTTATAGAAAAAATACATTTCAAAAAAGGAAATTAAAACGCGCCCTTTTGATGCGTTGTTGGCATACAAGGCATCAAACTTTCCTTGGTCTGGAAGATTTCTAATCCGCATTTCAGTGCTAAGAGCAAAATAAAATCTAATAAAGTCAAATACTGATACATCTGCAAGTAAGAAAGAAGCAAATTATCTTCAATGTTTTGACGACGTTGCATGTTGACTGTGAGCTGCTTTGGGAACAGCTCATTGTGGAAAAGGAGCACATAAGTAAACTCAAATCAATCACTGCTGCCCTCCCATTGCTATTGCAACAAGGGGAGCAGGAGCGGTGTTGCTATGGTCCAGCCATTGCCATATGGGTGGGGGCACCACCCCAAAGGACCCCTGAATCTTGTTGGGATGTTCCGTTCCACCTTAAGGAACAGGCATGATTGTTGTGTGTCACATGTCTGTTTACACTCCAGCACAGCTTGCTGGGAACGTCCGTTTGTGTATAGCGTTGCCCTGTTTTGCTTTGGACACGAAGGAGAACAGACATGTTTCCTTTTGTCCTAATCTACACTGAATAAACCTGCTTGTAAATATGCTCACACAGCCTCTTGTGCCACTTCTGTTTGTGCAGCGTTTGCTCTGCTGAATAGCGTGCTCAGTCTTCTAAAGCCTGGAGCCGCAGATTTATGCTGCACCAAGGACCAGAGTTCTTGGGAGAAAAGCAATGACAAACCTAGACAGCATCCTAAAAAGCAGAGACATCACCTTGCCGACAAAGGTCCGTATAGTTAAAGCTATGGTTTCCCCAGTACTGATGTATGGTAGTGAGAGCTGGACCATAAAGAAGGCTGATCGCCAAAGAATGGATGCTTTTGAGTTCTGGTGCTAGAGGAGACTCTTGAGAGTCCCATGGACTGCAAGAAGATCAAACCTATCCATTCTGAAGGAAATGAGCCCTGAGTGCTCACTGGAAGGACAGATCCTGAAGCTGAGGCTCCAATACTTTGGCCACCTCATGAGAAGAGAAGACTCCCTGGAAAAGACCCTGATGTTGGGAAAGATTGAGGGCACAAGGAAAAGGGGACAACAGAGGACGAGATGGTTGGACAGTGTTCTCGAAGCTACCAGCATGAGTTTGACCAAACTGCAGGAGGCAGCGGACGACAGGAGTGCCTGGCGTGCTCTGGTCCATGGGGTCACGAAGAGTTGGACACGACTAAACGACTAAACAACAACAACAAAGGACCGGAGTTCACCTGGCACACTGGCTGGTGGGCTGGAGCCAGATGGGGGCCTGCCAATTGCCCCTGTTTCCTTGGATGCATGGCAACAAATCTGACCTCAAGGATCATGCATTCTTATGGATATACAGTATGGATTTGCAGCCCTCTTCAAGTGTTTTCTCTCCACTCAATCTCAGTCACACGTAGAGAAGCAAAGACCTAGCATCACCCCTCCCTAGCACTGTTGGGGAGGCTTGCCATACATCAGGAAAATTCCAGACATGTCCTGGTTTTCAGGTGTAAAAATGGTGTGTGTGGTGGTGGTGGTGGGGAGGGATATTTTGCCAAATCGGCAAAATGTCAGGGAAAACCCGGATGTAACGCAGTAAACATTCAAAGACATTAAAACGTTGAAGATCATTGGTTTCTTTTTTACTTGCAGATGTTTCAATGCAAAATTCAGTGTGGAAATCTGGTTGAGATTTCCTTCAATGAACTAGAACTGTTTCAACTCTTGGCATGGACGAATTCAGTTTTAAATAATTCCGCCTCCCTCTTTCCTTCATGGGCAACCCAAGAAAAATGGCCAAACCTCCAAAATATTAGAATAATCCAGTAAAAAACTTACAGCACAAACTTCACGGAAGAATGTATCTGGTTAACGACGGGTAAATACATGATTGCAGTGTTTGATAGCAACCTAGAGGGAATAAGTAGAGGTTGTTAGCACATCTCTGAGGAAAACTAAAGAATAACAAATGACTGAAATGAAATTGAGGAAGAAAAGTTGCAGGCAAATTTTTGTTATCCTCATTTTGTTATTCAATATTTAGTTGTTGGTCCCCCCCACCCCAACATTCCAAATTCTGGGTAGTATTCGATGTCTTCTATAACTCTGCTTACATGTTTTTCATGTGCAGGACATATTGCGGACATATGGCTTCATTTCCAATTGGTTCATGTCCTGTACCTTCCTGCTGAAATCCTGCAATGTTGTTGTACCACACCTTTGCTGCACACAAGAGCACCCCTCCATACGACAATAATGCAATAATGCTGGGGAAGCATCACCAGAGCAACTAATAACATGGAATGATGTGCAGATGATCCAGTATAAATCCACCATTAATGTACTACTATTGATGTGTTGCTTTAGTCACAAGAGACTAGGGCCCTGCGGGATTTTTCCGCAGGGCTTGCAAGACGGAGCTGTTCCGCCTGGCCTTCGGCTTAGACTCACTCTGACCCCTTATGTGGGATTTGGTATATAAATTTTCCCTTGGCTTTTTTTCTGCCCCATGTAGGACCAGCATGGATAGCTGGCTCGGGTGAGTATCTGATGTTTCCTCCCTTTATGGTCTTGATTTATGGGCTACTACTAAAATGAGGCTGCATTTTAAGCTGCATTTTAATTAACTGGTTGTTGTTTTTCTATTACATTTTATTGTAATTCATATTTGGTGTTAGACGCCCTGAGCCTGGCCCTGGCCAGGAAGGGCGGGGTATAAATAAAATTATTATTATTATTATTATTATTATTATTATTATTATTATTATTGAAAAACAAACAAAACCCATGCCAGTTTGGAGGCGTCATATTAAAACTGCAGTTCCCAGGGTTCCCCAGGGAGACAAAATTATGATAAACCCAGTTTAAGCCTTAAAAGAAGAAACTGCAACCATCATTTCAGAACTTCTGCTGTGCTTTATATACCAAAAGAAAAGCATCAAAACAATTTAAGAAACATGCAATGCCCTTAGGCACCTAGAAGACTATTCAATATTGGAAGAAGGCAAGAAGATTCTGAGTGCAACAGGGCTCTTCCCATTTGTGATTCCTAGCAATTGGCTGACAGTGGAGATAAAACAAGGCTACCCCAAGCAGGGGTCAAGAACGGCAGCGATAGAATAAAGGATGCATCATCTTCACGGCTGTGCTATGGCTATGATTCCAAAGTGCTTCTGACAGCACAAGGAAGAATCATCAGGTATTCATGTACAAATGTGAGCATCGATGCAATGCGTCAGCCAGTCCTAATGGCATTCTAGCTGACATCGGGATGAATGGAGCCGCCATTTCCATTCCAAAGTGAGCCCTCAAATAAGGTGTCTGTAATGCACGTTATCAAAACGTTCCGTAGAGTTTCAGCTGGGCCATTCACAGTCTAATAAGGGTCCATTATCCTTCACATTTCCTATCCTCCGTGCATTTGCTTCACAGGAAAGCAGCATGCGAAGGAGGGATTTAGATTGCCGTTGCTGTGAGCATGCGAAAGCTGACGAATCTCTGCAATCGTTATATATCAGAAGGAACAGCGACGGGCCTGATGTCTCATTCAGTATGGCTCGTCTTCCTGACTGTGCTTCGTGGGAGCAAAGGCATCACAGGAATCTTTCACTCCACATGGGGCTCAAACCCACGACTCTGAGATTAAGAGTCTCATGCTCTACTGACTGAGCCAAATGGCTGGAGCGCGATTGAACTTTGCCATGTGGCTGCTGCACCTTTCCAGCTTTCTTTTATAGAATTATCTGGCCGATTGGCTCTTCTGGCTCCTTAGCAGGACCTCTAGATAGTGCACAAAACAAATGAAATACTGTGAAAATCCCTGAAACGAGAAGTAATCAGCTAGGAACAGTGGCGTAGCGTGGGGGGTGCAGGGGGGCGGGCCGCACCGGGCGCAACATCTGGGGTTAGGGCAAATCCATGGGTTAGGGGGCGCAAATCCACGGGTTAGGGGGCGCAAATTACTTGCCTTGCCCCGGGTGCTGACAACCCACGCTACACCACTGGCTAGGAATATTATCTTATAGAAATAGACTAAATAATAAAAATCAAAAAGTTTAAGGAAAAAATTAGAAAAACCTAGATAGTGGCAGGGATGAAACTCAGGGGCAGGCCTGGTCTACTTAGTTATTTTAAAGGGTGAGCCCAGTCTACATGGTTATTATCATCTTGCGGTTTCAGTATTCATCTCGTCTTCTACTTGCACTACGTTCTTATTGAACCTTTGACTCGCATTAGGCGTATGTTTCCCTTTTCTTGACAATCTCTCAGAATGACGTCTTGTAACAGACTAACATGGCTTCCTCTGCATGTCAGCTTTGGTATAATAAGTGCAACCTGACTCATCGTGTCTTTAAACATTGTATGGTTTCTGGGGTAAAAGAACTACAAGATTTTTCACTAAGGCTGGGTGGTTTGATCATATGAAGCCTCTGTTTGTCAGCTTCACTAGCTCCCACTTGAAGGCCAATTTAAAGTGCTGGCTTTAATCTTTAAAAAGTCCTAAATAGCTCAGGGCCTGGTTGCCTTCTTTTCTGTTAGATGTTTTCCAATAAAAAACATCCAATTAACATATCAAATCATAATCCAATAAAAATAAAAAATCTAAAATAAAAAAGATCCAATTGTCTTCCGAATTTTAATTCTGATTTTACGGCTTCCCACAGTCTGAACGTCAAAGCATCTCCAAACCTCAGTCCTGCCTCTCACGATGTTTCCATATTTCCATATCCGATTTTCCATATCCGATTGCCTTCTTTTCTATCTGGATATTAAGATCCTCTTTGGAAGACTTGCTCCAGTTCTCTCTGCCAAGTGAGGTTCATAAGCCCTGCTGGATCAGGCCAAAGACCTATCTAGTCCAGCATCCTGTTCTCACAGTGGCCAACTAGTTGCCAATGGGAATTCCATGGACAGGACCTGAGTGCAACAACAGAGCTTCGCCCACTTGTGATTCCCATCAGCTGGCAATCAGAGCGGAGGCAGAACTCCGTTATCATAGCTAGTTGCAAATAGAGTTGTCAAAAGATTCCAGCCAAAATAGAAACGAGTGGATATTGACAATGTCCACTTATTTGTCCCATGTCCAGAACAGAAATCAGTCCAGCAAATGTGATCAGTAGATCAGCATTTGCCGGCATCGTTGCTTTCCGTCTGCAAATCATATGTTTGCATTGTGTTTCCTTCATGCTGATATGAATGGGTGGAATAATGTCATTTATAGAATTTACTCACACTATGTTATGTACGGTAATTACGCGATTATGTAATTTTGCTGCAGTAAGATGAAAAATGTAGTTTTGGGTGGAAGATGAACTGCAGCAGATCAGAAACAACGATGCATGTCTAAAATACAACAGCAATATTTTCCTGGTAGCGAGGGCAGGTAACCATTAGGAGAGAGTCTTTTTTGGTAGTGGCACCACAGTTACGGAATAGTCTTCTCAGGGATGCTCACTTGGCACTATTTTTGTGGCCTTTTCAGCACCAGGTGAATAATTTCTGTTTGTGAAGGCCTTCTAAACAACTTAAGTAACATGGCTGGGCTTCTCAGTTTTTTATTTTTTTTAAAAAAAGTGTGGTATGTTTACATATAGGTTTTCTAACACACTTGTTTCTAAGGGCAGCACAGGGCAGGCCACTGCAGAGGAAACATACACAGCGTAGGTCAGGCAGAAGGACCATAGCTCAGCAGTAGAGATTCTGCCTTGCATGCAGAAGGTCTCAGGCCACTGAACCAGATGGGCCAAGGATCTTATTTCGGTATGAGGCTCCGTTCCAGAGCCTTTTCACTAAAGTGGGCTAGAGCAGGCATGACCAAACTTGGTCCTCCAGCTGTTTTGGGACTACATCTCCCATCATCCCTAGCTAACAGGACCAGTGGTCAGGGATGATGGGAATTGTAGTCCCAAAACAGCTGGGGGGCCAAGTTTGGCCATGCCTGGCTAGAGGAACAGAGAAAAGTGTTTAGAGGGTGATTCTAAATGGCCTCGGTCCAGTATATCTGAAGGAGTGTCTCCACCCCCATCGTTCTACCCGGACACTGAGGTCCAGCGCCGAGGGCCTTTTGGCGGTTCCCTCACTGCGAGAAGCCAAGTTACAGGGAACCAGGCAGAGGGCCTTCTCGGTAGTGGCGCCTGCCCTGTGGAACACCCTCTCACCAGATGTCAAAGAGAACAACAACTACCAGACTTTTAGAAGACATCTGAAGGCAGCCCTGTTTAGGGAAGCTTTCAATATTTGATGCATTACTGTATTTTAATATTTTGTTGGAAGCCGCCCAGAATGGCTGGGGAAGCCCAGCCAGATGGGTGGGGTCTAAAAATTATTATTATTATTATTATTATTATTATTATTATTATTATTATTGTAACACAGTCGTTGTTGGCTTCTGTCGAGAGACAATGGAGCACGCCTCCGGGGCGAAGTCGAACCACTGGGTTAGCAGCACCAAAGTGATCCCCCTGGGGCACAAGCCTATGCAATGTGTCCGGAGGTCTTGGGCTGCCCAGATGACAAGACCCCCCCCCCTCAGCCTCACTGATGTGGTCCAAAGGAAGGCAGAGCAATATGTTTGGCACCAGCTTGGCTGCAGGAATTGCTGGAAGCCATTTATTCTTCCGAAGATATCTCACAAGGAGATTTAGGATCAGAGTCTTCCTTCTCTTAGATGGGCTACCTTCCCAGGTTGACAAGCCCCATCTGCCCCTCACTCCCCTCTACAGCTTGTGCAGAAACCGCCATCTGGACCGTTGGACCCACTACAGTGGTACCTCGGGTTAAGAACTTCATTCGTTCTTGAGGTTTGTTCTTAACCTGAAACTGTTCTTAACCTGAAGCACCACTTTAGCTAATGGGGCCTCCTGCTGCCACCGTGCTACCGGAGCACGATTTCTGTTCTCATCCTGAAGCCAAGTTCTTAACCTGAGGTACTATTTCTGGGTTAGCGGAGTCTGTAACCTGAAGCGTCTGTAACCTGAAATGTCTGTAACCCGAGGTGCCACTGTACTGGCCTTATCCGTTCAATCTGCCGAAGCCTCTCTTCACATGCAGGGGCAGTCCCTAACTCAACAAGGGTTTGAGACCCGTTGGCTACCCACACCAGGTTCAGCTGGCCAGTTGAAGCCATTCGCAGGGTGTAGCCGCTGTCACATGCTGACAGCTTGTAGGAGCCACAGGTGAGAGCTGAGTGGACAAACTCCCACAGAAGGAGCACAACGTGTCACCCCCCACCAGAGCCACTACCCCTCCCCTAACACCCCTGTTAAAACATATTCACAAGAATAACCAATATGTTAAGAGCCAGTGCCACTGTTTCAGGGGGTGTTGTTTTTCAATCTATTTTCTCTTTTTGAATTTGAATTGTATATCTGAGGATGAGAGTGGAAGAGATAACAATGGTGGTTTCAGGGCATTCTGGCGTCTCGATTACAAATGCAAAGTAATTTTGGAAACAAAAAGAGTCCAGTGGTGTGATCTGAAAAGGCAAAGATATATTATCCCAGCAGACAATGCCTCCATTTACTCTTTTCCTCTAATGAGGCTTGTATCTGTGAAAAGGGCAGCAAGTTACCATTTGGAAACAGATTTGCATCCACTCAGGAGGAGCAATTAACAATTTCATCCTCTGTGTGAAAAATCTTTGGAAGCAAGTCAAGGGCTGCCTTTCATTATTATTATTAATATATATATATATATGAGCCCCTAACAAACTTAATCGGACTCTAATGATGTTTATTAACTTCTGCAACTTAGGAAAGAATGCCGCCTAAATAAGGGATCGGCCAGCTTGAAAGCTTTCTCAATCACCAGCATGGATGTTTTATTAACTAGGCCTTTAAAGTTAAGGGTTGTGGGTTTTTTTTCCAATTAACACGTGGGAGAAGATAATTGAGTAGCTGCAATTTCCCCATCTCAATTTAAACAAATATTCACAAGACGTAAAGCCAGATCCTGTGCCTCTTTTTATTCTGTAGCTCAGTAAAAGAGGACAACCCTTGCGCTCAGAAGATCCCTCAAGGTAGGACAAGATTCACATCACTAGACGTGATGAAACCCCTGAAAACAGGGAAAGCTCCATGAATGGACAGGAAAAGGTTCTGTGAGAAAGTGAGGCAGATGGTAGGCCTTTTCATATCTGAATTCTCTAATAATAAAAATAAAATAAAATAAAATAAAATAAAGTAAAGTAAAGTAATAATAATAATAATAATAATAATAATAATAATAATATTTCATTTATACCCCACCCTCCCCAGCCGAAACTGGGCTCAGAGCAGCTAACAACGATAAAAGTAACACAGCATTCTCAAATCAATTCATTCTAAAATCAATTCAAAATCAAATTAATGGTAACGATTGGGCTAGAGTTCTATGAGGATTACCAAAGGAGGGGGTCAGGCTGTGCCTTGGCCAAAGGCCTGGTGGAACAGCTCTGACTTGTAGGCCCTATGGAAAGATGTCAAGTCCCACAGGGCCCTAGTCTCTTGTGACAGAGCGTTCCACCAGATCGGGGCCACAGCCGAAAAAGCCCTGGCTCTGGTTGAGGCCAGCCTAACCTCCCTATAGTCCGGGACCTTCAAGATGTTTTGTTTTTGTTTGAAGACCGTAAGGTCCTCCGTGGGACATACCAGGAGAGGCGGTCCCGTAGGTACGAGGGTCCTAGGTCATATAGGGCTTTAAAGGTTTAAACCAGCACCTTAAACCTGATTCTGTACTCCACCGGGAGCCAGTGCAGCTGGTATAGCAGCGGGTGAATGTGATCCTGTGGCGAGGACCCCGTAAGGAGTCTCACCACAGCATACTGCACTAGCTGGAGTTTCTGGGTCAGTCTCAAGGGCAGCCTCACGTAGAGTGAGTTACAATATGAGTCTAGAATATGACCATGCTTTAATGTGGAGAATAAGCTTATAAAATCATAGGATTGCAGAGTTGGAAGGGACCGCGTGGGGTCATCTAGTCCAGCCCCCTGCAATGCAGGAATCTTTTGCCCAACACAGGGCTCAAACCCATGACTCTGAGATTAAGAGTCTCATACTTTACCAACTGAGCTATATGCCTGTGCCGCCATTCATTTCCCACACTCCATAGGTCATTCTCCTCTGCATCGCTGCCTTTCCACACCCTCCCCATCCTGGGTTTGGATTTTCTCATACCAGGGACGCTTCGCGAAGGAGAGGGTATAGAAAACCCAAACCGAGGGAAGGGAAAATGCAAGAGGGCAGTGATTTGGAGGCTTTGGACAACGGAGAGTTAACAGGCTTGCCATCCAGATCAAACAGCAGTATGGATGAGCCTTCTGGAAAGTGAAGGAGAATAACTGATATCAGCTGAATGAAGGAGATCACAAGCTGTAAGTTTACAATTGGGATATTGCAGCTGGTGGGGTGCGCTGGGGTTGCGAAAGCCAGCTGAAAAGAGCTGCTGTGCGCAGTGGCGTAGCGTGGGTTGTCAGCACCCGGGGCAAGGCAAGTAATTTGCGCCCCCTAACCCGTGGATTTGCGCCCCCTAACCCTAACCCCCAGATGTTGCGCCCGGTGCCGCCGGCTCCCCTGCACCCCCATGCTACGCCACTGGCTGTGCGACTGAATGAAAGATTAAGGAATAAATGGGGAATGGATAAAATTCTGATTCAGAATGTGTGCAACTGGTATGTAGGGGGGAAGGGGCTATTGGGCTCCTTTTATTGGAAAATTTGGTAGATAAACCTCTCCTTACCACCAAGGTGAGAGGTCAGAGGTTTAGGCAAAGTGCATGATGAACCAGGGGGATATTTGGAAAAGAAACGGGGGCGGGGACAGATTCCCCAATCTGCACTTGTTTCTGCTGCTCAAGTGCCTTGTCTTTATTCATGACTTTCTAAAAAGCCACTTGAGGTTTCTCAGCAGAGTGTGCAACGCTGTGATGAAGCGCGCAGGTTTCCCTGTCTTTTCTCTAATTCCATCCCATCAGCCGACCAGCGTGAAGCGAAAACGGGCGCCGGGGCTGGACCGGCACAACATTTGTAAACACATTACCATGCCGGAATGAAAAATAATACAAAGTCACACGGCAGAGCTGGCGCCAGGTGCAGGGGGCCTCAGCTTCGAAGTGATGAATGGCTGCTTGGCCTTTGAATTTGTCACAGCTCTTAAGAACCAAATTGAGCGGCTCCCTCCCTCCCCGAAGCTGGTCTTGTTTCTGTGCAATAAACAAGAGCCAGGGTGGGGAAGCTGAAGGCTGCAGGGGCACACGGTTGCCATCTCCTCCTCAAAGTTCTGTCTCTGGGCATGAGGGTTTGATGCTTGTTGACCTTTCTTATACACAAAAGCTACTAACAAGAGGAAATGAGCAGCCTTCCCAGCAAAATGCTCTGTTGTCTGCAAGTTCAGGTCTGCAGCAGGAGCTACATGGCATCTATACGAGTGGATGCCCACTCTGTTTCCTAGGCATGCCCATAGCTCAGTGATTAGAGCATCTGCTTTGCATGCAGGAGGTCTCCGGTTCAATCCCCAGCATCTCCAGGTAAGGCTCAGAAATCCTGGAGAGATGCTGCTAATCAGGGAAGGGAAATTATGAAACTCCTTTTGGAAAAAAACAGAAGTCAGGGTCTGATCACCAGCAAGTCTGGTTTTCACCATCATAGTAATGTTGTCTGCCTTCAAAATGCTACAATTCTGCGATTCTATACTGGTACTGGGACGTGGGTGGTGCTGTGAGTTAAACCACAGAGCCTAGGACTTGCCGATCAGAAGGTCGGCGGTTCAAATCCCTGCGACGGGGTGAGCTCCCGTTGCTCAGTCCCTGCTCCTGCCAACCTAGCAGTTTGAAAGCATGTCAAAGTGCAAATAGATAAACAGGTACCACTCCGACGGGAAGGTAAACGGCGTTTCCGTGCACTGCTCTGGTTTGCCAGAAGCAGCTTAGTCATGCTGGCCACATGACCCGGAAGCTGTATGCCGGCTCCCTCGGCCAATAAAGCGAGATGAGCGCCACAACCCCAGAGTCGGCTATGACTGGACCTAATGGTCAGAGGCCCCTTTACCTTTACCCTGGTACTAAATGTGTAAGTAAACACTCCCCATTTATCATCATGGAACTGTAGAGCTGGAAGGGAATCTCCCATGCAGGAGTGCACATAATAAAAAATGAGAGAAATCCGCTCTCGTTTTCCAGTGGGCGGCGTTGCGGCTAGGCTTCTGGGACTCTGCAGTGATCCAGCAAGGGGGCAGAGAGTTGACGCCCCCTTCCGTGTTGTCCCAGCTGCGGGGCCACACCCAGTGTGGCACTGCTGGCCAATCAGTGCCAAGCGGGGGTGGGGCTGTGGGAGGGTAGACCCTCCTTTCTTGCTGGTGGTTAGGCATTGGGTAAGCCTTTGTTTGGATGGAGGGGAGGTTGTAGCCTCTGCCTGTCCCTCCTCAGTAAGGGTATCCTGTTAAAGGGATCCGGGGATGTGGGTTCTTTCCGATGTCCAGATGTGGGCTAGGGCCATGTCACAACCCCAACGGGGACCCTTCGGAGCGCCCCTATTTGATGTAAGTCATAGGGATCCCCCTATTCATGGTTTAACCTTAGTGGGACTCCCTGCAGATGGGTGGGAGTCGAGATACAGTCTGGCTTCACCCAATGCCTAAGCCAAACCACTCACATCTCTAACCAATAAATTTGTGGCCTATTCGAACCCAAAAACCAAAATACTCGTGTCCATGTGCTTATTGTCCATTAGACATGTGAAGGCAGCCCTGTTTAGGGAAGTTTTTAATATTTAATGCTGTATTGTTTTTAACACTCATTTGGGAGCCACCCAGAGTGGCTGGGGAAACTCAGCCAGTTGGGCGGGGTATAAATAATAAATTATTATTATTATTATTATTAGGAAACTGTGGGGCACATAATTAGGCTTTTCTCATATAGCCAGACTTTCTCCTCTGCAGCAAGGAGTCTCCCATGTAGGAAATTTGTATCATACCAACTGTGCTGAATCAGGGCTAAGATTAAAATCCGCGCTGGTGTGAGGGGCGAGGGGGGGGAGTGTGGTCTACAAAGCCCCAAAGCCACTCTTTCCATTTTAATAGACTCCGCTGGATTTCATTATATTTCCTCTCTTTACTTACGACCGAAGAGATATTATCAGTCAGATTCAGGTCAGATGCTAACAGCAGCTTGACTATTTTTGGAGGGTACTTTGTACAGAGGGTAGGATTAATTATCCACGAATTATGATGGAAACCCCATGGGAGCGGATGTGGCAAGCATATCGGGAGACCTGCATCCATTGTGAAGGGTGCCATTCAAACAGATGTGGAATTAAGCTTGACAATCAGATGCTTTCTTATTAAAAGGCATCTCATCACCCAGCGCTGCATATAAATGGGAGCCGCAGCTCGTGGCTTTCCATGTGAAGTTTAAATGCTCATTGTGCAGGCAGGAGAGAAAAAGCGTTGAGTAAGTAAGAAGGGAAAACATCACTTGCTTGGACAATTTAGACCAGAGTTTTCCAAACTGTGTGTCATGACATGCTAGTGTGTTGGCTGCAGTGTGTAGGTGTGCCGTGTGAACACTCCTTCTAGGGCTGGAAAGGAGTTAGTTTAACCTCCGGTTTGCTAGTAAAACTGAATTGCTGTGTCGTGAAATGATGCATGTCTAAAAAAGTGTGTCGCCAACATGAAAAGTTTGGAAAGCTCTGTTCTAGATTATTAGGGCCATTTTATCCTTTGCCCAATAGCTGCCAATCCAGTTCTCATGTGGCGCCTTGATTTAGCAGTTCAAAACAGTAATAAGGCAAGAAAAAGTCTGTACAAAAGGACAATTTTCCAGGGAATACAGCCGCAACGTCAGGAATACTCACAAATATCTGAGACTGGGAAGATTCTGGAAGGCATATCTATCAATATACACCAGATGGTTTGCTTTCTCAATTCTTCTGTGGGGGGAAAGAAAAAAAGAAAAACATCAGTTATAATTTGAATTGTCTCATTTTCCCACAGTATGAAATTTGGCTGGGGAAAGCAACATGATCTGCAAAGCAGTATGGGTGAGACCCAATGTAAGGTCAGCGCAACTGGGGTTAAGCAACTTCATTCACAAGTGCAATTAATCTATTGGGTCTGGTTGATGCGCCGTGCTAAGAATGAGTCTCCTCTTTGCGGAATGGCTGCTGTGCAAGTGGTCTGCTGTGAGTGGATATCGCCCAATATACCTCTTCAGCTAAAAGTTTTTCTTGTTCTTTAGATTCTTGGTACCAATTCCCATGCTTGCAGATGGACATATGAGTTACTCCTTCTAGTCCAGAGAACCACTAACCTGACAGTGCAAATTCATTTACCCTCTCCACAAATATCTCTCTTCCCGCCCTGCCCACCACTTGTTGTTGTTGTTTAGTCGTGTCCGACTCTTCGTGGCCCCATGGACCAGAGCACGCCAGGCACTCCTGTCTTCCACTGCCTCCTGCAGTTTGGTCAAACTCATGCTGGTAGCTTCGAGAACACTATCCAACCATCTCGTCCTCTGTCATCCCCTTCTCCTTGTGCCCTCCATCTTTCCCAACATCAGGGTCTTTTCCAGGGAGTCTTCTCTTCTCATGAGGTGGCCAAAGTATTGGAGCTTCAGCTTCAGGATCTGTCCTTCCAGTGAGCCCACCATTACATTTACACAAATGCATTTGTGATGTGATATAAGCAGTTTGTTACTGTTCAGCTGTCGTGGGCAGAGGCTGATTAACACAGTAGCTCTCAATGGAAACAGCTTATCACTTGACTGCTACCACCTCTGATTCTGGTGGATTTGGGTTTCGGGCTGGTCCAGATGTCCCAGTTGCTACAGGCGTTAGCATTTCCTTAGCAAACTCTCACCCCACTCCAATCGTTTCATTCAATACATGTGCCTAACTAAATTGGGGTCATCTTTCACACGAGCAGGCCCATTCTTTTAGATTGCCATCAGAGGCCCTGCTTCAGGTGCCACTGCCCTCAATTGTCAACTTTGGGGTTTATTTGTTTTTAATTGGGTTGTTGGTTTTGTTTTGATTTTATGTATTTGATATTTTATGTGAACCGCCCTGAGACCTTCGGGTATAGGGCGGTATAGAAAATCAATCAATCAATCAATCAATCAATCAATCAATCAACAGCAACTACTACTACTACTACTACTGCAGACAACAAAAAGAGAAAGGGCCTTTTTAGTGGTGGCCCCCTGCAAACTTGACACGTGAAGCTTTCCCCTCCAAAGGCCACACCCCTCACCAGACAGGCTCTACGCTCTCCTTGAGTGCTTTTATCTAACTGCACGGACTGCAACCTTGAATGGTGTACAATAAAGCCTTTTGCTTAGGGTTGTCATATGCCCTGAATTTCCTGGACATACCAGTCGGAAGCAATGTCTGGGAAGGAAATCGGAAAAAATGTCCGGGAAAATCTGGACATATGGCAACAAACCCGTATGTTCTGAGCTCCTTTTAATTAAGATGCAGAACTTTTAAATGTTTTATATCGCTGCTGGTTTTAAACTGTCCGTTTTCAAAGTGCTTTTTTAAAAAAAAGCAATTTAAATACATTTTGTATGAGTGTGGTGCTGGCTTCCAAAATGTCTTAACTGCTGCTTTAACTTTAATTGCATTTTATGGGAATTACGTTTTATCCTCTCTTTTTAAAATGGAAGCTGCTTTGAGAGTGCTTTGCCCTAAAAGGCTGCCAATGAATGTTTGAAGTAAATAAAAAGAAAAAGTAATCAAGCCCGGTGTGTGGTCAGGCACCTGTAAGCAGGGGGCTTACCACATGCAAGACCCACAATTGCCAGAGTAGTGAAGCATACCCTCCAACATTTCTCCAAGGAGAATAGGGATGTCCTAAGGAAAAGCAGGACATTCTGGGATCAAATCAGAAACCAGGACAACTTCGGTACATCCCGGACCGTCCCTGGAAAATAGGGACACTTGGAGGGCCAGCACCTGTTCACTTCTCTTCCTTCGGTCCTCAGTCTCCATTATGGGATGGCAGAAGCATCCCCTCTCACAGCCCTCGTTGTTACGAGTTACAGAGGGTGGTTATCTCCTTCTCCTTTGAAATGCAAATAGAGCCGAAGAAGGAAGTTGGAAGAGTGACACTCTGCCCACTTCCTCTTTCACCTCTATGTTTTTTACAGGATCTTAGTTTTACCTAGATTCCTTGGAAAAGCAACGTGTGTGTATGTAATAATAATAATAATAATAATAATAATAATAATAATAATAATATATTATTTATACCCCTGCCCATCTGGCTGGGTTTCCCCAGCCACTCTGGGCGGCTCCCAACAGAATATTAAAAACACAACAAAACATCAAACATTAAAAACTCCCCTAAACAGGGCTGCCTTCAGATGTCTTCTAAAAGTCAGATAGTTGCTTATTCCCTTGACATCTGATGGGAAGGTGTTCTACAGGGCAAGTGCAACTACCAAAAAGGCCCTCTATCAGGTTCCCTGTAACTTCGCTTCTCACAGGGAGGGAACTGCCAGAAGGCCCTCGGTGCTGGACCTCAGTGTCTGGGATGAACGGTGGGGGTGGAGACGCTCCTTCAGGTATGCTGGACTTAGGCCGTTTGGGGCTTTAAAGGTCAGCACCAACACTTTGAATTTTGCTTGGAAATGTACTGGTAGCCAATATAGATCTTTCAGGACTGGTGTAATATGGTCTTAACAGCCACTCCCAGTCACCAGACACATTATTTCTGTCTCTTGGAAGTGTGTCTGATCCAGGGGAGAGGGTGAGGGAAGTGACCAAAAGGTCTGGTACCTACAGAAAAAAAATCAAATGTGCTCATGAGCCTAAAAATGTTGGCAACCCTGCAATAGCCAATTCACACAGTACATTGAGCACAATCACCATTGACGTCTAGTAGGATGAGGCTGAAGACTCAGTCCTGATGAGCCAATGCAGAAGGAGAGAAAGACACACAAAGAAAAACTAGTCCTAGATCTATTTTGTCCCCATGGAACCACCATGTTGCATTTTACAGTTGGTCCACCAGTAGCTTGGAATGCCCCAGCCCTCCAATTCCATTTATTGACTTACATTTCATAGAGTTTTGGAAGGTTGGCGAACACGTTCGATTCTATAGTTCCCAAGGCATCGTTCTGAGAGATTTCTCTGTCAAGAAAAAGGAAACATCAGCCATGGTGGCCTCGCTATTTATCAGAAGCGTCAACATTACAAATGTACGTGAAAAATGAAGGGAATAACTTAAAACGTTTGCTGGCACCAAAGGATCCATAAATCCTGGACTACAACCCATTGAAACACAAAGCTAGCTTAAAAGAAAAGAATATTTGTAAAAACCTGTTGCAGGAATAGAGGATGGAGGTGTGTGTGTGGGGGGGGGGAGGGAAAGTACTCCAGTACCTCAGATAGCGTAGCAAACATCTCCAGGAGTTTGCAGGATAGAATGCACAAGTCAAGTGAAGGTGGAGTATCACATTTTTTGCTGCCCCCCCTACTGAAAACTGAGGATATTCTAAGAACCGCTATTTGACTTTACAAACTGGTGCCCAAGTTTGTTTTTCCCCTCCTTTCCCCCTCCTTTTCTCTCTTTTGTGTCAGGTAGGGACTGCCTTATTTTAATTTATTGCATGTAAGTTACTCTGGGAGTCTTTGTGGCTGAGGAGCAAGATACAAATGCAATAGATAGACAGACAGACAGACCAACAGACAGACAGACAGACAGACAGATGATAGATAGATACTTGAAAAATGAGCACATCAGGAAAATGAATCTCTTTGTTGTGATTATTTACTATTTGCAGGGCATTTGTTATGCATTCAAAAGCAATATCCCATTTGGACCACGCCAGAAGAGAGAGTCAGCCAGGAGAGGGCCTGCTGCTTCCTTCTAGAAATAGCATTAGCTAGTTGTTTCTATGACAACGTGGCCAACTCTTTAGTCATGTAAGAAGAGAGCTTAACAGCTTGGCTAGGGCCATTAATTTAACAAAGAGACTGGTTTAACTGCTTCATCACTTCTACTGAAGAACCCCATCTTATAAAACCGCAGCCCTAGAGGGGACCCAAAGATGGTATCCAAACCAACCAACCCCATTCCCCCAAATCCTATAACAACATATTAACTGAAGAGTAGTGCTGGGCTGAAGTTTCTGGCACATTCAAGGGATGGGGGAAAACCTTTCCCAAAGTTTGCAAAAAATCTTCAGGGAGAGGAAGTTCTAGCATGTCTTCTTCTTCTTCTTCTTCTTCTTCTTCTTCTTCTTCTTCTTCTTCTTCTTCTTCTTCTTCACTGAGCACCGACAATACTGCCAAAATGGCCCATGGCAGCACCCATCCTTCCCATGGGGCATTCTGTCAAAGGAAGTTGCCTTATACTGACTCAGATCAATGGACCACCTAGCTCAGTATGGTCTATGTTGATTCGTTTCAGGCAGGGTTCTCTCCCAACCCTACTTGGAGATGAGAATTGGCCCTATGATCTTCAACAGGCAAAACAGATGTTCAGCCACTGAGCTACAGCTCTTCCCTCCTTGTCAAAGAGCTCTGAAGGTGGGCTTCAGAAGGAGAAGAAAGCCACCCGCCGTCACTGTGTTGGGTCCTACCCCCACCCCAAGGTGCTGTGAGACAGAAGCACATATCTCAATTAACCTTATAAACCGCATCAACGGTGAATGGAAAATGCAAAACAACTCACGACCCAACATTAACAACCTCATGTTTAAATTCCCCACTCACGTCAAGAAATGCGATTAAGTGGAAGTTCTATTGCTAATTCCACTACATTACACATTATGATGAAACGGGTAACAGCAGGTGCTTTTACAGCGACACAGTATATATCAAGGTTTTTTTGTTTCGTTTTTTTAAAGTAAACCTCGAATGGTAAATTAAACAAAACTTAAACACACAAATGCGCACACACACACACAGTCTAGCTACGATAAAATAAAAATAAAAATGTGTCTTTTATGTTTATGATCTGTCTCCCGCAATTCACCCAAGCTAAGCAAGCGGAAGCAGCTTTTGCTTCCTTGAATACAAACCCCTCTTAAAGGGATCATTTATTATTTCAAGCTATGCTAGGTTTGAAGTAATTATCATCTTTATCTAGCAGGAGTGAGGGAGGAAGGAAAAGAGCGATGCACGGGGAGAGCAGGGTGGGATGTGGTTTCTAGAAGGCTTTGCAACGTGGGGCTTGGTTTAAACATGAGTAGAACTCTGCGTGCTCTCAGATCAAAATCCTCCACCCCACTAGCTCAAATTCTTTGCCAAGAAAAGCAACACTCTTCCAACTCTCACAGTTTTGTGGTAGAGCCCCATCGTTGCTCCAAGGCTTAATCTTCTAAAACGATAAATCGGGTCCTCCCTTAAAGAGGGTATTGCGGTGAGACCTGGACAACTGACACCCTGTGTTGTGGGTGGGTACAATTGGTCAGCCACAACACCCGATTGGTAGGTCTCTTGAAGCTGGGTACAATCTGGCCAATGGGAAGCAGTCCAAATGGTTCGAGGGACCTATTTATGACCATGCATGTGACTCAGAGCTTCCTCTTTCGGAGCGTGCATTCAGAACACCCGCCCACCTCTGCCTATTTTTAGGGCTTTGCGCTTGACCTTCCTATGCCGTTGTGTGTCGTCTGTCGTTGGGACAGGGGCATGGCAGGGATTTTCCCCACTTGGCTGATTGGCTGTTGCCATTTGGGTTTTGCCTGTCATGTAGCAAATTGCCACAACTTTCATGGTTCCAGATAGGCTCTGGTTGAGGTGATAGGGATGGGAGAACGCTCTCGCCATCCCTATGTGAAGGGTATTCCGTTAAAGGAATCCATGGACTCAATGGTTTGGTCAACCCCCCTGATATGTGCCCATATCTGAGTCCAGGGGGACATTTGGGTGGTGGAGTTAGCCCGTTCCCGGCTTTCTGCTTATCCAGGTGTTCACCTTTGGCTGACCTATGCTGGAACCCTGGGTCAGCGCTACCTGCATGGCAGGGAGCTAGTCGAACCAGAGCCTATGCAACCAGTCACTTTCTATAATCAATAAAGTTGTGGCCTACATTCTGCCAAAAACCAAAACCAAAATTTGAGTCAAGTGTGAATTTATTTAGGGGGGGAGATTTCTGGGTCTGAACACGCAAGAAGAGACCCATCTAGTCCAGCATCAAATTCTCACAGTGGCCAACCAGATGCCAGTGGTAAGACCACAGGCAGGACATCAGCGCAACTGTGCTCTGCTATCCTGCTATTCCCAACAACAGGCTTTCAGAAACAATGCATTTCCATGGCCTGCTCCCCTTTCCATCCCTCTTTTCTTAGGATCCCTGCTGCTTCTCTTGGCACACGGTGTCAGCATACCCTTCTCTCCATCTTTCCTAGTCCTGCACAGCTTTCCTTTCCTTGATTTCTCCAGTCTTCTCCCTTCTCTCCCTCAATAATAATAACGATTTATTATTTACACCCCACCCATCTGGCTGTGTTTCTCCAGCTGCTCTGGGTAGCTTCCAACCCAATATTAAAAACAATACAGCATCAGACATTAAAAACTCCCCTAAACAGGGCCACCTTCAGTTGTCTTTTAAAAGTAAAATAGTTGTTTATTGCCTTGACATCTGCTGGGAGGGCGTTCCACAGGGTGGACACCACTACCGAGAAGGCCCTCTGCCTGGTTCCCTGTAACCTCACTTCTCGCAGTGAGGGAACTGCCAGAAGGCCCTCAGCGCTGGAGCTCAGTGTTGGGGCTGGATGATGGGTGTGGAGACGCTCCTTCAGGTATACAGGACCGAGGCCTGTATACATTGGCACTGAGTAGGTAAGCACTGCCTCCAACCAAGAGGTGTGGCTGTTCCTATCCTTAGCATCTAGATAAAGGTTTGGAGACTATCATAGTTAAGCAATATATAGTTCTAAGGCCAGAAGTTTATCCTTCTAGCCAAAGGCCATGACAAACCCTTAGCAATAGTATTAATAAAATAACACAGAGCATACAGCCATATAATAAGCCAACATCCATGGTGAAAGGGACCAGAGAGACACCAACATGCTTAAATTTGAAGCCGCAACTTCAGAACTTCAAAGCGCCCAATCACACAATGTCATTGAGGGGCAGCAGGTACGTGTGCAGCCCCAACTACCCATCAAATTTGGCCCATGTCTCTAGATTCTGGTAAGAATCTTGGCTTGTGGAGCCAATGACATTCTGTACTCTTGCTTTAACCCTTTGCAATGGTCCTGATCCAAATTAGGGAGGCTGCCACTGAAATCCACATTAGAAAATCAGGCCCAGTCACTTCGATGGAAGATGCCACCCGACAAATCCAAACTGCAGGAGCGATCGGAAGCTATGAGTTGTTTGCCACCCTTTGCACTTCAGTGGGGAGGAAGGGCAGCTGTCAGGCTCACAGACTGGTAAAAGGGAGGTGGAGGGGTTGCCGAATCTCATTTGCCACTTAACAAACTAATTTATAGCAACCTCCCACACCAAACTTAGAATTTGTGGCAGTCCTGCCTTTTGCCAGCTGAATCGGAATGTGCAGCAACTTCATGCTTAACACCTCCTCCCAAAAAACCCCCCCGTCTTGTGGCTAAGGTGTTGTTGTTGTTGTTACATTCACTGGTTCAGAAGATGTAGATCATTTAAAGAACTTGAAAAATGAAAGGAAAATAATTGGGGTGGTGGAGGCAGCAAGGGAGAAAATAAAAATATGTCCCATTGACCATTGCATCCCTCCAGACTTGATCATAATGTGTTATCTGTTAGTTTCCAAAAGCTCAACATTTTTTTCATCCACCCTCCATAGATACATTGTCTCTTTCGGTGCGTGACCCAAGTATTGCCATAGCAACTGGTCTCCCAATTAGCCTTCAGCTGGTCACAATCGATATGATTAGACAAGGTCAGCTTCAGAACCAATATTATGGATTTTGTTAAAAGGCCATGGCAGATCAGAAATAGCCAGGAATAAAGGAGAGGGCAACCTAATAATTTGCCTGCGGACGTGAACACGACTGTAAAACAGTTGCACAAAATCATCACCATAACCATCATTTAGCACAGGCTTCCTCAAACTCGGCCCTCCAGAAGTTTTTTTTGGCCTACAACTCCCATGATCCCTAGCTAGCAGGACCAGTGGTCAGGGATGAGGGGAATTGTAGTCTCAAAACATCTGGAGGGCTGAGTGTGAGGAAGCCTGATCTAGCAGCATGTAGATGGTCGTCTACATTATGATTTGCCTGAAGCCTTCTAAGAAGTAAATTCTTCTAATCCTGCTGTTTCTCTGCATCCAAGGGTAGGCTACAATAGCTGGAATCAATGACCTCCATTTAAAGAGAAGCCAGCTGCAGCTATTTTGGGGTGTCCATTTTGCAGATGAAGGATAGAGAACCTGTAGCCCTCCAAATGCTGTTGTGCTACAACACCCATCAAGAGCCAGAGTCCAACATCTAGAGGGCTGCAGGATCCCACAGTTGGTTGGCTCCCATAGAGTTTTTTGGGGGGCAGGTCACTGGGGACTGCAAAGCAGAGACACAGCTGAGAAGTGAGGGAACCCTGCCCTTGTGGCTCAGACACAAAAGCAGAGGACTGGTTCAGCCAGTGGTGTAGCGGTCTGGGGTCGGAGGAAGTCAGATACCTGCTATTATATCTTCAGCAGGGTCCCCTGCTCCAGCACCAAATCAGCAGGAAAGGGGAGCTTTTCAGCCACTGCATTTAGGAAAACTGAAGACACAAGGTGTTTCAGTTTCAATGGAATAGCGGGCATGTTCTGTGGTCATGGAACTCCAAGGATGGAACTCCAAGGAAAACACAACTTAAGTCACTCCGAAATAGGATATTGGTGCACTCCAAATTATTTGTCCATGTGCATGACTGGAAAATCATAGATCTTGCTGAAAAGCATCAAGTGGAGCTCTGGATTGAAGGTTGTAATACATCCCTAATTATAATTATTAGAAGGGGCAGAGCTGAGAGGGGTTGTGGCTGTGGCTATCACAAAGGGCCCCTGAACTTCTAAATTTGCCACTACAGTACTAGGTTCAGCCCTTGCTCCCATGGTGTCTGACTGTCCACCACATTACATTCCTATGCAATCATCATCATACATAATAACATTGAAACTAGAAGAGGTGGGTCTTGTTCTAGGGGTGAACAAGCCCATTGGTGTTGCTCTCCTACCTGCTTTCCTCATCAATTGATGGAGAATGGTCTGTAAAAAGTAGGAAGGTTGTATCAACTAAGCCATACTCAAGAGACGATCCACTGAAAGCAATGGATACAACTACATTAATTTCAATCTGTCTAATCTGACTAGGAGAGGGACGCGGGTGGTGCTGTGGTCTAAACCACAGAGCCTAGGGCTTGCCGATCAGAAGGTCGGCGGTTCGAATCCCTGCGAGGGGGTGAGCTCCTGTTGTTCGGTCCCAGCTTCTGACCACCTAGCAGTTCGAAAGCATGTCAAGTGCAAGTAGATAGATAGGTACCGCTCTGCCAAGGAGGTAAATGGCATTTCTGTGCGCCACTCTGGTTTGCCATAAGCGCCTTTGTCATACTGGCCACATGATGCGGAAGCTGTCTGCGGACAAACGCCGGCTCCCTTGGCCTATAGAGTGAGATGAGCACACAACTCCAGAGTTGTCTGCGATTGGACCTAACGGTCAGGGGCACCTTTACCTTTATTCTGACTAAGTTTGGCTACAACCCATAATCTTTGGCAGAACACTAGATGGTCGATACAGCCTTCAAAATTTGAACAATTCTCAGAAAGCTTGTTATGGACAAAATGTGTCCATATTTCCTGTTGCTGTGTGTTATCCCTTGCCAGAAACAGAATTGCAATGAACAACACTGACCTTTATATACATGACACTCTACAGAGGATGTATTTAGGTATCATTTTGATAAACTCAGAGGATTACTGTGCTCTCTCTCCTTTGATACCTTGCAAACTACATCACTGCCGACTTCATCTCATGCCACTGTGTTGCTGAAGAGCAGCACTTCCTGGCATGTTCAATACATAAGGTAATTAAAACAATGTGACTTCATTATCTTTATGCAGCCCCCACTGTATGCTGAAAACACTCCTCTTCACCTGGCCTTTGATGCTGAGAGAGAGTGATTTTAGGACCCACCCTATTCTTCAGATTGTAAATATTGAACTTTTATATTTCTCTAATCCACTTTGGGTTCTTACCTCAAGGAAGCGGCGACCATGATCCAAGAATGTATAAGCTTCATTTTTACAGAGCACCGCTCTTGGTCTGTTCATTCAAAAAGTTTTAAAACAAGCCAAGCAAAAGCTTTGCTCTTTGATAGCAGCTGTGAGTTATTGGCAGGAATAACAAATGATCAGCTCCATTTTTAAAAATTATTACTTCTTGAAGGAGCTGTAAGGGTATCACAATAGTCAAGGTCTCTCCTACTGATAGGCCTTGGCAAGAGAAAGCGAGCTGCCAGGTGTTCCACTTGCAGGCCAGAAGAGGGATGGGAGAAAAGAAACAAATAAGACACCTAAGCGATGCTATTGGACCATTGTGGATTTCAGAAGTCACATACAAGGCCTTGCGTTGCCAAAATTTGGCTTCATTAAGGCAAAGCTGTGCCAGCTGTGCTCCCACAAAAGACAACAGGCCACCTTTCTTCCATGGCCAAGTTTTCCTTGGCAGGTTCAGCAATTTTTGCAGGAATCTACCACCATGAAACTAGCTAGATGACAGATTAGGCTCCATGTTGCAATGTCCAGATGATGTAGCAAAGTTTTCTGATCAGTTGAGTCAAATCTCTATTGTAGTCTGGATGGGTCTAGGGGGGCAAAAGCAATTTCCATTCTACCCTACATTTGTTACAATCAGTACTGCTTCGGTTCATATTTTGCTACAACCTACGCCATTCGTTTTGCTATCCGCTATGGCCAAGGCAAATTGAATTTATTATGCAATTCATTACATAATTAATTTCAGCACAACGGATGGGAAATGCCAAAAACATTGTGGGAAACAACCTATCTATTTACATAATGTGTGCAGACTAAAATACCTATGATAGTGAATGCCACTCCTATTCATTTGTGCGCTTTCCACTCCTGACCTTGGATGTGCATGAGAATTGCAGCAATTTCTGCTCCTGTTTCCATTTGCGATGGAATCCTCTAGCATTCCTGCTTGCAGCCAGTGACAATGTGACTGGCAGACACAGAGCTGACTGGCCTATCCCAGAACACTTGGAGTGCTAGCCCTACAAGACAACGACAGAGAGGGGGAACCAATGGCCCTCCAAACCCTATCATCCCTAACCATTGACCATGGTGCCTGATGCTGAAGGGAGCTGATAGCCCAAGGAACAGCTGGAGAACCATGGATTCCCCATCCCTTAACTAAGCGCATAGCTGTGCACCTGCAATGAGATCACCTTTCTGCCTCCAAGAGACTGGCTATTGAGCAACTAGGAATTAGAAGCAACACCCTTCTATATCGGGGTGGTGGAAGATAGCCAAATAGAAATGGCACCTAGGAGCCCAGTCAACTGTTATGGAAGCCACTAACCTTGCAGCTCAATTATCAAGGCCTGAAGGCTCTGCAAAAGTGACAGATTCCTCAGGTTTGCTGGATGGGTGCTGTCCCTCAAGGAGATCCTAGGTTCAAGGTCTGGAAGGAAAGGTCTGTTTCAATCATTGCAAATTTTGGACAAGATGGACTGTTTCAAGAAGTGGCAGAGAGACATTTCCAGATTTGTCTGGCAGGGCAAGAAGCCTAGAATAAAATTTAAAATATTAACTGACGCAAAGGAAAGAGGTGGATTTGCCCTGCCAGACCTTAAACTTTACTATGAATCAGCAGCATTCTGCTGGTTGAAAGACTGGCTGCTTCTTGAGAACACAGACATTTTGGATCTAGAAGGTTTTAACAATGTTTTTGGGTGGCATGCATATTTGTGGTACGACAAGGTTAAAGCACATAAAGCATTTAAAAACCATATTGTCAGGAAAGCATTGTTCAATGTCTGGATAAGATACAAAGACTTATTGGAAAATAAAACCCCAAGGTGGTTGTCACCAATGGAAGCGAAGGCTCAGAAAAAGCTCAATATGGAGGCCAAATGGCCGAAATATTGGGAAATATTGGGAAATATTGGAACAAGAAGGAGAGAAATTGAAATTGCAGAGTTTTGAGAAATTAAAAGATAAAGTGCGAGACTGGCTTCATTATTATCAAATAAGAGAGGCCTATAATTTGGACAAAAAAATTGGCTTCCAGGTGGAAAAATCAAAATTGGAAACAGAACTGTTAGATCCCAAAACTAAGATACTTTCAAGAATGTATAACTTGCTGTTAAAATGGAATACGCAGGATGAAACGGTTAAATCTGCAATGATTAAATGGGCACAAGATATTGGTCATAACATTATGTTTGCTGACTGGGAACAGTTGTGGACCACCGGTATGAAATTTATGGCATGTAATGCCTTAAGAGAGAATATTATGAAAATGATATATAGGTGGTACATAACACCAGTCAAGCTTGCAAAAATATATCATTTGCCTGATAACAAATGTTGGAAATGTAAAGAAAATGAAGGTACATTCTTTCACCTTTGGTGGACGTGCCCAAAGATTAAGGCTTTCTGGAAGATGATCTATAATGAAATGAAAAAGGTATTTAAATATACCTTCCTGAAGAAACCAGAGGCCTTTCTCCTGGGCATAGTCGGCCAATTGGTGCCAAAGAAGGACAGAACTTTCTTTATGTATGCTACAACGGCAGCAAGAATACTGATTGCAAAGTATTGGAAGACACAAGATTTACCCACCCTGCAAGAGTGGCAGATGAAGGTGATGGACTATATGGAATTGACGGAAATGACTGGCAGAATCCGAGACCTGGGAGAAGAGTTGGTGGAAGAAGACTGGAAGAAATTTAAAGACTATCTGCAGAAACACTGTAAAATTAATGAATGTTAAAATGATGTTGGATTGAAAATAAGTGGCATTAGCAACAAAGTTAACAAGAGTATGCAAAATTGAATTGATAATGGATGAAAATATAGAGTTATAATATGTTAAGATACAGAGTTAAGATAAACAAAAGAGGGTAAGGATTTGCTGATTTGATTATTTAAATGGGGATACAAAAAGGGGAGGTGTGAGGAGGCCAAGGAAATAAGATAATGAGTTAGGGTTACAAAAAATGGATTTGTTTTTATTCTTCTTTTTTCTATTTTATGTATTTTTCTATGTTTTTTTTTTGGTATTTCTTTCTTTTTATATGGCCTTTTTAAATTTATGTTTTTGTAAAACTTCAATAAATATCTTTTTGAAAAAAAGGTCTGGAAGGAAAAGCTGGCTGTGTCTAGCACCTCCGGTGCCTGATGGAAGCAGAGCTTACAGCAAAATCTCTGATCAAGAAAGCCACTTCCGAACTAGAGAAGAGGTGGGGTTGCGGGCTTCATGCCCCTCCCCACGCACGCGGGGGCTGGCGTGCAGCCCCCGCGATACTAGGAGAATCCTCGGTCGCATCATTCCCCCAGCCAGCCAATCGGCTGGTCTGGGGGCGTGGTCCGCCCTATTTAGGGCTGGCGCGGCTGAGGACCGCCCTCTTTTCCTTGCCGCGCACCAGCTGACTGGGTTTTCCCACCCCGCCCGCCCGTTAGGTTAGGCTCTCTGACCTTGTATTGGAATTTGGTTGGTTGCCGTCAAGGGGCCTGGTAGGAATTTTTTTCCACTTGGCAAATTGGCACCAACCATTTAGTTTTTTGGCTACCTCGTAGCAAATTGTCACAACTTCCTTGGCATTGGCGGTTAGGCATTGGTAGGGTTATTGTTATGCAGATGAAAGGGGGGGAAGCGCCATCACCTTCCCCCCAAATCGAAGGGTAGTCCGGTAAAGGATTCTGGGGGGGCGTGGCCTTGTCCTAAGCCTATGGAGGTGTGGGCCTACGGGACGCCCCCAATCGGTGACCCCGGGGGAGCTCCTAGTTGATGTGCATCAGCAGGACTCCCCCTACTGGTGGTTAACCCTTGCCGGTCTTCATCCATATGGGCTGAAGCCGGTTAGCTGATAGGACCAATGCCTAAGCCAATGCCCCTCAATTTCTGTAATCAATAAAGTTGTGGCCTAATTTGACCCATTAACCTTAAACTCTTGTGTCTTGTGTCTTTATTTCCCTGGGGGGAGGCAGAAACTCACCACGCAAGAGGAGAAATGAGCCCAACCCCTTGGTTTTGGCCCCTTTACCCTGGTCTGGAGAAACTGTTCTTGGACACCCAAATCCCATCAGTCTCAGGCAGCATGGTGATGGTCCAGGAATGTTGGAAATTGGACTCCAGCAACAAATGGAAGGCAACCAACTGGTTCCCCATTAATGTTTCATCCCCTTCCCTGGAGACACTGAGAAAGGGTCTAAATGCCTAGAACTTCAGGTCAAGCCCTAAGATGTGGCAATTTTCCTTCCACCCAAATTTAGAACAGATAGCTCACATTTCTCCATCATTTTCCCTACTGCAAAAAGCCCGGTTCTTTTTTCCCCTAGGGGTGAGAGAGAGGGGAGCATCTTGACTGCACGAGAGTGCCAAATCCACTTTAATTGCACCACCTGAATTATCTGGTATGTGACTGAATTCCACCTGCTAAACAGCGACAGTCTGAAAGTGTCTCCGATCTGCACCTCGCATACCAATGTGCAGTGGCTTAGTTATTCACAAGCTTTAACCGTATCTGAACACCCCGGTGCAGATCTCGTTACATTTATGCAGATCCACACCCTGTGGGATGATAGGCTCGAATCTCTTACCAATGCAAAAGCTTTCCCCTCGGTTGAAAAGTTGTTTTTCTCTCCCCCTACAAAATTCAGCACAATGACGTTTTCCCATTAAGCTCTCTCTTCAGTCGATAGGCCCTGCAGATGGGTCCTCGAGAGCCTGTTTGAAGTCATCCATTCCCTTCTCACAGACATGAAATTTTTAATTCACTAAACTTCTGCAGCGAATGTATCCATTGTGGGAATTTCTTTCCCCGCTAGCTTCGTGCTAACACAGCGCGCCGCATGTGTATTGAAATATCTAATTTGTATACTCTAGGAAAAATACATTTTACCACATGGAGGCATCACATTTCTAATAGCCATTTCCTTTAAATAGCCTACCGTTGATTTTAATCTTGGTTTTTGTGTGTGTGTATGATATTGCGGGGCGGGGGGAGGCAGGTGGAAGAATCTCATACAAGGGGGTCTCCTTTTTTATATGCAAATATATCACTTGATTATATAGTTTGTGCCCCTCCATTATCATGAATATTTCCAATGAATGTTTTATGGGTTATATTTTTGATTTGTGAGCCATTTCACATTTCATTGCTGCTTCTCATCTGCAGACGCCGCCGATGCTGATTGGTCTCGTTTGCATATTCATCAACCCCCTATTTTCATTGCTGCTGCACTTTAAACTGTTTCCCCACAGAGTTTCCACAGCACATCGCTATATTTTCAAATGAAAGCCACTTCCCCTGCTTAGCATTGTGTTTCTCCCCCCCCCTCGCCACCTCCCGGCTGCTCTTTCGCTAACAGTATTTGTCAGTTTTGTCACAAGCTTCTTTCCTCGTCAACATCCCCCTTTTCGCACTTGATACAAGGCAGACATATGGTTTCTGCAGGTAACGAACAACAATAGAAATAGTTTACAGGTGGGCTCAGCAGTCATCTTCATGCTTCCATGAGCCCTGCTGGGAGGCAAGGGATCTGCAGCAAAAATGAACAAGCCAGAACAAGGATGACTTGCAGGCTGGAGACTAATGGCAGGTACATAGTAAGCTTCCTTTGGTCCACCTAGTTCAGTGCTATCTACACTAACTGGCAGGATTTCAGACTCTGTCCTCTCTTAGTCTTACCTGGAGATGCTGGGGATGTTCTGCATGCAATACAGGTACTCTATTACTGAGCTACATTTTGGACTCACAACCGTCCATGGAGGCACAGGTCAATTCTGTGTCCAGGGCAGCTGTCTACCAGCTTCATCTGGTACTCTGGCTGAGATCCTATCTGCCCGCAGACTGTCCCGCCAGAGTGGTGCATGCTCTGGTTATCTCCCACTTGGACTCGGAAACTACAATACACAATGTGGCAGCTTGACTGGTGACTGGGAGCAGCCGCCGAGACCATATAACACCAGTCCTGAAAGACCTACATTGGCTCCCAGTACATTTCCAAGCAAAGTTCAAAGTGTTGGTGCTGACCTTTAAAGCCCTAAATGGCCTCGGCCCAGTATACCTGAAGGAGTGTCTCCACCCCCATCTCTCAGCCCGGACACTGAGGTCCAGCTCCGAGGGCCTTCTGGTGGTTGTCTCACTGTGAGAAGTGAGGTTACAGGGAACCAGGCAGAGGGCCTTCTTGGTGGTGGGGCCTGCCCTGTGAAACACCCTGCCATCAGATGTCAAGAAAAGAAACGACTATCTGACTTTTAGAAGACATCTGAAGGCAGCCCTGTTTAGGGAAGTTTTTAATGTTTGATGTTTTATCATGTTTTTAATATTCCGTTGGGAGCCGCCCAGAGTGGCGGGGTATAAATACTAATAAATTATTATTATTATTATTATTATTATTATTATTATTATTATTACTACTACAGCCAATTGCCAGGGGCAGGTAAAGTCAACTGATCCTAGTTTTGTCCCCAACCTCTTCTGTGAGGGGTTCCTACAAAGGCAAACACAGAGACTTAGGGAGAAGCTGACACCCAGTGTTCTCCCCTAGACTCGTTGTAAATATGAAGTCAGGCTGGTGGGGCAGAGCCAAGTTCACCCTCATGGCCCAACCTCCACAACTGAACTAGTACCAGTCCTTGCCAAGGACACAGAATGAGGCCTGCTAGATCAGTCCAGTGGCCCATCTAGTCTAGCATCCTGTTCTCACAAGAGCCACCAGATGCCTATAGGAAACCTGGGTGCAAGACCACTCAACCTCCTGAAGTTCTCAGTAACTAGTTCTAAGTAACTGCCATGCAAGGTAGGTGAGAGAGGCATGGTGCCAGCAGTGGGGCGGCAATGAGGGGGGCAAAATGGGACACACCACCCCTGAATGAATGAAGGAGTGCAGGTTCAGCGTCAGCAGATGCTTAAGACAGCTGTCAGTCTATGCACCGCCGTTTGGGATACTGCCAGGGAGACAAAGGCCATCATGCCTCCACGTCGTCTCCCGGTCTCCCGTGGAAACAGTATCAGTCAATTAGCGACACGAGCCTCAGAAATAGCTGTCTACATTCCAGGACTCGTGCACGCCCTTGCAGCAGACTCCGCAATGAAAGATTCACCCAGGAGAGCATATTTTACAGATTTATTCAGCGTTGGTCAGAACAAAGGAAAAACATGACTGCCTGCCTTCACGTCGAGGCAACAGAGTGAAAACGAAAGCTATATACAAGACAGAAACTTCCTGTGAGCGGGAAGTGCGCAGGCTTGTGACACACAACAGCCTGCCCCCCTTTTAAGGTGGAACAGAAATATCCTAACACCGCCTGCCCTGGACCCTTCACAATGGACAGTTGGATCGGTGAGTCCCTATTTAAAACCTCCCAGTGCAACTACTTTGGGTGCCCCAGAACTGCTAGGTTGGCAGGAGCTGGGACAGAGCGACGGGAGCTCACTCCCTCATGCAGATTTGAACTGCTGACCTTCTGATCGGCAAGCCCAAGAGGTTCAGTGGTTTAGACCGTAGTGCCACCCACATGAAGAGAAGCAGCCCTTAAGTCACCTTACAGATTCTGCTCTTCTCTTGTGATCTCGTATTCCGTTTGCTTCTTAAGTGCCCACCAATCAACTCCTTATTGAAAAACCTATTTCATAAGGATGCGCAGATGTAATTGTGGCAACGCCGCTTTGGAAGATTGGCTTTGCGAACTTTCCTTCAGCCCCCCCCCCAGTCCTTAAGTGAATGGAGAGGAGGCTCCTATGGGAGTGGTGAGCTGATAGCTTAATTAAAGAACAGTGCAGGTCTAGGGAAGAGAGGGGAAAAACAACCCCAAACCAAAAATAGCCTTCTAAATCATTCCACAAATGTAATGAGTGAATATGGAGGTACATACATTTTTTCAACTTCATCGAGTCCCAAGAAAGCTCCTTTCGGTATGATTCTTATTTTGGTGAGGAAAAATACCCTGAAAATACAAGGGGGGGGGACAAAACATATTTATGTATTAAGCATAGCTTGATAAGTAATTAGTACAGTTCACGTTTTGGACAAAGAGAATTAAAATTCCATGACAAGACAATATTAAACTTCATAGGAACACATTTCGACGCCAACTTTCTCATCCCCCCCTTCCCCCCCAAAATTAATTCAGCATGAGCTTTTATTCTAATAGTTGACTTGTTGAAATATATATATATATATTCTGTCTGTGATTCACTTATTTTATTCTGTTTTTCTCTCACACACCCCTAACAGAATATATGGTTGGCAAAACATGATCCCAGAGTGATGTAGCTGATGTAATGCTGGATGAGCACAAGGGAAGGCCAGGAATGGGAGACAAATTCTCTTCAATTTGCATTTGAAGGAGACTTTACCTAATCCACACTCTCCAAAATAATACACAGTACAGAGGTACCTCTGGTTGCGAACAGGATCCTTTCCGGAGCCCTGTTCGCAACATGAGTGGAAGGCAACCCGGGTCTGCGCATGCACGGGTCGTGATTCGCCGCTTTTGCGTATGCGCGTGACATCATTTTGAGCGTCTGCACATGCGCAAGCGGCGAAACCTGGAAGTAATCCTTTCTGGGTTGCCTTCCGTGTTGCCATGGGACGCAACCTGAAAAGATTTAAATTAACCTGAAGCAAAAGTAACAAGAGGTATGACTGTATGTGGAATGAAGCACAGCCACCAATCAAAATTCACATTTTTTTTTAATTTTGCAGAGCACGTCTCCAGTCGACCAATGTGTACGAAACTTCATATGTGCATAGATGTGCCTATACACTGGGGAAAATAACACCATATGGATTATATTAGGGAAGACTGCTTTGCGAAAAGGCAAAACTGTATACAAAAATCTGTATATTGGGAGAAAGTCACATTAAGATGCTGATGGGTTTTCATGAGGACTTAATTCTCTGCTCCCGCTTTCCAGACCAATGCATAAGGACTGATGGACAGCTGAAGACTGGAAAAATGAGAAAGTGAAATAGGTGGATTCCCCTATCCCTGTCCCCAGCACACAGGACAAGTCCCTTGTCTGAAACCTTGGAGAGCGGCAGTCAGTCAGTGCAGACCTTGCTGAGCTAGATGGGTCAATGGTGTGATTTGCTAGAAGGCAGCTTTTTAGGACAGCTGTGTTTCAGTTCCCATATTGTTTCAGGAAGAGCCCTGAGTCTCATGGAGGTGCCATGGAAACGACGGTTGGATCCTTGTGGAGGTCAAGGAGCTGGATGTAGATGACACCAGGGAGTGTTCTTGTGGGATGAGAGAAGTGAAGCCAAGACCCCAATAAGTGTCTGAGCCTGGGGAGGAGGTCAGAAGCCCAAAGACTGGAGATCTGGGTCCAGGAGAGGGACCAAAGCAGGTTGACAGGGGAGTGTTGTGCCCCTATGGCACCGGGCACCCTGATCAGACACCTCTTGCTGTGGAGAAACCTCCAGCATCTCCTCCTACCAATGAACAGCCCCTTCAGGAGGCAAACTGAGGGTAAATTGGACACTGACCTTGCTCCAACCTCACATCCAAGGACATGGACATGGAGACGTTAGCACTGGCGCAAACAGACATCACAAGCCCAACTTACTCAAAGAAGTGTCCTTTGGCTTGCCCAATCCTGAGACTCTGGCCACTAACTGTGTCCCAGGGCAGCTGTCTACCAGCTCCTCCTGGTACGCAGGCTGAGACCCTATCTGCCCACAGACTGTCTCGCCAGAGTGGTGCATGCTCTAGTTATCTCCCGCTTGGACTACTGCAACACGCTCTACATGGGGCTACCTTTGAAGGTGACCCAGAAACTACAACTAATCCAGAATGCGGCAGCTAGACTAGTGACTGGGAGCGGCCGCCAAGGCCTTATAACACCAGTCCTGAGAGACCTGCATTGGCTCCCAGTACGTTTCCGAGCACAATTCAAAGTGTTGGTGCTGACCTTTAAAGCCCTAAACGGCTTCAGTCCAGTATACCTGAAGGAGTGTCTCCACCCCCATCATTCTGCCCGGATGCTGAGGTCCAGTGCCGAGGGCCTTCTGGCAGATCCCTCACTGCGAGAAGTGAGGTTACAAGGAACCAGGCAGAGGGCCTTCTCGGTAGTGGCACCCACCCTGTGGAACACCCTCCCACCAGATGTCAAAGGAAAAAACAACTACCAGGCTTTTAGGAGACATCTGAAGGCAGCCCTGTTTAGGAAAGCTTTTAATATCTGAAGGACTATTGTATTTTAATATTTTGTTGGAAGCCACCCAGAGTGACTGGGGAAACCCCGCCAGATGGGCAGGTATGTATGTATGTATGTATGTATGTATGTATGTACGTATGAATAAATAAATAAATAAAATTATAACTGCTGTGCCCACTCTGTCCTTCAAAAGGAAAAGGCAGGGACCATGGTACTTGTGGGATCATAGTGAGGGCCAGGACAGGTGTGTTCACATGGAAAAGCCGACAGGACTGGATTTCTCCCCCAATCTCTATCCATCACCTGAGCTGAAGCCTGAGTAGGCTGATTCTGCCAACTAAATATGGCCGCATGATAAAAAATGGCCTCACGCAGGATTGACTCTAGATTCACCTCCCCCGCCATGAGAATTTTCTTCCAAAGCTAGTCATAATACAAAGATTATATCACCATCTAACTACTTTTCACAGTCTGCTACCCCTGAGAAGTGACAGCTAATTGTTTCTTGAATTACTGGAGGGTTTTTTCTTGTCTTTTTTTGCCTGAACAGCCTTGCCTGAGAGATGAATCTCCACTTTTTATCTCCTCGGAGCACAGATTTCTTTCGTAATAACAATTTTGAATCAACCTGTCCTTCCAACGTTGTTCCAAAATCACCCTTTTCTCTTTCTTCTCCAGCCCTTACCAAATTAAATCTGCGTCGGCTGTAGACCTGGATCTTCGACTTGGTGATGCGAGCAATGGCATAACATTGCCGCATTACAGTTCATGCCTGCACTCTCTGAGCCACATTCTCTAGAATCGGCCTCATGGTAGCCTGGAGAATGATCTCTGATGGCTGCAGCTGGCACTAGCGTGTCATATATCCTATAAATGTCAGATCAGGGGAATATGTTCGAAAGGGCATGAGGGGGCACAACCTGGCACTCCCCGTGACAGGTTCCCTCATTCTGGGAAGGAGGAGAGAGACATCATTTTGATTTTTGGAGTTATCTTTTATTTTTAATATGCTGAGCCTGTGCTGGACAAGCAGCACAATATATTGCATAGATGTTATGAATCTAGTTACAGGTAGGTAGCCGTGTTGGTCTCTAAGATGTTATGGATGTATCATTTGATGTGTTTCGTCATGTTTCTGAAGAGTAAACTTTGAATAATATTTTTATGGTTCTGAGCAATGTCGATTTCTGAAAGGAGCAGCATGAAGTGACTGGATGCGTAAGAACCGACTCCTTTCAGAAATCGACATTGCTCAGACCCATAAAAATATTATTCAAAGAGTTCTTATGCATCCAGTCACTTCATGCTGCACAATATTAATATCTGCAAGAAGGGTGGGTGTGTTTAACCTGCTGCCCCTCCTTTACCTGCTGCTTCCTCTAGAA
Organism: Podarcis filfolensis; assembly: GCF_964270895.1. NCBI lineage: Eukaryota > Metazoa > Chordata > Lepidosauria > Squamata > Lacertidae > Podarcis > Podarcis filfolensis. Next base: position 107,388,304 of record NC_139606.1, read on the forward strand.
CCGCTTCCTTCAAATCCCCCCACTCCCTCCATGACAAGGCAAACAGGTCTGGAACCCCAGTTAAGAAGAGAAAAGCAGCTGGAGAAGAGGGCTGTAGAAAGAAAAAGCTATGAGCAAGAGAAGGGTTAAGCAATCCCTCCAACCAGCTGTTTCTCCAGTGCAAATTGCACCTTCCCCACTAAAACTTGGCACTTCCTGGCCGGCAACCTGCATTTCCTGCAGCTGAATCTCTGCTTGACACATTAAGATTATGATTAATCCTTTCATTTTCTTGTGCAACTCCGATATACTGTGTGTGTGTGAGAGAGAGAGAGCGCTGCTTATTACAGGTAAGTTTCAGCATCTTGGGGAGTTACGACAACAGCTGTAAAGAGACGTTCTATCTTTTATTTATTATCCTTTTTTAAAAAAATAAAATAAAAAGTGCATTGCTCAAAATGCATGCCGGTCCATCAACTGGTAATAAATATTTATCACGGCATTCTGCAGCTTTTCTTCCTCTTTGTGAAGTAGGCTCTCCTGTTGTTCCAGGAACTCTAATCTAGGCCATTACATGAAAATAGGAATCTTGTTTTGAACCATTTTCTCTGACCAAAATCCAACTTACGGATTTGAAGACTGAAACACACCATCACCCCAGTCCTGGCAAACACACACATTTCTGATGTCTCTCTCGGTGCAGTTCTGCGCATCCCCGTGTATGAGACTTGTTTACATTATTACAGGACTGACAGATCCCAAGCAGATCTCCCCAGTGGCTTAACTTGGTGAGTTTCCCTCTGCTTTTTACATAGAAATTCGCTACAAGCTGAGTTATGGGTAGAACAAAACTTCATTGCTGTTGAGGCCTGGGAACTTGCAGAGACTACCAATAACTTTTCCAACTAGACCACACCTCTGAGTTTGCTCTCCAGGAGCTGGCCTTCTGAATACAGTGGTACCTCAGGTTGCATACGCTTCAGGTTACATACGCTTCAGGTTACAGACGCCGCTAACCCAGAAATAGTGCTTCAGGTTAAGAACTTTGCTTCAGGATGAGAACAGAAATCGTGCTCCGGTGGCGTAGCAGAAGCAGGAGGCTCCATTAGCTAAAGTGGTGCTTCAGGTTAAGAACAGTTTCAGGTTAAGTACGGACCTCCGGAACGAATTAAGTACTTAACCTGAGGTACCACTGTAGCTGCTTCTCTGAAAGGGGCCACATGTCAGATTTTTAGTTGATAATGCATATTTCTGGATTAGGCGATCTGTACACATTTCTGCCTCGGGGAATTAATACAAGCAAGCCTTGAAATTTTCATGGTTCAGATCATGAAAGACTACAGAATATTCATCTCCATTTTAGTGCACATTCCCCCCTAATATGCACATTTTTTGCAAGCAGTTTTCCCTAACGCACAGCATTTTCACATGGTATTTTCACAAATCGATGCATTCTTATGCACCCTTCCCCCTGCTGTGTGCCATTTGGTACACATTACTTGCATTGCAAAATCCAGAAAAGTGTGAATTTCAAAGAATAGCTGTGTTTTGATTTGCCCCCAATCCCTGTGCTTTTTCCCCAGCGGCACCTGAGCAGATCCACTCTCTCAGTCTTTTCTCTCACGAACGCAACATACAAACACACCCACCCTGCAGGTGTTTTGTACGCACCTCCCCTGAGACTGAGATTCTGCTCCGTAATTGCAGAATCCAGGAAATTGGGCCATTAGCTGTACTAGCAAGCAACGTCTGATCCATGGCTCATAATGCCACATTTTTGTTTAGGTTGTTGCAAAGCCCTCCTCCAAACCCATTTATCTCAGCCATTTGAAAGCTACATGCAGTTAATCAGAAAGAACACGCGTTGTCAAATTATTCCCTTTAGCTTGCCCAAAACGCCAAGTCATGATATTTATCCTGATATTTATCATCTCTTTTAAACATTATAGCTTATGTAAAGCACCACACTAAAGCAGGGTTTTTTCCCTTCTTCTTAAAAAATACAAAAATTAAACTCCAGCAAGATACAGTAACTGTAATCCTATGTCACCGGTCTCCGTTCCAAAGCGATAACTGTGAAAGGGTTCTGAAGAACATTTTTGCTTTCATCTTGGAAGTAATAGTGTGATGTTATCTTTCCCTAAGCCTCTGAAGCAATGTGTGTTTTGTCAGGAGCAGATATTTGCTGAGGAGTTTAATTTCCTAAAAGAAGCCTGTTTGCAATGTGATTAGTTGCGCGCCTCGTACCATCTTGGAGATGTTTCCTTGTCTCTTACAATGGCAGGGGAGACAAAACAAGGATGCCAGACAAGGATTGGCTCATCACACCCAACTCTCCCTCAAACATCAGCTTATACTACAGATTGTGTTATAAAATCAGGAGTAAATAAACCTTTTTCCCCATTCTGAGGGCCACATTCCATTCAGGGCAAACTTTTCAGGGCCACATGCCAGTGGCGAGCAGGGCCAGAGGCAACAGTGAGCAGAGCAATGAATATATTTGTTAACCTTCACACAGCAGGCTACTTTCAACATACAAGCGATGCAGATGGTGCTGTGGTCTAAACCACTGAGCCTCTTGGGCTCGCCAATTGGAAGGTAAGCAGTTCGAATCCCCACGATGGAGTGAGCTCCCATTGCTCTGTCCCAGCTTCTACCAACCCAGCAGTTCAAAAGCAGGCCAGTGCAAGTAGATAAATAGGTACTGCTGTGGCGGGAACGCAAACAGCGTTTCCGTGCACTCTGGTTTCCGTCTCGATGTCCCATTGCACCAGAAGCAGTTTAGTCATGCTGGCCACATGACCCGGAAAGCTGTCTGTGGACAAACACTGACTCTCTTGGCCTGAAAGCGAGATGAGCGCCGCAACCCCATAGTCGCCTTTGACTGGAACTAACCATCCAGGGGTCCTTTACCTTTACCTTTTCAACATATACTATGGGGCAAATACCCCTTGGAGGGTGATCAAGTACAGATGCTCTCACTGAATTCCTAATCAGTCAGACTTGATTCAGCAATGCATTACAGGACAGAATTCAAAGAGTCTGCAAGAGCATTTCAATTAGGACACACATTATTTAAGTAAAATACGTGTCATTTTAGCTGCTCATCCTCTGCTCAATTGCCTTCTGCCACCCCAGTACATCACCATCTCTCATCCAACCACAGGCCTTGCAATACAACTTACTCAACCCACTTTTTCACCCACTTTAGCCTTAATCATGAATTTGTCCAATCCTCATTTAAAGCCATCCAAGCTGGGGGCCCATCACTACCTCTTGTGACAGTGAGTCCCATAGTTTGTGTGCTGTGTAATGAAGTTCTAGCACAGGGGTAGGCAACCTTAGGCCCATGGGCCACAAGCGCCCCATGGGGGTCATTTAACTGGCCCACAAGCTGCCCCCAAACCAAGCCACCTACTCGGCGAGTCCCTGCGTGCTGTGCCAAACCAGCACAGCACGGCGCAGGTACTTGCTTCTGTGGTGCTGGAAATCATGTCTGTGCAGACACAGAGGCTGGAAATTGTGTCTGCGCAGACACAGACACTGGAAATCGCGGGTGCAATCTGGCCCATGGATTCATCTCTGCTGGAGTGAACCAGCCCAGGCAAGGTAAACGTTGTCAACCCCTGTTCTAGCATAATGAGAGAGGGAAATTCTTTTTCTCAGTCCTCGTTCCCCCACACCATGCATAATTTGGGTGTAGGGCTTTCCCCAGCAGATCCTCAAAGAAACTGCACCCTCTTTGCTTTCTCTCCAATAAGATAATAATTTCTGTTTCATTCCACGGAGAAAAAGTAAAGCGACTGACTCGAGGATTCTTGCAGTGAGTGCAAAGATCTACCTTCCCCTCCCGATATGGGTGGGGCTGCGGTGAAGGTGGTGCAAGGCATCTCTGTGGGTGGGGCAGTCAGAGAGGCGTAAAAATAGTCGCCAAAATATACAGGATCTCCTTCCACAAATCTCCTGCCCGTGACAATGATGGGCATTTTTGCCAATTAGTTAATCTGAGCATGAGGCGCAGGGCAGACACAGAAATAAAGGCAGATGCATGGGCACTTCTGGAAAAATCTGCAACAACACAAAACACTTCGCAACATGCCCTTCAGCAGCATGGGTTAGTCTCCAAAACATAGTGCTCCCAGTCTCAACACTGATACTCAGGGAAAAAAGTCAGGACAAAGAATTCACTGTCTCTTTTATCACTTGCTGCACAGAACCACTCCACTTGAGTTATTCTGTGTTCAAGGCCACAAATGCAGGCAGTTAAAATAAAGCCAGAGAGAATCTTTTTTCAAGCACCACCAATCTAAATTTAACTCGTGCATTGCAGTTTGTTTTTTAAAAATTTCCTTTAAGAAAATGAAACGTTTATTGCGGAAGTTAAGGTTTCATAGAATCATAAAATCTTAGAGATGGAAGGGACCCAAGGGTCATCTAGTCCAACCCCCTGCAATGCAGGAATCTCAGCTAAAGCATCCATGGCAGATGGCCACCCAACCTCTGTCTAAAAACCTCCAAGGAACGAGAGCCCACCACGTCTTGTGGGAGTCTGTTCCACTGCCAAACAGCTCTTACTGTCAGAAAGTTTTTTTTTCAAATGTTGAGTCGGAATCTCCTTTCCTGTAACTTGAAGCCATTGGTTTGAGTCCTACCCTCCAGAGCAGGAGAATACAGGAATGTTCTCACTTCCATGGGACAGCCCTTAAGGTATTTGAAGATGGCTGTTGTATCTCCTTTCAGTCTCCTATTTCCAGGCTAAATATACCCAGCTCTGCATAAGGCTTGGTTTCCAGACCCTTGATCATCTTAGTTGTGACCTCCTCTGCGCACGTTCCAGCTTGTCAACATCCTTCTTAAACTGTGGTGCCCAGAATTGGACACAGTATTCTTAGGCTGGACACTGAGGTCCTCCTCTGAGGGTCTTCTGGTGGTTCCCTCACTGAGAGAAGTGAAGTTACAGGGAACCAGGCAGAGGGCCTTCTTGGTAGTGGCACCCTCCCTTCAGATGTCAAGGAGATAAAGAGTTACACAACTTTTAGTAGACATCAGAAGGCAGGCCTGTATTGGGATGTTTTTAATGTTTGATGCTATATTATGCTTTTATAAAGATGCTGTAAGCCAACCAGAGTGGCTGGGGAAACCCAGACAGATGGGCGAGGTATTATTATTATTATTATTATAACCCTCACAGCATCTACTCCGCTGGGTTGCCTGCCACCAGTGCTGCTTCCTCACTCACCTGCCTGCTGCCATCATGCCGAAGTTGGCATGGCTGCTGCCTATTACAGCCACAGAACTGAAGCATGATGATAGCCTTATGTTTTCATGTCTATAGGAAGATAGAGAATGACATTGGTGATTGAAAGGGATGCAGTAGGGGCCTGCACTGTCCAGAACAGCTACACAGAGTGACACGGTGGAGATACAAACGTGAGTGAAGAAGCGTAACCACTTTATGTATAACATAAAATTTGTGTGCCGCTTAACTGTAGGAAAAAACCTCAGAGTGGTTTACAAAAAAAGATAAAACAATATAATTATCACTAAAATATATAACCGTCATTTAAAACATATGGAAAGGTTAAAGCACAACAGTATAGATGAAAACAAATTAAAACTCGTACACATTTTCTAAACATCTGGGTGGCCACCTTCCCTGCCACAGAATATTCTCTAAAATTAATTCCACAGTTGGATTCATCCCCAGTCTTCTTCTACCATCACTCTAGCTGACCTGCCAGCTATTTCAGAGGCCCCAGTTCTTTAGATGGAGGCAAATGAGTTTTGCTCAGGATTTGTAGGACACCATAAGAGTAGTTAAAGCTATGGTTTTCCCAGTAGTGATGTATGGAAGTGAGAGCTGGACCATAAAGAAGGCTGATCGCCGAAGAATTTATGCTTTTGAATTATGGTGCTGGAGGAGACTCTTAAGAGTCCCATGGACTGCAAGAAGATCAAACCTATCCATTCTGAAGGAAATCAGCCCTGAGTGCTCACTGGAAGGACGGATCCTGAAGCTGAGGCTCCAGTACTTTGGCCACCTCATGAGAAGAGAAGACTCCCTGGAAAAGACCCTGATGTTGGGAAAGATGGAGGGCACAAGGAGAAGGGGACGACAGAGGACGAGATGGTTGGATAGTGTTCTCGAAGCTACCAGCAAGAGTTTGACCAAACTGCGGGAGGCAGTGGAAGACAGGAGTGCCTGGTGTGCTCTGGTCCATGGGGTCACGAAGAGTCGGACACGACTAAACGACTAAACAACAACAACAACAACATAAGAGTGATTGTCTCAATTGCCTGAGTCACCTCTTGATTTCAGATACCGAATACGGAACAAGGCATCAGTGGCAGGGGCTGCTTGCCATATAGACAGGAAAAATTCCCCAGAGCCATCAGGAAACCTCTTGGAGCCTGCAGGTTCAGACCTTCCAAATAGGTCTGCCACTCCTGCAGAGTCACAGGGTTGACATAAGCCTAATGCCATGTCCCCCTCATTGCGAGACCATTATCCTCCTGCCCTGAATATTGCTGTGTCTCTTTACACTGGGAATAACCGAATGCCACCATGACATCTTATGCAGAGATGGGGCAGAATGAGAGGCAAGATCAGAGCAATGAATCATGCAGAATTGCAACAGGAAGCCTCCTTTCTGAAGGAGTTCTCTGGACTCTCAGAACCCACTCCGTATTTAATAAATGTTTTTCTCACGGTGCGCAAGGAGTTCTCTGGCAGCCCATTGTTTAGGCTTACATTGTGTACAATACATGAGGGTCCTTATCAGTATTGAGGATGATGTATAGATAATCAAAAAAAGGTGAGAGGGACAACAGCCTTCGTTTTCTGCTCAACAGATCTTCTTTATTTCTACCAGGGTTTTTCTTTCCTCCTCCCACAAATGAATTTCAAGAATGCAACACTGAACCTTTGACAGTCAATTAAATCTCTCCAACTCCAGAAGTTGTTTCTCTGCTCTCCATCCATTTTGCAATATGCTTCATAATGTTCTGTGGCACGCTAATGTCCTTACCAACCGAAATACAGCGCTTTGGTAGAAATGCAAGGCCGGCAGAATCCCAGCAAGAAAAAAAACAACCCAACAACCTTCAACCTAATACACAAAGTACTGTTTGTGATTCAAACGGGGCATAAAAGTTATTTTCTTTTCAGCGAGGAGCAGCTGATTTCCTCAGCAGTGACAATGATTATTGAATGTGAGGAAAAACGATCCAAATAATAAATAACAGATAAGGAGATGGGCTGTGGACTAGTAGCTTATCTGGGCTGCTTCAAGGGAAGAGCTAGAGAAACATTACACACAGGAAAATATTGCAAGTGTTTGAAACCATTGCCACTTTTGGCCTCTCCCTCCCTCTGCTGAATCTCAAAATGTTCACAGCAGTGCGGAAATCTGGATTATAAAATAACTTTGACTTTTAATAAAACAAGAAACTGAAGAATGAATGTAGAATGTTGTAATTCTGCACACAGTTTGGTTTCTCACCTTCCAAAAAATGCTGTATGATTAAAGAAGAAGAATCCATTATGATCAGAGTTTAAAATCTGAAGTGACCCAGGAAACCAGCCTTCCCCCGACCTGGGACCCTTCCATTTGTTTTGGACTTACAACTCCCTTGGTCTAAAAGATTTGGACAGCGCCAGGTATGCAAAGGTTGTAGTAGATCTTCCAGCCAGAGATTCATGAAGGGTGGTCAGGAAGCCACGATGGAAATGAGAGCAGAAAAGGCTGGAAATTTTTTCTGATATAGCAAATAATGACACACGTGGAATTAAAACTAGGGGCTGGGGAGAAATTTCTCAGAAAATACTTTTCTGACCTCCCCCTTTTAATATCTTTTTTGAGCTCCCTTCAGTCTGTTGAATAATTTCAACCCCCCCTGAAGAATATTTGATGAAATACTTCCCCCTCCAAAAAAACCCTTCCTTACATGTGAAAAGTGAATGCAGCTGCAGATCCTGTTTTATTATTGTTTAATACAATTTTAATATTGTTTAAGAGCTTGGCCTCATCTCCTCCTGTAAAAATAGGGCAGAGAATTTTTGGAAGGGTTGGTTTTTTTGCATCTGAATTTAAGATGCAGTTGGATTAAACGTTCAGCTTCATGCTTGAGTGGGGATTTGAACCCTGGTCTCTCGGGCCCTAGTTTGACACTCTAACCATTACGCCACATGACTCTCAGTGGTCTGACTCAGTATGAGACGGCTCGTGTGCTCATGGAGCCCAGTTAGTTCACTGTGAATCATAGAATCATAGAATCATAGAGTTGGAAGAGACCACAAGGGCCATCGAGTCCAACCCCCTGCCAAGCAGGAAACACCATCAGAGCACTCCTGACATATGGTTGTCAAGCCTCTGCTTAAAGACCTCCAAAGAAGGAGACTCCACCACACTCCTTGGCAGCAAATTCCACTGTTGAACAGCTCTTACTGTCAGGAAGTTCTTCCTAATGTTTAGGTGGAATCTTCTTTCTTGTAGTTTGGATCCATTGCTCCGTGTCCACTTCTCTGGAGCAGCAGAAAACAACCTTTCTCCCTCCTCTATGTGACATCCTTTTATATATTTGAACATGGCTATCATATCACCCCTTAATCTCCTCTTCTCCAGGCTAAACATGCCCAGCTCCCTCAGCCGTTCCTCATAAGGCATTGTTTCCAGGCCTTTGACCATTTTGGTTGCCCTCCTCTGGACACGTTCCAGTTTGTCAGTGTCCTTCTTGAACTGTGGTGCCCAGAACTGGACACAGTACTCCAGGTGAGGTCTGACCAGAGCAGAATACAGTGGCACTATTACTATCAGTAGTGGACAACATGGTGGGACTCCACTCACTTGACCTCTGGCCAGTTGCATTGTTGTTGATTCCTGGGAGGTAGATGTGGAGGGACTAGGTCCGCTGGGTGCAAATGAAACAGTAGGGCCAATCCAGGGCTCTTGCCTGTGTTTCTGAACCATGCCAACCTCACCATCACCTTCCACTCCTGGTACGTAGCAGGAGAGAATAGCTCAGACTCTTAATCTCAGGGTTCTGGGTTTGTGCCCCACATTGGGCAAATGATTCCTCCATTGCAGGGGGTTGGACCACAGGATCCTCTATGAATTGATGGTGTGACCAACCAACCGGTGGTCAGGTCAGTGGTGGTGCCCTCCCATGCTGTCTGCTCCTGCTGTGACCACGACACAGGGAGCAACTCAGACGTTAAAATGTTCCCTTTGATTCTCCATCAAACGCTGGCATTGCTTGCTTGCTTGCTTGAGCGAATGAACTGCCTGCTTTTGTATCTAGAGATTGCGGCGGACCTTGAATGCAATTAATTTGCAGTCTTTGAACCGCAGGACTATAGGCTGTGTGCGGCAATTCAGTGCTTTTAGCTTGGTTTCAGTTTATACAGCTTGACAGCAGCATGTGTTTTGTTGCTGGAATTACCTCCGCCAAACGCTAGGTACAATAAATATAACTGGGGAAGGTCATTTCATCTCCAGCTATTTCAAGAGCAAAACGATACCTTCTGGAGGGAAGAGAGCAAGCGCGGGTTTCTAAAAGTATGTTTTCTGAAAGGGCATTAAGTTTCCCAAAACCTTGTTTATCACACCCCACTGTTACTTAGGGTTTGGCAAGGCCGCAGACACAAATCACTTTTAGCAACCATTTCCTCATCCCTGGGAACTCTGGGAATTGTAGTTCGTGGAGGGGGGCTAGGAAGCAGAATTCTTAGCACCCTCGCCAAACTACAGTCACCAAAATTCTTCAGTTAGAGTAAAATTGGTCTAAGTCTGTAGAACAGATAGGACCATACACAATTTGCAAACAGCAGTCTAGCTGCAGCTAACTGTTCTGTGAAATTAATTGCTAATAAGACCCGATTTATCCCCAACATGTAGCCATTTCCCCCTGTTTAGAAGACTTTGAGTAACTTTCTGTAGCTGGCATGACTTCCCCTCCCATTGCTATACTTGCCTCCTTACTAAAGTACTTGATAAAGTCCACCCAACACTGGGACATTCACAGGGAAACCAAAGGTATTTTACTACCAACCTTACTGTATGCTTGTGAAACGTGGACCACTTATATACGCCATCTCCAACATCTCGAAAGATTCCATCAACGGTGTCTCTGAAATTTTTTACACATCACTTGGGAAGACAGGTGAACTAATGCCAGTGTACTGGAAGAAACAAAGATCACCAGTGTTGAAGCAATGATTCTTCAACATCAACTTCGTTGGACTGGTCATGTTGTGCAGATGCCTGATAATCATCTTCCAAAGCAACTACTCTATTCTGAACTTAAAAATGGGAAGCGTAATGCTGGTGATCAACAAAAGAGGTTTAAAGACTCTCTCAAGGCAAATCTTAAAAAATGTAGTATAAACACCAACAACTGGGAAACACTGGCCTGCGAGTGCTCCAATGGGAGAACAGCCTTCATCAAAAGTGTCATGGGCTTTGAAGACGCTCAAACTCAGGATGAAAGGGAGAAATGTGCTAAGAGGAAGGCACATTTGGCAAGCCCTCACCATGATCAACTCTCGCCCGGAAACCTATGTGGAAGGACGTGTGGATCCAGAATTGACTCCACAGTCACTTACAAACTCACTGTTAAAACCGTGCTTATGGAAGACAATCTTACTCTGCTACAAGCGATCACCAAAGAAGACTAAAATACTATTAGGAAAGGTTGCAGCGTCTGGGACTTTTTAGTTTAGGCAAAGTTTCCAAACTTGGATCTCCAGCTGTTTTTGGACTACAGTTCCCATCATCCCTGACCACTGGTCCTGCTAGCTAGAGATGGTGGGAGTTGTAGTCCAAAAACAGCTGGAGACCCAAGTTTGGGAAACACTGGTTTAGAGAAAAGGCAAGGGAGAAGTAACATAACAGAGGTTTATAAAATCATACATGGCATAGAGAAAGTGGATAGAGTTTTCCTCCCTAGATGTTGTGGACATCCAGGGAAGCTGAATATTCAGTACTTTATCAAGTACTTTAGTCTTCTTTGGTGATTTTTGGAAGATCTCATAGGGTGGTATTCAACAGAGTATTACGGAGAGTAGTCCCACTGAAATTGATGGACCTAACTTAGCCATGATCACTAATTTCAGTAGATCTACTCCGAGTGCAGTGCCTTATTGATGTGTATGCACCCACTCACATATATGTAAAAGAGGGGAGATCTATGAATTAGATGAAGGAATTCTCAAATATATGACACACTGAACACGCACAGCGTTTTGCTTAAAGTTCAGATTTCTCTCTCCCCACTGCATAAACAAACAAGCAAATGGAAAATTGCTAAGGCATCATTTCCCCACTGGAAACAAGGCCAAGTAATCTGGATTTCCAAAACCTCATTAGGATGAGATGGATTTCAGAAGTGTGCTTACACTCTTTTTGTTCAAGGTTTTGAGTGTTCTCCCCCCCCTCCATCTACAGCCTGCCGAATAACAGCCTTGGGCTTTGGTGAGAGATCCAGCTGTCTGATGTCCTCCAGGGCGAAGTAATGCAGCAGCTGGTGGTTATCATCGGAAAAACAGGATTCTTCCAGCACCTGCAAGAGAGTTTCCTTGGAGGCATTTCACACTCCCATCTCAGAGCCCCCGTTCAGCCTTCTTTCTTGGAGAAGCACATTCTTCATGTGCCTCTCCAAACGCTGGCAAGATGACCTGTTTACCAAGCATTCATCCTGGTTTTCTTGTGCAAAGCTCATGCAGAGTTTAGATCGTCTCTGATCTTGGTGGAGCATTCATTCTGATTTGTTTGTGGGGAGCCTGTATGACAATGAGCATTTGTCCTGATTTGCTGACAGGGGTGAAGCAATTCAGTTAAATTCATTGCAAACTTCATCTAGGGAAATCCTGTTGGCAAAATATTGGACTCCACAGCACCATCTGGTGTCAAAGGGTATCCTCCCATTAATCACTTGCTCATACGACCCTTTTCAATGCATTTCCAGGTCACTACCCTCACTTTCCTCATCACTTTCCTAACTGCAAAACCTCTGTTTCTTTTTCTAAATCAGATTTGCAGCACAAGGCTGACAAAGTGCTTAAATCCACTTTAAATCGCCCCACCTAAGGTCCCCAGTACAGTTGGTACCTTGGATTACATACGCTTCAGGTTACAGACGCTTCAGGTTACAGACTCCGCTAACCCAGAAATAGTACCTTGGGTTAAGAACTTTGCTTCAGGATGAGAACAGAAATCACGCGGCGGCGGTGCGGCAGCAGCGGGAGGCCCCATTAGCTAAAGTGGTGCTTCAGGGTAAGAACAGTTTCAGGTTAAGAACGGACCTCCAGAATGAATTAAGTACTTAACCAGAGGTACCACTGTATGCACTTGAATCTCTCCTGGAGCTGCCCTAATTCCATAAGGAAGCTGCTATATACTGAGTCAGGTTACGGGTCCATCACGGCAATTATTGTCTCCAGGGTTCTCTTGCAGAGAGAGATTTTTCTCCCCATCTCCCAATTAAAATACTACCTGAATATTTTAATCGGAGGTGCCTGGAGTTGAACTTTAGACATTTTTCATCTGACTTCCTATGCTGAAAAAACCTGAAGCCCTTTCTTGATTTCCTTCTCTTTTGCCACTCTAGACTGTGGTCCTACCCGCTTTGCTACAGGTTTGTCTGTCACCTGTTATTGACATGATAGTGCTTTACAGAATCACAGAACTGTAGAGTTGGACGCCCCGCAATGCAGGAATCTTCTTGCCCAATATGTAACTCTCGAACCCATGTTCCCAGAGATTAAGAGTCAGTAGTAGGTTCTGCCTCTGTTTCTTCTTTCTTTCTTTCTTTCTTTCTTTCTTTCTTTCTTTCTTTCTTTCTTTCTCTCTCTCTCTCTTTCTTTCTTTCTTTCTTTCTTTCTTGTTAATACTTATTATTTAAGGCCCGCTTTCAATTGAATGTCTCATCTCCCCACCCCCTGCCCTCCCCCAGCACCAAGAATTCATGACCTTTTACAAAGAAAGAAAATAGATCTAATTCCAAATTTGACAACCTCCTATAATTAACAGGGGGCAAACTAGACATCATTATCTGTGGTTTTGCAATTGTTATGTTTCTGCTGGTGATCTTTAAAGCTTAACATTGCATAAGGGGGAAGCTTGGCATTTGAGTGGGGGGCTGCCAAGCGGGGATGCTATTTTTTCTGCAAGGGAGGGGAGATATGGGAAAACAGTGGTGTGTGGATGAGGGAGAGATTTCTGAGCAGACAAAAGGGAAGAAAGGAAGAGGTTAGGCAGGAACTTCTCTCTGCTGAGCTGCTCTCCCAACCCGAGGTTCCTTGCTTGCTGGTTTGCATTACAATAAGTCCACAGGTAAGAAGAATCAGAGCACTGTGATGGATTGGGTCAGTGCATCTGGCTGCTAACCAGAAGGTTGGTGGTTCGAGCCCCCTGACCACCAGGGACGATGGACTCGTAATCTGGTGAACCGGGTTCGCGTCTCTGCTCCTCCACATGCAGCTGCTGGGTGACCTTGGGCTAGTCACACTTCTCTGAAGTCTCTCAGCCCCACTCACCTCACAGAGTGTTTGTTGTGGGGGAGGAAGGGAAAAGGAGATTGTTAGCCGCTTTGAGACTCCTGAAGGGGAGTGAAAGGCGGGATATCAAATCCAAACTCCCCCTCCTCCTCCTCCTCCTCCTCCTCTTCTTCCTTTCCAACTCTACAATTGTACAATTCTATGATTCTATACACTCAGCACTTATTTGTGTGCGCAAGGATTTCTGTTTGTGCAACAGAACTTACATGCCCTTCAAATGCAACCCCCCCAATGCAAAAAAAGATCGTGTAATTCCAGCTCCCCCTTTCCTCGCAGGACTGTACTCTAGAAGAAATATATCAGCACGTGCAAACACACAAACAGAGTTTGCCAGCAAGGGGACGAGAGAATCAGTTGCAGAACCAATGCAGACACATCTCCACCGTTCACCGTTACAAGTTTCAAATTAGTGTGCTACGAGTAGCCCCCGGGGGACTATAACTGATCTAACATTTATCTGTAATTGAAATGCGGAAATGCAAAAAAAGAAAAGAAAAAAAAGCACTATCTCAGCTGTCTTTAAATTTACTGACTCTAACACAACTGTGAAATGCTTTGCCTTTAAGTATTTGGCACAATCTAATGGGAGAAAAGTAAACACAGAGACAGAAAGTAGAAAAAACGAGAAGTTGCAGGTGCTTCAGGTAAAATTAGAAAAGAGATATTTTTCTTTTTCTTTCTTTGGAGGGGAGAGGAAATCAATTTTGGATAACTTCAGTGGTGGCGTAAGAAGCCAAGAAGAGACATCCTGGATCAGAGCAAAGGACAATCTAGTCCAACGTTGTGTTCTTGTAGTGGCTAAACAGATGCCTATGGCAAGCCTGCAAGCACAATCAGCCTCCATGGGTGACTCCTACTTGCCTATAATGATTTCATTCTGTGAATTGATTTTATTCTGTGAACCACCCTGAGACCCACTGGTATAGGGTGGTATGTAAATTCAATAAATAAGAATAAAAATAATAATGTCTGATTGTAACCTTATTCACTGAGGAAAAAATGGCATTTTGTGTCACTCTCTCACGTGACCAAAAAGCAGCACCAATATGAGTGCTTTTTTTATTATGTTGACACCGAATGTTTGAAGCTTCCGGACTTCATGCAGTGCATGAAATTAACCTGTGGAACTCACACCCACAGGAGACAGTGATGACTGCTAACCAGTTTGGATGGCTTTAAAGTACTGTTTTAGGGGGACAGGGGGCGGGCTGGCGTGGAGGACTCCCTGGTCCTGAATGGGGCAACTGTGTCCCTGAAGGAGCAGGTGCACAGCCTGGGAGTCATTTTGGACTCATAGCTGTCCATGGAGGTGCAGGTCAATTCTGTATCCAGGGCAACTATCTACCAGCTCCATCTGGTACGCAGGCTGAGACCCTACCTGCCCGCAGACTGTCTCGCCAGAGTGGTGCATGCTCTGGTTATCTCCCATTTGGACTACTGCAATGAGCTCTACGTGGAGATACCTTTGAAGGTGACCCAGAAACTACAACTAATCCAGAATACGGCAGCTAGACGGCAGCCGCCGAGACCACATAACACCGGTCTTGAAAGACCTACATTGGCTCCCAGTACGTTTCCGAGCACAATTCAAAGTGTTGGTGCTGACCTTTAAAGCCCTAAACAGCCTCGGTCCTGTATACCTGAAGGAGCGTCTCCACTCCCATCGTTCTGCCCGGACACCGAAGTCCAGCGCCGAGGGCCTTCTGGCCGTTCCCTCACTGTAGGAAGCCAATTTACAGGGAACCAGGCAGAGGGCCTTCTCGGTAGTGGCACCCGCCCTGTGGAACGCCCTCCCATCAGCTGTCTAAGGGATAAACAACTACCTGACATTTAGAAGACATCTGAAGGCAGCCTTGTTCAGGGAAGTTTTTAATGTGTGACATTTTGATGTATTTTTAATCTTTGTTGGAAGCCTCCCAGAGTGGCTGGGGAAGAGTTTTTGGATTTGATATCCCGCTTTATCACTACCCTAAGGAGTCTCAAAGCGGCTAACATTCTCCTTTCCCTTCCTCCCCCACAACAAACACTCTGTGAGGTGAGTGGGGCTGAGAGACTTCAGAGAAGTGTGACTGGCCCAAGGTCACCCAGCAGCTGCATGTGGAGGAGCGGAGACGCGAACCCGGTTCCCCAGATTACGAGTCCACCGCTCTTAACCACTACACCACAGGGTATAAATTATTATTATTATTATTATTATTATTATTATTATTATTATTATTATTATTATTATTAGATTGGACCAAATTCAGGGAGAATAAGATGATGCTCTGCCTCTGTGGTTGGAGGCAGCAATGCCTCTGAATAGCATTTCTGAGAGCCACAGGAAGGGAGAGGGCTCTTGCACTCGAATGCTGCTTGTGGGTTTCCTACAGGCATCTGGTTGGCCGCGGTGAGAACAGGATGCTGGGCCAGATGGGCCTTGGGCCTGATCCCGCAAGCTCTTCTTATGCTACACCATCGTTTCATTTCTATTCCCCTCAGAGCTAAAATGGCCGGAGTGGTTTTAACAATCAATTCCTCTTTGCAGAGAACTCTGCAACTCTAGCTCTGTGAAGAGGTCTCCTAGCAACTCTCAAAAACCTTAACAATCTAGTTCCCATGATGCTTTGGGGGAAGCCACGGCTGTTAAAGTGGTATAGCACTGTTTTAAATGTAAGGTGCGGTTATGACAGGTCTGTGGATCCTCTTTGACCTGGAGGGCAATGGGAACAGTGACTGGGATGTAGCTAAGGCGCTAGTCCTCACTGTGCCGACATTTCCTTTATGGTCAAGTTTAGGGGTGCCCAACATGGCATCCTCCAGATGTTTCTGTACTACAACTTCCATCATTCCTGACTATTAGCCATACTGACTGGGGCTGGTGGGTGTTGGGCGTCCCACAACAGAGCAGCACCCTGGCTATACCTGCTGAAGGTGCCTTCATTACATATCTTAAGGCACCGGGTGAAAACGTTTCTCTTCAACCAGGCACTTGGCTGGTTCACATCCTATGGCCTTTTAAATGTGTCTCTCTCTATGTGTGGGTGTCCACTGGTTAGTTTGGCTTTTGTTTTAGCGTGTATTTTGAGCTTTCATTCTGTGTTTTTATGTTATGAACCGCCCTGTGATCCTCAGACAAAGTGTGGTATACAAATTTAATAAATAAAAGGAAAAATAAGTACAGTGCCTAAAGAAGGCTTCTCCACTCATTTCCCACTAAGTGTGTGATAATGGCTTTAAAGAAAACAATGCTGAAAGCGGAGAATTCTGCTTGCAGAGGCATTTTCTATTTGTGTTTTCTACAACTGTTTGTTCCCCTTTTTTGCCACATTTCTGGAGCTTTCGTTTCAATCACCTTCCATGAAGTACATCGAGTCCTTGTTCCCTTACCCATTGGAGACATGAACTCCAGAATCTCTGTGTTTGAGATTACTGATAAGTTTCTGCTTTTGCAAAACCAACTGATGTTGTTGTTGTTGTTCAGCTTTACCCCAGTTAATGCTTCCATACTGAGCAGAAGGGCGTCTATTCTTTACAACTAAGGAAAGATGGGTCAAGCTGTTTCTGGCCTGTGGCAGGTTTGCATGTGCTCATTCATAAGTCTGTTCCATCTCATTCAAAGGAACCACACAGGAGAAGAGGAAGCTGTCTTTTGCTGAGCCAGGCCATTGGTTTCTGGAACAGCAATATCCACATATTGTTATGGCTTTCCAGGATTTCATACAAGGCTTTCTCACAGCCTTACCCGGAGGTGGCAAGGACCTTGTGCACGCAAAGCAGATGTTCAACAACTGAGATACAGCTGAACATACAGAAAGTATCATTTTGGGGGTATGCATTCTACCCTAAAAGAGGGGCATCAGAAACTACAGCTCTACAGATGTTGAACTCTCAATTCCTATTAGCTCCAGACAGCCTGGCCCATGAATGGTCAGGGATAATGGGAGTTGTAATCCAGTAACATCTGGAAGGCTGCCCACACCTGTCTTAAAGCAAGACCTAACCACTGCTTGGGATTTGCCAAAACGATGTCAGCACTTAAAAAACACACACGGACCCACTGAAATCCTCAAGTGTCCCTATTGAGAATTGCTTTGAAAAACAAAACAACAGGAGGAGGAGGGACAACAGCAGAGAAATTCAGGACAAAAGAAACAGACCATCAACTTATGGTACTCCCTGCTGCAAGGTGGGGTGATGGCCAATGGCTGTCATGGACCGGCTGGATGCTGAAGACGGGTGGGAGGCACCAGCTGGGGAACCCCCAAAGAAAGAAGACTCAGAGCCAGGCAACTGGATGATGATGAGTGGTCAGAGGGAGAAGAGAGAGCAGAGGAGGGAGGAGGTGTCAGAAGCTGAAATTGTAATTGAGGTTAGCGAGCAGAGAGAGGCTGGGGCACAGAGATCTCGAGAATCGGAGGCAGGAGAGGAAGTGGGGCAGGAGACAGAGATGAAGCAGGCTGCTGAAGAAGCCAGGGGGTCGCCCCCCCTGCCGCAACCAGCTCCCCTCCTGCCTGGTCTCCCAGAATAGACAGAGAAATGAAAAGGGCAGAGCAAAGAGAGAAAAGACAACAGAGTCTTAGGCTGCTGGGAAAGGAATCAGGGGAGGAGCCTTAGAAAGCTATGGGAAGGTGAGGACCCTCAGTTCTCGCAACTGCTTCATTGGGAGAAGACCTACTGGGGAGAGTTGCTGTGATCAGTAGGCCTGCACTGTGTTAATAGCCCCAGACCAGACTGGCTTTGTCCCTGGCCGCAATATAACAGACCCCATCAGGAAACTACTGAACCTGATCGAACACAGAAAGGCAACTAAACTCCCATTGACAATTATGTCCCTCGATATCCTCAAAGCCTTTGATTGCTTAGAGTGGAAATACATATTAGCAGTACTAACTAACATGAAATTTGGCCCCAGCTTCCTACAAATCCTCAAGCAAATATACTCCCAAGCCTCAGCAAAATGCAGAGCTAACAATATGGATTCTAATACTATAGCTATCCAAAGAGGCACGAAACAAGGATGCCCACTGTCTCCCTTCTTATTTATCCCGGCTCTGGAACCCTTAGCAATCCGAATCCAAGCAGCCACAGACATCAAGGGAGTGGAAATAAAAGGCAGAACCTATAAATTAGGGCTCTTTGCAGACGACCTAATGGTCACAACAGCAGACCCCATAAGCACAGCAACCTCCCTAATCAGAGAACTCAACACATTTGCAATGGTGTCGGGCCTACAGGTAAATTTTACAAAGTCAGAAGCTATGTGCTTCAACACCCCTCCTCACACCCAAAAAGAACTCACTAAGGTCACCAGAATAGGTCTGCACTATTTGGGATTCTTTGAATAAAGAGTTAACTGCAATGACACAAGTGTTTTTTAAATTGCTGGCCTACTCCTGGTTTCCGGCTCCTCATGACGGGTTTAAAAGGGAACTCATGGATGAGAGGTCGAATGACCGTTGGCCATGAAAGTACCAAGCGCAGAGGCTTTGTGGCACTGACTGAATATCTGGGGACTGGGGGGGGGGGCGTGAGGGGCCACACAAGCAGCAAGGAAAGATGATACATCCCTTGATATATCTTTCCAGAATCATCCTAGCTGGCTACTCTTGAAAAGAGGGGGACCGACTGATTTATCACAGTTCTACACTGCCCCTTAATTAAACATTTCCAGGGTAAATTACAATAATCCATAAAACAGCAGTCCTCAATAACGCAGTTGACGATCGGCAAGGATTCCCGTTCTTAACTACTGGGGAAAACCACAAATCCTAGCTTTAAAAGAAAGTGAGCGGGCAATTTGGCACAAGATCCCGATGTATAAAATAACATGCTATACTAAAAGGGGGGAGGGAGGGAAGGAACTTTCGATAAGCTAAAAGACTTGTTAAACCTGTGGTAGAAGTTTATTTGTTTTTTATTGGCGCAATGAAACAAAATGTACGACAAGCTGTTTTGGAGGTAATTTAAGGCAAAATTGAGCCGAGAAAGTTACATTGTAATTGTGCAAATTATGTATAACCATAAACTACATAAATGGCGCTAACTATAGCAGCCTCTGGAATATTCACAATGATTTCTAAGTCCCCCCCCCCCTTGCTCTCCTTTATTTACTCACCAGTTTAAACTATTTTCTTCTTTGTTAACACAAAAATGTCTGCATTTTTTAAAAAATGAAAAAACAAACAAACAAACGCACCCATGAAAACCATGTAGCCAGTAGCAGTAAAGGTCAGAGCTAAAAAGAAAACAAGGAGACACCTTTAGTGAATGGCCTGATGGAGTGGAGAAACTTACCTGACCCCCTGGCAGGTGAGTTGCTGGAGAGGAAAGCACGGTGTAAGTGGACCAGCAGGAGAATCAGATTGCCTCCATTGGTGCGTTTGCACTGAGCTGACCACCTGGCTGCCTTGCCCCTCCCACTCCCAGTAAGAAGCAGCCAATTACTTGCCAGGAGGTCAGGTAAGTGCCTCCGGTCCACCCCACCGTGTGCTATTGCCAGCCATATACAGAATGTCTCCCAGCCAGGCTGGGACTAAGAGCCGTTAGACTTCTCTGCTCATCCATCCATTGCCATTCCGGGTGGCTTCATTAGAGGGAGAGAAGCAAGACAGGAAAGCACTGTCCAATGGCCTGCCTGGGACCACCTGACATTCAGCTCCTCCCCTCTTTTTATGTACTGAGTTGAATAGGATACAAAATGCAGCAGTCTGATTGGTCCTAGAACAATAGGATTCAGAATGCAGCAGTCTGATTGGTCCTAGAACAATAGGATTCAGAATGCAGCAGTCTGATTGGTCCTAGAACAATAGGATTCAGAATGCAGCAGTCTAATTGGTCCACAGGAGCCACCCAATCCAGCTCCAGGTGGAAGTGAATACACAACCTGATTGGCCTACAGATGAATCCCGGAATTAGCCAATCATGTGGGGCCCATTGTGTAAATAATGTATATAAAGCAGACATTCTGGGGGGGGGGGGACTGCCATTCCTCCTCACGACTATGAGCTGAATAAAGAGCATGAAATCCACTCTCGACTCTGAGTATATTTCACCTCTCTAGTGGTGATTGGAGGAAACAGTGAAGAGCTGTGCTTTCTGCTTTGTAAACCGTAGTCAGGGCTATTCAGTTTGAAAGATAGGGTGGAAATAAGATCAGGGTCAACTGTTTTGGCCGAGATTTTTCAGCCTCGGAGAGCTACAATTCCCAGAGTGAGTTAACAGTCAATCCTGCTTCTTAGGGAACTCTGGAAATTGCAGCTCTGTGAGGGGGAATAGGGGTGCCTTAGCAACTCTCAGCACCCTTAACAAACTACAGCTCCCAGATTTTTTTTAATTCTTTAAAAGAGGAGGTCACCTCTTTTAACCTGCAGCATCTACCTGGCATGCTGAATGTCTCAGATTTAATCCCCAGATCTCCAGGGATCCCCTGTCTGTAACCCCAGAGAGATGCTGTCAGTCATTGGAGACAATATGTACTGAGCTACATGGACCAATGAGCTGACTCGGTAGAGCAGCTTCTTTTGTTCATTCTCATTGCTTTCTTCAACAGTATTAAAATAATATTAAACACTGATTAAATCTGGACCCACAATCGTGGCCAGGATTCACAGATAGCGAAATTGCGTTCTCCAAAATATTCACTAAATATTTGTTGAGTATATCTGTATTAAGTTCTGTGGCCTGCAAACAAAGTCTTCTGAAGGCGATCCAAATCTCATGCCACCCAGAAACTTCCAGTTTCAAGTGTTCAACTCCGCATGCTTGATTTACAGACTTTTCGGCAAATATTTGGAATATTTGAGTAAGGCCTTGGTTGGCAACTAGGTATGCATTGGTGAATCAGACTTGTGCGGAATTCAGTTAAACAAAACTTACCCACGTCTGTATTTTATGTCTGGCAGAAACAATTGAACAAAACTGCTTATAAAAAAAATGTCTGGGTGGTTAATTTCAATCTTTCAGTACACAACTTGCTTTATGGATGTAATTATGGTTTATGCAACCCACCTCCTTTACTCTTGATGAGAATCAAGTTTGGGGGTTTGTGAAAGGAAAGGATGTACCATCAACAAGACAGCAGATTTTTGAGGACAGTTACCCCGAGATAAAACTTGGCAAGCAAAACAATCAACGCCAGAGACAATCCATTCAAACTTTTTGTTTAGGCGTCTCAGCTTTTCTGTCTAGACTCAATAGCTGCTGGATAGGAAACACTGGCAATCTTTATGCTGCAACCTTGATAGCTTGTGAAATTCATAAGATTATTTCAGATGAAGGAGGGCGAGGAACTCATTTAACCTCAACTGCTTTCTCTTCTAACCAGTGCTATTTTTCTAGAAGAAGAGGTGCTGAAGTTCACCATGAACTTCCCCCTTGTTCTCTTAGAATGACAATGGTGCCCACCTGAGAGGTGCTGGAGCTGAGCTCCGGTGAGCTCTGGCTGAAAAACCTCTCTCTCTCTGCTTCTAGCTTCAATAAAGATACCATGCACAGAGCCAGACTTACCCATGTAAAACTTCCATAACGTTTTCTTCAATCATTGCCAGTCAAAGCAAAGGAATGGCATTGGGTGTTCAGGGACAAGGGCAATGGGTGGGTGGGTGGGAGGAAACAACTTGCTTCATGGATCATGGAAGATACACATAGCTTTATGATGATCTCATGGAGGACGAGGGGGACGAGTGGTTAAAATTTGCTTAATTCAGTTTCCTGCATGGAGATCACTTGTGTACATGTAGGAAATTACATGTACAGTGGTACCTCAGGTTACATACGCTTCAGGTTACAGACTCCACTAACCCAGAAATAGTGCTTCAGGTTAAGAACTTTGCTTCAGGATGAGAACAGAAATCAGGCTCCAGCAGCGCGGCAGCAGCAGGAGGCCCCATTAGCTAAAGTGGTGCTTCAGGTTAAGAACAGTTTCAGGTTAAGAACGGACCTCCAGAACTAATTAAGCACTTAACCTGAGGTACCACTGTATTCTTCTTGGAAGCTAAGCAGGGTCTGACCTGGTCAGTACATGGATGGGACACCCGATCGACAATTCTTAAGTTATTTTTCTGCATTTTTCTCCCATCACTCCTCTCAAGAAGCTGTGATCTTTGCAGCCCCTTTTCCATTCTAACTTCACAACAACCCTTCAAGGTTGGCTAGAACAAGCGTAAATGGCCTACAGTCACTTAGTAAGCTTTGTGGCTGAACAGGTGCTTTCAACCAGCTCTGTCTAAATTTTTTGTATTTAATTTTTTTTTATTGGTAAGTAGCACCTGTACCTTTTAGAATTTCTGAAACACCCACTTAGCAATCACCAGCATGACATTTCACAATGTTCCTCATGGTGAGGTGGTTAAAGTGTCTAACTAGGACTGGGAAGTAAAAGGTAAAGGTAAAGGGACCCCTGACCATTAGGCTCAGTCGTGGACGACTCTGGGGTTGCGGTGTTCATCTCGCTTTACTGGCCGAGGGAGCCGGCGTACAGCTTGCGGGTCATGTGGCCAGCATGACTAAGCTGCTTCTGGCAAACCAGAGCAGTGCACGAAAACGCTGTTTACCTTCCCGCCGGAGCAGTACCTATTTATCTACTTGCACTATGAGGTGCTTTCGAACTGCTAGGTTGGCAGGAGCTGGGACCGAGCAACAGGAGCTCACCCTGTTGTGGGGATTCGAACCGCCGACCTTCTGATCGGCAAGTCCTAGGCTCTGTGGTTTAACCCACAGCACTACCTGCATCCCTAGGACTGGAAAGACCAGGGCTGAAATCCCCATTGTGCCTGAAATCTTGCTGAGTGACACTGGACCAGTCACCAGATGCCACGTTAACCTTTCTCACAGGATTGTTATGAAAATAATGTGGAGTTGGGAAGAACCATTTTCAGCAGACTGAGTGCCTTGGAGAAATGGTGGGATGAAACTGTCAGAATAACATAATAACCAGAAACGTCTCGATGGGTGAGGTGAAGCCACAATGCTAGCTTCCTAACAGGAAGGAGAGGGGCAGGGGCAAAGGGGCAGGGGGGGGTTAAAGTGGTGCAAATTTAATGGCACCAAACTGGCTCCAGTAGGAGATTTTCACTGCACAAACTTCCCTGCCACGTCTCTCCAGGTAAGCAACAGGTGACATGCCTGCTGGGAAGCTTGTGAAGTGGGTCGACCCCAGCTGGCAAACCACTTCTGATAATGGCAAGTTCTCAGTCTCTCAGAAGAAGGCATTGTCCCAGCAATTATAAAAGCCAAACAAAAGTTTTTTGCTCAATATTTTGGCACAGGAACACTTCGCCTATTAGGGGGTTGATTAATGGCCGCTTTTTTATCTCTTTCCTGCTTCCATCTGTCTTTCTTCCAATTTTGGATTGTTGAGTGATTAGTTTCACAGAGGAACAGATGAGAGGAACAGATGAGAAGAACAAATGTTACCAAAGATGGTGGGGGAGTTGCCATTGAAATTTAGCCTAAAACACAATTGGAAGCAACTCTGGAGGTTCCTCTTTAGGTGAAGAATCTAAAGAGTTTTAGAAGATAATTACTACTGAAATCTCTTCAAAGACGGGTGGTGATTCTGTTTAAGTCTCGATGGGAGGAAGCCATTATGGAGTTGCTGGACTCCAATGCTCCTCTGCCTATGGTCATGGGATATGTAGTCCAACAACATCTGCAGGGCTCCATGCTGGCTACTGGCTTAGCCTCTAACGGTTAGAGGCTAGAGTCTAACCAGATCATGCCTAAGACAAAATGTGAAGTGAATTTGTGGGTCCTTTGTGCAACAGAAAATATGAGAATGTGGTGTGAAATTTTGTGGACAAACGAAACATGGTTAAGAAGAGGCACTGGGTTCACATGTAATGCCAAGCTATAGATAAACAAGCAAAGGTTCATAAGCCAACAACAAACCATGACTTCAGATCATGGTATGCTGGCAGTTAACAAACCATAATTAAGCCATTGGGCAACGTTCACACGTAGCACGAAGCCATGGTTTAGTAAACCAGGATTTAATAAACTATGGCTTAGTGTTATGTGTGAACTGGGCCAGTACCATTTCTAGGCATAGTATGTCCATTGAAAAGAGCATTTTGGTGCCATTCAACATGCTATGGGGGCTACGCATTATGTCCAGAAATCTCTCCCCTGTGTGATAGGCCTCGGAATGCACAGTGATGTAACTTCCTGAGGTTTTTTTTTTTTTTTTGCCAAGTTCTCTCAGTGAAGTGTTAAACCTATATATGGGACGTACTACTTCAGATTTAGCAGATTTGACTGAATGCTGCTGCTTACAGGCATTCCTTCCACATAGAAAATTTGTCTAGCCTTTCCCTGATATGCTAGTTTTCTACATGAGGTCATTGGGGAGGGGAAGGGATTGAGATGTTAAGATGTGTCCTGCCCCTCCTGCGGTCTAAAATGGTACAGCCCAGAAACATGTCTACCAAGAAATGCAAGATCTCTTCAGGCATTCCAAACAGGGGAAAGTAAACAAGTGAGGAGAACAGCAGGGACAAGCACACCCGTCCACCATCAACATTTCCATCACCTTCCATCTTGGGGCAGGTGACTGCCTGCAGCTGGGAGCCTCTGGTACCTGTGCAGGTTCTCTGTGCTCCCTTCCCCTTTGCCCCCCCCCCCCGAAAAGGTACACTTTCCCAACAATAATGAAACACCTTCAAGAAAGTTAATATCGCTATCTGACCTCCGGAAAATGAACTATTGTCTCTGCCCTTACTTCCAATGGAGAAATAACTTATACAGGAGGAATAATTTTGTCAGATTTCATCTGATCCATGTCTGGTTTGTCCTCTCTTTCTTTCAAAACCAATACAAAGGCCAATTCCCAAAGTAGTTTAACAGCTGTTCCTTCACCCCGGGGGACTCTGGGAGGAGAATAGAGGACTCTCAGCACCCTTAACAGCACCCTTAACTTCCCAGAAGAGAAGCTATGACTGTTAAAGTGGCATAAGAGTGCTTTAAATGCATTGTGTGGCCACATAGTAATTCCGTAAATTATACCTTTGTTGCGCATAACCGCATTGAGGTTCGCTGCTGAAAACAAACTTTGCTGAGATCTTATGCCTGATGAAGCATCTGCACATGTTCTTTGCTCTTTCCCTTAGAAAGACCCTGACAACCCCTCCTCATTTAACCACCTTGACATGTGCAACAATGCTTTGCAATGATGCTTAAGTGATGTGGTCTACTAAGGCACAGATGGGGAAACTGTGACCTTCCAGATCTCAGACACCAGCTCACATTGGCCTCAGCCAGCATGGCCAAAGTTCAGGGACGATGGGAGCTGTAGTCCAGGAATATCTTGGAGGACCACAGGTTCCCCATCCTTGATGTCAACTCCTCTCAAACCTTCATGGAGACAGGGACAATTGTAGGGCCCCTCACTGGACCAAATCCTTGCTACGTATCTTTGGTGCATAGGGTGAGAATCTGCCATTTGTGCTTCAGCAAGAAGAAACCCCACAATTTTATTCCAGCAAGGACACCGTTAAGTATTGGTGGTAATCTCTGTGTTACAGAGCTGCCGAAACATCTGATAAAGAACACTGCCTG
This sequence comes from Podarcis filfolensis, assembly GCF_964270895.1. Lineage (NCBI taxonomy): Eukaryota > Metazoa > Chordata > Lepidosauria > Squamata > Lacertidae > Podarcis > Podarcis filfolensis. Next base: position 107,414,372 of record NC_139606.1, read on the forward strand.
TGTCAGACCCCGAGAAATAAATGGGAACTTCAAGAAACTGCCTTGTAATTGAGAAATCCAACAGTGAGCTGTCTTCATTTATTCTCATTAGAGCTTCTTGTTCCATTTCATCCCATAAGGACCATTTCCCCACTTTTTTAAAATTTAAAAGAAAACCATCCTTATCTAGGACTCCCCCTCACGCGCCCCCTCCCCCCTCCACTTTTAGGAAACTCTGCAAAGTACTGTGCGATCATGATGCAAACCACCAACTTCTTTGCAAAGGAGAAAAGTTCTCAGCGGAGAAGATAGGAGCTAGTTGCTACAACGCTCCGGTTGAAAAGGTTGCCAGATTTTCCCCGGATAAGTTGTGCTGCTTTTCAGCAGACGGACTTTTGCTTTGTTCAGTTTCAGCTGTGTTCAAGCAAGGTTTTTTGTTTTTTGTTTTGGAGAAAACGCCAAGCGCTTAATACCATAAATTACTTTGGAAACCCCCACTGCTGTGGGAAACTCCGACTGAAACTTTTTTGCGCAGGCAACTTATCTCTCTCCAACGCTTGCAAACCTCCTTTGAGGAGGGTTGCCGTGGTCCCAGAAGAACCAGCGATCCCTCCCTCTGAAAATCCTCCGGAAAGAGTGAACCCAATTTATCAAAGGAGGAGATAATCTCCAGAGACCAAAGCAAAAGTCTGCTGTAGAGTTCTTTTGGTTGCCCAATTTACTCACAGTTCCGTGGCGTTCCTGGGGATGTCCTGCGGCACTTGGGTCACCTTGCTATCCTGGCAGGTGAACATCAAGTTGTCCAAGAACTGACAGGTGGGATGCCCGGAGCCAGACCCCAAGAGGAGAAGCAGGCAGAAGCAGGCAGAAGGGAACAGAGACATGCTTGCTTCTGCAATGCCCTCTCTCCCGGCCACTGAAAGAGAAGCTCCTCCTGCCTCACTCCTTCCACCGAGGCACCGCCTTAATGGGCAGTGGTGAGTCATGCAACACCCAAGGAAGGTCTTCTGCACGTCAGGGGTGGGCCAGAAGGTAGATCTGCAGTCAATACGAGTGATTTGCAGCAAGGTTTACTCCCTCCCCAATTGTTTGAGTAAACAGCAACATAACATCAGGGAAGGGCTGTAGTTCAGTGGCAAAGCACATAGGTGGACTGATTGATTGGCTGATTGTATTTACTGTACTTTTCCATGTATAAGACTATTTTTAAATTTTAAAATAATGTAAAAAAATTGGGGTCGTCTTATACACGGATAGTTCAGAGGCGGGCAAGCAGGAGATTGTCAATGACGATTGGGTGGGTGATCGGTGGCTGTGTCAAGGGCTGGTGTCGATTGGCTGTTGCTTTGTCAATTGGGCGGGTGATTGGTGGCTGTGTGAAGGCCTGCTGTTGATTGGCTGCCGCTGCAGCAATTGGGTGTGATTGGGAGATGGTTGGTGGTTGGTGACATGTGCGATTTGCAGTGTCAGTCAGGAGGCTGAGTGGTTTTTGGCAATCACCCCCCCAAAAAAGCTCAACAACTCTGGGCAATCTCCCCCCATTATCTTAATTTGGGGTCCCCCAAAATAGGGGTTGTCTTATACACGGAAAAATACAGTATATGCTGCTTTTCATTCAAATGAATTTCAAAGAGGCTTACAACCAATAAATAACCATAACATAATAAAACACAATAGCACATCACGAATACAGCATACATTATATAAAATAATTAACAAATTACCAATAAAACAGTTGCAATTAAAAAAAAACCACTTAACACAACAGCAACTAAAAAATAAGCTAAACCTCACAATTATGGCAAGTCATATGATTAACAAGATGGTTGGACAGTGTTCTCGAAGCTACCAGCATGAGTCTGACTAAACTGCGGGAGGCAGTGGAAGACAGGAGTGCCTGGCGTGCTCTGGTCCATGGGGTCACGAAGAGTCGGACATGACTAAACGACTAAACAACAACAACAACATATGATTAACAAATCAATGCAGCATCTAGAATCTATAAAACAATATTAAAAACATTAACAAAATAGCAACTAAAAATATAAGCTAAGCACTAAGTCCGTTCACGCAATCTCTGCACCCCCATGACTCATACCCTCTCTCCTTTAAAACAAAACTACACAGCAAACCAACAAGACAATCAATACTAATTGAAATAAAAAGAATTACATTTATACTGAAACTAAACTAAGACCCAGCCCCATCAAACATCCATCCCACCCACAACAGCTCCAAAAAACCAAAAACCAAAAGCAACATTTAAAACACCACAGATGAACAAGTGTTTTGAACATTTAAAAACATTTAAAAACATTTTTGACATGCTCAGAGTGAGTGTGGGCCCTGTCCCTTAGGCCAGGTGGAAATAGGCCTTGAATCAGGGAGCAGTCTTCCTTCCACACTCACAACAGCAGTGTGGACCAGGGGTCTGACTTTGCATGTGGCATCTGACAAAGGTTGCTAATAAGGCAGGGAATCTCAGTTCGCTTCTACTGGGGCAAATAGTTGCCGTGGCTCAGAAGGTGTCATGAGGTGGGGAGCAAGGAAAAAACAGTCCCACAGGGATGGCTCATTAGAGAGGGAGACTCGTAACCCCAGGGTCTTGGGTTCGAACCCCATGCTGGGCAGAAGATTCCTGCATTGCAGGGGGTTAAACTAAATGATCTTTGTGGTTCCTTCCCACTCTGTTATTCTAGGACCTTACTGCAAACCGACTTATTTCACACTTCCCCAATCAATGTGCAAACTCAAAGTTTTCGTTTGAAAATTGCACTTCTCCACCAAACCTTGCAATGCATTTTCCAAGCCAAAGAAAAAAGTGCGCCAAGGTATTGAAAATAATGCTATTGAAAATAATTCTTTTTAAAAATGCATTATATTAGGGGAAATGGCTTGCAAGAAGGTGCGCATGGTGCAAAACTGCTCATAGAAATGTGTTTATGCAGAGCAATGTGCACTAAAATGCTGGCAGATTTTCATGAGTACTTTAAAAAACAACTTGCTCTGATGAACTGAATGTAGGATTGGGAAACCAAGAAAATGAGAGAAACCAAAAGTGACAGTTATGTCCCTCAGAGGCATTCAGTTATTTCATGTTTTCTGCACCTGCCTCTGGCTGGTAGACCTTGGGATACTCGTAAATATAAAAGTTTGCCTGCCCTTCTCTGTATGGCCTGTCAGGGTCTTGGGGAAGGTGGTTGATGTTTTTTTTGCTCATAATAATACTACAGTTGTACCTTGGATCGTGAACGCTTTGTAACCAGACATTTTGGCTCCTGAACACTGCAAACCTGGAAGTGAGTGTTCTGGTTTGCGAACATTCCTTGGAACCCGAATGTCCGCTGGGGCTTCCACGGCTTCAGACAGAAGGTGTGCTTTGGTTTCCGAATGTTTTGGAACTCAAATGGACTTCTGGAACAGATTCCGTTCGACTTCCAAGGTACAACTGTATATAGTACTTTTTCAGTTTCTTCTACTTTCAGATGTTCTCAGTTTCCCCGATGTTCTGTGGATGTTTGGAGCAGAGTAACTTGACATTCTGCTTGTATTTGCTCAGGGTGCTCTTGCTTGTTGGATTTTAAATTTGTCCGTGAAATTTAGGGTGCTTGAGAACTGCTTGCTTTATAGCATCCTAGAATTGTAGAGTTGGAAGCGACCTTGAGGATCATCTAGCTCAGGGGTAGTCAACCTTTTTATACCTGTTGTTTAGTCATTTATTCATGTCCGACTATTCATGACCCATGGACCAGAGCACGCCAAGCACTCCTGTCTTCCACTGCCTCCCGCAGTTTGGTCAAACTCATGCTGGTAGCTTCCAGAACACTGTCCAACCATCTCGTCCTCTGTTGTCCCCTTCTCCTTGTGCCCTCCATCTTTCCCAGCATCAGGGTCTTTTCCAGGGAGTCTTCTCTTCTCATGAGGTGGCCAAAGTATTGGAGCCTCAGCTTCAGGATCTGTCCTTCCAGTGAGCACTCAGGGCTGATTTCCTTCAGAATAGATAGGTTTGATCTTCTTGCAGTCCATGGGACTCTCAAGAGTCTCCTCCAGCACCATAATTCAAAAGCACCAATTGTTCGACGATCAGCCTTCTTTATGGTCCAGCTCTCACTTCCATACATCACTACTGGGAAAACCATAGCTTTAACTATATGGACCTTTGTTGGCAAGGAGATGTCTCTGCTTTTTAAGATGCTGTCTAGGTTTGTCATTGCTTTTCTCCCAAGAAGCAGGCGTCTTTTAATTTCGTGGCTGCTGTCACCATCTGCAGTGATCATGGAGCCCAAGAAAGTAAAATCTCTCACTGCCTCCATTTCTTCCCCTTCTATTTGCCAGAAGGTGATGGGACCAGTGGCCATGATCTTAGTTTTGTTGATGTTGAGCTTCAGACCATATTTTGCGCTCTCTCTTTTCACCCACATTAAGAGGTTCTTTAATTCCCACTAATGCATTGATGGTAAAATTTCCTTACCGCCCACAAGTGCTCGATGGCAGGAGGATTCAGCTTGTGCCGTAGAACCCCCTACCGCCCACCTGGAATCCTGAAACGTCCACTAGTGGGTGGTAGGGACCAGGTTGACACCCCCCCCCGATCTAGCCCAACCCCCTCCGATGCAGGAGTATGAAGCTGATGTAGGAATCGAACCCACAACCTTGGCATTATCAGCACCACACTCTAACCAGCTGAGCTATCTATGAGATCTGACCTCAAAAACTGGTCAATCTTATTGTTAGGTTAGTCTAATGCAAATGTTTTAGACTTCAGCTCCCACCATCCTGGACCATTGGTCATGCTGGCTGGGTGCATGGGGGAGGGGCCAGAAATCTGGGAAATTCTGGGTTGGAGTCTTCAAGGTCTCAGGCTGAAGACATCTTTCTTCTTGCTTGCTCCCATGAAATCCTTTTTAATGGGGGTTGCGTGGCGAGTTCCCGCCTCCCCCGGAAGTAATAAAGACACAGGAAATGGGCAAAATAGTTCACAACTTTATTGATTAAAGGAATGAGCGGTATTGGCTTAGGCATTGGTCCTATCGACTAGCCGGCTTCAGCCCGATTGTGTGAAGACCGGCAAGGGTTAACCACCAGTAAAGGGAGTCCTGCTGAGGCACATCAACTAGGAGCTCCTCTGGGGTTACCACTCGGGGGCGTGCCTTAGGCCCACACCTCCATAGGCTTCGGACAGGGCAACGCCCCCGGAGTCCTTTATCGGACTACCCTTTGCTTTGGGGGGGAGGTGATGGCATTTCCTCCCCCCCTCACATACCCTTAACCCTTCTTTACCAATGCCTAATCGCCAATGCCAAAGAGTTGTGATGAGTTGCTACGAGGTAGGCGAAAAACCAAGAGGGCCAATGCCAATTGGAAAAAATTCCTACCAGGCTCCTTGCGGCGACCGACCAATGTCCATAGCAATGTCAAGAGCCTACCTAAAGGGAGGGAGGGTGGGAAACTGAATCAGCTGGCACAACGAAAGAGGGCGAGCCCCAGCCGCGCCGGCCCTAAATAGTGTGGGCCACGCCTCCCCAGCCACCCGATTGGCTGACTGGGTGGACGATGCGGCTGGGATTCCCCCCAGTCTCGCCGGGGCTGGAGACAGCCCCCACGCATGTGGGGTGGGCGTGAAGCCCACAACCCCACCTCCTCCCAAGCTCGGAAGTGGCTATGCCAGGATTTCCAAGCCCATTGTCGTACGCCAATTTAGGCCTCAAGAAACACCGCTTCAGAGAGAAGCGGGGTGTGTATGTGTTCATATGACCGGATGCTCTTCTACACGAAAAGGTTTTCAAAAATCCACGCAGGTAGAAAACTAGCACTTCAAGGAGTGAGCTCAAGTTGAACTCTTTTCCTTGTCACTATTTACAGGGATTTATTTACTTTTTTGTGGGGGTATGGAATAGCATTCCAGTATGTGAGACTCCCCCTCCCTTATTCTGCCACCTGAGGTGGAGCAGCCCAGACGCAGGTTTATCACCTTCATCTGCTATTTGCGGGAAGTCCCCCCTCCCGCGTTGGAACGCTCCCAGGTCATGCATGCTGAAAGGAGCCCCATAAATATCCTTCTAGATAATGCTTGCTTGCCGTCCGTTTCAAAGCGTGCCAAGTATCTCAGTAGCATATGTCAACAAACAAGCAGGCACACAGCAGTATCCGTCGCTCCCTCTGACCTGACAGTACCCTTATTGCCACTAGACAAATAATTTAAAAAAAAAGATCGCTCCTGATGTCGGGGGGTTGCTTAGATGCTAGTAATTTCTGTACACTTGAGACTTGATCTATAGCGGCGTTTAAGGGAAGCTTGCATTGAGTGGAGAGAATGGGTGACTCTGCAGAGTTGTGATGCAACTGAAACCCACAGACACTAAATCAGCAAACAACCCAGAAACTGAAACAGAGTTTCTGGGGCGTGAATTTGAAGGTCATCAAGGACCTTTAAACCGCCTCCCCCTCCTTTTCCCCCATCTGGCAAGGGTTAGTTTAGATCCTGCACCTCTTCTTAGACAACTAACTAAGGCTGGTGCTGGTGGGGAGGACAGCAAGCTCAAGGTTTTTTAACTTTTTGCAGGATGCGGTGAAAGTGGAAGGATGTCCCCCCCCCCCTTCCTCGCTGATAAGGCTAGAATTCAGGGTCACCCAATGGAATGGCAGAAGATTTGGAAGAGTCTAAATAAAAGTGCATGCAAAAAAAAGGAGAGAGCAGGAAATTCCAGGTGCAGGGGGAAAGCTTTGATACAGTCACATCATATTGGGAATATTTGGCTGCATTTCCTTTGGGGCAACCATTTTTTTTTGGGGGGGAGGGACACATGCCAGTGGCAGGCATAAAAAGGTAAAGGGACCCCTGACCATTAGGTCCAGTCGTGGCCAACTCTGGGGTTGAGGCACTCATCTCGCTTTATTGGCCTAGGGCGCCAGCGTACAGCTTCCGGGTCATGTGGCCAGCATGACTAAGCCACTTCTGGCAAACCAGAGCAGTGCACGGAAACGCCGTTTACCTTCCTGCTGGAGCAGTACCTATTTATCTACTTGCACTTTGATGTGCTTTCAAACTGCTAGGTTGGCAGGAGCAGGGACCGAGCAACAGGAGCTCACCCCGTTGTGGGGATTTGAACCGCCGACCTTCTGATCGGCAAGCCCTAGGCTCTGTGGTTTAACCCACAGTGCCACCCACATCCCAGCTGCAAAAGTGGGTGGAGAAACCTTTGTGCAGTAGGCTGTTTTGCAAACACACTCACGCAACACTCTGTGCCCTCCATCCAGGCAAGGAAGAGACATTGCCAGAGTTTGAGGACATATTACAAGCCAGGCAAGAGGACCCAAGGAGGGTACAAGGCAGGGCTGGTAAAGGATGTAGCCTGGGGAGAGGAAGTATGATTTGGGGAGAACTGGGGTGGGGTGTTTGCCTATGGCCTGTGGCCCTGAATTCCCTCCCCCCTGCCCAGCACTGCTGAATTCACTGCCAGATGTGTTGGCCACTGGCTAAGATGACTTTGGGAGGGCAATCAAACAAAATCAATGGATATAAATATGGTTGCCTGCACCCCAATCTCTGAGAGGTTCCTTATGCAATGGCGCCTGATTGAAAAGAGCAGGGGAAATTATTCAGAGCTGTCATTTTGAGACGTTTCTTGTGGAAAGTGACAAAGTATTTTAAAAATCCTTTAAAAAGAATAAGCAATGGAACAGTCTTTAGCACAGTAGACAGAGTAAAATTACAAAAATATAGACAAAACTGACAGCTTTTAATAACAAATATGCATAACAACTTCATGGAGATTAAAGAATGATACACGCTCCGCAGGGCTGAATTTTCTGTATAGAATATTGCTTGACTTATGATTGACCCTTTCCTGTGTTCAGTACAAAGGTAGGCAGGCAAACAAACAGAAACACAGGCATGCGCTGAAAAGCACATGTGCCTTTAGAAGCACTACGAAGCCAAAGGTTTATTTTATCAGTCAGAGACACAGCATGGGTGGGGGGTGAGGTGGGAAGTCGAATTGAGTCTTCTTGATGAATTTACAAAGAGTTTTGCAAAAAATTAATAATACTCAATAGTTTTTTTAGCAGAGGGCCTTCTTGGTAGTTGCGCCCGCCCTGTGGAACGCCCTCCCATCAGATGTCAAGGAAATAAACAACTATGACTTTCAGAAGACATCTGAAGGCAGCCCTGTTCAGGGAAGTTTTTAATGTTTGATGTTTTATCGTGTTTTTAATATTCTGTTGGGAGCTGTCCAGAGTGGTTGGGGAAACCCAGTCAGAAGGGTGGGGTATAAATAAGTTGTTGTTGTTGTTGTATTGGTTTGCAGAAATGAAGTATTCATTTCGCTCAAGGGTGGGGACCCTCAGTTCTGTGGGGCAGATGTAGCCCTCCAAGCATCTTTCTGTCACTCTTGGGACTCTCCCCGTGCCACACACACCCTTTTTCACAAGCCACGCCACTCGCCAGCCCTGATTTTTCACTCCCTTGGTGAGTTTTTGCCTGGCTGGAATCTGTCCTCAGGCTATGTGCTTACTGGATAAAGGAAAGTGGGGGGGAGGGGAGTGTGTGCAGAAAACAGCCTACTGTAGAAAGGGCAAGATAGATGTGCATTTGTTTCCCCGCCCGCTGTTGTCTCTGGCCCCACCCACCACTGTCATGTGACACCCCCTCCCAGAACTTTGCCCGGAAGGAAACACGACCCTATTTGACCTAACCTCTGCCTAGAACAGGCAATAGGATGAAAACAACATGTATTGCAGGCTCAGCTGCTTCGATTCCACAAGGACCGGCACAAAGCTTTTATCCAATCTCGCTCTTAAGTGGTGTTCGGCTACTTGGCCGGGTCAGAGGGGCACATTTCTGATGCTGAAATAAAATTGCCCCTAAGTGATATTAGGAATGGCAGGCAGAAAACCATAATAAAGATAGGCACGAGGGACTGATTTTGCTGAGGCTCATATTCCTGTTTCATTGCTGTCCTTCCTAACCTAATAGTACTACGCCTCATGGGGAATTTTTTTTTTTTAACAAGTTCTGGGTTAAATCTGTGGTACAAAGTGAGAGTGAGGTGATATTTTTATATAGCACCCAGTTTCCGAAGCAGTGAGATGTGGGAAACCTCAGCCCTGGAAGCTGAAGGCGGCTGGCTAGGCCTCTCTACTCACACACTAGCCCTGCTCTGCATTCCTTTGAGCGCCTCTTTGCCTAGTGAGAATGTGCCCTTGAGTTGCGATAATGCCTGGTGTTTGTCTGCTTGGAGGATGCTGAGATATCTGCAGACTCAGAAACCTCTGACATTTGCAGTAGCTAGAATGTGGCCTACTGGGCAAACGTTAAGAGTCCCTTCCGTGGTTCTGGCCGCAAGCACTTTTTCCAGCAGTGGCCTGCAGCCCCTGCCAAGTTGCCCCTGAGGGAAATGTGGCCCTCAGCTTGGAAAATATTCTAGGGGTAGTGCTACTAGGTTTTAGCTTCCTTCGAAGGGGAGCAAGGACCTTTTTTGGAGAATTTGGTGGGAAGAACCCTCTGGGGAACCCCCAAGGGAAGAAGGCTCAGAGCCCTGGGAGAGGTGATGGGGTGACAATGAGTGGTCAGAGGGAGGAGATGGGGAAGAGGAGGTGTAGGAAGCTGAAGAGGTGACAGGGCTTAGTAAGAGGGGAGAATCTGTGGCAGAGAGAAGTCTAGAATCAGAAGGAGAAGCTGAAGCAGGAGAGTGGGAGGAAGGAGGCCAAGAGGTGGAAATCAGTTAGGCTGGTGAAGAGTCACAAGTGTCTCCCCCTCCTGCTGAAAGAAGCTCCCCTCCCTCCTTGTTTCCCAGAACCAGAAGAGGGCTGAAACGGGCAGAGCAGCAACAGGCTTCATGCAGGTGTAGTCTCTGATTGCTTGGGAAAAGTCCTGGAAAGTTGGGGACTTAGATGGCTGCGGGGAGGCAGGGACTTTCAGTCTTGGCAGCTGAAATCTTGGAGTAAGATCACTGTGCTCATTAAGCCTGACACTTAGTCAAGCCTGTGAAGATAGCATTTTTTGCTAATACAGTCGTACCTTGGTTCTCGAATGCCTTGTGACTCGAATGTTTTGGCTCCCGAACACTGCAAACTTGGAAATAAGTTCTGGTTTGCAAACTTCTTTTGGAAGCTGAATGTCTTGATATGGCTTACACAGCTTCCGATTGAATGCAGGAAGCTCCTGCAGTCAATTGGAAGCCGCACCTTGGTTTTTGAACGTTTTTGGAAGTTGAACGGACTTCAGGAACAGATTCCGTTTGAGAACCAAGGTACAACTGGAATGTGTCAGGAGTTCAGCCTACACTTGAGTAGGACCCTGGCAGAGACACATGCCTGACTGGCATGTTCTCTCCCTCCTGGTCTTTCGTTTGGGAGCTTCAAAAGCTTTCTTCTGCCTGAACATCACAGCGACCGATGCCAACAGACACCGGCACACTTAAGGATCCGCAGAGTTTGCCCAGTTGCATAACAGCCCTCAGCAACTCAGCATATTGGCTAGTCTACTTTATTTACATATAAACACACATGGAGCACTGCAACATGGCTCCCTCTCTCTCTAACATCAGACAGCAAAGAGAAAAAAAGGACAATAGCCCCACTTCATGGAACACAGTAACACAAACATCCTGCCTCCCTCACTTCCCACTCTGTGGAGTCAAAACACATACCATCATGTGAAAGACAACAATCCCATGAATGCAATCACGAAGCAGGAATTCTAACAGAATGAGTTGACTCTAACCGTGAATGGTGTGATGTAAAGGTAAAGGTAAAGGGACCCCTGACCATTAGGTCCAGTCGTGGCCGACTCTGGCGTTGCGGCGCTCATCTCGCTTTATTGCCGAGGGAGCTGGCGTACAGCTTCCGGGTCATGTGGCCAGCATGACTAAGCCACTTCTGGCGAACCAGAGCAGCACACAGAAATGCCGTTTACCTTCCCGCCAGAGCGGTACCTATTTATATACTTGCACTTTGATGTGCTTTCGAACTTGGCAGGAGCAGGGACCGAGCAACGGGAGCTCACCCTGTCGCGGGGATTCAAACCGCCAACCTTCTGATCGGCAAGTCCTAGGCTCTGTCGTTTAACCCACAGCACCACCCGTGTCCCTAACACTCTGTGAGGCGAGTAAGGCTGAGAGACTTCAGAGAACTGTGACTAGGTCACCCAGAAGCTGCATGTGGAGGAGCGGGGACGCGAACCCGGTTCACCAGATTACAAGTCCACCGCTCTTAACCACTACACCACACTGGCTCTCTCCTGGCTCAATCTGTGACACAGAGCGACCTACCTCTGTGGTCAGAGGCAATGTGCCTCTGAATACCAGCTACTGGCAATCCCCAGTAGGCAGAGCTGGGCTCAGGTCCTGTTTACTGGCTTTCCACAGGCATATCTGGTTGATATGGATTCTGAAAGAGATGGCCCCATCAGGGCTATGACTACGGTCTTATGTTATTATGTCCCTTGTAGATCCTGCCCTGGATCCCATTTTGAATCTAAGATTTTCCCCCTGCCCAGCTGATTCCTGCTCAGCTTAAGCCTGAATCATTTCTTTCCCCTCCTTCCATCATAACTTGCAAGGTACCCTACAACGCACCATCCTCCTCTATGTCTCCTTCTTCCTTGACCCCATGCTGCTTTGGGGGGAGGCGGGGAGCCAGCTAGGCATGAAAGAAGGGAAAGGGGGGAGCTCAGCACTTGACTGAGACATGAAAGGCAAAGAACAGCCTTCCGGGAAATGCATTTTATCCTGACACTTAATGAAATAAATAGAGAGGTAAAAATGACAAATTAACATTTGTTAAACTCTCCCCCAAAAAGATGCAAATGAAGGACGAATCCCCGTAGTGGACTGATGAAAAGGAAGGGAAATTTGAAAGCCTCGTGCAATTACTGAAGGTTATTAATATTGATAGAAGACAGCTGAAAATGGCCTAATTACTTGGCAAGTCTTAAAAGATGCTGCTGATGAGAACTGAAGCGGGGAGACTGAGGGGTTGGTTTCGTGGGGAAGCAGGGAGTCCAGAGTCAGAGCCGCAGTGAGCTGATCTCTGACTTCTCCACCTGGGAGAAACGAGTCGAGGTGTGAGCAGATTTGTCGGGTCAGGGAGTGAGGCATGGGAGCGCCAGGGTGGTCAGTCATGAAAGAGAAGGCGGAATCAGGTCCCTAGACAGAGACCAGGTAAAAGCAGGTCCAGGAGCGCCAGTGTAATTAGTCAGGAGGAAGAATGAACTCAAGACTTGAGGAAAAGGACTTGAGCTTAGGCAGATGGAGAAAGAATCATGAAAGGTTTGGGCGGTGGACAAACTGAACTAGGGGGAATCTACAAGAGTGGAGAATAGCCTCCCTGGTATTCATACTCCTACTCCTACTACTACTATTACTACTACTTTATTATTTGTGCCCCACCCATCTGACTGGGTTGCCCCAGCTACTCTGGGTGGCTTACAGCATATACAAAAACATAACACTAAACATTAAAAACCTCCCAGTACAGGACTGCCTTCAGATGTCTTCTAAAGGTTGTGTCGTTACTTATCTCCCTGACATCTGGTTGGAGGGTGTTCCACAGGGCGGACACCACTACTGAGAAGGCCCTCTGTCTGGTTCCCTGCAACCTCACTTCTTGCAGTGAGAGAACCGCCAGAAGACCCTCAGAGCTGGACCTCAGTGTCTGGGCTGAACGATGGGGGTGGAGACGCTCCTTCAGGTACACTTTGAACTGTGCTTGGAAACTTACTGGGAGCCAATGTAGGTCTTTCAGGACCAGTGATATATGGTCCTGGCGGCCACTCCCAGACACCATTCCAGCTGCTGCATTTTGGATTAGCTGCATTTTCCAATTCACCTTCATGGAATGCTTTGCAGCAGTCCACCGTGGGTCACCTGATGACATCAGGTGATTGACAAATGGGAGCCCCTGCCCACATGTCAACATGGCCCATGTGTGGAGCGGGGTCAAGGAGGTCAGGATCTGGCCCCCTAGCTGGATCCTATTCCCCATCTCTGCTCTAAAGTCTAAAAAGGTCCAGACAGTCATTTATGTGTAAGAATGAACGTTGGGGTAAGCACCACGTCAATTTTTTCACTGAATGATTCCAGGGCAGCAATTGCAGGCACAAACCTGGCCATATATTCCATTGAATTCAATGGCCCTTCAAATGATAAACAGGAAAACAGGGTACGGAAGAATAAAGTTTTTAAGAATCTGTCAGAGGAATAAGCCGTTTTTACTCCTATGCTATTTTTTTCCAGCATTATTTTATTTATTTGCCTTACTAAAAATGTATGCCATATAGCTGAGCTCCCTGCATTCTCTCGCTCAGTAGCCTGTAATGTCTAAAAATAAAATACATCTCCTCTCTACTTGACCTCGCACTGCTTTAGACAAACTAGATCTGCATGTGGAAAAGAAAAGCTCCAAATGAATAGAGACATAACATATTCAGCGAATCCTTCTGGGAAATGCAGCCCTCTTACAGCAGCCTATCTTGATGGTTCATTAAAACAGAGCACATATGGTGTGTGTGTGCATGAGAGAGAGAGAGAGAGAGAGAGAGAGAGAGAGAGAACAGGAAAGAAATGGAGCATTTTCAGAATCTTCCAAAAGGGATGCAAAGTTATTTGACCATTCTAAAGAGAGCGACAAAGACACTGAGATGAGTCGGGCCACTGCTAGAAAGAAGTAGCCAGGAGGAAAGTAGATAAGAGATGCAAGGAGAATGTGGGACAGTCTGCACATTTCCCCCCCCCCCCACCTGTGGAACTCCTGCACACCTGGTGAAGAGAGGCTGGGCTTCCTCCCCATCATGATACCTGAAGCAGAACCCTTCCTGCCACTGTAAACCTGGCCCTTTTCTGCTTTCAAGGGCCTTGCAGAGTGCTTTGCAAGACATGACAAAAAGGCTCTGCAAGACATGACAATCAGCTGATAGTTGGGACTTGTGGAAATGCCTTAATGGCATGCTTTGCCTGAGATGGGTTGCCCCCATACCTGACTTCAATTTCTGTTCCTCTCTTTTTCTTCTTTATCTAGTCTTGACTTCCGTTCCCCACATTTCCACATTATTTTGAATTTTTTTTAGACCTCGTGAAAATTCATCAGCATTCGAGTGAGAATTTCTCCTAATGCACACATGTTTGTACTCAATTTTGCATAAATACACATTTTTGCAAAGCATTTCTCCCAATGCATTTTTTGTATGTAATTTTTAGTAATATGTGCATCTTTATGTGATCTTTACCCAAGTATACACATTTTGTACACATTGCTTGGCTGGAGAAGTGCATTGCAAAATTCAGATGGGTGCAAATTTTGAAGGATGACACGTAACTCACAACTTACACACGTTTTTTTAATATATAATTTTTATTAAATTTTCTGTTTTGCAACTTCAAATACTCATTTTACATCTGTAAGATATCAATGGCTTTGTGCTTGGCAATATATATATATGTGTGTGTGTGTGTGTGTGTGTGCGTGTAAATATATGGGGTGGGTGTTCAGGGAAAAGATTTCTGATAATCCCACCTGCCATTGAAGCCAATGTGTTTTGACTATATATGATTTTGGCTTTAGGCACGATCCCCGGAACCTAACCCCATGTAAACTGAGAGTCACTTGTATTGTTTCAGAAAGTGCAGATTAGATAGATTCAGAAAGTGCAGATTAGAACTAAAACAAATTTATCCCCCATCCCTACTCCCAGATTAGTGGTTCGTAACCAGCCTTGTTTATAAGGGTGACTGCTCTCCTATCAACTGGCATTTTCAGCATTCCCAAAATCCTGCATCTAGTGTTTGCTACGAATGCAACTGAGAGCATTCGTTGCCTTTGGTATAGTCAAGGCTGCCTGCTAATGCCCTGTTTGACCTTCTGCTCCCGCAGGTAAAATGGTAAAGGAACCGAACAAAACATGCATCTGTGATTCCAAAAATGGCTTTCGCTCTCAGAAAGCCTTCTTAAAAGGCATTGTTCTTGAATAATAACTAAACTGAAATGGAAATGCAATGCTCATTTGCAAAGATGGAACAATCTCTATTCTTATCCCTTGCAGGGACTTTCAAGCTAGAATTCTGAAAGCATCAACTAATGTTCAGAGATATACTAAATCCCAAATAGTTGCACCCTCCATCTTCATCTCCCTCGAGTGCTGTGCCTTGGAGTGGGATAACAACTTTTTTGGGGGGTGTGATTTTTGCTCCACTGCACTTGCAACCCACTGGGTTGAACACAGCCAGCCAGCCGTTATGTTTTACCAGATGCATGCTGACCCACCCCAACCAGGCAACAAAACCAGTGAATTTATTGAAGATGGAGCAAGCTTGTTTTCTCCTGCTCTAGAAGGTAGGGCTCAATCCAATGGCTTCAGGTAGCAACAAAGGTGATTCTGACTAAGCATCAGGAAGAGCTTTCTGACAGTATAATAATAATAATAATAATAATAATAATAATAATAATAATTTATTATTTGTACCCCGCCCATCTGGCTGGGTTTCCCCAGCCACTCTGGGCAGCTTCCAACAAAGATTAAAAATACATTAAAATGTCACACGTTAAAAACTTCCCTAAACAGTGCTGCCTTCAGATGTCTTCTAAATGTCAGGTAGTTGTTTATCTCTTTGACATCTGATGATAGGGCGTTCCACAGGACGGGTGCCACTACTGAGAAGGCCCTCTGCCTGGTTCTCTGTAGCTTTGCTTCTCACAATGAGGGAACCACCAGAAGGCCCTCGGAGCTGGACCTCAATGTCCGGGCAGAATGATGGGGGTGGAGACGCTCCTTCAGGTATACAGGTATTAACTGTTTGACAGTGGAACGGACTTCCTTGTGAGGTGATGGAGTCTCCTTCATTGGAGATTGTTACGCTGAGGTTGGGTGGCTGTCAGTTGGACTCAGAGTTCCTTCCAGTTCGATGATTCTGTGACTGAATCAACCCACATGGCTGATGAGCTGCATTCAGCCTTATGAGTAACAAGTTATACAAGCAGGTTCTACGAGAAAACATGCGTTCTGCCAGCTGAGCCTACTGTTGAAAGACAATAGCGAGACAAAGGTATGAATGGGAAGACCGCATGCAGCGATGAATCCATCATAGTCTTCTTCCAGACTAGTAACCATGGCAGCCATCTGTCTCTGCCCTGCTCACATGGCATATGGTGATGAAAACGTTGGTAAATCACCAACAGGCAAATGTTCCTCCTGACCATTCCATACACCAGCACATGAGGTCATGCTTTCCCTTAGAATGTCCTGCTTTTCCTTAGGATGCCCCTATTTTCATTGGAGAAATGTTGGAGGGTATGGTAAAAGGTAAAGGTAAAGGGACTCCTGACCGTTAGGTCCAGTCGTGACCGACTCTGGGGTTGCGGTGCTCATCTCGCTTTATTGGCTGAGGGAGCCGGCGTACAGCTTCCGGGTCATGTGGCCAGCATGACTAAGCTGCTTCTGGCAAACCAGAGCAGCGCACAGAAATGCTGTTTACCTTCCCGCCGGAGCAGTACCTATTTATCTACTTGCACTTGATGTGCTTTCGAACTGCTAGGTGGACAGGAGCAGGGACCGAGCAACGGGAGCTCACCCCATCGCAGGAATTCGAACCGCCGACCTTCTGATCGGCAAGTCCTAGGCTCTGTGGTTTAACCCACAGCGCCACCCGCGTTCCTCGGAGGGTATGGTAGGATGCCCCTATTTTCTTTGGAAAGTTCTTGGAGGGTGTCGAATTATGTGACCCCCCCGAGCCAAGGTAGCAATGTATAAGGAAGGGTTTTTTTAAAAAAAAGTTTAATGTTTTATTTTGTTTTTATATGTATATCTTGGAAGCCGTCCAGAGTGGCTGCGGCAACCCAGTCAGAATAGCAGGGTATAAATAATAAAATTATTATCGGGGACTTCCGGGTTAGCGCCATCGGCAATGGCGGAATTCCTCTGACTAAGAGGAATCTGCTCTGTGGGAACCGGGTCTGGCCGTCACGGCGAAGGCGGAGACCCTTCAGAAATCACAGGCAGGTGAAGCCTGTGAACGTGGGATTCGGCGGGCACCTTTCGTGCCTCCCCTACTCGTGGGGAAACCCGTTTTCGGGGCTCCGGAGCGAAGTGGGGTGAGCAGTGTGGTGCTGTGAATCGACTGCTTTTTCCACGGAGCGAAGCCACACAGCCATTGCCGGAGAGCGCTGACTTTTTCCTGTGGACAATTGGATTCTAAAAGATACTACCCGTGAGTAGAACAAATTGGAAATTTTTAAAAGAAAAAAGACTCAATTCGGAACCGTAGCGGGGAGGCATAAACAGGAAGTCCGCCTTCCACTTTTGTAACTAGAACAAAGCAAAGAGGCTGCAAGCTAAAGTCTTGGAAAGCCAATTGGAAAGGACTAATTTCAACCTCAAAAAAATAGTAAATCCCCCCCTGGGAGTTTTGGACTATATATACCTGCGAGAGAGAGGGAAGGAAGCCAAAATTCCACTGCTCAGAACCTGGGAATGGGCTGCCAATAGGATAATAAGACTGCCGTATTCTGAAATGCGCACTGACTGCTAGCTGTCAAAGAGAGATACATTGTTTTCAGCTGTCCCCCTCTGACTTTAAAAAGCAGAAAAAAAGTAACTGAAAATTGAAACTAAATTCCCTGCTTGAGTTATGTTTTAAAAGGTGCTATTTTGGATCAATACAAGTACGGATTGTAACTGTTTCCCCCTAGAGGAAGTCTCTGAAACTGTTATAAGAGTTGGATCAGGGGAATTTTCCACTTGAAAGATAAAACTGCCTGACTGTGGGACTGACCTTGGACTTTCTAAGTGTTATGGCAGATGGGAAAGAAAAAGTAGACTCGTCACTCCCAGAAAAAACAACAAGATCTGGGAAGTCTTGGCAGCGAAGAGCGTCAGCATCTGGTCCTTCTGCCTCACCTGCAGCTGTACCAACACAACTCAAACCAAGAGGAATGTCATCAGAAGAAGCTCTGGCGATTGCATTAGGTAAGATAAATGAATCTTTGGAGCAACTTAGCAGGAAGGTAGATGAGACAAATGCAAAAGTGGATGCGTCAAATGCAAAGGTGGACGCTGCAAATACTAAAATTGATATAAATACAGAAAGTATAAATAGTTTGGGACAAAAGGTGAATACTAACATAGAAACCATTCAGAAATTGATACAGGAATCTACTTCGACCCGACAGATCTCAGAGGAAGCCAAGGAAAAAGTTGCTGCTGTGGAAGTCAAGGTAACACAATTGGAAACAAAGAGAGTCCCAGATATACAGAGACAAGTTGAGGACCACAAGTTGATGCTTTCTATGATTGAGCTTAAAGAAAAACAGACGAATTTGAGGATCAGAGCTGTACCTGAATTGGAAAAGGATAGTTTGATAGACTTTCTCACGCAGGAATTTGCAGAGTTTTGGGATCTGGATTTGGAACAAGAAGGAGTTAAAATCGTGAGTGCCTTTAGGCTTGGAAGAGGAGGGAAGAAGAATAGAGTAAGAGACTGTTTGATTACCCTCCGATCTAAAGAAGAGAGAGATAAAATTTTGGGTTGGCACTATCAGAAGACCTTGGAAATATTGCAGTCAAGAGTGGAAATATTTAAAGATATCCCGAAACATCTTTTGGACCTTAGGTCCAGTTATGGAGATCTGGTTGCTCTGCTGAGAAGGAACAGAATCATCTTCAGGTGGGAATTTCCCCAAGGCCTGTCCTTTAGCTTTAAAGGAAGGAAAATAAAAATAAGATCAGTTGAGGACAAAGAAAATTTTTTGAGTAACTACGAAGAGGATCTACAGAAGGGACTTGGAAAAAGAGCCAGGAGCATCGGACAGAAGATCACCAGATAGAGGACTAGAGCAAAGAGTACTGGACAGAAGATCACCTATAGTGGACATAGCAAAGCTACCTTTTGGACTGGATTGCCCAGCGAAAGCGATACTAACACCACCGACAGAACAAGAGCAAGCACTGGGCGCAGTTGGAGGAGAATTAAAGTAACTACATCACGGCACTGCAAGTATTAAGCTGGAATGTTAATGGACTGAACTCCCCAGAAAAAAGACGAAGAGTCTTTCATTTACTAAAAAAAGAACAATTGGACCTGATTTGTTTACAAGAAACACATGTGATAAGGCTACACAGGAAAATATTGAGTAATAAAAGACTGGGACATGAATTTATTTCATCAGACAAAGTTTAAAAAAGAGGAGTAGTACTTTATGCAAAGGAGAGCCTATCACCGAAATTTCTATTTAAAGATGACCAAGGAAGATTTGTGGCAATTGAAATTCAATCACAAGGAGAGAAATTTTTGATATTAGGCATCTACGCACCAAATGAGGGAAAATCGGAATTTTTCTAGAAGTTACATGAGGCTCTGATGGACTACAATATGATTTTGATGGGGGATATGAATGGAGTGGTGTCTACAAATATGGACAAGGCACAGAGACAGGTAGTTACTAAGGATGGTAGATTACCAAAAACTTTCTTTGATATGGCTGACAATATGGATTTAGTTGACATCTGGAGAATGAAAAACCCCCTGGGAAGAGAGGAAACCTTCTTCTCTGAGGCCAAAATGACATGGACAAGAATTGACCAAATTTGGGTAACTAGAGGGCTGGCTCCGAAGACTAGAAAGGTGGAAATCTGCCCTAAAACCTGCTCCGACCACAATGCTGTGAAGATGGAAATGAAACTAACACCAACTGGTTCCTTCAGATGGAGGATGAATGACACATTGTTTAGGAATGAAGAAGTGACTAAGAAGGCCCAAAAAACTTTGAGAGATTATTTTGAGATAAATATGAACACCACTGTTGAAAAAAGAGTAATTTGGGACACAAGCAAAGCGGTTATGAGAGGATTTTTGATACAACAGAATGCGATTCAAAAGAGAGTCCAAAATGAGAAAAAAGATAACATTTTGGAGAAAATAAAGGAAGGAGAGAAGAAATTGAGAGTGAAACCAAAGTCGCAGGAGATTCTGAAAGAGATAAAGTTATATCAAGTTCAATATATGAAAATGATGAACCAGGAAATAGAATGGAAAATTAAACAGATGAGACAAAAGACCTTTGAATCGGCAAATAAATGCGGAAAACTGCTGGCTTGGCAAATGAAAAAAAGACAAAAACTTAATACCATTACAAACTTGGAAGTGGAAGGAAAAAATATACAGAATCCAGTGGAGATCAGGAAGTGTTTCCAGAGGTACTTTAAACAATTATATACACAGGAGACGCAGAAAGAAATGGACATTGACTGATTTTTGAAAACAAATGGACTACAAAAAATCTCTCAAGAAAATAAGCTAATGTTGAACTGCAAAATAACGGAGCAGGAGGTAGAAGGGGCCATCCAGAACATGCAATTAGGCAAATCTCCAGGACCAGATGGTTTGACCTCAAGATATTATAGATCCTTGAAAGAATGGTTAGTACAGCCATTAAAAGAAGTTTGTAATGAAATATTGGAAGGGAAAAGGGCACCAGAGTCGTGGAAGGAAGCTTATATTACACTTATACCGAAAACAGAGTCTGAGAAGACACAGCTTAAGAACTACCGCCCCATATCTTTGCTTAATGTGGATTATAAAATTTTTGCAGACATTTTGGCTAAAAGATTAAAAAAGGTACTAGTAGAAGGAATTCATAAAGATCAAGCTGGCTTTCTCCCGGGCAGACACCTGTCTGACAATACGAGGAACATAATTAATATTCTAGAAAAATTACAAGTGAATATTAATACTAAAGCAGTCTTGATATTTGTGGACGCGGAGAAAGCCTTTGACAATATTTCTTGGAGTTTTATGAAGAAGAATTTACAGGGGATGGGGGTTGGTCAAGGTTTTGGCAATGGTATAGGTGCAATTTACTCAGAATAAAAGGCTAAATTAATTGTGAATAATGTAGTGATGGAAGAATTTAAGATAGAGAAAGGAACACGACAAGGTTGCCCAATCTCTCCATTGCTTTTTATATCGGTCCTGGAGGTTCTTTTAAATATGATTAGAAGGGACCAAATGGTTAAAGGTATACAAGTCGGAGCTAAACAGTACAAATTGAAAGCATTTGCCGATGATTTGGTATTGACATTACAGAAGCCAGAATCTAGTACCAAAAGAGTACTGGAACTGATCCAAGAATTTGGACAAGTAGCGGGATTTAAGTTGAATAAGATGAAAACTAAGGTTTTAGAGAAAAATCTAACAGTGACTGAGAGAGAGAGGTTTCAGAAGGAGACAGGATTAACACTGGTTAAGAAAGTGAAATACCTAGGGGTTAACATGACTGCTAAGAATGTGAATTTATTTAAGGACAACTATGAAAAATGTTAGATGGAAGTGAAAAAGGATTTAGAAATATGGTGAAACCTGAAGCTATCATTGTTAGGCCGAATTGCTGTGATAAAAATGAATGTATTGCCAAGGATGCTGTTTTTGTTTCAAACATTGCAAATTTTTGATAAAATGGAGTGTTTCAAGAAGTGGCAGAGAGATATCTCTAGATTTGTCTGGCAGGGTAAGAAGCCTCGAATAAAATTTAAGATATTAACTGATGCTAAAGAAAGAGGTGGATTTGCCCTGCCAGACTTAAAACTTTATTATGAATCAGCCGCTTTTCGCTGGCTGAGAGAATGGATGCTTCTTGAAAACACTGACGTGCTGGATTTAGAAGGTTTTAACAATGTATTTGGGTGGCATGCATATCTGTGGTATGACAAGGTTAAAGCACATAAAGCATTCAAAAACCATATTGTCAGAAAAGCACTGTTCAGTGTTTGGATAAGATATAAGGACTTGCTTGAAAATAATACCCCAAGGTGGTTGTCACCAATGGAAGCGAAGGCTCAGAAAAAGCTCAATATGGAGGCCAAATGGCCGAAATATTGGGAAATTTTGGAACAAGAGGGAGACAGATTAAAACTGCAGAGTTTTGAAAAATTAAAAAATAGAGTGCGAGATTGGCTTCATTATTACCAGATAATGGAGGCATACAACTTGGACAAAAAAATTGGCTTCCAGGTGGAAAAATCAAAATTGGAAACAGAACTGCTAGATCCTAAAATTAAGAACTTGTCAAGAATGTATAACTTGCTGTTGAAATGGAATACTCAGGATGAAACGGTGAAATCTGTTATGATTAAATGGGCACAAGATGTTGGACATAATATTATGATGGCTGACTGGGAACAGTTATGGACCACAGGTATGAAGTTCACGGCATGCAATGCCTTAAGAGAGAATATAATGAAAATGATATACAGGTGGTACATGACACCAGTCAAGCTTGCAAAAATCTACCATTTGCCCGATAATAAATGTTGGAAATGTAAAGAGACTGAAGGTACATTCTTTCACCTTTGGTGGACATGCCCAAGGATTAAGACTTTCTGGGAGATGATCTATAATGAAATGAAAAAGGTATTTAAATATACCTTTCTGAAGAAACCAGAGGCCTTTCTCCTGGGCATGGTCGGCCAATTGGTGCCAAAGAAGGATAGAACTTTCTTTATGTATGCCACAACAGCAGCAAGAATACTTATTGCAAAGTACTGGAAGACACAAGATCTACCCACCCGGGAAGAATGGCAGATGAAGGTGATGGACTACATGGAATTGGCGGAAATGACTGGCAGAATCCGAGACCAGGGAGAAGAGTCGGTGGAGGAAGATTGGAAAAAATTCAAAGACTATTTACAGAAACTTTGTAAAATTAATGAATGTTAGAAGGATGTTGGAATGATGTTATGTGGCTTTAGCAGAAACGTTATAAAGGATTTGGGAAAAAATGACTGTTAATTGTTGAAAGGAGGGAAAGTAAAGTTACATTATATTAAGATAAATTACAGGACAAATTTCACGGACTATTGACCCATACGCCACTAATCCGCTGCCACCAACCAGGTCTTCCCCGGTAAATCACTTAGTCTCAGTCAGGTTCTCAATTTAACAAAGAAGAGTGTAGTTTATTTCAGACACAAATAAACTTTAACTGCATGCCAAACGTTGTTACTCTTTACCTTCTTAGTTTTATTTTATCCTGTCTCTATCTCTTCAACCTCCCCTCACACAAGAACCAACTGCACTAACTGTCTCTCTATTTCCAACTGCCTGTCAACTGCTTTTCCAACTGCCTTTCCCAACCAACCAGCCCACTAAAACCAACCAAATAACCACCAACAACAACTAACTCAAACCTCAGGCTAAGCCCTTTTATATACAGGTAGGCTCCACCTCCGGCTTTCCTATTGGTTTACATATTAACCCTTTCTCTCCCCCTGCACAGACATTTTTCAAATGAATGGGCAAACATTCCCTATTTTCCCTATTTTCACTGGATAAATGTTGGAGGGTATCTAAACTGCTTTTAAAGACATCCATCACTGCCTTCTGGGCAAGGAAGTTCCATAGGTTGAGTAAGTCTCAATGAACACAGTAGGGTTTACTTCTGAGTAAATATCTGACATCTCAATTCTAGCCACTTTTGTTCAAAAGTAAATCCCTTTAAAATCCCTTTAATGTAAATAGAGCTTCTGACTAGGCTTGGGGAGGATTGGAGATTTGAGGTTCACAGATGTCTTTGCTGCACTTCTTCTTAAGAAGCTTATTTTATTTATCACCACTCAGCTTCCCCCAATTAAAGGCCATTTCTCTCTCCTCTTTTTAATTTCACAAGAGAGCAGTAATTTAAGTGATCATTTAATCAGGATAACCTCATTGCGGGGGTATATAAGCTATGGTGTGTGTGTGGGGGGGGGTTCTTTTTCACCATTAGTTCTTTGGAGAGTTGTTCTTTATGTTCTGGAGAGCAAGTATGGCAGACATTAAAAGCGAATGTTAACCAGAATTCATCAACCCCCAAACTGAATATTTTAATTCTGGAGGAAAGTCGTGCCAGCTTTAGCAAAAACCCCGACCCTTTTTAGAATATGCGTTTCCTCTGCTGCTGCAAGATTTATCCCACTTTAGCTGCATTTATGCGGAAAGACATTTTTCTTTTTTCGGTTTTCAATGCACCAAACCCCTGTGGAATCCCCTTTTTATGTCTAAAAACTTCTGATCTTAAAGGACATGAATTATTCACCATAAATTCCATACATCTTTAGAAAAAAAAATTATTATTTTTTTAGAAAAATGAAACTGCATATTTAAAACTCCCCTCTTGTTCCTTGATTAACGGGAAACCATGATTGGAATTAAGATGCTGAACCAGAGGTGTCTCTCTGTGTGAAACTTTACAAAGAAATCATCCTATCTTAAAATAATAATAATAATAAATCAGTATAATACAATGCAGCCTGGCTGAAGAGGGCCAAAAGACACTGTGCAGCACATTTTAATAAACATCGTTTAGATAAACGAGAGAGCTTATTTCCACCTGGATACACTGGTAAAACAGTGTAGTGGCAAAGCAGAGATGGGGGAACAGAAACTGTAGTCCTCCAGATATTGCTGGTTCCCACCATTCACTGGCCTTGCTGGCTGGGGGCTGATGGGAGTCCAACAGCCTCTGGAAGGCTACAGGTTGCCCATTCCTGGGTAAAAACATTGGACTTCATTCCTTAGCCCCATATTCTCCAACATTTTCTGTCCCAAATCCAGGACCACCCCTTCATGCAGCCCCCCGTAGGTAACAGGTAAAGGGTAAAGGACCCCTGGACGGTTAAGTCCAGTCAAAGGCGACTATGGGGTTGCGGCACTCATCTCGCTTCAGGCCAAGGGAGCCAGCGTTTGTCCACAAACAGCTTTCCAGGTCATGTGGCCAGGATGACTAAACCGCTTCTGGCGCAATGGAACACAGCGACGGAAACCAGAGCACACAGAAACACTGTTTACTTTCCCACTGCAGTGGTACCTATTTATCTACTTGCACTGGTATACTTTCGAACTGCTAGGTTGGCAGGAGCTGGGACAATGGGAGCTTACCCTGTCGCAGGGATCCGAACTGCCAACCTTCCGATCAGCAACCCCAAGAGGCTCAGTGGTTTAGACCACAGCGCCACCCACGTCCTAGCCCCCCATACCCACCCCTCACCCACCCAGGCCGATTCGGCTTTTCGCCCCCCCCCACCTGCCCAGGTCCACCACCTACCATCTGCCACACCCCTTTGACGATTGCCAAAGCGACCCTGTTGATTCGTGCCAGGGTGCCAGTCTTAAATGGGACATGCCGGGATCCAAACAAAAGCCAGAATTGGCATCTGTCATTCGGGATGTCCCAGTTAAAATGAGGGTAAGCAGTTGCTGGGCCTAGGAAGAGCTGGTCAAGGCTCAGCCTTTCGGTTTATTTTGAGGATAGCTTGACTGCCTTTTAGGGCGAAGCCTTCTCACAGTTACTGACATAAAGAGATTAAAACACAATTCCAATAAAACACTATCGAAGTTAAAACAGCTATAACATTTCAAAAGCTAGCACTACAGTGGTACCTCGCAAGACGAATGCCTCGTAAGACGAAAAACTCACAAGACGAAAGAGTTTTTCGTTTTTTGAGTTGCTCCGCAAGACGAATTTCCCTATGGGCTTGCTTCGCAAGACGAAAACGTCTTGCAAGTTTGTTTCCTTTTTCTTAAAACCGTTAATACCCAGGGTGCATTGCTTGAAGAGGTGCAGTTGCGACTTGACTTCGAGGAGCAACTCATAGCATGCAGTGTGGTAGCCTTTTTTGAAGTTTTTGAAGGCTTTGGTGATTTTTGAAGCTTTTCCAAAACTTCTTTTGCAGCCATTTGGTAAGTTAAACTTTAAAAACTTTTTTTTGGGGGGTTGGATTTTGGGTTGGGGTGTTTTCTAGGAGGTTTGGTGCTTTTGAATTTTTTGGATGTGAAGCACTGATTTTTTTTGGGGGGGGGGTTGCGAAGGTAGGAGCTGTGCTGCCATGGGGCCCAAGAAGACTGCTGCTGCAGAGGCCGGCGAGAGGAAGAAGGAGAAGGTTACGCTGGAAATGAAGAAGGAGATCATCCGGAAGCACGACGGTGGAATGCGTGTGACAGACCTCGCCAGGGAGTACGGGAGGAATCCATCGACCATCGGGACCATCCTGAAGATGAGGGAGAAGATCCTTGTGACTGATGTAGCCAAGGGAGTCACCAGGATCGTGAAGAATCGCCCAGCTGTTCTGGAGGAAGTGGAGAAGTTGCTGCTCATCTGGTTAGAAGAGAAGCAGTGTGCAGGGGACACAGTGACTGAGGCCGTCATTTGTGAGAAGGCCAAGGCCTTGCACGCAGACCTCGTCCGGCAACAGCCAGGAACCTCAGGTGAGCCAGAAGTCTTCAAGGCAAGCAGAGGCTGGTTTGACCGGTTCAAGATGAGATCTGGAATCCACAGCGTGGTCAGGCATGGAGAGGCTGCCAGTTCTGATGTTCCTGCGGCTGAAGACTTTGCAGCGGAGTTCCTGGAGGTTGTGACGACGGAGGTCTATGTTCCACAGCGGCTGTCCTCCAAAGAACTGAGGGACATTTGCCAGAAGTGGAAAGATGTGCAGGCTTTTGTACAGCGGCACCACCCTGACAAGTACCTGACACGTGACCTTGAGAACACTTTTGATACGAGGGTCATGTCGTCTTTCAGGGAGGTGCTGAAAAGGCGGATGAAGCAGCAGACCATGGACAGGTTCTTCAGCAAGAAGCAAAGAGTGGAAGAGGAACCTTCTTCGAGTTGTCCCCCAGAGTCTTAGAAAATGTATGTACAGTACTGTACACTTTGGTGATTTTTAAACTTTTTTTGACCATAGGAACACATTAATTGATTTTCAATGCATTCCTATGGGAATCCGTGCTTCGCAAGACGAAAAATTCGCAAGACAAAAAAAACTCGCAGAACAAATTAATTTCGTCTTGCGAGGTACCACTGTACATTCATTCAATATTAATTGAAGCAGCCAAGAAAAGCAATTGAAAGCCAGCGGTTTAAAACCAGCAGTGATGTAAAACATGGAAAAGTTCCACGCCTTAAATTACCATTGGGTTTTCAATGCCACTTTAAAAGCCAGCACTGAAGGGGTCAAACATATCTCCCTGAGGAGAGAGTTCCACAGATATGGGGCCACCACCAAACTGGTCCTCTCTACAGCTCAGCAATCTTAGAAATCTTACAGGAGGCCCTACAAGACGTTAGAAGATCAATACCTGGGTTTACCTGGTTTTGATCTATGCCAATACCTGGGTTTACAGCTTCCTGATTATGACATCCCACCCACTGAATGATCGGTCCTGCTTCACTTGGTGTGAGTAGAAGACACAAACCAGGAACAAGCAAATTAAGCCTGGCATCCTGTAGGGATGAGCAAACCTGTCAGTTCCCATTTATTCCAGTTTCTCACCTTTCCCATCTTTAGTCCAGTTCTCCACATTTCCCCACCAATTTGAGAATTTTTTTAAAAAAGAAATCCTCATGAAAACTCATCAGCACTCCTGATATACACAGTTTTGTATGCAATTTTGCCAAATATACACATTTCCCCTAATATGCAGCTTCGTATGTCGTTTTAACTAATATAGGAATTTATATGCCAAATGTACCCCAGTATATGCAATGTTTAAATGCCTTACTTCACTGGAGAACTGCACTGCAGAATCGGAATGGTGCAGATGGCCATGTTTCATTTTGCAGAAAGTGCAAACCATGTATGTTCACCTTTAAATGTTTATGAATCCAATTTCTTCCCATCCCTAGCTTCCCATGACATTTGAATTTGGGACTGTGATTAGTTATGCCCTAAGAAGCCAGAATTTGTAAACCAAAAATAAACTAGGGCTTAAGGTTGGCTACCCATCCTCACTTCTTAGGTAGCAAAACCCAAAATCCACAGGAAGCCAATCTTAATTCCTTGTTTGTTTTCTGCTTGTCCCAAGGGACATAGCTGTCAACTTACAGATTTGAAAATAAGGGACCAGCAGCCTCGAAAATAAGGGATCAGCAGCCAAAATAAGGGATCAACAATTACTTTGATAAAATACATATTTTGTTGCATGCAAATGGCTTTAGATACCTATTAGGTCCATAAATTACCATATAGCATATATTCAACACAAAAAAGCAACAATTCGTTGTTGACAAAGCACAGCTGGATGTAGAAAGGGCCCCATTACCTTCAGTAGCTTATTTAAAGGACATCATCAATAAGGGACAGCAGCGGGACATGGCGCTGGGATAAGGGACTGTCCCGCCAAATAAGGGACGCTTGACAGCTATGCCAAGGGAGTGATCAGGCAGTGTGTACCAACATACAGCTCACGCACAGCAAACCCCAGCAAGCCAGTAACTGTGGTTTGTGTTGAAAGGGGAAGTTGGTGCTCACATTTGCAACCCCATGAAGAGGGGTGAACCAGTATGGTTATGAACCAATCCACAGTTGTGCTGATCTCTTCTGTTTCGAATTCAGCCTCTTTACTGTTTCCAATTTAACTTCACTCTCCCCCACATTTACTCAGGGTGGGCTAAGTGGAAAATCAATAGCGTGTCAGGAAACATCACTTTTGATTTTCATTTTCTGCTTTGCCTTTCATTCAGGGATGAAATTCAAACCTGTTTCATCCATGTAGGGGCGAACCAGGTATTTTAGGAAAGTAACTGGGGCTGTTTTGGTTTCTGATTTTCCTTTTATACCATCCGAGTGCAAGGCTTGTTTGCTCGGCCTCAGTGCAAAGGGTGCCGAAGACTTCTTATACCCAAAATAGCCAAGCCTTTGTTAACTATTGTGACATGTTACTACGTTATGTGACATTTTATCCAATGAAATATATCATTTATTTGTTTGTAAAAGCATTTCTGTACTGCCATATCCTATCACATCAGGGTGGTCTACCATGTTAAAACACAAAACACTGTTGGCTTAAAAGTCCTCAAGAGACGCCTGAAAATGAGGGTGCCTAACAAATCTCTGCTGGAAGAGTGATACTAAGTCCCCAACTTCTTGTGGAGGCCAGTTGGGCCTTTGTAGAACTGGGGACAACTAATAACACTCCTCCTGATTATCTCAATGATCAAGCTGGGCTCAAGTGGTCCTTAACATCTCCTGGGCCCAAGTTGTTCAAGGCCTTGTAGGCCATGAAATCTCAAGCCAGGCCCAATATGTCCTCAGCATGGACGTTTAAGTCAACCAGCACCACCATACATACATCATAGGAAGCAGTCTACAGCAGAAATCTTGCCTGCCAGGATATCTGATAACGGTCACTGTTTGCATTCTCTGGGCATCCTGGGCATTTTTTAGTGATGGTAAATACTTTAATTCCTGAATCCAGGTCACAGGCTCACCATATTCATACACAAATACGCCCTTAAGACAAGATTTGTAAGCGAAAAGACAATGGGAAGGCTATCCCTGTTTGCCTCCCTTACTGCAGAGAAACATTTGAGGTCATTGGGAGAGTCAACATGGCTTCAGGATTGCTCTCTTGTATGATTTCAGACACAAGGTTTATATATTTAGATATGTGTGCATTTATGAATATTTATTATATATTTGAGACCTTAGAATTCTTATAACAATTTACAAAAGAAAAGAAAAGAAAAGAAAAGCAATAAATACATTTTAGAAAAGGACACTTGGAGGGTATGTTTTCTATACACACACACCCTTCTCTGTTCTCCATCTAAGCAAGCAGGAGGAATTATCTGAGTTCAAGGACAAATTCTAGCCAAGCGAAAACACTTGGAAGGGGAGGGATAGTGAAGCAGGGTGGGTCTGTGAGGGGTGTGGCCTGGGGAAAGTTATGAGGGCCAGATTGAGAGCTCTGGAGGGCCGCATTTTGCTCCTGGGTCTGAGGTCCTCGATCACTGCCTGTTATGTACTGAAGTTCTCACCCTGGGCCAGCAGGCGGATACTGTAGATAGTTCAGGTCCACATATACAAATAAGGGATCGAAAGTGACGTTCAGTGATTGGATAGTTACAGAAAGTTGTTACAGTTACGTTGTGCTGGAGCTCTATATAAGCAGGTTGGCTGAACCCTTCAGTTCAGTTCTGTTCTGACCTGTGAATAAACAAGAGCTGGATATGTTCACCCACAACTTAACACTGCCCTCTGGACTGAATTGGACATGATACTCCTTAAGAACGGCTACGATATTTCATGAGGGCATCCTGCTGCATAAGCCACAAAAAGTGGCACCAATGAGTACACACTCCCTTTTCATTAGGCACACATTCTGTGTCCTTGCTTGCAAGTCGTTTATAAAGCGGGTCTCCTTCTCTTCCATTTTGTGAGCTCAGCATATGGTGTTCAAATCTCTCTCTCTCTGCCCCCACCCGCCATTTCCCCTTAAGGGGAGAAAAGTTTATTAAAAGCATCTTATCTGTGACTTGCTGCAAATACAAATTTACATTTCATCAATGTTTTTGGCTTTGTTAAGAAACCATATCCTCAATTTCATTTAGTTTTAGAGGGTTATCTTTCCACTAATAATCTTGGGACGCAAACAAATAATTACGGACTTGGTTTTTTCTTTCTTTCTTTCAGCCCTGAGGTGTTGTGCATGTTGACAGGTTTTTCATAACACTTGTGGTTTCCCTGTATCTCTTTTGACAGCAGTGGAAGGGATGGTGGGAAATTTGTTTGTTTTACAGGAAATAATTATTGGCAAGACGTAGTAAAACTTTAGACACATCCGTTTATAAGTGGGGGGGGGGGCATTCCTTTCAATCCTAGACTGCAAATGATTTCCTTGCAAAACTAGTATGTATCCATTCATTTTATTCAGTTTCCTAAGAAAGTGTCATGTTCACTGTTTATATCGTGCAATAAAATCCCAGCCATGAGGGACCTGACAAACTAGGCCAAGGACTGCCAATTATTTTGAGCCAGTAAGCACATAAGAAATTTTAAGGCAAGTGCTATGGATGCTAGTCACAAAATGGCTGCCATAAGGGTGTGGCATAGCACAAAATGGCTGCCCTTGTGGTGTGTAGGAGAGGCAGAACTAGTGCAAGCGAGGACGAGCATGGAGGAAAGGTTTTCTTCCTGCCTCATAACACAAGAACTCATGGGCACCTAATAAAGCTGAATATTGGAAGATTAAGATGGATAGAAGAAAGTACCTCAACACAGCGTTGGCAGTTTCAGTTGTATGGGCTGTTAGTTATAATTACTGTTCGATTTACAGAGAGGCATGGGACTAGCCTCACGGAAAGCTGTAACCATGAGGTGGCAGCATCTGCCGTTTTGGTCCACACCGAAAGTGCTTGTGGAGATGCCAGCACAAGATGCAGTGATGGCCACAAGCTTGGATGGCTTAAAAGTGGGATCTACTAGTTATGAAGACTACGTGCTCCACCTCCATCCAGTATCAGAGGTGGAGATTGCACTCATGCACTGCTTGTTAATGAGAATGGTTAAATTTCCTAAAATGGGAATGTTTGCTTATGTTGAACTGCTGTGTGTTTCCTGCACGCAGTTTTGCTTTAACAGTAGCTCTCATGTGATTGGCTGTCTGAGTCACATGGGAGAGGCATTCTATTCTGTTGTGACTGTTACTCAAGTCACAGTTGTTTTTAACTGCTTTTCTGCTTTATCTCTCTCTGTGTGAGGAGAATGGCTGATGAGAGAGACTTCTCAGGACACTGCCGAGGACTGTTTGTGTTAGTGTGATCTGTCTGAAGTGAAACAGGCAGAGGAGATCCCTAAACGTTAATAGGGAGAAACCTGAGCATGAGATTGTCAATATATTCTTCTAAGTTATATATGAAAGTAAAGTGGTTTTGTTTTGAAAAATATAAAGACTCTGGACATTACATATCACCACAATTTATTTATCTATGTATACACAACATTGCTTGCAGGCTTCCCACAGGGACCTGCTTGGCCAGGGTGAAAACAGGTTGATGGGCTTTAGGTCTAATTCAGTAGGATTATATATATATATATATATATATATATATATATATATATATATTCTTACAAACAATGGTGATATGATTATTGTGAAGCCAGAAACCATCGACAATGGCCACTCCAATGCTTAGAATCATAGGGTGGTGGTACTCATGCTATGGCCCACAGGCAACAATATATTTTAGTAGCTGATTTCTCTGCCGACGGCTACTAGCCACGACGGCTAGTTTATGCCTCCACTGAATGCCACTTTGCTGGGAATCACAATAAGGAGAGGTCATGTCATAGTCCCATTGCCGAGCAACAGTGTTGAGGACAAAGAGAAGAGTCTCTGAAATATACCCTTGGCAGCATCAGTGTATGAAGTCAAGTCCGTTCCGAGGGTTGGACAAACAACAGTCCACGTAGCCAGACAATCCAGCGGTCGGGGAGTCTGATGTTCACGAAGCCATGGGTTCAGATGGACAGCAGGAAGCAACAAGGTTGGACCAGGAACCACAGGCAGGGGCGGAGCAAGGTGGGTGCGGTGGTGGGTGCAGACTGCCCTGGATGTCACCTCCAAGGGGGGTGACAAAATGTTGTGTGGCACAGCCGTAGGGGGGCTTTTTTGTTGAAAAAAAGCTCAACAGCTCTGGCTCCCCCCAAAAATCTGAAAGCAAACCATTTTTGCCGGCAAAAAAATCAATGTGTGGTGGGGTGAAAAGGACTTTTTTGCACCGGGTACCACTTGACCTTGCTACGCCACTGACCACAGGCATTGTTTCCATCCCCTGTCTGCTGCTGAAATCTTTGTTTCAGAAGGCTGAAGCCAGCTGGTTCTCATCCATGC
Source organism: Podarcis filfolensis (assembly GCF_964270895.1). Classification (NCBI taxonomy): domain Eukaryota; kingdom Metazoa; phylum Chordata; class Lepidosauria; order Squamata; family Lacertidae; genus Podarcis; species Podarcis filfolensis. The sequence continues at coordinate 107,446,981 of NC_139606.1, forward strand.
CTTCTTCTCCATGTCTTTGAAGGCTGATCAGCTGCAGGTGGAGTCACCCTGCCTGCTCCCATTCCCAGGTTGCTGTTCAGCAGGTGAAGCTGACTCCTTGCCCACGACAGGTTGTTGCATTCAGGTCCTGCTTACAGGCTTATCATGGAATCATAGAGTTGGGAGGGACCACACAGGTCCTCTCGTCCAACCCCTTGCAAGGCTGGAATCTTTTGTCCAATGTGGGGCTCGAACCCACAACCTTGAGATTCAGAGTCTCATGCTCTGCCGACTGAGCTGTCTTCTCACAGGCATCTCGCTGGCCAATGTGAGAAGAGGACGCTAGACTAGATGAGCCCCTGGCTTGATCCAGCAGGGCTTTTCCGACAATCTTATTTTACCCACCGATCGTCCAGCAAACACAAAGCACTTCCATCAATTTGCAGGAGACATTTGCTGATCTCCCTCACACTGTGTGGTTCTCAGGTGGTCGTGTAAGTTTGCATACATGTTTATCCAGCCTGGGCTGAATCAGCACTTTGCATGCTTATTAGGTCATGAGCCTTCAGGCAGGACCCTGTTTATTTTTATTCCGTGTATATAATGAGCGCCAAGCGCAGTGCAGGTGCTTTTATAAATATTAAATGGCGATACTTTATTTTAATTTCCTAGGATTGCAGGAGGAATGAGATTTTAATGAAAGGAGACCCAGTAGGAATGTGAGCAACGAGCTCATAAGCGCTTGCTGGATTGTGTAGCTACAAGCTACATGGCGGAATGACTACAAAAAGTAGAGTGGGGGGGATCCATTTTGACATGAGGCAGACAATTCCACAGAGCAAGCACATGCCGTATGACAAGTTATCCATTTCTCTTAATATGGGGCTCTGGGGGCATGGGGTGGTGCAGAGAGCCCGAGAGCCTATATATATATATATATTCTTTCCTTGATTTAATGAACAGTTTCCTTGTGTAATGAGCTCCCTCAGTACTTGGGGTAGGGGTGGGGGGAGACAAGAAGTAGTGAGAACAGAATAGCTAGTGCTGAAAGTTTTTAAAATGTAGAAGTCATGATGGATGGAGAGAGAGAGAGAACATCTATCTCCTTCCTTCTTGTTGTTTAGTCGTTTAGTCGTGTCCGACTCTTCGTGACCCCCTGGACCAGACCACGCCAGGCACTCCTGTCTTCCACTGCCTCCCGCAATTTGGTCAAACTCATGCTGGTAGCTTCGAGAACACTATCCAACCATCTCGTCCTCTGTCGTCCCCTTCTCCTTGTGCCCTCCATCTTTCCCAACATCAGGGTCTTTTCCAGGGAGTCTTCTCTTCTCATGAGGTGGCTAAAGTACTGGAGCCTCCACTTCAGGATCTGTCCTTCCAGTGAGCACTCAGGGCTGATTTCCTTCAGAATGGATAGGTTTGATCTTCTTGCAGTCCATGGGACTCTCAAGAGTCTCCTCCAGCACCCTAATTCAAAAGCATCAATTCTTTGGCGATCAGCCTTCTTGATGGTCCAGCTCTCACTTCCATACATCACTACTGGGAAAACCATAGCTTTTACTATACGAACCTTTGTTGGCAAGGTGATGTCTCTGCTTTTTAAGATGCTGTCTAGGTTTGTCATTGCTTTTCTCCCAAGAAGCAGGCGTCTTTTAATTTCGTGGCTGCTGTCACCATCTGCAGTGATCATGGAGCCCAAGAAAATAAAATCTCTCACTGCCTCCATTTCTTCCCCTTCTATTTGTCAGGAGGTGATGGGACCAGTGGCCATGATCTTAGTTTTTTTGATGTTGAGCTTCAAACCATATTTTGAGCTCTCCTCTTTCACCTCCATTAAAAGGTTAATTCCTCCTCACTTTCTGCCATCAAGGTTGTGTCATCTCCTTACTTAACACCTTACATCTCCCACTTCACTGTGCAGCAAAAGACAGTCAGGTTTCCTTCCACTGAAGAAAGTACGGCCACATTCGCACACTACATTTCAGCAGCCAGAAACACCATAACCAGACACTGGAGAGACCTGTCAGGAGTAAGCATGGACCAATAGTACCAAATAGTATGGGAAACAGCCTTACTAGAAAAAGGAACCAATAAACTGAAACTGACACGGGGACAAATAGAAGAAGATGCCTTCACCCCAGTATGGCTCCCCTTTATCACATACACAGACCAACAAGACAACGACAATAATCCACCAACAGCATACAAATCAATATGGCTAACCTCATCCAAAAAACCCACCCACCCCACTCACACATGAAAACAAAGACCACCACAGCCAATCACAAACAAACAACCACACCCTAGGCCAACCCCAACCTCTCTCACCACCAAAGGAACACAAGTGAATAGCAGAGAACCTGCACAAGCGACGCTGACACAAAACCCCACATATATTAAATAAAATAGTAACATCGCCACCCACCCCCACCCCCACCTATCTCCCCCCCACCTTTTCACTTCTTCTTCCTAATGTCTCGACAAATGAAACTGATCTGTAAAAAATGTTACCTGGAGAAAAAAAAGAGAGAGACTTTGCACATACTTTTATAAACTAAGAAAATATTTAATAAAAATACATGTAAGAACTACATTTAAAGGACAATCATAGAATCATAGAGTTGGAAGGTATCCTGAGGATCATCTAGTCCAACCCCCTGCAATGGAGGAAAACACAACTGTCCCATATGGGGATCGAACCTGCAACCTTGACATTACTGGTGCCACGCTCTAACCAGCTGAGCTATCCAGTGACATCAATTGTAGCATATTTACAAAAGCTACAGTTTCCCCCAAAGAATTCTGGGAGGTGCAGTTTGCTAAGGGTGCTGAAAGTTGTCATTCCCCTCCCGTATTCAAAGGCCACTTTAGTGATCATGGGGAATCCTGGGAATTGTAGTTTGGTAAGGGCATTAAGCAGGGCTTTTTCCCCAGCCGGAACTCGCTAGAACTTGGTTCCGGCACCTCTCAAATGGGTGCCATTGCCGTTATAAGAGAACAAGGGAGGCAGGCGTTCATGGTGAGTTCCAGCACCTCTTTTTCTAGAAAAGTAACACTGGCACTTAGAGCTGCTAGGCAACTCCTGTTCCCCTTTCAGAGCTCTCAGGGTGGTTTAAGAGTCAATACTTTTTCAAAGGGAACTGCGAACTGTAGCTCTGGGACGGGAATAGGGGGTCTCCTGAAAAACTCTCAGCACCCTTAAGAAACTACAGCTCCCAGAATTCTTTGGGGGAAGCTGCAATTGCTTAAAGCGGTGTGATAATGCTTTAAATGTTAGGCATGAATGTGCCCCATGCGGTCAAAGTTCCTTATCATTTTCTGGAAGGAAGATGTACAGGCCAAGTACAGGTGGCTGCATCAGTTCTGTGCTGGCAAAAACCCCAGCTGGGACAATCCTGCCTGGCCCAAACTGGATGTAAGGGCTCGTTAACAACTCACCTTTTTAATTAAAAACCCCTCTTTCTCTCTTTCCCCTCCCTTCACCCTCTTCCTGCCCCTTGTGTGTCCTGGGCTTTTGCCTTACAAGTCTGAGGGCAGGGCCTGGCTCTCGTTTTTGTTGTTTCACAGCTCCTGCTGGTAGAATTGTGTCTTGAATTTTAATTGATGTGAGCTGCTTTGGGAGATGTTTTTTCTCTTTTTGAAAAAGTGAGCTGCTGACAAGTGAGCTCTATCGCAGACCCCTCCAAGTATCCCTATTTTCCGGGGACAGTCCTGGATTTACAGAAGCTGTCTTGGGGTTTTTGATTTGATCCTGAAATGCCCCACTTTCCCTCTATTTTCATTGGGGAAATATTGGAGGGTAAGTTAGGACATCCCTGTTTTCATCTGAGAAACGTTGGTGGGTATGGAGTTATCCGACCCCCCCAAGCCATCTGAAAGCAGCCCTGTATGGGGAAGGTTTTTTGTTTTTAATGTTTAATGTTTTATTATGTTTTTTAAAATGTTGGAATCCTTCCCTGAATGGCTGGGGCAACCCAGTCAGATGGGTGAAGTATAAATAGGAAAACAACAATAACAACAATTATTATATAGGATGTCCCTATTTTCATGGGAGAAATGTTGAAGGGTATGCTATCGCCAAGCACTGCTACCCTTCAAACTACCAAACAGGGCTGCTAGAAAAACATGGTTGCCCCCTGGATCATGTGAGTCTGTTTAGAAACCTAGTTTGCTAGAACTTGTTCCTATCCTTATTTTCCTCTCTCTCTCTCTCTCTCTCTCTCTCTCTCTCTCTCTCTTTCTCTCTCTCTCTGTGTGTGTGTGTTTAAAAACCTTGCCAGTGAGGACAGCAATCCTATTTCCCCAAGAATCCCCCCAAGAATTGTATTGTTCCCAGGAGCAGCCATTCACGGAGGATAAGTGATTATACATTCTTTATCGACCTTCTGAGAAAAATACAAAACATTAAACAAAGCCACAGAGCCTTGCGAACTACCCAACCTAAGATGAACTTATAATGTCTGGTTTCAATAGGTTTTTCAAATGTTTAACTCAGTCTTTTAGATAAGTTCATGAAGATACCAACAAAAGGTAAGTTTGGTGTTATTTACAATACCAAGAGATGCTAGTGGAGTTGTAGATAGATGTTAATGAAGTTGTAGACGACAAGGTGCCGGCGTTTTGCACCTGTTTTGCCCTGGCAGTCCAAGTAATCAAGAGGCTGCTGTTCGCCCCCAATGGGGCCCTTTTACTGGGGGTAGCCCACTCCCAAGATAGTTTTCCAGGCTTCTTCAGTGGTCTAATCTCAAAGTCTTGATACGTATATCGATAGTCAGTCTTATAGAGTGAAATATACTCAGAGTCGCAAAGTGATTTCATGCTCTTTATTCAGCTCATAGTGGTGAGGAGGAATGAATGCAAGTCCCCTCAAAGTATCTGCTTTATATACATTATTTACACAATGGGCTGCACATGATTGGCTAATTCCGGAATTCTCCTGTAGGCCAATCAGGTTGTGGATTCACTTCTATCTGGAGCATGATTGGGTGGTTCCTGCCAACCAATCATACTGCTGCATTGTTCTAGGACCAATCAGACTGCTGCCTTTTGGATCCTATTGTTCTAGGACCAATCAGACTGCTGCAGTTTGGATCCTATTCAACTCAGTACATAACATAGAGAATACTCTTTTTTGGCTTAAGCTTAAGAGACTGATTTGCTAGAACTTGTTCCTATCCCTATTTTCCTCTATATGTGTGTGTGAGTTTTTACAGAACCTTGCCAGTGAGGACAGCAATCCTATTTCCCCAAGACTCCCCCCAAGAATTACATAGTATTGTTCCCAGGAGCAGCCATTCCTTGAGGATGAGGATATCAATGACTACTAGCTATGATGGCTATGTTCTGCCTCAACGGTTGAAGGCAGTGATGCTTCTGAATAACAGTTGCTGGAAACCACAGGAGGGGAAATGTCTCTTGCACTCATGTCCTGCTTGAAGGTTTCCCACAGGCAACTTGGTTGGCCACAGTAAGAACAGGATGCTGGACTAGATGGGTCACTGGCCTGATCCAGCAATCTCTTCTTGGATTCTTAACCTGCCCCAGGATTACAGCTGGGGTTGCTATATTACTATTGGAAAATGACAGCAAGGCTTATTGGGTTGCTTCAGAAAGGAAGATAAAACTCCAGGCCACTTTATTGTTAAGACCAAAAAAATAAATGCATTAATTTCCTCCCCAAATTGATGATTAGCTCCCCTCCCCACTTTAGCAGGGGATGAATCATGCTGCAAAAAGACAGCAGGGAGGGGAATGTATTTAGCCCAGCACTAAAACACACGACCAATGTTTTTATCAGTAGCATTTTTATTCCTAACAGTTGTCCTTTTGTTTTAAATCTTATCCTCCTACAATATAATAATGGGTTTTTTTTTGTTTTGTTTAAAAAGCACCACCATTTAATATTCATAAAAGCACCTGTACCGCACTTGGCATTCATTACCCACTGCAGAAAAATAAAAAGGATTCTTGCCTTTAGGCTCATAAACTAATTTCCTTTATCCAATTTTAAGCGCTGGGCTTCTATGGAAAAGCAGTGGATTTGGCTGGTCCTCGTTCAAATATCAACCGCTTCAGGTTATGTAACAGTTTGCTTGCTATTATTTGGTTCTTTGCTTTCTGAAGTGCATTTGTAAAAAACAGATAATCACCCCAAAATACAAGCATTTTGACTTTGTCTTGATATCCTACCGCGAAAGGAATTAAGGAAACTCACTGAGGAGCAACAATAAGAATGTAGTAAGAAGAGGCCTGCTGGATCAGGAGAGAGAAAGAAGGGAAGCAAGACCATTCCATCAGCTCTCCCTAAATACAAGTTCTATCAGGCTCTGCCCTCAATCACCTGTTGCGTGGCAGCAGCTATTCCATCTGGTTGCAGCAGATAGATAGATAGATAGATAGATAGATAGATAGATAGATAGATAGATAGGAACCAGGACCACGCTTTTCAGCACTACTGAGAGTCCAGCTCCATTTGACTTCTCTTTTCCCTGAATTATCTCCATTCCAGCTGGTTGTCCACCCACACTGGGCAACCCAGACACTGAAGTCCCCCTCCAAGGGTCTTCTTTTTTTTATATATATAAAATTTTTATTGGTTTTTTAACACTTAATAATAGACAATACAAAACCATACAAAAACAAACAAACATATAAACACGTATAATTTCTTCACATTTTTTTTCCTAAACCTTCTTTCATCGACTTCCTCATACCTCCCCTTTCTGCATCCCTGTTTTAAAGTTTTCCAGCAAGCCCCAATGTCAACTTATAACACTTTTTTTCCCTTTGAATCCTTTTTCTCATATCCATTTATTTTTCCCCGCAATTCTGTTTTACCTGACCCAAAACATTTTAGCACTCATTAATTTTGCAACAGTTCTTGAGATAAACTTTAAATTTCTCCCAATCTTCTTCCACCGTCTCTCTCCCTTGGTCACGGATTCTGCCAGTCATCTCCGCCAATCCCATGTAGTCAATCACCTTGGTCTGCCATTCTTCCAGTGTGGGTAGTTCTTGTGTCTTCCAGTACTTTGCTAGAAGTACTCTTGCTGCTGTTGTAGCATACATAAAAAACATCCTATCTACCCCTCCAAGGGTCTTCTACTAGTCCCCCCACTGTGAGAAGTGAAGTTACAGGGAACCAGGCAGAGGGCCACCTCGGTAGTGGCACCCACCCTGTGGAACACCCTCCCTTTAGATGTCAAGGAAATAGCTATCTGACTTTTAGAAGACATCTGAAGGCAGACCTGTATCAAGAAGTTTTTAATGTTTGGTGTTTTATTATGTTTTTATATATATGCTGTAAGCGGTCCAGAGTGACTGGGGAAACCCAGCCAGATGAGTGGGGTATAAACAAAATGATTACAACAACAACAACAACAACAACAAAGAAACCCTGCTATTTATGTTTAAGAACTGGCGCCTGTTTGCTTGCTTTCGTCTTCCCTCCTCATGCCTTTTTTCCTTTTATGCCTTTTCTTTTTGATAATAAGCTTACAGGCAGGGACCGCTTTTCTACTGACTGTCTTTCTTAAAGGGAACCTTTCTGACTGAACAGGGTGAGTAAAAATGCTTTAGTTAAATAAACGCAGGTGGGAATTGCTTCCACAACCGCTGAGCAAAATGACCCCAAAGAAGAATGATGGATGTTCTACTGCTAAAGCTGAATATATGAGAACACTGAAAAAAAGGCAGCGATTCAAGGAGGAGGAAGCAGAAAACAAAATGGGCAACATTTGCTCTAAATTGATAAATAAAATAATGAAGGTTACTGACTCCCAAAAGCCATCTCTAGCAGTGTCGGTGTTTAAGAATAACTCCGCGTACCTCTTTTGCAACTCAGTGCCACGAAAAAGGGAAAAGAAAATGTATTGTTTCATCGCTTGGGTGCATTGATTTACTGACGTGATTTATCGCCATTGGACACCCGGCCCAACAAATCATGTTTTGCTGACACCGTCAGCTGACATAACTACGTTGTCAGTTCCCAGTACTAAAAGGTAATGGATGGTGATTATTTTACTGTAATGGCTTTAATCAGCACTTTGAATGACTTAGCCGTGGTGTCATAATGGCGCAGCTCGTCGTTCATCACGGCAGCATTTTGTTTACCAACATCATCTATAATTCATTCGATTGTTGACAGTCATTGGCAAACGCCGCTCAGGCAAGGGTTTATCGGAATGGAAGATCTGCACAGGGCCAGCATACTAACTAGTCCCCGGATGATCTAATAGCGTCGCCATTTGTCCATGCAGTGTAGAATGCAGCCTATTTTTGTTTCTACGCTAATGCATACACCAGCGGAAGTCAATGTAGCTCCCTCCAGATGTTGTTGGACTTCATGGAGAGCCAATAAACTGAAGCATAATCAGATAAAACAGATAATCTGTGAGTGGGATGGATGGAGGTTCCCTGCTCTTGAGGGGGTTATTCTCTCTCTTAAGGAGCAGGTATGTAGCTTGGGGTGCTCCTGAATCTGTTGCTGTTGCTTAAGGTCCAGGTCGCCTTGGTGGCACGGAGTGGTGGCCCACCTACATTCCTATCTGGACAGGGATAGCCTAATTTCTGTGGCCTAAGCTCTGGCCACCTCTAGGTTGGATTACTGCAGTGCATTCTGTGTGGGGCTGCCTCTGAAGACGGTTCGGAAACTTCAGCAGGTGCAAAATTTGACGGCGGGGTTGCTCACCAGAACAACGGTTTGAGCATATAACATCAGTGATGACCTGACTGTGTTGTTGTTGTTTAGCCATTTAGTCGTGTCCGACTCTTCGTGACCCCATGGACCAGAGCACGCCAGGCACTCCTGTCTTCCACTGCCTTCTGCAGTTTGGTCAAACTCATGCTCGTAGCTTCGAGAACACTATCCAACCATCTTGTCCCCTTCTCCTTATGTCCTCCATCTTTCCCAACATCAGGATCTTTTCCAGGGAGTCTTCTCATGAGGTGGCCAAAGTATTGGAGCCTCAGCTTTAGGATCTGTCCTTCCAGTGAGCACTCAGGGCTGATTTCCTTCAGAATGGAGAGGTTTGATCTTCTTGCAGTCCATGGGACTCTCAAGAGTCTCCTCCAGCACCCTAATTCAAAAGCATCAATTCTTTGGCGATCAGCCTTCTTTATGGTCCAGCTCACGGTTCCATACATCACTACTGGAAAAACCATAGCTTTAACTCTATGGACCTTTGTGTACTGGCTGCCAATTAGTTAGCTGGTGGTTAGGGGGTGTGCCATGCTGCAACCCTTTGTTGCAGAGCCCCACTTGTTTGAGACCCATTTCAATTGTATTATCACTTTTGGACATCCCAACTACTACACTTCACAGGTTCTTTCGTGTCTTGGCACTGCGGTTAAGAATTTCTGAATGATCGCTGCGCATTACTGCCATGAATCACATGCGCACTGCACTTAGCTGGGCACCGTTTCCCCGTCAAAAGCACAGATCTGGCTTTGAAGTGCATCCTCTTTTCAAAAGATGAAATATGGCTTCATTCTGCATCGTTGCCTTTGGTTCTCCCCCTTGTTTTGCTGATCACTACGCTGTTTCATTGTTTGACACGTGGAGCTGTTTGATATGTTCTTCTTTATATTGAATGTTGGAAGCTGTCCTGTTTTCGTGGGGAAAGGTGAAGGTATCAATAGTAAGACACTATAACAAAATAATGAAAAAGTGACTGACAACGCTCTCTCCAAATTTAGATACTTGGCTATGAATGTTTTCTCCTGTATCATGGAATAATATATTCCAGGTCTCGTTCGGGCTCAGTAGTGAAATCATTATTATGATTGCTAGTTGAATGCTTAAAATCAGATCCATGCCTCATGTCTTATTCAATTGAATGGCCATTTCTGTCTTCAGAATCCTGATCATGTGCAGAGTGCTTTTCCCTCCCATTAACCTGAGATATACTTGGAGTCGAATGTGAATTTCATGCTCTTTATTCAGCTCGTAGAAGCAATGAATGAAACTTTTCCCAAAACGTCTAGCTATATGTACATTATTTACACAATGGGCATTGTGTGATTGGCTAATTCCGGGCTGCTCCTGTAGGCCAATCGGGTTGCGGATTCACTTGCTCCAGAAGCCTGATTGGCTGATCCTGCAGGCCAATCAGTTTGCTTATTCACTTCATCCAGGAGCCTGATTGGCTGCTCCTGCAGGCCAATCAGGTCGCTGATTCACTTCCACCTGGAGCTGGATTGAGTGGCTCCTGCGGACTAATCAGACTGCTGCATTCTGGATCCTATTGTTGTAGGATTCAGCTCAGTACATAACACCATAGCCTGTCCTATTAATTTAGAACTGAAGAGCTCCTTGGGCACATGGAAATATTTCCGGAAGGCATATTCCTTTCCTCAACCATTTTAAGATCAACAAGAACACAATAGCTGCTGTGGATTTAGCCGTGATCCCTGCATTGCAGGGGGTTGGACTAGATGACCCTAAGGGTCTCTTCCAACTCCACAATTCTATGAGTCTGTCATTTTATCCTCAATAATGAGATGCTGAAGTTTTATTATAAATCATTTATTTAAAAAATGTTCCATTCATCTCCTCCTCCTCCTCCTCCTCCTCCTCCTCCTCCTCCTCCTCAAAAGAAAGCTTTTATAAAATTCTGTGCTATGCACTTTCTGGGATTATTCATGTGTCAGCTTCCTGGACTCTCTTTTCCCTAATACCTGTTAGCTTGTCAGTATTTCCTTGTATCAAGCAGACCATCTGTATCTATTTACACAAATCCAATATTTATAGACTCGGAGCCTGATCTTCCCATACACTGTTTTGACATGCATGTAACTCACACAGGATGGAATCCTGTCTCGGCCGAGCTTACCTATTGACTGCAGCAGACCGAGATTGGGATCATGCTCACACAGAGAAAGCACACTCAGTTATTTAAAAAGCCTTTTAAAATTGTGCCCTGTGCCACGCTGGAACCTCTGTTCTAGCTGGAAGTGGAAGCAATCTCACAGAGAAGATCTGGGACACGTTTGCAAACGGTTCTGTTCTCCACAATCCATTTTAGATCTGCTACTGGAATAAATTCTTTATAGCCAAAGCTCCGGTTCACGCTATAGAGTTCTCTAGGAGGTGACAAGCCCCTGAGAGAATGCAGTAGTTAGTGATTCTGGCTGCTACTGCTACATCATCTAAGGCAGGGGTCAACAAACCTTTTCAGCAGGGGGCCAGTCCACTGTCCCTCAGACCTTTTCGGGGGCCGGACTATACAGTCATACCTTGGGTTGAAGTAGCTTTGGGTTAAGCATTTTCAGGTTGCGCTCTGCGGCGACCCGGAAGTAATGGAGCGCGTTACTTCCGGGTTTCGCCGCTTGCGCATGCTCAGATGCTCAAAATGACGTCACGTGCATGCGCGGAAGCGGCGAATCGCAACTCGCGCATGCGCAGACGTGTGGACACGGGTTCCATTCACTTCAGGATGCGAACGGGGCTCTGGAACGGATCCCGTTCGCATCCAGAGGTACCACTGTATTTTGAAAAAAAAAAAGGAATGAATTCCTATGCCCCACAAATAACCCAGAGATGCATTTTAAATAAAAGGACACATTCTACTCCTTTAAAAACACGCTGATTCCTGGATGGTCTGCGGGCCGGATTTAGAAGGCGATTGGGCCAGATCTGGCCCCCGGGCCTTAGTTTGCCTACCCATGATCTAAGGAGAGGCAGTTTTCACTATCTCCTTGCCACCGCCTTGTAAAGGAGCTACTCCCTGGTACATCTCTGCTGCTATAAGAAGCCAGCAGGGGTGTATCTTTTATGAAATCAGCAGTGTAGCATCGGTTGTCAGTGCCTGGGATGGGTGCGCGGGCATTGGGTGGGGGTTGTGTGCGCCAGGATGGGGTGGCGGCCCGGCCTGCCAATGTGGCCCTTGACACTGAGTTGGGCCACACTGGTGATGCCTGGTTTACGCCCCCACAAAAATTGTGTGCCCAGGGCCACGGCTCCCCACCGGCACCCTCCACGCTTTGGCCCTGTATGAAACTAATGAAGCGTAAGCTTCAGGGCCCCTAAGAGTCACATAAGTGACGTTAGTCCACATTGCTTAAAACTTTGGGGTCTACCATGACTCAAATTGATTAATTTTGTTGCTGTCTTGAAAGACCTACATTGGCTCCCAGTACTTTTCCGAGCACAATTCAAAGTGTTGGTGTTGACCTTTAAAGCCCTAAACGGCCTCGGCCCAGTATACCTGAAGGAGCATCTCCACCCCCATCGTTCTGCCCGGACGCTGAGGTCCAGCGCCAAGGGCCTTCTGGCGGTTCACTCATTGCGAGAAGCAAAGCTACAGGGAACCAGGCAGAGGGCCTTCTCGGTAGTGGCGCCCACCCTGTGGAACACCCTCCCATCAGATGTCAAAGAGATAAACAACTATCTGACATTCAGAAGATATCTTAAGGCAGCCCTGTTCAGGGAAGTTTTTAATGTGTGACATTTTAGTGTATTTTTGGTTTCTGTGGAAGCCGCCCAGAGTGGCTGGGGAAACCCAGCCAGATGGGCGGGGTACAAATAAATTATTATTATTATTATTATTATTATTATTATTATTATTATTATTATATATTTCTGCAAAACCAGTGAGGTCCCAACGAAAGAAGAACAGCAACTTAAGCTGATGGAATACATGCAGCTGGCGGACTGAACATATAGAAGAAGATAACAAGAAGAACATACGTTTAGAGAAGTGTTATGTATTGGGTTTAACACATGTTACAAGGCGCATTCTAACCAATCGTATAAGCGTTGGTAGACAAATGTTCTAATGGCAAGTAAGCGCATGCACTTTCAACTGTCAACGGTCAGTTCACGCTCAAGTTTATTATTGTGTTGTCCAGTCAGTTTGGTTCTTGTGTTCCTATGAGTGAGCTGTTGTCACTGACAAATGTTGAATAAACTTAGTTGAGGAACTTGTACTGCCTTGGGCTTCTGACTTTTCTGAACATTTAACAAGAAGATTGGAAAATGTTTATTTGAATATATGGGGGGGGGATTGTGTACACTTGAAAACATTGGCAGCATTAAGATAAATTCAACAGTGTAAATCAGTTTTGATGGATAAAGGAATACTGAATGGCTTAGTCGTTTATGTAAAAAATGCAGGGATTTGTGATATGCAAAATGAACCATGGAAAGAGAAGAAGAGAAGTCATTGATATTTTAAGGATGTTTAAATGAGTATTCTAAATTGAAAAACAGAAAAATTAATAAAAATTCTTTATAATGTTGTTGTTGTAGTAGTAGTATATATTTCAACAATCCCAAAGTTTGAGAGTCAGTAGCACAGATGTAAAGGAGAAGTGTTGTGGTAAGTTGGCTGCTCTGCTGTGGCTAATGCATTCCCCATCCCATTTTTATCAGAGGTTAAGACCCTAGAGGAATAACTTTTAGTCTCCCAGGTCTCAGTTCAACACCCAACCACGACACCACAAGGGCTCTCATATGGTGCAAGCTACATCTTCTCATGTGTACATGCGTTTGTGTGAAAGTGTTTTCACACTTGTTGATTTGCACGGCTCAGCTATTGTGTTCACAGGTACAAATACTGCACACCTGTTGAAAGTTGTAAGTGAATACCGGCACAGAGCAACTGTTCATATATACAGGTATGCAAATTGTACACGCACTGAATGTAATGTGTGAATGCCTCTGCACTCAGCTATGATTATGAATGGCATTCCTGGACTGGATACAAATCGGCCTTTCACCACGCGGCTAGTTTCTTTGCTGCTTCTCGGTAACGTCCAGAGCTGCTCCGAGGTGAACGGGGTTGTTGATGCCGCAAATCTGGGGCACGGAATTAATGGCCCACCTGAAATATCCTCATCACCTTCCTTCAACTTAGCAGATTTTCTTTCCTTCTCTTGTGTTGATTTTGTTCATCTCAGAGATGGAATTCATAAGCAGATTAGGATCGTGTTGGAGCCTTTGTTGCCATGGCAACACCATGCGGCAGTTATATGTCTTTCCTTCAAATCTTGATTCTGAGGTGACTGGTTATATTTATTCTTGTCCTTTGCAGAATCTCACAGCGTGATGGAAAAACTCATGAAGGTACAGGAAAATGTTAGGTTAGAGGAAAGTTGTGGCAGCCCAAAGTTGTTTCCATGAGGCGCAGGTTAAGTGTTAAATTCATTACTTTTGACTCAGAAAACCTGAGTTCAGATTCATTTTAAATTATAGGCTTTTTGCTTTTGTTTTAAAAAGAAATTATTTCAACTGGTTTCCCATGGGTGTTGGGCACTGCCCTGCCTTGCCCTCCCCCTGCCCCCAGGCATAGTATAAGAAGCCAGAACAGTTCATTCAAGAAAAATGTCTTTCTCAGAGTTTGTCAAAATGAGTTTCCCTAGTAATATATAATGGGTTGAACCAGGCCATTTTCACCATGGTTGTAAACTAGAATCTGGACTGTATCACTTCAGACTGCAGGTGGGAAGACTTCTTTGACTGCAATTGGCTCAAAGTCACCTACAAACGTTCTTGGCAGAGTAGAGATTTGAGCCTGGATCTCCCTTGATCCAGCATTTGACCACTAGACACCACTGTCTTCTCCTAATGGTCATGTAGGTGGGCTCAGTCCTCAATCATTCCTGTTAAAAGTCTGTGACCTTTGTCTTTCTAGGTGGTAGATAATCAGTGATTTTTGGAGGGACCTTGCATGTTTGGTATTGAGCTCTTCTCTTCCATATCCTCCACCCACATCCCTAGAAGGACAGAAAAGGGTGTTTTGAGAATGTGGCATGATTTGAGTTCAGCCTTCTGCTTCAATTTCTCTGTCATGCAACAGTGGCTGAAGTAAAACAGCAATGAAAGTCCATTCTTTCTCCTGACAGTGGTGTCAAGAATGTCCAATGCAAGTTTCAAGAACCATGCCATCAACACTACCACATCTAGTATTCCTCTAAGCAGAAAATTATAATTATGAGCATGGTCCTCCTTGTGTTGTTGTTGTTTAGTCGTGTCCAACTCTTTGTGACCCCATGGACCAGAGCACGCCAGGCACTCCTGTCTTCCACTGCCTCCCGCAGTTTGGTCAAACTCATGCTGGTAGCTTTGAGAACACTGTCCAACCATCTCGTCCTCTGTCGTCCCCTTCTCCTTGTGCCTTCAATCTTTCCCAACATCAGGGTCTTTTCTGGGGAGTCTTCTCTTCTCATGAGGTGGCCAAAGTATTGGAGCCTCAGCTTCAGGATCTGTCCTTCCAGTGAGCACTCAGGGCTGATTTCCTTAAGAATGGATAGGTTTGATCTTCTTATGGTCCTCCTTATCCTCCCATAATTCCTGGCCACTAGGCTGACGGGAGCAACTTCTAGCGGGCCAAAGTTCCCCCACACCTACTTTAAAGCCACAGTTCTCCTCCCGTTGCTGGCTAAAGTCGGCTAGATCTTCTACCACTGACAACCCACTTTTTAATGTTGCGCCTTTCAAGCTTTCGAACTGCCCTTCACCATCTCAGCGTCCTTAGCCTCCCTCAAGAGTTCTGAGCTGTCAAGCTGATCAGCCGCCAACGGCATTAATTCTAAAAGTTTCGGGCTTCACTTATATTGTCTGCGCAGCATTACCTTGCCGAAGTATTAACCCAAGCCAAATTATTCACTCGTGAAACTGCTGTCAAGCCACGCCACCATCTTGCTTGCTGTCAAAGCCACACACCCCAAGGAGTCTCTGATTCTAGCTTTTTTTCCCCTTTCCCAACTTTTGTGGGTTTTTTTTTTTTTTTGGAAGAGGCAGCGATTCCTCTAAGCAGCAGAACAGGCACTCACCAAAAGACCTGCGTAGACAACAGGGGAGCCAGCTAATTACATTTTAATTATGAAAAATGATTTGCGTTAAACTATAATTTCTGGTAGCAACCACACGGTGGCAATCATGTTCTTTGCTACCAGATTAATGACGGGGATGGATCACAAGGTCACTTTGCGAGCAGATAAATATTCGCACCGATCCTACAATCCTTTCTTCCTTTTCTGTTATTATTCTGATTTCTCTTATTAGTGGCGATGAATCAGGGAACTTATCATAACATCCCACCTGCGCCTGATTTCTGCAACTGTTAATCTGGTCCCTTCACTTACTTCCATTAGCCAGCCTTGTTGCAGTCTTTTTTCATTTCCCTCTGTGTAGGGAAAAAAGGAAAGTTATTCTGTGATGTCATCTTTGCATTCATTTCAGCTGAGCGCTTCGCATCTAAGATTTGCTATTTAACAGAATAGTACAGGTATCTGACGGAATGGCAACTGATAAACACAAGAACCTGCATATCAAGTAGGAAAACCCACCCCTGCGGTTTGGCAGCAGCACTCCTGGGCCTTGTCCTTGAGGCAGAGGAGGCAGCTATTTAATATTTAACCATCCCTTTGATCGTTTCCTTAAAATTTATTTACCCAGGAAAGATGCACCATCTGGCTGGAGGGGAGCGAAGCAGCCTTTTCTCTTCCTTTCTCCTAAGCGAGATGGATAGAAGGTCAGGAGATGGATCTTACTTTTAAACCTCTTCCAGCCAGAGCTCAGAACCACGATTGAAGCTTCCAGTGCACCGTCAGGCCGGTCAAAGCTTTAGCAGAAGCGCTGATCGCAAGATCTACAAGTGCTGTTGCTTCATCTGTTAATTTGCAGTTGTTTTGCTGCAATCGTTTTTTTTTTTTTTTAAACTATACTAAAATGGGCACAGTTTGTGCTTTAACGTAACATTCAAATAAAGTAGCACCCCATTTTGTAAGCAACGTTTTAATGTTAAATACAATAAATAGAGCCGTAACAGTGCATGGGGTGCATCACACACAGACACACACACACACACATGAATATATGTGAATGTAAGAAATATATGGAATGGAACATTATCCTAGCCCCAGTGCTTTTTTCTGAGGGGACACAGGGGGACGCATACCCCTAAACATTTTGTGAATCTTTGTACTTTGGTCCATTTACTGTATTTGTTTTCCCCAATTTGAATGATATGGTGATTTTCTTGAGTCCAAATGAGAATATCCCTAAACATATTTTAGAAAGAAAGCACTGCCTAGTCCAGGGGTCAGCAAACTTTTTCAGAAGGGGGCTGGTCCGCTGTCCCTCAGACCTTGTGAGGGGATCGAAATATATATATTTTTTTTTGGGGGGGGGGAAATGAACGAATTCCTATGCTCCACAAATAACCCAGAGATGCATTTTTTAAAAAAGGACACATTCTACTCATGTAAAAACATGCTGATTCCCGGACCGTCTGCGGGCCAGATTTAGAAGGCGATTGGGCCGGGTCCGCCCCCCCCGGGCCTTAGTTTGCCTACCCATGGCCTAGCCCTATGTAGGGCCTTATATACATTTAAAGCAGTATCATACCACTTTAAAGAGTTGGGGCTTCCCCGAAAGAATCCTGGGAAATGTAGAGTTACTAGGTAGGGTTGCCATGGGGTGGCAGTGGGGGGCGGGGGGAGTGGTTGAGCCTTTTTTAGTTTTTCCCAAACTTGTTGAGCTTGCTTTTTTTTAAAAAATAATAATTCCAGAGTGTTTTAACAGCCAATCTCTCTTCCCAGGGATCTCTGAGAATTAAAACTCTGTGAGGGGCAGTGGCGAAGGGGTGCAGAGGGAAAGCCACTCGGGTGCAGCTAGGGGCAGAGCTGTAGGCGCTCGTCTTCCAGGCAGAATGAAAGGCACACCCACCGATTCCGCTTCCTTCCTCTCTCCTTCCCACCCCCCTCTCTTATTTGCTCACCTGCCTCCTTCCCGTCCTCTCCCCTGTTTGCCCACCTGCCTCCTCCAGCCAGCAGCACGAGGCAATGGTGCCATGCCCACCCGTGACTCCCAAACCTACCGTGAGCCGTCGGGGAAAGAGGGAAGCTGCTGCGCCGCTTTGCCACTTTGCCGGAGTCGCGGTCGGGTGGTGCACCGAATGTCACCACCCCCCAGGGATGACACCCAGGGTAGCCCACCCCCACAGCACCCACTTCCTCCGCCACTGGTGAGGGACCCTCCTAACAACTTGTCAGCACCTAATACCACCACCTCTCTCCCTCTCCCTCCCTCCACCCCCCCTCTCTCTGTGTGTCTGAATTGATTTTAGAATGTATTTCAATTACAGTGGTACCTTTGGTTACGTACTTAATTCGTTCCAGAGGTCCGTTCTTAACCTGAAACTGTTCTTAACCTGAAGCACCACTTTAGCTAATGGGGCCTCCCGCTGCCTCAGCACCACCGGAGCACGATTTCTGTTCTCATCCTGAAGCAAAGTTCTTAACCCGAGGTACTATTTCTGGGTTAGCGGAGTCTGTAACCTGAGCATATGTAACCTGAAGCGTATGTAACCTGAAGCGTATGTAACCCGAGGTACCACTGTAATTGCTTGTGATTTTATGTAAACTGTGTTACTTTTACTGTTGTTAGCCGCTCTGAGCCCGGCTTCGGCTGGGGAGGGCGGGTTATAAATAAAAAAATATTTATGATGATGATGATGATGATGATGATGATGTGTGGAGCAGGCTCCCTGTTAATAACTGTCTGCCACCTGATGCATGTGTGTGAGGGACAGTAATGATGAGGTGACAGGCCAACAATGGCATGACTATATCCTTCCCTTCACCGGGGTGAAACTAAGCTTTATTTCACTGGGTCAAAGACCCAGTTTGGCACCCACCCACGTGCATTTTTGTACACAGAAACACAAGCTGGGAGCCTCAATGGCGCCCCTCTGGAGGTTTCACCCAGGGCAAAAACCCCCCAAAACCCGGCTAGCCTCTGCTGCCACACAATCCCCACTGCATGAGGTTCAGACATTCTGATCAGTCACAGCCTCGGCAGATCTTCTTCGTTCCTGGGAGATCCTCCCTCAAGTCTGAGGAGCGAAGTGATGAAGATAGCCTCATGTTCTCTTTGTTTCTGACAGCGCTACAAAGCTTGTCTTGTGGTGAAGTGCGTAGCCACAGGCAAAGAGGGTCTTGGTGCTCTTCGCGCAGCTTAGATGTGCCACAAGAGTGATAATAAGATTAGCTTGCAGAAACCAGAGCGTTTGACCTCGGTCTCTGCTACAAGACTTTATGCACCAGGGAAGTGTTAATGGTATGTCTAAATCCACTAGTCTTTAAAAAGATTAAGTGCCAGAGGAAGTTGTATTTCCTTCTCTAAGGCCGGTGTTTGTCCCAGGGTAGCAGTGGGAAGCAACCCCCCCTTTTTTTGGACGCACCGCTTTGCAGACATGGATTGGCTGTTTTAAAGGGTCTCCTTTCAGCACCATAGGTGGGAACATCACCCATATCTAGAGATGGGAAGGCCTGGAAAAAAATCTGAAAAATTGGGGGGGGAACCAGGGTTTTCCCCGTTTTTTTCTGTCCTCCCCCTTTTTTTCAATTTTTTCCCAAAGTCATTTTTTTCCAGAAAAAATGAAAATAAAAACACCAAAAACCAAAACCGTTTGATATAGTTTGGATATCCCACCCCCCCTAATTTTTCTGGAAAAAAATGGCTTTGGGAAAAAATGGCAAAAAACCTGTGTGTGTCCCCTCCCCCCATTTTTCCGGGGGCCTTCCCATCTCTACCCGTATCTATGAATAGCAACTAAGGTGGATGCAGGAACAGGTTCACAGAGTCACCTGGGTAAAGTAACTATCGCAATGTAATAATAATTCCCAAGGAATATCTGTCAGAGACAGGCAGAGGAGTCTCTCCTCAGGTTTCCCCACAAGTGCATGCTGTTGCCATGTCTCTCAAACTTTCCCTCAGGAAAGGATACAGTGGTACCTCGGGTTACATACGCTTCAGGTTACAGACTCCGCTGACCCAGAAATAGTGCTTCAGGTTAAGAACTTTGCTTCAGGATGAGAACAGAACTCGTGCTCCGGCGGCGCGGCAGCAGCAAGAGGCCCCATTAGCCAAAGTGGTGCTTCAGGTTAAGAACAGTTTCAGGTTAAGTATGGACCTCCGGAACAAATTAAGTACTTAACCCGAGGTACCACTGTACACTTCTTTGCCACTGTTTCATTCTCTTCACCTGAGTTGTCTCCCTCTCCACAATGGCTGTGTTCTATCTGTATAAAAAGGTAAAGGGATCCCTGACCATTAGGTCCAGTCGTGACCGACTCTGGGGTTGCGGCGCTCATCTCGCTTTACTAGCCGAGGGAGCCGGCGTACAGCTTCTGGGTCAGCGCACGGAAACGCCGTTTACCTTCCCGCCGGAGTGGTACCTATTTATCTACTTGCACTTTGAGGTGCTTTCAAACTGCTAGGTTGGCAGGAGTTGGGACCGAGCAACGGGAGCTCACCCCATGGCCGGGATTCGAACCGCCGACCTTCTGATCGGCAAGTCCTAGGCTCTGTGGTTTAACCCACAGCGCCACCCGCGTCCCATGTTCTATCTATATAGTCAGAGGCAATTTAGTTCTGAATCCCAGTTGCTGGGAACTGCAGATGAGCAGAGTGCTGTTGGACTCCTGTCCAGGATACTGGAATGGCCCTGATCCAGCACGCCAATTGTGAGGTTTTTTTCTGGCTCATAAAGACTCCAAAGGGGTTCAGGCCATTGTTACATTTGGCACATTATTTTCTACACTGACTGGCAGCAACGTGACGCTAGAGCAGGAGACTCTTAATCTCAAGGTTGTGGGTTCAAGTCCCACATTGGGCAATTGGCCCCTTCCATTTCTACAATTCTGTGATTCTATACTAAGAACAATTCAAGATAAAATTCACAGTTTGGGCATTGTTCTCGAGCGCCCTGAAGCGTGTGACGAAAGTTACACATTCCAAATAATCAAGCAGCGGCTCTACGACCATGAAAGACAGTGCTGAAAAAGATGTTGAAATACACATTCTTAAAAAAACCAGAAGCATTTTTACTTGGTATTATAGGTGAGGATATTAATAGACAAGATGTTAAATTGTTTCTATATGCAACAACAGCGGCAAGAGCATTGTTAGCCCAGAAATGGAAGCAAGAAGAAATTCTGACGAAAGAAGAATTGCAGACAAAATTAATGGACTATGCAGAATTAGATAAAATCATAGGAAGGATTCGAAACCAGCGGGACCAGAGATTTACAGAAGATTGGAAGAAATATATGAACTATTTGAAGAGCAACTGTAATCAACAAATTACGCTGTAGGACTACAAGAAGTTTTGGAAGGAGAAATGTATGAAATATTGCAAAATAGAGAAAGAAGAGAGATATTAGTTATGAGATTTAAAGGTAACAGTGAAAGTAAGAAATGTATATTAAGTGAATAGATTGGAAAATTTTCAGACATGATTGATGGAAGTCCAAAAAATTGTATAAGATGTAAAAGTATGTTTAATTACTTGAAAATGATATGTTAAAAACTAATAAAATTATATATCTATATATCTATATGCAAGACAGTGCTTGTTACCTCATACTCTGAGATCTTGTTCTTTGGAGACCTTAGGTATCACAACACCTTATGGAACCTGTGCCAAATATCTAAAGGATCTACTACTCCCCTCCCACCGAAGAGCTTTTATGCTCGCGAGATTAAATGCTTTCCCTTCTGCAATGACCAAAGGCAGATTCACACATACTCCATATCAAGCCTGTTTGTGTGCCTGCAACAAAGGAGAACGTGATTCAATGGACCACATTCTCTTAGATTGCTCTTTACAGAGCAGACCTCGCCAACCGATGCTGAGCAAAATGTTGGACCTCCGGCATATAACTCCAAGAAGAAGCCAAACAAGGTTTCTCCTGGTAGATCAGGACAAAGATACCACTGCTCCTGTAGCTTCCTTTTTATTTTATTTTTTTCAAAAATTTGTTATTCATTTTATAACACAAATAAACAACACAAACAGAAAAACAAACAACACAAACAAATTCTTGTCTTATCCTTATTTTTTCTAAACATTGTTAGGTGGGCTTCCCCAAGTCCCCTCATCTGATTTTCATTTTACCTCATCTTTAGCAGTTTACATATATCATAATTTCTAACCATTTTTTTTATCACGCTTACTTTTACCATAAAAATCTACATATTTTATCACTTACAAATAATACTGTTTTAGAATACACTATCTTCTACTTCTAACCCTACAGCCTATATCCACTTCCAAAGCTATTCTAAGATTTAAATATTAACATATTTTTCAAATATTCCTTAAACTTCTTCCAATCTTCTTCCACCGTCTCTTCTCTCTGGTCTTGGAGTCTCCCAGTCAGTTCGGCAAGTTCCATATAGTCCATCATCTTCATCTGCCATGTAGCTTCCTTTTTAGCCACAATTTTACCTGAAAGGGTTCCTAACGAACTATCCCTTTGGGGAACAGACATATATAAGCAGAAGATGTAAGTGCACACGATCACAGTGTGACCTTATGACCTTCGACAGCTTCGCCTTTGTCCTTTTAATTATCCCAGTGATTTTAAATGTTTCATACTGTGATGCCAATAAAGGTATTTGGAATTTGATATTGGATCCTATACTAACTCTGCAGGGCTTCTGACATGGGACACTCGCAGCCTTACCTGTTATGCGGTTCTGTTTTATGGGCCCATATTCTGCCCACATTACCAGTCTGAAGAGCTCACAAGTGGCTGCATTGGACAGTGTAGCATTTGTGTGGATTTGCTCCAAGAATCCCTTGCGCATTTTCCTGGAGAGGACAAAACAGATTTCACAAACTGCTGCTAGAACCCGGTCAGAAAGATTTTCCCCTGCCCCCTTTACCTTTTCCACGAGAGAAGCCCTGGCTTCTTTTATTCTTTCAAAAGTCCTTTCCGTATTTAGCGGGAGCGGCAGCCAAGGCGCTGAGAACATTCCTACAAAGGCAGCCATTTCTCTGGGCCTACCTTCTCATGTGGAGTGCTCTCCCCTTTGGTTCAAAGTGGTCCCTCTTATCTTTTACTATTCCTGCTGCCGCGGAAAGAAAACAGCGTGGGGCCCCCCAGAACGCTAATGTGCACCGACCAGCGAAGAAAGGCTTCAAATGGGTATTTGTTCGCAGGGTCCACCGCTTCCAGAAATCCAGGCCTCCATTTATCTCCTTTCGCTTCTTTGTACCGGCACCCTTCCTACCCCTCCTCAAGCCTCCCTTTCAAAGATATTAATAACGAACATATTTTCTCCATGGATGCTTTCAGTCAGCCTGAATAGCACCAGAGCATCCTCAGATTTCTCCCTGATTCTGTAAGCCTTACACAGGCTTACAGCAGCTACTACTATGCTGTAAGATACACTGTCCTGTGATATCACATATGGTATGTACGGATGTTGAGGGTTTGTATATTATTTTTGCTGTAAAAATATGTGAGATTACGATATTGTATTTATCTGCATTATCTAGAGTTTGTAGTACTGATGAAGCCCAGGACGGTGAAACAAGGCTAATGTTCCGGAAATCCTTGTCTT
This sequence comes from Podarcis filfolensis, assembly GCF_964270895.1. Taxonomy (NCBI): domain Eukaryota; kingdom Metazoa; phylum Chordata; class Lepidosauria; order Squamata; family Lacertidae; genus Podarcis; species Podarcis filfolensis. The sequence continues at coordinate 107,470,319 of NC_139606.1, forward strand.
AGACTCTGTGAAAGGATTCTGTGGAACTGTAACAACCTTTTGTGTGGATCGTTGGACTCTATGAACAGACAGGTGGAATAGACACACATATATGGACCTTATGCACGAACTGATTAGAGAATGAACTGATCCACTGGGTCTTCTACCTTTTTCGTTGAACTTTATGAGCTACTTCTGTTGAAATCTACAATTTAATAAAATGAGTAGTATACTTTATTTATTCAAACGTACAGCCAGTTACGTCTTGTGTGTTTATTGAATCCTTACACAGGCAAGCAGCAAAGACTTACAATTACAAAAAATATTCCCTGACCCCAAACCCACTTTTAACCCAAACTTGTATTGGGGACCCATCTCTTTTTTCTTTTTGACCCTTTTTGACCCTTCTGTTTCAGTGCCTCTGCTGCAACCCATCACTTGGAGACCAGTGAATCATAGTGATATAGGAAAAAATAGGGGTGGTTGGCTTTTGCTGCCCAGCTCCCCAAGGGACTGAGTTCCCTAAGTCCATGATCGGTCAGAGGTGAATGGATGGAGGCAGGATGCAGTGAAAGCAAGGCAGATCTTTATTTTTCTGTTGCAACAGAATTCCCTACTCTCCTTGCAAGGAGGCAAGAGAGACCCAGAACCAGGGGAGGTGGAAGGGGTGTGTGGTGGGGGCTGTCCACCCCGGGTGTCACCACTGAGGGGGTGACAAAATGCTGGACGGCACTCACTATGGGGCCTGCAGCGCACCTGGGTTATGCGTTTCTCCTGGGAGTGATGCAGTGGCTTGGGCGCCCGCAAGCTCTGTGCTGCCCCAAACGGTCCACCTTCTGCCTCCCCCTCAGCTGTAGGGTGGCTGAGTGGGAGGAGGCAGGCAAATTCCACGGAGGCCCCGCGGAGCATCCTGCCCTGGTTGGCCCCACCCCTGCAGCAGCTGGCCCTGCCCCTGGGTGTAGAGCATGTGCACTGCCCCCAGGTGCCTGATCAGCTTGCTCTGCCGCTGCCCAGAACCAAGGGTTTGCATTTGGGCAAGAAGAAGCACATCCCTTCTACAAACCGTCAGAAATTACATCACACACAAGGTGGGGTTACTGTGGCTCAGACAGGCCAAGGCATAGCTGTCAACTCTCAGATTTGAAAATAAGGGATCAGCAGCCTCGCCTGTTCCGAGGAAAGTCTACGGGATATCTAACAATCCGGAATAGCAGCAGGAAGCAGCGGGAAATGGCGCTGGAATAAGGGAATTTCCCGCAAAAAAGGGGAAGGTTGACAGCTGTGGGCCAAGGTGTGATATTCCTGAGGATTTACCAAGTTTTCATAGTTGCAGACACAGCTCACGCAAAACATTAGCATTTGACAAGACAATCAGGATGACATCCCTCAGTGCAGAGCATCTGGGCAAACATGACAATTAATACAAAGGAGGTTCATAGATCCCCTTTCAGGAACTTCTACCTGTTCTCGGGCAAGCAGGATTGAGGAGGCAGAGGAAATACTTAGAATCATAGAATCATAGAATCATAGAATCATAGAGTTGGAAGAGACCACAAGGGCCATCGAGTCCAACCCCCTGCCAAGCAGGAAACACCATCAGAGCACTCCTGACATATGGTTGTCAAGCCTCTGCTTAAAGACCTCCAAAGAAGGAGACTCCACCACACTCCTTGGCAGCAAATTCCACTGTCGAACAGCTCTTACTGTCAGGAAGTTCTTCCTAATGTTTAGGTGGAATCTTCTTTCTTGTAGTTTGGATCCATTGCTCCGTGTCCGCTTCTCTGGAGCAGCAGAAAACAACCTTTCTCCCTCCTCTATGTGACATCCTTTTATATATTTGAACACGGCTATCATATCACCCCTTAACCTCCTCTTCTCCAGGCTAAACATGCCCAGCTCCCTTAGCCGTTCCTCATAAGGCATTGTTTCCAGGCCTTTGACCATTTTGGTTGCCCTCCTCTGGACACGTTCCAGTTTGTCAGTGTCCTTCTTGAACTGTGGTGCCCAGAACTGGACACAGTACTCCAGGTGAGGTCTGACCAGAGCAGAATACAGTGGCACTATTACTTCCCTTGATCTAGATGCTATACTCCTATTGATGCAGCCCAGAATTGCATTGGCTTTTTTAGCTGCCGCGTCACACTGTTGGCTCATGTCAAGTTTGTGGTCAACCAAGACTCCTAGATCCTTTTCACATGTACTGCTCTCAAGCCAGGTGTCACCCATCTTGTATTTGTGCCTCTCATTTTTTTTGCCCAAGTGCAATACTTTACATTTCTCCCTGTTAAAATTCATCTTGTTTGTTTTGGCCCAGTTCTCTAATCTGTCAAGGTCGTTCTGAAGTGTGATCCTGTCCTCTGGGGTGTTAGCCACCCCTCCCAGTTTGGTGTCATCTGCAAATTTGATCAGGATGCCCTTGAGTCCATCATCCAAGTCGTTGATAAAGATGTTGAATAAGACCGGGCCCAAGACAGAACCCTGTGGCACCCCACTAGTCACTCTTCTCCAGGATGAAGAGGAACCATTGATGAGCACCCTTTGTGTTCGGTCAGTCAGCCAGTTACAAATCCACTGAGTGGTAGCATAGTCAAGACCACATTTTACCAGCTTCTTTACAAGAATATCATGGGGCACCTTGTCAAATGCGTTGCTGAAATCAAGGTAGGCTACATCCACTGCGTTCCCTTCATCTACCAGGCTTGTAATTCTGTCAAAAAACGAGATCAGGTTAGTCTGACATGACTTATTTTTCAGAAATCCATGCTGACTATTGGTGATCACAGCATTCCTTTCTAGGTGCTCACAGACTGTTTGCTTAACGATCTGCTCCAGAATCTTCCTTGGTATTGATGTCAGACTGACTGGGCGGTAATTATTTGGGTCCTCTCTTTTCCCCTTTTTGAAAATAGGGACAACATTTGCCCTCCTCCAGTCTGCCGGGACTTCGCCTGTTCTCCAGGAATTCTCAAAGATGACTGCCAGTGGTTCTGAGATCACATCTGCCAGTTCTTTTAATACTCTTGGATGCAGTTCATCTGGCCCTGGAGACTTGAATACATCTAGACTAGCCAAGTATTCTTGTACTATCTCCTTAGTTATTCTGGGCTGTGTTTCCTCTGCTGAATCATTTGCTCCAAATTCTTCAGGTCGGGCATTGTTTTCTTTATCGGAGAAGACTGAGGCAAAGAAGGCATTGAGGAGTTCAGCCCTTTCTGTGTCCCCTGTTTGCATTTCACCATCTTCTCCTCTGAGTGACCCTACTGTTTCTTTGTTCTTCCTTTTGCTACGAACATACCCATAAAAGCCTTTTTTGTTGCTTTTAACCTCTCTAGCAAGCCTGAGTTCATTCTGTGCTTTAGCTTTTCTGACTTTGTGTCTACACGTGCTGGCTATTTGTTTGAATTCCTCTTTGGTGGTTTCCCCCCTTTTCCATTTTTTGTACACATCCTTTTTTAATCTTAACTCAGTTAAAAGTTCTTTAGGTAGCCACCCTGGCTTCTTTAGGCACCTTCCATGTTTCCGTCTCATTGGTATTGCCTGAAGTTGTGCTTTTACTATCTCCCTCTTAACAAACTCCCAGCCATCATGAACTCCCTTTCCTTTTACTATTACTGTCCATGGGATCTCACCCAGCACTTCCCTAAGTTTTATGAAGTTGGCTTTCTTAAAGTCAAGAAATTGAGTCCTAGTATGCTTGGCTGCTCCTTTCCGCTGTATAGTAAACTTCAGAAGAGCATGATCACTCGCGCCTAATGATCCTTCCACTTCTACCCCACTAACCAGGTCATCAACATTGTTTAGGACCAGATCTAAAATGGCTGTTCCTCTTGTTGCTTCTCCCACTTTCTGGACAATGAAGTTGTCTGCAAGGCCAGTGAGGAATCTATTTGACCTTATGCTCTTGGCTGAGTTTGACATCCAACAAATATCCGGGTAATTGAAGTCCCCCATTACTACTATCTCCCTTCCTTTTGCATGCTTGGCCATCTGTTCCAGGAAGGCATCATCTATGTCCTCCATTTGGCTTGGGGATCTATAGTAAACTCCCACAATGAGGTCACTGTTATTCTTCTCTCCCTTAATTTTGACCCAAATGCTCTCACTTTGGCTTTGAGGTTCTAAATCTTGGATCTCTTCACAGGTATACACATCCCTGACATATAACGCCACTCCTCCTCCTTTCTTGTCTGGTCTGTTTCTCTGAAATAGATTGTATCCCTCCATTATTACATTCCAATCGTGGGACTTATCCCACCAGGTTTCAGTGATTCCTTAGAGTCTTTAGGAGAGCCAAAATGGCTTGTGGATTGCTCTCCTGTACTATTTTAGACATGTGGTTTATATACTTATGTATGTGTGTTTAACTTGTGCAATTATCATCACTTATTCTATATTTGAGACCTTAGAATTCCGACTCCCCTGCAATGCAGAAATCTCAGCTAAAGCATCCAAGACAGTACCTGCACAGTATATTATTTTCCTACTGTATTTTATTACGTTGCAACATTTTAAACATATGCAATCAAAACTCAACTTCGTCTTTTCCCTTATCGACTTCCAACCCCATTTTCCATGGAGTTGTTGTTTACCCCCTTCTGATGCACCTTGTCCCCTGTCTATTAAATCACAACCACAGCATTATAATCTAATTACTTCTGTTGCTCATAGCTCAAATCCTGCTCACGAGTTCATCATACTATAATATTTCCTTAAATAGTCTGAAAAGGGCACCCATTCTTCCACTGCAGAGCAGATTATTATAAGGCGAGGGCATACGTTATCAGGGTCAGGCATATGTTTGTGCAAATGCAACAGGTCGTTGGCAATGCTACATGTACCTGGGGTGATTTTCTTTGGGACGATAGTACAGGAGGAAAGGGTTAATCCCAGGCCTGATCCTGCCCCTCTCCCGGCAGCTTCTATTAACATCTTGCATGGACTCCCAGCTTTTGTGCACTTGGGAGCAATCCCCATTCAGTAGGACTTACTTCTGAGTAGACATGGGATACATTCAGATATGGGGAATATTGCAATACTTTTCTGGATTATGACGCTAGCACCTCTGACCCAGTTCCTAACTCTCCTTTCGCACTGGAGTTTGTGGGCCTCTGTCTGTTGTGGGAGACAACAAAGGAGTGCTCCACCAGGGGTGAGGTCAAGCTGTTGGAAGGTTGCAGCAACTGTAAAGGTAAAGGACCCCTGGATGGTTAAGTCCAGTCAAAGGCGACTATGGGGTTGCAGTGCTCATCTTGCTTTAAGGCCGAGGGAGCTGGCCTTTGTCCACAGATAGCTTTCCGGGTCATGTGGCCAGCATGACTAAACCGCTTCTGGCACAGGGGAACGCTGCAACAGAAGCCAGAGCACACGGAAATGCCGTTTACCTTCCCACTGCAGACGTACCTATTTATCTACTTGCACTGGTGTGCTTTCGAACTGCTAGGTTGGCAGGAGCTGGGACAGAGCAACGGGAGCTCACCCCGTCGTGTGGATTTGAACCACTGACCTTCCAATCAGCAAGCCCAAGAGGCTCGGTGGTTTAGACCACAGCGCCCACTGGTGCAGGAGAGGCATGTTTCATTGCAGCTGGGGCAGATGGAGGCGTTCAGTTGGGAGGCCCACCTGTCACAAGGTGATTGCGTTCTTTCACAAGGACATGTGCAGCACCATCCAATATGGCAGTTCATCCTCGGACACCTTCCTTATAAAGAGCGGTGTGAAACAGGGCTGTGTTCTCTTTCCAACTCTCTTTGGCATATTCTTCTCCCTGTTGCTCTCATATGCCTTCAGCTCGATTGAAAATGGTGCATGTATCCATACAAGGAGCAGCAGGGCTCTCTCTGTATTGGAGTACCTGGTGCATTTTGGAACTGCGGATATTTGATGGGTATACTGCTTAGTTTCATTCACACCAGTGGGTGTGGTGGCACGAGCATCATTGGACAACGTCACTACTCCCTCACCCTTCTTTACTCCCATGATTCCATCATGACAATGGCAGGAAAGAACTAAACGCTGGCATGTTGCCCTAAATTTGGTCCATTTTAGCCTCCGATTCTCTGGGTTAATACGGTTGCAAGTTGATTATTTCTGGAACCAATTGACATGGAAAATGTACACGAACTTTCCATTATATTCTGCCAGGTTTCCAGATGTGACTTTTGCATCATGTGGAATCTCAAATAGAATGCAGAAATTAAGAGTTAGGGGAACATCAGGGAAATGACATAAATTGTCACGGGAATGCAGCCATAGTTAGGATTGCAGCCTTATTCTCCCTTTCCGGATGGAAGCGTCTCAGTATCGATTAGGAGAGATGTGCGCTTTAATTTTGAACTCCCACCTGCTGCTTTTTAAGCAAAAACAAAAAGCACATATCTCTGAGAGAACAAAAAATAAATAAAAAATAAGAAATGAGGATCCATCTAGCCTAGCATTCTCCCCCACTCCTTTGATGGGATGCTTCATGATAAATATTACTTTTCAAGCAGGGATTAAGTGAATCTGCATATTTCAATTTCTCTCCCTTCCCCATTTTTCCAGTCTGAAGTTCATTTCTCCATATTTCCACATTAGTGTGTATTTTTTTTATAAAAAAATAGTTCTTGTGAAAATTCACTGGCATTTTACTACTAATATCTTCCAAATATATACATTTTGGTTTGCATCTTGTCTCATACGCACATTTTTGCAACACAGTTTCCCCTGGTATGGTACACTTTTAATGTTATTTTCATGAATATATGCATTTTAGTGCACATTTCATTCCATCACATGCATTCCTGTACCCCTTATTTTGCTGGGGAGATGCCCTACAACATTCAGAGATGCGCGCATTTCAAAGGATGGCTGTGTTTTGATTTGTGCATCATTTCAGAATTAGGGAAGTTCGCCTCTCAGTGCAAATGAAATTGAGATTCTCCCCTAACCCAGCTTTCAAGCAACTTTGGGACAGTCCCTTTTTGTTGAAATGACAGATACATCCCCTGCACACCTGTCAGGATGATTGGACAAGAAGTGCCAAAATGCTATATTGCGGTGTCTTTGCAATGATGTCACACATTCCTGACCTGGTTTCTGGAAGCTCAAAATACCACACTTTCCAAGAGAAGCAGTTGCTTCATGCTCCAGATATTGTGCTCCTCTATCCCCTCTCCAAAAAAGTCACAGCATAACAAGAACTGTGCTGGATCAGGCCAAAGACGATCTAATCCTGCACCCTGTTCTTACAGTTGCCAAACAGAACTTAGCCAGTTTGGCTAGTAGCCATTGATAGCTCTGTCTTCCACCCATTACACCAATTCTCTTCTAAAGGCCTCTTGTGAGAATGAATTCCATAGTTCAAACTATAAAGGCAAGAAGTTGGCTGAGTATATTCCTCATGGTTGCAGCAAGAGTTTGGATTTGGATTTGATATCCCACTTTATCATTACCCGAAGGAGTCTCAAAGCAGCTAACATTCTCCTTTTCCTCCCCCCCCCCAACAAACACTCTGTGAGGTGAGTGGGGCTGAGAGACTTCAAAGAAATGTGACTGGCCCAAGGTCACCCAGCAGCTGCATGTGGAGGAGCAGAGACGCGAACCCGGTTCCCCAGATTACGAGTCTACCGTTCTTAACCACTACACCACACTGGCTCTCTGTTGCAGCCCCACCATAATCATTATAGGTCCCAGAGCATGTGGCCTGATTTTATTATGGCCGTTCTGTTGCTGTCTTCATTTGCTTGTCAAATGCCTTGGTCTTCCTTTTTGAAATGAAAGGTGATCTATAAATTCTATTACTATTATTATGATGGCTCATACCGTTAATTTCATTCTCGAGACACTTCCCATAAAACATCCTGAAGCAATCTGACAATAAAAACATATCAGCTTCAACATATCCAATACAGATAAAAACTAGGATAAAAACCTCATTTTTTAAAAAAAGGCTCGTTTGAAAAAGGAATACCTTCATTAGCTGCCAAAGAGATGTTAAGAGATGGTGCCTGTCTCACAGGTAACAGGGTTTCTTGTGTTATTAAAACCCTTTTAATAAAATAAAAGACGTACACACACGGGATAGGATTCTACAGCATAACTCCTCTCAGCACCAGAACCAAAATCACCTTCCAAAGCAAAAACAGAAAGTGTTCTCCCACACCCTTCCGGCAATTAAAATTGGCCCTTAGGGATTTCAGTTCAAATTGGGCCAAAAAGATCAATTAGTCTTTAGCTGATTAACTTGCCCAATAAACTGATCAAAGTTCACAGCCCTTTCATCAACCGAGACACAACCGCTGGAGTAGATTTGCCACTTACTGAAACAATGGCTTCCTTCATCCATATTCACAGGAACGCTAACGGTTTGGAGGAAACAGAGATATCCACTGAGGTGTCAATCGCTGATGTACAAAGGAAGAACGTCTCACATGTCACTGCTTTAATGCCTACCCCAGGCTGGAAGCCATAATGAGTAACATGGCTGCAATTCTCCAACGGACTCTGCGCCGCATTAGGTTTTCGAAACTCATTACTTTGGTCTCAGGATGCAAATATTGACTTTCATCTGTTCTCTCCATGGGCTAATCCCTCTTGTCATCCCCTCCCCACCTAAAAACAAGAAAAAAAGAAATCCTCATTCATATACCTGGCAGAATTGAGCCATGCTTTCAAGGTGGAAAGTATACAGAGATGTATGTCAAGGCAAGGCAGGAAAGCTTTGTTGACAGTCGGAGACTTCTTGCCTGAGGATATAAACCTAAATCAAATTGACCACCTGCCGTTGGATGACTATCCAAAAAAAAGATTAAAAAAGTCAGTCTTCCTAGAATCCAGAGTGAGAATGTGCTTTTAGTCAGATACATCACGGATTGTGTTTCATGCCCCGGAAGAATTTGCCACAGCGTGCTCTGTGCCTAACCCAACACATGGCATCTGCTATGTTTATTGAATCGTGCCGCTGTGAAGAGCCATCAGCAGAGTGGAGCACGTGAAACTGTAAAGGACACAATCCGTGTGCATGACATTGCTGTGAGGCAAAGTGTTGGCATTCACGAGGACAGCGGAATGGAAAGTTCCTGAGAAGAGAATTATGGTAGCCCGATGAGTCCTTTGCCACACAAATAGCAGCGGCGAGGCTGTCAACGGCATTCAAGGCGCGCCGTTTTGTCACTGGGATCCAGGTTTCCTCTCCTTTCAGTGCCTCAGAAGACAAACCACAGCCCACTCATGGTGTTACCCGAGTCCCCACTTGCCTATTTTTTCCAGGCAGGATCAGGGATTCATCTCTTCAGCAGCATTTCCCTCTTCACAGTAAGCCAGTGGTAATCTTCCCAATCTTTTCCATTGACCTTTTCAGACAATTCCCTCTTCAGGCAGGGAATGGAGGCTCTGTATGATCTCTTAAAGGTAAAGGGACCCCTGACCATTAGGTCCAGTCGTGGCCGACTCTGGGGTTGCGGCGCTCATCTCACTTTACTGGCCGAGGGAGCTGGCGTACAGCTTCTGGGTCATGTGGCCAGCATGACTAAGCTGCTTCTGGTGAACCAGAGCAGTGCACGGAAATGCCATTTACCTTCCCACCGGAGTGGTACCTATTTATCTACTTGCACTTTGAGGTGCTTTCGAACTGCTAGGTTGGCAGGAGCTGGGACCGAGCAACGGGAGCTCACCCCGTCGTAGGGATTCGAACTGCCGACCTTCTGATTGGCAAGTCCTAAGCTCTGTGGTTTAACCCACAGTGCCATTCTTACTCAGCTCATTATGGCGACCCTTGCTGGATAATATCAAAATAATAGTAACCACCATTTTATTATTTATACTCAGCCCATCTGAATGGGTTTCTCCAGCCACTCTGGGCAGCTTCTAGCACATATAAAAATACAAGAAAACATCAAACATTCCCGATACAGGGCTGCCTTCAGATGCCTTCTAAAAGTTGCATAGCTTTTTATCTCCTTGATGGGAGGGCGTTCCACAGGGAGGGTGCCACTGCCGAGAAGGCCTTCTGCCTGGTTCCCTGTAACTACACTTCTTGCAGTGAGGGAACTCCCAGAAGATCCTCAGAGCTGGTCCTCAGTGTCTGGGCTGAAAAATGTGGGTGGAGACGCTCCTTCAGGTAGAATCATAGAATCATAGAGTTGGAAGAGACCACAAGGGCCATCGAGTCCAACCCCCTGCCAAGCAGGAAACACCATCAGAGCACTCCTGACATATGGTTGTCAAGCCTCCGCTTAAAGACCTCCAAAGAAGGAGACTCCACCACACTCCTTGGCAGCAAATTCCACTGTCGAACAGCTCTTACTGTCAGGAAGTTCCTCCTAATGTTTAGGTGGAATCTTCTTTCTTGCAGTTTGGATCCATTGCTCCGTGTCTGCTTCTCTGGAGCAGCAGAAAACAACCTTTCTCCCTCCTCCATGTGACATCCTTTTATATATTTGAACATGGCTATCATATCACCCCTCAACCTCCTCTTCTCCAGGCTAAACATGCCCAGCTCCCTTAGCCGTTCCTCATAAGGCATCGTTTCCAGGCCTTTGACCATTTTGGTTGCCCTCCTCTGGACACGTTCCAGTTTATCAGTGTCCTTCTTGAACTGTGGTGCCCAGAACTGGACACAGTACTCCAGGTGAGGTCTGACCAGAGCAGAATACAGTGGCACTATTACTTCCCTTGATCTAGATGCTATACTCCTATTGATGCAGCCCAGAATTGCATTGGCTTTTTTAGCTGCCGCGTCACACTGTTTGCATTGGCTTTTTTAGCTGCCGCGTCACACTGTCATACTAGTCCACGCATCCTGTCCAGTAGCCACAGTGGCCATGTTTCACCTCCACTGTCAGAGGCTGTATGCCTCTGAAAGCCAGTAGTTGCTGGGAACTGCAGGTGAGGAGAGAGCTGTTGCCCTCAGGTCTTGCTTGCAGGCATCTGGTCAGCCACAGTGAGTGAGAACAGGACGCTGCATTAAATGGGCAATTGGCAGGATTGTTAACTGAGATGGGCAGTTTCGATAATAATGAGCCAGTTCTTTCTAAGGCTTCCCAGTCTCCCAGAGCTGTAATTCCCGCAGTGGTTTAGCATTCAACCCTTTCCCCCAGGGAACTCTGGGAATTGTAACTCTGTGAGGCGAACAGGGGTCTCCTAACAGCTCCACTGTTGAGAATTCGGTTCCACTTTAAGGGACAGACGTGTGGAATTGTTGCATGTCACATGTCTGTTTACATTCCAGCACAGCTTGCTGGGAACTTCCGTTTGTATATAGCTTTGCCCTGTTTTGCTTTGGACACGAAGGAGATCAGACATGTTTTCCTTTTGTCCTGATCTACGCTGAATAAACCTGCTTGTAAATATGCTCACACAGCCTCTCGTGCCACTTCTGTTTGCGCAGCGTTTTCTCTACTGAATAGCGCGCTCAGTCTTCTGAAGCCTGGGCTGCAGATTTATGCTGCACCAAGGACTGGAGTTCGCTTGGCACACCGGCCGGTGGGCTGGAGCCAGCTGGGGGCCTGCCAATTGCCCCCGTTTCCTTGGGTTCATGCCAACACTCAGCACCCTTAACAAACTACAGTCCCCAGGATGTTTGGGGGGAATGCTGTGACCGTTAAAGTGGCTTTAATTGCATAGTGCAGATGGAGCCTAGTGTTAGGTGCAGCCCAGGTTGTTTATTAATGTATTCTGTCTTTGTAATTTGTTGATTCTTACTTAGCATCAGGAAGAACTTTCTGACAATAAGAGCAGTTGTGTAGTAGTTAAGAGTGGTGTAGTGGTTAAGAGCGGTACTCTCATAATCTGGTGAACCGGGTTCGCGTCTCCGCTCCTCCACATGCAGCTGCTGGGTGACCTTGGGCCAGTCACACTTCTTTGAAGTCTCTCAGCCCCACTCACCTCACAGAGTGTTTGTTGTGGGGGAGGAAGGGAAAGGAGAGTGTTAGCTGCTTTGAGACGCCTTAAAGGGAGTGTAAGGTGGGATATCAGATCCAAACTCTTCTTCTTCTCCTCAGTTCAACAGTGGAACAGACTCCTTCAGGAGGTTGTGGTATCCCCTTCCTTGGAGGTTTCCAGTCAGAGGTTGGATGGCCATCTGTATGTCAGAATATGAGATCATCGTAGCTGCAGACAGCCAGCTTGTTTACATCACATGATGGGGCTGACTGTGGGAAACAAGGTTACAGCCAGTTCACAGGGCAGTTCACCGGAATTTGCTCAGAGTGTAATTTGAGACCTTCCTCTTGCGTATGTACAGGAAGTCTTTGCCACTTGTTTGCCGAAGTTTGAAGTGTACGGACATGTTTTCTGTAGTGCTATAAAGTCAGAAATAAACGATGTAAATAGACGTTTCTGACTATCTCCTTTCCCTGCCAGGGGAGCAGGAGAGAGGGGGTGTGCATCTCCCACGCTGGGAGGTGTCACCTATTGAGACCTAGCCTGGATCCTGCGGGGATTGCAGCCAGGGAGGTCACCGTAGACCAAGCCAGGAGCCTGGGAGAGTTGCCAGCTTCTCCCAAGGGGGCTTGATTTACAACACTGTCATGGATGCTTTAGTTGAGATTCCTGCATTGCTGTGGGTTGGACCAATGACCTTTGGGGTCTCTTCAAACTCTACATTTCTTTGATCTTAAGTTACTTACTCTCAACCCCTACACAATTCTCTGTGTGGCCAGCTTTGAGGCTTGTTTCCCACTGGGTGTGGCCAGCATCGAATCTTTTCCACAGGGAAAGAGTGCAATCTTGCACGCCATTTTTTTGTAGCAGAAGGATGCATTGTTGGATTGGCAAATGTATCAAAGTTCACCACCTATGACTCATGCCATATCAAATTCTGCCCTCACCCCCAATTTATCTGGGTTTTGGAGGTGCCACTAGACCAGACTGCCTGTATAGAATTATTTCTTTGGATATCGTTGACTCTGGTGCCTAGGTAGCTGTCGTTTCACCGCAAAGTGTTAACTGATCAAGGTGACATTTAATAAACTGGAATCAAGCAGCAGTAAATTATTCCCTGATGTTGCAGCTCTGGAATAATGACACGTTCCTCTTGCAAATGCAAAAAAGAGAAGGTAACATATCAAATGCTTTCTTGCTCTTTAAGATGTTCTATTAATTATAGTATGCTTGACCTCATTTCTTCATCTCCCTCTGAAAAAAACAGACCTACTTATTGATTGAGGAAATATTTAGTACTCCATATACCTCTTTAACTGAGCTTTGATCTTTGTAATGGAAACCTGCCTTTCAGAACACTGGGAGGGAGCTGTCCTTTTTTAAAAAAACTGCCTCAAAGCAACAGGAATCATAGAGAAGGGGGAAAAGTTCTGCTCAGACAAAGCCACAGCATCTGATTGCGCCACCTAGTGACTAAACCACAGAATGGTGATTTCCCCCCACAGCCACAATGGCTGGGTGCTTAAACTTACTGGGGATAAGTTCAATTGCTTTTAGTGGGATTTATTTCTGAGTAAACTTGTTCAGCACTGCGCTGTTTGTGGGTCAAATAAACCCTCCAATGTGATCAGCACATTGGGAAGGTGCTAACATGCGCGCAAGAATACACACGCAATGCCCAATGGTTCTATGCTTACATGATTCACATGCCTCAGATTTTCTTTTCCCTGTGATTCAGCGGCTGCATTTGCTTTACTGTGTTAGGATGCAGGAATGGGATTTGAATGAATCCACAGCCATCCTGCCTGGCCTCCTGCTCACACCAAACCTCTGGGGCAAGCTGAGAGTTGCCTCTTGGTCCACCATCTTGAAAACAGTTCTGTTCAAAACTGAAAAGTGAATGTAGCATGATTGAATCCTTTTTTTTTTTTTAAAGTAAAGCACAGGCTTTAATGCCCATTTTATGGCCCTAGCCAGGTTGGGCTGGTACCCAGGGCCTCATGTGGAGCACCATTTATTTGAAAATTTATAAACAGCAGCAACAACCCAAACCCGCCAACAATCTCAATTGGAGCAACCAGAAAATCCAGACTCTCCAAGTTTCCCTATTTTCCAGGGAGAGTCCTGGATTTAGAGAAGCTATCCCGGTTTCTGATTTGATCCCTGAATGTCCCGCTTTCCCTTAGGATGTCCCTACTTTCACTGGAGAAATGTTGGAGGGTATGGAGTTATGTGACGCCCAAGCCAAGGAGATAAGTAACTATACAGCCTTTAGAAGACATCTGGAGGCAGCTCTATACAGTGGTACCTCGGGTTAAGAACTTAATCCATTCTGGAGGTCCGTTCTTAACCTGAAACTGTTCTTAACCTGAAGCACCACTTTAGCTAATGGGGCCTCCCGCTGCCGCCGCACTGCTGCCGCGCGATTTCTGTTCTCATTCTGAAGCAAAGTTCTTAACCCGAGGTACTATTTCTGGGTTAGCGGAGCCTGTAACCTGAAGTGTATGTAACCTGAAGTGTCTGTAACCTGAAGTACCACTGTATAGGGATTTTTTTTAAAAAAAATGTTTAAAGTTTTATAATGTTTTTATATATGTTGGAATCTGCCCAGAGCTGCTGGGGTGGGGCAACAATATAAATAAAAGCATTATTATTATGAATGGAATAGGACGTCCCTACTTACATCTGAGAAATGATGGAAGGTATGGGGGACCTGAGAGGTGTTTCATAGCACTTTTCTTTTTTGTCAGGCGAGGTCTGGGCCTCCACTCCCACCCTGGAACTGGTAATAACATTCATTATGAAAACCCATGCATAAAACTGCCAAGTAAGCTGCCCACAATATGGGAATATCACTTTCAAAGTAGGAGGGAGCCCAGCTTTAAAATCGGGGGTCTTCCCTCCACAGTGTGTGGAGATTTGGCAGGCTTGATGCCAAGGACAGCAATCCTGCAATGAACAGGGCAGCAGTGTCAATTTGCAGTGAAATAAAAGGGCAGGACTCTGGCCCATCAGCATGCTGTTTTCCTAGCCATTTCCGAGGTCTGCATTTCCCTGATTCCCCAGAGAGGCCTGAAAAAGATTCTTCTGCAAGTGTCTTCCGGCAAGGTAATTTCCCTAGAGGTGTCAAATTCTGCTGCGGAGCTATCACCTGGAATCCATGCTGCGGCAGTTAAGAGAGTTTCAGGACTTTCCAATCACTGCAAAATTCCTCCTCCTCAGCCTTCCGATATGGTTCCCGTAACATTCATTAGATTGGTTGCGAGGTCTGGGTCAAAACGAGCAGGGCATGTCCTGCTGATAAAAATCAGGACACGTGACTCACGCCCAAAGCGCAATAAACCCTTTCCCAACTTTGGGAAGAAGGTGCGATGCTCTGGCAGGGTGTGAGGAGGAGGAGAATAATAATAATAAGATGAGTTTGGATTTGATATCCTGCTTTATCACTACCCTAAGGAGTCTCAAAGCAGCTAACATTCTCCATTCTCAGTGCCACTACTGAGAAGGTCCTCTGCCTGGTTCCCTTGTAACCTCACTTCTCACAGGGAGGGAACAGCCGGAAGGCCCTCGGAGCTGGACCTCAGTGTCCGGGGCTGAATGATGAGGGTGGAGACACTCCTTCAGGTATTCTGAACAACATTGGATGCAATCCAAAATGACAAGGGAGCCTTTCGGTTCATTCAGAATTAAGACCAGCGCTTCAACAGTTGCAGCATAACACAAGGCTGGTTTGTCGTGATCGCAGCAGGAGTCTGGGAAGGGGAAAGGAAGGCAATCTCACTCTGCCTCCCCATAACTGTCACCTGCTTACTAACCAGGACGATAAATTACCCACATTTGCTTTCTTTCATAAAGCTACTGGTCAGGCTACAACGCTTGATGTTAACAAATGAATGGCTGATGTAAAGCAAAGTCACTGGCATAAGGCATTTTCAAAACCATTTGTAAACGCATGGCAAATCCTAGGATTTGCCGCTTCTTGTTAGAGCTATATTTAATTCTACCAGTTGGGAATCAAATTGTGCCCGGATTGCTGCTATCGCTGTTTTAAATCCACTGCCAAACAAACAGGTGCAATTTTTTCATGGTAGTTCATCAGTTTCAAGCTGCAAATGCATATTTGGGGGGGCGAGTGGCTTCTGGGCCGACCAAGACACGTTAAATGGCTCAGCTGTTAGAATTGGAAGCTGACACCTGGAAGTGAAATAAGTTGCTGTTGGCTTAAATTTAGCGAACCTTTTACACACCGGAGAGGAAGGAGGTGAAGCAAATTGTGAATAAAAAGTTGTACGAATGTGATGCTTAATATATATTGAGGAACTCTGCCCCTTACATTTATAATGATGCTTGCTTCTCTGAATCAGCAGATTGCACAAAAATGGCATAAGGCCATATGGAGAGCATGCTGGATTAGGGCACAGGACCATCTAGTCCAGTATCCTGCTCTCACAGGATGCCTGGGGGAAACCAGCAAGCAGGATCTGAGCACAAGAGCAACTCTCCCCTCCGGTGATTTCTATCAACTGGAGTTCAGAAGTATTTCTGCCTTCAAATGGAAAAGGTTATGTTGGCCTCAGGTAAAGGTAAAGGGACCCCTGACCATTAGGTCCAGTCATGGACGACTCTGGGGTTGCGGTGCTCATCTCGCTTTATTGGCCGAGGGAGCCGGCGTACAGCTTCCGAGTCATGTGGCCAGCATGACTGAGCCACTACTGGCAAACCAGAGCAGCACATGGAAACGCCGTTTACCTTCCCGCCGGAGCAGTACCTATTTCTCTACTTGCACTCTGATGTGCTTTCGAACTGCTAGGTGGACAGGAGCAGGGACTGAGCAACGGGAGCTCACCCCGTCGTGGGGATTCGAACCGCCGACCTTCTGATCAGCAAGTCCTAAACTCTGTGGTTTAACCCACAGCGCCACCTGCGTCCCTATGCTGGCCTCAACCTATCTGAAAAGCAACATGGAAGGATCTCAGTTGTGGGTCGAAACCCCGAAGCCACCCCCTCGTTGAGAAATAACACGCACAAGGTCATGGATATTAGGTTAATGTTATTGGGCAAATTTTGGCCACAACTTTATTGATTACAGAATGTGAGCAGTATTGGCTTAAGCATTGAATGGACCCGACTATATCTGACTCCTGCCCGGTGCGCTGGAAGTCCAGTAAGGGTAAACCACCGGAAGGGGGAGCCCTGTCAATGGATACCAACTCGAGCTCTCCCTGGTGTTCCTGTCAGGGTTGTGTCATGACCCTAGCCCCCGGCCCAGGCTTCGGACAAGAACAACACTCCCGGATTCCTTTAACGGAATACCCTTAAGCTTGGAGGGGCAGGTGATGGCCACACCTCCCCTCCCCCATCACAAGGTCAAACAATACCTAACCACAACCCTAACAAAGTTGTGACAATTGCTACGAGGTAGGCAAAAACCAAATGGCCAGTGCCAATTTTCCAAGTTGAAAAATTCCTACCAGGCCCCTCAACGGCGACCAACCAAGGTCCATAGCAAGGCCAGTGTCTAAAACCTGCAAAATAGGGAAGGAGGGCGGGTGATTGAGGAAGTGAGACAAAGAGGAAGCCCTCCGGCTTGGGCCTCTGTTTAAATGGTCCTGCCACGCCTCCCCGGGCAGCGGATTGGCTGGCCGGGCTCTGACATGGCCGGGATCCCCATGTGGTCCACCACAACTCCTCCCCATGGGGAAGTGGAGCGGGTTTCATGATCACTAAGGACATACAAACCCAGCTGAATTCAGGAGCAGGTAGAGAAGTCAGAGAATTCCGGTGTAAACTTGAAAGGGGAACAGAAATTGCTCATGTTTGTTTATTCACCCCAGACTTGAGACACTAGGACCTGTTATTTGGAGGTAAAGGTAAAGGACCCCTGGACGGTTAAGTCCAGTCTAAGGCAACTATAGGGTTGTGGTGCTCATCTCACTTTCAGGCCAAGGGAGCCGGCGTTCATCTGCAGACAGCTTTCTGGGTCATGTGGCCAGCAGGGCTAAACTGCTTCTGGTGAAACGGGACACCGTGACAGAAACCAGAGCGCACAGAAATGCCATTTACCTTCCCACTGCAGCGGTACCTATTTATCTACTTGCACTGGCATGCTTTCAAACTGCTAGGTTGGCAGGAGCTGGGACAGAGCAACAGAAGCTCACTCCATTGCAGGGATTCAAACCGCCGGCCTTCTGATTGGCAAGCCCAAGAGGCTCAGTGGTTTAGACCACAGCGCCACCTGCATCCCGTATATTTGGAGGTACAGTATCTCTGAACATGGAAGCTCTGAAATAGAAGGTCCCGCCGAGCATGTGTGAAGATGGAGCCCTGCCTAATGGATTTATTTATTTAGGCAGAATTCCCATGGTAGCCACAGCTCCTGAACTTTCCTCAAGTTCCTTAGGCAATGATTCATCTTTCCCACTCATGTTGCAATGTTGCCAGCAAGTCTAATTACCTTTGCTGCAATTGGTGTTTGGAATTTGGCAAGGTAATACAAGATGCAGACCGTGTGTGTGTGTGTGTGTGTGTGTGTGTGTGTGTGTGTGTGTGTAAGTCTTTAAGGAACAGATCTTAAATAATAGACAATCTCGCCGTGATTCTTTTAGCTCCATCATTTAAATGAGGGTATGCGTGGCAAGCTATTTGAGACGGCAAAGGTTGGTGCTGGCGGCGACTTTTAGTGCTTTTGGAAGCGATGCAAAAGATGTTCAGATGAGATGCTTACCTGTTTTATTTACTGAGAACAGCTCTGCTCCCAACCACCTGCAGGCTGCAAAAATTAGAACAAGTACACTTTTAATCATTCACCTGGGAAATGGGAATTGAGACCGAAACAGCGAAAGAGTCTCACCACATGAAAAATGGTGTCATGAAGATTTCTAGCAAATAGCACACTTTGAGCAGCTCCGATGGTCTTCTGATAAAATTCTGGCCAACAAAACGCCACATTTGACAGTTTAAAGGTGGCGGCCCCATTTGACGGAAAGGGCACTGTTTTAGAATCAAGGCTCAGGGAGTTTCTCAGCAAGATGTAAAGCCCTTTCTTTGAACGTACAAAATATTAAACTGCATAAAAGCAAGGACAAAGGCAGAAGGCAGAAGGGAGCAGAGAGAGCAAGGCATTGCATAGGGACAAAGAGATGCATAGCTGTAGACTTAGTTTCTTTTCTTTTTTTAATTGAAAGCTGAGGTGGAGTGCTGTCCTAGAAAGGTCAAGGCCCTGGCCACTTTATCTTGCATGATCCGGGCTGGATCTAGAAACATCAAAAAAGTGATTCAGTTCAACGCATTGTAAACTTCATACAGGGAAATCCGGTTGGCAGAAGACTGGACTCCACAGCGCCATCTGGTGTCACAGAGCCATAGTGCATATAAAGCACTTTATCTTTACGAATGTATCTGGGTCCCAGGCCTCCTCCCCAAGTCCTCTCTACACAGCCCTGCTGTGCGCCTTCCTTTACTGCTTTTGCTTGGCTGGAATGTGTCATTGAACCACGATAAGACCTCTTTCATGCCTGGATGGAAATATGTGCGTGTGCGTTTGCAAACCACTGACTTATACGTGGCCAACTTATGCGTGGGTTGATTCCCCCCAATTTTACTGCTGGGCACAACGTGCATGGAAAGTGCCCGCTTGGATATATGGACCTCTGGCTGAAAAAGGCCTCCTGTTCCTGCTCTAGATGAATCAGAAGAAAGAGTTGTGTCACTGTTACAAACTCCATTGTGCCCCTCAACCTCTTGATGAGTTGATAGGAACTTGAAGGACACTAGAAAGAGGTTTATCATATCCTGGCTAATGGGAAACTGCACAAAGCTGTCGGCAGCATCTGTATTCTAACTGTTTCTGCTTTTCCTTTATTTCTTTCTTTTGCCATTGAACACTGGTATTAGTTTGTTATGAAGTTTCCGGAGACATTGACCCACTTTCAGCTTTTTCCTGTCTGTTGAGACTGTTAAAACGAAGGAGAAAAGAGGGGTGGGGGGGATTTTTCCTCTGAAGAGAGAGTGCCTTCTTTGAACCGGGTAACTCTTGCGGAGCAAGCCTGGCTACTCTCCCACCTCTCCACCTTCATTTGATCTCCATCCTGCCCACGTGGATGGACAGAGGGTGCGGAGATGGAGCTATATTTGAGTCCCTAAAGAGGTCACCTGGACCCAAGCTGGGGTGACCGTATCTTGGCCAGCTCACGAAAGCTTCTGAGACTTTCCGTTTCAGGAATAAGAACAGCGAAGCATAACAAGACTCTTTTAACGGTGTTTCATCTCTTTGGTGACGCAGGAAAACAGCAGGAAGAATAGGGAGGGGGGAGTTATTAGAAAAGATTAATAGAGTTCTTCCCCCATTTCCTCCTCCCACTGACACTCCCAAGTAGTAGATACATCTCCTAAAGGAAGAACAAAAAAAGACTTTGTATGGTGCTCTGTTTCAAGACAGCGGAGAATACTAATTCGAGGACTGGAGGTGACTGTATTAATCCCTCCAGCATCCGCAGGTAGAAAATGCAATGCACAGGACTTGATTTCTGCATCGCTATTCTGCCAGCAAAGTTGGTTTTCCTGCCAGCTTCCTCTCAACAATAAAGAAAGGGGAATAAATTATGCTGGGAAGGAAAATGGGAAGAGGAGGAGGTGCTGTGCATTGAGAGAGAGAGAGAGAGAGAGAGCGCAGCATTTTCTCTGAGACGGATTAACATTCTTTCCAGGTCCCAAAACACAGGTTTCTTTTTCCTCCTCGGGTTCCTAACCGCCCAGATTCTTCTTGCTGAGAATTCAAGGATGCTGAAACACCGTTACCTGGGGATTCATAAAAAGAGAGGGAGGGAGGGAGACATGCAGTGCTGAACCGACCTCAGCAAACTGCTCAGAGGCACAGGTGTGCAAAAATCAAAGGAGAGGTGTAAATGCGAAAAGTCAAAGTGGGTTTTTTTAAGCCTTTCTGACAGGCGTTCTGAATCCTATATCCTATGCATCTCAGGGTAGAAACAGAAACGAGACTGAATTATCCAAATCCAGCAAAGGAGAGCTGCACTGGGAGCCCATGCCCAGGTGTGTTCCCCATCATTCTGCTCACCTGGGCACCGTTGAATTGACTTTGTTTTGCCTTTTGAGCCAGATGCCTGGAGAGTGCTTTTCAGCCTTCAATGTGGGGTTCTTCAGGGTTCAATTTTATCCCATATGCTGTTCATCTGGAATTTTGGAGTATGTTGTCGGCAATGCAGCTGATGGCACACAGCATACTGAGTTTCTTGGTGGGGGGGGAAAACTTTTTTAAAGTTTTCTTTGCGCTGAAACAAATTTGCATTGAAATGAATAAGTTGCGCAATTTATATTAAACAGCAGACAGTGAGGTGAATAAGGTGGTATTTGGTGGGAACCGACTTGCAGCAGAATGGAAACAGCACTGATTGTGATTGTTATGTACTGAAGTTCTCACCCTGGGCCAGCAGGGGATACTGTAGATAGTTATGCAAATAAGGGATCGAAAGTGACTTTCAGTGATTGGCTAGTTTTAGAAAATTGTTACAGTTACATTGTACTGGAGCTCTATATAAGCAGGCTGACTGAACCCTTCAGTTCAGTTCTGTCCTGGCCTGTGAATAAACAAGAGCTGTTTGAAGAATCGCTGTGTCGTCTGATATGTTCACCCACAACTTAACAGTGACGAATGCAGTTTGGAACAGATATCACTGCCTTCTTACATTCCTTCTCCTGAGCACCACCAGGCACTAACTCCTGCTGCCCTGGCCATTCCTACTCTTTAAAAAGCATTTGGTCTTCAAAACTGCTAGTGTTGTGTACTTCCTATGCCAGACCACCAAGTCCTGCACGTGTCATGCTTTTGTGGATTATCTGAGCTATCATACACACTAGAGCAGTGGTTCTCAAACTTTTTTTCTCTAGGCCACACGTTCGAAATAAAAATTTGCTTGCGCCACACCAAATTTTATTTATCTGTTTGTTAACTTTGTGTACTGCCCTTGGATCTCAGGAGAGAAATCTGGATGAAGACAATGCCAGAAGCACTCTATGTTTGAGTGCTGCTGTAGCTTGGCGGAGCAGGCATCATTCAGGAGGTTCCAGCCCAGCTGACCCCCCCTAGGTCAGCCATTGCATCTGCAAGAGCACCAAGTGCAAACATCTGTATGCAGGAACATCTGCACCATCAATGTCTCTTCTGTCATTCTAGTATTGCTTTTTAAGATTTCTAGTGCACTGCAACAAATCTAGGATTGACAATATCATTGCATTCTGTAGAATATATACCGTATTTTTTGCTCTATAAGACTCACTTTTTCCCTCCTAAAAAGTAAGGGGAAATGTGTGTGCGTCTTATGGAGCGAATGCAGGCTGCGCAGCTATCCCAGAAGCCAGAACAGCAAGAGGGATCTCTGCTTTCGCTGCACAGCGATCCCTCTTGCTGTTCTGGCTTCTGGGATTCAGAATATTTTTTTTCTTGTTTTCCTCCTCCAAAAACTAGGTGTGTCTTATGGTCTGGTGCGTCATATGGAGTGAAAAATACGGTATATATTCTATGGAATGCAGAAAGAAACACACACACACACACACACACACACACACACACACACACATATTAATCCTGGTCCGACTGCACAGGCTACCAATTAGTTTCCAGGCCCAATTCAAAGTGCTGGTTTTGACCTATAAAACCTTAAATGGCTCAGGACCGCAATACCTCAAGGACCACCTCTTTCCATATGAACCTCCCTGGACCCCAGTACCATCTTCTGAGGCCCTTCTTTGTGTGCCTCTTCCTCGAGAGGTCCAGAGGGTGGCAGCACAAGAACAGGCCTTCTCTGCATTGGCTCCCCATCTATGGAATGCTCTCCCCCAGGAAGTTTACCTGGCGCCTTCATTGTACACCTTTAGGTGCCAGGCAAAAACGTTCCTTTTTAACCAGGCCTTTAGTTGATCTGATTTACATCCTATGCCCTTTTAAAATGCTTTTTTTTGTTTGGGGGGGTTTGGGTTGTTGTTTTTATTTTTATTATGCATTTTGTGGTTTTATGTCTTGATTTTATTCTGTGAACCACCCTGAGACCCTGGGTATAGGGCAGTATATAAATTCAAGTAATAATAATAATAATAATAATAATAATAATAATAATAATAGATCATCTATATATAATATTTCTACAGAATGCAGTGGTTTTATCTACCATCTATCATCTCTCTCTCTCTCTCTCTTATCTATCTATCTATCTATCTATCTCTATCTATCTATATCTATCTATCATCTATCTATCTATCTATCTATCTATCTATCTATCTATCATCTATCATCTATCTATCTATCCACACAAAAACAAATACACACACACAATTTCCTTTATAATATATATAATCAAAACGATGAAAGGAAACCCCCATCACTCCACTATACAGACCACCAATATATTTGAAAAAAATCTCCCAGGAGCAACTTTGATTCAATTTTGGACAACTCTTCTGTACATTAAGAAACTGTCACACCTGCTTATCCTCATTTACTAGCAGGTGTGAAATGATGTTTATTAACATGTATTTCCCACTGTGCAGCATCTCATCTTCTCCCTGCTCTATCAAGGCTGCTAAACAAGGCAAACAGGCCATAATATGGTGGCTTGAAGTGTTTTGCATAGTTTTGCATAGCGCTTGGGAGTGAAACTCGACAGCGGTCCTTCCTCTCAACCATGAACATGCGCCAAGCCAAGGTTTATTGCAAGGTTATTCAGTAAGATGTGAGCATCACTGGCGGTGTGTTTATGTTCCTGGGCTGGTGGAATGGCTGCTCTCCCCTGGCTCCATGCAGAAATATTTGCATGCAGGAAGTTGCATGGGAGACTACCATGCCACAGCCACCCCTTTTTTGGGTTGATATGGAAAATTAACATAGAAGTTTGGATTTGGTCCTCTTTTTTCAAATTACACTATCTAGGATCAGTTACAGATAGGTAGCCGTGTTGGTCTGCCATAGTCAAAACAAAAAAAAAATTTTCCCTTCCAGTAGCACCTTAAAGACCAACTAAGTTAGTTCTTGGTATGAGCTTTCGTGTGCATGCACACTTCTTCAGATACACTGAGACAGAAGTTGCCAGATCCTTCTATATAGTGAGAAGGTAGGGAGGGGTATTACTCAGAAGGGTGGTGGGAATGGGTGGTAAGACCTATTGCAGTCGTTAAGAGTCGTCAACAAGCTCATCTCAGCTATCTGCCAACCACCCATTCCCACCACCCTTCTGAGTAATACCCCTCCCCACCTTCTCACTATATAGAAGGATCTGGCAACTTCTGTCTCAGTGTATCTGAAGAAGTGTGCATGCACACGAAAGCTCATACCAAGAACTAACTTAGTTGGTCTTTAAGGTGCTACTGGAAGGAAAATTTTTTTTTTTGTTTTGACTATCTAGGATGTTTGACTTACTCCACGTTCCATCTTGCTGGTTCTCCACTTCCCAGGGAGGAAAGGACCGTCACATCAAGGATGTGCAGTGCTTATTATAATTCCCTTTGATATATCCGGCCTACTGCTGAGACTGTAATCCCAGACTTCCTTCTCCAACTTTCTCTTTCGCTTATCGCTGTCTCCCTCTTTTCCCATGTGCCAGCCAGCTTTCTCCCTGCGTCTCCACTTTGTCTCTCATTCAGTCCTTTGCTCCAGAGACTTTATGATGAGAGAGCTCCATAGGAAGAGCTGTTAGACAGTGGAACGGTCTCCCTTGGGAGGTGATGGACTCTCCTTTCTTTGAGGTTTTTAAGCAGAGGTTGGATGGCCATCTGTCATGGATGCTTCAGCTGAGATTCCTGCATTTCAAGCAGCTTCGTGGTTCCTTCCAATATAATTCTATGATTTTGTATAATAATAATAATATAATAATAATAATTTATTATTTATACCCCGCCCATCTGGCTGGGTTTCCCCAGCCACTCTGGGCAGCTTCCAACAGAACACTAAAATAGAATAACCTATTAAACATTAAAAGCTTCCCTAAACAGGGCTGCCTTCGGATGTCTTCTAAAAGTCTGGTAGTTGTTTTTCTCTTTGAAATCTGGTGGGAGGGCGTTTCACAGGGTGGGTGCCACTACCGAGAAGGCCCTCTGCCTGGTTCCCTGTAACTTGGCTTCTCGCAGTGAGGGAACCGCCAGAAGGCCCTCGGCGCTGGACCTCAGTGTCTGGGCAGAACGATGGGGGTGGAGATGCTCCTTCAGGTATACTGGACCGAGGCCGTTTAGGGCTTTAAAGGTCAGCACCAACACTTTGAATTGTGCTCAGAAACGTACTGGGAGCTAGTGTAGGTCTTTCAAGACCACTGTCTTGAAAGTCTCGGTGGCTGCTCCCAGTTACCAGTCTAGCTGCCACATTCTGGATTAGTTGTAGTTTCCGAGTCACCTTCAAAGGTAGCCCCACATAGAACTCATTGCAGTAGTCCAAGCGAGAGATCTCTTGGATATCGTTGTTCTGCAGGTGGCAGGTGAATTTGAGCATTTTTCAGAACCTCTTTCCCCTCGCTGTGCATTGTGCTGCTGCTGCTACCACACTCTCCCATCCTTGACAGCTGTCGTGTGCAGAAGAATGCACTAATGTGTTGCTGGTGGTGACCCACTCCCAGCCCAGACCTATTTACATCCACCTGGACTGAAAGGTAATATGCCAAGAAGCCAGTGACAAGCCCCCTGTCTCCTCCTCTTGGTTCCCCCACACTGCGAAATTATTGTGTCGTCGGCTCATCACCCACGACACAAAGGTGCTCATGACTTGGATGGAACGGGGGAGAAGAGGCAACCAGGAGCTCAGACAAATTACTGGAAACTGGGTCATTCAGTAGCCAGGGCTGCTAAAAATGGAGCACCTGTAATAAGGTTTGATTACCTGGTGCTGAAGGCTAGCGACAACAGGTGGCCATTTCCACCATGACCTGCTTTCAGTAGGCAGCTGTGAGCCAAAATGGAGAAGAATGCTGATGCGTGGACCAATAGCCCAGGGGCATAACATGGCCAGGGCGATTGCCCTGGGTGCATTTTTAAGGGAAGGGGGCATTGCCCCCACTGCCCTCCCCGAGGCAGTCCTGCACTGCAAGACTGCTCTGGGAGGGTGGCAAGAGAAGGACATGGGGGCCATGAACCCTTCGATCCCAGCTGTGGTAGCAAAGGTGAGGCTGGGGTCAAGGGGAACATGGCTGTTGCTTCCTTCTTGCACCATCCTTCCTTGCACCATGCCAGCCCTGCAAAGACCCTCAGGGAGGGCGGGGTGTGGACCCAGCAACCATGTGCCCTGCAGTGCCAGCCTTGCTTTTCCTAGAGAGGCTGGGATCAAAGGCACATGTTCACACACCACTCTCCTTGCAAGTGGCCTTGCAAGGCTCGGATCAGGGAAGGAGGGCACAAGGAGGGCGCAACAGCCATGTCACTCCAGCTGCAGCGGGGGCTGGATGGGCCCGGAGGGCTCTGCCTGTCACCCACGCCTCACCCCACCCCGGTGTGGGCTTGCAGGCACCCACCCACCCACCCCTGGGCAGTATAGAGCCATGCTCTGCTGCTGCCATAGGCTGATCCACTATGTGAGTTCCCAGCCACAGAAGCTGGGGGGAAGTGGGGGGCATGGGAAGAAGTCATTGGCCCCTCAAAATTTCAACAATTTCTCCTTCCATCACTGAATAAGAGGAAATGTTGTCCCATTTTTGTGACCTGTGAATGGGACCATAGAAGTTGAGTGACATTAAAAAACAAAACAAAACAAAACAAAAAACTTGGCACAGTTTGTTTGTTTGTTTGTTTGATTTTTGTATATAGCCGTATACAGTGGTAGATATGCTTCAGGTTACAGACGCTTCAGGTTACAGACTCCGCTAACCCAGAAATAGTACCTCGGGTTAAGAACTTTGCTTCAGGATGAGAACAGAAATTGTGCAGCGGTGGCATGGCGGCAGCGGAAGGCCCCGTTAGCTAAAGTGGTGCTTCAGGTTAAGAACAGTTTCAGGTTAAGAATGGACCTCCAGAATGAATTAAGTTCTTAACCCGAGGTACCACTGTAGTACTGTTTCTATTGTGCTGGGATGCAGGTGGCGCTGTGGTCTAAACCACCAAGCCTCTTGGGCTTGCTGATTGGAAGGTTGGCAATTCCGAATCCCCATGACGAGGTGAGCTCCTGTGGCCTTGTCGCAGCTCCTGCCAACCTAGTAGTTCGAAAGCATGCCAGTGCAAGTAGATAAATAGGTACCGCTGTGGTGGGAAGGTAAACGGTGTTTTCATGTGCTCTGGCTTCCGTCATGGTGTTCAATTGCGCCAGAAGAGGTTTAGTCATGTTGGCCACATGACCTGGAAATCTGTCTGTGGATAAACGCCGGCTCCTTTGGCCTGAAAAGTGAGATGAACACCGCACCCCATAGTTGCCTTTGACTGGACTTAACCATCCAGGGGTCCAATTGTGCTAGGATCTGCTGGTAACAGGCCTTTGCAATGTTCTCTGCAGCCTTAATTCGTCTCAACGGAGCCATCACCGCCAAACAGCTGAGACTACCCCATCTGCCCAAGGAGCAAGAGGTGGCTTAATTCATTCTCACTTTCCTTTAAGGACACCTGAATCCTGGAGCACAACATTTCCAGCTCTCCACAATGGCAACTTGCTCACAGCCGAGAATGCTGGTCCATCGCCCTGTTCTGAAGCGACAACAGATTAGTATGAATTGGAATAAAAGACCTACTCATTTGCAACTTGCATGCCAAGGATTAATTTTGCTTGTAGGGACAGCGTGGTGTCACGATGATACGAATCAAAGGCTGCTTTGGGGTGAGAATAACTAAGTGTATTTGTTTACATACATTACGGTTCTCCTCTGGCAGATTTTGCCGTACCCTGTGGCAAACGAGGAATCAAGCTAAATATGCCTCATTTTCCAGTTCTAATATGCCATGACTATGCTGGAAGGGACATTGGAGTGGGGGGTGGGTACCATCTGCCAGCTGAACCAACTACTTGCACTTAAAAGAACAAACATCAATGGCTACTAAATAAACGCTTGCAGATTTAGGAAGGAGCACATTGCAGCTTTTAGAGCGCTGCCCAATCAGTTGCAAGCTCTGCGTAGTAAACCAACTCTGCATCTATAGAGCTTTACAACTTCTTCCTTTTGGAGGGATAACATGGGCGTGGCCAGGATTTATGGGGGAGCAGGGCAGGGCACCCACCTGTCATCATCCTCTGTCTGGCTCTGTCCAGCAATTTCGGAATGAAATGTCTCAACAACAGTTGTTTTATTTATTTATTTATTTATATATATAGATATTTTTAATGAAATTTTCTGTTTTACAATTTAGAGTATTCATTTAAACAACCTTAAAATATCAACGACTTCCCTTCTTCTCTTTCCATGGTTCATTTTGCATAACAATAAATCCCTGCATATTTTACATAAACTAAACCATTCAGTGTTCCATTATTACATCCATCAAAACTTGTTTACACTGTTGAATTTATCTTCATTCTGCCGGCATCTTCAGCTGTTCACAATTATTTCCCATATATTCAATAAACATTTTCCAATCTTCTCTAAACGCATGTTCTTCTTGTTCTCTTATTCTATATGTTAGGTCCGCAAGCTGTGCATATTCCATCAGTTTAAGTTGCCATTCTTCTTTAGTTGAGACCTCGCTCGTTTTCCATTTTGGGGCTAACAAAACATGGGCCGCAGTAGTGGCATACATAAATAACTTTTTTTGACACCTGGGCATTTCTGCCTGAAGTATCCCCAACACAAAGGACTCTGTTTTTCTTTCTTCTTTTTTTTTGAAAAGTGCTTTTAAACATTTTTTTAATTCATTATGGATTATTTCCCAATACTCTTTACCTTTTTACATGTCCAAACAACAGTTGTTTTAAATTACTTTCTTCTGACTTAACCACTCGGTGCTAAAGGGGAACCTGTTAACACTGATCCCTCAGTCAGAGGGACAAAGTAAGGATGACGCACTTTGGGAACAAAACAAGAACTTTATTTACACTCGGTGAGGGTTGTAACATAATAATTACCCTGATGAGGCACAATTCTTTGTTTCAGACAAACACACTTTGCATGTTGAGGTCCCCAAGCCACCCTCAAATAAAACACAATTCACAAAGAATTTTTGTTTAAGGTTTTTGGCATAATTTTTTGGCCACAACTTTATTGATTACAGAATGTGAGTGGTTGCTTAGGCATTGGTTTGCAACTATCTGTTCCCACCTAGAGGTAAGAACAGAACTGACATCCTCAAGCCTGCAAAAGGCAATAAGGGAAAACATTTGGGGAGAGAATAGAGCTGGGTGCCAGGCCCTCACCTCTCTCCAAATGCTCCCAGGGGCTCTTGCGTGGCCCTAGCCCCTTGACAGGTGTTTGGACAAGAGCATGGCGAGCCCCTGGATTCCTTTAACGGAATACCCTTGCCGCAGCAGCATTGGAGGGGCAGGCACAGCCAACCATACCCCCTCCACCAACCAAATTTAACCAAGGCCTAACTGCAACCTTACAAGTTGTGACGATTTTGCTATGCAGTAGGCAAAAAACCAAATGGCATTGGCCAATCAGCCAAATGGAAAAATTCCTACCAGGCCCCTGCCCCAAAGCAGACGACCCCATGACAGGGATAGCAAGGTCAACACAAACAGTCCTAAACATAGGGAGGGTGAGCGGGTGATCCGATGCGTGCAGCGAAAAGACTCAAGGCTCAACACTGCGTGCAGGGAATAAATAGCCCCTTGTCCGTCAGTCATAAATTGCAACATTGAATTCTCCTCAATGACCAAGAGGTGCCCATTAAGATTCATGGCCATCCAAACTAACCCGCCCAGCAACAGAGGGATGTCTTGTTTGCCCCCACCGCAACACGTGCTCTCCATGAAGGAGAACACACTTTACGGAAATAGTTAAGAACTTTCTCTAAATTCACACATTAAGCATGTCTCTGAACAGACTAACTCCTCCTAGAATGGCTATTGGTCTTACACAATGTGTAAGACACTCCCAGCGCCTCCTAGGAGCCTTACCAAACCATCTGGGTTGCCCTGATTAGCTGATCCTTAATTCATCTCTAACCAAGGCTCTGAATGGAACCCTGTCTAGGCACTTTCAAAGCCCTAACTAGCACAGACTGACAGATAAGTCCCTATCTGAGGTTCCACAGACAGTCAAGCCCTACCTAACTGCAGTGACAGACTTTAGGCTCTCAGTTTTCAGTGACGCCCTGTGTGATGCTAAAATTCGGCGCCACCTGCCTCATGTGCTCCATTCTAAAGCATTGTTTTTGTGCTCCCTGCAGTGTGGCGCCGACTGCGGCCGTACCAGTTGTACCACCCTAAAACCACCTCTGCTGACAGGTTCCAATGTTAAACGCTTTGCTCTTTCTCTAGATTGGATGACGCTCCACCCAGCCCTGACTGGTTCCTGGGTCACCAGGAGGCTGACCTAAGGTCAGTCCATCGCAAGAACTCTGACAGTGGCTGGGAACACCTAATGTTTTGTTTTAGTACAGACAGGAGATTGGCGCATGTAGCAGAGAAATAGCTGTTTCAGACTGGTCTGTGACACTTTGCCTAGAGAGAGAAAAAAATACCCAAAACCTGTTGTATAAGTGAATGGAAAATAAATCTGGCTGAACAGTAACTCGGGGGAAAAACCCACCTCCAAATGACTCCCCACTCGCTGATAATTGTATCATTTGAACCCACATACAGGCAATCCATATAATATGTACATGTTTGAATGCTGAGCCCCAGCAGCCGGTCAAGCACAGAGGAATTCATATGCTAAGCAACTACGAAGAGGCTGGGTCAGCAAGACTGCTCGATTGATATCTTTTCCCATGAGCTATGGAGATTTCTCTTTGAGCACCTCATTACCAGGGCGCATAAGTTGCAACTTCCTCCTGATCATTGGAGAAGGGCAAGGAAGGTCATAAATGTTCTTCTCTGCTCAATGATCCGTACAGCCAGAGCAATATCCATTGCAGGCAAATTTCAAGGCAGGGATATGCTGAGATGTACAGCACAGCAAACATCTTAAATGAGTTTAGTTAGGGAAGGGAAGTGTTCACTGAAGCAGCCAGCAAGGTCAGGTTTGTGGATCTAGGAGCACGATTCTCATGGGTGAGAGAGGTCCTAAGTTCAGTTCTCAGCAAAGTCTGAACTCTTGGGCAAATAAAGGCCATAACTTTGTGGTACATTGTGTCCTTTCCTCTAGAAGATACAGTTCTGCAAGATCTTAGGTAGGAGGCACTGAGAGGAACCTCTACCCAAGACCCTCTTGCAGTGTTTCTCAAACCTGGGTCTTGGACTGGTTGTTGGACTACAACTCCCATCATTCTTGACCACTAGTCTTGCTAGCTAGGGATGATGGGAGTTGTAGCTCAACAACAGCTGGGGACCCAAGTTTGAGATACCGTATTTTTCACTCCATAAGACGCACTTTTTTCTTCCTAAAAAGTAAGTCAGAATATTTTTTTTCTTGTTTTCCTCCTCTAAAAACTAGGTGCGTCTTATGGTCAGGTGCGTCTTATGGAGCGAAAAATACGGTACACTGTGAGAGTCACTGCCAATCAAAACAAAAAATGCTGGGCTTCCTGGTCCGATGCTCTTAGCTGTGGTTCTTCCCCCACAATAAAGGATTTTTATAAGTTCATATGAAGCCCCTTTATCTTTTAGAAGAGGTGCAACTCAAAGATGGAGCATGTGCTTTGAACCTGGAGCTGTCTGCATGCAATCTCCAGCCAAAAGGATCTCAGATAGCACAGTTGGAAAAATGTCCCCACCCCAAAGAGCCACTCCAGCCACAGCAGATCCAAAGGGCCAGGTGGACTAATGGTCTGACTCAGTATTGCTGCATCATGTGCTCACATTCTTACACACTGCATATCCATTTGGAATACGGGGCACACTTAGGACATATGTAAGGGAGGCAGCTAGGGATGTGGGTGGCGCTGTGGGTAAAACCTCAGCGCCTAGGACTTGCCGATCGCATGGTCAGCGGTTCGAATCCCCGCGGCGGGGTGCGCTCCCGTCCTTCGGTCCCAGCGCCTGCCAACCTAGCAGTTCGAAAGCACCCCCGGGTGCAAGTAGATAAATAGGGACTGCTTACCAGCAGGAAGGTAAACAGCGTTCCGTGTGCTGCGCTGGCTCGCCAGATGCAGCTTGTCACGCTGGCCACGTGACCCGGAAGTGTCTGCAGACAGCGCTGGCTCCCGGCCTATAGAGTGAGATGAGCGCACAACCCTAGAGTCTGGCAAGACTGGCCCGTACGGGCAGGGGTACCTTTACCTTTACCTAAGGGAGGCAGCTGGACATTTGGAGAACAAGGGAGTCAAAGATGTGCTAAAGGAGATTGCAAAGAAACTGAATGCAATCTTTGTATCTGTTCTCATAGCAGAACAGAAAGGACAGAAAAGCAGAATGCAATTGTTGCCTCTGTCCTCACAGCAGGAGAGGACAGAGAAACAGAATGCAATCTTTGCATCTGTCTTCACTGCAGAAGAGAGAGGACAGATCTTGGTGGCTCAACTAATTTTTTCCCCAAGAAGAGAGCCTGAGGAACTGAGACAAAGGCGATGAACATGTTAGGGGCTTGAAACGCAGCAAGGTTTCAAGTCACAATCTTATGTTGCTATACAGACCTGAGAGGGGGCAGGGAAGTCTTCACCCAGTGCCCATTACCTGATTTGTTTCCCTGCACCAAACTCCAATTCACTGAAGCTGTCATCTGCTCAAGTTGGTACATGCCTCAGCTTAACCATAGATTCCTTTTCAAAATGGATGGAAGCTGATTTGAAGGAGAGCACATCAAACAGGAGTATTCCTTAAGAAGCTACTGGATACCCATGGATTGTGGATAATATCAGGTGTACTCAGCTTCAAACATCAGCAGTGGAAGCGAACTGGAGCTGGAGTAATGTGTACACAGCCAAATAGTGGTGACCTTTTCAGCAAATTGAAAACAAATCACCAGTGTAAGACCAAATTCTAAAAAAGAGATTGAGGAGTGTGTGGGACATTGCAAACTGGTTAGCTTACTGCCACTTATAGAAAAGCTCATGGAAAATGTGAATAAAGAGAGAATTACCGGAAATATAGAAGAACAAGTCTTGCTGAGGAAGAACCAGCATGGCTTTTGCAAGGGTACGGCTTATATAACCTCTTAGAGCTCTCTGACAGTGAGCATATGGCTAGGGCCAGTCATTTTATACTTAGACTTTCCGAAAGCATTTAATAACGTACCTCACGCACAAAAATTCCAGCAGGCTCTCATGTTCCCAATCTTTTGGGAAATCTCCCTAGCTTGACTGCATGCTGCCATCCATACATGTAAAGTATGGATGGTATACCTTTGTGTTTTTAACCAATAGCAAGAAAAAGCCCCAGCAAAAGCGAGTCTTCTATTATGGGGAATTAGCAGGGAGGCAAGGAAGCCAGAGGTCAGATCAATCGAACATGTAATTTAGTGCACTAATGGATAGATTAATTACTGAGACAAGAGTCACTTTGGACTGTTGCTTCACTGGGAAAGGAGGGGAGAAAGACCAGAAGAGAGGGAAGAGCAGGTGTGGTGTGGAAAGGCTGAGGAGAGAGGAACTTAATGCCTCATTAGGAGATGAGAGGGCAAAACAAGTTGAACAACATAGAAAGAGCTGGATTGGCCAGAGAAAAAGTGGTTTTATGCCTCTTGCATGGGGTCGGGGAGCTACTTCTGTGATCCATGCCTCCACCTGGGATGCTTTCACAGACAACATGGAGATCTTTGAGTCAAGGTGCTAAGGGCATATTTAAAATGGCAGAAGTATCTGCTTCGTAGGCAGCACTACGAAGGCCTCAGTGAAACGAATTGTACCAGGTTCTCCTCTTCATTTCAATGGGACCCTGCAGAAGAGAACTTCCTTACAGATCGTGCCCATTATTTGGGAAATGATCAATGATTTTCTGCAAGTCCTGGAGTCTTTCAACACTTGGAGGTCTTTGCTGGCTTTTTGTGAGCACCGAGCCAATAAATCTCGTTTAGTATTCTTTATCGGGTTACTTAAGCCAGAACGGGCCTTTAATTCTGAATTGCCTTGTCTTGCTGCCCACTGAACACTTAAAACAAAAATTAAAAGAAGCCCATCTCTGACAGTTAGTAGTAAGCAAATGAATTAACACTGGGGAGAAGAACAGGTTACATAGGGTGTGGGTGAGCAAGGTCAAATCCAGCTGCCTAAAGTGTACCAGAGAGCCCTGCAGTTGCCAAACCAGAAGGTGTTTTTTTTAAAGTAGTAGCTGTGGCTGTAGCATTTGCAAGCAGCGCTCTTTGGAAAAAGGCAATGAGTGGCTGTCCCATCCTTATTCACTCTTACATAGAACCCCCATGTACAAAAGTAGTGTAAATTTCATCCAGGGTGAGGATGCGCTTAATAGTCAGGCGGTGATTTGGCCTGGCCGTGGCCCACGATGATGATTTGGCAGCCGGCTGGGGAGGACTGCAGGATTGGTCAATGGCAGGCAGGCCTGGGTCTGGGGATTCACTAGGGGGCAGCCCCAACTGGCCAGTGGGCATTGCTTGCGTCCGCCCCTAGAGGAATATATTGAGGCCGGCTCAGGACTCCTCCTCAGTCTTTAAACTGGAACATTTGTGGTATAAAAAGTTACAGGATTTCAGCATGAAGCTACTGGATAGCTCAGTCAGTAAAGCTTGAGTCTCTTAATCTCAGGGTTCTGGGTGCAACCCCCACGTGGGGCAAAAGATTCCTGCTTTGCAAAGGGTTGGACTAGATGACTGAAATATACTTGGAGTCGAGAGTGGATTTCATGCTCTTTATTCAGCTCATAGTGGTGAGGAGGAATGGAAGCTTTATATACATGTCTGCTTTATATACATTATTTACACAATGGGCCCCACATGGTTGGCTAATTCCAGGATTCTCCTGTAGGCCAATCAGGTTGCGGATTCACTTCCACCTGGAGCTGGATTGGGTGGCTCCTGTGGACCAATCAGACTGCTGCATTCTGGGTCCTATTGTTCTAGGACCAATCAGACTGCTGCATTCTGAATCCTATTGTTCTAGGACCAAATCAGACTGCTGCATTTTGGATCCTATTCAACTCAGTACATAACAATGACCCTTGTGGTTCATTCCAGCTCTACAATTCTATGATTCTATACTGCCCCAGGGACATGCACTGATTAGAAACCAAAAAAAATATGCCCAGCCTTTCAACTCTATGATTCTGACTGGTTGTAAGTACGAAGGCAGGCCGGTCAGAGGCTGGTTGAGGGCAGACTGAGGCTGGTGGGTCATAGTCCTCAGAAGCCCTTAATGACTAGCCTTCATGACTTGCTGGAGTGCATAGAACAAGACTATTTGCAGAAGTCTTGCTTCCATGTCAAGAAAATTCCCCTGCAACCGTCTCATCTGGAGGAAATGGCCC
This sequence comes from Podarcis filfolensis, assembly GCF_964270895.1. Lineage (NCBI taxonomy): Eukaryota > Metazoa > Chordata > Lepidosauria > Squamata > Lacertidae > Podarcis > Podarcis filfolensis. Next base: position 107,505,576 of record NC_139606.1, read on the forward strand.
CTGAACCACATTTCGCTTGGTTTATTTATTTACAACTTAATCATTATCACAGCCTGAGATCCGCTACAATACAGATCTCTGGAGTTTTGACAGAATCTGAATTAATACGGCACTCAGGGGTTAGACTGAAACTCCAAGGCCTTGATTTCCCAGCTGAGTCGGCTATTATGAAAAGACAGGAGCTACAAAGAGCCAGATTATACAGCTCCTCAGAACACAGGCGGTTTAGGCAGAAATCCGTCCCCTGGGATTGGAAAAGCAGCTGGACTCATTGTCCAGCATTTTTAGGATGTGTTAATGTTACAGAAAGTTTGCTCAAAATAATATCCAGATGGTGCCCGGTCCAGGGGAAACACACACACACACACACACACACACAGATTTGCAGCAGCTTTAGCAGGGTGTTGGTGCAGTTGTGGCAAGAGAGGCCTTGCAGTAGATATGTAGTGAGACTACTTCTGTTTGACACAGGCTCCTGAGGCACGAGTGCTAAAAGTTCATCTATCATCCCCCTTAGTTCAGACAAGTAACTACAAATATTGTTCCTTTTGTCTGTGTGGTGTATGATTTTGTCTGTGGGGTGTATGATTTTGCGTGTCGAGTTTCTGCCCCCCCCCAGTGATAATAATGACACATGACACAATTATTAAGGTTAATGGGCAAAATAAGGACACAACATTATTGGTTACAGGTGATGAGCGGTATTGGCTTAGGCATTGGTCGTAACCAACTATATCCGACTTCAGCCCGTCTGCTTGAAGTCCGGGAAGGGTTAACCACCAGTAGGGGGAGTCCTGCTGATGCTATCAACTAGGAACTCCCCTGGGGTCACTTTTGGGGGCGTGCCTTAGGCCCTCACCCATAGCTGTCAACTTACAGATTTGAAAATAAGGGACCAGCAGCCTTGAAAATAAGGGACCAGCAGCCAAAATAAGGGACCTGCAGCCTCACCTGTTCCAGGCACTCCAGTCTTCCTGTCTTCCTGCAGTCTGGTCAAACTCATGCTGGGTAGCTTCGAGAACACTGTCCAACCAACTTTGTAACCAGAGGTTCAACTGAATAGAATCTGAATCACATGCACCACAAGGCCTATGCAGCCTCAACTTAAGATGACTCCCCGGCCTGGCTTTGCACTGCAAAGTTTGCAGCAGCACGTGCAACAAAATGACGTCCAGCATTCAAAAACCCCCTCAGCTTGCATTAACTAGCCACACGCAAGGCATGCAAGCTCCACCCCCCAGTCGTTCTTAGACTTCTTATTGGGTGAGCAACACAGCCAAGCAACACAGTTGGAGCCTCCCTCCTCCCTGGCTGGCAGGGAGGGAGGGAGAGGAGCTGCTTCCTTTGAAATTTAAGGGACATCATTTAAGGGACATTTAAGGGACATCCATCAATAAGGGACAGCAGCGGGACATGGCACTGGAATAAGGGACTGTCCCTTCAAATAAGGGACACTTGACAGCTATGCCCTCACCTCCCCAGGCTTCAGTCAGGGCCAAGCCCCCCAGAATCCTTTATCGGACTACTCTTAGAGAGCCAGTGTGGTGTAGTGGTTGAGAGCGGTAGACTCGTAATCTGGGGAACCGGGTTCGCGTCTCCGCTCCTCCACATGCAGCTGCTGGGTGACCTTGGGCCAGTCACACTTCTCTGAAGTCTCTCAGCCCCACTCACCTCACAGAGTGTTTGTTGTGGGGGAGGAAGGGAAAGGAGAATGTTAGCCGCTTTGAGGCTCCTTAGGGTAGTGATAAAGTGGGATATCAAATCCAAACTCTTCTTCTTCTCTTCTTCAATATGTGGGGCAGGTGATGGCGCTACCTCCCCTCTTCTGTCTACAGAACTATACCAATGACTAACCTCCAATACCAAGAGAGTTGTGATGATTTGCTACGAGGTAGGCGAAAACCAAGTGGCTGGTGCCAATTTGCCAAGGGGAAAAATTCCTACCAGGCCCCTCAACGGCGACCAACCAAGGTCCATAGCAAGGTCAAGGAACAAAAACCTTAAAGGGCGGGAGGGTGGGAAAAGCAAGAACAGCTGGTAGGAGGCAAAGAGGGAGATCCCCGGCTGCGTCCTGCCTTAAATAGGGCATGCCATGCCCCCCCCGAGCCAGCCGATTGGCCAGCCAGGGGGCGACATGGCTGGGAACCTCCCCCAATTGCACAGGGGCTGGGCTCCAGCCGCCGCACGTGTGGTGGGGCCGTGACGCCCTCAACCCCACCTCCTCCATAGGGCGGAAGTGGCTTTGGCATGGGGCTTCATAGGTATGCTACAGCCTCGTGGCTACCATTATCTTTCCTCATCCCCGGGGACTCCTACACCCGTAGCCCAAGTTGGTTTGAGTTGAGACCACTGAGTTTCAAATCAAGAAAGATTTCTTAAAAGCACACACACAGCTTCACATGAGAATATGAAACAAAAGTTTATTACACTTTCAAAGACACAACGTTCTACTAGTTGAGGTGACCGGTCAGCCCATCCCAGTGGATAATCTAACACAGCAGCAATCCACCAATGTCCAAGGGGGAGAGAGCATCCTATAATTATCCAACTCTTCCCCCCCCCCCCCGAAACAATTTTTAGGTTTCCTATATGGTGACGATGGAAGCCAACTGGTTCTCCAAAATGCCTCCCTTCCCCCTAATTATAACCCCCACCAACGTGCTATCCTAATGTCTGCAAAAGTCCCCAGTTATTTGGGTATTTCTATGTTTGTGCTTTATACCGCCAACTTCCCGTCACCCGTATTTTCATTCAGCCTAACTGCAAGCTTGCTAGATTTCCCGCTATGATACATTTAATTCTTACTGTACGATCTGTCAAAATATCACCCCTTTCCCTCTTCCTTTATGTGCTTATACCATCAGCCTTGTGTTGAGAATATGTATTTATTAATACAGATCTCTCCTTCGGGAACGTATTTACACATTCCCCGCCTGTAGTCTGAAGTGACTTATTCCAGCCACGGATAACCTAGTAACATCGGAAGCTGCCTTATACTGTATCAGATCGTTGGTTCATCTAGCTCAGTGTTGTTTACACTGGCTGGCAACAGCTCTCCAGAGTTTCAGGCACATATGCCAAAGAATGAACCTGTGACCTTTAGGTTAGATTACTGCCATGCATTATACCTAGGGCAGCCAGGCAGTTTTTGTGCTTCTATTTTCTGATTTGATCTTGTGAATTTCCCATAGATCTTCAGATGAAGGGAATAATAATAATAATAATAATAATAATAATAATAATAATAATTCTGCAGAATCTTTGCTGCTGAGATGTGGTCCTCGCCACTGCTGCATTTGTAGACCACACCTCAGAACGCAACGGAAATTTTATTTATTCATTCTAATTATCTGTAACCTACTCTTCATTATTCACACAATCCCATGGAGAGGAACAAAATTTGAATGTGATAACAATAATTATTAACAATTCAATTTATATCCTGCTCTCCCTCCCAAAGGAGCCCAAGGCGGCAAACATGTCAATAAGAATATCATTTAAAACATTCTCAAAGTGTTTTTTTTAAAAAAATTAAAAGATCACATTCTGAAGCCAATGGTTTCTGGGTTGCTAGGAACAGTAGCTTTCAGCCATCAAATGTCCGCATAAACAAGGAAGTTTTTAAAATTTCTCCTGAAAGTCAATAACGAGGGGGACAGACCCACCTCACGAAAGATGGCAGCCCACAGATGGCGACCAGCCAGTGAGAAGTCCGTCTTTCATGATGGGTGGTATAGAAATCTAATAGAGTGGGTGGCGCTGTAGTCTAAACCACTGAGCTTCTTGGGCTTGCCGATCAGAAGGTTGGTGGTTTGAATCCCTGCGATGGAGTAAGCTCCTGTTGCTCTGTCCCAGCTCCTGCCAACCTAGCAGTTCGAAAGCAGGCCAGTGCAAGTAGATAAATAGGTACCGCTGTGGCGGGAAGGTAAACGGCGTTTCTGTGCGCTGTTCTGGTTTCTGTCATGGTGTTCCGTTGTGCCAGAAGCAGTTTAGTCCTGCTGGCCACATGACCTGGAAAGCTGTCTGTGGAAAAACGCCGGCCCTCTCGGCCTGAAAGCGAGATGAGTGCCGCAAACCCATCATCGCCTTTGACTGGACTTAACCGTCCAGGGGTCCTTTACCTTTTACCTATAAATCTAATAGATAATATAAAATCATAGAATCCTAGAGTTGGAAGGTACCCTAAGGATCACCTAGTCCAATACACAGTTGTCCCAGATGTCAAAGAGAACAACAACTACCAGACTTTTAGAAGACATCTGAAGGCAGCCCTGTTTAGGGAAGCTTTTAATGTTTGACGCATTACTGTATTTTAATATTTTGTTGGAAGCCGCCCAGAGTGGCTGGGGAAGCCCAGCCAGATGGGCGGGGTATAAATTTTATTATTGTTGTTGTTATTATTATTATTATTATTATTATTATTATTATTATTATTAACCCACGTGGGGCCTGAACTTGCAACCTTGGCATTATCAGCACCATGCTCTAACCAACTGAGCTATTGAGGCTGACAAAGTGGCGTCACAATGCTTAAAAGGTATGCTGTGAATGTGGCCTGTTCATTGGAAACCACTTCCACTGCACTTTGGAGTGCATGTCTGCCTGTCGCTCTTAGAAGGATGTGCGCAAACCCACCCATACCCCCACGCGGCCACTCCTGAAGAAAGTCAGCTGTAGCATCCACTTAGTTCCGCAAAAGCTAAGAGAGTGGAACCAGACAAAATGGCACCAGGGGAACAACCAGGGATGTGTGCAAGTATTTACAACATTAGCGTGGCACACATGATGTACTCAAGCCAACGGTGCGTGCACTTATCGTAAAACTTAATTAGTCCTTATGGCGCATGCCGTAAATGCTTCTGATGCACATTTTCTATCAGATACCTGTACAGATAAATATGTATACTACTTACCAATGGCACGGCAGCCCCCTTTTGCTGACTTCAGCACTGTAACTCGCTCAAGGGAACAGGGCGGGTGTCAAAAGGGGAACGATCGATATATCAGGCTTAAAAAGCGCATTAGGGGTTATCTCTCAGGGGACAGTGTATTTATCATTTGCCGCTCCACTTTATTTTAATATGCATAATGAAGTCAATTGAGCAAACACAGGTAATTGGCAATCAATTCCAATTGCTTAGCTTGGAAAGGAAATAAGCGTGTGAGGAAATCTGACGTACATCTGACATTTCAGATGATATTTTCCCCTGCAGAGACGGAGCTCTCAGAAGCTTTCCTTGGATTAACTCAGAAAGGATCCAAATTTCCCCGGGAAGCAAAAGGGTAAATCCCTTGAGCCAATCTGAGAGCTCAAATTAAGGCCTTCAACTATCCCTGCCAGTCGCTTGATGTCTCCAAAGTTCTTCCTTCCAATCTCACCCAAATACTGCTCCCTTTCCATTCCCTCTTGGAAGCAGTTGGGAGAGCAACAAGTGCATGGCAGAAAAGCAGAGAATGAACCAACCTGTACCCTGTGATCATCCTCTGAGGCCCTTATTTGTGTACCTCCATGAGAGGTCTGGAGGGTAGCAACACAATAACAGGCCTTTTCTATGGTAGCTTCCCATTCGTGGAATGCTTTCCCCAGGCAGGTTTGCCTGGTACCTTCATTACATATCTTTAGATGCCAGGGAAAAATATTTCTCTTCAACCAGGTATTTGGCTGATTAACACCCTATGGCTTTTTAAACATGTTGGGGGGGTGTCATTGGTTTGTTTATGTTTTTGTTTTATTCTGTATTTTGTTTTCTCATTTTATATTTTTCTGTTGTGAACCGCCCTGGGAGCTTTGTATGAAGGGCAGTATACAAATTTAATACAGGACAATAGTAATAGTAATAGTAGTAGTAATAATAATAATACTTCCTCCACTTCTGGGTTGCAATATGTAGGCCACAAAGCCTGGAGGACCATGGGGCAAGTCACCTCTCTTGGACCTGGTCCTCACCAACAAGGAGGAACTGACTGATGAAGTGAAAGTACAGGGAACATTGGAAGTTAGTGATGATGTCTTCCTGGGTTTCATGATACAGAGGCAAGGGAAAGCCGAGTGTATTCGGACATGCACTCTGGACTTGAAGAAGACTGATTTTTAAAAAAAGCTTAAGGAACTACTGGATAAAGTCCCATGCTCAGAAATACTCAAAGAGAAGGGAGTTCAAGATGAATGGGAGTTTTTTAAAAGGTGAAATACTGAAGGCACAAAGGCAGACAATTCCAACAAAAAGAGAGACAGTGGGAGAGACACCTGAAGAAAGCTGTGTGGCTGCATAAGGAGCTTACAGATGAGTTGTGTGTTCAGACCTTTAAACTTCCCCCTTAAATAAATTCAGACAAGACTCAAATGTTGGTTTGGTTTTTGGCAGAATTTAGGCCACAACTTCATTGATTACAGCAAGTGAATGGTTGCATAGGCTCTGGTTCGACTAGCTCCCTGCCATGCAGGTTGCGCTGACCCAGGGTTTCAGCATAGGTCAGCCAAGGGTGAACACCTGGATAAGCGGAAAGCCGGGAACAGACGATGTCCCCCTGGACTCAGACATGGGCACAACCCCCTCTCAGGGGTTGACCAAACCATCAAATCCCTGGATTCCTTTAATGGAATACCTTCACATAGAGATGGTGAGAGTGTCCCCCCATTCCTATCATCTGAACCAGTGCCTATCCGCAACCTTACAAGTTGTGATGATTTGCTACGTGGCAGGCGAAACCCAAATGGCACCAGCCAATCAGCCAAGTGGGGAAAATACCTGCCGTGCCCCTGTCCCAACGACAGACAACACACGACAGCATAGCAAGGTCAAGTGCAAAGCCCTAAAAGTAGAGAGAGATACAAACTTGACATACAAAACAAAATTTATAAGCACTACTTTTCCTCATTTTTGTGTGTGAGAAACGAGCCTGCCCCCCCTCCCCAATTCATTTGGAAGCCCATAAATGAAAGGAAAAATCTTGGTCATTATGACATCCAGTGAAGTTTCTAAGTTTTAGTTTCGTTTTGCTCCCTTTTTATGTCAAAAATCTCTTCTGCTCACAAACCTAAACCAACTGCAAGCAAGTACAAAAAGGGGAGTCTCGAGAGGAGGTACCGTATTTCTCGCTCTATAAGACGCGCCAGACCACAAGACGCACCTAGTTTTTGGAGGAGGAAAACAAGAAAAAAAATATTCTGAATCTCAGAAGCCAGAACAGCAAGAGGGATCGCTGCGCAGTGAAAGCAGCAATCCCTCTTGCTGTTCTGGCTTTAGGATAGCTGTGCAGCCTGCATTCGCTCCATAAGACGCACACACATTTCCCCTTACTTTTTAGGAGGGGAAAAGTGAGTCTTACAGAGCAAAAAATACGGTATCTCAGTGGGAATTCTTCCCATAAAAATATTTCTTACGAGTTTTCTGTTAGGGGTTGGTTAACCGGTAGCTCTTCTTCTTCTTCTTCCTCCTCCTCCTCCTCCTCCTCCTCTTCACATTTTTTTTGGCCTAGTAACTAAGCATTCAGAGATGTAGAAAATCTTTCTTTTTTTTCAAATCATCTGATTAAGTTTCAAAAAGCAGCCATTCAACCATGCCAAAGTAACTTTTTCTAATTAAGTATCGAGCACTCGGCAGATTACACAAAAACGGCATAACAGATGAAAGGAGTGCATTAGAAATGCAAAGTGAGACTTTGAAAATAAATGTTGAAAGGCACCCTAAGTATAATTAGACAGCCCCCCCCCAACCCGCTATCCTCAAGTGCTACAAAACAAGACATCAGTGAAGAGTTGCAAGGCTGGCTGGGATTACAAACTAAGGGACCCACAATCTCTTCCTTTGAGTTCCACAACCATCCCTTGGGCATTCCATGGTCACATCAGACACCAAATTCAGCAGAACTGCAACCAGGAGCATTCTTGTCCCCTGGCAGACAACCAGCTTATCATTAACCCACTACGGGAAATCTGATAAATGTTGGGTCCCACCCACCCCCCAACTTCCTTTTTATCCATCACAGGCAATCCTTGTCCTTTATTGGCAAAGAACATAAGATGTGCCCTGCTGGGTCAGACTAAAGGTTCATCTGTCCCAGCATCCTATACCCACAGTGGCATACTGATGTCTATGTGATGAAGCCCAGATACAGGTAGGGTTGCCACCCATCCCTAGAAAAAAATGATTGTGCTGTTTGGAATTCAGGATGACTTTTTTCACACCTGAAAGTAGTCCCTGTATACAGAAGCCTTTTAGTGGCTGGGGCAACTCAGTCAGATGGGTGGGGTACAAATTAATAATAATAATAATAATAATAATAATAATAATAATAATAATAATAACAACAAACCAGATCCTGCTAATCCTCAAAGCTGTACAGGCAGAGAGAGTGGGTCTGGTGGGAGGAGGAGAGCGAGAACCTGAGCGGGAGTTTTTTTACAGTCAGAGGGTGGTTCCATGAGGAGGGCAGCTGAAAGTGAGAGTGAGAATTATCATGGGCCCAGAAAGGGAAATGGAAGGAAGAAGAAATACCATCGAAAGAAGAATGGCAGACGAAATTAATGGACTACGCAGAACTGGATAAGATGACAGGAAGGATTCAAAACCTGCGGGATCAGAGATTCACAGAAGATTGGAAGAAATATATGAACTATATGAAGAGCAACTGTAATCAACAAATTACGCTAGTAGGACTTCAGGAGGTTTTGTAAGGAGGAATATATGAAATATTGCAAAGAAGATAAAGAAGAGAGACATTAGTTTTGATACTTAAATGTAATAGTGAAATTAAGAAATGTAAATTAAGTGAAAAAGATTGGAAAATTTTCAGAAGTCAAAAAAATTGATTAAGATATAAAAGTATGTTTTATAATTGTTGAAAATGATATGTTAAAAACATAGATAGATAGATAGATAGATAGATAGATAGATAGATAGATAATATACAGAGAGAGAGAGAATTATCATGGCATGTGGGCAGAGGGTACGGTGGTACTGGGGGGAAGAGTCTGAGAGAGAGAGAATTTTTGTGTGGGCAGAGGGTGGGTTGTGGAGAGCGAAAGACGGGGTTTGTGGGAGTCTGGCCAATGCAGGAAAGAGAGGGTTTTTTAGGAGAGCTCCGTAGGGCCATTTCCTGTTGGTTCCATTGTAGGACCTTTGTGTGATTTATTTGGTCATTTTTTTAAATGACTCCAATCCCTTTTTGTTTCCCAACAAGCAGCATTTACTTTAATCATTTGTTTTTCCTTCCAACTGTTTTTTTTAAAAAAAACATATCTTCCCTTAGGTTTGTGCAAACAGTTCTAAGAGTCTGCCCCTCGCTGCTGCTGCTGCTGCTTTTTATTCATTTCCAGTTTTGTTTCCTCTTTTTTCCCTTGTTGAATGTTCCCTCCTTCTCTATTCAGTTTTTGGGTACCTATGCTTTCATAACATTGAAATCAGCATGATTAATATTTTTGTTATGGCTTCATTCCCCTTCCTCCATCCAGCTGAGGAACTTTACCCCCCAGGTACAGAGGGGGAGGTAGGCACTTTCCCCCACTTACACATCTCCCTCATGTCACCACATTTCAGACTGATGGCTAAAAATACGAAACAAAACAAAATAAGGAAGGTTATGTGGTTTTTATTTTACCTACCTCAAATTAGTAAAGTTTGCCTTTGGAGGAGAGCACCACTGCCAATCACTCTTTACCCCAAAGGCTTCATCCCCTTGGAAGGGGTAACCTGCAAATTTCATGTAATCTGGAAGAAAGTAAAAAAGAAGATATATATTAGGCATGTGCACCAGCACCAGTCACAAGATTTAACCTTTAGTTTTGGGAAGCAGCCTGATCCATTTCAGAGATGCTGGTTATCTTTCCAGTTTGAATTGGTGCTTGGGACCGAAATCAGATCTGTTAAAAATGAATTTCTTTCTCCCCATTCACTATAACATGGAATATGAAAATAGCTATAACTTCCCTCCTCCTTTTACAGAAGCGGATGGAATTTGCAGGCATAGAAAAAACAACAACAGGCTGCCTGATTATACTCAGCCTGGCAGATTATAGATATATACATACAGGGGTTCTCTTAAAAAAAAAAGCAAAAGAAAAGTCTATAACTTTTTCAATTTTTGCCAAAAGTGGATGCAATTCATGGACTTAGTCACTCTCTCAGTGGATGAATCTCCATTGACTTGCGAGAAAAATAGCATAGATCCCCAGGAAAGACTAGGACATGAGTGAGGAATGTCATACCCAGTAACTTTGCTTCCCTCCCCAAAGTCACTGTGGTTGGAGTGCCTGGAAAAAATAATTAACTGACTTTCTCTCTTCCCCACACCCACCTGCCAGTTTAAGAGTCCTGAAATATGCCGCTTCAAAAATGTCAAAGCTGAGACTGATCATGATTGACAATTAATGCTAAATCCAGGTTTGTGGTTAAAGAAATCAGGCAGACATGTTGGGAGACTTTGACATGACGCTGAAGCCTCGTGTTTCGATTCTGTTTTCAAAGATAATGACTTTTAGTGGAAGCGGCGGTTAAATGCAAGATGGAATGACTGTGGAAACAGAATGTGGTTTGACTGAGCAAAGTTACCGAGTTATGCAAGTTGTGTAGATCTAAGTGGCAGAAGTTCTCTAAGAATAAAGTCAAAACCAATTAACCATGTGCCAGGAGAGGATCTCAGCTCATGCTACCTGCTTCTAACAAGAGTTAGGAGTGCAGTGCTCTTGGTTTGTGCCTAATTACCCTTTCTTATGCTTCATTTCTGTACTTTTCTGATGGAAAGAGACAAATGCATCGTACTATGTCAGGTCATGTCAACTTGCATCTGATCATGTGATGTACGATCATCTGATGCGGCCCGACGCGGCGCATATTAGTGCCAACAGAAGTCTAAATGCCAAGCCGTTTCCGATAACTAGGTCCTGCTCTAAATCAGAAAGAACCAGATGGGGATTTATCCTGAAGCTCTGCAAAAATGCCAGGCGACCAAGGAGCCTTTTGTCTAGCAGATATCTCTGGTCCAGAGGGAGGGAGGAACCCCCTCACAGTGCGGTCACTGGCATTTGTCTGAAGAAAAGGCTTGACATTGTAGGAATATGGCTTCTCCATTAGATGTATGCTAAGAGGACACACCGTTGGCATCTCTTTTATATTTTAACTGACACTTCCAGCTCCCGTGTGTTTCCATGAAAATCTGGTGCATAAGACTGCTGCACAATTTGCAGCTGCAAACCTTGTAGGTTAGGCAGACAGGACAGGACAGTGGCATTTGAAATAAAGGAACTTCACTTGATCACTGTGAAATCCTTACATTTATCGGAAATGGCTGCTGCTCCAGGTGACTTTTCCTTCCTTAGCGCTGCCCAGGAATGCTTTCCTCCCTGGAAACAAGTCATTGAACACTGCCCGCTTCACCCATCCCTAAATCTGAGAGTTGCCATGTTTTCACCAGGACATTCCAGATCAGACTGAAACCATCATATTGGTAACGCAAGACAAATGATAGCTAATGATAGATTCACACTATGATTGCAGTCACATGGCAGTTGCTCCGATTCCCCAACATTTCCCTGACTGTTAATTCTGGGTTAAATTTGAGCTTTCACATGAGCCACTTCTGGAAATCTAGCAGGACATAGCAGGAGTTTAGCACTCATTCCCGTGTTAATTGGTTAATAGTTAAGTGGTGCAGTACTCTGGCACATAAATTTGGTGCCTTACCCTGGCATATGAGGGATGCGGGTGGCGCTGTGGGTTAAACCACAGAGCCTAGGACTTGCCGATCAGAAGGTCGGTGGTTTGAATCCCCACGACGGGGTGAGCTCCCATTGCTCGGTCCCTGCTCCTGCCAACCTAGCAGTTCGAAAGCACATCAAAGTGCAAGTAGATAAATAGGTACTGCTCCAGCGGGAAGGTAAACGGCGTTTCCGTGCGCTGCTCTGGTTCGCCAGAAGCGGCTTAGTCATGCTGGCCACATGACCCGGAAGCTGTACGCCGGCTCCCTCAGCCAGTAAAGTGAGATGAGCGCTGTAACCTCAGAGTTGGTCACGACTGGACTTAATGGTCAGAGGTCCCTTTACCTTTACCTTTACCCTGGCATATAGATCTTCCCTGCTGTTTACAAAGGAGACTCATGGGAGAATCAAAGCGTGCACATGAGGAAAAGGTGGGAAAGAAGGAATGTTGTTGTTCAATGATGTTCATTGTTCTGCCTTATGAGGCCCAGGACTCTAATGCCTCAAGGACTGTCTTTCCCCATATGAACTAACCCAGACCTTGTGTGGTTGGGGCTGCTGGGAATTGAGAGCCCAAAAAGAGCTGAAGGGCCACACCTGCCACACCCCTGCTGTAGCTTGTAATAGGAATATGAAGTCCTTCTCTGCCCTGCTTTCTGAGGAGTAATCTGTACAGCCCCATGGTATAATTATTCAGAGCTGGGTCGATATTTTCAGCCCAGGTGGTTTGGGACCTTGAGTTGAGTTTCTCTCCTCTTAAAAACCCCAGGGTCGTGGATTTGAGCCCTATGTCGGGCAAAAGATTCCTGCATTGCAGGGGGTCAGACTAAATGGCCCCTGTGGTCCCATCCAACTCTACCACTTTATAATTCTAAGCACCCCTTGGCTACCTGAAATGGAAAGAGAGCCTATTCAAAACCATGAAATCCAGGCGCTCGAATTTCACCAGAATTTTCTCTGCTGCTTGATAGTTTTCAAGTGTCGTTTCTTGTTAATTGATGGAGAAAAGTTGTGGTGAAAATACGTTGTTGTCAGAACTCTGTGTACAAAGTGTAATTCTCTCCCCATCTCCTCAAAAGCAAAACCCATTGGGTTGAATAGGACTTACTCCCAGGTAAATGTGTTTAGGGCAGCAGCACTAAATTGAATTCATCTTCCTTCCTTCCTTCCTTCCTTCCTTCCTTCCTTCCTTCCTTCCTTCCCCTCTTTTCCTCTCATTTTTAAACGATTTCCTCTAGATAGGTTTTATTGCTCTTAAAGCGGTTAACGGGATGTTTTTAAATGAGAGAGATCCTCTTTTGTATTCAGCGGCTGGCGAACTTGAGAACAACCAGTCCATTAAATCTTTAATTCCCTGAGACTTACAGCTTAAGTAAGCCAGTCTGGGAAAAGACCCTTTAGAGGATGAACAGCCAGTGCTTAAGGAAAGTCACTGGCTATTCAGGAAGAAACATCACGGGCGAAGCACTTTTAAGGGGCCAAGGGCAAAATCGAGCATCAAGGCTGATTTATTCCAGGAAGGCAGTTTAAACACAGCCATGCATCCCCGTCAACACTGTGTCAGCTGTCAAAGCGTCATCAGCCTCTTATAATCAATTGTTTCAGTGTGGACTGTCAGCTGCTATCAATCTCTGCAATAAGTGATATATGTGTGTGTGTGTGTGTGTGTGTGTGTGTGTGTGACAGAGGAGTGCAAATGGCTGGGAGCCACACCAAGGGTTACATGCCATTTTTCATATGCTGCCTATTGATTGTTTTCAATCACAGGGCCCAAGTCTGAAAGGAAATTCCTGCTTCAGCACGAAGGTATGTGGAAAAGTGTACGGCGGCATGCAGAGACGAGGGTGCTTCTTTTTGTTTGTACTTGACAAAGGTGAATCTAGAGGATGGCGCGAGATCTGACAGTGAAGGATCACGTGCCCTTCACTTGAAGGAGCAGACCACAGCATTTTAGGAGATCTCATCTGGCCTTAACCTCCATACAACTTGAGAAGGCAATACAGGGCATGGCATGAGCTAAGAGCCCAAAGGCCCCAGTTCAAATCTTACCTTGGTCATAAGTTAGCTAGGTGCCCCAAAATTGCAGCCCCTCGTTTTTAATCTAGCATTGATAACACTATCGGCCAGGGGTGGAGAACCATTTTTTTCAGCCCATGGGGCAGTGGAGGGGGGCAAGGCCAGGGGCAAAAGTGGGCAGAGCAAGACATGTAAATTTTACCTTGGTGCAACAAACTGGTTTCTGGAGACACCGACACAGACCAGCGAGAGGCATTGTCAGAGTTCAAGGGCACATTGGAGCCAGGAGAAAACATGTGCAAACAAGGGCAAGTGAGGGGTGTGGCCTGGGGGAGTGGGTGTGGCCAGACTGTTCTGAGGTCCAGGTGGAGAAGTGTCAAGGGCCATATCTGGCCCGAGGTTACTCACTGGTGCTATAGGTGGAGATTATATCTTCATGGAGGAACGATGAGGTACATCGGACTGGGGTTTTTAAACTGCAGCTGTTTGCTTCAATTTGCATGGAATTCATCTTGGCGATATATGTTTTAACATCATCACTTTTTATTTCATTTTGTGTTGTTTCCATCCTTGGGCCTTTGGGTGAAGGGTAGACTTTAACTATGGCAAATGAATAAACAAGCAGAGATTGGCTTACCTTAGAGAGCTGTTGTGAAGATTACTGAGCACACTGCGCCATGTGGCACTCCCAAAGTCCTGCTCATTATGGCAGGAGAGGGAAAGGTGGATGAAAGGACAGTGAGCAGGTGGGGACAGGATGAGCCACCACTAACTCGCTGCCAAAATCAGCAGTGCATTACAGATCCTCCAAGTGTCCCTATTTTCCAGCGACGGTCCCAGATTTACAGTAGCCGTCCCAGTTTCTTATTTGACCCCAGAATGTCCTGCTTTTCCTTAGGACGTGCCTATTTTCACTGGGGGATATGGAGTTATGCAGCCCTCTGAGCCAAGGAGATCAAGAACTATACAAGCTTTAGAAGATGTCTGTATAGGGAAAGCTTTTTTAAAATGTTGAATATTTTCTTATATTTTTAGATATGTTGGAAGCCACTCATAGGGGTTGGGGTGACCCAGTCAGATGGGTGTGGTAGTGTGGTATAAATAATAAAGTTGTTATTATTATTATTATTATTATTATTATTATTATTATTGTTGAATAGGACATCCCTATTTTCATTGGGGAAATGTTGGAAGGTATGTAAATCTCTTTTAAAGACATCCAAGTTAGTGGCCATCACTGCCTTCTGTGGTTAGCTTAAATTATTGTTATTGTTATTGTTATTGTTATTGTTATTCTACAGAATGTTCCTACTTTCACTGGAAAATTGTTGGAGGGTATGCATTCATTTAAAGATAGCGGGTGAATCCCCTTGGGATTATAAATGCACAAACAAAAAGGAGCCACATGAGCTCCTTCTCAGCAGGCAAAACTGAGCGCTGTTCCCTGTCCTTTCAGCTTTCTACCCTTCCATCTCGCATGATAATATCGGAGTCTGCTGCCGTGCCTCTCTTGCTACAGCGCTCTTGGCCAAAACAATAAAGGCATCCAGTGGGTCACGCGCACCAACAATCTGTTGTTTCCTGGGGACTGAGTTAGATAGATGCAGCAATTCTGCAGCCCAGGGAGAAAACAGTTTTAATATCCAGCTTCGTATGTTGAGGCTTGCTAAAATGCTCCGTGCAATTGGGCTCCTTCCGTCTTTGGAGACTGGCCACGGTATCATTTCCAAAGCTCTTTGACTGATGGCAGACAGTGATTTGAGCGCAGTCCCCTGTTCTGTTGTGACTTGAGCAGGCAACAACAAGATGCACAATGACAGGTTTCTGATAATCCAGAGCCAGTAATTGTAAAGAGATGTTTTCCTCCGCCTTGGATTGATTAGCCATCAAGTGCCAGGCGAAATGGAAATCTCCGTGCTGCAGCATCCTCCAAATCCATTTTGGCAGATGCTCTGTTACTTGGGACGTTCTATGAATGAGTCACAATTAACTCATAAGGACCATACCAAACATTCACCGGTTTCAGTGTTTGGATTGAAACCAGCAGATTCCTTCCACAAATATTCACCTTCCCTCCACCACCGCCCCTTGATCAATATCACTCTTTTCCTTGGCTATTATTGGTGTGGGATCCTACTTACTTCTCCCTGGATTAGTCCTCTAATAGGGAATTCAATCCAATCAGGGAAGTGGGATGATATATCCAGTGCGATTTTTCTAGAAAAAAACGGTGCTGGAACTCACCATGTTCTCTCATAATGGCAATGGCGCCCACCTGAGATCTGCCGGAACTGAGTTCTGGCTGAACCCCCCCCCCCCCCGCTGAATATAACAGACAGAAAATCCGGTTGTGTATTCACAGCGATTATCAGAGGAGAAATAACCAGAGGAGGATTGCAGAGAGAAGAAATGCCATGGGGCATCATCATCATCACAACAAAATGCCTTCATCTGCTGCAATAAAACATGTCTCTCCTCTACAGCCACAGCATGCGCTGTAACCTTCCAACAGTTTGACTTCACTCCTGAAGGCACACTCTTCCATTGTCTCCCAAGCAGACAGAGGCCAACAATGTGAGCAATAAGATTTGGTTATGAAATGAAAATTATTGAGGTTAAGGAAATCAGCCCTGAGTGCTCACTGGGAGGACAGGTCCTGAAGCTGAGGTTCCAATACTTTGGCCACCTCATGAGAAGAGAAGACTTCCTGGAAGAGACCCTGATGCTGGGAAAGATGGAGGGCACAAGGAGAAGGGGACAACAGAGGACAAGATGGTTGGACAGTGTTCTCGAAGCTACCAGCATGAGTTTGACCAAACTGCGGGAGGCAGTGGAAGACAGGAGTGCCTGGCGTGCTCTGGTCCATGGGGTCACGAAGAGTTGGGCACTACTAAATGACTAAACAACAACAACAACAAGTGACAGAAACCTCAGTGAGGGCAATTTAAACAGATACGTGAATATTTTTTTCTATGAGTGCCCCCCAAAAGAAAAGAAAATATATGAGAAGAGTAAGCGTTTTCCAGCATAACCAGAAATGCTCATGGAACTCTGGGAGAAGTTTTGGCTTAGCTCTTTATATAACAACAACAACAACAACAACAACAACAACAACAACAACAACAACAACTTATTTAAACCCCTCCCATCTGGCTGGGTTTCCCCAGCCGCTCTGGGCAGCTCCCAACAGAATATTAAAAACAGGATAAAAGATCAAACATAAAAAACTTCCCTAAACAAGGTTGCCTTCAGATGTCTTCTAAACCTCAGATAGTTGTTTATTTCCTTGACATCTGAAGGGAGGGTGTTCCACAGGGAAGGTGCCACTACTGAGAAGGCCCTCTGCCTGGTTCCCTGTAGCTTCACTTCTTGCTGTAAGGGAACCGCAGGCCCTCAATGCTGGACCTCAGTGTATGGGGTGAACAATTGGGGTGGAGACGCTCCTTTAGGTAAACTGGGCCGAGGCCGTTTAGGGCTTTAAAGATCGGCACCATCACTTTGAATTGTGCTCGGAAACTTACTGGGAGCCAATGTAGGTCTTTCAGGACAGGTGTTATATGGTCTCGGCGGCCGCTCCCAGACACCAGTCTAGCTGCTGCATTTACTACTACTATTTTCACATTATCCAAGCGACGGGGACTGTTTTACAAATGAGGAGCCCCCTTACAGCAGAGATTATGTTTAAATGACTCAGCCACAACACGAGTCCTGATCCCGTGAGCCTATAAGAAGAGCCCTGAAGGATCAGGCCAAAGGCCCATCGAATCCAACATCCTGTTCTCACAGCAGCCCCTGAGGGAACCCAGCCAAATGGGCAGAGTATAAATAATAAAATTACTACTACTACTTCTACTACTACTACTACTATAGGTTTGAAGGGTTGAAAGAGCTATGAGGATATGGGGGCTTGAAGGATCTGGGTTTGAAGGATCTGGGTGGGTTTGAAGGGGCTTTGAGAGGATGTGAGGGATTAAGGAGCTGTGTGGGGTTGGCTGGCTGAGTGAGGTGCAAAAGGTGGGGGTTGGCAGGCAACCACCAGCCAGGGAGGCAGCCCCTAATATTTATAATATCTTTATATGACTTGATCCCTAAGCCAGCAACACAAGGCATTGTTCCTGGGACTTCAGGCATGCTGACTGATGTCTCCTTCCAGCTGAGCACCATCTCTCTCCCTTCAGAGGCTCCTTTTGGGTTCTGTTTCTTGATCATGCTGTGTGGAGGAACGTAGCGAAATGCAGGCAAATGGATGAAAGCCTCTTCTCAGCGAACGCTTCCTCTTTCCCTGGCCAAGCAGTGCATCCCTGGCTTCTTGTTTTGCTCTCCTTCCATCCTTATTAGGCAGCAAAGCAGGATTTGTCATTGCGTATGTGACTCTCGCTCTTCTGCCCTGTGGCGCTGACAGACTCCATGTAGGGAGGTGCCAGAAACAAAGGATATTTCTTGACATGGTTCTGCATTTTGAAAGAACTGGGTCAAAGTGTGTTTTCTGGCAGCATCTGATCGTGTTTTTCTTCCAGATGCTGCTCGTGGGAAGAATAACATGGAATTTGTGGGGGGAAGTTGCTACCGCTACCCATTCCTGCTTTCATCCTGCCCTCTGGCTCTCAAGAAACCCACCTCTCTCTCCCTCCCTCCCTCCCCCCCTCTCTCTCTCTCTTTACTCTGTGTGAGCAGTGGTCGGGGGAAGCTCATCTCCGGGAAAAGGGAAGAGACACCTGGAAGAGAGACGTCAGAGGGTCCCTCTGGCATTGAGCACCAAGTCGGTGCAACGAGGGCAAAGTGCCACGGCGTTATGTAACAGCTGGCTCCTGAAATTCTCAGATAGTTGGAAATCGGAGAGAGACAGAATGGATGCCCAGGAGCCCAGAGAAGAAACCATATGGCAAAAAAGGAGTGTTTCCAACTTCCAAAACAACCAAAGAGACGTGGAATCCAATCAGATGCCCATGGAAAAACTCACAAGCAGGACCCGAATGCAGGAACACTTTACTGTCCTGCAGTTTCCAGCAATTACGTGTTTAGACCTTTAAACCTCCCCCTTAAATTCAGACAAGACTCAAATTTTGGTTTGGTTTTTGGCAGAATTTTGGCCACAACTTTATGGATTACAGAAAGTGAGTGGTTGCATAGGCTCTGGTTCGACTAGCTCCCTGCACCATGGCAGGTAGCGCTGACCCAGGGCACCAGCATAGGTCAGCCTATGAACACCTGGAACAGCGGAAAGCCGGAGTCAGGCTAGTCCACCACCCAGCTTTCCCCCTGGACTCAGGCACGGGCACAACCCCTCTCAGGGTTGACCGAACCATTGATTCCTTTAACGGAATACCTTCACATAGGGATGGCGAGAGTGTTCCCCCATCCCTATCACCTGAACCAGAGCCTATCCACAACCTTACAAGTTGTGACGATTTGCTACGTGGCAGGCAAAACCCAAATGGCAACAGCCAATCAGCCAAGTGGGGGAAATTCCTGCCATGGCCCTGTCCCAACGACAGACGACACACGACGGCATAGCAAGGTCAAGCGCAAGCCCTAAAAATAGGGAGAGGTGGGCGGATGTTCCGAATGCACTGGCCCAAAGAGAAAGCTCAGGGCAGTGGCGTAGCGTGGGGGGTGCAGGGGGGGCCGGCCGCACCGGGCGCAACATCTGGGGTTAGGGCAAATCCATGGGTTAGGGGGCGCAAATCCACGGGTTAGGGGGCGCAAATTACTTGCCTTGCCCCGGGTGCTGACAACCCACGCTACGCCACTGGCTCAGGGTCACGTGCATGGGCATATATAGGTCCCTCAATCCGTTTGGCTAGTGTCCCATTGGCCTGATGAAACCCAGCATTGAGGGACCTACCAATAGGGTGTTGTGGCTATCCAATCGTACCCATCCACAACACAGGGTTTGGCTGCCAGGTCGTACCACAACACATGCCCTCTTTGAGGGAGGACACGACCTGGTATTCAGAAGCATTACTGCCCCCATCTTTGGACATGTCCCCCCAACCCATAGGAACAAATTTATAAGTTTGAGAACTTGCCGCCAGCCCTATATTCTTCCTGGTTGCTCTCCCTTGATGCCCACCAGGGTGGGAAAAGTCTGAGACTTGGGGTGGATCTACACTGATGGTTTTTAACGTTAAGGAAGGGCTAAATACTGAAACACGGCGCATATGTCCCTATGTAGTGCTTTACCTTTTTAAAAACTGCATTCAAACTCTGCCCTCCCCTCCAATGGTATTTGAGGGGCAGATAACAAAGGACACAGCTGGAAGGAGGGAGGGAGGAAAGACGATTTGAAATGTGATACCAGAGGGCGGAACAGAGCCATGAGCGACCGGCAGCAGGGAAGGAAACAGAGTTTGGAAAATGTTGCCAGTTATTGCTCACATTTGGTGAAAAAAACAACAAAGTAAAAAAACCCATTTTAATTAACAAGTATACACTGTGACATTTAAGAATGACATATCAAATATCATTCTAATAAGGGGAAATAACGTTAAACGGGTCAGTGTAGATCCAGTCCTGGTGATGGTGGCTTAGCCTACACCATCTTGCGAGTTCACACACAAGGCAAGCTTCAGCTGGGGGACTTTATGAATCATAACTCAGTCATTTAACCACTGCCGTACCCCTAGATCTAGTGCTTAGAAATCCCATTTCAAAGGTCTTTACTTTCCTGATTATAACCACATTAGAGATGTCCAAAATGAAATATTTCCAGCTGGTGTGTAAGTGGTTTATAACCTCTACTCCTTGGAGATTTACAACACTTCTTATGAAACTACATGGAACGCAGTATTTTCTTAAATTATTCATCGGGAGGTATTTTCTACTGCAAAATTCCTTAGGTATAGATCATAAATTTAATTAGGTGCATAACCTATAATTTCAAGATTGGCTGGCTGGACTTTTTTTTGTTCTAATTTAAGAGGCAAAAATTGCATAATAAATATCCCAGCTCTGACATTATGTGTATTTATTTTTCATAAAATGATTTGCTCCCAATCTCCCTTTCCCCCCTCTCTCTCCTTTTTTGTTTTTGCAGGTAATTAAACACCGCCAAATGCAAAAACTAGATCCAATTGTTAAATAATTCATTGCATACTGAACTGACAAGCTGTAGTCCTTACTTGTTGCAGGTAATTATAAAGACATAAAATTTTAATTCAGATTATGTTTAATTGGTATGTTTGATGCCAGTTCCTGTGCCAAAGCATCCTTGGCTTCTACTTTCATCTTTGTTAATGCTTGCATTTCAGTAAAAATGTTACTTTAAGAAAATTATCATTGGGTGATAGATGAAGATACAGCCAAGAGTGCTGAGTGATCATATTTTGCAACATGGCCCTCAATATTAGGGCTAAGCATGGACTCCCAACCTGCCCTGTGGCCCCTGGGTTGGAGCAAGGAACCCTGGATCTGTCCCTGAAGCAAGTGGGGAGGGCTAAGGGTCTTTAAAGAAGCCCTATTTTAAAAATACAGTAGACATAGGATTGGATCCTCAATCCTACAGCTTAAGGGGACAGGAAGAAGGAGAGGCCTGCCATCAAAGGAACCCCTGATCTTCTCCTACAAAGATGCTATCAGCTGGTAGGCCCCTACTTGTCTTCCTGGTCCCTCCCTCTTCTCGCTCATGCTTGTCTCTCCTGCCTGCCTGGTGCCCCCTACACTGACAGCCCCAGATGGCTGTGGGTCACTCAGCCCAACATTTAGTGATTCAGGGATGTCTCAACCTGACTCGATTGAGGCCTGAACCCCTCTGAATTCTCCCAATTTCATTAGGGAATTGGGCCTTGGTCAAACCTGGAGCACAAGACTACTAAATATTAGGGGTGTACATCGGCTCTGTGTGTACCGGGCAGATCAGGATAATTTGGGGGAAGGTTCTCATCAGGGCCAGCAGGGCCCATGAGGCAGACTGAGGCAGCCGCCTTAGGTGGTGGAATCCTGTGTGCCAGCAGTCCTGAAGGCAACCTGCCTGTCCCTGCCCATGTTGGAGGAGAAGCGGAGGCGTTGGTGGCTTCTGTTGAAATCTCTGTGCAAGTTCTCTCAACAGAAACCGCCATGCAACCTTGTCAAGTGAGGCTTCGGCAGCAGGGCGACAGTAGGGTTGGTGGTGCCTTCTCGTTTTACCTCAGGTGGCAAAACAGGACAGGCCACCCCTGGTTCTTAAGTTCCTGAGCTGTATTGTGCCATTAACAAGGTGTCTCATGGACTCCCTAAGCCAGGGGTCAAGGAGTAGTAAGGAGTCGAAAAGCGAGAGCATGTGTGCTTTTAACCACTGCTAGGTGGGGAGGTTAAAGTGTTTGTGTGTGCAGGAGAGAAAAGGGGAGAAACAGGAGGATGTTGTGTCCACATGTGAAATAAACCCTGTGTGTATGTGACTATTTCGCCCATGTGTGGAGAACCTTGGGCCCTCCAGATGTTTCTGAACTGCAACTCCCATCATGCCTCACCATCAGCCATGCTTTCCAGGGCTGATGGGAGTTGCAGTGCAGCAACATCTTGAGAGCCAAAGCTTCTCCACACCTGATTTAACCCTTGACCCACAACCCACTAGTGCCTGGAAAGGTTGTCTAGATGGGCCATTGCTCTGATCCATTAAGGTAATTATTATTTTCTGAAAATGTGGTTGGCGTGTATGGGTTGCCATACGTCCATATTTTCACTGACATTTGAGTGATTTTCGCCTGGACACTGTTGTTGTTGTTGTTGTTGTTGTTGTTGTTGTTTAGTCGTTTAGTCGTGTCCGACTCTTCGTGACCCCACGGACCAGAGCACGCCAGGCACTCCTGTCTTCCACCGCCTCCCGCAGTTTGGTCAGACTCATGTTTGTAGCTTCGAGAACACTGTCCAACCATCTCGTCCTCTGTCGTCCCCTTCTTCTTGTGCCCTCAACCTTTCCCAACATCAGGGTCTTTTCCAGGGAGTCTTCTCTTCTCATGAGGTGGCCAAAGTATTGGAGCCTCAGCTTCACGATCTGTCCTTCCAGTGAGCACTCAGGGCTGATTTCCTTCAGAATGGATAGGTTTGATCTTCTTGCAGTCCATGGGACTCTCAAGAGTCTCCTCCAGCACCATAATTCAAAAGCATCAGCCTTCTTTATGGTCCAGCTCCCACTTCCATACATCACTACTGGGAAAACCATGGCTTTAACTATACGGACCTTTGTTGGTAAGGTGATGTCTCTGCTTTTTAACTGGACACTGTTACAGACGGCTGAATCCCAGCTATGTCTGGGAAATTCCAGACGTATGGCAACCCTAGTTTCAGCTCATGAGGAAAACCTACATGCCTTTGGCCAGGTGACCCTCTGCAAATATGCTCCAAACACACACATTCACACCATGCATTTATAACATTAGTTTCGAAGCCCAGAGTAACTGGAAACCCAATTACTTTGGATATATTGTGAAGGCTAAGATCATGTGGAACCTTGTGTCACTTCAATTCAGGGAAAAGGGGGAAATTCCTTGGCAGGGGCAATTTAGCACATTCCTTTTCCATTTTGGGGGTGGGTGGGTGAGGATGGAAGTCATAATAGTGAATAGGTAAAAGTAAAGGGACCACTGACCATTAGGTCCAGTCGTGACCGACTCTGGGGTTGCGGCACTCATCTCGCTTTATTGGCCGAGGGAGCCGGCGTACAGCTTCTGGGTCATGTGGCCAGCATGACTAAGCCACTTCTGGCGAACCAGAGCAGCGCACGGAAACGCCGTTTACCTTCCCGCCGGAGTGGTACCTATTTACTTGCACTTTGACATGCTTTTGAATTGCTAGGTGGGCAGGAGCTGGGACCGAGCAACGGGAGCTCACCCTGTTGCGGGGATTTGAACCGGTGACCTTCTGATCGGCAAGTCCTAGGCTCTGTGGTTTAACCCACAGCGCCACCTGCGTCCCTTATAATAGTGAATAGTGAGTCTCTAATTCCAGAAGCCTCTGTTCACATGCCACATAAAGAAAGCTCATCAGGCTCCTTCTTGCCTCGCTGTGCTGCTGATCCTGTGAAAACGAGCCATTCAGTTGAGATTCCTGCATTGCTGGAGTTTGGAATCGATGATCTTCAAGGTCCCTTCCAACTCTCCAATGCTATGAGTGAAAGGATGGGCATTTAGTTGATTGCTCATGTGAGCTTGAGTCGATTAATCAACTGATTGCATTTGCACTTATTTGCATGAGGTTAAACCGTTATTTCTGAATCACAAAGCTTCTTTGTTTTGAAATGATGGGTGCATGTGCTACAGCAGACATAATCTTTTTAGCTGATTAAAAGGGCTCAGGGGGGAAAAATCAATTGAACATTGCAGGTCTAATGGCTGGACTGTCCGTAACTGACCAGATTGAAAGATAGTTATGCTGTTGCAGCTGGAGCAAAGCATGGGGAACGATTAACCATGTCAAACTGCTAATGCACTGGAGGAGTCACCAAAAGGATTCCGTCTCAGTGGATGGCTTTTTCCGTTTCCTTTTCCTCAGGAATGACTGATGACCTCATTTCTAATATGGGAAGAATTCTTTTCTTCTGTCTTCAGTGATTCTTTTCTTCTGTCTTTGCCAGTAGTGTGTGGCTTGGCTAACTTGCCTGAGTCTCCTACCAGGAAACGCCGGTGAATCGAATGACACCGTTGCAGTGAGGACAGCATTATATTTCAGGAAGGGAATTGTAGCTGAAATTAGGTGGCTTGGATTCTCGGTCCTTTTTAGCTGATTCTAGAATGTTTTGGAGGCATTCTGCAGGAATGGCAGGATCTGTAAGAATGGGAGGGGGAGGAAGGCCCCAAGAAGGGAAGGAAAAAGCTTGAGTAGTGATCTGGATGAGGTCTCCACCCTGGGGCTCTCAGACATCCCAGTAGGTGGAGGGAGAGCCACTTGAGCCACGTTTGGCCCCTGGGTGTGAGGTTCCCCACTCCTGGTCCATATAGAATCATAGAATTGTAGAGTTGTAAGGGACCCTGCTTAGCATAGTTCATAGCTTCTTTGAGTTCTTCAAGCCCCTTCACCAGGGCAAGGCAGTGAAAGACGCCTGCTTCTTGGGAGAAAAGCAATGACAAACCTAGACAGCATCTGAAAAAGCAGAGACATCACCTTGCTAACAAAGGTCTGTATAGTTAAACCTATGGTTTTCCCAGTAGTGATGTATGGAAGTGAGAGCTGGACCATAAAGAAGGCTGATCACCGAAAAATGTATGCTTTTGAATTATGGTGCTGGAGGAGACTCTTGAGAGTCCCATGGACTGCAAGAAGATCAAACATGTCCATTCTTAAGGAAATCAGCCCTGAGTGCTCACTGGAAGGACAGGTCCTGAAGCTGAGGCTCCAATACTTTGGCCACCTCATGAGAAGAGAAGACTCCCTGGAAAAGACCCTGACGTTGGGAAAGATGGAGGGCACAAGGAGAAGGGGACGGCAGAGGATGAGATGGCTGGATAGTGTTCTCGAAGCTACCAGCATGAGATTGACCAAACTGCGGGAGGCAGTGGAAGACAGGAGTGCCTGGCGTGCTCTGGTCCATGGGTTCACGAAGAGTTGGACACGGCTAAAAGACTAAACAACAACAAGGGACCCTAGGGCCATCTAGTCCAACCCCCTGCAATGCAAGACTCACAGCTTACAAATCCTTGAGAGATTACCTTCTAACATCTGCTCAAAAAACTCCAGTGAAGGAGAGACTTCATCACCTTCCAAGATGGGTTTTTTAAAAAAATAAAATAAAACATGGCTCATTTCCCAGTTCCACAGTCTCTCCCCACCCTGCCACCTCATATATTTCTTTCCTTCAAGGGGTCTTTTGTCAACTCCAAGAGGACGCAATAAAAGGACGCCTTTGTTTTATAAAGGCTTTCAAACTGGGGGAGTAATGGCTCCAGGTTTTCCCTCAGTTGTCTTTAACGCCTTACCAAAATGCCCATAGAAAGCTGCCTTCTATCACTCAGGGAGACCTCCTTTCATTGGATTTGTCATTAGCAACTGAGCTCGTAATGCACTTTGAGCTAAATCCCATTTTTCAGTGTGCAGAGACTAGAAATTTACCAATAAGGGAGCCTCCTCGGTGAGACTTCGATGTTGCCACAGATGATGAAGCTCCTGCCCACCCACATTCCCCCTGCTCCAGTACTCTCCCAAATATCTTTAAATCTTAGATCTCAAGCTGACTCTGAAAGCTGCTCACTTACTCTGTGGCCACTAAAAATGAAAATATAGACCTGACAGCGTATAAGGGAGGAAGCACTATGTGGGGTGCAGCTCATAACCGAATACCGTGACCTGGATTTTTTTTTTTTAAAAAAATAGTAATCTGGCAAAATGAATTGAAGTGGCCAAGGACTGAAATGGCACCATATAAAATGCATGCTTTGTTGCTGGAGATCTTGATGCTTTCTCTTTTTTTGCATTTGGAAAGATTTATTCTATCAATTACCAATCAGAGGAACTCATAAAGGTAAAGGCAGCAGACCGTGCAGGGTTACTCGCAGTCTGTGAAGACAAATGCGCCTCCATTGCAATCCCCTTTCAGCCTCCGGCCCCATTCAATATCCCTTCTCAGCCCAAATGATGGCTGACAGTTGGAATTGTTCATAACGAACCATTCCAATAATATAAAGACAAGAAGAAGCCAGCACACGGCCAACTTTTGTTGCAGGTTCTCGGAGCTTGCTTTTAGATTTCTGTCATAATTACAGAGGAATTGTTGAACCACCTAATTTCGAGTGAAGAACTTCACTTATTGACCGAGGAGTCATTTGTATTCACTGCCGTCAGTATTCCTATTTGTGCTGCGTTTCATTTTAGGAATCCGCGGCTTGTCGTTCTGAACTCTCTTTTAGGTAAACAACACAGAAAATTCAATTAAAAGAAATATTATTTATGAGAATGCGTGAGGAGACAAGCTGTCTTGACGGCCCTCCCATTTTGGGTTGAAAGGAGCGCTTTAAGAAGGGACAAACATTTCTACACAACCCTGAGTTGTGAGAATATTAATCTCTTCCCAATTTTCTTTGCTCTCAATTCTTCCCAGTGCCCTGCTGTTTTAGCAATTTTTTCCTCCTACTTCCTATTGTTAATTTTCTTCCTAGGTTAGTCGTAGGGTTGCTACCTTTGTTCTGGCAAAATACAGAATGGGGGGAGGGAGTGGGGCTATTCCCTCCCCCCCCCACACCTTGGTTTGAAATGACTTCAAAGCACTCCATTACAATCTATTGCAGCCTAATAGGTTGGCCCCTCTGGAATTTGTCACACGCACAGATACTCATAAATTTGTGAATCCATCTGTGGATCATAGGGAATACTACCCAGACATTCAATACATGACAAATGCAGACCAGGGTAGAAAATGAATAAATGGGGAGGGCATATTTTGATGAGGGGATGAGCTTTCTTCTGGCAGCGGGGTGAGGGGACAAACCTTGTGGGGAGCAACTTCTATCCTACCCTCCTCTCAAATATCATGCAGAAAACTATGTTCAGATTTGGGTGTTCTGGGCTTGTTGTTGTTGTTGTTTAGTCGTTTAGTCGTGTCCGACTCTTCGTGACCCCATGGACCAGAGCACGCCAGGCACTTCTGTCTTCCACTGCCTCCCGCAGTTTAGTCAGACTCATGTTTGTAGCTTCGAAGACACTATCCAACCATCTCGTCCTCTGTCGTCCCCTTCTCCTTGTGCCCTCCATCTTTCCCAACATCAGGGTCTTTTCCAGGGAGTCTTCTCTTCTCATGAGGTGGCCAAAGTATTGGAGCCTCAGCTTCACGATCTGTCCTTCCAGTGAGCACTCAGGGCTGATTTCCTTAAGAATGGATAGGTTTGATCTTCTTGCAGTCCATGGGACTCTCAAGAGTCTCCTCCAGCACCATAATTCAAAAGCATCAATTCTTCGACGATCAGCCTTCTTTATGGTCCAGCTCTCACTTCCATACATCACTACTGGGAAAACCATAGCTTTTACTATACGGACCTTTGTTGGCAAGGTGATGTCTCTACTTTTTTTGTATTTAAATTTTTTATTGATTTACAAATAAAAGATAAACAAAAAATAAGAAGAAAATAAAAAAAAGAAAAAAAATAGTACACGTTACATGTTTCACATCAGATATTTCACATTTCCATCTCTTATAAGACTTCCTTCAGCTTGTCCGTAAATCTTTCGTGGTAATAATTAAGATTACGCATTTCCTAGCTTATATTGACAATATATATATCTCTCTCTTCTATTCCCTTTAGTCAATAACTCTCCGTCTTTCACAATGCTTCTTTAAATCCCCTTAACGTTGTTTGTCCCTCACTTATATATTCCAGGTAATCTACATATTTTCCCCAATCCTTAATGAACTTTTGGTCTCTTAAGTATCTAATCTTTCCTGTCAATTTATCCAACTCCGCGTAGTCTAATAATTTTGCTCTCCACTCATCCACCGTTGGTATTTCCTGCTGTTTCCACTTCTGGGCTAGCGTTACCCTTGCTGCTGTAACCGCGTAGTACACAAATTTACAATCCTTCTTTTGTATCTCGTTCCCTAGTATCCCCAATAGGAAGATTTCTGGTTTCTTTAAAAACGTATATTTTAGGATCTTCTTGAGTTCAATATATATTTTTTCCCAGAATTCTTTCACTTTTCTACACTCCCACCACATGTGGTAAAAGGAGCCTTCCTTGTCTTTGCATTTCCAGCACTTATTACAAACCTTGTACATTTTCGATAATTTTATAGGTGTTATATACCACCTATAAAACATCTTCATGACATTTTCTTTTATTGTCGTACATGCTGTAAAGTTTAATCCATCTTTCCACAGTTTTTCCCAATCTTCAAATTGTATACTATGCCCCACATCTCTAGCCCAGTGAATCATAACGGACTTGACTTCCTCATCTACTAAATTCCAATCTAACAGCATCTTATACATTTTAGATAAAGTTTTCACATCATTGTCTATAATTTCCGTCTGAAATTTAGAGTCTTTATCCACATATCCTCTTTCTTTGTTGTCTTTTTTAAACATTGCATTTATTTGGAAATACTGTAGCCAATCAAATACTAGTTCTTTAACCTGCCCATAAGGTTTCAACCTCCATTTCCCACCTTCTTTAATTAATAATTGGCTGTATGTTGCCCAGTTACTTCTCATATTAATCTTTTTCACACTTAACACCTCAAGAGGTGATAACCAGTGTGGAACTTTAGGCTCCAACAGGTTTTTGTACCTTTCCCATATTTCAATTAGTGGGCCTCGGAAGATGTGGTTTTCGAATCCCTTATGTACTTTCCTTTTTCCGTGCCACAAGTAGGTGTGCCAACCGAACC
Source organism: Podarcis filfolensis (assembly GCF_964270895.1). Classification (NCBI taxonomy): domain Eukaryota; kingdom Metazoa; phylum Chordata; class Lepidosauria; order Squamata; family Lacertidae; genus Podarcis; species Podarcis filfolensis. Next base: position 107,534,573 of record NC_139606.1, read on the forward strand.
TGTTGTCAAAACCCTCCAGATCTAGCAATTCATTGTTCACTAACTTGACCCAGTCTTTCAGCCAGCAAAGACATGATGCCTCATAGTATAATTTCAAATCTGGCAGGGCAAAACCTCCTCTTTCTCTTATATCTGTTAACAATTTAAATTGAATTCTCGGTTTTTTGCCCTGCCAAATATATCTTGAGAGCACCCTTTGCCACTCCTTAAAGACTCCATTCCCCTTAATTATTGGAATGGTCTGGAATAGAAACAACAACCTTGGTAGCACATTCATCTTAATTGTGTTAATCCTTCCCCAAAATGACAGTTTTAGTCTTCCCCACACTTCTAGGTCCTTTCTGATTTCTTTCCACACTGTTTCATAATTGTTCTTATATAAGTCTATATTTTTAGGGGTTACCCAAATTCCAAGATATTTAACTTTTTTAACCACCTCTATCTGTGATTGTTGTTGAATTGTTTCTATTACCCTCTGATCCATATTTTTGGCTATCATTTTCGTTTTCTTCTTATTTAGTTTGAAGCCTGCCACAGGTGATGTCTCTACTTTTGGGCTACACTGGGCTACACTGACACAAAACCACTTGCTTTTAGAACCCCATAACCTGCTGTTCTCTGAGGGATGGGGCATGGAGCTCCCAGACTGCAGCTCTGTGGATGACCACTGTTATGTGTTCAGTAGTCTTGTGTTTGCCTAAGCTTGAGTCTGGACTAAGGATTCAGAGCCCCTGTGTTCTGATTCGATACATGATATCCAATCACAGCACATTTCAGGATTGGCCTTTAAACTCTGAGTTATGATTTGCAGCTTGGAAGTTTAGACCATAGCTGTCCACCATCCCTTATTTGGTGGGAAAGTCCCTTATCCCAGTGCTGTGTTCCGCTGCTGTCCCTTATTGATGATGTCCCTTAAATTTCCCGGGTTTCTAAGGAAGCAGCTCCTCTCCCTCCCTCCCTGCTGGCCAGGGAGGAGGGAGGCTCCAACTGTGTTGCTTGGCTGCGTTGTTCACCCAATAAGGAGTCTAAGAACGACTGGGGGTGGAGCTTGCATGCCTTGTGCCAATCAAATCAGCCACGTTGCCTGGGGGCTCCCCTTTGCTCAGCGCTTCCCAGCGGAGAGGTGATGGTGGTTTTCCTTGCTGCATCCCCTTTGCCGGGTTGCTGCGCTGTGGGAACCACCGCTTGAGGCTTCGTTTGGCTGCTGGCTGGGCTTTCTGCCTTTGGCTCGGAGGGGCTCATAAGTTGAGCATACCTGTGTTCGGAAAATCCCTTATTTTGGCTGCTGATCCCTTATTTTCAAGGCTGCTGGTCCCTTATTTTCAAATCTGTAAGTTGACAGCTATGGTTTAGACAGCCTATCACGTTGGGAGTGGGAGTGGCCCAGGCTTCCAGAAAAGTATACAGTGGTACCTCGGGTTAAGTACTTAATTCGTTCCAGAGGTCCGTTCTTAACCTGAAACTGTTCTTAACCTGAAGCACCACTTTAGCTAATGGGGCCTCCTGCTGCTGCTGCACCGCCACCACACAATTTCTGTTCTCATCGTGAAGGAAAGTTCTTAACCCGAGGTACTATTTTTGGGTTAACGGAGTCTGTAACCTGATGCGTATGTAACCTGAAGCATATGTAACCTGAGGTAACCTGAGTTGCCTTGCCCCTGTTGTCCAGTTCTGTTAGTTCAATAAAGGTTATTGCTGTTATCACTGTGTCTTGCCTCGTGGGAACCCACCTATACTTCAACCACCTAAACCCAGCCAAAGCTGCAGGGAACTGGACCTGGGGAGGGCATTTGGAGAAGAACCCTAAATTAACACACACACACACACACACACACAGAGAGAGAGAGAGAGAGAGAGAGAGAGAGAGAGAGTGTAGCAGAGTGGAAATACAGGACAAATTGTGTCAAGGATTGAATCAATATCAATATAGGATGTAGCATTTTACATTGAAATATAGGATGATCCCGTATTATACAGGATGATTGGCAGCCCTATTTAGTCATGTGGATGATCCCAACCAACCAGGGGGCACATGATGACTCAAGGAAGGGTGGGGATTTCTCAAGACCTCTTAAGGTTCTCCTCCCACTTTATACCTACAGTATGTCTTAAAAGGTAAAGGTATCCCTGACCATTAGGTCCAGTCGTGGACAACTCTGGGGTTGTGGCACTCATCTCGCTCTATAGGCCGAGAGAGCTGGCGTACAGCTTCCGGGTCTTGTGGCCAGCATGACTAAGCCGCTTCTGGTGAACTAGAGCAGTGCGCTGTTTAGCTTCCCACTGGAGTGATACCTATCTATCTACTTGCACCTGACGTGCTTTCGAACTGCTAGGTGGGCAGGAGCAGGGACCAAGCAACGGGAGCTCACCCCGTCACGGGGATTTGAACCACTGACCTTCTGATCGGCAAGCTCTAGGCCCTGTGGTTTAGACCACAGCGCCACCCGCGTCCCCAACAGTATGTCTTACCCAATGCCATTTCCACCAAGTTGTGACCATGAATATGAGATGCTTAACAAAAACTTGCTACCCACTGAGAAGAAGAAGAAGAAGAGTTTGGATTTGATATCCCGCTTTATCACTACCCGAAGGAGTCTCAAAGCGGCTAACATTCTCCTTTCCCTTCCTCCCCCACAACAAACACTCTGTGAGGTGAGTGGGGCTGAGAGACTTCAGAGAAGTGTGACTAGCCCAAGGTCACCCAGCAGCTGCATATGGAGGAGCGGGAAATCGAACCTGGTTCCCCAGATTATGAGTCTATCACTTTTAACCACTACACCACACTAGCTCTCTACACCACACTGGCTCTCTGAGAGAAACCAGAGGCCGGTTCTGCTTGGGTTGCCTGGTTAACCGGTGATTATGCCAAGCCTCTGTGGGAGCCTCTAAACTGAGGGAGGCAGGGCTTAGGAAAACCTTTTCCATACTTCGCTGAAGGAGGCAGGAGGCCAGACAAGAGGGTGGACTGTCCTTTTAAATGAGGCTGCCACCACTCTCCTCTCTGAGATCTTGCTGGGCTCTGCAGTGGCTGCTGGGGTCTTTTTGGGACTATTGCCCCCCAGCCATGTCAGCAGCTGCGTTGCTATCCAAAATCAGCTTCTGGCATCAACAGGCTCGCCGGGCTGCGATTCGCAACTCTACGCAGCCAATAAATAATATTTGGTTGTGTGATAACGTCACTGCGGGCAATTGAAGACAGGTACTTTTTTGAATCAGTCATCTCCTATCATTCAAGATGACATCCTAGCATTGCACAGCAAATCATGACGATGTTGCTGGAAGTAATGAAGGAAATTCAGAATCATTACACTGCTTCCCGAATAGGTAAACAAGCCCACAGCAGTCACAGAAGAAAAAACAAACAAACCCCAATGTTCATGAAAAACATGGACTACTCTTCAGCTGGTCCCAAGTAGAATGGGGCCTGAATGTCCCCTTGTGAATTTCCCATTCATTTCAATGGGGCTTGCCTGTGACAGCAGCACAGCACTTTTGCCTTTCATTTTTTATTTCTGGATTTTATTCTGGGGGTGGGGGGGATGGTGTCTTTTAATAGTAGCTGATCTGTGATGCAGTCTTGGGGAGTGTTCTGACAAGGTGAAGGCCACCTTGATTTGAATCTAAGAACTCAAGAATCACTTGTTCGGTGAGGAACTGCTTAAGTTTGCCTCAGGTGAACAGATTTTATTACTTCTGAAGTGAGGATTTGTGCCAATTGAAATTGTGGGATATAAAAGCCTGTGTCAAATGCCTGTAAAACATCTCTCTCTCTCTCTCTCTCTCTCTCTCTCTCTCTCTCTCTCTCTCTCTCTCTCTCTCTCCCTCATTGTCTGGGGAAGGTCACTTTAAATTAAAACAACCATATTTCAGCTTTCTACCTGAAGGTTTTGTTTGTCTGTGAGCTAAAACAGCAAAACAGAAGTCCTGTGTAGTACCTAATGCATGGACCTGGAACCCTGATCTGGAACCCTAAACTGCATAATCCATGGACCAAATTGTGCCTGAGTTTGTACTGCACTAACTCAGGTTTTACGTGGCTTAGAGCAGCTGTATGACAAAAACCAAAACCCGTTTGAAATCCTTCCAGGAAGCGACTGTATGGTTTAACAATTCCTGGAGAATTGTACAGGGGGCAAATATGACCATCTTCATAGGGGCAGCAATCTCCCCCCCCCCCATACAATGACAACTTAAGCATCTCGCAAGGATTTTAAAAGTTAAGGGAAGAAAGAGGCAGGCAAGTTCATGGAGAATAAAACTATCAAAAGGGGCTATTTGCTCTGATGGCTGTGTTCTGCCTCCAATGTCACATAGCTGTCAACTGTCCTGGGAGAGAAAAAGGACATCTCCATATTTTTTTTTGCAAGGGGACAGGGGCTGAAATTGTTGCGATGTACAAGAGCCCCACAGTAAGGGGGCTTTATTTAGTTGCAGTCTTGCAGCTTCATAAAGCAGTCTTGTTACATCCAGGATACACAGCATACAGGTGGAATTACATTCAGGGGAGAAGCCATCACCTCTTCACACCCCTACCGACTGAAGTGCAAAGTCAACCATGCCTCTTTACACTAGCTGGCAATGGGTCAATTAGGCAACGTCCCATGTCTCGCAATTCTTAGTCATCACATGCTACTGACTCAGCATTCTCAGTTAACTCCTTGATACCCACAACACTCCAACAAAAATGGCCGCTGCGACTTTGGGCTGCACTCTCACCCTGAAAGAAATGCTTTTTTGGGAGGAGGGCCCTGCAATCTCACATGAGGCCTCAGAATAAGGTTTCCCAGTTAGGGACCACTTTGCATTGGAGGGTACACTGTTGGAGGCAGTATCCTTCTGAATACCAGGTGCTGGAAACTGCAGGAGGGGATAATGCTCTTGCACTCATGCCCTGCTTTGGGTCTTCCCACAGGCATCTGGTTGGCCACTGTGAGAACAGGATTCTGGACTAGATGAACCAGCAGGCTCTTCTTGTGCTCTTATGGCTAGTGACCTGGAAAAAAAGTTCAAGACTTCAGGTGTTTAGCCTGGAGAAGAGTTGTTTAAGAGGTGGTATGACTGGCTGGCCCACTGGTGTTGGACCAAACTTATTCACTGTTGCTGAAGAGGGTATGATTCAAACCATCAGCTGCAAATTAAGGGCATTTCAGCAAAGCATTGGGAGCAACTTTCTGCCTTGGAATGTGGCTGGCTGTAAGCAGAAGTGGGCTCTGTCAGAGCTGCTGTGGCCGTGGTTCCTTTGAGGTCCTTTCCAGCAATATGATTCCTTGCATCTAAAGAGGAAGGCCTCCCTCAACCAGTTTTTGAAGCCTTCAAGCCCCACAAGAGAAAGACACCGGAGAACTTCATTGCAAAGTTTTGGTGGCCAAAGACGGAAGCCCCATCGAGGGAGAGCTTGGAGGGCAAGATGATGAACTTTGCAACTTCTATATTGCAAAAGCTGCAGAAAAGAAGTTTGCCTTCCTAAGTCATTACATGTTGAAATCCATACATACAACAAATTTGCCATATTTCTTCAGAGCCGGCAGTGAAATAAGTTTCCTTCTCAGATTCAGCCTTGTTCAAAAGTAGCTGAGAACACAAACCACTCTGAGCCGAATACCAATTACTAATCAGACACCAAGCAGACTTTGTAGGAGTCAGATATCCATATGCACCCCCCTCCCCAAAGCTTTAGTAATCTTTAACTGAATTCAGACATTCTTCCGGATCCTTTCATCTCTATCTGAGCGTAGTTTCGATATCGGTTGAGCTCTTTGCATGGATTAAACTTCTAAAAATCCTGGCTTGTTTACTTCGAACGATTTTCAGAATTCAACAAAGGGCACTGTTCTTCTTATTGACAAGGCTTTGCTCGAACTTCAGGTCATATTGAGCTCATTCGCATTGGCAGTGAGCCCATAGGCATTAAAATACAAATTATATGTATATTGCAAATGGTTATGAATCTAGGACTACAATTGCAGAGTTCAGCTGATGTTAATGGAAGGCGCTCCTTCCTGCTTAACAATTCTTTTAGTTCACGCCCCAAATAAAAGTTTTTAAACTGTGCAGGCTCTTCTCCTCTCCTTGACGTACCTGCAATTTCATTCTCCCTTCCCAAAGGGCTTCATTACAGCTCATATATCTGCTCCTTCTGTCAGTCAGCATACAATTACCCGCACAGAACGAGGTGCATCTTCACCTGTTTGCACAGGTAGCTCATACAAGGACTTTGCCTGTGTGACGGGGGGAAGAGAATGCTGCAAGAAGCCATTTGATGGAAGGTGGCAAAGGTAACAGGCACCCGGGTCCTTCAAGGTCCCTGGGGAACAAAGGTGATGGCAAAGAGGGGCTATTGCATGTAAAGCCATGCGTGAGAGCAAAGGAGCACTCTCCAAAGATTAGATGTGCCCTGCCAAAGGATGATGAACAGGCTGCTTGCCATTTCCCTGTTAGCTTGAGAAGGCCAGACAGGCCTGTCACTGATGGAGGAAAACACCGAGAAGAGTTACCTGGTCTAATAAATCATCCTGGCATTCTTGGACTCCATCAACAGCCAACCATTCTATAGTTGAGCAGAGGAGGAGGAGGAGAGACAGAGGTTACTACCATCAGCCTGCCTGGCCCATCTCTTCTTGGACACCAGTAGAAGCCAGATGCTCTGCATGAAGGGGAGGGAGAAGGATAATTAAAATGGAACAATTATGGGCAAGATATAAAACATCAATTAAAGGTTCACAAAAAATGTGAATAAACAGCGAGTGATTGTAGCAAAACAACTATGTCGTTGCTCTGTTGTTGTTTAGTCGTTTAGTCGTGTCCGACTCTTCGTGACCCCATGGACCAGAGCATGCCAGGCACTCCTGTCTTCCACTGCTTCCTGCAGTTTGGTCAAACTCATGCTGGTAGCTTCGAGAACACTGTCCAACCATCTCGTCCTCTGTCGTCCCCTTCTCCTTGTGCCCTCCATCTTTCCCAACATGAGGGTTTTTTCCAGGGAGTCTTCTCTTCTCATGAGGTGGCCAAAGTACTGGAGCCTCGGCTTCAGGATCTGTCCTTCCAGTAAGCACTCAGGGCTGATTTCCTTAAGAATGGACATGTTTGATCTTCTTGCAGTCCATGGGACTCTCAAGAGTCTCCTCCAGCACCATAATTCAAAAGCATCAATTCTTCGGCAATCAGCCTTCTTTATGGTACAGCTCTCACTTCCATACATCACTACTGGGAAAACCATGGCTTTAACTATATGGACCTTTGTTGGCAAGGTGATGTCTCTGCTTTTTCAGATGCGGTCTAGGTTTGTCATTGCTTTTCTCCCAAGAAGCAGGCGTCTTTTAATTTCGTGACTGCTGTCACCATCTGCGGTGATCATGGAGCCCAAGAAAGTAAAATCTCTCACTGCCTCCATTTCTTCCCCTTCTATTTGCCAGGAGGTGATGGGACCAGTGGCCATGATCTTCGTTTTTTTGATGTTGCGCTTCAGTGTGTCGTTGCTCACTCCTTGCTAAATGCCCACTGCAGAGAGGTGCATCTTCATTTGCTGGTAAAAGGTGAACAGTTCCAGATGCACTTCAGAGGGGAAGTCCTTACTGAGATGTGGCACCACCAAAAAGAAGGCCCTATCCTATGTCATTGTCTTGTGTGCATCACTGGGTGGTGGGACCATGGGAAGGACCTTCCCTGTTGATCTTAATGCATGTGCAGGTCGATATCCCTTTGGCTATTTTGGGCTCAAGTCATTCGGGCCTTTACAGGTCAACATCAACCTTGAATTGGGCTTGGAACTGTACAGGCAACCAGTGCAGATCCTTCAGGACTGGTGCTCAGTTACCATCTTCCCAGCCAGATTCATCACCAGTTGAAGCTTCCAAACTGCCTTCAAGCACATTGCTATGTAGAGTGCAAATAATCACAGGAGTATGGGCAACTGTGGCCAGGCAGTTTCTATCCAGCAATGGCTATATTGTAGCTGGTGCAGCTGTTGTAGATGGTAATAAGTACTCTTTGCCATTGGCACCACTTCAGCTTTGGTGACAATGCTGGGTACAGAAGTAGCCCTGAACTGGTGCACTGTGTTCTGGGCCCAGGGGTAACCCTTGAAACGCAGTCTAGGACTGGTCCAGAATCCAAAGGTTCTGCTGGGAGTCAGTCCGACAGGGCCGAGGCAGGAAACCAGGCAAGGACAGGTACAGGAACTCAGGCAAAAACTAGCATACAGCAATGTTGCTCCCACAACAGATCAAAGAGATTCCTCACTGGCCTTGCAGACAACTTCATTGTCCAGAAAGTGGGAGAAGCAACAAGAGGAACAGCCATTTTAGATCTGGTCCTAACCAATGTTGATGACCTGGTTAGTGGGGTAGAAGTGGAAGGATCATTAGGCGTGAGTGATCATGCTCTTCTGAAGTTTACTATACAGCGGAAAGGAGCAGCCAAGCATACTAGGACTCAATTTCTTGACTTTAAGAAAGCCGACTTCATAAAACTTAGGGAAGTGCTGGGTGAGATCCCATGGACAGTAATACTAAAAGGAAAGGGAGTTCATGATGGCTGGGAGTTTGTTAAGAGGGAGATAGTAAAAGCACAACTTCAGGCAATACCAATGAGACGGAAACATGGAAGGTGCCTAAAGAAGCCAGGGTGGCTATCTAAAGAACTTTTAACTGAGTTAAGATTAAAAAAGTATGTGTACAAAAAATGGAAAAGGGGGGAAACCACCAAAGAGGAATTCAAACAAATAGCCAGCACATGTAGACACAAAGTCAGAAAAGCTAAAGCACAGAATGAACTCAGGCTTGCTAGAGAGGTTAAAAGCAACAAAAAAGGCTTTTATGGGTATGTTCGTAGCAAAAGGAAGAACAAAGAAACAGTGGGGTCACTCAGAGGAGAAGATGGTGAAATGCAAACAGGGGACACAGAAAGGGCTGAACTCCTCAATGCCTTCTTTGCCTCAGTCTTCTCCGATAAAGAAAACAATGCCCGACCTGAAGAATTTGGAGCAAATGATTCAGCAGAGGAAACACAGCCCAGAATAACTAAGGAGATAGTACAAGAATACTTGGCTAGTCTAGATGTATTCAAGTCTCCAGGGCCAGATGAACTGCATCCAAGAGTATTAAAAGAACTGGCAGATGTGATCTCAGAACCACTGGCAGTCATCTTTGAGAATTCCTGGAGAACAGGCGAAGTCCCAGCAGACTGGAGGAGGGCAAATGTTGTCCCTATTTTCAAAAAGGGGAAAAGAGAGGACCCAAATAATTACTGCCCAGTCAGTCTGACATCAATACCAGGGAAGATTCTGGAGCAGATCATTAAGCAAACAGTCTGTGAGCACCTAGAAAGGAATGCTGTGGTCACCAATAGTCAGCATGGATTTCTGAAAAATAAGTCATGTCAGACTAACCTGATCTCGTTTTTTGACAGAATTACAAGCCTGGTAGATGAAGGAAACGCAGTGGATGTAGCCTACCTTGATTTCAGCAAGGCATTTGACAGGGTGCCTCATGATATTCTTGTAAAGAAGCTGGTAAAATGCGGTCTTGACTATGCTACCACTCAGTGGATTTGTAACTGGCTGACTGACCGAACCCAAAGGGTGCTCATCAATGGTTCCTCTTCATCCTGGAGAAGAGTGACTAGTGGGGTGCCACAGGGTTCTGTCTTGGGCCCGGTCTTATTCAACATCTTTATCAACGACTTGGATGATGGACTCAAGGGCATCCTGATCAAATTTGCAGATGACACCAAACTGGGAGGGGTGGCTAACACCCCAGAGGACAGGACAGGATCACACTTCAAAACGACCTTGACAGATTAGAGAACTGGGCCAAAACAAACAAGATGAATTTTAACAGGGAGAAATGTAAAGTATTGCACTTGGGCAAAAAAAATGAGAGGCACAAATACAAGATGGGTGACATCTAGCTTGAGAGCAGTACATGTGAAAAGGATCTAGGAGTCTTGGTGGACCACAAACTTGACATGAGCCAACAGTGTGACGCGGCAGCTAAAAAAGCCAATGCAATTCTGGGCTGCATCAATAGGAGTATAGCATCTAGATCAAGGGAAGTAATAGTGCCACTGTATTCTGCTCTGGTCAGACCTCACCTGGAGTACTGTGTCCAGTTCTGGGCACCACAGTTCAAGAAGGACACTGACAAACTGGAACGTGTCCAGAGGAGGGCAACCAAAATGGTCAAAGGCCTGGAAACGATGCCTTATGAGGAATGGCTAAGGGAGCTGGGCATGTTTAGCCTGGAGAAGAGGAGGTTAAGGGGTGATATGATAGCCATGTTCAAATATATAAAAGGATGTCACATAGAGGAGGGAGAAAGGTTGTTTTCTGCTGCTCCAGAGAAGCGGACACGGAGCAATGGATCCAAACTACAAGAAAGAAGATTCTACCTAAACATTAGGAAGAACTTCCTGACAGTAAGAGCTGTTCGACAGTGGAATTTGCTGCCAAGGAGTGTGGTGGAGTCTCCTTCTTTGGAGGTCTTTAAGCAGAGGCTTGACAACCATATGTCAGGAGTGCTCTGATGGTGTTTCCTGCTTGGCCCTTGTGGTCTCTTCCAACTCTATGATTCTATGATTCTATGAACCTGGGGCAGGGTCCGACAGCCTTTTATCTTTGTCGGGGTAGCGGCCAGTCCCGATCCCCTGGTGACTCACCTCCCTGTTTCACCAGAAGGCGAGCACTCCTCCTGCAAGTACTCCACTCTCTCCTTCTCTCAGACCTTAGTCTTTGCAGCTCGGGAGACGTCGGTGGGTTACTGGACCCAGAGGCCGCCTCAGCCTCCCCTGACCCAACTGGTAGTGAAGCAGCTGTAAGTGATGGCCCAGCTGAAGGCAACGAGGTAATCCCCGCATCTGGAGCCAGGCCCCTGACTCGGCCCAGCTGGTGTTTGTTGCGGGGGAACCTGTGCAGACTGGGACTCTTCAGGATCAGGCCCCAGACTTGGTTCAGATGATGCCTGAGGCATAGGATCCAATGTAGACTGAGTCTCCTCTGGTTCCAAGTCCGAGCCCGAGTCCCAGGCCATCACACACTCAAGGGGAGTGCAAACCTGTGTGGAACAGGCTGTCTATCCAATTCCTGGACGTAAGCGTCTCCAATCCACAATGCCTCTAACATGCTTGGATTCAGCTTCAGTTTGCTGGACTGCATCCATCCCATTTCTGCCTCCAGGCAATGGCTCGTCCCTCAGCAGAAAAAGATGGCCTGGAGAAATAGAGTGGGATTTCATCCACGTATGGGAGATTCCATGTCCTGATGACTTCTTCCACAGGAAGGAACGGAATCACCATATCAACCTGCCTCCAATTCCCAGTCTACGCTCTCCAGGAGGAAACCAATGGTCAATGGTATCAAAAGGTGTCAAGAGGTCAAGGAGAAGCAACAGCTTTTTGCTGCTGTACTGGATGATAACAATATATTCCCAGCCACCATTTCCCCACTTTTTACCACCATCGGTATAATTTTAATGCTGATGATGAATGATATGTTCCAAGCAATTTTCCCCCACAGTTTTCTAAGCAAAGTGGACATATCAATTGCAGTTTGGTCTGTGCTGATTTTATACATGGCTGATAATAAGTCCATTCCAACCTATTTCAACTGAATACTCAGATTATATTTATTTAATAATAATTCTAATAATAATAGTAATAATAATAATACCGTCTGCAATTTTTTAAAAAGAAAATCAAACAAGAATTTGGGCTGCCAAATAAATAACTAAATGGAGTTTCGCAATGTTACCAAATGCTAATGAAAGTAGAAAGAGAGAAAATGTGGGGTGATGGCTCAAGTTGTCTCAACACAATTCTGTCTTTGGCCACCTCATGAGACGAGAAGACTTCCTGGAAAAAACCCTGATGTTGGGAAAGATTGAGGGCACAAGGAGAAGGGGACGACAGAGGACGAGATGTCTCATTATTTAGCACAATTCTGGCCATATCTACTCAGAAGTGAGTCCCATTGAATTCAACGAGGCATTTTCTACATTAGATATACAAGTATAAATTAAAAAAACAAGCATTGTGATAATATGAAATCTGAAAGTACTGCTAAAGTTCGTTTTACCTTTTCTTTTTCTCTGTTCTGCATATCCTGACAGTGATGTGTATTATTGCCAAGTGTTGTGTGCTGAGAGCCTTCCAGTAAGTTGTCATTCCTAACAATTGCAGGAATGTTAAGGAGAGGGGGGGGGAGACCCATTACTGCCATTTCTTTCTCTTATTATTTTTCAAGGTGAGCTGTGAGCTGTGTCCCTGCATCCGAAGCTTTGTTTTCATGAAAGGAAAAAATTGTGTGCGGAAAGCAAAGGGGGCAAAAAATATTAATTGCTCCCCCCCCCTTTCTGACAGCTCCAGCGGCTGTTGATGTTACAGCCGAGGAGAAAGGAAACAACCTCAGCTGGAACAACAGCAGAATAATCCGGTGGAGTTGGAAGTTCTGTTGTCTCTTCAGTATGGTTCAAATATTCTGCCATGGCTTTGCGTATCCTCACACTTGAGCAAGTCGACAAGTGGGCAGTGGCGTTAGTCTTCCCCCATCTTCAAGGCACTGGGATGGTTAAGAAATTGAAACTAAGGATGAAGAAGTAAAATCGGTAATGATTCAATGGGCACAAGACATAGGCCTTAACATACAATTTGAGGATTGGATAAAATTGTGGAAAGTAAACTCGAAGTTTACAGATTGCATATTACTGAGAGAGAATTATATGAAAATGATGTATAGATGGTATATGTTGTTGTTGTTTAGTCATTTAGTCGTGTCCGACTCTTCGTGACCCCATGGACCAGAGCACGCCAGGCACTCCTGTCTTCCACTGCCTCCTGCAGCTTGGTCAAACTCATGCTGGTAGCTTCAAGAACACTGTCCAACCATCTCGTCCTCTGTCGTCCCCTTCTCCTTGTGCCCTCACTCTTTCCCAACATCAGGGTTTTTTCCAGGAAGTCTTCTCGTCTCATGAGGTGGCCAAAGTATTGGAGCCTCAGCTTCAGGATCTGTCCTTCTAGTGAGCACTCAGGGCTGATTTCCTTCAGAATGGATAGGTTTGATCTTCTTGCAGTCCATGGGACTCTCAAGAGTCTCCTCCAGCACCATAATTCAAAAGCATCAATTCTTCGGCGATCAGCCTTCTTTATGGTCCAGTTCTCACTTCCATACATCACTACTGGGAAAACCATAGCTTTTACTATACAGACCTTTGTTGGCATGGTGATGTCTCTATAGATGGTATATATCACCGGTTAAATTGGCAAAAATGTATAAAAATGAAAAGAAAGAATGTTGGAGGTGTGAAGCAGAAGTTATTTTTTATCATATGTGGTGAGATCGCAAAAAGGTAAAAGCTTATTGGGAAATGATATATAATGAGTTGAAGAAAATGTTGAAAACAACTTTTGTAAAAAAAACCCAGAAGCCTTTTTATTAGGTATTTTAGGTCAAGACATACTGAAAGAAAAGAGGATTTTATTTATGTATGCCACTACAGCTGCGAGACTGTTGATTGCACAAAACTGGAAGACTGGAGAAATACCAACTAAAGAACAATGGCAAGAGAAGTTGATGAACTATGCAGAACTGGCAAAAATGACAGACTAAGAGAAAAAGACAGCAGTGACTTTGAAAAAGAATGGGAACCATTTATATTATAATTGCAGAAACAAAGAAAGTCTATAGACTTGATGGCAGGATTTAAATAAACATTCACATCATTAGTATTAGAAAATGTGTTGAAGATAGAGAAGTAATATGGTGTACTCATTTTTATTTTTATGTTTTTAGATTTGATGTTATTGTATAAATATGTTATTAGTATTATTTTCTTTTAGGAGGTAGCAAGGCGGGTGAAAGGAGAAACAAACCAGTAGTGGAAGTTGGGGGAAGCCTAGGAGGGGAGGGAAGAAGGAAAGCATAGTAAATGTTATGGATATGAGATGCATGGAATGAATGAAAAAGAAAAATGAATAAAATTTTAAAAAGAAAAAAAAGGAATTGAAAGCACAAATATCCCATGTAACAGAGCTGATGAAAAATAATGTTCTGAGTCCTGCCAATGTGGTCACAGTTGATGAGTAGTCAGGGTCTGTTGGGGTCTATGGTGTGTGTTGTGTAGGTGTCTGAGTATGAGAAGCGGTTGTAGGCAAGTAGAATTTAGAAGGAGAGAGAAAAGAAAGTGGAGAGTTCAGTTAAAGCTGGTTACCATAGGAGCAGCTACAACTGCTGGCATTCGGAGACCAGACCTGACACAGGGTTCCTTGGATTCGCTGCCTGTTGTAGCTGTGCCTATTTGCTTCCAACATGCTGGTTTTTTTTTTTGTTTTTTTGTTTTTAAAGAGCTGAGCTGAAATGTCTCTGAACACATTTTCTGATTCTATATGCACAGAAATGGAAGGAGAAGACACCCTCAAAGGAAGACTGGTTGATGAAAATCTCAGAATACGCAGAGTTGGCAAAATTGACAGCACTGATAATATTTTAAAGTCTTTTAAAGAAGACTGGAAACCTTTCCTAATCTATATTAAAAAAAGTTATTTCCCACAGTGGGGTTTGAAGTGTCAGAAAATAGCAGAACATATTAAGGAACACATTAGAGAGCACAAAGTAAGATCAGACAGAACCTGAAAACCTAATTGTATGCAACTTGGGTTATAAACTTTGATGACGGGTGAGAGGGAAGTCACTAGTTTTATCGAATTGCAATATTATTATTGAGTAAAAAATGTAATTTTGTATATGGGGAATAAACAAACAAACAAACAAACAAATAGCAAATAACAAAAACGAAAAAACAAAACATTTTCTGGAAAAAATAATCCCACCCACAATGTCTCTTTTTCTCATTATCACTCCTAGAAAAAGTCATCCATGTTGCAGAAATGTCTTCTAATATTCTCTACCATTTATCATTATTATTGTTTGGGCAGTGACCCCCGTTTCTCTCCTGCAATGCCCAAGAATGATTCTGGGTGTCAGGGCATTGTGGAGGCTATCAACACAGTCGCTGCCACCGCTGCCATTTGTAATGGCAGTTGTTATTTTTGATTTATTAAAAAACAAAACAAAAACTCTGTGAAAATAAGAAGAACCTGTGTCCTACGGTCACTATTAATGGTTACGTATATACATGAAACTATTGGATAATTTCTTTTCCCTTTGGACAAATTATACAGATCCTCTCATTTCTGGGCCGATGCGAGTTGTAGTCCAAAATATGGATGGCACTAGGCTAGGGAGGGCTGCTCTGTGGAAAAACTCAAGGTGATCTTTGACTTGCTTTCTGCCCTCAAAGAAGCATCCAACAGACTGTGTCATATCAGCAAAGAGTCTCTGCTACAGTGTCATCTACATTGGGACAGGATTTCTCCTTTCAAAGCAATTTCTTATCTTCCGCGCCCGCCTTTATCTTGTCTATGCAGTTTTAAAAGTCTGTCCTGCATTTCTGAAACCTAGCATGGAAAACCTAGGGAAAAAATATTCCAATTATACTCCTTGGTATTTCCCCTCTGGCAAAACCAAAGTCACTTTGAACTAGAAAAGTGCCTTTGAAAAAGAAGAAGTAACACCTGATCTCTCCTACATGCCGTCCAAGATTACTCTGAACTCTTTCTCCAGTTTCCATATTTTTACACACCTGCTTTTTAACAAATTAGAGAACCTTTCTAGCTCTGTCGCCTGCTGCTTTTCCAGTTCTCTGTACCACTAATACATAAGCTTTGTTTAAGTTCTACAGCTTGCTTGCATCCATAGCAATAGCTTCTACACATTTTTTGAGTGAAGGGGCAAACTAGTCTGTATACTGTTACTTGTTCGAAATCCCAATGGTACAGGAAATTTCATGAACTGCTGAGGGTTCCAGAGTGGTGTTCTTGTGCTTTTACAAAGAACTTTTCCTAGAAAGCTGTTCTCTGTTGAGGCGCAGCTGGATTGAGTATACGTGTCTTCATCTAAAGCAAAATTTCCACTGCGGGGGTTGTTTGATTATTTGATTATTTCTAACTGCATAGCTTAGCTAATGGCCATATTTCTTCCCATTAGCTGGTCTTCCCATCACAAGAAGACCATAAAGTTCTAAACACTCTGTCTGTGTGTTGGTATATTTGTTTTGTGGCAGGTAGTTTAGGAAGCATGTTAGTAATATAACTTCACGTCTTGTAGTTTAGCACAACCATAACAAGACGCAGCAAGGGAATAATGGCTGGAGAGGGCATAACTCCAAGGTTTCTAATGGGCCTTTGCTCCAATATTAAAAAACAAAGGCTGCTCAGCCCTGTTAAATTATTGAAAAGCAGCACACTTTACTTAGAAGTTATTACTTTTTTTGTGCATGATCTACAGTTTTAAACAACGTCGTAGGCCCAGAATCTGAACTACAAAGGCAATAAAGGAACAGTCCTTTGGGACGACAATGGCAGTGAAAGTTCCATTTTCATAACTCACCGGCTCTGGACTGCAGCTTATCAAATTTATTTTAAAGGAGAGTTAACAAATAAAAACGGGAGAGAGTGAAATAATGTTTGGGGGTATTAGCTTGTGATCCACAGGAGTGCAAGCAATCATACATTTTTTTGTTAATTGCTTCTCACCGTTTCTTTCTTCACGCCGCGCCAGCAAATTAGACAAGACTCTTCCGTGTGTTATTTGGAGTTGTGTCAAAGATCACACGCTGGAATATTTGTACTTTCTGTGGCACTTTCTACTTCACAATAAATAAACATCCCAGACTAGAGAGGGAGTCAAAATGGCTTCCAGCGATTCGGAAAGAAATATATTAGAAATTCTTTCAAACTGAAGATGACTAAGTGGTGTTAGGTGAACTCGCTATCTTCCCTTCCACCCATCTACTCTGTATTTAATCCAAGGAAATGGGATGAATTATCTGATACTTACTAGGTAAGTCATGGAGGATACAGCTGTCAGTGGCTACTAGCCACAATGGCTATGCCTTATACTCCAACAATGGTAGGCCCTGAATATTAGTTTCTGGGAATTATAAGTGGAGAGGACACTGTTGCACTCAGCTCCTGCTTGCGGGCTTCACACAGGTTTCTAGTTGGTCACTGTGAGAAGAACAGGATACGGGACTATGTTATTTGACGTCCCTGAATTGATTCTTGGATGTGTTCCTGTCAGTTTGCATTTCTTAGTGCAGAAAGTATTGATCTTCTGTGTAGAGATCTTCCCTATTCTAATTAATTCAAGAGGGTTCTGGAAACTTCTCTGTATGAAAGAAACAAGCAGAAGGTTCGTGATGTTTGGGTTATTCCCTGCAACCTCACTTCTCAGGGTGAGGGAACCGCCAGAAGGCCCTTGGAGCTGGACATCAGTGTCCGGGCAGAACGACGGGGGAGGAGACGCTCCTTCGGGACTGAGGCCATTTAGGGCTTTAATGGTCAGCACCAACACTTTGAATTGTGCTCTGAAACGTACTGGGAGCCAATGTAGATTGTTTAAGATCAGTGTTATATGAGCTCAACAGCTGCTTCCGGTCACTAACAACAACATCCACAAACCAGAGGTATCTGAATTTAATTTTAATTCTGGACGTAATTAAAATGACTCACATATTTTCACCGTTCACGTGCTGTTCCTCAGCTGCTATGCCAGTTATTTATTTATCATACCAATCTTGTATTACAGGAGTGTATCTTTTGACTCTACAGCGAGAGGGACAAGTTCTGGAAGGAATGTGAATGAGGCTGGTGCCAGCCGAGCTGTGCAGACCTGCTGAGCCTTCATGGCTAGGTCCCTGGTACTTGGAGATTTTGATGAATAAGGGCCATTAGGAATAATACTTCATGCCATTACCAGCTGTGAGCATATGGCAGGAGCCACAGTACAGCCTGGATAGCAGCACTTTTATAGGCATCTCTGTTTCCTATGAATGTCCAAAGATTAACTCACGGGCATTTTACATAAAAGAAACCAGGGACAGATTTTACTGAACTTCCTAGGAAGGCTGAAATGAACGGCTAGGAAGGAAATATAATTATAAATAGAGATAGTGGCTAGCTTCCAACAGGGATAATAATAATAATAATAATAATAATAATAATAATAATAATAATAATTTATTATTTGTACCCCGCCCATCTGGCTGGGTTTCCCCAGCCACTCTGGGCGGCTTCCATAGAAACAAAAAATACACTAAAATATCACAGATTAAAAACTTCCCTGAACAGGGCTGCCTTAAGATGTCTTCTGAATGTCAGGTAGTTATTCATCGCTTTGACATCTGATGGGAGGGCGTTCCACAGGGCGGGCGCCACTACCGAGAAGGCCCTCTGCCTGGTTCCCTGTAGTTTTGCTTCTCGCAATGAGGGAACTGCCAGAAGGCCCTCGGCGCTGGACCTCAGCGTCCGGGCAGAACGATGGGGGTGGAGACGCTCCTTCAGGTATACTGGGCCGAGGCCGTTTAGGGCTTTAAAGGTCAACACCAGCACTTTGAATTGTGCTCAGAAACGTACTGGGAGCCAATGTAGATCTTTCAAGACCGGTGTTATGTGGTCTCAGCGGCTGCTCCCAGTCACCAGTCTAGCTGCCGCATTCTGGATTAGTTGTAGTTTCCGAGTCACCTTCAAAGGTAGCCCCACGTAGAGCGCATTGCAGTAGTCCAAGCGGGAGATAACTAGAGGATAGAGGAATCTATGGAGGAGAGAGGAACTAAATTCAGTTCCCATTTCAAGGAGAACTCATCTCATTCACACTTCCTGAAAGAACACAAAGTTGTCCTTCAAAATTTTCACTACTCTGAATTTTGCAGTGCAGTTCTCTAGCCACGTTATGTATAGAGCAGGAGACTCGCAGGGTTGTGGGTTTGAGCCCCACATTGGGCAAAAGATTCCTGCATTGCAGGGGGTTGGACTAGATGACTCTCATGCTCCCTTCCAACTCTACAATTCTACAATTCTATGATATTATGACAGAATTGCATATGCTCTGCAAACTGTGCAGGCAAGGGAAATGGTCTGACCTGATGTCATGACTGTTCACCTGTCAAAAAGGCATGTGAGGGTTGCATCTGGTATGCAGGCTGAGACCCTACCTGCCCGCAGACTGTCTCGCCAGAGTGGTGCAGAGTGGTTATCTCCCGCTTGGACTACTGCAATGTGCTCTATGTGGGGCTACCTTTGAAGGTGACCCAGAAACTACAACTAATCCATAATGTGGCAGCTACACTGGTGACTGGGAGTGGCCGCCAAGACCATATAACACCGGTCTTGAAAGACCTACATTGGCTCCCAGTACGTTTCTGAGCACAATTCAAAGTGTTGGAGCTGACCTTTAAAGCCCTAAATGGCCTTGACCCAGTGTACCTAAAGGAGTGTCTCCACTCCCATTGCTCAGCCCGGACACTGAGGTCCAGCTCTGAGGGCCTTCTGGTGGTTCCCTCATTGCAAGAAGTGAGGTTACAGGGAACCAGGCAGAGGGCCTTCTCGGTGGTGGCGCCCGCCCTGTGGAACGCTCTCCCATCAGATGTCAAGGAAATAAACAACTATCTGACTTTTAGAAGACATCTGAAAGCAGCCCTGTTTAGGGAAGTTTTTAATGTTTGATGTTTTATCGTGTTTTTAATATTCTGTTGGGAGTCGCCCAGAGTGGCTGGGGAAACCCAGCCAGATGATGATGAAGATTACAGGGGAAGATCTGACCCACTTTCTCCTATTAATAATAGAATCACAGAATTGTACAGTTGGAAGTGATCCCAAGGGTCATCTAGTCCAACCCCCTGCAATGCAGGAACCTCAGCTAAAACATCCATGACAGACGGCCACAAATTAGGGGAAGAATCTATTGTTCAGTGGCAGAGCATATATTTTGTATGCAGAAGGTCCCAGGCTCAGATGCCAGCATTTCTAGGTAGAACTGAGAGAGACAGCTGAAGAGTTGCTGCCAGTCAGAGTAGGCAGTGCTGAAGCAGATGGACCAATGGTCTGACTCAGTGTAAGGCCACTTGTTCTATTCTAACTTACTGAGACACAACAGAATTGCTCCCAAAATGTACGCCCAAGCTAAAAAGCTATGATAGGGTTGTATTTAACTTGCACTTACTCATGGGTAGACCCACTGAAATCAAGAGGCCTAAGTTATTAATGGTCATCAATCTCAATCGGTCTACTCTGGGTAACAGTTAGTTAGTTGACGACAACCCATTGGGCCGGATTCAGCTAACTGGTCCCACTTGTAGAATTTCCGGTAGCATAACTTGGGAAATTCCCTCTCCTCTCCTCACCCCTGTACCCCCCCCCCCCCAATTGGTGGTCAGGAGAATGCCAGGAAAGCGCTCAGAGAGGGAGAATAGGGGAGATCTTTCCACTAGGAAGGCAGAAATACAGTGGTACCTCAGGTTAAATACGCTTCAGGTTACAGACGCTTCAGGTTACAGACTCCGCTAACCCAGAAATAGTACCTCAGGTTAAGAACTTTGCTTCAGGATGAGAACAGAAATCGTGCTCTGGCAACACGGCAGCAGCGGGAGGCCCCATTAGCTAAAGTGGTGCTTCAGGTTAAGAACAGTTTCAGGTTAAGAACGGACCTCCAGAATGAATTAAGTACTTAACCCAAGGTACCACTGTAGTTGCGCCAGTGGAACATTTGTAACAGCATGATATTGAATGCCTCCAATGATATGTATTAAAAAAACATTTGCTCCCGTTTGGGTTGTGTTTCTCCCTTTCTATTAGCGTGCCTCATTTTTGTTATAAATATTGTAACAACTTAATAAATTGCTGATTAGAAGTTGGCTGTTATTCATCTAGGGGAGCTGAGCAGCCTTGTGCAAAGCCGCCTTTCTTCTCACTGCCATGCCCCTCCGCCCACCGTTCTAAACACAGAAGCCATCCCTCCTCCCCCTTCCTGGTTGTTCCGTTTTAGGGTTCTTTTGAATGCAGAACTTCCCCAGCCCTTTGAGGCATCCAAATTAAGTGGCAGTATTCTTAAAGCCGATCATTATCTAAGCACTGAATCATTAGCTAAGTGTAAAATATTTCTGCTCATATGCCAGTGTCTCCAAGTGTAGTTTGTGAAGGTGGGAGGAACGCTAACAGTTGGCACATACCCCTTCCCATGTAGCCTCCAGAGGATGGAGAAATGAAAGGAACTCCTTTCCTTTCCTTTAACAGTGTCTGCCTGTAGTTTGTGTAATGATGAAGGGGAGAAACAGGGAAAGAAGATTCGCTTTTGCTGCAGAAGGAAAGGGTGTTGGGAGAGGATGTTGCTGTGAAATTCTGCTATGGGGCCTTGTCGCTGGCTAGTGCATTATTAATCAGACCCCAATTAATTCAAACCCATAATTTCAAGAACATCAAAATATGTTTGACGGAATGCATCACCAAGAAGCCATCTGTGCACATTCGACCGCACCATTTAAGTTTCACTACACCACGCAGCTGTTGAGTTGAGCTGTTTTTGCGATCTTTCAGGACCCTCAAGCTTCTGAGATTACTGAACCTAAAAGTATTTAGACTAAAGGATGAGAACAATTTTTCTTGGCTTTTCTGGGTGGGTGGGTGGTGAACCCTGTTAACCTCTGTAATATCAATTAATATGAAATGTAATTGTCCGAATAAGATTAACTCATGAAGAGCCAAACCAAGACCTTTTTCTGCTTGAGGCAAAGGACAAAATAGCACCTCAATTGAAGATATTATTCACTGTGTAACTTAAGGGTTAACTGTGTTTTCAGTGTCACCAAGAGAGGCGGTGGTGGAGGTGTTGCCTAGCAACCAGTCAAAGTGGCATGAGCCTCACTGAGGTAACATGTGCTCTGGTTGGCTGTGTAGTCCTGAGGAAGTTTTCCCTCTGTATATTTGGTTGAATGCCTTACTGTTATGTACAAAGACAAAACCTCTTGGTTCCTTTCCCCTCAGATTATATACTGCTTTTGTTCATTTTTGCTCTGTAAAAGGGATATCAAGATTTCTTTTCTCTTTGGACTCCCATCTGTTTTATGATGGGACTTTGCCAACACTACCACCCCATTCTATGTACAAAAGCTGACCAGTCTGGTAGCTGAATCTTCCTTCAACACTGGTGATAGGACTGAGGCTTTTGATACAGCTGAGGAGAAGCAGGCCAGTTTAAGGGGCACAGTGAAGGCTGTGTGGCACAAATAACTCTGACCTCCAACATGCAGCTGCCAACCTGGCTAATGGTCGGGTGGACCCTGAATTCCTGTATAAGCAGGATGAGAACTCTGTGGCCTCCATAAAAAAGACATTAAAGAAAGTGGTTATGCAGAAAAAGATTCAAAGTTCCAGACAGATGTGATAAATAATAATTGTAAAATTTTGTCAAAAATGTATAAAATATTGTTGGAATGGAATACCAAAGATGAAGAAGTTAAATCGGTAATGATACAATGGGCCAGAGATTTCGGTTATAATATTCAGTTTGATGATTGGGAAAGACTGTGGAAAGAGAATTTAAGATTTACTGCTTGTACGGTACTTAACGAAAATGTTATGAAAATGTTTTACAGATGGTATATTACACCGGTAAAGTTAGCAAAAATGTATAAGACGTGTAATAAGTGTTGGAAATGTAAAGAAAAAGAAGGTACATTTTATCACATGTGGTGGGAGTGTAAGAAAGTGAAGGGCTTCTGGGAGATGATCTATAATGAAATGAAAAAGATGTTAAAATATACATTTGTAAAGAAACCAGAGACCTTTCTTTTAGGAATTACAGGGAATCAAATAAGAAGAAAAGACTGTAAACTTTTTCAATATGCAGTTACAGCAGCAAGAATTCTACTAGCCCAGAAATGGAAACAAGAGGAAATACCGACGGTAGAAGAATGGAGACTGAAGCTGACAGACTATTCAGAACTGGATAGACTAACCGGAAAAATTAGATATCTTCGAGACCAAAAGTTCATCGAGGATTGGGGGAAATTTGCTGAATATCTGAAAAAAATATGTGATGTGCAAACAACACTGGCGGGGTTTCAAGAAGCACTGTGAAAGTTGAGATATATTGTTAAAAAGAAACAGGAGTGGGAGGGAAGTTTAATGGCAATATAAACAGAGAAATGAGTAACTGAGAGGCAAATATGGATGATTGCCAGAGAAGCTGAAGGAAGTCAAAAAAGAACTAAATTTGTGGAAATTTCGATAAAATTGTATATTTGTGTTGGAAAATTAAAAAAAATATATTTAAAAAAAATATTAAAAAAAGAGAACCCTGTGGCCTCCCAGATGTCATTGGACTATTTATTTATTTATTTATTTGATGGATGCAATTTATGGATCAATATCCTGAAGTGATTTCACCATAAAAACATTGAAAATAAATGCAATTCCATATATATAAATAATTGGAAGTGACAGAAGAGAGAACCTCTTCTATGGCTGCTGGCATATTTTGGAATTCCCTCCCAAGGGAGGTGAGACTGGCTCCTTCCTTGTTATCTCTCCCCTGGCAGGCCTCTTCAGGCAGGCCTTTGAAAACTAGGTGCAGACAATGCTGCCCACTGAGCTTTTATCAGGGCAATTGGTATTTTTATGCTTTAAATGTGTTTTTATTGCATTTCAGCTACTGTTTTTAACTAGTAGTTCATTAATTTTTTTAATTACAGTTTTTAAAATGTTGCAAGACACCTTGAATCCCAACTTGGGAGAAAGGCGGGATGCAAATACGTTCAATCAATCAATAGATAAATAAAATAATTTCTGAGTCTGTATCTGCACTGTGGTTTTTTTCCCCCATGCGTGTTTTTGCTGCTCTAGACTTTTGGGGGAGGAAGAGTGGAATACAAATTTAAATTCAAGGCAAAAACCATTTTTTAAGTGAAACAGATTATTGAATTTCATATTAACTGATTTCAGTTGTTTGCCTTTAGTCATACTTTAAATACTGTTTTAAAAAATAAATAAATCGGATCAAATTATTAAAACATAGTTTTTGCAGCACGTAATTTTGTTGTAAACCACCCTAAGTATGTTGAAGAATTGAGTCAGGTTGATTTTGCATCTCTCTATCCCCATGACATCTCTCAACACTGTTATCTTCACCTTTGCCAATGGGTCTATAGCAGGAGAGTGCTGAGCCTTCTAGTGCTGTAAGATTAGTTGTCTGGTCCACAGTTTTCAATAGTATGTTTTTTTTAATTTAATTTAATTTTGGATGGTGGGGCATCCACATTAACTGGGACAGTGGTTATTTTCCTGCTGACTGTAACTAACTGGATGAATTTTGAAGCAACTCTCTCTATATATGGGATCTGGTTTGCTCGAAGCCAGTTATTTAGGGACTGTTAATATGACTTTGGCCAACAAGACAAGTTTCATTTGGGTCTTGGCGCAATATCTCCAGTCAATCTCCCTATCTGCCAATAAAATAGAATAAAATAGGGTCGCTGCATGATAAAGCCTAGTTGCTATGGCAATTATTTTCATTACCTAGGTGACAGCTTAGCGGCATGATGTCACTGCTAAAGTGATTCTATCTCCCGAAACATTCCGAGGCTCAGCTGCAGATGGACCACAGCCTAAACACCATTTATCAATGGCCGAAAATGCCCTCAAGTCACACGGAAGGAAGGCAGAGAAGGATGGGGGTAGAGGGCTGGAAAAAAGAAGCGACATTTCCCTTTGGCGTTTGAAAAAGTGCACCTCAGCAGGGAGCCAAAGAGATGAGTTAATTTCCTGAAGCTGACAGCTGACGATTGGACCAAGTCGAAATGCCGCAGCAGCCGGTCGCAACGCCAAAGGCGAGGCATCAAGGAAGAGGAGACGGATGAACTGGGCAGTCAATGCAAATCAGGCTAGGCCATATTAGGCCAGGCTTTGGGAGCTTGGAGATCTGTTCCACAATCAGCTGTCTGGGCTATGGAGAAAGGGAGAGTTCAGCTGATAAGGGCATAGCCAGTTATCAAAGCAAGCGCAGGTGAACTCCCTATCTACCTATCTGTTCATTCAGACATGGGGAATATTGCAGTTGCATAGCTGTCCACTTACAGATTTGAAAATAAGGGACCAGCAGCCTTTAAAATAAGGGATCAGCAGCTAAAATAAGCTAAAATAAGGGATTTTCAGAGCACAGGTATGTTCGACTTCTGAGCCCCTCTGAGCCAAAGGCAGAAAGCCCAGCCAGCAGCCACACGAAGCCTGTGGTTCCCACAGTGCAGCAACCCAGCAAAGGGGATGCAGCAAGGAAAACCATCGTCACCTCTCCGCTGGAAAGCCCTGAGCAAAGGCAAGTCTCCAGGCAACGCGGCCGATTTGATCGGCACAAGGCATGCAAGCTCCACCCCCAGTTGTTCTTAGACTCCTTATTGGGTGAGCAATGCAGCCAAGCAACACAGTTGGCGCCTCCCTCCTCCCTGGCCGGCAGGGAGGGAGGGAGAGGAGCTGCTTCCTTTGAAACCCAGGAAATCTAAGGGACATCATCAATAAGGGACAGCAGCGGGACACAGTGCTGGGATAAGGGACTTTCCTGCCAAATAAGGGACGGTTGACAGCTATGCACTTGTTTTCCTGATTATAATGCTAGTGCTTCTGTCTCCGTTTTCTGACATTCCTGTCACACCTGTTGCATTATGGAACTGTGGCTTTTCGACTGCTATGTGGGCGCATTGTACTAAATTTCACAAGCCCAGAGGGCGTGGTGTGACAACAATGAATGTCACTGGACAACATTGCTACAACTCCCTCTTTCTGCACATTTGCACCTCCTGATTCCCTTCATGAAAGTAGCTAGTATGGCAGTATACAGCCTCAGATTTCATCACTTTACTTCCACGCTTTTCTGGGTTAAAGAAGCTGTGGATGGAATTCTTCTGGAACCAAATAATATGCAAATGAGTCCTAAACATGCGCTACATGCCATTAGCTTTCTGGAAGCGGGCTTTCTGTATCATGCAATAGCTCAAACATAATGTGGAAATTAACAGTTTGGGAAAACTTAGGGAAATGGAATACACTGCAGTGTGGAGTCAGCCTTCTGATTCTTACACGTCCCTCACTATAAGGTCCCAGGAAGTGGTGACTGGTGCCCCAAATGGAACTGGTAGAATGGACGTTAGGCAGACTAAGGGCTCAACGGCACTTCCTCTTCTCCCACTGATTTCCCCTGGGGAAAACCACTCTTAGCGCTCAATCGGAGCAAATGGCAATTTGAATTTTTCTCTGGATTGACGTTTGCTCCGATTTAGAGCCGAAGAGCAGGTCTTCTATGAGATGGCGTGGGGCAGAGGGGAAACAGCTCAGCCCTGTACAGGACAAACAGAGATGTATGGATGAGCTGGAACAACAGGAGAAGCCAGAACCAAATAATCCTAGTTCTGCAAAAGAAACGTTGGAACTAAGAAACAGGAAGCAGACAGGCAGCTGCCCATTCCCAGAGCTACAAGTCCCAGAGTTCTATGTGAAGAGGGATTGATTGTTAAAGCACTCTGGGAAGTGTAGCTTTGGGGGAGTGAACTGGGGTCTTGTATAAACTCGCAGCACCCTTGACAAACTACAGCTCCCAGAAATCTTTGGGAGAAGCCAGGGACACAGCCCCAGGTGCATTTTTGAAAGGGGGCACAACCAGGTACCACCCCCAACAGACTCCCTTATTTGAGCCTGGCTGCTTCTGGGTCAGGTCTGACCCGGGGGTGGAAAGGTGGAAAGTCACCACAGTGTCGCTAGCCCTCTCCTTGGCTGGGCGCTGCCTTAGAAGGATGCTGCTGAGGCAGCACTCTCGCACACGGCTGGAACAGGCGCAGCGGGCTCCCACTGTGCCCCTCCTTCCTCAGGGGCACACCCTGTGTGCCCAACCTGGTTGGCAGGAGCATATACTCCACCACTGGGAGAAGCCATGACTGTTTAAAGTGCTATCACAGTGCTTTAACTATTTGTCAGGGTACTGTCATTGGCTCCTGGCTTGTTGCCCAGGAAATTAGAAAGGCAAGGGAAAGTTTTTTACAGTCCTTTTTTTATTTCAGACTTTACAGAGAGAAGGAGGAGGAGGAGTAGTAGTTTGGATTTGATATCCCGCTTTATCACTACTCGAAGGATAGTGATAAAGTGATTGTCTCAAAGCAATCTACCCAAAGGATAGTGATAGTGATTGTCTCAAAGCAGCTAACATTCTCCTTTCACTTCCTCCCCCACAACAAACACTCTGTGAGGTGAGTGGGGCTGAGAGTCTTCAGAGAAGTGTGACTGGCCCAAGGTCACCCAGCAGCTGCATGTGGAGGAGCGGAGACGCGAACCCGGTTCACCAGATTACAAGTCTACAGCACTACACCACACTGGCTCTCACTATAGAGGCTATAGAACCCAGCCTCTTGGATAATGGTGTTGTCCCGAAAGAATCTCCACCCCCCGTCTCTCCCACTTTCTCATTCGTCATCACCATCACCTCCTCTATGGGTGCCGCTAAGTGTCCTCTGTCTTTGAGCTCTTTGCTCTCCTATTTTTAAGGCCCACCGGGTTCTGGGAGATGGTGGGTCTGGAATGCTTTCTAGTGACAACATGTCAGCCAACATGTCCAGCTCTTCCTGCTCCTCCTCTCCCATTATTTCCTAGCTTTCCCCCTCATCTGCCTCTGAGCTGTGACTCCCCGCAAACCACTGTTGTAAATCTATACTGTCAGGATGGGAGGTGGTCTCCATCACTTCTCCTCCTCCGCCCAGCCCCTGACATCACCCCCCTCTCCAATGTCCTCCTCCTTGACACTCTATGGCAGGCATGGGCAAACTAGGCCCTCCAGCTGGTTTGGGACTACAATCCCCATCATCCCTGACTACTGGTCCTGTTAGCTAGGGATGATGGGAGTTGTAGTCCCAAAACAGCTGGAGGGCCAAGTTTGGCCATGCCTGCACTATGGTGTGAATGGGGCCTTGGTACAGCCCAGTCAGGGCTCAGTTCAGAATGGAATGGAGGTTGCACTAATAAAATCCATCTGAGAATGATGTCAAGATACTTTGCTTCCATTCTATCCAGTCCTGTTCAAGCCAAGGGGATACTTAAGAACAGAGGAAGAGACCTTATACTTTGGGCACTCAGTATCTCTCCACTGACTAGCAGTGGATCTCCAGGACCACAAGGAGGAACATTCTTTGCCAGGGATTGAACCTGAGACCTTCTGCATGCAAAACATGCCCTCTGCCACTGAGCTGCAGCCAACTCGATGACTCGTGAAATTGCTACCAAATAGGTCCTGTCTGCACTGCCCTCCAGCAGCCACTTTGAATAGCACCCGCGGGTGGCGCTGTGGGTTAAACCACAGAGCCTAGGACTTGCCAATCAGAAGGTCAGCGGTTCGAATCCCCGCGACGGTGTGAGCTCCTGTTGCTCGGTCCCTGCTCCTGCCAACCTAGCAGTTCGAAAGCACATCAAAGTACAAGTAGATCAATAGGTACCACTTCGACAGGAAGGTAAACGGCGTTTCTGTGCGCTGCTCTGGTTTGCCAGAAGCGGCTTAGTCATGCTGGCCACATGACCTGGAAGCTGTATGCCAGCTCCCTCGGCCAATAAAGCGAGATGAGCGCTGGAACCCCATAGTCGGCCATGACCAGACCTAATGGTCAGGGGTCCCTTTACCTTTATATGGTCCAGCAAGGACTCCATCTCAGGGAGATAATGCAAAGGTGCTGGTTTTCACCACATCTGCTGGCAACACCTTGTTCCTACTCAGCAACAGGCAGGAAGATATAGAAGGTGATAATAAATGAAGACACACTCTGTCTTGTTGTATGAAAAATGCGATAAGGCACTTCATTAATCTTCCTGACATTTTCTATGTTCAAGGCAATGCTTTCAAGTTGTCTCTTTAAAGAGGTACATGTCTGGATTTTTTTCTTTTTCTTTTTCTGGCCAGGTTAATTTATAAGAACTTGAGTGAAGAGTCTGCCATCAATAATGTATGACACAACTCCTGCCTCTCTTTGCTGTTTTGGGAATGTCTTACAAACAGATCAGTAATTTTTTTCCAGGATTTATGCATTATTCAGAATGATGAGCAAATGACTTCAGCAAATAATCCTTGATCTGCAAATCACTTTGCAAAAACCATTTCTGGCGAACGTTTGCCATGTTTCATTGGCTATTTGAAATTGGACAGAGTCCCTGAGTATGTGAATAAACAGTTCACAGTTTAGAATGGATTGGGGCCTTTACTTGTCTTCTCAAAGTTCATTCACATGAGATGTCTAAACCACTTCTTTTTAATGGGTTGAGCCAAGTTGTGCAGCACAGTCCTACATGCGTCTCCTCAGAAGTAGGACCCATTTGCTTCAGTGGGAGTTACTTTCAGCTAAGTTAGTATGGGATCCTGTTGTGGATTTGTTGTTGAGTATAATTGTTTAATTGGCATTGATTTTTTTTTATATAAAATATTTATTAGCATTTTCAAGAAACACACAACAAACAAAAAACCAAAAAAATAACCAAAACAAAAAACACAAAAATACATAATATTCAAAACTAAACACAAAAAAATAGAAAAAACACATAAAGTTTCTGTTACTTATAATTCTTAACCTTATTTCTCAGACCTCCTCACACCTCCCCTTCTTGTATTCCAATTTAAGTTGTCAATTCAGCAAGTCCTTAACTTATTTCTTTACCTTAGCTTGAACATTTATTCTAACATACTATTATTTTATTTTACTTCTTTTTTCCATTTCCTCAATTTATTTTTAACAACCTTATTTTCAATTAATTTAAAAAGAAAAAACCAATTTTACCTTTTTAAAATTATACCTCAATACTTATACCTCATTATTTATTCTTAGACCTTTTTCCTAAAGTCGACCAAAATTTCCCTTCCACGATTTACCCAATTTCCTTACCACTAACAAAATATAAAAGGCAAATTATCCTTATGTACCCTTTGGATTCCCAACCTCCACCCACCCTTTTCCCGGTTCCAGTCCCCAACCAATATCCGTCAGTCTTTATGTTATTTATTTAGCCTGGAGATCTCACGTCCGAGGCCCTTATATCTCTCTCAGTTCCTTTCTGCTGGTCTCTTTGATAGTCTTTGATATTAAGCCCCAAGTCTCGGAGGGGCTCCGGCCCAACAGGATCCATGTTACTTCCAGCCGGTCCTCCATCCTTAAAAGCAAAGCCTATGGGGTGCTCCAACTCTTGTTTCAAATTTCTTTCAGATCCAGATGTCCCCAAGGCTCCAGCTTTCCCCTTCAACAAATTTGTAATCCTCAGGTCTTCAGATCTCCTCCAAAGGGGGTCTCTCCATTTTCCAGACTCCCATTCAGACCAGGCTTTCCACATCCAATTTTTATTGTCCTTTTTTATCATCATGTCCGGCCTCATATTGTAGCTCTCCTTTAACTCCTGCAAATCTTCTGCTCCTCCTTCATTTTCTTCAAAAGCCACATATTGCTCCATCGTATCTACACTTTCAGTTTCATTTATTTGTTCAGTAGAATAGGCTTCCTGTTTCAAGTCCTTATCAGACTCAAAAATGTTGTTTACTGTCCAGTGTAGTAATGATGCCTCTGTAGACAAAGCATTGTATTCATATTGCAAGTTTCCCAAGAGAACGAGTGCTCTGTCCAATTCTGCTTGAAATTTACGTACTCCAGCCATTTTTATGATGTAGTGTCCCTATTACCCCTCTAGGGGGATTTTAGTTCCTTAGTATTCCTTTCAGCTCAAAACCAAAAGTCCAGTTATTTTGTAACAGTCCTCCTTGTTTTCAACAAATTATACCAAATAAACCAGCAAGAACAGCAGAAACAATGTTCTCTTTTTCCAGCTGACAGCTAGCTGACTAGCAGCTCACTTGACAGCTGTCAAAATCTTCACTGCAACAGGCTTTCTCATAGGACGTTCCCGGGTCTCGGGGGGGGGGTGAAATTTCAACTCCCAAAATTCTTTTTATCCTCCAGTAAATCTTCTTATCGTGTCAAAACCGTGAAGTCAAGATCTTTCATTGAAAAACAAAAACAAATTCTCTCGACCTTAGCTGCCCAGTCCTTTGCTTTAAATTGTTTACAAGAGGGGGGGGGGTGGACTTCCTTTTTAGCCCCTTCCCGCTCGTTCCAAATCCAAAATTAAAAAAATTTTAAGGTTCCAATCTCCGTATTACTCACGGGTTTATGTTTTAGAGTCCAATCGGTCTTGGAAAAAGTTGGCGCTCTCTGTCAATGGCTTGCGGCTTCACTCCGTAGGCGAGGGAGTACTCTCAGCACCACCACCCTGCCTCCGTTCCGAAGCCTTTAAAAAGGCTCCGTCGCGGATTGGGGGGGCGCAAATGGTGCCCGCCGAGTCTCTGTGTTCACAGGCATCCGCGCCTGTGATTTTAAGGGTCTCCGCTTCGCCACAGCGGCCAGACCCAGACGCTACGGAGCCGATTCCCTCCGGAGCTCGGAGGGAATCCGCCATTAAACAATGGCGCCAACCCGGAAGTCAATTGTTTAATTGGCATTGAAATGGGATTGCCTGTGTTTCAATATTCTATTGAAGCTAAAGAAAAGCAAGAACGGTCTCTGAGTTCCTTGATTTGATAATTAACTGTTGTTGTTCTCTAGTAGCTAACATGTGAGTGTTTAACCTTAGATTGGGTGACAAGATATAGAGTTGCAAATCTCCATTTTGAAAGGGAGCTGCTTTTTAGTCTTTGTTCCCAGGCTCTGTGGAAGAAAGGATGAGTAAATGGCTCTCCAGGAAAACTGGAAGGAGAGAGACCCTTGCTTATAGGTCAGTTTGGAATTTTCTTTTCTTATTAAGATGCTGAGCCTGTGCTGGACAGCACAAGAAATTGCATTGGATTATTTGGATGCATCATTTACTGCTTTTTGTTCTGTTTTGAAGAAAGTTCTGCAAGTAAAGTTTTGAACAATCTAATGGCTTTGGGAAAACACTTCAAACAGCACAATATTAACATCTACAATATTCGGAAATGGCTAAGAAACAGGAAGCAGAGGGTTGAAACGAATGGACAGATCTCCAAATGGAGTGATCTAGAAAGTGGAAGAAGAAGAAGAGTTTAGATTTGATATCCCGCTTTATCACTACCCTAAGGAGTCTCAAAGTGGCTAACATTCTCCCCTTCCTCCCCCACAACAAACACTCTGTGAAGTGAGTGGGGCTGAGAGACTTCAGAGATGTGTGACTAGCCCAAGGTCACCCAGCAGCTGCATGTGGAGGAGCGGAGATGCGAACCCAGTTCCCCAGATTGCAAGACTACCGCTCTTAACCACTGTACCACACTGGCTCTCCCCCAAGGAGTCCCCCAAGGACTGGTATTGGGGCCTGAGCTTCTTAACTTGTTCAGAAATAAGCTAGAGTTAGGGGCGAACAGTGAGGTAGCCAAGTTTTCTGATCATACTAAATTGGTTAGGCAGTTAAAAGAAAAAGGGATTGTGAAGTTGAATGACAAATGCATGCAATGCAAATAATCCTCCCTGTATTGAGAGGGAAGGTCTGAAGAGAGACTCTCAATGCATTTGTGTGGATGTGCTTAGAACCTTTCCTGTGATCAGGAAACCTTCCATATCAGGGTTCCTGATCACAAGTAAGTTTCTAAACCTTATGAAACATGGAGATCATGGGGAAGATTCTACATAAGTGCCCTTAACATACTGCTTCAGATTTTCCCTCTCAACATGGGAAAGCTTAAAGCAAAACCTGTGCATGGGAGTTGGACTTTTGGGGTGGAAATTGTGTGCCCATGTCTGCCCCTCCCTACATATGTTCAAGTGAATGCCTGAGTAGGGCTTAGGAGAATCATTTCCAAAATTAA
The DNA here is from genome assembly GCF_964270895.1 of Podarcis filfolensis. NCBI lineage: Eukaryota > Metazoa > Chordata > Lepidosauria > Squamata > Lacertidae > Podarcis > Podarcis filfolensis. Next base: position 107,567,268 of record NC_139606.1, read on the forward strand.
AGCCTATGCAACATGTGGCACGTTTAACATTCTTCAGCTCATTTGTGCCTTCACCCTCAACATTGCTGATGCAAATATGCTGCACTGATAAAACACTTTGAGGCAGCAATCTTCTATGATTTCATAGATTAGTAGAGTTGGAAGGGACCCAGAGGATCATCTAGTCCAACCCCCTGTTATGCAGGAATATGCTGCTGTCCCTTAGGAGGATCGAACTTGCAACCTTGGTGTTATCAGCACCCTGCTCTAACCAACTGAGCTATCCAGGAAGCAAATGTCATCAAGTTATTTTGTGTCTGCTCTGAATCTTCCACGATTCAGCTTCATTAGATACCTCCTGGGTTCTGGCATTATGGGCATTATGAATAATCTTATATGCTGCTATCATTTGCCCCTTTACCCATTTATCTTGTGTAGTGTGTGGTGTGTCTGTGTATAGAAGCAGGAGTTTGCAATTCAGAGGCAAGCAGGCAGGCAGCTAACTTAGTTGACAACTCTTTTATGACGCAGAGCCTGTCTTTTTGGAATCTGATGTGGAGATGGCAGACTATTCCTTATGGGAGGGCTCCAGCTAACGCTCTGCTTGTATTTTTGCAAACAAAGCTACTATTACATAAGGCTCCAGCTTTCACTCATCTAAAGAAAACCAGACCATGCTGCCCCCAAAACTTCTCGCTGTTTGGAGAAGCTGTGAGAACGCACACCGCCATCAATACAGGTCATACTATTACAAAAAACCTGTATGCAGACATTCGAGAATAAAGGGGGAGTGATGAATAGTTTAAGGTGAGAATCAAGTTCACAAGGTAAGGCGTGAAAATCAACACAAAAGGTTGTCATAGTCAACCATCAAGCCAATCTCTCGCCTTCCTACCTTGTGAACTTTTCTAGAAGTGCTAACCTTTATTCTGCTGAGAGAAAGAAATTATCAATCAAAAGGCTGGGTGCCAATTGTGAAATCATTCCTGAAGCTCTTCACACAGAAAATAAGGGGTGCGGGTGATCTTGGAGTGGACAAAAGCTTAGCAAATTCACTGATTTCATCTCAGCAAGGCTCAGCTTTTGAACCGATTTCACTCCGCACCCCCTCGCGAGCCCAATTCCACCTTCCATTGTAATCCTAAAGCAGTTAATGTGACCTTTTCAAACAATGAAATCGGCATTCTGATTATATCAGGGTGGTCAAACCTTTCCTTCACAATGAGCCAGGAGCCAGATCTGTAGTTCTTCTAGTGCTGGTTTGGAAGGCAAAAACCGAAAAGGCAAGAGAAGTGTCCTTAGAGGTTTGGGAAAGCAAACTAGAAGTAAAATATGTATGTGCCAGCAGTATTTGAGTTTCACCTTGGGGGGGAGGGGAAATCCCATTCCATGTCACCATGTCTACTGAGAAAGTCACCATTAGTACAGGTGAGTGCAAGTGTCTCTCCACCTTTGTGGCACAATTTGTCTCATGTGAAGATGGTGAAGGTGAAATATTGGTGACTTATGCTGGTGTGTGTGTGTGTGTGCACGTTGATGCACTTTGAGATAGAGCAGGTACAGGGAACCTAAGATGTTACTGAACTGCAAATCTCATCAGCGGGGAAGCTTGTCCTGTTTCACCAACTGAGGTGAAATGGGAACGTGCTGCTGCTATGTCCCTCTGCACCCCCAGTCATCTTCCCCGCCCCTGGGATGAAGAAGTTGAGTGGCAAGGCTGTACGCTGGAATGTTCCTTCTCTTGTCATCCATTGGCTCCCAGTACATTTCCAAGCACAATTCAAAGTGTTGGTGCTGACCTTTAAAGCCCTAAATGGCTTTGGCCCTGTATACCTGAAGGAGCGTCTCCACCCCCATCGTTCAGCCCGGACACTGAGGTCCAGCGCCGAGGGCCTTCTGGTGGTTCCCTCACTGTGAGAAGTAAAGTTACAGGGAACCTGGTAGAGGGCCTTTTTGGTAGTCGCACTTGCCCTGTGGAACGCCTTCCCATCAGATGTCAGGGAAATAAATAACTATGAGATGTTTAGAAGACATCTGAAGGCAGCCTTGTATCGGGAAGTTTTTAATGTTTGATGTTTTATCATGATTTTAATATTCTGTTGGGGCCACCCAGAGTGGTTGGGGCAACCCAGTCAGATGGGCAGCATGCTGCTTCTGCTACTATTACTATTACTACTGGGGTGACATTCCACCACCATCATCACAATTTTCTTGTACCCCAGCCATCCAACTGGGTTGCCCCAGCCACTCTGCATGGCTTCCAACAAGGATGCCACTCGTCTTCACTGCTGAGTGTGGGAATGTTCAGGGATGCAGGAGAGGATATATTGTTTGATTATAGCCTTTCCAACTTGTGTTAACAAGTTCACAATTTAGCAGAGTAACATCCCCCTTTTTAAACTTACAGCAGATGCGTTTGCTCAGGCTCGCTAAAGCCTCTATAAAAACTGTTCTGGTATTTCCCCCTTATTCCCTCATAAAAGATAAGACACGACGCAGTCTTCTATAAAAGTATAAAAAGAGTTTACTCACATTCCGTTTACAATTGGATCCCAGAAGGCAGACTTAGCTTAGAAAAGTAACATACACCTGGAAACTATCTCATCAGGAGACAGTCCCTCTGTCTCTCTTGGCTGGAAGCCAAGAGAGCATCTTTGGCTAAGCAGATGTTGCTTCTTCGATGCATGTAGTCAAAGAGAGAGATGGCTGCTCTGCCCTGTGCTTTTGTCATTACCTGCACAGATGAGGCCACACCCACCTCTAGTCACATGCAGAGGAAGTCTGTCCCAGCCCAGAAGGAAACAGGAAGTTTACCTGCTGGCTGGACAAACATTCCTCCCCATGTGTAAACATGTTCACTCTAGGAATGTTGTACTTGACTGCTCTTGTGTTTCACATTCCACACTGAGGCAGGGAAGATGAACAGCAATATCACATGCTGGAATGGCTCTCTCACTCTGCCGAAGTGGTGAGGCAGGGCGTGGCCTCTTGTGCTTCTGCCGCCTGAGATGCTTCACCCTGCCTCATGGGTGGGCCGAATCTGCCCATCAGCTCCAACAAGCGTTTATGAAAAACATAAGTAGTGCTCTTCCCATCTCTGCCCCCACCATCACATCACTGCTTGTTTGTTTTTCTAAAGTCCTCCACGTATTGGGAGCTGAACGTCCAGAGCGGGAAACCTGCTGTGCTCCTGCGGGCTTCTGAGGCAATTTCGAAACCCTGGGACAAGAGGGTTCTACAACTCATGGAGAACCTACGTTGGTTTCTTTTATTTATTTACAACAATCATATTCCACTTGAACGTAAGAGAACCTCAAAGTGGTTTGCAAAAATATAAAACCAGTTTAAAAACGTATTTAGAACATTGAAAAAATGAGTGAAATAAAGAGCAGCAAAATGGAACAAAACACATGTAACTTTTACATGTCTGTCTGTTTGTTTGTTTAGACCTAAAAAAATAATATTTTTTTTGTAAGGGCACCAAAAGGAGCACAGCCTGATGCCTGCCTGATGTCAACAGCAGGGAGTTCCACAGTGTGAATGCTGCTATACTAAAAGATGGATTTCTTAAAACTGGAGAATGGATAATATGTGGCACTGGTAGCAGTACCAGTAATGCAGATGGAAGTGGCCACGTGGGCATAAGGTAATGTGTCTCAAGCTGTTACAGATTTTATATATAAAAGTAACCCCTTGTACCCAACCTGGTAGCAAATGGGCAACCAGAGCAGATCTCTCAGCAGAAATGCCATATGCTGATGGGGTCTCACGCTGGCATTCTGCCCTAACTGCAGCTACAGCTGCAGTGAGGGAAGCCCCACAAACAGGGCATTGCAGTAACCCAACCTTGAAGTCACCACGATTAGAAGAGGCTGTGTATTGCAGACAACCAGCTCCCCGCATCTTCCCACTTCATGGCTGTTGGAGCAGTGATGGGGACGTGATGAATTTCTCTGTGTGAGGTGCATGCCGTCCCTCTCCCCTTGAAGTGATGGCCGCGGGAGAGTGCTCAAAGAGAAATGGAAGCCAACGGGGCAGCGAAGGTTCAGAACTGGGGCAGAGCGCACCCTCGCACCCGCAGCAAACCAGGTTTCTCAGCAATCTGAATGAGTGTTGCCCCAGTTTCTTTCAGTCCTCCACTCCCTCCCTGCACCCAAGGATCAGATCCATCTCAGCTCCTGTGCAATGGAGAGAAAGAGCCGGCCTTGCCCAGCTTCCCACGGCAGAGATTTCAATGGGCAAGAGGAGACGTTTCGCCTTCTCCACAAACAATGCGCACCATTGTCACTTTGTTCAGGCAAGTGGGGAGTTCTTAGAAGCCGGCGCGGAGATTGCTAACTGCATACGGAGAATGCCGTGTGGTATAATCTATTAGCACACACTGAATGGAGTAGGCAGGACCTCTTAGGAGAAGTGCTGGCACCCCTACAGTTCTCTGGTGTACGCGCGTCGCAAGAGACTTTTGTCGCAGGAATGAGGCAACCCTGGCGACATTTATTGGTTTATAAAAGAACCCCCCACTACAAGTTTGCCTTACTCACATCAACTCCTTTCCCCGCAGGAGCCTGGCATGCCATTAATTGCAGCCGCCGATAGTTTCTGTTCTCCACCTGCTGGCTTTTGCGCAAAAAATAAATGAAATTAAGTCAAAGCAACGGAGAGCTGAGAATAAATCAAGGTCGCTCATTACCTGCAAGGGTGAGGACCATGTTGGGTGGAAATCTTGTTCAATTAGGTGCAGGAATGTGGCCTGGTTCCCAGGAACTGGGGACAGAGAGAACTGGGGACAGATGAGATGGTAAAGTTGTACCTAGATGTTACCCACCCCCCCTTTCAGGGAAAGCGATTGCACAACTCTTGGCATATTAAAAGTAAAGCCTTCTTCCACATAGAATGTTAGCCCTAAGAACACAAGAATGTAAGAAGAGTCTTGCTGGATTAGGCCTGTGGCCCATTTCATCTGGCACCCTGTGCTCATCTGGATAGCTCAGTTGGTTAGAGCGTGGTGCTGATAACGCCAAGGTTGCAGGTTCGATTCCCGTAAGGGACAGCTGCATATTCCTGCATTGGTCCCTTACCTTTCCCTCCCCGACCTGGCCACAGAGATCCATGCGATGGTCATCTCCAGGCTTGACTACTGTAATTCGCTCTACGCGGGGCTGCACTTGAAGCTGTCCCAGAAACTCCAGCAGGTGCAGAATGCTGCAGCGAGGCTCCTCACGGGGTCTCTGCCATGGGGGCATATTCACCCAGTGCTTTTCAAGCTGCACTGGCTCCCGGTGGAGTATAGGGTCAGATTTAAGGTGCTGGTTTAGACCTTTAAAGCCCTTCACGGCCTAGGACCCTCGTACTTACGGGACCGCCTCTCCCGGTATGCCCCACGGAGAGCCTCAAGATCCATAAATAGCAACACCCTAGTGGTCCCGGGCCCTAAGGAAGTTAGATTAGGTTCAACCAGAGCAAGAGCCTTTTCAACTCTGGCTCCGGCCTGGTGGATCTGATTTCTTTCCGCAGGGCCTGTAAGACAGAGTTGTTCCGCCTGGCCTTTGGCTTGGAGCCAATTTGATTCCCTCCCTCTCTTTCTTTTTTCTTTTCCTTCTCCTCCTGCGATGAGGCTACATTTTAATATTTTAATGGTTTAATATTTTAATATTTTAATGTTGTATTTTAATTTTGTTTTTAAGTTGTAATCATTCAACTTGTTTTTATTATTGCTTGTAAGCCGCTCTGAGCCTGGCCTTGGCTGGGGAGGGCGGGGTATAAATAAAAATTATTATTATTGCTATTGCAGGGGGTTGGACTTGATGATCCCCAGGGTCCCTGCCAAGTCTGTGATTCTACCACAGTGCCAACCAGATGCCTGTGGGACCCCAAAGTGGGACCTGGGCACAACAGCACCCTCCCCTCCTGTGGTTTGAAGCAGCTGGCATTCAGACACCTAGCCTTGCACTTCCCTTGGCTAAGTTTCTATAAGTGGGGAATTGACTTGTTGTTGAGTCTGGATCAATGTGCTCCATCCTACAACCTCAGGATGTACCGCTTTATGCTTACTTCATTCCGAAAACCTGCGTAGAGCTAGGCTACATTTCCACTCGACATTTAAAGCACCATTATATCACTTTCAATAGACATGGCTTTCCCGCCCCCCAATAATCCTGGGGGCTGTGGTTTGTCAAGGGTGCTAGGAGTTGTTGTTGTTTAGTCATTTAGTCGTGTCCAACTCTTCGTGACCCCACGGACCCGAGCACGCCAGGCACTCCTGTCTTCCACTGCCTCTCGCAGTTTGGTCAAACTCATGCTGGTAGCTTCGAGAACACTGTCCAACCATCTCGTCCTCTGTGGCCCCTTCTCCTTGTGCCCTCCATCTTTCCCAACATCAGGGTCTTTTCCAGGGAGTCTTCTCTTCTCATGAGGTGGCCAAAGTATTGGAGCCTCAGCTTCAGGATCTGTCCTTCCAGTGAGCACTCAGGGCTGATTTCCTTCAGAATGGATAGGTTTGATCTTCTTGCAGTCCATGGGACTCCCAAGAGTCTCCTCCAGCACCATAATTCAAAAGCATCAATAGGAGTTGTTAGGAGACCCCTACTGCCGCCACTGGTGGATGAAGGTGGGGGTGGGGGCGGTCTAACCTGGCTGCCATCCGGGGTGGGGTTGACATTGTGGCTGCCCCCACCCCCGGGCCACTCGATACTTGGCGCACACCCTCGGTTCACTTGCCGCACACGCCCTGGGACTCACGCGGCTTGGAGCGCACTCCCCCCGATGTGCGCTACACCCCCGTGGTCGGCACACCACGCCCCCTTGGACACATGTCACCCCGCCCCCGATGTACGCTGCTCCCAGTGCCGGAGCAGGTAGCTTCGCCACTGATTCCCCCCACACAGCTACAGTTCCCAGAGTTTTCTTGGAAAGTGGGATTGATTGCTAAGCCACTCTGAGAACACCAGCCCCACCTTCCTGATATGCACTCCCCCACATTTCCTTATCCCCCCCCCCAGTATCCCATTTTCAATAAAACCCCCTCACCGTACCACTTCATTTGGCTATGAAAATCACCTTCCTAATACATAGGAACATACTTTCTTTACAGTGCAATTGCACACACTCATGAGTAAGTCCCATTGAGCTCATGACAATGGTGTCAGGATAGGAGTCTTAGTGGACTGTTAAACCACACTTTAGCCCTGCAGAGGGGGGGGGGAGATATGGGGCATCTGAACAACACTCAGCACCTTTCGTAAACCGCAATCCCCAGGGTGCTTTGGGAGAAGCAGTCTCCGTTGAAGTGGCATGATAATGCTTTAAAAGTATGGTGCAGATGTGGCCCATAAATTAGGACGTGGTGCAGAGGTCTTGTTGTTTAGGTGTTGATCGCAAGGGGCATGGAGCTTTTTGATGAGATCTCGCCCAGCATGTTTAACTGCAGCCCGGACAGCCTTGATGATCACAGCCTATGAAAGTTTAATTATGGCATATGGCTTCATTTGACAGTACAGAGCAGGATGGAGCATATGGCTTAACCCATTTCCCCTAGTGAAGTGATTTGCTGTGAGCAAACAATTCTACCCATCAATTTTGTGCTAATGGATTGTTCTATGCACTCCGACGATATACTATTACCCCATCATTATATTAATTTATTACAGGCATAGGTTTGCCGGTTCTCATTCTAGGCATTGCAACCCCTCTCTTAATGCCTGAAATTGCAAAATTTATGATACGGCCGTGGAAAAAAAACCACAGCTTTCTTTTTCGCAGAACAGACACGTCCAGCCATCTCACTTCCTAATAAAAGCTTAAGAAATGTGATTGTGGGATGCCATTAAGGCTTCCAAATGAAAAGGCTATTCCCTCCCCCTCAAAAAATAAAATCTTTTTTTAAGTATGGCATTAATATTAAAATCTACCTCATGACTTGGCAGGAAGTGGAAACATTTGGGGGGCTATTTCACAATATTTGATTCTGGTGGGCATACAGTCTGTCCAATGTTGATGATTTTAATGGAGAGACCCAAGTAGAATGAGAGAGCAATTTATGATCTTAAATGGTATTCATGAATGTGCCACATTAAGGGTTTCACCTCAAATGGAAACCATTTCTCTACCCCGTGATGACCTCAACATGTTTTAATGCCAGCCATAAACCTTTCCTGCAAATAATATGATAACCCCCAAGAGCTATCTAAATGAAGGATGGCTGGATTCAAATAAGAATTCATATCAGAGGAATTGCTTTACAATTAGGTCATCATTAACTGAATCCGGACCCATAAATTATCAGCAACACGAATGTTCATAGGAAGGGACACCAGCAGTAGATAATCTGTTTAACAAGCAGAGGTTTCCAAGTTCAATCCCTGGCATCTCCAAGGAGGGCTAGGACATACCACACAAGAAGAAGAAGAAGAAGAAGAAGAAGAAGAAGAAGAAGAAGAGGAAGAAGAAGAAGAGGAGGAGGAGGAGGAGTTTGGATTTGATATCCCACTTTATCAGTAGCCTAAGGAGTCTCAAAGCAGCTCACATTCTCCTTTCCCTTCCTCCCCCACAACAAACACTCTGTGAGGTGAGTGGGGCTGAGAGACTTCAGAGAAGTGTGACTAGCCCAAGGTCACCCAGCAACTGCATGTGGAGGAGCAGGGAAGCGAACTCGGTTCACCAGATTACGAGTCCACTGCTCTTAACCACTACACCACGCTGGCTCCCACAAATGTCAGGGACCGTGCTGAGGAGGGCTGCACTGAGGAGGAATGGTGGGAGCCCCGCCTCCCCCTGCTCCTGCTCCTGAATCTTCCCAGGAGCAGGAGGACAGTATAGATCCAGAAAAGAGGTTCACAGAGGGGCATAGTTCAGAAGGCAGAAGCTGGGAAATACTGGATGGGGAACAGCTAGGAGAAGAAAGAATGGGAGAGGGCTAAGAGATCCACAGTCTCTGGAAAGCATTCCTCCACTCAGCCCAAGATCAAGGAGAGCTCAGAACAGAAGATACAAACTCACATTACAAGACATAGGAGTGACGTAGATTAATAGGGACGGAGGGGGTTGTGAACCTTAATTCGGAGCGCTCCATTCTAGGTTGACGCTTTCTTTTGTCCTTCACTGTGTTTATTAAAGAAACTAAAAGACTTCCTTTCGTTTGATCTGCTCATTTATGTCCACAGGGGAGGAAGCCAATTCCCTGAAGCCCATTTAAATGTCCCATTTAAAGCGGGACATCCTGGATTTACAGAAGCCATCTCAGCTTCTTATCCCAATCCCGGATGTCCTGTTTTGGCTCCCATGCTCTGGCTGCTCCAGAGAGTGGGACCAAAAGACGTGCGTTTTTTGGTCCCATGCTATGGCACGAGTCAGTTGGCTGACATCAGAGCACAGGACCAAAAAACCAGAATCAAACGACACACCAACTTACCCCCTGTGTCTCCCACTCTTGTTCCTCCTTCCTCTATGGCTTTCCAGCCGATGTACTTCCAGAAGCTGGTGCCACACTTCCGGTGGTGGTTGCTTCCAAAAGTGCGGCACTGCCTACCGACTGGTGGGGGGAATTTAGAAAACCTGGTTGTGACAGGGGCCACACTTAATCTTTTTTTGAATGCATTTCTGAGGGTCTCCATGGTCTTGACTAGCTTCTTATCACATGCTCAGGTTTTCACACGCCAGCTGGGTAAATCTTTACCAGGCATGCTGAAGATTGGTGGCCTATCTGCACCCCGGAATTCAAATAGTTCCAGGGAACCAGTCCCAAGATGGGATTCTGAAGCCTTGCAAATAATCAGGGTCATCATTGGCTCACCTGAAGAAACCTGCTCCAAAATTATTATATTTTTTTTTAAAAAAATGCCCTGCCATTGTTTCAGGAAAGACTATATCCCAACCCTAGCTAGAGATGCTGGCAATATTGTCTGTGCTGTTAAAGAAGTAATACTTCATTTGCACACTCAGATCATCACTTGATGTTTCTGTCACCTGTGAATAACCGTCTGTTTTGCAACTGTGTGCCCTACCTCATCCTATTGGGATGTGCACAAATTTTATTCTAATCCCTAATGCAATTTGATTAAAAAACAACAACAGGGTGGGGGAAACAACTCAAAGACAAATGTTCTATTATTAACACTCTTTCTAGAGCTATTGAACTGTAAATACTTCCAGATTAGGCAATTAAAATGTGAACACCTCATTTGGCATTGTCACTTTAAGTAAAATATTGCAGGACTATTTTTAGTTAAAAGTTTGCATGCTTACAGAATGAGGAAAGGTGGGGGGGCACACGACACTTTCTGGGTCAAACTGAACAGCTACGCAACTGGCAAAGGTCATTTCTTTCCCCTAGTGACTTTGGAGAACTATATGCATGATGACTCGGTTTGAGGCTGTGCCAGAGAAATGTTTGGCTGCCAGTTACATTCATACCTCAGGTTACAGATGCTTCAGGTTGCGCATTTTTGGATTACGGACGTGCCAAAACCTGGAAGTACCGGAACCAGTTACTTCCAGGTTTTGGCGCTCACGCATGCGCAAAAACACTAAATCGCGCTTTGTGCATGTGCAGAAGTGCCGAATCGCAACCCGTGCATGCGCAGACGTGGCGCTGCAGGTTGTGGATGCTGTGGGTTGCGAACATGCCTCCCACACGGATCATGTTCACAACCCGAGTGTCCACTGTATTTGGCACTCTCAAAATTTACACTTTGAGGTCCACACAAGAGTTGTGGGTCCAGCCCGCTATTGTTGTAGATTGGCGAAGTTCAGTAATCTTCCTGATTCCAAACTATCCATGGTGCCTCATTAATTCATATAATGGTTAAGGAAGACACAGGCAGATTTCAGGACTGTGGGGTTTATTTTATTCTATAGTAGAACCAACCTTGTCATTATTTCAGTACTGGGTGAGGTTGTTTTTGTTTTCCTGGGCATTTTGGTAGCATATAACATTGCCCTGTCAAATCTGTTCATGATAATATCTTTCCATTTTTTGCATTGTAGAAGGATATGATAATAGATTTGGATGGTACAGTGGTACCGCTGGTTACAGACGTTTCAGGTTACAGACGCTTCAGGTTACAGACTCCGCTAACCCAGAAATAGTACCTCGGGTTAAGAACTTTGCTTCAGGATGAGAACAGAAACCGCGCGGTGGCGGCAGCGCAGCAGTGGGAGGCCCCATTGGCTAAAGTGGTACTTCAGGTTAAGAACAGTTTCAGGTTAAGAACGGACCTCCAGAACGAATTAAGTTCTTAACCCAAGGTACCACTGTATTGTATTTTTTAAAAAACGTCAGATTAGGACCTGGGAGACCTGGGATTGAATGCCCACACAGCAAAAGATCCAGGAATACCCCCAAGCTATGAACCTGCTCCTTCAGAGGAAGTGTAACCCCATCAACAGCAGGTGACCTCCAAGCCATCTGGTCTAGGAAACCACTCACTAACAGCTGCCAACATTCAGCTTCATTGAAGGTCAACAAGTTCTGGTCTTATATGAGAAAAGGAGAGTAAGGGTGAAAAGGTAGGAATGGCCATGGAGAGACACCTGCTTCCCTTTCAATTCAGGAAAAAAAGGAACCCATTCACATCATTTTCTGTTTTGTGGTTGGTTGGGAGGTGGGTGATTGGAGAAGGAATGGACAGAAGAAGCCATGACTGCTTCTCCTCCCCATAGAGAAGGTAAGAAGCCTTATAGCCTTATAGCCTTCACCCATCTATCTCAGCATTATCGTTGACTGGCAGTGACTCTCCAGAATCCATCTTCTAGCCCTACCTGGATATGCCAGAGATTTAACCTGCAAGCAAAGCTATGATCCATCCCCTAGAGATGTTTTTATGGGGTTTATCAAACACTGCATGGCATTCAGGAAATCTCAATGACTCGATGGAATGTATAAGCAGCATTTTTATTTCTTTTCCAGAGTGTCTAAGATCTGCTTAAAGGAATCAGAGGAGTAAATGAGGGATAACTGTGCAGGTGCAGTTAGGGTTCATTAATGTGTAGCTCACATCTGGCAACAAAGGAATATGTCAAAGTGTGTCACACCTGAGCGCATTGGGCTGCCTGATTTCTTAAAAGGATGGCATCTCATTACAGGTGATTTCAGCAGATGCTAAAAGAGGGGGGAGAGAATGCTAAAAGAGAGGAGATGGAGGAGGGGGTGAAATAGAGATTAAGTTTGAAAGGGCAGAAAGAATATGAACTAAAAAGACAAATCCTTCTCAACAAGTTATCTTAGACCCACGTCTTTAAGAGATGGGTTCGGATGATATTTGGAGAGATAAACCTTGCAAAATAACTGTTCACCTCAGAGACGGGGGCTTCTGCAACATGAAAATGAAGGCATCGTGCAATTTGTGTAATCATGCAGGTAGAGTGATGACCCTGAAGAGGTCCCCTCCTCCAGTTTTCTACCACTCACGTGACTGGATCATTTGCTTGAGACATTATTTGCAAGGGTTAGTTCTATTTTTCTTTTTTTACTGTTTGCACAATGAAATCTACCCTGTTGTATGTGCGCATGCACACCCATGCATACACACACAAACCCAACAAGCATCCTTTGTAGGGAAGTTCAGGGTTCATTTGCAATCCAGAGAAAGCTGAGCTAAAAATACAGTGGTACCCCCCGATACAGACACTTCAGGTTACAGGTGCTTTAGGTTACAGACTCCACTAACCCAGAAATAGTACCCTGGGTAAAGAACTTTGCTTCAGTATGAGAACAGAAATTGTGCGGTGGTGGCGCAGCAGCAGCGGGAGGCCCCATTAGCTAAAGTGGTGCTTCAGGGTAAGAACAGTTTCAGGTTAAGAACGGACCTCCGGAACGAATTAAGTATGTAACCAGAGGTACCACTGTACAGAGCAACCCTAAATACAGGAAGCCAGTGGAGTTCATTAAACTGGCATAAAGGTAAAGGGATCCCTGACTGTTAAGTCCAGTTACAGATGACTCTGGGGTTGTGGCGCTCATCTCACTTTACTGGTTGAGGGAGCCAGTGTTTGTCCGCAGACAGCTTCCGGGTCATGTGCCCAGCATGACTAAGCCGCTTCTGGCGAACCAGAGCAGCGCACGGAAACACTGTTTACCTTCCTGCCAGAGTGGTACCTATTTATCTACTTGCACTTTGACATGCTTTCAAACTGCTAGGTTGGCAGGAGCAGGGACCGAGCAACAGGAGCTCACCCCATCGTGGGGAGTCAAACCACCAACCTTCTGATCGGCAAGCCCTAGGCTCTGTGGTTTAGACCACAGCGCCACCTGCGTCCCTTTAAACTGGCATAGATTATCCCTATTCTGAATTCCATTCAGGAGCTGACTCAATCCTGGCAGAGGGACAACAAGCATTTTAGTTTGAGTTATATCACCTTTCTTGCTGGTGGAAGTTCTCCTTAGTCTTTGTGTCACATGACTGAAAGAGGTTAGGAATAGGTTTAAGTTTCTCCTTGCTCCAGCCTCACCATGTCCAGTTTGGGTATTTAAATCAGCATGTGTTGCTTGCTGAGCCAGGATAGTTGCCGCTCAGCAAGATTGAGGGACAATTTTGACTGAGTCCCAGAACAGCCCAAGATCAGCCTTTCCAAACTCATTCCAGTGGATCTTGGGTTGCACTATTAAGCCCATGAGACTATATAGGCCATTGGCCTGATCTTTTGTTTTTGTAAGAGTGGAACATGAAGGGAAACTCCTGCCCTTTTTCTGGTCCCAAGGTAATGTTCAAAATGTTCCATGTGAACTTTCACAGAATATAAGCTCTCCTCGCATTCCCAAATTGCTTCTTTCTGTTGCATCACTTTGCTCACAGAAAATCACCTTTAGGTGAACAATGCCAAATACTAGATAAAAGGCAAGTGAGCTGATTTTCTCTTTAACCAAAACAAAACAAAAAAGAAACCACGTTTTTGGTTAACTGGAGGGTGTGTTGAGTGGTCTGCCCCCACTGCTTTTGTGAATGTGTTGTCCTGGGTTTAAGTAATATTGGTTGTTGTTGTTTTGTTATGACATTTCTATAGTAAAAGAATATTTTTGAGATTTATTTTTTAAATGAAAATTGGGCTAAGCATTTCTCAAATAAACAAAAAGATAAAATTAAAGTTAACTTTCTTTGAGCTTAGCAAATACTCTTGGCATTCCCAACATCTGCAATATAATATAGCCCTTCCTTACACTTACACCCCCCCAATGGGCAGTTTGCTATCATTTTATAGATCTTTTTCTATCCCAATAGATTAGAGCTAGTTGGGGAGGAAATGCCAACTGGGACTGGATACTTATTTATTTTTACCTGGAAATACTTCTGAGATGTGACTATCCAATCCTCCCTGTCCCAGGGCTCAAATTAAGCCGTTTCACTGTCATCGTCTTTTGTGGTTCAGGAATCAATCCACAGTCCAGCCATTTCAACTCAGGTGCCTATGATGGTCCCTAAAGAGCCATTTCTCTATTTGTGGATGGTACTGATGCATTTCTTGAGATCATACCATAAAATAAGTGCAAGACTGAACTGCATTCTCTCATGTATTTGGTTTATTTTTTTTATGGCATTGCCGAATATCACACATTCCATTTTTTAAATAAATAAATCACCCCCTTGTTTTGTTGTGTGTTTACAAGGCCATGCTTGCAGTAAATAGTATGATTGTTGCACCTAAATTCACCCATCACACATGATCTACACTCACTTGTTTGCAGCACCGAAAGATCAGTTGTAGAGTAGGTTGAATTCAGTTCAGATCTGACAAACACAAAGCTCACTTACTTCTAGGAGATGGGAGCAAGGACCTTATCTGGGTCTAATCCAGCTTCCATTCCAGAGGAGTGCATTATTGTGTTGTGACCCTACCAGACATGAGCAGCACCAAGGGTGAATACATATGTCAATTTCAGTTTCTCTTAGCTTATCTCCCCCCCCCCATTTTGAGACCCATTTGCTACATTTCCACATAAGCTGCAATTCTTTAAAAAAAGTATTTACAAAATTTGCCAGCGCTTTCCCTTACTACAGAACTTGGTTCCCGAACGCCTCCATTATTGTTTTTATTTTTAAACATTTTTTTTTATTAAAGATTTTCTTAGTTTACAGAAGTATGCGCAATGTCTCTTTTTTCAAGTTACATTTTCTACACATCAGTTTCATTTGTTGAGACATTAGTGTTACATTAGGAAGAAAAGGGAGAAAGAGGAGAAGGGGGGCATGGTGGGTGGGGGTGGAGTTGGGTGGCAATGATACCTCCACATGTGGTGGGAATGCCCCAAAATCCAACTATTCTGGACAAGAACCATATGAGAAATATGCAAAATAACCAAGCAAGTATTAGAAGTAACCCCAGAACTGGTCCTATTAAACATCTTCCAAGATAATATCGCCCACTCACATCACAAAGAGCTCATAACCCACCTACTCTCAGCAGCCAGAAACATCATAGCCAAACACTGGAGAGACCATAATGCTGGAGAGAATGCAGCTCCACACCTCCGTTATTGTACATTTTGGCTCCCAAATGTTGAAAACCCAGAAGTAACTACTCCAGCTTTAAAACGGTTTTTCGAAGCCAAACATGCTATACGTGGCTTTTGTTTTGAGTTTCCCTATTGTACTGAGGCTTCAGCTTTCACTTTTCAGTTGTCGAACGTTTCGGAAGTCAAATGGTCTTCCAGAACAGATTATGTTTGACGACCGAGGTTTGACTGTATACACATTTTTTATTGCATATGTTCTCCAATCTAAAGCACTAGTACGACTTAATCCCTCCAGAAAATGATAAATGGTGATGTTTCTGTAAAACAATCTAATTGTAACATCTCAGGTTATCGTTTCTGAGTTTTCATTTCTTGCTTTGTATCTTTTTTTTAAAAAAAAGACTAGTTTGGTTGGGGAGAGCATTGTTTCATTAACAATGAAAGGTTCACCAGCTTCCTTTCAACCGTCTCCAAAAATTAACTCCCGCCAAAAGGTACGGCAGACAATTAAGGCAGAGGCAACGGGTGCATCAAAGTCATCATCTGCAGAGTCTTCAATTAGAAGGAGGCTGCAGGTGAGAAGGATGGAGAATGAGACAGAAGAAAATTTAGCATGCTTCAAAGCCACGCACTGCGATGGAGAACCTTTACCTCTGAGAACTGGGGAATCAAAGGTTTTGAAGAGTCAAGCATTTATCTTTTGGCTATGGGTGGCCCAGTCCTGCAATCCAGACTTCTATATATACAAGTGAGATTGAAATATAAAGAGAGAGACAAGTTCTGACACCATTACAATCACCATTCATTTCTACTGACACTTGCATTTTTAAACCTGGCTCATAATTTAGTGAATCTCATTACAACACCCTTGCCTTGCTTTCTGGGGGACAAAATAAATAAACTCCAACCCATACGTACATTTTCTCATTGCCGATGTGTTATACATGGCAGAGGTTTTCCGCCAAAGCAATCAGGCTAAGTGAAAGCTCAGAATAAGCTCTCCCTCTCTCCTTCTTTCAAATGCGTCGGCTCCTGGTGGCTCGCATTGCTCACCTCGAGCACAGTTTTTCATCAAAGAAATATACGGGAGAGCATAAAATTGTTACATCTAAGAGCTGCCAATCCAAATAAAGGACAGCTATGATTCACTTAAGTTAAAAAAAGATACGCTGTCAAATTTTCTTACATATTTTTTTTTGGGGGGGGCTAGGTTTTTCTTATAATGGAAGACCTTGCAAGGCTGTTAGGCTCAGTTTGCTTCGCATGGCTCAGAATTCAGTTGGGTAGCCCAAATATACAGTACTACCCTTCTTGACTCTAATGTTCACTGTGGTCTCTCATTCACATCAGCCACAAAGCTTCCCCAGTTGATTATAAGATCAGATACTCCTTTGCAAGTATCTAATTCCAGATCTTTGTTCAGCTAAAGCTTTAGCGTGGGCTCCTATTCAGCTGGTTGAATATCTGTTTTGTGGTTCCATTTTGTGGTTTCATTTCTCAGATGAAAATAGGGACACCCTGAGCTTGCAGGGCAGCAGCTGAAGAAGGAGCAAAAAGGGTTTTCTCGTGTGTGTGTTTCTTTGTGGCTGATTAGCTGCTCATCCTGTGCAAAGGTCAGAGGGGGCAGGGTTTCTGTTGAGGCAGGTGATTAGCTGTGGGAGGAGCTTATCAGAGCTTGCAGGGCAGAAGCTGCTGAAGAAGGAGCAAAAAGGGTTTTCTCGTGTGTGCGTTTCTTTGTGGCTGATTAGCTGCTCATCCTGTGCAAAGGTCAGAGGGGGCAGGGTTTCTGTTGAGGCAGGTGATTAGCTGTGGGAGGAGCTTATCAGAGCTTGGAGGGCAGTGGTGCGCGCCTAGCGGTGCATGAAGTTTGATCCAATCTTTTAGATTTAGGGGAGCTAGTCTCAAACGTTTGTTGGGGGGAGACCTAGGGTTTTTTTGGGGGGAGTTATTTGTCCTGTCTTCACGCTTCTTATGATGGAGGACCGCTGTAGCCACCCCCAATGACACGTTCTCAAGATGGAGGGTGAGGGAACAGCTGCAGTCGCCTGCGGTTCCTGCGCAATGTTTGCCATCTTGCCAAAGGTTGCAGGCAGCTTTACCTGCAGCAATTGCATGTTGATTGCCCTCTTAGAAGACAAAGTCCAGCAACTGGAGGAATGTGTAGCTACGCTCCAAAGAATTAGAGAGCTGGAGCTCTTCTTGGAAGCAACAGAGCACACCGTCTCCACCAAGGAGGAGACAGGGGACTCCTCTGAGAAGGAGGCTAGTTCACCAACACAGGAGCCAGAAGAAGTAGGAAGTCCAGGGTTCGCTCTGATTGTTTAGAAATACACAATCGCTTTGAGGTCCTCTCCCCTAGCATGGAAGACGAAGAGCAGACTCCATTTGAGGATCTCTCCCTCATTACAGTCGATCAGGTATATGAAGACGAGCAGCAAAGTCAGTCCTCAGGGAATGTGCAGACGACCTTGGAACAGACAGCTCACGGAAGAAGCCCGACCAAACCTAAGAGGAGGCGTGTAGTGGTGATAGGGGATTCCCTACTGAGGGGAACAGAAGCAGTGATCTGTGGGCCTGACAAGATGTCTCGGGAAGTGTGCTGTCTCCCCGGGGCTAAGATCCAATATGTAACTGAACGACTGCAAGGAATCATAAAACCCACTGACAAATACCCCTTCCTCTTGGTTCATGTGGGAACCAATGACACTGTAAGCAATAGCCTCCAGAAGATCAAAAGAGACTACGAGGCTCTGGGCAGGAAATTGAAGCAATTAAATGCACAAATTGTCATCTCATCTGTCCTCCCAGTTGAACGACGTGGCCCAGGGAGAGAGGGGAAAATAGTGGAAGTGAACAGCGCGGCAGCAGCAGGAGGCCCCATTAGCTAAAGTGGTGCTTCAGGTTAAGAACAGTTTCAGGTTAAGAACGGACCTCCAGAATGAATTAAGTACTTAATCCGAGGTACCACTGTAATAATAATAATAATAATAATAATAATAATAATAATAATAATTGTACCCCGCCCATCTGACTGGATTCCCCCAGCCATTCTGGGCTGCATTCATCATACATAAAAACATAATAAAACATTTAACTTTAAAAAACAAATAAACCCCACTTCCTATAAAAGGCTTCCTTCAGATGTCTTCTAAAGGTTGTACAGTTATCTCCTTGGCTCAGTAGTCACATAACTCCATTCCCTTCAACATATCTCTGATAGAAATAGGGACGTCCTAAGGAAAAGCGGGACTTTGCAGGATCAAATGAGAAACTGTCCCTGGAAAGTAGGGACACTTGGAGGGTGTGCGAACATGCCCAGAATGGGAGTTGCCTGTACTCTGTGTGGTCAGGTAGCATCTCCCAGAACCTCTAGGCCATGGATGGGGAACTTTTTACAATTTGCATTCCTTTCTGAGTGATCTTCCAGGGATCATATGCCAGTGGGGAGCAGGGCCTGAGGCAGAAGTGGGTGGAGCAATGAATGCATTTTTTCCTTTGTACAATGAGTGTAATGGCCTGGGACTCGGGCTCGGACTCAGAACCAGAGGAGTCCCAGTCCGCACTGGATCCCTTGCCTCAGGTGGAATCTGATTCTGAAGAGCCCCAGTCTGCACAGGTTGCCCTCCAACAAGCACCAGCTGGGCCGAGTCAGGGACCTGAGCCTGCCTTCAGTTGGGCAATCACTTACAGCTGCTCCACTACCAGTTAGGTCAGCGGAGGCTGAGGTGGCCTCTGGGTCTAGTAACCCACTGACATCTCCCGAGCTGCAGAGACTAAGGTCTAAGAGGAGGAGAGACATGAGAACTCGCCAGTGGCGTAGCGTGGGTTGTCAGCACCCGGGGCAAGGCAAGTAATTTGTGCCCCCAACCCGTGGATTTGCGCCCCCTAACCCATGGATTTGCGCCCCCTAACCCTAACCCCAAGATGTTGCGCCCGGTGCGGCCGGCACCCCCTGCACCCCCCACGCTACGCCACTGGAACTCGCAGGAGGAGTGCTCGCCTTCAAGCGAAACAGGGAGGTGAGTCACCAGAGGATCAGGACTGGCCGTTACCCCGACAAAGATAAAAGGCTGTCGGACCCTGCCCCAGGTTGCGGGAGCAACATTGCTGTTTGCCAGAACCTGCCTGTGATCCTGTGCCTGACCTTGCCTGGTTTTCTGCCTTGTGTCCTGCCTTGGCTTTGCCAGACTGACTCCTCGTGGAACCCCTGGATTTGGGACTGGACCTGGACCATGCTACTCGGGTTACCCCCGGGCCCAGCACAATGAGTTAGTTTCTACACACTCTCTTTCTCACACACACTGATGTTATCGGAGTTCAAGGATACCATCTAGCCAGGCAGAAACACTCCAGGAGGGTTCAAAGCAAGACTGCAGAGGAACAAGGGAGAGTCCCAAGAGCTACAAAAGGTCTGGAGAGCCATATTTGGCCACTGGGCCTGAGGTTCTGCTCCCCTGATATACCTCTTTCCCTTGCTTTATAATGCAAGGGACTATTTCTTATGTTTCTGAGAGGGGGGTGGGAGAGGTCTCCTGATCTGCCCAAATTCACCCACTGGAGAAAACCTGTTGCATATCAAAAGCTGCAGCTCTATTCTGCAAGAATCACCTTCTCATTCTGAAGAGAAATTTCTCTTTTTTAAAAGGGGGGTGCTGGGAATTGATAAAATTGTATTTCTTAACATGTCCCAAGAACTGACAGACTGGTAACTCTGAACTGTTTGGTTACATTTGTTCGGTTATTAAATATAGATAAGGTTTGCAGTAGGACAGCTTTGCATGTCATTATTGCAGTGAAATAGCTGATAAGCAAATATTGGGCTTCTCAAAGGCAAACACTAAGCTCCATGGCCAATCTAACACCAAATATGCAAGATCACACCCTTGGCTCAGCCTTTGTTAATTCAGGACAATTAACTTCCCTGCTTCCATAGACCAGGCGAATTCATGGTTATGTCCGCAATCGTCCAGCAAAAGTTAAAGTAAAGGTAAAGGACCCCTGGACGGTTAAGTCCAGTCAAAGGTGACTATGGGGTTGCGGCACTCATCTCACTTTCAGGCTGAGGGAGCCAATGTTTGTCCACAGACATCTTTCCAGGTCATGTGGCCAGCATGACTAAACCGCTTCTGGCACAATGGGACACTGTGACTGAAGCCAGAGCACACGGAAACGCCATTTACCTTCCCGTCACAGTGGTACCTATTTATCTACTTGCACTGGTGTGCTTTGGAACTGCTAGGTTGGCAGAAGCTGGGACAGAGCAATGGGAGCTCACCCCGTCGTGTGGTTTAGATCCACCAACCGTCAGATCAGTAAGCCCTCAGTGGTTTAGACCACAGTGCCACCCATGTCCCCAGTAATCATGTTATCTTACAATTGTCCAGCAGTATTAGTGGGCATGGGTGTTCAGAGATATAGTTCACGGTGGGGCGGGGGAAGGTGTGTGACTTGTAACTTCAGGTCACTGAGTTATGTCTGAATCCCTCACAATATTATGCAGTGCTGAAGAGAAGCAGTGAGAAACCAAGGTGGGTTGTGCCTGTTGGTGATTTACTGCATAGCATGGGATGGTACATAGTAGAACTAACTTCTAACAAATTGCTTAATTTGTCCAATTAACAAGGCACTAGAAAGACATACAACTTCAACAATACTGTAGGACTTGAAATCAAATTAAAAGCATTAAGGCTGAAATTAACATCTTTTACAGAGTATCTCCCTTGGATGTGGGGAATAGCAGATAAAAAATCTGAAACTAGTCAGAGGTTTTTTGTTGTTGTTAATGCTTTGCTGTCCCTAACAGAAACAAAAATAGAAAACAAAGTGGATCATTCTTTAAACAAACAAACAAACAAAGAGTCTTCTGGGGTTTTGAAGGAAATTTAGGGAAGTTTTTAATGTTTGATGTTCTATTGTATTTTTAATATTTTGTTGGAAGACGCCCAGAATGGCTGAGGAAACCCAGCCAGATGGGTGGGGCATTGATAATAATAATAATAATAATAATAATAATAATAATAATAATAATAATAATATTGGCTACAAGCCAGAAAATTGATCTTCAACCATTGTGGAAGTAGGCATGTCTTCACCCAGCACAAAGTGCTAAAGCAGAGGTTTTCAACCTTTTTGAGTCCCTTTACCAACTACATTCATTGGGGGGGGACCCCTGTGGGGCTCAGGAGCCCAGTTATGTCACCCCTTGCCTACCTAGCTGACAGCCCCACACCCCTTTTCAAACACCCTCCCTTGTGGAGTGTTCCCCTCAGCCTCCTCTCCCTTCACCCTCTCCTTGGGAGTCCTCTGGGCAGCCACAGCTACTATCCCTGGTCTCTGAGCTGCCCCACAACGCAAAGAGAGGTGCCTCCTCACACTGCCCTACAGGGGCCTGGGAAGCACCTCCTGGCCAGCCCCAGAGGCACCATTCACCTGGAGAGCTTGTAGTCAGGGCTGCTACAACAAACAGCTGTGCGAGCCTTTGGGAGGCAGCGATGCAAGAGGGCATCAGAGGAGTGAGGCATAGCTGTCAACCGTCCCTTATTTGGTGGGAAACTCCCTTATCCCAGCGCCGTGTCCCGCTGCTGCCCCGGATTGATGATATCCCGTAAATTTCCCGGGTTTCAAAGGAAGCAGCTCCTCTCCCTCCCTCCCTGCTGGCCACGGAGGAGGGAGGCTCCAACTGTGTTGCTTGGCTGCATTGCTCACCCAATAAGGAGTCTAAGAACAACAGGGGGGTGGAGCTTGCAACTCCCCTTTGCTCAGCGCTTCCCAGCGGAGAGGTGACGGTGGTTTTCCTTGCTGCTTCCCCTTTGCTGGGTTGCTGCGCTGTGGGAACCACCGCTTGAGGCTTCGTTTGGCTGATGGCTGGGCTTTCTGCCTTTGGCTCGGAGGGGCTCAGAAGTTGAACATACCTGTGCTCGGAATCGGATGGATACATCATCGACGGCCCACTCACCCTTGCCAGGGAAAAGGTCTGTCTGTAGCGGGGGCACATGGGGGGGGGAGAGAGAAAATCTCTTATTTTGGCTGCTATCCCTTATTTTCGAGGCTGCTGGTCCCTTATTTTCAAATCTGTAAGTTGACAGCTATGGAGGGAGGGAAGGAAAAAGGGACAGAAGCCACAGCACCCCTGACTATCATTCAAGGCACTCTGGTTGAAATCCACTGTGCTAAAGGATTGTTCATTTGTGCATGTCGTAACTGGGAGAGAAAGTGCTACAATGTTGGCATTTTAATAGCAGGAAACAGTTGGGTGTGGTCCAATTGTTCATAGAATCACAGAATTATAGAGTTGGAAGGAACACTGAGGGACATCTAGTTCAACCCTGGCAATTTTTCAATCTCAACTAGATCATATATGACAGATGGCCACCCAACCCGTTTAAAAACCTCCAAGGAAGGAGAGTCCATAACTTTTTGTGGGAGTTTGTTCAACTGTCAAACAGCTTATAATTCTCTTAAAGTTCTTCCATACGTTTACTCAGAATCTCTTTTCCTGTACAGTGGTACCTCAGGTTACAGATGTTTCAGGTTACAGACTCCGATAACCCAGAAGTAGTACCTCGGGTTAAGAACTTTGCTTCAGGATGAGAACAGAAATTGCGCCGCAGCGGTGCAGCGGCAGTGGGAGGCCCCATTAGCTAAAGTGGTGCTTCAGGTTAAGAACAGTTTCAGGTTAAGAACAGACCTCCAGAACGAATTAAGTACTTAACCCAAAGTACCACTGTAAATTGAATCCATTGGTTTGAGTCCTACCCTCCAGAGCAGGAGAAAACAAGCTTGTTCCATCTTCCTTTTTTTTTAATAAATATTTTTTATTAATTTTCCATCAAGAAAAAATACATATCACACCACATTACAACTTTCACAGATTTTCTCATTTTTTGGACTTCCTTCAGTCTCTCTGACAATCATCCGAATTAAACTTTTTTGGTTACACATTTCCTGAATTTACTATTGCCTTTTGAAATACCCTTCCACATCTATTTTTCTTTTTTGCAATATTTCTTAAGTTTTTACAGAGCTTCTTTAAATGTTCCATCTTCCTTTAATACTCTTTAAAACAGCTCACCAGGCCCTGGAGATTCGAATTCATTTAAAGTAGCTAAGTGTTCCCTTACTACCTCTTTGCCTATCTTGGGCTATAGCTCCCTCCTTACATGATTTATTCTCTTATCACCACTCTCTTTCTGGGTGAAGACAAAGGCAAAGTAGGTGTTGAGTAGTTCCGCCCTTCTCTCTGTCACCCCAAAGCATTTTTCAATCTTCTCCATGCAGAGGACCCACTACCTGTTTGTTCTTCCTCTTCTTTGGAATGTAGCTGAAGAAACCTTTATTATTATTATTATTATTATTATTATTATTATTATTATTATTATTAACCTCCCTTGAAAGCCTGAGTTCATTCTGAACTTTGGGCTGCCTGCCCTTCTCCTGCAGCTTTTGGTTACTTGTACATACTCTTCCTTCATGATTTCTCCTTTCTTCCATTTCTTATACATTCCCTTTTTACATCTCAGGTCATCTTTCTGCTCCTTATGCAGCTACACTGGTTTCTTTTAGGTGCCTCCTACTTTTCTTTCTTGTTGGAATTGTCTGCATTTGGGCCTTCAGTATTTCACCTTTTAGAAACTCCTATCCATCCTGAACTCCCTTCTCTTTGTGTATTTCTGACTATGGGACTTCACCCAGTAGTTTCTTAAGCTTTTTGAAACCAGCCTTCTTCAAGTCCAGAGTGCAGGCCTGACTATACTCAGCTTTCCCTTGCCTGTGTATAATGAAACCCAAGAGGATACAATCACTTCTACCTAAGGTTCCATGTACTTTCACTTTATTGATAAGTTATTCCTTGTTCTCGCCAGATTTTCCTCTTGTGCCACAAACTACTTAGGATTTGTTAGTAAGTATTTCAAAGTAGAGTGGAACTCCCTTTGATTCTGCCCATTTATTCTTGGGATTCTTCTTTTTTTTAACTCGCCCTCCTGGTATCTCCATATCAGGTGGCTATTTGTTTCAGCCTTACACAGATAAAATGGGGTGTGTATATGTGTGTGTGCCTTAGCCTCAGTTCCAGAGATGCCAGTGGAGAGTTGGTCTGGCATTGCTTGTAGTGAGTCCTCATACTGCACATGTCACACCGTGGTGTTTCAAGCATCAGATCCTCTCGCAAAGTTAGCAGGTTTGTAAAGTCCCTGAGCTGACATGGACCTGAAAGTTAACCCCCAAATAAACAGTCAAGTATGCTAACTGAGGAGATATTTTGACTGTCATGCATAATGAAATGCTCTTGGGCCTATAACTTTTTAAGAGGTCCAGCACTTTGTAAGGAGCTTAATAATAATAATAATAATAATAATAATAATAATAATCCGTACAGTGGTACCTCTAGATAGGAACAGGATCCGTTCCGGAGCCCCGTTCGCATCTAGAGGTAAACGTAACTGGTGACGGCACATCTGCGCATGCACGCGTCGCTTTTCGCCGCTTCTGCGCATGCGCGTGACGTCATTTTGAGCATCTCGAACGTGCTCAACTCGAAGCGTATTTAAACCGAGGTATGACTGTATAGTTAAAGCTTGTTTTCCCAGTATAGTTAAAGCTATGGTTTTCCCAGTAGTGATGTATGGAAGTGAGAGCTGGACCATAAAGAAGGCTGAAGAATTGATGCTTTTGAATTATGGTGCTGGAGGAGTCTCTTGAGAGTCCCATGGACTGCAAGAAGATCAAACCTATCCATTCTGAAGGAAATCAGCCCTGAGTGCTCACTGGAAGGACAGATCGTGAAGCTGAGGCTCCAATACTTTGGCCACCTCCTGAGAAGAGAAGACTCCCTGGAAAAGACCCTGATGTTGGGAAAGATTGAGGGCACAAGGAGAAGGGGACGACAGAGGACGAGATGGTTGGACAGTGTTTTCGAAGCTACCAGCATGAGTTTGATCAAACTGCGGGAGGCAGTGGAAGATAGGAGTGCCTAGTGTGCTCTGGTCCACGGGGTCACAAAGAGTTGGACACGACTAAATGACTAAACAACAAACAACAAACAATAATTTATTATTTATACCCATCTGCCTGGGTTTCCCCAGCCACTCTGGGTGGCTTCCAACAAGATATTAAAATACAATAGCCCATCAAACATTAAAAGCTTCCTTAAACAGGGCTGCCTTCAGATGTCTTCTAAAAGTCTGGTAGTTGTTTTTCTCTTTGACATCTGACGGGAGGGCGTTCCACAGGGCGGGTGCCACTACCAAGCTCTCTGCCTGTTTCCCTGTAGCTTCACTTCTTGGACTGAGGGAACTGCTAGAAAGCCCTTGGCGCTGGACCTCAGTGTCCAGACAGAACGATGGGGGTGGAGATGCTCCTTCAGGGATACTGGACCAAGGCCATTTAAATTGTAACCCACGTGATAGACAATTTGCTTTTGATATTAAGTGTGCTCAGTGCTTTTTTCTGGGGGGACATAGGGGTACGCATACCCCTAAACATTTTGTGAATCTTTGTAGTTTTGTCCATTTACTGTATTTATTTTTCGTGTTTTGAGCTATAAAATGGTGATTTTCTTGAATCAAAATGAGAGTACCCCTAAACATTTTTTTTAAAAAGCCCACTGAGTATACTCCCTTTTTTCAGTTGTTCATGTTGTCAAGTACTGGTAGCTGCCTGAATATTTTCTGCCAGGATGTGCTCATGCCCTGTCCCAGCCTCTGTCTGAATAGTTTCTATCTCTTTTGAAGAAGGCACATCAAGTGCAACTTACATGATGTCTGATGAAGAAGTATCTTCAATATGTGTCTGGGGCATGCTAGCTGTCTTCTACTTTATGAAAGAGTTGCAGATATCCACAGCTAAACAATTTGAAATGGCTCTGTTTCTTGACTTTCTCTCTCTAGCAGCCATATATAGAAAGCCCCTGTGCCTTTCTTTCAAGTTTCAAACAATCAAAACAGTAGCACCAAATTTCTGTTTCCCAAGGAAAGGATTCTTGCTACCCATCTTTCAAGATGTGTGGTTTCTATTCTTCATCCACATCTGCCCCTCAAAACAAGCAGGGCTGGGTGAAGGAGAAACCCCTGGGCTCCTCACCTGATCACAAAAAGGCACCACAACTCCTTTGTTTATATTATCATTGTATTTTTAGGCTTTCCAAATCGGAAGCAGCATCATTCTTCTGAGTTGCCTGCTGGTCCAGGAAGGACATCCTCCTGAAAAGTGCTGGAAGTTTGAATCTGCCAGCCAGAAAAAAAGGAATATAATGCAAAGCTGTGCGACAAAATGCATGATAATAGAAATAGTATAATGAGAACAATTGGAAGTTTTAAGCAGAAATTTTTATTTGATGAACATGATTTTGTATAAATTTTTGGTTTCCTTTTTCCTTTGTCTTTTCTTTCTTTTCTTTTTCGTCTTTTTAACTTTTTTTCTTACTCTTAGGTCGTGATGTTTTTTCTTCTCTATTGAATTTTTCTATACTTACCTATGTTGTAAAGGATCATTTACGTCTGTATTTTAAACCAATAAAGATTTACCATGAAAAAAAAATGAATCTGCCAGCCACTTACAATAGGTCTCAAAGATCATTTGAAACCTCTTGTTGACTAGGTGGATGTGGGGGGGTGGGGGTGGGGTGGCGGCACTAAAATAAATAAATACCTTTGGGAGTCCAGGGGGACAAATGCTTCCCACTGTGGACCCCCATGCTGGTAGGAATAATACTTTCCATGGCAGCCACCTGAACTACAGAGAAAGTAGGAAGCTAATTCAAGC
Organism: Podarcis filfolensis; assembly: GCF_964270895.1. NCBI lineage: Eukaryota > Metazoa > Chordata > Lepidosauria > Squamata > Lacertidae > Podarcis > Podarcis filfolensis. The sequence goes on from NC_139606.1 coordinate 107,594,449, forward strand.
CGTCACATACAAACACCCGTTGAAGTGATTGTTTATGGCAGTCACAGCACAGATGTAAATTGGAATCAGCCACAAGCACAGACGGAGAGTATTTAATCTCCACCTCAGCCGTAATTTTGCTTTGAAAGGTTGAGGTGAAATCTACCCTTTAATTATCATAATTCTTAGTGCATCAAAGTTGGTGGAAAGTCTCAAGGAATAATTAATCAGCAAAGGTTGTTTTTTTTTTTTTTTACATTCCAAGGGTGGCCACCTGCCCTACTTTACGCAGGACAGCCCTAGGTTTGAAAGACTTTCAGAGGACAGACTTTGGTGTGAAGGAACTGTTAAAGAAAAACCTGCTCCTTTTCCCTTATGGGGTATCTAAGAGCCTTTATAGAGTCCTTAAGTGGGTTCCCTATCGGTAGAAGAAAATAACAGAGCCCAACCAGAGAATATTGAGAAGCAAAGGAGCTAGTAAGCCTGATCTTTATTAAATTGTTGCAACTCACAACACGCAGGAGGGAGGAGGAACCCAGAACAATGGTGTGCAAGCCATTATATAGATTTTGAAATAGCCCACCCTGTAGTTGAAGACCACCTCCCAAAAAACATCATACATACATCACAGAAGGAGGCAGTCTACAACAGAAACACATCACAGGAGGCATTCTACAGCAGAAATCCTGTTTGCTAGGATATCTGTTAATGGTCACTGATTATTTTACCTGGGCAGCCTGGCTCTTATTTTGTGATGGTAAATACTTTAATTGCTGAATCCAGGTCACAGGCTCATCCTATTCATACACAAACACACCCTTGAGAAAGGTAAGCAAAAGACAATGGAGAGGCTTTCCCATTTCCTTCTTCCTTGCAGAGAAATATTTGAGGTCAACTTGGAAGAGTCAAAATGGCTTCAGGATTGCTTTCCTGTACTATTTCAGACCCATGGTTTATATACTTATGTATGTCTTTGCCTTGAACATTTATGAACGTTTATTTGGGACCTTAGAATTCTTATAACAGCATCTTTTTGGTCAGAAGTGCCGAACCTGTGGCCCTGAAGATTCTGCTGGACTACAGCTACCATCGTCCTTAGCCATTGGCCATGCCAGCTGGGTATGAAGAGAGTTGTAGTCCAGACACTGAGGTCCACCTCCGAAGACCTTCTGGTGGTTCCCTCTTTGCGAGAAGTGAGGTTACAAGGAACTAGGCAGAAGGCCTTACTGGTAGTCGCACCAATCCTGTGGTATGTTTAACCTGGAAAAGAGGAGACTGAGAGGAGATATGATAGCTATCTTCAAATATCTCAAGGGCTGTCCCATGGAAGAGGGAGCAAGCTTGTTTTCTCCTGCTCTGGAGGGTAGAACTCGAACCAAGAGCTTCAAGCTACAAGAAAGGAGATTCTGACTAAACATTTGGAAAAACTTTCTGACAGTTAAGAGCTGTTCGGCAGTGGAACAGACTCCCACGAGAGGTGGTGGACTCTCCTTCCTTGGAGGTTTTTAAACAGAGGTTGGATGACCATCTGCCATGGATGCTTTAGCTGAGATTCCTGCATTGCAGGGGGTTGGACTAGATGACCCTTGGGTCCCTTCCAGCTCTATGATTCTATGAATATCAGATGTCAAACAGATATGAAGACACCTGAAGGCAGCTCTGTATAGGGAAGTTTCTAATGTTTGTTGTTTTACTGTGTTTGATATTTAAATTTGTACCTGAAAGTCATTGAAAAATGCTACACCAGGCCACTGCTTCAGAAAATGGGGGTTTGGTGCAGCTAATACAACTATTGGTGGGTTTTTTTGGTTTTGTTTCTATTATATTGTCTATTCTTCTTCTTTGGCAGTCACTCATAGCCGAGTAAGATTGTCTTCCATAAACACGGTTTTAACAATGAGTCAGTAAGTGACTGTGGAGGCCAATTCTGGATCCACGCATCCTTCCACAGTGGGGACATAGGTTTCCAGGTGGGAGTTGTCTATTATGGAATCCCTGACTCCTGCTATAGTATTATAATGAGCAATTATTCTATGTATTTGCAGACATGTATGTTTTGTCAGCAGATGTGTCAAAACACACACATCTTCCCTGATCAAGAAGGAGTAATAATTACAGCTGGCAGACTTTATGTCTAAATGTTCATTTCTAAACAGTGTTACTTGGCCAATATTTTCAAAGCCGTATGGAAACTTGCAGAATTTAAGTACAGCTCAACAGACAGTCACAGTTCAAGAGAGTCCGAAGCATTTCAGCCTGTTGAAATCAACTTGAGTCAAGGGGCCGGGGTGGTGAGCAAGGCAGGAGGCCGAATATGGGGAACTCCCATCCACAAAGTGGGGGGATTTGGTATTGCAAGAATGAATGTGCCCACCAATCCCCACCTCCAACTTGTCCTTTATTTGCCCACCCTGTCCCGTATCTGTCCCCGACCAAAGATGGCATCCCCTATTTTTTTTTTTTATAATATTTTTATTTTTCCATATAGACGCAACATAACAAACATAAACATACAAAGACAAAAACAAAACAAAAAACATGTATCATTTCATATCCTAATTTCATATCCTATCTTCCCCGACTTCCTCATGCCTCCCCTTTCTGTATTCCAAATTCTTATCGATTGTTCAGCAAATCTTCCCTTATTTTAATTTAAATTTAGACTATTCTTCCTTATTCTCCTTGTCTTAACCATTGCTAATAGTAACCATTTACTTTCCAGTCCAACATCATTCTAACTTTCATTAACTTTGTAATATTTCTTTAAATAGTCCTTGAATTTTTTCCATTCTTCTTGCGCTGCTTCTCTTCCCTGGTTTCGGATTCTGCTCGTCATTTCTGCCAAGCCCATATAGTCTATCACCTTCATCTGCCATTCTTCCAGTGTGGGTAGTTCTTGCGTCTTCCAGTACTTCGCAATGAGTATTCTAGCTGCTGTTGTAGCATACATAAAGAAAGTTATATCCGTCTTTAACACCCCTTGGCCGACAATACCCAAGAGAAAGGCCTCTGGTTTCTTGGGGAAAGTATATTTAAATACCTTTTTAAGTTCATTATAGCTCATTTCCCAGAATGCCTTAATCTTCGGGCAAGTCCACCAAAGATGAAAAAATGTACCTTCAGTTTCTTTACATTTCCAACATTTGTTGTCAGGCACATGGTAAATCTTTGCAAGCTTGACTGGGGTTATGTACCACCTATATATCATTTTCATAATGTTTTCTCTTAAGGCATTACATGCCGTAAATTTTATCCCGGTGGTCCACAACTTTTCCCAATCAGCAAACAAGATATTATGACCAATGTCCTGAGCCCATTTAATCATGACCGATTTAACCGTTTCATCTTGTGTATTCCATTTCAGCAGCAAATTGTACATTTTGGACAAATTCTTAGTACTGGGTTCTAACAGTTCTATCTCCAATTTTGATTTTTCCACCTGGAAGCCAATTTTACTGTCCAGTTTAAACGCTTCATTTATTTGATGGTAGTGGAACCAGTCTCTCACCTTCCCTTTTAATTTCTCAAAACTCTGCAATCTCAATTTGTCCCCTTCCTTTTCCAAAATTTCCCAGTATCTTGGCCACTTGGACTCCATATTTAACTTTTTAACTGCCTTAGCTTCCATTGGCGACAGCCACCTTGGAGTTTTATTTTCCAGCAAGTCTTTATATCTGACCCAGACATTTAATAGTGCTTTTCTGACAATATGATTTTTGAAACTTTTATGTGCTTTAACCTTGTCATACCACAAATATGCATGCCACCCAAAAATGTTATTAAAACCTTCCAAATCCAAAATGTCTGTGTTTTCAAGAAGTAGCCATTCTTTCAGCCAGCAGAAAGCTGCCGCTTCATAATAAAGTTTAAAGTCTGGCAGGGCAAACCCCCCTCTTTCCTTTGAATCCGTTAGTATCTTAAATTTAATTCTGGGCTTTTTGCCCTGCCAGACAAATTTAGATATGTCTTTTTGCCACCTCTTGAAACAATCCATTTTATCAATTATTTGCAATGCTTGGAACAGAAACAACATTCTTGGCAATACATTCATCTTTATAGCTGCAATACGGCCTAACAAGGAAAGCTTTAAGTTGGACCAAATCTCCAAATCTTTTTTCACTTCTCTCCAAGTTTTTTCATAATTATCTTTAAACAAATTCACATTTTTAGCTGTCATATTTATACCCAAATATTTCACTTTTTTAACCACAGTTAACCCTGTCTCATTCTGGAACCTTTCCTTTTCTATCTGTGTCAAATTTTTCTCCAAAACCTTTGTCTTAGACTTATTCAATTTAAATCCTGCCATTTGACCAAACTCTTGAATTATTTCCAAAACTCTTTTCGTGCTAGCTTCTGGCTCTTGTAATGTAAGTACTAAGTCATCTGCAAATGCTCTCAGTTTATATTGTTTAGCTCCGACCTGAATCCCTTTGACCAACTGGTCCCTCCTAATCATATTAAGCAAAACCTCCAGGACCGATATAAAAAGTAGTGGGGAGATAGGGCACCCCTGACGTGTCCCTTTTTCAATCTTGAATTCTTCTGTAACCACATTATTTACAATTAGTTTGGCTTTCTGTTCAGAGTATATTGCACCTATACCATTCTCAAACCCTTGGCCTACCCCCATCCCCCGGAGGTTCTTCAACATAAAACTCCAAGAAATATTGTCAAAGGCTTTCTCGGCATCCACAAATATCAAAACAGCTTTAGTGTTTATGTTCACTTCCAGCTTTTCCAAAATGTCAATTATATTCCTTACATTGTTCGACAAATGCCTTTTTGGGAGAAAGCCCGCTTGGTCCCCGTGAATCTCCTCCATCAAAACTCTTTTCAGTCTCTTTGCTAAAATATTAGCAAAGATTTTGTAATCCACATTCAATAACGAGATGGGTCGGTAGTTTTTAAGTTGGGTCTTTTCAGTCTCTGTCTTTGGTATAAGTGTAATGTAGGCCTCTCTCCACGTATCGGGTGCCCTTTTCCCCTCCATAATCTCATTGCAGACTTCCTTCAAAGGTTGTATCAACCCTTCCTTCAAAACTTTGTAATATTTGGAAGTCAGTCCATCCGGTCCGGGGGATTTGCCCAGCGTCATGCCTTGAATGGCATCTTCTATTTCTTGTGCTGATATCTCCTGATTCAATATTGTCTTACTTTCTTGCGAAACCTTTTTCAGCCCATTTTCCTCGAGGAACTGTTGTATGTCCATTTCTTTCTGCGGCCCTTGTGTGTAAAGTTGTCTAAAGTAGTTCTGAAAACAATTCCTAATTTCCGCTGGGTTGCTTATGTTTTTTCCTTCCACTTCTATATTTGTTACCGTGTTGAGTTTTTGTCTCTTCTTTATTTGCCAAGCCAGTAACTTGCCACATTTATCAGCAGATTCAAAGGTCTTTTGTCTCATTTGTTTAATTTTCCACTCTAATTCTTGATTCATCAGTTCCATATATTGTGTTTGATGAAATTTGATTTCTCTTAAAATCTCTTGAGATTTTGGCTTTGATCTTAATTGTTTTTCCCCTTCTTTTATCTTTTCCAAAATTCTCTCCTTCTTCTCATTTTGCTTTCTCTTCTTTAAAGTATTTTGCTGAATCAAAAACCCTCTCATCACGGCTTTGCTTGCGTCCCATACTATTCTTTTTTCTACTTTAGACCTTAAGTTGATTTCAAAATAGTCTTTCAAGGTTTTTTGGGCCTTCTTGCAGATCTCCTCGTCTCTGAATAAGGTGTCATTCATTCTCCATCTGAAGGAACCAGTTGTTGTTTGCCTCATCACCATCTTTACAGCATTATGGTCGGAGAAAGTTTTTGGGCAGATTTCTACTTTTTTTATGTTCGGAGCCATACTGCTAGTCACCCAGATTTGGTCAATCCTTGTCCATGTCATTTTGGCTTCAGAAAAGAAGGTTCCCTCTCTTTCTAATGGGTGTTTTGTTCTCCAAATATCAATCAAGTCCATATTGTCAGTCATTTCAAAAAAAGTCTTTGGTAGTCTTCCATCTTTTGTTATTACCTGTCTTTGTGCCTTGTCCATATTTGTTGAAACTACTCCATTCATATCTCCCATCAAAATTAAGTTGTAATCCATATGGTCCATCAAGATTTCATGCAACTTCTTAAAAAATTCAGCTTTCCCTTCGTTTGGTGCATAGATTCCCACTATCAAATACTTCTCTCCTTGGGATTGAATTTCAATTGCCAAATATCTTCCTTGATCATCTTTAAAGATTTGTTTCGGTTGCAATTTTTCTTTTGCATAGATCACCAATCCTCTCTTTTTAACTCTGTCTGAGGATATAAATTCCTGTCCCAGTCTTTTATTTATTAATAATTTTCTGTGTGCTCTTGTCACATGGGTCTCTTGTAGGCAAATCAAATCCAATTGGTCTTTCTTTAAGGCATGAAATATACTTTTTCTCTTCCTGGGAATGTTCAAGCCGTTACAATTCCAGGTTAGAAGTTGCAGAGCCATGATGGGATTATTTACTCCTTCCTCCTACAGCTCCCTGTTTTTGTTCCTCGTCCGTCGGTGGTGCCGTGTTCGTGTCCAGTGATGGATGCCCCTGTCCTGGAAATGTCTCTTTCTGTAGGTCTTCTTCGTGCTCTCCCAAGAACTTGTCTTTATCACTTACAGTCTTTATTCTTCTCTTCTTTCCCTTATATTTAAAAGACAAGCCTTGGGGAAATTCCCACCTGAATGGTATGTAGTTCTTCTTCAGCAGTGTCACCAGGTCCTTATAATGTCCTCTTGCGTCCAAGATACTCCAAAGATGGCATCCCCTAGTGGCATAATAATAATACAGTGGTACCTCAGGTTACATATACTTCAGGTTACATACGCTTCAGATTACAGACTCCGCTAACCCAGAAATAGTACCTCGGGTTAAGAACTTTGCTTCAGGATGAGAACAGAAATTGTGCTCCAGCGGTGCGGCGGCAGCAGGAGGCCCCATTAGCTAAAGTGGTGCTTCAGGTTAAGAACAGTTTTAGGTTAAGAACGGACCTCCAGAACGAATTAAGTACTTAACCTGAGGTACCACTGTAATAATAATAATAATAATAATAATAATACAGTGGTACCTTGGTTCTTGAACATCTCCGTTGACGAACCTTTCAGAACCTGAACGCCGAAAACTTGGAAGTAAATGCTTCCGTTTTCAAACTTGTCTCAGAAGTCAAATGGCTTCCTCTGCATGTTTTTCAATTTTCTCGATTGAATTGAGGCTTCCATAGTGCGTTTTCAGTTCTCGAACGTTTTGGAACTCGGACGGTCTTCCGAAACAGATTACATTCGAGAACTGAGGTTCCACTGTAATTTGGTCCCCGGGCAGCATATTAAATAAACCGATAAGCAAATAAATATGACAATAAAAGCTCTGTGCTGGGAAAGGGTGTGCACCGTTGAAATGGGGACATCCCCACCTGCCTGTGTCTGCCTTGATGAGCCTCTCCTTGCAATTACACAGACCAGTTCTTGTAACGTCCTAGTTAAACTGCCTAAAACTCATAACCAATGGGGAGCTTGTGTAGTTGCCGGAAAGGCGCTAAAGAGCCTGCTGTTCCCTTGATTTTTCTGCTTAGGGCTATATTGGCTCCCAGCTGGGTAATGATTGTATGGATTAAGGAAGTATAGTACCAGCCATGCTGCCTTCGCCCCTGAATATGGGCTTCTTAGGTCATGGGAGATAGAGCCAAAGAGCAAAGCATTATTATTATTTCACTTGTAGAACATGTAGAACACTTGTAGAACACTTGTTCTACAATGTAGAACACTTGTAGAACACTTGTTCTACTTGTAGAACACTTGTTCTACAAAAACATGTAGAACACTTGTTATTATTATTTCACTTGTAGAACATGTAGAACACTTGTAGAAATCTACTAACCTGGAGCCTATGGGGTTTTCATCCCTGATTTCGAAAAGTTGCGGGCTGCACTTAGAATATGGTGACAAATCCAACAGAACTAAACTCCACCGTAGGGGGCAATCTGGAAAGGTGTTTCTGCAGCAATTTTAAATTTAACATTTCTTGTCCTGCGGGGGACAAGCTAGCGCACTGAAGAAAAAACAAAGCCCAGAATTCTTCCCACCAAAATGCATATTATATTTAGTATTCTTTTTTTTAATTTTTAAATATCTGACAACTATTGGGACAAACAAACTTCTCGTCACTTGCAAAGAGCCAGTAATTCCAGTAGTTGTGGGAGGTGATGATCGCAAGCAGGTTGCCCAGCTGTTTAAAGGGAAATCTTTCAAACGTGTTTTTAAGGGGGAAAGAACATAATCATCACTGACTTATAAATTTGAAAGCTTCTAACATTGGCAGCAGGCAAGCACAAGCACGGAGTGCATTAAAAAGTTCAGCATTGATACGGAAGGGGGGGCATGTCTTCTTCACCTTCTTCTTCGCTACAATATATCAATTTATTTCCAATTGTCAATGTCAAAAGGGACTAAAATCTATAAAATTCATAGAAAATCAACGTGCCAATTTGCTCAATTTCTCTAGGACTCCATCACACCTCCCCTGTCCTCCATAATCCCTCAAGCAAGGTGTCAAGACCCTAATCCTGTCAAATCACTCTGCCAAGCCTTTCCTCCAGGAAATGCCAGTACATGGACCATTGTCTTCTCATCAGGATGTGCTTATCTGCGCATATCTCCAGCTCTGCATATTCCCCCCTCCCTCCTCCATATGTTAATCCTGTGTAACCCAACCTCTTCTTAATGTATTCATGATGTAATCTGTGTAACCCAACCTCTCTTTAATGTATTCATGATGTAACTGGGATGTATTTTGCACTGCATTCTGGGACATGGAGGGAAGTTTCAAAAGTTTATGTCACCCCTTTCTCGCTGTTCAATCTCACCTTGAACCTGTTGAGCAATAAACGTGGATCTTCTGCAGCTTGCTCCTGTCTCCGGCTGAGCTCATTTTCCTCCGCAGGGACCCGCGGACTTAGTCCGACGAGCTGGGTGGCTGAGCAGCCTCGCACCCAGATTTTTACCGTAACAGCATGAATGGAGAGATACCTAAAGGTTGCAAAGAAGATGTTAAGAATGACTTCTGAGAAAGACAGATGTCAACAGCATCAGCATCATCATCACCATCACCATCATCAATCTGCCCTTCACCCTAAGGTCCCAGGGCAGGTCACAGCATTAAAACATAATATTAAAAACACTGTAAAGCAACTTCCAAACAACCATTCTTTTCCACTGGTTCACTTCCTGCAAATGTATTATATTTTTTAAAGTTCCCGTGAAAAATGCATGAATGAAGGCTAGCTTTTTTTCCGATTGCAAAGGTGGGATGAGCTAGGTTTTATGACTGAGTCATGGGTCTTTGGATAGGATTTTATAATGTTTATTTGTGTTAAGGAGGTACCCCATATCACCCAGAGTCACAAGTTGTTTTTGCAAGCAGACACAGATCTCCCTGGGTTTTACCCAAGATGCCAGCAAGCTGGAAATTTGGGGGGACGGGGACAGAATTCATTTTGATTTTTAGCTGAAAAAGCCAGGTTTGGGGCAAATGTGCATTCTACAGCCTTATACTGGAATCAGCATATGTAAGAAGAGAAATTTATCATTGACACAATGCATCATTTATGTCACGATTAAATCAAGTTTCTGCATGTAAAGCTTTAAAACTTAATTATTGTGACGAAAATTTGTGTTTGTTTTTTTTTTTCTATACAAGAGGCCGGATCAGAGAGACATATTCTGCTGCAAATTCACAGCCACCCCGACTGCCGGAGAATTTCTCCTGGAGAAATTTGTTGAAATGGTCAGCCCCCTCTCCAGTTCCTCTGCCAGAGCAAGTGGAGAATCTTGAAAAGCCATTTTGCACACAGCCCTAGCTCAGCCCAAAGAGCCAGGACGTAGTCTACACTTTTACGATAACCAGATGGGAGCCTATTGGCTACTGGAATCACTTGACCCTTGGCTGGCTAGAAGCTCTTCCAGCTATCCTGAGCACTAGTATGACACCACAGGTGATATCAGGCTAGTGAAGTCCCTGGTTTGAGACTTCTGCCACTTTAAAAGGTTGATGGTTAACATACCCACCAACATTTCTCCAATGAAAATAAGGATGTCCCATATAATAATAATAATAATAATAATAATAATAATAATACCACCAAACCCATGTGGCTGCGTTGCCCCAGCCACTCTGGGCAGCTTCCAACATATATAAAAACATATAAAAGCATTAAACATTAATAAAAGCTTCCATATACAGGTCTGCCTTCAGGTGTCTTCTAAAGGTTGTATAGTTACCAGTCTCTTTCGCTCCTTATGTGCTTGGGGAATCATATAACTTAACACCCTCCAACATTTCTCTGATGAAAATGGGACGCGGGTGGCACTGTGTGTTAAACACTGAGCCTTGGGCTTGCCGATCAGAAGGTCGGCTGTTCGAATCCCCGCGGCGGGGTGAGCTCCCGTTGCTCAGTCCCTGCTCCTGCCAACCTAGCAGTGCAAAAGCATGTCAAAGTGCAAGTAGATAAATAGGTACCGCTCCGGCGGGAAGGTAAACAGCGTTTCCGTGCGCTGCTGTGGTTCGCCAGAAGCGGCTTAGTCATGCTGGCCACATGACCTGGAAGCTGTACGTCGGCTCCCTCGACCAATAAAGCGAGATGAGCGCCGCAACCCCAGAGTTGGCCATGACTGGACCTAACGGTCAGGGGTCCCTTTACCCTGTACCTTTTTAAGGAAAAGCGGGATATTCTGGGATCAAATCAGAAACCGGGAAGGCTTCAGTAAATCTGAAACTGTCCCTGGAAAATAGGGACACTTGGAGGGTCTGTGTTAAAGGGGGAATAATTCAGAGAAGAGCTGAAATACAAGTGCAGGTGTTTCTCCCCCCTCCCCCGCCAAGCTTTGAGATAACTTGATCCTCTTATGTGCAGATACCCCTACTAATTTACTCAGCTTTCTTTGCCACTCATGGGATAAAATACTAAGTATAATAACCTTCCAAGTTCTGCTTCCTTGGGGTTCTTTTTCCTGCTAATTGTTGTGATTTCCAACACATTGGTTGGGTTTGTATATTTCTCCCTAATAAGTATTTATTTGCAATTATGTTTAATGATGGCATTGTTCAGTTCCTGTTTTATGATGGCATTGTTCAATGACCCTCACTTGGGTCTCTCGCAATTCCACAATTCTATGATTCTAAGTGCAAACTGGTGGCGAGAGATCTGTGCAACAGAACAGCACATCTGTTGTTGACCGATAGCTGGATCTCAATCCTAGGCAGCATTTGAATAACCTTTGGCAGCATTCGAATAGGAGAATGTTGTGTTACAGGGGGATTATGTAGATTTCCATATGAGAGCCACATTTCCCCAGAGTCTGGCAACACCAACATGGGAACATCCTATTAGATTCCCAACTTCCCATCCAAAGTGATTGTGTTTTATAGTTATGATTTCGTAATTTCGATTTGCAGTCATAATTTTGTTTGCAGTTAATTGGTCTTTTTATGGAGTGAGTGAAATGAGGCTTTCGATTTAACTCGCCTCTTTGGGACTCTCTGTGCGCTTTTGGAACATGAGGTATCAAAGTATAATTGGGCATGCTTGTTTTTGCAGGATGCAATTCTGTGTTTCAAGTTCGGATACCAGTTTGGCACCCATTGCGATTATGAAATGCAGTGCATTTCCCTTGACCAGTAAGATATTCTAATTTTTGCAAACAGGAGCAATCAAAACCTTTTACAGCATTTTACCAGCAAGAGAGACAGGGTCTCTGCCTCTGGAAGGTCTCAATTAGACATCAGGGAATGGGATAAGATAGGAAGGGATGGATGTGAGCAAATGTAATTGCAGTTATTCTATGGCTGCATGAGTCAGGTATCACACTAAACCATGGTTTGTTTTAACACCCAACCCTACTGCAGCTCACAAAACAGGCTTTCCACTTTCTGTGACATCACAATTTCAATCTGTTTGCTGTAAGCTGTACATGAGGAAGGAAGGCACGGTCTGACTTGGGCAGGCTCTGATGATGCCTTTGCCCAGATCCCTTGCTCTCTTTCCACAGGGTAGTTGCTGCAAGTTGGTCACCCCTAACTTTGGATGCCCATTTACAGCACAGTTCTCCATTTGAAGAGACAATTACCCACCTTGATTCACTCTCTTTCTCGCAATTTTTTATGTGGGGGACCAAAGACGCAGAATACAGAGGGTTGTATGCAACTAAGCTATACTCAAAGTAGACTAATGGGCCCAAGTTAGTCATGTCCATCAACTTTAATGGGCCTACTCTGAGTAGCACCAACCCTGGATACAACTGAATGCAATTCTCTCTCTAAAGCAGGCGTGACCAAACTTGGCCCTCCAGATGTTTTGGGACTACAATTCCCATCATCCCTGACCACTGGTCCTGTTAGCTAGGGATGATGGGAGTTGTAGTCCCAAAACATCTGGAGGGCCAAGTTTGGCCATGCCTCTTGTGCATTGCAGTTTACTGTGATGCAAGGGAAAGGCTCAGTGGTCAAGCATCTGCTTTTCATGCAGAAGGTTCCTGGTTCAATCCATGGCATCTTCCTGAAGCCCCGGAGAGCCTCTGCAAGTCAATGTCGGCAGTACTGATCTAGACTGACTGATGCAACTTCCTGTGATCCCTTGTAACTGGCTGATCTTGCTAAGCCTCCAGCATTGACCATGCCAAACATAAACCCCAGTCCTCTTTGTTCTTTATCTTCTGTGGTAGACAGAGGTAACCAAGGAGACAAGGTTCTCTCTCTCTCTCTCTCTCTGAATTTGCAGAACAGTGTCTGCCTAAGTACTAGGAGGGGAAGGTTTGGAGTTCGCCGATAGAAGAGAAACAACAGTTTCAAGCAGCGCAGCTGCAGATGTTCCAGCAATAAGCAATTCGAGCCACTGGTAAAAAGGTTATAACATTAGAGCTGAAATGAAACTGCACTTTCCTTTTCTATTGCATTTTCACTTGTTCCTGAAAGCTTCTCCTGCCTTTTTACTGGTGCCCTTTAAAATATATATTAATTGGTTTCTGTAAATTGTTTGAACACAGTGCTGCTCTTCAGCAATTCCTTGACATTTAGTGGTGGTTAGGTATCATTACATAGCTAGGTATCATTTCTCATGGGGCTACATCATGCTGTTTGGTATCTCATTGGCTACGTTGAGCCACCTGTTCTGTCTGTCTGTCTGTAGTACAGGAAAGGGCAACCAGAAGGACCACTTATCTTCTGTCTGTTGAAGTCACTTCCTGCTTCACTGGCAATGCTGGATGTCAGGGTTTGCCCCCTGTTCTGGCCAATCACAGGGGAACTGGCAGGCATGGTTTGGGCTTGGATCAGAGGGAAAACAGGTCTGAGGTTCCCCACTTCTGGCATAGACAATACTGAGTTGGCTGGACCCGATGGTCTGACTCTGCATAAAGCAACTTCTTATGACTGGCATCTTCAGAAGTCATATTTTCAGAAGTTATTGTGACTTTTTTTAAAATAATGGATCAAATTGTTGTTATTAATGATTGATGCTTTATTATGTTTTTATATATGTTGAAAACTGCCAGAGTGCCTGGGGTAGTAGTAGTAGTAGTAGTAGTAGTACAATTAAATCCTGTCGTCCAGTCAGCGCTTCCCCTGCGCAGCTTTGCTTGGGGCTGACCTGGGCAGGAAAACAGAGTTGCAGCGGTCCTGCCGTCCGTGTGAGATAGAGGGATAAATCAAGTCCAGAGACAGTTCGTTGCTATCTCTAAAAGTGTTTATTTACAAGCCATAAATCAGTCTCATTCCATCGGAGCTTTCCGGCATCTTTCCCGTGCTAAAAGCACACACAGTCTCTCTGCTGCGTCTTTCAGTCTAAAGTGAAACCAACTCTCACAGACAACTCAGACAAAGCCTGTGACGTACGGCCCTGCGTCAGGCCACTCCCCAGATACAGGACACCAAGGAGTTTTAACCCTGTAAACTCCAAACTCCACAAGTAGTAGTAGTAGTAGTAGTAAAGGTAAAGATCTGACCGTTAGGTCCAGTTGTGGACGACTCTGGGGTTGTATGCTCATCTCACTCTATAGGCCAAGGGAGCCGGCATTTGTCCGCAGACAGCTTCTGGGTCATGTGGTCAGCATGACTAAGCCATTTCTGGTGAACCAGAGCAGCGCACGGAAACGCCATTTACCTTCCCGCCGGAGTGGTACCTATTTATCTACTTGCACTTTGATGTGCTTTCAAACTGCTAGGTGGGCAGGAGCTGGGACTGAACAACGGGAGCTCACCCTGTCGCGGGGATTCAAACTGCCGACCTTCTGATTGACAAGCTCTAGGCTCTGTGGTTTAGACCACAGCTCCACCCACGTCCCTGTAGTAGTAGTAGTAGTAGTAATAATAATAATAATTTTGAAATTAAAACTGAGCACCATGAAATGCCCAGAGCTTCAGTTCCTATTGCAATGGGGCACAGATTCCCACTCACCCAAATTGACAAGACAAGCCTGGGAGAAAGGAGTCATTGTGAAACTAATTTGGCCCCAGGAACCACGCTTCTCCCCCAGAAATGGGGAAATGGGTGGGAAGCTGGAGCTGAAATGGGGAGTGCTTGGCTGCCAGACTTGGTACAGCAAATTCTTCAGTGGCTGAGACAACTCTGACACAGCAGCAACAAGTACCCCTTGCTTGTACAAGGAAGCTTGCTAGTGAAATATACTCAGAGTCGCAAAGTGATTTCATGCTCTTTATTCAGCTCATAGTGGTGAGGAGGAATGAATGAAAGTCCCCTCAAAGTATCTGCTTTATATACATTATTTACACAATGGGCTGCACATGATTGGCTAATTCCGGAATTCTACTGTAAGCCAATCAAGTTGTGGATTCACTTCTATCTGGAGCATGATTAGGTGGTTCCTGCCAACCAATCATACTGCTGCATTGTTCTAGGACCAATCAGACTGCTGCATTCTGAATCCTATTGTTCTAGGACCAATCAGACTGCTGCCTTTTGGATCCTATTGTTCTAGGACCAATCAGACTGCTGCAGTCTGGATTCTATTCAACTCAGTACATAACAGCTAGCAACTGAAATGAGAAATTAAAAATCACCATTCACTTCTTCTACCTGACCGGAGCCCCATTTGTGTGTCCAAACTTTCCCACACAGTTGGAATTGCTAGAGCGGGGAGCCTGAGTGCACTTTTTGGCCCCACTCCCATCATTGCTTCCCTATGGCTGGGGCTCTTTTGCCATCCATGCATTGGAGGTGGAAGATTTACAGTGGAGAGCCAATTGTACTAAGGGACATTCCCTGTGTGATTGAGAAGCCTGATGCTCAGAGCCAGACCTAGACATTTTGTTGCCTGAGGCAAAGGACAACATGGTGTCTCCCTTGCCACCGCCACCCCATTCCATTTATGCAAGATGACCCAAGTAGAAGCTGAACTTGGAAAGACTGATTTATGGTGCAACTGGTCTGGGAAAATTAATGAGCAGACGCTTAGATTTTATTACATCGGAACGGACTAAAATGGCGCCTGCCGCTCGAGCAGGACTGTTGGATCAGCGTGTTGTGATTTAAGGAGAGCCTTACAAAGTTCACACAGAAAAATAACAATGTTTGGTTTAACTCGCCTGCGGAAACAACACAGAGGTTATTAAGAAGAATAATGATAAGAACAAGACTGGAAGATGGGATTTGTGAACATCAAAAGCAGCAGAAATATGAGATGATTGGACCCTCACTGAGCTCGAAACATGGGAACCCCCAACAAAATTTAAAATTTGGCAAAATATCCAGACTACATAATATGTATTGGTATAATTTGGAATAATTAATGTGATATGATTGGATTGTTAAATGGAAAACTTAATAAAAATTATTTTTAAAAAAGGTAGAAGCTGAACTTTATACGAATGCTGGTAGTGTCCCCCACTGCAACAGAGGGCAGCAGGCCAATTTAGGGGATGCTCTTTCATCCCTAACCAGCAATTGCCACCTGAAGCACCTGCCTCACTCTGCCTAATGGTAGGGCCAGCACTGATGATGATGATTCAGGGCTCTAAAGCTTGTGGGGCGCTTCCGCTAGTAGAGCCAGCTCCCTATTCCAGACATACGTCCAGGTTTTGTCACAGGCCAGAAGTTCCCCACTTCTCATCTTTGGTTTTGATTACCAGCTCCCCCACTCCCCAAAATGACAGTGTCTCTGTGCTTCCCGCTTGATGTCTCTGTCACTTCTCTCTAGACTTCCGCACAACCCTCCCAGCTTGGCTTCTGGGGTATTAGAAACCTCTGTGCATCTTCCAGCCTGATGATTAGCAGTGCAGATTCTAAAGTCTAAATGCTCTCCAAGGAAGGCACAATAGCTGAGTGTACACATTCAGGATAGCTTACATTGTGCCATTTGAGTTAAACAAGCACATTAATTTGCTGGTTGTTACAAGAGATAAGCTCAGCCGAGCCATTAGCTCATGCTTCAATAGAAGCTCTTATTATGGGAAGTGGCTAGTCTCCTTGTTCCCTTTTGTGTATTTTATCTCTCTGGTTTTTAACTCCTGTCACATTTTATGGAAAGGTAACTTCATCGTCTTGAAATAATGGATGGATTTCACTTTCGTCAATTGCGTGAGGCCCAAACTGGGAGATAAATTAAATGTGCAGCCGGCAGCAGGGAAGGCTCAACCATGGCTTCCTATTCCCCCTCCTTTCCCATAACATCTAGGACAACATCGTTGCCATGAGATTGCCACAGGGTGTGTTCAGCCATTGATGTTAGCATTTCACTCCTCCATTGCTGGTTGTGTGATTGTTACATCACATGTCAGTGTTTACTTTTTAGACTACTTTTGTACTTTTCTCTCTTTCTCTCTTGGAGAAGAAGTGAGAGGACACCATGAGTGCTTCGTCCTGTATATATTGCTTAATAAATACTTAGAATGCACACAGTCGCGCTCCACGATTGTTTCTGCTATACTCTGCTGATAGAGTGTGCACATGTCTTTTGATATGTGTTGCTGGTACACACGGGGACTGATTTGCGAACATCAGGAAGATGCCCGGAGATGTCTGTCTCATTCCGGGGGCTGCATGTCCCCCCGGGGCCAGGTGTGTTCTGACAGTGGAGGCAGGATAAATGATACCATGTAATAGCATCTCCTGTGGCCCAGAGTTCTGAGAGACCATCTCCTCCCAGGTGTTGAGATCAGCAGAGGGGGCCCTTTTGGGGGCCCCAGAAGTTGTTTTCTGGGGGGGGGGGTGGCTAGGAGAGGATGATCTCTGTGACAACCCCTAAGCTGTGGAATTCCCTCCCTATGGACGTACCTCTGATTTTTTCATTATACAGATTTCTTGGGGGGGGGGGGGAATTCTGAAGATATACCTTTCTGTCCTGGCCTTTGACACCTGTATAGGGAAGTTTTTAATGTTTAATGTTTCATTATGTTTTTTATATATGCTGGAAGCTGCCCAGAGTGGCTGAGGCAACCCAGTCAGATGGGAGGGGTACAAATAATAAAATTATTATTATGACTGAGACATGTGTTTTCTGTGCCCACTTCCTTCCCATGACTGTTTTCTGTTTTAACTGTTTTGAATTTTGCATCATAACCTGCCTTAAGAGCCACTCACCCCTGCCACTGCCCCGTTCCACCCCACCCCGTTTTGGCACCCTTTTTGGGCCAAGTGGCAGTGGAAGCAAGCATGCAGATTGAGAACAAGTGGAGAGTTTGGTCTTTGCAGCCTCCTGGCCGAATTCACTGAAATGGGATGCATGGGAAAGAAGAAGAAGAAGAAGAAGAAGAAGAAGAAGAAGAAGAAGAAGAAGAAGAAGAAGAAGAGGAGGAGGAGGAGGAGGAGGAGGAGGAGGAGGAGGAGGAGGAGGAGGAGTTTGGATTTGATATCCCGCTTTATCACTACCCGAAGGAGTCTCAAAGCGGCTAACATTCCTCCCCCACAACAAACACTCTGTGAGGTGAGTGGGGCTAAGAGATTTCAGAGAAGTGTGACTGGCCCAAGGTCACCCAGCAGCTGCATGTGGAGGAGCGGAGACGTGAACCTAGTTCCCCAGATTACGAGTCTACCGCTATTAACCACTACACCACACTGGCTCCATGCACTCTGGCAGGGAATGGTACTCCAAAGCATGTTTCTAATTACCCACTCCTTAAGGACGAGGTCTGCAAAGCCTGCCCTACCTGCAGTGATCCTTTCCCTGTTCCAGAATACTGGAGCAGCATACAAAGAGTCCCAGCTTCCCTGTTGATGGCTATATCAAGGGGAAACGCTCTGTATTCATCCCCTTATTTAACATCTGGGTTGTACAATGGTGAACGTGTATAATTTTCAAAATTCAGTGCACACTGTCTAAATTATTAGGTCCAGCCCATGAGAAATATAGACAGCATTGTTCTAGTCAGAAAAAGTAATATCTGGCACATAAGTTTCCAGTAATCGATGTAGATTTAGCCTGCATGAGCAAATAATATACACAGTGTGAAAATAGATGCTGTTCCTTTTTCAGCATGCGCCATTGAAGGATTTGAAAATGATGGTTGGGGGTTATTATTTAATCATTACTATACAAAACTTGTGCATGGCACAATTTGTATGTCTCGAAGTGTGGGGGTAGAGATGTTAGTTTGTTCCAGTGAACACAGTTTAGAGCAAAGAAATTAGCCGTCAGCGACTCTTTCCAAGTGAATTTCATGTGTTTTCGTTGACAATGGGCTCTGGGGATGTCGCCTTCCTGCCCCACTTTTCTTCTCCCATGCAACTTAGTCTCTGAGCATCACTGTATCCACAGTTGTGACACTGGCTTTTACACCACCAAGAAATAAGGACCATATCACCCAAAAGAGAAAGCACAGATTTGCATCTGCTGTTTTATATGCATAGGTGCAAATTTAGAAACAGTTCACTATATCTAAAACCGAGATGCAATGCATCTCACCACCATGGAGAAGACATGCTGTTCAGGTTCTAATTGCTGATGAGCAAATTCAAGGCCCCTGCTTTCCCTTCTGTAAAATAGAAATGCATACATAGTAGTGAAAATAATACAAAGTACATTATATTAGGGAAAAACAAGGGTGTGCTAGAAGGAATGGGCCTTAAAATGCTGACAACATTTCATGATGGCTACTTAAAAACAAAAACAAAACTGAACTCATACTGGAATCATAGAATTGTAATGTTGGAAGGGACCCAAGGGCCATCTAGTCCAACCCCCTTGCAATGCAAGAATCTCAACTAAAGCATTCAAGACAGAGGGCCGTCCAACCTTTGCTTAAGAACCTCCAAGGGTGACTGTTCCACTATTGAACAGCTCTTACTGTCAGAAAGTTCTTCCTGATGTTTAGTCAGAATCTCCTTTCTTCTAACATAAAGCCATTGGTTCAGGTCCTGGCCTCCAGAGCAGGAGAAAACAAGCTTGCTCCATCTTCCATAAGACAGCCCTTGATATATTTGAAGAGGGCTATCATATGTTCCTTCAGTTTCCTCTTTTCCAGGAAAATGGGAATGTGAGAGAAAACTAAATCAACAGATTCATCCATTCCTACCAATGCTCATCTGGGACTGTGCATTATTGTGGGAAAGCTGCCTTTAAGGGTAATACATCTGCTGTGGCAGATCTTCTCCCTGAGGCACCTCTCAAAAGCTTCCATTAAAATCCAGGGCTTCCAAGAACACCACATACAAGCCACTGCCTTCAGTTGTGGAGGGTGGGTCTTGGTCTATTCCTTTCCCTTTAAGAAACATGGTTGGAGAACCTGTGTTTCTCTGGACCAGAAGTGGGGAACCCCAGGCCTTGGAGCCCAATGCAGCCCTCCAAACCTTCCTATCTGACATTTGGGGTTGTCTGTAGGCTACTTCATCTCCCCAGCCGTGTCTCCTACTGGCCCTGATGTGAACCCTCCTTGAATGGCTGGAACCAGTGGTGTGCAATTCATTTTTTTGTAGGGGAACACTTAGGGCCAGAGGCGCCAGTTTGTGAGGGTGGTTGGGGGTGGGTTATGTCGCCCGTGTGAGCATCGTGCCTCCCTCCCTAAGCTGGGCAGAAGCTTCCTGGGGTTTGGGAAGGAGGAGACAGACTTCTGACAGGATGCTGGAGCCCTGCTGCGTCCTTGCCAGAGCCAGGAGAGCTTTGAGAAGGTGGCAGGAGGACTCATGGACCCTGTTGGAGCAACATGCCTTCCTCCCTAAGCCAGGCAGAAGCTTCCCAGGCTTTGGGAAGGAGGCACCAAGTTTGTTTGTTTTTTTAAAAAAATATTTTAATTAAACAATTTTAGCAAAACAAATTATCAATCACAGTAACCAATTACTTTTTATTCCCCCCTTCCCTCCCTCTTCCACCCCCAAAGGACTTCCGTCAGCTCCCCTCTGATTTGTTTGTACATATTATTCTCTGCATATTAAAAATTGTACATATCATTGCCTTATCTGTCATGTGTTCTACTAATAACTTTGTGGATGTTTATTCAAAACCTGCCAAGGAGTCCAGATCATTTTGTTGTTTTTTTAGATAGTTTGTAAAAAGTTCCCATTTTTCCTTGAAGTCACAATTGTTCTTCTCACGTAATTTATATGTCAACTTTGCCAGCTCCGCATAACTCATCCGTTTTTCTTGCCATTGTTCTTTCGTTGGGATTTCCTCATTCTTCCATCCTTGTGTTAACAAGACTCATGCCGCTGTTGTTGCAGACAAAAATAAATTATTTGTTTTTCTTGGCAGGTCTCGTCCTAAAAACCCTAACAGAAACGCTTCTGGTTTCTTTACAAATGTCATTTTAAACATTTTTTTTCAATTCATTATATATCTCCCAATTTTTTTTAACTTCTCTACATTTCCACCACATATGATACAAAGTACCTTCTTTTTCTTTACATTTCCAACATGTATTTGACCCAGTTTTTTACATCTTTGTGTGATATACCATCTATATAGCATTTTCATATAATTTTCTTTCAAGAGAGAACAATCTGTAAATTTCAAATCCACCTTCCACAACTTTTCCCAGTCCTCAAATTGTATATTATGTCCTATATCTTGTGCCCATTTGATCATAACTGATTTGACCTCCTAGGAGGCACCAAGTTTTAATACTTTAACATTCAAATTTACCAGGAACATTTAGGAGACTAGCCTAGTTCCCCGAGTCCACCAACCGCTCAGCACTGGCTGGAACGTATCTATGAATGCTGATCCTGCCTCTTGCTTCCCTGGATGTGAGAGAGATGAGTAAGCATGTGTAGAAACGAACCTAGTATATAAGGGTAAAATTTACATACATCTCCCCACCCACTTTTTCCTCTGGCCCTGCCCACCACTGACACGTGGCTGCCAGAAAGGATGCTCAGAAGGGAATGTGGCTTTTGGTCTGAAAACGATTCTCCACCCCAGCTCTAGAAATTGTTGTACTACATCTCCCATCATCCCTGATCCTTGGCCACGCTTATGGGAGTTGGAGTCCAATGACACCTAACTGTTCCCAAAGGAAACAATCTTGCTTATGTTAAAATGAAAATGCCTCCCTCCAAGCTTTCTCGGTTCCCCTTAAAACAGAAGGGATTGTTATGTACTGAGTTGAATAGGATCCAAAAGGCAGCAGTCTGATTGGTCCTAGAACAATAGGATTCAGAATGCAGCAGTCTGATTGGTCCACAGGAGCCACCCAATCCAGCTCCAGGTGGAAGTGAATCCGCAACCTGATTGGCCTACAGGAGAATCCCGGAATTAGCCAATCACGTGGGGCCCATTGTGTAAATAATGTATATAAAGCAGACATTCTGAGGGAACTTCCATTCCTCCTCACCACTATGAGCTGAATAAAGAGCATGAAATCCACTCTCGACTCCGAGTATATTTCAGGATGATTGGTCCCCACTGCATATCTGCTATATGAGGTTTCCTGGTCCATTTCCCCCAACTTCTTCAGACAGCTTCTGGCCAATTCCTACGCTCATTGCGATGCACATAGGATGGAGCCAGGCGCCATATCAATTCAGAACAATTTAAAGAAGTGGTGTCGCTTCCCCTTGGGAAAACCTCTAAAGGAACTGTTGCGCGGAGGCCAGCACTGATACAAATTACCCACTCTTAATGACAAGCATCCCATTTGCTCTGCGATCAGAGACGATAAAACAAAGTGCCTCTTGCAGCTGTTTTGCATCCATTCGATCCGCAGTGGGGTTTCTTAAACTGACAGGGGTTTCAGGAATTATTACTTCTGTGCCAAGGTTTATTCTCCCCTTTCTTGTGTTTCTCTGCTCAGAAATGATACTCGGCTGAGGAACTCTTTCTTTTACCTAATTAAAAGCCCAAGCTTGGCTGTCTTGCAAAACTTTTGTAAACGTGGGCGATTGAACTTCCACAGCAAGAAACTCCAGAAGAGTGCTCAGCATCACAAATGCACACCAGCCCCCAGATTAGACTTCTGCTTTAATGAGAGAGATGTGTTTCCTGCCCATTGGCATCAGAACTGGAATGGAAACAAATTTGCTCCAAGAGAGTTCTCTTCAAAATTGATAGTAAATATATTCAACAAACACTTGATATTCAACACGATCTTTAGCAGTCGGTTTTTTTTTCATGTAGCAAATCAGTATTCAGTTGCAATTTTAATTTTGCAAATCAAATTGCACTAACTTTATTTATTGAGTTCACCAATCAGAAAATTCTGTCCAGGGTTTTCGGCTGCATGGACTTCTAACTATTGACTGTGTCAGGGAGTTATGAAAGCTCTTTCTCCCTTTGCAATGAATCATAGAATTGGAAGGGACTCCGAGGTTCATCCAGTCCAAAGCATCCCTGGCAAATGACCATTAAACTTTTGTTTAAAAACCTCCAAGAAGAGGCCACCACCTTCCGAGGGAGTCCATTCATTCAGGTCCTCCCCTCTGGAGCAGCAAGCCCAATGGGGAGCCAGGAGAGAGAAAGAGAGAATTGTAAAGAAGAGAGAAGGAAGAGAAGCAGGAGTGGAAACCTTAGGAGCTGTAGGCAAGAAGTGCTACACTACAGAAAGTAGGCTTGCTTACAGGTCATGCGATGGGAAGAGTAGCTATGCTCAACTGGTGATGTTATGTACTGAAGTTCTCAGCCTGGGCCAGCAGGGGGATACTGTAGATAGTTTTCACTCAGGTCCACATATGCAAATAAGGAATTGAAAGTGACGTTCAGTGACTGGATAGTTACAGAAAGTTGTTACTGTTGCTTTGTAGTTGAGTTCTATATAAGCAGGTTGGCTGAACCCTTCAGCCCAGTTCTGTTCTGGCCTGTGAATAAACAAGAGCTGTTTGAAGAATCATCATCTGATATGTCGTCTGATATGTTCACCCACAACTTAACAGGTGAAGGTCCCAGCAGGTGGTCTTCAGGAGTCAGGCCCTTCAGGAGTCAAATTCTGACATATAGAATGGCCAGCTCAAAGTGTTGACAATGCAGTACATTTCAGATGCAAATGCTGTGGCAGGATAGTTACACACACACACACACAAAAATACACGCGCGCACACACACAAATACATGCATATACACACACACACACACACACACACACACACATATTTAAGTGGATAGGTTGAATGAAATGAATCCAGCGTATTACTGAGCATCATTCCATTAAACTCTTTAAGTTTAATGGCCTGGTAATATGAAGAATATGTTGCTATATAAAATGTGAAATTAGTGGGAAATAAGTTTCTAGCAGCAAAAAATCATAGCTGCTCCTAAATGGAAGCATAATAAGTGTCCCATCAAATTACTGAACGGCATGACAAACCGCATTACGTAGTTAAACTGGTGAAATAGACAACACGGGTGCAGTGAAGGCAAATCAAAACACAAAACCCTATTGAGGCTGCAATCCAGTAGCCATTTACCTGGGAGCAAACCCCATCAAGCTCAATGTGACTTACTTCTGAGTAGACTGAGATTACACTGCAAAATAAGAGAACGTTTTAATGTAATAGGAGGGTGATTTTGATAGCCAAATGAAGCAGTATTGGGGGGGGGGAGTATTGAAAAGGGAAGACAGGCAGTGCTTTTTTATCTGGGGAGGGAACTCAAGGGCACACAGTACTGGCACCTTTATCCTGGAAGAAAAGCACTGGAGATGGGAATAGGAGAAGAAAGTGGAGTGTGAATCAGGAAGGGGGACTGGGGCTCCCAGGGATTTAACATTCATTCTCATCTTCCAGGGAATCCTGGGAATCGTAGCTCCGTGTAATGAATATGGGGTTCTGAACGACTCTCACCACCCTTAACGAACTAGTTCCTCAGGCTTGTGGGAAGCCGTGACTGTAAAAAGTGGCATGATGCCAACTTTAAATGCGTAGCGCAGGTGTGGCCTTGAACTCTGTTGAAATACAGTGGTACCTCTGGTTACGTACTTAATTCGTTCCGCAGGTCTGTTCTTAACCTGAAACTGTTCTTTACTTGAAGCACCACTTTAGCTAATGGGGCCTCCTGCTGCTGCCGCACCACCGGAGCACGATTTCTGTTCTCATCCTGAAGCAAAGTTCTTAACCCGAGGTACTACTTCTGGGTTAGCGGAGTCTGTAACCTGAAGCATCTGTAACCTAAAGCGTATGTAACCTGAGGTATCACTGTATACTTGGAGTCGAGAGTGGATTTCATGCTCTTTATTCAGCTCATAGTGGTGAGGAGGAATGGAAGTTCCCCCAGAATGTGTGCTTTATATACATTATTTACACAATGGGCCCCACTTGATTGGCTAATTCCGGGATTCTCCTGTAGGCCAATCAGGTTGCTGATTCCCTTCCACCTGGAGCTGGATTGGGTGGCTCCTGTGGATCAATCAGACTGCTGCATTATGGGTCCTATTGTTCTAGGACCAATCAGACTGCTGCATTTTGGATCCTATTCAACTCAGTACATAACATCTGGTCTTGATGCTTGTTTACCAGAATGAATGATAGGGAGGGGTGTATAAGTGTGGAAACTAGCCTATGGTACAAAGGCAATCTTAACCTTCATTGATCTTCCCAGTTTGTCTCTGGCTCCACCCACTACTGCCATGTGGCTCCTGGAAGTTTGCCCAGATGGGAATGTGGCCCTAGAGCTGAAATAAATTTCCTGCCCTAAGGTGGACAACAAAAGAGGTTTAAAGATGCTTCCAAAGCAAATCTTTTTTAAAAATGTAGTATAAGCACTGATAACTGGGAAACACTGGCCTGCGAGCGCTCCAACGGGAGAACAGCCTTTATCCAAGGTGTCATGGACTTTGAAGAAGTATGAATTTAGGGTGAAAAGGAGAAACAAGCTAAGAGGAAGGCACACTTGGCAAACCCTCGCTGTGATCAACTTCTGCCTGGAAACCAATGTCCCCACTGTGGAAGGATGTGCGGATCCAGAATTGGCCTCCACAGTCACTTACGGACTCACTGTTAAAACCATGTTCATGGAAGACAATCTTACTCGGCTACGAGGGGTTGCCAAAGGAGAAAGAAGCTGATGGGCAGAAATAATTGTGAAGGACTGAGAAATAGACTTACTCTTAGCTTTTCTGGAAACTGCTCTGCAAGCAAAGAAAGGAACCATGCGTGGTTGAATCTCTTTCCTGGTCAATTGGTAACTGGAAACTATGGGTTCTGCTTTTTATTCTCCGTGTGAATGTGCATTTTTTTCCATTAGAACGACACAGCAGTTGGAGGAACCAGCTGAATTCGGGTGCCCTTTCTTAGAGCATAGACTGGCATCAGATAGCCCACTGGAAACTTTTTAAAGTGTAATAATAATAATAATAATAATTCAGCTGCATTTCACCAGAAGACCCCAGCATTTAAAAAATACAATTTCTAAAATAAAATCAACCCTACCCAGAAGCCCAAACAATTTTTAAAATGGAGAAGAGTCCCTTTCTCTTTTTCCTTCCTTAAAAATAAAACCTTGCTGTCATGTGCAGTTTGGTTATTAGGCCAGAATTAAAGTAGCCAATCTTCCCTCTGTGCAATTTAATGTATAATTTCCTTGTTGAGGAGGCTATTCAGAGCTTTAGTGTGTTAATTGTGGCAGAATGGACTAGGAACCCCCACAGAGAATCGAGCCCCACTGTGCTTTGCAGTGTATAAACATGCGGGAAGGCAGGGAGGAAAGCAAAGGATGTCAGAAAAGATTTACTGATTTCGTGGGATTATAATTTGTTACTTTACTTGCCCCCTGCGTTATCCTGTGCTTCTGCCACAGGTGTAAGGCACCAGGGCTCTTAAACCATGGAATGTGGTACAAGGGAGCTGGTGACTCACAGCCCCTGGCACAAGGGGACCCCTGGGCAGAGAAAGCAATTTGCCTGATATTTGCTGTACTGCAGCGCCATCCCCGATAATGGCCACAGAGGGGTACTGCAGTTCTTTGATGCCTCTGAACCAGTTGATCTGGGTAACGTGCTTGTGTTTTCCATTGCACAACAGCTCATCCTTGGGCGATCTGTTGCGCAACCATCTTTGGCCATGTGCTGGCATTTCCCTTTCCATTACAATGTTCCATCGGTGCAAGTATTCCACTAAGTGACTTGAAACTAGCGCTGAAATTGGACTCAACCCCCAGTTCCCTGTTTAGGGAAGCTCTTAATGTTTAATAGATTATTGCATTTTAATATTCTGTTGGAAGCCTCCCAGAGTGGCTGGGGAAACCCAGCCAGATGGGTGGGGTATAAATAAAGTGTTGTTGTTGTTATTATTAATTTTATTTATACCCTGCCCTCCCCAGCCAAAGCCGGGCTCAGGGCGGCTAACAAGCAATAATAAAAACAAGTTGAATGAATACAACTTAAAAACAAGATTAAAATACAACATTAAAACATTAAAATGCAGCCTCATCACAGGAGGAGAAAGGAAAAAGAAAGAGGGGGAGGGAGGGGATCTAATTGACTCCAAGTCAAAGGCCAGGCGGAACAACTCTGTCTTACAGACCCTGCGGAAATAAATCAGATCCTGCAGGGCCCTGGTCTCATGAGACAGAGATGGAGCCAGTGTTGAAAAGGCCCTGGCTCTGGCTGGTTGAGGCTAATCTGACCTCCTTAGGGCCTGGGACCTCTAGGGTGTTGCTATTATGGACCTTATTATATAGTTTGGTGCTGTCCTTCCAACAGCAAGCAGAAAACAACTCAAATTTTGCACAAAAGGTCGGAATCATTAATATAACAAAACGTTGCCATTCGTCAAAATATGAAAGGCACCAAACCACATATAGTGGTATCTCTGGTTACAAACTTAATTAGTTCCGCAGGTCCGTTCTTAACCTGAAACCATTCTTAACCTGAGGTACCACTTTAAGCTAATGGGGCCTCCCACTGCCGCCACGCCGCCGGCGCACGATTTCTGTTCTCATCCTGGGGCAAAGTTCTTAACCCGAGGTACTACTTCCGGGTTAGCGGAGTCTGTAACCCGAAATGTTTGTAATCCTAGGTACCACTGTATATGTTAAAAACAGTAAGGCAATAAATATAATCAACCCCTAGGATTTAATGCAATAAAAAGGTTCCTGCTTCTCCACTGCTGAGTAGGCAACAGAGAATCATCATTGTCATCCGTGAAATGCTGAGACTGATGCCGTTTATCAGCTATTTCCACCTGATCCCAACTACAGCTTCCAGGAGCAGCGCAATTTCAAATACAGTCGTACCTTGGCTCCCGAATGCCTTGGGAGTCGAATGTTCCGGCTCCCAAACGATCAGAAACCAGAAGTGAGTGTTCCAGTTTTTGAACGTTCTTTTGGAAGCCAAATGTCTGACAGGGCTTCCACAGCTTCCGATTGGCTGCAGGAGCTTCCTGCAGCCAATCAGAAGCCGTGTTCTGGAAGTCGAACACTTCTGAAGTCAAACGGACTTCTGGAACGGATTCTGTTCGACTTCTTCTTCTTTTTTTCAGAATAATTTTTTGTTGATTTTCCATTAACCATACATACATACATACATACATACATATATTATACAAATGAATCACATATTTATCTTAAGCTCCGCCGAGCTTCGGACTTCCCTCCATTCCTTCGGTAAGTATCATATAGTTTCTAACATCTCACATTTTGTGTGTTTTACTTTATCTACCATACGCTGTTAGAGTTATTCTAACCCTGCCAGTGTCTTTAATGTTTTACAGTTGTCTCTTATATACATCAAATATTTACTCCAACTTTCTTGAAACTTCTGTTCATCCTGATCTCTTAATTTTCCTGATATTCTGGCCAGTTCTGCGTAATTCATCATTTTAACCTGCCATTCCATAATAGTAGGTATTACATCCGTTTTCCAGTTCTGGATTCTGGATTCTGGATTCTGCTCAACTTCTGAGTTACGACTGTAGTTCATCTAGGCTGAGCTGAGGTCAAAATTGCAGTACATCTCGAACTTAATTGCTGGGTATCCTAGACATAGATAATGCAGGAAACTGCCTTGTGCCAAGTGAGGTCATTGGCCCATATAGTTTAGCATTGTCTACACTGACTGGCAGTAGCTCTCTGGGGTTCCATGCAGGAGTTTCACCCCTACAAACTTAACAACTCTGTATATAGTTTACAAAAAAAACCCAAAACCATTAACAGTAATAAAGGACATTTCAACAATTTCTAATACATGGAATCTTAATTAACACATACAATGTCAAAATAATAATAACATGCACAGCTCAGTATCTCAAAGCCAAATGGTCAAAATATTTCTGAAATACGGGCCGACCTGAAGAAGATTCATAAAACAGAGATTGAAATCCAGGTATCTCGTTGTCGCAGTTCCATTGCAATCGCACCGGCTCAAGTACACATACAGAGCGTTTTTCTCTTGTGTGCATTTCAGAAATATTTGGACTGTTTGGCTCTGAGATACTGAGCTGCACATGTTATTATTATTTTGACATTGTCTGTATTAATTAAGATTTCATGTATTAGAGGTTGTTGAAATGGCAAACATTATTGTTAATAAATTTTTGTAAACTATATAAGGAGTTGTTAAGTTTGTGGTTTATCTCTCTGTTTCACCCCTAGCTGGGATGCTGAGGACTGTGTTGAGATGTGAATAGATGCTAGGAGAGGATATATTTATTATCCTTCCTTCCTCATGTTTGTGAGTTCAGCAGAGTGCCATCCCTTTGCAGCTTAAAAGGAAGCTTAGATAGGCTAGTTTTAGCCTTTGGGTATAAATAATGCAGGAGGCTTTAAGGCAGACTGGATTTTCCTGGTATTTCCCCCTTTTCTCCCCCTTAAAACAATAATCACACAAGCAGTCTTGTAAAAGGCAAAAATAACATTTACTCACCCAGAATACTTGTTGGAGAGTAACAGGTACAGCAGCTTTGTTCAGGCAGGCTTTAAAGGGTAATTCAGCTACAATGACAAACAGTTGTACCTCGGCTCCCGAACGCCTTGGGAGTCGAACGTTCCGGCTCCCGAACGATGAGAAACCGGAAGTGAGTGTTCCAGTTTCTGAGCGTTCTTTTGGAAGCCGAACATCCAACAGGGCTCCCGCGGCTTCTGATTGGCTGCAGGAGCTTCCTGCAGCCAATCGGAAGCTGTGCTTTGGAAGTCAAACATTTCAGAAGTCAAACAGACTTCCGGAACGGATTCTGTTCAACTTCCAAGGTATGACTATACTTAAGTCTTAAGAGGGTGTTCCCAGGCAGGTAGGAGCTGTAGGGCTTATTTTTGGGCTATTTTTTTAGGGAATTTGGCCAAAAAACCCACAAAACTACTTCCGATATGTGCTGTCATATGCCCAGGTTTTCACGGACATTTTAACTGGCTTTCAAAAATTCCACCCTGAAGGACGAATCACGGCAATGACTGGGAAATTCTGGACATACAGGAGCCCTACGCTACATTCTCCCCCTGTCAGGGCACAGTGGGAATGTCTCTCACAGAGTCCTCTCTCTCTTTTTTTTAATTTGCATTTCATTTATTTGTTAACATTCTTATATTACATCAGTAAACGTTGTCATATTACATTACAGAACTTACTATAATATGATTTCCAACATGTATACATAAATTATATGCAAATTTTATATACCTAGAAAGAAAATGAAACAAATAAAAAAGAACAAAGAGAAAAAACAAAAACAATCCCCTCCAAATCATATACATACCAACACACTAGACTTCCTGTCTTTCCCATTGTATATTACTTTTTTACAAATGAATGTACTCTTATTATTGTATATTTCTTTGTTGTTGTTTAGTCGTTTAGTCGTGTCCGACTCTTCGTGACCACATGGACCAGAGCACGCCAGGCACTTCTGTCTTCCACTGCCTCCCGCAGTCTGCTCAAACTCATGCTGGTAGCCTTGAGAACACTATCCAACCATCTCATCCTCTGTCGTCCCCTTCTCCTTGTGCCCTCCATCTTTCCCAACATCATGGTCTTTTCCAGGGAGTCTTCTCTTCTCATGAGGTGGCCAAAGTATTGGAGCCTCAGCTTCACAATCAGTCCTTCCAGTGAGCACTCAGGGCTGATTTCCTTCAGAATTGAGAGGTTTGATCTTCTTGCAGTCCATTATCTATTACATTCCTATATCAATATGTGCTCTTAGTCTTATTTCTCAACTCAGTCTCACTCCAGCATCAATCAAATGCTAGTATAGATAGCGAACTTTTACTGTATTTTCGAACATATGTTTTATATCTATTCCACTTTTCAATAAATTTTTGTTTTGAATTGCCTCTCAGGGTATTTGTTAACTGCGACATTTCGGCAAATTCTCGTAGCTTGTAATGCCAGTCCGTTATTGTCAGGGCTTCTTGTTCCTTCCACCCTTCTTACAGAGTCCTCTCTAGCAACCTTACAGGAAAAACTCTGTGAGCTTCAGCGCTTATCATGTGCCTGTCTAGCAAAATATGAATTGTTGGTTTGAGTGCACTTCAAATATCCTGCAGATTGAACCTAGGACCTTCTGTATGCAAAGCGGATGCTCTACCACTGTTCCCCAGCCCTTAATTAAATTGATGACCGTGGGCTATGCCTTCCACTACTGCTCCTCACAACTCTTCTTGCCACCCACCTCTGACCTTTTCTTGCTCTATGTATTCTCAGGTCCTGCCCTTGGTGTGTATTGCTGTTCATCTCCATTACTTCAACCTTTGCAACAACCACAAATCAAATTATTTGAAACCTGAGTCTCGAGAGCTGAATAAATTACACACAGTAAATCCATTTACGCTTGGTTCGTGTTCCATAATATTTTCTGTATGCAAAAGGCAGGTTTCCTGGAATCTGGAACTTGAGGTGGGAGTGCAGATTGTACGAGCTCTGTATAATTAACCTTATTTATCAACGAAATACCCAAGTCCCTATTCTAGGCCATTTGTCATACAGCAATTTGTAGACTCGGGAAAGCCTGTCTCACGAAGGTGGCTGCCTCTTTGTACAATGGCCAGGCAAATCTCTCTCATACCCTCCAACATTTCCCCGATGAAAATAGGAACATCCCATCCCATAATGATAATTTTTATTATTTATACCCCACACACCTTAACTGGGTTGCCCCAACCACTCTGGGCAGCTTCCAACATATGTAAAAAACATAATAAAACATTAAACATTTTTTTTTTAAACTTCCCTATACAGGATTGCCTTCAGAGGGCTTGGGGGTCAGATAACTCAATACCTTCCAATATTTCTCCAATGAAAATAGGGACATCTGAAGGAAAAGCAGGACATTCCAGGGTCAAATCAGAAACCGAGACATACCAGTCGCTGGGAATCACAAGTGCATAGCTGTCAACGTTTCCCTTTTCTTGCGAGGAATCCTATTTGGAATCAGGGAATTGCCCTTTAAAAAAGGGAAACGTTGACAGCTATGCAGGTGGGGAGAGCATCCTTGCATTCAAGTCCCACTTGCATCCCTCAGGCATCTGGTCGGAAACTGCAGACCTACGCAGGAAGGAAAGACATGCAAGTTTACACTTTGGGGTCCAGTTTTCTTAATATTTGCCTTGTGCCTCAGCAGTACACAGGGGTGATAGGATCTGTCGATTTTGGTTCACTCTATTCGTCATTGTTCCATTCCTAAATTCAGTTCCTCACATTTCTGCAGCGATTTGCATTTGAAAAAACAACAACTCATAGAAATTATTCAGCATTTTAGCAAATTTCTCCCAATAAGCACACTTTTGACTTATGTACACATTTTCTGCAAGCGTTTTTCTCCTGACAATGTATTCTGGTATTTTATTTTCCCCAATATCTTCATTTTTATGCACACTTTAATGTATACTAGTTTCAGGTAAGTAGTCGTGTTGGTCTGACGCAGTCGAAATAAATTAAAAAATAAAAAAATTCTCCAGTAGCACCTTAGAGAACAGCTAAGTAGTTCTGAGGTAAAGCTTTTGTGTGCATGCACACTTCTTCAGATACCTGGAGAAGTGTCTGTAGAAGTGGTATCTGAAGAAGTGAGTATGCACACGAAAGCTTTACCTCAGAACTACTTAGCTGTTCTCTAAGGTGCTACTGGAGAATTTTTAATTAATTTATTTATTTTAATGTACTGTATACATTTTTGTAAACATGTCGTTGGAGAACTGCATGGCAAAATCCAGACGGGTGAGAATTTTGAAGGATGGTTGCATCTACGCATGCAGAAGGTCACAGATTCAATCCCTGACATCTCCAGGTAATAATAATAATAATAATAATAATAATAATAATAATAATAATAATAATAATAATAATAATTTATTCCACACATCTGTCTGGATTTCCCCAGCCACTATTCCAGCACACATAAAACATAATGAAATGTCAAATATTTAAAACTTCCTGATACGGGTCTGGAAAAGATTCCCTGCCTGGAATTCCGGAGAATTTCTGTGTGTCAGAGTAGGCAACATTTTGCTATACAGTGGTACCTCGGGTTAAATACTTAATTTGTTCCGGAGGTCCGTTCTTAATCTGAAACTGTTCTTAACCTGAGGTACCACTTTAGCTAATGGGGCCTCGTGCTGCTGCCATGCCGCTGGAGCACGATTTCTGTTCTCATCCTGAAGCAAAGTTCTTAACCCGAAGTACTATTTCCAGGTTAGCGGAGTCTGTAACCTGAAGCGTCTGTAACCTGAAGCGTCTGTAACCTGAGGTACCACTGTATGGACCAATGGCCTGACTAGATATCATGCAGCTCCTTAGGCTCCCATTTCTTGAGCATTTCATCTTCTCTGAAATCGACCCTGCAAGAACAGCACTCTCTACTACAGAACCACTATAGCTTCTTTTTTTAAAAAAAGAAAGAAATGGCTTTCTTCTTCTCTGACCCATAGGGAGAGAAGGAGAGAGAGAGCGGGGGGGGGGGGGGCAGGCAGCGCTTTCCTGGCATCGCTGTGCAACAAAGCTCATTATATGTTGTCCTATTTATAACTCGCCCATCTCCCTAACAAGCAAACTCTTCAGAGGCAAAACAATATATATAAAAAGAGTGTGTGATTCGAATGCAAGTGTGCATCACAGTTTGATATTGCTATTCCGACAACGATTTATAACAAAAGCGACGCAGCGTGGATCAAGCAGCGGCAAGGGACATTATGCAGCGAAGAAAATGGAACATGTTAACTTTCCGTATTTCCGAAAAGGGCGCTTGTGTTGGGTGTCTCTCCCCCCCCCCCCCGCCACTTTAAGCTGCTTTTCAAACACAATGGAAGAGAGCTTGGTGCGTTTAGCAAACCAACCAGCCAGCTGTTTTTCTTTTTCCAAATAATTCTATATAATGCCCATCTTATCTTGATGCTTGTGGCACAGCCGTGTTATCAGGGGCAAACGAAATACATTATTTATTTACTTCCTTACTTATTGCAATTACAGTGGTACCTCAGGTTAAGTACTTAATTTGTTCCGGAAGTCTGTTCTTAACCTGAAACTGTTCTTAACCTGAAACACCACTTTAGCTAATGGGGCCTCCTGCTGCCGCTGCCCGGCCGGAGCCTGATTTCTGTTCTTATCCTGAAGCAAAGTTCTTAACCTGAAGCACTATTTCTGGGTTAGCGGTGTTTTTAACCTGAAGCGTATGTAACCTGAAGCGTATGTAACCCAAGGTACCACTGTATGTCTACTGCCTTTTCCTCAAGGAGTTTGAGGTGGTATACATGGTTTTCCTCCCCATAGAAATGTAGAGTTGGAAGGGACCCTTAGATCATCTAGTCCAACCCACTGCAATGCAGGAATATGCAGCTGTCCCATAGGGTGATCGAACCTGCAACCTTGATGTTATCAGCACCACACTCTAACCAACCGAGCTATCCAGGCTCCTCCTTGCTTTATCCTCACTGCAACTCTGTGAGGTAGGCTGAGAGGCCATGAGCTTCATGGCCGAGTGGGGATTTGAACCCTGGTCTCCCAGGTCCTAGTTCAACATGCTAACCACTACACCGCAGTGGAAAATGGATGTCCCTTGTGTGCATATATTTAGATCTAGATATATATGAGCAACTACAAGGAGAGCTGATTCAGGTTGGGACCACAGCATGGTTGACATAGGCATTTAGCAGACACTCAACACCAAATCTGCCCTTGTTGTTGTTGTTGTTTAGTAGTTTAGTTGTGTCTGACTCTTCATGACCCCATGGACCAGAGCACGCCAGGCACTCCTGTCTTCCACTGCCTCCTGCAGTTTGGTCAAACTCATGCTGGTAATTTCGAGAACACTGTCCAACCATCTCGTCCTCTGTTGTCCCCTTCTCCTTGTACCCTCCATCTTTCCCAACATCAAGGTCTTTTCCAGGGAGTCTTCTCTTCTCATGAGGTGGCCAAAGTATTGGAGCCTCAGCTTCAGGATCTGAGTGAGCACTCAGGGCTGATTTCCTTCAGAATGGATAGGTTTGATCTTCTTGCAATCCGTGGGACTCTCAATACTCTCCTCCAGCACCAGAATTCAAAAGCATCAATTCTTCGGCGACCAGCCTTCTTTATGGTCCAGCTCTCATTTCCATACATCACTACTGGGAAAACCATAGCTTTAACTATACGGACCTTAATCTGCCCTTACTATTGCTGTTTTCTTACCTCCACCCCCAGATCAAGATTTAAGGCTGCCATGGAAGCACGGAGAGAAATCCCTTCTCCCCCATTGCCGTTGTCTTGATCCAGATGAGGCCCCAACCAAACTACAATTCCCAGGAATCTTTTGGAGAAGTGATGACCTATTGGTATAAAATTAATATTCATTGGTGGGGCAAAGAAAGTGTAATGAGACCAATTCAGCCAGCCTTCTACAAAACCTGCTAATGGATGCTGTTCTAGAGCACTGGACCAGTATAAGCTTAGTTTTCACATTTATTTTGTAACATGTAGACTTTTGCAAGGACTGAATATGTGAAATGTATGGCGATGGATTAAGTAATTGATTTAGACAGAATTAGAGCATTAAAACAAACCAAGATTGCAATCCCATGTACTCTTGCTTGGCAGAAAGCCACATTAAACTCACTGGGACACACCACAGAGATAACAGGCACAGGATTTTATTATTTCTAAGCATCTTTTCCAATCCTTTTTAAGATTTAACATTCCACATAAAAATTTTCAACATTTTTGCCAGATTACTTGAACTTCTGCTTGGCCTATTACAAAATATGCAAAATCAGCTAGGCAACATGTTCTTTTTTAAAGAATAATAATTCCCACCACCATCCCCACCACACAACATAAGAGAAAGACAATATTTCAAGATCCCTACATGTTTCCTAGCACAGGTTTACGATCAACCTCATAAAGACAGCCCAACTTTGCTCTAGAACTGTTTTCTTTTTTACCACCTTCATAAATCTCCAGTCAATGCATGGTTCCAACTTGTTACGATTCTGCATGACCTCTCAAGCCTGGAACTGAATTTCATGTTGCAGTCTCACTAGTGTCCGACGCGAGTAATGATAATAAAAACTGGGAAGTAGGACAGAGCTATAGGCTCAGCAGACTTTGAGCAGAACAGGCTATCTCTTGCACTCATGGGTATAGCAAGTGGTGCGAGACCAACTGAAAGCAAGCAGGTTTGGTCCTTATCTCTTCCTTGGATAGCAAGATCAGGAAGAGTCCCATGAAAGAGCAGGATATACATTGAAAAAATGGGGTGTCTTGCATGTTTGAATGACCGCTCCCCTCTTAAAACGGGGGGCGACCTTTCTGTGGACGCGCACAGCCCCTGGATCTGGAGCAGCTCCATCAGCATAGGCTTGGCTTCGCCTTCCCTCAGGTGGGATACCTGGAGGTCTCCACCTACCTCAGTCAGTTGTCCAATCCTGCCTGGGGGAAGCGTTGCCAAGGAGACCAGGCCAGGTAGGGGAGGGACTACCTGCCCACACAATAGAGGGAGGATCTTACCTGGGAATCCTCACTTGGCTCCAGAGCTTCTCCCACCCTACTCACAATATCAAAATATCAAAATAATGTCTTATTTTTCAGGTTAACTTTTCTTCACAGGTATGCGGGCGCTGCTATGTCAAGGTCGCTGTTAAAGGGCTGGAAAGGAATTCTCCTGCATTGGCAGGTTTTGCAGGTTTTGCCTTTCCCGTAGCAAAACGTCACAACTTTGGCGGTATCAGGCCTTGGGCGGAATCCTTTAGTCTATCTTCCTCTTTGCAGCAGCGACACAAGGGTTCCCCGTTAAAGGCGTTTCTGAAGGGAGGCTTTGACTGTACACCGAGAGGTCGTCATTGCTCTCCCCTGCGGTGGTGGTGTAATGGGGGCGGCTATCTCTGCTTGAACATATGTTCTCCAGAGCCGGCCCATCCCCCCCCACACTGGATAACCCTGGATAACCCTGGATAACACTGGATAACACTGGATAACCCTGATGCTCCCTAGGTCCCCAGCTGGGGACTGGGGAGGGATAACGTCCAATGCCTGAGCCAAGGTCTACCCACATTTGAAATTTAATAAAGTTGTGGCCAATTTAATCCCATAGCACATTGTCTTGAGTCGTTATTCCACATGACGGGGGGGGGCGCCCGGGATCTGGGGGACTCCACCTGTCCACGCAATAGGAAAACCACTTTCCCTATTTCCAGAACTCCATCCAAACACAATGTTTTTCAGTGGGCACAATATTTTTCATATCTTCTTGCAATAAGACATCAAACACTGAGCGGTGTTTGATGTCTTATGCATAAGAAGATGCATGTGCATAAGTCAATGTGTCCAGTAGAGGCACAGAGATTAGACACGTGGTCTTTATATATATATATATTCGGATTAAAATTTTGCAATCACATATACAACATACAAAATAGAAACAAGATTCCAGAGAATCTACTGGACTTCCCTTCTCCCCTTTGTGGGTTAATCATTTCCTCCTGTATCTTTTATAATAATCCAAATCTTTTACTTCTCCAATTTGTGCAAAATTCGCCATTAAACTACAAGTGTTATCCCAATCCTACTAACAATTTTAACTGTTTACAATGGTTTTTAAGATAAATTATAAATTTCCCCTGTTCCTTCTTAAAATTTTGGTCTTCCTGATTTCTGATTCTTCCAGTCATTTTAGTCATCAACTTGATCTGCCATTCTTCTCTGGTAGGGACTTCATCTTCTTTCCACCTCTGGGCCAATAACATCCACACAGCCGTGGTTGCATACATAAATAGTCTTTTCTGCTCCCTTGGGATTTTGGCACCAAAACACGTGGTCCTGACAGTTACATAGGCGGCAGCTATACACTGAGTCAGGTCCATCTACGCTGAATGGCAGCAGCCCTCAAGGGTTTCAGGCAGAGGTCTCTGCCTCACCTATCTGGAGATACCGGGGATTGAATCTGGAATCTTCTACATGCAAAGCAGATGTTCTGCCACTGAGCTATGGCCTCCTCTCAACTTCTGGACTTGGAGGTGCTTCTCAGGCTCTTTGCAAAAAGGCTGTGATATGAAACCATATTAAAAAATGTATAATCTCCTGTTATATGGGGAAACGCTGGATGAAATGGTAAAGTCAGCACAAATAAAGTGGGCTCAGGATTTAGGTCATAATATACAACTGGAAGATTGGGAAAAGATGTGGAAGGTGAATTTAAAATTTACAGTTTGTATCTTATTGAAAGAGAAAGTGGCAAAAATATATTAAAAGGGATCTAAAACCTGCTGGAAATGTAAAGAAAAAGATGGTACATTTTATCATATGTGGTGGGAATGCAAAAGGGTTAGAAATTATTGGGAAATGATATATAATGAATTGAAAAAATGTTTTAAAAGACTTCTGTTAAGAAGCCAGAAGCATTCCTCCTAGAAATTTTAGATCAAGATTTAAAAAAAGAAAACTGGAAATTATTTATCTATGCAACAACAGCGGGAAGAATTATATTAGCACAAGCTTGGAAGACAAAAGAAATACCAACGAAATAACAATGGCAAGGGAAACTTATGGAATATGCAGAACTGTCAAAATTAACAGATCAATTATGTGAAAAGGATAACAAAGACTTTAAAAGAGAATGGGAACCATTTACAACATATATGAAGAAACAACATAAAGAATTGGACTCACTGGCAGGGTTTAAATAAACAAACAAACACAATTGTATATAACAAAAAGTAAGATTATATGTATTGGGAAATTTTTGGGAAACAACATGCAGGGTGAGTAATATGGAAATAAAACAAAATGGGAATATGAGGGAAGTCCAGGGGAGGAGTGGGGGGAAATATGGAAAATTGTTAGAGAAATATTGTTAGAGGATGTATACATGGAAAAACACACACACACACACACACACACACATATATATATATGGCTGCTTTAAATGCAAGCTCCCTCAGGTGTATCCTTTTCATTTATTAATTAACAGAGAAATGAATAGCCCGGAGTGGGTTACAACAATCATTTAAAAACACCATAAGTGATAAGATCAAGCAATATTACAGAAAAACTCAATGCATTCACAAAATCAGCACACTGATGAGGGCATCCCACTTAAATGTTGTCACATGTGCAGGGCTGTGTTCAGCAGTTGTGCTTAAAAAGGTGTCAGAATTCAGCCCCAAGACAGCCCCAAGTCTGTGCTGGGTGAGCACTAGGGAATGCTGGATTCCTGAGTCTTCGATGTGCTATGCAAATTAAGGATATGGTAAAGGGGACCCCTGACCATTAGGTCCAGTCGTGGCCGACTCTGGGGTTGCGGCGCTCATCTCGCTTTATTGGCCGAGGGAGCCGGCGTACAGCTTCCGGGTCATGTGGCCAGCAGGACTAAGCCGCTTCTGGCAAACCAGAGCAGAACACGGAAACACCGTTTACCTTCCCGCCGGAGTGGTACCTATTTATCTACTTGCACTTTGATGTGCTTTCAAACTGCTAGGTTGGCAGGAGCAGGGACCGAGCAATGGGAGCTCACCCCGTCGCGGGGATTCAAACCGCCAACCTTTTGATCGGCAAGTCCTAGGCTCTGTGGTTTAACCCACAGCGCCACCCGCGTCCCAGAAATTAAGGATATTTGTATGCAATTTTGAGCTGCATCGCTTCTTCTGCTTCCACAAGTCATGGGGGAGAACAGAGTCACACAAGCACAGGCGCTTCAAAATCCTCTACAGCCGGCATCATCTACATATTTTTTCAAGCTGACCTTCTCAACCATAGGGACTAGAAACTTCCTTTATTCCATTTAAGTGAAGTGGAAGTTTCTCAAGACACTCAGCTCTCTTCCCAGTTTCAAATACATTTGTGCTAAATCGTGGAGCAGACACGCTCCTGTACCTGCCCTGCTTATTTTCTACTGCAAGACATCTAAGTTTACATGCTGACAACAAAAGGAAACATCCCTGGAGCAATTAAAAATCGCCAACCGATAGAAAAATAAATAAATCATTCAAGGTGGTGCTATGGCTTATTTTGGGCAGGCTGTCCTGCACACAAACACACACACACTCCTTCCTGCCATCTCAAAAAGTTATGTCTCTTTTCCCCGCTTCTCCATTAAAGGTGCATGTTTGGTTGCTATAGTGATTATTTCCCACTTCGAAACATTATTGTGCTTAATAGCCGCTTTAGGCAAAGGGAGGCAAAACAGAAAATCATGACTTGGCCGTCTCGCAAATGGTCAGCCTCTGTGATCTCTCATTTCTGAGCAACTTTTAAGTGTCTCTGGCAGTGATTCCTACATTCTCCAAAATGTCGTGTGCTGTCATTACGCCCCGAGAGCCGGAATAGCACACAGCAGGGCATCCGCTGCAGCAGAGGTAGAGCGCCGTGTAACAGAAATCACCGTTAAGGTAAACTCATTTGTTGGGATGTCTCCCCTCCTCTCTCTCCGGCATGCAATCAGCTTCTGAAATCATGCCCTCCACCTTGTTGACCAAAGGAGCTTCAAGGCTAACAACAAAATAAAAAGGGGGGGACAAGACCCCTCCCCGGGGAGGTAGATTTAAAGGTACTTTAGCCAAATCATGGCCCCATAGCCTTCCAAAAGCAGTGGCGAGGAAGGCCACTGCGAGAGCTAAGTGGGGCAGGTTCAAGATATTTTGCCGCCCGAGGCAGAGCAATAAACTGTGAACTCTCCTCGCAAGTCTCCAAGGGAGCTCGACTAGTTTTGGCACCTGAGGGAGAAAATCCCCCTCCCTGGGAGTAAAAATACAGTAATAAAGTTGCATTTATCGTTTGGCACGTTTGACAAATTTGTCTCTATCATTACAGCAGCTTCTTGCACATTCATGACTGGTAAGGTTTAGCCTGAGATAGTTACCTCACTCTGCTTAATGGTAAGGTCTATGCTGGGCAGATTTCCTTTGCCTTCGCCACCTTCCCTCCCAGACCCTCAAAGTGTCCCTATTTTCCAGGGACGTCCTTGATTTAGAGAAGCTGTTGCGGTTTCTGATTTGATCCCAGAATGTCCCACCTTTCCTTAGGACGTCCCTATTTTCATTGGAGAAATGTTGGAGGGTATGGAGTTATCCAGCTTTTGAGCCATCTGAAGGAAGCCGTGTATAGGGAAGGTTTTTCCCCCTAAAGTTTATAGTTTTTATGTTTTTATATATGTTGGAAGCCACCCAGAGTGGCAAACCAGTCAGATGGGTGGGTATAAATAGCAAAATGCTTATTCTTATGGAATAGGACATCCCTATTTTCATCAGAGAAATGTTGGAGGGTATGCATTTAAATCCCTCTTATACCACTTTGAAGGCCATAGCTTCTCTCAAAGAATCTTGGGAGCTGTAGTTTGTTGTGGGTTCTGGGAGTTGTTTGCCTCCCAGATCTACAATTCCCAGAGTTCCCTGGGAAGAAGGATTGGCTGTTAAACCACTCTGACAATTATAGCACTGGGAAGGCACTACAGAGTGTCTTCAAGCAACTCTCAGCACCTTAAACAGGACTCCTTGGGGGAAGCCATAACTGTTAAAGTGGTATAATCGTGATGTCAGTGCATGGTGTGTGCCTGAACAGTAGTTATTTTCTAACCCAATAAGTGTGATGCTGGGGTATAAGCCAAGGAGCACAAGAGGAGGTAAAACTTAGGTCCTCACACTGGTTTAAATGTGTAATGGAAATATGGCTATGCTGTGCAAATCATGATGATGATAATGATGATAATAATTACAGTGGTACCTCAGGTTGCAAACACCTCGGGTTACAAACACTTCGGGTTGCAAACTCCACTAACCCAGAAGTAGGACCTTGGGTTAAGAACTTTACCCCAGGATGAGAACAGAAATTGCACCCCAGCAGCGCGGCAGCAGCTGGAAGCCCCATTAGCTAAAGTGGTACCTCAGGTTAAGAACAGTTTCAGGTTAAGAAAGGACCTCCGGAACAAATTAAGTTTGTAACCAGAGGTACCACTGTAATAGCGAAGTAGCAGAAACATGAGGAAGGAAAACACTTCCTTTGTGGATGTGAGTGTTCAGTGCTTGCAGTCAAACTTAATGGCTGTGTTTATGGAAGACAATCTTACTCGGCTACAAGTGATCACCAAAGAAGAAGAAAAAGAAGAAGAAGAAGAAGAAGAAGAAGTGGGGTGTGGGCACAGAAGGGGCAAAGTGCATTTGTGGGGAAGGAGAGCTTTGTTCCGCGTGGTAGATTTCTGAAAGGGCGATAAATGCATCTTCCACATAATCATTCCCATCTAAATGTATT
This sequence comes from Podarcis filfolensis, assembly GCF_964270895.1. Classification (NCBI taxonomy): domain Eukaryota; kingdom Metazoa; phylum Chordata; class Lepidosauria; order Squamata; family Lacertidae; genus Podarcis; species Podarcis filfolensis. Next base: position 107,636,430 of record NC_139606.1, read on the forward strand.
GTCTCTTTGGTATGTCCAGCTGATGACATTAAGTTTCATGGAAGATATGAAACTTATGAACAGACTGCTTACAGAGGTAGACTTTGTTTGGATACATATGGCAATATTTGGAATGAGTTTTTCCCAATGTAGTAGGCTATTAATATTTACATATGCATTAGGATAATAATATCAAATTCATAAAAATATATATTCATATTTCTTTTCTACACATTTTTGTGCTATTTTATTTTTATTTTCTTCTCCTCTTTTTCTTTGCATCACTTTATTTCTTTATAACTGAAACCTTTTCAATCCAATATTGAACTGCCCTGAGACCTCTGGGTGTAGGGTGGTATATAAATTCAATAAATAAATAATAAATATTAATAAATATTAATAAATATTAATGCAGAAAAAAATTCATGGAAGGAAGCATAGCATGGCAGGCTTATTTTCTGTCAAGTAACCACAGGTGTAAAAAGGCAAAAGGTAAAGGACCCCTGGACATTTAAGTCCAGTCAAAGGCGACTATGGGGTTGTGGTGCTCATCTCGCTTTCAGGCTGAGGGAGCCGGCATTTGTCCACAAACAGATTTTGGGTCATGTGGCTAGCATGACTAAACAGCTTCTGGAGCAATGGAACACCGTGACAGAAACCAGAGCACACGGAAATGCCGTGTACCTTCCCATCACAGCGATACCTATTTATTTATTTGCACTGGCGTACTTTCGAACTGGTAGGTTGGCAGGAGCTGGGACAGAGCAATGGGAGCTCACCCCGTTGTGTGGATTCGAACTGCCAACCTTCTGATTGGCAAGCCCAGGAGGCTCAGTGGTTTAGACCACAGCGCCACCCACATCCACAGGTAACTACAGGTCTACAGCCAGTGGGGCAGTGAGAGGGGGATAGCTACTTCTCTGTGGAGCAGTTTGCCCCTCTTTGCCCACCTGCAGTGTCTCCTACAGACAAACACAGGGACAGACATTGGAAACACAGGAAGTTGTGTTTTATGAAGAAATAGCAATGGTCTATCCATCTCCATATTGGCTACGCTGACTCACAGTGATGCCCATGATTTCTTCCCCAGCCCTACCTGGAGATACCAGGTATTGAACCTGGGACCACCTGTGTGAGAAACTGATGCTCCACCAATGAGCTACAGCCCTTCCTCTTTCATAAATCAAGACCTTTATTGTCCCAATGGTAGAAGAGCTGGAAGCAAGGACTGGAGATTCAAGACTTTGTCGCTGTCCTCTGGCCAGCCTATCAGAATCTGTCCCTCTGGCTTAGCCCTTCTCAACCAATCAAGGCTCTTGCTTTCCATCATAATTTGAATAAGACTGGTGCTCAAACCCTGCTTCTTTCTTTCACGAAGGCATGCGTTTATTTTAAACATTCCCCATATACTCTTGAGTGCGAAAGGTGACATTGCAGCAGACAGCTTGGCAAAGGCAACACATCAGACGAGGCTTTGAAAACTGCTGATGCTATTTCAGGGGCTGCTTCCGTGTGAAATCACAGAAGCTGCAAATCCTTCCAAATCTCTCTTTCTCTCTGCCACAGGGTAGAAATTTCAGATGGATTTATGGAACAAGGCTTTTTTAAAAAACCACACACACGGATGCATTGCAATTGATAACGTGGAAAGGTGGAAAGGTTAGAGGCCATTTGTAGAGGTAGCTGGAAACCCATTCACCCCTGCAGTAAGGAATAGTTTATTAAACACCACAGGCAGTTTTATCAAGTCTTTAAAGGAAATCTATCCTACTTACGGTTAGATCCAGTTTTCAGATGAGAAGTATCCTACTAAGAGGATATTTCAATGGTTTTAGGGGAAAGAGGGATTTGTTTTGTTTTTGGCTAATTCCTATTTTGCCCTGTACTCCCCTGGCACCTCTGCCAAAATCTGTACTGAAGGGTTGGGGGCTCTCTGAAACAAAATGGGACATAGTTCAAGATGCTGCAAAAGGTAAAGGTAAAGGGACCCCTGACCATTAGGTCCAGTTGTGACCGACTCTGGGGTTGTGGCACTCATCTTGCTTTATTGGCCGAGGGAGACGGCGTACAGCTTCCGGGTCATGTGGCCAGCATGACTAAGCCACTTCTGGCGAACCAGAGCAGCGCACGGAAACGCCATTTATCTTCCTGCCAGAGCCATACCTATTTATCTACTTGCACTTTGACGTGCTTTCGAACTGCTAGATTGGCAGGAGCAGGGACCGAGCAATGGGAGCTCACCCTGTCACGGGGATTCAAACTGCTGACCTTCTGATCAGCAAGTCCTAGGCTCTGTGGTTTAACCCACAGTGCCACCCGCGTCCTTAAGATGCTGCATAGGTAAAAGGAAATTCGTGAAAATTGCCCTTTCCTCCAGCTGGATCCTCCACATGATATAGAACAGGGGTCAGCAAACTTTTTCAGTAGGGGGCCGATCTACTGTCCCTCAGACTTTGTGGGGGGCCAGACAATGTTTTGAAAAATAAAATAAAAATGAACGAATTCCTATGCCCCACAAATAACCCAGATATGCATTTTAAGTAAAAGCACACATTCTACTCATGTAAAAACACTAGGCAGGCCCCACGAACAACCCAGAGATGCATTTTAAATAAAAGAACACATTTTACTTATGCAAAAACACACTGATTCCCAGATCTTCCGCAGGCCAGATTGAGAAGGTGATTGGGCCTGATCCACCCCCCGGACCTTAGCTTGCCTACCCATGAAATAGAATCTGCTCCACAAATGGGAAAAGCAGGGAATGGATCACCATTTTTATTCCACGTCTCGGGGAGAGTCACCTGAAGCACCTAGCAGCAATTCTAAAGCAGATGGGAGATGGTGCACACAGAAATTAAAACAATAAAGTACTAAAACAGACTGAGCCAGCGATCACTGATAAAACAGCAATCCTGAAATAAAACAAGGCAGTTAAACGCTCCAAATGATCTTGGACTCCAGCTTCCACCATTCAGTGCAGCCAATGGACAGGGATGGTGAGAGTTTAACTTTCTGCAACATCTGCAGGCACAGCAATTTGGCATCCGTAACCTTGACGCTGAAGCTGACATGGTGGTGCAAACCACTCTGTGACATCATAGCCACTGAAGGCAAAATATACTCAAAGTCGAGAGTGGATTTCATGCTCTTTATTCAGCTCATAGTGGTGAGGAGGAATGGAAGTTCCCCAGAATGTCAGCCGTATATACATTATTTACACAATGGGCCCCACGTGATTGGCTAATACGGGATTCTCCTGTAGGCCAATCAAGTTGCGGATTCCCTTCCACCTGGAGCTGGATTGGGTGGTTCCTGTGGACCAATCAAACTGCTGCATTCTGGATCCTATTGTTGTAGGACCAATCAGACTGCTGCCTTTTGGATCCTATTCAACTCAGTAAATAACAGAAGGCCATAGAGATTTCTTACACGATCTGTCCCACACAATCAGTGTAATGTGAAGGAATGGATATATATTTGCACAATCCATCTTGTCTTTCTGCTTCCTTTCATCCCCTGGGATTTATTTATTTTCCTATGGCAAAGACATCAGCAGCCTCAAATCTTGTTGCGATTCTGGATAACCATCAATCCTTTTCCCATCCACCCAACCACCTTTCCAGAACGACAAGCCCGAATTACTACCTCTGTCACCTAATCAGCGAATTGGTGGTCTTTGCTCTTTGGGAAACTGCCGTCAGAGTTTGACAAAGTCCAATCCCATAATGGGGTCGTTTGGGAGAACGGAGCCTACGCCCCAATAGTTTGCCCTCCTTACGCCTAATTAGACAAATTCTAATAAGCATCTGGTGCTTGGCATTGTGCTTGGACATTAGTGGGAAGCCATTACAAGTTGTAATGGCTTGTTATCACCCCCCCACCTTTTGTTAAAAGAAATTAAAATGTTTAGCAGGGTTCTTTTCTCAATTTTTTTGCTTGTTTGTGAGTGTGGTGGATTTAATTAAAATTAACAGAGCATGTCAATAACGCTCCATCCTCTCTCTAATGGATTGCCCTTCCAACCTGCCTTAAATGAAGCAAGGCGGGATGCTTCAGAGATGGATGAGTTCCGGCCTTCCTTTGGCGGCATGAGCCTGTCACACAGGTGTTGGAAACTAGTTTCCTTCTCATCAAGATGTCCATCAAGGAAAAGCCCAAGGCGGCTGGAGAAAACATGAGGGCAAAATGTGATAATGCAAGAGTGATTGGAAAGATTCCAAGGAACGGTGGGCGGGTGAGTTTGGAAAGTGAGTGACACATTGAGAGGAGTGACATGCGGAGAGAATCGAAACACTAATGATTCCCAGAAACTAGTATATACAGATATACTCCTTCCAACAGTGTTGGTAGAAGACAGCCATAGAATCCTAGAATTGTTGAGTTGGAAGGGACCACAAGAGTCATCTAGCACAACAATGCACGAATCTTCTGCCCAATGTGGGTCTCAAAAGCAAGATCCTGAAATTAAGTGTCTCATGCTCTGCTGACTGAACTACCTACCATGAGACATCTTGCCAATCACCATAGCTAGTTGCACTTCATAAGCTTTAAGATTGCTGGAAGAAATATCAACAACCTCAGATATACAGATGACACAACCTTGATGGCAGAAAGTGAGGAGGAATTAAAGAACCTTTTATTGAGGGTGAAAGAGGAGAGTGCAAAATATGGTCTGAAGCTCAACATCAAAAAAACGAAGATCATGGCCACTGGGCCCATCACCTCCTGGCAAATAGAAGGGGAAGAAATGGAGGCGGTGAGAGATTTTACTTTCTTGGGCTCCATGATCACTGCAGATGGTGACAGCAGTCAGGAAATTAAAAGACGCCTGCTTCTTGGGAGAAAAGCAATGACAAACCTAGACAGCATCTTAAAAAGCAGAGACATTACCTTGCCAACAAAGGTCTGTATGGTTAAAGCTATGGTTTTCCTAGTAGTGATGTATGGAAGTGAGAGCTGGGCCATAAAGAAGGCTGATCGCCAAAGAATTGATGCTTTTGAATTATGGTGCTGGAGGAGACTCTTGAGAGTCCCATGGACTGCAAGAAGATCAAACCTATCCATTCTGAAAGAAATCAGCCCTGAGTGCTCACTGGAAGGACAGATCCTGAAGCTGAGGCTCCAATACTTTGGCCACCTCATGAAAAGAGAAGACTCCCTGGAAAAGACCCTGATGTTGGGAAAGATGGAGGGCACAAGGAGAAGGGACGACAGAGGACGAGATGGTTGGATAGTGTTCTCAAAGCTACCAGCATGAGTTTGACCAAACTGCAGGAGGCCGTGGAAGACAGGAGTGCCTGGCGTGCTCTGGTCCATGGGGTCACGAAAAGTCGGACACAACTAAACGACTAAACAACAACAATCTTCTATGAATTTGTCTAAACCTTTTTAAAATCAATCCAAGCTGGTGGCTATCAGTCCGTCTGTTTATTCCACAGTTTTACTGTGTATAAATTGTGTCGATAATTTTTGTTGTTGTTGCCTTTTCCTGAATCTTCTAACTTCATATTCACTGGATGACCCCAAGGTTCTAGTATTAGATGAAGGAGAGACAAAGTTTCCTATCTCTACACTCTGGGAATTTCAGAATCTGATTCCCCCCCTTTTTTTACAAAGTGATAATAATAAATAAATAAGAATAAAAATGTGCACCCCAGCACCGAGGCCATTCCATTGTAACTATCCACCCTCCCAAAATTTCAACACCTCTTGCCATGGTATGACCCTTTTCTGTTTTAACAGTGCAAATTCTACAACCACCTTCCATATCTCCTCAAAATAATTTCTCCTGCATATTTCCCATCTTACCTTAATGACACATGTTAATTTATCATTAATAGATATATCCCAGACCTCTTTATACCATTCTTCCATTTTGTATTCTGCTTGCCCCTTCCACTTCCTAGCTATCATAATTTGTGCAGCTGTCAATAAATTTGTGACCAAGTCCTTCATACCCTGCAAATCTTTCACCCCAGTCGAGATCTGACTTCATAAATATATTCAGGTTAATGCAGAAATGGGACGTGCATGTATATGGATGAACACCTTCAAAACGAAGCAGAGATAGATGGATCTGACCCTACATACCATCTCTGGCCTGTGATGCTACTGCTATCCAACAGTCTCACTCAAAACCTCCAACATTTCCGCAAAGTTTCAACACAATGGTGCCTGAGACAATACAGTTGCCTCTCTAGGGTGTAATTACTGCCAACAATTCAAATGATGAGTGTGATTGTATCGCACGGTATCACTGAGCCAAAATATCCCTCAGTGGTGGGTGGGAAAAGGTGTGTTTCATTTCATACTGGTGGCGCTTTTGTGAAGTGTACGCAGGTTTTATTTTCAAATTACTGGAAAGAGAGAAAACCACGCATTACACCCACAAGAGGCTGTGGGTCAAATTATACTTTTGCATTTATTCTTTTTTTCCCCTCCTTCTCTTTCATGAGCTTATTATAGGTACGTTTCCTTACAAGGGATTTTCATTTCATTTCTGTTCCTTCCTGGGCCTTCTAAGGAATCCGTGCTTTAAACTTTCGAAGGACAAGGTCGGAGAAGAAAAGCGGAATTGATCTTTTCTCCTCCCCGCCCTCGACTTGCGGTTCAGTTCACAAACATTGGCCCTTTACTTTTTTTGAAATGAAAGCCCTCCTTTCCCGGGGGAGCTTTCCCAAATTCTTGCAGGCTCCTCTCAGCTGGTGACGGGCAGCACCTGAAACGATCCAAAGATTAAACAATGAATGACTGTGTGAACTTTCCTTCTGTGGAAAGCGCCAGTCGAATTCCAAGGGGGGGGGGAGGCAATGGAGGGATACCATAGAAATTTTACCCAAACCTATAGATCTTGAAAGAGCTTTTCATCATCAGACAGAATTCTGTAGCAGGGCTACTATGGAGAGGCTAGAAGGAAACAAGGGGAGCAAATCTTATTTAATGTACCATGAGAACTGCCTTTAGCCAGAACCATCTGCAATCTTTTTTTATTGCTTGAGGGGGGCGGGGCGGAGAAGGATAGGTAGGTCTTCTGAGAAATGAATGGAAAATGTGAGATTTCCTCATAGCAAACAGAGTTTTTAATCATAATCCAGGGGTGGGAAACTTCAGGCTGAATGCAAGCCCCACCCCGGCCCTTCTAAACAGCCTTTGGGACTCTCTCTAGTGACGCCCATGTTTTTAAAAGTTATGGAAGCCTTTTCTCTCCTAAAATCAAAGCCACCAGGCACATCAAGTAAAGCACCTCAAATAAAAGGTGTAGCCTAGCCGGTATGTTTAGGAGTATGGTACTGGTGCTGGAGGAGAGTCTTGAAAGTCCCATGGACTGCAAGAAGATCAAGCCTATCCATTCTTAAGGAAATCAGCCCTGAGTGCTCATTGGAAGGACAGATCGTGAAGCTGAGGCTCCAATACTTTGGCCACCTCATGAGAAGAGAAGACTCCCTGGAAAAGACCCTGATGTTGGGAAAGATGGAGAGCACAAGGAGAAGGGGACGATGGAGGACGAGATGGTTGGATAGTGTTCTCGAAGCTACCAGCATGAGTTTGACCAAACTGCAGGAGGCAGTGGAAGACAGGAGTGCCTGGCGTGCTCTGGTCCATGGGGTCACAAAGAGTCAGACACGACTAAACGACTAAACAACAACTGTGCTCAAGGGATATGAGGAGATATATCAGGCAAGTCCCGCTTGGAGAACAGGCTCTGGAATGCTCTCGCGAGATCTCACAGGACTGTCCAAGTTCCTGTGAGATCTCATGAGAGTATCCCAGAGCCCGGCAAGCAGGGCAGAGAGCTCAAATGCTCTTTCTGCACTGGAAAACCCAGTGCAAAAAGAGATTTAAGACCCTCTGCCATGTGTACAGTTAATTTGCACCATTTCGACCTGCTGGTTTCAGCCATGGCAAGGTTGACATTGTGCAAGTTAATTGCGTACAAGATGTGATCATGCTGTACATCTACAACACTTCCATGGGAGTGTGTCTTATTTAAGTCAATGGGACTTCCTTCTGAGTTTACATGCATCGGATCCCACTGCATGCTACCTTAGTACCATAATGACTAATTTCTTACCCGCCCTTCCCTATGAGGTCCCAGGGAAGGATACACAAAAACAAAAATGCATCGTTAAGATCTGTTAAAACAGTTTGCGGTCAAAAGAATGAGGTTCCTGGAATGTATATCTCTCAAGTGTCAAAGGTCAAGTAAAAAGGTGTGCCTTCACCCTATGATAAAATCTGTGCAATGAAGATGCCAGGCACACCTCTCTAGAGAGGGAATCCTACAGCTTAGGGGCTGCCTCAAAGAAAGCCCTCTCCCAAACCACCATCCACCAAGCATCCCAGAGAACTACAGTGGACGCTCGGGTTGCGAACATGATCCATGCGGGATGCACGTTCGCAACTCGCAGTGTCCGCAACCCGCAGCGCCGCGTCTGCACACACGCGGGTTGCGATTCGGCGCTTCTGTGCATGCACAAAGCTCAATTTAGTGCTTCTGCACATGCGCGAGTGCCGAAACCCAGAAGTAACCCCTTCCAGGTTTTGGTGCATCCATTTCACGGAAACACACAACCTGAAGCGTCTGTAACCCAAGGTATGATTGTACCAAGAAGGCCGAGAATTGCTAGGAAAAACTCCGGCTCCTCTCACATGGTTTGAATTCTCAGAGTGGTTTGACAAGAAGCTCTGTGAGGGGCATAGAGGGTCTTCTAACAACTCTCAGTACAGTGGTACCTCGGGTTACAGACGCTTCAGGTTACATACGCTTCAGGTTACAGACTCCGCTAACCCAGAACTATTACCTCGGGTTAAGAACTTTGCTTCAGGATGAGAACAGAAATCGTGCTCCGGCAGCGCAGCAGCAGCAGCAGGAGGCCCCATTAGCTAAAGTGGTACCTCAGGTTAAGAACAGTTTCAGGTTAAGAACGGACCTCCGGAATGAATTAAGTACTTAACCCGAGGTACCACTGTACCCTTAACAAACTAAACTTCCCCAGATTCTGTGGGGGGAACCCATGACTGTTTAAAGAAGTATGATATTACTTTAAAAGTATAGTGCTGTGGGGGGGGGGGGTTAGTGCATGTACACCTGGACAGAAGTTTCTAGAGCTTTGCAGAAATTGTCTCTGAAGAATCTCCACCTGGTATGTGGAGAAAGAAACTGGAGGAAAATGTTTTACTGAATTTCTGGGGGGGGGGGGGAGTTCTCCATCAGTTTCTCAAGGGCGGGGCTTACCATTTGCAGTGGCACAACTTCTTTCTATTTCTCCCTAACGGCCTTCTTCCTTTGTTGCCACGGCAACTGTATTTGCATCCTTTACAATGTCCTGGACCTAGCACCACTCCGGGGCATTGTGGAAGGGATAGGATAGTAATAATAATAATTTATTATTTGTACCCCGCCCATCTGGCTGGGTTTCCCCAGCCACTCTGGGCGACTTCCATAGAAACCAAAAAACACTAAAATATCATACATTAAAAACTTCCCTGAACAGGACTGCCTTAAGATGTCTTCTGAATGTCAGGTAGTTGTTTATTGTTTTGACATCTGATGGGAGGGCTTTCCACAGGGTGGGCGCAACTACCGAGAAGGCCCTCTGCCTGGTTCCCTGTAGCTTTGCTTCTCGCAATGACGGAACTGCCAGAAGGCCCTCGGCGCTGGACCTCAGCGTCCAGGCAGAACGATGGGGGTGGAGACGCTCCTTCAGGTATACTGGGCCAAGGCTGTTTAGGGCTTTAAAGGTCAACACCAGCACTTTGAATTGTGCTCGGAAACGTACTGGGAGCCAATGTAGGTCTTTCAAGACCGGTGTTATGTGGCCGCCCCCAGTCACCAGTCTAGCTGCCGCATTCTGGATTAGTTGTAGTTTCCGAGTCACCTTCAAAGGTAGCCCCACGTAGAGTGCATTGCAGTAGTCCAAGCAGGAGATAATGAAAGCATGCACCACTCTGGTGAGACAGTCTGCGGACAGGTAGGGTCTCAGCCTGTGTACCAGGTGGAGTTGGTAGACAGCTGCCCTGGATACAGAATTGACCTGCGCCTCCATGGACAGCTGTGAGTCCAAAATGACTCCGAGGCTGTGCACCTGGTCCTTCAGGGGCACAGTTACCCTATTCAGGACCAGGGAGTCCTCCACACTAGCCCGCCCCCTGTCCCCCAAAAACAGTACTTCTGTCTTGTCAGGATTCAACTTCAATCCATTAGCCACCATCCATCCTCCAACCGCCTCCAGGCACTCACACAGGACCTTCACTTCCTTCACTGGTTCTGATTTGAAAGAGAGGTAGAGCTGGGTATCATCTGCATATTGATGGACACCCAGTCCAAACCCCCTGATGATCTCTCCCAGCGGCTTCATATAGGTGTTAAAAAGCATGGGGGAGAGAACGGAACCCTGAGGCACCCCACAAGTGAGGGCCCAAGGGTCTGAACACTCATCCCCCACCACCACTTTCTGAACACAGCCCAGGAGGAAGGAGCGAAACCACTGTATAACAGTGCCCCCAGCTCCCAACCCCTCTAGACGGTCCAGAAGGATGTTACAGTCGATTGTATCAAAGGCCGCTGAGAGATCCAGCAGAACTAGGAAACAACTCTCACCTTTGTCCCTAGCTCGCCGGAGATCATCAACCAGTGCGACCAAGGCAGTTTCAGTCCCATGATGAGGCCTGAACCCCGATTGGAAGGGATCCAAATGGTCCGCATCCTCCAGGCGTGCCTGGAGTTGTTCAGTAACCATGCGCTCAATCACCTTGCCCAAGAATGGAAGATTTGAGACTGGGCAATAGTTGGCCATACTGGCCGGGTCTAAAGATGGTTTTTTAAGAAGCGGTTTGATGACTGCCTCTTTCAGCGGATCTGGGAATGTTCCCTCACAGAGGGAAGCATTCACCACCCCGCAGAGCCCATCGCCCAGCCCCTCCCGGCTTGCTTTTATTAGCCAGGATGGGCAAGGATCAAGGGGACAGGTGGTTGGTTTCATGCGTCCAAGCAGCCTGTCCACATCCTCGGGGGTAACGGATTGAAATTGATTCCATGCAACTTGACCAGACAGGGCTCTAGCACTCTCCCGCCCCAGCCCTGCTCCCACAGTGGTGTCTAGCTCCTTCCGAATATGAGTGATTTTATCTGCAAAAAACTTTGCAAAATTGTTGCAGGAGATCTTGGGGTCTTTACAAGGCCCCGGTGGTAAAGGTGGTTCCGTTAAATTGCAGACCACCTGAAAGAGTCTCCTGCTACTATTTTCTGCAGATGCAATAGAGGCGGTGAAGAAAGTCTTCTTCGCCGTCGCTATCGCCACTTGGTAGGCTCGACGTTGAGCTCTAACCTGTGTCCGGTCAGATTCGGAGTGAGTTTTCTGCCACCGACGCTCTAGCCGTCTCAGCGATTGTTTCATCGCCCTCAGCTCCGAGGAAAACCACGGGGCTGTCCGGGCTCCATGCAATCGGAGAGGGCACTTCGGAGCCAGACAGTCGATAGCCCTGGTTAACTCCGCATTCCAGCAGGCCACCAGGGAATCAGCTGAAAGGCCATCAACATGGGATAAAGCATCCCCTACCACTCTCTGGAAACCATTTGGATCCATTAAGTGGCTGGGGCGGACCATCTGAATTGGTCCCACCTCCCTGCAGAGGGGAAGGGTCGCGGAGAAGTCCAGTTGCACCAGGAAGTGATCTGACCATGGCACTTCTTTTGTTTCACTTTTACTTAATGTCAGATCACCCATGTCACTAGAGGTGAACACCAGGTCTAAGGCATGTCCATGACTATGAGTTGGGCCCAACTTATTCAGGGACAACCCCATGGAGGCCATGCTTTCCACGAAGTCCCGAGCGACCCCTTGTAAGGTCGTGTCGGCGTGGATGTTAAAATCCCCTAGGACAACCAAACTAGGTATCTCCAGGAGAACATCCGCCACAACCTGAAGCAGCTCGGACAGGGAATCCTTGGTGCAGCGGGGAGGTCGGTACACCAAAAGGAATCCTGTACTGCCCCTATTGCCCAACTTCCAGAACATGCACTCAGAAAACTGGGTCTTCCCAGTAGGACACCTGATGCAAGCTAATGACTTCCTAAAAATCACTGCAACCCCCCCTCCCCGCCCACATGACCTGGGTTGCTGTGCGTAAGAGAAACCTGGTGGGCAAGCAGCGGCAAGTACAGGCCCATCTGCTTTCTTCAACCAGGTCTCTGTCACACATGCCAGGTCAAATTCTCCATCCACAATCAGGTCGTCGATGGCAGTGGTTTTATTCATAATTGACCTGGCATTACACAGCAACACCTTCAGGTCATGTGGGTTTCCCCTGTTGATTCCAGTATCCATCCGGTCAAGGCCAGACCCGGAGGCAGGGATAGTCCTCAAACAACGACTAAACCTGCCTCCTCAGTAATGACATGGTCTGGTCTTGGCGTAACTCCGCCTCCTGCCCATGATCACCGAGATCGGATGTCCCAGTGCTTCCCCCCTGTGGACCTTGTCCCAGCCATCGTGTTGGCTGGGGCCCCACTCCCAGGCAGCCCTGATCCCGCCCCTTAAAAACAAAACACAAACTATACAGAACCAATAAAACAACAAAAAACAAAAACAGAACAATTATACTAAAATTAATCCCCAACCAAATATCCATCCCACCCACCCACCCCCAACAAAGGAAAAAAGGAAAAATAGAAATACAAATTTAAATTGCCACCGACTGCTTGAGGACATTTTAAAACACATTAACCACTTGGAACAGGGAAACAATCGCAGAACACTTCCCAACTTCCCCAAAAGTTTGTTCCAAATAAGGGCCTGGGCCACGCCCCCTGGGCTAGTTGGAAAAGGCCTTGGAAGGGAGCAGGCCCTGCAGTCCTCCCCACAGCCGATGATAGATCATAATAACGATAATGATGATAATGATGATGATATAAATGTTGGGGAAAGTTCTGCAAAGAAAGTACCGTTCTCATACTGTTATCATGGGCAGTCAAGAGACTATAAAGACATAGCAGCTTTTGATCCCAGTTGGTATATCTATTGTTTTATAAATTGTTTTTCTATCATCTGTCTGTCTCTCTGTCTATCATATATCTATCTTCTAACATCTATGTATCATCTATCTATCTATCATCTATCTATCTATCTATCTATCTATCTATCTATCATCTATCTCTTCTCAATTATTCTTGCTTCTTGCTTCTTATTTACTGTATTGTGAATTGGCTTCAAAATATTTCCTAGGAAGTTTTTAACATTTGATGTTTTATCATGTTTTCAACATTCTGTTGGGAGCTGCCCAGAGTGGCTGGGGCAACCCAGTCACACAGGTGGCATACAAATAATAATAAATTATTATTATTATTATTATTATTATTATTATTATTATTATTATTAGGAAGGGAGTAATAAATAAATCACAATAATGTTGATAATCAAGAAGTATTTTCAAGAGTCTGCCATTGCCTTGGCCAGCCTGATGCCTCCACTGGCCGTGGCTGATGGGGGTTGTGATCAGAAGCAATGATTCTTCAACATCAACTTCACTGGACTGGTCATGTTGTAAGGATGCCGATGATTGTCTTCCAAAGCAACTACTCTATTCTGAACTTAAAAATGGAAAGCGTAATGCTGGTGGTCAACAAATGAGGTTTAAAGACTGTCTCAAGGCAAATCTAAAAAAATGTAGTATAAACACTGACAACTGGGAAACACTGGCCTGCGAGCTCTCCAGTTGGAGAATAGCCTTTACCTAAGGTGTCATGGGCTTTGAAGACACTCAAACTCAGGATGAAAGGGAGAAACATGCTAAGAAGAAGGCATGCTTGGCAAACCCTCACCGTGATCAACTCCCACCCAGACACCAATGTCCCCACTGTGGAAGGACATGTGAATCCAGAATTGGCCTCTGCAGTCACTTACGGACTCATCGTTAAAACTGTGTTTATGGAAAACAATCTTACTCGGCTACAAGTGATCGCCAAAGAAGAAGAAGATCCGAAGCATCGGGTTAGAGGAGACTGGAGTACAACCGCATTTCAGGAAGCAGCTCTGACGCTGATGCAGTGTGGGGGCAAAAAGTTGAGCACACACCAGCTTACTAAGGAGGATTAGAACTGAGGGGTGAGGAAGGAAAAACACACTTTGCACTTTCAATGAATTGTTCTTCTGAACAATAATAACTGGGATTGAAGGTCCAGCCACCCGCACACCCTCCTTCTGTTTATCTCACTGAGCTGAGTCTTCCTTTGGCCTCTTTCTGTAACCTCAATAAAGGAAGCAGATCTCCTCTAATCCGCGAGACAACATGGAAATTCCCTTCCGACGTGGGCCAGTGCTCTCCTTTGACTTTCATTCCCGTCGCTCGGGTTTTTTGTTCTAACTCGCCATCCGTCGCCTCCCCTCTCACCGCAACATTCCAATGCCTTTGCCCTCCCTTTGTAGCCTCTACTGCGAATCCTTATCTTGACCAAACAGACAAAGAGCTCCCCTCCAGATGGCAGGCCTGTTCCAGAGCTGCGCTGATAAGCTGGCAAGTGGGGAAGGATGGCAGGACGCAAGTGATAGGAGAAAGAAGTAGTCCGGACTTCTTGTGGCTCTGGCAGAGCATCACTTTGCCACCCCAAGACTGGGTTGCCCTGAGCTGCTTCCAGGTCTCTTTCCATCTTGACAGAGTGATGGGACCACTCAGACTTTGGACGCTGTCAGCATCATCCACGCAATTCCTGCTATAGCAACACAGTGAGCTCGTTTAGAAGTCAATTACAGACAAGAGAGGCATTCCAGATAGGGACCCACACATGGAATGGCATTAGAGTAGGGTTATCAGACATCCCTGTTTCCCGGGGACAGTCCCTGGATTTGCAAATAAGTCCCCGGACAAATTCCATCCCTGGAATGTCCCCGGATTTCATCTAATGTCCCCGGGAAATGCAGCAGTGGCAGTCTCAGCAGCCTGGAGCAGTTGGCTCTGGCTGGCTTCAGGAGCTGCTCAGAAGTCCCCATATGATGGTAGTGCAGGGGCTTCCGGGCTGCCTCCACCTTCCCTGACCCCAACAACTAAGCTGTGAAGGGAGGCTTCACGCTGCCTATCAGAGCTTGCGTGCAAGCAGGAGGGGGCTGAGATCTCTCAGTTAGGCAACGGGAAGCCCCCCTTCGCAGCTGAGGGATTCCTGCCCCCTCCTGCTTGCACGCAAGTAGGAATGGGATTGGGGCTGCTCCAGTGGGAAGGGAGGCATTGCACTGCCCGAGCCTCACCACCGTCGCTGCTCTCGGCCCTCCTTCTCCGCCTTCCATGCCTGACCCACCGCGCACGGCTTCCCCACCATCACCACCAAAGAACCAACAACTCAGGCGCTGCCCAGGCTCATGGAGAAAGGAGATAGAGGCCTTGGAGGAAGGGGAAACATGGTGGTTGAGGTCAAGGCGGTGGCTGCTTTTACTGTTCATCCTGTATTATGATCCCAGTTCATATCAAGGGGGGGGGGATGTGCTATTATTAATTTTTTGGAGCTTGCCAATAAAAATTGGTATAGCAACTTCTTCGATTGGGAGAGAGTTCCATTGATGTGAAACAGCCCCACAGGATTCGCTTTATTACATGTTCAGGCAGCCGCTTCTCCTCTCAACCACTGCCCATCTTGTCTGATTAAATCTTGCTGAAGGAGATTGACGATGTGGATCCAGGGCATCATTGGTGCTTCCTTGCAGGAAGCATTAATGTAGGCATTCCTAAAGGGTGGTTAGCCCCCTGCCCTTTTACTGTTAAAGTGGACCTCCTGAGCTCACTTTCTACACCACAGGGGGAACCCTGGATTGGGATGCATGGATCTGCCAACATCACATCTCATTCAGCCACATGACATGATTATTTGCTAATAGAGCTTAAGCCATGTTCAAGATTAATTTAACAGTGCTCAGTGGAAGATGATTAAGTTCCTATCTCGACACTAGCTTGAGAGGTGCAGATCAGATGGCCGTTAAATATATAAATTTACAAAAAAAACCCCACATTCCACAAGCATCTCTACATCCAAGTCTTGATCAGAGCAGGGAGTGGCTCTGCCTGTCATTCTCCTACTTCTTAGCCTCCGTGTTGCAGCTTGTGGAACTCAGAAGGGAGGAAGATGAGGAGAAAGCAAGAATTAGTTGGCTCTGCCTCTCAGTGGCTCTGTCCCTACTTCTTGTTGGGCTCCCAGATGTCTTCCCTACCAGGCGCAATAGATACCAGATACCACTGGGTTCTGGTTGTAGCCTTCAGCGTAGCTGTGTCCATTGTGATCAAGCAATGACTGGCCCATGTCTTCATACCCACCAACATTTCTCTGATAAAAACAGGGATATCCTATTCAACGGCAGCAACAACAATTTATACACAGCCCATCTGACTGGGTTGCCCCAGCCATTCTGGGCAGCTTCCAACATATATAAAAACATAATAAAACATTTGAAAACTTCCCTATACAGAGCTACCTTCAGATGTTTGTTAAAAGTTGTACAGTTACTTATCCCCATAGCTTGGGGGGTCACATAACTCCTTAACCTCCAAAATTTCTCCAATGAAAATAGGGACGTCCTAAGGAAAAGTGGGACATACCAGGATCAAACCAGAAACCGGGACAGCTTTTGTAAATCTGGGACTGTCTCTGGAAATTAGGGACACTTGGAGGGTCTGTGATGAATATGTCCTTTAGGTGTGTTCCTTGAGCCTACCTCTAGCAAGTATAAGGGCAAAAATTCCTGTGTTTCTGGGAAATCCAAAGGGATTTGATTTTAGTCTCCTCAGTTTCCATCCATGTTTGTGTTTTCCAAGCAATTTCTTTCAGTCCTGGCTTTTAGCTGGGAGGAAAATTATATATATATATATGGCAAATGTACTGTCTGGGAGAGAGGCCGGGCAATTTCTTGACCTATCCATTCATGTAATAGGCAGTGAGGATCTCTGTGGGTTCCATTACATTATGACGGCAAACATGTATTTACTAATGTTTTAAAATCAAAGTAACCTGCTTTTTTAAAAAGGGCAAATAATTCTGTAAAAAAAAATGCCCACTTTTATTGGGTTAGAGATAATGGCAGTGTTTGAAGGTACGGTGCAATTATACATTTAAACAAGCACCAGCAGACATCGAAGCTAGCTTAATGAGACCCATTGTTGTCATGAAATGGAAGAAAACAAACCTTATTGTGATTCTGCATTGTCACAAGTAGAAATGAAAAGATATGCAGGAGGTAGGGAAGAGTCTTTCTTGCTTGTTTTGTTTGTTTAGTTGTTTAGTTGTGTCTGACTCTTCGTGACCCCATGAACCAGAGCATGCCAGGAACTCCTATCTCCCACTGCCTCCCGCAGTTTGGTCAAATTCATGCTGGTAGCTTCGACAACACTGTCCAACCATCTCGTCCTCTGTGCCCTCCATCTTTCCCAACATCAGGGTCTTTTCCAGGGAGTTTTCTCTTCTCATGAGGTGGCCAAAGTATTGGAGCCTCAGCTTCAGGATCTGTCCTTCCAGTGAGCACTCAGGGCTGATTTCCTTCAGAATAGATAGGTTTGATCTTCTTGCAGTCCATGGGACTCTCAAGAGTCTCCTCCAGCACCATAATTCAAAAGCATCAATTCTTCGGCGATCAGCCTTCTTGATGGTCCAGCTCTCACTTCCATACATCACTACTGGGAAAACCATAGCTTTAACTATATGGACCTTAGTTGGCAAGGTGATGTCTCTGCTTTTTAAGATGCTGTCTGGGTTTGTCATCGCTTTTCTTCCAAGAAGCAGGCGTCTTTTAATTTCATGACTGCTGTCACCATCTTCAGCAGCCTTTCAGCAGAGTCTTTCTGGACTTGACCAATGGTCCATCTACGCCAACATCCTGTTGCTACCTGCAGTGGTGGCTGAAGAAGAAGAAGAAGAGTTTGGATTTGATATCCCGCCTTTCACTCCCTTTAAGGAGTCTCAAAGCGACTAACATTCTCCTTTCCCTTCCTCCCCCACAACAAACACTCTGTGAGGTGAGTGGGGCAGAGAGACTTCAGAGAAGTGTGACTAGCCCAAGGTCACCCAGCAGCTGCATGTGGAGGAGCGGAGACGCGAACCCGGTTTCCCAGATTATGAGTCCGCCGCTCTTAACCACTACACCACACTGGCTGGAAGCCCTTGGACCTGGTGGGGTGCCGTGTGGTCAAGGAGGTCATGTAGGCGCGGCCAGTAAGGTCACATGAGTGGGACTAAGGAGGTCACATGGGTGGGGCCAAGTTGCTCTGGTCTTCTTCCCATCCTCCGCCCTTGCAAAGGTGCAGATACCAAAGCGTTGCAGTTATATCAGTCCTTAGTGCTTAACTAAACTGAAAAGTGTCTAACCACGTTATAGAAGAGCTCTCTGCTGTCACAATTTCTAGCGTGAACCAGTGTCCCAAAAACAGTACCTTACTCAGATGCAAGCCCCGCTAAATTCCATAGGGGTGGCTCCCAGGTAGGTCTGGAGCCTGAATTGGTAATTTATTATTATTTATTTGTTTCATAAAATTGATGTTAGATAAAAACCTTGAAGTGGTTAACAAAGATGATAAAATAGTAAAAGTTATCACATTTTTTTTTTACAACTGTAATTTAAAGCATACAGAAGGTTAAAACCGCAATAAAACAGTTTGAAACAAATTGAAACTCCTACAAACTTTCTAAACATCTGGGCAAGCTTGTCAAATATGTATGTTTTCAGCAGGCATCAAAAGGAATACAGTGAAGGCTCCTACCTGATATCAACAGTCAGGGAGTTCCACAGTGCCAGTGCCGCCACACTAATCAATCAAGTTGTTACAGATGTGGCATGGGTATCATGTGGCACTTGTAAAATTGTAACTGGAGCAGTAGAACAGGCACATATAGGGTTAGATTTGAATGTGCCACACAGAACAGTTAACAAGGTCCCCCTAAACTTTGGGGAAAAGATTAGCCCCAACTTATTCACTTCTATGCCTTCTGTCCAGAATGTGGTGTCAGGGCTGGAGTCAGGTGCAGGTCAGCAAGAAAGGAAGAAAATATTCGATGCCAATGAAGTTAACTCTTTATTCAAGGAAACGAAATATAACTCAGCCTAGTGGTGTCAGAAACCCCTCCCAGTAGGTTTTGTCCCTAGAGAGCAATTGCCCGTATTTGAAGGTCCCCACCTTCTACCACCCTTAAGCCCCCCCCCATGATGTTTCCCAAGCAGTCTCAAACTGTGTCTGGGCACTTCTGACTTCTATTCTGCTCTCCTCATTACCCTGCGAGTTCTTGGAACCAGCAGAGAGGGGAGCTTGTCGCAGCCAGAGAGAGAGACTCCTGGATTCTTCAGCAGCCTCTGCTTCAGCCTCGGAGTCTGAACTGCTCCCTGTCACAGGCTCTTCCTGCTCACTAAACCCTGTTGTCCCTTCAGCATCCAGCCCCTCCTCCAGTCTTCTCCCTCTGACCACTCCTGTGTCCCACCACCAATCCCCTGGCTCTGAGCTTTCCTCCTCTGAGATTTCGCTTGAGGATTCCTCAGCTGATGCTCGTGCCCTTCTTCTTTGTTTTGCCAGTCCCTGCCATGTGGAGGGATATTAAATGAACTAGGGCAGTGTTTCCCAATTAGCTAAGTACTGTGGATCACCCCCCTCACTTTTGAAAATTTTGATATCGCTCTGGTAGTTTTTATTAGGTGAATGGTGCCAGCCATGGACCCTCTGGGTGGGATATGCAGACCCCCTGGAGTCCACAGACCACCAACTGGGAACCCCTGGACTAGAGTGTAGGAGACCTGGGTTAAAATCACCATAATCCATGAAGCTCTCTTGGGCTTATCATTGTCTCAGAGTTGCCTATGTCTCAGAGTTGTGAGGATAAAATGTGGGACCACAAGATCAGGAGTGCCGTGAAAGGAAACCAGGCTCACTTGCATTACTTGCTCACGGGAAAGCAGCAACATGAATAAGCCAATTCGATTGCATCTGGTGGCTACCTTTGGCGGCAATTCTGCTCTGAAATAAGTCCTATTGAATTCAACGAAGCTTACTCCTAGGTAATGTATTAACAGAGTTTGCATCGCCTCCTAAAACAGGAGCTCTCCAGGTTTCTCCCAAAGCAAAGCAGTTAAAACAGCAAATTAACTGCACATTGACATAAAACACAATAAATGTGCAACTTAAAACATTATTAAAAGCATACTTCAGGTTAATACATTCCTAAGAATATACACTTTAACATACAGACACTGCAAGTATATATTATGAGTAAGAGAAATCTAGTATACATGCACTTCAGATGGAAAGCACCTGAAGTGTGCCTTTTAGTGGTAAATGAATTCTGAGTAAGTTTGTGGGGTGGGGGAATGGAGATGCTGTGGGGAAGAAAGATTTGAGGAAAGGGGGTGGACAGAGCCCGAATATTCTAAGGAAAAGAAGGCAGGAATTCAGAAGTTAATAATATTAATAATTTATTATTTCTACACCACCACCCCCAATCTGGCTGGGTTTCCCCAGCCACTCTGGGCGGCTTTCAACAGAGCATTAAAAACAGAATAAAACTGCAAACATTAAAAGGTTCCCTAAGCAGGGCTGCCTTCAGATGTCTTCTAAAAGTTGGATAGTTGTTTATTCCCTTGACATCTGATGGGAGGGTGTTCCACAGGGCGGACACCACCACTGAGAAGGCCCTCTGCCTGGTTCCCTGCAACCTCACTTCTGGGAGTGAGGGAACCACCAGAAGGCCCTCGGAGCTGGACCTTAGTGTCCGGACTGAACGATGGGGGTGGAGATGCTTCTTCGGGTATACTGGACCGAGGTCATTTAGGGCTTTAAAGGTCCGCACTAACACTTTGAATTGTGCTTGGAAACGTACTGGGAGCCAATGAAGGTCTTTCAGGACCGGTGTTATGTGGTCTCAGTGGCCACTCCCAGTCACCAGTCTAGCTGCCTCATTCTGGATTAGTTGCAGTTCTAATTAGCACAAAAAGGTGAACTCTCTCTCTCTCTCTCTCTCTCTCTCTCTCTCTCTCTCTCTCTCTCTCACACACACACACACACACACACAGAGGTTTACAATGTTCCTGCAAAGCTAGCTAGCTTGCTCCTTCTACAAAGCATTCTGTGAGGAAAATGCCTCTCTGTAGTTTCCAAAAGAGAACACCCACTGGAAGAATACATCAAAATGATTGGCTTGAGAACACCCTCAGGAAGAATACACCATTCTGATTGGCTTAGGATGGGCTGAAGAAGGGACAGGTTACTGGAACTGGCCAATGGGTCATTTACTTCCACATTCTGTTCAGACAGAGGACAACCAGAGAAGCCTGAATGCAGGAGCTAAGGTCAAAAAGCACTCTCCCCTCCTGCAATGATGGTGAACCCTGCTGAGTTCAGACTCTCAGTATGAACTTTGAGGGCTCATAATGCCTAACTGTTGAGCTATGGTCCTTCCCTCAGCAACCCAACTATACCAGGAACATAAGAATGACCTTGCTGCATCAAAGCAATGGTCCACCCCGTTCAGCATTCTGTCCTCACAAGCGCCAACCAGATGTCCTAATGTGAAGCTCAAAAGCAGGACTTGAGCGCAACAGTGCTCTCCCCACTTGCAATTCCCAGCATAGTGCCTCCAAGAGCCAGTGTGGTGTAGTGGTTAAGAGCGGTAGACTCATAATCTGGTGAACCGGGTTCGCTTCCCCACTCCTCCACATGCAGCTGCTGGGTGACCTTGGGCTAGTCACACTTTTCTGAAGTCTCTCATCCCCACTCACCTCACAGAGTGTTTGTTGTGGGGGAGGAAGGGAAAGGAGAATGTTAGCCGCTTTGAGACTCCTTAGGGTAGTGATAAAGCAGGATATCAAATCCAAACTCTTCTTCAAGAGCGGAGGTAGGACACAGCCATCATGGCCAGTAGCCATTAAAAGCCTTCCCCTCTCCATGAATTTGTCCAATCCTCTTCTAAAGGCATCCAAGTCGGTGGCCATCATTATAGAGTGTGTCTTCAGGAGACAGAGATGCCTTGCTTTAAATCACATGGAAGTTGGAGCAAGCTTGTTTTCTCCTGCTCCAGAGGGTAGGGGACTCGAACCGAAGGCTTCAAGTTCCAAGAAGGGAGATTCCAATTAAACAACAGGAAAAACTTTCTAACTGTAAGAGCTGTTTGACAGTAGAATGGACTCCCTCGGGAGGTTGTGAACTCTCCTTCCTTGGCCATCTGCCATGGATGCTTTAGCTACGATTCCTGCATTGCTTGGGCCTTCCAAATCTACGATTCTACATTGCTACGATCAGAATAATGAGAAAGTACCCAGCCATCAACTTGCATTGTTTTTGGTCTTTCCCTTCTCTTCCTTCTTGCATTTTTCTTCTTCACAGAAATGAAGAAAAACAGCATCCCAAGGTGACCGGCTAAATGGCAGCGAGGTGACAAAAGAAGAAGAAGAAAGAAGCATTTTCGAAATGGGGAAAACAATCCTGCTTCTTAAAAAACTCATTGACATTAACGGTCATCTGCGTGCCAGGTTGAATGTTTGATGAGCATCACAGGCGCACCAGGAAAAGCTGAACAATATGATATAGGCTCTCTCTGCTACATAAGAAGAGGTGCCCGGGGTTGTGTTCAATAATTTATTTTGCTCCAAGGAGTGGGGGAATTTTCCAATGGGAAAAGAAAATGTAGGGGATAGCAATAACAAACTCTGCTCTCGTCGCTGCGCTCTGTGAACTGCGGGGCCTATAGAAGCTTTCAGTGTTTCGGGACACGATCCGACAGCAGCAGACACAATTGTCTTACCAGCACCCCTTGCACCTTCTGGCTTATTTAACCCACATTGCTGTCCGTTGCTGTTTTCTTTGCAAGAGAAAAACAATCATTACGAGGAAAGAGAGGGAAGGGACAATGCAAGAAAGAGAAAGGGGGGGGGAGTCTGAACATTGGTTCATCTACCCCACTGTTGTCAACACTGGCTGGCAGCAGCAGCCATCTAATATTTCAGGCAAGGATCTCTACTTGCCTTATATGGAACTGCTGGACTTGGGGCCTTGCACCTAGAAGTTAAACTGTCCGTCGCTAAGCTAAGGCCCTTCTTTCTTCTATTTCCTTTCACAGGGATGCCATTCAGTTGGTTGTTGTTGTTTAGTCGTTTAGTCGTGTCCGACTCTTTGTGACCCCATGGACCAGAGCAAGCCAGGCACTCCTGTCTTCCACTGCCTCTCGCAGTTCGGTCAAACTCATGCTGGTAGCTTCGAGAACACTGTCCAACCATCTTGTCCTCTGTTGTCCCCTTCTCCTTGTGCCCTCAATCTTTCCCAACATCAGGGTCTTTTCCAGAGAGTCTTCTCATGAGGTGGCCAAAGTATTGGAGCCTCAGCTTCACGATCTGTCCTTCCAGTGAGCACTCAGGGCTGATTTCCTTAAGAATGGATAGGTTTGATCTTCTTGCAGTCCATGGGACTTTCAAGAGGCTCCTCCAGCACTATTCAGTTGGTAAGGAACCATATTGCTTGCCCTGCCCACATGGAGGCTGCCTTATGAGTCAAACCATTGGTTGTCTTGTCTACACGGACTGGTAGCAGCAGCTCTCTAGGGTTTTAGACAGAGGTCAACCCTGGACCCTCCCTGGAGCTGCTGGGGATTGAACCCAGGATCTTCTGCAGATGTTCTGCCACTGAACTGCGGCCCTTCCTATAAACATAAGAGAGGAAAGCGTGGGGAGTTTTGAATGCCCTGAACTTAATGGTATTCTGTCCTCCCAGAGGTTTCCTCCAGGTCAGGAAATGATAACTATAGGGATGGAAATGGATTCTGTTCTAAACAGATGTATATGTTGAATTGGGTAGACTGCTTTTTGCATCAAATGCCCATTTAAATCTCAGCCACTTGTGCATCTTTAAAAATAAAATAAAAAATGCCCCCCACCCCAGATTTGTCCCCCCCCCTTCATATGTTCAAAGCCAAATTGCTGTAGCCACTGTCATAATGATACAGGAACATGAGGAGTCATGGCAGCTCTCGTTTCCCACACGGCCATCATCAAGTTGTGGGTTCCAACTTCCCCAGACCTTCTGAGTCTTCTCCTTCCCTTCTGCCCTGGCAATTGCTATGCTCCGCAAACAGCCCTGCCACTCGATAAATATCAGTCTCTTCCATTGTTGCTCACATAAATCATGCTTAACTTGTCCAACACCATCCAAAGAGATTAGCATTTCCCTAAAGCTATTTAGACGAGGAAATCCTAGCGGCTAATTGAGTGCAAACTTGGGAGAAAGAAACGAGTTGTTTTTGCCGCTCAGATGCTACTTTAAAAGGAGAAATGAGGACCTTTTTGGCATGTGCCATTGGACCTGGTGGTTCTCTTTGCAGTCTCGCAAATGTTTTGCATGCAGAAGATCCCAGGGTCAACCCCTGCCATCCCTGCCAGTGTGGCGTAGTGGTTAGCGTGTCGGACTAGGACCTGGGAGACGAGGGTTCAATTCTCCACTCGGCCATGAAGCTCACTGGGTGACCTTGGGCCAATCACTGTATGCCAACCTATCCTACCTCACAGGGTTGTTGTGGGGATTAAATGAGGAGGGAAAGAATATCTATCTATCTTCCCATGCAGGGGTGAGAAAAAACCCGTATACCGAAACGCTGGAGAGATGCTTTCATTCAGTGCCAATAAGACTGAGCTAGATGGATCAATACTGGTTTGCTCTACATGCAGCCGCTGGGACAGATCATCAGAGGGTTTAGGCTGGGTGTTCATCAGTATGCAGATGATACCCAGCTCTACCTCTCTTTCAAATCAGATCCAGTGAAGGCGGTGAAGGTCCTGTGTGAGTGTCTGGAGGCGGTTGGAGGATGGATGGCAGCTAAGAGATTGAAGTTGAATCCTGACAAGACAGAAGTACTGTTTTTGAGGGACAGAAGGCGGGCAAGTGTGGAGGACTCCCTGGTCCTGAATGGGGCAACTGTGCCCCTGAAAGACCAGGTGCACAGCCTGGGAGTCATTTTGGACTCATAGCTGTCCATGGAGGCACAGGTCAATTCTGTGTCCAGGGCAGCTGTTTATCAGCTCCATCTGGTACGCAGGCTGAGACCCTACCTGCCTGTGGACTGTCTTGCCAGAGTGGTGCATGCTCTAGTTATCTCTCTCTTGGACTACTGCAATATGCTCTATGTGGGGCTACCTTTGAAGATGACCCGGAAACTACAACTAATCCAGAATGCAGCAGCTAGACTGGGAGTGGCTGCCGAGACTATATAACACCGGTCTTGAAAGACCTATACTGGCTCCCAGTACGTTTCCGAGCACAATTCAAAGTGTTGGTGCTGACCTTTAAAGCCCTAAATGGCCTTGGTTCAGTATACCTGAAGGAGTGTCTCCACCCCCATTGTTCTGCCCGAGGGCCTTCTGGCGGTTCCCTTGCTGCGAGAAGCCAAGGTACAGGGAACCAGGCAGAGGGCCTTCTCAGTGTTGGCACCCGCCCTGTGGAATGCCTTCCCACCAGATGTCAAAGAGGAAAACAACTACCAGACTTTTAGAAGACATCTGAAGGTGGCCCTGTTTAGGAAAGCTTTTAATGTTTAATAGATTATTGTATTTTAATATTCAGTTGGAAACTGCCCAGAGTGGCTGGGGAAACCCAGCCAGATGGGCAGGTTATAAATAAATTATTATTATTATTATTATTATTATTATTATTATTATTATTATTACTACTACTATTTATTTCATATAAGCTTCCTGTGCTCCTCCCTGCAGCTGCAAGCTCCCAAATAAAAGGCTATGCAGTATATGACTTCCATCACTCCCAAACTTCATTGCACTGATGTACCGTATTTTTCACCCCATAGGGCGCACCGCCCTATAGGACGCACCTATGTTCCCCCGACCCCAGCCCGGAGAACAGCCTGCTTTCCGCAAGCCTAGGGAGACCGGCGGGAAGTTGCGCCGGTCTCCCCAGGCTTGCGGAGAGCTGCATGAAGCCCAGGCGCGGTCTTCAGCGTGCCCCAGGCTTCGGAATGCAGGCAGCTCTGCGCAGCGCTCGGGAGCCTGGCGCGACTTCGCACTGAGCTCCCTAGGGCTGCACAGAGCTGCGCGAAGCCCGGGACTGCAGGTAGCTCTGCACAACCCTCGGGAGACCGGTGCGAAGTTGCGCCGGTCTGCCGAGGGTTGCGCACAGCTTCCTGAAGCCTGGAGAGTGAGAGGGGTCGCTGCGCACCGAACCCCTCTCGCTCTCCAGGCTTCAGCGAAAGCCTGCATTCACCCCATAGGACGCACACACATTTCACCTTCATTTTTGGAGGGGAAAAAGTGCATCCTATAGGGCGAAAAATACGGTAGCTGAAAGCAGATTTCATTCCTTTATGTTGCTCAGCCCCACACCCACAGATCTCTGGGAGGGTAAAACCCAGCAAACTCCTGAAACACAACAAGGCAATAAAATCACGATAGAAACTGTGGTTAAAACAATCTCGTTTGACAGCTGCACTATTGCTCAAAGGCCTGAGTAAACAGGCAGGTTTTAACCTGGCATCTAAAAGCCAGCCGAGTGGCTGTCAACTGGATTTCAAGAGCTGTGCTACTTTCCAAAGACAGGTTGCCGTACCAGAAAAGAGGTAGCTTTGAGCAGGTCTGGTGCCAGCAGTTGACCAGATTGGCCAGTGTCCGAGGGTCCCAGGGTCTTGGAAGTCTTCTCACTGGTTAGACATGGCTTTGACCACCCTCTCTGACAGCCCTCCAGATGTTGTTCAGTGGTGGGTAGTGATGCTGCTTTTGAACAGGAGCTAAGCTCTGATCCCATCCCCGGTATAATCCTCTGTACCCACAGACCTATGAAACTGCTTTATTTTACAAATCTATAGCCTGGGAAGATCTCCTAGGCTGTAAGGGATGATGCATGGCTTTTTTTGTAACTGAATATGGTGGGTGGTCACCCTGTCTACTGTTGAAATGTGTCCAAAGTTCTGATGGACGGTGATAAGCCCTGACATTTGCTGATGTGTCAGATGTGTGTGTGTTAGCCAGGCCCTGTGACCAATAGGACTCTACAAGACTGGGGCCTTCCTAAGTTTGTTCTGAAGAGGCAAGGTGCGGCCAATTGGTAACTCACAGCACCTGGTGGCAAGAGCAGGGAAGGGATATAAGGTCAGTATTTCCCATCAGCTCTGGGCCACAGCAGCACGTTCCCTGCCTTGCTGCATTTGGTTCCTTGACTCTTGATCCTTGGACCCCTGACTTTGTGACTCCTTGCTTCTTGATCTTCGGACCCTTGACTTTGTGACTCCTTGCTTCTTGATCCTCGGACCCCTGACTTCATGACTCCTTGCTTCTTGATCCTCGGACCCTTGACTTCATGACTCCTTGCTTCCTGACCCTCGGACCCTCGGCTTCTTGACTCCCGGCTCTCTGACCCTCGGACTCTTGGCTTCCGGACTCCTGGCTTCTGGACTCCCGTTCCTGCTCGCACCCCACCATCTTGCCCCCAGTCCTGACGTCCCCAGACTTTGATCGCCCGTGAACTGGACAGTGACATGATGTGATTGCCTGGGGGTGGGAGGTAGGGTGGGTTAAGGTCATTATCAGTACCATGACAATGGCTCCCTGAAGTCTTACGCTAGTCCTGACCTTGTGTTCTCCTTTGCACCACTCGGATTCTGATGCACGCATGCATAGTTTGTGGGAGCTCCATTGAGAGCTCCATTGAGAGCAAGATGTTGTCCTCAGTTGTTGCTGCACTACAACCACCGCCACCTCTGACCACTGGCAACATACCATGCACCCAGTTTCCATGTGTTAATCCACACCTTCACATGATGTGCAAATTTGCTCCCCTCCACCTGTGCACCAATTGTTTTCTATCCCTCCATTAGTTGCTTTGAGATATGGTTTTACTGTAAGAAAGCGACGTTAAAAAATGTACCGAATGATTAACTAACACATGAGTGTGCGAGGGAGTGGAGGGATGGGGGCTAAATTGGTTTTGTCAAAACCAATTCAAGCATGCCTGCATTGGAAAGTTTGCATGCTGAGGAGAGTGCATCCGGCCTGTACCTTGCACACACAGGTCCGTTTTGATCCAGGGCCCTTTTCAGAAAGCGATCGCACACTGCGAACACCATCTCTAAACTTAAGGCCTCGCAGACATGGCCACTATGAATCACAGAACGATTCTTTCCCTCTGTGTAGTTATTTGATTTCATCTTTCTGCCAACAGAAAATAATTATGCCGGTGTTAGGGAAGTTAATTGCTATGTGAGATAATTACATCCTGTCGATCTTGGAAACACTTACCCAGTACAAAAGAGGTTTAGTTTCCAATTTGTTCATTTTATTAAATCGTTATTTGAGCATATGGAGATGCTACAGACAGGAATAACCAGTGTGGGAACTGCCAGATATTCTTGAACTACGACTCCCATCACCCCTGATCACTGGCTGTGCTGGCTGGGGCTGATGGGAGTTGGAGTCCCAAAAACATCTTCAGAGCACCACATTGACGAGCCATACTACAGGAAGATCATTCTTATTGCACAGCTATAGGCATGAGAATGGCCAGAAGGCAATCCAATCTAAAGGGAAATCGTTTGCAGATCCACCACTGAAAAGACCAGCCAACAAACTGCTACATTTTCACAAGAAGAACAAGATGCACCATATCTTCCTGGCTGCCGAGCAAATGTCTTCAAATCAGAGTGGCCTCCAAAGATTGTCCGGAGCAAAAGAAATCATCATATCTCAGTTGGTAGAGCATGAGACTCTTATTCCTAAGGTCATGGGTTTGAGGTTCATGTTGGTTGAAAGATTCCAGCATTGCAAGGGGTTGGACTAGATGATCCTCATGGCCCCTTCCAGCTCAACAACTCTTTGATAATGTTTGCATTTGCTTCAGGCAAAGTTTCAAGTGGACCTGGAGGATCCACTCGGAAAACGTACGAGGGAATCGTGAGCCATGACAAAAGAGTTTACAATAGCTTTGTTGTTGTTGTTTAGTCATTTAGTCGTGTCCGACTCTTCGTGACCCCAAGGACCAGAGCATGCCAGGCACTCTAGCAACAACAAAAAGCAGAAGTTTGAACAGTTCCAACTTTCACCAGTATGTCAACCTTAACTAATTTGAAGGGTCCAACTCATCTCTTGAGATGGTGAGGGATGTTGGCCAACCGCAGAGATAAGAGGGAGTCAGACCCCCACATCCAACTGCTGCAGCATCCTGAATCACACAGTGGACAAACAGATGCTTCTGAGAAGATCACAAGGAGGGCTTGAGGACAGCAGCAAATGAGCAAACTATTGCTCATGAGTAGCTGCTTGTACAGGCTTGCCACACTGGGCCTGTTAGAGGGAAATTTCTTTCCCCAGGATGGATTGTAGATAATTGATGATATGTCTGCGTCCTTTTGTGACAACAAGTGATCATCTAACATGAATACATCTCTGGAAATCCTGACAGAAGAAGCATCAACGAGATTTTAACTGCTCTGTAGTGATATGGCCATTCTAAAAAAAGCAACCAGTGTATCTGTAAAATGATTTCTATTACTACTACCGGTGCTATTTTTTCTAGAAAAAGAGGTGCTGGAACGCACCATGAACTCCTCCCTTGATCTCTTTTAATGGCAGCGACACTCACCTGAGAGGTGCCGGAACTGAGTTCTGGGGAGCTCCTGCTGAAAAAAAGGCCCTGACTACTACTGCTATTATCAGCATCTGTTCACACATACAAATATCTCAAAGCAAATTCAAGATATTTATTTTGTCTGATATTATTTTCTCTCCATTTATTGAGGACGGGGGTTGTAGCCTTTACACGTTTCAGTTTCTAAGTAATTTTCTTCTCTCTCCCAAATCTAGATTATATCAACAATATATAAAAAAGTAACCATCTTCTTTCATGCGGAAAATGAGATTACCAATTTAGGATCATAATGAGATTGAGTTGAAGTTACTCGGATTCCCAGGCTACATACAATTTTTATCATTAAGAAAGATTATTGTAATTTTTTTTTCTAAGTCTCTAATCTCATTATACCTTTTGTCATCGGGATGATTTATCAGGAAACTAATGCCAAATGATGTAGGCTCTGTGTGAAATATAGGACAAAGCCATTGTTGGACTTCCTCCGTATCCCAGATTCTCATTAGTTGGTGGTCGTTTCTTTTCTTCTTCCTATTCTGTTCAGCATGGTGGCTATAAATAGAATGCTCAGCCAACCAAATCCCACAATATCGAAAAAGGTCAAAGCTATTTGATGCGTTCTTATAATTTATGGAATGCCGTTTGCAAGTATTAGAATGCTGATGCCTGATTTATGTGCTCAAGTGTTAATGAAAATAGAAGGCGTTGCAAAGGGGGAGAAAAGGAACACATTACCGTCCGGAATGGTCCAAAGACACGAGAAACTATAAACCTTTAGTGGCTGTTATCTTTGCAAAGCAAAGGCATGTAAATTCATGCTACACCCTGCTCTGAGCAACATGGTGGCTCAGCACACTGTATATAATGCCACACACATTTATATAGAACTTCAAATGTTTATAGAGCACCCCAGACATCTAAAGCAGGCTTCCTCAACCTCGGCCCTCCAGATATTTTTGGCCTACAACTCCCATGGTCCCTAGCTAGCAGGACCAGTGGTCAGGGATGATGGGAATTGTAGTTTCAAAACATCTGGAGGGCCAAGGTTGAGGAAGCCTGATCTAAAGCATTCTCACACCACTTTAACTGTCATGGCTTTCCAAGAAGAACCTGGGAACTATGGCCTGTTAAGGATGCTGGGCATTGCTAGGCAGGGGCGTCTTACCCATAGAGGCTAGTGGTGCAGGGCGCCAGGGCGCCAAGTTCTGGAGGGCACCAGGGAAGAGGCAGAGGCTGGATGGGGCACCTTCTGGCATCAGCTCACCACCCTCACCCACCTCTGCCATGCCGCGCCGAAGCAGTGCCGCACCCGGAGTCTCCGCCTGCCATGGCCACCATGGCATGAAGCGGCCAGCTGAGCCAGGAGCTGCCGCGTCCAGCCTCCGCCTCTAACCCGCCGGAGAAGCTGCCCTCTAGCCACTGCCCACCTCCTCCCGCCCCATAAAGCAGTGCCATCCTCCCTAAAGAACATCGGCAACTCTGGGAAAGGGGGGGCGCCGGAGGGATCTTTGCACCACGGCACCGGATATGCTTAGGGACGCAGGTGGCACTGTGGGTTAAACCACAGAGCCTAGGACTTGCCGATCAGAAGGTCGGCGGTTCGAATCCCCATGACGGGGTGAGCTCCCATTGCTCAGTCCCTGCTCCTGCCAACCTAGCAGTTTGAAAGCATGAAGTACAAGTAGATAAATAGGTACCACTCCGGTGGGAAGGTAAATGGCGTTTCCGTGCGCTGCTCTGGTTTTGCCAGAAGCAGCTTAGTCATGCTGGCCACATGACCCGGAAGCTGTACGCCGGCTCCCTCGGCCAGTAAAGCAAGATGAGCGCCGCAACCCCAGAGTCGGCCACAACTTGACCTAATGGTCAGGGGTCCCTTTACTTTACCTTTACCAGACACCTATTCTTCTCACCAGTGCTTTTTTCTGGGGTGGCGCATACCCCTAAACATTTTGTGAATCTAAGGTTGGCCTCATTGAGTGGCAATATTTCAATAGGAGTAGGAAAATGAGAGTACCCCTAAACATTTTTTTTAGAAAAAAGGCACTGCTTCTCACAATGCTACGATTCCCACAAGGGGTTAACAACCAACCCCTCTTCCAACCTGAATAAGAATGATGAGTATCTCAACCAACTATCTCATGGACTGTGGTTTCCCAACTGACCAGAACCTACAGCCAATCAGAGCCTGCTGTCTGCTGGACTGAGGGCAGAATGAACCCTTTAGGTTCCTGCTGCGGTACTTCCCAAACAAATCTGGTAAATGGCTGTACCATAATCCCTACCCTGGTGTGGGCTTAGGAGAGCATGTCATGTTCTCTGCAGGGCTCCTCCCCAGTTCTGAAGTCTCTTCTCTGCCTCTAGACAGTCTGGCAGGGCAGAAGTTTGTGGGTGGCCTGTTCTTCAGCACGCCCACTCTGAGCAGATGCTTTGCTACCAGAAGTGTAGATGCCAAGTTCTTCTTCCACAAAACACAGCCCTTTAACTCCTCCGAAGGACTAATGAATTGCCTGGAGGAACCTCAGCACAGATCCCCCTCCCCACCCAGCATATTGAAACCCGTCTGCAAATGCCAGAAGAAGCAAGGAGTGAGAAATATTTAAGAAACACTTGGAAAGGCTATCAGCGAAATCTATTTTGCTTCAGTCTAAACATGGAAAAGGACAACAGAAACCAATATTAACTTAAGATGAAATGTAAAGAGCTGAAAAATCAGAAACAAGCAGACGGCTTTGCTTGGCAGGGGGAAAAAGCCCACTTGCCTCAGCAATCTGTTGAGAACATGATGAGCCTAGCTGCAAAAAGGATCCAAAGAGAAATATAATTTTTGGGGGGGAAATAATAAGAGGATTTTAAAAAAATCTATGGAAATGTAAGTTATTTTTCATGCAACATTGTGGGATCCTTCAAATATAGCTTTCTGAAGGCAGGTGCTAAATAACAGAGCAATCAAAGTTTCAATTTTAACTTATTAAGGCTGCAACTCATACCCTACTTAACTGAGAGTAAGCCCCGTTGAATTCAGTACTATTTCTGAGTAGACATGGTTAGAATTGTGCTGCTTTAATTGATAAACTAGGGATAGCCTACGGTGAACCCTCCAGATGTTTCTGGACTTCAGCTCCCATCAACCCCAGCTAGCATGGCCAATGGCCAGGGATCATGGGATATATAGTCCAACAACAATGACATGATGTTGGTTGCACCTGTTCCTCTATAGTACAATATCTGTTGCAACAGTACAGTAGCTATCTCATTCTCATTTAGTCCCCACAACAACCCTGTGAGGTAGGTTAGGCCGAGAGACACTGACTGGTCCAAGGCCACCCTATGAATTTCGTGGTTGTATGAGGATTTGAATTCTGGTCCCCTAAGTCCTAGTCTGACACTCAAACCATGATACCACACTGATCTCATCATCAGTGGCATTTATACTATCAGTTGCTTCTGGGCATCATTTTTCCTTGAATGCTCCCTACACAGAAGGTGCCAGAATGAGGGCAAGAAGCGTCAGTTCCTGCTCCTGCCCTCACTCTGATTTGGCTATGTAGTTTCAAGAAGCCAAATCAGAGTGAGGGCTGGAGCAAGAACTACCCTTATACTAGCAGCTTCTGAGCAGTACACATTCAAGGGAAGCAGTCAGAAGCACAATCTCTGCCTACAGGACTGTACGTAAAAATAGATGGCAGCAGCATTTATTTTATATTTGGGGATTTTTTTCTAGAAAAAGAAAGCACAAAGCTGTTGGTGCAATTAGTCTTGTGAGTCTGGAGACTCTTCATTGAAGGTTACACATATTGCAAGGGTGTTTCGGCACTCACAAAAGAGAAAGGTCACTTCATTATAAACTCTCTACCATCAAAGATCAGGAATCAATGAGAATAATCTAGGTTTCCTTGAAGAATGCTTCACAGAATCACCATAAAGCAGATTCATCTTTGACAGAGCACACCTGGCAACCCTGATCATAATTTATACAGGTAAGCCATCACTCAAGACAAAGAACGGACTGGACCATACCTGGAGAATGGTAATAATAATAATAATAATAATAATAATAATAATAATAATAATAATAATTTATACCCCACCCATCTGGCTGGGTTTCCGCAGCCACTCTGAGCGGCTCCCAACTGAATATTAAAAACACAATACAGCATTAAACATTAAAAACCTCCCTAAACAGGGCTGCCTTCAGATGTCTTTTAAAAGTAAGATACTTGCTTATTTCCTTGACATCTGATGGGAGGGAGTTCCAAAGGGCAGGCGCCACTACCGAGAAGGCCCTCTGCCTGGTTCCCTGTAACCTCACTTCTCACAATGAGGGAAACGCCAGAAGGCCCTCGATGCTGGATATCAGTGTCCGGGCTGAACGATGGGGGTGGAGACGGCCGAGGCCGTTTAAAGCTTTCAAGGTCAGCACCAACACTTTGAATGCGACAATCTTATTCATAATCAATAAAAGAAGTTTACTCACATCACTTCACAGTTGGATTCCTGAAGGAAGACTTAGTTACAAATAGGTACACGTGGATCTGCCCCATATGGGGGAATAATCCAGGGAACTGCCAGAAGACTTTAAGGACATAAGAACAGACAATGAACTTTATCCAGAGCAAAGTTCAAGGTGAATTTGCACTCTTTAATCGAGCAAACCCACCTCACAGGGCTGTTGAGAGACTAAAATGTACTAAATTGGGAGGCAAGTAATATTTTTTCACAAAACAAATTGTAT
The DNA here is from genome assembly GCF_964270895.1 of Podarcis filfolensis. Taxonomy (NCBI): domain Eukaryota; kingdom Metazoa; phylum Chordata; class Lepidosauria; order Squamata; family Lacertidae; genus Podarcis; species Podarcis filfolensis. The sequence goes on from NC_139606.1 coordinate 107,670,721, forward strand.
TAGACATGTGCCTGGAGTCTGGGCACTTCTTGAAGCAGGAAGATGATTTTATGCTCATTATAGTAAAAATACATTTCCTTTATCTGCCCCCTCCCGCAACTTGTCTTAGGTACCGAACAGAACCGTAGAGTAACAACGCATTAAAAACACATTAACGTGTCTCTCTTCTCGCCGTGATGTGTTAATAGTACTGGAAGCTATTATGGACGGGCTGTCAAGCATGCACAGTAAATGAATTGCTGGGTCAGCAGGAGCATATGCTGCGCCATAATTCATAAGAGAGTACTATTAATCTACCGAGATACAAAACAAGTCAAGGAGATCAACATGTTCTCTATAATTACCAGCTTGTTTGCCCACTTGCACTACTCAACTTTGTCGTCTTTTCCAACTAAAAGTTTTGGAAACGAGGCACACAATAGGCCTATGACGCCTCAGAAATGCCTGTGGAAGCTCAGGAGGGCGTTGTTCCAGCACTAGCATTTGCAAGAGCTGTAGTCAGTTTCTCTCTTCTGTCTAATAATAATAATAATAATGATTTTTTTATTATTTATATCCTGCCCTCCCCAGCCAAAGCCGGGCTCAGAGCGGCTAACAACAGTAAAAATAGCACAATTTACATAAAATCACAGTCAATTAATTGAAATACATTCTAAAATCAGTTCAGAATCAAATTAATGGCAACCATCGGGCTAGAGTTCTATGAAGATTACAGAAGGAGAGAGGGGGTCAGACTGTGCCTTGGCCAAAGGCCTGGTGGAACAGCTCTGTCTTGCAGGCCCTGCGGAAAGATGTCAAGTTCCACAGGGCCTTAGTCTCTTGTGACAAGAGAGTTCCACCAGATCGGGACCACGACCGAAAAAGCCCTGGCTCTGGTTGAGGCCAGCCTAACCTCCCTGTGGCCTTGGATCTCCAATATGTTTTTATTTGAAGACTGTAAGGTCCTCCATGGGACATACCAGGAGAGGCGGTCCCGTAGGTACAAGGGTCCTAGAATCCCGTTAGCTGTGTTAAAGAATGAAATAGAAAGCTTGTCTAGTTAAGAGATAGGGAGGCTGTGGTCCTCCAGGTGGTCTTGGACTCCCAACTCCCATCAGCCCCATTGAGCAAAGCCAATGACTAGGGATGATGGGAGTTGTAGTTCAACAAGAACTGGTAGGCTGCAGGTGCCCTGCCTGTGGTCTACTTACTTCATTGCCCCTTGGCCAAAGCTGTGCCTAATTCTATACTAGACTGCATCTTTTTTTAAAAAAAATAATTTTTATTAATTTTTCAACACAAATATACAGTCTTATCGAAATTTCCACAAATTTGACTCTGTTTGGACTTCCTTCAGCTTCTCTGACAATCATCCATATTTGCCTCTCAATTACGCATTTCTTCTATTTATATTGCCGTTAAACTTCCCTCCCACTTCTATTTATTTTTAACAATATATCTCAACTTTCACAGTGCTTCTTGAAACCCCACTAGCGTTGTTTGCACATCATATATACTTTTCAGATATTCAACAAATTTCCCCCAGTCCTCGATGAACTTTTGGTCTCGAAGATATCTAATTTCCCCAGTTAGTCTGTCCAATTCTGCATAGTCTGTCAGTTTCCATCTCCATTCTTCTATTGTCAGTATTTCCTCTTGTTTCCATTTCTGGGCCAGTAGAATTCTTGCTGCTCTAACTGCATATTGGAAAAGTTTATAGTCCTTTCTTCTTATTTCCTTTCCTGTAATCCCTAACAGAAAGGTCTCTGGTTTCTTTACAAATATATATTTTAACATCTTTTTCATTTCATTATATATCATCTCCCAGAAACCCTTCACTTTCTTACAATCCCACCACAAGTGATAAAACGTTCCTTCTTTTTCCTTACATTTCCAACACTTATTACACGTCTTATACATTTTTGCTAATTTTACCGGTGTAATATACCATCTGTAGAACATTTTCATAACATTTTCTTTCAATGCCGTACAAGCAGTAAATCTTAGATTTTCCTTCCATAATTTTTCCCAATCCTCAAACTGTATATTGTGACCAAAATCTCTGGCCCATTGTACCATTACCAATTTAACTTCTTCATCTTTCATATTCCATTCCAACAATATTTTATACATTTTTGACAAAATTTTACAATCATTATTTATCACATCTGTCTGAAACTTTGAGTCTTTTTGTGCATAACCACTTTCTTTAATGTCTTTTTTAAACATTTCGTTAACCTGAAAATAATGCAACCAATCATAAACATGTTCTCTAACTTGTTCATATGGCTTTAGTTTCCATTTTCCTCCTTCTTTGGTTATCAATTCACCATATGTAATCCAATTACCTCTCATATTTATTTTCTTTACACTCATAACCTCTAATGGAGACAACCAGTGTGGAACTCTTGGTTCTAATAGATTTTTATACCTATCCCATATTTCTATTAGTGAACTCCGGAATATGTGGTTCCCAAAGCCTTTATGTGTTTTCTTCTTTTCACACCATAAATACGCGTGCCATCCAAATCTGTTATCAAATCCTTCTAAATCTAGTAACTCCTTATTCTCTAATTTTATCCATTCTTTCAACCAGCAAAGACATGCTGCTTCATAGTATAGTTTCAAATCCGGCAGGGCGAAGCCTCCTCTTTCCTTTGCGTTCGTTAATAACTTAAATTTAATTCTCGGCTTCTTGCCCTGCCAGATATACCTTGAGAGCACTCTTTGCCACTCTTTAAAAATTGCTACCCCCTTCTATACTAGACTGCATCAACAGAAATATAATATCCAGGTCAAGGGATGTCAAGGCCTCCCTCTATTTTGCCTTGGCCAGGCCCCACCTTGAATACCGTGTCCAGTTCTGGGCACCACAATTTAAGAAGGATGTTGACAAGCTGGAACGGGTGGAGAGGAGGGCGACCAAGATGATTAAGGGTCTGGAAACAAAGCCTTATGAGGAATGGTTGAGGGAGTTGGGTATGTTTAGCCTGGAGAAGAGGAAACTGAGAGGAGATAAGATCGCCATCTTCAAATATCTCATGGGCTGTCACATGGAAGATGGAGCAAGCTTGTTTTCTCCTGCTCTGGAGGGTAGGACATGAACCAATGGCTTCAAGTTACAAGAAAGGAGATTCTGACTTTCTGAAGGACTTTCTGACAGGAAGAGCTTTTTGACAGTGGAGCGGTCTCCCTCGGGAGCTGGTGGACTCCCTTTCATTGGAGGTTTTTAAAGCAGAGGTTGGATGGCCATCTGTCATGGATGCTTTAGTTGAGATTCCAGCATTGCAGGGGGTTGGACTAGATGACTCAGGGTTCCTTCCACCTCTATTATTCTAAATGCAAGAGAAGCTCACCTAAGTGGTAAAGCATGCAATTGCATGCAGAAATCCCCAGGTTCAGGCATGTGCAGTTCAAAGGATAACCTGAGGTTGCGAAGTTAGGAAAGACCATTGCTTCATACTATGGGATGCTACTGCAAGAGAGGGTGGACCAGAATAACCCTAGCCATTTGCAGGCAGTAGGGTAGGGTGGTAGCCCTCATCTGACCTCCCAACAGCTGAGTCACTGCAGCTTATCAGGAGGAGGGGGGAAGGATGAGGCAGCCATGGTGTAAACATGCTGGTGGATTTGAGTGGGACAGCCTCCCCTCCACCTGCCTTCCCCTCTCCTTCCCACTAAGCAACAGTGACTCGGCTGTAGGAAGTTCAGGGGAGGACCACCACCCACCATACTGCCTGCTGCTGGCCATAACAAAGGAATGCTCGGAAAACTCACTCTTGGAACTTGCATGGCAAAAATGGAACTTCTCCAGATGTTTTGGACTACAACTTCCATCAGCCCCAGGCACAGTGTCACTTAGTCTGAGCACTTAACCATTGCCAAAGGAGAGGACCAGAGAGGTCACCGGTTTGCAGTATTTTGTTTGCATGTGCTATGACAGATAGATAGATAGATGCAAATCTAGGGGAATGGGGGGGGGGGATACTGTAATTTAAATAGAAATTCAACACACCTCACCATCATTGAGAAGACTATGGACAGGTGGCTCTGTCTGCTATCCAGGTGGCTCAATCAGCTGCTAAGTACTGATGGGCAACTTCCAAATCCTTATCTCCCATATCTTTCCTTCTTTCTTTTAAACACAGTCTTGAACCAGACAGCCCAGGACACATGGCCACTTTCCTTGGATGACTCCTGATTCATATTTTTAGCTTCTTTACAATTACCGGATGAGGAGTAGAGAACGGAGAGATCTGCTCTAGATATAGAAATGTTTATTTATAAAAAAATAGGCAGTGTTTCTGAGAAGGAACTCTGCCAGGAGCATCCTGTACCAGCTTCAGCTACTGGTAAGTCCCACATACAGTCTATACTAGAGAGTCAGCAAACTTTTTCTACAGGGGTCTGGTCCACTGTCCCTCAGACCTTGTGGGGGGCTGGACTATATTTTGAACCCTGCCCCCGACTCTTCCCTCCCTTCTCCACAGCACCAGACAAACCCCGGTGGCTGCTTACCTGTGCCTCGCGAGTGGCAGGGGCTGGCGGCGGCGGCGGAGGGATGATGAGCAGCGCAAAAGGGCTGGCTCCAGATTGGACTGCTTAAAATGGCACCCAGCCAACCCTGGCTCAACAAAGCCCTCCTTCCTCCTCTAGGCAGGGTGGGGAGAAGCCAGGAGGAGGGAGGGATGAGGCGCCGCTGCAGTGTGTGTGTGTGGAATGGCGCAGCCCAAACGATCAGAATCCCCACGCCAATCCATGTGACGAATCCCGGACCGCCCATGGGCTGGATTCAGAAGGCAATTGGGCCAGACCCGGCCCCCAGGCCTTAGTTTGCCAACCCATGGTATATGAAAGGTTCTTGGAACATGGATCAGTGAGGCCAGGCTATCCCAGTCCTAGAGTAGCCATTGCTGGGCAGAGGTCCCTTCCAACTCTATGATTCCAGGATTCTATGAAGAAAATAGCAGATGTTGTTGTTGTTATTGTTGTTGTTTAGTTGTGTCCGACTCTTCATGACCCCATGGACCAGACCACGCCAGGCACTCCTGTCTTCCACTGCCTCCCGCAGTTTGGTCAAACTCATGCTGGTAGCTTCGTTGCGCAAAATTAAACCGTGGTCTAACTTGGTGCAAGTTCGCCTTTCTAGCATCCCTTTAAAGCAGGGGTGCCAGGCTCTTCCTAAGGGGGACAATGCCTGTAGAGATGCTTCATTTGTCTTAAGGTTTGGTAAGGAATGATTTGCCCACCCACTCCACCCTCTGCTCTGGATTGCTTTTATCCCTATGTGAGCTTGTTCACCAGATGCCCCGGAGTCAAATGTTCAATCTTTCACATCGAGGGCAGAGAGTATTCTTGTATTAATGTCACGTCGCCGGCAAAATGAATGTCAACAAGCCCAGCTAGACCCCTTGAGGCTCCTTCTCACTTGTATGTGTGTGAGAAATGAATTATTGCAGCCCAAGGGCATGGGAACACACAACACCAGGAATCTGGATGAAAAAGGTGCTACAGAAAGCAGGTGCCTGCACACACACAACATTAATTCTCTCTCTCTCTCCCTCTCCCCCCCTCTCTCTTTTTCTATGTGTGTCTACCTGCCAGCCTTGCTATGCAACAGGGTGAAGTAACCTGAAGGATGCAGGAAGGCGATTTCAAGTGTCACACAGAGAAGAATGGAAAGAACCACATTTGGGACCCACTTGAAACAGGAAAATGTCCTGGACCAACATTGTGATTTTCGTCTTTAACCAACAATATTTAAATCATTTAGATCTCACTGTTCCACCAAGATTTGCATGTTTGTACATTTCAAAAGCTACAAAATGGTTGCATCCATCTATTCTGGAATCAAAAGCACCTGAAATCCAAAAGATGGTTGGAAGCACAGTCTCAATGGTCCCTCTTGGGATTCATTCAGCACCTTTGTTCCTTGACTCTGAAGATTTTTATTATTAATAATAATTTTTTAATTAAAAAAATACAAACACACAACAAACATCAATTCAAAATCCAAATACAGTGGTACCTCAGGTTACATACGCTTCAGGTTACAGACTCTGCTAACCCAGAAATAGTACCTCGGGTTAAGAACTTTGCTTCAGGATGAAAACAGAAATCGAGCTCTTGTGGCGCGGCAGCAGCAGGAGGCCCCACTAGCTAAAGTGGTGCTTCAGGTTAAGAACAGTTTCAAGTTAAGAACGGACCTCCGGAATGAATTAAGTACTTAACCCGAGGTACCACTGTACTGAGATTACTCTGAATCTCCTGACTTTCCCTCATCCCTTCCATGGTCCTAGTAAAAATAATTACAACTGCAAATCAATACTTGACCAACTATTTCCCCTTCTAAATTGTCCATAGTTGACTCTGAAGATTTCTGTTGTCTCACAGCATGGCCTACCTCACAGGGTTGTTGTGGGAATAAAATGGGAAGAGAGAGAACTATGTACTTTAAGCTTCTGGGAGGAAAAGGTGGGATATGCATGGAATGAATCAGTAATAAGAATGAATCAGCGCTGGTTACCTCCCAGCAATGCTAGGGATCCAGGTTGGCTCAAGAAGGCTTTGGTGATGGGCAGTTATGACTTATCCTTATTTGCCCAATTAGCCAGTAGGAGGGGTAGACCAGTGTAATGGGAATAGGGGTTGCTTGTGCGTAAATTCCAAACTGCTCCCAGCTATTGGGGTAGCTAAACCTTTCCCTGATTTGACAGCCCTTACAAGGCGACTGTCTCAGTCACTGGCAGAATCCGTCAGTGGGCGTTCCCTGAACTTCTTCCAACATAAAAGCTGTTTGACGCCAAGTCTTCTCCTCGCCTCCCTGCGCGGAAGTCTCCTGCGCAGAGTGGGCGTGGCCAGCGGAGGTCCTGGGCTCTCCCCGCTGGACCCTGTGGAAGGGTCTTGGAGCCCTCTCTCCGAAGACCTTCCCTCCTCCCCTTCTTTCCTGGTGTCACGCCGATTTCCTTCCCCAAGGGTAGTGTTCTCCCTCTCCCTGCTGGTCCCTTCTCCTGCATCGTTGGAGAGCCCTACCTCCACTCTGGGCTCCGATGTCAGTTCCCTGACAACCAGGTACCTGTGTAATCCAGAAGGACTCTTCATATATTCTTAAGTAGAGGGATTTTAGATTTCAGCAGTTGGCAGTTCTGTCCCTTGTGTGCTCCTAGCCTCCAGTTTGGAAAGTGGGTAGAGAAAACACTGCTTGCTATTCCAGAGGCCTCCAGTTATTTTCAGAACTAGGCTGAAGCCCACTGCAACTCAACTAATACTCATCTCGTTCCATCAATTATTCTGCTCCAGGCAGAGCCCAGGGCATTGTCACCATCCATGCGCTCAAGGCAGTTCACAGTGATAAATAAGAACACATAACTCTACTGCTAAGCTGCACCTTGCCCCCTAAATGAATACAGCTGGGCTGTAATGAGGCATTGAGCCCACCTCTTTATTGAGTTCAGCCATGTTGACCATGGGAAAGAAAGGGAAATGGAAGTTACTGTCATGAACTTCTACTCGGTATTGATCCAGAGTAGATTCCAGTGTATGGTTAGCAGAGTAACAAATTAAACATATTGCAGGATTCCCAAAAAATAGACCAGAGGCAATTGAGTTTCATCCAGCAGAGCTTTACTGCTACTGAAGGCAAATGAGCATAATCGTCACAAATCCAATGCATTCAGGAATAGCACTATCCATAAGAAATCCAGTCGCAGCAGACTTAGCTTAAACTTACAATAACTTATAATAAGACTAAAGCCTTAACACTATATACAGAACACCACACCAGAAGGAACAGAGATAGAAAGAGAAAGTGAAACCCAGGCTCCTTCTGGCCTTAGTCAGCATGACAGAAGAGATAACAGAACCAATTTAAGCCGGCTGTAATCAGCTTCTCTGAAGGAATAACCCAAACATCATGAACCTTCTGCTTGTTTCTTTTTTTCACACAGAGAAGCTTCCAGAACCCTCTTGAATTAATTAGAATAGGAAAGATCTCTACACATCAGATCAATACTTTCTGCACTAAGAAATGCAAACTGACAGTTACTTGGGCAAGGCGTGTTAGTGAGGAAGCAGAGGAAGCAGTTAGTGTGATGGCAAGTGCCACCACATATGAAAGAACGTTCCCTCAACCTCATTGCATCTCCAGAACTTATCTGATTCAGTCTTATACATCTTAGCAAGCCTACCATTAAATACCATCTGTAAATCATTTTCAAGTAGTTCACCTTCAAAGAATAGCATGATAATCGCTCTTCCAAAGTTTCTCCTATAGCTTAAAATCTATATTATGTCCTTTTTCTGTTGGCCAGTGTGTCATAGAGGCTTTAACAAGCTCTTGTCCAATCTTCTTTTAAAGCCATCCAAGCTGGTGCCCATCACTGCTTCCAATGGGAGATGGGATGCAGGTGGCGCTGTGGTCTAAACCACTGAGTCAAGGGCTTGCCAATTGGAAGGTTGGTGGTTCGAATCCCCACGACAGGGTGAGCTCCCATTGCTCTGTCCCAGCTCCTGCCAACCTAGCAGTTCGAAAGCACATCAGTGCAAGTAGATAAATAGGTACTGCTCTGGCGGGAAGGTAAACGGCGTTTCTGTGCGCTCTGGTTTCCATCATCGTGTTCCATTGTGCCAGAAGCGGTTTAGTCATGCTGGCCACATGACCCGGAAAGCTGTCTGTGGACAAATGCCGGCTCCCTCAGCCTGAAAGCGTGATGAGTGCCGCACCCCATAGTCGCCTTTGACTGGACTTAACCGCCCCATGGGAGTGAGTTCCATAGTTTAGCTATGTGAAGAAATACTTTCATCTTTCAACATTCAGCTTCATTGAATGCTCATGAGTTCCAGGGTTATGAGAAAAGGAGGAAAAAGTCTCTTTAGCAACTTTCTCCATGCCAGGCATAATATTAGAAACTTCTATTACTCGCCTTCTTTCTAGAGGTCCCAATTGTGACACCTTTTTCCTCACAGAGGATGATTCCCTTGACTATGTTTGTTGCCCTTTTCTGAACATCTCCCACCTCTGCCACCAAATTTCTCCCTCATCCATGCTCAGAGGCACCGTGTTCTTTTAACTGGCACCCTATGTCTTTTCCACCTGAATCTGACGTGGTGGGTAGATCTTGCCATTCTAGTAAAACAACAGAGTAAAACCAAGAAATATCGAGTCTGTCCACCACAGGATTAGAAAGGAAAGATAATAAAGGTAATGGATACCAGACAGGTTTGTATGAGAAAAGTGGGAAAGAATTCATCTAGAAAAGAAAAACAACAGCAGAAATGACCCAAGCCTTTGGTCATTCCTTCAAGAGATAAGCCCCCGAACTTGTTTGGGGGTAGAGAATTTTTGATGTTTCAACTTCAAATCTGTAGGATACATTTTATGGGGCATTAATATCCCCGAAGTTCCATCGTGCTCCCCCAACTCTCTCAAAAGAAGAAGGGTGCTCTACTTTAAATTCCCACTTAAATTAAAAGAAACATTCTCTTATTGTATAATACATCAGCCTGACTGGAACATTGTATCAATTTGCGAAGCTAATTGGCCTAAAATGATCTAATTTCTTTGCCGGCGCCTTTCAAGCACCCCTCCCTGGAATCCAAAGTCTACGAGAATAGTTGAAGAGTTTTGCAGTTTCCATGGGTTACGTGAAGACTTTGATGTCCTCGCTGGCCAGCAGAGGGAGAAAACACTATGCTGAGCACAGCCGCAAAATAGGCCGGACCATCTGTTAGCCTCCACACAACAAGAAAAATGAGGCTGATGCTTGAACAGTTTTTCTCTCTTGCCCAGGACACAGAATGTTTGGCACCCAATGCCTTCCCAGTTCTTTTCTTTCTTACAAACCCCAGATCAAGCCCCCTTAGTCCTCCCCCCTTGCTTTCCTCCCCCTCTGTGCACGCTAGATCTTTATGGGCCGCATAAAAACTGGAAAGAAGACGTATGCAAAGGCTTTGTGTTAAATGATGGCGCTAGAAATCACTTGGCTGACATTAATGAGGGAGTCTGTCTTTTGGAAAGGTCCACATATCCTGGGATGCCATTTCTCAAGGTCTTCTCTAAAGCAACAAATCTGACTATATGAACTCTCTGGAGCCTGACGAATGCTGCACTTCCATTTGGCCCTCCAGCTTACTTATGCCAGCCAACACAGTTAAGGTGGCCTTATTTATTTTTATTTTTATTTTTTATTCAGCTGCAGAGCCCCGGGGAACATTTTGTCCTATGGCACCGAAATGCCACACGTGGGAGAAACAGAACGTGCAGGCAGGAAGACAGGCCCACTTGGCACCCTCTGCCAGCTGACAGGGTTCCTGCACCCAAGCAGGGACTACCAGGGCAAACATCTGCCCCGAGTCCCTGGAATGAACAACTGTGGGCTTCCATGTTTAATTTCCCACAATGCACCTGCAGAGTGATGGCCTGGGACACTGTGGGAAGCCAGAAATATAGCTCGGATGTAACGGACTGGTTGGATGCAAGGGAATGGTGGGAGGCAGCAGCTAGGGAACCCCCAACGAAAGGAGGCTCAGAGCCCAGGAACTGGTGGCGGAATGATGATGAGTGGTCAGAGGGAGAAGAGATTGAATGAACTGATCTTTATTTGCATCAGTCATTGGCCATAGCAACAAAAGAACAATGCGATATACAAAGGACTGAAATAAAAAGTCAATTACAGTGGTGCCTTGGGTTACATATGCTTCAGGTTACATACGCTTCAGGTTACAGACTCCGCTAACCCAGAAATAGTACCTCGGATTAAGAACTTTGCTTCAGGATGAGAACAGAAATCGGGAGGCCCCATTAGCTAAAGTGGTGCTTCAGGTTAAGAACAGTTTCAGGTTAAGAACGGATCTCCGGAACGAATTAAGTTCTTAAGCTGAGGTACCACTGTATATAAAACACACTTTAGGGTCCTGAATCAACAGTCGAACAGTGGACCTTATTCTGATTGCCCCAGCTAAAAACCTTGGAACCTTTGTTGTCATCTGCTCATCTTGATCTGAGGAGAAGAGAGAGAAGACTGGGAAGAAGAAGGTGTTGGAAGCTGAAGAAGTAACAGGGCTTAGTGATCTGGGATGAGTCAGTGGCAGAGAAAAGTTCGGATTCAGAGGCAGAAGCTGAAGCAGGCAAGGGAGAGGAGGGGAGGGAGGTCAAGAGTCAGAGATGAGTCAGCCTAGTACAGAGTCACAAGTGTCTCCCCCTCCTGCTGTGACAGGCTCCCCTCCCTGCTTGTCTCCCAGAACCAGGAGAGGCATGAAGAGAGTGGAGGAGAGGTTGACTGTACCGAGGCATAGTCTCCGATTGCTTAGAAAAAGCCCTGGAAGGAGAGGACTTTCAGTCTCAGCAACTGATTTTTTTTGGATTAAGACCACTGGGAATGAGCTGCTCTGCTCATTAGGCCTGACACGCAACCAAGTCTGTGGAGATAATGTTTTGGCTAATAAACAATTTACTCCGGCGTTGAACTGCATGATTAGTGACTGGCACGCTCCTGTGGCATCAGTGGTACAATGTGCAAAAGCCTTTGGTTCAATTTCTTGGCTTCTCCGGGAAAGGTTGGGGAAAGTTGTTAGGATATTTCCGTTCCACCTTAAAAGGGAGCAGGATGTTTGTGTCACAGCCTGCGCATTTCCTGTTCACAGGATGTTTATGTTTTCTGTTGCTTTCGTTTTCTCTCTTGGTGTCGAAGACACTGAAGCAGGCAGTCATGTTTTTTGTTCTGATCAACGCTGAATAAAACTTGTAAAAATATGCTCTCCTGCTGTGCATCTTTTGCTGTGTGAACTCTGCTGACAGAGTGTGCATGAGCCCAGGAATGTGGGAAGTTATGTTCTGTGAGCTCATGTCGCTAATAGCTGAAACTGCGTATCTACGGGAGATCGCTGGACGTCCGGAGACGACGTGGAGGCAGTGATGGCCTTTGTCTCCCTGGCAGTAACCCAACAAAAGTCTCTTGTCTGAAAGTGCCAGATGGGTGCTCTTGGACACCCCCACCAAGAAGTGCCGCATCGGACATGTTTGGCAGCATGTGAGCCATTTTTGTCCACATGAAATCAAGCTTTTTCAAGCCCTGCTGATCAGTCGGGCCTGCAAAGTGCTGGGGCTTTGCTGGCACTGCCAATCAGCTGATTGGTGGGGCTTGTGAAGCCCCTTTTACTCTAGCTGTAGGGCAAATGGGTGTGGTTTGGCTGCAATGGCTTGGAAGGGTAAATTTGGGGACCTGGTGAGCCTGATTAAGCCCATGGGGTGGAGGTTCCTCACCACTGGTGGAAGCAATGTTGAATTAATTAATGAATTAATGATGAAGCATGATGAATTAATAGTCCATAATGTATGGAAGTGAGAGCTGGACCATAAAGAAGGCTGATTGCTGAAGAATTGATGCTTTTAAATTATGGTGCTGGAGGAGACTCTTGAGAGTCCCATGGACTGCAAGAAGATCAAACCTATCCATTCTGAAGGAAATCAGCCTTGAGTGCTCCCTGGAAGGACAGATCCTGAAGCTGAGGCTCCAATACTTTGGCCACCTCATGAGAAGAGAAGACTCCCTGGAAAAGACCCTGATGTTGGGAAAGATGGAGGGCACAAGGAGAAGGGGCCACAGAGGACGAGATGGTTAGATAGTGTTCTCGAAGCTACAAACATGAGTCTGACCAAACTGCGGGAGGCAGTGGAAGACAGGGGTGCCTGGTGTGCTCCGATCCATGGGGTCACGAAGAGTCAGACACGACTAAACGACTAAACAACAACAACAAAGTAGTTGTAAAAAGGCCTGTGGCAAGAGAAAGCATCCAATAAATGTAAGAAATACTAATAAAATAATAGCCTGACTTAGGAGAAGTCAGCTTCCTACATTAAGGCACTGGAGGAGATTTTGAAATGACATCTTTTAGTCCTGGTACCAGGTGCAGCCAGGGAGCCACTAAGGCAGCCTTTCTCAACCTGTGGGTCCCCAGATATTGTTGAACTACAACTCCCATCACCCCTAGCTAGCAAGGCCAGAGCTCAGGGATGATGGGAGTTGTAGTCCAACAACATCTGGGGACCCACAGGTTTAAAACCACTGCACTAAGGTAAGATGGAGCCCCATCAGAACGCCCTCTCCTGGGCTGCTTCTGCATTGCAAAAAAAGGGGGGAGGGAAATTGATAATTCCCACACACACCACAAAAGAGGACACAGCTCTTTGGATGGGAAATGGGATCAAAATGTAATAAATAAAACCAGGGGGATGTTTAATGTTACTTTAGACACCATGGATGTCTAAAGTAATCATTCTTTTGTTGTTCCCTTACCAAAAATGCTTCTCCCACAAACCAGTCTTCCAAACAAGTCAGTGTTTCACCCTTCTTAAACTTTGAGGGTGGGCCAGAAGGATCTTAATTCATCTCTCGCTTCTAGTGGTTTCATATTATAAATCCTTGGGACTACTCTAAACTGGAGCTGGGGAAAACAAGGATGGCAGAATCTGACCCCTTGCTTGAGAACCTGTAGGCATTGATTTCAGATCCCCGCTTGCTTACAAATGGCACCAGGAAAATTAACTTGAGAACGGTGCTTGAAAACGTGGGGTTGCTTTCACTTTTTGTGTTTGTGTGCGCCTGTTATTAAGCATTGTTTCCAGGAGATCAATCTCTTAATTACACTGCGCTTTCCTCCTTGAGGTGGCTCTGGGTAATAATAAGGCAGCAGAGCATTGGCTAAAGTTTCCTTCGTGGCACGCTGCCACCGGGGGAAGACATGGAATGCTTTATTCTGCAAGAGGCTGCAGTTCTGGAAATGAATCAATAAGGGGAATCAGGACACTTTCAACAAAGGTGAAAATTAGGAGGGAAATTCATGGTGAAAGATGTTATATCTATCTGAGTTAGACGCAAAACAACCTGGGAGGGACTCAGCCTCATTTAACTGAGACCCTGTTTCAACTGGGGACTGAATCGGCAACCTTCTGCATTCATTGGTTTTATTTAAAGGTATTTCTAACCCACTTAATTTCTTCCTCCCCGCCAAAAAAGCTCAAAGCGTTCTGCAAAAATACAACATAAAAACAATAAAATTGGATAATAAAAACAGACTGTGGTTGGCATTGGTCTGTCTTGGGAAACAATGGAACAGTGCTCCTTTTGAGGTGCGGCCACAAAGCAGCAGCAGCCAAGGTGGGTCCCAACAAGATCTCACTGAAATCTCACGAGATCTCAAGTGTTCTGCAAGATCTTGTGAGATTTCAGCAATTTTTCTGTGAGATCTCTCAAGTTTTCCACATGGGTTCGATTGTTTCAAATTTAAAAAGTCATGCAAACACACCGGGATGTTAGTGCAAATTTATCTTAAGGTACACATCTTTAAATGCAATCTTACCCAATGTACACATTGCAGCAAAGCAGTTTCCTATGAAGGAACACATTTTGCGTGCTATTTTCAGTTACACATGTGCTTCAAAGCAGTGGCGGAGGAACCCTCTCTGGAACCCGGGGCAGGACGCCGAGGGGCGGGGCGAACCGCCTGGTGGTGTGTGTGCAATGTCCATAAGGACTGTGCATGGGCGGCATCCTGTACGGAGTGCACATATGCAGCAGCCCATACAGATTGCACATGCATGGCATCCCGTACGGAGTGTGGATGCACAGCATCCTGTGCAGAGTGCGCATGTGCGGCAGTCCATACGGAGTGCGCATGCACGGCATCCTGTACGGAGTCCGCATGCGCGGCAGCCCATACGGATTGTGCATGCATGGCATCCCGTACGGAGTGCGCATGCGCGGCAGCCTATACGGAGTGTGCATGCACGGCAGCCTGTATGGACACCCGTACGGATGGTGTGCGAGAGCGGCAGCCTGTACGGTCGCCATGTGAGAGGCAGCCCGTACGGATGTCCATATGGATGGTGAGTGAGAGTGGCAGCCCGTACGGACGCTGCGCGAGCAGCACCCATACTGACTGCGCACGCCCTCGGCTGCTCTACAGCTGGGGGGAGGCAGGGGCCATCTTGTCACCCCCCGAGTGGCACCCAGGGTGGACCGCCCCCACTTCGTACGCCCCTGCTTCAATGCACATTTTACCCTCATATGAGTATTTTTGTACACCCTACTCTGATGAAGAATGGTTTGCATGTTGCTTTGGAAAGAGCAGACTAGGTAGGTTCCCCTTTAAAGGCAAACAGAATCCAATCACCCCACCCTAATCCCAGGCCAGTGCACAGAGCACTGCAGTCCTAGATGGATTCTGGTTCTCAGAGAGCTGGATTCTGTGCAGCCAGTCCCTCACCCTGCTCCTCCAGAAGCATGACGTATGTGCAAGACCCCTTTCTGGCTCTCAGCGCTTCCCTTCCAGGGCGTGATGCTGGACTTTGGAAGCTCTCGGCTGCAATGGCTGCATGTATTTTTAATGGAGGAGGAGGCAACAAACCCAGCTCTCCCCTTAAATGATTTATACTGAAGCTTCGATGTGTCGTAATAATAGCATCCAAACAGCAGCTAAGAAATGTATAAGGAATGGGAGAGGGAGAGAGAGAGAGAGTGCTAACCACAGAGGTCATCCCGGCTCAGAAGAGATGGAGAAAGAGGGGAGCTTCAGAGAGAAAGCAATCGAGCAGCCTCTTAACTAAAATTACCCAAAGGCAGGGGTGAGACGGAGGCACCGAGATGATGTCATTAATCATGGCCTTCCTCTATAGCAATTATTAGTCTTCCGCATGTTGCATCATAAAAAATGGATATGTTTTCTGTGCGCCTCCCGTCACCATGTGGTTCAGGGGAGGCAACAGCAGGTGGCATTGTTACACACAGACTCCTGCTCTTTGCAGAAATCGCCTTCTACTTACTTACAAAGCAGTTTGGGGAAGGCAGGCTACCTGCGGCGCTTCAGTGAGATGCAGAGCTGAAACTAAAGTCGGGGCATATTTTGATATGTGCAAAGATGGATTTGTTTTTCTCCGATTGGATCTGGCACAAAGGAGGGGGGAACCCAGCCATATATTAGATCAGCCTTCCTCAACCTGTGGGTCCCCAGATGTTGTGGAACTACAACTCCCATCACCCCTAGCAGCAAGGCCAGAGCTCAGGGATGATGGTAGTTGTAGTCCAACAACATCTGGGGACCCACAGGTTGAGAAATGCTGTATTAGATGGTTCTGTGACTCCCCTGAACAGAAAGCGGACTCAGGGCTAGCACGACCTGGGCTGGGTTGCCTTACAGAGGACTAGAGACTTATTGACTTTTCCTAATATTTGCTAGAGGGGGGGAAATCAGTTTTTCTCACTTTCTCCTTTTTCAGGCTTTAAATCCAGTCTTCTACATTTCCACATCCCTTCGCTTTCCCACTTAAACTCCTCATGAAAATTCATTGTGTGTGATTTTTTCCTAATAAGCACAATTTTGTTTATGCAATTTTGCCTAATATGCACATTTCTGCACAGCAATTGCCATTAAAATATTGCATCTTGGGATCTTTACACACATTTTGCCCTGGCAAAATAAATTTTGTGGACATTGTTTTCCTGCACAACTGCATCGCAAAATTCAGAGAAGTGTGAATTTTGAAGAACACTGTGCTTTGGTTCATGTATTGTATTGGGAAATGCAAATTAGGTAGGCTTTCCTTTAAACAAGAACTTTGATCGAATTCCTCTCCCACCCCTAATCCCCTAATCCCAAATTGTCTTCATTCTAGAGGAGGAACAGAAGGCTCCAAGTACTGGAGCTGGATCCATTATTGGGATATGGGCTTTGCCACAGCCCCAGTGATGCTAAGATTGGACACTGGTTCATCTATCCCAGTGATTTTATGTCACTAGAGAACCTCTAGTGTATTTCTGAAATGAATGGAATAAACAAACCAGTTGAAAGTCCATATGTACACTGGAGCATACATGGGGCTCTAGATGAGAATGAATCTTGCATCACTGCTATGATTTCATCCTATATTGTCCCACCCTATAACCCACACTGATTTTGTCAAAACTTTTATTTCCCCCCACCCCACTCTCTCTATATATGTAGGTGTGTTTGTCCATTATAATGCGTATGCACACACAGATAATATAAATCCAATATAAAGCATTGGATTGGCTCTACTGGTGCACCTGCACAGCCCTGACTTCACCGTTCTTCACTCTTGTCCCCTCCCAGTAAGCGGTGCTAAAACCACTGCCAGGAAACTACCACTGCAGCTCCACCCCACCAGGTGACCCATTTCTGCTTTTGCTGCTTTTATTGTAAACCACTTTAGATGAACATTGGCCCATCTGCCAAACTGGTTTCCTCTAGGAGTCAGGCATTCAGCGCCACCAGTCCCATCTTGTCCTCTTCCAACAGAGTTTCGGTGGGCATCCTTGTTTTTATCTTTCCAGCATCTCTTGCAGACTCTTGCAGCAGTCAATAACCCGTCATTTTAATGATTATCTGCAAGGTACTGAAAGGTGCCGTGTGTTTTAATGTTGTGCACTGCTTTTATTTTATTTTTTTAAAGGATATTTATTAGGGTTTTACAAAAAACAGAGATTTACAGAATAAAAGAAAAACAAAAAATAAGAAAAATACAAAAAATACACAAATACATAGAGAAGAGAAAAAGAAAATACAAAATACAAAAAACAAATCCATTTTTTGATATCTTTAAGCTCATTTGCTTGTTTCCTTGACCTCCTCACACCTCCCCTTTTTGTATTCCCATTTACATAATCAATTCAGCAAATCCTTACCCTCTTTCATTTATCTTAACTCTATATCATAACATATTATTACTCTATATTTTCATCCATTTATCAATTCATTTTTGCATATTCTTATTAACTTTTGTTGCTAAATACCACTTATTGCCAATCCGAACATAATTTTAACATTCATTAATTTTACAATATTTCTGAAGATAGTCTTTAAATTTCTTCCAGTCTTCCTCCACCACCTCTTCTCCCAAGTCTCGGATTCTGCCAGTCATTTCCGCCAATTCCATATAGTCCATCATCTTCATCTGCCACTCTTCTAATGTTGTGCACTGCTTTTATGCCTGCAGGTCCCACCTTCTGAAGACTTGCTGTGCAAAAATTTGCTTATCCAATGTTGGTACGTATAAGCCGCATTGGGCTTCTGAACCAACTTGGAAAACGCAAGGCAGCTGCACAAGCTGCCCCCACAAGCGACCCTTGGGATGATTCATCACTCTTCTTTCCTGATACGCTTCTGCGACACATATCCGAGGATATATGCACAGAATCCAGTAGCAGAGTCCAAGAAGAAGCTAGGCATTTGAGGTGTGGAATCTAAGCTACTTTATTATAAAAGTGTCACAGAACAAAGGAAACATGGCTTCTCTCTCCTCCTCCTTCTCCGAGAGAGAACAGACTAAAAGCAATAGTACAACATAATGAACTTCCGTTCTCATGACTCCAACAGTATGGAATGTCAACACAGACATGTGATGAAAACAATCACACATCCAGCAACAGAGGAATGAAATCCCAACAGATCCCACCTTCTGAACACTTGCTGTGCGGAAATTTGCTTATCCAAACACAATGAATTAATACCCAAACCTTGCTAAACACACAGCTGATTCAGATAACTGAACAGCATGATCGCCCACTTCCTTTCTTGTCTGTGCTTTGCTGGTTGGTGGCAGCCATGTTCGAGCAGCAACCATGCAAGGAAGGAGGGAGCTCAGACAAATCAGGGAGCAGGAGAGATCAAACAAATCACTTTTTCCTTTGTCTCCCTTGCTGGTTGGCTACAGCCATTTCAGGAAGAAACCACAAAGGGATGGGAGGGGGAGAGAGGTTGGACAAATTATGGATTAGAAAGGTTCCCATAGGCATCAATGGAAATCTCCAGCTTGTTATGCAAATACTTACCTAACAAATTATTTCATGGGAACACGTTGTGTTCAGAAAGTGGGACCCGCATGTATTTTATGATACAGTGGCACAGATATACTTTTATGAAGAAGTAAAAGTGGCCTAAAATATTTAAAATAAAATTTATGGCACAACTACATGAAAAATTACAATGTTATTTGCGGATGATTGGATATATTCGAGTCCGTTCCTTACTCAGAATGATATGAATGCTCCATAATTCTACAACATTGTGTGTCTGTGTATTTGCTTTTAAATCTAACACAGTGAAACAGGAAGGACAATTAAGGCTTGGATTTAAATAAATAACAGCTCTGGCAGCAATTCATCATTCCTTTCTCAATTAAAAACTAATTATTTGGCTAAATAGCCATTATAATGGGGTGTATTATTATTATTATTATTATTTTCGGGGGGGATTCATTCCACCAACGAAATTCAATTGGAACATTCATGTTAAGAGGAGTCTCTTGTCGTCGTCCCCCCTTAATGGAGATTAACATGATAATTTTAGCCATAGCAGCCTTTTTATGCCACGACATTTGCACAATAAGTGGCTGCAGAGAAGAAATGGAAACAATGACATTAATGAAGCCATAGGAACCAGCCATCTTGGGCACCACAGGGTAATCTGGTTTTGCACAGTCGGTGCTTTGAGGCACGTCTGTGACACAATTAGTGGAGCAAAATAAGTTTCTCCTCGCTGAGGCATTTGCTGCAAATTAAATCATTAATCTCATTTACAAAACGGCCACGTAAGACTGAGCACTGTGATTGGCTAATGAGCCTCCCTTCCCACCTGTGCCTGTGTGTAGCTCATGACGGATTCATGCTCTCAGAACACAAGGAGGGGAAGGTTAAGAGTCGCTGGATTTTTAGAGCCAGGTGGTACCTTGGCGGTCATCTAGTCCAACCCCCTTTCTCCATGCAGCGGCTGCAATGCAGGGTGCAGCTCCAGAAGCCCTAACAGGGGGGCAATCTGCCTTTTGCTAAATA
Organism: Podarcis filfolensis; assembly: GCF_964270895.1. NCBI lineage: Eukaryota > Metazoa > Chordata > Lepidosauria > Squamata > Lacertidae > Podarcis > Podarcis filfolensis. The sequence continues at coordinate 107,690,541 of NC_139606.1, forward strand.
CCTTCAGCAAAAGGTAACACTACCCAAGGCAATATTCTTCTTCTTTGGAGATCACCCGTAGCTGAGTAAGATTGTTTTCCATGAACACGATCTTAACAGGGAGTCTGTAAGTGACTGTGGAGGCCAATTCTGGATCCACACGTCCTTCCACAGTGGGGACATAAGTTTCCGGGTGGGAGTTGATCATGGTGAGAGTTTGCCAAGCGTGCCTTCCTCTTAGCACGTTTCTCCCTTGCTTCCTGAGTTTGAGCGTCTTCAAAGCCCATGACACCTTTGGTAAAGGCTGTTCTCCAATTGGAGCACTCGCAGGCCAGTGTTTCCCAGTTGTCGGTGTTTATACTACATTTTTTTTAAGATTTGCCTTGAGAGAGTCTTTAAACCTCTTTTGTTGACCACCAGCACTACGCTTACCATTTTTAAGCTCGGAATACTTGCTTTGAAAGACGATCATCAGGCATCTGCACAACATGGCCAGTCCAACAAAGTTGATGTTGAGGAATCATTGCTTTGACACTGTTGATCTTCACTTCTTCCAGTACACTGGCATTAGTTCACCTGTCTTCCCAAGTGAGGGGTAAATTTTTTTGGAGACACCGTTGATGGAACCTTTTGAGGAGTTGGAGATGGCGTTTATAAGGCAGTATGCTCTGCAGCTGAACGGCTTTCACTGTTGAGATAGTTCTCCTGATACTGAGCTGACATCCGCCACTTTGCAATTGCCACCCTCTATTCTTCCCGTTATCCTAGTCATAACAACATAAGAACTGCCTGCCAATGGCTCATCTAGTCCAACTTCCTGTTTTCACAGTGGCCAACCAGATTCCTATGGAGCCTTCCAGTAGGAGCCCCCCTTCCTGTAACTCCCAGCTATTGGTCTGCATTACTGCCTCCTGTCCTCTGCAACCACATAGAACAACTCTGTTACATTTTCTGCATGACAGCCTTTTAGATATCGTTCCTTTCTTTCCTGATTCTGATTTTAACTCTTTTATACAATTTTTTAAATTGTATGGTTTTATGTATAATTATTAAAATCTGCTCTGGTATTCTTTATCAGAGAGCCAGTGTGGTGTAGTGGTTAAGAGCAGTGGACTCGTAATCTGGGGAACCGGGTTCCTCCACATGCAGCTGCTGGGTGACCTTGGGCCAGTCACACTTCTCTGAAGTCTCTCAGCCCCACTCACCTCACAGAGTGTTTGTTGTGGGGGAGGAAGGGAAAAGGAGATTGTTAGCCACTTAGGGTAGTGAGAAAGCGGGATATCAAATCAAATCCAAACTCTTTATGAATAGCAGTATATATTTTTTAATAAATAAAACAAAAAGGTGGATGCACATCTCTCTCTCTCTCTCTCTCTCTCTCTCTCTCACACACACACACACACACAAATCACATAGAATCTAACCTAGTCCAACCCCCTGCAATACAGAAGTCTCAACAAAAGCATCCATGGCAGATGGCCATCCAACTTTTGCTCAAAAACCTCCAAGGAAGGAGAGTTCACCACCTCCTGAGGGAGTCTGTTCCACTGTAGAAAAGCTCTTACTGTCAGAAAGTTCTTCCTGATGTTGAATTCAAATCTCCCTTCCTGTAACATGAATCCATTGCTTTGGGTCCTACCATCCAGAGCAGGAGAAAACAAGCTTGCTCCATCTTCCATGTGACAGCCCTTTAGATATTTGAAGACCTCTCTCTCTCTCTCTCTCTCTCTCTCTCTCTCTCTCTCTCTCTGATCCCCAGGCTTCCAGAGAGCCAGAGGCACCTGCATCTCTCTTTCTGCAACATGCTATCCAGTTCATCCATCTTCAGGTGCATTATTTAGTAAAGGAGAATGGGAAGAAGCTCTGGTACTCAGTCATGAAAGCAATGAGAATATGAGTCCATAGAGCCTGAGCAGACTAAAAAGTGGACAGAGCATGCCTGATACCCAGAAGATGGGAAGGAAGGAAGGAAGGAAGGAAGGAAGGAAGGAAGGAAGGAAGGAAGGAAGGAAGGAAGAATATTGTGCAATTAGCCCTCAGTATAAAAAGAAACATCCTATAGATCTGAGAAAACCATCCTTGCAGTACTGGGAAGGGCTGCAGCTTAGTGGCAGATTTTATCCATTCCCAGCAAGTGTTCTATTGTCATAGCATTCATCTCATCAAATTAATATTCTTTCCTTTGACTTTGAATGCACCTAGGAAGCCTAAGCTATTAATGCTTAGAGAGCTCTTGCTGGAGTTTGTGAAATATTATATGACCCGCTTGATCACAACGTTAATTAGATGCAACTTCCCAGCTGTTCCAGCACACTGGGATGCTAAAACTGACACTGGCATCATGAAACCCAAGGTAAGGTGATCCCGTGAAGGGACGTCCTTTCAAGAACACAACTGTCCCGTAGTTGGGGAGTAATTTGATGGGCTTTTACCTGAGCCACACTTCCTTAATTGTTCTGAAGGATTTAGACCACAATCCATGGTTGCAATCATGACCGTTTATGTCTGCAATCCTATGCATAATTCCTTGGGAGCAGCGATCATCCCTCGGCTCAAATTGTATTGGCTTAAACATGAGCCGAGAACATAATAAATTAAGAAGAGCTTGCTGGATCAGGCCAATGGCCCATCTAATCCAGCATCCTGTTCTTGCAGTAGCCTACCAGTTGCCTATGCAAATTTGGCAAGAAGGACCCAGCACATGAGCACCCTCCCATCCTGGGGTCTCCAGCAACTGCTATTTGGAAGCTCTGCTGCCTCCAACTGTTGAGACAGAACATAGTCACCATGGCTAGTAGCCATCACGCCACACGCCACTCCTTGGTGTGTGGAGTACCTCAGGGTGCGATACTCTCCCCGATGCTTTTCAACATCTTTATGCGCCCCCTCGACCCCCTCGCCCAGCTTGTCCAGAGTTTTGGGCTGGGCTGCCATCAGTATGCTGATGACACCCAACTCTATCTGTTGATGGATGGCCATCCGGACTCGGCCCCAGACACACTGATCAGATGTTTGGAAGCTGTGGCTGGATGGTTACGTGGGAGCCGGTAGAAGTTAAATCCTTCGAAGACAGAGGTCCTTTGGCTGGGAAGGAATGATATGGGATTCGGGGGGCAACTCCCATCTCTTGCGGGGGTGCAATTAGTGCCAGCACCGTCCGTTAAGAGTTTGGGTGTAATCTTTGACACCTCCCTTTCCATGGAGGCGCAGATTGCAACTACAACAAAGACGGCATTTTTTCATCTCCGCCAAGCTAAGCAGTTGGCTCCTTACCTCTCTCTCCCTGACCTAGCCACTGTGATCCACATGACGGTCACCTCCAGACTGGATTATTGTAACTCGCTCTTCAAACAAAAACATCCTGAAGGTCCCAGGCCACAGAGAGGTTAGCCTGGCCTCAACTAGAGCCAGGGCTTTTTCGGCTGTGGCTCCAATCTGGTGGAACGCTCCGTCACAAGAGACTAGAACCCTGCGGGACTTGACATCTTTCCGCAGGGCCTGCAAGACAGAGCTGTTCCTCCAGGCCTTTGGTCAGGGCACAGCCTGACTCCCTCCTTTGGCAATCTTCACAGAACTTTAGCCTAATGGTTGCCATCAATTTGAGTTGAATTAATTTTAATGAAATGATTTTAGAATGGTGTATTATTTTACTGTTGTTAGCCGCCCTGAGCCCGACTTCAGCTGGGGAGGGTGGGATATAAATAAAATTATTATTATTATTATTAGTCCTCTCCTCCAGGAACGTGTCCAATCCTCTTTTAACACCATTCTAGTTGGCGGCCATCACTGTTTCCTGTGTGAAGGGCATGGGTGCGCCCCACTGGATTGCAGCCCTAATAGCGACATGCCCCTTGCAGCTTTCCAGATCAGGTACAAAACTCTTACATCCATAGAAAAGAAGACCACAAGCCTTTCCGGAAGGGGAATTTCTAAAGAGGAAAACGAGGGCTTTGCAAATGCAATAAAGACCAAGCAAAAATGGCTCGGCGGTTCAGATTCGCTGGGATCTCTGTTTGGGTGCAGAGGACAATTGCGGGCAATCAGCACGGCACGACGAGTAATTAACTGTCAGCTTACAGTGCAGATACGTCATCCATATTGGGGAGCCAGTCATCTGTAGCAACTGTCCACAAGGGGAGGGAAAGCTGATGGCACCTGCCTGGGAATGGGTTGAAGTCGAGGTGTAATAAGGTTAACTTCAGCCTGCAGTTGGATGTCTGCTTCCCATGATGGATGAAGCAGCAGCAAGGATTCAGGTTTTAAACAGCATATAACAGGGGTAGGGGAGACACAGGCTCAGGGTCTGAATTTTGCCTTCAGACCTCTCTATCTGGCCCTCAGTAGTCTCCCCAGGCCACAAGCCATACTAGCCCCACTTGGTGTGTGCTTTTGCCTGACTGGAATGTGTCCTCAAACAGCTGCATATCCCTGCATTTCAGGGAGTTGGGCTAGATCAGTGGTTCTCAACCTGTGGGTCCCCAGATGTTGTTGGACTACAACTCCTATCATTCCTAGACAGCATGACCAGTGGTCAGGGATGATGGGAGTTGTAGTCCAACAACATCTGGGGACCCACAGGTTGAGAACCACTGGGCTAGATGATCCTCAGGGTCCCTTCCAACCCTATAGTTCTGTGATTCTGAGTTCCACTGGACTCAGGGGTACTTCTGACTGCAAAGTCTCAATTTGAAAATGCACCAGGTCTTAACAAAAGAACGCCAGCCAGCCACAGATGGAAACTTTTGGGTTTGATTTTAAAACAAACAAAAACAAACTAACTAACTAACTAAAATGCAGATGTGTCTTTTATTGGTGTAACCTACCCTGTGTTAAGATTCCTGCTCCATGATTGCAGTCATGGGATTGCTGTTTTTCACATGATGGTATATGTTTTGACTCCACAGAGTGGGAAGTGACGGAGACAGGATGTTTGTGTTACTGTGTTCCGTGAAGTGGGACTATTGTCCTTTGTTCTTTCTCTTTGCTGTCTGCTGCTAGAGAGAGAGGGAGCCATGTTGCAGTGCTCCGTGTGTGTTTATATGTAAATAAAGTAGATTAGCCAAAATGCTGAGTTGCTGAGGTCTGTTACGCAAACTGGAGGAAACAAGCTTGGTCCTTCTTCCATGTGGCAGCCCTCTAGATATTTGAAGATGGTTACCCTTCAAAGCTGATAGCAGGAAGGAGGAACCATATCAAAGAAAAGAAGTACAGTGGTACCTCTGGTTGAGAACAGGATCCGTTCCAGATCCCCATTCGCAACATGAGCAGAATACAACCCACATCTGTGCGTCTGTGCATGCACGGGTCATGATTTGCCACTTCTGCGCATGCGCGTGACGTCGTTTTGAGCGTCTGCACATGCGCAAGTGGCGAAACCCAGAAGTAACCTGTTTCGTTACTTCCGGGTTGCCGCAAGACCTATCCTGAAAGAAAGTAACTTGAACCGAACGTAACAAGAGGTATGACTGTATTCAACCTCTGTTTGATTATTTCCACCATTCCTTGAGTTCCCCTATGCCAGTCTGTCACAAACCAACCTGAGAACCTCATTACCACCTCCTTCACCTGCTAAAGCCTGTCCGTTAGCCTGTCATTCCTGCAGATGACATCATCACTCCAGTTGTAGGGGGAAACTCCCAGAATTGTTCTGCTCTGCGCCCCCCCCTCTGCCACTTTAAACACACAGAAATGCCACTGTCATACTTGGTTTAGCCTTTTATCCTTTGGGTTTTATTGACTTTCTCTTCCCAATATAAGCCACAGAGAATGAACAATAACTCTCAGCTGATTTTTCTTTTGTCACTCACCACTGTACATTTTTTTATTATTATTATTATCATCACCATTGCTCTTTCTTGAAAAGGAATTTCCCATCTTTTCAGTTTTCCTTCATGCTGGATCCACTTTGTGCATTTTATCATCCCTATTGTCTCGCTTTGAACTCTGCCCAATTCAGCAATCTCCTACTCTTTTTTAAGAAAGAAAAAGGGCTAACCGATTCTGCACGCACATCCGCCTCTGTTCCACTGAAACCAGAGATTTGCACAATGGCATTACAATCCCCTTTCTGTCTCCATTCTCCGGCAACTTAACATCCTTTTCTGCTGCCGCTGAATTATTTTTATGTTCCAGGACGTCTTTTGAGCAATGAGGAAAACAAAAATCTGTGAGTGTTTGCTATTTATTTGCGTCACGAGCATAATAGCATTTCAGTTTTTCAGGCTCCTTTCCCTGGTGTCCCTCGATGGTGTACTGCTAGATGCAAAGACGTACCCCCAAGACATTTTTCAAAATGGGTTCCCCCCCCCGCCCCACCAATCTTGGCTTTCAGCCACATGCCTCACAAATGCATACAAATCTCTGGGCTGCACTTCCAGAAGGGGGACGGGGGAGGCCTATATGGAAAGAATAGGCTTTATTCTGCAGTGCAAGAAAAACAAGGACACTTTGACGCATGACATAGTGGCTTTCAGTATTATTAGGGAGAAAACAAAGCTTTTGAGGGACTGTTTCTGGCCAAGCATCCTATAGAAGAATGGGTGGGGGGGGGGGAGAGAAGGGACTCTTTTGCTTAGGGTTGGCCCAAGACATTTTGGCACCAGAGGTGAACCACAAAATGGTGTCCTTCCAACCAGGGAAGAAGGGGGTGAGTAAATATCTACATGTCAGGAGCAGTTGTCAGCAGGGTCTCTGCCTTGCCCCCACAACAGTGGGTGCCCATGGCATGCTGATGTCACCACGGCATGTGTGCATGTGTGCGCACCACCAAGTAGAGCCTGAGGGGAGGCCCAGCCCCTTTATTGAAAATTTTTGGGTGCCGGGGCCCCCACTGTCCTGCATAGTTGACGCCTATGGTTGTCAGGAGCAGGTCAGCAAAAAAGCAGACGGTGCCAACAAATTTAACTCTTTCTTCAAGGAAACAAAGTTGGCTCAGGAGGCCAGGTGAGCACAGCAACTTGTCCCAGTAGATCTTACCCCTATGAGGCAGTTGTAGGGACTAAAGGTTCCCACCTTCCCACAATTGCCCACAATTGTCTTTCCCGAGCAACCTGAGACCTCTTTGCCTTGTCAGTCTCTGCTCCACCCTCTTCACACCTCTGTGGGAGCAAGGGGGTGGGAGCTGGTCGCAGCAAGAGGGGGAGACCCCTGTGCTTCTTCACCAGCCTGCCCCATCTCTGCCTCTTGTCAACCCTCCTCTTCAGCCTCTGCTCCCTCTGCTTCTGGACCACTCTCTGCCACAGACTCTTCCTGCTCACTAAACCCTGTTACCTCTTCACCTTCCAACACTTCCTCCTCCCAGTCTGCTCCCTCTAACCCAGCCTTTCTCAACCTGTGGGTCCCCAAAGGTTGTTGAACTACAACTCCCATCACCCCTAGCTAGCAAGGCCAGAGCTCAGGGATGATGGTAGTTGTAGTCCAACAACATCTGGGGACCCACAGGTTGAGAACCGCTGCTCTAACCACTCATCATTACCCCACCACCAATCCCCTGCCTCTGAGCCTTCTTCCCCTGGAGGTTCCCTTCAGGATTCCCCAACTGATGCCTCTCACCACTCCTCTGAAATTCAGCCCGTCCATGACATACATCTTAAAAAAAAGAGTGGAGCAGAGCTCTACATAGGGAATAGGGGGAGGGAGGAATCAAGTTAACCTTACCTGACAACTGAAGTGAGAATCAAAGGCTGTTGTGGGGGTGGGGGGAAAGGGCCCCTTCTGAATCAGGATGGGTGGCTGCAGAGCCCAGGAGACCCTAGAGGGCAGCCCACACCAGTTCCTCTCTAGGGATGGGAGGAGACCACCAGCAGCTCCTGTCTTCCAAGTGTTAAATTGCACACTGAAAAGGAGTGCTTGTATGAATATTGCTGAAGGGTTTATTTAACACTGGAAAATCCCATGGTTGCATACTGAAGCTCTCTCTGAGCTCTAGCAGGTAGGTAATTAACTATTGATGCTCTCTGCTAGCTTTCACTTGAGTGTTTAACCTTAGATCACATGTCAATCAAATTCCTCTTGGTGCACCATACTGCCACATCCACTGTGCAGTACAGTGGTACCTTGGTTGTCAAACAGCTTGGCTCCCAAACAAATTGGCTCCTGAATGCCACAAACCCAGAAGTAAGTGTTCTGGTTTGCGAACGTTTTTTGGAAGCCGAACGTCCGACGTGGCTTCAGCAGCTTCCGCTTGAGTGCAGGAAGCTCCTGCAGCCAATCAGAAGCTGCATCTTGGTTTTCGAACAGTTCTGGGAGTCAAATGGATTCCTGGGATGGATTAAGTTTGACAACCAAGGTACCACTGTATCTGGATCAGGGTGCTGATTTAGGGAGACTTTTCCGCTTTGCCCCTGCCCCTGCTTCAGTCCTAATCTGGATCAGGATCCTCACATGTGCCGTGTGGGTGGGTGAGGAGGGTTCCATTGGAGCTTTCCGCTCTCCCATGTATATTGCAAGTGCAATCCCTCAGTGTGGAATGGGAACAAAGTGAAAGATTAAGGGCTAAAGGCCCCTAGCTAATCCTTCTCCATGCCAGGGTCCCAATATGGATCTGCCTCCCCCCATATTTCTGAACTAAACAGGCTGTTTCAGAAAGGAACTCACACTCTCAAGGCCACGAGAGATTAATGTCATTTGTAGTTTGGCCCTTGCTCTTTTCCAGGTTGGATTGGTAGGGATATAAATGACCCATTCAGGAGAGCATCTACTGTCATTAAGAAAAATTAACAACCTTTGTTCAGTTCCTAGTTACTGCTCATCTGGTGACCCTCGCAAAATCATAGTTGAGAGACATTCATACTCGGTAATAACGGCGACCCAAATTTGTAACAGTGTTATTCTGATATTCATTGTGGGTTTTCTCTCCCTCTCCCAACCCCAGATCATCTTGAGGTCATGAGGGCACGCTGAGTACAATGAACACGGTGAACTATGTCACCTAGAAGAAAAGAAACCACCTTGAGGTCATTTCTCTAGAGAACATTTGCTGTGACAAGGCCAGCAGTAGCAACGGCCCACTTTCAATAAGTTGCATTATTGAAGTGAGCGATATGACTGAGAATCCGACATGTATACTTCTCTTTTTAATTTAAGTACAGTGGTACCTCGGGTTACAGACGCTTCAGGTTACAGACTCCACTAACCCAGAAATAATACCTCGGTTTAAGAACTTTGCTTCAGGATGAGAACAGAAATCACGCGGCGGCAGTGGGAGGCCCCATTAGCTAAAGTGGTACCTCAGGTTAAGAACAGTTTCAGGTTAAGAACAGACCTCCAGAATGAATTAAGTTCTTAACCCGAGGTACCACTGTATTTAAAAGCAGCAGAGGAAGCCAATAATGCTTTCCCTCTCCTCCCCACCGCTCATTTTCCACACAGATAGCGCAGTCGGTAGAGCATGAGACTCTTAAGCTCAAGGTCGTGGGTTCGAGACCCACATTGGGCAATAAAATTCCTGTTTTGCAGTGGACTAGATGGAGCCTCGCAGTTCCTTCCAACACTACAATCCAGTTATTCTAAGAGTCTCCATTTCACACACACCCTTTCTCCGCCAAAGCATTTCTTCTCCCCACCTCATGGTGTCTTACTTTCACTTCCTTTCCGTACCTCTGTCAAACTGCTAACTTACAAATTCCTGCTCAGTTTCCATACTATGTTTGCCGCTGCCTCCTGACAGACAGGACCCCAGTTTCACAATAGGGCAGCTAGTGATCCATGGTGCTTATCTTATTACATTTATATCCAACCTTCCTTCCCAAGACCTTGCAGTGGAGTCCCAGATGGTTCCTCCGAATTTGAGCCTCACAACAACCCTGTAAGGTAGGCCAGGCTGAGAAGCTGTGAGTGAGCCAAGGTCACCCAGTGAGTTTCATGCCAGAGCAAGGATTTGAACCCTGGCCTTGCCAACAAAGGTCCGTAGAGTAAAAGCTATGGTTTTCCCAGCAGTGATGTATGGAAGTGAAAGCTGGACCATAAAGAAGGCTGATCGCCAAAGAATTGATGAGTTTGAATTCTGGTGCTGGAGGAGACTCTTGAGAGTCCCATGGACTGAAGGGAAGAAGATCAAACCTATCCATTCTGAAGGAAATCAGCCCTGAGTGCTCACTGGAAGGACAGATCCTGAAGCTGAGACTCCAATACTTTGGCCACCTCATGAGAAGAGAAGACTCCCTGGAAAAGACCCTGATGTTGGGAAAGATGGAGGGCACAAGCAGAAGGGGACAACAGAGGACGAGATGGTTGGGCAGTGTTCTCGAAACTACTAACATGAGTTTGACCACACTGCAGGAGGCAGTGGAAGACAGGAGTGCCTGGCGTGCTCTGGTCCATGGGGTCACGAAGAGTCGGACACGACTAAACGACTAAACAACAACTCTAGGGTCCTAGCCCAGTACTGCACCACCCTGGCTCTCATATGCTGCACCCAGCTGCACTGGGCAGAGGAGGAATGGTGGAGACGCCTCCCCATCCTGACCCCTCCAGTGGAAGACAGTATAGATTTACAATAGGGGTTTGAGGGAGGTCACAGCTCAGAGGCAGATGAGGGGAAAAGTTGGGAAATAACGGGGGGGGGGGGAGGACGAGACAGGACCGGAACGGCAGCTGACTGACACAGTGTCTTTGGAAAGCATTCCAGACCCTCCATCTCCCAGAACCCGGCGAGCCTTAAAAGTAGGAGAGCAAAGAGCTCATAGACATAGGGCACATAGCAGCACCCGTAGATGAGATGCTGAGAATGATGAATGAGGAAGTGGGAGAGACGGGGGGTGGAGATTCACTCGGGCAACACCATTATCCAAGAGTCTGGGTTCCATAGCCTCTCTCTGTAATATTGAAATAAAAAAGGACGGTAAGAAACTGTCCCTCGTCTTTATACTTTCCTGGGCAATCAGCTGGGAGCCACTGACAGCAGCCTGACAGTGGTCCCCAGAGAGCTAGCCATGAATCAGTGTGGCCCTCAGGCTTAATAAGTCTTCTTAACTCATAAAGATACAATTGCCACATTACTCCATTTCTGTCAACCAGCGTCTTTTTCAAAACACCTATCGTTGGGAACTCTTGAAGAGATCTTGTAGCTGAGACAAGATCCTCTTTTTTTTTAAGTGTTCCAGTTCCTAAAATACCAGTTTCTCTCATATATATATATATATCAATTTCTTCCTAAGCCTGATCTTGTAGACCACATTTTAGCTGCAGGCAATTTCTACTTTTTTTGTAGCAGTAGAAATATAAAGGCTTGAAAGCCCCGAGAGATTATCCTGAATGCTCTAGGAGACTCTTAACTAGCGTGGCCACTACAATAATAGACACATCTGTGTGGTTACGCGTGTTTTAATTGCTCGTCAAAGTTCTGTCATGTTCACCGTGGGCGAAGTGACATCCTTTTCAGCTGAACACATACAGAGAGATCACTCATGCAACGCCGACTGCCGGAGACTTCCGCTTCTCATTTATCCTCACGCTTTGCTTTCACTGCTGTTCGCAGCTCCACTGTTGCATGAACCAGAATACAGCCCCTCCCCCCTCCAGCCCCTTTTCGGGTTGTAAGGCCTCACAAAAGAGAGCCGTGCAATATTTTCAGATAGCCTTTTGAAAACAGCATGCAACGAAAGCATGTCCGTGGGGAATTCGTGGCAAACTACCGAGGGGGAAAATGGGATGACACACTTATATGTTCTTATATGCAGCTGAGCTGGGAACTCTGCGAAATTGGGGTATAGCGGGGGACGTATTCACATAGCCGGAGAGAAAAAAGGACCTCACGGCAGGGAACCTTAATATGGTTTGCTGCAATGGAAAATATTTATAGGAAACTATTTACCTGGACAATTCAATCCACTTTCAAGGCTCCTAGGCACTGGGTTATGGATACTGAGCTGTGATGAGAGCCTATCATTAAAGACACGCTTTCATTCACAGCAACTTGCTGTTCTTTTTAAATATATAGATAAATATATATATTGATTTTTTAAAAAAGAGGAGGAAAGGTTAATCATAGAACTCCACTGGGGTATGCCTGTGTGTACAAATGTCTAATATACCCTGTTGTGTACATTTTTGAACACATTCCTTTTGAACACATCTCTCTCTCTTTCTCTTGGCAGGAAAAAAAATCAGACTCCAAATAGCCCTTTATAAATTGTCCTTTTAGCTAGGGATGGAGGAGAAATGTGATTTGGTTCATGTTTATGTACCTATATTTAAGAACATTTACATACCACTACTTTTTTTTAACAGAGTTTCTATGGTTTGCAGGGGGGAAAAGAAAATTAAAGTATCAATATTTAAAAGTGAACCTACCTAATTCACACTTCCTGAAATAATACACGGAATGAAACACAGCTAACCTTCAAAATTCACATTTCTTTGGAATGAACTTCATCAGTCAAGTAATTTGCACAAAAATGCACACATTAGTGAATATTCCGCAAAAAAATGCATCATATTAGCGAACATTGCTTTGCAAAAATGTGGGTCTTGGGGAAGGAAACGCAAACAAAACTGTGCATATTTGGAGAAACTGGCATTAAAATGCTGATCAATTCACATGATGACAGAATCCCAAATTTGATCTGGAAATACAGTGAACTGAACTAAAGACTGAATTTTTTTTTGAAAGTGACATTGAATTTGATGGATTGGCCCATGCCACCTCAGATCTTGCAAAGTTCAGTTTTAAAAGCAACTAGATGTTTTACTTCAACTTTTCTCAAGAGTAACAAATTCCAGTTCATATATTTTCCTTTACAAAACAGACTAGTTCAGTTCACAGTTCAAGTTCATCCAAATGACCCTCTGCGAAAATAAATAAGCAACAAACGTTCAACATTCAGGATGTTACAAGCTGCTGTGCCGAGGTAAAAAAAAAATATATACCTAGGAAGACTTTTAAAAAACCTGAAACACACACAGAACAGAATGTGAATTGTTCAATTTATTTTCCCCAACAATTGTGATCTTTGCGCTTCAAGGCCCCAAAAATCTAAAGCATAAAAAACACATGTAAGAGAATGAACTTGAAGAGGAACTAGAAACCCTTCGAAGTTCTGCCCCAAAATGAACTTAATTCACCTTCATTTCTCCTGGCAATTATGGGAACTCCTTTTGGGTGTAGTTCAAAGGTTTTTGACCCATTTCAGTGAACTTTGTTAAACCGAATTAGCTTGTTCCAAGAGCTGTGCCTATCTCTCGCCACACAGCTCACAAGGCATAGTGACATTGTGTGGTATTCTGGACATTTTTATGCTGAGCAGTTGTGGTCTTAATACCTCTGACAAATTATGCGTATGCCTTTATGGCTGTGGAGTGGTGGAGACAACGTCACTGTGGAAAACCAGTTGTGGGGTTCATTATGTTCCCGCTGCATTAGTTAGTTAAGAAGCTGTTAACACAGAGCAGGAAAAGTGCAGGATGTCTTTTTGAAATGTTCTGTCTGGGTTCACAGCTGCTCCTGACTGCTGCTTTTTCCCTGGATGGACAGGAAGTTGTAATTAAGCTATAAGTCCCCTCAGTGGGGCAGGTCCAGCTTACTTTGCTTCTCCACACAAGTGCCCAAATCCTCGCCCTCCCAGGCCTCTCATAACTGCTGGTGTGTTTAAAGTTGATGGATGAATAAACAAACACATTTTTTATATTATTATTAAGCTGCAAAGGTTTTCTTTCTAATTTGAACTACATGCATCACCATGGATACCACATTTCTATTTCCAGAATGAGTTTTCTCCCTAGACGCTAAAAGGCCAGTAAGAGAACCACCGGAGACAGATTCCGTATCGAAAATTTTCATTCTTAATGAACATATCCCCTTCTCATTTCAATATAACTTTGAAGCACACACAAGAAAGTTATTGTTGGTCCAGATTTTTAAAAACATAACAAAACAAAGCACAACCAAGTTCTATAGCATGGGTGGGGAAACATTATTCACCTGAGGGCCACAGTCCTTCTTTTAGCACATACTATTGGTAGGTGGAGCCAAAGGCAATAGATCTTTCCATTCAACAGTAGCCTATATTCCAGTGGAGTGATGGCTTTTACCTTTGTACAGTAGTCTTCATTCCAGTCATGCAAAACAAAAAATGAAACCCCAACCCTAAAGATTTCTATACACACAAACCCTCTCCATTCAGTCAAGCAAGAGGCACCCTCATTCTTCAAGGCCACACTCTAGACAGGCAAAAATACTAAAAGAGTGCATGGATCAGGACAGGTGGGGGTGTTGCCTTGGGCAGCAGGATAGGCTAGGAAGAGTGCCATGGGCTGGTTCGGCAGGCCTGGTAAATATTCCTTTGACCTACATGCACATGAATCTGACTGTGTGTAGAGGTCATCTTCAGGGATCCTCCCCAGGATACCCCCATCTTCAAAGGCAAAGCAGGAGGCAACTGAGGAAAGGGTCTTCTTGGTGGTAGCATCTCTGTAATGGTTATAGGGGTTGCTCGTGCGTAAGTTGCCGCCACTCCTGGCTAGGTTACCTGGTTGAACCCTTTCTGTCTGGACAGCCCTTCACTTCGTGGCTGTTTCAGTCGCTGGCAGAATCCGTCAGTGGGCGTTTCTTGAACTTCTTCCAGCAAAGAAGTTCTTTGACGCCAAGTCTCCTCCTACTCTCCCTGCGCGGAAGTCTTCTGCGCAGGGAGGGTGTGGGCAGCGGAGGACCCGTGCTCTCTCCGCTGGTCTCCGGTGAAGAGTCCTGGAGCCTCCTCTCCGATTCCCCCATCTGCCCCCCTTCTCCACTGGTGTTACGCTGATTTCCTTCCCCAGCAGATGGGCTGCCTCTCTGCCTGCTGGGACCCTCTCTGGCATCCCTCTGGAGCCTTCCCTCCACCTCTGGCTCCGATGGCAGTTCCCTGACACATCTCCTTCGGTAGAATTCTCTCCACTGTGTGTGGATAGTGCCATTATATGATTTAGTCACTAGGTGGCACTGGTCTTCATTGCATTAGGCATTTCCTGTTGATGCTTTGCTTTCATTTAAGTGAGCTGATAACTTCATCATCTAGCTTCCCAACTAGTGGGCCCTGAAAGCCTTTCATGAAATGCACAGGGGTTTGCCTGACACCAAATCTTGTCTCTCTAGGGCAGGGATGGGGAAACTTTATTCTTCCAACTGTAGTTGGATGACAATTCCCATCAGCCCCAACCAGCAGGGTCAATAGTCAGAGATGATGGCGAGTTGTAGTCTTCCAACATCTGGAGGGCCATTGTTTCCCTAGATCTGCTCTAGTGCCAGACAAACTCCTTTTTAGTTGCCCAGGCCTTTTAATATGTCTTCAGACTTCAATCAAATACATTTAAAGGGGTCATCTAGATGAACCATCTGCAATGTAGCAATAACAGCTAAATAATTACATACAGATGGCCATTCTGTTAGGCTTGTAGAAGTCAGTAGGCCCATAACCTGTTAGACCTGGGTCCACCATCTTCTGTTGATACTACACCACGCTTCAACCAGTGTGATCAGCAGAACATGCACAGCTCTAGCAGAGTCTTCCTGCAGAACATCAGAATCTTCCTTTGCTTTCCAGTAGTCAGTCTTTTGCAGAGCTCCCAGTTAAGAAAACTCCTTTCTCACACAGTTCAGTTCAAAGTATAAAAGGTTTATTGTCTCATGGCACAAGAAAAGCATAAACACAACAAGCTACATTAATTTTAAGAGATGCTGCTACATCATGAACTTATCTACTACAGTGCAGTTCTTCTGGTCTTAGAAGTGAATATTGTAAAGATACAACTATACAGAGAGATCCACTAGCAGTTTACCATGCTAGCTCACCATGCTATACTGAACCATACAGTGTATAACCTCCAGCTTCACAGCTGATACCTTGCATTGAGCCAATATTTCACTCGTGCCAGTGCTACTGAATCCAACCTTGGCTTTATACCCTCCTCTGAACAAACACAGAGTCCTTAAAGAAAGGGACGGAGGATAAGTCGTGCTTTAGGCATTTAGCCTTGGACTGTTTCTAACTACCATCTGCAGCTGGGTCTTTCTCTAAACAGAATCTAGACATGGGGGAATGGGTTGACCAAGACATGGCCAAAGCACTTAGCGCAATTTTACCCACTTTTCCAAATTGCACCAGAACATCCAACCCCTCTTTAAAACCTCCAAGGAAGAGGAGTTCACCATCTTTGGAGGTAGACTGTTCAGCTGCTGAGCAGCTCTTACCAGCAGAAAGTTCTTCCTGATGTTGAGTCAGAATCTCCTTTCTTCTAACTTGAAGCCATTGGTGCTCCTCTGGAGCAGCAGGAAACAAAATTTGCTCCATCTTCCATGTGGTAGCCTTTAGATATCAGCTTAATACTGTTGATCTTTTTAAAGTGTGCTGCTACGGATATGTGTGTCATTATAATAATCATATTGTTATTGTTTTTACGGTATATTGTAAACTGAACTACCATTCTTTTTGCTGAAATGGAATGGTGGCATATTTAAAACAAACAGATACTCTGGACTGTATTCCACAGTAGTCAAACTCAGAGGAGACCCATTCAGATTAACAGGCCTGGCTAACTTAGGCCCATTAATTTAAACCTGTGTACTTTGAGTATAACTTAGATGGATACAACCCATAGTCCTAGGTAATGATGGATGGATCAGTCCAAACGTTTTAAAATCAATTAATCAAACTGGTTACTTAATTAAACACTGCAGCCCTAATTAAAAACAACACCTAGGGCTGAGGCTAAGGATGGGCAGATCTGCCAATTTGGTTTCTCTCAGTTTCTAATTTTTCCAATCTTAAGACCATTGCTCCACATTTCCACATCGATTTGTGATATTTAAAAACACGCTCATGAAAATTCATCAGCATTTTGGAGCAAATTTCTCAAAAAGGTGCACATTTTTGTATACAGCTTTGCCCAATATGATATACCAGTGCCTAATATAATAGCCTAATATAAACATTGTACAAGGTGATGTTCCCCATAATAACACACTTTTTTGCATTATTTTCAATATAAAAATGTGTTATTTTCACATATATATGCACCCTTTAGGCACAGTTCACCCACACTACTGAGCTAGAAAATTGCACTGGAAAATTCAGTTCAAGTTCAGAACACCTATCCGTGCTCCTAAATAGCTCATGTGTTTCGCACGTGGGTCCTTGAATCTGGGTCAAAAACATTAAGATTAAAGTGTTTGCTTTGAACTTAAGTGCACAGAAAAGGCACTTGCCCAGGTTGGGAGACAGGCTACACATCTCTGATAGAGATCCTCCATACAGAACCATTTGGTAAGTTACAGATGCATAGGAAGCACAGAAACCCTTGCCCTTGGAGTCCCTCATCTGAAAGACAGACAGATAGTGATGCAGGCAAAGGAGGTATAAATCTCTTGCCCTACCAGCAGCAACAGCTGCTGCTCAGTTAACAAGTTAAAATACCAAGAGCTTCTTGGCACCATCCAGATGCTAGAGTGGCACCTCAACATAATTACCAGAACTGGATGGGGGAAAGGCTCCCTTCTTGTTGAAACTGGTAGTCTGTTTCATTGTCAAATACCTCTTACTGTCAGAAAGTTGTTCCTGACATTCAGTCGGAATCTCCTTTCTTCTAACATGAAGCCATTGGTTTGGGTCCTGGCCTCCGGAGCAGGAGAAGACAAGCTTGCTCCATCTTCCATGGGACAGCCCTTGAGATATTTGAAGATGGATATCATGTCTCCTCTCAGTCTCCTCTTCTCCAGGCTAAACATATCCAACTCCCTCAGCTGTAACTCATAAACCTTGGTTTCCAGGTCCTTGATAATCCTGGTTGTCCTGCTCTGCACCCGTTCTAGCTTCTCAACATCCTTCTTAAACTGTGGTGCCCAGAATTGGACACAGTATTCCAGGTGTGGTCTAACCAAGACAGAATAGAGTGGTACTAATACTTCCCTGGATCTGGACACTATTTGATACAGCATTAGCTTTTTAGCTGCTGCATCATACTGTTGACTTATGCTAAGCTTGTGGTCTACTAAGACCCCTAGATGCTTTTCACATGCACTACTGGCAAGTCAAGTGTCCCTCATCTTCTATTTGTGCAGCTGGTTCTTCCTGCCTAGGTATACAACCTTACATTTCCCCCCTACTGAAATTTGTTCTGTTAGTTTAGGCCCAGTTCTCCAGGCACTAGGACCTGGGAGACCAGGGTTCAAATCATACTCAGCCATGAAACTTCAGCGAGTGGTAGCATGCAGATACCAGACCTGGCATTTCAGAGGAACATATATATCTGGGCTCCTTTGGGAGGAAAAGTAGGATATAATCATCATCATAACCACCACCACCATCATCATCCGAGTCAGACCACTGGTCCATCCAGTTCTCTATTGTCAGCCCTGACTGGCAGAAGATGTCTGGGATTTCTACAGCCAGAGGACCCTCCCAGCCCTACCTGGAGATGTTGGGGATTAAACCTGGGACCTTCTGCATGCAAAGCAGATGCTCTACCACTGAACCAGGGTCTGCATAATATTAGGAATGAACATTAGGAGGAACTTTTTTCATGGTAAGAAGTGCTTGACATTAGACTGAACTACATCGGTAGGTGATGGACTCTCCTTCACTTGAGATTCTTTAGGTGTGATCCATGCATTGCAGAGGGCTGGGCTAGGATGACCTTCAGCAGGTCCCTTCCAACTTCACGACTACGATTCTATGTGCAGCACACCCAGAATTCCACCGTATCCTGGGAACCATAGACCCCGTGCACAGCACAAGCTGCAGCCTGCCTAGAGGCCTCTAGGAGCTGGTGGAAGCCAATGACATTATCTGGAGCAGAAAGAATCGATTGTCAGGTTTACCCCCTAGCAGTGGGATGCCGCACGCTTCAAGAGGTCCTGCGCCCAGGACAAACGTTTCATTTGCCTTGCAGGCTGGTTGGTCTCAGCGCTGCATCGGAAGACAAGTCTGTTCGATTAGCTCTTGATGCTTGTGGATCTTCCTACTGTGTGCAGTTTCCCCAAGCCATCGCTGTTTGCTTGCTTTCCAGCTAAGGAGGTTAGTGAGCTTTTTTTTTTTTTTGGAAGTGGGGGGAGAACAATCTTTACTTATTAACCGATGACACCCACTAATTTGTAGGGGGAGAGCTAGATAAGGGCTCCAGCTAATGTTGCAGCATGAAACCCAATGTCTCCCAGAGCCCGATAGAGAAATCTCACTCTCCCCGACCCCGCCAATTTTTCATCCTCCAGTGTTGTTTCTGGTGTGATCTCACAGTCGGTAAATTTGTCACTTCAGGACTTGGCCCGGCTCCAAGCGGTTTTAAAGTCACTTGCTCAGGCGAAAAAGAAGAATGGCTCATTGGGGAAGCGAATTATCCTGGAGGGCATTGTTGCAATTAGAGAGATAAATGGCTGTGGGCTTTAATTAGAGTGCGTGGTACATACTCTGTGCCACGATTTCAAGAATCCTGGCGCACGCAGCCAGGGATCAGAATGTTAAATCGCGCCGGCGCCTGCAGGAGCGAGAGAGGGTGCCAAGAGGAGCCATTTTGTTTTAACTCCACGTTTATTTATAAACATGCAGCAATTTGTTAAAGGGGCACGGGGAGAAATCCTTTACTCCGAAAACTGGCAATTTCCATGCCTTCAGGTAGGCTCCAACTGTATTTAAATTCGTAGCAGAAACAAATCTGTGTGGGGACATGGGGTTAAGGGCGGGAGAATATCTCACACAGGAAAGATTAATGCACTGCAGAAATTCACGAGGAGCACTTACAGGAAACTCACAGCAGGGATGGGGCATCTGTGACCCTCCAGATGTTGTTGAACTTCAACTCCCAGCCAGCATAGATGATAGTCAAGGAAGATGAGAGTTGCTGGTGTGCAGCACAAACCAAGCAATTTTAGGGTGGTCATTTGACCAGTCGGACAAGGAAAACAGACCTGCTTTGTTAACAGGCTAGGCCAAATATGGGTCAAATGCAGTGGTGTGTAACCTGTGAGGGCCTTGGGCTGATTTCATGTGGTCCTCAGTCTGGTCTTCTGGCAAGATCCATCTGCCCCTCACTTGGCAGTCTGCTGGGTGGGGAGGAAAAGGATGTGTTGGGAGAAGGGGGTGTCAGAAAGAGAGTGAAAGGGGAGGCATCAGGAAAAAAGAAAAGGGGTCCCAGAGGGGGGGAAACTTTTTGTTCTGGTTTTACCCCCCTCTGGCTTTGCTCCCCACAAATGTGCCACCCTATCCCAAAATTTCCTTCAAGGATGGAAGTTTTGACAAAAACACTGGTGCCCACTTTTGACGAAGAGTGATTTAAGCATGTGTTGTCTACTTAAGTACAAGCCAGCCACTTTGTGTTATGCCATAGCACCACAGCAGCCATTTTGTAACTGGCAGCCATGACACCATCTCAAAATTCCAAATGTGGCAACTGGTCCCCAAAGGTAGGCAACCCCTGGTTTCTGTCATTTTTACTATCCAGGATTAACTTTCCTAAAGCTGATGTTCTCCAGATGTTTTGGACTCTACTTCTCACTGCCCCTGAATCCTAGACTACGCAAATGGGCTGATCTGTGCTGTAGTCTGAAACATAGGACAGCATTTGTAAACGAAGCCCTCTGAAGAAAATTCACCCACATTTACCTGTCTCTGGGTGCCTGTGTTTGTTCTCCCCTAAGCAGGGGTCTCGACAACCTCTGTGACTCATTGAGGTTCTGAGTATATGTCACCTTCTTGACACAAACAACTGAGAGGGATAAAAAAAAAACCCTCATCAATTTTAGTGCATTTTTCGTATTGATTGTATTGCTGGTTTCTATGGAAACAGGCACAGAGGAGTTAATTAAGATCAAGGGTTAGAGCAGGGAGAGAGAAATTGGACTCTTCTGGGCAAGTCTATCTATCATGCACATTCAAATGAGGTCTCTCGGAGTGAAATATCACCCAAGTTCAAAGAGCAATGTTTGAAATAATTGCATTAAAAACAAATGTCATCTGTTAAGAAGGGCATAATACGGATAGTTTTGTTCCCAAATTGCCCTGTTAGAAAGCGTTCCTTTAGCTTTGATGATCAAGTCAATCGAAAGGGAGGGTGAGGGTGAAATCTTTCGAAACAATGTGACGCACACAAATTTCAATGGGGAGATCTTTGGGGATTCATGGCACCATCCCCTCTCTTTAAAATGAAAACAAAAACCCGAAATGCTCAATGGAGACAAAACCCTTGAAAGAACTCTGACAGGTCCTAAAGTCGCATTTGAAAGACTCCAAATATCCAGGGCTGCAGTATTTTAATTAACCAATTAGTGTCGTACATTGATTCAAGCTTTTCTGCCCATTAAGGGCGACGTGTGGCAGATGGCACTATTTAAATAATTAATACCGGTAAATAAAAATGTAAGAAAGAAAGATTACGCCCCATTTCATTGGTGGGAGCCATCTTATGATCTCCCCACTTTTCCCTGCTGATCCTCCACTAATGTATTAAGGCCTTGAAGAGTTATTTCGACAATGAAGGAAGGGGCAGACTCCAATGGGTTCCCTATGAGCATGCACAAAGGGTCTGGCCCTCCAGGTCTCCTTAAGCTCATCTGGCTCAGCCAAAAGGGATTTGCAGGCCCTGCCAGTCAGCTGACCAGCGGTGCCTGCAAAGCACTGCAAAGCGAAGGATCTCTGTGCAAGACCTGGTTGTGATGTCAGGTGATTGACAGGTGGGCAGCCTGGACAATTTTTATTCCAAGAGGAATCAGTTTTTTATGCATCCTACTGCTTTAAGCTGCACAGTATTAATATCTACAATAAATCCTGGCCTTCAACAGATGAGAATGGCTGGGAAGCATAGCTGGGAGGACTGTTGCTGTTGTCCCCCAACTCCTGGCACCTGAGGCCGCCTTTCCCCTTTGCCTAATGGAAGGGCTGGCCCCTCTTGGAAGTCTCCCCCGATCCCATGTAATTCCTTCCTATACAAATAAGTGGCAAACACATGTTTAATTCCACTTGGCTTTCAAGGGTTTCTCAGTCAACTCTGAAGTTCTTTGCTCTCCTTGGCTTCTTATATTTTGTTTTCCACGTTGTTCCTCTTTAAACAGAGTTTGCATTTTCTTTGCTTCTAAACTGCCTTGGGGGTTTTCGCTACGGTCAAAAGGTGGAATGAAAAACACATTTGAATTGATAAATACAATTACCAAAGTGCAAAGGGACTGGATCCAGGCTGCATTCTCATGCCATACAAGGTAGCCAGCTATAGAATGTGGTTCACCTTGAGCCCTGTTTGACTGGGTTCCAGGGCTACGTCATTGTGAGTATATAATAAAAAAACAACACAATATATTTTAATCTACCTTGCAAAGATTTGAGGGTGTGCCTTTAGCAGTCGCCAAGAATCTTACATGCACACGCACATTCTTACATAAAATAGCTACCCTTGGCTTCTGCTTCTTTCCACTTTGCTTCTCATGCCATCCATGCACACTGTCTCCATCCTTAATTCCCAGGGAATTGCTGCATTTTTGCTGGAAGTGACTCTCCGGAAGCCTGACAAATCGTATACCTGCCTAAAATAGCAACCAAGCCCTAACATATTTGATAGAAACTCCAAGGGGAAATACAGGTAGCTGGAATGTAATTACCGCCTCTGGAATTTAGCCAGAATGCCAGGGTTAAATCCCTATTTGCCTGGCATAATTTCATTGGTAAATACATTTTCCCACTAGCTTTTGCACAAATCAACGTGTGTGTTTTGTGTGTGTGTGCATATAAGCCAGATAGTTGAAAAATAAAAATCAGTATAACCGCCACAATGTACATTTAAACAGACATCCATCTTGGCTAAGAAAGGCGCAGCAGCACTGAAGACAATTGGTCTGGTTTGGGGTCTTGCAAGGTCAACCATGCAGGTACCTCTTAGACCTACTCTCATTTATTAGCCATTTAAGAGGCTGCCTCTGTGACTGGTGCTCTGGATTTGTGCTTTGGGTGGAAGAAGCAGGCGAGGAGCTACCTGGGGAGATAATAGCACTGTCTCAAAAAGCCAGCTTTCAACAACTACAAAAACCCTACAGCTGCAAGCCGTAGTATCTCGTCCCTCAGACAGTGGCAGTAGGAACCTTAGGCATCCAAGGAGATGGGCGTGGGCTAAATGGTGAGCAAATTGAAGGTAAGGGCCTTAGCTCAGTGTTTAGAGCATCTGCCTTGCATGCAGAAGACCCGTGTTCAATCTTTGGTGTCTCCAGATGGTCAAAGCTCTTGGCTGACACCCCAGAGAGCTGCTACCAGTTATAGACAATGCTGAGTTAGATGGACCAACAAGTAGATTTGTATAACATTCCTTTCTATGCTTCTGGGTCCTATGGTAAAGGTAAAGGTAAAGGGACCCCTGACCAGTCATGACCGACTCTGGGGTTGCGGCGCTCATCTCGCTTTATTGGCCGAGGGAGCCGGCATATAGCTTCCAGGTCATGTGGCCAGCATGACTAAGCCGCTTCTGGCAAACCAGAGCAGTGCACAGAAACGCCATTTACCTTCCCGCCGGAGCGATACCTCTTTATCTACTTGCACTTTGATGTGCTTTCGAAGAGCTAGGTTGGCAGGAGCAGGGACCGAGCAATGAGAGCTCACCCCGTTGCAGGGATTCGAACCGCTGACCTTCTGATCGGCAAGCCCTAGGCTCTGTGGTTTAACCCACAGCGCCACCCGTGTCCCGGGTCCTATCGTACAGAAGTGCTAAACTGAAAGCTAGGTCTGGGCAAGGGAACAATCCTTCAGTCAAGGTCACTCCCCCGTCTTTGAAATCACAAAGTAGTCACATTTTCTGGACTAGATGACCCTTGGGTCCCTTCCAACTCCACGATTCTATGATTCTGATACCCAGTGCTTTTTCCCCTGGGGGTACGCAGGGGTACGCATCCCCCTAAAAATTTTGTGAATCTAATGGGAGAAGAAACTAAAAATTATTTTAAAAAATTGTTTCTTCTCTAGCATGGTGAATCATCAGTTCTGTTGCTACCCCCGATGGTGGCCTCATTTCTTGTCGTGGTGTTTCCTGAGTCTCAGACAGAAGTGAGCGTGATTGGTTGGTTTCGTTGTTACCACCTCCAAGGGTGGCTTCATTTCTTTTCCCGAGTCTCAGACGGAAGCGGATGTTTAATGTGTGAAGCAGTGTGGAATGTGGATGTATGGTATTTTCCCTGATTTGAACTCTAAAATGGTGATTTTCTTGAGTCAAAATGAGAGTACCCCTAAACCTTTTTTTTTTTAAAGGCAAAAAGCACTGCTGATACCTCATCCAGCTCATTCTATGTCATGGACTGAAAGCAACAGGTGAACAAACCCAGCTCCTGCATTCCCCATCCTCAGGCTAGACCACACATCTAAAAAGGGGATTCAATTGTCACAAATATTCTTTATGCTGTTATAACAGCTTCAAGAATATTCATGACGAAAGAATATCCCCTTGAAAACAGCAGAAAAGAACTTCAGGAAGAGATATCCCAGAAGTGTGAACGATGGATGCATGAAGCCATCCCGAGAAATTTCTCTGCTGGCTTCCCCCCAAATCTCTTCGAAGTTCTGCCTGAACAGGAGCCTGCACATTGACCTCCAAATTTCGCTTCGTGTGGAAATTCAAAAGCAAGAGTAGGGGATCCAGGGATGTAACATTATCCATAGAGGTAGTGTCAGTGATATTAAAGCAGTACTCCTTTCCACTGTCACCATACTCCTCTAAACTTCAACAACTCCCATTACAATTTTGCAATACAAGCATTGCATGATACACACTGTAAAGGGAATTGGGGTTGCTCGTGCGTAAGGGGGCTGCTGCTCTAGGCAACGTTGTCTGGCTAAACCTTTCCCTGGCTGGACAGCCCTTTCTCCGTGGCTGTGTCAGTCACTGGCAGAATCCGTCAGTGGGTGTTTCCTGAACCTCTTCCAACATAAAAGCTGCTTGACGCCAAGTCTCCGCCTAGCCTCCCTGCGTGGAAGTCTTCTGCGCAGAGTGGGTGTGGCCAGCGGAGGTCCTGGGCTCTCCCCGCTGGCCTCTGTGGAAGAGTCTTGGAGCCATGTCTCAGAAGTCCTTCCCTGCTCCCCTTTCTTCCTGGTGTCACGCCGATTTCCTTCCCCAAAGGAAGTGTTCTCTCTCTCCCTGCTGGTCCCTTCTCCTGCATCGTTGGGGAGCCTTACCTCCACTCTTGGCTCCGATGGCAGTTCCCTGACATCCACCTCCCCCCCCAGGACCCCCCTCACCTCCGTCCCGTTCCTTTGGCCTAAATTCCTCCCTTTCCTCTGACGGTGATGCGGGGAATCCCCGGAAGGAGCTATCCCCATCCTCTGAAGATTCAAACATTGCTCTCCACCTGCTGCTATCTCTTCGCACAGGGTAATCTTCCCAGTCCGATTCCTCTCCCTCGGATACCTCTCCTCCCTCCTCTTTGGAGGCCGGAAACCCCATAAAATCTTCTTCCTCATCTGTGGTGCCAAATTGCTCCTCCCAGAACCTCGCTGTTGGTTTGGGCTTCCTTGGGAACCTGCTGTGAAACTCCCTCCTGAGATACTCATCCCTAATGGTTTCCGCAGGAACCCACGTGTTTTCCGACTCGGGTTCCCCCTCCCAAGCCACCAAATACTCCACCTGTCCCCCTCGCCATCTTGAATCGAGTATTTCCGTGGCTTGACTACTAAGTTCCCTCTCCTCTACGTGTGGGTGTGTGGGGACCTCTCTCTCTCGCCCTGGAAATTCCAGTCCCTCCCTATATGGTGAGAGTAAAGACCTATGGAACACCGGGTGTAGTTTCATGCTGGTCGGCAACTTGAGCCTAAAGGCCACTGGATTAACCTGCTGTGTCACCTCGAAAGGTCCCAGCCGCCTTGGCCGCAACTTCTTGCAACCTCCCTTGAACGGTAACCCTTGGGTTGACAACCACACCCGGTCCTCAACCCGTATGGTTTCCCCTTCCCTGCGGTGCTTGTCTGCCTGCCTCTTGTACACTTCCTTGGCCCGTTCCAAGTTCATCTTAAGTTGTTGGTGTAAGGCCTCCATTTCTTCCACAAACTGCTCCGCTGCCGGTACACTCCACCTCTCCTCCCCTTCCCCTGGGAAGGCCCTGGGGTGACACCCATAATTGGCCATGAACGGGCTCATTCCCGTGGACACATGTTCCGCGTTATTGTACGCAAATTCGGCCAGCGCTAGTTTCTCCACACAATCATTCTGCCTCTTGCTGACATAGCAGCGTAGGTATTGTTGGAGTATACTGTTCACTCTTTCCGCTTGCCCGTTGGTCTCCGGGTGTCTGGCCGTCGAGAAGCTCACCTCAACTTGCAGCAAGCTCATGAGCTTCCTCCAGAACCTGGAAGTAAATTGCTTCCCTCAGTCGGACAAAACACTCAAGGGGGCACCATGCAGCCTGAAGATGTGATCCACAAACAGCCTGGCAGTTTCCTTTGCCGTCACCGCATGTGAGCAAGCGATAAAATGGCACATTTTTGTTAACAGGTCAACAACCACCATGACGGCTGTTTTGCTCCTTGACTTGGGCAAATCAGTCATAAAATCTATGGATACTACCTCCCATGGTCTTCCCGGTGTGGGTAAGGGTTCCAGTAACCCCGCGGGCACCGCCCTCTCCCCCTTCGCTCTCTGGCAGCAGTCGCACCCTCGTACATACTCCCGTACATCTTCCCTCACTCTTGGCCACCAGAACTGCCTGGTGACAAGCAACATGGTTTTGTGTTGACCGAAATGCCCCGCCGTCGGGTTATCATGGAGTTGTTTGAGTACCCTTCTCCTCAAGTCATCCCCTGGTACGTACAGTGCTCCCCTGTAATACAGTACCCCTTCTTTCTCCTCAAAACCCCCATGGTTTCCCCCCCGTGCCCCTGAGTTCCCTGATTTTGGTTTGGGCGAACTCATCGTCCCTCGTCAGCCCGGTTAGTTCTCGTCTCCCTACTAATACTCCCACACACACCCATCGGTCCTCGGGGATCACATGTCGGGCTTCTGGTGGCCCTTCTCCTTCCATGTACTCCGGCTTCCGGGAGAGGGCGTCTGCTCTGACGTTTTCCTCTCCCGGCACGTACCGAATCTCGAAGAAAAACTTGGAAAACTCCTGAGCCCATCGCACCTTTCGCTGGTTGAGTACTCGTGCAGTCCTCCAGTATTCCAGGTTCTTATGGTCCGTGCACACCTGGATCTTGTGCTGCGCCCCTATTAACAAATGTCTCCAGCGTCGAAAGGCTTCATAAATTGCAAGCAGTTCCCTGTCATACACCGTGTAGTTTTGCTCCGACTTGCTCAGCTTCCTCGAGAAGAACGCGCATGGCTTCTAGCTGGACTGGTCTCCAGGCTGGAGCAGCACCGCCCCTACAGCTCGGTCTGACGCGTCTGTCTCCAGCCTCATTGGCTTCTGCAGATCCACGTGCAAGAGTTGCTTTTCTGAAGCGAACGCCCTCTTTAGCCTTTCAAAAGATTGCTGTGCCTCTTCTGTCCAGACGAACTTCTTTTTGCTACTGAGACAATCTGTGATGGGTGCGGTTAAGTGGGCGAAGTTCTTGATGAACTTCCGATAGAAGTTCCCAAACCCCAGGAACCTCTGCACATCCTTCCGGGTCTTGGGGGTCTTCCATTCCAGCACCGCCTGCACCTTGCCTGGGTCCATAGCTAGGCCCTTGTCCGACAACCTGTATCCCAGGAACTCGACTTCTCGGGTGTGGAATTGGCACTTTTACTGGTTGCTGGCCTGGCTGCTGTGCCCGCTCATCGGCAGCCAAGCGTTGGCTTTTCCCGGCTCCTTCTCTCCCCCTTCCTCACAGCCAGCAGCCCCCACCATTCCTTGCCATGCCTTCCTTTGAGGGCAGACCCTGGCAAAATGTCCTGGCTGTTGGCAGAGGAAACACTTCTTGACTGTTTTCCCCTCCTTTCCCTCCTTCTTTCGAACTTCGCTGGAGTTTGAAACCCCCCGCGCGCGCGCTCCCCCAATCTCCATTGGTTCCACTGGCTGGGAAGATTGCTCCGGTATTTCAGGAATGCGGTTGTCATGCCAACGCTCTCCTCTCCCCTCCCGCTTCTCTAGAGCGCGCGCTTCTTGGCGTATTCCTATCGCAAGCACAGCCTTAGTCAGCTGATCCATCGATTGAGGGCGGGGCGCGCGGGAAAGTCCGTCCTTCACTGAGGGGGATAAGCCTTCCTCAAAAAGCATTTGCACTGGTTCCGAGGCCAGTTCCCAACCAAGTCTATGGATAATCATCGCAAAACGCGACCAGTACTCTCTAACTGACTGGCCCCCTTGCTTGCACGCCATCAGTTCCCTGCGAGTCACACTCTGCTCCACTTGACTTGAGAACATGGCATCCATGGCGCCAAAAAATTTCCTAAGGTCCTTTAGGGCATCATTCTACGTTGCCATTAATGGCCGGATCCATTCCCTGGCAGCGTCCTGAAGATGCCCTATCACATAAGCGACTCTCTCCCCATCGTCAGCAAAGTCATCATACTGCAGTTCCAGCGCGTACTGTACCTCCGTCCTGAATGCATTGTAATCTCTGGGATTTCCCCCAAACTTGTGCACCAGTCCCGGTACCTTCCTTGCGATGGGGGTGGGCTTACCGTGGGCATCCTGAGTCCTCCTTTCATCTAGCCGCGCCTCTAACAGAGCCACCTGCTGTTCCAAATCCCGGTTTCTCTTCTCCAGATTTGGCGCTGCCGTTGCTCCCTCTCCGGTGCCTGCTCCTCCGGTTTGACTCATGATGCTGCCTGTCCTGTCGTTGTGCACAAGCAACGTCAAAGACTGACGGATTGCTGTAAAGGGAATTGGGGTTGCTCGTGCGTAAGGGGGCTGCTGCTCTAGGCAACGTTGTCTGGCTAAACCTTTCCCTGGCTGGACAGCCCTTTCTCCGTGGCTGTGTCAGTCACTGGCAGAATCCGTCAGTGGGTGTTTCCTGAACCTCTTCCAACATAAAAGCTGCTTGACGCCAAGTCTCCGCCTAGCCTCCCTGTGTGGAAGTCTTCTGCACAGAGTGGGCGTGGCCAGGGGAGGTCCTGGGCTCTCCCCGCTGGCCTCTGTGGAAGAGTCTTGGAGCCATGTCTCCGAAGTCCTTCCCTGCTCCCCTTTCTTCCTGGTGTCACGCCGATTTCCTTCCCCAAAGGAAGTGTTCTCTCTCTCCCTGCTGGTCCCTTCTCCTGCATCGTTGGGGAGCCTTACCTCCACTCTTGGCTCCGATGGCAGTTCCCTGACACACACACTTCCCTAGAAATAAACAGATAAAATCAGTTGCATGTACCATGACCTTCCAGACTCTCAGAGACAAGCATAAAACTGAAGGGGGGGATGTTATCCCCATTAATTTCCTCCCCCGGGGCTTGAGCAAGCCCTAATATCTGTGTCCAGATATTTGTTTTGAGGGAGCCATGGCGTCTGTTCTACATGCCATTACGAACACTCAGAAACACTACCCTAGTGAAGACTTCTCCCACCCCAAAGGAATATAAGGTTTCAGCCCTTTTCTCCACTGGGATAATACCTACAAAACCTTATTAATATAGTATATGCATATGTAACGGTATCATTTCATACTTACAATATCATATTCTTTGAACTCCCTTCTAACTGTACAGAACAATCAGGGCTCCCCTACAGATACAAACCATTTGAATTATAACTATAGTTACAGTTCGAACACTCAGATCTCAGTGTCTGAGAAAGATTTGCTCCTGAAGATTGCACAGTTCTTCCAAAAAGTTGTTGATATGGATGATCGGGTAGCTCTGTGGAGTTAATTATAACCTGCTTGAGGTCACAGCTATTTGTCTTTTGGGCATTCAGCCCTCCTCTTGTTGTTCACAGGCATCTTCCTCTTGATGTTCTGTTTTTGTAAAAGATTGATCCAAAATACACTAAAGGTTTCTCGGCCTTTCACCTTTTCTGCTTTGTACTGAAGGAAGCCTCTGCGGTTTAAGCAGTGGGCATTCCCGTCCTTTTGAAATGAAATTTCCTTTGTACTTGCCTTTTGCTTCTCTTTTGTGGAACGAGCACCCACCAAGCCGGTGTTAGGTTAGGTTAATTCCGTTTAGGAATCACTTCCCATAACAACCCCAAATCCCCATGGCCAATTTACAACAGGAATGAAGAAACACAAATACCTTAAAATCATGGCCGGAGTACAGTATGCCACAACAGCTGCGAGAATATTGTTAGCGAAGAATTGGAAGAAACAAGATTTACCAACTATCAAAGAATGGCAGATGAAGATGATATGGAACTTGCCGAACTGACCAGGAGACTCCGAGACCAGAGAGAAGAGACGGTGGAAGAAGACTGGAAGAAATTTAAGGAATATTTGAAAAATATGTTAATATTTAAACCTTAGGATAGCTTTGGAAGTGGATATAGGCTGTAGGGTTAGAAGTAGAAGATAGGGTATTTTTAAAATAGTATTATTTGTAAGTGATAAAATGTGAAGTTATTTTAAGTGTGATTTAAAAAAAAAAAAGATGGTTAGCAATGATGATATATGTAAACTGCTAAAGATGAAGTAAAATGAAAATCAGATAGGTGGGACTTGGGGAAGCCCAGTTAACAATGTTTAGAAAAATAAGGATATGACAAGAATTTGTTCGTATTGTTTATCTTTTCTGATTGTGTTTTTTATTTGTGTAATAAAATGAATATTTTTGTGTGAAAATAAAATAAAATAAAATCATGGCCGGAGTAAAAGCACCCGATTGTTGGTGCTTCCCAAGGGCTTTGCCTGAGACTGAAAGGATGGCAAGGCTGGTACCAGGTGGGCCTCCCTGTGGAGAGCATCTCACAGAGCACAAACTACTGCAGAAAAGACCCATTTTCTCATCCCCACCCACAAATCTTGTATTAAGGATACTTCAGTTAGATTTACAGCTTCCATCACTCCACACTTCCAGAAATGTGTAACCTGTAGCCCTGTTCATACATTTGGGTGAACGCATGCTGTCTAAAATTGGGG
Organism: Podarcis filfolensis; assembly: GCF_964270895.1. NCBI lineage: Eukaryota > Metazoa > Chordata > Lepidosauria > Squamata > Lacertidae > Podarcis > Podarcis filfolensis. The sequence goes on from NC_139606.1 coordinate 107,721,413, forward strand.
AGGTGGGTGCATGCAAGTCCATACCATCCAACTTTTTCTGACCGCACACCTGGACAAGCGGTCTTCCAGGATGCGCTCCTGGGTGAATCACGTGATCTGTACCTCTCTCTCACCCTGAAAAAGCAAGATTGTAGCACCCAAAATTGCCGCCAAGATCTCATGTTAGAAAATGGGACGCCCCATTTTTCTCGGGGCACTTGGAAGGGATGCAAGTCCCACCCAAATACCCCAGCATGCAATGACTTCTGAACTTTGCATGCTGAGCATTCCACCAAACATAGTCAGAATCCCCTTCACGCTGGACGGGTGAAGGAGTGGAGTGGAGCTGTTGTGCCCTGGGCTGGCAGAGCTGGTGTGTTCCCTATGCTCCCTCTGCACTTTCAGCCCACGTGCATTTATCCCAAAGGCATGACTAGGGCTTGTGACTTTGATTAGGGAATTAGGGGCTGCAGGTGTTGTTAATACTCCGAATCTGATCCGCTGCAAGGAAGACGGAAGTTGTAGTCTAGCAACGTCTGGGTCGTCACAGCACCTCCATGCCTGTTGGTTTCTGTGTGTTGCCACTGTGCAGTGCTCTTGGAGTCATAGGACTCTGTTTACATTCCTGGGATTCCAGACTGTTGGAAGTCTCACAGAAGACAGGAGACAGATGTGGTGTTACTGGTTTCCTGTTCCTTTGTTTTTCAGTTGCTCTCTGCTTTCACAGAAAGAGCATGTTTATTTCTTTCCTGTCTGTGTAGTTAGGAATAAAACTCTTTGCGGTGTAGCTCATACAATCTCGTCCTTCCCTGTGCTGGATACTCTGCATAATGGGGGAACGTGCTTGGAGCGTTATCAGAGGCTCATGTCGTTAATCAGGTCGGAGGCGACTCCGGAGGACTCGACCGGAGGAGTCGCTCAGTCGAACGCAAGTCCGACAGTCTTTAGAATTCTCTAAGATATAGAGGACAACCATCCCTACATTCATTCATTCTTTCATTCATTGCATTTATATCCCATCTCTTTCTCCAAGAAGTTCAGGGCAGTACACATCATCTTCTCCCTCCTCAGCAATCCCTACAACAGCCCTGTGAGATAGGTGTTGTAATGAGCTGAATCGAACAGGCTTCCTCAACCTCGGCCCTCCAGATGTTTTGAGACTACAATTCCCATCATCCCTGACCACTGGTCCTGCTAGCTAGGGATCATGGGAGTTGTAGGCCAAAAACATATGGAGGGCCAAGGTTGAGGAAGCCTGGAATAGAATAAAAGATTAAGAGTCATAGGAGTGTTGATGCATGAACTTAACAGTGCTTAGTTTGAGGGGGTTTTTGGTTGCTGTTTCATTAATCTTAGTATTGTTTCATAGATTATAAATGCTGTCTTCATTTGTTACTCATATGACTTTTGCTTTAATTGTGATGTTGAGCTTCTCTTTAAATCGCTGCTTTGTTAGCAGCACTTTATAGATTGTCTCACTGATGATTTGTTAATTATTTGCGATGTTCTATCGTGTCATTCTTATTTATCATTTGTAGGCCACTGTGAGATTCATCTGAATGAAAAGCAGCATACAAATCTAAAAATAAATAAATAGATCAAATCAACAGGTTAGGCCAAGAGGCAGTGACTGGCTCAGACGTAAGGTCAGCATCATTACTGGTTTTTCCTTTAGGATAAATTGCAAGGTGAGATTTGGATGTGGGTTTGGGCAGAGTATTCTATTTATTTATTGAATTTATATACCACCCTATACCCAGAGGTCTCAGGGCGGTTCACAGAACAAAGTAGGCAGAAGTCTGTATATGAACCAAAGTAGCATAACTGAAACCAGATATGCTTCTGTGCCTTGAAGTATTGTAAAACATTTTATTACTTCTGTTATCTACAAAACTGCTGTATCGTACCCACATGCTCCTCAACTGGCTGCGTCAGAGATTGTCATCATTCAGGTATGTTTGTATCTGTGGTGGCAGTGAAAATAAAGGTGGTTTCAAACATCTCTTCAGTTCGTGCTCTCCCTCCCACTGACAGGAGCTAGCAGGAGTGCCAGCTTGCCCCCGCGACCATGGGTGCCAGGGGCTGTGGGTGCCATGCAGAGTGCATGGCCCTGGCACCAAAATGTGTGGGTGCCCGGCCTCTTCATGGGGAATTTTGTGGGTGCTCGGGGCCCCAGGGAGTTGGCACCTATGGGAGCTAGTGTGCGGTGGGTGTCTGTCAGGAGTTCAGCCTACACTCGAGTAGGACCCTGGCAGAGACACATGCCCGACTGGCATGTTCTCTCCCTCCTGGTCGATCGTTCGGGAGCTTCAAAAGCTTTCTTCAGCCCAAACATCACAGTGACCGATGCCAGCTGACACCAGCACACTTAAGGATCCGCAGAGTGTGCGTGACAGAACCCCAGCAACTCAGCATTTTAGCTAATCCACTTTATTTACATATAAACACACACGGAGCACTGCAACATGGCTCCCTCTCTCTCTAGCAAAGAACAAAGGACAATAGTCCCACTTCACGGAACACAGTAACACAAACATCCTGTCTTCGTCACTTCCCACTCTGTGGAGTCAAAACATATACCATCATGTGAAAGACAAAAATCCCATGACTGCAACCATAAATCAGGAATTCTAACAGCGTATGTGTTGGGAAAGTGGGGTCTTGCCACAGGTTTGTAGGAAAGGTATTACAGTGGTACCTCGGGTTAAGTACTTAATTCGTTCTGGAGGTCCGTTCTTAATCTGAAACTGTTCTTAACCCGAAGCACCACTTTAGCTAATGGGGCCTCCTGTTGCCGCTGCGCCGCTGGAGCACGATTTCTGTTCTTATCCTGAAGCAAAGTTCTTAACCCGAGGTAATATTTCTGGGCTAGCGGAGTCTGTAACCTGAAGCGTATGTAACCCGAGGTACCACTGTACAAGATTGGTACCAACCAATTGCGCTCTCTTGCTCTCTCTCTCTCTCTCTCTCTCTCTCTCTCTTTGTCCAAAGATTCCTCATGACCTTCCAGATTCAGGTTTGCTGTGCTGCTCCTGGGCTTGATCGCTCCCAGTCCAAACCTGTCAATGGGCCAGGAGATAACCTGGACAGCCTCCTTAAATGCCTCCTGTGCCATCTGCAGTCTTTCTTGCTCTTCACAATGGCTGCTGTCCTTGGCAGGCTTCTTCCGCTTTCAGCCATTTGCTTTGAGCAGACTATTCTTTCGCCCGACATTTAATTGTGTCACATGCTGCAGCGCCACAACAATGCAGCTTCTCAGGAGCAAATGGATGTCTTTATGGGAAACAAAAGACATATTGAGGCAACAAGTGGGAGAGACATCCTCACACACTCCCTTTTCTTCAGGGTCTCCACTTGGAGGCCAACTAGTGTGAAACAAACTGAATGGCTTGCAAATCTCTGTATTTTCTTCCTTAATGGTGAGGACAATCACTGAGGGGGGGGGGGTCTGTTTTTCTTTTAAAGATGCCATTTCCATGGTCTGTAGGGGAGTGTGTGAGGAAATTTTGTTCGTCTTGTAATGACATTAATTTTTCATAATTAAAGGCTTCATTTGTTCATTGGCTCATTTGTTAAAACTGCATTCAGCTTGTTCCTTAAGGGCACATACGTTTCGTTACTTGCAATATTCTCAGGTTCAATGTGTTTGTTGAACACTCCCCCCCAGCACCATAGACATTTCTTTTTGGAGGTGGCTGCCAATTTTTACCCACAATGCCTCAAAACGATGCATCATTCAGGACTTTTGTGTGAGTGTGTAGGTAATACTCCTGCAGCTTCCCAAACTTCCCCTATTCATAACAGTATGAACTGTGGTTCCAAACTGGAATCCCATTCATTCTGATTTGTGCTTTGTATTCATTTTGGAACGCATTAAAATCTAACCCAAAGGGCCTTGTTCAGTTCAATTTTTCATGCATTCCAAAACAAAGGACTGCTTGCATTCATATAACCATGCCTGGACTTTGAGATCAGCCTCTGAGGCCCTGATTTCCAGCCCATCAATTAGAGATGGCAGGCTGATGGGCAGCGATGAGCCAATCTGTCAATTTCAGTTTCTCTCAGTTTCTCATTTCCCAGTCTTAAATTCAGTTCCCCACATTTCCATGTCAGCTTGCAATTCTTTAAAAAGGAAGTCCTCAAGAAAATCCATTGGTTATTTTCTCCTAATAGATGCATCCTGCCCACCCCCCATGCAATTTTGCCAGATATACACAGTTTTGCAATTTATGGTTATTATTATTAATTGAATTTGTATACCGCCCTTTATCCAAAGATCACAGGTCGGTTCACATCATACAAAATACAAAATGGGAATACAAAATACAGGATGATGATAATGATAAACCAATAACTTACTAAAAAACCCCACTGATTTCTTACAACTATGGAATGGGTATTGTGTTGTGCCTGTAGGATTACCAGATCTGTAGGTCGAAGTGATTGAGTGGGCATATACGTATCTCTCAGGTAAAATGGTCCCAAGTTAAGGGTTTCATATACAGTGGTACCTCGGGTTACAGACACTTCAGATTACAGACGCTTCAGGTTACAGACTCCGCTAACCCAGAAATAGTACCTCGGGTTAAGAACTTTGCTTCAGGATGAGAACAGAAATCGTGTTCTGGCGGCGCAGGAGGCCCCATTAGCTAAAGTGGTGCTTCAGGTTAAGAACAGTTTCAGGTTAAAAACGGACGTCCGGAACGAATTAAGTTCTTAATCTGAGGTACCACTGTACTAGTTTCTGTGTCTGAGAAACTGGCCAACTGCCTGCCCTGGATGAGGTTGCCCTCCCCTCAAAGGATCTCGTTCATAGTCTTTGGCATAGGAGCCAACTCCTAGGGACCAGGTAAGCTCAATAAAATATTTGAGGAGACCACGCCCACAAAATTGATGGGCATCGCTATTCAGCTGGTGAATGCGCAACATGTCATGTGATTGATTATGCAGGGCGGGGCGTACCTGGCCTTCCCAGTATTTTATGCAAGCTGGCACACCTGGTCAGGAGATGCTTCTGGATCCTGTTCTGCCTCTGGAGGCTCAGGTAGCCTCAGCGGCTAGAAGTACCTTTTACCAGGCTTGATTATTGTAACTCACTCAACGCGGGGCTGCCCTTAAAGCTGACCCAGAAACTCCAGCTTGTCCAGAATGCCGCGGCGAGACTCCTTACGGGGTCCTTGTCGCGGGATCACATTCATCCAGTGCTTTACCAGCTGCACTGGCTCCCGGTGGAGTACAGGGTCAGGTTTAAGGTGCTGGTTTTGACCTTTAAAACCCTATGCGGCCTAGGACCCACGTACCTACGGGACTGCCTCTCCTGGTATGCTCTGTGGAGGACCTTAAGGTCCACAAATGACAACACTTTGGAGGTCCCAAGTCGCAAAGTGGTTAGATTGGTCTCAACTAGGGCCAGGGCCTTTTCAGTCCTAGCCCCGACTTGGTGGAATGCTCTGTCACAAGAGACTAGGGCCTTGAGGCACTTGAAATCTTTCTGCAGGGTCTGCAAGACAGAGCTGTTCCGCACTCCTCATAAGGCTTAGTTTCTAGACTTCAAGACTTGATTACTGCAATGCGCTTTTTGTGGGGCTTCCCTTGCACTTGATCTGGAGGCTGCAGGTAGTGCAGAATGCCACAGCACAGGAATGAGGCCTTGTCAGCCTGTCACACCTGAGCTTAGAGATTTGCCCTGGCTGCCCATCTGCTGCCAGTCCTGGATATTAGTATACAAAGCCCTTAATAACTTGGGACCTGTTTAGCTATAAGATCACTTTGCCCCACATGTACCCACTCAAACCACATGTGCCCATGCAATGGCTTTGATCAGCAGGATTGGCATTACTACAGATAACACCTGTTCGCATTTGTAAGAACTCGGCCGTTTAGTATGGCAGTACTTACATTTTGGAACTTCCTGCCTATTGATATCAAGCAGGTGCCTTCACTGTGTTCTTTTCTGTGCCTGCTGAAAATTCTTGCATAGCCAAGCCCTCCCAGATGCTTTGAAATGCTGGTGTGAACTTTAATCTATTTTAGTATTTTAACTTCTTGTATGTTTTAATGCACTGTCATTTCCCCCCCTGAAAAAAAAAAGGTGCTTTTGCTTTTTTAAAATGCATTAGTATTTTAGATTCATGAGATAAAATATATAAATGTACTAACGGTAACACCTTGAAATTGGCCCGGTGTGATTATATTTGCAAAGAGACTCCATACTTCTAGATAAGAAGTGTATGTAACATGGTTCTCTGTTCTTCTCTTCTGGATCTCCAGAAGAAGGCAGTAAACAAATAGGATACTCTGGAAATATTCGAATAGGAGAGGGAAAGAAACCGACTTTGCTGGGGCTCTGCTCTGTGTTGTACTTAGCTGAATGATTAATCCAGCCCTGACCCAATAATTCTCCAAGAGAGAGGCAGTCCTCTCTGGGGAGGCATAAACAGTTGCCAGGGGAGGCACAAGATTACATTGTCCCCGTGTTTTTTATCGGCTTGGATTTCTCCGTTTCCTGAAACCAGGTCTGCAGCTGCGATTTGGCTCTAGGTTTTGTGCTTTAATTTCCTCAGGGGGTTGTGTAGTAATTAGAATGAATGATAATTTATAGTTCGCAAGCTTCCGAGCTCCTTAAGAAAAAGAGAGGACAACAAACTATAACAAGCACAAGCAATATACTAGAACTCTCCTCGGTGGCGGTGTCAAGAAAATATTGTGTGGAACAGCAGCCAACAGGAGCTGGGTTTGGCCAGCAAGGGGTGCATAAACATCATGCATTTAAAGCACATGCCTTTGAGGCCCTTGGCTTCCTCCCAAGAATCCAAGGAACTGTAGCTAATCCCTCACAGAACTACATTTCCCAGCAGCCATAACAAACTACAGTTCCCAGAATTCTTTGCAGGAAGATACATGTATAGTGTGGTTTGTACACAGTCAAAGAGTCTCAAGGTGGATTGAGCAAATGGCTCTTGGGCTCCTTCCAACCAGAGGCAGTTTTAGGGTAGCATGACCAGTACAGCTGCACTGGGTGCTGAGCTGCAGGGGGCACCAGAGCCCAAACTCTGGCACTGTTCCAGCCTTGTGGCTCTATGATTCTAAGACAACATCTGTGTGGCAAAATGTCAACGTTTTAGGGAGATGTTAAAAACAAAAGTCAATCTCATGTAGCTAGTTCTGCTGTAATTTACTCGGGCAGAGCGTTGAGTTTCAGAGCATGTGCAGAGTTTCTTGAAGAAAAGACGACCAGAGAGAGAATATTTGGACACCTGGCTGGATGCTTCCCAGAGGCAAATAGTGAAGGTGAAGCCTAGCATATTTATGGGAATTTGGGACCAGTAGCAACAACTGTATAGTTAAAGCTATGGTTTTCCCAGTAGTGATGTATGGAAGTGAGAGCTGGACCATAAAGAAGGCTGATTGCCGAAGAATTGATGCTTTTGAATTATGGTGCTGGAGGAGATCTTGCAAGAAGATCAAACCTATCCACTCTTAAGGAAATCAGCCCTGAGTGCTCACTGGAAGGACAGATCGTGAAGCTGAGGCTCCAATACTTTGGCCACCTCATGAGAAGAGAAGACTCCCTGGAAAAGACCCTGATGTTGGGAAAGATGGAGGGCACAAGGAGAAGGGGACGACAGAGGATGAGATGGTTGGACAGTGTTCTCGAAGCTACCAGCATGAGTTTGACCAAACTGCGGGAGGCAGTGGAAGACAGGAGTGCCTGGCGTGCTCTGGTCCATGGGGTCACGAAGAGACGGACACGACTAAATGACTAAACAACAACAACAACCAACCCCTTATTGGAGATGCTGGGCTGTCATGGGAAACAGGACACTGGACCAGCTAAGGCATTGGTCTAATCCAGCAGGGGTCTTCATATGTTTCCTGACAAAGTGTGAAATGCTACCCTTTGCAATGACTGCGTTTGGTGAAATTTTGGCTTGCTTTGCTTGATTCAGAAAGGCTTTTTCACACATGAAAGTTGCCACTAGACAACACAGGCATTGCTATGAGCATGCATATGTAAATCAGTTATTGGGGATGTCATGGAATCACTGTTTGTCCTGAGCCACTAGCTGTGGTTCAGGATCAGCCTGGCTAAGTGAAGCCACAGTGCTGGCTTATGAATTCATAAACGCAGACTGGAGTAGTAGATTGGATTTTTGCAAGCAAGCCCATGCTTGCAAAATGACAGGTCTTAAATTGAAACTCAGCAACCAGAGGAAATTTGTTTTACAACATTACTTACAATATAGACTTCTGGCCCACGGCCCTAATTAGATCCTGCAAGCATCCTAAAGTGGCCCTTGAGGTTCCCCCCCCAAACCACACCCATCTGCCCCACACCTCACACCATAAAACTGCACTTCTAGTTGTTCCTTGAAAAGCTTTGAAGTTATTGCCTGGACATCATAAGGATATCATGTGGCTGACAGGTGGACAACTGTTCCCGTCTGTCAAAATGCCCTGCAGAGCGTTGGGAAGTTCAGTATGTGGCCCACTGATCCAGAATCTAACCCCTGATATAGATACGTGAATATATTCAGGCTACAAAAAAACACGATAAAACATCAAACATTAAAAACTTCCCCAAACAGGGCTGCCTTCAGTTGTCTTCTAAACCTCAGATAGTTGTTTATTTCCTTGACATCTGATGGGAGGGTGTTCCACAGGGCGGGTGCTACCACCCAGAAGGCCTTCTGCCTGGTTCCCTGTAACCTCACTTCTCACAGGGAGGGAACCGCCAGAAGGCCCTTGGCGCTGGACCTCAGTGTCCGGGGCTGAACCATGCGGCTGGAGATGCTCTTTCAGGTATACTGGGCTGAGGCCATTTAGGGCTTTAAAGGTCAGCACCAACACTTTGAATTGTGCTTGGAAACGTACTGGGAGCCAATGTAGAATTTTCAGGACCGATATTATATGGTCTCAGTGGCCATATGGGAGGAACAACAGAAGCCACTCTCTTCTGTGCTCATTAGGTTATATTCCCTCCATCAAAAAGCCTCCGTCCAGGCGACCAAGAGGCCTAATACCAATTCAAGGGCAATGTTCCAGCAGGGGTCAGAGTGGTGTAAGACCTCGGGAGAGGGGACATGGCCCGACATGAACTCCAGTTATCTGATGGCCACACAAAGATGCCTTGAGGGTCTTGTGTTGCCCCTAGACCAGCAGTTGCCCACTGATGCTTTCCAGAAAAACCTTACAGTCCACCACTACAAACACACAATGAAATTAATGGGTGTTAAAAGAGCTTAATGCTGACTGGTTTGTACCCCACATTCTCAGGAGGCCATTTTGTCACTACAATCATTCCCGTTGATGTCACCTTTGGGCACACAGCACGGTCGATGTTTTTCTCTGCCACAAATTGCTTTAATTCTGCAGCTTGGAAAGCCGCCGTTTGCAGCGGAGTCGTGAGTGACCTACTTCTTTCCCTTTCTACCTGCATTTTCCCAGTCACTCAGGCCACGGATATGCCTGAAATTAATAAGTGCAAGACACTTTGACAAAAGGGAATCACAGATCGCCTCTTTGTTAGCCTATTAACCATCACAGGTTATTCAGTTTCCAAAGAGCTTTGGAATCTCACCCATATTTTCTCGCTGCAATCCCGGCGCCTTTTGAAGTCGAGAGCAAAACTCCCACTGGTTTTAGTGGGGCAGAACTGCAGCCTCTGTGCTTGTCGTGTAAGTAATATTGTGCCCTCTATCCACAAGTGCAAAGGGAGTCTTGTTAAGCTAGAAATATCAACACACTGCGTTAAGGCTTGTGTAAAGGTTGGTGGAACAGGAAGAGGAATTACATTTTGCAAATTATGATATTCTTCTGGTCAGATTCTGGCACAAATGCAAAATCCATAGAGTGACATGAATTTGAACAGGGCATAAAAATACCTTAACGTACCATCCAGTCCTGTGCTTGCAAATGTGTCCTTCTTTTTGCTCTTCAAAATATAGCAACCCTTTTGTGTGGCTGGAATGTAGCTTATGGTACAAAGGTGAGGGCCATGCCCATTTCTCCATTGCCTCTGGCCCCAGCCACCCCAGCATGTGGCCCCTGGGACGTTTCCCAGGATACTGCATTTCATTCTCCTTCCTCTCCCCAGTTTCTTCCCTCCAGTCAGTCAGTATTCTCTGCTCATGAGCAGAGGTGGTGCATCCCATTTCTCTCTCTCTCAATTATTTTTACTTTTTTCCATTTAATATTATACATTCACATCATCATTATCCACAATACTACCCTGGCTCTAAAGCCTATGGACTTCCTTCCCTCCCGCCTCATGGCTTTCAAAAGTAACCTTTATATAATTGCAATTTATACGTTTTCCAATTACGCTCATTACAGAATATCTCAAAATTTAAGTAAATATAGAAAGGTAAAAAATTTCTCATTACAAGTCCTCAGACAACCCTGCTAGTGATGTTAATGGCTTACAATAATCTTTCACATATTGCATAAATTTACTCCAATCCTTTTGGAATACTTGATCGTGCTGGTTTCGGATTTTTCCTGTCAGCTTTGCCAGTTCTGCAAAGTCCATCATCTTCATCTGCCACTCTTCTTGTTGTTTACATTTTGGGGCTCAAAGAATTCTTGCCACTGTTGTTGCATACATAAAAAGTCTTTTATCTTTTCTTGGTATCTCTTCACCCACTATACCCAGTAAAAAGGCTTCTGGTTTTTTGACAAAAGTATTTTTAAACATTTTTTCTTTAACTCATTATAGACCATTTCCCAGAAAGCCTTTACCTCTTTACAAGTCCATCACATATGGTAGAAGATACCTTCCCTTTCCTTACATCCCTACCACTCATTAGTTCTTGTCTTGTACATTTTAGTCAATTTAGCTGGTGTTAAATACCACCTGTACAGTGGTACCTCGGGTTACATACGCTTCAGGTTACATATGCTTCTGGCTACAGACTCCGCTAACCCAGAAATGGTACCTTGGGTTAAGAACTTTGCTTCAGGATGTGAACAGAAATTGAAGGGGCATATTACAATATAATTGTTCTATATTATCCCAAAGGGGGGAGGTTTCTACACCAGCCAGAGGGACAGGGTTTTTTTCTGTTGCTTAAATGTTACAGTGCAAATGGGCAAATGGGCCTCTCGTTGGAATGTCTAGCTTGGGCGGGTAGAGATAAAGAACAAGGTTGAATGGATTTCATTGTAATTCCAGGAGGAGGGAGGCCAAGACCTTACATGGTAATAGAAACTTATTGTAAGTTTCGATTTCCCAGAAATCAGGTGGTTTACAAGAAATCAGGTGGTGTTGTATTCTGCAAATCTATATAAAGGGGGCGCACCCTGACTGGGTGTGCAAGTTGCGAACTTATTGCCCTGTACCTTTGTTTTGCATATATGCACTTCAAATAAAATCCTGTTAATAACCTGCAAGGACGTTTTGCCGCTTTGTGTGAATCTGTGCTCCGGGGACCCAATAGCAGATGTGGTTGGTCCTTCAAAAACATGCTCTGGCGGCACAGTGGCAGCAGGAGGCCCCGTTAGCTAAAGTGGTGCTTCAGGTTAAGAACAGTTTCAGGTTAAGAACGGACCACCGGAACGAATTAAATACTTAACCCAAGGTACCACTGTACATCATTTTCATCACATTTTCTTTAAGTGCACTTCATGCAGTGAAGTTAATACCTTCTTTCCACAATCTTTCCCAGGATTCTAACTGAATACTAGATCCAAAATCTTTAGCCCATTGTATCATCACCCCTTTGACTTCCTCATCCTTAGTATGCCATTCCAACAACAATTTATACATTTTCGATAACATTTTCCTCTTATCATCCAATAGTTCTATCTCGAACCTAGTTCCTATTGTATCAAAACCCATTTCAACGCTTGAGGTGAAACATTAAGTAAGTAAGTAAATTTTTATTTATACCCTGCCCTCCCTGGCCAAGACCGGTCTCAGGGCGGCTAACATCAAATGTCAAATACATTAAAACACAATCAAGCAATTGATTAAAATACAGCTTAAAAATTAGAATTAGGGTAAAATTAAATGACTGCCCATGAAATTACAACCATCGGGGTCGGGAACCTCAAGTATTCATCAGGGCCAGCTATCCATGTTGGTTCCACATGAGCCGATAAAAGGGCCAAAGATAGAACTTACAAGGTCCCATAGAGGGGGGTCAAACTGGGCCCGGACCGAAGGCCAGGCGGAACAACTCCATCTTGCAGGCCCTGCGGAAGGATATCAAGTCCTGCAGGGCCCTACTCTCCTGCGATAGAGTGTTCCACCAGGCTGGGGCCAAAGCGTAAAAGGCCCTGGCACTGGTTGTTGCATACATAAGCAGTCTTTTATCTTCTCTTGGTATCTGTTCAGGAAGTGCCCCTGCCCTGCCGCCACCACTGCTGCCATACCCACCACCGTCGGTGCTGCCCCGCCACCTCGAACCACTGGTGGAGAAGCTGGGGCAGCATCGGTGCCAGTTTGAGGCAAGATCCCACCAAAATTGTGCAAGGTCTCGTGGGCTCTGAAAGGCCTCGCATGATTTCGGCTGGAATTGGTGCCGATACCTATGTCACTTCTGGTGGTGGTAGTGCAAAAACCTTGGTGGTTTCTGCTGCCTAAGGCAGCTGCCGGCTCTACTCTGTCCTCAAGTGACCTATTTGGGACTCTTTCCCGCATAAAGTCCCCCCCCCCATATTGTTTGCCCTTCAGCTAATTGTGGGATTTCCACATCTCTGCTAATCCCTCGCCTTTGTGCACAGATGGGGCTGCTTTGGTCTCACAGTGATCCACACTCAGAGAATGAGTAATGAGTTCATTATTTGTATATGCTATTTTATCCCATCTTTGCAGCAAGTAGCTCAGGGCAGCACGCATGGATCTCTCCAGACCCGTTTTTCCCCCCGTCAAGCAGCTGCATATGGTAGTTAAGGCTGAGAGAGATGGCGAGAGAGCACATTCAGACATCACTTTATTCTGTCTATTTTCTCCACATTTCCTTACCAGATAATTTCCGCGTTTTATGTGATCTTTCATAGGATGTAAAAGCCTCTTCAGGAAATCTCACAGAATCTAGTGGAAGTTTCGCTCTCATTTCCATGTTAATTGCTTTTAAAAAAAAAAACATTTTCAACCTTGTTAACCCGAAAAATCATGGGAGTTTTGCATCGTATTTTGCGTGTGAAGACCCCCCAAACCACCCCCAAATGAAGACACAATTGACACAGATTTTAGTTTAAGGTTTTTGGCATTAATTTTGGCCATAACTTTATTGATTATGGCATGTGAGTGGTTGCTTAGGCATTGGTTCCAGGCTACCTGAACCCCAGCAACAGTGGGGCAACCAATGGGGTGTTGTGGCCATCCGAACATTGCCGTCCCACAACAGAGAGGCAGTTTCTGGTGATCTCACCACAACATGTGCCCTCCAAGACCCGATTTCTTACTGTTTCCATGAATCGTGCCACCGCCCTCTGGTGTAATGAAATTTGTGGAGGTATTCCAGCATACAATTCTTTCCTGTAGTTTTCATGGGGAATCAGGGGGAAACTGAAGTGTACACGTGTGTATAGGGTGGTGACATTTGATGGGTGCAAATGAAATTTGCAGGGTGGAATAGCAACCAGAAAGCCACTGTTCCATAACTCAACTGGTAATATAGAGCTGAAGGAACGTTAGAAGCCAAGACAGAACCTTATCAGGAAAATTACTGCAATAAAACCCATGTCTGAATGCACCCCAAGACTGACATAGGGCTGAATGGTGATTTGAACTCGGGTCTCCCCCAACTTAGTCCAGTGTCTTAACTGCTACACACTGGCTCCATCAGTGTGCATTGCCTTTTAAAGGTAATCATTAGGTCCAGTCGCAGATGACTCTGGGGTTGCGGCGCTCATTTCGCTTTACTGGCCAAGGGAGCCGGCGTTTGTCCGCACACAGCTTCCGGGTCATGTGGCCAGCATGACTAAGCCACTTCTGGCAAACCAGAGCAGTGCACAGAAACGTCGTTTACCTTCCCGCCGGAGCGATACCTATTTATCTACTTGTACTTTGACATGATTTCGAACTGCTAGGTTGGCAGGAGCAGGGACCGAGCAACGGGAACTCACCCCGTCACGGGGGTTCGAACCGCCGACCTTCTGATCAGCAAACCCTAGGCTCTGTGCTTTAACCCACAGTGCCACCCGCGTCCCGCATTGCCTTTTACAGAGTCTCTAAAGAAGAAAACTCCAGAATTAATACAAATTTCTCTACAGAAGTTTAAAATAGTCAGGCTAATAAGAACTTTTTTTGACTATTTATACATGCAGCAGTATGCTTCTCAAGTGCAAATTAAAGAGATATATTTAGCTTTCTGTTGGGAGTTGTGGAATCAGCATCAAATACAAGGGATCTGGCACGAGAATTCTCGCATTTCTTATGCTAAATTTTAAAAAGAAAAGAAAAGAAAAAAGAATTGGGCAAACACTTGTGAAAAACACCCAAATAATCTTTGCTCTTTGGGGAAATGCATTTGTTCAGAGATCCTGAGTGACAGCCAATTGTTAACACAGAAAGAATGTCAGACCACTGATCCATCAAGCTCAGCATTGTCTACCTAAATCGTGCTTTTACCTGCCTCCCATCTGTTGGAGTTGGGCATATTTAACTGCACAACTTGGAAATACATACAGTCGAACCTTGGTTGTCGAACTTAATCTGTTCCGGGAGTCCGTTCAACTCTTGAAACGGTTCAAAAACCAAGACGTGGCTTCCGATTGGCTGCAGGAGCTTCCTGCTCTCAGTCAGAAGCCGCAGACGCCACGTCGGACATTCAGCTTCCGAAAAACATTCACAAACCGGAACACTCACTTCCAGGTTTGTGGCGTTTGGGAGCGAAAACGTCCGAGTGCCAAGGCATTCGAGAACTAAGGTATGACTGTAATCTGATAAGACTGCTGGTTGAAAGAATAAAGACCCTTAAGGTATATTCCTTTGGCAAGCAAAGCCATTCTGTGGCCTTCATGGAATCATTGGGTTAAACCACCTTTTGAGTCCACAGCTCCCTTGACCAACTACATTCATTGGGGGGCACCCCTGTGGGGCTCAGGAACCCCGTTATGTCACCCCTTGCCTGCAGAGCTGGCAGCCACTCACCCTTCTTTGAATGCCCTCCCTTGTGGAGTGTTCCCTCAGCCTCCTCTCCTTTCTCATTGGAAGACCTCAGGGCAGCTGCTGGTACTGCTGCCCCTGGTCTCTGAGCTGCTTTCCTGATCCAAAGAGAGGCGCCTCCTCACACTGCCCCACAGAGGCCTGGGACTTGTCTATCCATTCCCAACAGCAAGAGCTGGTGGACTGGCTGGCTGGACTCCCTCGCCCGCTTGCTTGCTTACTCCAAGGTCATCTCAGACCCTGGCTACCAGAACCCCCTGACCAGCCCGAGAGTCCCATTCTCCTGCAGAGCTTGTAGCTGGGGCTGCTGCAACAAACAGCCGCACAAGCTTTGGGGAGGCAGAGACGCAAGAGGGCATCAGAGGAGGGAGGGAAGGAAGGAAGGACAGAGGCCAGTGTTGCACACCCTCCAACATTTCTCCAGTGAAGATAGGGATGTCCTATTCAACAACAACAACAATTTTATTATTTATACCCCAACCATCTGACTGGGTTTGCCTCAGTCACTCTAAGGTGGCTTCCAACATACATAAAAACATAATAAAATGTTAAACATTTTAAAAAACTTCCCTATACAGGACTGCCTTCAGATGTCTACTAAAGGTTGTATAGTTACTTATCTTCTTGGCTTGGGGGTTGTATAATTCCATACCCTTCAATGAAAATAGGGATGTCCTACCATACCCTCCAACATTTCTCAGCTGAAAATAGGGATGTCCTGAGGAAAAGTGGGACGTTCTGGATCAAATCAGTAACTGGGGTGGCTTCTGTAAATCTGGGACTGACCCTGGAAAATAGGGAGACTTGGAGGGTCTGGTATTACCCTTTTTCTCTTCCTTAAAAATAACAATCAAACATGATTTTGTGAAGAAATAAAATTAGGATGTAATTACATAATCTAGGTCTCAAAGCAGCAATTACAGCAGCAAAATGAAGGCAGGTTTATAACGACTATCTAAGTTACAAAAGTACAAAATGTAAGTACAAAAATGGTGTCTGAGCTGCAGAGCTCAGGCATGCATGTGTGGTCAGCTTGGAGGCATGTTGAAAAAGAGAGAGATGCCCAGGCGGGCAGGAAGTATGTAGTTGAAATATACTCAGAGTCGCAAAGTGATTTCATGCTCTTTATTCAGCTCATAGTGGTGAGGAGGAATGAATCAAAGTCCCCTCAAAGTATCTGCTTTATATACATTATTTACACAATGGGCTGCACATGATTGGCTAATTCCGGAATTCTACTGTAAGCCAATCAGGTTGTGGATTCACTTCTATCTGGAGCATGATTGGGTGGTTCCTGCCAACCAATCATACTGCTGCATTGTTCTAGGACCAATCAGACTGCTGCATTCTGAATCCTATTGTTCTAGGACCAATCAGACTGCTGCCTTTTGGATCCTATTGCTCTAGGACCAATCAGACTGCTGCAGTTTGGATCCTATTCAACTCAGTACATAACAGTAGTGTTGCAGCTTCTTTCCAAGGCAAAGGAAGTGACCTCACAGAGTTCTCTCTAGCAAATTTTACGGGAAAGCTCTGTGAGCCTCAGCCCCTTTCATGTGCCCCCCTGGCAAAGCATGAATTGGTGGTTTGACTGTAATAGTGTCCCACATAGTTTGGGGAACTTGTCTTGTGGGTCAAATTAAGACTCCTACCAGACCCATGGACCAGAGGTCCTCCACCCTTAGTCTATACTGACTAGTAGTGCATGCCCAGGATTTCAAAATGGGGTCTCTCCTTGTCTTACCTGGAGATGACGGGGGCATGCAGAGCAGAAACTCTGCAACTGAGCAATGGTCCTTCTCTTTCTTTCATTCAGTAAGAGTTTCCCTCCCACCTGCTTTCTCCCTTGGCACTGCTTGGCCCCTTTCCTCTGCACTGTTGCCTTGCTCCCTTTATTTAACATAGAGGAGCATCCCAGTCACTGAGCATTCTTCCTCTGAGCTTGAGTGTTAACAAAGGCCTTGGAATCCACTGCAGCCGACCTGACCTGGTCACTCCTTTGATTCCCTGTCTGTAAAACAATGCCTATGTTCAAGTTTCTCTGCAGCCCGGATTGGATTTGAAGGTTGCTTTCCTCTGGGTCAGTGAGCTGGCTTTGTGTTCAGTGGAGAAGCTTTTTATCAGCTTGGCTGGCATGTTTGTGTCAGAACTACAAAGCTGGGCTGAAAGCAGCTCTTCCTTTGAATGGACAGGTTTATGCCAGAGTGGCTGAAGGGTGAATAGGCTCTTCGGATTTTCAGAGTTACCAAGCCTAGGAAGTTGCCAGAGCTAGGAGTCTCACATTCTTAAAAAACACATGCACAGGCATGGCTGGAAAAAATGACCGGGAACAGAAGCTTTTCTAACATCTCTGAAGACCATTTCACACATTCCAGCAGCAGGATTATCATAGATTGTCTTCTACTAAGTTTTATTCCAGAGTAGACCCACTGAATTAAAATATCAGAGTTAGCCATGACTATAGCAGTTCGAAAGCACGCCAAAGTGCAAGTAGATAAATAGGTACCACTCTGGTGGGAAGGTAAACGGCGTTTCCATGTGCTGCTCTGGTTCACCAGAAGTGGCTTAGTCATGCTAGCCACATGACCCGGAAGCTGTACGCTGGCTCCCTCAGCCAATAAAGCGAGATGAGCGCCGCAACCCCAGAGTTGGTCATGACTGGACCTAATGGTCAGGGGCCCCTTTACCTTTACCTTATTAAATGTATTTGCTCTGAATAGGGCTAGCATTGAAGTCAACCCAATGAAAATAATTATAGTTATGCTATATATTTTGTTTGGCTATCTGCCTGCTATGCTTCTGGATCTCTCTTAATATAACGCAACAAAATGTGGTGTTAGGGTTCCTGAGGAGCAGGCTTTTGTCCATGGTTGGATATAGCTAGGAACCAATTTGAACCAAACTGGTGAAATGAGCCTTTTGAAACAGCAATGATTTTAACTGCTGATTTCAAAGCCACAATGATTTTGGAGGTTTCTTAGATTTCCTGAGCAATGCCAGGTATGAGGCTGCTAGTAACTGGTGTTGCAAAGTGTCTTGTTTATTGTTGTTTTTTTTGCCAGGGATACCTGT
Organism: Podarcis filfolensis; assembly: GCF_964270895.1. NCBI lineage: Eukaryota > Metazoa > Chordata > Lepidosauria > Squamata > Lacertidae > Podarcis > Podarcis filfolensis. The sequence goes on from NC_139606.1 coordinate 107,739,579, forward strand.
ATTTATTTATTTGTTTGTTTATGTACACATTCATTCATTTTTATGGGCCTCGTCTCCTACCTTTCACCCTGACCAGTCTCAAGGTGGCCTATTGGAATAATTAGATGGTCCAGATCAATTTTAAAATTGTGTGTCGAAACAGCAGTAAAACTACAGCAATAAAAAAGGCAGACCATCAGCAGATTAAAAACAACGGATAGGCCATTTTAAAGGGTCTCAAGTGCCACTGATGGTATAAGAGCAGAGGACTGATTCTGCATGAACATTGACAGGTTAACCAGACTATGTAATCAGGAGCAGGAATCCAGACCACAAAAGATACAACTCAGTTTGATTAAATCACCCACAAGGTCCCAGCTGCAATAAATCTACCCACAAAGCTCCAAAAACAACAGCAGATAATTACTGAGCAATGATAGCTTACTGCACCCTCCTGACATCTGTGGTGAGGGCTTGGGGTGGAGTGAAGATGAATCTGTCATCCCTCTAGTTCTCAGAAGTGGGACTTAGACCTTTTCTAGCTAGTTAACAGCATTAGCGATGGAACAAGCAGATGAACTTGGAATCAACTGACCAGGAAGCCCTTTGTTGCAAGCCTACGTGGTCTTAAATTGAACCCAGCTGGAGCTGAATTCTTTTAGATTGTTCTCACCTATAAGTATCCTTCTGCTCTCTGTTCCTTTTATACTATTTTCAGCAAAGCCAGTATTCAGAAATGCAAGCCACTCCCTATGCTATTCTGTGATGCTGTGGCCATCCAAATCATCACAGTGACACTGGCAAAGCAATTTTGGTAAGCTCAGCAGAAGAATGCATGTATACAAAGCAGCAAGTTCACCCAAACTGAGCCATCTGTTGTTTAATGGCAACCATTATCTAGGTCTTAAGCATCATCTTGTTCCATTTCCACAGAGAGTATGTTCTCTGTTTTCTCCCTCCATGCTCATGTCTGCAGCACCTTGCTAATGTCATCAGTGTGCAGTCAACTGTTTGTGCAGATAAGGTGTCAATAGACGGTGCAGCCCATGCCAGCCATCTGTGGTGTAGTGGTTAAGAGCGGTATACTCGTAATCTGGTGAACCAGGTTCGCTTCCCCGCTCCTCCACATGCAGCTGCTGGGTGACCTTGGGCTAGTCACACTTCTCTAAAGCGGGATATCAAATTCAAACTCTTCTTCTTCTTCTTCTTCTTCTTCTTCTTCTTCTTCTTCTTCTGGCCTAGGTCTTTGCTGGCATCTAAATGAAAGCCATGGTGGCACAAGGCAGACATGGCAGAAAAGAGAGTTCAATAGTTTGGGTGACATCACAGAAAAGGCAGTACCTTCTTCCATATATGCTAGAGATGCTTCCATGTTTTCACTTTCTGGTGGGAGATTTCATAGAATCATAGAATTGGAAGAGAACCAAATACTCAAAATTGTGACTCGATTTGTAATCCCCAAGCCCCAAGCCATCCCATGAATTGTTGTTGATCTCTGCGATTGAAGAGAACAACTCACTTTGTAAATAACTTTGTTTCTCCAGGCGGCAGCTCATCATCCCTAGAGATACGAATCCGGTTTCTCTAAATGTGGCCAGGTCCACAAAGTGTTGCAACTGGTGATGAATGAGTGGTTAACACAGCAGAGTAGAGCTGCCTGCCTCTCTTTCTTCCGACTGCTGTTTAATCGTCCCAGTTTCTGGTAGTTCCAACTTAACCCTGGCTGATCCAAGGGCGTCTCAGCCTGACGTGCCTGAAATCTGATTCCACCTGCATTGGCCCAATTCACTTAGGAATTTGGGATTTGGGACATGCCAGCAGCTGGGCCTCCTTAAATGGCACCAGTGATGAACATTAGTGAGAGATTGCTCTGTATCAGTGGCCCATACTAATTTTGCATGTGTGCATTCATAAATCTGTTTCTTTTAATTTTTTTAAAAAAATCCATTCAAAAATGTGTATGTTAATACATGCCAATTTGAATACATGTGTACATTAAGGTAAAATATAAATTTAATATGTATTCAAATTGGCATGTATTAACATACACATTTTTGAATGGATTTTATTCTAAAAATAGTTTTTGGGGTTGCATTTTGGTACTTGTGCCAGTCAAGAACTGTCATAAAATCTCAAATTCAAAGGACAATTAGGATCCACTCCATATACTGCTCCAGTGGGGTGCAAATTAGAAAAATCTTCTCCATCCCACAGGTCCTTTCACTGCAGAAACAATGCGACATTATGAGATATATCCCCAATGTGACTGAACGGGCCTAGAGATGCAGAGATCCGTAATACCTTCTTCAATATTAGAAAGCTTCTTGGCCCAGCCGCTCTACTATACCTTCAGCAAAGGAGCACAGAGGTCATACCACATTGAGGCTGATAGGATGAGCAGATGCTCAGCTGGGCAGGCAGGTTGTTCCAACATGCAGATTCATGTACACAGAGTGAGTGTAATGGGGCTTTAATGGTTTGACTACATATCAGTAAAAATGCTAATTAGCAAGCCAGGCTGAAAAGCATTTTTCATTAAAAAAAACCCTAACAAACAAATGTTGCCTGAAGCTCATTCGGAGAATGAGATTTCACATTACAAGAAGAGATCTACATGTTGCCTGCGAAAAAGAAACCAAACAACCTAGTTACTGCCACTTAGAAAAGCCAAAAGCTGATAAACCAAGAAAGCACTATTGCTTTCCCTAAAACGGCCGGAATAATTGGCCACTAATTGCTGAGGGAAAAGGATCTGGGCGGGCAGGACTCGGCATCTGTGCTTTGTTTTTATAAACAATCTGGGTTATTTTTTTACTTGAGCAGCTTCCCAAGACGGTTTATTGCCTTTGCTGCAAAACCAAGACCATTCAGATGTGTTGGTTTGGTACTGATTGCGTTATGACTTTCAGCATATAAGCATCAGCAAGTTACACCCAGAAGGGTTTTGTGAGCTGGCAGCACTGGGTAAATTCTTAGTGATAGAGTTGAATTCTCTATTATGCAACCAAAAGAAGCCCCGCCCCCAAAGCATTTTTGATTGCACCAAGTAATTTCTACTTCCTGGGTTGAGTGGAAATGACGTCTCAGAATTCTCCGCCCTACTTTTAGCAGTGAAATTGAGGGGGGAGTGTTGAAGTAAGAGTAGTGAAAACACAGTTAAGAAGCTTAAATCATATATGGGACCTACTGACACTCTTCTTTTGAAATTAAATCCATGTCCAGACTTTAACATTCAAAAACTTTACTTGCAAAAACTTATACATGAATTAAAACTTAATACAGTCATACCTTGGGTTGAATATGCTTCATGTTGAGTGCATTTGAGTTGCGCTCCGCGGTAACGGAGTACGTTACTTCCGGGTTTCGCCGCTCACACATGCGCAGATGCTCAAAATGATGTCATGCGCATGCGCAGAAGCAGCGAAAAGCGACATGTGCGTGCGCAGACGTGCCATCGCTAGTTATGTTTGCTTCTGGATACAAACGAGGCTCTGGAATGGATCCCGTTCGTATCCAGAGGTACCACTGTATTTACAGTCACATCTTCTCCAATCATGGGCTCACAGTCTCTTCTAACTTCCAAACAATTGCATTTCCCACTCTTTCTAGAGCTCAGCCCTCAACCTTCTGTATCTCAGGACATGCCTTGCAGCTCCTATGAGAGATCTCCACTTTTATCTTCTCCTGCAGCTTAGATCTCTTTCTTCAAGCAGAGAAGAAGCACTCCAACACTCTATTCAACTTAGCAGTGTTCACAGTGGATCCTAAAACAGAGTCATCTTGTGTCACGTAAGATGGAGTCACTCCTTCACTAGATACCTCCCATGTGACCAACGGTAGCCAATCACGCAGGAGAAATACTAGACAATGCCCTAGAATTCAGTTACCGACCAATCAAATTTAAACACAAGCATTTACAAATTCTGTGAATGAAATCCCTATACTTAACAGGGAGGAACTCCTCAAATATTTTCCAGCACGAGTAAAATTTTCAGATGATTTCTTGAAAGGGGAGGCTCAACACCAGCAGCAAGGGTATGGCTTCATTCTGAACCCTGCAAGATTATTTTCCTTCTAGTTGCCAATGCAAGTCATTTCAAACAGTAGTGGCAATAGCTCTGGCTCATAGGTTGGCAGTTTGGCTGCCATTTTGTATTCCCCACAATCTCCCTTGAAGGGCCTTAAGGATACCCCACCCCAATGGCTTTTTCGAGCAAGGGAAGGTCCAGAAGGATAACAGGGATCAGGAGGCCTCTCCAAGAAAGGGAGAGGCCAAGTATGCATGGTAAAGATAAGAAAACACCCAAAGGAAGGTCAGAGCCCTCTGTTGCTATGGTAAGGGGCAATACATGCTTGAGTATAATCAGGATATGCCCATATAAGGAAACAGAAATGTTATGTACTGAAGTTCTCACTCTGGGCCAGCAGGGGGATACTGTAGATAGTTATGCAAATAAAGGATCGAAAGTGACGTTCAGTGATTGGATAGTTTTAGAAAATTGTTACAGTAACGTTGTACTGGAGCTCTGTATAAGCAGGCTGACTGAACCCTTCAGTTCAGTTCTGTTCTGGCCTGTGAATAAACAAGAGCTGTTTGAAGAATCGCTGTGTCGTCTGATACGTCCACCCACAACATAACAAGAAACTTACTGGGAACAGAAACTTATGATTTCCCAGAAATCAGGTGTTTTACAAGAAATCAGGTGGCATTGTTGGATCAAGTGTATAAAAGGCTGGCGCACCTAGGACCATGCATGCAGACTGCGAGCTTATTGCGCTGCACCTTTGTCTTGCATATGCAATTCAAATAAAGCCTGTTGAACCCTGTAAGGTCGTTTGCCTCTTTGTGTAACTCTGTGCTCCGAGGACCCAATAAGAGGAAGGAAAGAAGGTCCTTCACCCTGACATAGGTCTCATTCACACCATACTTTTAATGCCATATTAATCCACTTTAAAGAGTCATGGCTTCCCCCAAAGAATTCTGGGCAATTGCAATTTGTCAAGAGCGCTGAGAGTTGATAGGGAATCCTCCCAAAGCTAGGATCTCCAGAGTGGTTTTAACAATCAGGCCCTCTTCACAGAGAACGCTGAATGTTCGGTGAGGGCTATAGGGGGAATCTCTTAAAAATTCAGAACCCTTAACAAACTGAAGCTCTCAGAATGCTTTGGGGGAAGCCATGGCTGCTTAAATTGGCATCTTAGTGCTTTAGATTTATTATGTGAACGTGACCATAGTGTCATTCTGGGACATTATGGGGAGGGGGATTGGGGCCCACCACAAGCATATGCCAGAAAATATTTGGCAAAAAAACTCTTCGTGTGGCTCTACTAATGCCTCTTGTTTGCTTAGATGGAGAATAGAGAAGGGTGTATGAGTGCATATAGAAACTGCCCTACTTGTGAGATGACAAAGTGTTCAATCATTGCCCTACCCATTTTTGCTGCCAGCCTTGCCTAGTAAAGGTAAAGGGACCCCTGACCATTAGGTCCAGTCGTGGCCGACTCTGGGGTTGTGGCGCTCATCTCGCTTTATTGGCCGAGGGAGCCGGCGTACAGCTTCTGGGTCATGTGGCCAGCATGACTAAGCCGCTTCTGGCGAACCAGAGCAGCGCACGGATTTGACGTGCTTTCGAACTGCTGGGTTGGCAGGAGCTGGGACCGAGCAACGGGAGTGCACCCCGTCACGGGGATTCGAACCGCCAACCTTCTGATCGGCAAGTCCTAGGCTCTGTGGTTTAACCCACAGCGCCACAAGCCTTGCCTACCAGGCCCTAAATGCTACAGTCACTGATGAAGGAGGCTCTGTAGCACAGGAGCCAACTCCTTGGGCCAATGTCGCCACCGCCCAATAAAATATTAGAGGGGGCCACACTCCTAAGTTGATGGGCATATGTTGCCTGGACAAAATAAAGTTGGTGGTCTTTCAAGTTTTACACTTTTTGTTATTACATAAATAAAAAAACCAGGATCCATAAAAAAGCCAGGATGAATAATGGATCAATAGCCAGCTATTACAAAACTCCCTTCCCTCTCTCTCAGAATCGCAGAGTCTTGGGCCCCCTCCCAACTGGTGTCTTTTGCAAAGGTATTCTGCAGCATGCCATAGACATAATAGTTCATTAGTGCTGGATTTGTACTGGGCCGTCTAGTTGTTTAGTGATGCTTGTTAGTGTGTGATGGCCGTCTGGAGAGGCATTCCTGCTCTGCAGCACAGTAAAAGTGGGATGACAACAACAGCAACTACCCTGGAAGATATTTGGCATGAAAAGTTACAGAATTATATTAGGAAGTTATGGGATATGCACGGATCGGGAGCAAGCTGCATGCTCACCCCAACACCTATTCAGGTTCAAATAATCATAAATGCACCATAAAATGGATGTTTAGAGTGGCTCTCCAAACTCCTTCCTTCTTATCATAGCAAGCAGGCATTCTGTGCCAACTTATCCCCAAAAAACACTTTATTGGAGGGGCCTCTTTACCTGCACTTCTTGGGGAAGCAGCATAGAAAACCAGGTCCCAAGGTTATCTCCACAGCTTCCCAGCAAGAATCAAAACACCACAGAGAGAGCTCTTTTAGCTAACTTCCCTTAGGCCTTGTTAGAATGAATATGGCTACATTTTTCCTTGCTTCAGGCTAGTTGAACACAGGCCAACCAATTTCCTCCAGGGTCTGTTGCAGAAGACTGTGCTATAACCCTTCTCTCTGACTTCCAATTTTCTGCCTGCAAGGAATTGTTGAAATCTCAAAGCCCGGAGAGCCTCAGACAGTCGAGGCCCTTCCAGATATGTCATTTATTTAACTATAGCTGCTGTTTGTTCTACTAAGAACATAAGAAGGGCCTTGTGGAATCAGGGCAATGGCACATCTAGCCCAGAGTTCTGTTCTCACAGTGGCCAACCAGATGCCTATGACAAATCCCAAGCAGAATTTGATCAGCAGCTGGCATGGAGAGGCATGCTGCCTCTGACAGTTTGCAGCCATCACAGCCTCCTGCAGGGGTGGGTTCCATAGCTGAGCTATGCATTGGGTGAACAAGTACCGTATTTTTCGCCCAGAGGGTGCACCGGCCCATAGGGCGCACCTAGTTTTTTTTGGGGGGGGGGGAATAAAGAAAAAAAAATATCCCCCCCCCCCAGGCACGGGGCTGGGGTGGGGGAAACCCGAGCTTCCCCCGACCCCAGCCCCCAGAACAGGCTGCTATCCGCAAGCCTAGGGAGCCCGGCGGGAACTCCCGCCGGGCTCCCCAGGCTTGCAGATATCTGCCCGAAGCCTGGGGTGCGCTGCTCAGCACGCCCCAGGCTTTGGGATGCAGGCTGCTATCCGCAAGCCTGGGAAGTCTGGCGGGAACTCCCGCCGGGCTCCCAAGGCTTGCGGATAGCTTCCTGAAGCCTGGAGAGCGAGAGGGGTCAGTGCGCACTGACCCCTCTCACTCTCCAGGCTTCAGCGAAAGCCTGCAATCGCCCCATAGGATGCACGCATTTCCCCTTCATTTATGGAGGGGGAAAAGTGCGTCCTATAGGGCGAAAAATACAGTACTTCCTTTCGCCTGCCCTGGATCTTCCAACATTCAGCTTCATTAGATCTCAATAACAACAACAATAAATTTTATTTATAGCCCGCCCTCCCCAGCCAGAGCTGGGCTCAGGGCGGCTAACACCAATAAAATCACAGTAAAAACATAATAGGGGAAAAAGAGAAACAAAACAAAACAAAAAAACCCAATTTAAAATACAGGTTAAAATGCAATTTAAAATGCAGCCTCATTTTAAAATAGCTGATAAATCAAGACCATAAGGGGAGGGAAACATAAGGGCCAGACTGAGTCCAAACCAAAGGCCAGGTGGAACAGCTCTGTCTTGCAGGCCCTGCAGAAATATGTCAAGTCCCGCAAGGCCCTAGTCTCTTGTGACAGAGAGTTCCACCACGTCGGGGCCAGTACTGAAAAGTTCCTGGCCCTAGTTGAGATCAATCTAACCTTGTGATTTGGGACCTCCAAAGTGTTGTCATTTGTGGACCTGTAGGTACTGATACTCCACCCTTTTTTTGTATATGACCCCTGGTATTCTGACCCTGCAGAGGATTTGATGGCAGGAACTACCTGAGTTTACTATTTCAGTCTGAGCTATCCACTGTTTTAGGGACAGATCTCTTGTGAAAAAAGAAAAAAAGTCACTCAATTCTCTCCAGCTACAAAAAAGTGGGAAATTGCATACAACACCTTCCACACAATGAAAACGTTGTGGAAGTGTAGCACCCTGCTTGTGGTTAACGCTTAGCTGGAATGAAATATTCAACGCAGCAATAGAGAAATTAAAATAATAATTTATTTGTCAGACAAATAAATGTGAGGCACAGTGGTATATGGTTACCAAGCTCTGGCCTGGCCTCCTGTCATTATGGCCAGCACTTATATTCCCTCAGCTCAGCCCCCTTGCTCCTCCTTTGGCTGCCTCTGTCCAATCAGCCTGGTTAAAATTCCTATTGGCTGTTCGCTAGAACCAATCATAAAAGATACACCCATTTCCTATTACCTTTTATGGGAGACAAAGAGCTATATTTCCTTCTATTTATAATTGGCAAACAGCCATTAACCTCTACAAGGCACCTTAATTACCAGATAACCTTTTGCCCTAGACTAGGCGCCTTAACTAACATTTCATCTTTTGCCCTATTGCCCTATTCACTCCAAAACAGATCTTTTGTTCATCTTCCCACACATTATCAATGAAAGATCTCCTTCTTTGGAGGTCATTAAGCAGAGACTTGACAACCATATGTCAGGAGTGCTCCGATGGCGTCTCTCTGTCTGGCAGGGGTCCGGACCCAATGGCCCTCGTGGTCTATTCCAACTTCTTCTATGATTCTATGATTTCTTACTTTCTAAATCCTTTGCATAATTACATTTAAGCCAATATATTTACATACATAACATATATAGATTTTTAGAAGCAAAGACCTTTTCTTAAGTAAAAAGGAACTTTATAAAAGCTAGGTTCTCTAAGTTTTCTAAATTCCCTGAAGCTTCAAAGCAGCTTCAAAGAGAGAGAGAGAGGCCTCTTCCCTAGCCAGCTCTGTTTGTATTAGCTCTTGCTTTTTTAACCTTAGGAAGATGTGGCTCAAGTTTAATGGGAGGCACAGTGTTTTTGCAACCTTGATTGATTGTATTCTATCATTTGTATGGTCAGTGTGACCTTTTGCTCCCAGCCTGTTTTATGACCGCAATAAACCAAAGGGGCCTCTGACAAAGACCTTGCCTGCGACAAAGACCTTGCCTGCTGGTTTCCCATCTCGAAAGAAACATGTGAATTTAAGCTCATTTTTGGAATACAGGAATCTGATCAAAATATAAGCCTTGATTAAAAATGCAGGCTATGATCAGATGCCTCAGAAGTATTCTGGATCTTTCACCAATGTCAGATTTTATTGCAACAGAAGAAAAAAGTGTTTTGATGACTGCAATATTCTGGGATAGCAATCGAATGATGATCACATGTGGAAGCATGCAGATAAATGGTACGGTACATCTGGAAGGGCTTTCAGTGTAGATGATATTGAGCTAAATAGACTAATAGCCTGGCTCTGTATCAGGCAGCTTCCTGTCTTCCTAGTCCTACAAACCCCTGCATGATACAGGCAAACCCAATGCTGAATTATCCACAAGAGATGGCTGTTAAGCCTTTGCCTGAAAACCTTAGGTAAGAGAGATCCCACCACCTATCTAGATAATCTCTCTCTCTCTCACTCTCACTCTCTCTCTCACACACACTGAAATATACTTGGAGTTGAGAGTGGACTTCATGTTCTTTATTCAGCTCATAGTGGTGAGGAGGAAAGAAAGTTTCCCCAAAGTATCTGCTTTATATACATTATTTACACAATGGGCTGCACGTGATTGGCTAATTCCGGGATTCTCCTGTAGGCCAATCAGGTTGTGGATTCACTTCCATCTGGAGCTGGATTGGGTGGCTCCTGCGGACCAATCATCTTGCTGCATTGTTCTAGGACCACTCAGACTGCTGCATTCTGAATCCTTTTGTTCTAGGACCAATCAGACTGCTGCATTTTGGATCCTATTCAACTCAGTACATCACACACACACACACACACACACACACACACACACACCCTCCCTAGGTATTGTACTTAAACCCCATGCCAGCTGAAGGGTACAAGCAAAGATCTCTCATCCTGCAGCTCTCAACCAGAGCATGAGATGCTGGCCAACAAGATGTCCCTCAAGCGTGAGATTCAGCAAGCAAAACACTAGTGCACTAGCAGCTGATTGACTGCAACAGTTATCTCTTAAAACAATACTAGATGCTGGGATCTAAGAACGGAACTATTTTTGCTGCCCAGTATTTAATGGGAAAGGTTTGCTGTTTAATGAAGTAGAGGGGGAACACTCCTTGAGCTTGTAGATATCAAATCAATGCCCTTTAATGATGTCATGAAAGGAACGCATGATGTCACCTTGATCAAAGACATTTTATCCACCTAGCCCACTGTTGCATCTGCCGTTAGTGACTCTTCAGAATTTCAGGTCACTGTGTCTTTCCTTCTTTAATAGCCCACATGCATAATTTCTGTATTTCAGTTTTAATGTTTTGCTTAATGTTCTACTGGATTTTTATTGCATTCTGATATTACATACTGACTTTTTGCTTGTGCTTTTTATGATTGCAATTTGTGCGAAGTACTTAGAGATTGTTACATTAAGTGCTATGTAAGTTATTAAAATGGACGAATGAATAGGTTCCATCGTCGAACAGCTCTTGTCATCATAACATTTCTCCTGCTGTATCACCAAAACGTACACTCCCATAATAGTCCAGCCAATTGGATTTCATCCTCCTCTCCGAAGCAGTAGAAAACATCTACTTCCTGTCTTATTTCTTGATTATGTTGAGCAGCTATTCTGAGCATAGGGAAGTCATGTTGGACATATCTGCGCATAGGCTCTCTCGCCATGCTGTAAAGGGACCCTACTTTTTTGCAGAATACCTCTTGGAGAGCTCATGGAGAAGCAAAATGTGCGAGGTTCTGTTCAAAACAGCCAACCAAAACATGGAGAGAGACAAAGTGCATAAATGTTGGGGGGGGGGATTCATAAGCACCAGTTCCTAACATCCTCACCAGTTTTGAGCCAAATCATGTCCCCTACTCAAGCCTTATAAAAGCAAAATCTGGCTCAACTCTCACTCAACCATTAGGTTCAGAGGAGACTCAACAAGCACAATCTTGCTCCTTGCATCGATTGCAAATGATTTCCGACAGAAGGCGACTAACCTCCACTTTGATGAGCTAAGCACATTTGTGTGCCACCAGCACAAGTTGGCAAAAAGAAAGAAAAAGCTTAGAGCAGATTCAGCGCTGGGGTGGGCGGAGCCTAGTGCCCTGAAGGAGATGCAAATGGCCCCCTGCCAACTCACCATTTTGATGGTTTGACAAGTGGCAAGAGTACAATAATCACCCACCTCCGGTGATCTTCACTGATCAACTCTGGAAGGGCTGCTCTATTCCTCTGTGTATTGGAGTGTGGGGTAGTCACATCCACCACTGGTTCATGGCTCCTGGCCACACTTTCTTGAAGAACATCTGAAGAAGTAGGCAGGGAGGGATAACCCTGTGAGGAAGTGGGATCCTCTGAAGAAATTGCTTTAGCCTTCCAAAAACTCTCTAAGGTTGCGCATGCACACCTAGTAGAATTGACGCACCCTGTGATAATGTGGCATCTTCAGACTGGGCTGGGAATGTCCTCTGTTTGAAACCCTGGAGAATCACTGCCCAGTCAGTGTTGAACAATACTGAGCTTTCTGGACCAATCGTTCTGCCTCTGCAGAAGGCAGCTTTGTTCGTTCCTCATCCTAACGTTTCTCAGATCTTACACTCCAAACATGAAAACACACCCATTACACCATGGATCAAAGCTCAGTAGCAACACTTGCTCTGTATAAGACAGCTCATTCTATATATCCTCAGGGAAATATTCTGGTGTGTCCATTCAATACGGGATTCACTACTTTGCCTTGTTAAAGGCAAGATTCCTTCGGATGCTATCATGCTGCACTATTAACACAAATGGGATAAGTAAAAGTGAACTAGTGTGGTGTAGGGACTTACTTTTTGATCTCATTAATTCTGTTAGGCCATAGGCCAACCTCAGCACCGGCTGATTATTTTATTATTATGTTTTTGAAGAAAAATCAGGAAACAAAGAACAATAATATCCTGTCCTCTTAAGCAGAGGAAGCAAAATCTCTTCCGTTCTCACCTTTGATATGAGAGACGGCCTTTGCAAATGAAAGGAAGTCTCTTGGTTGGGCGTGCTTATCGTTTGAGTGAAGGTCAACAGTTCTGTCTATAGCTCAAATAATGCCCACGTACGCTGAGATCTAATTTCGTTTTATTGCTATTGCGAGAGCAGTACTGATAAATAGTGTCATATTTTCTTCTCTTCAGCAGAAAGGACCGTGCGAGGACTCTGAGGCTGTTGATGCACTTCCTTTATTACCCCTCGATTCTGGGAATGAGAGTCAAGTGAGGGTTGACACACCCAGTGATAAAGTGGGAGACCCTTCGTCTCCCCATCAATGCATTAGAGGATTTCGTTCAGAAGGTTTCACCAGTACTTATCCTTTTACACAAATATTTGGGAGGGCGAGGGCAAGCGAGACAAACAATAAAATGTAGACAAGTTAATAAGAACTTTAAAAATAAAATAAAATCCTGAGTCCTATTGGGCTCGTACTGGCTGGGCAGAAAATGGGAGGGAGCACACTTCTGCATTATCCATCAGCTCAGACTTTCTCTCCTAAAGATCCCAATGGGAACAAAAAGAATTACGCCAATTCCAGGATTGGCATACATCCACCATCTCATTGGTGTGAAATGGAAGCGCTCTGGATCCAGATAATCCAAAACACCCACTGATCCATTCCCAACATGCTCCCAGAAGATCTCGTAAGAGCGTAAGATGGGCCCTTCTGGATCAGGCGGATGGCCCATGTAATCCAGCATGCTGCTCTCTCAGTGGCCAACCAGAGGTTCATAGGAAGGCCACAAGCAGAACCTGAGCACCAGAGCACTCTCCCTACAGTCTCTGGCAACTTCTGGCAAAGTAATGTTCAGACACATTATTGCCTCTGCCCTCCATTTCTGTCGTAGACAGAAGCGTTCTGTTGCCGAGAAATCAGGGGCTAGGAGTCTCTGAGGAACTCTTGCCTGCAAGCAGAATCCACAAGTCCAGAGGTCAGGGAATCCAGATGGTAAGCAGCAAGGTAGGACTAGGAACTACGTACAGGCATTGTTTCCAGCATCGGACTGCTGCTGAATGCTCTGTTTAGGATTCCCAGAGCCAGCTGGCTCTCATTAGTGTCTTCTCCTCTGTGAAGGCTGATCAGTTGCAGGTGGAGTCAATCCCTGTGAAGGCTGATCAGTTGCAGGTGGAGTCAATCTACTGCTGTTCAGTAGGTGAAACTGGTCCATGACACTCTCTGCTATTGGAGAACCAACAATGAAGGGAAAGCTGGGAGGACATAAGAAGAGCCCTGATAGATGAAAGCAAAGGCACATTTTCCTCCGTGAAGGCTGATCAGTTGCAGGTGGAGTCAATCCCTGTGAAGACTGATCAGTTGCAGGTGGAGTCAATCTACTGCTGTTCAGTAGGCGAAACTGGTCCATGACACTCTTTGCTATTGGAGAATCAACAGTGAAGGGAAAGCTGGGAAGACATAAGAAGAGCCCTGTTAGATGAAAGCAAAGGCACATTTGGTCTGGCATCTTGTTCCCACAGGGACAAACCAGATGTCCCAATAGGGAGCCTACAAGCAGGACCCTAATGCAACAGCACTCCAACCCCCCACATGTTCTCCAGCATCTGATATTAAGAGGCAGACCACCTCTGAGATATATATATAGCCATCATTACTAAGAGCCATGAAACAACCTTCAAGATGTTTCGCAGGAAGCAATTCAGAAATGAAATGAAATAAAGAACTAAGGGGTCCCTTTGGGATGGGTGAATCTGTCCACTTAGTTTTCTCTGTTTCTCCATTTCCCGGTCTCCGTTTCAATTCTCTACATTTCCACATGAGTTTGTAAATTTTGCTAAAGGCCTCATGAATATTCACCAGCATTTTTGTGCCTTTCTCCCAACAAACACAAGTTTATTAGGAGATTTTGCCTAATGTTCACGTTTGCAAAGTAATTTTCTCCTGACACAATGCATTTTTTTGCATGCTGTTTTCATTCATATATACATTCTTCTGCGCCCTTTACCTCAGCATATTCATTTTTGTCCACGTTAGCTGACCAGACAAATGTGTCGCAAAATTCAGAGGAATTTGGATTTCAGGGGATGGGTGCATTACAGTTCCCATATTGTTTTGGAAGGCATGGATCTGGTAGGCTCTCCTTTAAATGTGAGCTGAATATAATTTCTCCCCCAGTCCCTACACCTGAGGCAGCAAATCCCACCAATGCCCCTCCCTATCTTGGGTAATAAGAAATTGCTTCCAATGATAGCCATCTTCAAATATCTCAAGGGCTGTCACATGGAAGAGGGAACATGCTTGTTTTCTCTTGAGAGCCAGCATGGTGTAGTGGTTAAGAGCAGTAGTCTCATAATCTGGGGAACCGGGTTCGCGTCTCCGCTCCTCCACATGCAGCTGCTGGGTGACCTTGGGCCAGTCACACTTCTCTGAAGTCTCTCAGCCCCACTCACCTCACAGAGTGTTTGTTGTGGGGGAGGAAGGGAAAGGAGATTGTGAGCCGCTTTGAGACTCCTTAAGGGGAGTGAAAGGCGAGATATCAAGTCCAAACTCTCTTGCTCCGGAGGGTAAGACTCGAACCCGTGGCTTCAAGTTATAAGAAAGGAGATTCCGACTAAACATCAGGAAGAACTTTCTGGCAGTAAAAGCTGTTCGGCAGTGGAACAGACCCCCACGAGACGTGGTGGGCTCTCCTTCCTTGGAGGTTTTTAAGCAGAGGTTGGATGGTCATCTGCCATGGGTGCTTTAGCTGAGATTCTTGCATTGCAGCGGGTTGGACTAGATGACCCTCGGGGTCCCTTCAAACTCTACGATTCTATGTGTGACAGCTGAGGAAGCTGCATCCTTCCACCTAATGGTTGAGCCAGGCCTGCACAAAAAAATATGTGGGCTAAGCCATGGCCTGCCCCAACATCCTTTCACATTCTCCCCAATGGTGTGTGTTCATCTTATAACCACAGTTTTTCTGCTTGGCTTTTTACGTAGAGGAGTGCTAAATCATATCTATGTATCCCCACTGCAGAAACAGTTTTACCACTTCATCTGCTGTTTGTGCGAAGTTACTATCCTTTTGTCTTGCTCACATATAATGCGTTCCACAGCGGCGGACAGCAATATTTCTTGGTGGGTCTAGGAAGGCTAAGAAATTCTCAGATTTATATATGATCCTGTTTCCAGCGAGCCGGTTTTCTACCCGCTAATGCTACAGGGTTATAAAAAATAGATGAGGGAATTATTATCCTTTTATTATGGGAAGGGGCTCTTCAGCTCTCGACTATCAGAGACTCTCTATATTTATGTTCAGGATGCTTCTCCCGATCAGAACAGACTAAATTATACATGAATTCATGCATATACATATTTCAGCTCAGCTCCTTCGTTAGGAATCTCTTGGCTCGTTTGAGACGCTCCGGTTTCAAGGGTTGAAAGCCCTTCCTTCACCCAGCAGGCTGCAACGGTCTCGTTGAGATGCCATTTTTACTCTCTTGCACATAATAATCCAGTTAAACAGGGGAGTGTTTTAAGTCTTTACTTTTGTTGTGCCTTCTGGAAATTAAGGCGAAGGAGAGAAATCATTATAATGCATGAACAAGTCACTCTTTCTCTCTCACACACACCTGAAGGGGGAGCAAGGGAACGTCTCATTATACCAATGATTCGAAAAGTATGGAGTCAGTTTCTATAATGCTCTGCAAGCCACTTCAGTTTTTCTTTTCTTTTTTTGAAAATAATAATAATTTGCAGGCATACATAGCATTGGGATGCAGAGTGACTAGGGTGCTGAAATTCATTTTGAACTACTCTCTGAAAACCCTTTGTGCCATTCTGTGCTACCACTATCTCAACAGCATTCAAAAAATGGGTTTTTACATACATGTCACAGCAGTCATGCCTTGTAGGTCACTCCTGCACCCATTTTACAGATAGGAGAACTGAGGCTAACAGATAGTGACTTGCTTAGGATCATGCAAAGAAGCCAAAACAGCCTTCAGGGCCGTCTTAAGCATATCTGGCGCCATGGTGCAAAACTCCCTCCGGCGGCCCCCCCCCCGTTTCCCAGAGTTCTCCACCTTTTTTTAGGGAAGATGGCGCTGCCGACGGGGCTGGAGGAGGCGGTCAGTGGCTGGAGGGCGGCTCCTCCAGCGAGGAAAAGGCAGAGGCTGGACGCAGTGCCTCCCGGCTCAGCTGGCTGCTTCGTGCCACAGTGGGCACAGCAGATGGAGGCTCTAGGCGCGGTGCTGCTTCAGCGTGGCATGGCAGAGGCGGGTGAGGGTGGCGAGCTGATGTCGGGAGGCACCGCGTCCAGCCTCCGTCTCTTCCCTGGTGCCCTCCAGAACTTGGCGCCCTGGCACCCCGCGCCACTAGCCTCTATGGGTAAGACGGCCCTGACAGCCTTCATGAGAGGTGACCACAGGAAGACACAATGTTCTCCTTCCTTTCAGACCGTGGTTTCCTTGAAGAACCCCAGGCAGGATAAGAGAGGTTTCTTCCAGGTGAGCAGTACGGAGCTCCTGGCACAGAGGACCCTGTTTGTCAGGGGTCCCAATTTGGCTTATAATGTCTTTTTCTCCAAGCAACCCCCACCTGTTCTGCACGTGATATTATATATGAATCTAGGTGGTCTTCCATCCACATACTGGCCTTCTGGCTGGACTAATGCCAGTGCCACAACTCCCTACAAGCTGGTGAAAGGTGTGCAGGAGACAGAGACCATTGGTGCATCTAGAGCAGTATTGTCTACACATTTCGGCCCATTTGGAAGCAAAGTAGATGTTCTGTCACTGAGATGCAGTCCTTCCACACAGAAGCTTGGGGTGGGAAAGTTGGGGAAGGGGAGATGGCTTCTTCTGAGAGGGAAGGGTCACAAGGAAGCCCATTACAGAAGCAACATATTTACTGCTTGTGGAACAGGAAGCAGCCAAATAGGCAGGTGGGCCTCTTAGTTGAGGTCTTCTCCAACTTCAGTGTTACACACACACTCAAGAATGCTCTGAACTTTTGTTCCCTTTTTGATGTATCGGCTTTCTCCACAGGGGCAGCTGGAAGCCAAAATGTACATTACGTTAAATGTGTTTTGGCACTTGACATTAAGTGTAGCTTTAAACTGCTAATGCTGTGGTCTCCACCAGTCCAGACTAGGACCACACGGACGGTGGAGCAGGTTAGCTTCTCCTTCTCTTGCCATGATCCCAACAAAAAACATCCTCCTCCCCATGGCTGCATTTGCGTGTTCAGACCCAGAGACCTCCCCCCTAAATAAATTCACACTTGACTCAGATCTTGGTTTGGTTTTTGGCAGAATTTAGTCCACAACTTTATTGATTACAGAAAGTAAGTGGTTGCATAGGCTCTGGTTTGACTAGCTCCCTGCACCCTTGCAGGTGGCGCTGACCCACGGCACCAGCATAAGTCAGCCAAGGGTGAACACCTGGATAGGCAGAAAGCCAGGAACAGACTATGTCCGCCACCCAGTTGTCCCCCTGGACTCAGGCACGGGCAGAACCCCCTCTCAGGGGTTGACCAAACCATTTGAGTCCCTGGATTTTTTTTTTTTAAATAATTTTTATTAACTGGCCAATCACATCAAATTAAATCACATCACATAAATTCCAAATTACAAAGCCAAATTTTTAAATTTTGTTGGGGGAACCCATACTTCAAGATCCAAAGGGGGATTCAAATCATCTTCTTATTACTGCGTTAGTGTCCAAATCAGTCCCAATCAGTCCAGACAAAGCTCATAATTCTATCCAGTCTTATCTTGGTGTTTCCACATCGTATCTTGTTCATATAATTTCTCTTTTTCTTTTACGATCTCTTCTGTTAGTCTCCTTAAGCCGATAAGCAAGTATAATAATCCTGTGTGAATTTCCTGTTCTTCCAATTTAAGTCCAGATGGTTTCCATATATCTCCTTCGTAGATAACATCACTCTTTCCATCATAAATCAGGCATTTTTTCGCTCTTAAGTCCCACAGAGAAGTTAATCCACGATATGTAAACAACTCTATTTCTCTCTTTCTCCTCCCAGACCCAAGAGCTCCAACAATGCCTCCCAAGATGGCGACGGCATTTTTAACTGCGTCATTCCAAAGCTCTTAACTTTCCAGCTTCGTCTTGAAACATTGCTTTGGTTCAAAAGTTTATCTCCACACAGCCTTAAATCACAGCTTAAGTCCTTAAAGTTCTAACTCATTAGGGGAGGGGATTCTTGTTAGTCACATAAAAAGGATAGGAAAGTTTTTATTTCCCCCTCCCCCCTCAGTCATTTGCAATACCGTATCTTGACGTATCTTCTCATATTTTGTTCTTGCCTTGTTATCAGAGATCTCTTCTGTCAGCAGTCTTTACTCCCCCTTTTTCCTTGAAGTATGTGCAATTTGTCTCGTCCAAATTGTTTCTTTTGAAGATTCTTGCAAACTAGAGGCGCGGATCAGGGACGGCGTCCAGGAGTGCCGGAGTCCCACAGGAGGGCTTTGTGCCTAGTGCCCCCACCCCCACAAATTCGGGGGTGGTATAGGGCACAGCAGGCAAGGGCCGTCCCCCCCATAATCCTGGGGGGGTTAAGGAGGCTAATAACCCCCATCATAGCCTCCAAATTACCTCGTGTGGGTCGGAGAGATGTTATTGTCAGCCATCTTCCGATGCGCCACCTAGTGGCCCCTTGAGTCCCTGGATTCCTTTAACGGAATACCCTTCACATAGGGATGGCGAGAGCATTCTCCCATCCCTATCACCTGAACCAGAGCCTATCCGCAACCTTACAAGTTGTGACGATTTGCTATGCGGCAGGCGAAACCCAAATGGCAACAGCCAATCAGCCAAGCGGGGGAAAATTCCTGCCGTGCCCCTGTACCAATGACAGACGACACACGACTTCATAGCAAGGTCAAGTGCAAAAGCCCTAAAAGTAGGGAGAGGTGGGCAGGTGTTCTGAATGCACACGCTGAAAGAGGAAGCTCTGGGTCACATGCATGGGTACTGGGCATTGATCCGTTTGGACTGTGCCCCATTGGCCAGATTGAACCCAACATCGAGGGACCTACCAATTGGGTGTTGTGGCTGACCAATCTTACTCACCCACAACACAGGAGGTCGGTCTCCAGGTCTCACCGCAACACATGCCCTCTTTTAGGGAGGACGCGATTTGCCTCTGGAGAGAAGTTGTGTGTGTGTGATTTTGGTGAGTGGGGGGAGGGCAGTTAACCCCCCTCTTACCACACACTCCCAATTCAGATTATGGGGCCCACAGCAATTGCTTTTTTGAACCACCCTCAAGTCAGATGATGTGTAATTTGGTCCTAACCAAGTTTTCTGTGATGATGAAAGCACACCAGCCCATTAAGGAATGGGCACATTCAGGAGGGATGTTGAATGTATGTGACATGCAGTGTTTAGATCGCTGGATTAGGATTTAGGGGACCAGGGTTCAAATCACCACTTGGCCATTAAGCTCAAAGGGTGACCTTGAGTCATTGCCTCTCAGCCTAACCTACCTCACAGGGTTGTTGTGGACCTTGAGCTCCTGTAAGAAAAGGGTGGAATATAAATGCAATAAATAAACCAAGCAATAAATACCGTAAATGAAATCCCGTGCTACATGCAGGTGGGAAGATTGCATTTTTGCTCCTTCAATTCTTGGAAGGTATTAAAAAGATCGCAGCAAATGTCCTTATAATACACTGCCTGCCTCCCAGTCATTTAACCTGGGATATATCCAAGAGCTGGCCTTTGACACAGCTGCAACCCAAATTGGAATCTGAAATTGCAACTCTGAAAAAAAAACGCAACAATTTGTTTTCTTGGGATTCTTATTTACGATGCGGCTGTACGTTCTGCTCCTCCTCCTCCTTTCCTTGCTAGTTCTAACTCTTATTCCGTGGAATCATTTCATTTAAATGGTGATCGCAATATTAATCTTTCAGCAGAATCAAACGGTGCAAACCTGAAGTGTTTGGCCAATCCCGCAGGGACTCTTTTAGCTCTCTAGAATTCTAAACTTGCTCCAGGTTGAATTTTAATGAGCCAGATATATTACTGCAATGTTCCTTAATTGCTTCAAGTTCTTTCCTTGTGACACGAGATCAAACACCAAGCCACATCTTTCAGGGGTGGGATACCTGCTCAATATCTTTTCTGAGAAAAGAAACTATTGTCTACCCTGGGATTGTGTGTGTGTGTCTGTGTGAATACGGTGTTTAGATTGCTGGATTAGGATTTAGGAGACCAGGGTTGGCCAAATCACCACTTGGCCATTAAGCTCAAAGGGCGACCTTGGGCCAGTCACTGCCTCTCAGCCTAACCTACCTCACAGGACTGTTGTGGACCTTGAGCTCCTGTAAGTTAATTAGTTAATCAGTTAATTTTCTTATTTTTCCTCCCACTGCCCACCACTGGAGAGAACTGCTTTCCATTATGAAGGGGTGATGGGATGACGGTAAGATTAAACGTTGCTATTTGGTAGATTTTGATCGTGTGTCTAGGTACCGCCAGCAGCAGCTAGGCCGTTAATTAAAACATTCTAATTGATTATTACCTGGCTTTTAACCAATTCATTAGTTTACTTACGAGTGGCGAAACATCAAAGTAGATGCCTTTTTTGAGGCTCTTGAAGAAAGGAGATAGTTTCTCCCAAGTTATATTTCAGTTTAACAAATAACACCATGCAGCATGAAAAGAGAGGGATGTCTCCATGCCCTTCTCTAATTTCCTAGGAGAGTGTTGGGAGGGTTTCTACACACATTATGATGCACTCCATTGTAGCGATGGGGGAGAAATACAATTCAGTTCACACTTAAAGGGCGAACCTACCTATTTCCCATAGAATTAGTTCCAAAAGAAGATGTGAACTGAAACATAGCCATTCTTTAAAAAAAATGCACTTCCTCAAATTTTGCAATGTAATGTCAAGTAATGTGCACAAGAATGCATATATACATTCAGTGCTCCGCCCCCCCCAATGTTTAGGGTTACTCTCATTTTCCTACTCATATTGAAATACTGCCTCGCAATGAGGCCAAACTTAGATTCACAAAATGTTTAGGGGTATGCGTCCCCCCAGAAAAAATGTGCTGTGTACATTACATACAAATGCATTAAAGGTTAAGGTAAAGGGACCCCTGACCGTTAGGTCCAGTCATGGACGACTCTGGGGTTGCGGTGCTCATCTCCCTTTACTGGCCGAGGGAGCCGGCGTACAGCTTCCAAGTCATGTGGCCAGCATGACTAAGCCGCTTCTGGTGAACCAGAGCAGCGCACGGAAACGCCATTTACCTTCCCGCCAGAGCAGTACCTATTTATCTACTTGCACGTTATGTGCTTTCGAACTGCTAGGTTTTCAGGAGCTGGGACCGAACAACGGGAGCTCACCCTGTCGTGGGGATTCGAACCACCAAGCTTCTGATCGGCAAGTCCTAGGCTCTGTGGTTTAGACCACAGTGCCACCCACGTCCCTACACAAATGCATTATATTAGGGCAAATTGCTTTTCAAAGGAAACAAAAAAGTTACATTGGGTAGAATTCCATGCAAAAATGTGTACATGTGTACACAATAAGGTGGTGGTGGTTTTCTGCTGCATTTTAGTCAGAAAACACCAATCGAAATGGTTAGGCCTAATCAGTGTTCATTAATTTCTACAGGTCTGAGCTGAGTTAAGCTTAGTATATGTTCACACTCACTTAGGACATGTGCACTCACTGTGTTTCCACTGCTGTGATTTTGATCTGTGTAAATCCGGGGGGGGGGGGGGTTGAAGAAAATAAACACAGTTGAATAGTTCTTTCCTCAAAATGGCTTTATGGTGGTTAGCATACGCAAGCCAATGCAAATCATTTTTAGCCAAGGCACGAACTAAGCCATTCTACATCATAGGTGCGGTGCCCCCTGCAGTGCCCCCAAGGCTCTGTGCCCAGAATCCACATCTGGCCTCAGCCCTTGGGCGCAGGCAAGTGTGGCCCTCCAGGTTTCTCTGAGTGGACCTCAGGACTTTACTCAAGCCATATCCTCTCTCCATACCTTTCACCTTCCTGGGATGCTTTTGCCTGGCTGGAATGTCTACTGGAAGGCCGAAAGCACCTCTTACTTACCTGGATGGAGACATGTGAGTGTAGAAACCAGCTTACCACACCAAGGCAAAAATTTATATTCATTTATATTCCTTGCTCTGCCCATTTTTGCTTCCTGCCCTGCCCGCCATGCTCACGTTCCCGCTCTCCTGAAGGTTGTCCAGAAGAGAACGTGGCCCTTGAGCTGAGAATGGTAGAAAGGTCCTCCATTCCTGATTTCCACCAAGTCAATTCCACTCGAGAAGCCAAACTACATCCTACACATAGCATGCCTAGAAAATTTGGGCTGAACAGTGCTGTGGATAATATCTCTGCAGCGAATAAAAGGGTTGCTGATCCTAAGTGTATTCTAGTCTGGTGACATTGTTAAGAAATAAGCTCTACACACACACAAACCACAGAATAAGTCCTGGTCAACAAGATACATACAGGCTTCACAGCTGAATGTGTAGTGGGGGAAAGCAGCTGGTTTCTTTGCCTATGCAGGCCAAGATGGATTTAAAATGAATAGATCTGAATTTATGTTAATAGGTGGGCATGCTGAAGCAAACAGCTCTCCTGATGGAGGGTGGTCAAAGGGAATACAATAGTGCTCCAGCTTCTGAACTGATACCATGTTCTCTACTGGTTCAAGGTGTTGGTTATAACCTATAAAACCTTCCACAGCTTAGGCCAAACATAACTGTGTATGTAAGAACCCAGGAGCATACCTGAAGGAGCATCTCCATCCCCATCTTTCAGCCTGGACACTGAGATCCAGCACCGAGAGACTTCTGGTGGTTCCCTCACTGCAAGAAGTGAAGCTACAGGGAACAAGGCAGAGGGCCTTCTCGGTAGTGGCACCCACCCTGTGGAACGCCCTCCCTTCAGATATCAAGGAGATGAGTAATTATATAACCATCTGAAGGCAGTCCTGTATAGGGAAGCTTTTTAAGGTTTAAGGTTTTGTTATGTTTTTATATATATTGAAAGGCGCCCATTGTGGCTGGGCCACCCAGTCAGATGGACGGGGTACAAATTATCAACATCATCATCAAGCTGCTGTATGGGCAGTCTATCCGGAAGATATTTATATTTCAAGCAGTAAGTGATCTGGACATGGTAATCCTTCCTGCCCCCTGTTCCTTCCATTTCCCTATCTCTTGTTAAGCTCTTTGATGGCTGAGAACAGCCTTTAATGTCCTAATCTGTTGGAAGGAAGCAATAGTACTGGGGTACCTTCTTTGATGTTGAACATTGTCTGGAGAAAGTAAGGCATTGGGACAGGATGGCTAATGAATAATCTGCATGTAGCCAGTAAGGTATGTCTGCACGTAGCCAATCAGGCAAGCCACATGGGCTATCTAGCTAGCTAGCTATAAATCAGATGGTTTGGGGCAGGGTTTTGGAGAAGCTCATGAGCGGACTGATCAGCCGCGGGGGCCGTGCAACCTGGGGGAGTCACTTCGCCACTTCTGGAGGGCTTCCAAGTGGCAGATTGCAGTGCATGCTTGGTATGTATATATTGCTTGCTGTTTTATAATATAACCTTTAATCTTCTCACTCCCTTGTGTTTTGTATTGCTTCTGAATCTCATTTTAAAAGAACCACCTTGCATTTGGCAAGGCAGCTGCCTTGCATTGAGCCAAGCCATTGGTCCATCTGCTCCAGTGGCGCTCCCACTGACTGGTCATGGCTCTCCATTTATTCAGAAGGGGTACCTCTCCAAGCCCTGCCTGGAGATGCCAAGTATTGAACCCGGGAGCATCTACATGGAGAGCAGGCACTCTACTGCTGAACTACAGCCCTTCCCCCGCAAATGTCAGACCACATCCTTTCATGTGCACCAATATGATCTCTAGGAGTTAATTTGAATGCTTTCAATACCTAAGACTATTTTTTTTTATTAGAAACACTTAAGGTGTCATGATGACCGTGTGATGTCCCAGTTGAATTTTCATTAGGAATTTCTTTCAAGCATCCTCTCATGTAGTTGCTGTGGGCTAATAACAAGGACAGCTCTCAAAGAACAAATCAACCAGAACTGATAGCTTACCATGGCTCTTTCCATCCACTCATCTATGCATTTGTTGCCTCCTTCCATCACAAAGCTACTCACGTGTGAAAGCAGCTCTCCTGAAGAGGCAATCCACTTTTCAGTTGAAACACCCACTCACCAGTGAAAGCTGCTGCAATGGAAACATCAAAGTAAGCCTTCGTGTGCCCAAGTTTATGACCATCGAGGGCAAAGGAAACAGCTGGGTTTTAATTGGGAGCACATTCAAGCACCCTCCTACGTCATTGGTTGGAACACTGAGAGTCCTCACAATACATACAACTCAAACAGAATAGTGACCCTGAGGGGAATATTATTTTTAGGGCTACCCTGGTAAGCGTTGGAATCAGGGCTGGCTGAAGATGTTTTGCTGCCTGAGGCAAAGGACAAGATGGCACCCTCCCATCCCATTCCATCCCATGTACAGTAGCCATGTGGAGAAGCAGGTGAATCTTACTGCAACACGAGCAATGGGACATTATCCTCCACAATACCTGAGGGCAGCAGGTGGGGTTAGAGAGCACATCACAAGCCATGTGGTACCACGTGGCTGAGGGGATCCTACTTACCCGCATCCCCCAGAATGTGGCCTGAAGTGACTGCTTCACTCTGCCTAATGGTAGGGCCAGCTCTGGTTGGAATAACAGACCATTTAGTTCAGGGGTCAGCAAACTTTTTCAGCAGGGGGCCGGTCCACTGTCCCTCAGACCTTGTGGGAGGCTGGACTATATTTTGAAGGAACAAAATGATGCAAGAGGACCATGAGCCCTGGTGGCTGCTTACCTGTGTCTTGCGAGCGGCAGGGGCTGCGGTGACGGCAGAGGGACAATGAGTGGCATGCGAAAGGGCTCCGGAGAGGGGCTGCTTAAAATGGCGGCTGCTCGAGCACTGCTGCTGCTGCTGGCACCAACAAAGCCCAGCCCCCTTCCTCCTCTAGGCAGGGCAAGGAGAAGCCAGGAGGAGGGAGGGAGGAGGCGCTAGCGCCGCCACCACGTGAGGGAGAGGGAGGGTGAGGGAAAGAACGCACGCGCTGGCGATCCACGCGGCGATTTCTGGACCATCCGAGGGCAGGATTCAGAAGGCAATTGGGCCTGATCTGGCCTGCCGGCCTTAGTTTGCCGACCCATGACTGAGTTCAAAATACTGAACAGGGAATATATCCCATGCACAAACCCTAGAAGTACTGCTGACTGTTGCACTGATCCAGATATTTATGTGCACTACTTGGATGCCTACAAAGCAGTGGAGGGCAAATAAAGCACCGACCTCAGTCAGCCCCCACCCATACCTGTTTTCTTACTTACAACCTGTTCAGGGGGTGGCACTGCTTTTTCCTCCTAAGTCTCAGATGTTGCCATTGTAGAACTCAGCAGGGAGCAGGATGGGGGAGAAAACTAGAACTGGTCAGCTCTGCCCATCATTGGCTCTGGCGCCACCTACTGTTGGCCTCCCTGCCTTCTGCCCTACCAGGAACAATGGGATCCAGCCACAATTGACACTGATTCATGAGCTTCATTTTGAGCAGTCAGAGATGACATAAAGTTGTGGCTCTGTGTCCCCATGTTGAGTTGAAGGGCGGAACCTATGGGAGATGGTGTGGGGCCTAGCATCTAATCAGAGTCAAAGACATGCTGAATGGTGGCAGCAATAGTATACAAACCACAGAAAGGGGTGAGGAAATAATGAGCCAGCAACTGTATTAAGAAACATTTTATTAACAAAACGGTAAATTCCACTTGCTTAGCATTTCCAATAATGGATAAATTGGCCTTGCAACAAATAAAAAAAATTGTAAATATCTATCACAGAAAGCACTATAAGGTTAAGGGCTTCTGACCTCTTTTTGATATCTTGGGAATGAATAATTTCACACATTATTTTAGTGTATTGTTAAAAAAAGGCAACACAATACAGTAATAAAAAAAACAACCCGAAGCCATCTCATCACAGCACAATCCTAGGCATCTTTACTCAGGAGAAGGTCCATCAATATCAATGGGACTTCACTCCCCGTTAAGTGTGCATAAGATTGCAGCCTTAGTCAAACAAATTAGATTATTATAGAGATGGGATTAATGTATTTGTTATGCATTTTGAAAAGAGAAAATTGTTTTAATATAGCTACTGCAACATTTGATAAATGCAAACACTTCTTTTGTTCGTTATTTAAAAAAATCACAAAATCAACAAGGAAGAACAGGAGTAACTCCCCAGAAAACAGCTTCAAATCACCTTTGCTAGAAATAGCAATCCCCTATCACTTATTACTTAAAGTAACTGTGTTAATTGCTTGGGGGTGAGGGACCAACAATCTGACAAAGTTAGGTGAGTTAACAGAGTCAATACATGAAGTCACAAAAGCACCTCGCCATTCAGCACTGGTGGAAAAGCCCAAGCTTAGAATCTCTATCCCCTTCCATGTGGCCTTACTGCCACGGAAACCCAACACTCATTTATTCACTTATTTTTGGCTTGTTTAACTTTGGATACCAACACCAGATTTCCCCAACGGTTCGTGGCTGTCCTCATTCCTTGCCCTGCCCTCAGCAAAGGTAATTCACAATGGTGGCACATGAGGGGGGTGATTGGACCAACTATTTTTTCCTTATGTTAACTCGAATGCTATGTGTAGCCTTCAGAAATTCACAAGCATCACCAAAAAAATGAAAAGTCCTTGACATATACAGCATGAATCAAATCATTTGGCAACTTTTAAGAGCGGCAATACCGTGACTTTTTTTTTTATTTTCTGACAGTATTGCTCTGTTGAAGACTGAAAGCGCCTCCATTTCCCAGTGTTTCTCCCCAGTGGCAGTGAGCAGCGTACAAGAAGATAAGGTGCCTTGCTGGTTAAAGCTAATTTTAAATTCCTTCTTCCTGTCTGTAAAGTGCGAACAATCATACTCATCACAGGAGGCCTTCCAAGATACAGCTGATTCTCTACTGAGCTCATGTCTTTCGGCCTAATATATTCCTCTTGTATCTCTCTCACTAAGTGAGATGTTACACAATGACTTATTGTTGGGAACCCAACAGAGCAGTCGTTTTAATGAAATGAAACCAAGGGTGGTTGGGGGAATGCAGATCTATGGCATAGATCTTTAACCAAAAGGCATTAAATGTTTCCACGCATATCAACTGAAAGAAACTGAAAGTATGTTTATTACCAAACCAATGTACCGGCTGAGCTTAGTAGAAAAGGAAATTTCGTTTTACGATCCAGCTCAGATGAAAGATGGGGATAAAGGTTTTACGGTAACAAAACAGAAGTGGTAAATTAAAAGAACAACTCCTTCGTTTGACAAAAAATATGCAACTTGGAATCTTGTTTTGCATGCAGTTTTTAATCATTTTTGCTTTCCATAACTGAGGGAAGTCTGAGTGAGAGGAGCTAATTTAAAGGCAGACTTCTGAATTCTCTGACCATCCAACACTGTAGTGGTTATATACCAAAAGCCGGGCAAACGCCATATAATGGGAAAAGAGTTTTGGACCAAGTATTCTGCAGAATTCAACCTTCACTACCTGTGGGAACAGCCAAACATACTGGCCAATGATGTCATGTGAACTGGAGTGCAAAGGTCACTTCAATCGCCAGGACTTGTGTGGCGCATAATTTGGGGCGGGGCAAATTCACATGATTTCTGATTGGTTTTGCTGATGTATCCTGGGAGTGGATAGGCAATTGGAGAAGAAAATGTTTATATCTATATATATTTGCTTTCTAAATCCACTTCTTTCATACAAACTACGAAAAACTGAACTGCAACAGAAAAAGAGAGAGAGAGAGAGAAAGACTGTACAGGTTAAGAAGAAAATTAGCTGACTCTTATATACATTCATACACTTTCCCTCGTAGTATATTCACTACACTGTAGGTGAAAACCAAAAGCAAACCGAAAGAAAGAAAGAAAGAAAGAAAGAAAGAAAGAAAGAAAGAAAGAAAGAAAGAAAGAATCAGGAGGGGTAAGAAAAATCGTGGCAGTTTCTCATGGCTGCAAAAGTAAACAGAAATGTTGGTTGCTCCAGATGTCTTAAAACGTTCTATACCTAGCAACACTTAGAACATTGAGTTTACCAAAAATGGTTGAAGAGCAGATATAGTTTGCATTTTCTATACAACAGGCTAGAAAACATCACTTATCACAGTCCAGAAAGCACATATAGATGTGTTTTTTTAAATATAAACATATGTAATAACATATTAAGCGTGCATGAATTTCCCCCCAATGATTGCATCTATGCCCTCAGGTTTGTTTGTTAGTGGTGTGTGAAAATAAGCCTTATATTTCACTTCTTTTGTTTGTTTATTGTTTTTTTTTCGAAAATAAGGCCGCTATACTGTTTTCCTCACAACCAGAAAGGGGCTTTTTTTTTTCCTCTTTAAAGTGTTTTCTTCTTCTTTTTTTAAAATGTGGTTTATTCAGAAAAGCCAGCGCTTCGCTTCAAACCAAAGCTCCAGTCGTTGCTTCGTTGCTCTGGGTGGCAAAATTCAGTTTCGAGGTTTCGTTTTGCTCATCGAGCGCTCGTGTAGAACCGCAAAAGTCTTCTCAGGCAATAAGACTAACTTACTCCTCAGAAAAGCGCTAGCACTTTGGCTAAATCCAGACTGATAGGTAGCTTCTTTTTGTGTGTTGTGTGTATGTGTATGTGTGTGTGTGTGTGTGTGTGAGAGAGAGAGATTTCAACTTTTGTTTGTTTGTTTGTTTCAGTTCATTATATTTTGTGGTGTGCTGGGTGATGTTTTTGCAGTAATACTCCTTGCCTTATGAGTGTGTGGTGGTACCAACATCATCTTCAGAAACATTCCAGCAACGAAAAGACGGCAGAGTAAATGAAAACACTGTGAATGTAAGGGGATTTATTGACTCCTATTTCAGCGAAACAAGAGTTATGAAATGCTTATTTCATTTTGTTTCCTTCCCTTGGTTCTTTTTTATATTTTTTAAAAAAGTCTTTCCTTTCTGATTGCATTCCCTGTGTTCTTTTTTCCCGTTTTTTCTTTTTTTTTTAAACTTTGTATGTGCTTCATAAAAAGTAAAGTAAATAAGTTTTCGGTTGTTTTTTTTTTTTTATGTCTCAGATAAAATGAAGACTATTCCTATACAATTGTTCTTTCTCCTCAGCTGTCGGGATCAGACGTAGTACTCCTTATCCTTGTTTTTCTTATTTTTGTTGGAGCTCTTTGAGCTGTTGGGCTGCTTCTCTTTAATCACAGCCCCGTTGGACTGTGCTGAGTTACTGATGTAGTTTCGACTCTCGTCGACATGATAGGAGCCTTCATCCCGGTTCCTGTACTTGTACATGGCATAGAGGAGGATGAGGATGCACAGAGCAGCTGCCGCCACAATCCCAACCACCATGCCAGTAGTGCTGCTGGATTCCCGGACCACTTCGTCTGTACTCGGGTATCCTCCTCGCCCAGGCTTGGTGGGACTCGCTGTAGGTAGATGATGAAAGAAACATTTATACAGGGTAAAGCAGGAACTCGTAAATTCAATCTTTATTACGGTCCAGAGACCCAACAAATCGTTACAAAGCAATACACAATTCATACAGCCTACCTCCAGGTTAAACAAGCGTTTTGTTCAGAATATAGGGATCATTGGTTCTTGCAACCACGACAAAAACTTTGCCACTGCTAATATTCTAGCATTTGTCCGGTCTTCCAATAGGAACCTGACATAGTGAGCCTCTGATTTTCCCGTGAAAGGTACCAGCAAGGGTAATATCAGTTCAGCCCTGGCTTGCTCATATTTTGCACAGGGCAACAAAATATGTTTTATGGAATCGATGTCTTGAGCTCATGAACAAAGTCTGTCTTGGTAGGGAACTCCTCTCAACCTGCCATCCAACACTGCAGAAGGAAAGACGTTTCGTCTGGCTTTGGTGAAAAGCCTTCAATAGTTTGGTACTGTCAGGTTTTTAATGTAGGATGTTAACTTAAAGACATGCCCATATTGTACTCCTACTGCCAGCGGACTACAGACTGCGTGTGATCGAGATCACAAGTCACTGTGTGCATTATCCCATAATCTTTGCTTTAATGTCTTTAGGGTGAAATTAAATTTTACAGTTGTGTATCGCCAGAACTACATTTAACAGATGGGGGGGGGAGCAATGTTATCTCCTTGGAAGGATAGAAGGGGTTGAGGTCATCTGCATTGCAGAAGGCACTTCTGGTCCCTTCCAGGCCTACAAATCTATGACTCTGTCCTACAGTTTGCCTGAACTCTAGGGACTGAAGGGATCACATCGACTTTGTCACTGTGTCCATTCATTGGAGCAAACTTCAGCCCATGCCCTTCATCAGAGAGGATTTGCTTTTTAATTCAGACATGTCTATCTACTCAGTAGCAAGACCCTTTGAGTTCAATGTGGTTTATGCTCAGGTAAGTGGGTATAGGACGGCAGCCATTGTTCTCAAAACCATAACCCCTCATACTTAGATTTCGACAAAAAGCTCAAATACTTTTTTGGTTCCATGCCTTTAAGTAACCTGTTTGTCGTCAGAAAGAAAATAGCAAGAATTATCAGATACAACAACTCACAGAAAGTTAAAATACTCAGATCTACCATCATGACTTACCAGCATGAGTCAGACTACAAGATAGCCCTTTCTACATGTTCTTACGGCCACAAAGTTGATCCTAGTTCAGGCATAGACAAACTCTGGCCCTCCAAATATTTGTGACTACAATTCCCATCATCCCTAGCTAACAGGACCAGTGGTCAGGGATGAAGGGAACTGTAGTCCCAAACATCTGGAGGGGCAGAGTTTGCCTATGCCTGTCCTAGATGTTTGGTTTTTTGTTTAAGCCTCCACTAAATCTATGGGAATGCCTTTGCCTTTCCTTACAATAGATATTTAAGGTGAGCTGAACATGCCAAATTTGGCTTAAATGTCTTGTCAAGAAGTGCAAAAATCCCCTGGGAAATTTTATTAGCCAAACCAAAACTCATTTCTTGGACCAATGTCCAATGTCACTGTTTAATTTTAGCTTTCGGCCAATTTCAGTTGAATTTCCGTGCCCCCTTTTTGTATCGGTTCCCCCCAATGGATGCTTCAGACTGCAGCTCCCACCAGCCACTACCGATGCAGCTGTGCTAGCTGGGGCTGATGGGAGATGCAGCCCAGAACATCTGGAGGGCTTCAGATGGGGGAGGCTACCCGCCGATGTGCAGAAGAGTCTACTCACATTCAAGCCAACGTGAGTGGAAGGCTCCTGCAGGCCTTCCCCATACAACACAGGCAATGTCAAGAACTGGAAAGAGGATCAACACACAAGGATGCTATGGGCAGGGTTGGCTGTGTGCCACTGCCCCCCACCTACTTACTTTCAGAAGTTGCACGTTCAGGTGGAAGCCTGCACCTGGCCTTTAAAGTTACAATATATTATTTAGGCTACCTGCTTTGTGCTCTGCTGCCTGCTATAATATTGACTATGGCACCTCTTGCAAACATTCTGCCTCTTAGAATTTTTTCTCACCTATTACGACCCCAGGTTGCTTTTCTCAAATGTGAGAGAATGGGAACATCTATTGTTTTTACAGGGCGAAAGAAGAGCTACCAAAAGAAATAAAAGGCCCACCGAGCAGCAAGGAGCGTATCGTAAAAACAAGGAGCCAAGCTCGTAAAGGCGGTGCTTTCGGTATTTACACAAGAGTGAAAATGCTGCCCATTCTTTGCAGATGTTAACACTCAAATCCCGCTTTTGGGCTTCCCACGGGCATCTGGCTGGTCCCTGAGAGAACAGGATGCTGGACTAACTCTGGCCTGATCCAGCAAGTCTAGAGAATTCCTGCAAATGCTAGTCTGGAAGGACTATTGGCCAGATTTAGGCCTGAGATCTATAGGGTTACCCCAAATTGTTTTTAAGGTTTAGTCAGATGTTGGTCCCTTCTGGGAAACAACAACAAAACTGATGGGAAGAATAACCAATTAATTAGAAATACTAGCAAGAGGAGTGCAAGGACGTCTGGAATCGAGGGCTAGGGAAAACAGCTGCCCAACATTCAGCTAGGAGGACGTCCACAGAGACACGTACACAAGCCATGGGGTTGCTGATCTGCTTAAAATTTTTTTGCCAATGAATCTGGTTCTTTAAAAAAACAACAACCCTTAAATTCAGATCCTTATCCTTGTTGATACTTCATCTACCCAAGTAATATTATTTTGCTTCCAGTCTATTGTTCTCTTTATCACTTCCAGACCTGCGTTTCTTGTTCTGGAGTTTTGCTCTTTCCACCCACTCTTCTGATCATTATATTCTCCATTTCCACAGTTTTACTGCCTTCCTTGTAATTCTCTCATTTACTATGAACATAGTCTCTCAAACCATTCCTCCTCCCTC
Organism: Podarcis filfolensis; assembly: GCF_964270895.1. Classification (NCBI taxonomy): domain Eukaryota; kingdom Metazoa; phylum Chordata; class Lepidosauria; order Squamata; family Lacertidae; genus Podarcis; species Podarcis filfolensis. Next base: position 107,772,285 of record NC_139606.1, read on the forward strand.
CTCCTCTCATCTATCTTTTGACACTCTCGTTTCCTTTTCTTTTGCTGGCTATAATCATTCCCCCAGTGCAGATGTGCTGGCACCATAAAGACGAAGGAAGAGGGCTCTCACATATTCAAGAAAACCATGTTTTGTTTTGTTTTGTGTTTTGTTTTGTTTTGTTTTAGAGACCCGTGCTTCTCCCAGACACAAAAACTGAGGGTCCTGAGTGCCTGCTTGGGAGAGATGCCAGTGAGGGAAGATAATACTTTATTTGAAAGAAGCAACAATTCAGCATCTGCATTGAAAGGAATGTTGTAGAATAGCATAACCATTATGTAATTAACAGGAGGCAAGCAGGTGTGGGGGACTCCCTGGTCCTGAATGGGGCAACTGTGCTGGAAGGACCATGTGTGCAGCCTGGGAGTCATTTTGGACTCACAGCTGTCCATGGAGGCGCAGGTCAATTCTGTGTCCAGGGCAGCTGTCTACCAGTTCCATCTGGTATGCAGGCTGAGACCCTACCTGCCCATGGACTGTCTCGCCAGAGCGGTGCATGCTCTGGTTATCTCTTGCTTGGGCTACTGCAATGAGCTCTATGTGGGGCTACCTTTGAAGGTGACCCGGAAACTACAACTAATCCAGAATGCAGCAGCTAGATTGGTGATGGGGAGCAGCTGCCGAGTCCACATAACACCGGTCTTGAAAGACCTACATTGGCTCCCAGTACATTTCTGAGCACAATTCAAAGTGTTGGTGCTGATCTTTAAACCCCTAAATGGCCTCGGTCTAGTATACCTGAAGGAGCATCTCCACTCCCATCATTCTGCCCGGACACTGAGGTCCAGTGCCAAGGGCCTTCTGGCAGTTCCCTCACTGCAGGATGCCAAGTTACAGGGAACCAGGTAGAGGGCCTTCTCGGTAGTGGCACCCGCCCTGTGGATTGCCCCCCCCCATCAGATGTCAAAGAAATAAACTACTATCTGACTTTTAGAAGACATCTGAAGGCAGCCCTGTTTAGGGAAGCTTTTAATGTTTGACAGATTACTGTATTTTTATATTTTGTTGGAAGGTGCCCAGAGTGGCTGGGGAGACCCAGCCAGATGGGCGGGGTATAAATAATCAATTATGATTATTATAATGTAATCAGTAATGCTAAATTGTGCCACAGTGGACAATGAGGAAAGCAACAGTTGAGAGCCAAACTGCAGCAGAATGGAAGCAGCATTGCACATGATGAACATGGATCAGAATAGAATCTGATGTCTTCTTATATCTGCAGAAGTAGAAGTGGATCCTGCCCCCTCCCCACGGAGCATATGCTTTGTTTCAGGTTCTTCCTAAGCGTGTACTCAGAGTCCATCTCTAAGCACTTAGAAATAACAATAGGCACCATCCCCCTTCTCTTCCTCCCATTGTATTCACAGTGTTACATGAAAATTCGTCTGAGCTGAATGTGTTTTACAAGAGACAATTCACTGTAACCCAATAAAGGCTCTTGAGAATATCTGTAGCGGGTGAAAGTGAGGGAGACTTATCAAGCTGAATGTCATTTTGGAAATTAATTTCTGCCCAAGAAAGAATGGAACATGCTGAATGCAAGCAAATTAGGCAAATGCTTGTCCAGCGAGTTTGTTATTAAGGTCTGCTAGAAGTAGAGATTGGGGGTGTGTGCATTGATCTAGTCCCCCCTTTTCACAGTGGACTGACCCAATCCAATGCTCCTGAATTTGCTTGTGGATACGAAAAGAACTCCCAGTTGCATTATGCTCTTCGGGCTTCGCAATAAAATTTTAGCGTGCCAAAAGTACGCACCAAAAATGTACTTTACATAAAAGAGACATATAGAGCCTGAGTTTTAAAGTGTGTAAACAGAATGTATTTAACATAAAAAGGTTTCCCACAGGCCTGTGAGAACAGGATACTGGACTAGATGGGCCACAGGTCTGTTCTAGCTGGGCTCTTCTTAACGTTCTTATGACTGAGCAACAGGCTGAAATGTGAATGGAACTAGCAGCCCAGCTCATCCCTAGCTAAATGACACCTTCCAGCTTCCTTTTGCAGGGAAGTGTTGCTTGGTCTACTGAGGTCTCAGGCATGAAACTGAACAATCTTATTTCGAGCCCAAGTAGTTTCCCCGCCCCAGTCCCATTATTAAACCTGCTGACATTATTTCATTTTAAGCATCTTCTCACAATTATCTCACTCCATCTGTCTAAACAAGACAGAATCACTTAATTAACCGCAAGTTTTCCTGGCGTCCACAGAGTAGCTGTTTGTAATTTGAGCTGTGCGGGGGCTGAGGCAAAAATTGTGATGTTTTGTTTCATTAAATGCCTTTTCACAAACTATATTCACTGATATTATATCAGTACCAGCTGCATTTGCCAGTAGTTCCAGGGGCTGCTTTTGCCACATGACTGTCTCTATGCCTACCTCTTATGGAGGGTGACACTACCGATGGCCAGTAGCCATGATCATAGAAGTCCGCTCACCTTTTATCTGGTGGGCAGCATTGGGGCCACGCAGCCGGGACTCAATGGTTTCCTAGACAAGGGGAAGGAGGCATGCCACCTCTCTCCTGTGTCACAGCCGAACGTGCCAGCAGTGCCGTGGGACCGCGCCAGCCAATTAGCTGGCAGAGTGGGCATCCCACGGGCAATTTAATCCTGCCATGGCCAGCCAGCACATTGGGCAAGCCTTTGTTGCTGCCTTCGCCTGCCCCTCCTCAGTAAGGGTATCCTGTTAAAGGGGTCTGTGGTGTGACCTACTGTCTGAAGCCTGGGCATGGACTAGGGCCATGCCACAGCTCCTATGGGAACCCCTTGGGGTGCCCCTATTTGATGTAAGTCATAGGGCACCCCCTAGCAGTGGTTTACCCTTCAGTGGACTCCCTGCAGATGGGCAGGAGTCAATGTATAGCCTGGCTCACCCCAATGCCTAAGCCAAACTGCTCACATCTGTAACCAATGACGTTGTGGCCTATTTGAACCCATAAACCAAAATATTTAGCGTCAGTGTGTTTTATCGTTCTTCTAGGAACTTTGTGGCTCTGGTGCCTTGGCACACAATCAGAGAATCATAGAATTGGAGAGTTGGAAGGGACCCCAAGCGTCATCTAGTCTAACCCCCTGCAATGTAGGAATCTCAACTAAAACATCCACGATGGATGGACATCCAACGTACGCTTAAAAACCTCCAAGAAGAGAGAGTCCACCTTCTGAGGGAAACCATTCCCTCGCCAAACCTATGTTCTACCTCTGCTGTCACCGGTCGTATTCCTGAATGATAGTTCTAGGAATGGCAAGTGGCGAGAGCACTGTTGGCAACCAGGTCAACCAAAAGTGATGGCAAACCACAACTGCAGGATAACAACCACAAGAACAAGTGCTTTATGGAGACTTCAGGCAGCCTCTGTGCAAACACAAATCAGGTTGATGGCACGATCGACACTTCAGATATACACTATGGCTGTGCACCAGATTTGGCCAAGGCCCAAAACTCGAGCCAAATCGGGCCTATTTGGAGGAATCTGAACTTTGGTTGACTCCGGTTGAGACAGACCCAGATCACTACAGGTTGGGTTGAGATGCCCAGATCAATCTGTGGCTGTCAGGGGGCAAGGTGTGAGTGCCAAGCATGAGTGAGGAAAAGGAACTGCAAAAAGGAGGGATATACTAGATGGCTGTGGGGTGAGTTGGCGGTCAACCTTTCCTGCCAGTCCTCCCTTCCTTCCTGCCCCCTGAAGCACCACCAAACAGGACTGTATTCCTATATTTACTAGCTTGTATTCCTATATTTACTAGCTCTGCAGTGCTGGGCACCCACCAACAAAGTTTATTTTTAAACTCTATTTTAACTGTGTGACAAAAGAAGATTTTTTTTTTTATTAAAAAAAGCTTTAAAACTCTTAACCCAGCCGCCCTATATTGTTTTGGGAACAGATCTGGGATGGGGCAGGTGATTCATAGGGTGGCACAGGTTGAATTAATCTGATCTGGGGGCCATAGATTGAGGCTACAGGGTGGATGTGGGGAGGCTGTGTACAACCTTAAAACATACACACACACACACACACTGTAGCCATCAAGTCGTCAAGGATGTGCAAACCTAGCTTGTGGTTAAACCAGCTCATAGGGTGCTCAGATCCATTTTACAGATCTGAATTTCTTTTTGCATGTGGTTTCTCTCTCACCATTTTGCCTGAGGAGTATTAGGATTTATGCTTTAGCAAGAATGCCAATAAATACCTGCAAAAATGTTTCCGGCAGTTCCTTGGTTTCCTTGGAGGAGGGAAGCTTTCTGACATTTAAACTGGGTTTTTTTTTTTTATGCTGCAGACACAGGCCATGAAAAGTGCACTTCCTGCCATCAAAATACTTCTTGCCTGCCAAGCTTCCCCACAGCAGCCCAACAGATATTGAACTGTGTCTGTGAACATCTCTTTACTACTCCAGAAAACACACTGCACTCCATTACTGTACTCCTGCATGCTGGAAAGCAACTCAAACAATGCTAGGAGCCTATTTCATTGCCCAGGAAACAGCCGATGAAGTGCTGAGAACCATTTGGGTTCTCTAGATTGAAGGCTATAAAGCAGAGAGGCTGAAAATTCTTAAGACAGAGAGAACCACCTGAAAATATTGAAGCTGCCTTTATGGCGGCATGGATGGCTTGGCAGAGAGAAAGGGGAGGACCGTAAAACGGTATTTTTCATCCCATTGTCAGGAGTCAACTAGTCATCCTGTCTTCCACTGGCCCCTTTTGAAACGATCCATAAGGTGGGTATATATTGTGCTTGCCTTCATTAAGAGATACCCCCTCCTTTTAACACCTTCCTGAACTGTATCCTATACCACAGTAGATGGGATCGATTTTTATGTTCCTTTTGTTATTGCTGCTATGAAATAACTTGTCCGGAACAATCACAATTGGCTACAGTTCTCCTGTGCTCATTAGAGAGTTATTATAATTCTTGGCAGCCCGTCAACATGGTTTTTTAAATTCCAAGCAAAAGGGGGTGGGGTGGGGGACACACACGTGACTATTGGCAATGTCCAGTCTTCATTAAGACTGTGAAAAGAAAATTGGAATCGCAGACTCCTGCCGTGTTCGAGAATTGAAATTAGCAAAACGGCTTTTTCTCCCTTTACAAAAAAAACCCCTCCAAAATCACACCGATATATAGAAAGACTTGCTTGGTTCATATTCATGATTTTGCTTAAACCAAGCAGAGGGAGAAGCTAGAAAATGATCCACAAGACAAGATTCTTAAAAAAAAAAAAAAAGAATAAAGTACTGCATTTGCAACAAGGTATGAATGTGATTATTTTGTGGTGTACACTTGGTGGGCTTTCAGTCTGGGAGCAGCCAGAAAGCAAAGACCTCTCTTGGGTGGAATGGCTTATCTGGACGTATTTTCAGTTCCTTGTTCCCCTGATCACTAAATCAATATCCACCGGCTACTGCTCCTGCCTTCTCTCCTTTGTTTTAGACAGAAGCTTTATCATCAGCAAAATCATTAGGCAGCATCCCCCCCCCCCCCAATTCTATGTTGGTTAAGATTGTAATTGGGGATCTTATTGAGGGGCAATGTCCCCCGCCTTCTCACCATTTGACTGGACTTAACAATCCAGGGGTCCTTTACCTTAGCTTTTCCTATGTAGATCAGGAAGAAAAGCATTTTGTAAAATAAAAAAGGCACTAGTTTATCATGTGTGGGGATTTCCCTCCCCCTTTAAAGGAGGGGAACATTTAAAAATGCAACCCTTACACCTGTCTGAAGTCATGTGGTCCAGGAAGGTGAAGTCTGGACTTGGGGAGGAGATATGGAAGGTCTGAATTCTGTTCCCTCCTCCAACCACATGCTCCTCTCCATTGCCAAACGTGCAGCTTGCAGGATTTCTGCCTTTTAAGTGTACACACACGCATTGCCCTGCAGCTCCTAGGCACATGTTACGTCAAACAAAATCTACTCAGTTTTTTTTTTATAAAGGTGAGCTGAGTGTTCTGCGTTTGTTTTTAATCTTCTTTACAGATTGCAGTCATTACAAACCTCTCGCTTGTCTCCACCCTGCCTCGAAGCAACATTTATGTGGATTGATATTGGTTTTCTATTTACTCCCTCTGCCATGGAACTCAAGGAAGCTCTGCTTATGGGTACCACCTGATCCTACCCCTAGGTACTGGCCAGACCAAGGCCTGCTTAGTTTTTGCAAGGTGGCTGCATCACCTGTCTTCTAACAGAAGTGTTGATGCTGCCAACATCTGCTGCCTAAAGTGGTCGTGTTGCCTTACCTAATGATAGGGCTGGCTCTGCTGCAGAAAATATGTGAAGTTGTCCTTTCCTGCCAGGAACTGGGCAGAGGAGGAATGGTGGAGACTGCCTCCCCATCCTGACCCTTCCAGGGAGGAGGAAGAAGACAGTATAGATTTACAACAAGGGTTTGAGGGTGGTCACAGCTCAGACGCAGATGAGGGGGAAAGATGGGAAATCATGGGAGACCCAGAGCAACAACTGGCTGACACGTTGTCATTAGAAAGCATCCCAGACCCTCCATCTCCCAGAACCCGGAGAGCCTTAAAAGTAGGAGAGCAAAGAGCTCAAAGACAAAGGACACTTAGTGGCACCCGTAGAGGAGGTGATGATGATGACGAATGAGGAAGTGGGAGAGACGGGGGATGGAGATTCACTCAGGACAACACCATTATCCAAGAGGCTGGGTTTTATAGCCTCTCTTTGTAAAGACTGAAATAAAAAAAGGACGGTACAAAATTTTCCTTGTCTTTATACTTTCCTGGGCAACCAGCCGGGAGCAGCTGACAGCATTCTGACATTTCCCTTAGTTTATTATTTTTATTGTTATTAAATTTCTCATAAATTCTCTCTACAATTTTAGGAACACAGATGATAATGACGATTTTAGAAACATAGGAAGCTGCCTTATACTAAATCAAATGTGTTCCCGACTGCAGAATTTTGACCCCAAAATGACAAAAAAAAAACCCTCAGGAAACCCCTGTGAAACTTTGCAAAAGCGAAACAAGGAAGGAAAAAAAAAAAAGCTCTCTTATTTGTCCCAACTCTCAGGTGGTACCCCTTCCTTCCTCCCAACATGGTTTCTGGTGAAATGTCTGTTGTGGACCAGCAAAACACAAAAAGTAATGCTTTTTCAAGGCTGCTTGTTTGTTTACAGAACTACACACAGGTCGGCAGTGTATAATTTTAGGATGAGTTAGTCATGACTAACCTAAGTTTCTTTCCTTTCATTGTGATCAGTTTTCTTTGGGTTGGGGAAAGGAATCGAACACCAGGGCTTTTTTTCAGCCAGAACATGCCGGAACTCAATGGCGCCATTGCCATTCTAAGAGAACCAGGGACGTGTTCATGGTGAGTTCCAGCACCTCTGTTTCTAGGAAAATAGCGTTGTCGAACACACTTGCATCTTCCCTCCCAGCTGCCCCCCCAAAAAAAACACACACCCAGTTGGAGTACCGCTTGTTATGTGGACTTGCATGTAAATGCTAGTTTGGTCCAGAGGAACACTGGGAAAAAGTTGTAACTTGCAACTATCACACTGAGATGTGGGATGAGAGGTCTTCTATGAGAACGTTTGACTACAAGAATCTAGGGGTCAGATAGTGGAATCTCTTTGGGTTGACTCTCCCACATCAAATACTGTCATGGAAACTCATCCTATGCAAGACGTTTCTTGCAGGAGAGATATTTCCCTTTGGAAGTATTGCACATCAAACCCAAATTTTCTTTCCAAAGCACCCAAGCCCTGCTTTTCCCAATAAAGTGTCGGTCACCAGCACGTTTGCACTTAAAAGCCACCGATACAGTATGCCAGGGAAGGGATATTGGCAGACAGATCTTAGATAAACCATTAAGCCCCATGCAAACTTAGGAGGAAGCTGTAACGTGCATTTCAGTGGAGGGAATGATTTCAAGCGTGCAAAGTGCCATGAATGTGACATCCACGATTCATATCACCTCTGCCCTGTGATATCTTAACGAGTTTCATTTGCAGCAATCTGCAGCATTTGGGTTTATTTTATTTTTTTTAAATGAGAATTTAAATGACACCGGAGGAGTAGCTGGTACCAACTACATTTAGAATACAGATAAGAACCTAAGAATAGCCCCCTGGATGAGGCCAATGGCCCATCTAGTCCAGCATCCTGTTTTCACAGTGGCCAACCAGATGCTCGTGGGGAACCAGGGAACAGGACATGAGCACAACAGCCTTTTCCCCTCCTCTGGTTTCCAGAGGAGGGATTACTGCCTCCAGCCGGGGAGACAGAGCGTATCCAACATGGCAAGTAGCCATAGATACGACTTCTCCTCCATGATTTTGTCTAATCCTCTTTTTGCAATTAAGTGTTTTAAATTTCTTGTTAGCCGCCCTGAGCCCGGTTTTTGAACCAGGAAGGGCGGGGTATAAATAAATTATTATTATTATTATTATTATTATTATTATTATTATTATTATTATTATTAAAGCCATCCAAGTTGGTGGTGATCACAACCTCGTGGAGGAGCAGGTTCCATACTTTGGCTATGCATTGTGTGGATAAGTACTTTATTTTCTTCGTTCTAAATCTAACACTAAAAACGGCACAAGACAGTTCGTACGTGTGGTTCTTAAGGACAGAAGAAACTGTTGGTTTCTGTTTCTCATTTTCCCCATCTTAAATTCCTTTCCGAGTCACTTTGCATTTATTTTTTAAAAAACAAATGCATCAAAATGTGTGCACATTTTTGAGCCTACTTCTCCTAATACATACACAGTTTTCTGTCTCAAGGCAAATCTAAAAAAAATGTAGTATAAACACTGACAACTGGGAAATACTGTCCTGCGAGCACTCCAATGGGAGAACATCCTTTACCAAAGGTGTCATGGGCTTTGAAGACACTCAAACTCAGGACGCAAGGGAGAAACGTGCTAGGAGGAAGGCATGCTTGGCAAATCCACACTGTGATCAGCTCCCGCCTAGAAACTGCTGTCCCCACTGTGGAAGGACGTGTGGATCCAGAATTGGCCTCCACAGTCACTTACGGACTCATTGTTAAAACCGTGTTTATGGAAGACAATCTTACTCAGCTACGAGTGATCGCCAAAGAAGAAGAAGAAGAAGAGGAAGAAGAAGAAGAAGAAGAAGAAGAAGAAGAAGAAGAAGAAGAAGAAGAAGAAGAAGAAGACACAGTTTTCTCTCATCTTTTCCTCCACAAACCAATTCTCCAGTTTGTCCTCCATCAGCCAGCCAGAGTTCCATGCCCACTGAATAGGTTTGGTCTTCATCATTCTGTTTTGTGGCCCACACCTCTTTTGCTGTTGCCTCCTACAAGCTCCTCGTCTAAATCTTAGGGTTTCTCCAAGCCTCCTCCTTCCTCAGTCTTATGCGTAGGAGTACTTGTTTTGGCTATATAAGGATGAACCCTCAGAGAATAAGAATGCAGGAAGCTGCCTGAGACAGACCATTGGTCCACCAAGTTCCATAATGTCTACATTGACTGGCAGTGGCACCCCAGGTTTTCATGCAGGGGACAATCTCCTTCCTGGAGATTGAACCTGATACCTTCTGCATGAACAGCAGATGCTCAACCACCGAGCTAGAGGAGTTCTAGCTTTGCTATTTATTATAGGATGATATGGTTTTGACAAGGCATGCTAAGCCCTCAGCAGCAAGACAGGGAGGGTCTCCCAGGAACCCAACCAGGCTCCTACGAAACCTAAATCTTCTGAACGGGAGCTAATAAAATTATAGGGAACTGTCACCTCATCAGTGTACACCCCCCCTCCTGCCGCTAATGTTAAATTAGATTGTGAGCCCTGTAAATATTTATGCAACGCACCCTGAGCCCTTGGCACAGGTGGGCTATAAATCTGATGAAATGCAATAACCAACCCAATAAATCTCACAGTGCAGCAAACTGAGCTGAAATGGATGGTTTGCTCATTGCCTGAGTAATGGAGAAGGAAGTCCCACTAGGGCTATAAAATCTGAATTGCAAGATTTTGTGTTTACATTAGCCCTTGTGCAATGGATTCAGCTGAGCCCCTGAGCCAAATCTGGCATATTTGGAGGGACTTGGGTGTTGGAAGAATCGGGTGCAGGCAGCCAGCTCAGGTTGGATGGCCCAGAGCAGTGCATGGCTATCAGTTTGTGGGCATCAGGCAGGAAGGAGAGGCAGGACTCAGGCAGGAGAACCTCAAGAAAAAGAACCCAGACCTGCCCTGGCTGCCAAGAGAAGGAAGAAGCCGGCCCCCCAATTCTCCTTCCTGAGAGGAGCTGCTTGCAAAGGAACACTATGGACCAGGCAGGATTGGTGCCTCTGCGTGCCAATCCTGCCTGCAGCAGGGTGCTCCTTTGGAAGGAAAGGAGAGGGTCAACACCTCAGCTGAGCAGTTGAGCTGCTGACTAACATCTTATATCCTTTTAAATGTGTCTGTTGGAGGGTTGTGGGGTTTTGGTTTTGTTTTGTTTTGATCTTGTGTTTTTATGTGGTGAACTGTCAAGATCTTCAGATGAAGGGTGGTGTACAAATTTAATAAATCAATGAATGGATAAAATAAATCTGGGTGAGGGGGAGGCACTTCTGGTCTCTGTTAATTTATTTGGGAACTGGTCTGTTGACGTAATAATAATAATAATAATAATAATAATAATAATAATATAAATTTTTATTTATACCCTGCCCTCCCCAGCCAAAACTGGGCTCAGGGCGGCTAACACCGGGTATAAAAACAATTGATTAAAATACAACTTAAAAACAAGATTAAAATACAACATTAAAATGCAGCCTCACTTCAGTAGAAACTCAAATCAAAAACTTTTGGGGGATGAAAAGGTCAAATCTTCCACCAAGGCCAACTATCCAGACTGGCCCTACATGGGCCAGAAAAAAGCCAGGGAACTCCCCAGATAGGAGTTCCATCACAGAAGGAGAAAGGAAAAGGAAAGAGGGGGGAGGGATCAAGTTGATTCCAAGCCATGCAGAACAACTCTGTCTTACAGGTCCTGCGGAAAGAAATCAGATCCTGCAGGGCCCTGGTCTCATGAGACAGAGCTGGAGCCAGTGTTGAAAAGGCCCTGGCTCTGGTTGAGGCTAATCTGACTTCCTTAGGGCCTGGGACCTCTAGTGTGTTGCTATTTATGGACCTTAAGGTCCTCCGCGGGGCATACCCATAGGTATGAGGATGGGTCAACAGGACCCCTCTCGGATGGGACCCACAAGGCATATGACAGCCCTGGTTACATCCTCTAAAGAACTGCAAATGTATGTGCAGTTTCTTTGTATTTGGTTGTGAGTATTTTCTGTTACTCCTTGTTTCTTTTCACTTCCAAAGCAGAGGGAAATGTATTTCAGCATCATGATTTTATGGCAGCAAGATGCTTGTGTGTGTGTGTGTGTGTGTGTGTGTGTGTGTGTGTGATGCAGTGCTTTTTTCTGGGGGGATCCAGGGGTATGCATCCCCACAGACTTCACATTTTGTGAAGTTTGGCATCATTGAGGGACAGTATTTTAATATGAATAGGAAAATGAGAGTGCCCCTAAACATTTTTTAAGAAAAAACAACAACACTGGTGTGATGGGGGATTTATTCACTTTGCATTTTACCACAAACTTCTCTTATTTGCAGTTTCTTGCCCAGTAATAAGGGAACTAAAACACAGCTAGTCCTCAGAATTCGCAAGAGTCTGAATTCTGCCATGCAATTCTCAAGAGAAAAAACAAACAAACGGGGTGTGGGGCTAGAAAAAATGGAGAGAAAAAATGTCCAGAATGAATTAATGCTATGGGAAACTGGTTGCAAAAAAATATTTATATGGAGCAAAAATGCACATATAGGGGGAAATGTGCATGAAAATGCATAGAAATTGCAGAGAATGAATCCCTCAAACACCTCCAGAACTACACCCACAAAATTCCTCTCTCCGTGTTTGGTAGACAACCTTTGATTACCAGTGTACATACACTGTTTCATAATCTGCATTTTATACTTGGGGGGGGGCATTTTATCTTCCAGATGTGTTTTATAGGCTGGCTGCTTTATTGGTGGGCTCTCGTGCGCATCACAGGCGTGCTTTTCATTTATTTCCTGCGTTTGTCACAAGTCGCATCTCCCCATTCATTATTTACCAGAAGGCAGGTGCACAGCAAGCAAATCCAGAGGTGACAGACAAGGGCTTGCTGGCAGCGACAATTCCGGCAGAAGTTTCCTCCCAAGGAAGGCGGCTGCTGCTGCTGCTGCTGCCGCTGCCGCCCCACTTTTCAAAATCAATGCCCCGAATTAATAATTCAGCACGATCAATAGAGAAGCTAGAAATCAGCAATTTCAGAGCGGTCGAGGCACACCTTTTAGCTGACTGTCGGTTTTGGCTGCAGCACTGAAATCACTGATCCTACAAGCACTCACCCTAACCAAGGGGGGAATCGCCAGCATGAACTGAAGAGCTGGAGGGAACCCCAAAAGCCATCCAGTCCAGCCCTCGCTACAATGCAGGACCAGTATGTGCCGATTGTGCCCTTATTGACTTTGGGGATGTGACTCACGCCAGGCTTTGCCAAGCTGGTGTTCTTCTGCCATTACTGAACTATGACTCCCATTAGCCCCAGCCAGCAACATCTGCTGGGCACCAGTTTGGTGAAGTCTGACTTACAGCTTCCCCACAATTTTGCTGCTGTAGGACCATGGGGAAGTAGGGCCAGCCCAAGACATTTTGTTGCCTGAGGCACAGAACAAGATCATACTCTTCCCCGTTCCATATATGGAAGCCATTTGAACTTGCAGTGGAATCCTAATTCTAGACTGAGGAAAGGATATTATGCTCTAGTGTACCTGAGGCAGAAGGCTTGTAGAGCAGCCAAGACTGGCTATGTAGGAATATGGAGAGGACTAGTCAGGGGGCTTAGAAGGAACATCCAGGAGTTGTTGCCAATCATCTGTGGACTGCAGCGGTTGTCTCACTTTGCCTAATGAAAGGACCGGCCCTGAGTGTATATTTGTGCCCTGTGCTTCGTACCTCTGACCACAGGCAGAATCTGGTGCGGGGGTGTGTGTGTCCATGCTATTAGCAAATCCTGTGGAGACAACGGCTCACAGATGGTATATTCTGACAGCACTTTCTTCTGTCTTCAACATGTTTCCTTACTTGTTAATTTTTGCATTTCAGGTGATCTTTCCCATGACTTTTGGAAAACTAATGGTATCTAATGGAAGTTTAGTGCTTATTTCCATTTTGTTTCCAGAAAAAACAAAACAAAACCCACTAGCTTCGAAAACCACTGGAGCTCTGTTGCAATTTCACGCAACAAAATCTGGGGCAGTTCTTTCCCACTGTTTAAAGCTTAGCATGTTGTGGAGGTATACCAACCAAAATGCCACCGTTCTGTGTTGGAACATTAGAAACTGGGTCAGAAGTGCTAGCATTAAAACCAGTTTATACAATAAACCCCACGTCTGAATGCAGCCTTAAGGCAACACATCTCTGAGTTGTGCATTGGCCCAAGTGCATGTGGACAAAGGCACAACCTTCATTGGTTATGCCTTGAATTCTTGTCAAGACAACACCTGCCCACTGATAATTGATGAATGGGAAGATGTGACTTGTGACAAAGTCAGGAAATTAACCAAAACACACCTAGTGCAACTAGCAATGAATTGAACAAAGGCCAATAAACTGAAGCCAACCTCTGCCTGGCATGATTCAATGTGTGGATGTTTGCTTTTTTAAAGTCCCCAAAGGGAACAGGACTGGGCGACATCCCATTTTCAGCATCGTGATATATCTGCAGCTAAATATCGCAATGTCTGAAATTGCCCAGCCCTGCCCCCAACCGTTCCTGTGCACACAAGCCAGAGTGGTATGTGGGTTTGCCCAGTTCACAGAGCTGAGCTAAGCACCCAGACCACTCTGGCCCCCCTGAGCAGGAGCTGTGTGGGGGCTTGGTCAACTGAGCGGCAGGCAGCGGAGCAGTTTAAAGAACCCGTTGCTTTGCCTTCGGCTTGCGTGAGCCAGAGGTGGGGGGTCTTGATCGACTGAGAAGCAGGCTTCCTTAAATCACCTGCCTCAGCTAATCAAGGCAATCTGAGCTGGCGATACAACATGGCTTCCCAGCCAGCACAGCGCAGGCAGGCAGCAGTGAGGTTCACTGTGCATTCACTGCAAATTCTACCTTTGTACAGTAGGTTCGTTTCCACCCACCCACTCAGTATCCTCCAATCAGGGAAGCAAGGTGCCTTAACAGAGTTCAAAGGGCACATTTCAGCCTGGCAAAAGCACTTGTGGTGGCTGTGATGCAAGGCTGGTGAGGGTTGTGCTCTGATGAGAGTTCCCCACCTTTGCCCTGAGTCTCAGAAATGTAAGGTCTGCTTTCTCCTACACTGAGTCCTAGGTATCTTCCCATGTCAGCAGAATGGGCCCTATAGACTTTCCAGGACACTGGCTCATAAAATTGGGCTACATTATCTTGTGAGTCACTAACCATTTCCTCATAATCATGGGCCTACAGACAGGAGCGATTTGCTTTGTACCAGCTCTAGAATTCCCTTCATGGAGAAATAACAGAGCTAAAGTTCTTTTCAGGTGCTCTGGGGAGTATACACCAGAAATATCTGCTTCATCCATTGTTAAGCCTGCTCTCCTACGAGACACCATTGAGGGTCAGTTGTGCAGAAAACCTGAGCTCATTAAAGCTACCAAAAAAAGACGAAGCCAGTATTTCTAGAAGATTCAGAATGGCTTTTAACTCTGGGGAGGAAACTGTCAGTACTTGAGGAAATGGTTGAGTATTGATGAGAAATGAGCACTGCTTCTTTTCTGCATGAGCCCACAAATAGAAGAGTTCTCACATCTACAACTGACAATTAAGGCGTTAATTCCAAAATGGGTAAATAATAGACTGGTCTGCCACAGTATGCTGAGAAAGGGGCAGAAGATTCACCCTGAGATTCCTTGCTAGTCAAGGGTATGAATTGGAGAATATTGGTGGTGCTATTTGTTTACATCTTATTTTTGTGAGAGTCTTAAATATTTGGTATGCTTTACATCTGGCCCACATTGATTTGTTATAGAACCTTCCTTTTTTAAAAACAACAACACACAAAACCAAATCAATAATTTTTTGCATTGTCAGAACTTCAGAATTATTGTTCAAGAAATGGCAATCCATCTGCAACAGATGCAGAAAGGTCTGGTCACAAATAGATGTTGTGGCCAGTGCAAAGCTGGGGGAGAGCCAAATATTACAAATGTAGCAGAAGAGCCAAAGGACAAGGATTAAAAAACCCATTACATGTTGCCAGCTCTCATGGTTTTAGAGTAAATTTCATGGATTCAAATGTCCCTTAGTAAGGGAAGGAAGGAAGGAAGGAAGATAGATAGGTTACCTGGTCACTCCAAAAGAAGGTCAAACAAGAAGCCAAATTTTTCCTTTTATTATGTCAGTTGTGTCAGTGGAGCAGGGCAACTGGTTTTCAGGTTCCACAGACCTGTTCTGGCTGAATTCTTGCCTGAGGAAGAGTTCTGTGGAACCCCAAACTCACAGCATTTATCTTACCGCCACCAGGGCTTCTACTTTTGAATCCTAGAGTTTGAAGCCATGAATCATTAGATTCACCCTGGAAAAATCTTATCCAAAATGTATAAGTTGTTGCTAGAATGGAACTTAAAAGATGAAGAGGTAAAGTCGGTAATGACACACTGGGCCAGAGATGTGGGTCACAATATACAATTTGAGGATTGGGAAAAGCTATGGAAAGAGGGTCTAAATTTCACCGCATGCATGCAATTAAAAGAAAACGTTATGAAAATGTTCTTCAGATGGTATATGACACCTACAAAATTAGCAAAAATGTACAAGACAAGCAATAGGTGTTGGAAGTGTAAAGATAGGGAGGGTTCCTTCGACCATATGTGGTGGGAATGTAGGAAAGTGAAAGACTTCTGGGAAAAAATATATAATGAACTTAAGAAGATTTTAAAATACACATTCAAAAAGGAACCAGAAGTTTTTTTACTAGGAATATTAGAAAATGAGATAAAAAGAAAAGATCATAAATTTTTTCTATATGCGGTGACGAGAGTGTTAATGGCTCAGAAGTGGAAACAACAGGAAACACCGACTGTAGAAGAATGGAGAATAAAATTGTTAGATTATGCTGAGTTGGACAAATTTACAGGAAAGATCAGATATTTAAGAGACCAAAATTTCATCGAGGACTGGGGGAAATTCGTGGAATATCTGGAAAGTATAAGTAATGGTCAGATGACGCTAAGGGGATTTAAAGAAGCACTGTGAAAAATTAAGAAATATTGTCTAAAGGGAATAAATTGAAAGATATAAAGAATGTCAATATAAAACTAAGAAATGCGTAACTTAAATGATAGCTACGAATGATTTACGGAAAAACTGAAGGAAGTCTAGAAAAAGAGTAAGTTGTGAAACAAATGATGCGAACTAATTTGCTTATTGTTCTTGATGTAAACTAATAAAAATTATTTCAAAAAAAAAAGAATCATTAGATTCACCCTTAGCAGGGAATGTCGCCATCATATCATATTGATAGCCAATCACAGATATTTACAAACATGCATGCGTTTTTGGTAGGTTTGCCGAAGAATGTGATATCGCAGCTAAGAAGCAGTGTTTTGGATGTTGCATTTCAATCAGGGTGGAAAAGAAGCCCTGCCGAACTACACTTTGGAAGGTAAGAATATAAGGAGGAGCTCTCCTGGACCAGTATCCCGTTCCTACAGTCAGATGCTGTTGGGAAGCAGGGCATGAGGACAATATCACCCCATAGCTGTTGCCCTCCGCACCTCCCAATAGCAATAGCATTCAGAAGGAGGCCACCATTCAGCCGGGAGATTCCATTCCACTATCATGGCCAAAGCACATCGATAGGCCTTCCCTCAATCAATCGCGATGCAGCCTGTTTTTGGGCACGAATCGCGTAAGAACATCAGGAGAGCCTGATGGATCCAGCTAATGGCACATCCAGCCCAGCAGCCTGCTCTCTCAGTGGCCAAGCAGATGTCTTTGAGAAACTTGCACGCGGGACCTGAGCACAATAGCACTCTCCCCTCCTGCCGTTTCCGGCAGAGGTATACTACCTTTGAGCATGGAGTCAGAGGACTCAGCTATACAGCTGCAAACAAGACGTTTTAAATGCGTTGTAAAGTGCAATATACAAATGTGACACTAGGTGGCGAAAGCGAGCTATGCCAAATTCAATGTGTTTTTTCAAAACTTTTTTTTAAAAAAAATAAAAAGCATTCTCATAGCTTTTAAAAAATGTGTGTGTAGATTCCGACAGAGTATAGCCATCGTGGCTAGTGGCCACTGACAGCCCTCTTCTAGAGATAATGTTACGACCCTTAAACCACATCTGTTGTCACGTGTTACCATGTGTAGTGTCCAAAGGACCCTGGAGTCTCAATAAAGTTTATAGTCTTCACTGTTATGAGAAAAGATGAAAAAATATCTCGTTTTCCTGTTAAGGTCACAGAGAATCATATCCAAATCCCTCAACTTGGGTCACAGTTCTCTTGCCCTACAAGTCCTGCTGCTCTGCCTTATTTCCCACAACCTGATGACAAGAATGGTGTGGATTTTTCGCTGATTCATCTCTGTAACAAATGCAATAGCTTCTGACATGAGTTGGGTGAACAGATGCATTTCAAAGATGGTGGAAAAAAGAATGATTACCAAGAGTTTGAGTTGAATTTGGGCCGAAACAGTCACAAACATAGATAAAGACATCTATACAAAGAAATCTGCAACTCTTAGTGTCTACACAGGAGCAATGTGTTCCTTAGTAGAGTTTTAGAATGTAGCCACACCAGCCACAATTTTTTTTTAACTGTTTCATCCTTGAAGATTTCACTGGCAATTTGTCAGGCTGTTGTATGTTCAGTTGAATGCAGGTGGTTTGGGAGTTACCCAAAGTTCCTGGCCTACCAAATCTCTGTTTTTATATATGAAGGTCCCTCATCCACAGAACCCCTAATAAACATGGTGCTTAGAACAAAAAAATAAAATGTAATCCTAAAGATGCATTTTTCTGGAATCAATTTTCAAATGCAATTAAGTAGCACTTTTTAGCGAGTGCTTCAGGGAACCATGATAAGGTTTCTAGTCCACATGAAAAATGTGCTGGCACAGAGACGTGTTCAGGTCTCTCTACATGGCCTACTGCAGTTGTGCAGTGCCAAAAAGAAAGGTAGAGATGAAGCCTTAAATATCCTCTGTCTTCTAAACTAGGAATGTGACTATGCTGGTGGTTCAAATCCAGTATCTTCTGGAGCTAGAAAGAGACTTGAGTTCTGTCTCTACCACCATCAGAACACTGCAGGTTGAAAGAGAGATTGCTCTTCTGTTGTTCCTGCAAAGAGGTTGCACCTTTTACTCCCTGCTGCATGCAAAGAATCAAAACAAAAAGGAAAGGAATAAAAAAAGTTGACTAACCTAACCCACCTGAGCTCGGCTCACAGGGATCAATGTCCTCATCGTCGCTGGGACATTCGGCTGAGGCCACCAGGATGTCATCCGTGGTCTGCAAAGGAAAGAAAGAGTCCATTTCAATTAATTAAACCGGTCCAACTAGGTGCTCACCTCTGTCAAACTGCCCAGGTTGGCAGGCACAGGCAGGCATCCACAACCGTAGGAGACTCACAACACTCTGTAAGCTTTTGGCTGTTGTTTTTAGATGGTGATGTCAGTTTCTTTTTTTACTGGAGAGTGAACAAAGGATTATGTCAGCGGTCCAGTGGGACAACAGGTCCTGCTCTCTTACCTCTCCATCTGCAACATCCTTTGTATTCCAATTTTGGTGCTCCTCCTCAGCATCATTTCACTACTTCATCCCTCTTCTTCCCATACCCCTCTCCCAATGATTGGACAACCCACCCCTCTGCATTTAACAAACCTGTTTCTTCCTCCTCCTTTCCACCCCTTGGGGGGAAAAGATTCAGTTCTCAAAACATCTCACCTGTACTTCCTCTCTCACCTGACCTGGAAAATGCTGGGGGAAGGAACTGCTTGCCTTCCTACCTCAGTGACTCAGGGGGCTTTGATTTCTTCGTGGCCAACCCACAAGCTCAATGGCTCAAAGGCTCAAAGCTCCCAAGAACTTGAGGTATTGACCAGGATTTTTCTGATCCCCTTTTGTCCTGCTTACAGCTGCTTGCACTGAATAATAATAATAATAATAATAATAATAATAATAATAATAATAATTTACTATTTATACCCCACCTATCTGGCTGGGCTTCCCCAGCCACTCTGGGTGGCTTTCAGCAAAATACCGGTATTAAAATACAGTAATGCATCAAACTTTAAAAGCTTCCCTAAACAGGGCTGCCTTCAGATGTCTTCTAAAAGTCTGGTAGTTGTTGTTCTCTTTGACATCTGGTGGGAGGGCGTTCCACAGGGCGGGTGCCACTACCAAGAAGCTCCTCTGCCTGGTTCCCTGTAACTTGTCTTCTCGCAGTGAGGGAACCGCCAGAAGGCGCTCAGTGCTGGACCTCAGTGTCTGGGCAGAACGATGGGGGTGGAGATGACCATCAGAGATGAATCAGAGATGACCATCGCTGCAGAATCTCTCCCTGGCAGTGGTGGCTAATCGGTTAGGTCAAATGGAGCCCCACTGACCTCAGACAGCTTCTAACTGCCTAGCATCTCATGCACAACCAGGCAGGGTGACCCTGGCCCTCAGCTCCCTGCTCCTTTGTCTCTGCGTGGCCCTGTGTTGCAGAACTCAGCAGACAGATGGAGACAAGAGTAGAATACTTGGCTCTGACACAACATCAGCTCTGGCTCCACCTACTGCTTGGGCTCCCTTCTGCCCAAGTCACCAGCGCTGCCTCCTGGATCCTGAAAGCAAATTTTCAAGTGGCGACGGAAAGCTACCATTCGAAAGGGGTCTTCAGAGTTCACAACCTAGCAGGGCACTTCGGTTCCGAGCCAAGACAAACAGTTAGAAAAGCAGGTGCAATTGCGCACGCACAGAAGCGGGGAATCCAGACTTAATGCATTTTCGCAGCCGGGGCTCAGCTTGGCGGCGTGTGGAAACAGTGCTGAGCAACCGCAGACCAGGCTGCCAACTCTAGAAACACATTATCTTGATGAGAATAGTGGTTTACATCACATCTTCAATGTACGCGGTACTTTACAGAGGAACCAGCAAAGAAGAAGAAGAAGGTGGGGGAGAGATTGGATCCTTGCCCCCTAAGATCTTGTAATTTACATTTTGATAGTGGAGAGGCAATAAAGGGAAGGCAGGCTAGGGAGGGAAGCAAGAGACAAGAGTTTATACCTGGTTGTTGGGCAAAAAAGACCCTGCCACCTCTTGAGGCAGGCTGCTCCACTAGGTAAAGGTAAAGGTAAAGGTAAAGGTAAAGGTAAAGGTAAAGGTAAAGGTAAAGGCGTCCTGGACGGTTAAGTCCAGTCAAAGGTGACTATGGAGTGCTCCACTCATCTCGCTTTTCTGGCCAAGGGAGCCAGCGTTTGTCCACAAACAGCTTTCTGGGTCATGTGGCCAACATGTCTAAACCACTTCTGGCATAACGGGATGCCATGATGGAACCAGAGCACACGGAAACTATGTTTACCTTCCCACCACAGCGGTACCGATTTATCTACTTGCACTGGTGTGCTTTTGAACTGCTAGGTTAGCAGGAGCTGGGACAGAGCAACGGGAGCTCACCCCGTCACTGGGATTCGAACCACCAACCTTCTGATCAACAAGCCCAAGAGGCTCAGTGGTTTAGACCACAGTGCCACCCATACAGCCCTCACCATGTTCCTCCTAATGTTCTGCCTCCCTGGTCTTTTTGCTGATTCTAATTCATGCATGGCATTCAAAAGAAGTGAAGGATGGATCTGACACCTCTTCAACTTTAAGTTAGAAGAAAATATGTTCCAGCCGGCAATGTCAATGTTGCTGACAGCAGTCGTTCCCCCATGCTTCAATTCCACTCCACCCTCCTTTTAAACTCCCCCCCCCAAAAAAAAACTGATAGGTGAAAGATGGAAGGAAAATCTGCTTGGCCAAAAAAATGAATTTTGGTCGCTGTTAGTAGCACCCATGATAAACGCCCATAATTTGCTGGGCAGCTGTTCTGAGTTTTCATTAAAGGGGGATTTAAAAGGCAAAGGAGAACCTCTGTCTTTGCCAGCAGCTTGTAATGAGATGACATACAGAGCGAAATAATCGTAACAGCACATGCTTGGATTAGAGTGCCTTTTGGGTGACTGGGCAAATCCATCTTCACATTAGCATCAAACCCTCTTGGATTTTTCTTTTAAAGAGTTAAATAAGAAAGGCTTGTGTGCCAAGCTGATTTCCATTCACTGCGGTCTCCTTTCTTTTTGCACAGGGCCATTTAAAGCATTCTGACTTTTTTTTTGGTACGTAATATATGTGTGAATAAGGCACAACACATATTTGTAACACAGAGACATAGAATAATAGAATCGTAGAGTCGCAAGGGACTCCAAGGGTCATCCGGTCCAACTCCCTTATTTTATTATATTTAATATGCTGCCTTTCCAACACATGGCAACCTCCTGCACTGTGTGTTATCCTCACAATGGCCTTGTGAGGTAGGTCAGGCTGAGAGATTATGACTGGCCGAAAGGTCCTCGGTATTACCAGTTGTTCTTCTGTTAAATGGGCATTTTGTGGTGCCTACGACCTGCCAATTGCTTAAAAAAATTATTTACCCCACTTTGATGTTATATATGTATATATTGCAGGCTTCTGGCCTCTCTTTGCTGGTTCCTCCCCTCCCCCACCCCCACATGTTTCTTCTCCATCAAAAATAAATATTTAAAATGAGAGAAGCAGCTTAAATCTTTTTGGCTACCTCTTCCTGTTTGAGGCCAGGCATATTACATTCCTGAGCCGTAAGATAAACTTGCTGAAAATGAATACCTGGCTTTAAAAAGAGAGAGAGAGAGAGGTAGAGGGAGAATAAAAGAAAATAACCCAAACTGATGGGATTTCTAGAAGAAACCAACAGGGTGTGAAAAATTAGGATGGAGTTCATGTGGGGAGCGGGGGGGAAGCAAAACCCTAAAATTTCATTTCAGGAGGCTAGATTAACTGAGCAATTTTCTCGCCAAGACTGTGTAATTTAAATTTAATTTACTGTGTGTGAAGCTGATCTCTCTGACTGTCTGTTGAGACAGTAGTAGAAAGAAAACTCAAATATGTCACATTAATCAATCCTATTCTTCGGCATCCCTCTCCCTGGAGCTTATAAGCTTCTTCCGAGCAATAAACCACCTGCCCATCCCCCAACAAGATTGGGGGAGGGGGTTAAAGAAACAGGCCTTAACTTGTGGCACTATATGCCAGCACTCCCCAATTCCTCTCCCATTCCAAGTTGAGGCACTGGAGTCCCATTGAATGGAAATAAATATGTGTGCAACATCCACAGCTTCTCTCCCAAGAAAACCAGCCCAACCCCATAAAGTAAAGGTAATGGGACCCCTGACCGTTAAGTCCAGTCGCGGACGACTCTGGGGTTGCGGTGCTCATCTCGCTTTATTGGCCGAGGGAGCCGGCGTACAGCTTCCGGGTCATGTGGCCAGCATGACTGAGCCACTTCTGGCGAACCAGAGCAGCGCACGGAAGTGCCATTTACCTTCCCGCCGGAGCAGTTCCTATTTATCTACTTGCACTGGTATGCTTTCGAACTGCAGGAGCAGGGACCGAGCAACGGGAGCTCACCCCACCACAGGGATTCGAACCACTGACCTTCTGATCGGCAAGCCCTAGGATCAGTGGTTTAGACCACAGCGTCACCCACGTCCCCCCTCAAAAAATTCTGAAGCAATTCGAGAAAGAGATGGGTCACCTTAATAGGGGAAGAAAGGTTTTGGGAAAATAGAGCTCAATCCAAGGCATAGCGTTAGTTAAGTCTGAAATTATTTCCTAGGGTAGAGGTGGAGAAGTGCAACAAGACCAGCAACTGAAACTTCCTGCTCAGATAACACCTGCTTTGCTTTGCATTTAGGTGCAAATTGAATAAATAAACGAATGAAAGTAAAATAGATTGGTGCTTTTGTTTTTTTGGTAATTTATTCTATGTATGTTAGAATCACTGCTGTTTTGTCATTTTTGGATTTACTGACATGCTCCATGCTCTATATTTTGTATAATTGGGTTATTTCGGTGTTTCCAATGTTTGCTGTAAGCCGCTTTGGGCAAAGCTCATTGTGGTGGGCTCTCATTTGTGGGGTGGGTCAGGGTTCCATCCTCTCCCCCATGCTCTTTAATATCTATATGAAGCTGCTGGGAGAGATCTTCAGGGGTTTTTGGCTGGGTGTTCATCAGTATGCAGATGACACCCAGCTCTACCTCTCTTTTAAATCAGAACCAGTGAAGGTGGTGAAGGTCCTGTGTGAGTGCCTGGAGGCGGTTGGAGGATGGATGGCAGCAGATTGAGGTTGAATGCTGACAAGACAGAAGTACTGTTTTGGGGAGACAGGGGGCGGGTGTGTAGGGGGATGCCCTGGTCCTGAATGGGGCAACTGTGCCCCCCTGAAGGACCAGGTGCGCAGCCTGGGAGTCATTTTGAACTCACAGCTGTCCATGGAAGTGCAGGTTAATTCTGTGTCTAGGGCGGCTATCTACCAGCTCCATCTGGTACGCAGGCTGAGACCCTATCTGCCCACGCACTGTCTCACCGGAGTGGTGCATGCTCTACTTAATTCCCGCTTGGACTACTAAAATGCGCTCTACGTGGGGCTACCTTTGAAGGGGACCCAGAAACTGCAATTAATCCAGAATGTAGCAGCTAGACTGGTGACTGGGAGATCTGCATTGGCTCCCAGTACGTTTCTGAGCACAATTCAAAGTGCTGGTGTTGACCTTCAAAGTTCTAAACGGCTTCAGCCCAGTATACCTGGAGGAGCGTCTCCACCCCCATCGTTCAGCCCCAGACACTGAGGTACAGCAACGAGGGCCTTCTGGCAGTTCCCTCACTGCGAGAAGTGAGGTTACAGGGAACCAGATAGAGGGCCTTCTCAGTAGTGGCGCCCGCCCTGTGGAACGCCCTCCCATCAGATGTCAAGGAAATAAGCAACTATCCTATTTTTAAAAGACATCTGAAGGCAGCCCTGTTCAGGGAAGTTTTTAATATTCAATGCTGCATTGTTTTTAATACTCGATTGTGAGCCGCCCAGAGTGGCTGGGGAAATTCAGGCAAATGTGCGGGGTATAAATAAATAAATTTATTATTATTATTATTATTATTATTATTATTATTATTATTATTAATGCCATGCATCAATCAACCAGCCTCAGGCTGTGGGGTGAGAGCAGTGGTGGGGTGGGGAAGGAGAAGGCAAATCCCTGCATCCTTGTTCTCCTCCCCACATCTGGCTTCACACTTTCTGTGACTATTCCAGCCACCCTGGAACAGGTCCCTGATAATGACTCTTGCTTGGCTGGAAGGAGGAAAAGGTTATATTGACATTCATGGCTCCACCCACCTTTGCTTCTGACTCCAACCATCACTGGCAGGTTTCCCCACCCCAAGATATTAGCTTAGAAGGGAACTTGACCCTTCAGCTGAAAAGGGTTTCCCACCCCTGACCTAGAGCACCATAGCTGAGGTCTTTTAACATATGAAAGGTATTTCATTCTCTGGAAGGAACATTACCATAATGAGAAAATTATCAGTATTATATTTCTTCCTTAAGTGCAGGAATTTGAGAGGGCCTCCTGCCTAGAAAACCAGCCAAGACTGCCTTCTCACTCCCCGGCCACTTAACACATTAGTCCACAAGTGGAAATTAATGCAACTTTCTCTGTCTCTCGCTCTCTCTTTCCACCCCATCATTCTGCATGAACACGGAGGTCCAGCTCCAAGGGCCTTCTGGCAGTTCCCTCCTCACAAGAAGTGAGGTTACAGGGAACCAGACAGAGGGCCTTCTCAGTAGTGGTGCCCGGCCTGTGAAACGCCCTCCCATCAGATGTCAAGGAAATAAGCAATGATCTGACTTTTAGAAAACACCTGAAGGCAGCTCTGTTTAGAGACATTTTTAATGTTTGAAATTTTATTCTATTTTTAGTCCTCTGTTGGGAACCGCCCAGAGTGGCTGGGGAAACCCAGCCAGATGAGCAGGGTATAAATAAATAAATAAATAAATAAATAAATAAATAAATAATAATAATTTGCCACCGCCAATGAGCCATGAAATTCCGCACCCTTAACAAACTACAGTTCCTGCGATTCTTGAGGGGAGAGGAGCCCTGACTGCTAAAGTGCTATAAGGGTTATCCAAACAGGTGACCACACAGAGATCCTTGTGACACATTGGTTGTGCCACACGTTAAAGCAGAGAACCCAGCACATGGCGTGGCAAGTGTCCTTGGGGCAGAAACGGAAACCATAATCTCATGGTATCTCGGAACTGTAGCACATGGAAGGGTATCACGGGAGGGATCCCAAGGGTCATCTAGTCCAACCCCAATCAACGCAGGACTCTCAACTAAAGCATCCGTGACAGGTGGCCATCCAACCTCTGCTTAGAAACCTCCAAGGAAGGGGAGTCCACCACCTTCCAAGGGAGTCTGTTCCATGGTTGAACAGCAATCTCCATCAGAAATGGCAATAAATGCGTTATAATTGCAGTCTTAAAACCTGGGGCAAAACAAAAGATCCAGAGCAAGCAAACACACACACACACACACGGCTGTAAAACATCAACTGTAAGGGATGTCAGAAGAAGAAGAACCTTCCAGGACAGGGCTAGAGGCTGAGAATCACAGTGTGACCACAGACTCAGAGAGGAGTCAGAGGTGGCCCCTGATACCCAGAAGTAGGACAATCCCAGTGCTACAGGCTCTTGTTCCTCTCTAATACCCCACTCGAGGAGAGCTCTGCATACTGCTGAGCAGCCAGCCAGGCAGGCCCAGAAAGGGAGCCCACCACGTTGCCCCCAGTCTTCATCTGCTGGGGAGGGATTCAGAGTTGAGTCAAAAGGGGGAAGTGGTCAGTTTCAGCAATGTCTCAAGCTGAATAAGTCGAGCTGGAGGAACTCTTCTGTGCTGCTACTCTCTGTGAATAAAAGCTAATTGCATTTCGCGTCTCAAGCTCTTTCCTTCCCTGTGGATGACCTGCACTTGCCTGGCATCTCCTTGACATCAACTAACCTCTACCTCCTCCCCATTCCTCAAGTCATTTGGAATAAAATGTTTTGTTTGTAAAGGTTTTTTTCTTACACACTGGGAGAAAGTGATCCAGCTGGGTGTAATTGGGGAGAATTTCATCAGAAGAGGGCCTTTGTCCTCATCAATCAAAAATGGAAAACATGCATTGGATTCGACCTTCCTCAGAGATTCTTATTTTATGGTGAAGCCCCTTGATATTTTCTAATATCCAGTAGCAATGGTTTTTCCGATGTGGCCCTTGCTGCTCATTAAAGATGCCTTGCTTATGAATCTGGGCCATGTTCCATTTCTTCGGCGGCAGCAGAAGGAAACCGTGTTAGGCTGATTAATGTGCAAAGCAGCTTTCTCTTCATCTCAGAAATCCCCTTCAGAAATCTGAGCGCTCATTTGTTTTTCCTTGGAATTGGCCCTACACCTCAGAGTTATTTAAAATGCGCACGTTGCAGTGATTAATGTGTTCAAACTAAGGAAACCTAAATGGGAATTTAAAACCAAAGCGCTTGTTTTTACTCCAAATGAAAATGAGCCTTGGAATTATGTCAGAAGGGTGAAAATAATAGCATTATTTAAGAGAGAGCATGGAGTGGTTTGGATGTGATGCTAAATCATAGTTTAGCATTACAGGAATGATCCAAGTTGAGCCTAAGGCAGGCATAGGCAAACTCGACCCTCCAGATGTTTTGGGACTACAACTCCCATCACCCCTAGCTAACAGGACCAGTGGTCAGGGATGATGGGAGGTGTAGTCCCAAAACATCTGGAGGGCCAAGTTTGCCTATGCCTGGCCTAAGGCTTGTATGTTCTTCCCTCCCCTGCCATGCTCTGGTATGAACAGTGCTATTTTTCTAGAAAAAGAGGTGCCAGAACTCACCGTGAACATCTCCCTAGTTCTCTTATAAGGGCACTGGCACCCACTTGAGAGTTGCCAGAACTTAGTTCCAGCAAGTTCCCACTGGAAAAAAAAGCTCTGGGCATGGACTTGCGGAAGCTCCTGCTTCCAGCCTAGATTAACCAAGCCTTACTGTGTCATCATATAGACAGCATCTTAAAAAGCAGAGACATCACCTTGCCAACAAAGGTCCGTATAGTTAAAGCTAATGTTTTCCCAGTAGTGATGTATGGAAGTGAGAGCAGGACCATAAAGAAGGCTGATCGCCGAAGAATTGATGCTTTTGAATTATGGTGTTGGAGGAGACTCTTGAGAGTCCCATGGACTGCAAGAAGATCAAACATATCCATTCTTAAGGAAATCAGCCCTGAGTGCTCACTGGAAGGACAGATCATGAAGCTGAGGCTCCAATACTTTCGCCACCTCGTGAGAAGAGAAGACTCCCTGGAAAAGACCCTGATGTTGGGAAAGATGGAGGGCACAAGGAGAAGGGGACAACAGAGGACGAGATGGTTGGACAGTGTTCTCAAAGCTACCAGCAAGAGTTTGACCAAACTGTTGGAGACAGTGGAAGACAGAAGTGCCTGGTGTGCTCTGGTCCATGGAGTCACGAAGAGTCGGACACAAGTAAATGACTAAACAAACAAAACGGTGTCATCTGAACCCAACTGCTTTTGCTTAATCTAAACTGTGGTTTGCTGAAGTAGAACAAACTCCCAACCATAGTTTAAGAAGCTGGCTTGTTTCAACAAACCATGGTTAGCGTTAACCACATGTTAGGGTTTGAATGTAATGGAAGACTGCGGTTAATCTAAAGGAAAAGCTTCAGATCTCTGCCTTGTGGTTGAGTCCAGGGAGGGAAAAGGAGAAAGTGTGCAAGCCTGAGGCCCACTGCAGCTCTTCCTTGTAACACTAAACCATGGTTTATCACTCCACGACAACTGATGTCTACCAGGTTCTTTCCACTTTCCACATAGAAATGATAGACAATACTGAGCTAAATGGATCACTGGTCTGATTGTGCATACAACATCACCCAGTGTTTCTTATTACACGATAATGGGCACCTCCAAAGTAGCACCTCTAGCATTGCCAAAGCTCCACAACGGTTATTTTCATCAATTCACCCACGGTTTCCTCTTTCCTTTGTTTGGAAGTGTGGGAGAAAGGAATGAGGAAAGAAAAAGGAAAGGTGAGGATGAAGTCAAGAACTTCACGACATTGCATCTACAATTTCCCAAACATCCACTTTGCAAAGGGTGTAATTCGCGTATCATTCTGACACTTGATAGCAATTTCCCCATTGATTTTGATAGCTCCGAACGGCGCCTATTTAATAAAAACTGATCGATGGCCGGTCTGCTGTACGTATTGAGCCATCTTAGAAACATTTGTACACAGGGAGTGTTTGGTGCCCATTCATTTGGCATGCGCAATTCCCATTAAAGTTAATAGGAGTTAGGCACACATGCACTGAAATGGAGGCTGCCTTTAATTGCCTCCCAATTAGAGGCACAAGCTTCATTAGGCCTACTGCTTTGGTAAAACACATATTTGATGAAACAGCTTCTGCTGCTGGAAAGTTTTCATCCAGGTGTTAGTGTAATCAGGATTTTATTTCATCCGAACAGCTCTCCTCTTGCAATTCTTTTTTTTAAAAACAACAACAACAAAGAATTAAGCTGCATTTCAAATTGGTTATTTGGAAAGCTAATTTGAGGTCCTACTTAGCTAAAATTTGTTCCATATGACCTTTGCAGTGAAACAGTTTTGCCCCTAGAAGCATGCTACAAGACCAGTTTGCATCCAATATTACTTTTCTTCTTCTTTAACAGATAAACAATAGGTTCTAAGCCTCCTTGGTGGGGAAAATAACTTTGTGTCAATCCATCTCCAATCAGCTCTAGGCAATATAGTTGATCGGGGCCGGCCCATAAATGAGGCAAGGTGAGGCAATTGCCTTAGGTGGCAGGATCCACAGGGGATCCTTATGTAGATCTTTATTCCCCCTTGTTCCTGTTGTAGATCTCCACTCACCCCTTCTTCCCTGGCGGGGAGGGTGGCACCATTTTGTGGTTTGTCTCAGGCGGCAAAATGTATTGGGCCAGCCCTGTGATGGGAGTTCAACATCTGAGAGTCAGTATGGTGCTAGTGGTTGGAGTGCTGGACTGGCATACAGGAGACCAGGGTTCAAATCCCCACTCAGCCACGAAGCTTGACTTTGGGCTGTTCCTCATCTCTTAGCCTAACTCTCTTCATAAGGTCATTGGGGAGGGGGAAGACATGTGCATGTCACCTTAATCTCCCTAGAGGAAAAGTAATAAATTAAAATAACTGCAAACTGCAAACATCTGGAGAGTCACAGGTGTTAGAATTCCTGCTCCGTGATTGCAGTCATGGGATTTTTGTCTATCACATGACGGTGTATGTTTTGACTCCACAGAGTGGGAAATGACGGAGACAGGATGTTTGGGTTACTGTATTCCATGAAGTGGGACTATTGTGCTTTGTTCTTTTTCTCTTTGATGTCTGATGCTAGAGAGAGAGGGAGCCATGTTTCAGTGCTCCGTGTGTGTTTATATGTAAATAAAGTAGATTAGCCAAAATGCTGAGTTGCTGAGGTCTGTTACGCAAACTGCGAAGACTCTGCGGATCCCTAAGTGTGCCAATGTCTGTTGGCATCGGTCTCTGTGATGTTCGGGCTGAAGAAAGCTTTTGAAGCTCCTGAACAATCTACCAGGAGGAAGAGAACATGCCAGTCGGGCATGTGTCTCTGCCAGGGTCCTACTCAAGTGTAGGATGAGCTCCTGACATCCCCATCCCCATGAAATGCCATTTCCCCACTAATTAAGTAACTGCTAGAAAATGAATTCCCAAAAAAGGGCTACCTTTCTTCCATGGGGTGCATGTTCCCTCCCACAAAGTATTGCTTTTTCTTTTCCCTTTCTCTCACTCTTGCAACAGGGCAACTGTGCTCCAAATGAATGGGGCAATTTGGCTCTGTTTCCCCCAAGGAATTGTGGAAACCATTGCTTGCAACAGAGCTGTTAGACAGTGGAATGGATTGTCTTGAGAGCTTGTGGACTCTCCTTTGTTGTAGGTTTAAAAGTAGAGGTTAGATGGCCACCTGTTATGGGTGCTTTAGTTGAGATTCCTGCATTGCAGAGGGTTGGACTAGATGACCCTTCCAGCTCTATAATTCTATGCTTTTACTCTGAGAATTGTTAGGAGACTCCTGCTATCACCCTTGCAGGACTACAACTCCCAGAGTTCCCAGGGAAGAGGGATTTGGCACTTGTGTTTGGATGTGCTCATCATTGTGCAAACAGTCTTTGGCCAATTAGAATCAGATTGTCCATAAAAAGAAAATTCAATTTGAACAAAAATTTGTGTGAATCTCTTTTTGTTTTTGTTTTTGTTTTGTTGTTGTTGTTCCCTCCTTCCCTCCCTCCCTCCCTCTCTCTCTCTCTCTCTCACACACACACACACACACGCACAAAGACAAAAAACAATTCTTTGGCTTCTAACTGTATCACTACACCGGATTTCAACATGGGTATGCATCTTGTTTCAATAATTGAAAGGAACTGCAGGTGTGAACCTGAGGGGAAAAGACCTTGGAAATTCTTACAATGTTGCTATAGCAATAGCTTAGGAAAATATCTCTGATCTTCATTGTAGCTCTCGAGTATGCAGCTGAGTACAAGCATGGAGGTGCCCTATCACTGGCTACACAATGTCTGCAGCTTACTACACGGAGATAAGGCTTGCAAATTACTGCTGCTATAACTTAAGGCTTTGGATAACTGGTGATGGAACAAAAATAATAATAAAAAAATTCAATTTATTTTTCTGAAATTCCTTAACGCTACGCTGCTTTCTTTTTTAGACCAGGGCTTTCGATGACCCCATTTACTGCTGCATTAAAAGGAAAGGGGGGCTGCTTAAAGAGCAAGCAAACCATTATTATTTTTATTCTTCTTGGCTTTATTATGCATAGCTAACAAATGGCATGGAAAATGCTAGCTCTGCTGAAACCGATAGGAACGTCAAAGCAAAAATAGAAAACATACCAGTAGCTCCTGTTGTGGTGGAGCAGTGCCACCCTTCTGATATTGGCATTGATGTAGCTTATCTGGGTGGCACTGGAATGAGGCAGTAAGGAAGGGACTGGGGAGCAGGGGAGCTGGACTGGCTCTGCCAGTGTGTCCCAGGCAGCTCCAAGCTTGCCACCCAACTGGCTCCACCCTAGTGCCATCCAGATATGGTGCATCAATGCTGGGAGGACAGCTCTGCCCCAACACAGGAGGCACCACTGAAATAGAGGGCATAAAAACACAAGAAGAACCTGCTGGACCAAGACAATGACCATCTTGACCGGCATCCTGTTGGCCAACCACATGCACTTGGGATGGACATGGTAAAGGACCCCTGGATGGTTAAGTCCAGTCAAAGGCGACTATGGGGTTTTGGTGCTCATCTCACTTTCAGGCCGAGGGAGCCGGCGTTTGTCCACAGACAGCTTTCCAGGTCACGTGGCCAGCAGGACTAAACCACTTCCGGTGCAACAGGACACCGTGACGGAAACCAGAGTGCACAGACACACCATTTACCTTCCTGCTGGAGCGGTACCTATTTATCTATTCACACTAGTGTGTTTTCGAACTGCTAGGTTGGCAGGAGCTGGGTCAGAGCAACCGGAGCTCACCTCGTTGTGGGGATTCAAAGCGCCAATCTTACGATCTGCAAGCCCAAGAGGCTCAGTGGTTTAGACCACAGCGCCACCCGCATCCCAAGCTGGACATGAGCACATCAGCAATCTCACTACCTGCAGATTCCAGCAACTGGCATTGAGAAGCATAAAGAAGCATTCTGGAAGGTAACCGAGATCCTTGATACTTAGGGGTTCTTGAGTAGGGATGTCAAGGAATTCCGACAGAATGGGAAACAGGGGAGGAAAATAATGTCCACTTGTGCCCCCCAGTTAACTGGTATTCAGAGGCATATTGTCTCCAATAGTGGAGGCAAAACACAACCATCATGACTTAGTTACCACTGATATCCTCCATGATTTTGTCTGATCTTCTTCTAAAGCCATCCAGTTGGTGGCCATCACTACATCTTCTGGGAGCAAATTTCATAGTGTAACTATGCATGTTAAGTATTTCCTTTTGCCTGTCCTGAATCTTCTTACTCCACAAGAACAGGCATGGCTTTTGCCAGTGCTGAGGACAGCAGCAAAGAAGTTTGCTGCAGAAGGATCCATTGGAGTGACAAAGCATCCCAGATGGAGCCGCGGGAGAGCCAAACTGGCCCTGCATTGGCTTACTGATATACCAAAAAGTAGCACTTTAACATTCACTTCGCTGCATCAACGGCTTCTCCACCTGACAGCCTCTGTGTATTTGTGGCATGCCCCAATAGCCTCCCTGCCAACAATGGAAATGTTGCCGTTCTTTTCTTTGTGCCTTTCAAAGCTTCTTCAGTGGCAATGCTTGAAGTAATTGCACGGGATGCAACATAATTATTCATGCAAATTGCCTTTCAGAGATTTCAAAACCTATTTCATTAAATGTGTATGAGCGGAGCAGAATGGCTTATTAGCACACACAAACTGGCGGTCTTCAAATATGCTAACCAATTTGCACTGTGTTTCTAGGTGGAATGGAATAGCATATTTTGAGTGGATTACTGGGCTAATCAGAGTTAATCCATCCTAGATGGGGAGCAGCTATCCTTTGGCAGCCTTTGAGTAAAAACCCCAAAGTACAGCTGTTGAACATTCCTGATGCATTTCATGTTAGCTTTCGTGATATCATTGCAACCTTCCTCTACAACATCTTTCATTTCTAACAGGGTTTCCCAAACTCAGACCTCCGGCTGTGTTTGAACTACAGCTCCCATCATCTCTAGCTGGCAGGGACAGTGGTCAGGGATGATGGTAATTGTAGTCCAAAAAAGCTGGAGACCAAAGTTTGGGATGCCCTGATCCAAAAGAAGGGTGGTGCTATCTGCGAGAGGGCTGGTTTTACCCAAGCATGTAAGAACCCATGAAAAGCCTGCAGGATCAGGCCGGTGGCCCATCTAGTCCAGCATCCTGTTTTCACAGTGGCCAACCAGATGCTTGCAGGAAGCCTGCAAGCTGCACATGAGGGCAACTCTGTCCACTTGTGATGCCCATCAACTGGTATCCAGAGGCATGATGCCCCTGACAGGGGAGGTAGAATGTAAAATACACACCAATGTCCCTGTTTCCTCCTCTAAAATATTGGAGGGTGTGTCTTGCATGCTTTGGATCTCCATTTAGATAAATTAAGGGGACCATCACAGGGATGGAGACGATCACTAACTACCTGCAGATCCAGCAATGTCCAGTCACTTAATGCCCATAGTTCATTATCAGGTGCAGGTGAACTAATGCCAGTGTACTGGAAGAAGCAAAGATCACTAGCAATTGTTCTTCAACATCAACTTCACGGAACTGGTCATGTTGTGCAGATGCCTGATTATCGTCTTCCAAAGCAACTACTCTATTCCAAACTTAAAAATGGAAAGTGTAATGCGGGTGGTCAGCAAAATAGGTTTAAAGACTCTCTCAAGGCAAATCTTTAAAAAATGTAGTATAAACACCGACAACTGGGAAACACTGGCCTGCAAGTGCTCCAATTGGAGAACAGCCTTTACCAAAGGTGTCATGGGCTTTGAAGACGCTCAAACTCAGGACGAAAGGGAGAAACGTGCTAAGAGGAAGGCACGCTTGGCAAACCCTTGCTGTGATCACCTCCCACCTGGAAACCTATGTCCCCACTGTGGAAGGACGTGTGGATCCAGAATTGGCCTCCACAGTCACTTATAGACTCACTGTTAAAACTGTGTTTATGGAAGACCATCTTACTTGGCTACGAGTGATCACTAAAGAAGAAGATCAGGCAAGCAATGTGAGGGCATTACAAGAACATAAGAAGAGTCTGCTGGATCAGGCCAATGGCCCACTTCTTCCAACATCCTGCTCTCACAGTGGTCAACCAGAAGACTACGGGAAACCAGCAAGCAGGATTCAAGCACAAGAGTACTCTCCCCTCTAGTCCAGCCAGTCTGTTCTCCCAGTGGCTGCCCAGATTCCTGTGGGAAACCCTCCGAGAAGGACCAGAATACTCTCTCTTCCTGTGGTTCCCAGTGGCTGTTATTCAGAGGCATTGCTGCCTCTGACCAAAAGACAGCAGCTGCCCCATTATAGGCATCAAGCAGCGTAGCAAATGCTTTGCAAAAGATGCATTCCAAGTGGATCAGCTTGGGAAGCTTTTATAAGATTATGCTAATAATTAAACCTTCCGCCGAATGTATCGATTTGGTACTTCAGAAAGGCGGCCGCCGTGCGCATCCGTCAAAGCGCCGAGGATCTTGAATGCAAATAGGGAAGCCGGGCAAAAGCGCCGTGTCTCTTTGCACATCCCAAATCTGAAAAGCTGCGGAGGGAGCCTCAAAGATACGATTACGATTTGCGCATGCTGGAGTGGCAAGCGTAGGCTTCTCACCAAATCACTGCCAATTACGTGAAGCACTTGTGGCTTACGTCCCTTTATTAAGTGTGTACCGTAAGTAGCAATAAGGATAATTTCCCTGCATTTTACTTACCATAAATCTGACCTTAGTCATAACAGCCCGGAACACCTGACGTCAGTACATGAGCGGCAATGGATTTGGTTGGCTCAGAGTTTACGTTGAAGAATCCAAATATTATTCTTAACTTACGACCTGCATCTCTCAGCCAGAGATAAAGCCCATTTAAATCCCACATCATTTGAACACAAGAAGGTTTAGCAGTTGCTCAACTGCCTTCCTGAAATCAATGAGACTTAAAAGTGCTGAACTTTGGCTGGATCAAGTCTATTCTTTTGATCAGTGGCTAAACAGCAGGCGAGCGGAATCTCTGCCCCTCCAGATTTTGCAGCTCTGCAACTCCCCTCACCGCTCGACCATCGACCATGTTTGCGAGGGCTTATGGGAGTTGTAGCTCAGCAGCGTCTAGAGGTACAAATGTTCCCCACCCTGCTATATGACACCCTGCTTTTGAATCTTGAAGCGTATCTTGCAAAACGTGTCCCTTCTGCTTCGAACGGCAGGAAATTTTAAGGAGGTACAGTCCAAAATGGAGGGAAATGTCATTCAGTGTGCTTTTTGCACCCCATCCGATTCTCCCAAACATGCATGTGAATCAGAAGGATTCTCTGTGTGCAAAAAATGCACACCTGCACATTTACATTGTGCACACACACATATATATCAAATATATTACACACACATACATAATATAAAAATGCATACAAAATGCATATTTTATAGGAAAACGCATATTAGAAAAATGCATATTTATAGGACAATGCATTGGAAAGCATTGGAAAATGCATTTTCATTTTTTACTGTTTCCATCAAATGAATCGAAAGCATTGGAAAATGTATATTTTACTGCATGCGAAATGCATTAAATTTAATTTTAGACTTTCATACCTTTTCAAAAACAGAAAAAAAGAGAAAAATCACCAGAAAAGAAGAGAAATTAGGCTGCTCAGTGTGTTCCTAACCCAAAACATATTGCTTTAACACAAGCAATAGGAGAGGATTCTCCACCATACCTGAGGACAACTGGCTAGCTAAGGGAGTGTAGGGCAGGCCATGTGGCAAAGACAGCTTTGCCTTGCAGCATCTCACTGCCGCTCCCCACCCCCCAGCACCTGCTGTCTGAAGAAGCTGACTCACTTCGCCTAACAGTAGGGCCGGGTCTATCCTTCATCAGCAATGCCAGGGCAGTTCACAACAACACTATGCAAAACAAACGCAACTCCAATGAAGTCAGCATACTAAAATAGAATAATATACATTGTACTCCACAATAGACAGGCTGTGTACCACCCAGACACAGCATTAACAGCCCACAAATTACCATCTCTGACAAACGTCCCATCTGCCCCCTGAACAGGCAGCATGACAGAAAAAGAAAGAAGGAGAGCCAATAATTCAATTTAAATGCATCTGGAGGTGTAAGGAGGGTGAATATTTGGTTCAGCCTACATTGCTCAAGATTTTCTTTATGCAATGAAGCAATCTTAATTGAGATTTTACATATGTTTGCTTCAGTTCAGCAGAGTGTGTGTGGGGGGCGGGGTGAAATGTGGCTGAGAAGCAGGGAGAAAAGTTCCAAAGCTAATTAAAAATGGTTAACATTTAGGTGTTGGAAACAATAACCTGTCATGGACCTATCAGCGTGAATTCTCCCACAAAGCTTTGCTTGGTTTCACAGATAAAACTGTTGTTCTGTACTATCCCATGACACCAATTAAAAAATTAATTTGCTCTAAGAAGCAGCCGTACCTGCCGAACAGGATAATGGCTTGATATTCAAACCTTTTTGTTCCAAGCTCAGCGTGCTATAAAACAAGGCTGGCTTCTTTAATGTTAGTTCCTGGAGCGCTGGGTGGAGAGCTGTCCTCAGCCTTTCACAGCTGCTTGCCCAAGATTTATGATTATGCTGCCTGAGATTAAGTCGGGAGACTGACTCAAAGCCAGTTATGAAGCAGATGTTCACAACTGGCTGTGGATCCTAGAGATGCGACCGTCATTTATCTGAGGCAAAGCAGAGCCTTGATCGCACATGGAGGGATTGCGGAGAAAAGCACACTGTTGGAACTATGGAATTTGCAAGCACAAGTTCTGGGAATGGCCGCCAACGGATAACTTTAAGCAGCCGGGATAGTGTGGCAGGGCTGTGCCACTCACCCAACATCTAGCCAGCTCAGCAGGATGGTCAATCTGGAAACAGTGGCTCATGTTCTCCTGTCCTGTCCCCTTTATAAAGATCTGAGGAATGAGATCATCACCCCACTCTTACTTACCATCCCAGCCGCCCATCTGCGGCCACATTGTTCTTTATTTTATCAGATCAAAATGATCAGACAACAGCAAAGGTTGCTAGGTTTATAGAGGGTGCAATGAGATTAAGGGCCACTATCTGAACAATAATCTTGGTCATTTGATTGCCCTTTTTACCCATTGTCCTTTTAATTGCATATACTGCTTGTTTTATGTTGCTATGGCCATTGGCTAATGCGAATAAAGTTTATCTATCTATATGTCAGCAGGATGGAGAAGGGGAGAAACACGGTTGTGGCAAAGCTGGTGTGGTGCAAATGTGATGGCAGGAACAATCCTGCGTGTTTGTAACACCCCAACCTCACCACCACCAGACTCCTCCCTGCTCTCTATCCCAGTGTGTTGCATAAATTCAGCTTGATGCTGTTCTGGTGTGTCCACCACCCTGTCCAGTACATCATTGGTGACCAGACGTGATGGCTGTTTACTATTTCCGGTTGTGCACATGGTCTGCCTGCAGGTTTCCCATAGACATCACATTGTCTAGTGTTCATTACAGGATGCTGGACTGGATGGGCCTTTGGTCTGATCCAGCAGAGGTCCTACTTATGCTCTTATGATGAGCCATCAAAGAAATGCATGTATGTGTGTGAATCAGGAGTTTCTCTCCAATCTGCCATATAGGCTCTGGAGGAATAAGCCACTTGAAAGGTCTAATGGATGTGCTCCATTCAAATCAGATTTCTGGCAATCCTGACTTGAATAGGGCTGGTGAAATATGCATGTTCCTGGTGGACTGTGACCACATTCAACTCCTCTGGCAGCCTCCCTACCTAATCCCTATTCTAGTTTTGCGGCAGGTGGTTGCACAAACACACAGCTCCCTCCTACCTCTGTGCTCGACAGCTGCTCTGGAGTGGCAGGCTGCCACAGTTACCTTATTGTCAGAATCCTCCAAATGTTTCCTTCGCAGAGTGGTTCGACATGGTTATGGAACAGACCACAGATCGGCTATTTGCTGCACAGATTCCAGGGGATGACTAATATGTGTTTGGCAGTGCTGTAGGTGCCTGTTGAAAATCAGCTGCTTGTAGATTACAGTCTCTGGCTATGTTTACGCAGTACATTCCAAAAGCACCTAAGGATTATGTCTCCAAGACAGGGAACATGAACTCGGAATGAAAAGGCAGAACTAGAAGAAGTTCCCACATTTCAAACATTTCCCTGTTTGCTGGGTTATGATATTTAGTTACGGCCTCGGCCCAGTATACCTGAAGGAGCGTCTCCACCCCCATCGTTCTGCCCGGACGCTGAGGTCCAGCGCCGAGGGCCTTCTGGCGGTTCCCTCATTGCGAGAAGCAAAGCTACAGGGAACCAGGCAGAGGGCCTTCTCGGTAGTGGTGCCTGCCCTGTGGAACACCCTCCCGTCAGATGTCAAAGCGATAAACAACTACCTGACATTCAGAAGACATCTTAAGGCAGCCCAGTTCAGGGAAGTTTTTAATGTGTGACATTTTAGTGTGTTTTTGTTCTCTGTGGAAGCCGCCCAGAGTGGATGGGGAAACCCAGCCAGATGGGCGGGGTACAAATAAATTATTATTATTATTATTATTATTATTATTATTATTATTATTATTACAACAAAGTTGGGCTTTCTTTGGTTTCCCACACTTGCTCCAGAAATGAAAGAATGGCACAGTACTGTGTGATGAAGGGTAAGCAATATGATCTGCTACTAGTCTCTCAGGAAAATTTGTGACTTTCATGGATTATCATCACAGTCCTACAGATAAGAGATTTCTTCCTTCTTCTTTTTTACACTCGGTTTCAAGCTCCCAGGTACAGAAATGAGCGAAAAACTTTCCCACTTAAAAAAATGAAAGAACACGTGGTTATAGGCTAACCTCTCTAGGCTTAATTTGGGATTGGGCTCAGTAAATCCAAGTGCCTTTTCTGAAGAAGAAAGGGGAGAAAGTAATATAACTGCAAGACGAGTTCTGTGCCTGGAAAGCCCACTGCCCTCTTCATCAGGAGTATGACAGGGTTTCCAAATATCTGGATCTAAAGAGACATCATGAAGCTTCCACAATGCTGTGAGTGTTTGGATACAGTTTGCAAATCCTAACTCAACTGTTGCACCCGGTATGGCTGGGAAAACCACCTGTGGCCCTCCAAAAGTTGCCGGATTACAACTCCCATCATCACTGACAACAGGCCATTCCAGCTGTGTCTGATGGGAACTGGAGTCCACTGACACCTGGAGATCCATGGGTTTACCATCCCTAATGAATGGAAGGACTGGGGCACTTCTATGGGACATCCCTTCTGTGACGACCATCCCACAACAGCTGTGGGCTCATTCTTTGTGACACTGTGACACCAAAGGCTTTTAAAAAGCCAGCACATTTCCCACTTTGTGACTCTCTACAGGAGGGGTCGGCAAGGTTTTACCTGCCTGGGCCGGTCAAGTGGATAGCTCAGACTGAAATAGTAAACTCTGGTAGTTCCTGCCATCAAATTCTCTGAGGGTCAGAATACCAGGGGTCATATACCAAAAAGGGGTGGAGTATCAGTAACCATAAAGGACCATAAAGAAGGCTGATCACCGAAGAATTGATGCTTTTGAATTATGGTGTTGGAGGAGACTCTTGAGAGTCCCATGGACCACAAGAAGATCAAACCTATCCATTCTGAAGGAAATCAGCCCTGAGTGCTCACTGGTAGGACAGACGAGATGGTTGGACAGTGTTCTCGAAGCTACCAGCATGAGTTTGACCAAACTGCAGGAGGCAGTGGAAGACAAGAGTGCCTGGCGCGCTCTGGTCCATGGGGTCATGAAGAGTCAGACACGGCTAAACAACAACAAGCAGCTAGTCTAGGACAGAAGAGCTGTGAAGCCACCTTTCCATCACTAGTGTTGCTACAGCTTGTCTGGATAGGATTGGTGGTGGTAAGAAAAGGAGCAGCAACAGAAGAAATGGATTGGCTCTGCCAGTGCATCCATGCAGCCCTGAACTTGCAACCGCCCTGCCTCAATCCTGCCCAGGTAAGATGCGATGACATCAGCAATGGGTGGTGGCTCTGCAGCTCTTTCTCACCACACCAGCCGCTACTGCAGCCTCCCTCCCCATGTCAGGTTCTGCATGTTTCCTGACAATAAAACACACTGGGTTTCTAGATGAGTTCTGTTAATGGACCAACAGAAGGTGGCAGATGTTCGGTGCAAAACAAGCGTTAGCTAGAGCCAGTTCCCTAGTATTCTCCCTTCATTCTCTTGCGAAGCTTGGCAGTTGCTAGCAACAGACCCAGCTATTGAATACCTCCTAGAGACCGCCTGTCATTTCTCCACTAACCAGTACAAATAACTGCACACCCGCACCTGCTTGTATTCCCTTATGTGCTGCTGCTATGGGGGAAAGCGAACTGTATTTCATAATCATCTCTTGCACCACTTCTGGGAGCGGATGGAAAAACAACAACATCAGAACCTCCCAAAGTTTCCAACGTCAACCAGCCAGTTTCCTTAATCTTACCTTTTGGCACAACGCAGAGCAGAAGCAGCTTTGAAAACAAAGGGGAGCATCTTTTTGTAAATCTAACTCTGCTTCTGCATCCAGTGGGTTACAGGCAACTAAGTTCTACTCAGTGTAGACCCATTAAAATGAATGGATGTGACCAGTGCTATTTTTCTAGAAGAAGAGGTGCCGGAGCTCACCATGAACTTCTCCCTTCTTCTCTTAGAATGACAATGGTGCCTACCTGAGAGGTGCTGGAGCTGAGCTCCAACTGAAAAACGCAAGTCCATTAATTTAAACAGGTCTACTCTGGTGCTTGGCAGGGAGGTCCAGAGCAGACTTGGTGCCACACTGAAGACTGACTCCTTACGAAGGCAGAACGGACATTGCATGGAACTGGCAGAAGTTCTACATATGCATGAAGTGTTCTATGGGTTAGTTTGATGTAGTGATTAGAGTGTTAGACTAGGTCTTGGGAGATCAGGGTTGAAATCCCCACTCAGTCATGAAGCTGACTAGGTGACTTTGGGATAGCCACTCTTTCCACTTCACCTATCCCACTGGGTATTGTAAAAACACAATCTAAAGAAGAATAAGATGCACAACACCACCGTCTGCAGCATGAAAGCACGTCTCTCTCCATTTCACACCTCTTTGAGTATAGCTGACTTTTTTAAGGTCACCCAAAATATTACAGGCTCATCCATTTTTCAGAGCACACTTCCCTAATTTGTAAAACCTCTTTTGAAATGACACACTTCCCGACACCCAGTTAAGCCAGCTGCACATTTACAAACAAAAGCTGTGACACGAGGAAACCTCATTAGCTAGGCTACGGTTTGAGAAGTTACGATCAATAAATTACAAATTCACGACTCGAGAGAAGTGAATTATTAATTCACTGGTACGGATAAACTAATGTCCACATACAAAGGGCGCAATGTTTTGGAGTTCA
This sequence comes from Podarcis filfolensis, assembly GCF_964270895.1. Lineage (NCBI taxonomy): Eukaryota > Metazoa > Chordata > Lepidosauria > Squamata > Lacertidae > Podarcis > Podarcis filfolensis. Next base: position 107,813,688 of record NC_139606.1, read on the forward strand.
GTCTGAAGGCTCTGAATTAAAGAAGAAGTGAAAAAACCAAGCCAGCTCAGCACAAGTCTGAGGGACAGTGGCGTAGCGTGGGGGGTGCAGGGGGGGCCGGCCGCACCGGGCGCAACATCTGGGGGTTAGGGTTAGGGGCCGCAAATCCACGGGTTAGGGGGCGCAAATCCACGGGTTAGGGGGCGCAAATCCACGGGTTAGGGGGCGCAAATCCACGGGTTAGGGGGAGCAAATTACTTGCCTTGCCCCGGGTGCTGACAACCCACGCTACGCCACTGCTGAGGGATTCACCAGTTAGCAAGTATATTTATTTTATTTGAACACCACCCTTCGTCCAGAAATCGCAGGGCAGTTCACAGCAGAAAAGGACAAAAAAAAAAATAGCCATGGAATCTAGATGGCCTTTGGCAACTCATGCGTTTTTCTGACCTGTTGTGGTGTGAAAAGTGAAAGGGGTGCACAAGGATATTAACACTGATGCCCATGTAATATTCAAGGTAAGGGTTATTGTGTTGATAACATTACCAGACAGAAGATAAAGACGTAATGGTGTTACAAGAAGGTTGCTCACCTCCCCACTCCCTACACCCCAGTTTCAGAGCACTCCTAATTTCTCTATTAGTCACCCCATAGTGTAAGTTATCTGGGCAATTGTACAATTAATCAGCTTAAAACAAACTGAGATATAAAATCCATATGCAACTAAAATCCAAGAAACAAACCAGTACAGAGAGCATCCCTAATGCCATTTTACAGTCAAATGACCTAATCACACAAAGAGTCATGAGTACTGCTTTGGCAGAATCTTGAAAATTTTAGAGGGATCTTCCATAATGACTGCTTTATCTTCAATTTGAAGAATTGTTTAAACCTATGTAGTAGCAATGCGATCACTGCAGATGGTGACAACAGTCACGAAATTAAAAGACGCCTGCTCTTGGGAGAAAGGCGATGGCAAACCTAGACAGCATCTTAAAAAACAGAGACATCACCTTGCCAACAAAGGTCCATATAGTTAAAACTATGGTTTTCCCAGTAGTGATGTATGGAAGTGAAAGCTGGACCATAAAGAAGGCTGATCGCCGAAGAATTGATGCTTTTGAATTATGGTGCTGGAGGAGACCCTTGAGAGTCCCATGGACTGCAAGAAGATCAAACGCATCCATTCTTAAGGAAATCAGCCCTGAGTGCTCACTGGAAGGACAGATCCTGAAGCTGAGGCTCCAATACTTTGGCCACCTCATGAGAAGACTCCCTGGAAAAGACCCTGATGTTGGGAAAGATGGAGGGCACAAGGAGAAGGGGACGACAGAGGACGAGATGGTTGGACAGTGTTCTCGAAGCTACCAGCAAGAGTTTGACCAAACTGCGGGAGGCAGTGGAAGACAGGAGTGCCTGGCGTGCTCTGGTCCATGGGGTCACGAAGAGTCGGACATGACTAAACGACTAAACAACAACAAGTAGCAATGCGGAGAAAGACCATTCCTAGGAAGCTGCCTTACACAGAGGCAGACCAACAGCTCATCTAGCACAACATGGTTCTCATTGACTAGCAGTGGCGCTCCAGAGGCTGATGAGGTGGGTTAGCTCCACAGTGTTGCAACCAACTCAGTTTAACTTAGAGAAGACCTGCTGAAATTAATGAACCAATGTTAGTCATGCCTCTCCCACACGAACCAACCCAGACCCTGCATTATTGATCTGAGGCCCTTCTCTGTGTGACCTTTCTGAGGGAGGTATGGAGGATGATGACACAAAAAGGGGCTTTCTCAGAGATGCCACAACCAGCTATGGGGTGCTCTCCCCCAGGAGGCACACCTGATGCTATTGCTATCTGTTTTCACCCATCAGGTAAAAACATGTTCATTCCTCCAGGCCTTTGGACCTAAACGACCTTGGCCCAGTATACCTGAAGGAGCGTCTCCACCCCCATTGTTCTGCCCGGACGCTGAGGTCCAGCGCCGAGGGCCTTCTGGCGGTTCCCTCATTGCGAGAAGCAAAGCTACAGGGAACCAGGCAGAGGGCCTTCTCGGTAGTGGTGCCTGCCCTGTGGAACACCCTCCCATCAGATGTCAAAGCGATAAACAACTACCTGACATTCAGAAGACATCTTAAGGCAGTCCTGTTCAGGGAAGTTTTTAATGTGTGATATTCTAGTGTATTTTTGTTCTCTGTGGAAGCCGCCCAGAGTGGCTGGGGAAACCCAGCCAGATGGGCGGGGTACAAATAATAAATTATTATTATTATTATTATTATTATTATTATTATTATTAGTAGTAGTAGTAGTAGTAGTAGTAGTATTATCTTCTTACTTTTTAGTGGGCCAGGACAGAGTTGGATCTAGTTTTCTATTACTTGTGTATCTTAGGCTGTTTTCATCTTTGTTTTTAATGTAAGTTGCGTTGAGGGTTTTTTAAAAAAACACACCCAAAATGACCAATATAGATATATATAATAAAAAATAATAAGAATTTCAGTGTGTCAACTCTGAGTAGGAATAACCTTGGAATCCCAATCATATCTAATTCAGAAGTAAGTCCTACTGAATTCATTGAGGCTTACTTGCAGACAAGTTGGGGTTACAATTGCATAGTTAAAGCCATAGTTAAAGCAGAGCCTTGACTACCTTAAGTCACATTGATTCCACTGGATAAAATCTACACATGTGTCACAGGATCAAACCCATTGCTTCTTTCATTTTACTGAGCTGCCTGCACTCATGAACACTTTATCAGTTTCTGACAAAGGGAAGAAAAAAGGCTTACATGGATTCTTGCCTAACCTTGGAGAGAGTCCAATTCTTCATAGTGACAAGACCCCTCAACTGAGCTTTCCAGATCATCAGAGAAATATACTGCAATTCCAAAGATGCAGGTTTTGAACACACTGCTCTTCTCCACTTGTATGATTCCACAGCTCAATTAGGAGAATCCTCCAAACCACCCAGAGGACCAGAAATAGGCCTGCTCATCTTGCCACACATTGGTTTCTTACTGTATTCCCTGGTTCGTCTAACCATAGTTTATCATGATGCTCAATTGAGGCACCTATGGTTAGCGCTAACTTCTAAACTGTGGTTTGCAACTCAACTTTGAACTATGGTTTTAAACCATGGTTTGGAGGCTAGCATTGACCACACCTCACCCAGTTTGGATATCATATCAAACTATGGCCAGAGTAACTCAACAAATGGAGGGTGGAATCAACAGATAAGAGAGGCAGAAGCACATTGACACACCAAGTAGATCAACCTTTTATGGCTTGGCTCAGTTAATTTTTTTTGGGAGGGGAGTATGAAAGGGATCTACACAGATGGTAACACAAGTCAAAGCATTTATGCCTCATGAATCACCAAGGAATGTAGGAAGAGTCTTCGGGGTGGAACAGCCCATATTTGTGGCTTTATAAGATGGAATCATCTTACAAGGACATAAAGTCATTCAAATATACTGGATGGGAATTTTGTTTTGTTTTGTTCCAGAGAGAAAACCTGAAATGCTTTGGTTACCTCCCGGGTTCCATTTCTCAAGTGACAGAGTGTATAATCACACAAATAAAAGAATATCTTCTGTAAGAAAGGGTCTGACACTGTCTCTCATTTCATGCCCACACTTAGCAAAAGAGTCTCACAGCCCATTTGGAAAACTGAGCAAATGACTGCCCCGCCCAAATCCCTCCCTCTTCTAAAATTTATTTAACTGCCCTCGAGAGGCGAAATGATGGACTTAAATAGCAGGATCACACCTTTGTTCACCCTTTTTAAAGAGGCATGTTATTTTAGCTTTCCTGGCTTTGAACTAGAATGTCAACAAAACTTTACTCTGAATTGTCAGCCAATTCTGGACTCTGTTAGATGGCTACCAAGCGTCATTCATTTTATTTCTTCTGACCAACTCCGCTCTGCTGTAATTTGGAAATTGTGTGGGAACATCTTCTCAAAGAAAATCCCACAAGCTTTGGAATGTGTTTGTCTGCCATTTCCACTGGAATCATTTTGCCAGTGTGGGCACTGTTTGAAAGCACACTGGAAGGGAACTGTTTGGCAAAGCCTGTAACCTTCCAGCTGGGACAGGGTCTCGAACACCAGTTGCTATGGAACTACCAACAGCAGAGAGCTGCTGTTTCATGCCCTGTTTGTGGTCTTCCCACAGACATCTGGCTAGCCACTCTGAGAAACAGAATGTTGGACCAGACAGGGCTTTGGTCTGATCCAGCAAGACCTTAAAAGGCAAAGGGATCCCTGACCATTAGGTCCAGTTGTGGCCGACTCTGGGGTTGTGGTGCTCATCTTGCTTTATTGGCCGAGGGAGCCGGTGTACAGCTTCCAGGTCATGTGGCCAGCATGAGTAAGCCGCTTCTGGCGAACCAGCGCAGCGCACGGAAATGCCGTTTACCTTCTCGCCGGAGCAGTACCTATTTATCTACTTGCACTTTGACATGCTTTCGAACTGCTAGGTGGGTAGGAGCAGGGACCGAGCAATGGGAGCTCACCCCGTCGTGGGGATTCGAACTGCCGACCTTCTGATCGGCAAGTCCTATGCTCTTATTGTGCTCTAAAATTATTTCCCCCAATGAAATCACTGTTTCCGCTCAAAATAAATGAGAATGAAAATCTCTTTTCCTGGGATAAAAGGCATACGAATAAAGGAGAATCAAGGGTTGACCCTCTTTCAGGTCACACCCACTTCTCAGTATCTGAAATTGACATGCACTGCATCATACATGTGTGCTGTCTTGGTGAGAGGTGTGCAAATTTTGTAGCTGGGCATCTATATCTGAGCACAACCTGTACAGCAGGAGTGAGGTATTTGTGGGTTTTGTAGATGCTGTTGTTGGACTATAATGCCCATCATCCCTACCCATCATGGACAGTGGTAAGGGATGATGGGATCTGTAGCCCAGCAAGTTTAGCAGGGCCACAGGTTCATTGCCTTGCCTAAACGGGTCATACTCAGTCATTGATACGCAACTACAAAAATCACATGCCTCTCAATAAATCTACAGGCAACACATATGCAGTGTATATCACTTTAAGAGACTCAGAAGTGGATATTATAAAAGAAGAGGGAGCTAAATTCTCAACTGAATACACAATCCCCTTTTCCTACCACCTTCAATTCTTCTTAAAAATAAAACCCGTGTCTCTACCCTTGATTAACTTTGTGGCTGAGCAAAGATTTGCACTATGAACGAATGAATCAGTCTTACTTTTGCACATGTTCACTCACAAACCTGTTACTTCCTGTTTCTGCATTTGTCTACAATTAAAGCTGTGGTGTTTGAATAAAGGGAAATAATTAGGGAGAGGAGGTGTGGATCAATTCCCAGACGGGCAAGTTTGGACCATAATCTCTGCCTAGGAATGGAATCAAAGGCGGCCTCCAGGTCCATGAAAGCGGCAAATAAGTGGCCTTGCCTTGGTGCAGTGTATTTACTGGCAAGGTGATAAAGAGTTAGACAGTGGTCCATGGTTGATGCTGACTTTCGGAAGCCAATCTGTTCTAGCGGTAGAATATTCCTCTCCTGGACCCATGAAAGAAGTTCTTCCAGTAAAACAGCGGCAAATATTTTTCCCGGAATAGATAATAAACTAATGGGGCGATAGTTCCTAGGGATGTTTGGCTGGCCGCCTTTGAAGATCGGAACTATTATAGCTTCTCTCCAGGAGTTGGGGATGTCTAGGGCGGAGGAGATAGCGGAGAATACAGGAGTCAGCTGTTCGCTCCACCAAATAGGATCAGTCAGGAAAAGGTCCAACGGGACCATGTCTGGGCCGGGGGCCTTATTCCTTCGCATGGACATTATGATGTTGAAGATGCGAGTTGAGGTAAAGTTTATTGAAGAAGTGGGACTAAGAGAACTGGAACAGAAGTCCGACGGGGGGTGAAGGAGATCTACGAGATGATTTGGAGAGGCGAAACTGGTTGAATAATAGGCAATCCATTCGTCAGCGGAAATCTGGGTAGCTGAATTGAGTGGTGCCGAAGGTCTAACTAAGCGCCAAAAGGAGCGGGAGTCATGCCTCTCTACAGCCGAACGAAGAGTGGACCAAGCCTCTAAGATGTGCTGCTTGCGTCCGAAGTGGTCCCAACGGCTCCCTTACCACCCCATTCCCAACGGCCAAGGGCGTCCGACAAGGTTGTCTCTTGGCCCCTTTACTGTTTAATCTCTATCTTCATGATGCAATTTCCCCTTTGAAGCTAGCAACTAAGTATCCACCTCACTTAGCAGGTCACCCCGTTGCTTCCCTTTTCTATGCAGATGATGCTGTCATCTTATCCAGAACAGCTGCGGACCTAGCAAATGCAGTTAATGCATTTATCGCCTATTGTAAGGCGGAAGCTCTTAATATTAATTATAAAAAATCAAAAGTCCTTCACTTCACTCGTTCTCGCAAACTCAAGCTGGAGCCGCTTAAGATCACAGGTGGCTACTTAGAAAAGGTAAAAGCCTTTAAATATCTAGGCTTAATATTCACTTATAATCTCTCCTGGACTACCCATCTACAATCTGCCTTTTTCGCCGCAACCACGACCTCCAATGCCATTGTCCGATTTTACCACCAGAAGGGCGGCAAACACCTTCCAGCAGCAATTCAAATATTTAATGCCAAAGTTGTTCCTAAACTATTATATGGCTGTGAAGTATGGACTACAGCAATATCAGGTAACTTGGATCGCCCACTTCATATGTTTCTGAGATCTCTTTCCGGTGTCCCGAGATGCGTCTCAGGTGCAGCCCTACGACTTGAGTTCGCCCAGCCCTCAATTGTAAAACGAGCATGGTGTCGAGCCATTTCCTATAGCTCCCACCTACTAGCATCGGATGCTCGAATTAGAGGTGGTTTTTCCAACCTGATCCTAAGAGATATTCATAATTCCCCTTGGAAAACTACAATCAACCTCAAACTCCGCTCTCTTTTTAATCTGAATTGCAAAACTGTTCTTAAATTAGAGTGTATCAGTCCGGCGGCCCTACCTTCAATTAAAAAGAAGTTACAGCTACTTGACTTCTCTAACACAGCTGCCGATGCAAGAGGGCCGTGTTCAGGCCTAGCCCTAGCTATTCCTCCCCCTGAAGGAATCCCTCTATACTGCTTCACAATTTCTTCGGAGGCTAAGCGAAGGGCCTTTACCTGTGCCCGTCTCAACTGTTTTCCTACAGCAGTTCTGTCGGGTCATTATTCCAGAGTCCCCATCGCAAACAGAACATGCAACTGTAATGACTCGGCCCTGGAGACTATGGAACATGTAATGCTCTTCTGTCCCAACTGGACAGATGAAAGATCTCGGTTTTTAACTCCTCTCATGAACAAGCTTCATCTCCCAATCCAGCCCTGGATAGTGTCCCTCTTTTTGCAAGATTCTGATTGTTGGATCACCGAGATGACAGCTAACTTCCTGCTCAGTGTGATGAGGAGGAAGGCTGCACTGGCTTCTTTTTCGGCACCACAGCTGTAGTCGATACTCTGCACAGTCGGATGAGGTTCCAAGTAGCTTTGTAGTGCAAGGACGGTGGAGCTGGGACGGATCCGGGGAGCTGAAGGACCCCTTTGATGATCCTCCTCCAGCCTCGGCAGTTTTTTGTCTTTTTGTTCTTGAACTATCGGTCATTCGGTGTTTTGGATCCCCTGTTGTTTCTGTTATCTCCTTTCCCCCCCCTTTGGGTATTTGCCCAGGACGATGTCTGCCTTTGCCTCCCCACCCCCATTTTATGTTATGCTGTTATTTCTATGTATGTTGTGCTATGGCCACACGGCTAATGCAATAAAATCTACAATTAAAAAGAGAAACGAATTCCACGCAAATTTTGTGTCCAACATTTTCTCACGACATATGCATTTCTGTGCTCGTTTTCTCTCCAAATGCGCACATCAAATGCATTCTGATGCATTGTGTGAGCCAAGAACTGCGTGGCAATAACTGAAGAGGTGGAAAATCCAATTTAATGGGTGACCCCATTTGGATCTGCCCATTAGCCACTGGTCAGGTCATTTTCCTTTCGAAATGTACACAGATTGGATTCCTCAAGCAACCCAAATTTGAACAGAGGCCATCCTGGCCCCAGAGCTTGATGTGAGGAAAGTGGAGGCATTTTGCTAATCCGAACACCCCTCTACACAAGGCTATCTTCCTCTTCTTCCAGCCCTCCAGTACTTGGAGAGCAAAGTTCTGAAGATGGGAGCCTCATCTCTTCATGCAACTTCAGATTCTTCTCCTAAATTGCACTGGGATCCACCCTCCTCCCCAAAGTACAGGAGGCCCCATATTTCAAAACTTCACCTTCCAGCTCGGGAAGGGATGAAAAAATGAGACAAGGAGTTGGCTAGGTTGTTATTTATGGATAGAAATGGAACACACAGCAAGGCCAGGACACCACAAAGTCCCCTTCTTATATTGGCAGAACGACTCTGAAATAACTACCCCTTAGGGCCGAAATATTGGGAAATTTTGGAGCAAGAAGGAGACAAATTGAAATTGCAGAGTTTTGAGAAATTAAAAGATAAAGTGCGAGACTGGCTTCATTATTATCAAATAAGAGAGGCCTATAATTTGGACAAAAAAATTGGCTTCCAGGTGGAAAAATCAAAATTGGAAACAGAACTGTTATATCCTAAAACTAAGATACTTTCAAGAATGTATAACTTGCTGTTAAAATGGAATACGCAGGATGAAACGGTTAAATCTGCTATGATTAAATGGGCACAGGATGTTGGACATAACATCATGTTTGCTGACTGGGAACAGTTGTGGACCACTGGTATGAAATTTACGGCATGTAATGCCTTAAGAGAGAATATTATGAAAATGATATACAGGTGGTACATGACCCCAGTCAAGCTTGCAAAAATATATCATCTGCCCGATAATAAATGTTGGAAATGTAAAGAGACGGAAGGTACATTCTTTCACCTTTGGTGGACATGCCCAAGGATTAAGGCTTTCTGGGAGATGATCTATAACGAAATGAAAAAGGTATTTAAATATACCTTTCTGAAGAAACCAGAGGCCTTTCTCCTGGGCATGGTCGGCCAATTGGTGCCAAAGAAGGACAGAACTTTCTTTATGTATGCAACAACAGCAGCAAGAATACTTATTGCAAAGTATTGGAAGACACAAGATTTACCCACCCTGGAAGAGTGGCAGATGAAGGTGATGGACTATATGGAATTGGCGGAAATGACTGGCAGAATCCGAGACCAGGGAGAAGAGTTGGTGGAAGAAGATTGGAAGAAATTTAAAGACTACTTGCAGAAATATTGTAAAATCAATGAATGTTAAAATGATGTTGGATTGAAAATAAGTGGCATTAGCAACAAAGTTAATAAGAATATGCAAAAATGGATAGATAATGGATGAAAATATTTAGCTATAATATGTTAAGATATAGAGTTAAGATAAATGAAAGAGGGTAAGGATTTGCTGAATTGATTATGTAAATGGGAATACAAAAAGGGGAGGTGTGAGGAGGTCAAGGAAACAAGCAAATGAGCTTAAAGATATCAAAAAATGGATTTGTTTTTAATTTTTTCTTACCTATTTGCTTTTTGTATCTTGTATTTTATTTCTTTTTTCTTTTTTATGTATTTTTGTATTTTTTGTATTTTTTCTTATTTCTTTCTTTTTTATGTTTTCTTTTTATTCTGTAAACCTCTGTTTTTTGTAAAACTTTAATAAATATTTTATATAAAAAAAATGAAATAACTACCCCTTAGATCCCAATGATGCTCAGACAACACGGAGAGATAGAGAGAGATCCTAAAGGCAAAATTCTGACCTTGTGCTACGCATTAAGTTATTCTTGGAGCCCAGTGACTGCATCAGTAGGCACAGAAATGCACACAAATATATCAGGACTAGCATTTAAGAGCTCAACAGACGCAGTTGCGACTGAGTGCCCCAGGTGGTTCAGGGCAGATGGACATCTTCTGTTCAATTAGAAGCTGTATGTTCGACTTGGAAGAGCAAGCTGCTACCCATGTTGCTATTCAGGACTTGAATCGTGTGATGGGAGGGGGAGCAGGCATGAGTTGATATAGGCAGAGCAGTCTGAGGACGGTATGGGAGTCAATGGTAGGTCAGAGGCCCTAATGAAGGGCAGCCTTAGCTAGGGTTGGAGGATAATTCAGTTCCGTACATTTCAATGTGAAAATACTTAACTTGCACTTCCAGAAACCGCTATCCTTGGAAACAGACATCCTTGCAAATGTGCACTTCACCAAATCTTGTGACGCAGTTCTCCAAAAATAAGCAAAAATGCCTATATTAGAGGAAAGTGTCCATAAAAATGTATGTAGTAGTGAAAATAAAACACAAAAAACTCTATTACACTACAATAATATGCATATATTGGGCTGAATTGTATACAAAAAAGGTGCATGAAAATTTGGGGGGAAATCTCAGGGTGACCTTTTTAAATTGTGAACTAATATGGAGAACTGAAGGTTGGAGAAAATGAGAAAGAAATTGATATACCATATTTTTCCATGTATAAGACGCCCCCTATTTTGGGGGACTCCAAATTAAGAAAACACCCCTCAACACTACCCGTGTATAAGACAAGCCCCAATTTCAAACCTAATTTTCTGGTTAAAAAACCTAGTCTTATACACGGAAAAATACGGTATTTACCCAATCTAAGCCTTGGTTCATGCTTGGCTGCATGCACTGCAGGCAGAAGGTCCAATCTCCAGTACAGTGGTACCTTGGTTTAAGAACAGCTTAGTTTATGAACAACTTGGAAATAGAATGCTGCAAACCCGGAAGTAGGTGTTTTGGTTTGTGAACTTTGCCTTGGAAGCAGAACATGTTCCACTTCCTGTTGAGTGTGTTCCATTTGAAAATCGAGTCCCCTGCTGCTATGGGAAAGCATGCCTTGGTTTAAGAACGCTTTGGTTTAAGAACGGACTTCTGGAATGGATTAAGTTTGTAAACCGAGGTACCACTGTATCTCCAAGTAGGGGTTCTCCTTGCTTACAGACCTGGGACATTTGCAACTCTACCTGGAAATGCCAGGGATTGAACTTGGGACCTTCTGAATGCAAAGCAGATGCTCTACCACTGAGCCACTAGCACCAGACTGGGGTGGAACCCTTTCTGAGAGCCACTGTGTATCAGTGTAGACAATACTGAACTAGATGGACCAATGGTCTGACTTGGCATTAGGCAGTTTCCTATGCAGGTAAGGAATTTCAGCCAGCCTCTCTCTAAATCCAGACTTGCCAAGCTCCTTTCTCTGCACAAAGCTACATAAGGCAGGCATGTCCAAAGTCCGTTCCGGGGGCCTAATTTGGCCTGCAGTTTATTTCCTGGGGTAAAATCCTAAAAACCCTCAAGAACATCAGTCCTAAAAAAAGTTCAACAATTTTGGTCGGCTCTTTGGTCAGCCCTCACAGCCTTTCATTTCATCAAATCTGACCCTCTTTGAAAAAAGTTTGGACACCACTGAAAGGGTTGGGTTGGGGATATAGAGTAGCCAATTATGCACTGTCAAAAAGGAGGCAACGTCACCAAAGGACACAGATCTGCATGAAATGTTGCATACGCTAACACTTCAGAAACAATGAGTGTAGCAGAAAGAGGGTATATCTCAGCCTTGCCTGCTCTGTTCAGAGCCTAACTGTTGATGGGCAACATCAAGGCTCCTTGCTGCTCTCCCTTCTTAGGGGTCTTTATCTTTAAACGTGAAGTTGAGGCTCCAATACTTTGGCCACCTCATGAGAAGAGAAGACTCCCTGGAAAAGACCCTGATGTTGGGAAAGATGGAGGGCACAAGGAGAAGGGGACGACAGAGGACGAGATGGTTGGACAGTGTTCTCGAAGCTACCAGCATGAGTTTGACCAAACTGCAGGAGGCAGTGGAAGACAGGAGTGCCTGGCGTGCTCTGGTCCAGGGGGTCACGAAGAGTTGGACACGACTAAACGACTAAACAACAACAACAACAAATCTTTAAACTGGGCTTGGACAGGGCAGGCCTTCAAACAGACGACTCCATGAAGAACCTAAGAAGAACCTTTCTGGATCAAACTAAAGGCCCATCTAAGCCGGCATCCTCAGAATGGCCAACCAGATACCTACAAGGAACTAAGAAGCAGGACCTGAGAGCAGAAGCACTCTTTCCACTTACAATTCCCATACAATGGTACCTCGGGTAACATATGCTTCAGGTTACAAAAGCTTCAGGTTACAGACTCCGCTAACCCAGAAATAGTACCCCGGGTTAAGAACTTTGCTTCAGGATAAGAACAGAAATCGTGCTCCGGCGGCGCGGCAGCAGCAGGAGGCCCCATTAGCTAAAGTGGTGCTTCAGGTTAAGAACAGTTTCAGGTTAAGAACGGACCTCCGGAACGAATTAAGTACTTAACCCGAGGTACCACTGTACTGCCTTTCACACTGGAATTAGGAGGATCACTGGAGCTACAGCTGCCACAGATAGCTTTATCCTCCCTTCAAATGGATGACCGTCCTCTGTAAAGTAGGACACATGACCGCCCTGCAGGTTGAGGAAAAGCAAAATACTTGGTAGCTCTTTTCAACCAGCAGGAAGGGGATTAGATTCCAAAGTGCTTGGAAGAGTAGGAAGCTGACCTTCCAACAGGTGGAATCAGCAAGCCGGAAATTCTCATGCACACTGAGTGTGCTCACCCTGAAACAATCCAATCTTGTTCAGGTCATTCCCTGCCTACCAAATATCTTAGTTAACTGCAAACACCTATTTCTTTCCTGAAATGGACACTGGTTGGGGGGGCAATTTTAATTAAAAATGGCCTTTCTTCAAGAACAATTTTCTCTCTCTCACTCAAAAAAAAAAAAAAAAGCTATTTGCTTTCTTAGCTGGGTGCACATGAACCCCACTGAAAATAATGGGATTGGAATATTATCTATGTGCTAAAACAGGTATGGAAAAAGTGTGATTATAACAATAAGGACATGCGCTTCTGACCTGTTTTAACTCACGCATGCAGGCAACGCTCCATTTTCTTTTGTTTCCATGGAGCCTGCTTTTACAGTATGCACATCCATATGCACTACTCGAAGCTCAGAGAGAGAGAGAAGATTTAGTACGTGGTTCAGCGACTATTTGATTAATGTCAGAATAATCAATCTAAAACATTTTGATTGATTAAGGCGGTGCCCCCAATGAACTGGTCAGCAGGTTTTAAGGTTTTTAAATATATATATTAATACAAGCACTTATAAGAAGTGCAGATGGATTTTAAACAGTTTATTTAAAAAAATTATCCCTTGGTAGGACTATGTCAATAGTACATTTCAGATCCAAATCTCAATGGATCATTATAAGATTTTGCAGACCCATTAAGAGAAGACAGCTAAAGGTGGTTCCTTACAGGATGCATCCTAACCAAATTGGTTGTATTTGATCTACTGTTTGGTTTCCTTTGAAAGGCAATTCTTGGCCTAGACATACACGGCACTTCAGAAAAAGAGACAACCAATATGAAAATAGTTTAAATGCACAGTCTCTTTTTAAAAAATGTGGGCTGAGCCAGGAAATGCAGAACAACGATGTAGCCGTATGCTGGAGCATTCAGAAGAAGGAACATCATGTCAGAAAATAATAATAGCTACTTAGTGTAACTTCAACCTGATCCACTTGACCATTAAGACCTGGTGAATTGGGTTAAGATTAAGGTCAACAGCTGTGAATTAGGTCTCCTTCTCATACAATACATCAGATTTACCTGAGCTCCTTGCAAGGGCAGCATGCCCTGTTTCACTGCTTGAAGTGAAATGTGCTGCCCTACCATTCTGCTGGCTTGGAATGCGGATGGCGCTGTGCGTTTAACCACAGAGCCTAGGGCTTGCCGATCAGAAGGTCGGCGGTTCGAATCCCCACGACGGGGTGAGCTCCCGTTGCTCAGCCCATGCTCCCGTCCACCTAGCAGTTCGAAAGCACGTCAAAGTTCAAGCAAATAAATAGGTACCGCTCCGGCGGGAAGGTAAACGGCGTTTCCGTGCGCTGCTCTGGTTCGCCAGAAGTGGCTTAGTCATGCTGGCCACATGACCCGGCAGTTGTACGCCAGCTCCCTTGGCCAATAAAGCGAGATGAGTACCGCAACCCCAGTGTCGGCCACGACTGAACCCTACCAACCCAATGCTGGTGGAGAAGTGGAACTGGCCTCAATTGTGGGTGAGATTGCGCCAATTTCCAGCAAGATCTCAAATGCTTTGCAAGATCTCACATGGCTTTTGGTGAGATCTTGCCAAAAATCAGCGAGAACTCGCCCAATGTTGGCACTGCTTCTATGCTGGCAGCAGAGGCGGCACCCATGGGGACACTGTCTCAGGGGCTTCCTTCACCTGAGGTGGTGGCCTCATCTCACCCAATGGCTGCACCAGTCCTGGCTCCTTGTGTGTGTGTGGCAGCAGAAAACGGTGTACTTTCTCCCGTTCAGAAATCACAGAAAGGCTGTGCCATCCTGACTCTGGTTCTTGGACGTGCACAGATTTAGTCTGTGTGACTGGACACCTTGGAAAAGCAGAACGCTTGATCACACATAGGCAATGTATATCTCATGTGTTGCATGAGCAACATGTTGCTGCCAGAAATGGGGTCCATGGAACTGAGTCTTTCCATGGAAAATGCATTGAAATTAAATGGCTTAACCAATGTATCAGTCATATGGAAGGATTCAACAGCAGCAACAACACCAACACCTAAGAAGGTAGTGGGGGAGGCATGGAGATTTCCTTATAAAAAGGCCAATCCACTCAGTAACTCAAGCTACACTCATTATGGGAGAAACACAAATAAGCCACTGATAAGTTATTTTCTGCTACAACCACTTCAACAGCTTTTTTTAAGGACATGAATCAGGCCAATGGGAGACCATGACAGGTAGGTGGGTGGGGAAAGGGAAATTTGGTTGAGTTTACCAACAATTGGGTACACGGGTGGCACTGTGGGTTAAACCACAGAGCCTAGGGCTTGCCGATCAGAAGGTCGGCGGTTCGAATCCCCACAATGGGGTGAGCTCCCGTTGCTCGGTCCCTGCTCCTGCCAACCTAGCAGTTCGAAAGCACGTCAAAGTGCAAGTAGATAAATAGGTACTGCTCTAGCGGGAAGGTAAATGGCGTTTCCGTGCATTGCTCTGGTTTGCCAGAAGCGGCTTAGTCATGCTGGCCACATGACCCGGAAGCTGTACGCTGGCTCCCTCGGCCAATAAAGCGAGATGAGCGCCGCAACTCCAGAGTCGTCCACAACTGGACCTAATGGTCAGGGGTCCCTTTACCTTTACCAAAAATTTATAGAAATCCTCACTGCCCTAAAATTTAAGAAGTCGTTTAGAGTTGTACTATTCCAGAAAATTGAGAACTTTGCACAAACTCTGCATCAGCTTCAGAAAGAGGCAAAAGAAAGGAGTATATCTACCATGGTTGCAACAGATCCTCAGGAACAAAATGAGTTTGATAATACTCTGGAAACCCAAGGAGCCTTGGAAGAGGCCAGGTCTACCAAGACCCTATGTACTCTACACATCAAACAAACCAAGTGCTTAGAAAACAGTAGACCATGATCCAAGAAAAGACACAATCCTTACTCATTTGTCTGGGAAATTAAAAAGCAGAGGAAGTGCAGCAAAGTCAATACAACAGAGGCCCATAATCTTATTTCAAAGCACACCATGAAGTGCCTGGAAATCTATTATTTTATTATTAGTATAATGGGATGAAATCAAGGCACACTCACAGCAGAGTATCCTCATATAAAACATCTATTAAATTCCATATTGTACAATAATGAGAGGGAAGTATAAGCAATCGCTGTTCAGCCCCTACCCCTGGCTTCTGAGACTGGCCACACCCTTTGCAGTCAAAAGGACTAGAAACTTGTAAACTTAGGATATTGGAAGTCACATCCCAGCACCAAATTTCACACTTGCACAATGCAGTCCCACAGCAGTTGGCATCACTCACTTTGGTCTCATGCAATGGACCAATAAGGGACAAATATCGGTTATAAATATCTCAGAGCTAAACTACACATTACAATGCAGTCACATTTTAGCATGCCTGTTTCTTGCCTTCCCTTTTTAAAAAAAAAATAAAATAAAAATAAAAGTCAAGGGAGGGGCAGGATCTGGATCAGGAATGTGGGAGTGGGGCATTCATCCCTCTTTACTGTGGTCCTGATGACAATCATCTCTCTGGAAGCAGCTATTTGCTCCAGGAGGGAAGCATTTTTTTGGGGGTGGTAGATCATTCATGAATCACTGCCTTGTCAGGGCAAAGGGGCTCGACTAACTCCAAGAAGCCATGAGCTATGCTGTGCAGGGCCACCCAAGACGGACAGGTCATAGTCGAGAGTTTAGACTAAATGTGATCCACCTGGAGAAGGAACTAGCAAACCACTCCAGTATTTTGCCAAGAAAACTCCATGGACATAAAAAAAAGTAGAAGCTTTGAGAAGAAAATGAGAGTTTCCAAGGCCTGCTCTGGTTCATGGGGCCACGGAGAGTCGAACATGACTAAGACGACTAAACAACAACAACAAAGTAGATCATGACTGCTTCTGTGGAACAGTGTTGGCAGTGGAGGGTTGAACCCAGTAGCTGTGGCCCCAATCCTGATCCTCTCCAATTGCTACTTGGAGCAAATAGATACCTTAAATGTGATCCCTCATTAAAATAAGGCATTCTTTGACTCTTACTCATCTGGAGATGAGCTACCTCACATCTTTTAAATTGTAACTGAGCACTCAAGCATACACCTAAGAACGAAAAAGAGTACAGGTGGCAAAGAAGTGCATTCATTATTTTTTATTATTATTATTATTATTATTATTATTATTATTATTATTATTATTTATTAAATTTGTATACCGCACTTCATCCGTAGATCTCAGGGCGGTTCACAACATAAAAATGCAAGATAAAATCAAAACATACATATTAAAAACAAAAACAAAGCAATAACTTTCCCTCCCCCTACCCCTCCCACAAACACATTTTAAAGGTTTCAGTTGTTAATCAGCCAAAGGCCTGGTGGAACAGGAACATTTCTGCCTGACGCCTAAAGGTGTACAATACAGTGGTGCCTCGCAAGACGAAAAGAATCTGTTCCGCGAGTCTCTTCGTCTTGCGGTTTTTTCGTCTTGCGAAGCAACCCCATTAGCGGCTTAGCGGATTAGCGCTATTAGTGGCTTAGCAGGCTTAGCGGATCAGCTGATAAGCGGCTTAGCGGCTTGGGGAAAAGGGGGGGGGAGGGAAAAAACCCCGCAGGAACTCGCAAGACATTTTTGTCTTGCGAAGCAAGCCCATAGGAAATTCGTTTTGCGAAGCACCTCCAAAACGGAAAACCCTTTCGTCTAGCGGGTTTTCCGTCTTGCGAGGCATTCGTCTTGCGGGGCACCACTGTAAAGGTGCCAGCTGAATCTCCATTTAGTTATCTAAATAACTCAAAGCCCACTTTTCTTTATCAAAACAAACCCAAAGAGACCTATGGCACAAAGCCAATAAAAGCATGGAACCTTTTTTTAATAATAATAATAATAATAATAATAATAATAATAATAATAATAATACAAAATGAAAAGCAGCAAAGACAATTGAATTAAAAGACACTGATGGTTGAAGAACAGATGCACCACTGTTAAATAGTGAAGTCACAAAGAACAGCACCATGCCAACGGAAGGCTTTCTGGGGAAAACAAAATTCCTTGCCAAGCATCTTAACTAATATATAAGACAAGGGCCCAGCGGGCATCTCTGAGGAGAGCATCCCACAGAGTGTTGCCGGATCACTGATCGGCTACAGTTCTCTGTTGCGCAGCCTGGCAGCAAACCTAGATTTGGCGCTGCGTAATGTGTGAAGGCCAGATTTGTTGAGAGCTGTCCTGTGCCCACTTTCTTGAGAGTAAGCCACCCTGAATTCAAGGGGGGATTACTTCTGAGTGGAATGGACTGGCAATCAATAAAACTGGCCCACTGTCTGGCGGTATGCTTAAAAGCTTCTGACACATCTGAGAGAACAACCTCTGCAGTATCTGAGCAGTGTACGCCACCCCAGATGTAAATATATAAAAATTTAAAATAGGTTGAGTGGAGGGGGGAGGAGAAGGGATCAGAGTGGTGCAGCCCCTGCTCTCCAGGGGCTATCCTGCCCAGGGCCCCTTAAACCTGTCGCTTCTTCTGCACAAAAAGTGTTGCCACTTGATTTTGGTGACCTGTACAAAAACAGGCCCAGAGAACTCACAAAAGCTCCCAACCACCTTGGGAGATAACAATTAAGAGAGTGTACAAGCTGAATTGGGAGCCATCTGGGTGTCTTCTGCTGCCATCGCACTTGCAAATGTGGGGAGAATTTTGTACCGTTCTTCAGAGTGCCCTGCCAATTAACTGCATGTTACACCAGCAAGGATTGTGGGGAAGGAAGGCAATTCGATTTCCATGGAACCTCAACCCTTTAGCCTCTTCTGGCAAAGGCTGTTAGCCATGCCAAATTATCTGTGGTCCCCAAGAGATGCGTGTGAACAGCTGTTGGGAAGACTGAACTGGAAATGCTAAAATTCATGGTGTAGCTCTCTCAGGCTGCAACCCAGTAGAGGCTGAGGTTTTCCAAGGTAAGAGCCATTTCATTCAACCTCGTCTAGCATTTATCTCTGCTGATAATCACTAGAACCCACCCCTTGAATCAGATTTGTTAACAGACCCTACAGAATACAACAGCAACAGTAATAGCAGAAATGTTGATAATGTTTCACAGTTTCCACAGCACACCATGCCCTGTCCTCCAAAAAACCCCGACCCCATCATGACTGCCCTCGGAAAACACAACCTCACAATTAACTGATCCGAGACAGGAAACACCTCTGCTTTCTGACTGCTCAAGTCACAAAGATGAACAGAGCTCAGATGCAATTCCAGAAAGAAAAATACACTTTGCACAAACTTTGATATCTAAAGTAAACTCTCCCTCCGACCCAGAAAAATAGAAAGAAATCAAAACAAACGAATAAAAATCAAACAACACAAATCTGCCAGCATGCTGGCAGATTAACAACTGCTGATATATGAATCTGGGCAAATAGAGAATAATACTTGCTAATGGAGTGTATTGTCATTCTGGTTGTTGTTTTTTTTTTGGGGGGGTAGGGTAATTATAAATCCCTTTGCCCTGGACTCTAATAACAAGAGATTTAAAAAGAAAACCTGCCAATTACTCTCTTTATGTTAAGCCTTTGTTTCGCTCCCCTTCCCTCCCAATAAATCTATTGTCTTACACCCTGTTGTATGCCTGTCTCCTTGGCTAATGGGACTCCCATCACTCCTGTGGTAACACACAAGCTGTAGATAATGTGAAGACCCTTTCACTCTTGTTGTTGTGAATAAGGACTGTGAAGGGGTGTCTCTATTTCTACAGGGGGTTCACACACATGTACATTCACACACAAATACGATTTATGCACACATCTGATGCCTGTATTTCACACACACACACACACACACACAATAAAATCATAGAAATGAATAATCCTGAAAAAAATGGAAAGACTTTAAATTAGATGCCTTGGAGATTTGTTACTGACATTTCCATGTTAGAAACAAACAGAGAGTTAGTCACCCCCTCCACTCAAATACAGGGAAAAAAACCACATTTGTTGTTATGAACATGCAAATCCCACTAACCTTTAATATATATATATTTATATATCAGCATTAGTTTTTTTGTTTTTTTAAAAAAGAAATAATGCTCTTTTGCATTATGTTCCATGAAATATTAAATAGTCAAACACGGTCATTCTTCCGTACGCAGAAAAACAAGGCATGCACACAGATTCAGAGACATCCGTGCTCTGCTAACAGTGGTAAAGAAACAGAAGCAAACACACACACACATGCAAAATTGTGCCCCAAAGCATGCATACTCAGGGTTTAAGCATCTGTTTTTTTTAGCCAAAATAATTACTAGGTCATTAAAAACAAAGCCACCTAGCAATTATTGAAAGCATCTGTTCTTCATGCTCGCGTTGGCTTCCTCGCTTCCTCCTTTCCAAACAAGCAAAAATTAAGAGACACACACACACGCGTGAACACAAACACACACACAAGCTGTGGCTTAGAAAAGCAGCAGTTAAAGAGAACAGAATGCACCAGGGTTTAAAGTGCTAGTTTCTTGAGCGTAAAAGAAGAAGATCCTGAAATTTAAAAAGCCAGATCGCATGCAGAAATTTGAGCTCCGCATCTTAACGGCATGCAATCTCCAAGAAGACAATTTCTAATTTAAATAAAAACATTTTTTTTTTGGTAAAAAGAAAAAAGAAGAAAAAGTAATTGGTGCAAATGCTTGCCCCCCTCCTCCTCCTCCTTTATTATCATCATAATCATATTTTTTTTTGTTTTTTCGACTAAGTCTCTTAAACCCTGCATGCTGCAGTGCTTAGCCTCTGGTCTGCATCGGCCGTGAGAGAAGAAGCTACCTGAGAGGATTCACAGTGCCATCTCATATCCATGTCTGCCTGGCTACCCTGCGTGCTTATAGCTTTTTTCTTAATTCTTAATGGAAATCCTAGGAAATTTAGTCCATCCTCTGAAATCAATACTGGTGACAGGAGAGCTTCCTGACTCAGTGGGAGATCGAGATGATAAATTGCCTGCGCATCAGCCCGGCCTATCAGTGCTCCGCACACAGATGGAAGACGAGAGGGTGGGGGGGTAGAAACAGAGCTCTGCTGGTCACATGGGCGCAGGGAAGCCAATGGCTGGACTTCTGCTGCAAGAGAGGATGCTGCAGTTTCTCCTGCGGATGAGGAGTGCTGTGCCTCACCATTGGGTACCACTCTAAAAGCAGCCTGTTTCCCCTCCTATCCGCCTCTCCGGCTTGCAGATGCGAGGAATACATTACGCGCTCGTATATTATACAATCACCTCCGCTCAGTTTCAGGTTTTCTGCAACTCCAACTGAATGTAATTAAGCCAGAAACTAAGAAGAAGACGACACGTTGGGAGCGATGGAGGAGAGAAATGAACCCCACCGCCGTAAATCCTACTTAAACTATTTTGATCTATTTCCCTTTGGCTGATTACTGTGTTTTTGCTTCCCATTAATTTGCAAGCTTAAACAGTGCAATTAGCACGCAGCCCTCAATCCAGGGCTGCCTCAGAAAACACACACACACACACACACACAACCTTCTGACTGTAATTATCATTTTTATGCCCCGGCTAATGAATGGCATTTTGCCTGTGTTATGTTTTATAATGAATGTTTTCTGCACGATGATTCCATGATGACAATTAGGCGATATTGAGAGATGTGTTATGGAGATGCCACGGTGCCATTGAGAGCGGCACGTTTTTTAAGAGAGGCAAACCCATCTGTGAGAGGCAGGCGTTTGCTTCTCTAAGGTAACAAAAGGGGGAGAAGCTCTGGCGATTCCTTCAGCGCTTCTTGCGCATAAGTAGGTCAGCAGACAGGACAGAACGGAATGATCTATTCAGCTTCAGAGTCCTGGATAAATTTAGGGAATCAGCTCATCAGATAAACAACATTAGCCCTACTCAGAGTAAATCCACTGAAGTGAATGGGTCTACTCTGAGTATAACCAATGTTGGCTATTACCAGATTAATAAAGCTTTTGCATGAAATGGAGTGCATGCAGGAGGACTCAACAAACCAAGAGATCTGGGGGTTCAGGTAACAGATCCTGCCACATTCACTATTGGCTCCCTTAGCAGAACGAGCTGTTCCTTTTGGCATTTGAAAGATATAATTATTTACTGTTAACACTGCCCTCACTGCGAAAGTTACAATAATTCATCCATAAAGGAGTAAGGAAACATCTGGGATGCCATATGGGAAACCTTTTTTCCCCAAAGCACATCTGTTATCACTCATCAGTCAGCAATAAGCAGATATATTGCATGGTTCTTCAAGGTAAATTATGTTACAGGATCAGCTTTGATCAAGTTAAAGACAAAAAGGAAGAAGCGACAGAAAAACAAGAACACCAAAATGCCTCCAAAATGCACACAAACAAGACACAAGCAATCAAACAAAACCCACAAAAGAATTTGAGCTGGTTAATAATAATAATAATCCACTTTTATGTCCTAATCTGGATATCCTGCTGCCCATATGAAAATCCAATACATTTCCAATAGATCTGCTTGCAAATCCCATTAACACACATTATGCCATGTCAAAAATATTGGCGTTCCTGTTATGTTTCAACCAGGCTGCGCCAAGCCCCTGGGGTTCTCTCAATATTTTCACCTTTACATCAAGTTGTAATTTGTGACATGTTAACCCTTTCACTCCAAACCAACTGTAGCCTGATGGCAAAATCATACTTCAATCTTTCACAGCAAGGCATTTCCACAGTTGCAAGCTGAACATGTGCACAACCTATCTGTTTAAATAACCCAAAGAATACAAAACCCATGATGCAGTGTGACCATTAGCAAAGCATGCATGTACAAAAAAGCATGAGAGCCTTTCATCAAAATCCATAAAAGACACAGACACCTTTACTTGGAGATCATTCTTAGTCATTGCAGGCAACTGGAGGAATGGCTGTTTACATACCCCAGATACCTAATTTCTAACTACAGAGGCAAGGAAGGTGTAGAAGGAACAAAAACAAACTAACACCACCACCTTCAATAACCAATAGCCAAAAACTGTACATTGGGGAGAGGCTATAAGCACACACATAACACACATACCTGAACTCAGCTGAAATTGATTCACACATGTATGTTTATCATCATGTGATTGCAACATTCTCTTATCATTTGCATGTGCAAATGGTCCATCATGCATAGAATACCACAGAAATAGCATTCACAGCATATGTTTAAATAAGGCACAGGTCACACTTTCAGCATACATTTAGAGTGATATTATACCACTTTCATTTTCATGGCTCCCCCCCAAAGAATATGGGGAACTGAAGTTTGTTAAGGGTGCTGATTGCCGTTCGGAAATCTCTATTTCCCTCTGAGAGCTACAGTTCCCAGAATTCCCCGAGAAGAGAGATTGATTGTTAAACCACTTTGGGAATTGCAGTTCAGCACTCTTAACTGTTTCTGTTTGTTACTGTGTTGTGTATTTTTGTGTTTATACTGTAAACTGCCCCATCATCCTTGGATGATGGGCAGTACAGAAACTGAATAGATAATAATAAAATAATTATAACAAACTACAATTCCCAAGATTCTCTAGGAGATGTCAAATGATACACTGCTTGCAAATCAATTGTGAATTCTGAAGTACGACTGTGTTTTAGTTTGTCTATCATTTTGGGAATTGTGAATTAGGTAGATTCATCTCTAAACGAATCAAGTTTCTCACCCTCCTCAATCTGCCTCCCTCATTATGAACATTCAGGAGGAATTTAAAAACATTCCTGTTTGCCCAGGCACTTGATGGACGAAAGAGACTGTTCCTGGCAATTATTACATGTGAGGTTATGCCATTGTTTTCCAGAGATTTTAGACAAGATTAATATTTCCCAGTGCTTTCCCTCATTTTATTTTTAATCGTGCTGGCTTTCCGTTTGGTTGTTTGCCACCCTCGGCTCCTTTGGGAACACACAGGAACACTGGATTTTGTCTTACACTGAATCAGACCATTGGTGCCTCTGACTCAATGCTGTCTACACTGGCTGGCAGGAGCTGGCAGCCTGTCTACACTGGCTGGCAGGAATTCCCAGCCCTACCTCAAACTTCCAGGAATTGAACATGGGATCTTCTGAATCCACAGAAGATACCGGTACTTTACCCCTCAGCTACGACCCTATAATGTTGGAACATGTTTGCTACGGCTACACTACGAACCCAGGAATCTGTCTTGTACAAAATCAGACCATTGATCCATTAAGTTCAGTATTGTCAACTCTGACTGACACCAGCTCTCCAGGATTTCAGGGAATACCTGCAGATGCTGGGGACTGAACGCTGGAGATTTTTCTAGCAAAGTATGTTCTTAATTTTATAATTTTTTAATGACAAATAAGGGCCAGCAATTTATACACTGAGAGGCACCCGTGGAAGAACTGTGAGCATGTTGCCTTTGGCCCAACACCTAATAGGGGATAGGCCGTTATACTTTGTGCAAGTTTTTCTTTCTCTCTTTCTCTCTCTCTCTTTTTGCTAAGAACCAATGAGTCATGACAGCTCCAAGGGTTAACGTTATCAAGTCCTCCTCTCCAGCTCCCTGAGGGCCTTTTGAGAATCACTCAAAACTACTTAGGATAATGAATGTCTACAGTAAGGAAGAAGACAAGTGATCTTCAGCACAGGAAAGACAAAATTAACTTAGCAATTATTCTAACAAAAGCTCAGAGAGCCCAAGCTCATTTTGAACTCGATTCCCACCATCCTCTCTGTCGGTTCCATTCTGGGGTAAAAATGTCAGATACTTCATCTCTTATTTAGTAATGCCTTTAACTTGCTTCATTCTCTTTTGAGCCTCAATATATATATAGCCACACACACACACACACACACACACACACACACACACACAACATCTTGACCACAGAATCCTAGAATCCTAGAATTATAGAGTTGGAAGGGACCCTAGGGTCATCTAGTCCAACCATGTGCAATGAAGCATCCAACCATTCCCTGTTTAGGGAAGTTTTTAATGTTTGATGTTTTATCGTGTTTTTAATATTCTGCTGGGAGCTGCCCAGAGTGGCTGGGGAAACCCAGCCAGATGGGCAGGGTATAAATAATAAAATTATTATTATTACGCACAGTACATGGGCTTTCTGCCATGGCTAAGGGCCAGATAAGTCATCTGGCCTGAGTTCTTGAGAAGTGATAGATTAGAAATTGCATCTACTAATTATTAACTGTCCCATCCACTAACACTGATCTTAAAGAATGCTCCCAGTGCATTTCAGAGCACAATTCAAAGTGTTGGTGCCGACCTTTAAAGCCCTAAACAGCTTTGGCCATGTATACCTGAAGGAGCATCTCCACCAGCATCATTCAACCCAGACACCAAGGGCCTTCTGTGAAAAGTGAGGTTACAGGGAAGCAGGCAGAGGGCCTTCTCGGTAGTGGCGCCCGCCCTGTGGAACGCCCTCCCTTCGGATGTCAAGGAAATAAACAACTATCTGACTTATAGAAGACATCTGAAGGCAGCCCTGTTTTGGGAAGTTTCAAATGTTTGACATTTTATTGTGTTTTTAATATTCTGTTGGGAGCAGCCCAGAGTGCCTGGGGCAATCCAGTCAGATAAGCAGCAGCTCTAAACAGAATGATGATGATGTACTGTGTGCCACAGACTTCTGCTTGCCCAATGGAATGTGGCTTCCATCTCTGCTCTGCTCAAAAATATCTGCTCGGAGAGGAGAGGGGTTGGAAAAAAAAAACCCAGAACAGATTTAGGGGGCATATTAAAAGAAGGTAAAGGTTCCCTGAAAGTTAAGTCCAGTCACAGACGACTCTGGGGTTGTGGCGCTCATCTCACTTTACAGGCTGAGGAAGCCAGTGTTTGTCCACAGACAGTTTTTCCAGGTCATGTGGCCAGCATGACTAAGCCGCTTCTGGCACAACGGAACACCAAAACCAGAGCAGTGCACGGAAACGCCGTTTACCTTCCTGCCAGAGCGGTACCTATTTATCTACTCGCACTGGTGTGCTTTTAAACTGCTAGGTTGGCAGGAGCTGGGACAGAGCAAGGGGAGCTCACTCTGTTGCAGGGATTCGAACCTCCAACCTTTCAATTGGCAAGTCCAAGAGGCTCAGTAGTTTAGACCACAGTGGCACCCGCATCCCTAGTGGGCACATTGGGGGTGGGGGGAGATTAAGAGGAAGGGAAGGTTCATTGTACAAGTAGACTGCTGTGTACGGCCAGGGTGACTTTCTTGGATACATTCCTGAATTAATAAATATGGTCTTGTGAGTAAGACATGGTAATATATATTTTTCTTCGAATAATTCCTTTTGGGGAGTGAAGGGCTCCACAAATGCATCCCTTACATAACCGTCTGTGTGTCTCTGATGAATTGGTTTGCATCGACTTTGAAAATATAAAAAAAAGATTGTGCCTCTCAACAATAAACATGTATGATTCACTGAGCGCAAGAATAATAACACCACCAGATTAAAGAATTGTATTTTTCCATTTTGCCACTTCTGTTAAATGGGAAGTTCTTCAGCTCATAGCTGTCATAAAACTCAGTCGCTGGCTTCTGAGGAGCACTTCATTTTGCGCATGGTTACAGCTGAAGACTGTGTGCCTACACTTGTGTACATTGTGCAGGGTGAATTTTTACACAGAGGAGAATGTTGTGGGTGGAGAAGGAGAATATTGTGGATGCAGAGTATCTTGACTTCGGTAAGGCTTTTGACAACGTCCCCCATGATAAGCTGGTAAAATGTGGGCTAGATGATATTCCTGTTAGGTGGATTTGTAGCTGGCTGAACCCAGAGAGTACATACTAATGGTTCTTTACCATCCTGGATAAAAGTGAAAAGTGGGGTGCCACATGGTTTTGTCCTAGGCCCATTGTTGTTCAATGTCTTTATAAACAACTTGGATGAAGGAATTCAGGGGATACTCATCAAATTTGCAGATGACACCAAACCAAGAGGGG
This sequence comes from Podarcis filfolensis, assembly GCF_964270895.1. NCBI lineage: Eukaryota > Metazoa > Chordata > Lepidosauria > Squamata > Lacertidae > Podarcis > Podarcis filfolensis. The sequence continues at coordinate 107,840,263 of NC_139606.1, forward strand.
TAAGTCAAGGCCGCTGAAAACAGAATTGGGGTAGAGTATGACCTTAACGGCTCGGAGAACTGGGCCCAAACTAACAAAATGACTTTCAAAGGGACAAATGTCAGATTCTGCACTTAGGCAGGAAGAACCAGCTGCACAGCTTGGCTTGACACCGGTACATGTGAAAAGGTGGTGGACCCTTCTTCCTTGGAAGTTATTAAATAGAGGTTGAACAGCCGCCTGTCTGGGATTCTTTAGCTGCAATTCCCGAATTGCAGGGGGCTGGAGTAATCCACCCTGATCAACAAAGGCTGGCGACTTCTGATCTAAAATGTGAGTAGTGTTAGACTAAAGTTTACCATCTTGCTTTAAGTCCCCATCCCAAAGGCTCCAATTTAGAGATCTCTATTTCAGGAAGGGACACGGGTGGCGCTGTGGGTTAAACCACAGAGCCTAGGACTTGCCTATCAGAAGGTCAGCAGTTCGAATCCCCATGACGCGGTGAGCTCCCGTTGCTCGGTCCCAGCTCCTGCAAACCTAGCAGTTCGAAAGCACATCAAGGTGCAAGTACATAAATAGGTACCGCTCCGGAGGGAAGGTAAACGGCGTTTCCGTGCGCTGCTCTGGTTCGCCAGAAGCAGCTTAGTCATGCTGGCCACATGACCCGGAAGCTCTACGCCAGCTCCCTCAGCCAATAAAGTGAGATGAGCGCCGCAACCCCAGAGTCGGTCACGACTGGACCTAATGGTCAGGCGTCCCTTTACCTTTACCTATTTCAGGAAGACAGAGTTCGGAAACCTTTCTCAGTCTGAAGGCTACACACCTTTCCATTGGCAAAAATTGGTGGAGTATTTATTGCAGAAGTTACCTTTATATTAAGTGCAGTAGGCTAGTTTCTACACACACACTTCTTTCCTCAATCAGACAAGGAAGAGGTGCTATCAGGGTTCAAGGGCAAAATCTCTCCAGGCAAAAATGCTTGGAGTGCATAGAGGAGCCAGTGAGGGGGTGTGGCCTGTGGAGAGGGGGAGTGACCTATGGAGATTTCCAAGGGCCAGATAGAACATACTGGAGGGCCACATTCAGCCTTCACAGCTTTCCCACCTCTTCGGTAAAAGTCTGCAGCGAAATTTTTTTTTGGGAAAAAGTTGCCACGAACTGTTGAGGAGGCACCTGCATAATAGCGTTACAAGACTCTTCCTGAAACAAAAGAGAATACTTTCCCATTGGTATAATTAGCCAGGCTCTTTTTCGCAGTGACCGCCTTCTCGTTTTCAGCAGTGCCGATCTCATTTGCAAAGGTTGCCTACCTATAACTAAAACAATAGCGTCGCCTCCGCAGTTCCGCACACTAGGAAATACATTATTTACTGATGAATTCTGAAGTTATGAAAACGTAATTAGAGGGGCCCACCTAGGCCGCTGGGTGACTCCCTCCTGAAATTATTGAGATGATTTAAAGAAAGAAATAGAGCAAAACAAGCTGAGTGGGATCCTGCGCCATATCCCTTGTTTTTGCAAAACTCCGAGATGGATTTCTGCAATATATTGTTGCTTTCAGCTGAAGGGCTCTCCTGAAATTCAGGAACTACAGTGCTCATTTCACACTCCTCTGAGGATTCCGTTTTAAGTGACTATTACCAGAGCTGCCCAGCCAAGTAACTACTTTGGACAAGAAACAATCACTGCTCACCTTGCTGGAGTTAAAAGTTCTGTGCCTGACAAAGTTCTACTCAAGGTAGCCCCATTGAAATTACCTGGACCTAAGTCAGTCACATCCATTCATTTCAATGGGTCTGCTCTGAGGATAACAAACACTGGGATGCAACCCAATAATAGTAATGATTCTGCTATCTGTTTTGGAAAGTTGCTTGTCTTATCTGTCCACTATGCATTTGGACACCTTTTAAGGTATTGCAACCAAATCTTGCACCATTCTTCCCGAGATCAAGGAATATAGTAAGGAAATGCCTTGGAAGGCTGTGTCCACCATAGAAACCTGACACTGGTATTGATTATTTCATTAAAATTTAAGTACCTCTTCTCTGCCCTTGTTCTTCTTAAGCTGCGAGTTACATCACACAGTGTCACTCAATTTTATCACCCTCCGCTTCCTTGATCCTGAGCTTTCTTTGATGCTTCCCTTTCCTGATTTGCTTATTTACCCTCTCTACTGGTGACACTTCCTCTTCACATCTCCCCCTTCCTGTAAGGAGCTTGCAGGTGCATCTCATTGGCTTGCCACATTCTACCCCTCTTTTGCCCTTACAGGCCCTCGGAAACACCTGTAGTTACGGCTATCACCTTTACCAAACAATTCCTGTCTTGACCTTGCCTAGCCAGTTAAATCAAAACAATACTTATTCCTGGAGTTCACATTCTTCCCCAAACTGTCTATGGAAGTGTGTGCCTGTGAGTCAAGGCTGCCCCAAGACATTGCAATGCCTGAGGCAGAAAATCCAAATGGCGTCCCTTTCCTGCTAATTGTCTATTCTCCTATTCTGTTCCACGAGGCTTGCCTAAGAGAATTTCCCAGGGTCTGCCGCCCTGTGGGTTTGATCTGCCAGTTTCCTACTCTACCATCCTTAACTGGAGTGTCACTTTGTGAGTGTGTGTGCACACATATGTGTGCTCCTGTATGCAAGGAAAACCGCTACAGAGTTCCCATACAATAGTTCCCATACAATAGTTGCCACTAGACAGTAGACACCTGAAGGAGCATTCCACCCCCATCGTTCTTCCTTGAGGTCCAACGCCAAGGGTCTTCTGGCGGTTCCCTCACTGCGAGAAGCCAAGTTACAGGGAACCAGGCAGAGGGCTTTCTCGGTGATGGCGCCTGTGGAACGCCCTCCCGTCAGATGTCAAAGAAACAAACAACTATCTGACTTTTAGAAGACATCTGAAGGCAGAAGAAGAAGAAGAAGAGTTTGGATTTGATATCCCGCCTTTCACTCCCCTTCAGGAGTCTCAAAGCGGCTAACATTCTCCTTTCCCTTCCTCCCCCACAACAAACACTCTGTGGGGTGAATGGGGCTGAGAGACTTCAGAGAAGTGTGACTAGCCCAAGGTCACCCAGCAGCTGCATGTGGAGGAGCGGAGACGCAAACCCGGTTCCCCAGATTACGAGACTACCGCTCTTAACCACTACACCACACTCTGTGCCCTGTTAGGGAAGATTTTAATATTTGATGAATTATTGTATTTTAATATTTTGCTGGAAGCCGCCCACAGTGGCTGGGGAAACCCAGCCAGATGGGCAGGGTATAAATTATAAGTTATTATTATTATTACTAGCAGTAGATGTGAAAAGGATCTAGGGAGTCAACAGTATGATGTGGTAGAAAAGGAAAGGAAAGGAAGCTAATGATATTCTAGACTGCATCAACAGAAGTATAGTGTCCAGACCAAGGGAAGTAATAGAACTGCTCTATTCTGCCTTGGTCAGACCACACTTGGAATACTGTGCCCAATTCTGGGTGACACAGTTTAAGAAGGATATTGACAAGCTGAAACGTGTACAGAGGAGGGCAACCAAGATGATCAAGGGTCTGGAAAACAAGACTTATGAGGAACCATTGAGGGAGTTGGGTATGTTTAGCCTGGAGAAGAGGAGACTCAGAGGAGATATGACAGCCATCTTCAAAAATCTGAAAGGCTGTCACACAGGTGATGGAGCATTCTGCTGCTCCACAGGTGAGGACCTGAACCAATGGCTTCAACTTACAAGAAAGGAGACTCCTGACTAAATATCAGGAAGAACTTTCTGAGAGTAAGACCTGTTCAACAGTGGAACGAACTTCCTTGGGAGGTTGTGGACTTTCCTTCCTTGGAGGTTTTTAAGCAGAGGTTTGGACTAGATCACACTTAGGGGCCCTTTCAACAGTGCAGTTCTGTGATTCTATAACTGTGTCTTTGAGCCAGTCCCAATGGAAGGGCGGAGCCCACAGAGACAGCTTTTGCATAAATTACAACAGCAAATCCAACTGCAATAACTGCAGTGCTGCTTGGTCATGTGAACACCCACAACACTTCTCGACAGTAGTTAATCACACCAGCAGACCAGAGTTAACTAACAGTGTTATCATTAATGTGGAAACTGGTTGTGTGTGTGTGTGTGTGTGTGTAGCCTAAATGGGGATAATTGCCCATCTTTCATCACATGGAGATTATGAAGATAAATACACCGCAAACTGATGGGGACCAGATAAGTACATATGATTGATTGATTTTCTAATTAATTCTTACATACGCGCTCAATTAACTCAGCAAACAGCAATATGCAGGGACAACTGTACAGGTTGTTACATCCTGCGCCATAATTTTTGTCTCATTGGCGTGGATGCATCACATTTCTTAGACTTTCAAAATGTTAACATGTCCTGATTGTTCACAGTTGACTAGATTACCCATGAGTGCTCATTTTCTTTTTTCTCTTTAGGGCAGAGGGTGGGTGGGGGGAGTAAGTTGAAACTAATATTTAAGTGCTGAGCTTGTAGCACAGTCAAGCACAAGAGGCCTGATTTTCAAATAAAGGGGAAATAAGATACTGAAATTTCTCCCCTTGTCACATGCTGCAGCCCAGGTCAGGAGTGCTGTTTGGTACTTTAAAAACTGAGGGTATAGGCTCGGGGCAGAAATTTGCATAACATTTGCATTTGCTGATTTATTCAGTGGTACCTTGGGATGCGAACAGGATCCGTTCCGGAGCCCATTCGCATCCCAAACAGAATGTAAGACGCGACAGCGTGCCTGCGTGTGTGCGGGTCGCGTTTCGCCGCTTCCGCGCATGCGCGTGACGTCATTTTGACCGTCTGCGCATGCGCAAGCAGCGAAACCCAGAAGTAACGCGCTCCGTTACTTCTGGGTCGCCGCAGAGCGCAACCCGAAAATACTTATCCTGAAGCATATTTATCCCGAGGTATGACTGTATAACCAAATGCTAGGATCTGTCTTTGAACAATGAAGATGATGGTGGCTGTTTGGGAGTCTTGCCAGGTGCTGAAATGCTTTTGGCCCAGGGACCAAATTCCCTTCTGGGGAACTTTCTGAGGGCCGCATGTCAGCAGGGAGCAGGGCCAGAGGGGGAAGTGGACAGGGCAACAAATGCAAACGTTTCTGCACACACTCGTACACCCTTCTCTGGACTCCAAATTTGCTGTGATGTTTATTTTATTTATTAATTTATTTACATTGGCCTTCACACCTTTGAAGGTGACCCGAAAACTGCAATTAATCCAGAATGCGGCAGCTAGACTGGTGACTGGGAGTGGCCGCCGGGACCACATAACACCGGTTCTGAGAGATCTGCATTGGCTCCCAGTACGTTTCCGAGCACGATTCAAAGTGTTGCTGTTGATCTTTAAAGCCCTAAACGGCCTCGGTCCGGTATACCTGAAGGAGCGTCTCCACCCCCATCGTTCTGCCCGGACACTGAGATCCAGCGCTGGGGGCCTTCTGGCAGTTCCCTCATTGCGAGAGGTGAGGCTGCAGGGAACCAGACAGAGGGCCTTCTTGGTAGTGGCGCCTGCCCTGTGGAACGCCCTCCCATCAGATGTCAAAGAGATAAACAACTACCTGACATTCAGAAGACATCTTAAGGCAGCCCTGTTCAGGGAAGTTTTTAATATTTAACGCTCTACTGTTTTTAACACTTGATTGGGAGCCGCCCAGAGTGGCTGGGGAAACTCAGCCAGATGAGCGGGGTATAAATAATAAATTATTATTATTATTATTATTATTATTATTATTATTATTATTATTATTATTAATCTGAGGATCACAAGGTGGTTTGCGATATAAAAATGCCTAACACAGTAACAAACAGAAACAATAACCCCTTACACACACACACACACACACAGAGAGAGAGAGATTTAAAGCCAAAGGCCTGGGAGCAGAGGAATGCTTTTTTCTCTGGTGCCTAAAGATAGATGTCAGGGCTGGAGTCAGATGTAGGTCAGCATGAAGAAGCAGAGCCAACTGTCAGTGAAGTTAACTTTTTATTCAAGGAAACGAACACCCTGCCCTCCTTCTGCCCTCCTCATTATTCTGCGCGTTCTTGGAGACCAGCAGGGAAGGGAGCTTGTTGCAGCAGGAAGGGGAGACTCCCTGGATTCTTCAGCGGCCTCTTGATGCCCCACCACCAATTCTCCGGCTCAGAGCCTTCTCCCTCTGGGGTTTCCCTTGGGGGTTCCCCGGCTGGTGCCTCCCACCACTCCTCTCCATCCAGCCAGTCCCTGACAATATGTAATGAAGGTACCAAGCGAGCCTCCCTGGGGAAAGCATTCCACAAGAAGGTGATTCCTGCATTGCAGGGGGTTGGACTAGATGGGGTCCTGTCCAGCTCTACAATTCTATGATTCTGTGATATGTGGAAGCCAGGAAAAACACACCTGTGAAAGCGACAGATATATAGATTATGATGGTGGTGGTGATACTGAGTCTGGCAACAGCACATCAGACCCTTGGGCAGTTTATGGGGCTCCAGCAGGCAGTTCCCACTGTGATACTGGCACCTGGTTTGGTGCCCCCCGACAATGATTAGCTCAAAACTGCCATTTGCAAATTACCCACAATGCCTTGGGATGACAAGGATTGCAGTGCAGCTGACAGGGAAGCCTGTTGGGGGCCCTGATCCAGGAATTAGTCTCTCAGGAACCCTGCAGCACCCTCTTTTCTTTTTCTCTTAAAAACTCATATACAGTAGCACCTCAGGTTACGTTACCCTCAGGTAATGTAAACTTCAGGTTGTGAAAGCGGCAAACCCGGAAGTGTTTCGCTGCACGCGCATGCACAGAAGCGGTCTACCGCCGTGCGCATGTGTATAACAGTGATCCTCAGGTTGTGAAAACTTCGGGATCCAGTCGGATTTCTGGAACGGATCCCGTTCGCAACTGGAGGTACCAATGTATACCCCGTCTTTGTGGGAGGCCCTTCAAATTTCACATTTGTTAACGGTTAAAACCGAAGGCTAGCAGACCAGGGAATGGGATGTGCTAGTGTTGATGTTGGGCTTTATTTCATTTTTTCCTCCTTAAATCAAAAGACAACATCAGGTGTGCTGCTTCTCCTACTTGTGACTCCACTCTGCTTCTCTCAGGAACACCCAGCCTCACGGTTCAGAAATGAGGGGCGTTGGGTGGCAGGGAAGATAATTAGCAGGTGCATTTTTGAAAACAGATCGTTAGAAAGTGACACCCTCCTTGCAAATTAAAGGAGATCATTCCCTAAGCAATGATTATTACGGATGGTGTTGGTTCTCCTAAGGCCTCTCAGTGGAGCAGAGCTCCTAGTTTCTGGGAGTCTAAATCTGGCACTTGATCCAGCAGGTGTTTTGACTATAATGTCAAGTACAGAAAAGCGCTGGGAAGTTTCTCTCTGTTCTATTGCAGAAAAATTAAGTGACTAATATTAGCACTATACCAACACCCCTGAATAATTGTTATTTATATCAGAGTTCTATGCTGGCATCTCTCCTCCAGTTTCTCAAAGCTTTAAGTCCCCTGTAAAAGAGGCTTCCATTTTTTTCTGATTTCTTCTCTGGGCATTTTTAGAAATTCATCAGAAATCTGGTGGCTCCAAGGTTATGAACTTACCATTACAAAGTGGCCTGGGTATTTTATTCTTTAGTGCACACTTCTCCAGCACTCTGCAGCCTCCCTGGCTGCCCACCCTTCCTGATCTAAGGAGGCCCCATGGGAAGAGTTGCCTCATGATGTCTTCCCTGGGATTGTATGGACGCCAGCGCACCCAAGAATGCTACAGTATAGAGACTACCGGGAAGACGATTTGTAGGATTAAAGAAAGGACATGCAGAACCACCCCTTGGCCACCTCATGAGGTGAGCCCACCATAAACTCTGCATCCCCCCTCCTGAAAACTTCACTAAAATGTTCTCTCCCCTTTGATAATTTTTGAATGCAATTATGTTCTCATTTACTTATATAATATGCCAGCCCCCCCCCCAAAAAAAAAACAGGAGGGAAATTTTGGGACAGTGTGAATTTATGTATTAGTTCAGCCAGGGTGACCCATCCCATTTCACCACTAGAGGTGAAGCCTTGTAGTTGAGGTATTTCCATCCCACATTTCTTAGCAAAGCAGTATACGTACAATATACCGCATTTTCCTGACCATAAGTCGCACCTAGTTTTTAGAGGAGGAAAGGGGGAAAGCCCTGTTTTGGGAGGGAACAGCTCACAGTTTTGTAGCTGCTTTTGCAAAGGGGAAAAGCCCCGTTTTTGAGGATCAGCTCAAGGTTGTTGAGCTTACATTGCAAGGGGGGAAAATCCTGTTTTTATGGGGTTCAACTCACAGTTCTACAGCTTTGTTAGGAAAGGAAAGGAAAGGGAGCCGTTTCTACAGTTTCCAGACACATAATCTAATCAGCCAGTCACATGTCGCTGGGGAAACAAACAGCCTCCATCTGCAGAACATTCAACAATGGAGGCCTGGGCAAGGGGGCAGGGCCAGAAAGGAAGTCAGCAATGCACCACACATTCACTCCATAAGACGCACAGACATTTCCCCTTACTTTTTAGGAGGAAAAAAGTGTGTCTTATGGAGCAAAATCTCTCTCTCTCTCTTTCTCAGCAAGTGCAACACTAGTTGATGCAATGGCCTTTCCCCCCAGTGGCTGGGCAGTGGGTCGGGATGGAGGGTTGCTGCCATTTTGTGATTGGTGCCCACAGTGTTTTATCAAACATTTGGTAACTAGGGCTTTCAGAAATGTAAATTGGGCCTGAACGCAAACGAGGTCTGAATGCAGTTGTTATAAAGCGAGTCTTTCCTATCTCATCAGAGCAACATTTCTGGACCAATCTTCTTTTTATCAAACAGCTAGATAATCTTAACTCTTAGATAGGTAAGCCAGAGTTCTGCAAATCTCCCCAGAGGTGAGCTTCAAAGCCAAGCTAAAGACTCATGTTGAGTAAGACGCGGCTTGCAACGCATCTCAGCCGGAAGACGGCGAGAGAACAAGGACACGGATGAAGTGAGTCATTCGAGACTCCTGGCACTTTTCATTCAAGAAGCTGCTTTGCCTGCCTCCCAGCCAGGAATAGAGTATTATAAGAAAGGGCTCCCAGAGCAGAAGGATAACAGTCAAATAATGAGATATACATTAAAACCAAATGCTATTAAAATCAACCCTAGAGCCAAGAAACTTTAAAAAACCAAAAAAACCACAAGGAAACAGGATTGGAGACAGAAACGTATTTGAGAAACTAGTTAAAGAATTGTGAAATTCCATAGGCAGGGAGGTGGGCTGGGAAGTGGTGCATTTTTAGTGGAATGAAGTCTTCAGGTTTACCTTCTATCTATCCCTTCATCCATATTAATTTATAGCCTCTCTTAATTTCTAGTCAAATACAATTTTAAGTTGATCACTGTATGGATAAAGCTAAATGAATGTTGCAGATCTACTTGGAATACTGTACAACACTTCTTTTTGGGGGGACAGGGAAGTGAAGCATCAGCAATTGACACCAAATGGCAAGATCACACAGTCACTTGTTCTGTTCTAGCAAAGGCCCCAAAGATAGAAGACAACATTATTTGGCTAAAAATACATACATACTGTAAATACAATGCATGGAACTTGGGAAGAAAGTAGTGCTGTGCTGAACCATCATGATGCTGTGCAGGGCAGTAGGAGCACACATGAAGATGAACTAGGAATCATTCAAAGTTGTACACCAAAATGAATTTAATTCATCTTATGATTATGGGAGCTGCTCTCCAATGTAGTTTAGAGATCTTTGAACGAGTTCAACTGAACTAAGTTTATTCTGAACTCTGGAAATTTTACCTAAGCGCATCATCCTGCAAGAATTTGGAGATTTCTCCTTAGGCAAAACAGCAGATGAATGCGCCTGCTCTGAGAAAAGTGTGAAGAGTGTCAACACGAGAGCAGGCCTTTTCTGCATTGGCTCCCCATTTGTGGAATGCTCTCCCCAGGGAAGTTCGCCTGGTGCCTTCCAGTGTTGCCGAGTTGCGCCCAACATGGGAGTGGGGTGGGGTAGGGCTGTCGCACATGCAATATGTCACACGAGTGATGCCCCCCCAACTTGGCCATGTTGACTCGGCCCACCATCCCCCACCAACCCACAACCAGCTGCCTTACCTTTTTGAAAGGGACGTGTAGGGCGAAGATGCTTTGCACTGCGACGTCCCTTGCCATCCTCAAAAGGATGCAGGAGGGCCAAGCATCTTCGCTAATGAAACAGTCAATGGTCTTTTAAACTACGAATGTGTGCAGGGAGGGTTACACTATGTATTTTTGTGTTTTAAACCATCCTGTGATCCTCAGATGAAGGGTTTGTATATCAAATAAATAAATCTTGGATGCGGGTCATTTGAATATTTGGATGGGGTGAGAGGTTTTCATCTTTAGGCTGCGTCCTCAGATTTTGCATAAATTCCCAAGCCACTCTAGAAGTTCAGGTTGCAAATGGCCCTCAGGTTGCAAATGGCTCTCCACACATTGCTCCAGGCACACAAACATGGTGATGGTGACAATGGTGGTGGGAGCTAGTATGAGAAGCCTCCTGTCTATTACAATGTCAGGCTTCAGAGAACTGGCTTCCTCCCTGATTTGGCAGTAGATAAGCAGAACAAAGGAAAATGTGTCTTCTTACCAGTTAGAAACTTCAATGATCACAGCAAGAGAACAAAGAATCCCTTCCTAGGAATGGCAGTGCTCCCAATTAAGGGTTCCCCCCACTTCCTCCCTAGTTACTACTATGTCTTGCAACCTGATCTCGCAACCACTGTGCTTTCTGTGCTGCCACCTTTTCAGCTCTTTTTGACCTTGGGCTGAGCGGATGGATGCTGTCCAGAGACAGTGAATCTGTTAACTCTCTCTCTCTCCCAGTGCATCTTCTCTTAGCTGTTCCCCATCAAGTATTTCCCAGCTTCTGCCTTCTGAACTATGTCCCTCTGCAAACCACTATTCCAAATCTATACTGTCCTCCTGCTCCTGGGAAGATTTGGGATCCTGATCAGGAGCAGGGGGAGGGGGAGGCTCCAACCATTCCTCCTCACTGCAGCCTTTCACAGATAACCAGTTAGGTCCTCCACTGGCCCTCTCAGCCACAGTTACTCCATCTGTAAAATGGGCATGCGTTGAACTACATCACAGAGTTTGGTGAGATGCAAACATCTAACATGACTAGGAATCCCTGTCCTTGGTGGTTTAGGATAAATTACAACAGGCTCCACATAACTTCTGATGGATTAACAGCTTCAACCGCGAGCTAGCTAGTTTCCTTTTTTCCTTCTACATCGGCGCCTGAAGGCAGCAAGGATGCTTTCTCAGCACTGCCTTTCGAACGTGCTACCTTTTATTTAGAGCAACAAGCCTTCAAAATGCACAGAACGCTCGACACCGATTACATTAAAAAAAAAAAAAAGAATCAGTAATCTGGACTTGGAAGCATAATGTGCAACATCTTGTGGCAATATCCGAGCTAATTTGACATGATGAATTAGCATCTAGGCATGGAAGATAAGTGCAGAGGTTTCATTATCTTTTGATATCCCCCATTTTTCAAGCGAACACACTTGACAGATTATTCATATTCATTTCTCTCTGTACACATTTCGTTAAAGCACAAAATTAGCAGTAACTTTGATTCCTCCTTTACTTGGGGGCCTCTCCTTTCACTCAGAAATCCCCGCTCCTGCCAGGAAATCGCTTGCCTTTCAGAACATCTGCTGGATAAAGCAGGGGAGGGAGGAAGCGGGGAGTGGAGGTGGAAAAGTAGGTATGAACAAGTTGCACAGAAGATCAGTGCCAAATGAGGCAAATCTTCCCTTGCCTTTTATTGCTTTTTATTAAAATAAAACTTGCTGTGAGAATGAGCAGGAGAGCACAATTCAGAACAGGGCAATTGGGTTTTAGCTCCCCTTTCTCCATGCTGTTTTCTCAGTGTAAATAGTAATGTTTGACCAACTAAGGAAATATGTAGGTTTGGTAGCGGCCTGGGGAGTATTTAGATCAGGAAACAGCCTATGGCATAGCATTAATGCCTCCTCCGTTAGCACCAAGGCCCCAGTCCTAGCTGCACTCCCAAGCGGCTTTCTCCGTGTGCATTTCGAACAGACATGAGGTCTGACACAGATCCCCATTATCTTGTTCCGTTTGTCAAACATCGCCTGCAAAATCTGTCCATGTGCAGGAACTCTGCTCAGCAGCTCCCCCTGCTGCCGCCGCCATGGCTATGCTCCCAATAGCTCGGTTCCTTCCTGAAGACTGTGCTGGATTTCAAACGTAACAAATACCGTATTTTTCGCTCTATAAGGCGCACCAGACCACAAGACACACCTAGTTTTTGGAGGAGGAAAACAAGAAAGAAAATATTCTGAATCTCAGAAGCCACAACAGCAATAGGGATCGCTGCGCAGTGAAAGCAGCAATCCCTCTTGCTGTTCTGGCCTCTGTGATAGGTGCGCAGCCTGCATTCACTCCATAAGACGCACACACATTTCCCCTTACTTTTTAGGAAGGAAAGAGTGAGTCTTATAGAGCAAAAAATACGGTAAGTAGGAAAAGATGCGTAAAGAAAAGGGGCGGCGTGCAAGTGAGAGCAAATATAATCTTCCATGGGTTTGTTTTGCTGGCGGGGTGAGGGGAGGGGGGGTATTCAAAACAAAACAAAACAAAAAATATTTTTGCATTTTTATTCCTGAATCACAGGGGGTTGGACTAGATGGCCCTCGGGTCCCTTCCAACTTTAAAATTCTATGATTCGACGTGCTAGCCGCTTCTTTCACAAAAGTGACTCAAAGCGACTTGAAGGAAAATTGTGATGACCGAGTGACTGGAATTAGCAGATTTGGGCAGGATGGAACCCAGCCACGAGATCCCATCAAAGGTCGCTGTTTATTTAACTAAGAGCAGCCCAATCAAATGATTTCTATTTATCTAAAGAAGTTTTTTCAAATTATGTTCTTTAGGGAGGAACTCGACACTTAAAACTAGGACAGTGTCGTATTAATTAAATTACACAGAGAACATACCCCATGCACTTTTCATCTGCTTGGCAGCCAGCGTTGTGCTGTTTTCCTCACCCATTCCTAATGAGCAGAGCATTTGAGGCCCGGTGGTGCTATGCAATTAAAACAATAAAGACTTATCGGCCTAACGCAGGATGGAAATTTGAGGGGCCTGCAAGTTCCCGTTTCAAATTTACAACTCAAATCACAGCCGGGCCTGAAACCTCCAATCTCTTCTCTGCTCTTCATGGGAGCTTCAGCTGTAGAATAAATGCCCCAAGGGGATATGGCACGGCGGAATTAATGCAGCACACCTCTGCAAAACACAGAATGGGAAGATAGAGATCAAAACATATGCCAGTGAAGAGCCGGGGGGTGGGATTCACTTAGCCAGCCACATCAGCCCTGGGCAAAGACTCCTATCTCCTGCCTCTGCATCCCCTAAAATTGTCTCATGGGGGGTGGGGGTGGGGGTGGGGTCAGGGGAATGCCCAGAACAGTATGTGAAGAGAGGAAAGGAGAGGGGGATTGTTCCATCTGGCAAGCTGAAATGTCTCCTAGGATGGAATGACTGGAAGAGCACAACATAGAATCCCATCCAGTAATTTTGCAACTGAAAACCCCCAAACCAATTTGAACGCTTGACTTCAGCTGCTCGAGCCATTTTGCCTACTATTGATTATTCCACTGTGTTGAGCTTTCTTTTAAAAAAATAAATAATAATAAAATAGTAACTTTCAAATGGCACAACTGGTGCTGAGCAAGAGATAACCAATCAAGACATAACCCATTCTAAGGTCCAGCGCCGAGGGCCTTCTGGCAGTTCCCTCACTGCGAGAAGTGAAGTTACAGGGAACCAGGCAGAGGGCCTTCTCGGTAGTGGCACCCGCCCTGTGGAACGCCCTCCCACCAGATGTCAAAGAGAAAAACAACTACCAGACTTTTAGAAGACATCTGAAGGCAGCCCTGTTTAGGGAAGCTTTTAATGTTTGACAGACTATTGTATTTTAATATTTTGTTGGAAGCTGCCCAGAGTGGCTGGGGAAACCCAGCCAGATGGGTGGGGTTTAAATAATAAATTATTATTATTATTATTATTATTATTATTATTATTATTATTATTAAGAAATCAGCATTTTCTGAAATAATATAGGTGTCTCTCCTCATTGGAAAGTGGAGAACAGTGCCATGCCTTTTGCAAAATGTGAAGCAGTATGAACTCATCATCCTAGGGGGCTGCTTTGGAGAAGGGAACAGATGAAGAAAGGAGGTTTGGTCACTAGGTTGTGGAACACAAACTTGACAGGCAAATGAAATCAGCAGATTGGCTGGGTCACAAGTCTCCATCTTTCACATTCAGAGAGCAGGAACCAGAGAAAGAGATGTAGCTGGAGCCTAACTCGCCTCCTCCCATTCAGCTGACTTTGAGAAACATACACTAAGACCTGCCAGCTGCTGACCTCTGGTCAAGACCTTCCTGTACCTCACCTTTGAGCATCTACTGGCCACTAACAGGTGTGGCTGAGTTCTCCTTTCTGTTGGGAACAGCCTGCATGCCAGGGACTTAGGGAAAAGTAGGCCATAGATTTTCACAGCCAAGGAGATCGCATGGTGGGGAACTGTCACACTCCATGAGCTGCTTCGATGGCTGCTGTTCAACCGAATGATGGGGGGGAAACTTGGTTTTAAGATCTTAATGTGAAGCTACCCAATTTGCACTTCCTGAAAAAGGAAGTTCAAACAGAAACACAGGTATCCTTTGAAATTTGCACTTCCTGAATCTTCCAATTTTGTTCGCCAATCAAAAAACAAGAGCAAAAATGGGTGGATTAGAGGAAAGTGTGCCTAGAAATTCATGTATTTGTGAAAAGAACATGAAAATGCATTATACTAGGAGAAATTACTTGCAAAAAATGTGCATATTAAGCCAAGTTGTAAACAAGAATATGTGTATTAGGAGAATATGCATGAGGACATTTCCCCCCCCCCCTTCTAAATGCCAATGGATGTGGTAGTGTGGTGAACTGAACTTTAGATCGGGAAGATAAGAAACAGAAAGAAACCATCCATACCTACTTCTCTCTCTCTCTCTCTCTCTCTCTCTCTCTCTCTCTCTCACACACACACACACACACACACACATGGTCTATAATGACATTTTCCAAAACAGGAAGGCTTGGACCCCAAAGCAGCAACAACACAAACATCTGGTGAGGTATGGTACACAATAATTTGTTTTGAAGAGCATGTCAATTGCAAAAGTCAAACATCAGGTGCTGCCAAAGGTCAGTGTTAGTGTTTCTCCCAAACCACCCACTGCTTCTCTGACTCTTGCAAAACATGACCTCATTTGTTGTTTTCACTGGATCCCCAGAGTGCAAGTTTGCATCACTCCTCTGCTCTTCATCCTCCCAAAAGCACTAAGCCGAGCTATGTATCTAGGGTTGCCATATTTCAAAAAGCAAAAACCAGGACACCCCAAAAGTTCTTCAGCTTTTAAATAAAATTATTATTATTTTTTAGGAAAACCTGAAAAATGTTGAGAGCTTTTTTCAGACAAACCCCCAAGATCCAGGACAAATCACCGCCTTTTGGAAATTCCCCCAGATGTCAATTATGCCTTTAAAATCCTCATAATGTCTGGGAAAATCCAGACGTATGGCAGCCCTAAAGTATCTCTTGAGCGTGCTGCCATCCCAGGAAGCAAAGGGGATGTCAGGCATAGCTGACTGCGGCTTCAAGCGCATTCGTTTGCATTTGCTAAATGCACTCCGAACTCATCCACTCATCTCTGGCACATCATACGTTCAGGGAGTTGAGACCTCAAGAGCTGTCTCCTTTGAAATCAATCATACGCAGGGTCGTCTTGGATGGTGGCTTATGGAGGAGCTGGAGAAAATGGCAGAGTTCCATGGCTATCAAAACAAAACTTGATAGACTGAGGCAAAACACCACTCTCGGCCCCTGAGCTATCAGAGGATAATGAAGGACCACTTAATGTTTAAGTGAAAATTGGAAGCATACCCGAGCATGGAAGGGAATTTACGGATCAACACACATAAGCTCCTCTTCAGGTCTTATGCCTGAAAATGAAATATTAACATGAGTAGGAGACATGAGGCTGCACCTACATATATCTAACATCCCCAGCATGCTCATTCCCCAACCTTCCCATGTTTGACTTTATTTACATATATTAAAAAAACCTTATACAGTGGTACCTGGGAAGCCGAACGGAATCCGTTCCCGAAGTCCATTCGACTTCCAAAATGTTTGGAAACCAAGGCACGGCTTCTGATTGGCTGCAGGAAGTTCCAAAGAGCATTCGGAAACTGGAACACTCACTTCCGGGTTTTCGGCATTCAGGAGCCAAAACATACAAGCGCCAAGGCGTTCGGCTTCCAAGGTACGACTGTACAGTGGTATGTCTGGATATGAACGGGATCTGTTCCGGAGCCGCATTCGCATCCAGAAGCAACGGCATGTCTGCGCACGTGTCACTTTTCGCCGCTTCTGCGCATGCGTGTGACATCAATTTAAGCGTTTGCACATGCGCAAGCGGCGAAACCCGGAAGTAACACGCTCCGTTACTTCCAGGTTTCCGCGGACCGCAACTCGAACGCGCTCAACATGAAGCATATTTAACCCAAGGTATGACTGTATACCACAAGTTTATTTTTTAAAAAGATCAAATGATTCAAAAGGTTTTTTGTGTGACTAATTTTTACTGAATTGGGCCCAATGGGTATGGGCAATTATTTATTAATTAAAAAAACACACCTGGCTTTTCACAATGTAGCTTTCATCAGAGAAATGTTGGGAAGGGGGTATGCAATAGGATCCTGTATTTTCACTGGAGAAATGTTGGAGGATATGCAAAGAGTGTGGTGCAATAATTTAGTCTTTGGGTTACCAGTGCATGAACTACAGTGGACAGGTTCTCTGTATCCAGGAATGTCTGTAGGTGATGTACCAGCCAAAGCTATCACAAGACACAGAGGCCACCTAAGCCTCAAATGAAAAATGATGGTTCAAGGAGCAACCATAAGGTACACACCTGCTCCTTCAGAGGGTATGGCCTTCCAGGGCAGGCAACTGGCCTATCTCTGAGATCCAGCTTATTGGCCTTCATCCAGTTCCTCACCATATCCACAATTTGGCCCCACTCTTTCACTGTCTCTCCTGAATCAGATGTAATGGAGAAGCAGAGCTGGGTACTATCAACGTACTGTTGACACCTTGCCCCCAACTCTTCATCACTACTCCCAAAGGCTCCACACAGATGTTGCATAGCATTGGGGATAAAACAGTTCCTTGTGAGGAACCCCATAACATAACAGCTGTGAGCCTGAGGAGAAGACTCCCAACACTACTCTCTGGAGAAGGCCCTGGAAGGAGGAACAGGACCACTGTGAAACAGTGTCCCCAGTATCTGAGAGCAAGTCCAGCAGGATACCATGGTCCATGGTGTAGAAATCTGCTGAGAAATGAAGGAAAGAAGCAGGGTCACACTCCCCCATCTCTTTTCTGACGAAGGTGCTCCATTAGGGCCACTGAGACTTATTCAGTCTCAAAGCCAGCTCTGAAACCAGGTTGAAATGGATCTAGACAATTCATCTCCTCCAGATGCTCACTGGAAAAATAAGCATGAAAGCTCAAGGCATATGGAGTGTTGTTGCTTTTTGAAAAGTTGTTTAACTAGGCTTGCAATCTTTCCAAATTGGACACCGCTTGCAGAGTAAATAGGCTCTCTGCCTTCTCACTGCAGTGATTTAATCCGATATTCTGATGCTTAATGGATATTCTCCTTTTCAGGGGTATTACCTGTTTATTTCAAGCCCACAGATCAGCAATTTAACACTTCACATTATTCTTGTTTTGTTTACAACTATTCCACTCCTCTCTCTTTCCAAAAAGACTTCTACTATTCTCCCCCACCCACCCACAGCACACCCACAAAAACAACAACAACCACAAAACCAGAATCTGTTTTCTCTGGGGTGGAACACAGAGAAAGGCTGGTGGCATATTTTCCCGCAAGCTATGCTAGACTTTGCTAGGGAAGCCCAGGGCTGTGATACAGCTGCGGATGCCTTAGAATTCCTGTCTGTCATGGGGGAATTTTCCTCACTTCTGGGGTTACTGACAAAAATAACACCCGAACTATTATCAGAAACTGACATGGAAAACGGAACCAGACAGACCAATTCTCTACCTACGGCCTTGCCATGTAAAATACATCACACAAAACAGAAATGGGATGGGGAGGGAAGAAGAGGAGGAATAAAAGACGGGCAGAAGTCCTCAAAATCACAAAATACTTTTACCAGCCAACAGTTGAGGGAGAGGGTCTCTCAAGGAGATCTGATGGAGCAGCTTTGCAGCCCCATCGTCAAATGACCCACTGACTGAGGTGACATCCAGGGCCAGCACAGCCATTAGGCTGGTGGGGACGCCACCTTGGGCGGTAGAATCCCTGAGGCAGAGCTTGTCTACCCCTCCACCTCCACCATTGACACTGATTTCTGGTGTGATCTCGCCCCAAAACGGCACCAACGCCAGTGGCACTGCTCTGCCGGTTGGAGAAGTAGTGGGCTGGGCGGCAAAGGCAGTGCTGGCAGGGCAGGACTTCCTGTTTCGCCTCAAGCGGTGAAACGGGATGTGCTGCCCCTGACGCCATCTCTAATGAGAGGCATACTGGCCAATTCCGGTACCAAAAGCATTTAGTGACTACAATTCCATCAGGCTATAGCAGAGGAACGGACGGGACCAAGTGCGCCAACCCATAGTATGGACACATGACAAAGAAATCAGAACACCTATCCAGACATGTGTTTTATCTCTATTTTGTCACTGTTGATTTTAATCACCTTTGGATTTATTTATTTTTAATACCTAGGTTTTTAAAGGAGAATTGTAATGTTTTATTTTATATTTCTGTCAACTGCTTTGAGGTTTTCTTACACTCAAGCAGAAGATCAATATGATTAAACAAATTTGATTAAACCAGTTCACCATGGGTTGAATGCTGCAAAATAGATCCACGTGTACAACTAACTTGAGAAATATTTCTTATATTAGAATGTGCAAACAAGCTACATTAACCCATCTCATATTTAATGTCTCTGTGTATTTTCTGAAAAATTTCAATGAAGATTGGTCTATAGATATACGTTAAGTAAATAAAACAATCTGTGCCTAAGCCCAACCACCAGAAGCACTGGGGTTGGATCCAATGTTAATCCTGGGCATGACTATCTTAAATCCTTCATTTTCAATAGCCCTACTCTGAGTAGAGCTTACTTTGATCCCACCCTTTGCGTTTGCTGCCTTCCCAGCAAACTGCCTAAAACCATTCATTCATATCTTTCATGGAGGAAGACTGAACTCCTTGCCTTTGGCACTAATAAGATCAAAGCTGGTACAGTTCACTAGCAGAAGTTATGCATGATAATTTAGCATGCCATTAAATAATTCAGAGTTTAACTGCAAAAAGTGCTAAGCAAACATTTTGGTACTTTTTCTCCTCTGAACCCCTCTTATGGATTCCATGAGGAACTGCAGATCCTTGGAACTTGAAAGTGTTCAACAGATCCTATTGTTCAAACATCTAAGACTCAGACATGTTGTCCTTTGAACAAAGCATTCTGAAACCTATGAGTGCCCAAACTTTCCTTCCAGGTCAGCTTGTTCTTTTTGTTGAATTGCTCTCATAGTTTAAATGTTTGCACAAATGTTTAATTTAGAGGAGAACATAATATTTTTTTCTGGTGGGGGAAGACTCACTACTCAGAGACTGAATAATAGAATTCAAGTCGGAAGGGACCCTTAGGGCAATCTAGTCCAACTCCCTGCGATGCAGAAATCTTTCACCCAGTTTGCAGCTCCTGCCCACCACCCTGAGATATGCCTTATGCTGTACCAACTGGGTGATCCCAGCTGAAAAGAGCCACAAATAAAACTTAGGTGATATAATGAGTGCAGATGAGTGCTTAGAATCTTTGGAAATTAGGACCTTGTTCCCACTGTTCAATGATTTTAAGAGACACAAGCATAGGAATATAGTGTGTGTGTGTGTGTGTGTGTGTGTGTGTGTGTGTGTGTGTGTGTGTCCTGATTCAGATATGTTAACAAACCATTTTTTGATATTATTGGAAACAGCTACAATGGGATTTGGCCATGTTTGCTCCCCCTCCTCCCTCACATGCAAGAGAAGGGCGTCTGCTTTTGAATAAGTTATGGTTTCCTGTTACATCCAAATTCAGAAAACTGTGGATTGTTCTAACTGCATAGCTTGTTCTAACTGTGACCTCAAACTTGCTCACTCATCCTTTCCTCTCCTTCAGTGCAGCCCCGGTGAGGAGATTGGAAGGTGTTACTTCTGTCTTTGATCAACTTCATTTTAGAAATACATCCAAAACCTGAACTGTGTGTGGCTAATATTAACTATCATTTGTTTCAACAAATTAGGTTCATAATCTGTGGTTTGAAATTGGCTTCTTTCAAACAAACCATAGTTTCTTGGATTCGGGCAAAAATAGTTTGATTAATTGGAACCAAAAATGTGCAAACTCCTTCTCAAGGAATAATGGAGGAGAGCGAGACAGCAAGTGAGACTGAGGATCATGTACGTTTATAAATCCACAACAAATACATGGTTTATTGTGACATCCAAATGCAGGCAATGGTTTTTTCTGCACTTGGAATTGTCTGGGGATGAGAATTCTGTGGCCTTTCAGATTATGCTGGAGTCAAGCTGCCAAGAACCCCAACCACTGTGGCCAAAGGACAGGGGGTGATGGGAGTTGTAGTTCAGCAACAGCTAGAGAGCCACCACTTCCCTGCCCTAGGTATGGACTTGGAAGCATACTCAAATACATACTATTTTGCTTTTCTTCTGTAGTAACACACAATCTTACGCATGCATACTCAGAAGTAAGTCCCACTATGTTCAGAAGTAAGTGTGCATATGAAATATTGCAGCCTTATTCTATTGGGTGGATGGGGATGGGACAGTATCAGATGATTTTTAATCCCCAATGAGATTCCCCCCCCCCCAGCCCACTAGCTAAAACAAAAATTAAACTAAGTGACTTGGACTCAGCCTTAATTTAATTAGCATTTATTAGGTGTAAATGTGATAGAAATACATCTCTTAAAGTGAAGGCCCATAGAATACTTAAATAAAGAGGAAATTAATCCTTCAAAATCAATTAATAAGGGAGAAGTTCTTAAAAAAAAGAAAGATCATCCAGCAAAATTCTCTAATAGGGATGTAATTATCTATTAACCTATAAAGATAGGCCAGGGACCTTACAGAAATATTGCTACTTCCTGCTAATAATGTGGTAACCTTTCCAAATTACTAAAAATAATAACACACAGGCAAGTTCTTTTAAATAATACTGTAGGTTTCTGGAACAAGGGGGCATATGTAAGGGTTCAGCAGACCCACCCAAGTTACTCTGCCCTTTAAAGCGTATATTAGGAGCCACTGTTCCTAATGTAATACAATTCAAACTCTCTTTCTGTTCCTCGTCAGCATCCAAATAGCCCCAGAAATGTCAGCCAACACAGAAATGCAGATGATTACTTGTTGACCTATAAGAATCTAGCAGATGCCAGGTAGTCGTTTACTTTAACCAGAATGTGAATGTTGGCTAGAAATATCCAATTAGCTCTATTGCACATTCTCACACAATTTTTGCAAAGAAAAAAAGGTGCATTCTTACGATTCACTGCTGTGCTTGCAAATATGACAACACACACACAGCTTGGCTGGGTAAGTAATCCCTGAACAGGGAGCGACATAACATGTGCCCCCAATGTACCTTCTGCAAGTAGACGGAACTCAATTCCTACTTGTTTTGAAATTTCACAGAGCATCCCACAGGTGGCAGTTGCACACACTGATTATGATGTGTGTCTGGCATGGTCAACATTCACAGTGGAAGAACCCTATTGCCTTCATGCCCTGGTGAAGTCATGGACTGACTGGATGCATAGGAGTGGTGGGAGGCAGCAGCTGGAGGACCCCCAGGGGAAGAAGGCTCAGAGCCAGGGGATTGGTGGTGGGATGATGATGAGTGGTCAGAAAGAGAAGACTGAGAGGAGGAAGTGTTGGAAGCTGAAGGAGCAACAGGGCTTAGTGAGCGGGAGGAAGCTGGGGCAGAGAGCAGTCCTGATTCAGAGGCTGGAGAGGAGGCGGGGAAGGAGACAGAGGGACAAGATGCTGAAGAATCAGGGAGTCTCCCTCTCCTGCTGCGACCAGCTCCCCCACCCCCTGGTCTCCCAGAACACACAGAGAAATGAAAAGAGAAGAGGAGAGATTGGTTGCATGCTGACACAGTCTCCGATTGATTGGGAAGAAACCCTGTAGAGGAGGGGACTTAGGCAACTATGGGAAGGCGAGGACCTTCAGTCCTTGCAACTGCCTCTTTGGGGTAAGACCTAAGGGGAACAGTTGCTGGATCACTAGGCCTGCACTGTTTTGGTTTCTTTGAATAAAGAGACACCAGTGTATTTTATCGCTGACCTTCACCTGACTCCAGATCCTGATAGCTATGGACTTTTGAGGCGCATTGGGGTGCACTTTCGTTCTGAACCAGCAGGCCTCTTCTCCTGCTCCTAATTTCACTAATTCTGGACACATAATTCTGTAACATAACTGGAGGAAGCTGGTGCGTTTCTGTACACCAGTCAGGAGAATACATTTGGGTGCAGAAGCACAGAAATTGCGATAAGCTGCCACGGGGGGGGGGGGGATAAATTGTGCTGGTCCTTTCCCAGGCAAAACCCACGACACTTTGTCTGGGTCTGGCGAAAAACAAAACAAAAAATAGCCGGTTCGTTCTAAATGAGATTTGGATTACGAATTATTGCCTATGGGAAACCTTTAACCCCACTGATATCTTTTCGTTGCCACTTCAAAACATGTGTTCTGTGTAATAACACAACCTTCGTGGAGATTACAAGCACAGAGGCCTTATCTAAATCCGGCTTGAAATGAGTCCAAGAGCCAAACTGCTATTGGGTGTCAAGCCTCCTTTCTTCAGAATTAATGCTCAGGTTCTCCTTCTGCCAGCATTCTTCTCGCCCCCCCCCCTTTTTTTAAACCTAAAGGCCATTTGCATGTTTGCTATGGAAACCCAAGCACATTTCCCCCTCCTTCTGTCTGAGTAAAAAAGATCTTGAAGTGTGTGTGCAGGGGAAACATCTGAGCAAATACCCCTGAACTAATCCCATAGGCTATTGCCTCAGCAGCAGCAGGAGGAGGAGGAGGATAAAGAGGTGGGGAATGTGTAAGAGGCCATTTTTTTCCCCCGCAGAGAGGGAAACAAATGCCCTTAACCTGACTGATGTCAGCAGACAGGCAATTTGTGAGGAAATGTTGAAACAAGAGGGATTGTTTCGTGGACCAACGACACAATTCCCCAGGAATTTCATCCTTTTGAAAGGAACGGGAGCTATATAAAAACATAGCAAAGATGATTAGGCCTCCTTCACAGCCGTCAGGATCTCCTGCATGCAAGA
The DNA here is from genome assembly GCF_964270895.1 of Podarcis filfolensis. Taxonomy (NCBI): domain Eukaryota; kingdom Metazoa; phylum Chordata; class Lepidosauria; order Squamata; family Lacertidae; genus Podarcis; species Podarcis filfolensis. The sequence goes on from NC_139606.1 coordinate 107,863,771, forward strand.
CACATCCTCTGCTACTGAACTATGTCATTTCCCCTCCTGATGTAAAGCCTAATGAGATTCTTTATTAACTGTCAAAAATAAATAAAACACTTGCTTAGGAAGAAAAAAAAGCCAGCCACTTAATAAAACAAAATAAAACTCTAAGTGGTGTGTACTAGAGTAATAATTAATAATACACAGATACAATAATCAACAAAGGTGTAAAGTAAATATTAAATTACATATCTGGGTAGGCTTGCTGGAAGAAAAGAGTTTTTAGCAGGCCTGCAAAGGTGCAGGCAGGGAGCTCCAAATCATAGGAGCTGCAACACCAAAATCCTGATTTCTAACAGATGAAGAAGAAATGTTACATGGCACTTGCAAAAGTGCAAAACCTGCAGATCAAAGAGGTCAAGTAGGCACATTCGGGGCAAGGTGTTCCTTCACGCAAGAAGGGCCCCTCCTTTACATTTGGCAAAAGGTTGCCTCTGACCAAGTATTACTCACAGTAGACCCATTCAAAATACTAGGCCAACGTTAGCTGCAGCTATTGATCTCCATGGGTCACCTCCGAGTGATGCGACTCAAGGAAATATTGTGCAAAGCCTTCACCGCCTGTCTTCAGCAACTCTCCTCCAAATTGAACTACTGGGATATTTATTCGAGGAAATCCTTCTGGACAGTACAAGACCAAGTGCTTGAACTGTGCTTTTATTTTCTCCGACTAAATGGACTGTGCCCTCTCCTCACATTGCTGAAATTGGCCATTTCGCGCACACCTTTTTCATCCGATAACTCATGTCAGCGCAAATAGAAGTGTAAGCAAGATTTATTTAGAAGAAGTGTTTCATCAATCGCAAGGTGCAAAGCGGAACCTCATCTATCACAGCTCACCGTTTCATTTTAGATATTTCTCAGCACCATGCGGGACTCAAAAGCACATGTCAGTTGCCAGCACAAGTGTTCACGGGGCGGTGGTGAACTGGATTTCTTACAAGTCCTTCACCACAGCAGGTTACAACAATTTAAAAATACAGCAATTAAAAATGAGTTAAAATGACGTATACGCTACCACAAGGCTTTCAATAGATGCGGGTAACCTGGAATAACTATGATTATTTATTTTCCGTGGTTTTATCCTAAAGCGAGCAAACGTCGCATCACACTTGCACAGCAGACTCCTGCTTGTGCAGAGAAGACCTCCCGTCTTCTTGTTTCTTTGTGCAGTTCCCACATCCCAACAAAAAAAATCCTTTGGTCTGGAGGACTGAGGGACCCTCTGTAGCAGACTGAGAGCCACAGAGGTCTGCTGGGGAGCAGAAAGGGAAATCCCATAATAACTTAAGAAGCACCAGCTGGATCAGAAAAGTGGCCCACCCAGTTCAGCACACTCCCTCCTTGTGGTTTCCACCCACTGGTTTTCAGAGGCATGATGACAGTGTGAGGTAGTCTGGGTCTCCTCTGTGCCAAGATGGGGAAACTACCTGGGAACTCCATATGCAGGGGCACAGTGTGAGAGACAGGAGGCATAGCCCCAGACACATAATTTCCAGGGGGTGAGAGCTAGGTGCCCTCACACAGAGATCCCTGTACTGTCCCCTCCTGTCTGTTGCCAGGAGTCTCTGAGCCCCAGAGCCCAGCCTGGCCCCACCGCCGAATCCCTGGCCCCCTCGCTGAATGGCCCCCTGGCCAGCATTGGGGGGCATTTGCCTGCCAAGGGCACATCCGCTCCTCCCTGCACGGTGGCCAGGGCTGAGGTGGCATGAGGCCTCCATGAACCCTCCATGCCCTGAGCGAGTGTGCCCAGCGGCATTGGCGGTGAGGGCCAGCCTGGCGTGGTGGGTTCTGTTGACCTTTTGCGCCCCACCTGCACATGGGCACCAGAAAAGGATGCAATTCCACTGCCCGTATGCATTACCTTGCATTACCTTGAGCAGGATATAAATGTAAATAAAATAAAACAACACCCCAAAGTCCCAGAGTTGCTGCGATGAAATAACTGAATCCGTCCAAGTTTGTGTGAGAAACTTAAAGAGCCCTTTTTGCCTTTGATGCCAATTCTTGGATTCCAGGCATTTTGCTCCTGAAGGATATAAACGAAGGAGCTGTCAAAGCCTGAGCTCTCCAGGACAGGTGTTCCTCAAAGCATCTCTGAAACCTGACACAAGCTGTGTAAGTGAAGAAAGCCGGGGGGGGCGGGGGGAGAGGGAGAGAGAGCTGCCGAAAGGGAGACCAGGAGAAAAGGTGAAACTTGGGGTTCTTCCGCCATGAAATGAAAGGAAAAAGAAGGTGATGAACAGTGAAGGGGTGGGAGGAAGCCTCAATAAATCTTTCTCTGAAGTAGATAAAACCGGCACATGAATGCACGGGCCTCTCCCCACCCCCTTGATGTTGCCTAGGAAACTAGGCCAAAATCCACAGGTAGCAACAACCCACAACGGTTTAATTGCGTTAGCACAGTAGCTCTGGGTTTATGATTTGGATCTACTCTGGATTGAAGCAACTGGTGTGAGGTGTATGTTAAGAAGAAACTTGCTGGATGCTAGCATCCTGTTTTTACAGCGGCCGACCAGATGTAGCTGAGAAGCCCCCAAGCAAGACCTGAGAGCAATAGCAAGCTCCCTTTTGCTGATTCCCAGAAACCACTCTTCAAAATGGCCGTGGCTGTAAAATGAAAAAGGTGCTTAAATGCACTTTCGTGAAGAAACCAGAAGCTTTCCTCCTGGGCATGGTAGGTCAATTGGTGTCAAGGAAAGATAGGACGTTTTTTATGTATGCTACAACAGCAGCAAGAGTACTTTTAGCAAAGTATTGGAAGACACAAGAATTACCCACACTGGAAGAATGGCAGACCAAGGTGATTGACTACATGGGACTAGCGGAGATGACTGGCAGAATCCGTGACCAAGGGAAAGAGACGGTGGAAGAAGATTGGAAGAAATTTAAAGTTTATCTTAAGAATTGTTGTAAAATTAATGAATGTTAAAATGTCTTGGGTAATGTAAAATAGAATTGCAGTGACAAACAATTGGATATGGAAAAAAAAGAGAGTTAAAGAATGTGCTATAAGAAATTGAAATTAGGGGTTGCTGGAATGATTTAAAACAGGGATGCAGAAAGGGGAGGTATGGGGAAGTCGCTGAAAGAAGGTTTTAGGAAAGAAAGGTCAAGAAATTATACGTGTTTATATGTTTGTTTGTTTATGTATTGTGTTGTATTGTCTTTTAATATGTGTTGAAAAACCAATTAAAAAATTATAAAAAAAACAAAAAAAAAACACACAAAATGGCCGTGGCTGAGCATCTGCTTTGCATGGCCCCAGGTTTAGTCCCCAGTATCTCCAGGAAGGGATGGGAGAGAGACCTTCCTTGAAAACCTGGACAGCCACTGCCAGTCAGTGCAGACAATACTGAACTAAATGGACCAGTGGTCTAACTTGGTATAGGCAGCGCCCTATGTTTCTGTGTTCCAGAAGCCTGCTGTCCCTGAACCTGGAAGTCATTTAGCTGTTATCAACAGGCGAATTCACGGCGGATGCGTTTATTTCCACTTTTGAAGCCATCTTAGCTGGCGGCCATCTTGTGGCCGTGATGTCCTGTTCCCTCAAAACACAATCTAGGTCTAGCTCCCTGTTTGGTCTGTGCCACGAGAGGCCGTGCAAGCTCGGACCAGTTTCTGGAGGTGGTAATGGACTGGAGGTGGACCAAAATGCTGGATCAGAATTCAGGCATGATGGACGTACCATGAGTGGGCCGTTGCCTGGTTTTGGGATTAGGGCGTGAAGCAGTTCGGTTAGGAGGTACTCCTGGAAAGCCAAGTTCTTTCAGAACCCGCCAGTTGGCACTAGATGAGAAACTAATTCAGCTGTGTAAAGTGCCAAGAAGAGAAACACATCATGATGGCTTTGTGGATGCTTGGCCCCCATTTCAGCTTCACCAGGAAGCACCCTCGGTTTAAGGGAAGCCAAGACATAGACAATACCTCTACAATATTTAATAAAATCATGTAAGTCTAGAGTTGGCAGGGACACTGAGGGTCATCTAGTCCTTTTTTATATATATATAAAATATTTATTGAGATTTTACAAAAACATAGGTTTAGAAAATACAAAGAGAAACATAGTAAAAGAAAAAGATAAAAAAACAAAAACATACAAAAATTCATAAAAAATAAAAATAAAAATACAAGATACAAAAAAAACCAGATAGATAAAAAAGAATTAAAAACAAATCCATTTTTTATAACTTTAAATTCGTTAGCTTGTTTCCTTGACCTCCTCACACCTCCCCTTTTTGTATTCCCATTTAAGTAATCAAGTCAGCAAATCCTTACCCTCTTTCATTTATCTTAACTCTATACCTTAACATATTGTACCTCTATATTTTCATCCTTTATCAATTCATTTTTGCATATTCTCATAACTTTGTTGCTAATGCCACTAATTTTCAATCCAACATCATTTTTAACATTCATTAATTTTACAGTGTTTCTGAAGTTAGTCTTTAAATTTCTTCCAGTCTTCTTCCACCAACTCTTCTCCCAGGTCTCGGATTCTGACAGTCATTTCCGCTAATTCCATATAGTCCATCACCTTCATCTGCCACTCTTCCAGGGTGGGTAAATCTTGTGTCTTCCAATACTTTGCAATGAGTATTCTTGCTGCTGTTGTTGCATGCATAAAGAAATTTCTATCCTTCTTTGGCACCAATTGGCCGACTATGCCCAGGAGAAAGGCCTCTGGTTTCTTCAGGAAGGTATATTTATATACCTTTTTCATTTCATTATAGATCATCTCCCAGAAAGCCTTAATCTTTGGGCACGTCCACCAAAGGTGAAAGAATGTACCTTCATTTTCTTTACATTTCCAGCATTTGTTATAGGGCAAATGATATATTTTTGCAAGCTTGACTGGTGTCATGTACCACCTGTATATCATTTTCATAATATTCTCTCTTAAGGCATTACATGCCGTAAATTTCATACCGGTGGTCCACAACTGTTCCCAGTCTGCAAACATAATGTTAGGACCAATATCTTGTGCCCATTTAATCATAGCAGATTTAACCGTTTCATCCTGCGTATTCCATTTCAACAGCAAGTTATACATTCTTGAAAGTATCTTAGTTTTGGGATCTAACAATTCTGTTTCCAATTTTGATTTTTCCACCTGGAAGCCAATTTTTTTGTCCAAATTATAGGCCTCTCTTATTTGATAATAATGTAGCCAGTTTCGCACTTTATCTTTTAATTTCTCAAAACTCTGCAATTTCAGTTTATCTCCTTCTTGTTCCAAAATTTCCCAATATTTCGGCCATTTGGCCTCCATATTGAGCTTTTTCTGAGCCTTCACTTCCATTGGTGACAACCACCTTGGGGTTTTATTTTCCGATAAGTCTTTGTATCTTATCCAGACATTGAACAATGCTTTCCTGACAATATGGTTTTTAAATGCTTTATGTGCTTTAACCTTGTCGTACCACAAATATGCATGCCACCCAAAAACATTGTTAAAACCTTCTAAGTCCAAAATGTCCGTGTTCTCAAGAAGCAGCCAGTCTTTCAACCAGCAGAATGCTGCTGATTCATAGTAAAGTTTAAGGTCTGGCAGGGCAAATCCGCCTCTTTCCTTTGCATCAGTTAGTATTTTAAATTTTATTCTGGGCTTCATGCCCTGCCAGACAAATCTAGAAATATCTCTCTGCCACTTCTTGAAACAGTCCATCCTGTCCAAAATTTGCAATGATTGAAATAAGAATAACATTTTTGGCAATACATTCATCTTTATAGCTGCAATTCGACCCAACAAGGAAAGCTTCAAATTTGACCATATTTCTAAGTCTTTTTTCACTTCTGTCCAACATTTCTCATAGTTATCTTTAAATAAGTTTAAGTTCTTAGAAGTCATATTAACCCCCAAATATTTTACTTTCTTAGCTAATGTTAAACCAGTCTCCTTCTGAAACCTCTCTTTCTCGATCGGTGTTAAATTTTTCTCAAGTACTTTAGTTTTTGACTTATTCAATTTAAATCCTGCCACATGACCAAATTCTTGAATCAGTTCTAATACTCTTTTCGTACTAGATTCTGGCTCCTGTAACGCCAAAACTAGGTCATCTGCAAAAGCTTTCAATTTGTATTGTTTGGCTCCGACCTGAATGCCCTGAATCAGACAGTCCCTTCTAATCATATTTAACAGAACCTCCAGGACCGAAATAAAGAGCAATGGGGAAATTGGGCAGCCTTGTCGTGTCTATCTTGAATTCCTCTGTCACCACATTATTAACAATTAGTTTAGCCTTTTGTTCTGAGTAAATTGCACTTATACCATTTTCAAACCCTTGACCAACCCCCATCCCCTGGAGATTTTTCTTCATAAAATTCCAAGAAATATTGTCAAAGGCTTTCTCCGCATCTATAAAGATTAAAACTGCTTTAGTATTAATGTTCACTTGCAACTTCTCCAATATGTTAATTATGTTCCTCGTATTGTCAGACAAGTGTCTACCTGGAAGAAAGCCAGCTTGGTCCTTATGTATCTCTTCCACTAATACTTTTTTTAATCTATTAGCCAAAATATCAGCAAAAACTTTGTAGTCCACATTAAGCAGGGATATGGGGCGGTAGTTCTTAAGTTGTGTCTTCTCAGACTCCGTTTTCGGTATAAGTGTAATGTAGGCTTCCTTCCACGACTCTGGCGCTTTTTTCCCCTCCAAAATTTCATTACAGACCTCCTTCAGTGGCTGAATTAACCAATCTTTCAAAAATCTATAATATTTTGAGGTTAAGCCATCCGGCCCTGGAGATTTACTGAGGGTCATCTAGTCCAACCCCCTGCAATGCAGGAATCTCAACTGAAGCATCTGTGACAGATGGCCATCCAGCCTCTGCTTAAAAACCTCCAGTGAAGGAGAGCCCGCCATCTTCTGAGGGAGTCTATTCCACTGTCAAACAACCCATTCCATTTAGGCCAGGGGTCAGCAAATAATAATAATAATAATAATAATAATAATAATAATAATAATAATAATAATAATTTATTATTTATACCCTGCCTATCTGGCTGAGTTTCCCCAGCCACTCTGGGTGGCTCCCAATCAGGTGTTAAAAACAGTACAGTATTAAATATTAAAAACTTCCCTAAACAGGGCTGCCTTCAGATGTCTTTTAAAGATAGGATAGCTGCTTATTTCCTTCACATCTGATGGGAGGGCGTTCCACAGGGCAGGCGCCACTACTGAGAAGGCCCTCTGTCTGGTTCCCTGTAACCTCACTTCTCGCAATGAGGGAACTGCCAGAAGGCCCTCGGCGCTGGATCTCAGTGTCCAGGCTGAACGATGGGGGTAGAGACGTTCCTTCAGGTATACAGGACCGAGGCCATTTTCAGCAGGGGGCCAGTTCACTATCCCTCAGACCTTGTGGGGGGCCCGGACTATATTTTTTTGGGGGGGGGAATGAACAAATTCCTATGCCCCACAAATAACCCAGAGATGCATTTTAAATAAAAGGACTCATTCTACTCATGTAAAAACATGATGATTCCCGGACCGTCCGCAGGCTGGATTGAGAAGGTGATTGGGTCGCATTCGGCCCCCGGGCCTTAGTTTGCCTACCCATGATTTAGGCGGAAACTCATTTTCTGGAACTTGAATCCCTTGGTTTGGGTCCTACCCTCTGGAGCGACAGAAAACAAGCTTGCTCCATCTTCCATGTGACAGCCCTTTAGATATTGAAGATGGCAGTCCTTTCTCCTCTACGTTTCCTCTTAATATAACGATATCATCTTGGCATGTGTTTTTGTGTGGCGGTGGGGGCTGGTCTATGTGTTATGCAGAACATAACAATGGGCTGTGGCGGCGGCAGAATTTGGCACTATAGCACTTTGGGCTGCAACCGTGTGCATGGAAGAGAGCTTTATTTTTGCAGCAGTCCAGACAAAGAAGAAGAAGAAGCTTCCCGCATGTAGTAAACTAGCAAATCTTCACAAGAGTTACGCTAAATCATTTTCACCTTAGAAGTCCAAAACACTTCAAAATGATGAATTTCCTTCCTGCCATTGAAATTCAGCCTGCTCCACTGCCAAATTCTGCATAATGCATAGCCGAGTTCTGGGCCAGTTGAGGATACCTTTGTTCGGAGCAGAGCAACAGCTTCGCCCATAGCTGTCAACTTTTCACTTTTCTTGCGAGGAATCCTATTCGGAATAAGGGAATTTCCCTTAAAAAAAGGGAAACGTTGACAGCTATGGACTCCTCCCACAGGGCATGTGGCTTCTGACATTTACAATATGAAGAAGGAGGAGGAGGAGGAGGAGGAGGAGGAGACGAAGTAGAAGAGAAGAAGAAGAAGAAGAAGAAGAAGAAGAAGAAGAAGAAGAAGAAGAAGAAGCAGCAGCAGCAGCAGCAGCAGCAGCTCTGGGAATGTTCAGCATCCCCTGTCCACAGTCAATACACACAGTCTGTAAACGAAGGAGCAGATAAGGTCCTCTGCATGACCACCAATGGTGCAGTACAGTATGCTTGTGTGTGTGACATTTCTTCTCAGCTCCTCTAGGGGGAACTGTGAGCACATGGGTTCACCACAGTCCCCTTCTGATGGAGATATACCGTATTTTTCACTCCATAAGATGCACCTTTTCCCTCCTAAAAAGTAAGGGGAAATGTCTGTGCGTCTTATGGAGTGAATGTGTGGTCGATCACTGGCTCCCTTTCCAGCCCCACCCCCTTGCCCAGGCCTCCAGTGTTGAATGTTCTGCAGATGGAGGCTGTTTGTTTCCCCAGCAACATGTGACTGGCTGATTAGATTATCTGTCTGGAAACTGTAGAAATGGCTCCCTTTCCTTTCCTAAAGAAGCTGCAGAACTGTGAGTTGAACCCCATAAAACCAGGATTTTTTTCCCCTTTGCAAAGTAAGCTCAACAACTGTGAGCTGATCCCAAAAAAACAGGGCCTTCCCCCTTTCCTCCTCTAAAAACTAGGCACGTCTTATGGAGCAAAAAATACAGTATATACCTGAGATAGAACAGCTCTACCTGGATGCAAAGTCTACGCCCTCTTCTGGGCTTGCACTCTGACATATTCACATCAATTCTCTGCATGGATTTTCAATAAATGCCTTTGCCCATGCAAAAAGTGAACAAACTGGACCCTCAAACAAGATGAAGGACCAGAAATAAACATTTCACAGAATAAAAACAAACACAAAAAGCATGCTGGAAAATCATACTAAGAATTTCAAAATTTCAGGTAATTTGCAGTGTCACTGATACCTCTGATTATTATTGTTGTTATTAAAAAAGGATTTTAAAAAACCCCCACACCAAACCAAGAGAATTAATTTAAGACAAAGGCACACAGGTTTGTACAAAATTATTCCCATTCCAATAAATGTGGGAAGCCAACCTCGTAAAACTCATGCCAAGGTTAATACTATGGGACTCTGCTAATATTCAACCCCTTTGCGGCAACGCCTGCGACAGAATAAATCTAGTTCTCAGCTCCAATTTATGGCTCCGTGCAGAAACTTTCCTACTGGGGAATACATCTCCACTATCAACCGTAGATCATAATGAACAGGCCTGGAACACCTATGACAGAAAAAAGATTAATTCTAATAAGCTGGAAATCACCAGCAATCCTGGGGAACAGATTCATAATCTATTAGAGCAGGTGAGTGATTTAAGAAGGACTCCAGGCAGACAGACAGGAGGAGGAGGAGGAGGAGGTGGTGGCAGGAACGAAAGCCAGCACCACTTTGCAGTTGGTATGAGAGTGGAGTTTATTTTGACAGTCAGCAGAGCAAGCTAGATAAACATGTTGGGCATGGAATTTATTTATTTTACGTTTGGTTATTATTATTGCATTTCGATCCCATCTTTCCTCCACGGAGCGCAAGGTGGTTTACAAACTTCCGCTTCCTAATCAACATTTTGAGGAATGCATTTGTATGCTTTAACTGTGATTCCTGCATTGCAGCGGGGTTGGTATGGATGACCCTCAGGGTGCCCCCAAGTCTACAGTTCTATGATTCAGTGGTTAGGCTGCAAGACCCTGACGGACCCCAAATCACCCAGTAGGCTTCACCTGGCTGAGTGGGGATTTGAACTCTGTACAAGCAGAAATCCTGCCCAGAGGTGCAGTTCGACACATTCAGCATCTTTTCTTAAGAAAGACTGGCATTTTCTAAATTGTTGCTGCCTGCTGACTTCAAGATACTTTATTAGCAGGTTTCCGATCTTGGGAGAACACAAGGCAGCTGGTGATTTCTTCCCCTCAGTTCTCCCCTGCAACACCCCATCCTTTTCCTGCTATGTTTCCAGTCACCTCTCTCTGCACACACAGATCCCAATGTCAGACCTTTTTTTGCGGGGAGGAATTGGTGGGATATGGGTAATAGGTGGCAAGCATTACTGGGCTGCTAAAACACCACAGTACTTGCCGTATATGGCTGTGAAACACAGCCGGTGCTATGCTGTAAGAGCTGGATGATTCAACCAAAGACTGACCTTCTTGCAGGGCTTTTTAATTTTTTTTAAAAAATGTAGACTATGCAAGGCCCATTATGGCGGAATTGCTTTGGCCTCCCGGGGGAGCAAAAAATGACCCACACTAACTTTTATTAGCAGAATTATTACAAGGAAGAGAGCCTGCCATTTGCAAAGTCAAGGTTTTCTTTATAAAGGCTCCAAATCCTAAGCGACATGCAGTACAATCAGACCACAAGGGCTGGAAGAATATCGGCCCCCCCAAGGCACAAATAATTTGGGAAGGACAACGCACCAGGCTTCTGCACACCTCATTTAATACGAGCAGTGCTTTGGCACAGCTCTTGCTCAGTGCAATAGGCCTTGTGCGGGAGAACTTCCTGAGGGCTGTTTCTTAAAGGGAGATGGGTCAGTTTCATTTCTCATTTTTCTAATAATCAATTAACGTTCTGTAGTCCCAGATCAGTTCACGATTTATTTATTTTTTTCAAGTCCCCCTTTAAAAATCTTAGGGGAATTTTCTCCTGATGTTAACATTTTTGCCTAACATTCACATTTTTGCAAACCATTCCCCCCCTCCCGCCCCAGCCTGAGGGAGAATCACATTCCCTGCAGTGCCAAAAAGCTCCCTGACATCCCCCCCCCCAAACCATTCTCCATCAATTTAGAAGGAAACATACTGCGCCTGAAGAACTGTGAAAGGGGAGAGGTCCTGGCAGTCAAACTCTCCTGGGTGTACCTGTGCCCACCTTCCTTGCAGCGTGGCCAAAGCCTGTCTATGAGTGCCCGGAAATTGCATTCTACAAGCCATCTCTTCAGTACTTTCACTCTGTCTTCCCTGAAAACCCCACTGACATCCTCAGGTGGGTTTTCCTGTACCCACAGGGAAGCTGCCTTCTGTGTAACTGCACACACAGTAAATTGCTGGGTTGTTTTTTCTCTTTTTTTGAAGTTGAGTTATTTTACTTATTTACTTCTTACAAGCTGTTTCCTTTATGAATAATTATTAAGATTTTTTCAAATTATAACTTAAATATCCACAGATACAGGATAAAGGAAGTCTTTTATTTAGTTGTTTGTATTGTTGTGTGTTATGCTCATGGTATGTTATGTTCACGTTTAATGAGGGTGGATTTCTGTATTGGGGGGTGGGGAGTTTATGTTATGTTGTAAATGAAATTTCCAATAAAAATAAGAAAAATAAGAAATAAGAAAATAAAGTTGAGTTGTTTTACTTTTAGGTGTGGAATTTTTTTGTTCTTAAGGTAAAAGGAAGGGCTTCTTTTAAAAACAGGCTAGAAAGGGAGGCAGGAAGGATGGGAAAAACGTGCAAAAATAAAAAAAGAGACAGAGATCTATTTGACCGGTGGCTGGAGAAGATAGGTCTAATACCACAGCTCACCTCCTCTGCCCAGCCCTCCACATACCTCTGCAGAAAAGCCATTTTCAGAGTGGCACCACACAGAGTCAGATTGTCCCTTATAGCAGCCATTATACACTGGTGGCCGAAATCATGGAAACCTTTTGGGAAAAAGCGTATATGGCTACATTCAAATGAAGTAAAGCTACCGCATATCAGCCTACGCAACTTGTGCTTCCTTTTTCTGGTTATTTGGCTATAACTTTTGACAGAATACAGCGGTACCTCGGGTTATAGACACTTCAGGTTACAGACGCTTCAGGTTACAGACTCCGCTAACCCATAAATAGTACCTCGGGTTAAGAACTTTGCTTCAGGATGAGAACAGAAATCGCACAGCAGCAGCGCGGCAGCAGCGGGAGGCCCCATTAGCTAAAGTGGTGCTTCGGGTTAAGAACAGTTTCAGGTTAAGAACGGATTTCCGGAACGAATAACCAAGGTACCATTGTACAGGTAACTGAACAAACTTTGTTGTATTACATTCTTCATTAAATTATCTTTCCACTGATATATAATTTTATGGCATTACTCCAAAAAAGCAGTGTTATGACCATCAAACCTCAGAAATATGCTTTTTCCAAAAGGTTTCGACAATTTTGGCCACTAGGGTAAGTTGAAAAAAACAACAACTTTTAGCCTTGCCCCCAGATTGTTTCAGAGGTGGGTCCAGAATGGGGTGGGTGGCCCCCAGAGTCAGATAAACACTCGCTTCTTATATACTTATATACTGAATGGATATATAAGGGCATTAATGGCACTCCAGTCAGCCTGACACCTCTTCCTCTTCCTTTTGTTCATGCTGAATTGCCCCACACCCCGCAAAGTCCCGCTTTCTCAGCACGGCAGGCTCAAAGCTCAACTTAATTACTTCTAGGGAGACCCAGGTGCTCTTTTGAGCTTTCCAAGCAAATAAAAAGATTACAGAGAGATGAACTGGCTGTAAGATCATGGATGATTCATGGTAGCAGAACCCTTTTAAAAAAAAATGAAAAGAAAAGAAAGACAGAAAAGAAAAGCGTTTCCTTTTCTCCAAATGGCTTCTAAATTAGGTGTGGTGTGGTTTTCAAAAGAGAGAGAGAGATAAAGAGAGAGAGAGAGAGGGATACCTGCATTGAACACCTTCCTGTACTTACTGGAGAGATGAGTCATTTAAAAATGACTAAAGTATGAAATGAACCATTGCAGTCCCCTCTGATATCACAGCATCGATGGTTTTAAAGTATCGCACACCTGATGCTTCGGCACCGACACAAGTTGTTTTCTGAGTTTTCTAGTTTTGACCCTTTTGTTCAGATGGCGTTTTTGATTGCTTGTTTGCTCTCAAGCAAAAATTCCAGGGCTCGGGTGGACCGACAGGCAAGAGATCAGAGGATTCTGCCAGGTCAGGGAATGGAAGAGAAAGTAGTGGCACAGGAACAGGCAGTCTGGCCAATTCAAAGCCCTTAACTTGGGACCAGTTTACCTTATCCCATGCATGGCGACTCAAGCGCTTGGATTTGTGGAACTGACACAGCTACAGGTGTCTCATAATACACGTTCTGCAGTTGTAGGGAATTGATCTTTTAGTGAGGCAGAACTTGAACTTTGGAACTCCCTACTTATTGACATCAGGCAGATGCCTTCACTGAACTCTTTTTCTCACCTGTCAAAAATATTTTTTACTTAGGCAAGCCTATCCAAATATGGAAAAAAAAGGTTTAATTTGGGTTTTAGCTTATTGCTGATTTTAATTTTTTTTTAATTTGATGTTTTGAATAGTTGTTTATAATTGTTTTTATTGTTAATTTCATTTTTTTCTTTTTGTAAACCACATTGCGGTTTTGTTTCTATCCTTTTACAATCAAGCAACACAGACCTGAAATAAACAAATACACTTTTTTGAAAACTGCAAAATGCAGAAAAGTGCAAAAAAATTCCAAGCGAAATTCCAGAGAAACTGCAGTCCTTTCACCCACAATTTGCTTTGGTGTGGATATGAAAAATAAAACAACCGTCACCCCTCCAGCCATCTTCTCTTTTTTGCTCAATTGTGTGAAGGAACAAATATTATTTATTTATCGCAAGCATTTGTACTCCACTCTTCAAATAAAAAGGCTCCTAGAGTCCTTTATGTACAATCAATTAAGGCAGTCCATGCCTTACAATCTAAAAATCATGGCACACAAGGAAAAAGGGAAGAGGAGGGAAGAGGAAACTTAGCTCATCAGACTAAAGCATTGTGTGCTAGAACTATGACTAGAATCCTTTCTGCACAATTTTGGAAATATGCCCGGAAACCGGAGATCGGATGGATCTGCTAAGGAAACTGGGAAGAACTATTGGTAAGTGCAGTAAAATTAACTGCAATGACAAAAGATAGAGGGGAAAAATTGAATGCTACAAGGAGTTGGCATTTTGTAACTCACTGTATTAAAAAAGAGTTAGAAATCTCAGCAAAGGGAACAGGTTATTTGTTTCAATAGGAAAGGGGGAGAGAGAAGAGAAATGTATTTTTCTTGTTTTGAACTATGATTGGGTCATAAATTAAAGTTTAATAATAATGTTTCACACTTAATGCTTATTATTAATTGATTAAATGAAGAGGATTTTAATTAAATATATCAAATGTATGTAAATACTTCCTAACGACATCTGCAGAATTACATTATTTCTAATTTTGTATTTTCTATTTTTAATTCACTTTTCCAATTACTGACGAATAATACTGTGAAAGAGGTTGATTTGCAAATAATTTTTAAAAGGGAATATAGGGGAGAATTTACACACACATCCCACATTTGAGAAGCAAAGGGCTAGGACTTTAATCTCCCCTCAACTGTCTCACTCCTTTGACACCCAATCCATCACTGCTCTGAATTTGAGGGCCTTCTGCAGATTCCATCTTACCAGGAGATCTCTTCCACACAATATAGGAATCCACGTTGTGCCCTTTGGAATTCCCTCCCCTTAAATATTAGACAGGCTCCATTCTAGTACTACTACTTACTATAAATAAGTCCTGACCATAGCATTTCAACACGACACCAAAGACTGGACGATAAGACTCCTGTCTACTGTCAGGCCTAGTAAAGTTTTGCAATCCTAAGCGTGCTAATTGTCAAAAGGCTATCTAAGGCCAACTTTATTGCAAAAGGGATCCTACAAACCAGGCAGCACAGAATATTAATGGGGATTACTCCCAGGTATGTGGGTACAGGATCAACCCATTTAATGACAAATTAGGGCTCCCTGAGGGAGCACAAAGAATGGCTAAGGAAGTTTGCAAATCTCTTCTCCTCCTTCCTCATTCTTCAACAAACAAGCCTGGCTACAGTAGCAGAACTTTGTCTCCACAATTGATGGAAAATTTGTGGTTTCTGGAGCCAGTGCTAGCGATCCATCTCTGTGGGAACCATTTCCCATCTTTAAAGGTTTCTGGAATTACTGCTTTGTGCACAACATAAGCAGCTGTATACGTATGTATGTAGGTACAAAGAAATTCGATTCTAAGCGATGAAAGGTGAGGAGGCCATTTGCAAACCGCTCTCTTGCTTTTTGCTGACTTAAACTGCACTGTAGATCATTCTGATGGAAAGGAGGCATATGAATATTTCAAACCAGTAAATAAATAAACATGGTGAAAAAACACAGCTCACCGATTCGTAAGAATTTAGGAAATAATACGAAGGCATATCCAGCAAAGAGCTAACTGGGGGAAATGAGTGCGGTCAGCACACCAGATAAGACAAAGTGAAGATTTCACAACGGTAAATATTTTAAAGACTGAAAAGGCATAAAGAAAACCCAGAGCCCACCAAACTAGGCCTGTCAAACAAGGTTGTATAAACCGGGGGGGGGGGGGGGGATCAGGAATTGGTGGGGTGGCAGGGAGCAGAATGGAATCCTTCAAAACAACAAGGTAATTTCAGGGCTAGGAATTTGCATGTGTGAAGATGCAAAAGCATAAAGATGTTCGCAGATAGTTCCACTCTGCTGCAGTCTCTGTCCAAGGTGCTGTTGCCAGGCAAGAAAAGCAAACACCAGCAACCTCTACCCCCCCACCAGATTTCTTGAGTTCTGCCTCCGTTTATCATAAGCAATGACCTCTTGTTTGTGATGGTTTAATGGAGTGGCATAAAACTAGGGCGATGTTGATGTACATTTATTCCGATAAATTCACTGTTAAAGTGATTGAGCGCCTTTCACGCGTAGGATCATTGAAGAGTTTATGAGGCAAAAATCTAGACCTTGGCATTTATTAGCTCAGGGGATGGTTATGACCAAGTTAACAGAAGGAATCTTCAAGTTGCAATAATATTGAAAAATGTCAAAAAAAAAAAACCCCACCCCATCACCAGCCCAGAGATCTGATTGAATACAACATACTCTTCTCTTTATTAGCTCCACATATTGCTATCTGCTTCGTTTTCTAACTCGGCTCTTATGACTGTGTGTACACACACACACACACACACACACACCTCTTTTCTTCCATTTCTTTAGAAGCTTCCAGGAGGAATAAGGCTATCAATGGCCACTAACCATGACAGAAAACAATAGTTCTGTTTCAGTTTGCCTGTTAATTTGAAAAAATGAAAATTAGGAAGCTTCTCATCAGAAAGGAAACAGGACTTCTCTTCCATCCCTTTATGCCAGATATACCCACTCAAGCAGTTTGCTATGTAAACTGTGTTATTTTTAATGTTATTAGCTGCTCTGAGCCCGGCTTCGGCTGGGGAGGGCGGGATATAAATAAAATTTTATTGTTATTGTTATTATTGATCTGGGGTGCCACGTAATATTCATTCTGCATTTGTAAGAACTGTATGGCAGCAGCTATACTTTGGAACTCCCTTCCTGTTAATATCAGGCAGGTGCCTTCACCATACTCCTTTTGGAACCTGCTAAAAACATTTGTTTAGACAAAATACTTGAAAGTGGATGCAAGTTTTGGTCCATTTTGGTTTATTGTTATTTTAAATTTTTGAAAGTCTCAAATTATTGTTACTAATACTCCTAATGGATAATTTTATTGCTTCATCAACTTCTTTGAGGCTCTTGTGTTCTTGTTTTTAACAATCTAGCAGTGTACAAATGAAATGAAATAAATCCCCAAATTATAGCTACTGAAGGAGGGGGAAAGGGGGTTTTCTTCTTCTTCATTGTTGGCTAGGAAGAAGCAGTCGTGTCAGCCTTTGGGCATATACTGTTTGCTTTTGAGGAACCAGGGGATGCGGGTGGCGCTGCGGTCTAAACCACTGAGCCTAGGGCTTGCGGATCAGAAGGTCGGTGGTTCGAATCCCCGTGACAGGGTGAGCTCCCATTGCTCAGTCCCTGCTCCTGCCAACCTAGCAGTTCGAAAGCACATCAAAGTGCAAGTAGATAAATAGGTACTGCTCCGGCGGGAAGGTAAACAGTGTTTCTGTGTGCTGCTCTGGTTCGCCAGAAGCAGCTTAGTCATGCTGGCAACATGACCTGGAAGCTGTACGCCGGCTCCCTCAGCCAATAAAGCGAGATGAGCACTGCAACCTCAGAGTCGGTCACGACTGGACTTAACAGTCAGGGGTCCCTTTACCTTTACCTTTGAGGAACCAACACTGCTTTTAAAACTAGCACTGTCTGCTTCCCTTGCTAGTCTTAAATGCTTCTGCTGAATTGCTGGTTGAGGTGAAAGCATATCTTTGATTCAACCTCCAGTACAGGAGCTCAAACCTTTAGATGCCCAGAACCAACAGGACAGCTGGTAGCTATTTGCTTGGCCCATATCATATCAAACCAAGAGCTTTATGGTGTGTAACCCCCTTCATCATGCTGCGTTACATCATGAAGTTATTGTCATGAATCCTTAAGATTGAAACTGACAGGCCATCTTCCTTAACTGCAGTGGTGGAATGAGTGATTTCCCTTCAGTCTCTTGCGTCTGCAGTTAAACAATCTTACTGGAGGGGACCTGGGAGTAAAGGCAGGGGGGACACTTCTGGCCAGTGGTCCAAATACGACCCTCTAAGCTTCTCCCCCAGGCCACACCCCTCATGGCCCCCAAGTATTTTGGCCTAGCTGGAATGTGCCCTTGAGCTCTGCCTGGATGGACAGAGAGGCTTGCAGGGAGGTATGTAGAAACTATTTAATTTTGTTTGTTGCTCCACACACTTTTTCCACACACCACAGGCCTGTGCAGCCCAGGATGTTCCTTACCTCGTTTCTCCCTGAAACCTTGGGGGTCTGATTCAGTCTAAGGTCCCTTGCATTGCTCTGAGCTTCCTAACAGACAATACAGGGCCAGATGGACGCATAGTCTACTGTGGGATAATGAGGAAGCTTTGTTAGCCCAGTGGGACTCATACAAGGAACAGCTGCAGCACTTCCATGGCCTCACTGTGCAGAGAAGTCATCAAGGGGCACCTTCACTGCAAAGCTGATAAAAAAAAAGGATATTGCAAGCCAAGGAGCAGATAATTTTCTTTATTAATAATTAAACCTGGAGAGCGGATAACATCCCCTTCTTGATTCTAGTATAAATGTGTCACTGTGAAATATGTGAAGATTTACCAGATGCATGTAAAAATGCTCAACCATCAGTTTCAGAATGCAACCACTTCCATTCTCCTTGTCTTCTCTGATCTGCTCCTTTACTAAATATACAGGCGTACCTTGGATCCCAAACACCTTGCGAGTCAAACGTTTTGGCTCCCGAACACTGCAAACCCAGAAGTGAGTGTTCCAGTTTGCAAACGTTCTATGGAACCCAAACATCTGACGTGGGTTCCGCGGCTTCTGATTGGCTGCAGGACCTTCCTGCAGCCAATCAGAAGCCGTGCCTTGGCTTCCGAATGTTTTGGAAGTTGAACGGACTTCTGGAACAGATTCCGTTTGATTTCCGAGGTACGACTGTAGATTCTAAAGAGGTGGCAGGATGCTGATGTAAGCATTCTGCGACTCAGGTTTTCATCTAACATCCCCTGGAAGTTAGAAGTATTTGTTGCACCTGGAGAAGTCCCTCCACCACCTTTTGCAGGATATTCAGAGCCAGGCTTCCAGCTTCTGGAGACAGCCTCCAATTCATGACAGGCATGCCTTCAACCCATGGAGAGTCTTGTGGAGGGGATGGCTCAGGACAAAGGTGCATGATCCTGCTCTATGGTTGTTGTTGTCGTTAATAATAATAATAATAATATACCCTGGGCATCTGGCTACTCTGGGTGGTTTCCAGCACACATTATTGGTTACTACATGCTTGTGAATACTCAAAGAGAGTTAGGGGGCTGCCCCCAATCGAGGCAACAGTGATTAAGGTCTACCTTTGCAATCAGCACTCCAGGGGGTCTAGCTTACCATTCTTTTGCTTGTTTGATGTTCTGCACCCAGGCCCCAAAGTGCCCCAGAGTTCATCTTGCAGGCCCATCCAGCCCTGCATCCTATTTTCGCAGTGGCCAGCCAGATGTCCATGGGAAGCCCACCAGTGCATACTATTTTGGTTTCCCAGAACTCCCCATTCCTAAGGGACTCCTCTCTAGCCTTTACATGGGTTGGGGTTTGGGGCTTTAAAAGATGCCAAAACAATGAGCAGGGGTGGGAGACCATCCTGCTGCTATCCCTCATCCCAGCTGGGCAGGTATGCTAATGACTGCTGCCCTCTGGTGTCTTACGTACTGAAATACATCAAAACACAAATACACATTGGCTCGCTGCTGCCTCTGGAAGCCAAATCCTGTGTTGGTCTAATGTGAACAGGCAATTATCTCTCTCTCTCTCTATCATTTATCTATCCTGAAATAATAATGCATAGCTAAATAAGAGAAAAGGGAGGTAAATTATAATAAGTGTGTGTGTGTGTGTGTGTGTGTGTGTGTGTGTAGTATATAATCACAATGTTCCTGATAAAGCACATGGTTTTACCTTTTCTTGCATATTCCTGTTCCAGCACATTAAGAAGCAGGATGTTTCTAACGCAGTAGCTTAGCCGAGAAAGGCCCCTGAAACTAAGATTGCCCCAGATAAATCAAGATCTCTAGAGAATGCGATCCAAAATACCTGTAGATACACATAGCCCAAATATCTGTGTTGAATGGCAGTGGCTTCAGAAAGCAAAGCTTTTCCAGCAAAGGTCAAGAAATGTACAACTAAGGCATTTCAACTTAAACTCCATCCCATCTATACCCTGAACACTGAACCGCAAGGCCCATTTACTTTGAAGCAGGGATGGGTGTTTCCCGCCCCCCCCCATCCCTGGTAGGCAAACTTCCAGGGTAGGAGTTGGCTGTATGCATGCTAGTAGTGGGTGGAGCCTGAGGCAAAAGTGGGCGGAGCAGCAGTGGATGTGATCCTTACCTTTGTGTGGCTGGAATGCAAGCTATTGTAGAAAAGTCAAAGGTCCACCCCCCCCCGCAACCTTCCATTCTTGCAAGCAAGAGGCATTATCGCAGTCCAAAGAATTGTTTCCCAGCAAAGTTGAGAGCGCTAGAGGCGGGTCCAGAGCAGGGCTGCAAAGGCGTGTAGCTTGAGTAGCTAAAAGTGTCCATCCAAAGAAATGAACCAAGCAATCCAACACACCTCACTGCAAATCTCCAAAGCATCCAGTTATTAATCCGCCCATCAATTATTGCCTAATGAAGCTTGCAAACCAAATGTAAGGTAAAGGTAAATGGTAAAGGACCCCTAGGTGGTTAAGTCCAGTCAAATTTGACTCTGGGGTGCAGCGTTTATCTCCACTTTCAGGCCGAGGGAGCTGGCGTTTGTCTGCAGACAGCTTTCCCAGGGCATGACTAAACCGCTTCTGGCACAACGGGACACCGTGACAGAAACCACAGTGAATGGAAATGCTGTTTACCTTCCCGCTGCAGTGGTACCTATTTTGTCAGGAACGTGCCCCCCCCCCGAGCACAGCGGAAGAGTCAGCCTCAGAAATTGAGCTAAGCGAGCAAGGGGCCGACTCTACAGATGAGAGCTGTGTGTCAGAGTTTAGAGAGGACAGCCCGGCCCCCCTTCTTCCCATGGAAGAAGCTGTTAGTTAGCTCTCAAGGAGAGGGAGAGTTGGAAGTCAGCCCGAGTGTTGCCAGGCAACTAGCAGATAAGCCAGAGTCTGAGGCTGTATCTTCTGGGAGTGAGGAGGAGACAGGCCAGCCGTTCAGTTCCCGTACTAGGAGACTGGAGAAGCTCAGAGAACAATGGAAGGTAAGGAGAAGAAAGGTGGATTTTGGTGTTCTTGTTGGGGGAGGGATGATGAGTCAGAATGAGCAACTACTGTTAATGAGAGCACGCAGAAAGACCGTGCTCTGGATGTGTTTTTTCTTGTAAGTAAACTTGCATAAAACTGACGGAGAGTTGTTGCTGCTTATCAAGCTGCTTGCCTGCCAGAGATCGTTGTATATCTATCTACTTGCACTGGTATGCTTTCAAACTGCTGGGTTGGCAGGAGCTGGCAAAAATGACAGGAGCTCACCCCGTCACATAGATTCGAACTGCTGACCTTACGATCAGGAAGCTCAAGACCACAGCGCCACCCGCATCCCAGTACATTGTAAATGTACTGATGAGAGAGACAGACAGAGAGAGAACCAAACCAAGCATGCCAATTCTTAATTGAAGGTGTGTTGTACTCAGCCATACCCTCTGAGGAGGTCAAATGCAGCCACCCACACCTCTTCAACCCACTCACAACTTTAACTTCAATGTGATAATTCTCTCAAGAGCTGGCATTCTGGAATGTCTCATTCTGCGAGGTTCCTCTTGCAACTTGGGAAAGCTTTTATCCTCCAGATTCATGGAGGAGAAGCCAGCCAATGGCTTCTAGCTGTTGTAGAACATAGAAAGACCACCTTCGTGGCAACATGAGAAAGGGCCTTTTCTGTGGTGGCTCCCCATTTGTGGAATATTCTTCCCAGGAAGGCTCACCTGGTGCCTTCATTACATATCTTTAGGTGTCAGATGAAAACATTCCTCTGCTCCCAGGCCTTTTATTGATTAAATGATCTATGGCCTTTATTTTGCTTGTTACTATGGCCTTTTAAATGTGTTTGTGGGAGGGAATTATGATGATGATGATGATGATGATGATGATGATGATGTATTTTGTGTTTTCATTTTGTATTTTTATGCTGTAAACTGCCCAGTTATCTTCAGATGAAGGGAGATATGTGTGTGTGTGTGTGTGTATGCACCACAATACTGTAGCTATGTTCAACCTCCACTGTTGGATGTGTATATACCTGCTGGTCCAGCTTCTTGGCTTTCCATAGGCTGGCTTTCTGGTCAGCTACTGGGAGAATGGACCAGATCAGCCTCCAGCAAAGATCTTCTTTGGATCTCATGCTCCTAAGTGTGTGAGCACTGAAAGGCAGGCTAGCATGGTGTGGTTTATTCTCGCCTGACTGAGGTTACAGCAACAAAGGGGAGGTCCAGCATCTAGCAGGCCACAGGACATGGCCCAGGTGGGAAGAGGAAGACTGCACAGGCGAGGAGAAGGAGCTGTGACTTCTACAGCAAGGGATACAGTTTCCAAGCAGACTTGGCAGAGCAACACAAAACTTCATAGCCACACAGCGTTCAGAATCCCAGATCTGTAATGGATAACTGAGACACCGGATGTTAAAGTGAGCAGAAGCTTAAAAAGAGGACTGTGATGCTAAAAATAGGACACCGGGCCATATAGTCAACAGAAACAGTGGGATAGTCTTCCATTTTATGGTATGTGGCTACTGACAGTGTGTTTGGACTGCTTTCAAAGTTTTGCAGACTTGCAGCAAAACAAGAAATAACTTTAGTAAAAAGTCTAGCTCGGGCATTTTAAAAAAAAAATGCCCTGGTTGTGTGTGTGTGTGTGTGTGTGTGAGAGAGAGAGAGAGAGAGAGCAAGATCTTTTATATAAATAACCATAAGAGATTTAAATTATCTTTCTTTAAATGAGAACTGTGATCTTTAATTGAATTCAATAGCCCAGCAAATGGACCAAATAATCTCTAATTGATTAGATCATTTACTCCTTATCAGCTTATTTTCTCCTTAAACTTGCATTTGCTTGTACCGGCGTTAACTTTCTTCCATTAGTAGTTAATATTCAATTGCCTGTTTTTTTCTTCACGCCACTAATTAATTAAAAGCGAGAGGAAAGGGTAACTTTCCTCCTTTTAGTACTGCAGAAAGTTCCAGAGTCAAACATTCCTCCATTTTTTTTGACAGGAATTGAGGGCGTTTTTTTCCTCTTTAAAGAACAGAAGTGAAAAGGAAAGTGAGCGGATCTAGGACATAAAGGCAAAACCATCTTTAAAAGCAGGTTTCCCGCAAGGCAGTGGCCCCCTCCTGCAAGGGGCTGGGCCCTGCTGACGTCAATGGGAGATGAAAGTGCTCAACATCTTTGCAGGACTGGGCAGCACAGCGTTGAGCCATCGCTAGAAGGCAGAGCAGCTCTTGCTGGTATAAAAGGAATTTTCCGTTTTTTGTTGCTGGCATTCATCTGTCTTGAGAGACGACAGCGTGCGCTGCCAGGGGTGAAGTCAACCTGGTGCATTAGCAACACTGAAGTGAACTCCCTGAGGCACAAGCCTGGACAGTATATTTGGAGATTCTGGGCTGACTAGACGACAAGACCCTCCTCTCGGCCTCCCTGTATTATTATTATTACTACTACTGCTACTACTACTACTATGGTAAGGTAAAGGACCCCTGGACGGTTAAGTCCAGTCAAAGGTGACTATGGGGTTGCAGCGCTCATCTCGCTTTCAGGCCAAGGGAGCCAGCATTTGTCCACAAACAGCTTTCTGGGTCATGTGACCAGCATGACTAAACCACTTCTGGCACAACGGAACACCGTGACAGAAACCAGAGCGCATGGAAACACCGTTTACCTTCCTGCCACAGCAGTACCTATTTATCTACTTACACTGGTGTGCTTTCAAACTGCTAGGTTGGCAGGATGCTAGGTTGGCAGTATTACTGCTGCTACTACTACTACTACTACAGTTGTACCTCAGAAGTCTAACGGAATCCATTCTGGAAGTCCATTCAACTTCCAAAACTTTCAGAAAACAAGGCTCGGCTTCCAATTGGCTACAGGAAACTCCTGCAGCCAACCGGAAGCCGTGGAACCCGCGTCAGACTTTCGGGTTCAAAAGAACATTCGCAAACCGGAACACTCACTTCTGTTTGCGGCGTTCGTGAGCCAAAGCATTCGAGTACCAAGGCGTTCAACTTCTGAGGTACGACTGTAGTAGCAACAGCAATAAAGTGGTGCCTAATTATGCTGATGGAATAGTTCACAGCCAAAGTGAGATTCAGCAGTTTTACACATCTGAATTTGCCTAGTGAGTCTAACAAGAGATGTTTGCTGGCAAATGCCATTCCTCATGTGGTAATGAAGGAGTGCAACACCCTCTATAAATCAAAGAATGTGGTGAAAACAAGAGAAATGAAAAATAAAGGATTGGGGGACACAAATCCTGCAGGATATAATGACTGTCACTGGTCACTCCCACACCACACATTCAAAGCACATAGTCTCCCTGCCCCCCCAAGAACCTGGGATCTGTAGTTTACTACTCACAGCTACAACTGCCAGTACCCTTAATAAAGTACAGATTAACTGCATGGTATGAATGTGACCATAGAGCTTTGTTTTCTATATCTGTATTTTTTATACTTTTCCACTATAATTTTTCACATTTCAGTCAATATAACCAGACATTCATAATCATCAGCTTCCGTCTCCCACCTTCCATGGTTCTATTTATTTATCCATTTACAACTGCATATTCCAATTACTCCATATGTTTTATTTTTCTGCTTACTCCCTGTGTCTTCAATACCTGAAACTGCTGAATTTACTCCACCCTGCTAATGTTTTTAACTCATTTAACACAATTCTTTGTATATTCTGCAAACATTTTCCATTCTTCCTTAAAGACTCCATCTTCCCGATCTCTTATTCTACTAGTTAGATTTGCAAATTCCATATATTCCATCAATTTCATCTGCCACTCCTCCTTTCTTGGTATAATTTTCTCTCTCCATTTCTGAGCATAGATCACTAGGGCTGCCGTGGTTGCGTATAAATGCTTTTGATCTGTGGGGGCATCTGTTCCTATGTGGGTTTTGCCCACACATAGTCAAAACAACACCATCCACCTCACATCAGAGGCATGAGGAGACCCCAAGGTTGGCAGTAGTACGGTGTTATTTAAGAAGATGAAGAAACCCTAAGCACAGTAAAATCCCAAACAGCCCAGTGAGGAGTAAGGATACTCAGTGGACAAAGAATGCTGCGTGTCTGTTGGTGAAGGGGGAAAATACACACACACAACAAGAACTCGTGTCCTGGAATGCAAGGGAGTATCCTCAAAAAGCATACGACTAGCTGGAGTGGGAGCATGCCACACTGCAACATTTGGTTGATGGGTTTCTGCATGTGTCTGTTGGTGGCAAACTGAAATTTAATCACAGTAGATTATCTATACAAGGTGAAATGGCACTGGCAAGGTGGAATGGTACTGAACTGAGCCCATTCAAAACTGGCCCCAACGCTTTAGAGGGTCCAAGAGGTGATATGAACATTTGTATCCAGAGTCTCCCTGTCAATGCCATCATTGTACCTCATTAAACTCTGTTTGAGAATACCTTATTGTAAAGCATTTGTTTCAATGGACATCATCTCTTGAAATCTCCAGTCAGACAACCTCAGATAACTAGGTTGGGTAGGACATATGACTGAAACAATGGAAAAACTCTACCAGATTGGAGATGGCTGTTGACTGAATGAATCGCTAGCCTGACTTGGTATATAGCAGGTTCTAACACAGTTAGAATTAACAGGACCAGATAGGCTCTTAATTTCTAAATCAGCCCAACATTTGCTAAATTAGTCAAGTTTGCCTGATTATAGTCTAAGGCCTATATCTCTACTATGTTCACCATGCCACTGACAAACACAGCTGATATGTCTACTTCTAGGACAGATGTTGTGTAACATACAATTTGTGGCGCCCCTATCAGTGGTGCGCCAAAAGTTAGTGATGAAACTCAGCTGAATAACTTTTTTCTACACGGTCTTGTCATAGCTGGTATAAGCCACAGTATGGAAAGAAGTATCTCCACTCAGACATTTGCTTGGATATTCACATGGTCACAGCACCCACATATTCACCGTATGTGCAGGATGAAGACATTGTGGTCAATATAACTTGAGACCTCCTATCTATGCCAAAAAGTTGTTCTACCTGTAAAAGGAGATGCTTGCAGAAAATCCAGAAAAACATAAAAATAAAAGACAATTGCAAAACATTCCATCATGGTTGACTAACCCACATTTTCAGTATCTGTGCTGTCAAACAGGATGCAGATACCAAGGTCAATGCTATTCCTATCTATGGATAGCCCTGATGACCATCACCTTAAATCTTCACAAAACGTGTTCGACCTGTGAAAGCAGGCATTTGCAGAAACTCCAGAGAAGAAATGTAAAAAGAAAAGAAAACCCAAACATCGAGAAATTCCATCATGGCTGACTAACCTGACCAATGGGCTCTTTTGTTGGTGGCTTTCCTCTTCTAGCTGTGCTTGTCGCCAGCGTGGTGGTGGTTTCCATGACTGACGTGGACATCTCAGACTGCATTGCAGTTGCGGTTGACTCAGTTGTCATAGAGGAAGGCACTTCACCAACGAGTCTCACGTTCCCTTCTATCACTATGTTGGTGTCGCTCTCAGCGGCCATGTTGAGGACTTTCAAGCCGTTGTAGTAGAGTCCAGAAAGCTGCCCCTGAAATGGGTGGCCCCGCTCCTTGCCTCCAATTTTTATTGTCGCTTGGCTATTGAAGATTGTGAGCTGACGCCCTGCAAAGATAGTATTACATACATGCAAAAAATGTTGATTGCGAACACTACACTCTTAAACAGAGGATGATTTTAAAACAGATTGTTATGGGGTGGAGGATGAGAGCAATAAACTATAAGAAAGGAATTTTGCTCATAATTCATTGCTTTTTTAATGAGGTGTCCATGGAATGCAGAATTGTCAATCTACGTATGTAATTTCTAAAATTTATGTTGGGTTTGCTTTTCGCTTGAAAGGCCAATTGGGAATTTTTTCCATCTATCTGCTACAGACTATTTCCTCACCCATTCTTTTTATCATGATCATTTTTATTTTGGTCCAAACTTTAGAGGTGTGTGTGTGTATTTGTAGGTCAGATTTCTGATTGCCGGTTCTATCAGGCAAAACATGCAAAATTGCAAGGATTGCAAATACTTATGTATTATGTTTCTCTCACACAAGCATTCATCTACGTAGAACTACGTAATATGTAAATATGCCAATATTCCAGGTCACACGCAATTATAGTTTAGTGCTATGTGAACAACCCAGCACAAGTTCCAAGTGAAGCATCAGGTTCATGCATTTGCCCTTCCACACCTCTCCTTTCCGCGCACGACAAAGGAGGGCGAGTTTTTCCGAGTTTAGTTTTGCTTTCAAAGAACCTCCGCTTTGCATTATGTAGAAATCAGGAATCCTCGCTTACAGCAAACAACGGTTGCTCAAACAAGCCGGAACCATAAGCAATGGTTTGGAGTTGGCCTGTTTACAAACCAACCAATCTGTTTGACATAAGGATCCCTAGTTTGTATGTAACGCTAAGCCAAGGTTCCTTAAGAGAGAAAGTAAACATAGGAAAAGCCTAGCTTTCCATCCATGCAGGAAGCGGTGGGCAAAGTTTGTAAACCTGATGCCCTTATTGGGCTTGTGGAGGCTCATCCATGAGGCGCTAAGCCACAGTTTAGTGTTACATGCAAATGTCGTCACTTCGTTTAATGAATCCTAACATTTAAAAAATTATCATTAAATACAAGCATTCATATATCTATCCTATTCATTTGTAAGGCTATCTGCTCCTGAATCTCCCTGTAAATTCATACATGAATTTCACACACACACACACACACACACACACACACACACACACAAACACACACTGAAGAGGCATGAGATACATACAGTATACTGAGCATTTCAGAAACAAACAAAAAATGCTAAAGAAAGAAAGAGAGAGAGATGTCTGATTGTCTTTCAGCAAGGCTACTGACGAAAAGAAAAAGCAAGAAAATTAAAAGAAACGAAAACGTTTTGGATGTAAAAAAGTAAGTTTAAGGAATGAAACATATATCAATGAAGAGTCATGTCACATTGCTATTGAAAACAGAAATCCTCACCAATGCAAGCTCATTATTATTATTATTGTTATTCATAAACATAATATTCTGTTTTGCAGATTGGTTTCTGCTCATAATAAAAGCATGCACACAACTTTAAGCTCTTTTAATTAGTGTTTGTTCCAAAATCCCCTTTGAATGTAGCCAACGTTAAAGGGACTTCATCTCATTTGGCAATCATATTGCCCACTATTTAATATCACCTACAGTTTAAACAATGATTTTTTTTTTTGCTTTGTTTCTTTCAGGACCGTAATGAAGATCTCATAACTACATACAGATACATACATATATATATAAATATATATAAATATAAATATATTTAGTTAATAATTTAGATGATGGAACATGTAATATAATCTATGAATGATTTATCAGTTTTGGTTAATGCTTGCTATGAGTACCTTCATAGATTGAGTTAGTGGATTATATTTAACAGTCCCTTTAACCTTAAGTTAACAGGGTAAGATTATTAAACAGGCGATACCACTAAAATGTATATAGAAATTATTATATACACGGTATGCAAATATTTACTCTACAGTTTACTGTTTAAAATTTGTTTTTAATTTAGTTTTACTGAAAAATTTATTGTTTTATGTTTATTGGTGTTACAATGAAGCACTACTCGGTTATGTTCAAATTATTTTTTATTTGAAGTTTTAATCAATGTTTTTACCTTTGTCGAGTAGCCATTCATCAACTACTCGACCAAGCCGATATGGAATTCGCTGTCTAGCAATCGCCAGGCGCTCGTTATCATTGTTTCCTTTAAAGTTTAAAGAGACATTTCATTGGTTAAAATCTGTAAGGTCAAAGGTTAAAAGTTAATACTTAAAGCTTGAGCTATACAGTTGCCACATGATTATTATTTTTTTTGGAAAAAATTTGGAATGTTTTAAAAAGCTCTACCTAGAACATTTCATGGTTCAGACTCGCCATTCATTCATTTATTTTATTTTAGCAAACAAAATTATTCCTATGTTAATTGAAAATTAGAAATCTGCATTTGAGCTAGGTTATTAAAACTTAAGTTATAGACAGACCCCAAAAAAACAAATTTAAACATCAAACACTAGCTTTACAAAAAGAATGTTCATTGACCTCAGGGTTTTGTCTTTTTTTGTTTGTTTGTTTGTTTTGATGTTTCTTATTAACTAGTTAAAACAGGTTCAGGTGAAACAGGTTTAATTTTGCAAAATACCTCTTGCTCCAACCTCTTACTCCGGGTTAGTCATTTAAAGAAGAAGAACATTACAACGCTTAACCATCGTCAAGGACACACTTACGTCTGAGATCTAGAAAGCGATCTGACATAATTTATATCCTAGTCAGGAAAAAATACATTTTTAAAATTCTCTAGCTTCCAAATCAATTAATTCCAAAGGCTTCAAATATACTGAACAGGTAGCAGAAGGAAAACAAGAACAAGAACACATCAGGTTATTAACTGCTTGGATATCATTGTGGAATGTAAAGAATCAGTTTCCTCATAGATCATCAAGGCTTTGACAAAAGTAACACCAGAAACGATGGTTTAAATGTAAATAGAAATCTTGATAGCGAAAAGGTTAGTCACGCTGAACCACACAACCTAATGCGTATCTACTCAGAAATACTTTTGATTGAGTCTAAGACTGCAATCCTCTTCACACGTATCCAGGAATAAGTCCCACTGAAAACAATGGCACTTACACCTGAGTAGAGATGCATAGGCTTGCACGGTTAAGTCAGACCGAAATCCAATGGACAAGAGAGTTGTTAAGTTGTGCTGATTTCAGAGGGAATGAACCTTAACTCTTTAGAATGGGGTCCTTGAATTGTACAGAAATTATAAACATTCCCATTACTTTATAAGCTGTGATACACAAACCACTTGAGGTCACTGAATCTGTGTCAGGCTGTTTTATGCTTTACGTTTTACAGAGAAGATTAAGCCAGAGGTTTGGTGACACTGACAATATGAGAGAGGGGTAGTCATGGATGCCAGCAGGAAACAGGTCAATGATGCTTATTCCTCCACAAGTTGAACGTGCAGTTTGATTCTCTGCTTTACAT
The DNA here is from genome assembly GCF_964270895.1 of Podarcis filfolensis. Lineage (NCBI taxonomy): Eukaryota > Metazoa > Chordata > Lepidosauria > Squamata > Lacertidae > Podarcis > Podarcis filfolensis. Next base: position 107,893,878 of record NC_139606.1, read on the forward strand.
TAATGATAGGGAGAATACTTCTTTCAAAAAGCTCTTAAAATGGTTGGAGGCATCAGCGTTCCTGAATATCAGTTGCTGGAAACCACAGGAAGAGAGACTGTTCTTGAGCTCAAATCCTCCTTGTGGTTTTCCCACAGCATCTGGTTGATCAATGTGAGAAGAGGATGCTGGACTTAATGGGCCATTGGCCTGATCCAGCAGGCTCTTATTATGTTCAGGTTCTGGCAAAAAAATATGTCATGCCTGGTTCACCCAGGAACAAACATGGAAGCTTTCTGAGAATACAACCTCATAGAGGCAATGCCATGTAGCAGACAGTTTTTAAAAAGCAGTTATGGCTGAGTTGATATTTGCCCCTCCATTTGCAGATGACCAACATGGTGAAGCATTCTGGGTTGTTGTTTTTTTTAGGATGCTTGCCTATGCTGGCAGTGGTTCTTCTGTATCTCCTACTACCTAGGAATGAACTCACATGATAGTGTTGTAGCAACATTTCCAGTGGGATCTGGGTGGGTGTGGCAGCTACCAGCAATGGGCCACCAGGAGATGCTGTGCTGTTCCAAAATGGCGGCATGAATGAAAACTGGGGAGCTGGTGACAACATAAGCTTGTTCTCAACCCTTCTTCACCATGTAAACCTTTTGACTCAGCTGTAGAAGAAACTCCCTCTGTGCTTCTGGAGATTTTTAACTATTCTATCCCCAACTCTCTTCCCTCCCCAGTCATTTGCAACTCTGAAGAGAACATGAATTAACTGGCACTAGACATACATTCACCATTCATTATGTGGAGCAGCTTCTGTATTCTTCAGAAGTGGTTACCAGTTCTGAACCTTATGTGATGCAAGACAAGGGCCTGGGAAAACTGACCCCAAAGAGAGGATCAGTAGCCCTAGTAGAAACTTTTGTTCCCCATGTCTAGTCTCAACCCGATTTGGAACCTCTAACCATTCTTCTGTGTCACTGAAGTCCCACACTGGTCACTCAATCAAATTCGAAATGGTTTAGAAATACGCATGCAAATCATACACAGTTAAAAACCACTTTATTCTGTTGTTCTATTTCTTGATCTGGCCTTCTGACTTTTAGAAGCAAAAATGCAAAATTCTTTCCCCCGACTTTGAAAGTTTATAGATTTGGAGCACAGTGTGGTTTCGGTAAATCTGAATCTAATCATCGGTGTTTTATTTACTTCTAAAGGTCTCTTTCAGAAACTATTCCTGCTAAAACTCTATGCTTTGTGGGAGTTTAGGAACTTCAGTGGCTTCCTATAAGATTCAAAAATCTGCAAATTACATTTCATTCCGTCTACCGCAATCTTGCACCACTGGGAGCTAAAAAGCTAATGGAAAGTGCAGAAATTGCCAGTTGATTTGTAAAGGTCACACACATATAATAATTTTTGATTACTTTGACTCATCTCTCAAAAGAGTATGTGTGAGGAAATTGTGTCCGGATTGTAACACAAAGAGGTTTATTCAGGTTCTCACAGCTGATTATACCAATGGTAAAGCTTTGGGGGGAACAGAATCATACAGATTTTTTTTAAAAACCCATATGCATAATCCATCCCATGGATATGCAGCCCAATATGCACAGAGGGACTGAATAGATAGAAGTTTCTTCCTCCATCAGCGCACATGAGAAGCACATTGACATCATTCAGAGTGGGAGTCTTCACATCTCCTGTCTTCGCATCGATTCATCCACCTCCAGCCCAGGCCGTTGGTCACAACATCAGCCAATTGTGCCAGCATGTTGAATTATTACTTACTATTATTATTTATTAAATGATGCCAAAGGAATGTGCTCCAGCTCTCCGTGCTCTTTTCTCAAACTTTCCATGCACCAGAAGGTCTCTGCTCCTGTCAGGTATCCCTTTTTGAGGTATTCTGTCAGGCATAAATACCTGACTCTTGGCAAGGTCCAGTCAGCACGTATGGAGAGGTAGCAAGGACCAGAAACAAAGAGGAAGGAGGCCAGCAGACACAGGAATTCCTAGCAATTTCCTTCAATAGTTAGCTGCTCAGACTGGGGGACGGGTACTGATTTTGACACTTTAGAACCACCTGCAGTATGTGATGGGCTGTGTCTCTTCCCTTCTGCTGTGAGCATGGTATCTTGGCTTGAGCTCCATGCAGTTCCTCCCCTAAAGTAGCTAACCCAAGGGAGCACAAAGTATGGAATTGATTTCTTCTTCTTTTTTAAAATATATATTTTATTAGAGATTTCTTGGTTTACAAAAGTATTATGGAATTGGTTTCTGACTCTCAGAGCACCTGGTCTGAACCCATGGCAATCTACAGCATCCTTAACCCCAGAATCGACACTCTTCACATCAAGCCTACATGCAATTTCAAAATCTTGGGTCCACTTTTCTGACAAACCACAGGGAATTTGCAAAAGAAGTCTGTTTGTTGCTATAAGATGCTTCTGTTGGCAGTTGGTGCACACTTAGGCTTTAGTACACATCTGAAACTCCTCTCAGCTTCGCTCCTCTCCTGTTGACGAGGATGACTGGTGTATGCCAGAATTTGCTTCTTCTATTGTGTTTGTGAAAAGCAAGTACTTTGCAAAGTCACTTGTAGAGCAAAGCTGAAGAAATCAAGGAGTCAAGGGGGATGCTTGTGGCACAAGCCAGACCTGGGGGAGGTGGAGTCACTTCCATTAGAGAAACCTCCTGTGCTATAGCTATCCTTCCTGCATATATCCTGACGTTATGAAGCTCAGAGCATAGGAACAGAAGCCTCACCTGCAGAAGATTAGAAGGAGAAATAGAGCTGCGTGCCATCAGCATACTAATAACAATGCACACCAAAACTCCACATGACCCCACTCAACTCTTTCATGTAGAGGTTCAGCAGCCTGGGAGACAGAACCAACCCCTGTGGGACCCCACACTGCAGAACCCACGAGGCTAAGCAAGGCAGTCTAAGAACCACCTTCTGGACCCAGGCATCCAAGCAGGAATGAAACCACTGAAATGTGGTGCCCCCAATACCCAACTCAGACAGTCTCCCCAGAAGGATACCATGATGGATGGTATCAAAAGCTGTCAATATATCAAGGAGGGTGAATGGAGTCACACTCCTCCATTTCTCTCCTCACACAGGTCCATATCAAAACCAGACCTGAATCCCAGTTGAAATGGATCTTCAAAAGCTGTCTCCTCTAAGAACTGGATCTGGTTGGCAAACACCTTCTCAAGAACTTTGGCCAGAAAGGGAATCACTTCCTTCAGGCAACCTGGGACCACTCCTTCTTGAAGAGAAGCATTAGTTACCTCCCTGGCTCATCCAGCTATCTTCTCTCTGCCAGATTTTATAAGCCAGGAGAGGCAAAGGTACAAGCAGTTGCATGAACCTGACCTTGCCTGGTCCTCAAACTGCAGCAGCTGAACTCCATCCAACAACATCAGAGAAGACAGCACTCCAGACATCTCACCAGGATCATTAGCACCAATGATGAAGTCCAAAACCTGTTAGCAAACCTTTAGCTAAATAGCTCTGCAGGACAGCAACCTGAGGATGCAACGAAGGTGGAGAAGTAAGTTTTATTTATTTGCCACCTTCACTGAATGGGCTTGAGCCTGCACATGTACCAGTGTTTGCTTACATTCGTTGGGAGTTTTCCTTCACCTGTGCTCAAGTTATGTCCCTTCATTGCTCTGAGCTCCAAGGGCATACCACAAAGATTTCTAAACATTGCCAGTTGGAAGAGGATGTTCATTGGGCCAGTCTGGGTCAACTCTGCACTACAGAGATTGACCAGGGCTTTGACTGAAGAGCATGGAAACTGAAAAAAAAAAACTCCCCAGAGCCTTCTGAAAACCAATTGGATCCACTAGTCTCCGCAAGAGGACCATCTTAACCCCCACACCTATTTTTCTGTCTCAGTTTGCCTTGTTGTGCATACTGCTACCAATCCTGTGGTGCCTTTGGGCGCATTTCTGTTACATTTTATCTCCTCCGTAGAGAGACAACTGTTTTTGAAAGGTAATGTTAGCGATGACAGTAGCTTGTGACATGTGGATATCTATTGTCCCACAATGAAGTCCAGATGTAGGGCCAATTTGACATATTTCGTTCTACAATACAGGGTAAAATGATGTACTCCATTTATTTAGGAGAACTTTTTACAATGTGCAAACACCCCCACCCCCACCCCAGTCACATAAGACATTAAATAAAGCAAGAAAATGTGTTAGCATTCTGAAATTGCAGATCTGGCCAAAACTAGCGAGTCAAACTAAAAAGGAAATGTAGGATGCCAGAGGTTAGAGTTCCTTATCTTTGTTATTCACATATGAAATACATTGAGACCATGTCCACCCATGTGATGGGATGGCACCCTCTGCTTCACCTGAGGGCACAGACCAGCTTAGGAGGCACAAGAGTGGCCACACAACACACAGTCCTTCCCCTCCAAACCCTCCCTGCTCATCTTTTTGCCTGGCACCTGCTCGCCACTCCCTCAGACAAACGCTGCAATGCAGAGATGGCACCAGCCTGTGGCACATCTGCGAAGGAAGGCATGATGGCCTGGGTGGCTGCCTCTCTGCCTACTTGCTAGGTCAAGGCCCTTTGCCACCATGGCTCATAAAGGTAAAGGTAAAGGGAACCCTGACCATTAGGTCTAGTCGTGGCCGACTCTGGGGTTGGGGCGCTCATCTCGCTTTATTGGCCGAGGGAGCCGGCATACAGCTTCCGGGTCATGTGGCCAGCATGACTAAGCCGCTTCTGGCAAACCAGAGCAGCGCACGGAAACGCCGTTTACCTTCCCGCCAGAGCGGTACCTATTTATCTACTTGCACTTCGACGTGCTTTAGAACTGCTAGGTTGGCAGCAGCAGGGACTGAGCAACGGGAGCTCACCCCGTCGTGGGGATTTGAACCGCTGACCTTCTGATCGGCCAGTCCTAGGCTCTGTGGTTTAACCCACAGTGCCGCCCACGTCTCTTCATCATGGCTCATAGCCATCCATTCATTTGTCAAATACTCTTTTAAAGCCATCCAGTTTGGTGGCCGCCTGATATTCTCAAAGCAAACTGATAACTCAGAGATGGTGATAGATCTCAGAGGAACAACAACCAGCGAGAAAAGGGAAGCCTTTTCCCCCTCCTGTGGTGGAAGCTCCCTCCTCACGAGAAGGTGCTTTGTGAAACAAAGGAGGCCATTTGCTCTCCAAATCTGCACACACTGGGAGCAACTCCTGTCTCTCTCCTGTACCCCCTCTTCAAGTCTGGGGTGTGCGTTTTCCTGTGCCTGTCTGCAGCCTTCTCCTCCTCTTTATTGCCTCCATTTGTCTTGTTTTGATTCAGAGCCTTTTCCGCGGCTGCAATCAATAATTAAAGGTAAAAGTATCTTTCCCCAACTCAATTCTCCTCCCTTAGTAATAAGGCAGCAGCCTCCACGCAGCACCGAGTGGCTTAGATGGAGAGACTGCTGTGTTATATCAGGGAGAAGCAAGAGAAGATAAAAAAGCAACAAGGAGGTGATAAAAAAAGCCTTTGGCTGTTAAATTAAAGGTCATATTATGCTATCATGCCTACCAGAAATATATTAAAAAGGGGCCTTTTATAGTAATGGCGAAACGTTTAGCTAGTTGATACTATACTGTGAAAGCTGAAATGGGCATCAAAAGGCGATTATATTATTCAGGTGTAAGAATGAGGTGTAAAATGGAGGATTGCAGGATCTATAACCCTCTGCTGTGCTTCAGCCCAAAGAGCCATGTTCCTTTGGGGCAGGCTTCCGGGGGCCACATGACAATGATGTGCAGGGCCTGAAGAAGAAGAAAAAAGGATGCGGAACAATGGATGTAAAATGTCACCTTTGTTCAGCAGGCTTGTTTCTCCACACATTTCTCTCCATCCGTTATCAAGAGAAGCAAGAGGCATGATCAGAGTTGAAGGAAACATTCCAGCCAGGTGAAAACATGTGTGAAGCAGGGTCGGAAGGGGGCAGGGATGGGTGAGGGGTGAATATTTTTGATGTAATTCCCCTCCTTGGTTTTAATGAATGCATGGGTTCTGCTTCTGAGTGTTATTTTGTTTTTGCAAAGACGCCTTGAGTCACCTGTGGTGAGAGAAGGGTCCCTCCAAACTCTTCAATTTAATAATAATAATAATAATAATAATAATAATAATAATAATAGATAAATTTATACATGAGCTTTCACACACCAGCAAATTAATGCAGAAATGAGAGGGTCTCAGAAATAAATGCATGCGAGACTGGCAAGTTGCGGCAAATAGACTGATTCCTTCCGCCTCATTCTGACACTACTGAGACCTCGCTTCAGATCTACGTGGTCTGTTCTGCATGCTAACATTCCCCACAGCAAACATAGCTCCTCCCCATCTGCACAGGGGCTCAGCAGAGTCACAGTGAGCTTAAGCATAGCAGCCCCATTGATTCTCAATTCAGAAAGGAAAGAGGAAGGTCATTCTCTGGGCAAAGCAGGGCAAATCAAAATAATAACAATGTTAAAAGGGAAAAGAGCCAAAGGGGCCAGCGCTGATGGAAAATGGCATTTAAGAGATAAAAATCTGTTCTCTGTCAGCAGCAGAGCCAAAGAAGCAGCCCTTGGCCACAGAAAGCTTTAGACTCTCAGCTGCGTCTAACAGTGGCATTTCAATTTGTGTATTTTATGCCTCGCAGATATTTGACTATAAAAGAGTAATACGTTTCAAATTGAAAGGTTTAAACTTGTACATTCAGGGTTCTTTGTTTCTTTCTTTTGTGCTTTTGGCAAGGCAGGGCCACAGAAAACCATAAATTGCAGATGCAAAAGCTCAGCGAGATAAAAATCGCAGAAGCACTTGGGCACCGCACTTCCACAAGGAACAGCTCACAAAGCAGTAGCAAAAGAGCCATGAAGACTCCCTAAACCACCCCAGTTTTATGGACTTTTATCAGGAAGAGCGACAGCTACTGGATGAAGGAGTGAGTGGCAGGAAGTAATTTGTGGCAATATCATATGTTAAAATTACATCCTGCTTCCCACAAACATGGCCTTCAGGGAACATGAGATGAATTCATGGTGGAGAGGGTTATCAATGGCTACTAGATGTCACAGACTGGTTGGACACAGAGGAATGGTGGGAAGAACCAGCTGGGGAACCCTCAATGGAAGAAAGCTGAAAGCCCGAGAACTGGTGGTGGGACCATGAATTGGTGGTGGGACCATGAGTGGTCAGAGGGAGAAGACTAGGAGGTGTTGGAAGCTGAAGAGGTAGCAGGACTTAGTGTGCAGGGAGAGTCTGTGACAGAAGCAGGAGAGGATAGAGGCCAAGTGGCAGAAATGAGTCTGGCTGCTGAAGAGTTGCAGGTGTCTCCCAATCCTACTTCAACAAGCTTCCCTCTCCACTGGTCTCCCAGAACCAGGAGAGGCAAGAAGAGGGCAGAGGAGATGTTAGTTTCATGCAGGTGCAGATTGCTTGGGGAAACCCTTGCACAGGAGGGGTCTTGGGCAGCTGTGGGGAAGCAGGGATCTTCAGTCTCAGCAATGGCTTCATGGGGGCAAGACCTGCTGGAGATGAGTTGCGGTGCTCCTTAGGCCTGACCGTTCTGTGCAGCTCCTATTTTTGCCAATAAAGGGAGTAACTCCAACTTGCTTGGTGTAATTTATGGCTGGCTCGCTCCTGTCATTAGCGTCCCATAGGATGGCCACTGTGAGAACAGGATGCTGGACTAGATGGGCCACTGGCCTGACCCAAAAGGGTATTATTATGTTATTATGTAGCATAAATTCCTAAACAATCTGCTACCACCCCCTAAAGTAGGAGTTACATGCCCACTCCCATCATCCCTGACCACTGGTCATGTTTCCTGGGGCTGATGCTAGTTGGAGTGGGGCTACCTTTGAAAGTGACCCAGAAACTACAACTAATCCAGAATGCGACAGCTAGGCTAGTGACTGGGGGCGGCCACCGAGACCATATGACACTGGTCCTGAAAGACCTACATTGGCTCCCAGTACATTTCTGAGCACAATTCAAAGTGTTGGTGCTGACCTTTAAAGTCCTAAATGGCCTCTTCCCAGTATACCTGAAGGAGCGTCTCCACCCCCATCGTTCTGCCCGGACACTGAGGTCCAGTGCCGAGGGCCTTCTGGAGGTTCCCTCACTGTGAGAAGTGAGGTTACAGGGAACCAGGCAGAGGGCCTTCTCAGTGGTGGCGCCCACGCTGTGGAATGCCCTCCCACCAGATGTCAAGGAAATAAATAACTGTCTGACTTTTAGAAGACATCGGAAGGTGGTCCTGTTTAGTTTTTTTATGTTTGATGTTTTAACACTTTTTATTATTATTACTCTCCTGCCAACCTAGCAGTTCAAAAGCACGAAGTGCAAGTAGATAAACAGCAGGAAGGTAAACGACATTTCCGTGCGCTGCTCTGGTTCGCCAGAGCCACATGACTCGGAAGCTGTATGCCGGTTCCCTCGGCCAATAAAGTGAGATGAGCACTGCAACCCCAGAGTCGTCTGTGACTGGACCTAATGGTCAAGGGTTCCTTACCTTTTACCTTTTTATTATTATTACTAATATTCTGTTGGGAGCCTCCCAGAGTGGCTGGGGAAACCCAGCCAGGTGGGCAGGGTATAAATAAATAAATAAATAAATAAATAAATAAATAAATAAATAATAATAATAATAATAATTATTATTATTATTATTATTATTATTATTATTATTATTATTGAGTCCAAGAACATTTGGAGAGCAGCAGTTGGGGGAAACTATCCTACAGCTCAAGTCGATTTTTCCCCACCATCCATTCCTCCTATGTTTTCTGTTCCTTTGTTTCCTCTCCCCCCCTCTCTCTTACACAGACACACACACACACACACACCACCACCCCTGACACCAAGCTGCTTCTTTTCTCCTGCGAGAAACCCATTTACAACTGCACACCCCATTATTCAGGACACAAGCGGCAACTCCTTTGTTATACTTAACAATTTTTTAAAGAGGGAACTGGATAATCTTTCAAAGAAAACAGCTCCTCTGACACAATTTGCAAATCCACTCTCTCTCAGGAAACTACTTGACCTTTCCCACAATAGACTGGAACACAAGAAATTGCGTGAGGATATTGCGGCCGTCGCAGATTTACAGGGTTGAAATATACTCAGAGTCGCAAAGTGATTTCATGCTCTTTATTCAGCTCATAGTGGTGAGGAGGAATGAATGAAAGTCCCCTCAAAGTATCTGCTTTATATACATTATTTACACAATGGGCTGCACATGATTGGCTAATTCCGGAATTCTACTGTAAGCCAATCAGGTTGTGGATTCACTTCTATCTGGAGCATGATTGGGTGGTTCCTGCCAACCAATCATACTGCTGCATTGTTCTAGGACCAATCAGACTGCTGCATTCTGAATCCTATTGTTCTGGGACCAATCAGACTGCTGCCTTTTGGATCCTATTGTTCTAGGACCAATCAGACTGCTGCAGTTTGGATCCTATTCAACTCAGTACATAACACCCCTCCCCTCTAAGTTCCAGTCCTGCCCGTGAGGTCGCATTCATAGTCCTCATGACACGGCGGCGGCCTACGTGTGCGTTGCGGCCTGGGGTGTTCCCTGGTCTGGGGTTCAGGTTCTGGCTCGTGTTCCAAGGATGCTGGCTGTGATGGGGCAGTTTGGTCTGGCGCAACTGGCTCGCTCAGTCGTGGTTCTGCTTCCGATGTCCTTTCGGCCTCACGGGTCCTCTCTGTATTTACTGATTCTGCCTCTCCTGCTGGCCCCTGATGCTCTATGGGCCTCACTGCCCCACTGTTCCCTTGGGACTCCTCTGACCTGTCCTCCTCCTCCTGGTTTTCTCCCGGGAATTGTCGCCGTATCTGGTCGCAGTGGCCAGCATTGCCCCCCATCTGTTAGCACCTCGTACGACACAGGGCCAGTGACCCTGGTGACTGTGGCGGGTACCCATGCAGGGCCTGCCCCAAAATTCTTTGCATACACTGGGTCCTGGGCCTCGAAGGTCCGGGGGTTCCTGCCTTCCCCCACCACTACCTCATCCTGAGCTCTATCGGGGTGAAGGTGGTCCAATCTGATTGCAAGGCGCCGACCCATTAGTAGTTCAGCGGCCAGTCGTTGAGCTGGGGGTGCTGTGCTGTGCTAGAAGGAATGTGGCAAGGCGGTACTCCCAATCCCCTCGCGTCATGCGGCGAAGGGTGTCCTTGGTGGTCCGCACCATGCGTTCTGCTTGGCCATTGGTGGCAGGGTGGAATGGCGCCGAACGGATGTGGCGGATGGCATTCTGCGCTGTGAAGGTTTGGAATTCTCCTGACGTAAATGCAGTCCCGTTGTCTGAGATGAGAGTGTCAGGGAGCCCGTGGGTTGCAAACAGCCTGCGTAGTACCCGGATGGCTGCGAACGTAGAAGTGGACGGTACCAGTGCGACTTCCAGCCATTTGGTGTAGGAGTCCACCACTATGAAGAATGTTTTCCCCTGAAAGGGGCCAGCGAAGTCCACATGCAGGCGTGACCATGGTGCTCGGGCGGACTCCCAGGACTGGACTGGGGCCCTTGGGGGATCTGGGCAGGATTCTTGGCAGGCCTGGCAGTGTTTGACCCAGGCCTCTATCTCTCCGTCGATCCCCGGCCACCACACATAACTCCTGGCAAGGGCCTTTGTTCTTACTACCCCTGGGTGTGTCTCGTGTAGGGCTGTGAGGACCCTTTTGCGGAGGGGCTGGGGAACAACGACCCTGCTTCCCCATAACAGGCACCCCTTGTGGGCCGACAGTTCATGTTTGCGGGTTGTGTAGCTGGCGAATTCTGGCCCGGGGCTGCTGCTGGGCCATCCCCTCCACACCCAGTCCAGGACCCGGGAGATGACCCTATCTTTCTTGGAATGGTGTGCAACTTCTTGTGCCTGAATGGGGCGCTCAGGAAGCAGCTCCAGGCTCATAACCTCTTGTGCAGGTGCTGGGTCGGGGCCTGTTTCCGGTAGTGGTAGCCTGCTGAAGGCGTCCGCATGGCCCATCGCCTTCCCAGGGCGGTGAATCAGTGCATACTGGTAGCTGGCAAGGAAAATTGACCACCTGAGGACGCGAGGAGACAGAACTTGAGGGGTCTGCTTTTCGGGGGCAAACAAGCCAAGCAACGGCTTGTGGTCAGTCACCACGGTGAAGGGCCGCCCGTACAAGAAATCATGGAATTTTTTTACTCCCTTCACGATTGCCAGACCCTCCTTGTCGATTTGCGAGTAGTTCCGCTCGGTTGCGTTGAGTGTCTGGGAAAAGTATACCACCGGTACCTCTCTTCCATCCGGGAGTTGGTGTCCCAGGACAGCGCCAATGCCATAGGGCGAGGCGTCGCATGCTAGCACCACCGGCAGCCTCTCATCGAAGTGTGCCAAGACCGAGTTTGAGACAAGCAAGTCCTTGACTGCCTGGAATGCGGCCTCCTGGCGCTGGCCCCACACCCAAGGGGCCCGCTTGTCCAGGAGTCTGTGTAGGGGCTCCGCTACCGCCGCCTTGTGGGGAAGGAAGGAATGGTAAAAGTTCAATAGTCCCAAGAAGGCCTGAAGTTTAGTCTTGTTCTTGGCCGCTGGGGTATCACAAATGGCCCGTACCTTGTCCCCAGTCGGGTGGACCCCTTCTGCATCCACCATAAATCCCAGAAAGTCCACCTGAGGCACTCCTAGTAGACATTTTTCCCGCTTCACCTTGAGACCCGCCGTCTGGAAACGGTGCAGAACGGTGCGGAGGCGGTCCTCAAACTCCTCTGGTGTGGGCCCAGCAATCAACACATCATCGAAGAAGGGGGTGACGCCAGGAATCCCTTTAAGGAGAGAGTCCATTAGATTCTGGAATATGCCTGGTGCCACGCTGACACCGAATTGCAGCCGCTTTACCCTGAACGCTCCTCTGTGCGTCACAATCGTCTGTGCCTCTGCTGTGGCCTCATCTACTGGCAGCTGTTGATATGCTTGGGCCAAGTCCAGGTTGCCAAAAATTTTCGACCCAGCCAGGGTGGCAAGGACATGGCTGACCACTGGTACTGGGTATGCATGGGCCGTGAGGGCCTTGTTTATGGTACATTTGTAGTCTGCGCAGATGCGGACCGAACCATTAGGCTTGACAGGTGTGACGATTGGGGTTTCCCAGGGGGCATTAGGCACCGGCTCCAGCACTCCTTGCTCCACGAGCCGGTCCAATTCCTCGTCTATACGGGGTTTCAGGGCAAACGGGACCCGGCGGGCCTTGAGCCTGACCGGTCGTACTGCGGGGTCAAGCTGTAGAGCAATGGGGGGGCCCGTATACTGTCCCAATTTCCCATCGAAAACCCCCGGAAATTCCTTGCATATGGCGTCCACGTCCACTTGTAAGCTGGTGTGGTTCACCCCGGTGACGGCTAGCCCCAGTGGTCCAAACCATGCCAATCCCAGTAAGCTAATGTAGGGGCCCTTGACCACAAGCAAGTCCAGTTGCCGCGTCCGCCCTCGGTATTGCACCCTGAAGGTCCCCACCCCCATTGTGGGGACCTTACGTTTCTGGAAGTCCCGGAGGGTGAATGGGGCCGGCCTGAGTTTGGGACCCCCAGTAGGACACAGTTTCCTTAAGGTCCTTGCCGAGATTATGGATAGAGTTGAACCCGTGTCAAGCTCCATGCGGCATGGGGCCCCCTCTATCTGTACCTCTACATAAATTTTCTCCACGTTGGGGTGAGGCAACTGGTATACCTGGAAGTCCGTGAGCTCCGTCGAGTTGCCTTGGTGCGTTGGGCCCCGGGACCTGGGGCTCTTGGATTGGTCATCTGATGCCTGGTGTCGGGTGGGCCGAGCCCGACACACCCGGGCGATGTGTCCCGATTTTCTGCACTGCCTGCACTCTGTGTTGCGGAAACGGCAGGTCCTCCTCTCGTGACTTTCTCCACAGCTTGCGCAGTTCCCTCCTTCTCGTCGAGGCAGCTGTGGTATGTGGGCTGCTTGAGTGCGCTGCTGTACTCGGTGCACCTCCTCCCTGTTGGATCCTGAGAAGTCGGTGAGGTCTTCGTGGTGGACCCTCGGTTGGGACGGCTGGCTCAGCCGTGCCTCTTGCGTCGACCTCTCGGCAGCTTCCGTTGCCAGGGCCTCCTCCAGAGCGACCTGGAACGTTAGGTTCTTCTTAGCGTAGAGGCGTCGTTGCAGCTTCTCATCCTTCAGGCCACCGACGAGGCGGTCACGAAGCATGTTCTCCAGCTCTGAGAAGTTGCAGAACCGGGCAGCTTGGCGGAGAGAGGTCACAAACCCAGTTATGGTTTCCCCAGGGGCTTGCCGCTTTGCGTAGAAGGCATTTCGACGAGCCACCACTGAGGGCTGTGGCGAAAAGTGCCCCTTCAGCTGTTCCATTACTGTTTTGTATGGAACAGTAGCAACGTCTTCAGGCGCAAGGAGAGCCCGGGCGATATCAAACGTCTCCTCTCCGCAGACGCTGAAGAATATTGCCCTCTTCTTGGCGTCTTCTTCATCGGTGACCCCTTTGGCTTCTAGGAGGAAGGTGAAACGGGAGGCGTACGCTTCCCAGTCTCCAGATGCTGGGTTGAACGGCGAGAAGCTGCTGTCGGTTGCCATTCTGAGTTCCTTGTGTCCCGGAGCTGAAGCCTGGATACACGGTGCGAGGCAGCGGTGCGGCAAGTGGCGGTGCTGCGGTGCTGTGTGTGGCAGTCAGCTCAGCGGGATCCCATCTTCGTCGCCAGTGAAATATACTCAGAGTCGCAAAGTGATTTCATGCTCTTTATTCAGCTCATAGTGGTGAGGAGGAATGAATGAAAGTCCCCTCAAAGTATCTGCTTTATATACATTATTTACACAATGGGCTGCACATGATTGGCTAATTCCGGAATTCTACTGTAAGCCAATCAGGTTGTGGATTCACTTCCATCTGGAGCATGATTGGGTGGTTCCTGCCAACCAATCATACTGCTGCATTGTTCTAGGACCAATCAGACTGCTGCATTCTGAATCCTATTGTTCTGGGACCAATCAGACTGCTGCCTTTTGGATCCTATTGTTCTAGGACCAATCAGATTGCTGCAGTTTGGATCCTATTCAACTCAGTACATAACACCAGGGTTTTTTTCTTTTCTTCCTTTTTCCAGGTGGCTTCATTAACGGCGTCGCACACGCCCGAAATGAATGCATTATTAAAATGAGCTGCATTGCGCTCTTTAAATATTAGCAAAATAAAAGCCGCTTTATTTTGAAAACGCAGGCTGCCAAGGATGATAAAGCGTGGAGCTTACAAGCCAGCCCTGAAAGAGACAGCCCTTCAAAGCTAAATGCTGGAAGGTTAGCGATGCAATATTGATGATTTCCCCCGCTTAATAAACTTATAGGATTCGCAGAACAATCTGTATCCTATTATCGATCCCCAGGCAAAACTCCAGGAGAAGTTACTGGCAACGGGTCAATAGAGGGGAAGGTAAACAGGCAGCTGTTTCTCCCGCTCTTCTTGATGGAAACGAATGCGTGCAAGAGTCATTTCCTCGCCTGAAATATGGCGCACCAACGAGGAACACCGCGGCATACAGATCAATATTCAGAGGCCGGAATATGCACAGCCAATTATGATCAGAAACATTCGGAATGGATTGTTAGCAGGGAACGAAGCCCGCAGCCATATCCGTAGAATGAAACCTCCAAACACTGCTGCGCCTAATGGCCTGATGCTTGAAATGTGATTTAAAAATAAATAAATAAAAAGGGTTGAAGGCATCCATGCTGCACGTGGCCCTGATAAACCTTTTCTTTCCAGAGCCTCCTTCTTTTTCATCTGTTTCTGCCAGCAAAACTGCACTGAGGAAACAGGTGCAGTTGTTCCAGGTTTTTACCCCAAACTGGAGGGTTCTCAATCTCTGTTTTAAGACATTGGCAGTAAACTGGTGTCCTGGATCCCATAAATGGAACATTTATTGATGGGCCACAATAACAGTATTGACACACTGCACTCTCTCATATATCAGGGTAGGTCACGGCAATATACCGTAATTTCCCCCCAAAAAAACAGCATTAAAAGCATTGCAGCACAATATTCAGGCCCATCAGCATAAAAAAAGGTCTTCGAGAGATGGCTGAAAGTCAAAACGCGAGGGAGCCTGCTGCATCTCTGCTGGATGAACGTTCTACAGCTTGGGACCAATTATTATTAATAATAATAATAATAATAATAATAATAATACCCCGCCCATCTGTCTGGGCTTCCCCAGCCAGTCTGGGTAGCTTCCAACAAAATATTAAAGTACAGTAATGTTTCAAACATTAAAAGCTTCCCTAAATATGGCTGCCTTCAGATGTCTTCTAAAAGTCTGGTAGTTGTTTTTCCTCTTTGACATCTGGTGGGAGGGCGTTCCACAGGGCGGGCGCCACTACCGGGAAGGCCCTCTGCCTGGTTCCCTGTAACTTGGCTTCTCGCAGTGAGGGAACCGCCAGAAGGCCCTCAGCACTGGACCAGTGCCACTAAATGCCTCATCGGCCTTTGTAACATAGGAGACAACTGAGGCCATATGCACACCATATATTATTAATTTGTCATTTTTATTATTTCATTTGTATCCCCACCATTCCTCCGAGAAGCTCAAGGTGGCTCAAATAGCCCTCCTCCACCCCACCTGATCTGGAAACCAAGCCTTATGAGTTGGGTATGTCCAGCCTGGAAGAGACTGATAGGAGATATGCTAGTCATTTTCAAATATACAAAGGGCTGTCACTAAACTATGGCTCTTTCATTGTTTTTTTTTGGGGGGGGGAGGTGAGGAGCCCTTTCTTCTTTTTCGCTTTCAGGACTCATTTAGAAACAAGCCAACCTGCTTCCAGCAGAGGGATGAAAGATGGCAATACTTTATGTTTCACTTTGTATTCATCACATGCCACTGTTTCTGTTCTGCTGCAGTTTGTCTTCTGTCAGAAACTACCTTATTCGGGTTGCTACCTGCTATCGACAAATTATGCAACTTACTTATTTCATTAGGTAATCATGCAAATTACATTGCCATTAGGTTATTTTACCCTTTTTATTTTATTGCAAAGGAAACACAATCCAAATGGGGGAGGGGAAGCAATCAGTGTTGTGTTGCTTGAAGACTGAAAGGAACAACAGCAGGGAATACAGATCACAGTCATTGGATTGGTTTTTTTCCTGGACATGGGATGTATACAGTGACAATTCGGTTTCCATTTTCCTCAGAATTCTCAGACATCCCAATTTCATCTGTTATGGAATCTCCCAATTTTAATTATAATTTTCTGAAAACAGGATGAACAAGCCTCTGCCATGGGTTTTTTGAGCTACGAAACACAGACTATGAATCCTTTCTGACGCCTTAAAACAGTAGCCCAAATAAATCTTAGAAGGCGTCACAAGGATCGTGTACTGACAGGCAAGATATGGTATCTTCCTGCATTGACATGATTACTGTACTTTGCCCGGCTCAAGATAATTCCCCTCTGGAAAGGACAGATATGTTCAGCAATATTTTCCTTAAACCAGTACAATAAAGATACAGAGAGTGCCACAGCAGGACACCAATCAGGAGTCTAGGCAGAGGGGGAACGACATTGCTTTGTACGAAAGGTTTCAATCTACTTCTGTTGAAAACCTTTCCTCATGTTTTACATCCAAGGAGATGCTATCAAGGCTATGCAGGTGGGAGATGCAAAGCTGAGTCATTCATGAAGGTAATGAGACTGTTGGATGCAATATTGCAATGGGAAATTTAACCACCAAAAGGGGAGGGGGAAAAGGAAGCTAAAATTACCTCCCCCCTGGAGCATCTTGCCATTCTAGAACTGAGATTGAAGTGGAGGGTGAGGTAAACAGAGAGGCAGGAGTTGCTTCTTCCACAGATTTTCCAAGAGGGTGTTGCCCAGCTGCCCGCCATATCCACAGCTTTCACCTCAATGTTTCTTCTAAGCATTCCCTTCCCTGCAAGCGCTGCCACAGCCATTCTGGATATTGCCTTCCTAACCTTGTGAGCCTGGGATTTGTACTGCCAAGCGCTCCTGCTCAGGTTGAGGGAGCTTCCAAACGGTACTTGATTCTTGAGGTGGGATGGATAAAGGCCCGGATTGGCCATCTGGCAACTCGGGCAAATGCAAAAGGGGCCAGTATACTAGATTTTATTATATATATATAAAAACCCATCCCAAAATGTGATGGCGTGTGAACATTGGCAGCAAGAAATTGCCCAAGAAATTCTCAATCCACCAGAGGCACAGGCCAGGCTTTCCCTAAATCAGATCTTGGAAGGGAAGAGAGAAAGAAGCAGAGGACAGAGGTGAAAGATCACCTGGCTTTTGCTTTGGTGTGGCATTGGAGGAACATGGTTGTCTGTCTTCTCTTCCTCTCTTTGATTGGCAGGTTGGTCTCACCTTGCCCAAGCAGCTGGATGAGGGTGGGAGGGACCTGTCCCTCATCTGGGCAGGTGGTATCTGGCTTCCAGTTACAGAAAGGGAGGCATGCAGAAGGGAGCAGCTGGCTTGCAGAGTTTGAACAATGCCGGGCTTCCAAACTAGATGGAGAGGACAGCAGGGGAGAAAACTGATCCAGCCCAGCAAAGGTAGATTTATTGATCCCGGTGCAAAGCTGCAACACCTGACCTAGAAGGCTTCCCACCTCCCACAAGACTAAAAGGTGAGGGGATGACTGAGTGTGGCATTCAGTAGTGATCAGGACTGGCCCAAGGCAAGGCAAGCGGCCATGCTTGTGACTAACTAGTGAAATTATTAATAATTATTATTTATACCCTGTCCATCTGGCTGGGCTTCCCCAGGCACTCTGGGTGGCTTCCAACAAAATATTAAAATACCGTAATGCATCAAACATTAAAAGCTTCCCTAAACAGGGCTGCCTTCAGATGTCTTCTAAAAGTCTGGTAGTTTTTGTTCTCTTTGACATCTGGTGGGAGGGCGTTCCACAGGGTGGGTGCCACTACCGAGAAGGCCCTCTGCCTGGTTCCCTGTAGCTTTGCTTCTCGCAGTGAGGGAACCGCCAGAAGGCCCTAAGCGCTGGGCCTCAGTGTCCAGGTAGAACGATGGGGGTGGAGACGCTTCTTCAGATATACTGGACTGAGGCCGTTTAGGGCTTTAAAGGTCAGCACCAACACTTTGAATTGTGCTCGGAAATGATGGAATAATGCCTGGAAGAGAAGGGGATCATTCCCTGCTCCACACACCAGGAACTCTGGGGTAGATGTCTATTCACAGCTAACACATTAAACACATACTTTAAGGGGTATTGTTCTTAATGCGCGCGCACACACACACGATAAACACAGAAAAATAATTTGACATACTGTTTGAATCTGGACTGCTGTGTCCTCAATGGTGGCGCCAATTTTTTGTCCCTGCCTATCACTATATGGGCACAGGATGCTAAGGGCTTGTGTGTAGCAGCGGGGGGGGGGATCACAAAATAGAAACAAAAAGACCCCACTCACCCACAAAAAAATTATCAGTGGGATTGAAAGGAAGAGGCTCACATTGAGAATGGGTGTAAGAAAGAGATTAATATCTTCTCAGAGACCTGAATTATTTAGGTTGTTCCCCTCTCCCTCTCTCTTTTTTTTAATCCAGAGCAGACATGAGTGTCACTTTTTCCATTTCCAGTATGAATTATAGTACTTTTTCTGAATTAGGGAGCTAAACAAAAGTTCTTGTCCTGAAGACATGAAGTCCTATTGCACTGTCACAACTCACAACACTGGCAAATATATATATATATAGAGAGAGAGAGAGAGAGAGAAATGTGATCATTTTTTTAAAAAGCCTTATGGCCCAGGGATATCTCAGAACACAATGTCATTACACAGAAATTAATTTTGTTTTTTGTTTGTTTCTTTCATATTCGGGATGGCAAATTGTCTGGCTCAAAGGCTCAAGCCAGCATTGAATTTATGCTGCCTTTCGAAAGGCCCTGGTCTCAGAGCTACCTCAGGGCTGCTCTAGGAGTTAATGGAAATGCAATGCATCACCGGTACGATGAGACTGAAAGAGTTAGAAGAAATAAGAAGAAATGCTGGATTTGGCATCCTGTGAGAAACTCAGAGGCAGGATTTGAGCAGAAAGAGCAACTCTCCCCTGCCGTGGCTTACAGCAACTGGTATTCAGGAGCACTGCTGCCTTCAACTGTGGCTAGTAGCTCTTGATAGCCCTCTCCAAGTTGGTGGCCATTGCTGTCTCCTGTGGCAATGAGTTCCATAGTTTAACTATGCACTGTGTGAAGTGGGACTCGTGAGCACTGCATATATTGGCTGGCATACAGAATGGCGCTAAACACAAGCTCCATTGCCCGGTCAAAAAAAATCTAGGGCAGAACTGAAGGGGCACATTTTGGATGAAGAGTGTTGGGTGTGGGGTTGTATTCTGCAGAGGCATTGGACAACATGTCCCATGATTCCTCATCATTGGCCATGCTGCCTGGGTCTGAATGGAGTTATAGTCCCCATCATCTTTAGGCACCAGATTGGGGAAGGCTGGTGCAAGCTGCTGAATTGAGGACTGCGGCAGCAGAGCCCAGGTGTGCCTCTCAGACACTTATTGGCCTGGTCTCTGTGGTGTTCATCCTGCTCCTCTTCAACCCAGTCAGAACAGGTGACCTGAGGAGCCAGTGAGGGCTTGGCTGGCTCTACAGAACTGACACTCTGGCTTGGATTCTCAGTCTGAGTCAGCTGTCCCACTGAGTAAAAGGTAAAGGTAAAGGACCCCTGGATGGTTAAGTCCAGTCAAAGGCAACTATGGGGTGTGGCACTCATCTCACTTTCAGGCCGAGGGAGTTGGTGTTTGCTCACAGACAGCTTTCTGGGTCATGTGGCCAGCATGACTAAGCCACATCTGGTGCAACGGGACACAGTGACGAGTGCCAGAGTGCACGGAAATGCTGTTTACCTTCCTGCTGCAGTGGTACCTATTTATCTACTTGCACTGGTGTGCTTTTGAATTGCTAGGTTGGCAGGAGCTGAGACTGAGCACTGGGAGCTCACCGCATTGTGGGGATTCAAACCAATTATGACTGTGTTTGCATATGTATATTAGTTAGAACAGTGCAGACCTTACAAGCATCCCTATTTTGCAGGGACAGTCCTGAATTTATAGAAGCACACCCCAGTTTCTGATTTGATCCTGGAATGTCCTGCTTTTCCTTAAAGGTAAAGGGACCCCTTTTCCTTAGGACATCCCTGTTTTTATCGGACAAATGATGGATGGTATGGAGTTATGTGACCCCTGAGCCAAGGAGAAAAGTAACTATACAACCGTTTGAAGACATCTGAAGGCAGCCCTGCATAGGGAAGTTTTTTGTTAATGTTTAATGTTTTATTATGTTTTTATATATGTTGGAAGCCACCCAGAGTGGCCGAGGAAACCCAGTCAGATGGGCGGGGAACAAATAATAAAATTATCAATATTACTATTAATATTATTGAATAAAACATCCCTATTTTCACTGGAAAAATGTTGGAGGGTATGCTTTTGCCCCCAATCCCCATTTATGAATTTTCTAAGAGGCTTCTGTTTGGTCACTGCAGGATACAGCATACTGGAATAAATGGGCCTTTATAGTCTGGTACGAAGTTAATAAATGAACAAAACTTTGCTCTTTGCGGTTATAAATATATAATGTTTCCCAGCCGTGGCTCTGCCATCTCTCAGGTCAACAGTTCAAGGCACCCTTTGGGCTTGATGCCTAACAAGATGCGATCTTGTTCTCTAAAAAAGAGAATCGCTGCTATTCATTTCACCCTTTCCTCCCATTACAAGGGAGTCTTCATGCAGAAGAGCAGTCAAACGCACAGTCTGTCTCCCACCTGCAACCTAAATTATTACAATCTCAAGAGGGCTCTGAGACATGCTTCCCCCTCAGCCCCGAATATTTGGAAACTGCTCGAAGATACTTCAAGTTCTTAAAACTGTGTTCTTCTGTTCTTGTATTTACCATGCTTTGTTATGAATCTTTTAAAAGGACTCTGCATTTTCTAAATGCTTTATAGCAGATCTGGGAGCGCCGCTACTCATTTGACATTTCCCTGCCTCTTACAAAGAAGCAGCATTATGTCATATTTTTTTTAACCAAAGGAGGCGGAATCTGTCAGCGGCAGAGCAATGGTGAGCACACGGCACATTTTATTAAAATCTGAATTTAATTACAGAATCTGTTGCATCTCAGAAGCGATAAGCCTCCGCTTTTTACCAGGTTCTCCAAGATGAAAAAAGGAAAGATGTGAAAGAAAGGAGGGGAAAAGCCCACAGCTACAAAACCAGAGGGTGGGGTGGGGGAGCAAATGCCTGTCTCCCCTGACTTAAAGAAACATTATATAGCATTATCAGACAGAAGAAAGCTGATAAGTTGTCAAATCAAACATAAATAAATAACACACTGACTTAAGAAACTTTAATAAAGCCCATTGATAAGAAGGGACTGTAAGTCACTCCTCGGTAAGAAAAAAGACGGAGGCAAGAAAAAAGAAGTCTGTAGGGTGGAAAGATTTGAAAACCTTTGAAGGTGTATCATTTTTAACGGAAGACAAGCTAGCAGAGGAAGTAAAACCTGTAAAACCTTGGCCAAAGTGGTCTTCCGCAATGTTGCTTCCACGTATTTTGGGTGGGTGGGCTTTGTACAAATGTTTGCTCCACTACTGGTGGTTATTGCATACTTGCTGGTCTCAATATTTAAACTAAAAAGAAGTTTATTTTATCCAGAAGCAATCAGAGCGAGGGCTGGAATCACTGCCCTAACTCTGATTCGGCTTTAAACATTATTGTGTACCCAAATCTCTTGTCTATATAGCATTGCCTTGAAAGGAGTGACTGGGATGTGCTTTCTTGAAAATCTCCTCTCCAAAATACCCATAGGGCAGAGTCAAGGCTCAGCTCAGAAACAGAACTGAATGGGGCGGGGCCTGTTCATCCCTACTGAAGATTTGCAAATGAGTTTAATTTGCACAAGGTGTCACTAGCTCTTATTATATGTGCTTTCTTGAAAATCTCCTCTCCAAAATACCCATAGGGCAGAGTCAAGGCTCAGCTCAGAAACAGAACTGAATGGGGCGGGGCCTGTTCATCCCTACTGAAGATTTGCAAATGAGTTTAATTTGCACAAGGTGTCACTAGCTCTTATTGGTGAAGAATTTGGATTTCTACAGTGAAGCATACGGATGATAAATTCCAGAAGTTGCAATACTGATGGTACTGTGGATGGCATTCAACACTAGTCCTGCTCGCAAGTAGACCCATTGTAATTAATGGACATGACTCACCAAAGTTCATTAATTTCAGTGGGTCAGCTCTGAGCAGGATTTACTTGAATGCGACCCAAGGAAAGCAGAACTGAAGGCGTAAAATACACAAAACACCTTTTCGACAATATGTTTCTCATACGTTTCCAAATTAAAAATTGTACACCTGTAACAAAAGGTTTTGAAATGGTATGCAGGTGAAGAAGTCTGCTTGCCTCAGCAGAGAATTAATCAGGTTTGCTACTGCAGGAAGCTTAGATGATAAACGCCTAATTTCTTCAGTGTCTGTGAAGGAGGGATCAGCTGTACAGTTCAAATGAAGAGGCGTCTTAATTAACCTGCTGATCTTGCTTATTCTTAATTAAACCCAGAAGCAGGTAGGGGAGATAAGTTAAAACACCATGGCAACAAGTGACTTTTAAAAAAACAGGCAGAGAAAACCAGAGCCAAAATGAACTACGGGCACACAAATGGATGTGAATCTTACTAGAGGAACATCTGCAAGGCATAATTTGGTTTTAAGATATGTTGGTGAGAGGCGGTTTGGTGTAGGAGTTAAAGCATTGCACTAGGACCTGGGAGACCAGAGTAGTAGTAGTAGTAGCGGTAATAATAATAATAATAATAATAATAATAATAACAACAACAACAACAACAACAACAATAATAATAATAACAATAATAATATTATTATTTATACCCTGCCCATCTGGCTGGGTTTCCCCAGCCACTCTGGGAGGCCTCCAGAAAAATATAAAAACATAATAAAACGTCAAATGTTAAAAACTTCCTGATACAGGGCTGCCTTCAGATGTCTTCTAACAGTTGTGTAGTTCTTTATCTCCTTGACATCTAATGGGAGAGCGCTCCACAGGGAGGGTGCCACTGCCGAGAAGGCCCTCTGCCTGGTTCCCTGTAATTTCACTTCTCCCAGTGAGGGAACAGCAAGAAAACCCTCCTTCAAGTATATTGTGCTGAGGCCATTTAGAGCTTCAAAGTGTTGGTACTGTCCTCGGAAATGTATTGGGAGCCAGTGAAGATCCTTTAGGACCAGTGTTATATGGTCCTGGTGGCTACTGCAAGTCGCCAGGGTAGCTGCTGCATTCTGGATTAGTTGTAGTTTCCAGGTCACCTTCAAAGGTAGTCCCATGTAGAACACATTGCAGTAGTCCAAGCGGGAGATAACCAGAGCATGCACCACTCTTGGGTAGATAGGGTCTCAGCCTGTGTACCAGATGGAGCTGGTAAACAGCTGCCCTGGACACAGAATTGACCTGCACTTCCATGGACAACTGTGAGTCCAAAATGATTCCTAGGTTGCACACCTGGTCCTTCAGGGGCACAGTTACCCCATTCAGCACCAGGGCATCCCCCACACCTGCCTGCCCCCTGTTCCCCAAAAACAGTACTTCTGTCTTGTCAGGATTCAACCCCAATCTGTTAGCCACCATTCATCCTCCAAGCACCTCCAGACACTCACACAGAACAGGACATTCAACACCTTTACTGGTTCCGATTTAAAGGAGAGATAGGGACCAAAAAGACAACAAAACTAAACACTTTTATATACTCAGAAAAAAGCAAACATACAAATTTTGTGTGAGGAAAGCATCTTATAAAGTAATGCACTTGTCTCAAAAGAGAAAATAATTCTACAGGATTTTATTTTATTTTTGTATCCCCCCCAATCATTTTTTTCCATTGGAAAAAAGGAAGATGAAGTCCATGGTTGGGTACGGGAACTCCTGTCCTCCATATTTTTCATCCTTCCCCGCTCCCCTCAGATTTTCTATTCTCAACAGACTTCAAAGAGGTATTTTTACTCTAAGGGAGCAATGGTGATTTTCAACATCCCTTCAACTACAGATAATTCTAGAGACAAGAGATTATTATTCCATTGTGCCCTTTCAGTTGCATCCCAAGAGTTCAACAATTCTGGATTCCCTACAGCTACAGTGTTCTTTGATAGCTGAAATGTGGCTTAGGAGCAAGGCGCTTAATGGAAAGTGAGTTAGAGCTAGTCCACTATAGTCAGTCCATGGAAGAAAGGGAGCAGACTGTGGAGAGTAATAGGTGAAAAGGTCTGGGGAGGGAGCAGCTGCAGGTCAACAGCAAGGATAGAATTCAGGACATCAGTAGAAGGTGCTCTGTCATGTTCACTGCTATTTAAAGGTGCATGCTGTAAATCTGGGGTGCCATCCAGAAGTTGCTAGGCTGTGACTCCCATGGCTAATGGTCACAGATGATCAGGCTTGTAGTCCAGCAAAGTCTGGGGGGGGGGACACAGCATCGGGCACCCCTACTGTAAACAGTGGAATGCAGGTCAGTGGCTATGTGCATATCATGCACACACACACACACACACACACACACACACACCATAAAGGGAAGCGAGATAGGGAATACGGAATTTGAGAGAGAGAGGATTAGAAATGCTCTTCAAGAACATTCAAATATCTAAAACACAAACACACATCCCAAAACAAGAAGGTATGAAAATGGTGTTAAATCAAGACAGGGACGGGTGGGAGAAAACCAAGAACTGGCTCCTGTTGTTATGCCATGAACAAAGGCAACATGATGGTACCGATAAAAGCTCAAAGAAAATTAAATACCAAGAACGATTGGGCTGAGCCAAGCAATAACACACACAGGGGGGATTCTGAGTTATGGCTGAAACTGTGGCTTTAATTAAGCCCAGTTGTAGCTGCATTGGGGATTGTTAAAAATCAACACAAAGCCTGCTAACATTTGTTTAGCAGTCTATGGAAAGTTTCCAGGTATTCCTCTTAAAAAGATATGAGCAAGAATTGAGCCATCACTGCAATTGCCACCAGCATGGGTACTGTAGCAAATCCAAGGGGCTGCACACCGCTCCTGTGGTCAATAATTGCACGCATACTGTATACACACAACCCAAATTCCAATGTATCTTCTGGGAACAGTATCTGTCAGTCTAAGGATGCTTCATCACACAGTGTTTTAGCCCCAAATGTTCTCTTTCAGTGCCTTCAGATGTCTACATGCCCCTGTTCCCCCCACCCACCTATACAGAAAAAACCCACAGAGAATCTCAGACCGTGTGCAGGAAGTTAATAAAGTCACCATAAATGCACTCCATGCCTTCTCCTCAGCTGAACTTAATGCACAGTGCACAGCTCATCATATTCACATATGAAATGTGGTTAGTATACAATCTGGAAACTTCCAGCACCAACTGGGCTCCAACAGTGCATAGCACAACAACCCTACATTGTTGCACGGCAGCACAAATCCCTACTGTGTATGGGAGAAGGAACTTTAGTTCCACCCTGCATTGGATACAACCTCTTGAAGGCCTCTCACAGACACCTGGGATCCAGGCTGCAAATTGTGGAGCAATCAAAGTAGAGCTTGCAACTTTGAGGCCTGCTGTCTAGATCCCGGATGGATCTAGACAGCAGGGTTACCCGGATGCCAGAAGTAAGTGGATGTCCTTGAGGGAGTGGGTGGTCTCTGAAGAAAGCAGTGGGCAGTCCCTTGCTAATGAAAACAAGCCTAGATCCTACTGAACATATAACAACCACACAGTCTCTAATCTTCCCTGTTAGGGAAAATATTAGAGAGGAAGGTCGCCTCTCAACTCTAGGTAATTTTGAAGGAAAGCAATTATTTAGGATCTTTCCAGTCCATGCCACCCTTGTTTTTGGACAGAAACGTCTTTAATACGTGGATACACAAAGGAAGGGGCAATGGAAGTCCAACCGTATTGGTCTTGCTGGACTTCTCAGTGGCTTTTGTTCTTGTTGAGCTTGGTATCCTTCTGGAATGACCAGAGAGGGCTGTCTTAGTAGGTCTTGATGTTTCAGTGACTCCAGTCCTTTCTGGATGGCTGATTCCAGAAGGCAGTGCTGAACGAGTCTTGTTCATCTCCATGGTCTTTGGTATGTGAATGCTGCAGGGCTCCATTTTGTCTTCTGTGCTTTATAACATCTATATGAAAATGCTGGAAGAAATCATTTTCCACCATCCAATCCCAGGGAGGCTGTGGAAGCTCTGAACCGGTGTCTGGATATAGCATTGGGGTGGATGAAGGTGGAACAGCTGAATCTTAATCCAGACAAGGCAGTGAGGGTGAACAAGCAAGAACTTGATTCAGACCCGATGGCGGTATTGTGGGTTGGGAAGTTGGCAATTGTGGATGGAGTTATGATGCCTGGCCTCGATGAACTGCACTCCCCTTGAAGAACTATGTGTGCAGCTTGAAGCTGCTCCTGAACCTGTCATTATCCTGGTACAGCTGCTGTGGATTTAACCATAGTGGTTGACCCTGACTAGAGTTACCCAGGTCCTAGTTATCGCCAAGCTGCCCAAGGAAACTCTTCCAAATGGATTACACTTGGTTCTTCAAGTGCTTTCCTTAATGTGAGTTTGGTTATGTGATTCTCAGCTGCTTTTGAATTCGGTTGGACTTACAAAACCAAGATGCTGCTTCCTGATAATTTATATTACTTGGTGTGTCGATGATATTCACGTGTACAGCTGTCACTTTGTGAGGGCATAACCCTGAAAGGTGGCCTATAACCCTGTTAAGTAAATAAAGGTCCAGAGGATTGCAAAACTCGGCTTTAAACTGCTGCTTAGCAACGTGCTTACAGGTTGGCCTGGTCAAGTCAGCAGAAGCACTCAGTTCTCCATCTGTAAAATGGGAACAACATTAAGCTCCCTCTCAAGGGTTGACAGACATGGTGTCAATTGCAAAGCATTTTGGAGTACAGAAAATTGTGATTGGTTAAATAGTAATAGGAATAACTGGACTAGAGGAATTATACAGCAATGGAGTGACATGTCAACAAACCACAATGCCTATCTACTTGAGAGACCTCTGGCTTAACCTCTACCTTTCTTGCCAGGGATCAGAGAATCCAATCCATTCCACTTTGTGATTGTTGGAATGTCAACTTCATTATAGATCCTGATTGTTCAAGGGAGACAAATGGTTCCAGTGGCCTCTGGATTAGTGTCCTTAGAATAGTGCACCCCCAGTTGGGCGGAACTGCAGCAATAGCATCCCAGCAGACATATCACTGATGGAGGGAGAGGGTTGAGGGGACAGCAAGATTGGGGCTGTGCAAAGGCACTTGCAGGAGTGCTGGATTGACTCCACTCACACAGCCTTGACCTCACAATCACCTCACCACTCCTGCCCCCAGGAAGCAGCAGAGCCGCCACTACCAGGAGGCTATTGCTGGCAGTTCTGCCCCACCAGGCAGGCTGCTCCTGTTGCAGAACTCTGAAAGCCAACCACAGGATATGAAAACCATCTTTAAAGTATATGACGCCTAGCTTTAATGGTCTTACACAACCTCCCAAGACTATTTGCATACCTAGGGCAATTCTCCATACCGGGTATAATCAATGGTCTGTCGACCGTTCACCTAGTGAGAATTAAAGTTCCATATCTTTGCGAACAATCTTTGGTAGGTTGGGCTGGCTTTGATGAGACTGCTGCAGGATAAATGGTTAGTGGGCCACAGCTATTGTGTTTAAACGAATGCTCTTAAAATCAATTCCATTCTTCTTTCAAGGCACCGCTTCTTGGTTTCTGTGCTCCCTTTAATACAAGTTGTTATTGCCCAATCTCTACAAGCTATGGAAGGTTGGTTATAAAATAAGCACAGGCAATGCTTTCGTTAATAAATTTGTTCTCTACACCCACTTGCGGATTATTTATTTAATTTGACATATTGTGATGCTTTTGCCAAAGCCTTCCCCCACCATCTGAATATACGAGTATAGTAATAATTAAAGGTTTTGGTTTGTTTTTTATTTAAAAAAACCCCACTTTGTTTTCTCAAAGCGTTGACATCTACATGACTTCAGTTTCACTCATGTGTCAAATGTAGTTCAAAGACAGTCTGCACATTTATTTTGTTTGTTTCACCTAGGAATTGTCATTATCACAGTCTACAAAACATTAACTTTTTTATGGCAGAAAAAGAACACATCTGGAAGAAGCCAAGATCCCATGTACCTACACAAGCAAATCCACCACATAACAGTTTCTCCTTCCCCCTCCCTGCCAGAAATCCAACTGTCAGAATTTACATCCTTACCTGCTGGATAGCGTTCTATAACTGGCCAGTTGTCCACCTGTAATGTGGCATTACCACCACTTCTTGTGAAACGTACTACGTGATATTTCCCATCATTAATGATTGCGTTGACCTCTTCAATTGCGATATCATCTGTTCCAACATTAAATTTAACTCCAATTTTTCCTTGGTGCTGTAAAGAAAAGCAAACGACAGAAACAACATGGTTAATCAGAAGCCCATTTAAAAAACCAAAACACTTTTAGATACAGTATTATGCAGATAAAATATCCTGAAGATATCTTTTAACTTCTTCAGGACATGTGGCGGTAAGAATCCTCTGGACCAGGACTGAACAATTTGTGATTGGGAATGGAGAAAACTTGTTTCTATACAAACAAGGAATTCTATGTTTCCAGTCATAACCCTTTGCTACCTACCCCGGCTCATTCAACTTTATTGTCTTAGAAACTATGAACCAAGGATAACCACCATACGGTTGTTTACGTGAACAGAGACCCTGTGCACAAGTCAACATCTCTTGACCTGGCCTGAAGGTTATTCACTTCTTTTCATTCATTTCAACCACTGATTCACCCCCTTGACAACACAGGGCAAACAGAGGCAGAGGTGAGTTTCCTGGTTCTTATGCCTAGGATAAATGACTTTGTGAGGAGACTGTGCAGTTTTATAAAACAGGAAGACACTGAAAAGCAAAACATAGTCTAAGGTGCTTCTTGGGGTATTGGGGCTCAGAAGGTCAGAACTCTGAATAGTCACTTGCTCCAAAACTTGAAGCTAGTTGAAATTCATTGGGAAACTTAAATCGCTCTGCTAAGGATACTGAAAGCCAGATCTTAGTGGTTTGGAAGCAAAGTCACACAGGACCAGATCAAATAGCGCCTGTCCCTGCAGCAACCCATAAACATGATAGGATGAAACATGTGTGTTGCCCCTCTTCCCCTCCAGCCTGATTCACTTGCCCAGCCTTCAGTGTCTTTGGGTGTTCAGTAGCATTCAAACAGGGCTTCCTTATGAAAAATCCGGTGCAAGTGGGATTATTGCACATGAGCAATATTCCAGAAAAAAATCCAGGGGCTGACCATGAAATCAAGTCCTATTCTCACCTGGAGTACTGTGTCCAGTTCTGGGCACCACAGTTCAAGAAGGACACTGACAAACTGGAACGTGTCCAGAGGAGGGCAACCAAAATGGTCAAAGGCCTGGAAACGATGCCTTATGAGGAACGGCTAAGGGAGCTGGGCATGTTTAGCCTGGAGAAGAGGAGGTTAAGGGGTGATATGATAGCCATGTTCAAATATATAAAAGGATGTCACATAGAGGAGGGAGAAAGGTTGTTTTCTGCTGCTCCAGAGAAGCGGACACAGAGCAATGGATCCAAACTACAAGAAAGAAGATTCCACCTAAACATTAGGAAGAACTTCCTGACAGTAAGAGCTGATCGACAGTGGAATTTGCTGCCAAGGAGTGTGGTGGAGTCTCCTTCTTTGGAGGTCTTTAAGCAGAGGCTTGACAACCATATGTCAGGAGTGCTCTGATGGTGTTTCCTGCTTGGCAGGGGGTTGGACTCGATGGCCCTTGTGGTCTCTTCCAACTCTATGATTCTATGATTCTATGTTTCAATAGTTACGCCCTAGCAAGAATACTGGAGATGGCCGGGGTGTGCCAGAAAGCATAGAAAGAAGGGATGACGCTCTCTCACTCTGTAGCAGCCTTCCTCATCATGGTTCCTTCCATATGCTTTGGACTACAACCTCCATCATCCTTGACCCTTGACTCCGCTGGCTGGGGTTGATGGGACTTGTAGTGAGAAACATCTGGCAGGCACCAGGGTGAGAAAGTCGCTTGATATAACACTCGTGAGATAGGTTACTTGCAATATGACCAATAGATCTTTAGCAAGCAGAGGAACTAAGAGTCATCCATGAAAGGACAAAATTCTTTCATCTCTAATTAAAGCAACAACAACATAGAACTGTAGTGGTATCACTGGAAATAGCTGATTTATCTACGAACAACATTGCCCCTTCTCCGAGACAAGTATCCACTCCAAATGCTATTATCCATTTTAATTATTATTGAAAAAGCATCCGTAACGTGGCATTTATAGCTTAATGAAGTATCTTGCCATGTTCATTTAAAAATACTGACTAAAGCAATTATTGATTTCTGTTTCCACAGAAGACAGGCGAAATGCTTCATTTCTGAATAATGACTCTTATAAAACTAAAATGAGAAAGAAGCAACGTCGCAGAGCGTGTGTTAGGGAAAAAAGAAAGGAAGAAAAGGAAGAGGTTACCGCTGGAGCCTGACTAAATAAATGATACTGCTGCATCCTAATTCTAGAAATGTGTTGTGGCTGCCATTGAAATGTCCTCGGGTTCAGGAACACATAGAAAAATTCTTCATTTTAGCAAAAAATAATAATTCCTTATTCTACAACCTCTTGATCTTTTCTCTCTCTCACTGCAAAATCCTTTTTCATCTCTAATGTAAGATCACATAGCTCTAACACCCACATAGCTACATAGATCTGCTTCTGTACAGCCCACAATGTGGAACAGTCTCTCTGGAATAGTCTTCCCCCAGAAACAAGGCGAATACATTTTTCTGACACATGCTGAAAATATTTCATTTCACCATGACTTTTGCTGGCTATTGATATATGCCACTGTAAACTTTGTTTTGTTTTTTAACTTATTGAACACACCAAGGCTTACTTCTGAGTAGACAGGCATAGGATCGCCCTATTCGAGTTACTTCTTGTTCATATTCAATTCCAAAACCAAACGGCATGAGAACGTGCATTTTTCCCGACATTTCTTAAAAGTTAACTGACAAATTGTGCAATTCACATGTTTTAATCACCCACTTACTCTGCTATTCATATTCAACAGAAAATGTACAAAATGCTAAATTGCTCTTGTGATGTAGCAATCACCCCTTTCACAAAATTATTAAACATACAAGAACTTTTCTAAAGGCACGTGACTCTAAAACACGTACTTTACTCAAAGTTTTCCCTTCTGAAATCAAATACTTTGACATAAAAAAACCCCACCAAAACAAAAACCTAGCTGATTTTTTATGATGGTCGATAATCACAGTATTCACACACACACAGCAATGATTTCCCTACTTGCCTTCATTTGAGTCCTATGTACAATTTTACAAATACAGGGAAAAGAAGCAAAACACCTTTTAAATAAAATTGAGCAGGTGCATGCAAATGATTTTAACCAGACACATGTCAGAGCTCTTACGTTGAAAGAAGAAGAAGAGGAAGAGGAAGAGGAAGAGGAAGAGGAAGAAGAAGAAGAAGAAGAAGAAGAAGAAGAAGAAGAAGAAGAAGAAGAAGGCCAACAGAACAGAAAAACTGAAAATCAATCCAAGGGTGCATGAAAATAATTTTGGTTGAAAAATAAGCAATGTTTCTCTTTGTTTTACATGTAATTCCTCAGTTCTTTGGAGAACTTCATAATGAGCCATATGGTGAGTGAATATGAACTGTAGAGGGGTTCCTTGACCTAGACAACTGTCTGCAAAGGTGGAGAGAAGATTCATATCTTCTTTCTAATAATAAGTACACAAGGAGATTTTACAAATTGTAATCCTACAACAACTGGAGGAAACCACATTGGCTCTCCTTGCACGAAGGCACCCATTCTTTCTGTATCCTGCCTGCATGAGTAGACATGCTCAGCCTTCTGAGCTCAAAATTGGTGGCTAAGTAGGCTTTCTTGCTGTGTTTTGGAAGAACACACACACATTTCTCCAGTCAAGAACCGTCATGAAGAGACAGGAAGCCTCAAGCTCAATAACAGAGCATCTGCTTTGCATGCAAAAAGTCACAGGTTCAATCCCTGATATCCAGGAGTTGCCAGTAGGGTGGCCTTCTTCACCTGCCTTCTGAGTGGGGAGCATCTCTACTGGTTCCTGAGACTGGTGAGCTCGGCATGGTCCAGACAAAGCAACAGGAGCATCAAATTGTGGACTGCTGCGTTCACACCATGATGAACTTCCCACACCTCTCCTATTCATCAACCTGCAGCAAGTCTTGGGATTTGGGAAGACAGGTGAGCAATGCCACCTTACCTGAGCTGACCCACCATCCACTACTGCTGGCATCTTCAGCACCCTGGAGAGCTACTTCCAGTCAATGTAGACCACACTGAACTAGATTAACCAATGCTCTGGCTCAATATAAGCCTGCTTCCTGTACACCTGAGCTGGTCTAAAAGCACAGAACTTTACAAATGATGTCCCTATTTCCATCAGAGAAATGTTGGAGGGTATCAAAATGGCGAGTTCTGGGCCAGGTGAAAAAGTCATTAAAACTAGTACAAATTAGAAGAACAGAACGCAACATAACATTCTGAAATTGTGCAAAAGCAGTGGGCTCCAGAGATCTAGCACTTTGGGTTCATCATTTTTCCATTTGACTTTTAGTCATTGGATTAGATCCCCAAAAAGGTGCCCATCATGGAAGACCCTTTCATGAGCAAGAGGATACCCTGGGCTCCATCTCATTGGGTTGATGGCCTCCTGCCTCTTAAATTGTCTTGTTTTTGCACATTCATTTTATGCTCTGCGATTTGTGCTTCTGCTGGCTTTTGAGTACCTTTATGAAGCAAATGCTTTAGATGGCTTTAATTTCTACCAAATTGGTTACGCCTTGATGCGCATTTTGTAAGCCACTTTGTGGCTTTAAAAGTGGGATATAACCCCATTAAATAATAAATGAATGCATGTTAGGAAATTCCCTCCTCTCGATAAATTTTCATGGTGTATTAAAAAGGAAAGACTAATTAATTCTAATCCTAACGGTGGGTGGAGCAGGGTAAAACAGATTGATAAAACATGTACTAAAAATGCCGTTTCTGCTTCTTAACCCTGACAAGCCTCAAAAGAATAATAAAGTACAGTCATAAAATATGGTGCTTAAAGTGCCGTTAACTGTTACTTTTCTCCCCAAAGTTATCTGATTTCTCTGCCAAATTAAGTACAATGTAGAAGGCATTTTCCCGTGAAGCATTAAAAAAAAACCAAGTTAGATTGAGGTGTTACTATCAGCTGCTGTTTACAGAACAGGGCATACATATCCCAGAATTAATCTCAAAAATCAGACAAATAATAATAATAATAATTTATTATTTATACCTCCAAGGAAGGAGAGTCCACAACCTCCCGGGGGAGACTGTTCCACAGCTGAACAGCTCTCAGTCAATGTAACCCAACTTCTCTAAAAAACCCATAAGTTTTGACCCTGATTCCAATAGGAGGTGGATTGCAAGCAACTTCAGTTATTACCGAAAAAGTAAATACACAGTGTTGCCCTCAAAGGCAGGGCTACCAAAAGTCCATTACAGATCCACCTAGTGCCTTCTACATTCTTTCACGTTTTGCTCTTCATCCTACAGGTTCTGTCCTTTCCCACCCTCACCTGTTTTCCCCAACCCCTGTTCCATTAATGAATCAATATTTTTTTAAAAAAATTTAAAGTTGAAATGAGCCTGAAAGCAAAAAAGAACAAAAAGAAAAAATAAGAACCCTCATGCTCTTTCCTCTAACTTCTGAGAGAATATAGTTACTAATATCTAATCTTTTCATGAAATTTATCCCTGTGCTGAAGACTCATTTGTTACTTAAGCTCCATTTGGGGGGTCAGAAAATTGGCCTGAAGAGCAATTTAAGTCATGCACAAGCTTTATGTCATCATTATGACCTAGGTAGGATGCGAGTAATCTGTTGGGAAAGTGCATCCATTTTCCTGCAATGTTCTTTTTTTTAATAGCTGAGACTAAGATTAATTTTTTTTAAAGAAACCTCCTGAAATTATTTTGGGGAGGCTTCCCCAGGCCATTTCCCCCCCTGCCAAATATTATTCTAATATTTTATGGTGCGTTCTCTCTCTCTCTCTCTCTCTCTCTCTCTCTCTCTC
This sequence comes from Podarcis filfolensis, assembly GCF_964270895.1. Lineage (NCBI taxonomy): Eukaryota > Metazoa > Chordata > Lepidosauria > Squamata > Lacertidae > Podarcis > Podarcis filfolensis. The sequence goes on from NC_139606.1 coordinate 107,928,135, forward strand.
TCACACACACACACACACACACACACACGAAAAGGGGTGCCCTACTCCTACCTTCCTGCTTTTTCCTCTCTCCCCCTCTTCCTCCCAGTAAGTGCCAGTAAATCACTTGCGTGGCGAGGCCCGGGGCCCCACCATTCCCCTTAGATAATAAACACCCGGACACAAATATTTTGAATTAATGGGATAAATAAGGCCACAACTTTATTGGTTACAGATGTGAGCGGTTTGGCTTAGGCATTGGGTGAAACCAGACTATATCTTGAGTCCTGCATGCCCGCAGGAAGTCTCTTAAGGGTCAACCACCGACAGGGGGAGCCCTGTGATATACATCAATTAAGAGCACCCCCAGGGTCCCCGATGGGGTTATGGAATGGCCCTAGCCCACGCCCAGGCTTTGGACAGGATCCACACACCCTGGATCCCTTTAACAGGAGACCCTTAATGAGGAGGGGCAGGCAGAGGCAACAACCACCTTTTCCATGAACCAGGCTTACCCAATGCCTAACCTTACAAAGTTGTGATGGTTTGCTACAAGGTAGGCGAAAACCAAATGGCTGGTGCCAATTTGCCAAGTGGAAAAATTCCTACCTGGCCCCAACCATAAGGCGACCGGTCTTAGTCCAAATCAAGGCCAAAGTCAAACAATTCATAAAAAGAGGGTGGGTGGGGTGGGTGATCGGATGAGGAGGCAAAAAGGAGGCTGCCCCCCATCTGCACCAAAATTTAAACGGCAGCAACCACGCCACCTGGCTAACCCAATTGGTCAACCAGGGGGTGTGACGTGGCTGGAAGTTCCGATGATGTGGGCGTGTCAGGGATTGGTTTGCAGAGGAGGGAGGGGGGGAGACAGGAATGTACAGAGAGCCTCCTCCTCTGATGAGCAGCTGCACTTCATCAGAGTCAGGGGAGAGAAACTTTCAGGAGACACGGAAGATGAGAGAGAGAGAAGCCCAAAGGCTGCTACCAAAGAGAGAAAAGAGCAGTTTCCGTCGCTTAGTTTTCCACGTAAGGAAAGGAAAAGAAGAGGAGGGGGTTTCCGGGGTTTTTCTGCTGGAGGGGGAACAGGTGAGGACCACTTCTGGAAACTGCTAGCGATTGAGGCAGACATGCTTTTGAAACCTCTGCACTGTACATAAGTTTTGCACTCAATAAATCCTGTAAAAGACAGGCTGGAGTCCCGGGCTGTTATCTCCGCAAGCATCCACATTCCATTCTTACAGCGCAGCATCCCTCTGTCTAGTGCTGGGTCACAGGGAGGTCCTGAAAGCCCTCCTGCAACTCTGCCCCGCCAGGGAAGGAGAGCAGTCCTGCTGGGAAGACAGCATAGTGGATCCACTTGCTCAGTGATCTCCTTCTGCTAATATCATTATTATGGCTTCCAGTGCCCAAGAACTGTGACAAGCTCTAAGACCACGACCCAGTGTTTATACTGCAAATCAAGTTGTAATCCGAGTGTTTGGTTTTGCGCCTAAACACCCTGTGGTCCACCTTTTTAAAAAATTAAAAACAACCGCAACCACAAGATGGTATAAGCAGCTTCATCAGAACAAACCCATTCCCTGCGGCACTAGCTTTTTAAACAAAAAAACATTCTCCGAAACAATAAAAATTGCACCGTCAGTCAGACATGAATGAGCATGTGCAAATTTGCCAGGAAAGTGCTTTTTCTCAAGGAAGAGCTCATATAAACCAACCTCATAATGCTTACAACCTTTGTCCACTTTCACAGAAAGCAATAATACTGAAACTCCCAATGGGGTGTGTTTGGAGAATCGAGTTAAAAATCTTTCAACCCTGCTTGTTTGCATTCTGGAAATGTGGTTCCTGGAGATGCAACAGATGCAAACCAAGACTAAGTAATTTTAGCTGTGCTGTCTCTAGGCTTCAGAGGGCCTTCCTGAATGGACCCACCTTGTTCTTGCTACTTGCTGGAACTAGAGATGCTGGAGGGATCCATTTAATGTGATGCTCACCTCCCAAACTGATGTGCAAAAAAAGGAATCTGGTTTCCCCTTGATTTTCAAGTTTCACAGGATGAAACGGTTAAGTCAGCTATGATTAAATGGGCACAAGATCTTGGACACAACATCATGTTTGCTGACTGGGAACAGTTATGGACCACAGGTATGAAATTTACGGCATGTAATGCCTTAAGAGACAATATTATGAAAATGATATACAGGTGGTACATGACCCCAGTCAAGCTTGCAAAAATATATCACTTGCCCGATAATAAATGCTGGAAATGTAAGGAGGTTGAAGGTACATTCTTTCACCTTTGGTGGACGTGCCCAAAGATTAAGGCTTTCTGGGAAATGATTTATAATGAAATGAAAAAGGTATTTAAGTATACCTTCTTGAAAAAACCAGAGCCTTTTCTCCTGGGCATAGTCGGCCATTTGGTGCCAAAGAAGGACAGAACTTTTTTTATGTATGCTACAACGGCAGCAAGAATACTTATAGCAAAGCACTGGAAGACTCAAGATCTACCTACTCTGGAAGAATGGCAGATGAAGTTGATTGACTGTATGGGACTGGCAGAAATGACCGGCAGAATCCGCGACCAGGGAGAAAAGTCAGCAGAAGAAGATTGGAAGAAATTTAAGGACTATTTACAGAAATACTACAAAATTAATGAACTCTGAAAAGATGTTGGATTGAACTTTTGTGGTCTCTAGCTGTTATGATAAAGATAATAGGGACTAAAATTGTTTAAGTTATTAAATTTAAAAAAGTTGAGTGGAAAATAAGGTGTTATTTTAAAAGGAATGTTAAGAGATTAGGATTTGCTGAATTAACAAGAAAACAAGAAGGGGAGGTATGAGGAAGTCAAAGAAACATGTTATTGAAAAATTGTTATTGAAATTGACGTGTTTTTAATATTTTTCTTTTTCTTTTTCTTTTTGTGTTTATATAAAATTGGAAAATCTAATAAATATTCATTTTAAAAAAGATTTTCAAGTTTGTCTGATATTTTTATTTTTTATTTTTACAATGCAGCTCTCAACTCAAAAACAGCACTGAAATGTGTTTTAAAATGTGCATTTTTTTTAAGAAAAAAATACATTCAGTGCACAATCTGAACACCTTTAAGCCAGGTTTTCCAGTGCCCTGCCAGGCCCTTGATAGCAGGGCAGATTCAGGGCAGATGCACCCCTCTGTTCTTTTCTCAGGCCTGGGTATAGGCCAAGGGGACAGGGAAGCCATTTTCAATGCTCCCCCCTGACATGCCCACTACCTCTAAGACATGCTCCCCTTTCTAATAACATTGAAGTTTCTGCAGTGGTGCAGAGAGGAATCAGATAATGGATCTCCCTTGCTGTGGTTGGAGCTCTCTCTCTCTACCTGACCTCAGAGAGGGGGATCCAACATATCCTACGACCCCGGTGATGCCCTTCAAGGGGCCTTAGGATTACAGTCGCAGAAAGGGATGCTTTATTGCTCCTGATACATAGTTTCCTAATGATGCCATCACACTGCAGTTTGTGTAACGGCTGGCAGGTGGCGCTGCAAAGTGCAGTGTGGTACAAAACAGGGCTCTCAGACCTGATGGGCCATCAGAGAAGTCTGAGGGTGAAGAGGAAGGAACTGGAGACAAAGGCAGGCTGAGGGTAGCTCAGGCCAGCAAGGGAGCCAGGAAGCAGCCCAGGCCCGTGAGCAGAGGTTTGGCAAGGACTAAGGGGAGGGGTGGTGGTTTGGGCAAGTTATTGGGAGGGGGAGGGGTTGCTTTGGCAAGGAGTATGGGGAGGGGGTGGGTGTCATTGGTGAGGGAGGTGGGTGGGGTTCGTGAGCAAAGTGAGCAAGGCTTCAGCCCCTAGTGGTAAAATCCATTTAGAAATGTGTATTTTGAGATTAAAATACAGTGGTACCTCAGTTTTGAAACAGCTTAATTCACGAACAACTTAGAACTTGAACGCTGCAAAAACCGGAAGTAGGTGGTCCGGTTTTCGAACTTTTCCCCCGGAAGCCGAATGTGCTCCATTTTGAGTCCCCCTGTGTTTCGTGTTACACTGCTAATTTGCATCCCCCCATTGTAATTCAATCCTTCGGTATCTGTGTTTCCTGTTGCGCTGCTAATTTCCGTTCCCCCCCCCCCCATTGTAATTCAAGCCTTCCGTTTCTGATGGTAGTGTTCTAAGGTGATATTTGGAGATTATATTTGGTGCTTTTGTTTTTGCTATTTATTTTGTGCTTTTTTTAAGGCTTTTCAGTTAATTTGTTTTTGTGACTGTGTGGAGCCCAGTTCAACTACTGATTGATTGATTGATTGTGTGACAGCAGTACATTGTATATTGCTTTCATTTAATGGATCAACGGTCTTTTTAGATAGTAAAGTTCATGTTAAATTGCTGTTTTAGGGGTTGTTTTTAAAAGTCTGGAACGGATTAATCCATTTTGCATTACTTACTATGGGAAAGCGTGCCTTGGTTTTGGAATGCTTTGGTTTTGGAACAGACTTCCGGAACAGATTAAGTTTGAGAACCAAGGTACAGTACCACTGTACTCAAAAATACCTATTTAAATGCAGGGCTTTTAAAGAGAGATTCTTGACATATCAGTTTTCTCTTTGCTGCTAGCTGCTGTCCTGAACAGTTCATAGATTTGTAGAGTTGAAAGGGACCCTGAGGATCATCTGGTCCGATTTGAATATTAGGCTGTCCCACACAGTGATTGAACCTGCAACCTTAGTGTTATTGGCACCACACTCTATGCAACTGAGCTATCCAGGCTTGGAGGGGTCAGGTGAAATAGCAAGGACGAAGAGGAGGAGCAGAATGCGGGCATTCCAAAGGTCGGCAAAGTGGCACCTGCCAGTGCATGGTGCCCCCAAATGGCAATCCCTGACACCAACCCTAAAATTACACCTCTGGATACAACATACGGATGTGCACCTCATACGGATGCAGTCTTCTTATGATGGACAGAAGAGGAGCCCTGCTAGACCTGACCAAAGACCAGCTAGTTCAGCAGCCTTCCTCTGGGAAGCAACTGCTCAAGCAGTTACAAAGCAGTAGAAAATTAACATGGATTCTGGTGCAGTTTAAGTGAAGAGTGGTCTCTTTAATTCAGGATATGCCACACAGTAAAAGCACAACGAAATGAGGAGCATTAAAACCACGCAGGCATATTTAGACGGCTTTGGACGTGGAGACATAAATATTGGAGACAAGATAAATACTGTCTCCATTGTTAAAAGTATTAAAGCCGGTATATATTTTACAAACATTGCCGTGTGTGATTACATTTCCTGTAATGGGATCTCTGCCCCTGGAAAATAGATGAAATGTATGAAATTTCCCTCCAGTTATCTTTTATGATTCCAAATTACCATAGCTGGCAACTGCGAGCTGTAACACCCCTTTCGCTCTCATTTCGTGAAGGAACTGTTTGGAAGGTTCAGGTGCAGAATCTATATATATATATATATATATATATATATATATATATATATATATATACACCTTTTTATTAATTTTTTAACATATCATTTCCAACAGTCATTTAACATAACTTCTTATCTTATACAAGGTTTCAGACTTCCATCAACAACCTCTGAAGATTTTCCACAGAATCTTATCTCATGAAAGCATTGAGAGAGAGAAAGAGAGAGAGACAGAGAGCGCTGCATGTGTCTGTTACCTAAATATTACTCTCATAGTCAGCAAGTCATGAAATCTGAGACGAAATAGGCAGCCTGATAGGAGTCTTCAGGGCTTCAGGTTGAGACAGTTCCACCAACCCAAAGTCTAAACATGGGGGCAACACGAGAAGCAAGACCCAGAAACAGTCCAGGATCTAAACACAAATGGACCCCGAGACCAGCTAGACCAGGGGTAGGCAACCTAAGGCCCGGGGGCCGGATGTGGCCCAATCGCCTTCTCAAGCTGGCCTGCGTACGGTCTGGGAATCAGCGTGTTTTTACATGAGTAGAATGTGTCCTTTTATTTAAAATGCATCTCTGAGTTATTTGTGGGGCATAGGAATTCGTTCAGGTCCCCCCCCCAATATAGTCCAGCCCACCACATGGTCTGAGGGACGGTGGACCGGCTCACGGCTGAGAAAAGTTGCTGACCCCTGAGCTAGACAAACACAGCTACATACCAGGGTGGTAGTGGAAAGCTGTCAGTCTAGACCTCCATGCCGAGAACTAAAGGCTTTTAAACCAAAGCATTCAGAGGCAATCCTGTAGGCCATCAGGGTTGCCTCAGTCTTTGGTCTACTCACGAAGGATGGCTTACTCATGAGCATGTTGGTTTTAACGGGTTTTGTTTTAGTTCATGTCTTAATTGTGGATGTTTGTTTTAATGTTTGCTTATTTTAATGCTGCTTTTATACTTGCAAACTGCTTAGATAGAAGCCACCGTGGCAATTTAGAGGGATTTGCATATTTGCTTCCATCATCCCCTCACCCTTCCTTCCCAAAGGAGTCCAGAGGAGGAAACAGCAGGCAACGAAACAATGCGGCCTAATGGCTAGAGTGTTGGACTGGTTTGAGTCCCCACTCAGCCAAGAAACTCACTGGGTGACCTTGGGCCAGTCACAATCCCTTAGCCTAACCTACCTCACAGGGTTGTTGTGAGGCTGAAACGGGGAGCAGGAGACCCATGTACAGCACCTTGAGATCCTTGGAAGATGAAGGTGGCATATAAATGCAATAAAATAAATCAATGAAACAAAAGGGGTGCCCTGCTCCTACCTTCCTGTTTTTTCCTCTCTCCCCCTCTTCCTCCCAGTAAGTGCTAGTAACCCACTTGCGTGGCAAGGCCCGGGGCCCCACCATTGCCCTTAGATAATAAACACATGGACACAAATACAGTGGTACCTTGGGTTAAGAACTTAATTCGTTCTGGAGGTCCATTCTTAACCTGAAACTGTTCTTAACCTGAGGTACCACTTTAGCTAATGGGGCCTCCTGCTGCCGCTGCTCCGCGATTTCTGTTCTCATCCTGAAGCAAACTTCTTAACCCGAGGTACTATTTCTGGGTTAGCGGAGTCTGTAACCTGAAGCGTCTGTGACCTGAAGCGTCTGTAACTCGAGATACCACTGTATTTTGAGTTAACGGGATAAATAAGACCACAACTTTATTGGTTACAGATGTGAGCAGTTTGGCTTAGGCATTGGGTGAAACCAGACTATATCTTGAGTCCTGCATGCCCACAGAAAGTCTCTTAAGGGTCAACAACCTCCCTTCCCATCAAACCACACACACATGAAAAGGGTCAACCACTGATAGGGGGAGCCCATTGATATACATCAATTAAGAACACCCCCCAGGGTCCGCGATGGGGTTGTGGAATGGCGCTAGCCCATGTCCAGGCTTTGGACAGGATCCACACACCTTAGATCCCTTTAACAGAGTACCTTTAATGAGGAGGGGCAGGCAACAAAGAGCAGGCAGAGGCAACAAAGAGCATTTTAAAAAAATCTTTAAAATAAAATCCAATATGGATGCAGACTGGCAAAGCTCTCAACTTAAAGAACTTAATAAAAACTAACCACATTAATTTGGTCATTTTAAATGTTCAGTTTTCACGCAACGCATTGCATTCTTCTGAACCTGAAGACCCTGAAAATGTAATTAGCAGGTGGTTTTGCTCCCTTCCATTCTGGTACACAAACATTCGTCCTGACAAAATCACAGAAACGCTGTGGCAAACCTGTTTAAAGAACAGATCCATAAACACCTGGATATCATCACACATCAGTACTTGTCTTCTGGTTTCTGCATTGCAGACCAATACAAGGGATCCTCCCTTCTCTTTGTGAACATCTCATTATTATTTATTTCTTGTATTTATAGCAACCAAAGGTAGAACGTTAAAAAGTTGAGCGCTTAGGGTAACCCTCAGGTTATACAACTTTACATTAGCCACCTTGTGTTAAATCAATATTGCAATATAAAATAATAATAGTCAACAGTGGGAAATTTTCTACCTTCCAGCTAGGCATCATTGTTATTCCCATTGAAAGCTGCCTTGAATACATTATAGAAAGACAGAGTATAAATTTGGATGATACATTAAAAGGAGTATGTGTAAGTTACGCTGGGAACCTGTTGCAGGGTGCAGTATATATGCATCAAATAAATAACAGCAGTTCCTCTCTTGGATGGTGCAGGAAAATAATAATATAATATAATACATTTACTGCCAATACAGTGGTACCTCGGGTTAAGTACTTGATTCATTCCGGAGGTCCGTTCTTAACCTGAAGCAAAGTTCTTAACCTGAGGTACTATTTCTGGGTTAGTGGAGTCTGTAACCTGAAGCATATGTAACCTGAAGTGTATGTAACCTGAGGTACCACTGTACTATGCTTCTTGTAACTTCTGTAGCCAACAGAACTGATCCAAGTTAACCCTGAAAAGGTGCATAAACACCCACCACATCTAGTTGATGGGATTAAGGGCCCAAACTCAGTGTCTCCTTTGCATGTAGAAGGTTCCAGATTCATAGAACTGTAGAGTTGGGATCCCGGGGGTCATCTAGTCCAATTCCCTGCATTGCATGAATCTCAAGTAAAGTATCTGTCAGGGAACTGCCATCGGAGCCAGAGGGAGAGGGAGGGCTCCAGAGGGATTCCGGAGAGCGTCCCGGGAGGGAGAGAAGCAGCCCATCTTCTGGGGAAGGAAATCAGCATAGCACCAGTGGAGAAGGGGGGCAGATGGGGGCATCAGGGAGGTGGCTCCATGACTCCTCGCTGGAGACCAGCGGGGAGAGCACGGATCCTCCGCTGCCCACACCCTCCCTGTGCAAAAGGCTTCCGCGCAGGGAGAGTAGGCGGCGACTAGGCGTCAAAGAGCTTCTTTGCTGGAAGAAGTTCAAGAAACGCCCACTGACGGATTCTGCCAGCGATTGAGACAGCCACAGGTGAGTGGCTGTCTGGACAGAAAGAGTTCACCCAGGTAACCCAGCCAGGTGTGGCGCCGATTTACGCACGAGCAACCCCTAGAACCATTACAGTATCCATGACAAGTGACCATCTGACCTCTGCTTAAAAACCTCCCATGGCGGAGAGTCCACCACCTTCCGTGGAAGTCCATTCCACTGTGATTACCATCAGAAGGTTTTTTTTTATCTTAATGTATAGTCGGAATCTCCTTTCTGGTAACGTGAACCTTGTTAGGATTTTTATCCATCCATGCTGCTCCAGTAGTAGCACTATGTTTTGTTTTTATCATGTGAGTGTGTGAGAGAGCGTGAGACAGGAAGTCCCAGTACTGTTGGATGTTGGAAGTTTATTTTTCACTTCTGCAAGTGTTGCTGTTCTGTACTGGTGCTCAAAGAGCACAGACATGCTGATGGATTCTCTGTATATAGACTGTAAAATACAGTCATACCTCGGGATGAATAACGGAGCATGTTACTTCCAGGTTTCACCGCGCACACATGCGCAGGCCATCAAAATGACATCACACGCATGCGCAGAAGCGTTGAAATGCGACCCACGCGCAGACGCGCCGTCACGTCTTGCATTCCATTCAGGATGCGAACGGGGCTCCGGAACCCGAGGTACCACTGTAAAGTAGTTTAGAGCTGTAAAGTAGTTTAGAGTTTAGAGCTACTGATTGAAACTTGCTCCATCCTCCATGTGACAGCCCTTGAAATATTTGAAGGAGACTCCTCTTATAAACATACCCCACTCCTTCCATCTTTCCTCTTCTTGGTCTCCCTTCCTCTGGACATGTTCTTGCTTGTCAATATATTTCTGAAATGGTGGTGTCCAGAACTGGGTTCCAGGTGGAGGCAGACCAAGATTCAATTCCTGGCAACTCCATGTAGGGCTGGGATTGCTCCCTAGAGAACCGCTACCAATCGGTGTAGACCAGGCATAGGCAAACTCGGCCCTCCAGATGTTTTGGGACTACAACTCCCATGATCCCTAGCTAACATGACCAGTGGTCAGGGATGATGGGAACTGTAGTCTCAAAACACCTGGAGGGCTGAGTTTGCCTGTGCCTGGTGTAGACGATACAAAGGTAGAGGAACTAATATGGCCGCTTTCTGTGCTTCCTCCTCTACCTCCAGGCCCACACTGGTTTCCTCTTCCCCTCTACTTCCTCTACAGGAAATCCCCCTTTATATATTCCCCCTTGATGCAGGAACAAACAATATAAAGTAGACAGTTCCTGCTTTCATTAATCCTCCCTTCCCACAGTATCATCACCTGGCTGCATGGCAGGGCCAGACTTGGTAGCTAATCAAAGGGCAAAATGAGATAAATCTGATTTTTGTGGCAAAAATGGGGGTGGGGTGGTGTTGTCGAGCACCTGGCTTTACAATGAGGCCCAGTTGGTGGGCTGGATTCAGAGTCACAGGTCAAACGTTTCTACAGGCCTGAGCTAAAGGAATACTTTTGATACATCACATTCGCAGTCAGAAGCGATAACCTCCCTACTGAGGAGCCCAGACTTAAACTTTGTAAATGGGATTAAATGGACTTAAATGTAAGCCCTTGAATTTAACAGGTTTGTGGCTTGGTCTTAATACCCTAATTATCATCTCCTGCTTCTGCAGATACTTACAGAGATCCTTATTCTACTCGATTCGAGGTTTTAGATTTTAGAAGCCTGAAAGATGGGCATCTCTCCCTCAATTAGGCTGCCTGAGTGAAATCTAATCCCAGATGCTTCAGCCAGATCCTTGGGGTTCGTTTAAGTCAAGTTCTGTGCCACTGTGTCCTGCTCAGCATCTTTTGTGAGACAGCCAATTTTATTTATTCTAAGATTCCAGAAGGAAAATAATCAGGGGCAGAAGTCCGGAAATTAATATGGCCAAGACAATGCAAGACAACTTCAGCAGAATCATCTCAGGTTCAAATGAGCATCAAGGACACCTCCTCTGCCCAAATCTCTTACCTAGCTTGGATTGGTAAATCCCTTACCAATTGGGCAAAGGCCCCACCAAGGGCCTAGGTCATGATAACAAGAAAGCTTTCATTTATTAAAGACTACTGCAACGGCTTTTATAATAGAGGGAGGTAGCTAATCCAGGGATGGGAACCTGTGGCTCTGCAGACATTCTTAGACTCCAACTCTCATCAGCACTAGACATCGAGGCCAAAAGAACAACAACATGAGAGCGACACACTTCCCATCCCTGATCTAATTCTGAGCACTATTCTTCAGTCTTTAGCCCCGACATCACTCAGGCTCTTCAGGCTCATGCTTTTCATCTACTATCCCTTGTTTTGTAAGGCCAGTTCATGATAATATCTTCATGCAGGAAGAGCAAGACTACCCCTTTAGTCAATACCGGTAATTATTGCTACGTCAGGGTAATGGCTCAACTTTACTGGCAGACAAATTTATGGGTGGGCTTCCCTTCATTGCTTTCTCCTTTTCGCATTCTTTCCAGGAATATCCTGGCTGTCTTCTAATGTAGATAGTGCTTGCCTCTCTTCTCCCTGCTAAAGAGCTGGTGTTTTGTGGGTAGTTTAAATCTGCTTTCTAAGTTCCAGCCTTGGCTTCACAGCTGAACCCTCTGGGTATGACTCACTAGGCTGCTTATAGTCAGAGATTTTCCAGGGTCCCTGTTCCTAATACTCCAGAGTTTAGGTCCCAGATAGCAGAGGAAGGAGGGACCAGCCCAGTGACTCCCTGAAGCTCCCTTGTTTCTGCTCCTTGCCTCAGACAGCAAGATCAGAAGGCTTCTTTAGCACCTGGCAGACTCCAAAATGTGACTGGGTGGGTTTTCGGGGACTTACATAATCTGGTTTCAGGTTTTAGAATCTGGAGAGGGTTCTCCTTTTCACCAGCTAGCTAAACCATTACAAATTTAGTCACCCTGATGCCTTGGCGTTTGACTCCAGGGCACATTTTCCCCAAAACCTTCCAAAAATATTCCATCCCTTCCTCAGCTGCCAGCTTTGTTTCTAACAATCTCAAGCAGGGTTGTTCCAAGGGAGACTTTGGGATTTTGCTTGCTTTCACATCCCGCCCTCCCTTAGCATCTCACAGAACCAAAACAAGCTGTTTGACAATTTCACTGTGCGGTAAGCTGAGATATGTGGAACAATCTCATCACCATAACAATAGCAGATTCAGGCTCCCTTTGATCACACAATACAGCAGAGGATGTCAATGGGGCGGGTGGGGGGGGGAGGAAATATACAACTCCAAATAAACACATGAAGTGCCTCAAGTGATCAAACAACAATAGTTGTCTGGACTGCAAGGCCCACCCAGAAGCAAGGAGGTGGGGAAGAAAAGGCAGCCGCTACCACTTTCTTCTCATAGGATCATAGAATTGTAGAGTTGGAAGGGACCCCAACCCCCCTAGTGCAACCCCACTGCAATGCAGGAACCACAACTAAAGCTTCCACAACAAACAACCATCCAACCTCTGCTTAAAAACCTCCAAGGAAGGAGAGTCCACCACTTTCCAAGGGAGTCCATTCCACTGTTGAACAGTTCTTACCATCAAAGTTTTTCTTTCTTCTGGCCTTGGTCCAGTATACCTGAAGGAACATCTCCACCCCCATCGTTTTGCCCGGACACTGAGGTCCAGTGCTGAGGGCCTTCTGGCACTTCCCTCACTGCGAGAAGCCAAGTTACAGGGAACCAGGCAGAGGGCCTTCTCGGTAGTGGCACCCGCCCTGTGGAACGCCCTCCCAGCAGACGTCAAAGAGAAAAATAACTACCAGAGTTTTAGAAGACATCTGAAGGCAGCCGTGTTTAGGGAAGCTTTTAATGTTTAATAGGTTACTGTTAAAGACAGATCATGAAGCTGAGGCTCCAATACTTTGGCCACCTCATGAGAAGAGAAGACTCCCTGGAAAAGACCCTGATGTTGGGAAAGATGGAGGGCACAAGGAGAAGGGGACGACAGAGGACGAGATGGTTGGACAGTGTTCTCGAAGCTACAAACATGAGTCTGACCAAACTGCGGGAGGCAGTGGAAGACAGAAGTGCTTGGCGTGCTCTGGTCCATGGGGTCACGAAGAGTCAGACATGACTAAACGACTAAACAACAACAACAGGTTATTGTATTTTAGTGTTCTGTTGGAAGCCGCCCAGAGTTATTATTATAATGTTTAGTTGGAATCTCCATTCTTGTATCTTGAAGTCATTGGTTTGGGTCCTGCTCTCTGGAGAAAACAAGCTTGTTCCATCTTCCATCTGACAGCCGTTTGGATATTGGAAGACAGCTACCACATCTCTTCTCAGTCTCCTCTTGTCTATGTTAAACATACCCCACTCTCTCAACTGTTCCTCATAAGGCTCAGTTTGAAGACCTTTGATGCTCTTGGTCCTCTACATATGTTAAAGCTTGTCAGTATCCTTCTTATGCATTTCCTGCTACATCCACAACACTTTAATGCAGTACTTTTTTGGGGGGGACACAGGGGTACACATACCCCTAAACATTTTGTGAATCTAAGTTTGGCCTCATTGAGGGGCAGTATTTCAATATAAGTAGGAAAATGAGAGTACAGTGGTACCTCGAGTTACAAACGCCTCAGGTTACAAACACTTCAGGTTACAAACTCCGCTAACCTGGAAGAGTTACCTCGAGTTGAGAACTTTGCCCCAGGATGAGAACGGAAATTGTGTGCCGGAGGTGCAGCGGCAGCAAGATGCCCCATTAGCAAAAGCACACCTCTAGTTAAGAACAGTTTCAGTTTAAGAACGGACCACCAGAATGAATTAAGTTCGTAACTAGAGGTACCCCTAAACATTTTCTTCACAAAAAACCACTGCGTTAATGTCATTGGGTTGTGTTATCAAGCACCAAGTATTGTTATGCGTTTGAAGTATTTGGCTTCAAACAAATAAGTGAAACAAACAGCAAAACAAGCTAGCATTGCCACGAAGGAACTGGTAGACCAAAGTGTGAACCCTTGAAAAGAAAGATCTGTTTTTAGGTCCTTTGCCCTGATGTAGCAGGTGGTCATCTTATGTGCCCTTACAACAGAACATGGGTGCAGAACCTGTGGCCCTCCAGATGTTGTTGCCCTACAACTGTCATCATCCCTGGCCATTGGCCATGCTGACCGGGGCTGATGAGAGCAAGGAGTTAATAACATCTGGAGGGCCACAGGTCCCCCATGCCTGCCTTAGAGGGACCATATCACAACCTGGTTGGGCCTATTTGTCATCGAGATGCTGAACCTTTGCCTGCGTTCTACCACGTCAAAGAACAGGTATGGGCTTTTGTGGCGAAATGCTCTTCCATACAAACACACGCACAAACCAGAGGGGCAAATCCCCAACACAAAAATACAGCAAGTCAGGAGCAGGGCTCTGGGCTAGCCCTTTACTCTAATATGCTGATTTTCTGTGGGCAGAGTTTGTTTGTTTCATCCTAGAAAATAAAGGCACATGAGGCCACCACTTTGTCAAAGCTAAGCAGGTCTTGGTCTGGTCAATGCCTGGATGAGTGATCCATCACCTGGGACCCTCATGCACAGCCCCATTTTCTGATGAGAGAAAGGTAGGATATAAATCTAGAAAACAAAATCTCTCTCACTCACTCACTCACTCACACACACACACACAGACACAGACACACAAGTATATTTCATCTTGTGAGGCCCCAACCCACCTTCCACAGTGGTACAGTCCAGACCTTGTTTTCCCACTTCACGTCAGAAGCAGCCCCTTACTCACATAATGAAATATGCCAAGTTTGGGCTTGTCTCTGTTGCTCTTGGACTGCGCCACTGCTATCAGGGAGAGAAAGGAAGCTATTCCCTATTAAACACCTCCCTTACTTATTGTTCTGCTTGTAATCCAGCCGTTGCTGAAGCTGAGTGTCACACAGATAATGAGCTTGTTCTGCTAGGCAGGAGTGTGAAAAATTGAGGGCAAGAGTCCACAATGCATATCACACTAATATGACAGGAAAAAGCAACTCTACCAACTGCATGATTTCCCATTCTTCCAACTGACAGGGCTTTTCTCCCCCAAGAACCCAAACAGAAATCATGCAGTGTTTTGTGTGTGTGTGTGTGTGTGTGTGTGTGTGTGTGTGTGTTTTAACAATCAAATCCTACAACACAATATAGTTTTCCCACTTTACAGCAGAAGTGAGAAGAAGAAGAAAAACTCCACTTCCATTCTTAAAATAGAAAAAAAATCACATTAAAAGCCTTGTGGTTGTTGGGAAGAATTGGGGGGCGGAGTTAGCGGAGGAGAAGGATGGTAGTTCCATTCTAAAAGCTTGTCTTCTAAATTGTGTGGGAGATTCAGGATGGGAGATACTGTAGTTTTGAACCTGTATCTTTTTGTTAAAATGTTAAGACATCACAGTTAGTGCAATTCAATGCAAGGGGCATGATATGTGGGTCTCCTTCTCTGAATTCCCCCTCCTGCTGAAGTCAGGTGACTTCACCTTCTCATTGGTGACACCCCATATTTGAAACCCCTTCCTCCTAGTGACTATTCCTTGTCACTCCTTGGTGCCATGCAGAGATATTCTCATTCTCTAGGGATTTGTATGATTATTTTAGAGCCCCACCGGTTTTTTTTTATAAAAAACCCAAAACATTTGGATGCCTTGACATGCTCAATAAATCCAGTGCTGTCGGTACCTACCAGAAAACGAATGCGATGTCTACAAATGAAAGTCCTACTGCATTGTCAACCATTACGGTTCTGATCGTGTCCTGAAAAATACCCATGGGACTTTGCCAAACTTTCTTTTACAGTACAGCAGTCATCAGTCTAGTGATACGAACACTTCGATTGTGGGACCATCTGTTGTATATGTGCAAGTGGGTTTGATGGTGGTGGTGGAATTTGGATGACTAACAGCTGAAAGCCCCTCCCCAACAATAGTCATAAAGTGGACTCACTGAAATGAATGGAATTAAATGGTTTAAGTCCACTGATTTAACTAGGTCTACTCTGAGTACAACTTAATTGGGGTTTACTCCCATTTAAAATGTATTAGGGGTGACCATTGTTATTCCTCAAAGGCATCTAAAACAGCTCCAACGTCTGGTACTTGATTTTGTCCTTTGATAGGCTTTGATTTTGTCCTTTGGTTATCACGATGTGATAATATCCAAAATGTTCCCTGTGAGTTATAAGGAACTTTGTTTTTGTTTTGCTAAAGCAGAACCACATATGATTTATCAACAACAACAACAACCTTAAATAAAGCTGTTAACTTTTTAAAAAAATCTCCTGCTGCTGTACTTTAAGAACAACAAAAAACCCAGAGCTCTTCTGTTCCCTGTAGGCAGCGTTTTGGACAGACTCACTTGCAAAGCTCATAGATCCAGAGAAACATAGAAAGGAATACACAGTGCTGTAGGGCACAGTGATACACAGAAACTGCAGAGCAACAGAATGCCATAAAATGGCCCTGATTCAGCTGGGGTGTGAGGTACTGAAATCACACTTCGACTCGGAAACAGGAAAGATCCCCAGAGAACCCCAATTCACCTTGTTATTCGGCCCCCAACCAACCTGATGTATGCCCCTAGACCATTTTCCACAGGGAGTCAGTCACAGTTCCCTGTATGGTGTGCGTGTCTTTGTGTGTCCCTTGAAATATTTCAATAGTCACATGAAAACGTCACCTGTGTTGGACCTCAAGATACTAGCATGAAGGCTAAACAGAAAACCTGTTTCAATATTAAACCAGCACTGGAGTACAAAACATTCTCCAACATTCAGTCTTCCTTTCTTTTTCTCATTTAGCGCACCAAGCAGCAGCTTTTTGAAAACACCCCTAGCCC
This sequence comes from Podarcis filfolensis, assembly GCF_964270895.1. Taxonomy (NCBI): domain Eukaryota; kingdom Metazoa; phylum Chordata; class Lepidosauria; order Squamata; family Lacertidae; genus Podarcis; species Podarcis filfolensis. The sequence goes on from NC_139606.1 coordinate 107,944,825, forward strand.
AGATTAATTTGGTCTTATTTTCCCCTCTTCCAGTGAGAAGTTAGCTTCTCCGAGAACATTTGGCCTGTAATTAGATTCAGCGATAGTGATTAACTTTCATTAGTTCTACTTGCCACAGCAGCTGCTTTTTGTGTGTGGTGACACAGCCTGTCAGAATTAAAGAAGAACTGTCCCTGTTTCCTCACATCTGTCAAAATGAGAACCTACGGAAGAGAATGGAAGAAGAGGCGGACAGTTGCACAGGCAGCAAGTGTGAAACAGAACTTGAGACCGATCCACCAGAGATTTAAGTTTCCTCAGACCCTGCTGTAAATCAGGTAAATTTATTATCAAGGCTGCATAAATAAGGAATCATCAACACCCATGCCAAGGTCACCAAATATGCCATGAAATCATGAGAACTCTGACCTTCATATACTGTGAATAGAAATTCTCTGCTAAAGAAAGGAAAAAAGAAATCAAAGACTTGGAAAGTCTTTCATTTACTGAAAAAGGAACAATTGGACTTGATTTGTTTACAGGAAACACATGTGATAAGGCTACACAGGAAAGTATTGATTAATAAAAGATTGGGTCAAGAGTTTATTTCATCGGACAAGGTTAAAAAGAGAGGAGTAGTGATTTATGCAAAAGAGAGCCTATCACCGAAATTCGTTTTTAAAGATGATCAAGGAAGATTTGTGGCAATCGAAATTCAAATACAAGGAGAAAAATTTTTGATAGTAGGAGTTTATGCACCAAATGAGGGGAAATCTGAATTTTTTAAGAAGTTGCATGAGACATTGTTAGACTATATGGACTACAACATCATTATGATGGGAGATATGAACGGAGTGGTATCTACAAACATGGACAAGTCGCAGAGACAGGTAGTTACCAAAGATGGCAGACTACCAAAAACCTTTTTTGAACTGACTGACAATATGGACTTGATTGACATTTGGAGAACTAAGAACCCCTTGGGTAGAGAGGGAACCTTCTTTTCTGAAACCAAAATGACATGGACAAGAATTGACCAAATCTGGATAACTAGAGGACTGGCACCTAAGACTTGAAAAGTGGAAATTTGCCCAAAAACTTGCTCTGACCATAATGCTGTGAAAATGGAGATGAAATTAACACCAACCGGTTCCTTCAGATGGAGGATGAATGACACCTTGTTCAGAGATCAAGAGGTTACCAAGAAGGCCCAAAAAACCTTGAGAGACTATTTTGAGATAAATTTGAACACCACTATTGAAAAAAGAATAATCTGGGATGCAAGTAAAGCAGTTATGAGGGGGTTTCTGATTCAACAGAATGCAATAAAGAAGAGAGCCCAAAATGAGAAAAAAGATAAAATTTTGGAAAAAATAAAAGAGGGTGAGAAGAAACTGAGAGTGAAACCAAAGTCACAAGAGATTCTGAGAGATATAAAGTTATACCAAGTACAATATATGAAGATGATGAATCAGGAAATTGAATGAAAAATTTAAAAAATGAGACAAAGGACATTTGAATCGGCTAATAAATGTGGAAAATTGCTAGCTTGGCAAATGAAAAAAAGACAAAAGCTCAACACTATTATTAACTTGGAAGTGGAAGGAAAGAACATTCAGAATCCAGTGGAAATTAGAAAATGCTTCCAGAGGTATTTTAAACAGTTATACACACAAGGGCCACAGAAAGAGTTTGATATAGACCAATTTTTAAAAACAAATGGATTACAAAAAATCTCTCAAGAAAACAAGATAATGCTGAACCATAAAATTACAGAACAGGAGGTAGAAGGTGCCATTCAGAATATGCAGTTGGGCAAATCTCCAGGGCCGGATGGCCTAACCTCAAAATATTATAGATCCTTGAAAGATTGGATAATTCAACCACTAAAGGAGGTCTGTAATGAAATTTTGGAGGGGGAAAAAGTGCCAGAGTCGTGGAAGGAAGCCTATATCACGCTTATACCGAAAACTGAGTCTGAAAAGACACAACTTAAGAACTACTGCCCCATATCCCTGCTCAATGTGGATTATAAAATATTTGCTGATATTTTGGCTAATAGATTAAAAAAAGTATTAGTGGAAGAGATACATAAGGACCAAGCCGGCTTTCTCCCAGGTAGACACTTGTCTGACAACACGAGGAATATAATTAACATTTTGGAGAAGTTGCAAGTGAACATCAATACTAAAGCAGTTTTAATTTTCGTAGATGCGGAGAAAGCCTTTGACAATATTTCTTGGAATTTTATGAAGAAAAATCTCCAGGGGATGGGGGTTGGTCAAGGGTCTGAAAATGGTATAAGTGCAATTTACTCAGAACAAAAGGCTAAACTAATTGTTAATAATGTGGTGACAGAGGAATTCAAGATAGAGAAAGGGACACGACAAGGCTGCCCAATTTCCCCATTGCTGTTCATTTTGGTCCTGGAGGTTTTGCTAAATATGATTAGAAGGGACCGTCTGATTACAGGTATACAAGTCGGAGCCAAACAATACAAACTGAAAGCTTTCACAGATGACTTAGTTTTGACGTTACAGGAGCCAGAATCTAGTACTAAAAGAGTATTAGAACTGATTCAAGAATTTGGTCATGTGACAGGATTCAAGTTGAACAAGTTAAAAACTAAAGTTCTTGAGAAAAATTTAACACCAATCGAGAAAGAGAGGTTTCAGAAGGAGACAGGTTTAACATTGGTTAAGAAAGTAAAATACCTGGGGGTTAATATGACTGCTAAGAACTTAAACTTATTTAAAGATAACTATGAGAAATGTTGGTCAGAAGTGAAAAAGGACTTAGAAATATGGTCAAATTTGAAGCTTTCCTTGTTGGGTCGAATTGCTGTTATAAAGATGAATGTATTGCCAAGAATGTTATTTTTGTTTCAATCACTGCAAATTTTGGACAAAATGGATTGTTTCAAGAAGTGGCAGAGAGATATTTCTAGATTTGTGTGGCAGGGCAAGAAGCCCAGAATAAAATTTAAAATATTAACTGATGCAAAGGAAAGAGGTGGATTTGCCCTGCCAGACCTTAAACTTTACTATGAATCAGCAGCATTCTGCTGGTTGAAAGATTGGCTGCTTCTTGAGAACACAGACATTTTGGACTTAGAAGGTTTTAATAACGTTTTTGGGTGGCATGCATATTTGTGGTACGACAAGGTTAAAGCACATAAAGCATTTAAAAACCATATTGTCAGGAAAGCATTGTTCAATGTCTGGATAAGATATAAGGACCTACTTGAAAATAAAACCCCAAGGTGGTTGTCACCGATGGAAGCAAAGGCTCAGAAAAAGCTCAATATGGAGGCCAAATGGCCAAAATATTGGGAAATTCTGGAACAAGAAGGAGACAAATTGAAATTGCAGAGTTTTGAGAAATTAAAAGATAAAGTGCGAGACTGGCTACATTATTATCAAATAAGAGAGGCCTATAATTTGGACAAAAAAATTGGCTTCCAGGTGGAAAAATCAAAATTGGAAACAGAACTGTTAGATCCCAAAACTAAGATACTTTCAAGAATGTATAACTTGCTGTTAAAATGGAACACGCAGGATGAAACGGTTAAATCTGCTATGATTAAATGGGCACAAGATGTTGGACATAACATATACCCCACTGGATACCCAGACTTGGGCAACAGTGATTGTGGAGTGTAGCTTCTGCATGAGGAGAAACGACGTGTGGAGCAATGGCCCCATGCCCTGATGGCTTGGCCACTGCTTCCCCTTTGCAAAATAACATCTGGAGAATCCAGGGAAATCAGGAAACACACTTGACCCTCCCCTGCCATCATCGCTTTGCAACTGTCTCCCAGGGAGGTTCCAGAACTGTGATTACTCCTTGAAAGTAGTAGTAGTAGTAGTAGTAGTAGTAGTAATAATAATAATAATAATAATAATAATAATAATAAAAATAAAAATAAAATAAAATTTATTATTTGTACCCCGCCCATCTGGCTGGGCTTCCCCAGCCACTCTGGGCGGCTTCCACAGAAACCAAAAATACACTAAAATATCACACATTAAAAACTTCCCTGAACAGGGCTGCCTTAAGATGTCTTCTGAATGTCAGGTAGTTGTTTATCACTTTGACATCTGATGGGAGGGCATTCCACAGGGCGGGTGCCACTACCGAGAAGGCCCTCTGCCTGGTTCCCTGTAGCTTTGCTTCTCGCAATGAGGGGACCGCCAGAAGGCCCTCGGTGCTGGACCTCAGCGTCCGGGCAGAACGATGGGGGTGGAGACGCTCCTTCAGGTATACTGGGCCGAAGCCGTTTAGGGCTTTAAAGGTCAACACCAGCACTTTGAATTGTGCTCGGAAACATAATGGGAGCCAATGTAGGTCTTTCAAGTAAACCAAATAAAGGTTGTTTCATATTCAAGATCTAGGAGTTCAGCTAGGTGATCCTCACCCCTGATGACTGCGCTAGGTGCTTGTGGCACCAGGGATGAAGTTGCTCAGAAAGTAGATCTGGAGCTCTCGAGAATCCTTGAGACTGCTGCTGCCTTGGAGACCTGTGGTAGCTCACCCTGTGAGCCTCTTTTCGGAGCTCAGGGGCTAATCATTTCAAAGTCAAGCGTACAGTTAGATAGGAACCCTGTTTGTTTTCAATAGCAGCGTGTGGCTTAATATGAACGACATTTCTTGCTGTTTTGCAGCATATGCATGCAATGCAAAATGGAACGAGGAAGCCAGAACCTGGAAAAAATCAGTTCTTCCCAAGCTGCATCACATTCTCTTTTCTTTCTCTTTTCAAGGAACAGTTGAATGTGGATAATGATTACTCCAAGGCACTATTTAATCCATCTTTGCTCCTGCCCGAAATCAGCTTCAGCGACCATAACAAACTCACCGAGCTAAATCATAAAGCTCCAGGCAGTCAAGGAGAAAACACAATATTGATTCCTTTTACCTTTCTTCGGCTGTAAATTTCTATTGATACGCAACGAAGATGGGCTTCTGCTGGCAAAGGCATTACAGGAAAAGCTCAGGCATGCGCCTCCCCCGGTTAAAAGGCTAAGGGCTGTAATGTGGCCAATTTCAAAGAAGTTCAGCCAATTTCAAGATGAGATAAAAAATAACAGATGTGGCTCCCAGTGGCAATAATACAAATTGAAGTTTTAAAACAAATTATAGAAATAAGAACTGCATCTACCCCAGGGAATGGAGAAATCTATCTATTTCCGGTCTGTGTCTCTTTTGCATGTTCTTTCCCCCCACCCCTAGTTTTTATTCTGTTCTGTCTCATGTTAATCTGCATGTTTACAGGCAGGCTCTGTTTCGAAATGCACATTTAGAAGTGGGACGGAACAGAAGTGGGATGGATGCAAAAAAATTCCAATGGTTGCAGGAGCAACATTTATTGACACCCTATTTGTTCAAGGCAATTCATACAGTATGCTGCACCTGTTGAATTCAACCTTTCCACCAAAACGGGATAACCCTCCATATATGCCAGTCTGAGCTTCATGGAGAAAAGGCATGAATGCAAATAGAATGGCCTGAATAAGCCTGGCCATGGAAAGCACATCTGATAGTGCTTTCTGGAAGAAGGCATTCAAACCATAATTTCCAGTTGCAAATCACCATTTCAGTCAATAAGAATTTTAGTGATGCATGTCCACAAAGAGACAGGTTTTCACCCACATCCATATCTGTTTCAATGAGTAGTTGAAGGATGATTTTATGTTATGGAAAACTTTTTGCTGAGGGGGAAGGAAAGCAAGACAAAAAGAACCTAAAGCAAGCCATCATTTTCAACACCTCCCTCCCTTCTAAGCAATGTGTTTGTTTGTTTTTGTAGGTGCAGGAGAGAGAAAGAGAGGGGGGCTCTCATTAGAAGAGGAAAGGGAGGACGCCACACCTGTGAGCACCCAGCTCCTGCTTCTCACATCAGGGACACCATGTCGCGCTGCTGTCTCTGGCAGGTGCAGGCAATTAGAGGGCAACAAAATGAACCGTCTTGCCACTTTCCAGCAGGCTTCAGATCATCAAGAAGTACATGGTTAAAAAGAAGATGTAGTGACTATTTGCCACAGGATGATAATAGAAATGGTGATGGGTGTGGGGAAAATCCCCCTTGGAGGTTCAAGTATGGAAGCTAATACCAAATTCAGCCTTTCCCCGGCCTCATTCTTCGCCATCGTCTCGTCGCGAGTCACCCACCCTCCACTCCCTTTGAGTTAGGGCTTAGGTCATTGGCCTTGCTATGGACCTTAGGTTGGTCGCCCTGGTTGTCCAGGGGGCCTGGTAGGAGTTTTTCCATTTGGCATTAGGCCTTTTGGTTTTTTCGCCTACCTCGTAGCAATCGTCACAACTTTTGTGGTATTGGTGGGTAGGTTAGGCATTGGAATAATGTGTTGTGGTGTGTCGAAGGGCTAGGTGTGGCCATCGTCTATGCCTTCAATTTTTGGGTATTCCGTTAAAGGAATCTGGCGGTCGTGTATTCTGTCCGATGCCTGCTTGGCGGGAGGCCATGGCACGACCCTCGGTGACATCAGGGGAGAGCCTATAGTTGGATTAGCATCAACAGGCTCCACCTACTGGTGAATAAACCCACTTGTTTTAGAGATCCAATGCCTAAGCCAATACCTTTTCACTGCTGTAATCAATAAAGTTGTGGCCTTTCCTTGCCCATTAACCTTACATCACGTGTCCTTGTGTATTCATTTCATACTGCGGGGGTCGGGTCCTCGAACCACAATACCAAATTCCCAATTGGTCTGACTTTATTCAGGAACGTATTACCAGAGTTCAAAGTGCCTGTGAGCTTTCCATCAGGATTCATACTATATAGGCAAAATATATATGACCTTAGCTGTGCATCCTTTAGCCAACACCTTATGCCACCCCATAGCTTCACCATCTCTTCAGCCAGCTTACTCATACCCATTTTTTACTGTACTTTTCAGAGTCCCCCTTGTGCCTCAGCGATTGCCATATTAATTTCCGCCTTTGGCTGCTACAGAGCATCTGAAGAAGGCAGAAAACCCAACGTTTTGCTTGAGATCTGTGCGGTAAACTCCTCAAAAAAATGTCCATGCAATTGACATCTTAGCCTTGTAACAATCTTACGTGGTGGCTTAGGCAAAGGCTAGTGCAGGGTGCTACCCTCAGTCAGCTAACTGTAAGGATGATTGGACAGTGTGATCTTCGCCATATCCTATATGAAAAATGACCTGATGTGAACCCTGTGCACTAATTGTCAGGAGCTGCAGTGATCTGTTTGAGGCTGCCCCATGGGGTGAACCCCTGAACTTCAGGCAGCAGCCCTATTAGAGAAACACCTTCAGACCCAGGAATGACTCCCATCTGTGGGATGTATCATTCACAGAAGCAGTCAAATACACATTTCCTGTTTCCTAGAGTGGACACACAGGGTATGTTGCTCCAGACAGGGAGGACTTCCTGTCACACCTGGTCTGGAGCATCCTTCCCCTGTGTGTGACCAGATAGATGGGTGTGACCCTGGCAGACCCTATAAAAGGGCCAGTCACTTAGCCATCTTCCCCTTTTTGCCTTTTTCACCTTTTGGACACTGTGACAATCACACAGGGTTCCCGGATGTTTCACCGTCTGTTGATCCCTGTGCCACCACTTTATTTCTTGCTGCCACCACCCAGGCCCTACCTGGTACAATACTGAGTCCAGTCAAGGTTAAATTGGAACATAAACTTCTGTTTATTTATTGCAATTTAACAAGCGTGTGGTTTCATAAACGGTATCGGTCAATTACAATCATGGGGTGCCTATCCAGACCTATAACGTCCGCTACCTGCTCTCACTCATTAAACCACCTCTCAGATATTTCCTTGTCTTCCTAGTTCCTAACTGTTCCTGACTCAGCTTATTTCGCTACACCAACTCAACCTACCCACAGACTCTATTCCCATTTTCTCCCACTCCAACTAACCACCCAACTCCCAACAAACTCCTCCCAGAGCTGGTTTTATAGTCCCTCTGACTCCACCCCCTGGGTTCTGATTGGGTAACCTGTTTAACTATTTCACCTCCAGCACTCTCATATGTTAATGTCACAGCACATGGCTCATCCTTACAGAGGATGGAAGCCACAAGGTAGAAAGTCTGAGCCCTGGCTCAGACTTCTTTTCTCTATTGTGCCTTCAGGACAATACTGTGAACTGAATGTAAGTAAACTTTACTTTTAAAGAAGACTGCCATGTCATTATTGTTTTTAAGAGGGAACTAAAGGGGAAATTTCCCAGGAACAATCCAATCTGGACAAGCCAGACTGGATTTTTCAACTTATATGATTCTAATGAATCCATCAACTTGCTTCCAGCAATGTGCAAGGGGATGTGCTCTGCTACTAGCTCACTAGCTTGAGTGAGGAAGGATAACATTTAATCAATATATCCTCTCCTACCATCCACAACATTCCCACACCACCCTCCATCCAGATCTTCCTTTGCCGGAAAGTGTATAAAGGGCTTCCTGTTTCAGCCAAACCTTGCTTGAGCAATATGCTGTTCCTGAGCTCCTGTGTGTTCCTGTATTCTTGGTTGCACTTTGGTCCTGGCTTGCTTCTCAGTCCTGCCTCCTGATTTGTGCTTTGGCTCTGACTGATCCTGCAGCCTGGGATTGTGACTTGTCTCACACCTCCTGACTCACCTCAGAAGAGTTGTTCATGACCCAGTCCTGATGCTAATGGAACTTAGTTGTCTGTTTGATCTCAGAGCATCTTGGCAGTTTAAATGTATCAGAAGATTCCTTTAAACAGTACCTTGACTTGACATTATTATTATTATTATTATTATTATTATTATTATTATTCTAATATAGACTGGTGCAGAAGGTACTGGAATTTTGGGCAGAGAGCACATGAAAGGGACACCAACTCAAAATTGACATAGTCACCCATCCTTAGCTAACTGAACACAATTGCAAGCATTTCCTTGAATTACCCTCAAGAAACCATCACATTCAGAGCCATTGCAGCTCATTCAGCACTGCTACCTCTGCATTGATCATGCCTAGCTGTCCCTAGGCGCCATCCCAGGGCCATTGCTAAATATGAGTTAATTTCTAAAGCATTTGAGGAGTGCAGGAGGCCAACATGTCATTAAAATCAGAGGGCTTAGCTCCAGAAAAGCAATTCACTCTGAATAGGATAACTAGGCCTTCTGCATACCAATTGAATGCCTGTGTGTTCCCCACTCCCCAATCTCCTGTTGCACTGAAAGGAGACTTTGATGCTGTTCAGTTTAGTTTCCACCATAAAGCTAACATTTAGCCTGAAACTATTGCATTTTTATTCAACTGTGTCTGCAGAAAAGAAAAGCATTTTATTTATATATGCACAGGGCAGCACTGGGACAGGGAACATATCTTTAGGACACACAAACACACCCTTTCCCCTCCCTTTTCATGTAACTTAATTACAAAAGAACTACTATGGCATGCATCTGCCTTCGTTATCAGTTTATAATACAGTTGATATTCATTAGCACATATAATCCACCATTCTTCTACTGCAGGGGTGACCAACTCCCAAGAGACTGTGATCTACTCACAGAGTTAAAAACTGGCAGTGATCTACCCCCTTTTGGGGGGTTCAGGTAAAAATTGTTGAGCTTCTTTTTGGAAGGAAAGCCCTGTTTTGGGGGGCTCAGGTCAGTGTTGTTGAGCTATTTTCAGGAAGGAGGAAAGCCCCACTTTTTGGGGTTCAGGGCAAAAATGCTGAGCATTTTTAGGGGAGTCACAGTTGTTGAGCTTTTTTGGGGGGAGCCAGTGATCTACCGGTGATCTACCACAGACGTTCAGTGATCTACCGGTAGATCACAATCTACCTGTTGGACGTGCCTGTTCTATTGCAATCAAAAAGGCTTACATACTACTGCTAAAACATATCAAATAATGTATTTGAATTACATGCTTTGGACATCTCACTCAGCATCCATTCATAGGGCTTAAACCAGAGATGGGGGAACCTGAGACCTTCTGGATATTGTTGAACAATTCCCAGCAGCTCCAGCCAGCCTGACCAAAGGGCACAGATGATGGGAGTTCACATTTCAATAAGTATTTTGATACTATTTTAAATGCATTTCCCCTCCCCTCAGAGTGCACCTTTCTGAAATGCATTTGAAATACGCTTCCTGAGCTGAGTTGGAAGATTCAGGATGTGTGAAAGCTGCTGGATAGCTAAGTTCCAATCCATATATTAGCCTGGGATGTGAAGATCAGGTCAGTTTGCATCAAAATCCACAAAGACTGAACTCCCCAAGCATTCCTAGGTAAGAGCCCTCTGCGTTACTATTGATGGGCAAGCAAGCGGTGTTGAAATCAGAAGGTTACATTCATAAGTAATGATATTAGCCAGGATTCTGACTTTAATAATATGCCTCAGCATCACTAAGCTTTAAATATAATGAGATCCTCATTTGTATTCTGATGGAATAGACCAAAGTTCTATACGGCGAGTGACAGAGGTAATCGAAAATCAAGAAGAAAAGAAGTGGATTGACATGGCTGGTCTTGATTTTTGTCCTAGCTGCCAAAAGCAATTGGAGCATCTACAGAGCAAGGATGAGTCACAGGCCCAAATCCAATCCCTGAAGGGAAGACCTGTCCCACCTACACTGGTCCAACTGCTAACCAAGAGGCAAAAGAAAGGGGTGTTGGTTCTGAAAACTTTCAGGAAGTCCACACTGAGCAACAGGGCTGCCCTTCCTCAAAGTGGTCCTCCAGCAAACCTAGCTGCTAAACAGGAACATTTGCAGTGATTCCTATGAATGCAAGAGTCAAAGATTGGAGTGATCTCTGGCAAAATGTCAAGTTTGCACCAATAAGCTAAATGCGCTGTGGTCCAAACTATATTATATAAAAAGGAACTAAAGGCAGCCCTGTTTAGGGAAGTTTTTATTTGTTTAATGCTGTATTGTGTTTTGAATATTCAATTGGGAGCTGCCCAGTGTGGCTGGGAAAACCCAGCCAGATAGGCAGGGTATAAATATTAATAATAATAATAATAATTTGCTTGCTTCATGTAGCTTTAAGCCTAATTCAAACACTGTGGCCAGCTCATAGAAGCCATTGGATACTCTTCAGTGTGGCTTTTATAGCCCCACATAGAAATGACACAATAGCTGGGATAATGCAATGGCAAAATCCCCCTTCAGGTGTTCTAGATTTGGGTTAAGGAAGCACAACAGTAAGGGCAGTGGGCACAGACAGGTTGCCTTTGTCTCCTGCCATCGCCATTCCAAGCACCCTCCATGAGTTAAGAGTATGAAGGTCCGAACCAGGGTGGCCTCCTCTGCTCAGAGACTCCCTGTGCATTTAAGGACCCCATTTCCCCCCAGATTCTGGAACATAGAGAGGCCTTGAGGGATGCTTCGGGCCCCCAGGGCCTGAGGTCCACCATCCCTGCTTTAGATAAAACTTAATTGAATAAATACGTATATGCATTTGAAGGGACCTATTCCCAAATAATTGTGTACGTGATTGAAGCCTGAGGGTCAAATCAGATGCACTGTGGCTAATCATCTGCATGCCCACCCATTCACAAATAAAGCAGATGGTGAAATGAGGTAAAATGAGTGTGTGGGAAATCCCCTGTAGTTCATTGATCCAACCCCCTTTTCTTTCTTCCCCAGTTCTGATATGAAATGAATAACGGATGTAGAAAAGTGACCAGAGGAACAGACTGAGGGGTGTTAAACTGTGGGAGGGAGGGAGGGAGGTTCAGCATCCCTCTCCCTTTCTGAACGTTATGATTAAGCTTTTTGCAAACACAGTGGGCATGTGAAAGGAATCATGTGCTGCCACCTTTAATTTGGCCCTTAGCCTAAAATTTACATTGCAAGCCCTTTTCACCTAACATAAATTAAGTGTGTAGATTTTCCTTTGTCAAAGAGTGGAGTGCAAAGAGCAAAATGTTGATTTGGGGAAAAGGTGCCCACAAATGCTTCCTGTGTTCTGGCCGTTTGCTACAGATAATTAATTCCCCTCCAAATCCTCATTGTCTCTTGGATGTGATGTCAGCGACATAGAGTTAACACCTGCCTCTTCCTTAGGAAACCTTTTCCCCTGGGCCAGCAATGACCAGTGTGTACACAGCCATGAAGGACAATGTGAGCAACTGGCTCTCAGACGGTGTCGCACGAAGGAATATGAAACTGAAAAATTCTGATCAGTCTAGCCTGGTAGTGCCTATTCTGACTGCTAGGAGCTCTCCAGGGTCCTGAACTGTTTTACCTGAAGGTACCAGAGATTATACTTGGGACCTTGCTTAATGCAAAGCACATGCTCGACCACTGAGCAAAGCCTACTTTTTACTGAGTTAAACAGCTAACAGTCATTCATACAAACATGCAAATTGTATATGTTTGCTTTAAGCAAATGAACAAAGAATTTCCAACAGCCTGTAGTTTGATTTACCACCTATGTCTTCAATAGCAGAGAGCCATTCTATCACAGTTTCACCTGTTCATGAAAAGCAGGCTAGCTTAAAAGTGTAGGGAGGACATAAGTATATCATGTGCCTTTGCTCACGGAATGGCATGAATTCAGACATTTGATGATACAATTTTTGCACTGCAAATGCAACCGTTTGCTAAAATTAGCTGCAATTCAGCTGTGGCAAAAAGGTGTTTGTAAATCCTGTGAGGCAATTACCAGGGAGGAGATGGAGGTTGGGAATATTGGGTCCCAGGGGTAACATTCAAATTATATGTTAACCCCATTATCATCAAATACATGTTCAAGCAACATTACCTTGCATTAATCTAGCTACTACTCTTCTGATAAATCACAATCTCTAAGTTCCTAAAATGCTTTGTGCAATTGCTGCAGTTATTTTATTCATTTATTTTGCTGCATTTTCTGGCTAAAACCAGATACTGTTTAAAGACCCAAATCATCTTAGGGTAATTTTTTGCTGCCCTGAGGATTCCCCCTTTCACATCTAAATGGATGTCCACTTGAGCATAATATCCCAGCAAAATGTAATAATGACTTTGATGTGGTCTCTAACTTTGCTTCTGTGAATGGAACACAGTTCACATTCATGGAACAGGCCTGGCTTTCCACCTCCTCCTTCATCCTCCTGAGGTGGCCAGGGATATTGAGTGCTTCTTTCCATTAATTACTTTTCCAGCACATTGCAGCCTCCCCAGCTGTGCTTCCTGATCTGAAAAAAAAGCCCCATGTGAGAAAATACCGTATTTTTCGCACTATAGGACACACTTTTTCCCCTCCAAAAATGAAGGGGAAATGTGTGTGCGTCCTATGGAGCGAATGCAGCTTTCGCTGAAGCCTGGAGAGCAAGAGGGGTCGGTGCGCACCGACCCCTCTCGCTCTCCAGGCTTCAGGAAGCTCTGCGCAACCCTCGGGAGACCGGCGCCACTTCCCGCCCGCCTCCCGATGGCTGCGCAGAGCTGCCTGCAGTCCCAGGGCCAGCGCAGCTCTGCGCAGCCATCCTGAGCAGGGCGCGAAATCGCGCCCGCCTCCCGATGGCTGCGCAGAGCTGCCTGCTGTCCCGGGGCGAGCGCAGCTCTGTGCAGCCATCCTGAGCGGGGCGCGAAGTCGCGCCCACCTCCTGATGCCTGCGCAGAGCTGCCTGCAGCCACGGGGCCAGCGCAGCTCTGCGCAGCCATCCTGAGCGTGGGGCGAAGTCGCGCCCGCCTCCCGATGCCTGCGCAGAGCTGCCTGCAGTCCCGGGGCCAGCGCAGCTCTGCGTAGCCATCCTGAGCGTGGGGCGAAGTCGCGCCTGCCTCCCGATGGCTGCGCAGAGCTGCCTGCAGCCACGGGGCCAGCGCAGCTTTGCGCAGCCATCCGGAGCGGGGCGCCACTTCGCGCCTGCCTCCCGATGGCTGCGCAGAGCTGCCTGCTGTCCCGGGGGGGGGGGGGGGCGCAGCTCTGCGCAGCCATCCTGAGCGGGGCGCGAAGTCCCGCCCGCCTCCCGATGGCTGCGCAGAGCTGCCTGCATTCTGAAGCCTGGGGAGACTGGTGCGACTTACCGCTGGCCTCCCTAGGCTTGCGGATAGCAGGCTGTTCTCGGGGCTGGGACTGGGGGAAGCTCGGGTTTCCCCCGCGCCAGCCCCGCGCCTGGGGGGGGAAATAATTTTTTTTCTTTATTTCCCCCCCCCCAAAAAAACTAGGTGCGTCCTATGGGGCGGTGCACCCTATAGAGCGAAAAATACGGTACCTTATACTGCCTTCCCCTGTGATTTAACTGGAGTACGGGAAGCTGGAGAGACTAGAAACTGAGTCTGAGTCTGGTGCAGTTCCAGATTTTGTTTTTAAGGGAAGTTCTTCCTTTTGCCTTAACCCCCCCCCCAAAAAAAACACCACCCCACACTGATTTCTTTAAAAGTAAAGACATCACTTAAAAACAATAACTTTGAACTGCTGTCAGGTGCTTGGTAGGAAACCCCCCCATGGCTTGCAGGAAAGCCCAGTTGTGGATGTCATGGGTTTTATAGGAAATGAGGGCAGGCAGCAGAAAGCAGGCGGCTGGAGTGTTGATGTTCAGAATGAAAGCAACAACAGTGACTATCAGTCATCCTGGTCATCTTGAAAGAATGGTAAGCACATCAAAGCACCACAACACTTCACCAAAACTTTCCTTCGCTTTTCATAATTTTCAGATGCAATTTTTCCCCCCATAAACTGATGGACTACTGCGATGCACTCTACGTGGGGCCACCTTTGAAGGTGACCCAGAAACTACAACTAATCCAGCATGCAGCAGCTAGACTGTTGACTGGGAGTGGCAGCCAAGACCACATAACACCTACATTGGCTCCCAGTACATTTCCAAGCAGAATTCAAAGTGTTGGTGCTGACCATTAAAGCCCTAAACAGCCTCAGCCCAGTATACCTGAAGAAGGGTCTCCACCCCAATCATTCAACCTGGATACTGAGGTCCAGCTCCAAGGGCTTTCTGGTGGTTCCCTCACTGTGAGAAGTGAGGTTACAGGGAACCAGGCAGAGGGCCTTCTCAGTAGTGGCGCCCACCCTGTGGAACACCCTCCCATCAGATGTCAAGGAAATAAACAACTATATGACTTTTAGAAGACATCTGAAGGCAGCCCTGCTTAGGGATGTTTTTAATGTTTGATGTTTTATCGTGTTTTTAATATTTTGTTAGAAGCTGCCAAGAGTGGCTGGGGAAACTCAGCTAGATGGGAAGGTTATAAATAAATTGTTGTTGTTGTTGTTGTTGTTGTTACAGAGGAATGCAGGTCCATTTTTGGACAAGTCACTAGCAAGAATATGCCACTTTTTCACAGCATATCCCCTCTTCACAGGGCAATACTTTTGCCCAAACACCCCCAGCCTGACTCAGGAATCAGGCTGTACAGAAGAGGCCAAGCCCTTTTCTTTGTGAAACCCAGAGCTCCAAGCACTCTGATCCCCTGAGACCGTGAAACTGGAAAATTGCCTTTTTCCCCTCGCAGAGAAGTGTCTGATTATTTGGCATGTGTAGTGTTTTGTATCTCCATGTAGGAGCGGGCTTTATGCCGTGTTTTTTTCTTTCTTTTTTTCTAATTGGTTTTCAGTCAAATCATGCCGCTGAGAATAAGACTCAGGGCACTTGCGGAAGATTGGGGAGGTGAAGTGGATCATGCAAACGCTGCGCCTGCTCTTCAGAGCTAAAGCCTGCACACACCTGCATTGTCAATTTATTCTCTCAGCTCCTTCTGGCAATAATGGTCTAATGACTGAATAAGGTTTTTGCTTACCTTTGTTTGTTTAACTTGCCTCAACTGGCGGTTTCAGATCTACAATGGCCAGCTTGCCCACGTGCCAATCTCACACTCGATCGCCTCCACAAGTCTGACAGGCTCTGGGGCTAGCAGAGATTGTGGGGGGTTTTTTTGGAGGGGGGAGCAGCATACAGTCTGTGTGAACCGCAGACTGTGGAAGACTGCCACTGACTCAAAGGTATCAGGGAGGCCACAGATTCACCATCCAGGTGGATTTTTATTTTTATTTTTTGAAATACTTTATTGTCACTTGTACAACTTGTATACAGTGAGATTACACGAGCACCCCCCACTCAGCTCTCTTAGTCTTAATTCCCCTCGTTTACTGACACCCACCCACCAAATCTGAAAGTCAGTTGCCCTGTTGTTATCTTTTCATTCAGCAGCCTAACAGCCCACGGATAGAAGCTGTTCTTTACCCTGTTGGTGCGACTAATCATGCTTCTATATCTTCTGCCTGAGGGCAAGAGATCAAGAAAGTGCCGGCCAGGGCATGAATCATCCCTGAGAATTTTCCTCACTCTCCTGAGGCAACGTTCTTCTGCTATTTCATCCAGCGGACTCACGGGACAGCCCATAATACCTTGTGCTGTATTCACCACCCTCTGTAGGCACTTCCTATCAGTTGATGTCAAACCAGCGTACCACACCGTGATGCAGTATGAAAGGACACTCTATTGTTGACCGGTGGAAGGAGATCATCTTCCTGTCCAACATACAACTGTCTCTACATTAGAGGTAGGGAATCTCAGATCTGGGGATAAAATGTGACCTTTAGGTCTCTCTGTCTATTCCTCAAGACTTTCCTCAGAGCATGGCCCACTCTTCAGGCCATGCCCTTCACTAGTCTTGTTTTGTGCCTGCCCTGGAGGACTTTTGCCTGTCTGGCATGAGTCCTTGCACTTTGAAAATGCATTCTTGCTTGTACGTGTATCATAGAGTTGTATCATAGAGTTGGAAGGGACCCAGAGAGTCATCTAGTCCAAACCCCTGCACAGAAACCTCTGAATATAGGCTATTTAGGAGTAAAATCCATTGCTCAGCCTTCTTTTGCCTCTAGGCATGCACACCAATGACACACAGACTCCGGAAGGTTCCGCATAAGGGAACGTTGTCCTCTGGCTGAAAAAGTTCCCCTGCTCCTATTACCAAAGAATAACTGCAGAATATATAAAAAGTTTCAGCATGGAAGGTTCCCTACGTGGCATTACAAAAAGGCACAGAGTGCTTCAGTTCAGCTGGCAAACTGTGAAGTCAAACACTGTTTCGGGCAGGATTCTTCTAGCACTTGCCCAACTAATAATAAGAAAACGTGATTTAATAATAATGCTGTTTCGGAGGCTTCTGCAGCAGCAGAGAGGATTACTACAGAAAGAGGGGATGGAGAGCTTTCGATGCAATAGAATAAAAAATGTTTCATACAGCAAAGTGAGCTGGTGTAGCTTATACTCCCAAGCCAATATCTCAAACCCGCAGCACAATAACAAAATAAAATGGCAAGGCGGCATGGAAATAAGAGTAAGGGCTCAACTTTCTAAGGCAATAAATTTGGACAAGCTCTGAAACAGAAAGGGCATCTCACCCCACCCACCTCCCAACGTGGAAAGAAGTATTAATATAGAAAAGTAGTTTTCAAACTTTATTATCTTCTGGAAACACTTTGTATCCCATCAACCTGTCTGTTGAGGGAGTACGGAAAGCTGCCTTTTACCCAGTAACACTTGGTGCCCAACTATTTCTTCATCAGTCTGAGGTCTTTCTCCTAATCTGGTACAGTGGTACCTTGGGTTACATACACTTCAGGTTACAGACGCTTCAGGTTACAGACTCCACTAACCCTGAAATAGTACCTCGGGTTAAGAACTTTGCTTAAGGATGAGAACAGAAATTGTGCTCCGGCGGCGTGGCAGCAGCAGGAGGCCCCTTTAGCTGAAGTGGTACCTCAGGTTAAGAACAGTTTCAGGTTAAGAACAGACCTCCAGAACAAATTAAGTTCTTAACCTGAGGTACCACTGTACCTGAATGTTTGGACCAGAAGGCCAAGGGTTGCCTGCAGGACCTTCTGCATACAGAACCTCTTTTCTTCACGCTGAACTATGCCCCTCACCCATTTACCACAGAAGCCATGCGTGCTGCAAAGGATTCTGAGGAATGTATGTGTCCACTTAGGGTGTATTCACACAGTGAAATGGCCAGGTCTACTGAGTCTCAGTCATTCCATGCAGACCTAGGCCACACCCAGCAGTCATCGGAGGTTGTTTCTCTTAGGGTAACAACATGTTGGCAAGAAACAAGATTTGGAGTTTTGAGGACCATCTTCGGGCTACCTTAGAAAAGTCTGAGCAGATTTGAAAAGAGAGAAAGGAAATCAAGGCAATGGGAGGGTGTATTACTCCATGGTGCAAGCTTTCTGAAGTGTTGGCCCCTAGCCTGAACCTCAGATCAGAAGAGGCAGGGGGACAGAATAGAAAGACAGAGGCATTGTCTTTCCAATAAAAATAAAAAAATAGGGCATTGCTGAAATAAGAGACATTCCTGATTTCTTCCATGCCGCCCCCTTGTCTGGACCAAGCTTCTGTAGTGCAATTTAAATTCACCTTATTGCAACAGACTCCGATTAGAATTTAGTGATTTTTTTTTATTTCCCTATATTAGTGGAAATCTTAGATGTCTCCTGGATCGTTAAATTTGCTGAATGGCTGAATATTCGTTGCACTGAGTAATCACATACGTTATCTTCCTGTCCTTATTTTTTAATGCTAATAATAAAAGGCTGAGAAATGAGATTGCATTATCTAACCAAGTATATAAACACACAATTGCAAGCGCAATTTGTTCCTCATTTGTCATGCTGTCTGGATCATTGTGGACCACATTTTTATTTTTTATTTTGGTGATAAAGACCAACATTCAAGGGGAGGAGGGGAGAAAACCAGGCACAGCCACCCCCAGTCCTGTTTAAGGATATTTTATTTATGGAGTACAAGGGGAGCATCACTCCACATTTTGTCTGCTTCAGGAGATATGCAATCACTATCGAGCAAAAGAACACCCACCCACATCCATCCTATCCTTAAGGAGCATTTAAGAGCATAGCCATCATGGCTAACACGAATTTGTCTAATCCTCTTTTAAAACCATCTAGGTTTTTGGCCATGACTGCTTCCTGTGGCAGTGAGTTCCATAGTTTAACTCCCTCCTTTAAGGCACTACGCATCTCTGTAGAAGAGTTTGGATTTGATATCCCACCTTTCACTCCCTTTAAGGAAACATGAGGGAAATGGAATAAACTGTGGTGTGACTGCAGCCAAAATTTCCCAGAGCCCCTGATGAATGGGGGTGTGGTCATAGTAGGGTCCAAGGGGTGAGGGGAAGAGAGGGTTTATCAAGAGCTCTCCAGGGTCTCCTCTACTACTCACTAGGCAACTTGGGAAGGAGTTGACAGGGAAGCCCAATTCTCCCTGATATGAAGAAGAAGAAGGAGGAGGAGGAGGAGGAGGAGGAGTAGTTTGGATTTGATATCCCGCTTTATCACTACCCGAAGGAGTCTCAAAGCGGCTAACATTCTCCTTTCCCTTCCTCCCCCACAACAAACACTCTGTGAGGCGAGTGGGGCTGAGAGACTTCAGAGAAGTGTGACTGGCCCAAGGTCACCCAGCAGCTGCAGGTGGAGGAGCGGAGATGCGAACCCGGTTCCCCAGATTACAAGACTACCGCTCTTAACCACTACACCACACTGGCTCTGTAGGCAGACGTAACATTTTACTTTCATAAGAAGTGACTACAGAGCAAAAGGCAAGGGAGAACCTGTTTGCAGAAGGCCCCTAAAGAGAGACAAACACCTTTTCAAATAAGCAGTGGCTGCTTTGGGCACCTCCGATCCCAGTGGTTTAAAACTGACAACTACTGCCCTGTCAAAATAACAGTTTTACGAGCAGCACTTTAACTAATTTCTGACACCCTGAGTAATTAAGCCGGCCAGAACCAACTAATTATGAATTATGCTCTTGGCACAAGACTACTCGGGAAGAAGAATTAATCTTCACACGCCCATTTTTTTCTTTCACTAAACTCTAATTGGAGTCTTATTTCAACATGGTGAATTTGGAATGCACTGCTGAGTTCCAGTCCAGCTGAATGGGAAGAAATGTGTTGCAGGGGGAGGAGAGAAAGCAAACAGAAAGAACAAACAAAGAGTTAAAAAGCAGAGAAAAGACAGATGTGTGCAAGGATCTGCAAGCTGTTCCAAGCGCTTTGATATCAACCTAATCCTCATACATGCTCCATCACAAAATACTGCTCCCCACAAAAAAAGAAAAAGAAAATTACATACTGCTGTTACCTTAAGTGGACTGATATGAGAATTTCTCCTTAAGAATGGCTTGCACGAAACTCATTGGGAACTTAACAATGACTGCCACAGTAATCCTGCGTTGGAGGAACTGAAAAGCAACACTACAGTGGTACCTTGGGCTACAGATGCTTCAGGTTACAGACTCCGCTAACCCAGAAATAGTACTTGGGTTAAGAACTTTGCTTCAGGACGAGAACAGAAATTGTGCTGTGGCGGCACGGCGGCAGCGGGAGACCTCATTAGCTAAAATGGTGCTTCAGGTTAGGAACAGTTTCAGGTTAAGAATGGACCTCCAGAACAAATTAAGTTCTTAACCAGAGGTACCACTGTATTCTGAATTGTAGGAAGAGATCAATGGGAGAGTGTCGGTTTTGGATGGAGAATGCCCCATGGTCGAACCCTGGTATCTCCCATGAGAAGGATCCAGTAGCTGGTGATGGGAAAGAATTTGGCCAGAGTTTATGGAAGAGTCACTTCTACTCAGAATAGACAATAGTGGGTGGTCTGATTTGGTATGAAATTGCTCCCTAATAATCATAAAACAGACTGAGAAAACTGCAGTCTGTCCTCAGAGATGAGGGTCATTGTTAGTAACTCAGCACATGTTTTATTTCTACAGGAAGCCTATGCAAGACGTGCTACCAATCCAAATTGCACAGCCCTATATTTAGGCACCAACCAGGAGGCTGTTAAACTTTGTTTTTGCTGGGACTGGAAAACCAGAAGTTTGTTGGCCACAGTACATGGCCGGTGGGTTTTAAGGTTATGTAGTTTATGGGTTATAGGACCCACTCTCTGGCTTCTTCAACTAACTTTGAAGAGGAATGGGGAAGGTATTAATTTAATGCAAGCCTACGAAGTTTATAGAAGGCTGATCGCTGAAGAATTGATGCTTTTGAATTATGGTGCTGGAGGAGACTCTTGAGAGTCCTATCGACTGCAAGAAGATCAAACCTATCCATTCTTAAGGAAATTAGCCCTGAGTACTCACTGGAAGGGCAGATCCTGAAACTGAGGCTCCAATACTTTAGCCACCTCATGAGAAGAGAAGACTCCCTGGAAAAGACCCTGATGTTGGGAAAGATGGAGGGCACAAGGAGAAGGGGACGACAGAGGACGAGATGGTTGGACAGTGTTCTCGAAGCTACCAGCATGAGTTTGACCAAAATGCGGGAGGCAGTGGAAGACAGGAATGCCTGGCGTGCTCTGGTCCATGGGGTCACGAAGAGTCGGACACAACTAAATGACTAAACAACAACAAAGTTTGTATTTCCCAAAGCAATGCACAAAAATCCTATGTTGTTGCTCTGCTTTAACAAAAAAAACCCAAAATCAAATAAACAAAACTCTTCAGATTTCGGATGGCATCCTACTGTAAAGCCTACCAGGGAACAATCGTAATGGTGAATTGAAAAATGGCAAACCATTTTTCCCCATGGAAACCGAAGTGGGTGTAATTTGCAGGCAAGATATCCCCTGCAGAGAAGATTAAGCCTGCCAAATTCCAGAGTGGTCCATCCAGGGGTTTTCATGCAAGGAACCTTTACATTTTATTTTATTTTTTAAAAAAGATGGAAAAGTTCTCTTTTTATTTTCTGCCAGAATGGGGGTGAGGTTTGCAGGCATGGCTGAATTAGTGAAGGGGTGAAACCTGACAACTTAAAGAATGCCTAGAAGCAGTGGTTTTCTTGCAAGAGCAGACTTTTACCATTTCGAGGTGGGTAAAATAGAAATCGCTTCTCCTCGCCTGGTGTTTTTTGAGTAATCAGTCTGAAAGCTGGTGATGTGAGGGTGGTGCCCTTGGGTAAGTGGCCAATAATAGGCTGGCAATGAGCAACACAACTGGCAGCTGATTTAAGGGACAAGCAGGCTTAGCTGAGTGGGGGAAACAGGCACAGCAGGGGAGGGAAGAAAGAAGTCCAACAAAATGAAATCACAGATGGGGGATGACTGAAGATAGGAGGATAGAACTTAGAACAGGTAAACCAAAACCAGGGTGGGTGGGATTGGCAATGGGTAAAAGCCAACACACACATACACATACACAACAGGAGGGTGAAAGTTTGCACAACCTAAGGAAGAAATAAGAGTAAGCAAACGAAATGAGAAACAAATTAAGGAGGTTCAGTTTGTTCAGTAACAGAGATTAAAAAGGAACAAATAAATCACATACCAAAAGCCCTACAACTACACTGAAGGAGTGGGAAACCAGAAAGACCTTGTAACTGAGCTCTTCCAGAAGTCTGCAAACTAAGAACCAAGCTAATAATAATAATTTATAATAATAATTTTTTATTTATACTCTGCCCATCTGGCTGGGTTTCCCCAGCCACTCTGGAAAATAGAAGGAAGGAAGGAAGGAAGGAAGGAAGGAAGGAAGGAAGGAAGGAAGGAAGGAAGAAAATGAAATGACTGAAGTATTGGTTTTTAATTACCGTATTTTTCGCTCTATAAGATGCACCAGACCACAAGACGCACCTAGTTTTTGGAGGAGGAAAACAAGAAAAAAAATATTCTGAATCTCAGAAGCCAGAACAGCAAGAGGGATCGCTGCGCAGTGAAAGCAGCAATTCCTCTTGCTGTTCTGGCTTCTGTGATAGCTGCACAGCCTGCATTCACTCCATAAGACGCACCCACATTTCCCCTTACTTTTTAGGAGGGAAAAAGTGAGTCTTATAGAGCAAAAAATACAGTATATGCTAGGAAACTAAAAGTGATTGGGAAGGATGCTAATTACCCACCCCTCTTCCAAATGCCCTACATCCCCAGGAAGAAATGGAAGAAGAACTCCACTCCTCACCTCCCACTCCCACTCCCACTACAACACTGTGATTGGTGTGACCTGGAAAAATAATTCACCATCCTGCCCATCAAAACAAACAAACAAACAAAAGATCCCATCTGCCTTTCCCTATTCAGGTTGGTTTCAGTTTCTAGCAGTCCTTTATTCTGAAATGGCAAAATGCAGTTGGGCAGGGAATGGCACCCAAGTCCAAAAAGTGACTCGTGATTTTATGGAATCCCCGGTTGTTTATTTCATAAATTTTATTCACCGCTTGATAGTGAAAAAAGAAAACCTCAAAGTGGTTTACAAAAAGATAAAATAATAAAATCAAGGGGGGGGATCACAACCATACTTTAAAACATACAAAAGTTAGAACACTAAAATAGATTAAAATTACTGTGACTTTCTAAGCATCTAGGTAGGCTTGTCTAAACATGATTATTATTATTTTAAAGCAGTGAAGTGATCTCGATCTGACTTGAGGGTCTTTCCTGATGGTACATTCCCATTTTGGCAACTCAAATCACCTTCATTTGCCTCGTAATCTCGGCTGCCCACAGAGCTGATGCAGCCACCTCCCACCCAGTATGAAGGCATCTCTATTCATGTGTGAAGAAGCTATACTACCTTTCCGCTCCTGGAATGGCAGAGGGCCACAGGTGTGCTTAATTTCTGTGATTAAACTGCATCAGGTGCCTTCATACCATTCTTTCGGGTAGCGAGATGTGCCAGTAGGATATGAACTCTGATCTAGCATTCAGGATAATTCACAAATACATTTTCTATTTAGATTCCACTGGATAGAACGCAAATGGACGGACAGAAGACGCACATTTTGACTAAACATCAGGACGAACTTTCGACAGTGGAACGGGCTTCCTCAGAAAGTGGTGGACTCTCCTTCCTTGGAGGTTTTTAAGCAGAGGTTGGGTGGACATCTGTTATGTATGCTTTAGTTGAGATTCCTGCATCACAGGGGTTTGGACGCGATGGCACTGAGCATCCCTTCCAACTATACGACTCTATGTTACAGTAGCATCAACTGCTAAGCCTTAAAACGGAAAGCACACAGAATGTACTGTAGATGCCTGATCTGGATTTTGGGTTGTTTGAAATGAATGCATACTTTAGGGAGAGAAATTCCATTAATAAACTCAACAGGAGAATGCGAGTGTTTCTTTTGAATTCTAAAGCGATTCAAAGTGATTAAAAATAAAGATAGCGCATGTGCCATCAAGCAAACGAAACTTAACATTGCCCCTAATGAAAACTTGGAAAGAATGCATTTCATTAGGTCTAAAATATGACATTAATTAGTTACGGTACTTCGACTGGTTCCATTTTAAGCTCTAGGCAAAGAGGTCTTTCATGTCAAGGCTGACAGGTGCTACAAGAGAAATCCTAATCTGTCTCTGTGATTAACCACAATGAACAACATTAATAATGCATAATAATTTCTTTGATTAAGGCAAAAGAAAAAGGGCCGAGCAAACGAGATGCTTTGCTTCAACAGCAAGGAAGTCGAGAGTAACATGTGATAGGAAGAATCGGGGAATTTGGCCTTGATCCACCCTGACAGGTGCAGATAGAGGTCAAGTTCAAAATGATGCATAATGCGATGGAGGGTATATAAACCTCCACACTGGTTGCAATACATTTTCCCCAAGACGTAGAGAGCAGGTGGGGGACATACAGTCAGATCAATGGTGGAGGAAGGTGGAGGTGGACATTCCCTGTCCTTGCAATGGGCTTTTAAACAAAAAAACCCAAGGTCCGTTCTGGAGCAAGACCAAACAAGGCAACACAAGTGCCCCAAAGTACAGCAGAAGAGGCGGACACAAATGAATGGTGTGGCAAGCATTTAAATGGTTGCTTTGGTGTGGTTCCTCGTGTCCGCTAGCAGTGAAGTACCAGTACTATACTTCTGTTAAATCAATGGCATTTGCTTGGGATATGAAAACAACATTATACTTCCCTGTCTTGGGCAGGGGATCCTTTCCAAACCCAACTACCAATTCACACATATGCTTTACCACTCTGTTATGTCCACTTGTCCCAATTCAGACCTGTTTATGAAAAGACCATGGCACCAACTATCCCATAATGATTTGCAGGAGCTCCCTGGGGTCTCAGGCGGGGGTTCCTTTCCCAGCAGAGCTACCTGAGCCTACAGGTCCAGTGGAGCTCTTCAGCCAAAGGCACAGAGATGAGCTTGGGAAGAACTTCAATCTTTGCCTCAAAGAAGAAGGAAGCATCAGGAGCCCCTACTCCATCATCTTCAGCTTGGATTTTACTCTAAGCCAGAGAAGAAACCACAATTTGCCCCCAAGCTCCAAACTCTCCACCTAGACCCGCTATACTCCAACTCCCTTGCGCCCCATTTATAAGCTCTGTTTACTGGCTGGGCAGCAGAAAGTATAGTTCTCTGGCAATCACAAGAAGAGAGAAGGAGGGAAGGAAGGAGGCCCCTCCCCTTTCCAACACCTGCTATGCTACCCTGATAAAACTTCTTAGGAACTCCATGATTCCTGAGAACAGAGTTAGGACACCTCGGTAGCAGGTGAGATATTGAGAGGAGGAAGAAGGTCTTCTCTTAGGCATGCCGGGCTCCAAACATTTGATACTATAAGATTGGCAAAGCCAACAGAGCTGGCTGAGACTCCACTGCTCCCACAGAGTGTTATTTAAACAGACGACACGTAACTTACTGCCTAGTCAATCCATCAGTCTAGACTTGCCCCTTGTACTTGAGACTCTAGGTTTCTCAAAATCACTGTATCCTTTTTTCTTGTTAAAAAAACAGATTTTATTTTTATATAACAGGAAGGGGGGAAGTGCACATTTAGTCTAATTAGCAAATGCTAACAGTGTCTTAGTTGTTTCTAGCCAATGAATATTTTACATGAGGGCAGAAGCAGCTGGAACAGCGAGGCAGAGAGGTCCAAGAAGAATGACATACTCGCTTCCCTGTAGAAGTTTATGGCACTGAGATGTTTTCAAAGTTCCTTTTGTTTATGCTGCAGAGAAGTTTTACTTTATAAAAGCACCAAGTTTATTGCTGTCTCATTCTCCCAACATGCCAGAACGGTACAGGGAAAGGGCTATACCTTAGGGGGGTAGAGCATCTCTGTTCTGAATGCAGAGGGTTCCAGGTTCAAATCTCTGGCAACTCCAGGTAGGGCTGGGAGGGAACCCTGCCTGAAATCCCAGAGGGCTGCTGCCTGTCTCTGATGACCATACTGAGCTAGATGGAACAATAATCTCACTTGGTATGATGTAGCTGCCTATGTTCCTAATAAAAGAAGAAATGGGTAGAGTCTAGTATTCTACCATATTGGTCTTGGATGTGGAAGAATGGGCGACTTCCAACAACTGCTGTATGTTGACTTCTTGAGGAAGGTCACTTCACATTAAAGGTAAAGGTACCCCCGACTGTATGGTCCATTCGCGGACGACTCTAGGGTTGCACACTCATCTTGCTCTATAGGCCGAGGGAGCCAGCGTTTGTCCGCAGACAGCTTCTGGGTCATGTGGCCAGCATGACTAAGCCACTTCTGGCGAACCAGAGCAGCGCACGGAAACACCGTTTACTTTCCTGCCAGAGTGGTACCTATTTATCTACTTGCACTTGACGTGCTTTCGAACTGTTAGGTGGGCAGGAGCTAGGACCAAACAATGGGAGCTCACCCCATTGCGGGGATTCGAACCGCCAACCTTCTGATCGGTAAGCCCTAGGCTCTGTGGTTTAGACCACAGCGCCACCCACCGCCACTTCACATTACTGATGGGTAAATCTATTTGTTTTGGTATCCTTCAATCTTCTCCCCATTTTTTTCCCAGCTTACTTTAGTTCTCCACATTTCCACATCAGTTTGTTATATTTTTTTCCTGATGGAAATTCAGGGAATAATTTCTCCAAGCGCGCGCACACACACACACACATTGCATTTTTATGTACACTTCACCACAGTATATGTGTTTTTGCATACATTACTTGGCTGGAGAACTGCATTGCAAAATTCAGGGACGTGTGAATTTTGGAGGATTTGCGTATGGTTTTGTAAAGTTTGAATTTGGTGCATCCCCCTTTAAATGTGAACTGAGTTGATTTTCTTACCCCATTCCTACTTCACACACACCTCCCCACTTTGAAATCTACACTGATTATATGCACAGTGGGGTGGGAAACATGTGACCTGCCAAATGTTGCTGAGATATAAGGACTCAGCTTGTGCTTCATTCTGTGACCTTCATACTAGAGATCTTCATTATCTTTTGGGGAGGCTGAATAATGAGGTGAACAGAGGTAATTCAGGGGACCTCCACTCTCCCAAGTCAAAGTGCAATGTCACAGAGGGCAAGTGAGGTCAAACAGGACTGAGGACACACAAGAACAAAGTAAATGAATAAAGCAAACGTTTTCACTAAAAAGCCACAAGGAAAAAAAGCAAGAGGCCTCCTTTGGCAGTGCCCAAGAAAACGTGTGAAAAACTGTGAGTGGTTTTAGCTCAGCTCTAATTCCGGATGACAATATTCCTGAACTCCTACCATGGTGCAATTACGGAGGACTGATCAAGTTGCCTCTGGGTGTTCATAAATGAACGGACGAGTGCTGCTGGGCAAAGCACCATGGCCCTGTGTTTGCCAAAGGAGTAGCAGGCTGGGATAGATTTTGTGCCATCAGAAAATTGCCCGCCCACTCCCCTACCCCTCCAATCAATATCTCCCCCCTTTATTTTTCCCAGCGGTGTCAAAGAATGTTTAAAGTTTAATGTGGATTTCCTACGCGCCGAGATTTATAGTGTCACTTCCAATCTGGTGCAACCAAATAAACTGGGATAGGAGGTGTTTGCTGTCTCCATCCATGAGATTTCACATTCCGCCATTGAGCTCAACAGCCCTTTAACCCCCTACAATTTCAGGGAAGAGTTTTGGAGCATCAATTTGAAGAGAAATTCACAAAAATCAATTTGCACAGTAGGAAAGGAAACCATAGCAGGTGCATTTACAGATGTTACATCCTCTCCTCCTATCATCTAACGCTGAATTGTAAAAGGCCAGATAAACACAGAAACAGAAGGGGCCAAAGGGCTGTAAAAAAATCACTGCTCTTTTTTTATTATTATTTTCAAAGGAAGTAAATAACTTAGCGTGTATTTCATGCCAGATCCCATGGTCCTTGAGTAATAGTTCCCATTTTCACAGCTCTGACTCTAGGAGATTTGCCATCATTACCTTGTCTCCCCTCACATTATCCCTACTAGGTAGGTCAACCTAATTATTCCCATTTTACAGGGTGAGATGTGAGGGAAGGGAACTTGCTCAAGGGCACCAAATAAGTCACATGGCTGAGCTGGGATATGAAATCTGATCGACCTGCTCTCAATCCATAATAGGTAAAGACACAGGTGGTGCAAGAAGACACAGAATTTGGCTCTCGGTGGAATACATTTCCAAGGCTTCTCATCTTATATACGGGTAGCAGGCTCAATTTTCCAACCATCAATCCTTATGTAACCAAAATGGTTTTAAGGAGGGAGGAAACATCACAACATCGCTAAGCTAAGAATCACACAAAGCAATGGGTACCATCCATCCCTGGACTCCTTTTGTCCATTTAGGTGCTTCTCCCACCCCACCCCAAAACTGGATAAATCATGGAACAGAGCAAAAGGAGCCCAGTCCTGTTTCAAGTATCTCTTTGCACCCATTATCAGGAAGTTGACTTCTCTGTACAATATCACATCCTGCGTTGTTCATGCAGAACCTTGGCATAAAGAGATCCTGCACTGCCTGCCAATTTGCTAGCCCTTAACGGCTTGGGACTAGTTTGATATACCCACTCAACTACTTCAATCTATCAAATGAGCACTTTTCCAAGTACCACACAACGGGTCGCATTCAACTATGTTCTACTCAGAGTAGACACGTTGAAATTAACAAACTTACTTATTAATGTCTTTGAGCCTCCACTGAATATGACCAGCATTGGGTATAACTCATCGTGCGTTCCACACACAGTATTTCTGTGTAGCAGCACCCACGCCCAGGGACAATATATTGACCGTATTGTTTTTGACCCCTGCTGAATGCTTTTTTTCTTTAGGAAAGTCTGGGTATATAGATTTTAGGTCAACTTGTTTTAAACTTCTGACCTTTACCGACACTTTAAATGTATATTTTACGTTCCATGTAAGTTACAGAGAGGTTTCGACAATTAAGCAGTGTACAAACTGTTAAATAAATAAACAAATAGCAATGAACAACAAAACAGCCTTGGCTGTACGATGCTGAAAAAGTAAAGGAAGGAACAAGCAAAGGACCTTCTCAAGGCCGTAAATGAAATGTAACTGCGGCGCTATAAGTTTCAGATTCATTATTCTGCAATGTATTTTGAGAACCAGCAAACAATAACATCTGCGGGGAAAGAGTATAATGAACCTTGTAAGGCCTCTTAATTTTCTCTCTTTATTGCCGCAGAGATTCTGAATCCACTTCAAAATAAACCCAATTACCTTTCTAAAAAGGTAAGCTGATGACTTCAGGGAGATCCAGGTGCCTCATCTTTCCCACAGTACAAATCAGCAGAAAGGATCTGGGGGCTAATTATAGTCTACCTGTCCACTTATCAACTAGAAAAGCATAAAAGTGATGCCTGCTAGAGTGCATTCATCAGCCAGCTTTTCATGATTAACCTGCCCCAATTAGGAAAGGAGGAAGAGTAATGCATCAGAAACTAATTAAGGTGACACTGAATCACGTTATTTCGGACTGGAAAGGATCTTAAAAGGTCACTTGCTCTTCTCTATTTTTTCCCCTTTCTGCCCTAGAGCAGATCACAATATAAAGGAGAAACAATGTTTGCCTTAATCCAAAACTTATTTGAGAAGCTTCAAGCTCCATGTACAGCCCAGCCCAATTTGAAGACGCTGGGGAAATTTAAAAACGCTCATGTCACTCAAATTCTATTATTGCTTACATACATGGCTTAGGGTGCATTAGTTCCAATGACCAGAGTATTTTATAGCTTCATAGATTTTGATGTTGATATTTTTGGTTGTCAACCAAATTCCTAAATATTTAACTTTTTTATGAATCTCTATTTCTATATTTTGCTATAATCCCCCCCCTTCCTGGTACATTTTTCACTATCAGCTTTGTCTTAGTTTTATTGAACTTAGAACCTGCCACCTGCCCAAACTTCTGTATTTTTTCTAGGACTTTCGGCAGAGAGTTCTTAGGGTCCTCCACTGTCATTACAAGATCATCCTCATATACTTTTAATTTATATGTCCCCCACCCCATGATTCCTCTGATGGATTCATCTGCCCTAATATTTCTCATCAAAACTTCTAAACCAAAATAAATAATAGAGGTGATAGCGGACATCCCTGTCTTGTTCCTTTTTTAATCTTGCAATTGTCAGTCACCACCTGATTGGTAATTAGTTTGGCTTTTTGCCTGGTATGACTCAACAATGGGCCTTGAGCCAGTGTGGTGTAGTGGTTAAGAGCGGTGGACTTGTAATCTGGTGAACCGGGTTCGCTTCCCCGCTCCTCCACATGCAGCTGCTGGGTGACCTTGGGCTAGTCACACTTCTTTGAAGTCTCTCAGCCTCACTCACCTCATAGAGTGTTTGTTGTGGGGGAGGAAGGGAAAGGAGAATGTTAGCCACTTTGAGACTCCTTCGGGTAGTGATAAAGCGGGATATCAAATCCAAACTCTTCTTCTTCTTCTTCAGATCAGGGAGAATTGGGCTTTCCTGTCAACTCCTTCCCAAGTTGCTTAGGGGGCAGTAGAGGGGTCCCTAGAGAGCCCTTGATAAACCCTCTCTTCTCCTCACCCCTTGGACCCTACTATGACAACACCCCCATTCATTAGGGACTCTGGGAAATTTTGGCTGCAGTCACACAACTGTTTATTCTGTTTCCCTGATGTTTCCCTGTTAATTTCTGTGTTATATTTGAGCTTTCAAGAGATTTTAAAAGCCACTTCTGGAAATCTAGTGGAATCAAGTTTAGTGCTCAGTTCTGCTTTAATTAGTTCCAGAAATAGTCTGTTTGCAACCCCGCCAATCCAGAAAACTGTGGGATGAAATTGGGGGTAAGCATATCAGCATGAAGTTCTTTTCTGCCTTTTTTCCATGGGGTGTGAAGAAAAGGGTGGAGGAGCAATGATGCTGTTCAATGGCACACCCACCGGCGTGAATGAAATTCAGTGTGACGTGCCGGTAAATCAATCAAAAAGCCACAGCTCAATAAGGTAACAGATACTGCATTTTGAAGGGAACGTTAGAAAAGCATTAGCATGATAATCAGGAAAAGCAACACAGTATTTGCTCCATCTTAAAAGCATTCACAGTTTCCCAAGAAAACTGAAGTTCTTACTATGGAGCTCATCGAAGAAAAGATTGCTTACTTCATAATGTCATTGAGCATGATGTGTAGGGCAAGTTTATGTTGAAGGGAGAGAGACTCTGTTTTGGCCAGCAGGTAATGGCTTTTTTCTCCTGCCTTGTGCCTCCCTCCAGCTCCAAGAGCCTTCAAAATAGAGCTGTTCCCAGAGGAAGAACTGAGACTCTGTTTGCCATCAGAGAGGGTGGTTGGTTTCACCTGCGCTGCCTCACCTCCAGCCCCAGGAATCTTCAAAAGGGAGTGGTTGTCATGGACAGTATTAGGTGTATGTGTATTTTAATGAGTTGAGAAAAGATTAGGAATCTCAGGGTGTGTGGAGGGTATGTGCATGAATTCAACAGTTATTGGTTTATCTTTTGGTTGCCATTTTGCTAATGTTGTGAATATTGCTTTATAGATTACAAATGCTGTATAGATTTGTTAATCAGATAATATGACTTTTGCCATATAGATTTGTTAATTGTATGCTATTGTTTGCTTTAATTGTGATGTTTAGCTTATTTTTGCAGTCGTTGTTAACAACTGGATTTGTTTCCCTGATGATTTGCTGATTATTCTATATGATTTATGCTGCATTTGTGATGTTCTATCATGTTTTTGTTATTTATTGTTCGTCAGCTGCTTTGGAATTTGTTTGAATGAAAAGAGGCAGAGGAGTACCATATCGGCCTGAATATGAGCCTCACTTTTTTACCAAATTCTCACCGTGAAAAGTTTAAGTGTGGCTTTTATTCGTGACCTTACGGTATGCAGCCAGTAGCAGCGAGGAATGGAGTGGCTTATATTCTGGTATTTTTTCTCCCCCCCCTCCAGTTTTAAAGGTGTGGCTTATATTCAGGCCAACACGGTACAATAAATCAATCATGTTCACTTAGTCATGCTCACTAATTTAAATGGGTCTACTCAGAACAAATCTCAGTTGATTACCACCCTTTGTCACCATCTCTAAAGTCAAGGAAGTTACTTGATAGAGGCGGAGGGCTGGCTGGGGGCACATCAAATGCACACCGGCCTCCTATTTCCCATGATGGCCCTGGAGCTCAGCTACCATTTGAACAGGAAAAGAAAGCACAGTTAAATCTTTATGAAGAGCCAACGGAACCTCACTGTGGCCATGCAAGAGGCAGCAGGGGGTGGTGGTTAGAGGGTTGGACTAGAACGAAGGACGCTCAAGCTGATCTGTGGAGCTCACTGGGTGATCTTGGGTCAGTCAATTGGTCACAGTCCAACATACCTCCTAGGGATGCTGTTAGTTGGAAATGTGGTGAGTGTGGAAGAACCACAGATGCCACCCTCAGCTTCCTGGGCAAAGGATGCTATAATAATAATAATAATGTTAGTCTATGCCTTTGACCTCCTCTGCACTCTTAAGAAGTGAGCCTTTAATGTGCATACTACAATATTAAGACTGCATTATTGAGAATAGGCTTACACATACTCTCTCTCTCACCCCTTTCAAACCAAGTCACTCCACAGATTTATTATCCCCACTGAGTTATTGATAATGCTGCTTTTGTATCAGGAGCAGGAGCATTTAAGAGGACTCTGCAGCATTCAGTGTGTTTATTATTCAGTGTTTGCATGCATAATCTTCTAAAAGCATGGCAGATTAGGGGTGTATTACTAAATACAAAGCCAAATATCCCCCCTTCTTAATCCATTTATGTGTAACACATTTGTTAGTTAAGCCACTTATTACCACTTTCTGACATTTTCAACCACAATGCAGCATCTTGCATAGAAGCCTAGTAACAGGAGTCTGATTATGTTGGGAGTTGTTTTTTTTTCTGATGCTGACTTACATATTGGCACTTGAATGGGAATAAAAAGGCACACGCACACAGAGAGAGAGACCAGTGTACTTTTAACAACTGAAACAAGCTTAACCTAAAAAGCCCTTATTCTTGCATTTTATTTCATCAAATGTAAAAGGATTTATTTCAATTAATATTCTAATTGCTCAACACTCGAGGAAAAATAAAATAAAACGGGGCTGGAAACTTTCATTAATTTTTCAGCAAATTGATTCAATCCCGTGTAATTAATAACTGGGAATAGTAAGGTTTGTTGTGAGCTATTCCTATTTCCGGTGACTGAATAAATGAATAATGTTTATATAGAGATATTAGTAACACAACAGATTTTGTTGTTGTTGTTGTTGATGATGATGATGTGCAGGTTGGCCCCTCTTAGCTGCCACCAATTCAATTTTCTGGCTATGAACTGGCTAAACTGAGGCATTAGCTACAGAATGAGAACGCAGAGCCTGAGCAAAGCTGCACGGAAGGTAATGTTGGAAACAGCAAACCTACAACTGTCCACCCAAGCACTGAATTGGGAAGCCTGATCATCTAAGAAGGCATAGCTGGAGGGTGAATGAAGAGTTTAGGCTCGCTACTAGCCATGTTGGCTATGGTCTGCCTCCTTGGTCAGAGGTATTATGCTTCTACATACCGCTTGTTGGAAACCACAGGAGGGAAGACTGCTGTTGGTGCCATATGCATGGGAATTATCTGATGTTATTCTCTTTACAAGCATGCTCTTTAGAGCCAGTGTGGTGTAGTGGTTAAGAGCAGTGGACTCGTAATCTGGTGAACCTGGTTCGATTCCCCGCTCCTCCACATGCAGCTGCTGGGTGACCTTGGGCTAGTCACACTTCTCTGAAGTCTCTCAGCCTCACTCACCTCACAGAGTGTTTGTTGTGGGGCAGGAAGGGAAAAGGAGATTGTTAGCCACTTTGAGACTCCTTAGGGTAGTGATAAAGCAGGATATCAAATCCAAACTCTTCTTCTTCATCTGGCTGGCCATTGTGGGAAAGACCACATGGACCTCTGGACTGATCAGGGTTCTTCTTAAGTAGGTTAGGACCCATCTGTACTCAACATTTAAAGCAGTACCATATCCCCAAAAGAACCGGGGAACTGTAGTTCGTTAGAGCTAATGAGAGTTGTTAGGAGACTCCTTATTTCCCTCACAGAGCTACAGTTCTCCAAGTAGTTTAACATTCAATCCCTCTTCCCAGAAAAGTACAAAAATTGTAGCTGTGTGAGGGGAATAAGGAGATACTAACAGCTCTCCATGGGGACGCAGGTGGTGCTGTGGTCTAAACCACTGAGCCTAGGGCTTGCCGATCGGAAGGTCGGTGGTTTAAATCCCTGTGATGGGGTGAGCTCCTGTTGCTCAGTCCCAGCTCCTGCCAACCTAGCAGTTTGAAAGCACACCAAAAGTGCAAGTAGATAAATAGGTACCGCTCTGGCGGGGAGGTAAATGGCGTTTCCATGTGCTGCTCTGGTTTTGCCAGAAGCGGCTTAGTCATGCTGGCCACATGACCTGGAAAAACTGTATGTGGACAAACGTCGGCTCCCTCGGCCAGTAAAGCGAGATGAGCGCAGCAACCCCAGAGTCGTTTGCGACTGGACTTAACTGTCAGGGGTCCTTTACCTTTAACAGCTCTCTGAACCCTTAGCAAACTAGGGTTCTTTGGGAATTCTTTGACTGTTTGAAGTGGAATGATACTGCTTTAAATGTATACTACAGATGGCACCTTAGGCTGAGATATGATGGCTTGCTAAAGGACTTAGTGTTACAGATGATGCAGATTTAAATGTGGGATGTGATGGTCCAAGTCAAACATTATCCATATTTAAGTGGTTGCAATCAGAAAAGAAGTATGGGTGGGTCATGTTGATCATATACTCAAGAGAAACAAAAGAGGAAGGGGCCTCTTACCTAGTTTGTTTATAAAACATGTGGGTATTTTTGGGATAGCTGCAAGAATTTGCAATTTTCAAATTTATTTTCAATAATAATGATGTTTATTGCAGGACATGTTTTTTCCCCTCTCTTACAGTTTCACGGGCATGACATGTTATTTTCTCTCCCTAATAGCAAAATTGCCATATTTATTACATGGTGGGTTATTCTGACCTGGTTCGGAAACATGATAAATAATCAACTCAATGAGATATTGTTAGCAGATCGAGAGAGACATCCAAGCTTCTCTTGTCAGGGTGAGACTAAACTGCAGAAAATGTGGACGGCCAAATGTCATACAGCATTCATCACTTGCAAGGTAACTGACTTCTTCTGAATTCACTCAGGCAGAAAATGAACAGCTGTCAATGCTGATCAAGGAGAAGGGAAATACAGCTTCCAGGGATGAGATTCCTCCCACCGCTTTGTTTTCAACATCTTTAGTTAAAACAATGTTATTTAGCCACTAAAAAAAATTGGAAAGTAACTACAACAAAAGTCTAGACCAGCAGTTCTCAACCTATGGATCCCCAGATGTTGTTGGACTACAACTCCCATCATCCCTGATCTCTGGCCTTGCTAGCTAGGGATGATGGGAGTTGTAGTCCAACAACATCTGGGGACCCACAGGTTGAGAAAGGCTGGTCTAGACACTGAAAATCTTTTGGTTCATCTATTCAGTGTGGCCTAAATCTTTGACCTGAAACAGACATCACACTCAACCATGGTTTGCTCTCCTTAAGCAGAGTTTAGATAATAACACATAATGGCTGTATTTACACAACACAACAAGCCAGAGTTGCTGAGCTTGCTGTGATTTATCGCAAGGGTAGGGAACATTTTTCAGCCTGTGGACCATGTTGCCTTCTGGGCAACTTTCTGAGGGGCACATAGTGCTGGATGGGGCCAGATGCAAACATGGACAGAACACCAAATTTAAAATCTGCCTTGGTAAAGGTAAAGGGACCCCTGACCATTAGGTCCAGTCGTGGCCGACTCTGGGGTTGCGGCGCTCATCTTGCTTTATTGTCCGAGGGAGCCGATGTACTGCTTCCAGGTCATGTGGTAGGCTAATTTCTACACTGTCAACCCCCTCCCCCCGCCCCTAATCTATCATCTAACCAGAGAAACAAGAGGCACAATCAGATTTCAAGAGCACATTTCAGGTGGGCAAAAACACCTGGTGTGAGAAGCAGGGTCACTGAAAGGTGTGGCCTGGGGAAATGGGATGGATCCCCATCTCTGACTGATGAGGAATCAGCTGTGTGCTGGTACACCCTGGCTGATCATTCCTACCTTGCTCCAGCAAATTTGATTATATCTACTTTAGACCCAGCTACCTAACTTGATCTTAATTTTCCTATTACAGAAATGGAGCTAACAGGGAAGAGGGAAGGAAGGAAGACTTCCCTGAACAAAGTTACTAGCTACTGTGAAATCATGTCACCGTTAAGTTACTGTAAGAGAAAACCAGAAGCTGATTTCAGTTAAATTGCGTGCTTGGCGCAAGCGGGGGGTTTGTTGCTGCCATTATTCAAAGCTTGAAGTTCCACCGACCTCTGGAGGTCAGGAGGAAGAGCTTTCTGTAAAATCAGAACCGAAAAAGAGAGAGAGAAGAGCAATTAAAAAGACCCGCAGAGATAGAAGCACATCAAGGAGAGACAAAGGGTAGCAATTTGTGTGGAATGGAGTAGAGGCAAAGAGCTTCAGGAACGGAAATGGAATTCTGGGAGGTTTGCTTTGGCCATGATGACACAGGAGATCTCAGTTGAGCACATCATTATCCGAAGCAATGCTTTCCTCCCTGCTGGTGCTCAAAAGAACAGAAGGAAAAGAAACACCTGAAAGGGGTAGGGGGAAGGATACATCAAAGAGTGCCAGAAAAGACCCTGATATGTTCGTTTTCACAGAACTGTAAAACTATTTTCCCTCTTCTCTCCCTCGCAGAAACAACATGTTGACTCAGAAGCAAGTCCTACTGATTTCAGTGAGGCTTACTCCTGTGTAACTGGGTATCTGCCTGCAGCCTGAACAACTTAAAAGTTATTTCCAGGAAAGCTACGAAAGTATGTCTTGGTTCCTTCCCACCTCCAGCGCCCAGCATTTTGAGACAATTTATTCAAACCATATGAGCAAACAACATTCAGCAATACTAAACCACCTTGCTGCTGTTTGCCTGCCATGTTACGCTCTCGTCTATTTAATTCCTTTCCCAGAGTCAATTATTTGATGTAATAAAAATAAATGTCACTGCAATTATATGATGTGACTGCAGAATCCCCGTAATGGAATATATTTTAATGCGATGTAAATCAACCAAGCCTTATATAATCTGCAAATTAGCCTGATGCAACACTTAACAAAAGCTGTGATAGGCGAGTGGAATACATTAGATCAATTGAGGTGATTTCCTGAAGGACCTGATTTGGAGAAGATGGGTTGCATCCTGAGCTGGTCTTCTGGGAACAGAAGTGTCCTTTCATTCCCAGAAGGTGGTGAAGATACCAAGGGACGGTCCTGTTAGAGGAAGGGCGGGGAGCCAGTGACCCTCCAAATGTTGCTGACCTACAACTCCAACCATCCCTGATCATTAGCTGTGCTGAAGTTCAACAAAGTATGGAGGGTCACAGGTTTTCAGCAAATTCCCTCTGCAGTCCACATTCTGGATGGTTCGCCAACCCTCCAGAGCAACTTTGTCTTCCCACTTCCTCCAGTGGGATCTCACAGGAATTCTGCTGCGTATAAGACCATAATAATCAAGATCAGGGCCCATTAGTCCAGCATCCTATTCTCACAATGGGCAACCAGACGCTCATGGGAAGCCCATAAACAGAATCTGAGCACAATGCCACTATCTGTCATGGACTGGCTGGACTCAGAGGAACGGTTGGAGGCACCAGCTGTGGAACCACCAAGGGATGAAGGTTCAGAGCCTGGATATTGGTGGTAGGGTGACAATAAGTAGTCAAAGGAAGAAGAGAGAGAAGCCTGGGAGGAGGAGGTGTTGGAAGCTGGAGAGGTAACAGAGTTTTATTGATCAGGGAGAGTCTGCAG
Organism: Podarcis filfolensis; assembly: GCF_964270895.1. Classification (NCBI taxonomy): domain Eukaryota; kingdom Metazoa; phylum Chordata; class Lepidosauria; order Squamata; family Lacertidae; genus Podarcis; species Podarcis filfolensis. Next base: position 107,982,904 of record NC_139606.1, read on the forward strand.
CAGACAGAAGTCCTGAATTAGAAGCAGACATGGAAGCAGGAGAGGAAGAGGCCCAAGAGGAAGAGATGAATCCAGATGGTGAAGAAGCCAGGGTCTCTCCCCCTCCTGGTGTGACAAGCTCTCATCCTCATGATTCTCCCAGGGTCAGAAGAGGTATGAAGAGGGAGCAGCAAAGACAGGTGTGCCAGCATAGTCTCAGATTGCTTGGGAAGGAATCAGAGGAGGGGGAGGAGACTTAGGCAGCTGTGGAAGGTGGAGACCTTCAGCCCCCAGAACTGCCTCACAGGGGCAAGATCTACCGAGAAGAGTTGCTGTACTCATTAGGCCTGGCACTACTGAGCAGACCTTGTTTCTTTTAATAAAGAGTTAACTTCTCTTACTCCTTGTGATTTATTGCCGTCTGGCTCCCTCACACTCTCATACAGCTGCCTTTTCAGATAGTGAAGGAAGCAACGGATAACTGAAACAGAAGCTATCACTAACTCTTAGAGAGGAAGGCTAAAGCAAATGTTTCTTCTGCCATTCCTAATTAAAGTAACACATCGTAACCAAAACAGTCTCACAAAAACAAGCGTGTTCCATCAGTTAGGAGTTACCATTTCTGATTAACATTGGACTCCAGCCAATTAATCAGCTCAAGGTTTAATTAATTAACCCGTGCTTAATGCTTGCACCCTAAAATTTTTAATCTCCATTTCCTTTCACTTGTGCGTTGAGTGGTGTAGGAGCTGTTTCTCTGTAGTGTTAGCACATAAGCAAGAAGAGGGAGAGAATTGCAATTTGCGCCTTTACCACAAAGGAAGGCATTGATAGGATGGGAAAATCCTATGGAACTAGACCCTCCCATGTGGTCATGTGATTGATATGTGCTATCCTGCAACACGGGATCGTGCTCTTATGTGAACCTGCTACCTTCAGAGTTCTTTCTCCAGAAATCAGTGAGCTGAGGAATTCTCTTCCTAGAGAGGCTCACTTCATTCCAAATCTCATGTATTCTGCACATCAGTCAAATACCTTTTTTATATTATCTGCTCGGGTTTTTTTAATCTGTTTTAATTCTGTTTTCTATTTAGGTTGCTCATTTGCTTTAATTCATGGTTTCTTTAAGAGGTTGGGAAGGCTCCTTCCTCCCATTTTCTGCCATATTTTATAGCATTTATTATATTATATTCTATTTTATGAACTGACCTGGAAGGTGTTTTTTTAAAACCACCCCCAAAAAATCACATATTTTAAATAAAATAAAATAAATAAATATATGGAATAGCTCCCAGCTCACCAGGTGCGCTTGGAAGGAGATGTTTCTGTTGTGGTGTGGTTAAGCAGCCATCACACAGGTTTAATTCAAAATGTCAGTGTAGGGCCTTATCATTCCACAGTTCCAGAAAGCCCCTACAACACACCATTATCCTTAAGCAGAAACCGTACGGTAATCAATTAACTCCTGAGTCCACATACAATGGCAGAGCCTCACTGCGCCTTTGGAATAATTCATGAGAAACTTTGCAAGATCTAAAATAATGTAATTGCCTGTAAAAACCCGCTTGTTCCTCTCGCTGATTGGAAAATGAGTTTTGTGAAATGTGTGTGTGCGTGCATGTGGGAAAATCTTTTAAACACATATTTAATGGAGACATTGCAAACAAATACATAAATGTTTTTACGTAGAGTTATTAAAACAAAATATAAAAGAGCAGGAGACAGACTGTGAGACACAGATAGATGCACACTGAAAACAAACATAAAATATCCCAAAGAGATACATTTTGTGATGGTTTTCTTTTCCTCTACCCCATATTTTTTTGAGGGTGGATTTTTTTTTGTTTTTTTTTACTTTATAAAATTAACCAATTCCAAAACAAAAGCAAACCATTCCATACACAAAGATAAAAGCAGTGGGTTGGTTTTTTTTTTTTTTTTACACTGAAACACAGAACAGTGTTTCCGCTTCCTGACAGTGATGTAGCATCTGAAAATTGTGCACAAAACCTCATTATTAGTGCCTTAGGTGACTGGGGCAAAGGTAGCCCTTTCACGCTGTCACTTCTCCTCTGCTGTTTCCAGACAGGAGAAGATGGGAAACCAGACTTTAAAAAAAGTTATCTGAACTGTCAAGTTGGTGCGAGAAAGCTTTTAGATCACAAGCAAAACGAGAGAAGAAAAATATAGATTTGAGAGACGCAGAATCCTGAATCTGCCAAACAAAGAAAAACTAGAAATATCACCTGTGCTATGCTCTGTATGTCCAATATCACAGACTCTACCTGCTAATACCGCCTCATCTTCAGCCAATGAAGTTAACGACACATAATCCATTTTAGGCTCACTGGAAGGACAGATCCTGAAGCTGAGGCTCCAATACTATGGCCACCTCATGAGAAGAGAAGACTCCCTGGAAAAGACCCAGGTGCTGGGAAAGATTGAGGGCACAAGGAGAAGGGGACGGCAGAGGACGAGATGGTTGGACAGTGTTCTCGAAGCCACCAGCATGAGTTTGACCAAACTGCAGGAGGCTGTGGAAGACAGGAGTGCCTGGCGTGCTCTGTTCCATGGGGTCACAAAGAGTCGGACACGACTAAACGACTAAGCAACAACAACAATCCATTTTAGTCACTGTCCCATCTATTCGACTGATTCCCACATTCGTTTCCCCTAGAGTCACCTGGCTTGAGAGCAGTACATGTGAAAAGGATCTAGGAGTCTTGGTTGACCACAAACTTGACATGAGCCAACAGTGTGACGCGGCAGCTAAAAAAGCCAATGCAATTTTGGGCTGCATCAATAGGAGTATAGCATCTAGATCAAGGGAAGTAATAGTGCCACTGTATTCTACTCTGGTCAGACCCCACCTGGAGTACTGTGTCCAGTTCTGGGCACCACAGTTCAAGAAGGACACTGACAAACTGGAACGTGTCCAGAGGAGGGCAACTAAAATGGTCAAAGGCCTGGAAACGATGCCTTATGAGGAACGGCTAAGGGAGCTGGGCATGTTTACCCTGGAGAAGAGGAGGTTAAGGGGTGATATGATAGCCATGTTCAAATATATAAAAGGATGTCACATAGAGGAGGGAGAAAGGTTGTTTTCTGCTGCTCCAGAGAAGCGGACATGGAGCAATGGATCCAAACTACAAGAAAGAAGATTCCACCTAAACATTAGGAAGAACTTCCTGACAGTAAGAGCTGTTCGACAGTGGAATTTGCTGCCAAGGAGTGTGGTGGAGTCTCCTTCTTTGGAGGTCTTTAAGCAGAGGCTTGACAACCATATGTCAGGAGTGCTCTGATGGTGTTTCCTGCTTGGCAGGGGGTTGGACTCGATGGCCCTTGTGGTCTCTTCCAACTCTATGATTCTATGATTCTATGATTTTATGATTCTATGATTCTATGTTACCCGTTTCTACATAACAACTCTTTTCGGGCCGCGCTGCAAAGCCTGCTTACTCTGGAGTAAACCACGCTGATCATATAACACCACCATGGGAGGGGTTTTTCCAACCACCCTTTGACCTTGGAAGCCTTTGAAGAAGTTGCTGCAGAAGAGGGGTTGTGAGCTACATCATGGGAGGTGAAACTGTGAAGCTCCCTTGTTATTTTTTGCTACTGGATGCGGTGTGTTGTTTAAGTACAGTGGTACCTCTGGTTGTGAACAGGATCCACTCCAGAGGCCCGTTTGCAACCAGAAAAGAATGCAACCTGTGTCTGCGCATCTGTGCATGCACAGGTCATGATTTGCCGCTTCTGCGCATGCGCGTGATGTCATTTTGCGTGTCTGTGCAAGCGCGAGCGGCGAAACCCAGAAGTAACCCTTTCCGGTACTTCCAGGTCACTGTGGGACGCAACCTGAAAACGCACAACCTGAAGCAAACGTAACATGAGGTATGACTTGTTTTATGCATAGTATTGAAATGTGGCTAATTTTGGTATATCTCTGTTTTACTGTGCCATTATGAAATTATTGATATGTTGTTGCTTTCCTATGTTGCTATGCAATTGCTTTCATAGCGTTTGTTTGAAATGCATCCTCCAACATTTCTCCGATGAAAATAGGGATGTCCCATTCCATCCTGATGATTTTACTATTTATAGCCCACACATCTTACAGGGTTGCCCCAGCCACTCTGGGCAGCTTCCAACATATATAACAACATAATAAAACACTAAACATTAAAAAAAAAAACACCTTCCCTATACAGGATTGCCTTCAGACAGCTTGGGGGTCAGATAACTCCATACCCTTCAACATTTCTCCAGCGAAAATGGGGACATCCTAAGGAAAAGTGGGACATTTCAGGATCAAATCAGAAACTGGGACGGCTTCTCTAGATCCAGGACGTCCCTGGAAAATAGGGACACTTGGAGGGTCTAGCCTTGTTTTTCTGTTATAATTCACTTTGAGCATGACCCTTTTTGTGGAAAAGAAGCATACAAATAAAACGAATGAATGAATAAACAACTTCTGAGTCGGAATTTCAACAGTAAGCAATTTAAAGCAGTAGTATTTGTTAAGTGTGTAAATATAACCAGCAATCCATTATTGATGTAATCCTGTGATCCTCAACATGAAACGCATGAGCTTGGGGGGGGGGCATTGTGGGGGTGTTGCTTGCTTTTTTATGTCTGTGTTTGTTTGGGGTTGCATGTAGGAGTTTTGCCTGTTTTTTAGAGGTGGGAGAAATGATCATCACCAGCTTGGGCATTTTGTGGTGCCCATGGCAGTTTCTCAGATTTCTAAATGTGCCTCTGGACCCAAGAAGATTAGGGACTCCTAGTAATTCTATTACCTTAAAGATGGTTCTTTTACCTGACCATTAGGTCCAGTTGCGGACTACTCTGGGTTGCGGCACTCATCTCACTTTATTGGGAGCCGGCGTACAGCTTCCAGGTCATGTGGCCAGCATGACTAAGCTGCAGCGCACGGAAACGCCATTTACCTTCCCGCCAGAGTGGTACCTATTTACCTACTTGCACTTTGACATGCTTTCAAACTGCTAGGTTGGCAGGAGCAGGGACTGAGCAACGGGAGTTCATCGCGTCGCGGGGATTTGAACTGCCGACCTTCTGATCGGCAAGTCCTAGGCTCTGTGGTTTAACCCACAGCGCCACCCGCGTCCCTCAGTTCTTTTACCTTAGGCTTACTGAAATGCTGATAGGACTGAACTTCACTGCTGGTTACCACAAATTAAAACTTTACTAGTTAAGTCCAGCCACAAACGTACAGACCTCTGTTTATGGCCCGTCCACGGGGGCTAGTGGGGAGCTCCCTCACCAACCCTTGGCCATGTCCCATATGCCTGCCAGGGGTGGCCCTGGCTGTCAGCTTCTTGTTCCTTAGTCTCAGTATTGCGCTTGTAGACTCTGGCTCCCCCTACTGTTGGCCTCCTTGTTTTATGCCCTAAGAGTCCCGCTGCACACCATCTCCCACATTATTCTCAATCAGAGTTACACTAAAGCACTAAGCAGACAGCTACCTGATACTGATTGCTGGTTTAACAACCCCCTCCCCTGCCCAACAACAACAAGAAAAAAGAAAGGAATGGAACAGAAAAGAAGAAGAAATAGGAGCTCACATTCAGGATATGCTCTTTACGGTAAAGTGGGAGCCAAGGAAATTAATTAGAAAGAGATCGGTAACAGTGATAATTTTCTGCTCTCGGACTTCCTTTTTATGAGCCTGTCATCGACTGATATAAGGCAGCTCAGGAACTGTTACCACCATAAAGGGATGCTGAAATATTCACAGAGCTTCATAAAGAAATGTTTACATTCGGAAGAAAATGATAAGGCCACAAAAGCTTTCTGTAGCACTCTGATAATACACGGGGAATGGCTAGATTTTGGCTGCTTGTTCAGCAAATTTCTTAAGAACGTTCCTCTCTTCTTATGATAGTCAACCATAAATATATATATATTAAAAAACGAAACCACAAAGTGGATTCAGACTTCAGCTGACCTTTAAAGTTTGAATGTGGTGCATGGCATTCTGCTCAAATATACTGTGTTTTATTTTAAGATGGGGTTCCTTCTGAAGGAATAGAAACTGAGCTGACAAGCCGTCAAAGGAAAAGCAAACGCATGCACTTCTGCATATGTGGACTGATCCCCAACCAAAAAATGAAAAGCAAATCTAATGGATCACACATGGAAATATAAGAAGAGCCTGTTGGATCAGACCAATGGTTCTTCTAGTCCAACAACCTGTTCTCATAGTGGCCAACCAGATGCCTGTGAGAATCCTGCAAGCAGGAGCTGTGTGAGATTCTTAATCTCATAACCATGGGTTCAAGCTCCACATTAGTTAAAAGATTGCAGGAGGTTGGGTTAGATCAGCGGTTCTCAACCTGCGGGTCCTCAGATGTTGTTGGACTACAACTCCCATCATCCCTGAACTCTGGCCTTGCTAGCTAGGGGTGATGGGAGTTGTAGTTCAACAACATCTGAGTACCCACAGGTTGAGAAAGGCTGGGTTAGATGATCCTCACAGTCCCTTCCAACTCTACAATTCCAAGATTATATGGAACAGCAGCCAATCAGAAGCCACGGAAGTCCCGTCGGACGCTCAGGTTCCAAAAGAATGTTCGCAAACTGGAACATTCACTTACGGTGATTGTTTCATTTACGATGTTTGGGAGCCAAAACGTCCGAGTTTTCTCTATCTGCTGACACTAAATCATGAATAACTTTATTCACTACACTACTGTCTTGTCATTTACTACCTGGCTATTCTTTCAACAAAAAGTTTTAATCTTTCCTCATAGGGGAGTCCCTCCAACCCCTTGATCATTTTGGTCACACCTTCCTAAACCGTTTCCAATTCCACAATATTCCCCCCCTTTTTAACCAAATGTTGGATACTTTGATAGATTTCTGTGTACAGACTTCTGTCCCTCCTAAATATTCACCTGGTCTGCAAAAACTGCAGGGTGGGGGGACATGTCTCTGCACTGTATCACTTCAGACAGAAGGGGACAGGGGTGAGGACTGCATGGCTGAATTCTCATCCAGCTCATCCAGTCACTTCATATAGAAAACTAGCTTGCCAGGAACAAGGCTAAATCTGAATTATTCTCCCTGACATCAAGCAATTTTCTTAGTTGAGCAACAATATCACTATACAAAAATTGTAGTAAGTCAACTGTACGTGCCAAGAACTCTAAAATGCCTTCTTCACAGCATAGTTCGAGATGGGTGAATCCAGGAGTTTTCCAGCTAGGTCTCAGCTAGAATTTACTGCAAGCTCCAATCAGGGAAAAGATTAAAAAAAAAAAATGGAAGGAAGGGAATAACCTGAGACAATTACTCCACACAGAGCATCTTATAGCATAGAAGCAAACAAACCAGGTGTGAGAGTGGTCAGTGCTTTGTTTCCTCAACAAATGTCCACCTGACTCCATTGTATCAGGAACAAAAATCGAAGTAATTTTGTGCCTGCCGCACCTCTCTAACCATTATTACGGTTTCCCTCTTTGGCTTTCCATTTTCTCACTGTGATGTTATCTTGGTACGCCCTTCCTGCTTCACTCTCCCTCTGTTTAGAGTCTTCCTATAATTTGTCCACACAATGGCCCAAGATTATGATCCACTATTATTGCTCTATTTTCCCACTCCTTAATGGGCTGTTTTCACTGCTACATACACATCTCAGCAACAGATTCCAAGCGAGCAATCTCCAGATAAACATCGCCGGCGCTGAGAATATCAAGAAATGGCTGTCTTGTGAAGATCCCTGTGTGAATGGAGCCTTAAAAAATAAGATGTCTGGGGGGAAATTTGTAATATATGGTAGTATTGGGAGGAGTTCCCTTCACAGTATTTTACATACAAATGTGAGTTTGCATTCCACAGTCGCTTGGGAATCTTAAGAAAATTAAAATGTGATGATTTGAAGATATAATAGCCGAGTAGCAAGAAGAAGTTTGACAGATATGATGTGCAGTTTGCTTCTTTTGCTGTAATGGAATGAGAAAGGCTAAACTTGCGGGCCTCTGTGCTTGGTGCAGTTAAAGGTAAAGGTAAAGGGACCCCTGACCATTAGGTCCAGACTCTGGGGTTGCGGCACTCATCTCGCTTTATTGGCTGAGGGAGCCAGCGTACAGCTTCTGGGTCATGTGGCCAGCATGACTAAGCAGCTTCTGGTGAACTTGAGCAGCGCACGGAAATGCCATTTACCTTCCCGCCGGAGCAGTACCTATTTATCTACTTGCAATTTGACGTGCTTTTGAACTGCTAGGTGCGCAGGAGCTGGGACCAAACAATGGGAGCTCACCCCGTCATGGGGATTCAAACCGCCAACCTTCTGATCGGCAAGCCCTAGGCTCTGTGGTTTAACCCACAGCACCACCCGGGATGGGGAAAACTTTTGTGTCGATTTAGGTGCAGCAATGCTGTGACAGGAGGAGTAGGTGGCAAACAAAGACCAGGAGACTTGGATCCGAAATGAGGTCACTATACTATTGACTACAATCAAAGTAGGTCCATAGGCACTGGGTACCCATTTATCAACCTGCTCCCCTGCTGGTTGATTGACATCTGGGGTTCACTAGTGTTAGGGGGTCCCCCTATGGCATGAACCACTTCCAGCTGATCCCAACTGGTAGGGGGCAATGCGGCCTGTCAGCCCCCAAGCTGGGCATCTCAACAGGAAGTGCCGCCCTCCAGATCCTTTAAAGGGATCCCCCAGGGAATGGGGGAAGGAGTACCCCTGGCCTTTCCCATCCCTTCTCTGGATCTAGCCCAATGCCTGTTGCACTATAACATCGTGCTACAAGGAAGGCAAAAACTGAAGACCCTGCCCACCTGTCTGCAGGGAAATTCCTTCGCAGCCCTGTAACCAGTGACCATCAGAAGTCCTTGACAAGGTGCACAGAACTGGTCTGTTCCACATCAGGGAAACAACATTGAAAGCATTACCTATGGGGATGGATGGGAAAGCCAAATGGGGACTACGGTGTTATGCACTGTGTGCCTCTTTTATAAAGTCCCAGAGCAGACATGAATGGGCAAAGTCTTCACCCAGGATCCATTCTGAAGCCCCACCCCTTGGGAGCCAGCTCAATGGATGATTGGTTCCCAAGTCTCCTGCAACCCCCCCTCACAGCTGAGAGTGGTGGGCAATTGCCACCCCCCCCCCCGCGTGCAGAGGTCCAAGAGTCTCGCAGCTCCCTCCCCACACACTGCCGTACCACTCCCAAAGGTAAGTGGGAAGTGGGATTCTGTTTTGGGAAGCTTTTAACAAAGGGAAGCCTTTGTTCATTTGTACAGTGGTACCTTGGGTTAAGTACTTAATTTGTTCCGGACGTCCGTTCTTAACCTGAAACTGTTCTTAACCTGAAGCACCATTTTAGCTAATGGGGCCTCCCGCTGCTGCCGCGCCGCCGGAGCACGATTTCTGTTCTCATCCTGAAGCAAAGTTCTTAACCCGAGGTACTATTTCTGGGTTAGTGGAGTCTGTAACCTGAAGCGTATGTAACCAGAAGTGTATGTAACCCGAGGTACCACTCTATTTTGTTGGAAGCCACCCAGAGTGGCTGGGCCAACTCAGTCAGAAGGGTGGATCACAAGATACAAAGTGTTGTTGTTGTTTTAATGTAAACTTACCTAATTTGTACTTCCTGAAACAGGTCAGGATTCACTCACCAGTGGAAGCCCTGTGTGAGGGCTTCTGCTTGTGCAACAGGGCTTTACCCCTTCTACGCACACACCAAAGCGGCTGGTGGAAAGTGGGGTCAGAAAAACACCCAGAACAGAGGGGGGTGGGTATTTCCATCTGGCAAGATGGAAAGCTTGCGCAGATTGAATGTTTGTCACAGTGCGGCGTTGAATTCCGCCCAATATGCCAACCAGAAACACATCTACCTTTCAAAAATAAACACTTCTGCCAATTTTAGAAGGCATTTATCCAACCAGAAATGTGTGCAAAACTGCTTATGTTATGGAAAGGGTTGTGCAAAAATGCATATGTTAGTGAAAATAACATATACTAAGAAAATATGTGGGCTGGAGTGCCGAAAGCCTGTTGAGCTGGGTGGCAGAAGCTTAAGCGTCTATTTGGTTGCAACACAACTATGTATTAATAATGGTTACAGCAACTGATTAGTATGCACACTTGCTGAAGAAATATATGAATTAGTAAACTGGAAACTTGATTTAAATTGTCACTATTTCCTGGTGATTAAATAAGCCATTTAATTTTATTGTTTAAATTGCCTTGATATAAATTAATTCACCAAGTGAGGATTTCATTTTTACATTTCTGTCTGTAGAAATCCATCACATCGGGAAGAGATCTGTGCCAAACATTCTTCCCTGATATGCTAGTGGCTTCTGTATCTCACATGGAGGAGCATTCAAAGTTACAATCTTTCCCACCCTCAACCAAAATACAAAGTGGTACCACTCATAATTCTACCGCCACAATCTATCATATTCTCAGGCTGTCTGAGAATACAGCTTCTGCCTTCACTTAGGAAGTAACTCCAGAATTCACATGGGAGGAACACACATTTCAACTTCTCTCCACAAGGGTGCTGCCCCTAGTTTCCAGGAGGAATTACAAAGGAGAAGACACAGGGTGGTCTCCTCAAAACCAGCCCAGGATTTCAGCAATTACTTTCACAGGATGGAAGCATTGTTGCTGGCATCTGTCTGTCTCGAGAGAGAATGGAGTGCACCTCCAGGGGTGAAGCTAAACAGCTGTTTATGGTGCTGGAGGAGACTCTTGAGAGTCCCATGGACTGCAAGAAGATCAAACCTATCCATTCTGAAGGAAATCAGCCCTGAGTGCTCACTGGAAGGACAAATCCTGAAGCTGAGGCTCCAATACTTTGGCCACCTCATGAGAAGAGAAGACTCCCTGGAAAAGACCCTGGTGTTGGGAAAGATGGAGGGCACAAGGAGAAGGGGACGACAGAGGACGAGATGGTTGGACAGTGTTCTCGAAGCTACCAGCATGAGTTTGACCAAACTGCGGGAGGCAGTGGAAGACAGGAGTGCCTGGCGTGCTCTGGTCCATGGGGTCACAAAGAGTCGGACATGACTAAATGACTAAACAGCAACAACAACAGCAACACCAAAGTGACCTCCTGGGGATGCAAGCCTGGGCAGTGTGTATGGAGGTCCTGAGATGCTTAAACGACAAGATCTCCCTCTCAGCCTCACCCATGTGGTCCAAAGGAAAGCAGAGCAATACGTTTGGTACCAGCTTGGCTGCAGGAGTTGCCAGAAAGAGGCGTACAAGGAGCCATCCAACCACTTTAGGGATTCCACTCCAGATTTGTGTAGAGTTTACTCCTTAGCCTTTTATTCTCCCAAATATATCCTGCAAAGCAGCAGTGGTTTAGGATCAGATCAGCCTAGCTGGGCTACCTTCCCAGGTTGATGAGCCCCATCTGCCCATAGCTGTCAACTTTCCCCTTTTCTTGCAAGGAATCCTATTCAGAATAAGGGAATTTCCCTTAAAAAATGGGAAACACTGACAGCTATGCATCTGCCCCTCACTTTCTTCTACAGCACGTGCAGAAACCACCTTGATCATTGGATCCAATATTAGGCTATAGTGAACTGAGCAGTTGAGACTATACAGTGGTACCTCTGGTTGCGAATGGGATCCGTTCCGGAGTCCTGTTCACAACATAAGCAGAACGCAACCCGCAACCCGCATCTGCGTGTGAGTGGGTCACGATTTGCCACATCTGCGCATCTGCGTGGTGTCATTTTGTGCGTGTGCGCATGCGCGAGCAACGAAACCCAGAAGTGACCCTTTCCAGTACTTCCAGGTAACCGCAGGGCGCAACCTGAAAAAATGTATCATGAAGCAAACACAACATGAGGTATGACTTCAGGGGCAAGTCCCTAACTCACGGATGGTCTGAGAACCATTGGCTACTCCCCCCTTTTTTTAGCTGACCAGTCAAAACTGTTTCCAGGGTTTGGCCACTGCTACATGCTGACAGCTTCTAGGAGCCACAGGTGAGAGCTGAGTGCAAGGTGGGGACCAAAGGTGGACAAACTACCCCAGAAGGAGCATGATGTGTCCTCCACCAGAGGTGGGAGATGGGAGCATAACCCACCACAAATGAAACATGAGATGAAGACCTCATTCTGAATAATGTATAGGCAGCCTCTCCAGATGGGAAGACCAGGTGGAGACAGCTCTGGGTCAACACTTTTCACTCCCCATTTCACCCTTGTCTCCCCTTCTTGCCCTTCTTATTATGTCTGCAGCCCTCTTATCTTTTATTGCTCTTTGGCTATTTCTTTCACCAGCTTCTGTGCATAACGCATTGATGCACTTCTGTGCGGCAGAAAGAAGAGGACGGCATGTTTAGTATATAAAGGAAGGGGGATTATCTGATTGTGTTGTGGTGGACCAGAGCAAGTTGTCACACTGAGTTGCTATTAATTCCGACTGGGAGAACAAAAGATGAATCCTGACATGATAGGCTGATATGATATGGCACAGAGAATCCCAGCTACAGCTATGACTTTCTTTTTATTGCTGTACTCAGTGCATGCACATGCAGTCAATATACCTTATTTCAGCAGAAGCAATGCGGCATGAAAGGCAAGGTCCCTCGCAGATGCTGGCTTGAAGATTAGACTATCACTGCAATCACTTTTGCTACATTCAAAACAAAACAAAAATTTTTTTCTTTCCAGTAGCACCTTAAAGACCAACTAAGTTAGTTCTTGGTATGAGCTTTCGTGTGCATGCACACTTCGTCAGATACACTGAAACAGAAGTTGCCAGACCCTTCTATATAGTGAGAAGGTGGGGAGGGGTATTACTCAGAAGGGTGGTGGGAATGGGTGGTTGGCAGATAGCTGAGATGAGCCTGTTGACGGCTCTTAACGACTGCAATAGGTCTTACAGGAAAAAGCAAGGGGTGAGAAGGTGAAAAATGGCTTTGTCATGTATAATGAGATAAGAATCCAATGTCTTTGTTCAGACCAGGTCTCTCCATGGTTTTAAGTTTGGTAATGAGTTGCAATTCAGCAGCTTCTCTTTCCAGTCTATTTCTGAAATTCCTTTGTAGTAATACAGCTACTTTGAGATCTTGTATAGAATGTCCTGGGAGATTGAAGTGTTCTCCTACTGGTTTCTCTGTCTTGTGATTCTTGATGTCCGATTTATGTCCGTTTATTCTTTGGCGTAATGTTTGGCCTGTTTGTCCAATATAGAGAGCTGAGGGACACTGTTGGCATTTGATGGCATATACAATGTTAGACGATGAGCAATTAAATAGTCCCGAGATGGTATGTGTGATGTTGTTGGGGCCAGTAATGGTGTTGTCCGGGTGTATGTGGCAGCAAAGTTGGCATCTGGGTTTATTGCAGGCTCTGGTGCCAGTGTCCGTGTTACGTCTGGTTGTAGTATTATTGTGGGTTAGGAGTTGTTTAAGATTGGGTGGCTGTCTGTAGGCAATGAAAGGTCTTCCTCCCAGAGCTTGAGAAAGAGAACTGTCATTGTCCAGGAGAGGTTGTAGATCTCTGATGATGCGTTGTACTGTTTTGACTTGGGAGCTGTATGTGATGACTAGAGGTGTTCTGTTATTTTCTTTTTTGGGTCTGTCTTGCAGCAAGTTCTCTCTGGGTATCTGTCTGGCTCTGTTGATCTGTTGTCTAACTTCATCTGCTGGGTATTTTAGTTCTAAAAAGGTTTGCTGTAGATCTCTTAGGTGAGAGTCTCTGTCTGTAGAATTGGAACAGATACGGCTGTAACGTAGTGCCTGGTTATATACAATGGACTGTTTGGTATGTTTGGGATGGTAGCTAGAGGCATGTAGATATGTTTGTCGGTCAGTTGGTTTACGGTATAAGGTGGTGTCTATGCGTCCATCCTGTATTTTTATAGTAGTGTCCAAAAAATGTATTTCTTGCATAGATTGATTCATTGTTAGGTTGATTGTGGGGTGAAAATCATTGAATTTCTGGTGGAAGGTGTCCAGGGTCTGTTGACCATGTGTCCAGATGATAAAAATATCGTCAATGTATCGCAGGTACAAGAGAGGTTTGAGTGGGTAGGAGTTTAGGAAACGTTGTTCTAAATCTGCCATGAAGATGTTGGCATACTGTGGGGCCATGCGGGTGCCCATTGCTGTGCCGCTGATCTGAAGGAACAGGTCATCACCGAATTTGAAGTTGTTGTGGGTAAGGACAAATTGGCAGAGTTTGGTGGCAAAGTCCGCTGTGGTTTTGTCTGAAATGGTGTTCCTTATAGCTTGTAAACCATCGTTGTGTGGGATGTTGGTATACAGAGATTCCACATCCATAGTAGCTAGTATAGTGTTGTTGGGAAGATTATTTAAAGATTGTATTTTCCTCAGAAAATCTGTGGTGTCACGTACATAGCTGGGAGCACTGATGGCATATGGTTTCAGAACAGAGTCCATATAACCGGAGACACCCACTGTAATAGTGCCAATACCTGAAATGATGGGGCGTCCTGGATTTCCTGGTTTGTGTATTTTAGGTAGAAGATAGAAAGTTCCTGGTCGAGGTTCTGTTGGTGTGTTGGTGAGGATCTGTTCTTGGATGTGTGGGGGTAGCTCCTTAACAATCTTGTTCAGTTCTTTTTTGTATTCTTGTGTGGGGTCTGAGTCCAATTTTATGTAAAAGGCGGTATTGGAAAGTTGTCTGTGAGCCTCCTGAATGTAGTCAGTTTTGTCCATGATAACGACAGCTCCACCTTTGTCTGCTTCTTTAATTATAATGTCTGGGTTGTTTCTGAGATTATCTATGGCTCTCCTTTCAGCATGGTTTAGATTTTGTTGTAAGCGATGGTGTTTTCTGGTCACATCTGTTTGGATTCTGTGGCGGAAGCAGTCAATGTACAAGTCCAGTGTGGTATTGCGTCCATCAGAAGGGGTCCATGTGGAGTCCCTTTTTGTGTAACACTTTTTTGTGTAACACTTTTGCTACACTAACAGCCACCAGGGATGATTCCCCCTCATCGTTTTTCCCCTAGCACTGTCTTTGGCACATGTATGCTGGGGACTGTGATTCTGTAGCCTGTTGCACAGGAGGAATATGGTGCACAGTACCATAAAGTATCGGGACGCGGGTGGTGCTGTGGGTTAAACCACAGACCCTAGGGCTTGCCAATTAGAAGGTTGGTGGTTTGAATCCCCGCAATGGGGATTGCTCCTGTTGTTCGGTCCCAGCTCCTGCCAACCTAGCAGTTCAAAAGCGCATAAAAGTGCAAGTAGATAAATAGGTACTGCTCCGGCGGGAAGGTAAACGACGTTTCCGTGCGCTGCTCTGTTCACCAGAAGCAGCTTAGTCATGCTGGCCACATGACCCGGAAGCTGTACACCGGCTCCCTCAGCCAGTAAAGCGAGATGAGCGTCGCAACCCCAGAGTCGTCTGTGACTGGACCTAATGGTCAGGGGTCCCTTTACCTTTACCATAAAGTATTAGTCTTGCATTACCTGCAGCAAGCTGTCCAGCAATCATTTGCACCAGTGCAGGACTGGGACAGACAAATGCCCTGAGCAACAATCAGTGTGAGTAAACTACGAGCAAAGTTAGAGGAGAATGGATGCTAAAACGAGGTCCTAGACTGCCCAATTTAGAGGAGGAGAATATTTTTCAACACCTACATGCCATCAACTGAATCAGGTCTATCAGGTAGATCTTCCTGCCTTAGCTCCTGGGCTATCAACTCTCTGACCTCATGGCAAGCACTGCAGAATGAAACCAGCAGGAACTGCTATCACTGTTACCCTAGCCCCACTGTCTTCCTCCTCTGGTCCACAGTCACCTCTTCTTCCACTGCTGCTGCCACCACCACACCTCCAAGCCCTCCCTCTGTCATGCTCATTCCTAGCTCCAAGGGCCTTCTGGTGGTTCCCTCCTTGTGAGGAGAGGAGTGAGGTTATAGGGAACCAGGCAAAGCACTCTTTGGGTTTGGTTAGTTAACCAGCTTCAAAACCCTAACAGTAACCTCATCCAGTCCACATTTTACCAGCCACATTTTACTGGCAAGAATATCAGACCCTCCAAGTGTCCCTATTTTCCAGGGATGTCCCTGATTTAGAGAAGCCATCCCAGTTTTTTATTTGATCTCAGAATGTCCCACTTTTCCTTAGGATGTCCCTGTTTTCAGTGGAGAAATGTTGGAGGGTATGGAGTTACCCTGAGCTGTCTGAAGGCAATCCTGTATAGGGAAGGTTTTTTTAAAAAAAAATAAATGTTTTTTGGAAGCTTCTCAGAGTGGCTGGGGCAACCCAGTAAGATGTGTGGGGTATAAATAGTAAAATCATCATTATGGAATGGCACGTCCCTATTTTCATCGGAGAAATGTTGGAGGGTGTGGAATATCATGGGAGGCTTTGTCAAAAGCTTTACAGAAATCAATGTACTCTACAATTTGAATTGTACATTATCCTTGGTACCTCAGAATATAACTCTGGTTTTCATTACTGTATTTCAGGGTGTGTTTGTGTGTTCTATATTCCTGGCTGACCCAGTAGCTCACTGAAAAGCTACAATTTTCTGTTAGCTTTTCCACATGTAGCTGTAAAAGTATAAGGCTCAAGAAGAGAGGATCATAGCAAGGCCTTTAAAAATGTTTACAAGCTTCACTTGTTATAGGGTAATCTCTCAAGGACATCCCATCATGCTGAGTTATGTTTGTAATTACCATGCTGAATCTCGGCTCCTTCCCGGAGCCTCGTGAAATCCGGTATGAGGTTGAGTATATTGCATTGTGCCCATTCCAAAGCAGCTCCTCTGTGCTTTCACAATGGCAGGAGCTTAGGTTGTGCTGCTCCGTACAAGATAGTGTATTATCGTTGTTTAATGTCTGCTTTTATTTTTATTTTTACTGTGCAGAAACAAAATCACAGAGGGAGAATAGGGCCTTGAAGGTCATTGCGTTTAGCCTTTTTCCAACTTGTCGGACTACAACTCCCATCAGCATGCTGGCTGGGGTTGATGGGAGTTGTAGTCAAAGAGCATCTGGAGGGCACCTGTTTAGAAAAGGATGATCTAGTTGATCCCCTCGTTGATGCGGAGAATACACTACTACAGAATTCCTGATAGATGATCACTGAGCCTCCCGGTAATAATTCTCTATGTTGAAGTTGTTTGACGCAACTCAGGAATAAAACTATTATTACTATTAGTCATGTTGTGCAAGGTAAAATATCTCCTACCATGTGCCTTACAGCTTGAAAAAAACCCAAAACCTTCACCCATGTATGGTCGCTTCTAGACAGAATCCACATCACAAATGATGCTATTTTTCTGCTTTCAGATGCTGACTCCAGGTGACTTACTTCTCTATTCTAGACACAATTCCCTCCTGAGACTTTCCATCAATAAATAAAAGGACATACTGCTATCGCAGCTGCTATGTGTCTACCAAACCCCTCATTAGCTTGTAGTTTTGGAAAGAGGCAGAGGAAAAAGTGGGGAGGGGGGCACACTCAAGTGATGTTCACACATTCTCAAAGTAGAGTCTGCACACAGAGGGTTTAAAGACTGTTATTTTTCCACATTGAAAGGAAATATATTTCCCCACCCTGTCCCCCAAAAAGAGGGCAGGAGGGGGGGGAAGTAAAGGAAATGCAGCTGAAATTTAAACATCTGTACCATAATAACCACCTTGCCTACTTTTGCTTACGGTTGCAACACTAAGGTCTTTTCTAAATTGGGGAGATTTGACGCCGAGATGAAACGGGAGCATGTAAACGTGCAGAAAAAGTTAAGGCGGAAGCCAGAACTTGTTCACACATTCCTTAAGGACAAATAACTATCACGGCTCTGTCTTATTAAAAGGAGCGTGGGAAAATTATGTGTCTCCCCAAGCCCTGGTATCATTGGAGAAAGGTGGGGCACATCTACACCGTACATTTAAAACACACATTCAAAGCACATTGGAGCTGTAGTTTGTTAAGGCTGCTGTGAACTACAGTTCATTGTAGTTCTGTCGGGGGTGAACTACAGCTCCTGGGAGTCTCTGGGGGATGTTAAGGTAAAGGGACCCCTGACCATTAGGTCCAGTCGTGGCCGATTCTGGGGTTGCGGCGCTCATCTCACTTTATTGGCCGAGGGAGCTGGCATACAGCTTCCGGGTCATGTGGCCAGCATGACTAAGCCACTTCTGGCAAACCAGAGCAGCACACAGAAACGCTGTTTACCTTCCCACCGGAGCGGTACCTATTTATCTATTTGCACTTTAACATGTTTTTGAACTGCTAGGTTGGCAGGAGCAGGGACCGAGCAACGGGAGCTGACCCCGTTGCTGGGATTCGAACTGCTGACCTTCTGATTGGCAAGTCCTAGGCTCTGTGGTTTAACCCACAGTGCCACCCGCGTCCCCTGGGGGATGTTACATGCTCTAAATGGGCTCTGAATGTATCGGCACCAGTTTTGGCAGGTGGGTGGTGTCTCACCTGCCAACCATATGGTGCTATTATTGCATCACATGCTTGGTGGGTGGGGCTCCTCACCTGTCAAATGTGCAAGTAGTCTCAGAAGTCTGAAAGGGAGACTGTGCGAAGCCTTTAAGCCAGCCATGGGTTCCTGTCTCAGCCTGAAACAGCAGCAAAAACAGCTGCTTTTGGGGAGATTAGCCCACCTGCAGCAGAATCCTGCATAGAGGCAACTTTTCCCAAAGGCAGTTGCTTCCCAAAAGGGCTGCTTTCTTTTTTTCTTGCTGTTTTTCCCTCCAGCCAAACTGAGCCCTTTGCAAGCTGCCTCATGCTGCTCCTTTTGCTAAGGGGTCTGCTTCAGAGAGTGCCAGAAGGAAAGACTGGCTTCTGCTGAAATAGCTTCCCCCTCCTTGAGCAAGGTGCACTCCCATGATGTTCAGTGTCATGTGAGAAAAGCATTGCGTGGCTATTTAGCATCATGAATATGCAACAATGTCGTAGTACAGAAGGGCAATGCAGCGACCAACTCCACTTAATAAATTAATGGTGGAGATGTGGATAAGACAGATTCCAGAGGTGGCTGCAAGCCTCTACATTAC
Source organism: Podarcis filfolensis (assembly GCF_964270895.1). Lineage (NCBI taxonomy): Eukaryota > Metazoa > Chordata > Lepidosauria > Squamata > Lacertidae > Podarcis > Podarcis filfolensis. Next base: position 108,001,874 of record NC_139606.1, read on the forward strand.
AAACTACATAATGTAGGCAGGGTGTGCCTGGGCAGCCCAGTCAGTTAGAACCTGGTGCTGATAATGCCAAGGTTGAAGGTTCGGTTCCTGTATGGGACAGCTGCATATTCCTGCACTGCAGTAGGGTGGATTAAATGATCCTCAGGGTCCCTTTCAATGCTGCAATTCTATAATTTGATGGTCTGAGTGTTCTATGCCAGGGAGGAGGTCCCATCACACGCTACATTTGAACATGACTGGGATGCAGAGAGGTAAAGGGTAAAGGGGTCCCTGACCATTAGGTCCAGTCGTGGCTGACTCTGGGGTTGCGGCGCTCATCTCGCTTTATTGGCCGAGGGAGCCGGTGTACAGCTTCCGGGTCATGTGGCCAGCATGACTAAGCCACTTCTGGCGAACCAGAGCAGCGCACGAAAACGCTGTTTACCTTCCCGCCAGAACGGTACCTATTTATCTACTTGCACTTTTGTGCTTTTGAACTGCTAGGTTAGCAGGAGCAGGGACCGAGCAACGGGAGCTCACCCCATCACAGGGATTCGAACCACCGACCTTCTGATCAGCAAGTCCTAGGCTCTGTGGTTTAACCCACAGCGCCACCCACGTCCCTCATGCAGAGAGGTACTGTGAATCTATTTATTTTTTTTTTTAAATCCCAAATTGTTAAACTAGCTCCTCAAGTTTGACCAGCATTGTATCTCTTAAACCAGACAGCAAACACAAATTAAATAAAGCTCCTGTGAATATGCTGTTGCTTTGATGGCTATTATGGCCAGGTTCTCTGGGTAACTTTGCATTGTGCGGTTTACAGGAGCAGAAAAGGTCATTGCAGTGCACCCTCTTGATGGGCAAATGCTGCTAATAATCCCTCCACTTCTCATTTCCACGAAGATCTGTTTTATGAATGAAACCTGAGCTCATTACGGGTAGTTATAAATATTCTGATTTAGAACTGGGACTAAGCATCAACCCACAAAACATTCCGGAAACCGGCTCTATATGAACAGACTATTAAACTGTATCGAGGTTATATTTCCAATACCCCAGTAGACTGGGAAAACAGATTTACAGACGGCTTTCTGTATCAGAACTGTGTGCATGCCTAATATCCTTTTCTACTCTTATATACCAATTTTCGTCAGTTGCTCGGAATTGTAATGAATCAACACACTTAATGTTTCTTCTGCTGCATCTGTATAGATTGCAAGGATATTAATATTGCATTCCTAGAGAGCACACATACTTAGTCCAGATTGATTTGATTTATTATATTTTTAGGTAGCATTTCCTTCAAATGAATCCCAAATTATTTGTTGCTGTTGATATTGCTATTGTTGTTATTGACCCGGCCGTTCCATAACATGATAGAACAGTGGCGTAGCGTGGGTTGTCAGCACCCGGGGCAAGGCAAGTAATTTGCGCCCCCTAACCCGTGGATTTGCGCCCCCTAACCCTAACCCCCAGATGTTGCGCCTGGTGCGGCCGGCCCCCCTGCACCCCCCACGCTACGCCACTGTGATAGAACACTGTTAAGCACTGTGATAACCTGATAAGCTGTGTTAAGGTCATACACAAAACCTCCCCATCCCCATGACTCATAACCTTTCACTCCGCTCAGCTCATTAAACTACACATAAGCATAATGTCCATGGAAGCAACTTCCTTCTTAAGGTTCTTGGGCTGGAGTTGAGGCAGAGCAGGTGAAACCAACCACCCTCTCACGGCAAACAAAAATCTCTCTCCCTGCATGGTTTTCCTTCTGCAAACAGCTGCCATGGAAGCATAGCTGTCAACCTTCCCTTTTTTTGCGGGAAATTCCCTTATTCCAGCGCCATTTCCCGCTGCTTCCCACTGCTTTCCTGGATTGTTAGATATCCCATAGACTGTCCCCAGGACAGGTGAGGCTGCTGATCCCTTATTTTCGAGGCTGCTGATCCCTTATTTTCAAATCTGGAAGTTGACAGCTATGCATAGAAGGTTCCTGGGGCTGTAGGGTGGGGCAAGGAAGGTAGAAAAATCAACCTAGTGGCCAACACAAAATCCCTGATAGATGTGTTCCCAAATTTGCATCTGAAGCAGTGCTTTGTTTCTGGTGGGTACTCAGCGGTATGCAGTACCAACACCTCCCCCCACCCCAGATGTTAAAAGTGTGGCTATATCAACTTCATGGTGAGTACTGGAACATTTTTTTACGCTTTTCTTTTTTTTTAAATAAAAAGCACTTCACATGTGTTGTCAAGGTCAAATTGCAGAGGCACACAGCAAAAAGCTGCAGGAAATAAAAGAACAGTGCAATCCTATGCACGACTACTCATACGTAAACCCCATCAAATTCTTTTTTTAAAAAAATTAAAGTTTTTATTATTAAAATAGTTCATCATTAATACACATATATTACAGATATACAAGCATACAAACATACATTTCATGCAATCCTTAAAAGTGTTCAAACATACTTACACTCAATCCCACAAACAATTCATTTTCCCATCACCATCCACCACCCCTCACCCCACCTTTGTGTTAGACTTCCAATCTACTCAATTGTAATTTCTTTCCACTTCTATTACTTTCTTTCACACACCTTTAGCCTAATTTCATACTCCTTTTTCTATTACACATTGTTATCCATCTTATTTAGTATTTCAATATTTGAAACGGAACTTGTTTATTCTAATAGGAGTTCTGATTTTTCGATATGATTTTGCAAGTATCTTTTAAACACCTTCCAGTCCCTATCTATCTTCTCTTCTGAGATCCTTCCAATTTCTCCCATTATTTTGGATATATTGTAGTACTCCAATAATTTGGCAAGCCACTCTATTTTTGTCGGTACAATATCACTTTTCCAGTTTTTCGCAATCATTAGCCTTGCAGCTACTGTTGCATATAAATATAAGGTCTTGTCTTCTTCCTTTAGGCTTCCTGGTACTATTCCCAATAGAAAACCTTCTGCTGTTTTCCTAAATGAATATCTAAACTTTTTTTTTCATTTTGTTATATATTATTTCCCAAAATTGTTTGATGTTTAAACAATTCCATCATATATGTATCATAGTACCTTTTCCAGTATTGCATCGCCAGCAGACATCGCTACAATAGTTATTCATTTTTGCTATTCTTTCAGGTGTTAAATACCATCTATGTTGTATTTTGAGGTAATTTTCTTTCAGTATATAACACATTGTGAATTTCATATCTTCTTTCCACAGTTTTTCCCACTGTTCAAACATAATATTTTTCCCAATATCTTGCGCCCATTTAATCCCCATCAAATTCAATAGGATTTTTTCTCACGTAATTGTGTATAGGAATGCAGCCTTGCTTAGAAGTCTGCCCCCCCCCAAAGCCACACGCACACAAACTTGAAACAGGAAACGAGCTCCAGCCAGACTCACAAAAGAATAAAGTTGATGTAAATAGTAATTAGGCCTGCAACCTTTGCTTTATTAATTAATTAGATGAGCATACCAGTCCTATGAGGTCAGGGGGAAAATGGTTATGGCAGATGAACTGTTAAATCTGAAACATTACTAGGCCAGTGCTGACAAAGTGAGAAATGGTGTATAGTAGGCCCCTGTACACCTGTCACCTGTCTTTTATTTAAACCACAATGTGATCTGGTGATGAAAAGTGGTATACATATTTATTAAATAAAACAAAACAAAAATTATATACTGGTTGATTGTAAGAAAACCTCCAAGTGGTTTACAAAAATATAAAACGTCAAAATTCTCAATTGTGCAGCCTACATCGTTAAAGCTATGGTTTTCCCAGTAGTGACGTATGGAAGTGAGACCTGGACCATAAAGAAGGCTGAACGCCGAAGAATGGATGCTTTTGAATTATGGTGTTGGATGAGACTCTTAAGAGTCCCATGGACTGCAAGAAGACTAATCCTATCCATTCTTAAGGAAATCAGCCCTGAGTGCTGACTGGAAGGACAAATCCTGAAGCTAAGGCTCCAATACTTTGGCCACCTCATGAGAAGAGAAGACTCTCTGGAGAAGACCCTGATGTTGGGAAAGATGGAGGGCACAAGGAGAAGGGGACAACAGAGGACGAGATGGTTGGACAGTGTTCTTGAAGCTACCGGCATGAGTTTGACCAAACTGCGGGAGGCAGTGGAAGACAGGAGTGCCTGGCGTGCTCTGGTCCATGGGGTCACAAAGAGTCGGACATGACTAAATGACTAAACAGCAACAACAACAGCAACACCAAAGTGACCTCCTGGGGATGCAAGCCTGGGCAGTGTGTATGGAGGTCCTGAGATGCTTAAACGACACGATCTCCCTCTCAGCCTCACCCATGGAAAGGAAAGCAGAGCAATACGTTTGGTACCAGCTTGGCTGCAGGAGTTGCCAGAAAGAGGCGTACAAGGAGCCATCCAACCACTTTAGGGATTCCACTCCAGATTTGTGTAGAGTTTACTCCTTAGCCTTTTATTCTCCCAAATATATCCTGCAAAGCAGCAGTGGTTTAGGATCAGATCAGCCTAGCTGGGCTACCTTCCCAGGTTGATGAGCCCCATCTGCCCATAGCTGTCAACTTTCCCCTTTTCTTGCAAGGAATCCTATTCGGAATAAGGGAATTTCCCTTAAAAAATGGGAAACATTGACAGCTATGCATCTGCCCCTCACTTCCTTCTATAGCACGTGCAAAAACCACCTTGATCATTGGATCCAATATTAGGCTATAGTGAACTGAGCAGTTGAGACTGTACAGTGGTACCTCTGGTTGCGAACGGGATCCGTTCCGGAGTCCTGTTCACAACATAAGCAGAACACAACCCGCATCTGCGTGTCCGTGGGTCACGATTTGCCTCATCTGCGCATATGCGTGGTGTCATTTTGTGCGTGTGCGCATGCGCGAGCAACGAAACCCAGAAGTAACCCTTTCCGGTACTTCCAGGTAACCGCAGGACGCAACCTGAAAAAATATAAACAACAACAGCCTACATATGGAAATGTCTCTGAAATAAGACTTCATTCACTGTGATATGGCAACCAAAAAGGCGACCCTTGCTGGCTTCAGCCACTGAGTACACCTTTCATGCACAAGCATATTCAACTGGCGTTCCTCCCAGGTAAGTGCCTAAGAGGCACTGAGACACCTCATGTTGTACTCTGACCTCGTCTGACCAGTACAACCAGGGTATCCAAGAGAGGATTATTTTTTGGGGGAACAAGGCTCGGTCTTTTGACTTTCCATCTCGTCCTAGGTACAAGAGTCTCTCTTGATGGCACCGTTTTACCATACTCCTTCCATGCTACCGAAGTCCACTCCGTATTCCCTTGAAAGTTTTTATTCTGCCCCTGCTCACCATTCTTCCTGCTAGCAATGCTCACCCCCATTGCTGCGGCTAGTCCCAAGCTGTGCCCCTCATTTTCGGAAACTGGGCTTTGGATTCTCGAACTGTACGCCTGGAAATTCAGCTGCCCCATCTTCGGGACAGGATCGTAGACTCCTGACATTTTAAAGTGCTTCCTCCTTTCCCCCCTAAATGGTATTATGTTCCTTTTATTCTTGAAGCGCTGTTTCAAAGGCTAAATAACAAAGGGCCCATTTCTTCCCTTCCCCTCGGAAAACTCTCACCCCGTTCTCATTACTCTGGACTGGAGCCCTTTGATTATATCATCAATGTTCCAGCCATCTGCCTTTCATTAGTGCCCCAAGAGAGTCCATTGAGAGGGCTCTGATGGAGGCCTGACAGCTAAAATGGGGCCGATGCCATCATGAATAATATACAGAACCCGAAGGCTAAAAATAATAAAACAGTGAATGGACCTTGACTTTAAAATAAAAATGAATGAGGACCCATAAGCACCACCACTGCAATGACAGGCAATCAAAAGGGAATCTGGGAATAGTGTCACTGTAAAATAAGCATGTGGAGATGGTGGGGGCAGAGAGGTGAAGAAGAGGGAAATGATTTTGGGGAGGGGGGGATAAAATCCAGAAAGCATTGTGCAAATCGCCTGGCAACAGAAAACTGCAATTCCTTTAGCATCTAATATGTTTGAGACACGAGCGTAATACATGCTCTGCATCCTCCAGGGAGGCTTATCAAAGGAAATTGTATATTGTAAGGGGGATTCTTCAATAAGAAATGTTTTATTCACGGAGCAGGCAAGTTTTTCAGATGTGGTGTTGCAGGCTCAGAGTTCTGAGCAGCCAGACCTTTTGTGAATGAACAGTCTCATAAATGATTGCACAAACACAAAGGAAGCACAGCTAGACCTACAACCTTTTGATGTCGGGGGAAACTGATCCCGGCGTCGAAGGGCCCGGCGTTGAGGAGGCGAGGGCTGGCATGCCTGAAATGAATCTCCACCTCCAGGATGGTAAACAGTGTGGCCCCCAGTCCAGTCAGGAAGGATGTGGGGGTGCTGGGAGTCAAGAAAGGGGAAGCCAAACAGTTGTAGGAATGGCTGTTGTCAATTTCTCCATCACTGCACCCTGGATGTCAGAGCAAAAGCAATGATGGAGTTCCCAGAGGCAGCCCTTTGAACAACCCTTATATAAAAGAGGCTGCATTCATGACAACAGCTTATTACATTTCCCTGACACTTCCCTAACTTCTTCATTTTATTTGGGCTTTCACATGTTGCAAAAGCCACTTCTGGGACACTAGCAGATTATAGTGCATGCTCCAAAAAAGCAATCCATTTACAGACCCCTTAACCTGGAAAATTGTAGGAGTAAAGTGACAAAATTTGGGGCAAGTGAGGGAATTCGGGGTGGTATACCAGCATGCATCTCTTTCCAGCTGATTTCAAGGGGGGGGGATCATAGGGGAACAGAAGCAGGAATGTGCCGAAAGGGCAGGGGAGTAATAACATAGCCCAATGATGCCCATTGTTGTGTCACACTGCACCCAGGGGTGTGAAAGAAATTTAGCACAGCATGCCAGGATATGGGTCGCAGTGTTGCTGTTCCACAATGCAATGGAAGTACATAAGAACATAAGAAGAGCCTGCTGGATCAGGCCAGTAGATTTTGTAATTGCAAATCCTGTTCTCACAGTGGCCAACCAGATGCTTGAGTCCAGCAGGCAGGACTCAAGCACATGAGCTTTCTCCCCTCCCATAGTTTTCCAGCAACTGGTATAATAATAATAATAATAATAATAATAATAATAATAATAATAATATATTATTTATACCCCACCCATCTGGCTGGGTTTCCCCAGCCACTCTGGGCGGCTTCCAACAAAGTATTAAAATACAGTGGTCTGTTAAACATTAAAAGCTTCCCTAAACAGGGCTGCCTTCAGATGTCTTCTAAAAGTCTGGTAGCTGTTCTTCTCTTTGACATCTGGTGGGAGGGCGTTCCACAGGGCAGGTGCCACTACCGAGAAGGCCCTCTGCTTGGTTCCCTGTAACTTGGCTTCACGCAGCGAGGAAACCGCCAGAAGGCCCTCAGAGCTGAACCTCAGTGTCCAGTCAGAACAATGGGGGTGGAGATGCTCCTTCAGGTATACTGGACCGAGGCCGTTGAGGGCTTTCAAGGTCAGCACCAGCACTTTGAATTGTGCTCAAAACGTACTGGGAGTCAATGTAGATCTTTCAAGACTGGTGTTTATGTGGTCTCGGCGGCCGCTCCCAGTCACCAGTCTCACTGCCACATTCTGGATTAGTTGTAGTTTCCGGGTCACCTTCAAATGTAGCCCCACATAGAGTGCATTGCAGTAATCCAAGCAGGAAATAACCAGAACATGCACCATTCTGGCAACCTCTGGCGATTCAGAAGTATTGCTGCCTCCAATTGTGGAGGCAAATGGCAGCCATCATGGCTAGTAGGCACTGAGAGTCCTCTCCTCCATGAATTTGTCTAATCCTCTTTTAAAGCCATTGAAGTTGGTGACCATCGCTGCCTACTTGGAGAGCAAGCTCCATAGTTTGACTATGCACTGCGTGAGTAAGTATTTATCTTTCCTGAATCTTCCAACATTCAGCTCTATTGTTCTAGTGCTATGAGGAAGGGAGTGCAGAGAGCAACATGTAATGCAGTGCAAAAGGAACATTACAAAATTGGGCAGAAGTACTAGCATAATAATCATGGAAACTAATGCAATATACAGTGGTACCTCGGGTTAAGAACTGAATTTGTTCTGGAGGTCTGTTCTTAACCTGAAACTGTTCTTAACCTGAGGTACCACTTTAGCTAATGGGGCCTCCCGCTGCCGCCGCGCCGCCAGAGCACAATTTCTGTTCTCATCCTGAAGCAAAGTTCTTAACCCAAGGTACTATTTCTGGGTTAGCAGAGTCTGTAACCTGAAGCATATGTAACCCAAGGTACCACTGTATCCCCCACATCTGAATGCACTCAGAGATATCTTCACTTTGCAGCACTGAATGGTTTGGAGAGCTACACCAGGGCTATGAGGTGACAGCAGAACTGAGGCAGGGAACCTACTCAAGCTGGGATGTGCCCACCTCAAATTCAGCTCCTAATTCTCAACCACTGCGTAACTAAACTAGGCCTCCATCTGGGCTCCTAGCATCTTTAGAGAGCAACAACTGCATATGAAAGTAACAAAAAGTAGGCAAGAAACCCCATCTCATATTTCAACGCACCACTCAGTTCATATGATACACTGACCAAGCCTAAGCGTCGCCCCCTGGGAACTGATCACAAGACACCCCCCGTAGCAAAAACCTTAGCGGTGGGCTATCTGTCTTCCATTATTGATCTTCTCCATGAATTTCACTGGATCCTTGTTTGAAATCCGCTTGCCTACTGTGAACTGGAGAAGAAACCACAGGGAGCAAAACAATTGGATGGGTTATGCTTGAAACTGCATGGCCAGAGGATGTCAGTCACACACCCTGTTTAATTGCTGAATACTTTCTTGGTTTTTCTTTACAGCAAGGGGCGTGGGAGAAAGTTCACTGGAAAAGAGAGCCTTCTGGGATGGTGAAGAGCAGGTTCAATTAGCCAGCTACCAAGGTTTTCAAACTTTCTACCTTGAGGGAGCCTCTGGCATGCTAACTTGTCTGTAGTGGAACTTCTCTGCACATCTCAGGGGACTTTTCTTACAGAATATTCCAACACACCACTCAGTTCATATGATGCATTGGCCAAGCCTAAGCGTTTCCCCCTGGGAACTGATCACAAGACACCCCCCATAGCAAAAAACCTTAGCGGTGGGCAGTCTGTCTTCCATTATTGATCTTCCCCATTATTTCCACTGGATCCTTGTATGAAATTCGCTTGCCTACTGTGAACTGGAGAAGGGAACAAAGGAATGGTGTTTCTCCCTCTTCTACTTATTTAGTGGCCATATCTAAGTGAATGGGTTTTCTTTTGGTGGCTTCCATTCATGCTCTTTTGGGGAGGGGCATGTTGCACATATTTTCCTTCTCTGTGGCTGACAGCAGTTTCCTGATGGATTTGCATTCTGCAATTGGTGTGTGTGTTTAACCCCTTATCCTCTGGTACCACAGAACCTTGATCCTGGTCACTTGATAAATAAATGTTTGTTGGGAGCTGCTCTGTGCACAACACACACTAGAAAGGTGACAAGTAAATAGAAGAAGAAGAAGAAGGAGGAGGAGGAGGAGGAGGAGGAGGAGGAGGAGGAGGAGGAGAAGAAGAGTCTGATTTTGATATCCTGCTTTATCACTACCCTAAGGAGTCTCAAAGTGGCTAACAATCTCCTTTCCCTTCCTCCCACACAACAAACACTCTGTGAGGTGAGTGAGGCTGAGAGACTTCAGAGAAGTGTAACTAGCCCAAGGTCACCCAGCAGCTGCATGTGGAGGAGCGGGGAATCGAACCCGGTTCACCAGATTACGAGTCCACCGATCTGAACCACTACACCACATTGGCTCCACTTTCAATAACTGCTTTTAGCAGAAGTTAAAGATGTTGGGAGATCCAATCACAGATTGCCTACAGCAACATGTCGTATGTAGCATAATCCTAATAACTCATCTGCCCTGGACTACAAGAAGATGAACCTTCAAGAACACTTCGCATTTACACTGTTCTTGTTGGTGCTGCTGATGTCATTCCCTGAAGGGGACACTGACAAACATGTGAGTGAGAACACAGTCAGGTAGTGGCTGGCTGGGGCACTCTAGGGTTGGCTGGGCAGGGCCCCATCTGCCCAAATGGACCACAACCTGCTGCACCTGATGATAACTCCCTCTTGTGCAGGGATGATGACCTTTCGGCTACATACCCAATGGCACTCACAGCCTGAATATCTGCAATAGAGGGAATGATGCTGTCAGGGGCTCGGGAGCAGGAGCACTGGGGAGAGAGGAAATGGAGAGCGAAGGGGAGGAATCCGAGGGCATCGTAGGGGAGTATGACAGTGACCCGAGAGATTCCATGAGCTTCTCCAGCGAATCAGAAGATTCCCAGAAGGGGGCGCCGATGGTCAGGGCAAGGGGGGTCCCAGGGGGGACGCACCAGAAACAAGGAGCCAGTGGGGAACCCCAAAGCAGCAGCGGGGGATCAGGACCAGTTTCCCCACCAGAGCGTAGTGGGGGGGAAGAGTCACATGTGTCAGGACCAGCGTCTCCTCCAGCGGGGAGAGAAGATGAGTCAGGGCTGACCACGCCTCCATCGGAGAGTGGGGGAACGGAGGGGAGGTCAGTTGCAGCTAGCCTCCCCGAAGGGGGAAGCAGTGACAGCAGCAGTGAAACGGTCAGGAGGAAAGTTGCTGGCTGGGCGCGCGCGCCAAGTTCAAATGTACAGGCGCGGGGGACAGCAGGAGACCCGGATTGGGAACCAGCTCCTAAAGCCCGCCGGAGGGAGGGGGAAGGCTCAGGGGATTCAGCGTCAGAAGAGTCTAGAAAGGGCGAGACCCCGACGGACAGGCGGAACCAGAGGCGGAAAGAACAGAGGAAGAGGTGGAGTAAGGCTAGAGTCTTAAACTGGTGTCTGGGGGGAGGAGATTCAGACGGAGCATCAGCGGTCTAAAGTTTGAGACGTAGAGCTGCACGCTGCGGCTCTGGAAGTGAAACTGAACTTCAATAAAGACTTTCGTACTTAACAACGAAGCGGCGTTGGTCCTTTGTGAGCTGGGACCTCGGGCAGCTCTGACAGATGCGAAGACAGTCCTTCGCCCATGTAGACACACACACACTACCACAAGTCTTTTCTTGGCATGCCCTTTTATGAGAAGGGATGGGTGAGAAACCACCAGAGGACCCCCCGCCTGGTCCCAAATTTACACGAGGCACATCTCTGAAGTGTTTACCAGATACCACCATTGGAAATCAATCCTTCTAATAGGCTCAGGTTCTTATGGGATGTGACAACACTTGTGGCTAATTAGCATGGAGCGATCGATAAGCCAATGAGGAATAGAGAGAATGTCAAATAGGATCAGACCTGTGGTCTGTCAGATTAAGAGGCCTTTCCTTAACCCTGGTGTTTGGGGAAGAGCGGAAAGATCCCAGATCTCCCCCCCCCCCATATTGTACCTTTTCAGGATCTAGATGGGAGGCTGCATGTTTGAATGTCTCCTTTTTTGAGAGGAACTCGCCACACGTAGAAATATGGCATGCTAGAAAGGAGGCTAGGCTGCACCTTATTCTCCCTGAGAAGCTGGCTTTCTATAGGCAGTGAAGGGGGTGTGTTCTCTCTCTCTCTCTCTCTCTGTGTGTGTGTGTGTGTCTGTCCTACACACATCTGGTTGGACACTGTGAGAAAAGGATGCTGAACTGAATAAGCCATTGGCCTGGATGATCCAGCAAGGCTCCTCCTAAACTCTTATGTTAAATAGAGAGAGCACATTCGGACATGCAAAGCTGTGCTGCTAAAGTGAGAAAAGTGAGAAAAGTTTGAGATAATAGGGTTCCTTCAGACTTTGTTTGTTTGTTTGTTTGTTTGCTTGCTTGCTTTGCAGGTTTATCCTGAAACTTTTAACTGATTCAGTAATAGTGCATTAGTGGTGGATTTCTTCCTGACTGTCCGCACATCCTTCTCTTTTATTAAACGTTTGGTGATACTTCTCCATATGCATTGTTGGCATATGATGGGGTACTCCTGCCCTATAGGGCAACAAAAATGGGACAAAAACACATGCCCTCATTTATATATTCATGTATGTGTTTATCTTTCTTTCTCTCTTTTTCTTTTTTCTTAGATTTAAGTCTATGTTGATATTGAAAGTGCATTACGGGTAATTACAAAACAAACATGGGACTTTTGTAGGATAAAAAGTTAAAAGGATTCCAGCAGGAAGTTATGGGTCATGCACTGATTGGAAATGAAGCTGTACATTTGCAGGTGCAAACAGTATTTAAAAGCAGGATTGTGTGCAATTGTCCCAATATTATCAAGTACACGAATCATCATGAATGCACTATGGAAAGGATGTCTGGAAGGGCTCAGAGATCCCTGACTGGTGAACAGGTGCTAAAAAATTTGGGAACAGCTACCTGTAAACCCGGGCTTTGTTCTGACATCAATGCAGAATATTTTCATGGAAAGTTAGGTGTAGTAATCCAGACAGGCTAAAATCCATGCATTAAAACAACAGCTCTGCTCCACTTCAAAACGTTCTCCCATGAGGAAACTTACCTTGCACTTTGCAAAGACCATACATTGTTAGGGATCTGCTGAGAAGGTGTCTGGGTTAAAAGTTCGCATGTTACTCAAGCTCCCCTCATCTGCCTGCTCTTGTTACTCTGAAAGCCACAGGGATGTGATTTGGTGAGACACGGCCATCCCCAGGTTAATATTAATATAAAAAAATCCTTTGCTAAGTTTAGATCAGTTTGACAGGTCAATATGTGCCGCAGACTGCAGTCCTTTCTATTTTTATATCCAGCCTTTATGGTTGGCTTTCTTTCTGCCATGATTGCATCTCATTTGGAAATAATTTATCTCCACCAAGCACTGGAGCACAGACAAAATATAAAGCGGGAAGGGCCACAACAGCAAGCTGAGGTTTCTTTCCATGGGAAAGGGAGAGGAAGGGAAAAGGGCTTTCTGAATCATGAACTCTGTAACTAGGGTAATCAAGTTTTCATCAAGTTGTAACTCGGGAGATTAGGAGATTGCTGGTGCATTACTCTAGAAATCAAATCTGATTAACATTTAATTGCAGCGCTGCGGCTAGGTATTAATTAGGTGTATTTTTCTAGGAGTCATAAATAGTTATTAAAGTAAAACAAAAAAAGAGAGGCAGGAATAATTTCAAAATTAGCATAAATAGAATGGCAGACTCGAATAGCAAGCATTGGTGATAATGAATGGACCTTGTGGAAACAGAAGGAGCTGGCAGCTAATTAACATGTTAATTCCAATACACAGCTCCATTCAAGCAACACATATCAGCCTGCATCTGTATGTAATGGCTGTTCCCATGAAGCAGATTCCATTTTCAGGGGTAGCCAGAGAGCAAAGCAGGGGCTGGAGAAACCTTCTTGGTTCAAGGGCCATGTTCACCCATGAGAAATCTTCCAGTGGCTACATGACGGTGTGTGTGTGTGTGTGTGTGTGTGTGTGTGTGTGTGTGTCTGTGTGTGGTGGAGTCAGGGGCAAGAGTAGGTGATGCTACAGACATGTGTTAATGCAGGATGCTACACTCCGGGCAGAGGTTTCTGCAAACAACCCAACTTCATGCATGATTGCAGTTTGAGGACACACTCAAAACCACTTGAGAAAGTGGAGCAGGACTGAGAAGAGACCCATTCTGACAGGGTGTCTGGTGTGGGTGGAGTCTTGAGAGCCAACTAGAGATGCCTGGGGGGCACATTTGACCCTGGGGCCTGAGATTCCAAACCCCTGGGTTTGCCCCCATATCCTTCACTTTATCTCTTGACTTAGCTACAGGACTCTCCTTGCCCCAGATTTGCCAATGTCTTGGATTGGTTCCCTTCGCTGGATAAGTCCCCTGGAAATTTCTGCCTGGTGGGCCTCTCTGACACTGGTCTTACAGGTGGTAGGTACCAACAGCATTGAGATTCGCAAGCAATCTTTGACATTTCCTTTTAAATTCCCCATAATGCCCCAGTGCTGAATTGCTCTGGGTCACAGGAAAACTGAAAGGGGAGGACAGAGAGGAAGGTGGATCTAATCCAGACCTGACATCAGCACCAATGGGCACAAGGAAACTGCCCATGGATGCCAGATCCTGATGCCAGGTTGGCCAACTTCCACCACTCAAAAATCTCCTGCTTACTTAAGTGACAGGTGCCACTCTTGCCTTTGCGGCCTCTTACTCTTGTAAGCCCATGAGAGTGCATTGACATGGTCCCATCTCTTTTTGTCTTCCTTCAGATCCTTATGCAGAGAAGCCTTTTGCTCTATGTCCTCCATTAAACAGTTAAAAACAGGGATCTTTTCCTTTCCCTCTCTTCTTATTTTTATTCGCACTCCTGGAATGTAAACTGCAAGGGTTCTGGGTATGTGTGCCTTCTTTGTGATGTACTAGAATTAAACTGTTGTCTTTGTCCATGGTGCTGGAGGAGACTCTTGAGAGTCCCATGGACTGCAAGAAGAACAAACCTATCCATTCTGAAGGAAATCAACCCTGAGTGCTCACTGGAAGGACAGATCCTGAAGCTGAGGCTCCAATACTTTGGCCACCTCATGAGAAGAGAAGACTCCCTGGAAAAGACCCTGATGTTGGGAAAGATGGAGGGCACAAGGAGAAGGGGACGACAGAAGATGAGATGGTTGGACAGTGTTCTCGAAGCTACCAGCATGAGTTTGACCAAACTGCGGGAGGCAGTGGAAGACTGGAGTGCCTGGCGTGCTCTGGTCCATGGGGTCACGAAGAGTCGACACGACTAAATGACTAAACAACAACAACAGAATTAAACTTGTAACTGCTGGCAATGAGCAGGGACACAAATCTAGCCCTGGAATCACAGATACAGATGATACAACAGCAGGTAATTAAAAGTCCAAGAAAGGAAGGGAGGGCGGGAGATTAAGATGAAGGTTACTCAGAATATATATTTCATGCTTTCGTTACTCACTTCATCATATGTACTCTATTAATTGCACAACTTAATTGTATGTCAAATTAACACAAATGCAGTTCAAGGTGCAATGGAGGTTTTATACTTAACAATTCTCCCATCCACCCACATCTCCACCTCCACAATATACAGGAAGATGGGAATCTGATATATTGTAGAAAGCCCATTTACAGCTTGCCACTTCCCTATCAAATGAAAACATTTGCCTCAAAGTGTGAAGCTGAAGATTAAATCAGGTGTATCCACGGAACACAATCCAGCAACTCGTCCCATTTATGATTTGCAATGCAATTGCAAGCAACTACTGCATCGTCATAAATATCTCTTCCCCCCTTCCCATAATACTTAGAACAGGCAAAGCCGTCTTCTTCTTTACAGTTGAGGGCCCCATTATACACCGGCACATAGGGAGCTAACAGTTTTCAGGCAGATAAAAGAATACAATAGAGCAGGGAAAATTGGTACATTTCTCTGTGGGAAGGATACATGAATTCTTGAAAACATCTCCGTTTTGAAGGATCTGCAAGTTGCCAACAAGTGTAACTACTTATCTTATGCCGCTTCTGTATTTGCCAAAGACAAGAAGTCTTTATCCCCCTCTCAAAGCCATGGTATTCTTAAATTTGCATGACTCCCCCCCCCAAAAAAAAAGGAACAAGGAAGACCAGAAGAGTAGAGGATGCTGTATGGAGGAATGATGGAGATCGTGGCAACTGAGAGTGTGTTGATGTTTTCATTTGCTACCACAAACCATGAATCTCTATTTCTAATTGGCTGGGAGAATGTCATGAGAACATAAGCTAGGCCATTGCAGGCCATGTGCTGGTAACCTTGTGGCTGGATTATTGCAATGTGCTCTCTGTGGAGCTGCCTCTAAACCTGACCTTTGAAAAGTATGCTAGTTTGCACACATACACGCTCACTGTTCTCCCTTCAGGAAAGCAAATTCTAGCCAGGCAAAAGCCCTCAAAGAGGGTGGAGAGGAGGCAGGTGAGGGGAATGACCTAGGAATAATAAGAAGAAGAGAAGAAGAGTTTGGATTTGATATCCCGCTTTATCACTACCTGAAGGAGTCTCAAAGCGGCTGACATTCTCCTTTCCCTTCCTCCCCCACAACAAACACTCTGTGAGGTGAGTGAGGCTGAGAGACTTCAAAGTGTGACTGGCCCAAGGTCACCCAGCAGCTGCATGTGGAGGAGTGGGGAATCGAACCCGGTTCACCAGATTACGAGTCCACCGCTCTTAACCACTACACCACACTGGCACCACGCCAAGGGGTGTGGCCTTGGGAGACTCCCAAGGGCTGGCTTTAAAGGCCATGAGGGCTGCACTCAGCCCCTGGGCCTGAGGTTCTCCATTGCTGTGCAAATCGTTCTTGTTGCTCAACTTCAAGAAGGTCATTGTGGAACTGGAAATGGGCAGCCAAAATGGCCAAAGAACAGGAGCACATTCTCTATGGGAAACGGCTAAAGCTTTTCAGGCTTTTGTGTTTGAAAAATAGAAAGGGCGAGGGATGGCAGGGGCCGTGCATGATAGAGGTTTAAAGGATTATGCATTGTGAAGAGATATTTTCTCCTGCTCCCTCTCTCTCAGCACTAGAACTTGGGGTCAGTCAATGAAATTGATTGGCAGCAGATGAGAGAAAGCACTTCTTCCGCACAGCACAGAACTGACTTAGAGAATTTGCTGGCACAAGAAGTAGCTTAGGTGGGCTTGAGAAATTAATGGACAACACAGCTTGCTCATGATAACGAAAACAGACCCAGCAGACGAGGACATGGGCCCCAAGGACTGGATTCAACTAAGCTGTTGTGCAAGCAGAAGCCAGAGCAATGAGTCTCACTAACATGGTGGGACTTCCCGCACTATACTCCCCTTGCAACCGTCTCAAATCTGCTCGAGGGGGTTAGGAGAACCCCCATAACAGAGCGGGAGAAGGAGCGGGGAGGCTGCTCTACCTGGCAAGCAGAACCGCTTCCACTGATGGAACCATCTCTTTTTTTTTTAAGAAGATATTTATTAAGATTTTCCATTTTATACAAACCAAGAAAAAAAAGGAAAAAAAATTAAAAAGAAAAAATATTAAAAACACATAAATTTCATGTCTTATTTTTCAATAACATATTTCCCTGACCTCCTCTTACCTCCCCTTCTTGTATTCCAGTTCAAATTGTTCATCCAGCAAATCCTTATCTCATAGCATTACAGCTAAAAGCCTTATTTTCTATCCATCTTCTTAAATTATTGTAACTTATACTTTTACTTATATACAAAAAAAGAACTATTTTTTCATATTCTTTTGTACCATTACAGCTGATAACCCCTTAATTTCAATCCAACATCACTCAGTATTCCTTAATATTACAATATTTTTGCAAATAGTCTTTGAATTTCTTCCATTCTTCTTCTGCCGATTCTTCTCCCTGGTCACGGATTCTGCCAGTCAATTCTGCCAGTCCCATAAAGTCAATCAATTTCGTCTGCCATTCTTCCAGAGTGGGTAGATCTTGCGTCTTCCAATACTTTGCAATGAGTATTCTTGCTGCTGTTGTAGCATACATAAAGAAAGTTCTATCCTTTTTTAACACCAATTGGCCGACCATGCCCAAGAGAAAGGCCTCTGGTTTCTTCACAAAGGTATATTTAAATACCTTTTTCAATTCATTATAAATCATTTCCCAGAAAGCCTTAATCCTAGGGCACGTCCACCAAAGGTGGAAAAATGTACCTTCAATTTCTTTACATTTCCAACATTTATTATCGGGCAAATGGTAAATTTTTGCAAGCTTGACTGGGGTCATGTACCACCTATATATCATTTTCATAATATTTTCTCACTGATGGAACCATCTCAATAGTACGGTGTGGAATTTCCCCCTCTATCTTCTTTTAAGTTCCCCAGGTGTTTCTGGGCGGGTGATGAATTTAGAGGGGATTAAACTAGGGAGGATCTGTGCTGCTGGTCAGGATATTCCTGAGGGGGTGGACTGCATCTAGAGATTATCTGGAAGTAATGAATGGGGTAAGTGAAGGCAAATCAAATTAAATACAGCAGGATCTGTTGGGAATGACTTGCACTGAAAGACTTCTGATGCCTCCTCAGAGTGAGGCAGAGGTGAGTGAGAGCTGGAGGCCAAGGCACAGCCAGTGCTGTGTCAAGGCAGCAAAAGTGATGTGATGGTGGCATCCTTGTGCTGGACCAGCAGCTGTCATTGCACTGAAACTCCCATCAGCCCCATCCAACACGGTCTATACTCAGGAGTGATGGAAGTTGTTGCATAGCAATGTCTGGAGGAGCACAGGTACCCCATCCCATTCTAGAGATCCTGGGTACAGCAACTAGGAGCAGGAAGCTTTCCTGCATCTATGCCAAACACACCTCAGAGAGGGGCCTCTCCTGAAGATCTCAATGCACAGGCAGGCTCATCATACTGCAGAAGGCGTCCCTTCCAATAAGCTGACCTGCCACTGTTTAGGGCATTGAGGGTCATAACTAGCACTTGGAACCAGACCCAGACCTGAACTGGATCTGCATAGGGTCGCACAAACTTCATTCAGGCTGCTGAAGCCTGCATTGCTTCTCTCTCCTTGCTATAGGAGCTGCTGCCCAGATGCTCTCAGTTCTTAAAACAAAATAAAACCGTGTTAGGGAGCCAATTAAAATTGCTCACAGTACCCAAAAGGTCTCTGACCTTGCAACGTCTCTGAGGGTCAAAAGTAGTGACCCTGTCATACCACTAAGATTCTTGATATTACACCTGTATCAGGCAACAGTGAAGATGAATTCAGTAATTAGAGATGCTGAACAACACTGCTGATGTGAGTCGGATAAAAGCAGCCGAAACAGCTCTGTTTATGGGAGGCAGTAGTCAATAGGCCCCTCACGCTTAGGCACAGTTTTTCAACTGGCCCAGTTCCCCGAGTCAGCATGGTCCATCTACTGTTGCCTCTAACCACAATTTTTAAAAGAAATCTGGCTCTGTTCTCTAAGTCACTATTTGGCATTTGGTGTCACCCACCAGCCACTATTTTGCACCAATCTGGTGGCCTGTGTTTTACTAAAAAGAAAAACAGATCCTGCAAACTTAGTATGCCCACCTGACTTCAAAGTCCTGTTGAGAAAGGTGAGCTTCCCACGTCACCCATCTCCTGTGATGAAATCCAAAACTGTGCCAGGATTCCTGTGCCTTGGAAGACAAACTCAGTTCCATGGTTCAGGGTTTCTGTAAAGCTAAAATCCTCACAGAGGAGGCTGCCCATTGTTCCTCTGAATGATTCACTGTCCCAGCCTTGCTTCCATCCAGTCAGCCTTTGCTGAATAATTATACTGCATCCCTGCATCTGGTGAGATTAGATCATTCAAGCACTTCCAGTGCAGAAATGAACAGAATAGCCAGTCCTCAAAGGAGAATCTCTGCATGAATAATTGCTCCTCCTTCTTAGAAGCACTACCAGCTGCACAAATATAAGATGGGGAGGAGGGACAACAGCTGGATTGCAGTAGTTCATGTGACAAGTATCTAGGGGTCTTAGCAGACCAAAAGCAGCAGAAAAAGCTAATGCTATTCTAGGCTGCATCAACAGAAGTCTTGTGTTCAGATCAAGGGAAGTCATAGATAATACGTCTCTATTCTACTTTGGTCAAACCACACCTGGAGCACTGTGTCCAGTTCTGGGCACCACAATTTAAGAAGGATATTGACAAGCTGCAACATGTGCAGAGGAAGGTTTTTGTTTTGTATTGTTGTTAAAGTGAATTGCGGTGACAGAGGAGTTTTAAATGTTAGCTCTCTCTTGGAATCTCAATTAGTACAGGCCTGTCACAGAATTAGCACCTTGGACAGAACTGGGCCTTTGAGTAACGGAAGCCTAGTTTCCATTACAATGTGATTCTTCTTGTTGACTTCGGTGCACTTTAGATCAAGCATTTCTTTCATAAATTTAAGGGACTCTGCATCATGAATAACCGCAAGATTCATCATGACAACAGCACTAATTATATTGTAGATGACAAAAAACATTCAGGCACGAACAGCTCATACTCCTACACAAACATTCACTCTGTAAATATGGCATAATGGATTTGGCATGTTACATATGGAACAGCATCCGCATGTAGACTATAATTTCATTTAAAAATTCACTCTTTCCATTGCCCTCCATTTTTTTACCTCTGCTTTTAAACTGGATAAGTTTTAAAATGAACCACATATTTTATCTACATTTGCATTTTTATCGTATAATTCTTGTGCCTGCCTTCTGGTCTGCTTATTTAAAAAGAGAGATAGGATATACACGCATAATGGGAACCAATAAGAATTAATTTAAATGGCGGGGGGAATCATTGAAACTCTCATTTGCTGCACTGAGTTCTCTAGCTATTTATTTGCTGACTGCTCTTTGATAGCTTTTACCATTTGCTCCAGGAAAGCAAAAACTCTTTTTTCCCATATACTTCTTGGTACCGTTCATGAGCCCCACTACAAGATCTGCCTTTGTGAAAGTGCACACCCATCTTATTTTAGGCTGCAAACATATAACTGGCAACGGGTATTCACACACCCCCCCGGCCCACCACCATACATAGCCAATTAGAGCATTGGAAAAATAGCACACTGAATGCTCTAAAGAACTGATCCGGGGAGAGCAAATCAAGCAGTACCAAGCAACTGTGCAATCCCCTGATACTGCTCCAAACAAGAGTTATTGCTAGTTGAGCACAGCAACTTGCAGACATGTACACAAAACCTTTGCAATTAACAGCTCGCGTTGCAACATAACTGATGGCTTACCTGGAGGCAGGCGGCGAAAGATTTCTTCTCCCCGCCAACCCACACCCCCACTTCACTGATCAGGCGGGCATTAAATGGGAATAAATTGTTTTCAAAATTGTGGAGTAGAAATAGAAAGGATTTCTACCACCACAACAACAACTGGTATCTGGGTCAGGTGCTGTTTCGAGACTAGACCCAGCACTTACCATTTCCTTGTGGTTTTAAGGAAGGCTTATTCCAAAAAACATGGGAAGTGAGTATAGCAAGGCCAGGGGTGATTCAAGCTCTCAATTTCTGGCCATTCTCAGAGGGCAACAGTGGAGCATTTCAGAGCAGAAACTCTTCTGCTTCTTCTAATAAATTAAATTTATTTTATATTATTTAATAAGCCTCTTTCCTTTGTACAACGGCTCCCTCCTTCTCCCTCCCTCTCTCTCTCTCTCTCTCTCTCTCTCTTATCATATGCTATTTGCATCAAGGTAAGATGGAGGGGTGCCAGACACACAATGCTTTTTAAAATTAAATGACACCAGGTCCTGTGGCCAGTGCTCTGCAATCCCTCATCACACATCAAAACTCTACAAAACCTGGGAAATGGGTTTCCACCAGGAAGGACATAAAACAATAGCAACTTGTCAGGTGCCCACCCACCTCCCACTCCCATTGCCAGGAGCCATGCGATGTGTTGGCGAGTTTCATATGTTCAGCCATCAAACGTGCTGGTGACTATGATCTCAGCACTTTCTCAAGGATGTTGAACAGTCGCCTCCAGTTAAGTTTTACTGAAATTAAGGGACTTAAGTTAGTTATGCCAAGCTGTTACCAGAGGAAGGACTGCAGGGAAGTAAGGGGATGGGGAACGACTCAGTAGTTGCCATCAGCAGATGGCTGGTTTCAATTGGGTTGCCCCCACCTGCAGCCCTCCAAAAGGGGGTTGCTTAATAGATACTTTGACTTGATCTCAGAGGAAGGTGTGCACTTACTTAAATGTTTATGTACATTAAACGAACTGTTCATTGTTTATTATTTTTTCTTGTAATGCTGCAGTGATATTTTATGTGTATTGTCGCTGTATTTAGACTTCGATTTCTGTGCTAGAACCCTGGAGTCTCTGACTGCTCAGAGATTGGGGTGACGTGTGACAATATGCTCATTTTTCCAAGGATAACTTTTACCAAAAGAATAAACGCTCTCTTGGCTTTTGTTCAACTTGGGAGGATGGTATATTGCAGAGTAAATGAATGCCATCAGTGGAGAAGAGCCTTTGGCAATATGCAATGAAGGGAGAGGGGACTGAAGCAGAAAGCCTTGGAATCAAAATTAGGGTGGTGCAAACTTGTCCCTGTTTTCATCAGTGGAATGCTGGCAAATGTGCTGGAGCTTTCTTTGGCTCCTTAATTTCATCCAAGATGTGGTGTTCATCTCACCAGTGGGAAGGCCCACAAGCTTCTGCAGCTTTGAGTGTTTATGCACCTCCCAAGGGAGAACATAGGAAAATTGTATTCCATATTAACTAATGGTTGCTGTCCATTCCTAGGCAGAACGTTCAAGTACTGTGCTTTCCCCATGAATTTGCCCCTTCCTGTATTGCCCATGTCCACACTAGGATTAGACAGGTCTCACCAATTTCCATGACTTAGCTGACCTTGGAATTGCAGTGGTGGGCTCTAGCTTAGTGCTAGAGCAGGCACAGGCAAACTCGGCCCTCCAGATGTTTTGGGACTACAACTCCCATCATCCCTAGCTAACAGGACCAGTGGTCAGGGATGATGGGAATTATAGTCTCAAAACATCTGGAGGGGCAAGTTTGCCTGTGTCTGTGCTAGAGCATCTGCTTTGCAGAAAGACTCCTGTCTGGAACCCAAGAAAACAGCTGCTGATCCGCGTAGACAATACAAAATTAGATGGACCAATAGTCTTGATCTGGCATAGGCAGCTTCATCTGTTCATATGATCAGACCCTCCTGTGTGTTCACACAGTCCTTTCGCTTCAACGTGGCACAAATGTTTCCTGTCTACCACACACAAGCAATTTGTGGGGAAAGAGGATATATTTAATCCCATGGCTCACAGCCAGGGGGATGCCTGGAAGCTAAGCCAGTTGCTTAACAAGAAACTGGTGCAGCATAGTGGCTAAGGGTGCAAACCCAGGTTCAGCTCCTAGCTTACCCATTTGGTACCCTTATGTAAGTCCTTCCTCCCTGCTCTGCAACTCTTGGAGAACAGCACTGGCGTACCCAGCAGGGTTGACCAGATTAATGAGATAGAGTTTGTGAAACATATAAAGTTTGATGCGCCTGACCCAGTGACCCCAGCATATCTCCCAAAATTTCTCCCTTGTGTGGTGCTTGCCTCTCCATTGCAGGAGGGCTGTATGTCCCCCTATGGCACACATAGGAAGCTAACCAGATTTTTTCCCTTCTGCATTATTATGTATTAAATAAAAATGCTGACAAGAGATCCAGAATAAATCAAGACTATTCTAGGCTGCTCCCAACCATCAGTATGTAATATATTCTAATTCCCTGTGTTCTGAGGAGAGGTCTACCTTCAAAATTCCTCAAATGTTTCCTCTCAGGGAGAAAAACCCCACCCAAATTCAATCTGGGCTTTGCTCGACGCAAAATGTAGGCAGCAAAAGTAGTGCCTATCCATGCCTAATAATCTGATTTCATTTCCAGTGCTGATTCAGAGGTACCGAGGCAGGATTGCAAATGCTAACTTCAGTTGTCACATCTAGCTAAAGCACTGATGCCAAACAAACCTTTCCCCAATTCTTAATAGAACTGTGTTATTTGGATTTTAACATTGCAATGCTTTGTGCACTGGCAAGCTGCTGAATTTAATATAACTCCACCTTGGCCTTGAACAAACACAAATGGAATTTGACACTAATTATTTTATTATTTTCAGAACCTTCTCTGTCCACTGTGACTTGAATTAGCCAAAGAGGGTGACACTTAAATTTCAGTTTACAGAATCCCTCAAGGAGCTGATTTGAGGAGCCCAGTGCTGTGCAGAGGCTAGAGCAATGTCCCTCAACCTTGAGTCTCAAGATGTTGTTGGACTACAACTCCAACCCATCCCAGCCAGTTTGACAAAGGTCAGTAGGGATGGGACTTGTAGGCCAACCTTAGGTTAGAGCATCAGTGAAGTGAAACTCAAAAAATATTCTTCTAAATCTGCACTTCTCCAAATTTTGCAATGCAGCTCTCTGTCCCCCCCCAAATGCATTAGTACTTCAACCCCAAAGTGTGCACAACAATGCACATGTTGGTGAAAACAACGTAGAGAAGCGCATGATAATAGAGAAAATTGCTTGCAAAAATGTGTAATATTAAACAAAATCACATACAAAAATATGTGTATTAGGAGAAATGAACACTAAAGTGTTGATGAATGCAAAAATTTGGGAAACCAAATTTCAGATTGGAAAAATGAGAAAATGAAATTGGCAGATTCATCCATGGCCAATTCATGCTTTTCCAAAGCTCACAGCACAGCTTCTTTTCAACCATCTCCCACCCTACCCAGGACCTGTTTTAGCACTCTGGGTCCCAATTCATTGATTCCCTATTCTCTGCCCAGTGCTGCAATTCCCAGAGTTCCCTTGGAAGAGGGACTGAGTGTTAAACCACTCTTGGAACTGTAGATCTGTGAGGGGAATGGGAAGTCTCCTAGCAACTCATAGCATCCTTAACAAACTACAGCTCCCAGAATTCTTTGAGGGAAACCCACGACTGTTTAAAGTGGTATCATAGTGCTTTAAACGTAGGGTGTGAATGTGGTCCCTGATTATGTTATACTGACTACATCCCTGCTTGCCTCCATCCTGCCACAACAATAACTAATGGGATGTCATATCTAGTAACAAACTGATTGACTGATTGATTGAATATTCTGGAAATGTGCAGCAAGAATATTTTAGAGCAAAGACACCTCTAATGCAGACCAGGTTGCTCAAGATCCAATGAATTATTTTCTACAAAGAGAGGGGGGGGGAATACTTTCACATGACAGTGGTTTCTGCTAAAATGTTAACAAGTTAGTAAGCCACAACATTGGACTATCAAATACACCACAATGGAAAAGAAACCTGATGTGCCAGGGACACTTAACTAGGACCGTGCCTAGAAATTCCATTTTACTTCCACACTCTCTCCAACTCCAAACAGAAGTGCCCTCAATAAACCAGCAAACCAAAGGTATGCAGGCAAATAAACACATAAACACATTTTTGCATAACATGTAATAATTTCGGAATCTGTGTCGACAAGCCTTTTCATTTGAGATTCAACTTAATTTGAGATGAAAGAGAGCTTTGGAAGCTTTGCTAATAGGGTTCAAAACTTTTTTTCTTAAATCAGTGCTAATGTCAATTCCCGTGAAATATAAAGTTCTTCTGTACAATTATGGCGCTGCTCAGAAAAATCGGTTTTGTTCCAGGGTCTGTCGTGCTGAATATTTGGAAGAGTAATAAATGACAGGGTGCTTTAAAATGTTCCCTGTTTAGCAATGGTTAATCTGGGAGGACTATTGCTAGGTAAGTAAATTGTGTTTCTAGTCTAGCATTAAAGGCTGATTCAAATGGTCAAGTAGCAATCAGGAAGCAAATTACCATCAGCTAGGATTCCGTTAGGTTCACATCAATCTTTGTAAAACGTGTAGGTCTGTTTTTTTATTCCTCTGATTGAACTTGCTGTTTGTTTCCAGAACAAAAGTTTGTGGTGTTGTTAAAGCATATATACTGAATGAGGAACCAGGGGCGGAGGAAGGGGGGCGGTGGGGGTGGTTCGCCCCGGGTGTCACCACTGAGGGGGTGACAAAATGCGGGCGGCACTCACCGTGGGGCCCACAGCGCACCCAAGCCACACGTCTCTCCTGGGAGAGACGCAGTAGCTTGGGCGTGCGCAGGCTCTGCACTGCCTCCCCCCAGCTGTAGGGCAGCTGAGTGGAAGGAGGCAGGCAGACCCCGGAGGCCCCGTGGTGCACCCCACCCCTATGGGCAGCTCACCCCACCCCTGGGCACGCTCCCCAGGCGCCCAAGCAGCTTCCTCCGCCGCTGTGAGGAACTGCACATAGCAGAAATGTGTAACACTGGTCTGTAACATATATGGTCCTAAATTCAATCCCTGGCATCTCTATTTAATAAAGGATTGAGTGGCAGGTAATGCCCCCTCTTCCTGAGACTCCAAAGGACTGCTGCCAGTCAGAACAGACAATATAGGATTAGACTGACAAGTGGCTGTCCCAAAAGACAATACAGGTAGCTGATTGTTTCAGCATTGTTCCATCTAGCTCACTGGTTCTCAACCTGTGGGTCTCCAGATGTTGTTGGACTACAGCTCCCATCATCCCTGACCACTGGTCATGCTGGCTAGGAATGATGGGAGTTGTAGTCCAACAACGTCTGGGGTGTCTTTCTCAACATCCCAGGTGTCTTTCTCAGACCTGCCTAGAGATGCCAGGGGTTTTAACTGAAATCTTCTACATGCAGATCTTGTGTTCTACTACAGAGTTATGGCCCTTTCCCTCTATAAAGGCATTTTCAGGTGCAGATATTTTACTCTGAAGAAATGTGTAAGCAGGATGTTATGCCCTTCCTATCTTCTCAAGATGGTGCAACTTCACGTGGCAATTCAAGCCACAGATTCCAAAGGGGAAATCTCCACCTTTCTACCACCCTAGATTGTCCATGCAACATTAAGAAGGGCATCTGCTGGATCAGGTCAGCAGCCTATTTATTTCAACATCCTGTTCCCACAACAGACAACCCATGTGAAGCCTGCAAACAGGACATGAGTGCAACACCAAATTTAGAACCAAGTCCTGCCATGCTGTTTTAGCTGCCCCTAAGGTTGCTGCATTATATCAGCTGGTCAGTGTAATTGCAGGCAACATAGGCTGGCATGAATGTGAGGGATGTGGAGAAGCTTGGGAGGTTGGGGAAGTGTTGCATGCAATAGAGGAAATCGCATAATTCACCAGGATGGCACAATGCAATTTGGGAATAATCACCATAGAACGTTTTTTGCGAGGGTAAAAGTGTAAATTGCTAATAGATCAATAAGTAATTTCTTGCAAGAGGAACTATTCCATCCTCGGCAAACAAAGTAGCAAGGTTGTTAAATCAAACTCAAACTTAATATATTAACAAAGCTGAGATTAATCTAAACTGCTAAAATCCCCGGCTGCCCTAGTTAAGTTTATCTCAACTGATCATTTATTTATGATGCCATAAAAATCCAGACACTTTCCATGGTGATTGCTACTTATTTGCTCTAAGGCAACTTGAAATTGCCCAGCTAGACTTTTCAGGGTGACAACTGTGTTTTCTGCTCAAAATTTATCACTGCACAGTAATGGCGAGATCAGTCGGCTCTCATCAGGATTAACAATGCACCTGGCCAAATGTGATCATTACCATTCCTCTGACAGATTCCTTTGCAAATCTGCTGGGACTAATATATCCTCCCCTGACGTTCATATAAATTGAACTGCAATATGTTACTATCATTGATAACAATGATGATGGTTACCTCTCAAAATGGATGATACGCATCCTGGATTATGGATGGTTTCCCCCCACAGATCTATTTTGGACTGGACTCAGACTGTATTATGCACTAACAGCAGAATGCATTACAACAGCAAGAACATGGCTGACCATCATTAGGCTACCCCTGTCCAGAAATAGCCATACAGAAATGGCTAGAGTTGTCACACCCTCTGAAGCCAGGCATAGGCATCCATAGCCACTGAGATTGACAAGTTATGACACCCACATGCCTGCTCATTCAAGGGAAATGTGACTCCTCCCCCAGCCCAAAGAGGCGATTTTGCCTGCTCCCATATATGCAAACCATTCATCTAGAGAACCTCCATCTTGTCTGGATTCAGCTTCAATTCAGTGGCCAACATCCAGCCCATTATCCCATCCAGACAATGGTTCAGTACCTGCACTGCCTCACCTGGTACTGATGCTACACAGCGATACAGGTGGCCATCAGCATATGGATGGAATCTCTACTCAAATCTTCTGATGACAACTCCCAGTGGCTTCATATAGATGTTAAGCAGCAAAAGTGACAAGACTGAGCTATACAGAAAACCATGGGATAATTCCCACTGGGGGCCAAACAACAGTCACTCAATGCCTTTGGATATAGGAGCAAAACTGCAGCAAGGCAGTGGCCCCCATCTCCCAGCAATGGTCCAGAAGTGGAGAAAAGTATCAAAAGTTGCCAAATCTAGAGCCCACATGACCCTCACCCATCACAGGTCATCAACCAGGGCAATTTCAGTCCCCAAATCAAGCCTGAAGCTACATTGAAATTCCATCCAAGCACCTTCTCAGGCAAGTTGGCCCCAAGTTGAATATTAGCGACTGGGTAACAGTTGTGGAACACTTCGTGGTCCAGGAATGTCCTCTTAATGAAGACGCATGCTACCACCTCCTTCAGATCTGCTGGTACAGCCCCCTCCCACAGTGAGGCAATGATAAATCCCTTTTCAGTGTGGATGTGATATGTTCACCACAGATCAGAGCTTTAGTTCCTCTTAATGTTGTCTAGGATGCATCACACATGCATGGAAACACTTGCAACCTCGGGGCAGTCTTTGGCATTTATGAGTTCAGGGAAATGAATCCAGTTACTTTACATTATTTTTCAGATTGGATTTGGAAGGAGGATCCTGCCTGTCAAAAGCTGTGAGGCTTTCAGTAAGAAAAAGAATACATATGCACCAAGTGACTGGAATACTCTAAGCAAGCCTGAATCTTAATTACAGCTCCATCCTCACAACCAAGTGCCGTATTTTTCTCTCTATAAGACGCACCAGACCGTAAGACACACCTAGTTTTTGGAAGAGGAAAACAAGAAAAAAAATATTCTAAATCTCAGAAGCCAGAACAACAAGAGGGATCGCTGCGCAGCAAAAGCAGCAATCCCTCTTGCTGTTCTGGCTTCTGGGATAGCTGTGCAGCCTGCATTCGCTCCATAAGACGCACACACATTTCCCCTTACTTTTTAGGAGGGAAAAAGTGAGTCTTATAGAGCAAAAAATACGGTATATAACTTGTCAAGTTATTCAGGTGTCAAAAATCACTGCAGCAGCCAAAAGGGAAGCCCCAGTTTTTCCAAAGTGATTCAGAACCCAATCTGCAGCCTTGTTAAATCCCACTGAAGTCAGCGGGGCTAAAATGGTTTTAAATCCTTCATTTTGCTCTTAACCAATAGGATTAGTCTCTCAATGCCAAAATCTCTTCCAAAAATTGGATTGAAATGTATAAATCACTTAACCGCATTTGGAAAAAAGAAAAGAAAAGAAACAACCCAAAGAACATTACTCAATGGCAGGAAATCAATTTCAGGAAAGGGTAGCATTGTAATAGCCATAGCAGAAGCTGGAATCGAAACACACAGATAAATAGCAACATTGCATTTTGCTGATGGTACTTACGATGTGTAGCTCTAGATAATCTCCGAGCCCAGTAGAGCTATCCACTCGCACCAAGACGGCTTCTTTCTGAACTGTGCTGAACCCTATCGCAAGTCTATCTGCTCGCGTGCTGGGCCGGTCATTGGGAGGCCATGTATATGTGATCTGTCCACCCCCTTTGCTAAATATGTATGTCGTTCCCGCTGTAAGAGAGAGAGAGAAAAAAATATTAGATAGGTGTTTTGGACTTAAACTTTTCTTTCTTTAAAAATAAAAATAAAAATAAATTTTATTTATATCCCGTCCTCCCCAGCTGAAGCCGGGCTCAGGGCGGCTAACAACAATAAAATAGTACAACATTCTAAAATCATTTCATTATAAAATTAATTCAACTCAAATTGATGGCAACCATTAGGCTAAAGTTCTTTGAAGATTGCCAAAGGAGGGAGTAAGGCTGTGCCCTGACCAAAGGCCTGGTGGAACAGCTCTGTCTTTCAGACCCTGCAGGAAGATGTCAAGTCCCGCAGGGCCCTAGTCTCTTGTGATAGAGCGTTCCACCAGATTGGAGCCACAGCCAAAAAAGCCCTGGCTCTAGTTGAGGCCAGCCTAACCTCTCTGTGGCCTGGGACCTTCAGGATGTATGTTCTATGAGAAAATTAGGTTTAAGAAATATTTCAGGAATTATAGTCTTGGCACACTGACTCTCTGTCAAACACCCTCAAATCTTGGTCTCCTTCGTTGTTCTGTCAGGGATGGTCTCGCCTTAGACATACAACACAATCTTAACCATGTCTCATCAGCAGCAAGTCCTACTGAGTTCAACAGGGGCTTACCCTCAAGTTAAGTATGGTTAGGACTGTAGCCTTAACTGCTCAACACACAAAGCCATACTCCTAGCTCCTGAGGAACCACTGGCCTTCCAGACATTGGGACTCCAACTCCCATCAGCCCCTCCTAGCATGCTCAACTGTCAGGGATGAAGACAGCTGTAGCCCAAAAACATCTGGAGGGTCACAATTTTCCTCTCTGATTTGAAGCTCACAGGCCATTTTGTTTATTGTGCATGTGTGTTTACATGTTTTCCGTTTCTGTGAAATATATTAAATCTGTAACATATAATAATTTGATCTGCAGTGACTCACCCAGTCATTTAACCCATCACTTAATGCAGTAAATTTGCATGTGTGAATCAGCCTTTGGTGTTTATCAGCTGAATGTGTGAAATTACTCCACTGAAACCCATTTAAAAATAAGTTATGAGTTCCTGTTCTGTCAGCGGCATTTAATGAACGATGGAATACATGTCCAAGCCATCACTGCACTGAGCCATGGTCCACCATGCTTGGGTGACCCAAACCTTTAAGTAAGGGATAGCCAATATGATGCCATCCAAATGTTGTTACTCTGAAGATGCTGAGCATTGGACGTGGGAACTTTCTGCATACAAAGCAGATGCTCAGCCACTGAGCCACAGCCCAAGAAGACATCACAACCCCAGGCCTGTGTGACATTTGTTTATTGCATTTATATTCTGCTTTTTCCTCCAAGTAGCTCAAGGTGGCCCACAGGGTTCTCTCCCTCCTCGTTTAACCCCCCCCCCCAAAAAAAAACCAACAACATTGTGAGGTAGGTTAGGCTGAGAGGAGTGACTGGCCCAAGGTCACCCAGTGAGCTTCATGGCTGAGTGGGGATTTGAATTCTGGTTTCCCAGGTCCTTGTCCAACACACTACATTAGCTCTTGCTATGGTGTTCACTATGTCAAAAATAACCCTAGCCATATATTGTGGCCACATAGTTTTCTGGAACCCAATAGCTAGCTGCTTTCTACCGGGTCAGCCTTTTTGCCCGTCTAAGCCAACTGTGTTGACTCAGGCTGATAGTGCTTCCCTGGCAGAGTCTGTTGCCAGTCACCTGCTCCTTCCGACAGCTTCAACAGGGACTGAAGCTGGGATTTCCTGCATGAAAGTACGTGCTCCACTACTGAGCTAGGTATTTACTCTCCAAAGCAAAAGGAGGCTTTCTTTTTAAGCTCCGCTTGGTCCATTTTCTACGGCTGGTAGGCTAATATAAGCTTTGTGGGTCCCAAGTTGTTGCCAAGGCCTGTGTCTTGTTTAGGCAACAGCAACTACATGGAGTGCATTGGGGGAGGATGCAGAAAGAGAGATTTTCTCCTATTCTAAAATGCAACTTGCAATATATAAATACAGACAATGGTTTTATAGGGTTGATCATTTTTTAGTGGACAAAATGATGAATGGAACAACAACAACTTGCTTCGATAGTCCTGTGATTGCAACCATTCAGTTCAAAGTGTTGGTGCTGACCTTTGAAGCCCTAAACGGCCTTGGCCCAGTATACCTGAAGGGAGTGTCTTTCTGCCCGGACACTGAGTTCCAGTGCCGAGGGCCTTCTGGCAATTCCCTCACCGCGAGAAGCCAAGTTACAGGGAACCAGGCAGAGGGCCTTCTCGGTAGTGGCACCTGCCCTGTGGAACGCCCTCGCACCAGATGTCAAAGAGAAGAACAACTACCAGACTTTTAGAAGACATCTGAAGGCAGCCCTGTTTAGGTAAGCTTTTAATGTTTAACAGACCACTGTATTTTAATACTTTGCTGGAAGCCGCCCAGAATGGCTGGGGAAACCCAGTCAGATGGGTGGGGTATAAATAAAAAAATATTTATTATTAGTAGTATTATTATTAATGCAGGAAACCTATGAAAGATGCCACCAATTTGTGGGAGACACTGCACAGTTAACAAGCTTTTGTTGTTGTTGTTGTTATGGAGATGTGACTTCTGAACAGAGACCTTCCCTGTGTATTCATTGGGTTTCACATCACTAAATAAAACCTTTTTGGGTTTATGAACAAACCCAGCCAACAATCCAGGTCAACTGGATTGCATCTTCAGCTGGTCTGCATCTTCTTCCCAAAACAAGGATTTTCTCACCACACATCTCAAGCAATGTATAGTGAAGCTACATAACTCATTGGTGATGCCTACCAACTTGGATAGCTTTTAAAAAGGATTCAACAAATGTACAGAGGAGAGGGCTATTGATGGCTACTGACCATGATGGCTAGGCTGTGCCTCCACAGCTGGAGGCTGCAATGCTTCTGAATGCCAGGTGCCAGAAAGCACAGGAAGTGAAAGCACTCATGGTTGGCCACCATGAGAACAGGATTCTCGACTATTGGCCTGATGCAGCTGTCTTGTCTTGCGTCCTTAAGAGAAAAGTAGCATCTCTTTGCAGCTGCATTAAGCAGGTTGCTGGGTTTAAACCTCAAGTTTCTGTTGAGTGGGAATGAAAGATCTCCATCTCCATAGTCTGGTTTGATCACAATTTTTTGGATGGTTGGTTTTGTTTTGTTTTGTTTTAAAAAACATGGCTAGAGTTTCAGTGATCATACTTGGAAAATTGTATCTGGGAAGCAAAACCTAGCCTATGAAAACTCATTCTACCCATTTCAAGCCAATGAAAAACCAAAGAAAGCAGCCAGGGCACTCCCAGCAGGGTTGATTGGAGCAGTGGAGTCGGTGCAGCTTTTGAAGCCTTGCTGACTCTTGCTGGTCAAGGTGGAATGTGGTGAGGTGATTTCTCACCCATCTTTACTGCAGGCCGGGGGGCGGGGCATGAATCCCACTGATTCAAAGCCTCTAGAATACTGCCCTGAAAAGTCCCATTTTGGGGGCTTCCCACTGGCTACTGCAGGTGGGAGGATGATCAGCTATAGATTACTACAGGCTTTGGCTGGAGGTTGAGTCTCTGCAAGCCCCCACTTGGCATCAGCTGTGCTCCACTTCACCCACAGGGACCAGCAGAGAGGCAACTTTGCTGCAGCCCAGCTGAGAGTAGGCCCCTGTGAATTCATTAGCATTTATTTATGAGTACATACTATTAGGGTTGCAGCCTTAATCTTTAAGGTGGTGCAAGACTCCTCCTTTTATCATACTTCATGTTTTCAACGGGATATTTTAGGTAGGATTTATTTTATTTTTTAAATCTTATTGGCCTCGTTTTATTTATTTATTTATTTTTACTAGGAAACTTAAATGTTGTAAAATATATGTGTTGTTTTTTTTAGAAGAAGAAGCAGCAACTTTTTGGAGAAACCAGTTTTAAAGATCATCAAAAGTTTTGAAGTGAATCGCACATTAAAATTAAAGCACACATGCCAGAAGACTGTCCAGTGTTCATTAACCGGAGGCTGAGTTATTACGGATTTAACTGGTATTTTGTTTGACAAATGGGAATAATGACAAATGGCTGGTGTTACAGCGCGCTTGGTTTCCTTATTATGCCTGAAATTATTATCATTTCCGCTTTTTAATTACTTGTCTTGCTTTACAGTTGTGCTGCTGGATCTATCAGACTTGCGATTATAAATTGTTCTAATTGTGCATTGCCCAGACAAGCCTGCTTATGCACCAATTAATAAATGCAATGAATGAATGCAGATGCACTATCATGTTGGGATTGGATATCACACCTGGCTAGCAGAAATGACTGTCGGCTACCAAGTCCTGCTGCCACAGTTAGTGGAACCACGATTCTAGCATTGTGTACTTATGAACTGGACCTCAAATATCTTCCTCGATCCCAAGTCTGTTTTCTGAGATCCTTAAAGACAAAAGGATGTGCTCCAGCCCTGAGACAGAAACATAATAAGGGCCTGCTGCATCATACCATCTGGCCCACCAACCCTGTTCTCACAGATGCCTAGGGGAAGCCTACAAGCAGGACTCAATAAAAAAAGCCCGATCCATGCCTGTGGTTTCTAGCAGAGTGCTTCCAACAGACTTAGACTGGCATGTACGAACTATCTACCTGTCCATCCACCCATCCTTCTCTCTTCTGTATCTTTTGAATCAGAAAACCAAGTTTAACATTCATACACTTTTTTAAAAAATCAAGAAATTTTGAACGCACATGAATAGGCTCAGGACTGCCAACGTGGCCCTGCGACTGTGGGTGTCCGGGGCCGTGGGTGCCATGCATGGCTCTGGCACCAAAACTTCTGGGTGCCTGGCCCTTTCATGGGGAATTTTGTGGGTGCTCAGGCACTCAGGGAATTGTCACCAATGAATAGGCTGCAGAGGTCATGGGTACTGAAAATATTCTGATTCTTTAAATAGCATTATTATTAGTAGTAGCAGTAGTATTTATTCATTTAAAAAAAAAAAAACCATACACAAAGACCAAAACAGGTAAGTGTGGTATTTAGAATCTCCATCCTAACTCTCCTAGCAACAGCAAACTACAGTACTGTAGCAAAAAGGGGGGGGCTCAGGGGTCTTCAGGATGGCCAAGGGGACCTCAAAGTTTGTGGGTATACAATTTTTTTTTAAAAAAAACTTCAAAACAAAGTGGGGAAACCTCTCTTCCCCCCACTCCCCAAATGTGAGCCCTAGATCAAGGGTAGCCAAACTCATGCCGTCCAGATGATGTAGGCCTACAGTTCCCATCCTCCCTGACTATTGCTGGCTGAGGTTGATGATAATTGTAGTCCTGGAAGACACCAGTTTGGAGAAAGTTGCCTTGAGTATCCCAGACCAAGGAAGGCTTGGCTGCCAGGAACGTTGAACCAGGAGCACTCCTGTTAGTGGGCGAGGCTATATATTGCAGCGTCGAACAGCATGGCTCCAACTTGCATTACACAAAAATGCTAGCTGCTGCTTAAGGAATGTCATGTTAGCCTACTCTCAGCCACCACTATTTTATTTATTTATTTATGGTCCAGACGAGTCACTCGAGGACAGTGGGTGAAACAGTCTGGAGATACAAATATGGGCTGTCATGTGGTTAAGCCTCTCCGCTGCCTCCCAATTGCCATGAGCTCTTTGTCTGAAGTGTCACAATAAATGAGCTACAAGTTCCTCGCCTCCATTTTGGGCGTCGCTCTACACATAGCATTACCAAATGCAGCTAATTGATTTTGCAACCAGGCAGCTTCTTATCATCTATTTAGTAGCTGTGTTGGTATTCATTCATTCTCTCTCTCCCTCTCTCTCCCTCTCTCATGCCTTTTCCTTTTAAAACTCTAGGGGAAAGAAGTATAACAAATGTGACATCAATAATCCGGTTTGACTGCACCACAAATCTCTTGACCTGCCTCTGGATGGCAAATTGCCAGTGCGCATCCCTTGCAAGCAAACCTGTCAGCCCCTTTTAAACTCCAAGGACAAGGAGGGTGCTTGATAAACCCCCCAGGCACCTAAGAGATGCACTCACATGTAATGGACAATTTTATGTGGTCAAAATCACCTTCCAAATCAGGCCAGGGTGGGGCAGCCTCTAAATCTGTTTCATCTTGATGGAGATGACAACTGCATTCAAAGGCAGGGAACAAGATTTGTTCCAGATCTCTGTGTTGCAAATTTTTTCCTCTTCACCTTCCTTCTTGCTGGGCACTCCAGCCACACTCGCTCCATATGTGTAAAGTGCTATGATGCTGCTTTAAACAGTCATGGCTTCCCCCAAAATAATTGCAGGGGGCTGTAGTTTGTGAAGGGTGATGAAGGGTTGTTAGGAGACCCCTATCCCACCAGAGCTACAGTTCCCAGAATTCGGGGCCATACGGGACCATCAAAAGTGCCCCATCAGAAGACCTCAGAGATCGAAGCAGGGCATAAGAAATCAGGGAGAGGGAATTAAGATATTTGGGGCCCAAGTTGTTTAGGGCTTTGTGAATTAGCACAACAACTTTCATCCTGCCCTGCTTGCAAACTTGTAACTAACACAGCTCTTTCGGCAATGGAGAGACAGGTTGCCAATAGCCTGCTCCTGCAAGCAGCCAGACCAGACACAAGGGCAGTCCCAAATCAAGAATTACAGTCCAGAGGTTACCCAGGCATGCATGGACTGCTGTGGTCAGGCTGTCCTGGAAAGCAACACTATCTATGGGTTAGAGGAATAGCTTGGCATAATGGTGATGCCTGAAAAGCAATCTGATATAGAATTAAAATTCTCCTTCCCTCCTGCCCCCTTTCTTTCAAAGCAGCTTCACTTTAGCTATGCTCTTTTTGACTCCCTGCCCACCCCTCCCGTGGCCCGAACACCAGCTGAGATTCAGAAAACGGTCTAATTAATCTGTGTTGATGAACACTAGACCTGCCTTTGTCTAATCCACAAAGCCACTGTTCTTTCAGCTTCCCGTGTTAGTTATGCAAAAATGGGCTATAAGCCATTTGAGAAGAGGCTCCTTAGTGTTTGTATTTCAAGAAAGGCAAATATAATAATGCAAAATTCATTACTCAGGGACCAAACAGTAGTTTAATGTCCAGCTCTCCCCATTAACTATTAAAGCAGATGAAGAACCAAAACAATTGTTCTAATAAAGCGCTGGGCTTGCTATCAATTTCAGATCTGCAGAGCCACAATGGTGTGGGTGGGTGTGTTTCTGTGTGTGCCCACATCTTAGTCGAAATTTCCTTCCAAAAGTATAATCACTGAAACCAATGGCAAAACTCCACCCACCCGCATAGCTACTGAAGCAATGCTGAACTGTGTCACAGAGTTGCAAGGACTGTTAACAAGCCCATAATCCCTAACTTGCTGCCCTTAACCATCATATCCTATTCTCAAAGCAACCTTGCAGATGCCGTGTATTCTTTGAGAAGGGATACCAGCATCCTAAGGCAGCTTGTTCTGATTAACACCAGCTCCAGGGTTTGGGGAATTTTCAGTATATATTGCCACCAGTGACCCCCTTATTCCAGTGGTCCTGCTACCTCTATGCCACTGTCTCTACCTGTTCTCTGTGATGGCCTGGGACTTGGGCTCGGACTCGGAACCAGAGGAGTCTCAGTCCACACCAGATCCTTCGCCTCAGGCGGCATCGGAACCAAGTCTGGGGCCTGATTCTGAAGAGCCCCAGTCTGCACAGGTTCCCCTGCAATAAGCACCAGCTGGGCTGAGTCAGGGGCCTGAGCCTGCCCTGGCTCCAGATGCGGGGATTACCTCGTTGCTCTCTGCTGGGCAATCATGTGCAGCTGCTCCACTACCGGTTGGGTCAGGAGAGGCTGAGGCGGCCTCTGGGTCTAGTAACCCACCGACGTCTCCCGAGATGCAGAGACTAAAGTCTGAGAGGAGGAGAGACCTGAGTACTCGCAGGAGGAGTGCTCGCCTTCGGGCGAGACAGGGAGGTGAGTCACCGGGGGATCACTGGCCGTTATCCCAACAAAGATAAAAGGCTGTCGGACCCTGCCCCAGGTTGCGGTAGCGATGTTGCTGTTTGCTAGAACCTGCCTGAGACCCTGTGCCTGACCCTGCTTGGTTTCCTGCCTCGTATCCTGCCTTGGCCCTGTTGGACTGACTCCTCACAGAACCCTTGGATTCGGGACTGGACTTGGACTGCTTTGCTCGGGTTACTCCCAGGCCCAGCACACTCTCTTCTCCTGGGCCCAATCCACACATACTCAACCCAGCTGACAGCACTGTATGCCAAAAGCACATGAATGTCTAAAAAATGCTCCAGCTGTGCTAAAAACCATCACCCCAAAATTCAGGATGGATAAGTCTGTTCTAGTCCATAACAGTTTCATGTGGACCCTCTCATAAGTCATAGGATCATAGAGTTGGAAGGGACCCTGAGGGTTGTCTAGTCCAGCCCCCCACAATGCAGGAATTGTCCTGTCTGGCTTCCACAGCATTAGTGGTCAGCGTGGTGGAACATGCCTTAGGGATTCCACTCCAGATATGTGTAGGGCTTAATCCTTAGGCTGTTCTTCTCCCGAAGATATCCTGCAAGGCAGTGGAGGTTTAGGATAAGAGTTTTCCTTCTCCTAGAAGGGCTACCTTCCCAGGCTGACGAGCCCCATCTGCCCCTCACTTCCCTCTACAGCATTTGCAAGAACCACCATCTTGACTATTGGACACCTATTGGTCTAATTCACTTAATCCACCGGAGTCTGTCTCTTACTGAGCCCCGATCAGTTCCTCATTTTTCCGGTCTCAAATTCAGTTCTCCACATTTCTGTAGCAAATTTGTATTTATTTATTTTTTTAAAAGGTCCTCATGGAAATTCGGCATTTTAGTCACATTTCTCCTAATAAACGCATGTATGTATGAGGTTTTAACTAATATCAACATTCCCCCCCCCAAAAAAACAATGTTTTCTAAGAATATGGGGATTTGTATGTTATTTCCACTAGCATAGTCATTATTATATACACTTTCAGCTATTATATATATATATATATATATATATATATATATATATATATATATATATATAAAATATAATATATATATTATATTATATATATAATATATATTATATATATATAATATAATATATATATATATTTGTAAATACAGTATGCTTGGAGAGCTGCGGCACAAAGATTCAGAAAAGCAAGAATTTTGCAGGGTGGCTGAGTTTCATCTCTCATTTCAGAAAATGCAAGTTTGACAGATTCGCCTTAACATAAGAAGTGAATCAAATTTCTTCCCCAAACCCTACTTCTGAGTAATTCTGCATAGGAATGATCCAGTAGCCAGACTATTCCTGCCTGTATCGATACAATTCCTTTGGACAATTTCTTCTGCTAGCATGGCTTTCCTTGGTGGCTTGTTTCTGTACAAAATCCCAAACCAAGTAGCACCCTTCCTT
Source organism: Podarcis filfolensis (assembly GCF_964270895.1). NCBI lineage: Eukaryota > Metazoa > Chordata > Lepidosauria > Squamata > Lacertidae > Podarcis > Podarcis filfolensis. Next base: position 108,040,653 of record NC_139606.1, read on the forward strand.
CTATAGCCTTGTTATATATACGGGAGAAATGATGTAATTATCTTCTACCCAAATCCGAAGACTGCAGCAAAATGCCATGTGGGAGCCAACATAAAAAAAAAAGGTCCACTCCATTTATAATTCTATTAACGGCAACAAGGAAAAATGTGTCTTTCTTTGAATACTTGCCAAGGCATCAGATGGAAATTAAAAGTCAAACATCTATAAATAAGGGAAGAGCTCATCCCTCCTACATTCTCCCCACCGTACTGTCAGTTAAGGATAAGTTTATTGAAGATGTGGTAATTTTTCTTGGGCAAAAACTATGTTATTCTCTCTCTCTCCCCATGTGTGTGTTTGTGAATACACACACACACACACACGTGTGGACACAAATACGTATATGTGCTTTTCACAAGTGAAATTGAAATATTGCATTAGCAACCGCCTAATTTCATTCTCGCCTTGGAAATTTAGGGACTTCTGCTTGCATATTGACTGAATTGCCTATTAATATAAATGAGTGTTACACACCAGGGACCAGAAACACTTGCAATGCCTACCGATTCGTTCCTCATGACTTATTAATTGCACCAGATGCTGAAGGAGTACAGTTAAGGGGCTGGCCAGCACAGCCGAAGGGGCAAGCAGCAGAATGCGGTGCCAGGAACCCAGTTCGGATCTTACCAGGTCTGATAGCAAACAAGTGACTCCACCATCTGTTAATAGTCTACTTGAAATGGCTAGGCAGTCCCACTTCGGGGAGAGTAGAAGCTCCACAGGAAACACCTGGCAAAACTGGGGTGTTTTGCAAGCCAAACAACTGCTACTTCAAGGAACATTCAAGCTTTTCTAGCAAAACAAAGTGGAAGTTAAGAAGTAGCACTCCCTGCTCCCAACTGATCGTAGAGTAATTGTCATGCAACCTTAGGCCAGCTCATCATAGCCACTTGAGCCAATTCACACATATTTGTTTGGAGTGGCACTGTGGGTTAAAGCACAGAGCCTAGAACTTGCTGATCAGAAGGTCAGCGGTTCGAATCCCCGCAACGGGGTGAGCTCCCGTTGCTCGGTCCCTGCTCCTGCCAACCTAGCAGTTCAAAAGCACCTCAAAGTGCAAGTAGATAAATAGGTACCGCTCCGGTGGGAAGGTAAACGGCGTTTCCGTGCACTGCTCTGGTTCGCCAGAAGTGGCTTAGTCCTGCTGGCCACATGACCCGGAAGCTGTACGCCGGCTCCCTTGGCCAAAAAAGGGAGATGAGCGCCGCAACCCCAGAGTCGGTCACGACTGGGCCTAACGGTCAGGGGTCCCTTTACCTTTACCTTTAAGATGTACAGGAAGACAGGAGTGCCTGGCGTGTTCTGGTCCATGGGGTCACGAAGAGTCAGACACGACTAAACGACTAAACAACAACAACACCACCTAAGATGCTGTGTGTGTGTGTTCAAAATTGTGTCTAGCAGCCTACAAAAGTAGGTCTGGTTCACCCAGATGGTCGCTAAGATTGTTGCCAAAGTTTTAGGGCACTCACTCTTTACATTCATATGTTCAGAGATAAGACTTTGAAGCTGACTTTACTCATCCCCGTTTCTAAGAAGCTCACTTTTCACCTTCTAAACCCGATTTCCGAAGCCGCTTTTATATTCTGCAGCCCCACTTTGCACTCATTTGCACACAAATCTCTGCTGCTATTTAAAACCATTATTTCCCCCTCAGTGTCACTCTACTTGTGCTTTACTCAAACCCTTCTCATTGTTTAAAGCAGCCCCTTTGTCTCCTTAAGTGTCTCTTCCTTCTCACTATACTAAAATGTCTCCCTCTTCCCAGTGGCATAGCATGGGTTGTCACCACCCGGGGCAAGGCAAGTAATTTGCACCCCCTAACCAGTGGATTTGTGCCCCCTAACCCGTGGATTTGCACCCCCTAACCCTAACCCCCAGATGTTGCGCCCGGTGCGGCCGGCCCCCCCTGCACCCCCCACGCTATGCCACTGCCTCTTCCATTCCTCAACTGCCTCATGTGTGGGAGATAAAGGATGCAGAGTCTCAAATACTCCTTTTTATGAAGGCTCTTTATTCAAACCTTTACTGTTGTTTAAAACCACCATTCCAACTTTACTCAAACTTCAGCTGTTGTTTTTAACCATCATTTCCCCCCTCTCAGTGTCTCTTCCTTCTTCCTCCATTCCATGTCCACTGCTGCTATGCAACTTGTCTTCACTTTTGTTCCCCTACTCCAGCCAGACTTCATGCAAATCCAGGATTGGGATGCAGCACTACAAATCCTCTGGTGACATTCTTACATTTTTATTATATAGAGAGATACACACACTTTACCCTAGTCTGTGCATTTTTTTTACACCTTGCTTGACTGATGAACTGCATTGCAAAATTCAGAGAAGTGCTGATTTTGAATGCTTTTCAGAAAGTCAAAATTGGGTAGATTCACCTTTAAATGGAAGCTGGATTGAATTTCTCCCCATCCCTATTAACTTCCAAGTAGACACATATAAGAGTGTGGTACATACATTCCAGCACATACATAAACCAAAGCAAAGACTGTTAAACACAAACACAACAACTTTCAGACAAAGTCCAAGAGTGATAGGGAATATGGAGCAGAGAACCCACAACTGGCCCATTTGAGATCTGTGGTCTTAGTAAGCTGTGAATGGAGCATTTGCATGAGATACAATGGAAAAGAGGAGGGGAGGAGGAAGTAGGCAGTATCTTTGTAGCTTTGATCAAAGCAGCTGAAGAAATGAAATGACTTTGCTAAAGAAACCCTGAACAGAGCAAGAGTGCTCAAAATGTGTGACTTGCTTTGAGTGTGTCAAGAGAAACAGATACTTATAGTGCTGGAAACACACACACACACAGTTTTCCCTTCAGACTAACAACAACAGCAACAACAACAATAGCAACAACAATAACAATAACAAGTCCTCATCAAGAACACAATGTCCACCATTCAGAAGGATGACAAGAGCCAATATTATCCCTACACACACAGACACAGGCACTTGCTTCGCCAGCTCCATTAGTTGTCAGGACAAGCCGCGGAATTCTTTTAATTGCTGTCAGGTAAGATTATATCACCTACCCTAAATAAGCACTCTGGTAGAGCCCTGCTCAGCCATTCACAATTCATTTGATTTGTAGAGCAATAACTGAGGAAACAGAGCCTTTAAATTCACGACGCTAAAGTTTCCTCATCAGCATCGGGAATAAATTCCCCACTGAAAATTCATGGGCTGGGAAATCAGGGATGCTGAATGGCCAAATCAGCATTCTAGAGACATTGAAGAGGGTCTGAAAGATGTGGAAGTTTTTTCCTAAGAACGACACCAAGCAGTTGTTGTTGCCTTTTACCAAAGAAGGGGGCGGATTGGAGATAAACTTCTGGTCATGGTTTTTGAACTTTTGAACTTTAAAGAACATTATCCCTCTTTAAAGAAGTTCAGTGGTCCAGCGTTTGCTTGGGATGCAGAAGATTCCAGGTTCAATCCCTGGCATCTCTAGGTAGGGCTGGAAGAGAGCTCTGCCCAAGACCTTCGAAAACTGCTGTAAATCGGCATAATAATCCTGAGTGAGATGGACCAATGGTCTGGCTCAGTATGAGACAGCTTTCTATGTTTCAACTTGCTGAGGAGCTGCTGCAAGTTGTAGAAGATTATGGGACATTTTTTAGGGCACACACTCTGTTAACATTGGAGTAGGGACGCTGGTGGTGCTGTGGGTTAAACCACAGAGCCTAGGACTTGCCGATCAGGAGGTCGGCGGTTCGAATCCCCGCGACGGGGTAAGCTCCCGTTGCTTGGTCCCTGCTCCTGCCAACCTAGCAGTTCGAAAGCACGTCAAAGTGCAAGTAGATAAATAGGTACCACTCCGGCAGGAAGGTAAACGGCATTTCCATGCGCTGTTCTGGTTCGCCAGAAGCGGCTTAGTCATGCTGGCCACATGACCCGGAAGCTGTACTCTGGTTCCCTCAGCCAATAAAGCGAGATAAGCGCCACAACCCCAGAGTTGGCCACGACTGGACCTAATGGTCAGGGGTCCCTTTACCTTTACTCCAGTGCCCAGCATAAACATGAGGTTTGTTCACACATTACAAATACATACATACAAGCAGGACATGAATTCAATTTCAGCATCTCTCAGGTAGGCTCCATTGCCATTGTAAGAGGTGTTCATAGTGAGTTCTGGCATCCACTATTTGTATATGCAAGCACACAGCCTCTGCACGCATTGAACGCTGGATGCAAATAAGTGCACAACTGTACAGCATTTCTACACACAGACATGCAGGCTGTATACTTGAGGAATACAATGAGTGAATACCCTTAGAGTTTGCACCCACAAGTATACACCCACTATCGCCCTGACAGAGCACTGCAAGGGAGGATAAAAACATCAGAAGAGCCTCCTGGATCAGGCCATAGACCCATCTAGTCCAGCATCCTGTTTTCACAGAGACCAACCAAATGCCTATGGGAAGTTCCATGAGAAGGTTCTGAGTACAGTAATCAGAAGTGGCAAGGCAGCCTTCTTTTCAGGGAGCTTGTTCTGCATTATTGATCTTGGGTTCTTCCACATTTCCCTTTGGAGCCATCATTTCTTCAGTTTGTCCCATGATTCCCAGGCACGGGTTCAAGAGATTTCTGCAGGAAAGCCCATGATTTATTTGCTGAATTGGAAAAAAGTCAATCTACAGAAAACTCGATTGATGTTTGTTCTGATTCAGCAGTAAACACTGGGTTTCCTTGGGGGGAGCAGTGGGACAAAAGAGGAAGAAGAAGAAGAGGAGGAGGAGGAGTTTGGATTTGATATCCCACTTTATCACTACTAACATTCTCCTTTCTTGGGCTAGTCACACTTCTTTGAAGTCTTTGGAGTCTCTCAGCCCTACTCACCTCACAGAGTGTTTGTTGTGGGGGAGGAAGGGAAAGGAGAATGTTAGCCGCTTTGAGACTCCTTAAAGGGAGTGAAAGGCGGGATATCAAATCCAAATCCAAACTCTTTCTCTTCCTCCTCCACAACAAACACTTTGTGAGGTGAGTGGGGCTGAGAGACTTCGAAGAAGTGTGACTAGCCCAAGGTCACCCAGCAGCTGCATGTGGAGGAGCGGAGAAGCGAACCCGGTTCACCAGATTACGAGTCTACTGCTCTTAACCACTACACCACACTGGCTCTCAGACTTGTGCCTAGAGATCATGAGACAAATGTAGTTTGGATGAGCCCCTTGTTATGGAGAAACCCATAGATAAGCTTCCTAGCCCAACCTCATAGGGAACCCTGTCTGAAAATGGCAAGCTCACCATTGCAAAATAATCCCATAGGGCGAACGATGGGCCATCAGAAGAAAAACAGATTTGGTGACATTTGGAACTTGCCGGCAGCGGGCCCGTTAAACCGCGGAACAGAACAGAGAAGCCGCCAGCTTCCCCACCCCCCTCCTCCCCTTCTGTTATATCAGATCACTGATTCCTCTCCTTCTTCCCTCCACCCTCTCTCCAAATTCTAGCTTGGCACATGCAAAAAAGTGACATGCTGTGTCATTATGGTAATTGCTATCATTCTGCTTTGGAAAAGATTTATCCCGCTCTTTTTGAGTGACAAGCTAACTGCCGGAGTCCAAGGAAGGAGATCAGAAGTGACAAATGAGTGTATTATGCTTTGAACTATTTGTTTTTCATAGTCCCAGTAATTACTGAGCACGGACCGGCCTCCTCGCTGAAGCCCATAATAGTGTTCACTGAAATGAGTACACTGTTGTTGTTTTTATCCACAGTAAAATTGATATATACTCTACATTTTATCCATCAGCCCAGCATGCTGTTTTTGTTTTTGTGTTTTTGGTTTTTTTTGCCTGTGACCTGACACAGAATAAAACCAGACTACGCCAGGCCTATCACAGACCTCATTATAATGAACAATGAAGTATCTGCCCTACATTTAGTCAGTTCGTTTGGCTTACATAAGCCAGGTATCATATACTTTCTGACTGACAGCAGCCCCCCCCCAGCTTCTTGGGGCCAAACTATGTGCAATGTTTGTTAAGCAGCATATTCTGGAGTCCAAGATTCTTCTTCAAACATGGCCAGTTCGTGGCCACCTGATCAAGACTTTGGCGTGGGAATCTGCTCCCCGCTGCCCCACAATGCAGTCTTATTGAGCCTGCAATCTGCCTTCAAAAAAGTGGGTGGGAATAAATTTCTGTCATCTAAGGCCCACTTCATACATTGCATTATTACACACTTAAAACAGCTATGTAGTTAAAGTGTGGAACCGCCCCCCCCCAAAATACTTAAGTGTACATATAAAAAAGTACGATTGAGGCCACATTCACACCATATGTTTAAAGGACTATTATACCATTTTAAAGTGTCATGGCTCCCGCAAAAGACTTCTGGGAGCTGTAGTTTCTTAAGAGTGCTGAGAGTTGCTAAGGAGACCGCTATTCCTCTCAGTTCTCAGAGTGGTTTAACCATCAATCTCTCTTCCCAGGGAACTCTGGGAATTGTACCTCTGGGAGGAAAACAGGGGTCTCCTAAAAGCTCTTGACACCCCTAACTACAGCTCCCAGAATTCTTTGGGGGAAGCCACGGCTGCAGGCCTGGCCCACCCATGAGGTGAGGTTAAGCCTCAGGTGGTGGAAGCCCTTGAGGTGGCACCCTGCCAGTGAAAAAGCAGCGCCAACATTGGTGCCTAATTCTGGCGAGATCTTGCGAGGTGTCTCTTGCCAACATGTAGATGTCATGGCAAAAGGGACAGTGTTGTAGCTGACTGTGGGAGCGGGGCCAATGGCACAGCACCATCCAATGGATGTCACCATTAGAACATGAAGGGGGCTTCCATCGTCAATGAAGTTTGCCTAATATGAAATTCAATGGAAGTTTGGATGTGCTTCCTCAAGCAAAACATCTACTGGAATTTGGTAGGAAGGTAAAATAGTGTAAGAATCTCATAAAATAAAATAAGTGCAGAGTCGAAGACTAGGATGGTATTTACACGCATGTATAATAGACGCCATTTCCTCCTCTTTTTGAAGTCACATACAGTGGTACCTCGGGTTAAGAACTTAATTCGTTCAGGAGGTCCATTCTTAACCACTTTAGCTAATGGGGCCTCCCACTGCCGCTGCGCTGCCACTGCACGATTTCTGTTCTCATCCTGAAGCAAAGTTCTTAACCCAAGGTACTATTTCTGGGTTAGCGGAGTCTGTAACCTGAAGCGTATGTAAAATGAAGTATATGTAACCCGAGGTACCACTGTAATGGCTTTGCAAACTTCTGCCACTCCATGTCTGGCTGTTTCTGAGATATACAAGTTCTGATGCTCAACTGCTGAAATTTCATTAGTCCTCTGGTGGGGATGGCACCTTACACTCATCCCTAAGTGGTATCCAAGAGCCAATGAGATTAGAGGAGGGGTGGGGACCTTCAGGCTTGGGGGCCCATTGCCGCCCTCCAATGGCTTCTCCCTCCAGTTCTGTCTCTAGTGGCTTTAACTATCCTTGCCTGGATGGAGGGTGGGGATTGTTGTGCGTATGAACACACCCACCACTGGTATGTGGAACCCCCAAAATCTCCCCAATGCAGAATATGGCCCTATTTATGTCTGAAACAATTGATTTAGTGGAAAGTCCTTGCAGATTGCTTGCCCTAGTGGTGAGGAAGGACAAATGTCTCTTCGTTCAGTATATGGGTTACAAGGAAACAGATGGATTCCAAACCAACACAGAATGATTCTGGTGCAGGCTATTTGGTAAACAGATTCAAATCATGGCTGCAAGCCATGAAATCTCAAGTAGCTTTTTATCTGTTCAACTCTCTCTTTGTTTTAATAAGATAAAACGGAACAGCAGCAACCCACAGTCGGCTGACTGACGCAGTGGAGATATAATCACTTCCAGAATGAAGGCCATTGCAAAAAGGAGAGAGGCATTGCTCGGAAATCCATAAATGACTGCACTGCTTAGCTTTAAAATTTGTTTAAATTAATCTTTACAGTCCATATGGGAACAACAGCACTCTATCATGGCATAAATGTTTATCTCCGAAACATCAATCAGTAATTAAGCTGAATTATTTAAACTGCTTTTGTGATTGCTGTTGTTGAGGTTGATGTCGCTGTTCAATTCTCCTTCATCAGAAAATGGAGAGATCTCACATTCACATGGGCTCACCGGGGGGGGGGGTTCTAAAGTTGGAAGCTGGCTATTCTGAAGGGTTGTGGAGCAGGGAAAGTTAGCATTTGTAGGACCAATACCATCCCCACCCCCAAATAAGGAAAGCCGCCGTTAAACCAGAGCGCTGTATTTTTGGAACAGCCGACAGTTTAAAAGTGCATTGTGAATACTAACATATTCCAGTAAATTAGTTTGCACTCATTATCATAAGCAATTACTTACTGTTTAGATGTTGCCGGTATTAAATTGGCAAGCAATTTGCAAGAATTAAAATGCAGCATTAAAAAGAGAGAGAGAGAGAGGAAGCTATCCTGCATTCCAAGGCTATAAAAAGACAAAACTGTTTCAGAGGCAGAGGACAAGCCTTTTATATATGAACTCACAAATCAATATCAAAGGGAGGGATGGTCAACAGACAGATGGGGCAGAGAGGTTGAACTGGGTTTCCCACCCACATTTTAAAAACTGTTAACGGATTCACAGTAAAGAGGACATTGCTTGCATGAAGCCAGTGCTGGGTAACTTGTTCACTGTCCTGCTTCTCATTGTGGCCAGCAAAACAGGAACACCACATCTAGTCTTGCTCACCTTCAGCAAAGTGGTGTCATCACATGCCTTCATACTGCATTGTGGGACATTAATATATTGGTGTCCACTTCCTGTATTTTCATCCTGCATTTGTAGAGGAGCTCCAGGCTGCATACACCATGTCATTACTTCCCCAACTACCAGCCGATTATCACAACAACATGACAGGGTAGTTCTGAGTCAGATTTTAACCCAGGTTTTCAAGTCCAGTGCTATGTTTGCTATACCACCCTATCTCTAAAAACTGAAATTTCATTGGACTGTCACAGGCAACAACCTCAGATGAAATTAACCTCCTGAAAAGTGTGGAAACCTTTTTTTTTATCTACAGTATTTAAACTAGTAGCAACACCTACACCTTATGGTATTAAATTGTGTAACCCGAGACAGCATAGTTTATTCTGATTGGCATCCTCTTCTACCTAGCCCTTTTAAAAACTGGAGGTGACAGCGATTCAACCGGGTATCACCTGCCTGTAAGGAATGTGTTCTGTGTTCCCAAACCTGTGGACTGGATGAAGAAGTCCTTCTTTTTGCCTGTCCTGAGCCTGAACCCAACCAATGACACTGTGTGACCTCAAGGACAATGTTGCAGTCAATGTAGCTCCCTTCCAATGTTTTTGACCATAACGGTCAAGGATAATGGGAAATGTAGTCCATATTTTGGACAGGGGAAACCACACTGGCTACCCTGATAGAAAGGAAATGTTTCTTCCTGCCCATTCTCTCCACATCACTCCATGCAAACTGAGAACCTTAACCCCTGTAGTATTCCTTCATAGGAGTGATGCTCCAACTCACTGAATTTTTTAGTCTCCCCCCCCCCCCGCATATGGGGGGTGGGAAAACTGCAGCCCCCAAGACATTGTCGAATTCCCATCAGCCCCAGCCAACATGGCCAATGGTCATGGATGATGGGAATTGTAGTCCAACAGCTAGCCACTATGGTAATGTTCCACCTCCACTGTTGAAGGCAGTAATGCTTCTGAGTACCAGTTCCTCGAATCTGCAGGAGGGACTAGCAGTGTTGTACTCAGGTTCTGTTTGTGGGCTTCCCACAGGTATCTGGTTGGCCACTGTGAGAACAGGACACTAGACTAGATGGGCCACTAGCCTGATGTTGTTGTTGTTTAGTCGTGTCCGACTCTTCATGACCCCATGGACCAGAGCACGCCAGGCACTCCTGTCTTCCACTGCCTCCCGCAGTTTGGTCAAACTCATGTTGGTAGCTTTGAGAACATTGTCCAACCATCTCGTCCTCTGTCATCCCCTTCTCCTTGTGCCCTCAATCTTTCCCAACATCAGGGTCTTTTCCAGAGAGTCTTCTCTTCTCATGAGGTGGCCAAAGTATTGGAGCCTCAGCTTTACGATCTGTCCTTCTAGTGAGCACTCAGGGCTGATTTCCTTAAAAATGTTACAGATAGGTAGCCGTGTTGGTCTGCCATAGTCAAAACAAAAAATTTTTTTCCTTCCAGTAGCACCTTAAAGACCAACTAAGTTAGTTCTTGGTATGAGCTTTCGTGTGCATGCACACTTCTTCAGATACACTTAAAAATGGATAGGTTTGATCTTCTTGCAGTCCACGGGACTCTCAAGAGTCACCTCCAGCACCATAATTCAAAAGCATCAATTCTTCGGTGATCAGCCTTCTTTATGGTCCAGCTCTCACTTCCATACATCACTACTGGCAAAACCATAGCTTTAACTATACGAACCTTTGTTGGCAAGGTGATCTCTGCTTTTTAAGATGCTGCCTAGGTTTGTCATCGCTTTTCTCCCAAGAAGCAGGCGTCTTTTAATTTCATGATCTTCAACACAATGTACAACAGGTTCCGCATCCCTGTTGTACATTTTCCCATCTTATAATCTTCCTTTTGAGGCAGCCAACCAAGCTCATGCACACTGTAATTTTAACTTGTCTAGAGCACAGATGCAATACTTCCTGTTTTATTCTTCCGTTTAGTTGCCAAATGGGTTTTCTGTGCATGTCAATTTTTCACTGCGATACACACAGTCATTCGGATAACTCTACATCAGGGCAAGGTTACATAGTGTAGGATTAAGGAGACTGTGGTGGGCGCTCATTCCATATCCCAGGCTTTGAAAAGCTAGAGAGTGAAATGACGTTTACAGATTTTCCTTTGGAACGAGCTGAAACCTTAATGTGGTGTAAAAATCCACCTGCACAAAAGAATTCTGCCTAATTAAAGCCATAATCTATAAAAAGGTCATGATACCTGTTATTAAGCATGCTCTAGACTTCCAGTGATACTATTCGTGAATGTTCATTACAGCAGTTTCTCGTTTTAAAAGGGGTGGTTATTATGTGGTGACATTACTGGGTTCGCCCTCTGCGTGTGACACACAGCGGCTGACCCAGGGAGGCTTAGCACTGAGAAGGGATTCATTACATTCCCGGGCCAATGTACATGTGCCTGGCAATGCTAGATCTGCAGACAGCTGCACATGGTTACATCTCTTTTTGTCCACTGTAATGTGCTCTGTGTGAGGATGCCTCTAAAGGGTCTTCAGAAACTTCGGCTGCTTCCGAATGCTGCCCTGAGACTGTTCATCTGGGAGCATGTGACTCCCTTATTATAGCAGCTTTGGCTTCAATAATAATAATAATAATAATAATAATAATAATAATAATAATAATTATTTGTTCCCCAGCCATTCTGGGCGACTTCCAACAAAGACCAAAAATACACTAAAATGTCACGCATTAAAAACTTCCCTGAACAGGGCTGCCTTCAGATGTCTTCTGAATGTCAGGTAGTTGTTTATCTCTTTGATATCTGATGGGAGGGCGTTCCACAGGGTGGGTGCCACTACCGAGAAGGCCCGCTGCCTGGTTCCCTGTAACTTGGCTTCTCGCAGGGAGGAAACCACCAGAAGGCCCTCGGCACTGGACCTCAGTGTCCGGGCAGAACAATGGGGGTGGAGACGCTCCTTCAGATATACTGGGCCGAGGCACAGTAATATTGTGCGCACTGTGTGTGAGAGTGAGAGACCAGGATGGTGTCCACTGTTGCCAGGAACTCTTCTCATTCTGAGACCTGAGTGAGAACTCGGTGACTGAGAGGGAGGGTGTATCAGAAGGGTAAAGGTAAAGGGTAAAGGGACCCCTGACCATAAGGTCCAGTTGCGAACGACTCTGGGGTTGCGGTGCTCATCTTGCTTTATTGGCCGAGGGAGCCAGCGTACCGCTTCCGGGTCATGTGGCCAGCATGACTAAACCGCTTCTGGTGAACCAGAGCAGCACATGGAAACGTGCTTTTGAACTGCTAGGTTGGCAGGAGCTGGGACCAAGCAACGGGAGATCACCCCGTCGTGGGGATTCGAACCGCCAACCTTCTGATCGGCAAGCCCTAGGCTCAGTGGTTTAACCCACAGCGCCACCCGTGTCCCATTGTGTCAGAAGGGTACAGATTCTGATTAGACATCAGCAAGAACTTTCTTACATTAAGAGCTGTTCGACAGTGGAACGGAATCTTTCCTTGTGGAGTCTCTTTCCTTGGAGGTTTTTATGCAGAGGTTGGGTGGCCATCTGTCATGTATAATTTAGTTGAGATTCCTGCATTGCAGAGGGTTGGACTGGATGCCTCCCAGGGTCCCTTCTAACTCTATAATTCTATGATTATATGAAACAGATGTGTTGCCCTTAACCGCAGGTGCAGGGTCAAACAACGATAATAATGCCACAGATCTGTGTTCATCTTCCTTTATCTGATTTAAGCTGCATTCATCTTTCTCTTCTGTAGTTGCTGTTCACCTGCCACTTCAATGGTTCGTACACGGCATGCGGGAAAAGAATCTAATCCCGCAGTTGTGTTTTGGGACTCTGCGTCTTGGGGAAAACTCAGTCCTTCCCTCCATCCAAGATGAATGCATTTGAAGGGGTAGCCTGTTGGGGTGGGAGGAAAGAGCTCGTTTTGTGAAGCTGAGAATTCTAATCAGCTGCCAAGGCAGACAGGAGAATTGTAACAAGCAGCTGTGGCAGGTGGGCTGCACAACAGGCAGCAGTGCCAGGGAATCGAAATTGTGCAATGCAGGAGGCTGCAAGCAGGTGGAAAGAAACCATCTGGTAGAAGGAGTGCTGGGAAGCAGAGTTGTGCTCCAACCGCCAGAAGTTTACAGAACCACCACAACATGGGGTGGAGTTAGACTGTTCTCTGATTCTAACCAGGAATGGTTGTGAAAATGCCCTATAGCTCTGGGTGCTAATGGGTAGGTCGCATCTTGATCTAAGGTGGATCACAACAGGAGCACTACCTCCATGCAACTATATGACAAAAAGACTAAGACATGGGTCCCCCAATGCATGTTTGCCTTAAAAGTCCTGGGTCTGAAAAGGTTGAAGATGACTGTCCTAAAGCAAAATTATGGAACCTGTGTGTGATCTCCCAGGTGTTATGGGACTACAACTCCCATCATCCTTGACCCATGGCTGGGACTGGTGGGTAAATCTAGCAACATCCGAAGGGCCTCAGGTTTCCCACCTCTGTCCTAAAGGAACCATTAGGAGGAGCATACAGAAAGAGCAAGCGAAGTTCTACAGGTCCATGTGAACAGGAGGATTGCCCCACCTTACTATGATCATGCTGGCTCAGCATGAAGAACATAAGAAGAGTCTGCTGGGTTGGGCCAATGGCCCATCTAGTCCAGCATCCTGTTCTCCCAGTGGCCAGCCATAGGCTTGTGGGAAACCTGCAAGCAGGACCTGAGCACAAGATCCCTCTCCTCACCTGCAGTGCAAAAGCCCTGCTGCCACCAGCTGTGCATTCTGGTCTTGAACATTGGCTGAGCAGATGCTTCCGCATTTGTGCCTGGTGTCAAGTGACCCTTCCTTCTTGTCAGATGCCAGGGTCTAGGAGTCAACTATTCTTATGTTTCTTGAAGGTTGAGATTAAGGGTTGCTTTCCCCCATCCTGGCAGGGAGGAGGAGGAGGAGGAGGAGGCAGAAAAGAGTAGAACATGCTAATTGCACAATGTTTCAGGGAACGTAGGTGGGGAAGTCATTCATTTAAAGAAAAAAGTGAAACTTGAGATAATTACGGACTAATTATCTGCCTCTAACAACTGGCCATTGTGTGTTTCAAGAGACAGTCTTGTGGAATTGCAAGAAAGTGGTTTAATTTGCTCAAAGCAGTGCTGTGCCATGCATATCCCAGGGATGGGGTGGGGGTGGGCTGTGGCCCTGCAGATGCTGTTGGACTCTAACTCCCATGGTTGTGGCCCATTGGTCATACTGTCACTTCCTGATGGGCACTAGAGTCCAGCAACATCTGGAAGGCCAAATGAAATTCTCTCTCTGAGACTCAGTTTCAGTTAGCGGCTATGCTTCGCTGCATCCACTTTCTGTGAATTTGCCTAATTCCTTTTAAAGGCCACCATAAGCTTTGGAAAAGCCATTTAATCCCACAAACTCCCTAACTGCTGCGCTCAGTTGCTGACCTGCTCTTACACTCTTTGGATATTACTGAGGCTTCTAAGAGCTTGGATATATGAAGGCGGCATATATGAATACGTAACACAAACAAGAATATATAATATTGAAGGCAACATGGATCAGATATGGGGGAAATGTTTTTGGAGGGGGGAGGGATTTTGGAACACCAAATTAGTCTTCTGAATGCTCCAACATGGATCATCAAATCTTGATAGAACTGGTGAAAGCAAACCAACCAAGTCATGGAGGAGATGCAATCTGGACAGTTTCTGGAGAAAGCCAGGTAAACATACCAGTATCCCCCTGAAAGGTCAACTTCAATTAAAATCAACCAGTTAAAGAAATGGCCTCATGAAGCAGGTTGAAGCTGACCAACACTACTGCTGCTATTTTGTCACTGCTGCTGCTGCTTCCGCCACCTCACCTGGACCTGATGGTTATTCTTTGTTTTAGCTGCAAGGAACATGAAAGGAGCAGCGGCACTGCAGCTTCCCCCTTTCCGAAAACTGACTCTATCCATCACCAAACTGCCTTAGCTGACGAGACCCAGGACAAAGCCAACAGGAATGATTAATGATTACCTACAAGAGCACCTTATGCCTACATGCCAGAGCGCAGTGTTTTCTGAGTCACTGTTGTTGTCTGTCTTTGCTATAAAAAGGAAGGAGAAATCATGACAACAGCCTCTGGGAGAAGGGGGAAAATAAAAGTTTATTGTCTTGTATCAATGTGTGGGTTGCGAGCAGAATACAAGAGGATTCCCTGCCCCCCACAACCGCACACGAACACATGCACTCAGCCTGAAAACAGGAGATGTACAGACCTCAAGGCACAAATATTGAACATTGCGATGCAAAGTTAATTACTAAGAACCTGACAGCAGAAAGGAGTACAAGTGGGAAGTTTGCCTGTACAAACACAAAGCTTGACAGGGGATACGGCAGACAAAAAGAAGTAAATATTGCAAAAATGTATCTAGAAACTAAAGGTGTTAAATAGGAAGTTGTCTAAGAATAGCTGTTATGATTATTTTTGAAAAGGCGTTTGCCGATGTATGTGAAAAGGCTGAGCATGCTGGTGGCTCACAGTGTAAGGTGTGGGAGGCAACAGGGGTGCCAACTTGAATAAAATATTGGGGGCCCCATCCCTCTCAAATATTTTATTGGGGGGGAGGAGCCTTGGCTCCTAGGAGTTGGCTCCTATGCCCTGCAGCTTTAAGGTCAGGAGTGGGCCACAGCCCAGAGAAGGTTTTACATGAGCTTCTTTCCCTCAGACTAGATTTACTCTCTCCTCCCAGCTATTACACAACCAAATCTAACTCCTATCAGCCCCAGCATGACCAGTGGTCAGGTGTGGTGGATATGAACCCCAACATCATGTTGAGCACCACAATTTCGGTTCCAGTCCCTTTCTCGTTTTTCCTTTTTTGGGGGGGGGTGTTAAATCTTTTTATTAATTTTTTTAACAACATAAACATAACCGGAGCTCAACACTTCCAAATATGTTGGAGGAACAAGGTGGATCCGGGAGGAGGATACAGATATCTCAGTCTACACATTCGCAGCAAAGGCAGAAATAGCCAAGACTCGTAAGGAAAGATGTCTCTCCAAAACGATGAAGAAGGATAGAGCCATTTACCCCAATATAAATGCATTTTCAGAATGTTGTTTCCACTAAAATAGATGTTCATACACACGCTTTACCTCAGCATATGCATTTTTTTGGTATGCACGACTTAGATGGTGAACTGCATCACAAAATTTGGAAAGTTTCAAAGGATAGCTCAGTTCGCTTCGTGTATTGTTTTTGGAAAGTGATAAATAGGTAAGTTATCCTTTAAAGGGAATGGAACTGAATTTCTCTGCCCTCCCTATCCACAAGTTCCCCATTCCTGGAACTGGAATTAGATGGTTCAGAGCTTGAAAGACAAAGTGTCTGGCTTAGTAGAAAGTATCTTCTTAAGCCCGTTGGAGTAAATAACAGCTGCAAGAACCATTCTCCTCATGTAGAAAAACTATAGAATAGCGACTATTGTGCACTTTATTATCCATCAAAATGATCTATGGGAGCTCAAGTTCGATAATCCCTGGGCCCAGCAAAGCATTCAGAAAGATTCTGCTGAGAGAATTTTTAATGTGCAGCTTTCGTTTATATAGTGCCGCCCATAAACCCATCATGCGACACTGCACGTTAAGGTGAACGGGGGAGGAAAATATGATTAAAATGGAGCCTTGAGAATCCGTTCCATCACGTAACGGGAAGCAACACTTCAAACACAGTGTTTCAGTTTAGACTTAAATGGTGGTGTAAAAAAAAGACAGTCCTTCAGGTGGAGTGTGGGAACAAACGCCACAGTGCAGAGACATAAAATGGCAGTCTTGAGCCCTACACAATCATAAACCGAGTTTCAAAACATAAGAGTGCCTGGAGTATCTGAAAGTTAAAGGAAAACAAGAACTGGTAGGAATTTTGCGAAAACTACGTATGGTCATCCCAATTCTAAGCCCAGAAGTTTTTAATGGGGTTGGGTTCTCAAGTACAGTGGACCCTTGAGTTATGTTACCTTCAGTTATACTTCTGGGTTTCACTGCGCGTGTATGCGCAGAAGCGCTCTGCGACCACATGCATGCGCAGAAGCACCCTATCACACCGCACGTGTGCGCAGAAGCGGCACCTAATGTTACAGACTTTTCGAGGTACATGCAGACCCCCGGAACGAATTAAGTTCATAACCAGAGGGTCTACCGTACCAGCCGGATCTTATGAGACTGTTAGAGATGTGAGGGATGAGGGTTCTGCAGGTCTCCCACAGTGCTGGATTACCAAATAGGCAGAGTAGGCACCAGTCTATGGCCCCATACCTTCTAGGGGCCCCGCGACAAAATATTATTGTGTAATAAAATTGGTTTATTAAAATTGTTGGTTGGTTAAATCAAAAATGTATTAGGAGATAAAAAAAATTGGGGGGGGGAGAGATTTTGACTGCCTGGGGGCCTCCACAGCATTTAATCCGGCACTGGTCCCCCACTCAGATATTTTTCCACTCCAACTCCCAGCAGCCCAGCCGGCTCGGCCAATGGTCAGGGATGACCGGGATTTGTAGCAGCCTTGGGAGGTTCAAAGCAAGCTGAAAAACATGACTGGGCTCTTGTACTTTTAACAGTAGTGTAGAACATGGAATTTTAGGAGGAAGCAATGCCGGCTGAAATCCAGTCTTCTATCCAACTATTAGAAGTCATGAGATAATCTGTGCCTGTAACACTTTGAGGTGTAATGGCTCTATCCAATGAACACTCACTTGAAAACAAGGGTGTTTTTTTTAAAAAAAATCTTGGGACTTATTCCTTAAGAAGTGTGTCTAGGTTCACAATCACAGCTGTGACCAGAGAGGAAATGACAGCTGGGAGGAATGTGGAAAGAAGAAATGCCATGGTGCATCTGCAGCAGCACAACTGGATACCTTCATCTGCCCCAGCTGCAACAAAACATGTGTCTCCCATATCGGTCTCTACAGCCACAGCAGGCGCTGTAACTCTCCAATGGTTTGACTTCACTCCTGAAGGCATGCTCCTCCATCGTCTCCTGAGACAGAGGAATGCCAACAGTTTCGAACAGAATTTTAAGAGAGTAGAGATGCAGAATCTGCTCTGCCTTTGAAGGGAAACCACCTGCCCCTTCTACCACTCACTTCCACTATGAAGTTAAACTTGGGCACAGCTATGCATCACTGTCACTTTCTCGAGCTGAGGAATCCTTTCAAAATAGGACATTTAAGTGATCCTCATGCAGGCAATCCATAATTCAAAGAATGCCTCTTATCTTTAATGTTGCATCTACCCACTGATTTATTGTGTTACAATATATTTACGCAAGGCCGAGTAGCTCAAAGCAGCACAATAGACTCAATGAGTTAAAGCTTATATTTCCACCATTAATAATTCACTCAACCAAAGTTGCTTTGTAAAGATCCCTTTTGATAAACTCATATTACCACAGCGACAGACCGAGTGTTGATGTTCCATGCTTGCTAGAACCATGGAGGATAAATAAATCTTGGGGCCTCTTTGGTCAATAACTCTCCCCTCCCAGCTCCCAGTCCCATTTTATGCTGAGTATTATTTATTTTAAAATTTCTAAGTGTAGGAGCACATTAGCGACTGGAGAAAATGTCCAAGGAACAGCTGATAAGATCTACTTAAAGAGACTGGATAAGTTTCCAAATGGATGGCCTTAATAAATTATGCTGGATCATCCTAACTTAGTCATACGCACCACATAACTTGGTCCTAAAAATGTGTTTCTTCCACATGTTCACAGCTTTGACCTTGTCCAACAGAGACAAACACCTTACATAGATGGTGTCTGGAGGACATTTTGCTACTGAGTATGGTACCGAAACTCAGAGCAAAGCAAGCCACTCCTTCAGTGTGCCCCAATGCCTGTGGCATTAATTCCTCATGTGCCATTGCCAAATGCCATTCCCCCTTTAAAAAGGATGTTTAATAAACCCACAATCCAAGATTTATGGAAAAGGGAAGAAACTACATTGACTTTCATATAAACTGAACTTGGTGCAATTATCACAAAGTTGCAGTTTCAAACTTTTCTGTTTATAATATTTGCTTTTTAAAAAAAAAGAAAAAAGGATGATCTATCAATACATATGGAGAGATCACACAGGAAATTCTATCTTCGTGCTCAGAATGTAATACACATTGATCAGTTCTTGAGATATTTAAGGTCTGTATAAAGAAAAAAGAACATACAATACCCCTAAAACTAGGAATATGTTGATATCTCCAATGCAATGGAAGTAAAATCATTGTCAGGCTTGTATTACAGCTATATCCTCCCAAAGGTTAAACCATTCCCTCCCCTTGCACCACAAATATTTAAAACATACCCTTTATAATCAATACTCTGATTAGTCTGCAAGGTGACTTTGGCTCATTGAACTAATTACTTATGCCACATGAAAAATGCAGTAAAATTATTTTAGCAATGACAGCTGGACTTCAGAGGTTATAGCAGTTTTGCCAATCTGAACATGCTAAAAAACCTTCCACTGGGTGTACTGATGGATGCTCACTCTACAAGGCCAGAAATTGCTCTTCAATCTGATCAAGCTCAAGTTGTTTGGAATGGGATTTAGCTATGACTTATTACCTGGAATGCAAAATGCAGGCAAGCAGACGGAGCTGACAATTGATTTCCCTTCCTAATAGATGGGAACGAGGAGACTATTTTCCGAACCCCCTCCCCACATTATAAATCCACATGATACATTGGCTGACTCCTTTCCTGTAGGGAATGTTAGAGGGAATGAAGACGCAGTTGGCTGCCAAACATCCCCATTACTTGCTGGGTCATGGGCCATAATGGTTCCCAAGGAGCCATTATAATCTAAGAACTTGATTATCCCAGAATGAAGAAGAATTTACATGGGTATTCAGCAGGGCCTGCAGAAGACCTGCAATCATTTGGCAGGCCACAATCTAAGCCTTTGGACATTCTCTGACCACAGAGACCAGACCCTCTCCTCTGAAATGCTTGATCTGATCATCTGGATAATTGTTATAACCACACAAGTGTCTGTTGCAAAAATATTGGCTGGGCCATTGAACTGGAAAAGCAAATAAGATGACCCAAATGATGTGCATCTGCTGTAATATGTTTAACGGCAATAGTCCGTGTAGTCATAGACTTTTGTGACAGAGGGCAGGGTTGGCCCAATACATTTTGGCACCTGGGGCGAACCACAAAATGGTGCCCCCCTCCCCACCAGGGAAGAAGAAGGTGAGTGAAGATCTACATCAGGAACAAGTTATAGGGGGTAGAGAGCTCCATAGGGATCTGCTGCCCCGGTGGTTCCTGCCACTTGAGGTGGTCACCTCACCTTACTTCATGGGTGGTCCAGCCTTGACAGAAGGTTATAAGACGCAGAGGCCCTAATCTGGAGATTTCCACCCATCAGATAGTGTTGGGGGGGTGTTCTGAAGATGTAAAAGACAAGACAGACCAAAAACTGCCAGCCAGTCACATCTGAGGATGGGAATGCATATCTTACCAAGATGAGACTGGACAGCCCAGTTAGGTTTGCATTAAACAGAAGCTACAATCTCCACATCTACATCAATCTGGTTTTCTGTAGGTAGTAGGGTCCCACAACTGGGTTGTCCCAATGGATCTGCCACTTATTGTCTTTATACAAGTTATAATCCTGGATGGTTTTAATTTAACCAGTATTCAATGATTTTTCTGGTGTGTCCACCGCCATTTGCAACTCAACGTTAATAAGCGAAGGAAACTACAACTGCTCACTAGATCAGTTACAATCAATCAAGATCTCTCTCCCCCCCCCCAATTCAAACATCATTTAAAAAAACAACAGACAGCATTAAATTTTCTCTATTTTCAAGGTACACTTCAAATGTAGCCAAATAGAACATGAGGAGGGGGACATTTAACTCGGCAAACATTTGCGACGTTTTGTTGCCAACTGACATCATTTTGCCCTCCTGTTTGCTGTTCCTTTCCCCGTGCTCATTGCACCTTCCTTCTTTGCCTTCATCTGCCACATTTGCTGATACAAGCCATGCAATTTTGCTTACAAATATCCATGACATCATTGTGTCAGATTCAGCATTGTGACATTATGGATGGCAATTATTTAGTCTCTGCAGCTGATGAGAATAAAATGATTCTGTGAAATGATGGCTAGCTGAAGGCTCTCCAAAAAGTTCTGGATGACAAGTGTTCTGGTTGGGGGTGATAAGACTGGAATGAGGCCAAAGAGAACATGTAGACAAAGAAGAGGAAGGCAAATGGTACCCAGAAGCACAACAATGAGCCAGCGATGGTGTGATGGTTAGAGTGTTGGGCTAGGACCTGGGGTAAAGGTAAAGGTAAAGGGACCCCTGACCATTAGGTCCAGTCGTGACTGACTCTGGGGTTGCGGCGCTCATCTCACTTTATTGGCTAAGGGAGCCGGCGTACAGCTTCTGGGTCATGTGGCCAGCATGACTAAGCCGCTTCTGGCAAACCAGAGCAGTGCACGGAAACGCCGTTTACCTTCCCGCCGGAGCGGTACCTATTTATCTACCTGCACTTTGATGTGCTTTTGAACTGCTAGGTTGGCAGAAGCAGGGACCGAGCAACCCGTTGTGGGGATTCGAACCACCGATCTTCTGATCAGCAAGTCCTAGGCTCTGTGGTTTAACCCACAGCGCCACTGCCGTCCCTAGGACCTGGGATACTAGGGTTCAAATCCCCACTCAGCTATGAAGCTCTCTCAGTGATATTGGGCTGGTCATTGCCTCTCAGCCTGACCTACTTCACAGGGTTTTAAATGGACTTTATTTGTTGGGAGCCCCCATGGGAAGATAGTACATCTTTGAACAGCCGGCAAATAAATTTGTTGATAAACAAAATAAGCGAGAGTAGGGGGAAAGTAACTTCTACACACACACACACACACACACACACACACACGGAACAAGATCAGTAGTGTTGATTTGGTCCTAGCTGTTACATCTTCAAGGTTTGCCTCTTGACTTCTCCACCTCAATGCGGATGTAACCTTAGCTTGACAGGGAAAGGCTGGACTCTCCTTTCCCCCCCCACTCTGTCCAAAACCAATATTGACGAACCGGTGTCCTTTTCTACTTCTACTTGAGCATTCCCCGACTGCTCTTGCTAAGTATAGCCTCAATAACAGGTCCCTAAAATGATTTTCTGGATGAAAGTCATAACTCTCCCAGGCTTGACTCACCAATAATCAATCACATGATCTGTGAACTGTACAGATGAAGAGTTGCCCATCTTATTTCATACTCTCTCTTCTGTAACAATTTCAGCCCAATAGCTAGCTGCCGGATTCAGGGTCAAAGGGTGATATTAAAGGGAGTCAAGTCTTCCAAGCAAGCATACACTTTCTATCAAGTTCCTCCAACAGTTCCAATACCACCGCTTCCTTACTCGAACATTATTATTTCTGAAATGGCCAGGGTCACATACACACCCCACCCACACTGAGTTTGCAGGTGCCACCGTTGAACAGATTTCATCAACCGATGAAGACATGAGAAATTATGGCTAGCTTTCCCCTTCAGGTGCTGCAGTCGTCTCAGCAAAACAAGATGTATGCTGGGAATAGTAAGGTGATCATGTTGTTAAGAGGATGGAGATTTCTTTCCATGGTTACAAGCTCTGGACAAGGAGTCAGCTGCCTATAAGCTACCACAATCAGGTTTAACACTCTTGAGTTGACACACAAAGTTCTCGAAAACTTTTGGCCAGGGTACCTTAAGGACCACCTAAATCCTTATATTATCCACCTTAGATCTACCAGAGGAGCATTGTTCCTTATTCCTCGTGTTACAGATGCCCAACTGGTCCGTACTGTGGAATACCTTTCCAGCAGAGATTTGGCAGAAAACCTTGCTGTTGACTTTCAGGCATCTCTTTTCATGATGACAGGCCTTTGCAGATGTTTAATTTTTCTTGATTAGACAGTCATTTTAATGATTCTTTCATATTTTTTCTTATGGCCTTTTATGTTTTGTTGCAGATATTGTTGTCCACCACTCTGATACTTTGTAAGAGTTGGTGGTACATAAATCTCCTTATGAATAAATAAAACTAAATAAGGATCTACCGCTTGACTCCCAGGAACCTGAATCCATCCCCCATTGTCTTTGCAACTGGGCAAGCACAATAATGATAATTATTATGGCATGATCCAATCAAAATTAAGCATGTTAAAAATCCCATTTTAATACAAAACATTTTGCTCTCTCTCTCTCTCTCTCTCACGCACACACTCTTCCCCAAGACACACAGATTTAGCAGCCTTTTCAATGCACAATTAATAGCCCATCCATTCTCATGGGGCTCATCCATCTTCATTCCACTCCCTGGAATTAAGAGCCCATGGATGGTAAAAGGAGGACTGGGCTTTGTAACCCAGTGGCACTCACAATTAAATGTAAACCACTTCCTTGATTGCACCAACAGTTAAGTAGACCTCCAAGTCCCCCATGGATTTGGATTGCCAGCACCATCAATGGAGGAAACAGAAGGGAGGATATGAGTATCGTGAAAACAGCTGTTAAAGTATTTCAAAACTGATGCATAAAAGAAGGACACGTGTATTAAGTGTTTACTGTGAAAGCACTGCTAAATGTTTCACGGGTGGTCACCCAAAAGTGAAGCAGGCTTTCTTTTCTTTTAAAAATAGGATCTCGAAAGGCTGCTTGGATACATGCATACATTTAGGGGCGAGGGTGGGGATGGGTTTAGGAGAGCAAATGGAGCCAGGCAAGTGAGACTGAAGCACATGCCAGCACACTAATGAGATTCGATAAAAATGATGTAGCTATGCAAGTTTAAATCCTATTGTACCAACATGTGCAAATCAATATTCATGTTTTACAGTTTATTAAATCCATAAACGAGACAGTCAAAATACTTTCCTAGAAATCACAATCTCAACAGGAGCAACAAAGACAACACAGAGCCTATTTTTTCCCAGGATTGGATGCACTCTGCCTTCGTCTCTACAAGCTGTGTGTGCTGCAAATGAACACAGCTTGCACTGAAATCTCCCTGTGTTTATTTGCACTTATAGTGCACCCCATCCTGAAGACTCAGCAGAGGGTGGGGGGTGATCTCCCCAAAAGAACAAGAGCAAAAATTGATCAGATTCACCGGCATTTTTGCACCCCTTTCTATTTCCGTTTTAACTGATTTGCAGGTTACAAGTCTGACTTTTTTCTGGCTTTCCGACATACAGTCATACCTTCAAAGTCAAACGAAATCTGTTCCGGAAGTCTGTTTGACTTCCAAAATGTTTTGGAAACTAAAGCACAGCTCCTGATTGGCTGCAGGAAGCCATGTCGGACATTTGGGTTCCAAAAATAGCTCGCAAACCGGAACACTGCAGCGTTCGGGAGCCAAAACGTTCGAGAACTAACCTGTTTGAAAACCAAGGTACGACTATAAAGGTTTAACGATCTGTGGATGGACTGGGTCTAATATGCACTTTAACACTTATCTGGCCACATTCACAACACTTTAGCTACTCTGACCAGTATGGAAGCTCCAGTGTTCTTGTTCACATCATCGTAAGTGAAAAGATTTGTTCATAGAAGCATATGGCTATATGTTTAAATTAGGTGTAAACTGGCACTGTATATCCTGTACTTTTCCGTCTATAAGACATCCCCATGTATAAGACGCCCCCTATTTGGGGGGACTAAAATTTAAGAAAATGGGGGGAGATGGATGGAACAAAGTTGTTGAGCTTTTTTGGGGGGGGGGATTACTCGGGGTTGTTGAGCTTTTTTAAGGGGGGATTGCCAAAAATCGCTCACCTGCATGCATTGCTAAATCCGCCTCCCATCTGTCCCGTTGCCAGCAGAAGCTGCCAATCGCTCACCCAACTGCCAGAGCATCAGCCAATCAACACCACCCATTGACACAACAACCAATAACATGCACAATAGCCGCTGACAGCCTTGACAGTAACCACTCCAACGTCCACCCTATGCACTACCCATGTATAAGATAACCCCCACTTTTTCACATGATATTTAAAGAAAAAAAACATGGTCTTATACACGGAAAAGTACGGTAGGTATGTATATGACACCACCAAACACTATTGGAGAGGCATTGCTTCATTGGCATCAAAATTTAGCTGCCCAGTCCCACCATGTAACATGAAATTGAATAGAGGCAGCAACATGGACAAATTACAGCCTTCTCTTTCATAAAGAGAAGCTCTCAGAGATTTCAGAGTAGGCTATTCATTAGGAAGCATACAGAGAGAGCTTTATGCTTTTGCTCTCCGGCTACATTCAAGCAAGTGCTAATCCAATCGCATAGAGAAATAAATAGATGGCAGGTAAAAGCAGTCAAGAGAAAGCTAGCTGGGTTCTGAGTTCTGCTTCCTAAGAAGACAACACTATCCTCTAAGCAACAACCATCAAATGTACATGGGATTTCATGGTGAGTGTACAATAGAAACCCACAATGTAGGAACACTCCTGGGCATTCTGGGAAATTAAAATGGTGGCCTTCCAGGGCTGAGAATCAGATAGAAAATTAAGATGGGTCTGGAGAAGGTTTCGGTGGTGGGCCCTGCCTGTGAACTACCTAGAGGATGCCTGAGGATGCTACATGGTGACACCAGGCCTCTTCTATACTATCACTTGGGGATGACCATAGTTCACTGGGAGAGCATCTGCTTTGCATGCAGAAGGTACCTGGTTTAACCCTAGGCATCTCTAGGTAGAACCGGGAGAGAACCTGGCTTGAAACCCTCCAGCTAAGCCTGGGCAGTGTGTATGGAGGTCCTGGGCTGCCCAGATGTGGCCCAAAGGAAATAAGAGCAATACCTTTGGCACCAGCTTGGCTACAGGAGTTGCCAGAAGGTGGCATACAAAATACCATCCAACTGCATTAGGGACTCCACTCTGGATTTGTTTAGGGTTTACACCTGAGCCTTTACTTCTCCCAAAGATGCCCCACAAAGTAGCAGGTACAGATTGCTCCTCAGAGTTTACTCCTGAAGCCTTTCTCACAAATGAGTATATAGCCACAAGGCAGGCGAGGTTTAGGATGAGAGTTTTCCTTCTCCTAGATGGCCTACCTCGCCAGATTGACGAGAAGTCCCATCTCCCCCTCACTTCCTTCTACAGCATGTGCAGAAACCCGCCTTCTTGACCGCTGGACCCACTATTGGTCTCATCTGCTTAGTCTACCAGAGCCTGTCTTCACATTCAAGGGAAGTCCCTAACTCACTGAGGGTTTGAGACCCATCGCCTACCCTTACCCGGTTCAGCTGGTCAGTAGAAGCAGTCCCAGGGTGTGGCTGCTGTTGCATGCTGACAGCTCCTAAGAGCCACTGGTGGGAGCTGAGTGCAGGGCAGGGGGACCACTGATGGATGAACTACCCAGAAGGAACACAACATGTCCCAAACCGGAGATACTGCCCGTCCCCTAACACCCCATAATGTAGAAATACTGAGTGAGCTAGACTAATAATAATAATAATAATAATAATAATAATAATAATAATAATTTTATTATTTATACCCTGCCCATCTGGCTGGGC
This sequence comes from Podarcis filfolensis, assembly GCF_964270895.1. Taxonomy (NCBI): domain Eukaryota; kingdom Metazoa; phylum Chordata; class Lepidosauria; order Squamata; family Lacertidae; genus Podarcis; species Podarcis filfolensis. The sequence goes on from NC_139606.1 coordinate 108,066,981, forward strand.
TTCCCCAGCCACTCTGGGTGGCTTCCAACCAAATATTAAAATACAGTAATACATCAAACATTAAAAGCTTCCCTAAACAGGGCTGCCTTCAGATGTCTTCTAAAAGTCTGGTAGTTGTTGTTCTCTTTGACATCTGGTGGGAGGGCGTTCCACAGGGCGGGCACCACTACCGAGAAGGCCCTCTGCCTGGTTCCCTGTAACTTGGCTTCTCGCAGTGAGGGAACCGCCAGAAGACCCTCAGTGCTGGACCTCAGTGTCCAGGTAGAACTATGGGAGTGGAGACGCTCCTTCAGATATACTGGACCGGTTTGACTCAGCAGAAGGCAATGTTTTATGTATCTATGAAATATTGAGGCTGTGTCTATCATATGCTCAAGGCAAAGGCTGTCTTCCCACTGAATCTAAAGGTACAGGTTCAAGATACATATTGGGTCAAGAGAGAAGAATCAAGACAGTTATCAGAGGAGGTCCTGAAACCACCACAGCCATCGCCCCAAAAGCCAGTACAAATGTTCTATCTTATCTACCTATGGATTATAGGCACAGACATAATTTATAGATGTACCACTGCTTATAGATTTCTAGTGAAGCAAAGTCACTTGATTTTCAGAGCACAGAAAGGAAGTGCGGTGTCAGTACATTCCATTATCCGCTAATCTTTGGTAAATTCATTATTTTTTTAAAAGGAAAATAGAGAGGGAGAAGATTCAGAATTAGAAACCTCAAAATGAGAGTGAAGCTTCTTGAGTAACCCAGTGATTGTTGCTGCCTGCCGTGCAGAGTCATTAAAAAATATTATTATTTTAATCGAAATGTTGATGGCAGCATCGCAAGGCAATTGAGCAAGATAATTTCTTTAAAAGATGGGATTGTTTTCCTATTTGTCCCGATAAGCAAAGTGGCTTTTCATTTTACTGGTGCCAATAGGATGGAGGTTTTTGTATGCACATCAAGCTCGAGCGGTTACACAAAATAAGAAGGGATTTCATTTTACCCACTTTAGTCAATATGGGCATGAATATTCCACCTGTCTCTCTTTTCTCTTTCCTCATCGCATGTGTTAGATTTAATTGCCAGATTTGTCCAATGCATCATGTACAACTGAAGCCGCCACTGAGCACTGGATACAAAGTGCATTACTTAACGGCAATTTGACAAAGAGAAACTGCGCCAATTAGTGACATGGCATCTTTATTGCTAGGAAAAAATATCGATTCCAAAACAGCAATCAGATACTCAACTAAGTCAAAATGCCATCCATCTAGTCTAAATTCTGATGGGTGCAGACATTCTCCCAGAGCGGAAAAATGACATTTTAAGCAAGAGACAGAGAGGGGATCCCTGCTGTGTTGTCCTGTCAAGGACCAGGTATGACTACTGAGATATAGCAATTCCTCTTAAATTGTTCTCAGAAGCGCAGTGCAACTATGGGTGGTAGTCTCAACTTTTTTGGATTATGGCACTGGAGTAGCTGGCATGAATTTAATATAAACTATACCTCTCAGGAACTATCTGTGGCCCTGGTATAAGCTCCTCTCTCTGATTTGACCTGTAAAAGGCAGCTAACACCCTAATAGCTGCAGGAAAGACCAGATCACTGATCCTTGCTTGTGTTTGCAAGAGAAATCCAGTTACCAGCCACCTGTAAGCAGGAACCAGTCTCCAAACAGGCAATGTGAATCTCAATTGTGCAGCAAGTTATGAACCATAAGAGTTTAACACATACACACACGATAAATGGATGTACAGCCTGACTCTATGCAAAAGGTTCCATTCATCTCAAGAGTGTACGTTGGGTCTAAACACATAGGTGATACCGGTGTGCATTCAGACATTCATCTCGTGGGTAGGCGTTCAGGTTAATCATACTGGAGGAAATGCAGCACAAGATTAGCAAGGTGTTTCATATCAGAATCTGGATTTAAGATTGGCCAGCATTCCAAACAAAGGCAATTTTTGTGTGTGTGAGTCTATTCTGAGAAGACGTCCATGCATTTATTTTAATTTTTTGACCAATGCCAGCAGCTGTTTATCATTCCCAGAGGAGAAGCATCAGCCCTGCCATGAAAACGCTGTACTCATTTCAACTCATAAGAACATAAGAAGCACTGTCCTGGATCAAGTCAATGGCTGATCTGGACCAGCAGCCTCTTCTCACAGTGGCCAACCAGATGCCTACTGGAAACCCTCAACTGGAACCTAAGTGCAACAACGCTCTCCCCACCTGCAACTTCCAGTAACTCGTATCTAGTGGAGAGGGCAGGACATAACCATTACAGTATTGTAGTCATTGATAGCCTTATCCCATCCATAAATCACCAAATCCTCTTTTGAATCCCTCCAAGCTGGTGGCCATCACGACACCTTCTGGGAGCATGTTCCATAGCATGTGCAGAAGCACTTTCTTCCGCCTGTCCTGACTCAGCTTTCACAAGTTCTCATATTATGAGAGAGAGAGGAAAACTACTCTCCATTTTCCCTCACCATGCATACACCCCTATCGTGCCCAACATTCGCCTTCTCTCTAATCAGTACGTTTCCAAGCACAATTCAAAGTGTTGGTGCTGACCTTTAAAGCCCTAAAAGGCCTCGGCCCAGTATACCTGAAAGAGCATCTCCACCCCCATCACTTAGCCCGGACACTGAGGTCCTCCTCCGAGGGCCTTCTGGTGGTTCCCTCACTGTGAGAAGTGAAGCTACAGGCAACCAGGCAGAGGGCCTTCTCAGTAGTGGTGCCCACCCTGTGGAACACCCTCCAAACAGATGTCAAGGAGATAAAGAACTACACAACTTTTAGAAGACATCTGAAGGCAGCCCTGTATCAGGAGGTTTTTAATGCTTGATGTTTTTATTATGTTTTTAGATATGCTGTAAGCTGCCCAGAGTGGCTGGGGAAACCCAGCTAGATAGGCAGGGTATAAATAATAAAAATTATTATTATTATTATTATTATTATTATTATTATTATTAATCTAGAAAGCCCCAGTTGTTGCAAGCTTTCCTCACAGGGGAACATACTGCTGCAAAGCTTGCTTTATAGTCATGGAAAGTAACAACTGAAAATCTACTCCACACTCCTTCAGAAAAGGGAAAAGAAAAAGAAAAGGGCAATATCCTTCAGGAAACTGTGGCTGTATTTACTTTGAACCAGGTATATTTAACTAGAAACCTCCAGAGTTCCTGCTCTTGCAGAGTTCGTTTGCATAATGTTTCCTCAAAGGTTTCAGAATTCAGTTGCCTAAAGGGTGTTGCGATTTTCAATGTCTTAAGTCCCAGGGAAAGGACTCCCTTCACTCCAGACGGAGATCAGGCTCTCCGGCTTTGCTTACGCATCGTATATTTGAAGGTGTTTTCACCTGGGCTTGGCAACAAGTGCAGAGGGACCAGTCTCAGCACTGCTGACATTCCCTGAGCACCTGATGTCAGTATATTATTAACTATGGAGCCATGCCTAACCTGAATTGACATTATCTTGGTTTGTGGAAAGATCTAACCCCGAGAGAAATGGTAATAGCCAGGTGGAACACTTCGTTCTACAGGAACTGGGCATCATTGGGCACAATCACAGCTAGAAAATATTGTGTTTGTATGGCATGCTGTGTATGGAATAGACATACAAAGAAACGATGGGTCGCTGCCTCACAGTCTCACTCTCGGAGAGGAGTCATTGCTGGTGCAGCTGATCTTATCAATTGAAAGTGGAGAAGATCAACTTGTCCCAGAGATCACAAAGATGAAAGGGGCTCATCTGGAGATTTCCAGCTCTCTTTGTCAAAGAGTAGTTTCTGCCAAGTGGCCACAGAGAGAGGGTGAGGGAACAGCACTTCAACCCATCTTCAGAATAACCAAGGGATTAGAGCACCTTCTTATTAGGAAAGCACAATGACATTTTCGTTCAGCAAGGAAATGACTACGTGGGGATGTGGTTGAGCAGGGATGGGGAACCTGTGGCCCTCTAGAAGAAGAAAATAGAAGAGTTTGCATTTGATATCCCGCTTTATCACTATCTGAAGAAGTCTCAAAGAGGCTAACATTGTCCTTTCCCTTCCTCCCCCACAATAAACACTCTGTGAGGTGAGTGAGGCTGAGAGACTTCAGAGAAGTGTGACCAGCCCAAGGTCACCCAGCAGCTGCATGTGGAGGAGCGGGGAAGCGAACCTGGTTCACCAGATTATGAGTCTACCACTCTTAACCACTACACCACACTGGCTCTCTAGGTGTTGAAGTAGTCTGGCTCCCATCAGTGAACAGAGTTTCCACACCTCACCCCTCCTTCTCACTTCCACAATACTAGAACTCTCAATCATACAGTGAATTTGATTATCAGAAAATTCAGGCCAGACAAAATAAAAGCCATCCAAATAAAAGATAACTAACAGAAGGAATTCACTGCTACGGGGTATGGAATAGACACTGGCCTGTAAGGCTTTAAAAGCGGACTAGACAAAGTTGTGGAGGTGATCTGTGGTTGCTGCCATCCTAGCTATCGTAAATGGAACTTTTAGATCTAGCGGCACTATGGCGCTGAATATTTACAGCTGGGCAGTCACAAAAGGAGAGGGGCTATTTCCTTCCTGCCCTGCTTCCTGACTGGCCACTAAGGGAAACTAGGTGGTCCTATCCAGAAGTGTTCTTTCTATGTTTTCCAGCCTTTGCTGCCTGTGTAGTTAGCCAATGAGAGGAGTTTGCCCCTTCCTTTAGAATTTCAAGCAAGCAGACTGGAGCTGTCTTCTAGGCTGTCCATTAAGAATGCGACTTGTGAACTGGCACAGAAAGAGAAAGTCTCAGAAGATATTTTTTTAAAAAAACAACACCCCACCATCCCTCCCCAAATGTCTGTTTGAAGGATGTAGTTGTAGAGGAGCAAGCAATTAATTTTGCAGCAGAGCTCCCTTGACAGAGCGTGAGTTTCTAGGGGCTGGAGTTTCTCAGTAAGCATTTTTAAAACAGCTCGGTGGAGTTTTCGATCTGCTCTGCTACAGTTTGTCACTCAGCTTCTGCAACTACATGTGTGTCCTATATATCATTGCTGAATGCATGCAAGGACTGATGATCCCTGCCTGCATTACTCTGCCGAAACAATGTGGGAATCCTCTTGCCAGTGCTAGATAACAGGAAGGGAATAGTTGCTTTGTGGGGTTTCCAAATGTGCTGTATCCTGTGGGTGGTATCTTATTTCTAAAGAAGAAATGACTCGCCATTTATTATCAGTGCCGCTGAAGCATATCTCTGCTTCTTGGGATGTCAAATTCTGGATGGTGATTTAGGTCACCAAACTAGTATACTATTCACTCCATTGCCAATGGCACTGATGGCTTCTTTGAGGTGAAGGGTCTTCTTCTCCAGCGTGCCAAGGTGCTCCCAGTCTGACCAGAAGCTGAGTTGATATTTGTAAGATTGAGAAGCATGCTGGTCCTGACTACATTTCCGCCTTCCCATTCTACTTCGTATTTTGTTACTCTTCATCTTCTTTATCTCAAGGAGAAGAGAGACAAGGTGTCAAGGAACTTCACACTGGGAGAGGCCCAATGTTTAATCTCCTGTTCCCATCCTGTGTGGTGCCTTCCTTGCAAATTGCACTTGACCGGTAATGCCAGAGGAATATCTGCTTCTGGAGTTGCATTTTCTCTGCTATCATTACGCAACCAGATTTCAAAACCCCCGCATGGTTATTGAAACAAGAGCAAGCTCATGGAGGCTGCAGCTCCTAATTTCCGAGAACATTTCAAACATTGCAATTTCTGTGCATATCTGCAGTGACGCTTATTGCGGGTCCATCAGAAATAGCCTCGAGGAGCATTTAGCATAATTAAAACCATACATCAAACCTTGCAAACCATATGAAAGGGAGTACTCTTCTTAGCCTAACATTCAGTTGCTAATAATAATAATAATGCTAATAAATCATCCTACAACATTGCATTAACAAAGAAAACAGGGAGTAAATACCTAGAGAAGATAGTGATAAATGTGTCATATCCGCATTTTAAAAGACAAAAGACTAAGACTGCAGTCCTAGATACAATGACCTGGGAACAAGCCCCACTAAACTCATGTGAACCGGGCTGCACAGAGACTGCATCCCAAAACACTGGGTGAAATCCAACAAAATTTAGCCATGATTAAATCCATTGAGCAAGCAAGGGACCAACTGATCAAACCCCTACTGGCAAATCTGCTGGGAAAATTTGAGGACTCCTATTTTAATATCTTTTGGATGACAGGTCCAATGATATTACACTGACTGTGGAAAGTTTATTTTGGAAGCTAAAAGAAACAAAGATCATCATGCTTGAGACATAACAAAATGACCGCCTCAGTTTCTCTCTCTTTTATGATTGGTTGTCTTAATTGTATTTTGTTCTGAATTTGTTCTATGGGTCTTTGGACCGCAATAAAGGTTTATTGTAATTGTTATTATTAAATCCCATTGAGAACAACATAATGAAGGTTGTGACAAAAGCTCAGTCTATATGCAATCCGAATCAGACTGTTGCTAAACAGAAATGTAGAATAGATGGCCACTATCTTCTGGGGGTTTTCATTAGGACAGCCCTCCCAACGCACAGAAGGGCTCTAAAACACCCAGACATTTCACTGCTGTTGTGAACAAGAGAACCAACTCAATAGAACATTAACTTGACTGAGGACAAGTGCTGATGGAAGATGTATTCATCGTGGTTAAAAGGACAGAGGTGAGCCAAAGGGTTTGGACTCTCTCACCCTATGCCCTCCCATCCATAGAGGTTAAAGGATGAACTAGCAATAGCATTAGTACTGATTAAGGCTAAAGAGGCTCTAGCTCATGCATAACTCAGGAATAGTGTAGCAATAGGGGGGTGGAGGAATGTGAGCTCATATTAACCCCCTCCCCCCAAAAAACCCCTTTAATGTAGTAGCAGATGATGTGAAAGGACACCACTCACTGTTCACCCAACTTCTGAGTCAGTTGCACTGCTGCTTCTCAGGAGGTAGAGGGGGAGAAGCAAGGTGTCAGGGAGATCAGCACGGTGCAAACGCACTGGCAGAACCAGTCTGGTGCTCCCGTCAACGCATGTGCACCACACTGACATCAATGCTCACTTATGCATCACCAGAAATGAAGAAGACAAGAGAGGTCACTGCTTGCATATCATTTGCATGCACTAATTTAAACCCAGAGGGTGGACAACTTAACGTAAGGCTTAGGAGATTGTTCTATCTGTGCAATCATTTCTGCTTGCCTAATGGAACAATCTCCCCTCCCTCCATACTATTCTGGGAGTTCTCCCGACCCTCCAAGGAGGATCTGGGGGAAGCAGGGGTGCACAGGGGAGGAGAAGGGGAACTGCCCTGTTATGCTAATGGGAGTTCTTGCACTGGCATACGCTAGTTTATTGAGGTAATTGAATCCAGCCCATAGACGCAATATATAATTACTATAATACATCTCACCATATTGTGTCAGATGCTGACCAGGTGTCCTGTACACCTGGCCAGTCTGCTGTTGGGGTTCTAACTGTTGGCTTGTAGCTTCAAGGCCCCCTACCCTTAAACTAGACTTGGATTTTGGATAGCCCTTCATATAGAGAACTCTCCTCTGTATAGTAGAATACATGGGCAACCTAACAATCCATCGTATGGAGGGCCAGTTCTCAGGATCTCCCCCTTGACAGGAGATAAATCACACATGCTGGGCTTCCAGCAATCAGGCACTCTTGCCGAAGGCTTGGTTTACTCCAGAGGCTATTTGGTGAAGGGGCACATATTGTTTTTCCACTGGGCTATTCCACTTGCAGCCCGGCTGGGACCATATTGCCCACTTAACTATTATTCTTTGCCAGCTTCAAACTCCGGTTAAGATCTGGGTTAAGCACAAAACCTGGTTAGTGCTAAGGCTTGCTGATATTGATGCACCTGTACATCTTTTAAAGTCAGCTAGGGGAATTCAGAAAGGAGAAGGGTTATGGAAGGGATCATGTTATCTTGCAGCTCACTTCCGACCTCTTCACCACAGGAGACCTGCCACGATGCCTGTTCACCTGCCTTTTTATGTCTCCCTGGTTGACCATGCCAAGCCCAGCAGCTAAAACCGCTTATTATCCAGCAACTGAACTATTTCCAAAGAGTTCAAACTCTACGCTCCCTCAAGAATTTTAGGGTTCCTAAAATTAGATTTCCACCACCATGCCACACAACATCAAGCATCAAACCCTCAAACTGATGTTAGCAGGACCTAGGGAAACCACCTGAATCAAGGATTTACATTTTCATTAGTAGGAAATTAATGGGAAGAGAATGTTCCATGTGAATTGCATTGGCTTGCTTCTAATTCTCCCCTTTCTTTTTATAAAGTCACTTAGAGCTGGAACTGAGAGTTTAACTAAGATGGCAAAAGCTCATCCTTAAGCAATACTCCCCACCCCCAAATTGCATTCTGATCAATGGGCGCACTGGATATCTGGACTAAGAATCCCTAAAAAGTGCATCATTCTGAAGAATATGCACGATCAAAACAGTGCTATAAATTCTCTACTAGTTTTAGCATATAAGTGGCTGGTTAATAATTTACAAGAGGCCCAAGGCTGCTCCAAATTTGCAGGAAGATTCCTATTTTATTCTATCCCCCCCCCCCCCCAGTGCCTCTTCTTCTTTTCAACAGAAACTTGTTTTGCACTGCCTGCCTTTCATTTATTGTAACGATCTTCTATGTAAAGGAAGATCCATATCCATGACGAGCCGTTTCATGAATCTTGTTTCCCAAAACCAGCAACAACAGATTAACCCTGGTCCCTGAATTTTGTAGCAAAAGCAGGGGAGGGGTGTGTGGAGATTATCCCACTCAAAGATCAAATTAAAGAATTATCAAATGCATTGTGGTGCACAGGTATTTGTAAAAAATCCATGAAGTGGATAGTGAAAGTAGTGGAAATATTGTGGAAAGGGCAGGCACCATTGTTCCACCTGAGAGACGGCCAAGTCAGTATCCCCTCTGAGAGTCAAAGCTTAGGGATGGTATTGTGATTTCTCGGAAGTGGTAATAATAATAATAATAATAATAATAATAATAATAATAATAATAATAACAACAATAATTTTCTATTACTTATACCCCGCCCATCTGGCTGGGTTTCCCCAGCCACTCTGGGCAGCTTCCAACAAGAGATTAAAAATACATTAAAACATCAGTCATTCAAAACTTGCATCTTGCGTCACGTATCTTGATTCCACACCACTCTCCCAACTAAGCCAGGCGGCAGCATAGACTGTGTCTCCTGGCCTCCTGGGGATTCCCAATTCCTTCCTGCAGATAATATCGCTGAACATACCATTCAAGGCAATAGGATTTGCATCATGTTGCCAGTAAGGCTCCCCAACCCCCATGGCGTCCACTGCATAAGACATTGTGTGACTCAGAGAAATAGCTTATAGCCATTACTGCTCCTCCAGATGCTGAAGGACACCAGCCCAGTATTTTCTGCCCCATTTTTCATTCTTTGTCATGCATTTTATACTGTAGGAGGGACAGAGAGGGGGGGTATCAGTGCTGCATGGGGTATTTTTGTCTTAGCGGGGATCACACGACAGAGGCAGCCAATGTAGGGACTCAATTTTTCAAGGCACAGAATCCCACCTAGGGCAGTTCATGAGTCACTGTTAGGAGTTTTCTGGAGTTTCGTGGCCTATATTTCAAAAGATGGACGCAGTGGGATTTGTGTGTGTGTGCGGATAGATAGATAGTTGCAAGGCAAGGCAGGGGGGTGAAAGGGCTTGTCATGTATTCCCAAATGGAGCTGCTGCACAGGCTCTATTCATCACACCATTCTCCCACACAAGCCCCACCAGAATGAATGGAGGCTGTGTAGGAGCAGAGCCTGGTGAATACACCAGATGTGGACCCCAGTCCTGGTGGCTTTGAATGGAGTGAGTCATTTACAATGATTTCCTCTTTCCAGCCCCCTCATGCCTTTTGTACGCTTCATGTATTTACAGAGCTCTTGCTATCCTGCCTCCTTCTCTCGCTTTTGTTGTCACCTTCTTGTCAATCAGCCCCATAAATTAAGAGAGTCATCTTTGACTCAGTCGTGTGCTGGGGATAGATGGCGCGTATCTTCCCTTTAAAAACACAAAAATTAAATCAACACCCAAGGTTCCCTCGACACGTCTGCATTTACAATTCCTCCCCAAGCTGTTATTATTGCACATCTAGATTACTTGCCCCTCCTCTTCTCTGACCTTTGCAAACTGATTCCCCCCACTCCATTAATATGACGCTGCAGCGAGCACATCTCTTCACTCCCCCTCTATTGCACTGCCCTTGAATTTGGGGCTTGATACAGCATTGTCTCTAGGGACAGACAGATCTGTCCATATTGGCTTCTCTCAAGTTCTCATTTCCCCCCAGTTCCATTTCCTCATAAATGTGCAAAACTTTTGCATTTTTCTTTATATATGCACTTTGCATACCTTTCCCCCTCTCCTTTTCTCATCAATTGCCTTCTTGCTGCTCCCTCTTGCCCTAGGAAAACAGGTCAGGGTAGGAGAGAGGCACAGGTCAAAGAAGGCAAAGCATCTCAGAAGAATGGTTGGCCACCCTATCAGGAGCCATATCCTGCTTCTTTTGGAAGGGGCTGATAGAGAACTGGATCAATAATATGAAGATGCCTTCTTGTATTGACACAGACTGGTCCATGCAGTTACATATTGCCAGTATAGTGGTACCTCGGGTTACATATGCTTCAGGTTACATACGCTTCAGGTTACCGACTCCACTAATCCAGAAATAGTACCTCGGGTTAAGAACTTTGCTTCAGGATGAGAACAGAAATCACGCCGGTGAGGCAGCAGCGGGAGGCCCCATTAACTAAAGTGGTGCTTCAGGTTAAGTACAGTTTCAGGTTAAGAATGGACCTCTGGAACGAATTAAGTATGTAACCAGTTCAGTACCAGTCTATGTGAGATACGTTTAACCAGAAACACCAGGGACAGAATCTAGGTCCTTCTGCATTCTTCTGCCAAGCTATAGTCCCTTTCAGAGGCATGGCAGTCCCTAGGTATTAACTGAGGGCATATGAGGCCAACAACCTGGAGCCTGCGGCGCAATGGGTTAGGGCAACGTTAATCAGAAGGTTGTTGGTTCCAATCCACCCAGGGGTGGCTGCAATTCAGGAGGTTGGACTAGATGACCCTGGGGTTATCTTCCAACTCTACAGTTCTATGATTCTAAGCTACGCAGTGCCTAGATGGGAACCTGCTCAGGAGCGACATGCACGCTGCTTTGGGTTCCATGATGGAATAAAGGCTGAATGTAAATCAGGGAGCCGAAACATGTGGCCTTCGATAGCTTGCTGGATTCCACTTCCAAACAGCCCAGCTCAAATGGTCAGTGGTCAGGGATGGTGATAGCTGAAACAAAACAACACCTGGAGGGGTGTGGGCTCCCCAACCCTGATCTAAATTAATCCAAATTGCCCCCCCCATACCTATCCAAGTATGCTAGCATTCTGTCAACAATGTGCAATGGGTTCTTTCTCTTGTCTGGTGGTCTGGACTTCCCATTCGCTTCCTTTGTTGGCTTATGATCATTCCTGTCTACACAGCAATTCCCCCGGGGCTTATCATAAAGATGCCTGAGCATAAATGTACACGGCAATCTGTACCAATTGCTTGTACAAATCAAAACATGGGATTACTCCACTACAAAAATCTTATAGCTTCAATGTTGAAAGATGAGGCAACTTTATTTGATAGGCTAAGCATTAATGACCAGATTATGCTAATAACATTCAATTGCTGTAGCACGGAGATGAAGTGCCTGGATTAATACTTGATTTTCTTCGGCATCCATCAAAGCGAATTCTATACAGAGTGTCTCTCATTGCAAGGGCGACTGTTTGCAGTGGACCAGCAGATCTGACAGATCCCTTTTGCATCTTGTTAAATTGCAGGTAGTGGTAGAAACTACTAAATTTAAAAAGAAACTTGCCTTTTTGTATCATGCCCAATTAATTTATATGGAGATACACACTATGTTCCAGCACAATCCAGGTTTTGGAACAAGCTGGCATCTGAATACCCAGGTTTTATCATGCTAATAGCTTCATGCAGAATTACTGTATCACATCCCTCACCAGCAGGAACTTTGTAATGGATTTGGCTTCACACTGTGATCACACACCAGAATTCTATTTTTAATCATTACATAAGGTTCCACCAAACAAGCCTGGGAGGATGGCGGGGGGGGGGGGGGAGGAACTTTGTCACATGGGAACACGATCCCGCAACCCTGAAACAAACAGCCTGGGAAGCAAGAGAGGACTCCTTAAGTCATGAGCCTGGTTGCTGGGCTACATAAAAGCTTCAGGCATCTTGGCAACAACCCAGTGCTTCTTCTGCACAGAGGGTTCCCATTGCTGGCTACGTGGCATTATTCCCCTTCCACTACCAACAACAGTAGAGCAGAGATGCCCACTGGAAAATACTGGGGGAAGTCACATGAGCTTATGCACGCAGATCACAGCCACTCATTGGGAGCACCTGTATTTCGACTTGTTCTGAGTAATCACAACAAAGGTTCCTGCTTTGCTCATGCCTACTAAAACCTGAACTGGTTCACTTACTGGAGAACCTTGCTTGCATGCAGACAGCTGTACCTCTAGAACATGGCTGTGGGTAGAGTTGCAAACCCAAGAGTGGTAGGAATGCATTGCGCATCCTATGCGATAACTTCTTCCATATCTCACAAAAGAACAACCCTGCTGGATCAGGCCAATAGTCCACCTAGGCCAGCATCCTGTGAACAACCAGAGGGAGGGAGCAAGGAGGGAGGCTGGTTCAGTTCCAGGTGTGCAGCTGCACTGAGTTCATGTCTTTCCACAGAGGATAGGAAGCTGCTTTCTACCAAGTCAGATCCTTTGGTTTTGCAGCTCAATATTGTCTACACTGGCTGGCAGCAGTGGCTCTCTGGGATTCTAAGCCCTACTTGGAGATGCCATTGGGACCTTCTGCATGCAAAGCTGCCACAGAGCTATGATCCATTTCTTAAATATAATCTAGGATTCCAGTCCTAAGGATTCTGAATAAAGGTATCATAACTAGTATTCAGAGGCGTACAACTTCCAACAGCTAGAGGCTAAGCACTTTCTGTCCTTAATCTTCCAACATTCAGCTTCTTTGGATGAATTAGAATTCCTCTAATTATGACTCTAGGTGGTGAGTGCCAACAGGACTGGAGTCAAAACAGAGCAAATAAGAAACAAGAGAAAAGTATCGGCAGATATACAGTCGTACCTTGGATCCAGAACGTCCTGGTACTCGGACGTTTTGGCTCCTGAACGGCACAAACCTGGAAGTGAGTGTTCCAGTTTGCAAACATTATTTGGAACCTGAATGTCTAACAGGGCTTCCGATTGGCTGCAGGAGCCTCCTGCAGCCAATCGGAAGCTGCACTTTGGTTTCTGAACATTTTGGAAGTTGAACGGACTTCTGGAACGGATTCTGTTCGACTTCCAAGGTACAACTGTAATAATAATAAACCTAGAGGACACCCCTATCCCAAAACAGCCCAGTAATGACCGAGCAACACACGTGTGTCATGTGGAAATGAAAGCCACAGCGATGGGAGGAGCAGAGTGCCTTGCAAAGTCCCACTACGTGAGCGGATCTCTTTCCACTCATGAAACAACTTAGTTGAATCTTGCCCATAATCCCATTATCACAGGTGGGTAAGTCAGAGTGAAATTCAGAGACTTTCCGAAGGAGAGGCTTAAACCAAGAACCTCCCAACTCACATTATTTATGTTTTTCATTAAGGAAAAAGTATGTCCATATTTCCTATAGTGGAATGCCCAAGATGCCTAACAGCATCTAAAAGCACACAGTTAAAACGGTTCAAGTAATTGCAGTACACTACATCCCCATTTTACTGTTGTGTATAGGAACATAAAGAGCTATTGAGATGCTGCATGCAGTGAGATTGTTCAAAATGTTTGGGCGAGACTCTGAGAGCATTCAAGGTGTATATATAGGAATGTAGGAAAATGCCTTATATTCAATCAGGCCAATGGTACATCTAGTTCACTCTTGTCTTCGCCGATTGGCAGTGACTCTCCAGAGGTCCAGAAAGGAGTCTTTTCCGCAGCCGTAACTGGAGACATTGGGAACCTGGGAGCTTCTGCATGCGAATTGTGTGCTCTACCCCTGATCTATGCCTCTTCCTTACAACAACAACAGTATAGATTTCTCTCTGCAGAACGTAGGTTATAACCATAGAACTGCAAGGCTGCAGTCGCTGCCACGGGGCATTTCCTGCCCTCTGAAAAGGGTACACAACGCAGCATTCATCACAAGACACTCTAATGAACGTGTTGCCAGGGTGACTTTAACGACAACAGACCGAAACCCAGAGGTTCTGATAGGCCATTTGGAAGCCAAGCGCTCCGATTCCCCTGGGCCAGCCCATGCCTGCTGGACACGGATCATCCATTTCAATCAATTTCAGCCGACAGTGGAAGGGGTCTGCACTACAGCACAGTTCCTTGAAAATCAAAGCACGCTTCCCCTGTCCACCAGAGGAAAAGGAGCTTGCTAGATTCCCCAATTTGAAATGACTGAAGCTTTCCAGGATGTCGGAGACGGTGTTTCCTATCCTGAGCAAGCGGAGCAAAAAAGGGGGCTTGATGGGGAAATCCTCGCAAGGAGACAGGTCACTTCCCAGAGCCTCTTCCAAACACACAGAGAGAAATTCTCTCGGCACCCTCCACCCTTTCCCTCAATAACTTCTCAGTAAAAACACGCTTAAGGTTCTTTTAATGGGACACTTTGCCTAGTCCTAGAATGCACACTAGTAAGTAGGCATTTCTGTTGAGATTCTGGGAAGCAACAGTGTGCATTTGTGTATTTTAATGAACTGAACAGAGTGAAGGGTTATGAGTCATATGGGTGCAGAGATTGTGTGAATGAACGTAGTGCCTAACTTATATTTTAAATGCAATTTTGTTAGCGTTTTTAATACTGTTTTATAGATTCTAAATGCTGCATTGATTTGTTAATCTCATGATGTGCCATAATTGTGAGGTTTAGCTTATTTTTTAGTTGCTGTTTTGTTAATTTTTTTTTATAGATTGCAACTGTTTTATTGATAATTTGTTAATTATTTTATATGATGTATGCTGCATTCGCAATGTGCTATTAGGTTTTATTATGTTATGCTTATTTGTTGGTTGTAAGCTGCTTTGAGATTCATTTGAATGAAAAGCAGCATAGAAATGCAATCAATCAATCAATCAATCAATCAAGGAGGGGCTGGGATGAAGAACCTAAAGAAGCTTTTGGCAGCTGTGAAACTAAAGGTTCAATGTGGTCCCCAAAGGCTCCCAATCTGGTTCTCTATATAGCCTCCAGTGTCAAGAATAAGCTACCCCCTTCTTAGGATAAATATATGAGTTTCTCTTTTTTTTTCCAGCCTTCAGTTCAGTTGTCCATATTTAAACATCCATTTGCCATTTTTTTTTAGAAGAAAAAAGTCCTCATATACAGACCAAACCTTTTTGTTCGTAAAGAAGCAAGTTACATTTACTAACTGTTTCACTGTGGGCAACTCCAACAGACCTCATTTCTCAGCTCCCTCTCAAAGAAAAAAAATAAAATTTAAAAATATTGAGTTTTTATGAACCAAGGAGCAAACATCAGGAACTCAGGATGGGTAAGGCATTGGTTTGTTCATTGAGCTTGATGATAAAAACAAACATTCAAACCCTACAAATTCACTGTTGAATGCTCATTCACAACAGATATTATAGGTCTACCATGGGTAATTTATCCACTTCTCAAAATATAATGTTTATTATTATTGTTGTTGTTGTTGTTGTTGTTGTTGTTGTTGTTGTTATTATTTGAAACACCCCATTTCGATAGGCATAAAATAAAGGGAGGCATTCCATTATTCATAGCATGGGAGATTGATTTGACCCTTCAGCTACCAATGGAAGAAGAACTGGGGGAGAAGGCAGTTTGGCAATTATTCAGCCCTCTTTGCAAAGCATCTTATTTATGGATCGTTTCTCCTTTTTGCAGAGAGATGGAGGTTTTTTTTTATATACTTTGTACTTTGCAACAGTAATCCCCCAGGAAGGTTCCCAGCATATTTTATTTAAATTACACATTGAAAATCAAGATGGGGAATGTCACAAGAGATCCCATCTCCTCTATGCAGACCCATGTGATATGAGGGACAACCTTACTCATTCTGAATGATCCCTTCCCCCACCTCCCAGAAATCCCCACCAGCAACAAAGAGTATGTGCGATTTGAAACTTCTCTGTTTCCATGGATATTCACATTTGCTCATGCTGAGCAAAGGGATGGAGGAGAATTTTGTTTCGTACACATTTTCAAGCAAACTGATCTTATTTGCACCTTCAGGACTAATGCATGCATCAAGAAGTAATTATCCTTTGGATTTTTCAACTTCTCTTAATTTTGCAATGCAGTTCCAAAACCGTACCCAAATGTGTATTCTAAGATAAAAAAATGAGTTTAGAAATGTGTCTTCTTCTTTGGCAATCACTCGTAGCCGAGTAGGATTGTCTTCCATAAATATGGTTTAAACGGTGAGTCCGTAAGTGAGTGTGGAGGCCAATTCTGGACCCACACGTCTTTCCACAGTGAGGACATTGGTTTCCGGGTGGGAGTTGATCACGGTGTGTATTTGCCAAGCGTGCCTTCCTCTTAGCACGTTTCGTCCTGAGTTTGAGTGTCTTCAAAGCCCATGACACCTTTGGTAAAGGCTGTTCTCCAACTGGAGCACTCGCAGGCCAGTGTTTCCCAGTTGTCAGTGTTTATACTACATTTTTTTTTTAGATTTGCCTTGAGACAGTCTTTAAACCTCTTTTGTTGACCACCAGCATTACACTTTCCATTTTTAAGTTCAGAATAGAGTAGTTGCTTTGGAAGACAATAATCAGGCATCCACACAACATGACCAATCCAATGAAGTTGATGTTGAAGAATCATTGCTTCAACACTGGTGATCTTTGCTTCTTCCAGTACACTGATATTAGTTCGCCTGTCTTCCCAAGTGAAGTTTTTCAGAGGCACTGTTGATGGAATCTTTCAAGGAGTTGCAGATGGCGTTTATAAGGGATCCATGTTTCACAATCCTATAGTAAGGTTGGCAGTACAATAGCTGTGTAAACAAACATTTTGGTTTCCCTGCGAATGTCCCAGTCCTCAAACACTCTGCACTTCTATTGGGAGAAAGCCACACTCGCAGAGCTCAGGTGATGCTGGATTTCGGCATCAATGTTGGCCCTTGTGGAAAGATAACTGCCTAGGTAGGAGAAGTGATCAACATTTTCCAATGTTACACCATTGAGTTGGATTTGTAGCACTGCAGAGGGGTTATTTTGTACTTGTTGGTGCAGCACTTTGGGTTTTTGGGTGTTGAGTGATAGGCCAAGCATTTTGTAAGCTTGTATTCTAAGATAAAAATGAGTGTAGAAATGTGTACATCGATATAAAATATGTATTTGCTGACACATTTTGTAATTTAAAAAATTGGATTTTTCTTCCTGTGATATGTAAAATGGAAGCCAGGACTCGTGTGCCTTCAGCAGTTACATAAAGGTACTACTCAGCTATCAAAGGCAGAGAAGCTTCACCCACTGTGGTAACATTGCTATTGCCGCTAGAACACCTTTACTCATTCACAACAAGACACTGATAGTTCTTTTCACGAAACACAAAAGCCACCACCCGCACGGTCCATGTAAGTCAACACAGATCAATTGTTTTCCTTCTCATTTTCTTCCTTGGCCAGTCCTCTGTGCAAGAATGGCAAAGGCTGCCCCCCTATCAACATACTTACCTAGTCATAAGTAACAATTAACTCAACGGGACTTGTTTCTGCGTAGGCGCATATAAGCTGCACTGCAAATCATGTTAAGTTAACCCGGCCATACAGTCACAAGATTCCCATGATCTGGTGCCATCATGTGCATTTTCTCACAATTTTTTTTCCAGACTAGTGTGTTCAAAGTCTGAAAGCTGTGTCATCCAACAGCAAGTGTCTAATCTGTTTTCAGTTTCTCGGGGCTTGGCAAACTGAAGGGTCACAGCCCCTCTAGCAGCCATTGGCTTAGCTGCTTTGATGTCACAGAGGGCCTGGGAGGCCTTAGGCAATGCATCTGAGTGCTAGGGAGAGCTTAGATGATCCTAAGATCAGAACACCAGGGTCAACAAGCAATGCTTTGCTAAATTAAGTTTCCTTCTTTTTTTCTTTTGGACCCAGCAGGGTAACCAAACAGCACCCTGATGGTCTACACATTTGTTTCTTTGTTTTGTAGCTACCATTTCAGAAACTCCTTTTCTCAAAAAGTGGTGTTAAAACCTGTGGTGTAGGTTTGCCAGAAAATTTTGAATTGCATTTCGCCCCCCCCCCAACTCCAAGACAAATAAGGATAATTTGCATACAGTAATTTGCACTGGGGAAAATTTCAGTTTGCATCAGAAACTACAGTGGTACCTTAGTTCTCAAACTTAATCCGTTCCGGAAGGCCGTTCCAAAACCAAGGCACACTTTCCCATAGAAAGAAATGCAAAATGGATTAATCCGTTCCAGACTTTTAAAAACAACCCCTAAAACAGGAATTTAACATGAATTTTACTATCTAACGAGACCATTGATCCTTCAAATGAAAGCAATAGACAACGTACTGCAGTCACAAAATCAGCCTATAGAGCGAGGTGAGCACACAACCCCAGAGTCGTCCGCGACTGGACTTAACTGTCACAGGTACCTTTACTGATATATATATATATATATATATATATATATATATATATATATATATGAGATAAATAATTAAATAAACACGTCCCTTTCTCTCCTTCTCTCTCTCATTAAAAAAAAAATGTGACTGCATATCAGCCTCCAATCGTTCATTAATAAAACACCTTCCTTTTTGAAATGTGGAAGGGATTTACAAAGCTTCCATTGGCTTTAGACACTTTTCAAATTAAAAGTTCCTTAAAAACTCTCAAAGTGAAGAGGAAAAAGTATTCACATCTCCCACTTTTTTTTTTAAAAAAAAGAAACTGGAATAAAACCCAAAGCACCAAAGACATTGATCAAGATGAATTAAGGAATCAAGACAAAGGTTTGCCAATCACCAGCTCTCTTTTCATTCCCCCGCCCAGAGTAAAAGAAAGAAAGGAAAAAAAGTGGGGAGGAGAAAATGACAAAACCCAGTGTAGCAAAAAGTTAAAAGACTTCCCCGGCTAAGTAATAAAGGAGAAGGGCGGGTTTTCTAACTTGGTTTTGTTCTTTATTTCTGCTTCATTAAGAGATTGTGCTTTCCAGCTGGTGAACACGAAGTATCTCACACAACCCTAACTAATAGGACTTCAAAATTTCATGCCTAAGTGAAGGCGTAACAGAGCGCATATATACACACACACACTTGATATCTCACTGATCCATTATTAGATACTGGATTAAACAAAACCCAAAAAAAGATCTATGGATAACATAACTTACTACACATATCAACTCAGAAAGCCATAGCTGCAGAAGATTTAGGCCAAGCATTTAATTACAGCAGTTGAGACACAAAATATTTCTTGTTAATTGATTATTAATATTTAAAAAATATAGCTTGGCACGATTACCTGACATTGTTAGCTATTTAATGAGCTATATATCATCTTAATCCTTTTTTAATCCTTCTGGCACAAACCTTGGAGGCAAAATGTTAAACTGCATTTTTTAAAAAAAATTGGAAACAGAGGAACGTTAGCTTGGATTGGGAAATGTAACGCAGGTGTGAAGGCTGTGATAAACTGATGAACTCAGGGTACTGGCCTTATACAAAGTTAAACTGTTGGTCTGTCTCAATTAGTATTAGCTGCTCTAATTGGCTGCAGTTCCCTGAGGAATTTAGACCCACGACTTTCCAAATCTGCTAGTGGAGATCCCTTTGAGTGACAATACAGAGAACAGAACCCATGCTATCTACCACTGAACCATGCTCACTTTCCCACCAAAGTCCAGCTTTGTCACTGGTTAACAGCCCCATTAATATGTTGCCTCAGGTTACGTATTCATCTCAGTCTGCTTCCTAACAGGGTTGGCCATCTCTCCCATCTCTCATTTTAGCTAAAAATACAGTGATTGTACACGGGACCTTCTAGGTAGGGTGAATGTCCTCCAAGTGTGGTGCTATGGTCCTTCACAGCTGAATTGTCTAACCCACAAGGGGCGTCACATTCAACATGAAAGGAAGGTGTAGTGGTTTAAGGTTGCTAAGTCATAACTACTCTACTGGTCTGACCACTGAAGCCAGATTGAGCTGTAAGAACATAGGATGAGCCTGCTGGAGCCTCCTGAAGGAGCATCTCCACCCCCATTGTTCAGCCCGGACACTGAGGTCCAGCTCTGAGGGCCTTCTGGCGGTTCCCTCACTGCCAGAAG
Source organism: Podarcis filfolensis (assembly GCF_964270895.1). Classification (NCBI taxonomy): domain Eukaryota; kingdom Metazoa; phylum Chordata; class Lepidosauria; order Squamata; family Lacertidae; genus Podarcis; species Podarcis filfolensis. Next base: position 108,087,430 of record NC_139606.1, read on the forward strand.
TGAGATTACAGGGAACCAGGCAGAGGGCCTTCTCAGAAGTGGCGCCTGCCCTGTGGAACGTCCTCCCACCAGATGTCAAGGAAATAAGCAACTATCTGACTTTGAGAAGACATCTGAAGGTAACCCTGTTTTAGGGAAGTTTTTAATGTCTGATGTTTTATCGTGTTTTTAATCTTCTGTTGAGAGCTACCCAGAGTGGCTGGGGAAACCCAGCTAGATGGGTGGGATATAAATAAATAAATCATCATCATCATCATCATCATCATCATCATCATCATTTAATCCAGCATCCTATTCTCACAGTCCAGTTCTCACTTGTGGGAAGTGAGAGTCCAGCCTCTTGTGGGAAGTGAGAGCTGGACCATAAAGAAGGCTGATCGCCGAAGAATTGATGCTTTTGAATTATGGTGCTGGAGGAGACTCTTGAGAGTCCCATGGACTGCAAGAAGATCAAACCTCTCCATCCTTAAGGAAATCAGCCCTGAGTGCTCACTGGAACGACAGATCTTGAAGCTGAGGCTCCAGTACTTTGGCCACCTCATGAGAAGAGAAGACTCCCTGGAAAAGACCCTGATGTTGGGAAAGATGGAGGGCACAAGGAGAAGGGGGCGACAGAGGACGAGATGGTTGGATAGTGTTCTTGAAGCTACCAGCATGAGTTTGACCAACTGCGGGAGGCAGTGGAAGACAGGAGTGCCTGGCGTGCTCTGGTCCATGGGGTCACGAAGAGTCGGACACGACTAAACGACTAAACAACAACAACATTCTCACAGTGGCCAACCAGAAGACGCCGAGACGCGTGCAAGCTGGACAGGAGGGCAACAGTAATCTGTTCACCTGCAGTTCCCCAGCAGCTAGTGCTTTGGAGGCTTACTGCTTCAAACAGTGGATGCAGAACATAGCCATCATGGCTAGAAGCTGTTGGTCAGGGATGTGGCCCTCAGGAGACTTCTGATTCTGCTGCAGCCATGGCAGCTGCTTTCCCATGTTTGGGAAAGGCTCTGACAGAGGCGAGGGGGAAACTGAGGCTGCAATGTCCCGATCCTGTCACTGCTGGAGCGAGAAGGCTCTGAAATGGGCAGGGAAGGAATAGTGCTGATTCTTAAAGTTCTCCGCCAGTGAGCCAGCCTCCATACTCCTTCAGCCCCAGGACTTAAAACAGGAGCAGAGCCATCTTTCCCATTGGTGCTAGTGGTTCATTGCACCAGGGCGCCAACCTCTCAGGGGCGCCCTAGCGAGTGGGGGAGCTGCGTGGCTTTGCCGGCAGCCCCCCCTTTCCCTGCACACATGCCAGCTGTTCCCCGCCAACAATATGGCTGGCAGGCATGCAGCTTTCTTCCCAAGGCTCCACAGGAGGAGAGCAATCCCTGCAGAGGCTTAGGATGGAAGCTACACACAGCTTCCCTCCCAAGCCTCTGTACCTGCTAAAGACAGCCCTTCTCCCGGTCGTTGTCCTCCTCCTGCTTCCTGGCAAAAGGTATCGTGCAGCCTTCCCGTGCTGCCTTCTCAGGCGCCCAATGCCGGACAGCATGTTCACCAGCACATTTTCCTGCTTGATCACAGCCGCCACACTGGGGATCAGGGTGGTGGGGGAGGCAGAGGACATTTTCTACCACCCCCTCCCTTGTTTTGGAGTTGCCGGGGTGGGGGCACCGGAGGAATCTTTGCACCACAGTGCCAGATATGCTTAAGACGGCCCTGAACAGGAGTGGGGAATGTGGGGCAGAAGGTGGCCTTATAATAATAATAATAATTTATTATTTATACCCCGCCCATCTAGCTGAGTTTCCCCAGCCACTCTGGGCGGCTTCATAGAATCATAGAGTTGGAAGAGACCACAAGGGCCATCGAGTCCAACCCCCTGCCAAGCAGGAAACACCATCAGAGCACTCCTGACATATGGTTGTCAAGCCTCTGCTTAAAGACCTCCAAAGAAGGAGACTCCACCACACTCCTTGGCAGCAAATTCCACTGTCAAACAGCTCTTACTGTCAGGAAGTTCTTCCTAATGTTTAGGTGGAATCTTCTTTCTTGTAGTTTGGATCCATTGCTCCGTGTCTGCTTCTCTGGAGCAGCAGAAAACAACCTTTCTCCCTCCTCTATGTGACATCCTTTTATATATTTGAACATGGCTATCATATCACCCCTTAACCTCCTCTTCTCCAGGCTAAACATGCCCAGCTCCCTTAGCCGTTCCTCATAAGGCATTGTTTCCAGGCCTTTGACCATTTTGGTTGCCCTCCTCTGGACACGTTCCAGTTTGTCAGTGTCCTTCTTGAACTGTGGTGCCCAGAACTGGACACAGTACTCCAGGTGAGGTCTGACCAGAGCAGAATACAGTGGCACTATTACTTCCCTTGATCTAGATGCTATACTCCTATTGATGCAGCCCAGAATTGCATTGGCTTTTTTAGCTGCCGCGTCACACTGTTGGCTCATGTCAAGTTTGTGGTCAACCAAGACTCCTAGATCCTTTTCACATGTACTGCTCTCAAGCCAGGTCTCACCCATCTTGTATTTGTGCCTCTCATTTTTTTTTGCCCAAGTGCAATACTTTATATTTCTCCCTGTTCAAATTCATCTTTTTGGTTTTGGCCCAGTTCTCTAATCTGTCAAGGTCGTTTTGAAGTGTGATCCTGTCCTCTGGGGTGTTAGCCACACCTCCCAATCAAGTGTTAAAAACAATACAGCATTAAATATTAAAAACTTCCCTGAACAGGGCTGCCTTCAGATGTCTTTTAAAGATAAGATAGCTGCTTATTTTCTTCACATCTGAAGGGAGGGTGTTCCACAGGGCGGGTGCCACTACCAAGAAGGCCCTCTGCCTGGTTCCCTGTAACCTCACTTCTCGCAATGAGGGAACCGCCAGAAGGCCCTCGGCGCTGGATCTCAGTGTCCGGGCTGAACGGTGGGGGTCTTTCAGACTTCTGAGTCTTTCCATGGAATCCTCGGTACTCTTCCCCTTATCCCCCTCACTGAATCTCATTCACACCCCAAATGCTTTTGGGTGCCTGAAACGTGTCTTTGAATCCTGATACTGCCTCTTCCTTTTCTGAATGAAGGACAGAGAGGAGTTAACTGTGCATAGAAACTGGCTGAGTGCATACAGGGAAAAGCCACATTCATTGTTTTGCTTCTAGCCTTGCCCACCCTGGATGTGGCCCTCGGAAGGTCTTGAAGAAGGGAAATTGGCCCTCAGCCTAGCAAAGTTTTCCTGGAACTGCTGGAGAGAGAAGTGTGACCTTGTACGAAATGGGAAGTGTGCTTGTGGGAGCTCTCTCCACGCTTAACCTACCTCAAAGCACAGCTGTGCAACGAAGATGCTAATTTATGCTGTGAACCGCCCTGAGCTCTTTAGATGAAGGGCGGCATACAAGTTTGATAAAATGAATAAATCTGAGGCTGCTGGGGGCAAACGGAGACGGAAATGTTCGAAAGATCTATCAAACAGAAAATCTTGTAAAGAAACGAGCATGTTGCAGCACTGAAAAATTGTGTGTGTGTGTGTGTGTGTGTGTAACTCTCAGTTTCTTCTTAGCCCTCATTAATATCCATCATTCTGTTTATATATTATTCTCTCTGTATCTAAATGTGCCTCTTTTATGTCAGGCTTCTTTCAAATTCTTTGCTGGGAGATAAAACTATGCACAAGTTCTGTTTGAACCAAAAAACACATCTTTTAAAAATAAACTACCCACAGTATGTTTAAATGTCATTTGCTGCGGGAAAACACAGAAACGTATCAAATCTGTCTGACTGCATGCTTAGAAACTCTCCCATGGCTTTAATTACAGCTGGGGAGAAGGGAGGAATCACCTGCATATTCATTCTCTGATGTCTCTGTTCATATAAAAAGCAACATCAATCTATTTCTATATGCATTTATTTTTTTTAGAAAAATAATATTATTATTTTTTACATATAGCTTACCACTGCCACTTTTATTTACGTGAGCTAAAAGGGCCTTAATGACAGATTGCTTTCAGGAATGTCTTTATTTAAAAAGAAGAAGAAGAAGAAGTGAAAAGCAAAGCTATACATTTTGCAGCAAATTGCTTTATGATTGGAGGAGACATGGTGGCCAAGCATTAAATGTGAACTCCCATTATCCATTATGGAGCCAACTTTCTTTTCATCACCAACCTTTTGTTCCTGATCTCAGAATCACACAAAAAGTTGCTCTTTGTGTACTCACATCAGTATTCGGTTATGATTACTGCTGTAATCTTTTCACAGAAATGACTGCTGGAACTAAAAAATAATAATAACCTATGTTTTGCTCAGTGGGGTGTGCCCCCCCAATAATCAATAGGCTATGTGGTTGTTGTTTTTTTTAACAAAAAAGGAATACTGCATTATTTCCTCAACTACTAAAATAAGGTTATGGGAATCTAAATTTATATTCATCACTGCTACCCTCCTGAAGCCACAAAACTCATCCGTTGTCTCCACTACAAGCTGCTCCTTACATTTGTCCAGCATTTTTGGGCTGGGCAACTGGGAGGAATTGGTTGGTTTTGGTTATTTCATTAGACCAAGCTGTAAGCCACTTTTCTGAAGCCTGAAAAGTGGTACACAATACAATAATAATTAAATGCAATACAGTTATTATTTTAACAAACCCTCACAATTAATCTAGAAATGAAATGGTATGATAAATATAAACACATCTGAAATTGGCATGCCCTAGAAATCAATTGAAACCTATCCTTACTCTAACAGTGGAGAAAATGCACACAATTCCCACTTTATACATTATGTTGGAAACAAGAATAGTGCACATCACTCATTAGGGCTGCAAAAAGGCATTGATTTCCATTCTGCTCCATATTCATCACACGCTGTGCTGTTTCCATTCCACTGCAGTGCGGCTACCAACAAAAATCTCACCATTCATTGTGGCAAAATGTTACATGATCACCACAGGCATACTGAGGCGGGAGGGGTGGCAGCTAATCAATTACGTATCGCTTGCAGACTAAAAACCACAGCGGATACCGAATTTCTGTTCTACGCACGAGACAAATAAGCGATTGTTGCTCCCACTTCCACTGGAATTATCTGATATCCTCATCGCTCATGCTTCCTTCTCACTCTGAACAAAGGCTGTGAATCTTCCTTGGTGCACGCTAACGCTGCGGATGGACAGCTTCAGCCCAGCAAACTGCAGATTAAAGCACTGGACTGACAGAAGTGAAAGGAAGATTGCTGGGAACTTCCACTGCAGGCCACAGCAATTTTTGCATCTTAGCCTTGCCATTCGGAAGCTCTGCAGATGGGCTTTTGCTTGACAACTGCTGTTTTCTGGTGGCATTTTCAATGAAATAATATTTGAACCAGTGCAATTAAGGATGAGGAGCAGAAGCAATTTCCGTCAAGGCTGCATGTCTGGAAGTAACCCTCGCTTGGCAAAGGTGCTGAGTATTTACAAGTGTAAAGGGAATTGGGGTTGCTCGTGTGTAAGGGGGCTGCTGCTCTAGGCAACATTGTCTGGCTAAACCTTTCCCTGGCTGGACAGCCCTTTCTCCGTGGCTGTGTCAGGCACTGGCAGAATCCGTCAGTGGGGGTTTCCTGAACTTCTTCCAACATAAAAGCTGCTTTACGCCAAGTCTCCGCCTAGCCTCACTGCGTGGAAGTCTTCTGCGCAGAGTGGGCGTGGCCAGCGGAGGTCCTGGGCTCTCCCTGCTGGCCTCTGTGGAAGAGTCTTGGAGCCATGTCTCCGAAGTCCTTCCCCGCTCCCCTTTCTTCCTGGTGTCACGCCGATTTCCTTCCCCAAAGGAAGTGTTCTCTCTCTCCCTGCTGGTCCCTTCTCCTGCATCGTTGGGGAGCCTTACCTCCACTCTTGGCTCCGATGGCAGTTCCCTGACAACAAGCTTTGGATATGTTGCTGCTCAACCAAAGGAAACTAGCAGTATGAAATACCCACTAACATGCCATATAGTAGGACCATTAATATGGAGTTCAACCAAGAAAGCCAGACAGTTCTCATCAAACACACTGGGCAGGTCTGACAATTAAAATAAAAAGACGTGCTCATCCATTTCGAGGCATGCCAGTTTCTGTGTAGACTTGGTGTTTGGATGGCATAGTCATGGTCAACCAGTCATATAGATTACAGTGAAACCTACTCAGAGGAGCAGGAAATCTCATTGCAGTTGAGGGCAAGTGTATCCTGGAAACATGTCACAGAATCAATGGCACAGCGGTCATATAAATGTGGAAAAGGTTCACGTTGGGTAGGAAGTTTGAAATCTGCTGGAACAGTGCTGAGGAACATCTGGCTCATGAGCCTTATTAGGGTCACCAGGCCTTCCGATTTGGCCTGTGTGACCATTTCAGCCAAGCCACGACTCATGCCCTATACTTGATGTCCCGTGTGAGGCACATGGCTATGCTGAAAGAAGGGATGTAGGCAGTGGTGATCAGCTGATCATTGGGACTTGCTTGCTGAGTATGGTACACAGGGCTTTGCAATGGTCAACAATCAACTGGTGTCTGAGTCCTGTGCTTTGCAAGCACCAATGATCAGCTGGTCATAGGGGCTTGCAAAGCACTGTGCCTTTGCCCACTAGGTCACCTAAAGTCACTGTGCTGCATGGTCCACAGAGGGTGGGGGTGGAGGTAAGAACCTGGCCGATTGTCTAGATCCAGTTCCCTACTCATGTACCAGAGGAGTACATGCAGTAACAATTTTTAAATTCAGAAAACACCCATCAAGAGACGGTGGTGCTAATCTAAAAGCCTGCTCATTTTTCTTTGCTGTATTGTTCAAGTGGGTCTCCTAATTCTGATGTAACATTTTCACACGTGTGCCTCATGGATAACATTCACAAATAAATCATGGCAAGACCAGGGCAGATGCTTGAGAAGAAGAAGAAGAAGAAGAAGAAGAAGAAGAAGAAGAAGAAGAAGAAGAAGAAGAAGAAGAGTAGTTTGGATTTGATATCCCGCTTTATCACTACCCGAAGGAGTCTCAAAGCGGCTAACATTCTCCTTTCCCTTCCTCCCCCACAACAAACACTGTGAGCTGCGTGGGGCTGAGAGACTTCAGAGAAGTGTGACCAGCTCAAGGTCACCCAGCAGCTGCATGTGGAGGAGTGGGGAAGTTAACCCGGTTCACCAGATTATGAGTCTACCGCTCTTAACCACTACACCACACTGGTTCTCTTTGAGAATTCCAATATGAATGGATATGATCCATACCTCCTGGACCTATGTGTGGTTCTGATCTGAGCTGTCCACAGGCTTTCACACTTTCCAAATGTTCTGATGCAGTACATGGCTCCAAAACAACAACAACAACCCCCACACATTTTAAAATAGTTAATAGCAAGAGGCATGCTTGCTGAATCAGGTCAGTGGCCCAACTGGTTCAGCATCCTGCTCTCACAGTAGCCAATCAGATGTCTATGGGAAGCCCAAAAGCAAAAAATGAGCATAAAAACAATCTGCCCACGCTCTGTGATTCCCAATAAGAGGTATTCCAAGGCTCCGGCCTGGTGGAACGCTCTGTCTCATGAGACCAGGGCCCTGCAGGATATGATTTCTTTCCGCAGGGCCTGTAAGACAGAGTTGTTCCGCCTGGCCTTTGGCTTGGAACCAGCCTGATCCCCTCCCCCTCTTCCTTTTCCTTCTGTGATGGAACCCCTATTTGGGGACTTCCCTGGCTTTTCTGGCCCACGTAGGACCAGTCTGGATAGTTGGCCTTGGTGAAGATTTGACATTTTCTTCCCCCAAACAGTTTTTGATCTGGGCTGCATTTTAAGTAGTATTGTAATCTTGTTATTTAGTTGTGTTTTAATCAATTGTTTTAATACCTGATGTTAGCCGCCCTGAGCCCGGTCTTGGCCGGGGAGGGCGGGGTATAAATAAAATTAAATGAATAAAATAAATAAATAAAATAAAATAAATAAGGCCCCTGAGGGTGGAAGCTGAACATAGCCATTGCGGCTGGTAGTCACTGATACGTTGAAACGAAAGCTCATGCCAATAACAAACTTAGTTGGTCTCTAAGGTGCTACTGGAAGGATTTTTTTTTATTTTGTTGAAAAAGGGGGCATGGATTTATATGTGAGTGTGTGAGCGCTCATGCAGACTTCTTAAAAGACAAGTGGCAGGTTCATGCAGAAATGGGAATGCCTTATGGGCTTATATATGTGGAAGTGACATGGACTACAGATTGTCAATTACCTGTCCCCAAGAGCGGCTCACTGAACTGGAGATTCCTAGGATCAAACCCAACTTTCTGGAAAGAGTGGCCCCCTTCTCACCAAGACAGAGATGAAAGGGGTGTGGAGGAAGAATTAAGGCACCGAGCACATCCCATTCTCACAGCTGAGAAAACGGGCGTGCAAAACGTCACACAATGGGGAATGGTTCTATCTGATGAAGCCTACAGGCTGACTACGGCAAGCTGACCCTGCTTAAACTTTGTTGCACACCATTTTTTGCTCGTTTGTTTGTTTCAGTCGTTCTGCTTCTCATGTGAACATCTATCATAGACAGAGGCCTTCTTCCAAGGCACAAACATTGTGCCAATTAAACTGCACTGCCAGCATTACCTCTCCTCTGTTAAACAATGGCACAGGGAACCATTGTAACATGACAACGGAAAGTGCCTGTCAAAAGCGCACCTTCAACTGTTCCTTTAAAAGAACCACCAAAATATATTAACTTGTCTTTTCCACACACACAAAAAGAGCCCAGAGAGGGGAAGCGGGGGGTTAATGCTGCAGAAAATGTGAAGGGGGAGGGGGAATTACACATGAGGCATGTGCTTCTGTTCTGGTTTTTTTTTTTTGTTTCCCCTCTCCTCTGAGACACAAAAGTACAAAGATGCTTTTAAGGAATGAATATTTATACCTGCAGCTCTCTTTGTGATGGAACATTCCAGAAAACACTCAGGTTATAATACATGTCCTTTGTGCTGTATAAAAACACAATGGTTGCATATATGAGGGTATTGTGTGTATGTCTGTGTTGTGCCTTTGTTACACTGCCCAGAAACACACAGGGTGAGAACGGGACATGAAGACACTTGCTTCACTCACAGATTTGCAAGCTGCCAGGAGTTTTAAAAATTCATAGAGATTTTTGCCAGAAGTCTTGCAAAAAGAAAAAAAGAAAAAGAACTCAATGTTCCACCACCACCAATTCAAAACGATACAAAACATGAGAAGAGTCCCACATCTAACCAGCTTCATGGTGCATATTCCACAATATTTTAGAGAAGATTTGAATGTTTCTTTGATAAAATAGCATTCTTGGAAGCTTCTTACAGAGCTCATTGTTCATCTCTCTCTCTCTGTGTGTGCATGGTTTTTTTTAATGTAACAAAATGCATGTAATTAATTGTGAGCGTGTGCTTGTGAGAAGGATTGTATAGGGAGCTTCTCAGTCTCCCAGATATATATTGCATGGCCTTATAAGGTGCTGGCCAGTGTTTGCTATGGAAGGCAACCTTTGCCCTCACTGCCTGTGTAATAGCAACTATCCTATTGCGTAAGTTCTTTAGCAACAATGAATGGATGCTGTTGTTTACATAAGGAGAGTTCTGCCATGTCAGGCCAAAGACATATCTAGTCTGGCAATTGGTTTTCCCAATGGCCAACCAGATAGCTATGGGAAGCAGGAGCTGAGGGCATTAGCACTCATCATAGTTGTGATTCCCAGCAGCTGAAATTCAGAGACTTACTGTCTTGGACAGCTGAGGTAAAATGCAGCCATTGTGGCTAGTAGGAGCTGATAGACTTATCCTCCCTGAAGATTTTAGACAACTAGCTTGGCAGTTTCAAAGTTTTTAGCTTTCTACCACTTCTTTTTTTCTTTTCTTTTTTTCTTCAACTAAATACAGCTAAAATAAACATGCTAAATTAGATCACTCTCTGGAGAATCAGAACATTTTCTAATGCGGACAGAAAACTTTCTGATGTAAATTACCCTATGCAAATTGCCTTGATTTGCAGAGAAATGTTTCTATAAATTGATGCGGCAACATATACTTGCGGGTCTGGAGATCAGAGCCGCCCCCACGGAAGCACAAAAGTCAGCTAGCACCACAGTATAAGGAGCAGCATGTTGAGAAAAAAATAAATTGTCCTGTAGGGCAAAGGTGTACCAGATTATCCACCATAAAAATTGGAACTAAGATCAGCATGGATGGTATGTGTTAAGAGTACTGCATTTCAGGCGCAATCAACAGACTCTTCACAGTGACCCTCCCGGAAGACCAGTTTAATCAACAAAATCATTATTCGTTTTAGACAGATCACAGAATCATAGAATTGTAGAGTTGGAAGGAGGCCACTAGGGTCATCTAGTCCACCCCTGCAATGCTGGAATCTTTTGCCCAACACAGGGCTCAAACCCACAGCCCAGAGATTAAGAGTCAGAAGCTCTATTGACTGAGCTATCCCAGGAATTCCAGTAAGAACACTGGATGTCAAAGGCACCGTGAGTGTGATGGGGAAAGTCTGCCATATATATGTGTGTGTGTGTGTGTGTGTGTGTGTGTGTGTGATTTTTTGTTTTACAAAAGAATGTGCAATGTGTCTTTTTTCAAGTTACATTTTCTACAGATCAGTTTCAATTTTTTGGAGACATTAGTGTTACATTAGGAAGAAAAGGGCGAAATAGGTGAAAAATGCTGGAGAGGATGCACCTCCACAGGCACATACCTCCACATGTGGTGGGAATGTCCTAAAATCCAACTTTGTTGGACATCAATAATATAAGAAATATGCAAAATAACTAAGCAAGTATTAGAAGTTACCCCAGAACTGGCCCTAGTAAACATCTTCCAGGACAATAATGCCCACTCACAACACAAAGAGCTCATAACCCGCCTACTCTCAGCAGCCAGAAACATCATAGCCAGACACTGGAGAGACCTGTCAGGAGTAAGCATAGACCAATGGTATCAAATAGTATGGGAAACAGCCTCATTAGAAAACCTGCCTTTTGATTATTTGAGAGGGTCCTAAGAAAGGTCTCCAAAGCAAAGCATGCCAAATCATTGGAAAGTGAAGGCAGCAAGGTGCAGATTCTCTACCTTTTGACATTCTTCAAAGGGAGATTTGAAATGCTTATGCAACACGGCTATTTTTATACTGCATCATCTCCAAAAGGAAGTCATTACCCTGGCTTGCAAAGAGCTTAATTCACTGCTACTCTTCTCCGAAATCAACTGTCTCATAATAGCTAGGAGTAAGAATGAGGATGGAATCCACCTTCTTCTCCACTTTTGAGAAGAAGAAGAAGAAGAAGAAGAAGAAGAAGAAGAAGAAGAAGAAGAAGAAGAAGAAGGAGGAGGAGGAGGAGGAGGAGAGAAATTATTGGCAGTTTTAGTTCTCCTGTTGCTGCACAATATATTCTGCTTCTGACCTACTGGTTTAATTACATTCGCTCTTAAGAGTGCCAGAACCTTTGGTTTTATCCACAAGTCGATCATTAGGGTGGCCATAATACACAGAAGGTCCCACTAATGCTTACGAAGCTATCAAAAGGCTCATAGAAGACAAGATAGTTCATTGTACCAAAGCAGCTTTTTGATAACTTCTCATTGCAAGTTCTCCTCTCAAATTAGCTCTACTTGAAAGGCTTGCCACTTCTTATCAGGAATATCAAAGAAAAGAGCAAGGAGGTATAACACAAGATCAGGCAAAGGTGCATTTTTGGGGGGAAATGCCATTTAATAAAGGTGTGCATATTCTGGGGATGTGGACAAAATTAGATCCCGTTCACATTTAAAGGCGAATCTATCAAATTTTCACAAAGCAATACACAAACCAAGACACTTCTCTAAATTTTGCTATGCAGTTAGCCAAGTACCGTAATTTGTACAAATATGTCCATGCTAGCATAAAGTAGGCATTAAAAATGCATATATTTGTGAAAACAATGTTCAAAAACTACATTGCATTAGGGGAAATCGCTTTGGAAAAACATGTCTATTGTAAAAAAAGAAGTCTATTAGCAGAAATTCATACTAAAATGTTCATGAGGACTTAAAATAAATCTCAAATTGATATGGCAAAGTAGAGTACTGAAGACTGGAAAAATGAGAAATGGAGGGGAAAGGAAACTGATAGTTTTGTCCTAATATATCCTGTCTTTTCAAAATACATGCAGTGTTTTGCTCTGAGCAGTTTGCAACAATTTAAATGCAGGCATTCATAACCAAATAATATAAAAGATATAAGCTCAGCAGATCAAAAGCCCTAAACAGGTCTCAAAACATAAAACATCATTTGTTCAGGAAGATAATGATCCATGGAAAAGGAAACTTGTCTCTGATCGGCAGAAAGTCGTAAGGGACGAAGCCAAATATCACAAATCTGTGTCTAGTTGGGGACAATTTACACCACATCATAAAGCTCTTGCCTCACTGACAGGCACTGCACTCACCATACAAGTTCTGCATGTGATACCTGACTCTATGACAGGCACTTCACACAACCAAGTTGGGCCATGTAAATGATGACTGTGTGAATTGGTTCTCAGAATCCTTATAACTTTTGTTTGATCTGATTAAATAATGTCACCCCTCCTCTCTACATCCCTCTGAGAGCAATGCACAGACCATTTTTTAAAAGAAAGAAGACAGTCCCTGTCCCCAGGCCTACAATCCTAAGAGACATGACACAAAAGGAAAATGATTGGAAGGAAAGAGGAAAGATGCAAACTCAGCTACACGTTCTTAGTTACAAGTTTGGAAAGGCCCAAGGCAAGGAGATGCCAAAAAATGTTGATCTGTCATTGGTGCTGACAGAATGGCCTTGCATGCCTCCTTTTCCTTCCTATGCACCACTCTGGCGAGACAGTCCGTAGGCAGGTAGGGTACCAGATGGAGCTGGTAGACAGCTGCCCTGGATACAGAATTGACCTACACCTCCATGGACAGCTGTGAGTCCAAAATGACTCCCAGGCTGCACACCTGCTCCTTCAGGGGCACAGTTATCCCATTCAGGACCAGGGAGTCCTCCACACCAGCCCATCCCCTATCCCCCAAGAACAGTACTTCCGTATTGTCAGGATTCAACCTCAATCCATTAGCTGCCATCCATCCTCCAACCACCTCCAAGCAGGACCTTCACGGCCTTCACTGGTTCCAATTTAAAAGAGAGGTAGAGCTGGATATCATCCACATATTGATGGACACCCAGCCCAAACTCCCAGTGGCTTCATGTAGATGTTAAAAAGCATGGGGGAGAGGACGGAACCCTGAAGCATCCCACAAGTGAGGGCCCAGGGGTCTGAACACTCATCCCCTACCACCACTTTCTGGTCACGGCCCAGGAGGAAGGAGCGGAACCACTGTATAACAGTGCCCCCAGCTCCCAGCTCCTCTAGATGGTCCAGAAGGATGTTATGGTTGATAGTGTCAAAAGCCGCTGAGAGATCCAGCAGAACTAGGAAACAGCTTTCACCTTTGTCCCTAGCCTGCCAGGGGTCATCATCCAGCGCAACCAAGGCAGTTTCAGCCCCATGATGAGGCCTGAATCCCGATTGAAAAGGATCCAAATGGTCCACTTTTTCCATGCCTGAAGTTGTTCAGCAACCACCCGCTCAATCACCTTGCCCAAGAATGGAAGATTTGAGACTGGGTGATAGTTGGCCATCCTGACTGGGTCTACAGATTTTTTTTTAAGAAGTGGTTTAATGACTGCCTCTTTCAGCGGATCTGGGAACAATTCCTTGAAGAGGGAAGCATTCACCACCCCGCAGAGCCCATCGCCCAGCCCTTCCCAGCTCGCTTTTATTATCTTAGGTAAATGTGGGGGTTATGTTTGGTTTTTAACTGCAGAGCTAGCCAGCAAGACTCTGAAAAAGTCATTAGTAACTTCCTTGGGAAAGCTCACCTGTTTGCAGCATCCACTGTGACATCTGGCAGCAGCCTGCTGTTGCAAATGGAGTGCTAGAATAGATGGACCTTTGTTTGATCCAACAAGGCCATTTTGTGTGTGTGCATGATACAGTTAAAAAACAACCCCTCATCCTTTTCCGTGCTCTTTCAGAAGTGGGAAGGGGAAGGGGAAATAGCTAAGCAGTAGAGCACCTGCTCTGCATGCAGAAGTTCTGAGGTTCAATTCCCAGTATCTCCATGTAGGGCTGGGAATGTCCCTAGCCTAACATCTCAGAGAGCCACTGCCAGTTGGTACATTAGATGCGCCAACAGTTTGGCTCAGAACACCGTAGCTTCCTGCCTTGCTAAAAATCCCTTTTCCAGCTGAAACTATTCCGACTGTGCAAACAAAGGGATGGTTACAGATGACCTCGGTGTTAAAATCTTGCAGCAAAGAGAGGGCTTGCTCTTAGCTCAGCTCCACCAATTTGCAGGTGGAATGATGAATCACTAAAGCGGGCACACACGCGCACAACAAACTCTTTGCACAAAAATTGGTCACTTTCCCAAAGCCGTGTTGTTTTCTTAGACGATGCTGAGCAATTGCAAACTGTTTGACCATACCGGATTCAGCACAATGGAAAGCAGACAATTATCATTAGCAAAGGGCATGGTAAGTGGCGGGCTGCTTATATCTATTGCTGATTAACTGCCAGGGGAGGAAATGCCACCAGGACAGCAGGAATCAGATTCGCAAATATGGCAGGAAGAGGGTGGCACGCTGTAATACGTCTCAAAGTGTTTTTCTTCTCCTTCTTAAGGGCTATCCATAGACATTAGGGCAGACAAAGATGCATTTTAATGACTTCACCTTCACTAAACATATTTAACCAGAAGACAATTAAGCTAAATAAATCAAGATCACTTAGACTGGTGTCATCAACCAAGGCTAAATGAGAGGAGAAGTGTGCCATGCGCCGGTTCTTGACATCTGCGCTGGTCCAAGAATGGATGCTTTCATTTCTGGCTTGTGGCCCCATTATCTGGAACAGCCAAGCCAGCAAAACTTGGTCACATCCACAACATACATTTTAAGCATGTAGCTTACAGCAATGAATCCTGGGAGCTGTAGTATTTTAAGGCTGCTGGGAGCCACAGCTCTACAAGGTAGCAAATGATAGTCCCCGTGACTCTTTGGAGAAACCATTGTTTTATGCAGTACAGTCATACCTCGGGTTACAGACGCTTCAGGTTGCGTGTTTTCAGGTTGCACACCGCGCCGAACCCGGAAGTACTGGAACTGGTTACTTCTGGGTTTTGGCGCTCGCGCATGCACAGAAGCACTGAATCGCAACCCACATGTGTGCACACAGGGCGCTGCGGGTTGTGAACGCTGCAGGTTGCGAATGTGCCTCCAGCACGGATCACGTTCGCAACCCAAGCGTCCACTGTATATGTATTAAATGTGTTGTGTGGACATGACTGAAGTGTCAGATACAGCCAGAAGCAGACGTGATGGTGGTGCAGAGATGCTCACCTGACCTCCTGGTGGTTTAGTTAAAGGTTTCCCAAACTTGGGTCTCCAACTGTTGTTGGACTATGACTCCCATCATCCCTCGCTAGCAGGGCCAGCGAGGTCAGGGATGAAGGGAATTGTAGTTCAAAAACAGCTGGAGACCCAAGTTTGGGAAACTCTGGCTGAGTTGCTGCTGTAGATGGGGAAGAGTCAAACCAGTGGGGATGCTAGCATAGTGTAAACAGATTGCAGGAGACCATTTTGGCTCAGAAGGTGCATTTGAGCAGGCCAATCTCCCCAGTGCCTCACTCCTCTCCTTTCTGGTAAGGAACAGGGACTCAATTGTTGGGACTTCCGACCCCATCAACACCAGCCAACATGCTGCTCAATGGTCAGGGATGCTGGCAGCTATAGTCCAGCAACACCAAGAAATAAACAGGACACTCTACCAGGATCTGGAATCAAGAGCTTCAGCTCTAACATTAAAAATCTCCCTCTCTCACAACCTTGGGAAAGAATCTCCTTTCCCCTGCCTTACCAGTGAAACTGCAGACATTTTTAGCACACCTTGATCAAATTGGTAGGGTCACCAGAGGCCAGATAAAATTGCCCTGCAGGCTCGAGTCAGCTCGCAGAGCCACAAAATAGCCATTTCTGCCACAGGACATCCTGTTGAGGCAGCAGTGTGAGTTGATATTGCTGTGTCGGCCCCTGCCACTAAGACCAGATGAGAGTTCAATTAAGGCGCAGAGGGGGGAAAACAAGAGTGCTGCCTTCTTACAGACAGCCCAACTCTACATCCATCCTCCCTGATTCCCTTGGACTAGTGAAGTGTCCCTCCATATGTTTTTGGATGGCATTCCTTACCATTGTTCATAAACCCCCAAACTTTGGTCATACGGGCTTGGGAAGTTGAGAGTTGGAACTCAACAAAACTTGGAGAGCCACGGGTTTCAGGTTCAGTCCCTGGCATCTGCAGGAGGGGAAGATCACTGCAAGTCAGTGTGAGCAATGCTGAGCTAGATGGGCTTGATTCAGTATGAGACAGCTTCTCGTGTTCCTATTTGGAACAGCAGCAGTCAAGGCTCATCAGACAATGCATTTAGTAGTGCATAACAAGAGTCGCTAACAAGCTATCTGCAAAGGTGATGTGGGACCTTTCATGTTACTGCTGCTCCCAGGTGGAAATACTCTCTTGCAGGGAATCCCTGTGCAATGCAGGGCCATCGAATGAGTAGCTGCCGCGGCCAAGTGAGCAGCTCAGTTCGAGTCACAGACAGGTGCTTCTAAAGCCTGGGGAAGGGTTTGATCTTGAACACTGAAAAGAAATTTCAGGCACTGTACTGCCCATGACCTCTGGGTAATGTTTGCACTTAACTATTTTATGTATGTATGTATGTATGCATGCAGGGATGCGGGTGGCGCTGTGGGTAAATCCTCAGCGCCTAGGACTTGCCGATCGCATGGTCGGCGGTTCGAATCCCCGTGGCAGGGTGCGCTCCCATCGTTCGGTCCCAGCGCCTGCCAACCTAGCAGTTCGAAAGCACATCCAGGTGCAAGTAGATAAATAGGGACCGCTTACCAGCGGGAAGGTAAACGGCGTTCCGTGTGCTGTGCTGGCTCGCCAGATGCAGCTTGTCACGCTGGCCACGTGACCCGGAAGTGTCTGCGGACAGCGCTGGCTCCCGGCCTATAGAGTGAGATGAGCGCACAACCCTAGAGTCTGTCAAGACTGGCCCGTACGGGCAGGGGTACCTTTACCTTTTTATGTATGCATGCATGTTAGAGACATGTACATACATACTCTCTCTCTCTCTCTCTCTCTCTCTCTCTCACACACACACACACACACAATTCGATTGCATCTCAGTGTTGTCAGACACCACAAGGCTCAAACAGAGCACCAGGTGGCTCTTTCTTACTCCCCTGCGCTACTAGGGGACATTGGTTAGAAGAGAGAACTTCAGTTAGTTCAAGGAATGACGCTGACATCATCATCATCATCATCATCATCATCATCATCATCATCATTTTATTATTTCTACCCCGCCCATCTGGTTGGGTTTCCCCAGCCACTCTGGGCGGCTTCCAACAAAAGATTAGAATACAACAATTCATCGAATGTTACAAACTTCCCTAAAAAGGGCTGCCTTCAGATGCCTTCTAAAAGTCAGTTACTTGTTTATTTCTTTGACATCTGATGCATGACAGGTCAGGATGTTTCTGGTCTTAAAATGACCCTTAAGATCACCCCTCACAAAGAGCCAATCCCATGCCATTACATGCTGTATCGCTCCAAAGTCATGTCTAGATTGGACCCTTGTGCTGTGACATGAACCACATGAGGCTACTATTAGAAGGTATTCAGAAACCTTGGCTTATACAAACTACAGCAGTCAAGTCATTATTATTATTATTATTATTATTATTATTATTATTATTTGTTGCTGCTGCTGCTGTTTTGACAGAAAGTGGTAGAGGCAAAAGTAGGTGCAGCTGTCATCTTATATGCCCAACTTGTCACTACACTCTGCAGATCCCATCTCTTCACGAGGTCTATTCCACATAGGAACTGGGCCTTAACTGTGGTGGCACCAACCCACTGGACACCCCTCCCCCCCCATTACATGTCAGACAGGTGCCATCTCTGTTGCCTTTCTGGCAACCAGGGTAGACCTTCCGTTTTCAACACACCCTGTAATTGCATATTTTTATCCCAGTTTCTATCTGCATTGGACTTGAAAGTGGTTTTTTTTACGCACGAGATTATTTTTGTTTCTTGCTTTTTAATAGGATAGCGTTTTTAATTGGGCTTTTTTTAAAAAAAACTTCTATAATGTGTGTGTGAAACGGTGCGATTGCTTTTAGTGCTGATGCTTTTATTGCAAAATTGCTTGGAGATATTCTCATAAACGGACATAAATAAATGTTGCCGTTTGTTATTATTATTATTTGTACTGACCAAAGGGCTGTGGCGACATGCATCAACATCGGCACAAAAGCCGCATGGAAGTTACATTTCATGCTACTGCGATACCCGACAACAGGCAACAAAAGCAAATGGGCTTGCCCCAGCTTGCCAGGCTCAGCTTGCCCCTGAATTACATCATGGTGAAGCCAGTCTCTGTGTTGTTGCAATTAAAACGAGCCAAAGGACCCTGGTTGCAGAGATGGAATATGCCAGCCCTCCACTATTGCCTGCTAAGGAATACATCACTGCAAGCTATTTCTCAGCCTCTCTCTTTTGCTGCAAGGAGAGCAAGCAAGAGAGGGAACTGTAACTACACCAAGAAGGAGAAGGAGAAGAATAACTCTATTACAAAGATATCCAAGAATGCCTTTCATTTAAAAATTGGATTAGGAGTATGATGGATCGTGCCACACTGGGGAAAATGCCTCCGTCATTAATCAAAAATATATATCCAGAATTTGATAAAATATGGGGCCGTTTCGAGAAACACACTTAAAGAGATACAATACGATAAATGGAGCCTCTGGCCACGCATCGAACAAATGCTCATGACAGAAAGGTCTGCAGCTGGTATTTATAACTCCGTAGCTCATTTTGGCACAGAGAAAAAGAGCACGGGGCTTTGGGGGGTTTGCTGCCTTTCATCTTTTGTGTCTCAAAGCTATGCTTTGGGTAGAAATCAATGGGCTCGCCTCCCAATCCACAGGGGGGTGGCCCAACTGTCAAACATTTGTTTTCATTGCCCATTATTTCATTTTGCAGACATACGTGTCCCCAAGATGTTTCACCAAGATGCCACTGTTTTGTGGGCGAACCTTTTGGCAGGTACTTGACCTCAGGGGTTTGGCAATTCACCACTATCGTACCTGTTTTACACAGTGTGTGGGTCTCAGCCTGCCCTCCAAACCCCAAGGCTGCAGGGCCCATGTCTGTAACCCTGTAGGGATGCTTAAGGAATTCGTGATTTGTCCATTCCAATAGGAACTGACCTGATTGGCAGCTCTAGGTTTGATCAATGGCTACCGGTTATGATGGCTACGCTCTGCTTCCACCGTCAAAGTCATTGATGCTTCTGAAAAGAGTTGCTGGAACCCCCAAGAGGGGAGAGTGCTGTTGCGCTTGGGCCCTGTTTGTGGGTTTCTCACAGATACAGTGGTACCTCGGGCATAGCTGTCAACTTTCAGATTTGAAAATAAGGGATCAGCAGCCTCACCTGTCCCGGGGACAGTCTACGGGATATCTAATGATCCGGGATAGCAGCAGGAAGCAGCGGGAAACGGCACTGGAATAAGGGAATTTCCCGCAAAAAAAGGGAAGGTTGACAGCTATGACCTCGGGTTAAGAACTTAATTCATTCTGGAGTTCTGTTCTTAACCTGAAACTGTTCTTAACCTGAAGCACCACTTTAGCTAATGGGGCCTCCCACTGCCGCCACACAATTTCTGAACCCATCCTTAAGGAAAGTTCTTAACCCAAGGTACTATTTCTGGGTTAGCGGAGTCTGTAACCTGAAGTGTCTGTAACCCGAGGTACCACTGTATCTGGTTGGCCACTGTGAGAACAGGATTCTGGCCCAGATGGGACATTGGCCTGATCCAGCAGGCTCTTCTTATGTTTGAGGGCACACCAGAATTCATGTGAGGCATTGGGGAATGATTAAATTAAGCATTAACGAGCAGAGGATTCCAGTTCAGGATATGTTGGACCACATTAATGGAAGGGTGACGAGAACAACAACCCAATGATTTTATCTCCTGGGAATCATGGGAGCATTGGTCCCTCTTAGAAAGGGGGTGTATGAACCCAGATGCTGGGTTGACCCAGTCCAGCAACCGTAGCATGCAGCCCCTCTCACCGTGGGGTGACCATTGGACATTGCTCAGCCGCTAAGCTGTGATCATAGCCATAATTATGTGATTAAATGAAACAAGCCCTGGGAGAGACATCCCTTTCCTAAACATAAGGCATAAGAATTTTGAGCAGAAGCTAAGGCTGGCCTTAACAGCAGTAACTTGCACTCTGCTGACTTGTAGCATATGTTGATAACACACATGGCAAGCCATGCAAAAGCATTGCTATCTAATGGACTGAAACTTTATGAGGTGACGTGGCCGCCCTAGCATTCTGCTCCCAATTCTCCGTGTCGATAAAGGGGCATGGGATTTTTTGTCATTTATGGGCAGTTAATGCTCCTAAGGCTGGGGTGGGGGTAAGGAAACATATGCCCCAGTCCTTTAGAAACCACCACCACCTAAAAATATCAGGAAGTCAAAGCAAGCATGTGGTGCTCCTTTGCAACCTGTGCAATGTTTTTCTCTTCTTCTGCGTTGCGTAACTGTCTGTCAGGCCCAGCTCCTGCGAACTCGGAAGCAGGGCAAAGGCTGCCTGTAAGCGGCAATGAGCAAAAGCTGCTTCGCTGCTCAGATCAGCAAGCAACCGTGACCTGGAAATCTTGCATATGGTATCTCCTGACCTGGTGGTGTAGAAGGGCCTCTGTGACTGCTCTTGCTGCCTCGCCCTCCGATTACAAGTTTGAGACCTGCTGTAGGCTTGTGCCAGCCCCTGACACAGGCAGCGTGCACCAGTTCTCAGTTGTTTCACTTTGATCCAAGTTCTCTCATCTTTGGCAGCAAACCGCCACAGGCATGGCAGCGCAGAACTCGTCTTTGCAACCGAGTGCTGAGAAGCCCCTTGTCAATGATATAGACCCCAGCAATCATCTTCGTCAGACTGGCTGCCATTTTAAAATGGATCGTGGGCTTCTCTAATTTTATTTTATTGCCTTGAAACTAGTCTAGTTGCTTTGTAATTCAGAACTGCAGGCTAAAAATGTCAGAAATGCATGTTCTGAGCTGGTCATATAGATCAACTCTTAGTTTCTGAGACTTCAGTGGACACAAAGCCTCACACCTGCAAAAGGTCCTCCTCAGCCAAAAGAACTACTAGAAAGACACAGCCCTCCTTAACCTGAAATCCTTTTAGGCAACAGCAAAATCATAGAACCATAGGGTTGTAGAGTTGGAAGGGGTCTCTAGTCCATGTAATGTAGGAGCCTCTTTGCCCAATGTGGGGCTCAAACACACAACCCTGAAATTAAGAGACTCATGCTCTACCAACTGAGCTATCCCACAATGCCACCATTGGCAGACTCTTTCTGATGCTCCACTCCAGGACAGCAATGCTACCTGCATCAAGGTAGGAGCTGCTGACCTGTTAGTCCCACTTGCTGTACTGTATGTCTGCATACAGACTCCCTGTGAACATTGCCACTTTCACACCGTACATTCAAAGCACCATCATACCATTTCAACAGCCATGGTCCCCCCCCCCCACAAAAAAATGGGAGCTGTAGTTTCTTAAGGGTGCTGAAAGTTGTTAGGAGATCCCTATTCCCCTCCTCAGATTACAATTTCCAGCTCCCTGTTAAGAAGAATCCATTGTTAAACCACTGTGGTTCTGAGAGCAGAATGAGGGTGTCTCCTAACAACTCTACGCACCCTTAAAAACTACAGTTCCCCAAAGTTTGGAGGTGGTAGAGGCCATGACTGTTTAAAGTTGTATCATAGTGCTTTAAATATGGTGTGGACATGGCCTTACTCCAGAGTACACTCTGTTTGAATACAATGGAAAGTTCTACCTAGGAAAGCTGATCTCTACTGTCTTTATCTCCTAGGCACTAAAGACACTGTTGGGTCCTGGAAACCATGAGCTACCAGGTACCTACCCTGTCAACCACTCAAGTGCCCAAGCAATGCAAGGGATCTTTGCCAGTACAAGTCCAGCTTGCAGCAAGGACCCTGACAACTTGCTCAGTGACATCCCTGCTGCGACTGAGAGGACGTTGAGCACACCTGGGTAAGGTCAAGGAAGACTCGTGGGAGATAAAGGAGCGTTCATATCCTAGGCCAAAGAGAGCCCAGACTATGGGGTAAGATGCGAGTCCTCCCATTTCTATTAAGCTTCTACTAATAAGGCTTCTATTAAGGGTGAGAATTAAACTCTGGAAGCAGCCATCACTGAAAGGATGAGCATGCAAGTGTGACACCGTTCTTGGATAATTCTGTCTTTGGGAAGGAAGCGCAAAGCAAAGGTTTGCTTGGCATGCAGGCACACAGTCTATAGACATAAGGAAAACGTGTGTTTCACAAAGCTCTGTTGTGATCGTATCTGAAATTCATACAGGGTATTACTCGGCTCTGTTGACTGCTCCTTCTCTTCCCTCTTCCTAATTATAGACTAGCAATGAATTGGTACGAGAGGAGACAAAAGCCACATCACAGACAAGCTATTATTTGCATATGTAACTCCACTTGTTCCTGCATCAAACACAATCTTTCGCTGGTGTTTCTATCAATGGAAATCTGCACTTTTGCTTAACCAAAAGTAAAAGAAAATAAAATTAGGAAGGGGGGGGAGGCAATTATTCAGCACACCACCTGTGATCAAATTATGCATGTAGTACAATAAATTGGGAGTGTTTACAGAGAAAACACGCACATGCTAGATTTATATTTGAGAAATTCCTTTGTTTGATAACAAACTATGAATGAGAGGTGTGTTTCCTTTCTACATTCAGGGCTGCCGGAGGAGGGATCTCTGCTATGCTTACAAAGTTATGCCATGGAATGTAAGAAGACAGGAATGTCTCGGGGGCTGAGACCAAAGAGCCATCTGGAGCAGCATTCTGTTCCCAGTGCCTCTGGGAAACTCACAAACAGGCATAAATATGATGGTCATCCCCTCTTCATCCTTAGCATCTGGTACCCAGAGGTACACTGGCATCTTTACCTGTTCTCCAGTAACTATATATATTTTTTATACCTGGCCCTTCCAGTGTGTTTGCATAACTTGGGGTGGCTTGAAACAATTAAAATAAAAATAAAAACGCAAAGCAATCTGATAAAGGTAATAAAGCAACTGCATATAAAAATGGATACATGCTGAGTGGAAAAAACAACAAGAAGATAAAATTGTGGTCTGGAAAACAACACCATGTTCTGGTTGGCACATAATGCCAAGCCAGGAATTAGCATGACATGCCTGAGCCTTGAGAGTCCAAGCATAAGTTGGACTCAATAATTCTCCCCTCTACTTCCAGAGTGGCCAAGGGAAGGAATAAACCATGATTCTGTTTGCCTTCCCCCAGTTTCTGGCTTCTTGTTATGTGTCAACCAGGAATTATGGTTCCCAAGACACTTTAGGTTGCTGAACAAGCCAGCTTCATACACCATGCTTCGGAGTTTTTGGTTTGGCAAGTAACTCCTGCAAACAGGTGAAGTGGATGCTGGTTTTTTCTTCCTTTTTTGGCCATGTGGAGGAACCACTTTGCATTACGCATGAGAGCGGCCCAAACAAATCTCATGGGGTAAGTTATCTGGGAACAGACATTGAGAAGACCCTTTTCTCTTCTCTCTCCTCTCTCTCTTTCTCGATGTCTCAGGCATGGAAGTGACATGGAAAAGTGCCTCTCCAATTGATCGTAGGATGGTATGGGAGGAAACAGTCCCCCAGGTACCCTAGAACCAAGCTATTTAGGTCTTTAAAGATAATCACCAACACTTGGGGTGAAAACATACCATAAATTTAAAGCACCTTGCCACTCCCAGTGTCTTAGGAACTGGAATTTGTTAAGGTTTCTGAGAACTGCAGCTCTGGGGGTCAACTGCAATTCCCAGCATTCTTGCAGGGGGAATGTGCTTGTAATGTATGTATGTGCTTTCAATATATGGTGCATATGCAATCTCTGGATTGTGTCTGTAAGCAAGCTGCTGACCATAACAGCTGTTGCAGAATATGCTTCATTTGATCCCACAGGTGAGCAGACACTAACGCCCTTGCTGCCACATTCTGTATGGGTTAGTTAGAACATAAAGAAACAATAAGAGCCCAGCTGGCTCAGGCCAAAGGCACTGTTCTCAAGTCACATGGGTTGGTGAGTTTAACAGGTCTAACACTAAGGAAACCCACAGCCAATGCACTTCTGCAAGGTCATCATTCTTTCAGGCGTTTCTCAAACTTAGGTCTCCATCTGTTGTTGGACTACAACTCCCATCATCCCTAGCTAGCAGGACCAGGGCTCAGGCATGATGAGAGATGTAGTCCAGCAACAGCAGGCAAACCAAGTTTGAATAACACTGCTAACCCGACATGTATTGTTCAGCAGTGCTGTCGCAAGCGGAGCAGGGGGGGGCGGTTTGCCTCAGGTGCCATGTATGGAGGGGTGACAAGAAGGCCCCCCATGGGGTGCTCGCCCCGTCACCCCCGGGCGCAGCGGCGCAAGCAGCCATCACACCGCTGCAGCCGCATGTGGAGGATCCCACCACTGTCCGTATGGCACTCAGGCGGCGCCGGCGGCAAACCGCTATGTACAACGCATGCGTGGTGTCGCATGCATGCACTATACATAGCGACACTGCACATGCGCTGTACATAGCAGTTTGCAGTGTCACACGCATGCGCTGTATGTAGCAACGCCACACATCTGCCCTATGTAGTGACGCATGTCAAATGTAACGGCGGAACGTGTGCGCAGCTGGCGGTTTGCGCTGCCCTGGGTGTCAGTTAGCCTTCGTTCACCCCTGTTGTTCAGCCCTTGAAGTGGAGGGTGTGGGAGCTCCACTTACGCTCACACACCCCTCTGCGTGAATGTAGCTCTTCCCTCCACTGAAACGCAACACAAAGTAGGCCTCTGTGGGCATCGGTGCCCTCCTGCACCAAGTGAAAGATGGTAGATGGACAGATGTGCTGGAAGACTCAGCTTCTGCCTTTAAGGTTCTTGTTGTGGCTTTCGAATCACAGCCTTCCTGAGCAAGATTCCTAAAGTCAATAACCCTGAGCCATTAAAGAAGACGGACCCTTTAAAATTAAATAAACGCGGCTGCAAAATTAAAGCGAGCCCACAGGAAGGCAACATTTACAAGGAAGTAAAGCATTTCCCTCTCGTTAACCTGACAGCCGTGCTGATGTATGGATTTCGCCAGACCGCCTGTTCTTCTTCCCTCTACCCCCCACCCTTCCTTTACAATGCTTTGCACACTAAAAAGTTAAATCTGACTTTTAAATTTTATACGCGAGCCAGATTTTATTATGACTCTCTCTTCATGAAGTCCTTCCTCGCAGGGCGGGAAGCCGTTCAGCCGCTATCAAGCAAGTTTTACTAGGGTTGCTTATGTCAGGTGTCATCAGCTAAAGCTGTCAGAATTGTGCTGAGCAAACAGGAACCAACTTTTATGGGGCTAATGATAACGAATGCAAAGAAGGTGCTTTGCCGGAATTAAAACCAACGTCATAAATATGCCCTGGCTTCAGTCCTAGGTGAATGATAGCCAGCTTTTTATATCATTGTTGTTGTCTTTGCTGCGGGACGTGGCGTCCCCTTGCATTTTGGACAGAGTATATTAACCGCAGCAGCTGTTTCCATTTCGGTTTCTTAAATTACCATTTTGAAAGCTTCGGATCGGAAAATCAGCGCTCCTCTTTTATTACACACAAGAACAAGCACCGGGGAGAGTGCAATGTTATTGGCACGATTGCAGCACTTTTATAAAGAGCCCAGGGGCTCCTGCTCCTCTGCAGGGACATTTAATAAATATTTAGACTAGTGAAAGGGAGATTGCAATCCTGTACGTATTTACTTGGGAGCACAGCTAACTGAATGCAAAGGAATTTACTGCTGAGTAGACATGCATAGGATTGGTTAACAAGATTGAGGCTGCAATCCTTGGCATACTTGATTGGAAGTAAGCCCCTCTGAACTCCATGGGCCTGCATAGGATTGTTCCACATAGTATAGATATGGGATAGAAATAAGAGTTCACACAGCAAATATAATATTTCAGTGGCTTATGAACCCAAAGGGTTCTCCTTTCAGTAAAGGCAGGAAGGAAGTCCGTGTGACCAAAATCCCATCTGCCTTGATTCAATGAGATTCTTAATTGCCGAGACACCTTCATTCTCACTAATAGCTCCTGATACTTGGTGACCCTGTGTTTCTGCAGTCAAGGTTTGGTTAATGTCAGATATTCTATGATGGTGCCCTTGGCAGCAAGAAGCAGAAAAAGGGGTCAATGAAACCATCTCAGAAGAGGTATTCCCTAAAAAACGGCTCTTCCAACATGGCACATGACGAGGGAGGCATTCATGGTGAGTTCTGGCACCTCTTTTTCTAGAAAACAATAGCACTGAATAGGAGGACTTTCAGAGTCAATCAAAAAGTTCTGAAATGACTTATCTGATAAAGATTGCCTCCCTCTAGAGAATAAATATATACATCATTGTGCCTTGTGTTGGTTATCCAATCTAAGAGAGGAGGGAGATAGACTTAAATAATAAAAACAAAAAAAAATTTTTTTCCTTCCAGTAGCACCTTAAAGACCAACTAAGTTAGTTCTTGGTATGAGCTTTCGTGTGCATGCACACTTCTTCAGATTTCGTGCATGCACACGAAAGCTCATACCAAGAACTAACTTAGTTGGTCTTTAAGGTGCTACTGGAAGGAAAAAAAATTTTTTTGTTTTGACTATGGCAGACCAACACGGCTACCTATCTGTAACTTAAATAATAAAGGCAGCATTATGGCTTGAGGTTTGGACGTGTTTGTAGTGGGCTTTGTAAGATTTTAACAAGACACAAGGGTAGACAACTCAGTACTGGGCAGAGATGTGGTGTGGGGAAGGGCAGATATAATAATAATAATAATAATAATAATAATAATCTGAGTCTAACTATTTAATTAGGGGAAGAACTGTGGCAAGACTGAACCAAGGTGAAGCAGAAATATGAGCAAGGGAGCACTGAGCTAAATTATCTGCTGAAAATTTAATAAAATGATCAAGCATGTCACTCTATGCCGAACCACACTAATGATCACATGCATGACAGGAGTTGAAGGAAAATTTTAATTATATAACCATTCAGCTCCTGGTGCACCACATGGTGTCTTTGCAAGAAGTCTCACCACTGGTCAGAATTGCTTAGGTTTGCAGTCCAGCCATCAGGAGCTAACCAACTCTTGCACACTTAAGACAATTATTAGGGCTAAGTTCTGTTCAAGTGCTGGGCAGCACAATTCCTCCCTCCTGTACTGAATGGAATGTCCCACTAAGATGAATGCCACAGGTGAGCTCTACCACAAAGGCCAGGAATGGGGGGAACTGGTGACCTTCCACATGTTATTGTAGGAGTCTCAACACCCATCAGCCCCAGCCACCATAGACAAGGGTAGGGGGTGATGGGCGCTGGCAGTCCAACATCTGGAGTGCCACACACCTGGCTTCCTTGAACTAATTTTTAAAAGCACATGCCTTCTCCTAATAGCTTGCAACCTTAACCACAGAGGCCATGGTAAACATTATAGGCTGTGTGTTCATCACAGACTGAAAATACATTTAAAGCATGATACTTGCCCCCAAACAATCCTGGGAACTACAGTTTGTTGCAAATGCTAGAAATGGTGGTTCTGGGAGATTTAAAACTACAGTTCCCGTGATGATTTGGAGGAAGCTGTGTGCTTTAACTTTTTAATTTTACTTCAGTAAAAGTGATGGGGAGGCTGCAGGTGGATGCATTTCCAGTTCATGTCACTTCTTCACATTTCACCCATAATTTTCTCGTTTCTTGCTTTAAAGGATATTGGAATGAATACTTAACATGCGCTTTCTCTCAGAATACAATATTTAAATGGTTATTTCCACATAGCTGAGTTCCAGGAGGTCTACATAACTGAGAAACAAGGGGTTGGGTAGGTTTAGCCTGGAGAAGAGAAGACTGAGAACTGATGCGATAGCCGTCTTCAAATATCTGAAAGGCTGTCATGTGGGAGATGGAGCAAGCTTGTTTTCTCCAGCTCCGGATTCAACGGATTCAAGTCGCAAGAAAGGAGATTCCAACTAGATATCAGGAAGAGCTTTCCCTACAGTAAGAGCAGTTTGACAGCAGAAGGTGGTGGACTCTCCTTAGGTGGAGGTTTTTGAAGAGAGGCTGAATGGTCATCTGTCAGAAGTTCTTTAGCTGCAATTCCTGCACTGCATGAGGTTGGACCAGATCAGGGGTAGGCAACCTAAGGCCCGGGGGCCTTCTCAATCCGGCCCGCGGACGGTCTGGGAATCAGCGTGTTTTTACATGAGTAGAGTGTGTCCTTTTATTTAAAATGCATCTCTGGGTTATTTGTGGGCCCTGCCTGGTGTTTTTACATGAGTAGAATGTGTGCTTTTAATTAAAATGCATCTCTGGGTTATTTATGGGGCATAGGAATTCGTTCTCTCCCCCCCCCCCAAAAAAAAATAGTCCGGCCCACCACATGGTCTGAGGGACGGTGGACCGGCCCACGGCTGGAAAAAGGTTGCTGACCCCTGGACCAGATGATTCTTGAGGTCCATTCCTAACTATGATTTCACTATGTTTAAATGGGCAAGAATTAAATCACATATCTATTGTACCTATCTGGGTTGTTCTTTAATTTCAAGGTTTTTTTAAACTGCAAAATCTGCTATTATTTTTTTATCTGTTACATCACATGAATTGGTTTCATTTGTTCTTGTTTTAATGCAGTTTTGTTTTTAACATTGCTGTCAATCAACTGGACTTCTGCTTTAAAATCTGAGTGCGTGGTTATAAATCTCTAAAATAAATGAGTTATCCTGCAACCCTTATTTTCCCACTGGGCAGATTTGTGTTGGGATTGTGAGCTCTCCCAAAATACACGGAATTCACATTCTTCAGCTTTCCATTCTAGCACTTCGCACAACACACACCATTCTAAAGCTAGATGTGCCCCCAAGGTGTGCCTCTGCCATTTTCAGCTCAGAAGCAACGGTTAGGCCAGTACAAATGTCCCATTGCTACTCTAGGACGAATAAAGTAAAAAAGCTAAAGGTAAAGGACCCCTGGATGGTTAAGTCAAATTTGACTATGGGGTTGCAGCGCTCATCTCGCTTTCAGGCCGAGGGAGCTGCCGTTTGTCCACAGACAGCTTTCTGGGTCATGTGGCCAGCATGACTAAACTGCTTCTGGTGCAATGGAGCACCATGATGGAAGCCAGAGTGCACAGAAATGACATTTACCTTCCCACCGCAGCAGTACCTATTTATCTACTTGCACTGGTATGCTTTCGAACTGCTAGGCTGGCAGGAACTGGGACAGAGCAGCAGGAGCTCACCCCGTCACACAGGGCAAGTAAATTAAAAGGAGCAAAGGAAGTGCCCCCAAAAGGATTGTGTTCTGCTTATTCTGAAGCCCCAAAGCATTCTGAAGGCTCCCTATAGCTTGAATAGCAATGGGGAAACCATATTGGCGTATTTATTACAGTTATATCCCAAGGGGGTGTACACAGCTCTCCCATTCCACATTTTATCATCACCACAACCCTGTGAGGTAGGTTAGGCTGTGACTAGCCCAAGATCACCCAGTAAGCTTCATAGATGGAGCAGGGATTTGAACCTTGGTTTCCCAGGTGCTAGTCAGCTGTTACAGCACACTGGCTCTCAAGAGAAATATCAAATCTAGATCACAAGAAGACATAATGGTGCTTCTCTGTCCTGCTTTGACCAGACGTCACCAGGAGTGGCATGTCCAGTTCCAGGTACCACAGTTTAAGAGGGATAACAATCAACTACAAAGAGAATAAGAGATCCAGGAGAGATCAACAAAGAAAGTGAGAGATCAAGTCCTGTGAGGAAAGAGTTAAGGAGCTGGCATTGCTTAGCCTGGAGAACAGCTAATTAGGAGGTGACATGAGAACCATCTCCAAATATTTGAAGAGCTGTCACATAGATGATAGAGCAAATTTGTTCTATGTTTCTCCAGAGGATGGGACATGAACCAGTGGATTCAAATTACAAGGGGGGGAGCATAAGGAAGAACTTCTTTTGGCACAAGTTGTTTGAGAATGGGGCAGACCGTCTTAGAAGGTGGTGGGCTTTCCTCAGTTAGACATTTTAAAGCTGAAGATATATCGCCTCCTATCAAGGATGAAGCTGTAGTCACAGTTTCCTGCACTGACAGGAAGTTGGCCTTTGAGGGGTTTCCCCGCCAAAAAACCTACCATCCAGGAATTACCCAGACCCAAACCTGCCTAACTCCAGCAACGGTTGCCAGATCACATGCCCTGTTCTCAGCTTACCAGCAAATTCTGAAAAATTATGCCACATCAATCAAAATTGACTGATTTGTTACCTGTAAGGAAAACAAACAAACTATAACTGAATCATTGCAGAGTTTTGTTTTGAAAACTCTGCAATTTGACCAATGCAGCCACTGGATTTCAAGGTAATCACTCCTCTTAACATTGCTTGAACAGCACTTGACTAAAGAAACAATGCTATCTTCTTGTTTTGTTTTTTGTTTTTGTTTTAAATACAGGATCACCCCAGGCTTAACCCAGCAGCAGTTACTGATAAGTGACAATGGAGTGTTGTTATTTATCCAGGCTGAGCAAAGGCCCCCACAGTCAATCGATAGCTCACAAGTGTGCAAAGGTTGTGGGGCTTGTATGAAGATGTTTATCGGAAGCACATCAGCCACGTTCCACTTTTGGATTGAGCTCTCAGCCTGTCCACTCGGCATCAAAGGCAGGCTACCGCTCAAAGGAGGAGCCAAGCTGTCAGAAGCAGAGAAACCCCCCACTCTCTCTAATATGCATATTTAACAGCACATCCAATTAACCACTTTGCTGACTGAGATTGCTTTATTATTCATTTTATTCCAACTTATGTTAATACTTTGGCAGGAGACATGAAAAATGACTGATACAGCAGAATGGAAATTTTTGAAAGGCAACATAAAATGTGGGGAACTTAAAAGTCACATTTGGAGAATGGCTGTAAGTTATGATCCTGGTGCCAGAAGAGATCCTCTCTCTCTCCCCACCACCACTCTCTCTCTCTCTCTCTCTCTCCCTCCCTCTCTCTCTCTCTCTCTGTTGCTCTCTCTCTCACACACACAACCTCACAATCCGCCAGCCAATCTGCTGGGATGCTCCTTAATCAAGGAGTCTGTCTTATCACTCTAACGCAAATTAAAGGAAGAATAGAAAGCAATTTCAGAACCACCTGGAGAAAAAAAAATACAATTTCAGCAAACCGGTAAAGACACTGGAGAAAAGCCAAGCACATGCCTGATTGTAAGAACCTAAGCTGAGGCTCCAATACTTTGGCCACCTCATGAGAAGAGAAGACTCCCTGGAAAAGACCCTGATGTTGGGAAAGATGGAGGGCACAAGGAGAAGGGGACGACAGAGGACGAGATCGTTGGACAGTGTTCTCGAAGCTACCAGCATGAGTTTGACCAAACTGCGGAAGGCAGTGGAAGACAGGAGTGCCTGGCGTGCTCTGGTCCATGGGGTCAAGAAGAGTCGGACACGACTAAACGACTAAACAACAACAACAACAAAGAACGCAAGAGGAGCCCGCTGGATCAGACCAATGGCCCATCTAGTCCAACATCCTGTTCTCACAGTGGCCAACCAGATGCCTGTGTGAAACCTGCAAGCAGGATCAGTGCACAAGAGCAACGCTCCCCTCCTGTGGTTTCCAGAGACTGCTATTCAGAAGCATTCTGACTGTACAATTCAATAGCCTTGTAATTTTCAGCTGTGCTATTTATAGAGAGTTCTTGGATTAAGTGGCTTACAAATTTCCCTAATGAATAAAATGAACTGTAGGCAATGCAACACTGCCGCTGCCATCTCTTTGTGTTGGCCATTGGAAAATGCCCTGTGAACTACCAGATTCCTGGCTACAACACTGTTAATTATTTATAGAACCAACACAAAGGCTATTTTATTTTCAGATCTAAACCACTGAGCCTCTTGGCTTGCCGATCAGAAGGTTGGCAGTTCGAATCCCCACAACAAGGTGAGCTCCCATTGCTTTGTCCCACCTTCTGCCAACCTAGCAGTTCGAAAGCACACCAGTGCAAGTAGATAAATAGGTACTGCTGCGTCTGAAAAGTAAATGGTGTTTCCATGCACTCTAGTTTCTGTCACAGCATTGCATCAGAAGCGGTTTACTCATGCTGGCCATATGACCCAGAAAGCTGTCTGCAGACAAACACCAGCTCCCTCAACCTGAAAGTGAGATGAGTACCACAACCCCATAGTCACCTTTGAATGGACTTAACTGTCCAGGGTTCCTTTACCTTTTACCTTTATAAACAAAAGGCTGAGTGTGTTAAACCTTCCATATTTCAGCCTTTTTTGTGCAACTTTGAGATTCATTTTCCCCAAAAAGCTCAACAACGTCTTGAAATATGGCACCCTAGGCTATTATGAACCCCCATATGGGACAGCTGAAAATTCCCGTATTGCAGGGAGTTGGACTAGATGATCCTCAGGGTCTCAACTCTATGATTCTATAATCCTATGAAGATACTGCACAAGAGGCAGGGAGGACTAACAGCTTGACTCAGCTGCACAGCAGAGACCCTAAACTATTGAAGTTCTGTCCAGACATATCCCAGCCCAGTGCTGCCCTAGCCACAGGTTAGTCATCTATGCTGTAGGCAAAAATTGCAAGTGTGTTAGTCCCATTTAATAAAATCACACAGCGAGATAAATAAAGAGTTATATAAGTATATTATTATCTAGTATAATGAAAAGGTTCCTCCTACAGATTTCTTATTCATCACTACACAGAACAAGGTCATAAAAAAAATCTTGTTTGTACAGCAACAGGAAATTCTCCTCCACACAGACACACAAAAAGTCCTAATTTGAATATCATGCATCCGCTGTGGTTGCGTAAGGATTTTATTGGCGTATTATAAATCTTAATCCTCCTATCCACAAAGCTCCTAGAGAGTTCAATCAGAACTGGATGGAGCCAAGGTGGAATGAACGATCAGATACTGGCTGGAGTTGATGCTTCAAAAGGAAAAATGCACACATACAAACGTACTGTAAGGATTGTACAACAATTCTGGGTAAATCTGGAGGTCTAGCTTGCCAGCACCTAAATATTCTTGATGTAGCAGCTAACATGCACATGCAAAAGGCAAGGTTTGCTAACATGCATAACTATGGTTTGGTTCATACTGCTGCTCCTAGTTGGCTGTGGCAGCAGCTGTTGAAACGGCACTACAGGCACTCACAAAAAGCTGATCAAACAATGTGGAATAGACTTCCAGGTTTATTTTGAAGCTGTTTTGGGGTCTTCCCTGCTTACTCAGCTGCTTTCCCCCCTGCCCCCCCCCAGACTCCAAGCTGTGAAGAAGGGGAAGCTGGGGCATTCTTGCTGGGTCACTCGTTGTTTCTGATCTAAACACTGATATGGGCTTGTTTGTGTCTAAAGCCCAAATCCCTTTCAATTTCAAACCCAAATCCCATTCATTCTCATATATATATATGAATGACAGACAAAGCAAGAGAACAAAAGAAGGAAAGAAAGGGCAGCTGTTTGACCTGTGCCGATAATGTTGATTTGGTTATACAGTGGTACCTTGGTACACAAACAACTTGGAACCCAAACACTGCAAACCCGGAAATAAGTATTCCAGTTGCAAACTTTTTTTGGCAGCTGAATGTGCTCTGTTTTGAGTGTTATGCTTCCGATTTGAGTGCCACACTTCCATTTTGAGTCATACGCTGAGGTCTGTCTGATTTCGCTATTTATTTTGTGTTTTTGTTTTTGCGGGCCTTTTTGTTTTGTTTTTGTGACTGTGTGGAACCCAGTTCAACTACTGATTGATCCATTGTGTGACTGCAGTACATTGTTTACTGCTTTCATTTTATGGATCAATGGTCTCGTTAGATAGTAAAATTGATGTGAAATTGCTGTTTTAGGGGTTGTTTTTAAAAGTCTGGAACAGATTAATCCATTTTGCACTACATTCTATGGGAAAGCGCCTTGGTTTTGGAACGCTTTGGTTTTGGAACAGACTTCCGGAACGGATTAAGTTTGAGAACCAAGGTACCACTGTAAATAAACAAACACAACAAACACTCTTAGAACACACTGGTTGCTTTTTAACAAATTAATACTCAATTTATCCAACAATGGGTATCTGAATCTTGTTTGCTAGGAATCTTAAATCTCTTTGCCAGCCACCCCTACCCCCGCCCACCCCTCTGAAATACAGTCAAACCTCTTTTTACATCCATCTCCACTTGCGTCCATTTCTCCCACTGTCCGCAACAAACCTGGAAGTAGCCAGCGGATTTGCCACCATTCTCACATACGCAGGAGCGGCGATCGTCATTCACACATGCACAGATGCAGGCAATCGCCACCCGCACCTGCGCACAACGGTGCTTCTCCTAGCAACCCATTTTGACTTCTGGACGGGCCTCCGGAATGGATTGTAGTCATGAGTAGAGGTTCTACTGTACCAGTCCTGGCCTATCAACTGGATGTAGTACTGCCTTGCATTTAGGTTTCCCCTAATGCTTAGCTGAAATCTTTTCTGCCACTTCTACCCATTGGTTGCAGACCTGTCCACTAGAACAACTGAGAAGTTGGCTCCATCTTCAGCTTGAGATGTTTGAATACCACCAAAACACATCCCCTTAATCTTCTGTTCTCCAGGCTAAACATGCCCAGCTTTTCCAAACATTCTCACAGGTCTTTGCTTCAAATTAATGGCATATAAAGACTCCCCCAATGCTATGAAAGGGAGCTTAGTAATAGCAGTAGTAGTCATTAATACATTTCCATCACAGCCTTCCTTCCAAAGGAGCCCAGAGCAACAAACATGAAAGTAGTAAAACAACACAATTGAAATAAAAACATACTTAACATACCCTCCAACATTTCTCCAATAAAAATAGGGACGTCCCATTCCATAATGATAATTGTACTATTTATACCCCACACATCTTACTGGGTTGCTCCAGCCACTCTGGATGGCTTCCAGCATATATAAAAACATAATAAAACAATAAACATTTTGATATAGCTTCCCTATACAGGATTGCCTTCAGGCGGCTCAAGGGTCGGATAACTCCATACCCTCCAACATTTCTCCAATGAAAATAGGGACATCCTAAGGAAAAGCGGGACATTCCGGGATCAAATAATAAACTAGGATGGCTTCTCTAAATCAAGGACATCCCTGGAAAATCGGGACACTTGGAGGATTAGACTTAAAACACTTAAACAGCTAAAAATGCAGTCAGACGTGTAAAAAACAGTCACACAATAGACTGCCACAGCTAATAATCTTAAGGATGCCAGGAACCTTTCAGCAATCAAATATTGGGGTAAACAGAAAGGTTTTCAAGTTCCCACTGAAACATGCACACACACATCACCAGGGAGGGGATTCCATAAACAGGGAACCATCACTGGGAAGGCCCTGCCATGGCATGATGGAAACTTGGCAGTCTAGACATGAGGTCTGGGCACTCAGTAATTCCCATGCTCCTTTTGGCAGTGGTGATTTGCAAGATCAGTTGCACCAATGTGGGCTGATGATTCTTCAATTATTATTTTTATTGCACCTAGGGTTTATTGAGGTTTCCTGGAGAAAGAGGGCCTTCTAAACCTATTCAAGAGTTCAGCCAGCCTTCCAGCCAGCTGATGTCCATTCCCAATTTGCAAGAACAACTCCTGCCATGCCATGAGTGAAACTGAAGAACGAGTCCCACCTGCTTGCTGTATCTAGAAGCCTAGCTGTTGTTGGCAACCATCTGTCTTGGAAGACAACGAAGGAATGCACCTCTGGCAGTGAAGTCTGTGGGAGACTAATACAGGAGATAAATATTTTGTTGCAACTGGGGCAGATGAAGGTGTCCAGTTGTGCTGCTTCAAATGCCCCATGGCGTTTCTTCTCTCTCCACTCCTCCCAGGACCACACCACCTCTGGTCCATCACTAAGGGGCATTTCAAACCCACCCCATCTGAAAGCCAAACTATTTGCTTGGTCACCTGCTGCTGCTACTACAGTGTCCAACCTTATAGATCAGAGTTATATTGTGCTAAGTACCCTAGAGCAGGAGAAGATAGACCATAGTCTCACAGCTGGGCCCAGGCCTTCTGATGGGTAGCTGGGATTCTTGCAAAAAATGCTGCATGGTTATTGGTGCCATCTGGCAAGTTCCTAAACAATGACATACCCTCATGATCCCATGAGCATTCTTTCTTACTTTGTAGATTCAACACACATCAGTGAACCACAGGGACTTTACTGGTAGCGGTGGAACAGAGCATGCATTCTTGGATCCAGACCCTCTGCCCCATAATGCAATTGCCCTCCTGTGCTGTTAATTCTACAGCCTTTCATAAAGCAGATCATTCCCCTATTTGCACAACTTGCCATAATCTATCCCATTAATGTGTTCGTTTGCAAGGCTTTTGTGTAGGATCTACCACATGATCTCCAGTTAAAAAGAAATAACATTCACTTGCCAGCAAGTCCAAACAATTTGCAGGATTTCTTCCTGAACGGGTGAACTTAATAATGTGGATTTTATAAAGCAGTAGAGCACCCTTCCACTCATGACATGGGAGGCAAACCCAGGTTCATCACCCGGCAGACTATCAGTATACAGTAGTCTCATAGAAAATCAGAGCTCCTCAATGAATGAACCTGTATGATGGGTGGGGAACCCAGGGGCCACCGCCAGGCCAAGCTAAGCCAGACCACCACTCAGTGACCCTGCTCTGCTTCAAGCTGTAGTGTTTTTGCCTGCCTGGAATGTGTCCCTGAACTGTGGCACCACCTCTTGCTTATCTGACTGGAGTATGAAGAGATTGGGAATTGGGGTGTGTTCAATATGTAGAAACCTCTGGCTGAGGTGGTTGGAATGCAACCTACTGTACAAAGGTTGGTTGTTCTGCCCACTTTTGCCTTTGGTGTGGCATACGAACCCTGGAAGGTGGACCAGCATGGACTGAAAAATGCACCCTGCTTCTGCTATATGATGGGAGGCTGCTTTAAATGATCCCTTGAAGATGCTGTCCCTAATCCTGTGCCTCTGTTTGTAAAGGAGGGGGGGTGGCTAGAATGAGGCAAACTGGTTGGGAGGATGGGCTCATATAGGCCTGAATGGGAACCCTCAGATATTCCTTCTGGAAGTAGGGAAAGTCTTTCCTCTCCCTTATCTTCCCCCTTTCTGCAGGGAATTAGTTCATCCAGCTGGTTGTGAAACAGATGCAGGTTTTAGACTGAGTTCATTCAGGCTGGGACTGGAAGAGAGACACAGAGAGTTGAGTAGCTCTTGCCAAGAATCCTATGGCACTGGTGGTGGGCGTTTTCTGCCTAGAAAATTGATGGGGCAGCAGTATTTGTTGCAGTATGTTGAATGCCGTGAATCTCTCTCTATGTTTGTGCGAATAAACCATATATTATGAAGCACCAGCAAGCCTCCAATCATCTCATTCCAAAGAAGCAAAACCTGACCACACCTGGAATTCTCATCACTCATAGAACTGGGTTGCATGTAAGATGTAACAATGGACATCTTGGTAAACAAGTGTTTGTTATATTCATGTCCCAGCTTCTCATGCAAACACCCAAAGCACCTTTTCTGTAAACCGTGTCCAACACTTCATCCCCACCTCTAATACTACTTAGGAGCTTAAAGTGCACAAACGATGGGCCCCTCCAAACGACCTTTTTATTGCACACTCACAATGATTTCTGTTCATGACGGTATTGCAGTGGTTGCCTGCAATCCCACTGTTTGAGTGTGCAAATGTTCAGGCAAACATACTGCCTTGTGCAATCGGTACATGTCCTGTGACTTCCTGCTTGAAGCTCTGTAACTTTTTATATATATATACCACAAATGTTCCAGTATTTTTTGGCTTGCTTTTGCAAGAATTCGCTGACACTTGGGGAAGCATCACAGAACTAATAAAGTTGAAGGATGTGTGGACGGTGGATAAATCCACCATCAATGCGCTGTTATTGCATCAATGACATGTTGCAAAAAAATAACAATAAAAAACACCTGCAATATATATATATATATATATATATGACAGTCTGGAAGGGGCCTGGTAAGAAGTGAATAGCTATTTTATGAGGTCTTTATAAAGAGGGTACTGTTTAAATACATCTGTGTTGGCCATAGAACAGAATTCAGATACACTGCTATCTAGGAGCAGTGGAACACCCAAAGGGGGTGTCGACGCTTTCCCTCAAGTGTCTAAGCAGGCAAGCGGCACTGCAGAGAGAAGGAACTGAGCACCTGAGGGAAGCAACTGGCTGCCTCTCTCCAGAAGCATCCCTCTGGCAGCTGTACTGATGCACTTCATGTGCCCATCATGAGCCAGAAACCGATCTGCTTCAGTGGAGCTTATCAAAGAAACAGGGAGCCTGCTGCCCACGCACAAATATTAACAATGGACTCAACGAGAATCTTCCAAAATTCCAGAAAATACAACTCAGGCTTTTGTTGTTGTTGCCAGCATTGCCAGTTAATGCTTCTCCCCCCCCCCCCCGCCCTCACAAGTTTGCCCAGCAGAGAGAGAAAGAGGGGCTGTCTCCAAGACCTCTGCTGAGACAGGTGAAAGAAGCCAATATCCTTGTTCAACACAGCAGATTGAGTTAAGGGACTGGGGAGGGCGGGAAGATTGAGGATGATTACACACAAGCACACATAACGGAGTGACCATCTCTACCCAATGTGCCTTATCTACTGAGGGATGACCAAATCCAGCCTCCCGGAATTCAGTCCAGGAAACACCCCTGTTACTGGTGAGCACAAAGGCGTCTGATGCCAGAAAGTCGTGCGGTTTGGCATTGTGCCGGGTATCAAAAAAGCCCAAATACTAAATGAAAACCTTCTGATTACAGGTGTGTTTGTGCTCTAGCTTGCCAGCCTTGTAAACTAGCTTCTAGGTCTCCCTCCCTTCACCCCACCCCCCAAACAAACATGGAAAGGGGGGTGGTGGCTGCAGCTGGGTGCTTTTCCCTCATCACCATTCCCTCTTCTTCCCTTCCCATATAGCTTTAATTGAATCCAAGGCAAAGTATGCAAACGGTTTTTTAAACGCTGCCTGAAACACAACTGTGCTCTGCAGGCTTCCCGGGCTGTTTGCCTCCCATTCCCTTCAATCTGCCCCTTTGGATTTTATTCCAGGAAGCTCTTAATGATCTTTTTTTTTTTTTCTTTCAACCAAATGTGCAATAACTGAAGCTGCACAAGGATGTTAGCCCTTAATTTCCCCTATGTAGGCATATGTGATAAAGAACATGCGGACTTCTGAAAGAGTCAAGTGGGAGAGGAACAGAATGCTAGGATGGGGTTGGGTGTGCTCTTTTTCCTTCAACCCCCCCCCCTTCTACTTTGGGCTCATTCCAAGCATCCCCCCCCCCCTTTTCCTGCATTTACAAAATTAATGCAAGCAAAGCGGCTGATTGTTATACCCTCTCTGGCCAGTTAACATCTAGAGTGCACCACACAAGGGTAATTTTCCTTTCTTTTCTTTTTTTGTAAATGCAAACACCCCACGCCAACGTTCTTCAGCATGTCTTGCAGTCTGATCCTACGTATGTTTACTTGGAAGAAAACCTCACTTAGATCCATGGCACTTACTTCCATGTTAAATGGGCGTAGTATTGCAAGCTTTTAGAAAAAACAAAACAGAAAACGAAACAACAGACATCAAAAGCCAGCCAGGACTGTCGCTCAACTGGGTCACTTTTACACAAAGACGCAATGGCTCGCCACCGGAAGATCGCTCTGCTACCTTGCGAAGCTTGTGAATGACACGCCACATGATAGTGGAAATGAAGCATGGCAAAGATATGAAGATGAAGAGCGACGAAGCTGCACGACCCAACCGAAAGCTTCTTAATAAAAAGGGAGACTGTGCTCAAAATCCTAAAAGCAGAGGGGCACATCCCGTGGAATTTCCACTCCGCCAGCTGCTTCTATTAGTACCACATCAGCAAGTCGGTACACAAGCAGGCGTGGGAATGTAGATCTAGAGACAGAGATGGTAGCAAAGAAAAGGTTAATGCGTGCGTGTGTGTCTCTCGGAATTCAAAGGCTCAGCTAAAACCACAGCTGTAGCAGCAGAGTCCCTCTGCCCAGCATCAGGACCCGACCCCCGCCTGCCAGAAACACACATTGAGTCCATTACAGTTGCCTTTCCACAATTAGGGGGCTTGCTTCCCAGCCGGGGCCCTTTATCTAATTAGACAACCTGAGTTTTAGTCCATCGATTTTAGCCCGAGATAATTGGAAGGAGTGTAATTATCAGAAGCCTTCTCCACAGCGGAGGGGCTTCGGCTACAAGCGCCAGCGGACCCACAGACTCACCGCACCCCACTCCTCCTCCCCAGCGCGTTTGAACTTGGGCGTGGGGCGGGGAGCTGGATCCACGGGGGCTGGCTGGGGAGAGATAAAAATAAGCGCATCTCGGCGGTGTTTAAAGGAAACGCATGCCAGCAGATTTATTCGTGGTCTGACTTCACGCGCAGAGAAAGATGTACAAGCATATGTGTGGGGTGAGTGGAGTGGGGGGCACGGGACCTCCTCCTCTCTGCCTCGCCCTCTCCAGGGCGCGCCAGATGCGTAGAAGGCAACAGTGAAGATGCTGGGCTCTAGTTGACCACTCCGTGGGCAAATGAAGTTTCCATTGCGGGCAAACGGTCCCTGCTGTCCTGTGATCTCAGCCCACCACGGAAAAGAAGCTGCTGATCAGCTTCCACAAAGCAAGCAGCGGCAGCTCAATTCCTGCCTCTCACAGACACACAGACACACACACAGAGATGTGCCAAGCCAGGTGGGCATCTTGCAACTACAGATGCCATACATGAGCCTCACCTACTTTTTTAAAAAAGCACTGCAGGAAAGGTGGGTTAATAATGCAAGCCCCTGGAACGCCACAAATCCTGGCCCCTTCTCCCAACGCTCTTTGTTTTCACCAACACCAGAATCCACTGTCCTTTTACATAAACCTTTCTGAAGAAGACTCTTGAGAGATGGAGATCTGGAGGAAGGGACGACAAAGGGACGGCATGCGGGGAGTGAGGAAGAGTGGAATGCTCTCCCCACCGCCACGGGCAGAGAGGGTGATCTCCCAATATTAAGGAGAACAGGGAAGCACACATGCCCCAATGTACCCTTGTGTGACCAAAGTCCTACTGCTCCTGGGAAAAGGAAAACGAGGGGGTGAGAGAGGGAACAGGGAACCTCCTCCTGCCATTGCTAGGAAGGAAGGGAATTTGTTTCTCTTGTTTGACAACGCTGCTGGCACGGAGAGAGCAGGCAGCGTCCGTTTCAGGGCTGGCGGAGCCTCTCCAAGAAGCAAGATGGTTCTCTCGGGCGGTCAGCGGGGTGCATCTCATGACAGCGACACAGAGGCCACCACAGCCCCCAACGCGCTCCCAAGCTTGAACCCAAGCAAGTTATCCGCAACAGACGCCTGCTGCACACACCCTCTCCCGCTGGCGGGTACCTTTTCCCTCCTCCCCGGAGGACTAAACTGTACAGACCGCCAGGCAGAGGAGCTTTGTCCCCCAAACAAGGAGGAGGAGCCTACTTTCCCCACCTGCCCCTCCCAATATGGACCCATCCAGAGGGCTGGAGAAACCGGCTGGCATTGGGGAGCCTCAGAAAAAGAGTGAAGGCTGCCCTCCCCCTTTAAAGCTTCATCTTCTATCTCTGGCCACCTTTGCAAGCAAGCTGAAGGGACATAGCGAGCTGCGCTACCACCACCCCTTTCAGCAGAGACTTGGGGGAGGAGGAAGGGAACTGGGTTAAAGCCACCCTCTCCCCGCGTGAAAGAGGCTGCAGCGCCCTCATCTTCCCTTTCTCCGCCTCTGCCGAGGGGGTGTGTCTTCCCCTTCCCCTCAGGTGCATTGATGGGTTCCTACTCCAACAGTGCTAGCGATCGCCCAGAGCCGGTCTCCTCTCCCTTCGGTCATCGAGGGCGGCTGGCTCCCTCCTCCTTCATGCCCACCTCGGTCCCTTGCGCTTCTCTCTCTGTGCCCCATGATTCTCCCAACCACCAGCGAGAGAGCAGGCGCACAAAACCTTCGAAAGATCCCCGGTGCTCAACGCCAACAAAACCACTAGATCGCAACCCCCCGCGACACCACAAATGGCAACAGGATTACTGCGCCTTTTTTTGCCAAGCAGGCGCCTGTACATAGGCTCTGGCTTCGCCAAGATCACTGGCTTTCCCAAATCTCCGTGCAGGCAGGGGAATTCATTCGTCTCCTCCGCCCTTTCCTAACCCATTGATTCTAGATGGCGAGGGGGGCAGAGAGAACCCCCAGCGACTAAGCCCCGCTCCATGGGTGCTTCTTATCCAGAGTCCACTCGCACCCCGCCGCCACGTGTGCGCGCCACCCTCTTTCCAGGTGGCCACAGCCGAGGTGCTCCCCGTCGAGGCTCTCAACCCCCTCGTCCGCCCCTCCCTCCGCCGCCCAGCCACCCGGGAACCCACCGTGTCCGCCTCGTAAGGAAGCCGGGGACCTGTAGATCGCGATAGGCACGGACGGGTGCTTGCTGCTGCTGCCATGGAAATGGTGGATGTGCGGCGCCCCTAAACTGGAGGCGCCCCACGCCACCCCGAGGAGGCCGCTGAGAGTCAACGGGAGTATCCAGAGCAGGGCCAGGCGGCCTCGCGACGACGGCGCGGGTTCGGAGAGGGCCAGCTCCCCCATCCGTGGGGGCATAGCGGGGCGGGTGTATCCCCCCACCCCAGCGCGGCGGCAGCAGCCAGGCAAACTTTGGGCGAGGGAGCCGCGCGCGGGCGTCTCACCGCACCAAGCGGCGCGTCGTCGGAGCGGGCGCTTCTGCCGGGCGCCGATCCCTCGCCCGGAGTCCCGTCTTGCCCCGGAGAGGCCCCACCATCCTTCAGAGGCGGCCGAGGAGCGCCGCCGGGTCCCCCAGGCAAAGGAATCGCGGCGGGGACGGCCCCGAGGAGCCTCCAGCGCTCATTCACGCGGTAGCTCCACTAGCAAGCGACGCTCCGGGGGGTCTCTTCCATAATCCACAAAGCGGGCGTCGGTCGACGGGGCGGGAGGCCGACGGGGCGCGCACGGGGCGCCGGATCCCCGACGAAGAGCGGCGGCGGCGGCGGCGGCCGCGGGGGGCAATCCATTCAGCGGAGCGAGCCAGGAGCGCTTCCCTCGCCAAAGGCGCGCCAAGAACGCACGAGGCGGCGGCGGCGGCAGCGGCGGCAGCAGCTCCCCCGGCGAGCTCCCTCTCGCTCCCCGCTCTCTGCCTATTGCCAGCGAGACGGCGGCGAAGCAGGGGGACGCGGCGAGGCGGAGGAGGAGGAGGAGGACGGCGGCGGCGGGCAGGAGGCGGCTTTGCAGCGAGCATCCATTGCCCGCGTCTGCACTGAGCCAGCGCGGCGAGGGGGGCGGGCGAGAGCGAGCGCGGAGCGAGCCACGCGGGCTGGCGGCGGAGGAGGCGAGGCGAGCGAGCGCTATGCAAATCTGCAGTCTCCCCACAGCAAATCACCGGCGCCGGCATGCAATGCAGAGGACCGGCCGAGGGGGGAGCAAGGAAGCGGCGCCGGCGGCACCTGATGCCCCTGCGCTCGGGAGGGCTCCGCCACAGAAGCAGCAGCGAGCCATGTGGCAGCCAGGCGCTGTGGCGCGCGCACGGGCTGGGGGGCGCCGTAGGGGGAAAAGAGATCAAGACAGGGAGTCCGATTTCCGGGGGGGAAAGGATGGGGTGCGGGATCTGTGGAGGCTGCAAAGCTCCAGATATTTGGGGTTGGAAAAAATGCCGGACCTGTGTTCAAAGGCTAGTCCATCGAGGAGAGTTTAGCCGGAGTGGGGAGGCCAGTGGTCATCAAGGCGCCTTTTAAGGAGCAAAGGCGATCCGGTGAAGATACGGAAAACTCTCTTTTCTGCTATGATGAAGATGTTGATGTTTGGCTATACAGTGGTACCTCAGGTTACATACGCTTCAGGTTACATACGCTTCAGGTTACAGACTCCACTAACCCAGAAATAGTGCTTCAGGTTAAGAACTTTGCTTCAGGATGAGAACAGAAATCGTGCTCCGGTGGCGCGGTGGCAGCAGGAGGCCCCATTAGCTAAAGTGGTGCTTCAGGTTAAGAACAGTTTCAGGTTAAGAACGGACCTTCAGAACGAATTAAGTACTTAACCCGAGGTACCACTGTAATTATCTCTATAATCCTTGTTTATTTATATGGTGTCATAAGTGTGCATATAGTTGGCTTCCTGCCCCAAGAAGTATGAAATTAGACAGGGGAAGATAGTAAGAAGGA
Organism: Podarcis filfolensis; assembly: GCF_964270895.1. NCBI lineage: Eukaryota > Metazoa > Chordata > Lepidosauria > Squamata > Lacertidae > Podarcis > Podarcis filfolensis. Next base: position 108,131,901 of record NC_139606.1, read on the forward strand.
GGGTGAGATGTGGTTGTTTTGTTACACCTGTTTAGGCATCATTACAGGGCTCAGTACTTTCTACACCATGGTTTCCAAAACTTGGGCATTCAGCTGTTTTTGAACTACGATTCCCATCATCCCTAGCTGGCAGGACTAGTGGTCAGGGAAGATGGGAACTGTAGTCCAAAAACCTCACAGAGGTTCTCCAAGGTTTCCAACTTGCCTCTCTCGGGGCTTTCCTTGGATGCACTGAGCTGATCATGTGCTCTGCCACTGAATTAAGGACCTTCCCCAAAGGATTCCCTCCATTGCCTGAATATGCACATGGGAATGCTGCACCATTCACACATGCATTGTCCTCGCTTGGTGACTTCCAGATCCACAAGCAAAGTCTTGCATGTAGAATGGGCCACGGCAGCGACAGCATCACTGCAAAAAACTTGCTTTGTACCATCCCCAAACGGAATGCTTCGTGATGGAGCCACTTTGCGCACTCAGCTGCCAATTGCCAAAATAAAGTGAAGTATATGCACGTGTAAGCCAGCCCTAATGCCGCATGCAGGAATGAAGAGGTTCCAAACCCACATCTCACAATTTCAACTATCAACACATTTCCTAACGGTAAATTTTAAGGAAGGGGTTTTGCAGCACTGAAACCCTGCTGAAATTTTTCCTCTTCGTTTTAGCAACGCTACAACATTGCTAAAACAAAGGAAGGTGGAGTGTTTACCTTAGCAGTGGTTTCAGTGCAAACCTCTTGAGGGTGAAATTTTAGCAGCACCTGGGTGTCTGAGTGGTACCCAATTTCAGGTCTTTAAAGCGCCAAATTGCCTGGCATCATTGTCAAATTTGGCCCTTGCTTGAACCTCAAAAGGATCTGGCATGTGGAGTCCAAAAGGTCCCTCACTCCTGCTATGAACCATAAACAAACATTAAAAGATCCACAAAGGTGAAGGTGTGATGTCGCTTTTGGTGGTGTCCTCCTGAGACATATTTTCAAATTCCTGCTTCATCATGAAACTCTCCAGTGACTATGCACCAATCACTATCACACAAGAGCCTGGCAAGATGGTTGGTCAGGAGAAAACAGGGTAATGCTTTTGAACACTTTAGAATGTGTGGAGCATTTTCCCTCCATGATTTCATTCATTCCTACAACAATCCTGTAGGGTAGGTCATTCTTTATACCCCATTTTGGGGGGGTGGGAGAAGTTGAGGAAGAGTCATGATTTGAATCGGTGACCTCCGGGTTGTTTTGTTTTGTTTTAATGGTTATTAAGGGTCCTTAAAGTAAGAGCAAGGTATTTCAAAAACTAAAAATCATTCTGGAAAGCTTTGCAGAAATAATAACTCAAACAAACATAAATTCCCAAGAGCAACACACCAAGACACCCTTAAAGGGGGGAGGGAAATGCTAGAGTTCTATTCAAAGAACTGTCAGAGAGCAACAAAAGATATCCCCACTTGTAATTGAATGCTATATACTTCAAAAGCGGCTACCTGTTACAGACACAAAGCCCTGGCAGTTCCCACACCTGGGCACAACAAAGTGTGCTAAACACTAACGTTCAGTTTTCTTTGTTCCAGCATTTCTAGATCAAACAACATTTTCTACCATTATATGTTTTTTTTTTGGGGGGGGCAAGATTTAGTAATTCACTCTCAAGCCGGTGCTCTTTGGTCGACAAGAAAATTGAAAAGTAATGCGTACACTTCTGCCCCTGTGTTTTATAGAAGCAGATTACTTAATGCTACTCACATCTAAACTTGACAGTTTGCTTATGCTAAAAAGTTGCTCTTAATTACACACGGGGCAAAAGTAACCACAGCAGTCCAACTGGAAAAAGTTTAAGAGAGAAGCAAAAAAAATGTATCTCTCAACCTGTCACTCATACACATTTGACAGGGGTGCAGGCTCCTTCGGGGAACAGTGGGCTTTCATTCCTTAGAGGTTTTTAAGCAGGCATTGGTTGGCCACCTGTCACGGTTACTTGAGATTCCTGCATTGCGGGGGGCTGGACTAGATGACCCTCAGGGTCCTTTCCAATGCTGCAATTCTACTATTCTATATCCTGAATCAAGTCTCTATAGCAGAGAGGGCAGCATAGGACGCACCCGAGGGCTTTCGTGTAGATGTTAAACAGCAGGATTTGTATAAAATCTGCATGAAGATCGAAGGCGCAATTCATATATACAGGCGGCGACAATTTTAGGTGCATCCAACTGATATGCAATCACTGACACACGGGTCCTTTGGGACACAGAAAAAGGCAGAATGGGTACGGGGTGGAACGGGGGGGGGGCATAACTGGGCAGGGCATGCACACAGGGACCAGGAACCGAACCCCCATGAAAAATTGACCCTGCATGTATTTCAATAACAACCCATTGACACCCCACCCCAGCCTGTGATTTGCTTAAATTTTAAGTGGTTGAATAATAAGTTCCCCAGTGCATTGAAAGAGGCTTAAGAACTTGGGGGCTCCCAAGCAGCTTTTCATCCTAGCAGGGATACTATTCTGGGATGGTAGTAGGACAATCCCTGCCCCCACCTTCACCAACAGACACACATGGATGTTTCGGACCCCCATCAGGAGCTAACCCACATAAGAACACAAGGAAAGCCTGCTGGATCAGGCCAGTGACCCAGCTAGTCCACCATCCTGCACTGGCTCCCAGTGGAGTATCAGGTCAGGATTAAGGTGCTGGTTTTGACCTTTAAAGCCCTTTGTGGTTTAGGGCCCTTGTATTTACGGGACCACCTCTCCTGGTATGCCCCGCAGAGGACCTTAAGGTCCATGAATAATCATAATTCAGAGCTCCCAGGCCCTAAGGAAGTCAGATTATCCTCCACCAGGGCCAGGGCCTTCTCAGTGATGGCTCCGACCTGGTGGAATGCTCTGTCCCATGAGACCAGGGCCCTGCAGGATTTAACTTCCTTCCGCAGGGCCTGTAAGACAGAGCTATTCTGCCTGGCTTTCAATTTGAACTTAGCCTGGTCTTTTATTCCCCTTCTTTCCCTCCCCTTCCCCTTTTTTTGAAGATTACCCACTCTGGGATCCCACAGCTAATTCTCCCCTGGTCTCCTCGCTGGCCCAAATAGGATTAATTTAGCCAGCTAGCCCTGATGATCATCTAATGTTTATTGGATGGATTTACCCCCAAATTGATTTTTTAATTCTGAATTTATTGTTATTCACGTTTTATACTGTATTTTAAGCTGTTTTTTTGTTGCATCAATTAAGTGTTTTAAATTTGTTGTTAGCTGCCCTGAGCGGGTATTAATAATAATAATAATAATAATAATAATAATAATAATAATAATAATAAATTATCTTGCTTTCAGAGTGGCCAACAGGATGCCTGTGGGAAACATGCAAGCAGGACCTGAGAACAAGAGCCTGTGGTTTGTGTTGAGAGTCAGCGTCCCTCTGAAGACCAAATGTCAGAGGAGATGCAGTAGAAGGCTGCTGCCTTGATGCCCTGATGATGGGCTGCTGTCTGAAGCAGGATGCTGAATTAGATGAACTCTTGGTCTGATCCAGGAGTGTGTACTTACATATATATATATATATATATGATCTTGGAAGCCAGTGTTTAGTTTCAGTTGCTGGACAGCTCCCCAGAGTGCAGGCTGGCTTTCAAGGGTTGCTGCATCCCTTGACGTACACTGTTGTTTTTTGAAACTGCTTCCCAGTATCTCTCCTCCCTGACTCTTAGGATTAGTATACATCTTACTATTTTTTTGTTGTTGTTCATGAGATTCTACCCAGGATGACAGAACCACAAGTGCAACTGGGTTGACTTATATTCCATCAGATTCCCATGTATATATAGACATGATTCTTTTCTGGACCTGGGGGTGTTAGATATGATTTCCCCCCTTCACAGTCCATAAGTATACAGCAAGGCTGTGAGGCAAGACACTAATCTTTATATTTTACAGCACTGTTATAGTTTGCATCATTTAGATTCCCTATCCAGCCCTTCACTGTGAAGTCCCAGGGCAGGTTAAAGGTAAAGGCACCCCTGACCATTAGGTCCAGTCGTGACCGACTCTGGGGTTGTGGCCCTCATCTCGCTTTATTGGCCAAGGGAGCCGGTGTACAGCCTCCAGGTCATGTGGCCAGCATGACTAATCCACTTCTAGCGAACCAGAGCATGCAGAGAAACGCCGTTTACCTTCCCGACAGAGTGGTACCTATTTATCTACTTGCACTTTGATGTGCTTTTGAACTGCTAGGTGGACAGGAGCAGGGTCCGAGCAACGGGAGCTCACCCCGTCGCGGGGATTCGAACCGCTGACCTTCTGATCGGCAAGTCCTAGGCTCTGTGGTTTAACCCACAGCGCCACCCGAAGTCCCAGGGCGGGTTACACCAATGTAAAAATACAAGGTCAGCAGCCACACCCTTTGACTTGCCGGCTAAACCAGGTGAGGGTAGCCAATGGGTCTTAAACCCTTGGTGAGTTAGGGACTTCCTCTGATTGCAAAGAGAGGTTTTGGCAGATTGAGTGGACAAGACGAATAGTGGGTTCAACAGTCAAGAAGGTGGTTTCTGCACATGCTGTAGAGCAGCCTTTCTCAACCTGTGGGTCCCCAGATGTTGTTGAACTACAACTCCCATCACCCCTAGCTAGCAAGGCCAGATCTCAGGGATGATGGGAGTTGTAGTCCAACAACATCTGGGGACCCACAGGTTGAGAACCGCTGCTGTAGAGGGATGTGAGGGGGAGATGGGGCTCGTCAACCTGGGAAGGTAGCCCATCTTGGAGAAGGAAAACTCTGATCCTAAACCTCCTCTGACTTCTTCAGGAGAAGAATAGGCTAAGGAGTAAACCCTACACACATCTGGAGTGGAGTCCCTAAGATAGTTGGATGGTGCCTTATGCACCTCCTTCCAGGAACTCCTGCACCCAAGGTGGTGCCAAGGGTATGGCTCTGCTTTCCTTTGGACGACACCAGCATGGCCGAGAGGGGGGTACTGCCATATGGGCAGCCCAGGACCTCCATACACACTGCCCAGGCTTGCATCCCAGAGAGGTCACCTCTGTGCTGCTAATGCAGCAGTTTGACTTCACCCCCCAGAGGCGCACTCCATTGCTTCTTGAGACAAATTAATGCCAACACCAAATAGATAGATACATAGACAGGGACCAGAAAAGGTGTGTCTTTAGCATATGACAAAGGCTATATAACACAGATGCCAGAGACACCTCGGGGTGTGTGTGTATTCCACAGCACAGGTTCTGCCAAAGAGAAAGAAACTGAAAGCAACTGACCTTGACCTAGGTCACACAATCAATCCAGATTGGCTTAAAATCAAGATTCCCCGAAATAAAAAATCTAGGCTCCTGGAACGTGGGAAGCTGCCTTATATTGAGTCAGACCTTTAGTCCATCTTGCTCAACATTGTCTACACTGATGAGGGGTCTTCCAGGTTTTTCAGACAGGGGTCTCTCCCAACCCTACCTGGAGATTCCATTGAGGATTGAACCAGGGACCTTCTGCCTGCAAGGCCTCTGAGTTACAGCCCTTGGCAATGATACACCTACTTTATTTATTATCTGCATAGTAAAAGTGTTGTTCACCAGAATTGCTGACACAGTTGAAATCCAGTTATGCGCTTCTCATGCATCAGCTTTGGTGCATGGACCCCAGGCTGTACTCTTGCAATGAAATGAGTTTGTGGGGTTCCTTATTTTAACTGGACTTACAGGACCTCTGTGCATCCTGACAACACAGCAGGGGAACCAAGCCTCTCAAAACCTCTAAAGCTGCAGAGTTTCACAACAAAAGCCTTCAGATTTGGTGAGCCTGGATGAAATAAGGTGATCTGTACAAAAAGGGGAACCCCAGCCATGAGGCATAGCACAAACAAATAAAGGTACAGTGGTACCTCGGGTTACATACGCTTCAGGTTACAGACTCCGCTAACCCAGAAATATTACCTCGGGTTAAGAACATTGCTTCAGGATGAGAACAGAAATCGTGCTCCGGTAGCGTGGCAGCAGCAGGAGGCCCCATTAGCTAAAGTGGTGCTTCAGGTTAAGAACAGTTTCAGGTTAAGAACGGACCTCCGGAACGAATTAAGTACTTAACCTGAGGTACCACTTTATAGCAAGGAGGGAAGTCCAGTGCTGGGCCATGGAAATGCAGGCTGAAATTCCTGCTTGGCTGTGAAGAACACTCTCTTTTTTGGGCAGGGGGGAGTGTTTCCTAGGCAAACCACCGCTTTCCAGAGTTGTGGTGAGGGTAAAAATCGAGGTTGCTCTCAATTGCCTGCTCTGAGGTCCTTAGACAGAGGGCAGAAAGAGCGTCAAGAGGACAGAAACAGCAGAGAAAGCTGCAGTAATTTAAAAGAGTTTAAGAGATTATAGCATAAAGCAAAAAGGTCAGGTGAAAAACACCCCCCTTTCCTTATGAGAAAACTGAGCAACCATTTCTTTCCAATTTCAAGGAAATTGTGGCTGTCAGACATACTCATCCCTTTCATGTTTTATTGAAAAAGCTTAATGAGGACTTCTTCGTTCTTGGAGTTAAGCTCCTAAATGAAAGGTAAAAGTTTAAAGCCTCTGTAGGTAAATATTATTAAAATATATGGTAAGCACCATGACTTATTTAAAACGGGTGGAATTGCAGCATCTTTTTTTCTCTTTCTTTTTAGCCACCTGCTGTCATCAGGGTGGAATATGACTGTTTTAGTCGATGTAGTGTGTTTTGGGGCAGGGATAGAAATGTGGTCTGGGCTCATTTTAATCAGGACCCACCTGGGAGGAAGAGCTTTTGCTAAAACTTTGCCCACCAAGGAAAAAGAACAAAAAAAGGTTGGCTGCCAAAATGAGATGTCACTCACGGAAGACTGTGTAGATGTTAAAATTACGATCACATACTTGCCTAGGTGTAATGGACTCTTTGAACTTAGCATGTCTTAATTTTGCTCCTGCCTTTTCCTGGATTCTCCCCAATGGGCATTCTCACATGGGGACAGGCAGAATTATAGTTGTTTCCTTTCTGAAAACACTTGGTTGATATTGCATCAATAGTGTAGCCCCTTCATTTAACAAACAAACAAACAGCACTCATCAAACACATAATGTACTAATGAGACAAAGGCGGCTATTCTATTCACATTAACCCCGGAGAAAGCCCCACTCAATACAGTAAGTACGCATAGAATTGGGGCCTGCATGGTTGCAATCCCATGTACATTTACTGGGGAGCAATCCCCACCAAACTCTGCGGGATATGTACAGATGGGAAGAAAAGAAAACCATAAATACTTCTGTTTTATTTTTAGCTGCTGCAATTGGAAGGTGATCTTGAGATATGGGCACTCATGTATTTGTGGATGTGGACAGAATTCAAGCAGCTTGCAGACGGTCAGGTTTACATGGGGAGGGGAGAAGGAAGGAAAGGCAGTGTTGCTGCAGGGGCCAAAAGGAATCCAATAGGACAGAACTGTTTCCATTCCCTGACCCAAGCCTCCAAAGGCATATCTTTCCCACAAAAGGTTAAGTAAAATACATGGACTCAGGCATGTGCAAATGAGCTGACGTCTGAATGTTTTGGTTAACTGAGCTTTGGATGCGATTGTAATTCAACTTCAGTGCCCATAGCCCGTCTCAACTAACTTAGGGACTTAGCTCTCTCAGCTCTGCATCCCAGTCCGCAACTAAGCCAAAGCACTTGCCACTGAAACGAACACATATCACTTCCCTGCTTAACCCTTTAGCCTTTAATCCCCGCAGCCCACATAGTCCCCCTTGTACAGAATTGTAGATTGTAAGCTCCCCAGGGCAGGGACCTGCACTCCCACATGACATAAGACACTCTGCCTTCTGATGGCACTGTGTAAACAGTGATAAACATCAGCAACTCCCTGGAGATTGCTGCCAAATGTAGAGGACCACAGTGTGCTGGTGCAAACAATGCTAGTTCAACAATCTGCTCACCCTGCTTGTGGATCTGTGCATCTGGGTTCAAAGCCTGTACTTATTCTGTACAGTGGTACCTTGGTTCTCAAACTTAATCCATTCCGGGAGTCCGTTCGACTTCTGAAACCATTCGAAAACCAAGGCGCAGCTTCCGATTGGCTGCAGGAGCTTCCTGCACTCAAGTGGAAGCTGCGTCAGATGTTCAGCTACTGAAAAACGTTTGCAAACCAGAACACTTACTTGTGGGTTTGCAGCGTTCAGGAGCCGATTTGTTTGACATCTAAGCTGTTCAGGAACCAAGGTGTGAGTGTACCTTCAAATGGAATGTTGCACCCCCCCAAAAAAAATGAATTCTTAAGCAATGGCTGCATCACTTTCATTCACATCTCAGCCCATAGGTCTATGGTGTGCCTTGCGTTAGTCATTATTAGAGTGGGGTGGGGGTTATTGATTAGGGATTAGCTACTTGAGATCTCAAGGGGCCAGGCTTGGCTACTTAAGGAGTGGCAGCTGGCTCCACAGTTGCCCCTGCCCCTCAATTAATTAGGTCTTCTTCATAAAGCTGCACATGAGAAAACAATCCCATGTGCAAATGGGTTTCGTTGCTTGTACAGCTTAGGCTGAGTTATTGCCTTAGCACTGGGTACATTAAGTAGCTGGGGACCTGAATGGTTGCAACAAGCTGAAATGTATCGAAAAGTTGCATTTCTCCATAAAGGGGGATGAAATCTTTTATCTGATCTGCCTCAGGAATAGTTGTGAGAGAAACTGTGTGGCTTCTTCTGTAGCTTGGAAATGGCTGGAATTGGAGGACTGGGGGAAAGAGAGGTGTGCTGATAATGTTTGCCACAGGATTAGCACTGCCTGTGTGCTTGCTTCTGCTCTCCTGTGAATATTTGTTCAGCTGAGGTGGAGAACCTAAGGCTGGGGGACCAAATGCATCCCTCAGAGCATCTCTGTCTGGTCTCTGGGAGTCTCCCCAGACCACACCCCCTCCCAGAGGCCACAGCCCATCAAATGCTTTTGCCTGGGTGGAAGGTGTCATTGACCTGTGATGATGGCACTTGCTTGCCAGGAAGAAGAATGGAGAGGTCTTTGGGGCGGGGTGTGTGTGTGTGTGTGTTTGTTGTCACCATGGGCATTATGTGATTATGTGTATGTGTCTTTTAATGAGCTGAACAGAGTTGCAGATTTTGAGTCATGGGGCTGAGGAGTATGTGCATATGAATTCAACAGTGCTTAGTTTAATTTTGGTTCTTATTTGTTCGTGTTGTTAATAGAGCTTTATAGATTAGGAATGCTTCTGTACTTTGTGAATCCTATGACTTTTTGTTGTAGTTGTGCCGTTTAGCTCTTTTTTCTTTTAGTTGTTTCGTTAATAGTGCTTTATAGATTATAATTGTTCTAGTGATGATTTGTAATTGTTTCACTTTTGATTTCTTAATTAATCTGTACGATATGTGTTGCATTTGTGATGTTCTGTCATGCTGTTGCTATTTATTGCTTGCAAGCCGCTTTGCAATTCAACTGAATGGAAAGCTACGTAGAAGTATAACTCAAATCAAATCAAACCTCTGGCCTTCACAAGGCAAGGAATGCAACCTGATGTACAAAGAGCCACCCCCACTTTTGCATGTGGCCCCGCCCACCACTGTAATGTGGTCACCAGGATATTAGTAAAGGTACCCCTGCCCGTATGGGCCAGTCGTGACCGACTCTAGGGTTGCGCGCTCATCTCGCTCAAGAGGCCGGGGGCCAGTGCTGTCCGGAGACACTTCCAGGTCACGTGGCCAGCGTGACGAAGCTGCAGCTGGCGAGCCAGCACCAGCGCAGCACACGGAAACGCCGTTTACCTTCCTGCTATAAAGCGGTACCTATTTATCTACTTGCACTTAGGGGTGCTTTCGAACTGCTAGGTGGGCGGCGCTGTGGGTAAAACCTCAGTGCCTAGGACTTGCTGATCGTAAGGTCGGCGGTTCGAATCCCCGCAGCGGGGTGAGCTCCCGTCGTTCGGTCCCAGCTCCTGCCCACCAGGATATTACCTGCATGGAAATGCCAACTTCAGAGGGAAGAAGGTTCCTCACCCCTGGCCTATGCACTTGTAGCCAAATGAAGTACTACCAAATGCACAATCTAGTCTCTGAAGCATCCTTTGTCAATGCTGAAGGAAACTCACCCCACAAAGGCTTATGCTGCTCAGAGAGATAGCAGGGGGCATGTCCCCATCTTGTGTGTGGAAGACTTTCTCCTTTCCTCCCTGCCCTTGTGATTTTCCTCTGTTATGTTGCCAAGCCCAGTTCCCCAGAGAGCTCTGTGTTTATCTTGACAGGTGTTCCTGAGATCTGCCGCACCTCAGTGGAATTGCTACTGCCTGCTCGGAGGTACAGTGGAAAACATTAAGGCGGCAAACTAATGAACTTACCTTATTGCATTCCAAATCATATAAACCACACAGTGGGCTGGATTAATCTACTAATGCTTTTCTAATGATGCCTTTATTGGGCATATGGCACAAACTTGCTATTTCCTCCACCGTCTCTACTGGCGGAGCTTAAAATAATCAAAACATACAGATTATTTCTCCCCACACCCGGCTTTCCATTCTGTACTACACAAATAAATATATCAAACTCTATTGACATCCTAAAGCTTCTGAGATTGCCATTTTGTCAGTGTGGCCTCTGATTAATTTTCAGGACTAAAACTGTAACTATGGGAATGGCAACTGAATAAGGGGGGCAGGAACATTGTGTTGGAAAGAGACAACACAGATCTTGGCCTAAGGGATAAAGGGGAACTTGGCATTCTTTCCCCCCTGTTTTTCACTACAGTGCATATTCTGAACTAGGCTATGGTATGTATTTTCATACCTTACTTGAGAGAAACTCTCGCTGCACCCCTGAGCAAACACACAGGATAAGACTGCAAACATTGTTACACTCACCTACCACTCCAAGAAAATAGAAGTTGCGAGGAGGCAGCAATTACCCAGGTTTGAGGTCCAGCGCCGAGGGCCTTCTGGCGGTTCCCTCACTGCGAGAAGCCAAGTTACAGGGAACCAGGCAGAGGGCCTTCTCGGTAGTGGCGCCCGCCCTGTGGAACGCCCTCCCACCAGATGTCAAAGAGAAAAACAACTACCAGACTTTTAGAAGACATCTGAAGGCAACCCTGTTTAGGGAAGCTTTTAATGTTTGATGCATTACTGTATTTTAATATTTGGTTGGAAGCCACCCAGAGTGGCTGGGGAAGCCCAGCCAGATGGGCAGGGTATAAATAATAAATTATTATTATTATTATTATTATTATTATTATTATTATTATTATTATTGATTTCCTTTGGAAAGAAGCCGCTGTGGGGCTTGTAAGCATTTTGGTGTTTATTTACAGATATAGACACTGAGCCCAGGTGGGGGTAGACCCCAAACATTCCCACAGGCAATCAAAAGCCACTGTTCCTGATCTGCAGGGGACACAGCCCACATCTGAAAATGATTGCAAAGTTCACTCTCATTTCTCTGGGTCCTTCTCAGTCTCTAAACTTCAGACTATTCCCTCCCCCCCCCCCACAAACAGACGCCAGGCCCCAATGGTCAGCTGACTGTTGGTGCTTTGACCTTCAAGTACTAGACCCAAATGGGGAGGCCTGGTGGACCTAATTAGTAACCATTAGTACAATGGTGAAATATTAATGCAAACAATTAGTAGAAAATATTCCCAGGCCTATCTCAGGAACTGCTGGCACTAGCAACCTGGCCAGGCCTTCTTCTCTCCTGGGTTCCCCCAGGGTGTACCAGTAGCCCTGGGGGAGGGTGGCAGTGGAACTGAATCAGTGGTTCTCTTTGGTCATTGATGGTCTGGGCTGGTGATGGCAATATAAGGTAAAGGTAAAGGACCCCTGGACAGTTAAATCCAGTCAAAGGCAACTATGGGGTTGCGGCGCTCATCTTGCTTTCAGGCCGAGGGAGCTGGTGTTTGTCCACAGACAGCTTTCCGGGTCATGTGGCCAGCAGGACTAAACTGTTTCTGGTGCAACGGGACACCAGGACGGAAACCAGAGCACACGGAAACACGTTTACCTTCCCGTCGCACCAAGAAATGAAAGCCCACCTTCCTTCCAGCTTTTGCGACCCATTTCTTTCTGGGAATATGCTTCTGAATTAGCAGGGAACCCACAGAGCATGGTGAGGCACAGCTAAAAGTCCAAAGGTATCACCCCCCACCATTTCTATCACCTCCCCATCCCCCGTTCCCCCACTGATGTAAATTCATGTCTTGATTCAACATACACAAGAGTCTACATGGGACTCAAAAGATCATTCCTTAGATAACTCCACTTGCCCCCCTGGCTGCTTGTAGCAAATGTGTCTGGAAGTATCTTTGAGTTGCTCCCATCAGTAAAGCAACCAGTAAATATACAGTGGACGCTCAGGTTGTGAACGTGATCTGTGCGGGATGTATGTTCACAACCCACAGTGTTTGCAACCTGCAGCGGCGCGTCTGCACACGCGCAGGTTGCGATTCGGTGCTTCTGTGCATGCACAAAGTACAATTTAGCGCTTTTGCGCACGAGCAACCACCGAAACCCAGAAGTAACCCGTTCCGGTACTTCCGGGTTTTGGCGGTCCGTAACCTGAAAAAAACGCAACCTGAAGCGTCTGTAACCCGAGGTATGACTGTAAATATCACCATCACTATCAATAATGATTCATTAATGATAATAACAATTATTATTATCATTCAGCAATGATTTAACAGCCAGGCTTCTGCAGCAAAGATGGGTTGGAGTACGGCAACTAATAATATAAGCACAAACATAAACATAAGACTTATCCTTAACTATTATTATTAATAATAATTATCAGTAATAATTCATTAAAATATTATTAATCATTGTTATCATTCGTTTACTTTAAGCAATAATTAAGCAGCCAAGCTTCTGCAGCAAAGACGGGTTAAAAAGATTTTTTAAAAACTCAGAGTGCCTGCAAAACACTGCAATGAAACGCCTCTCCTCCTTCTTCTCATCAGCCCCCAGTATCCAGAAACAGTACGAAGGCAATGGATCATGAAGAAAGCCAATTTCCTACTTCAGGGATTAAACAGTGTTCTCTTTTGTACTGTTAAATCAAAGTTTTAAGTTATTTCCTCCCCCCACCCTCCTCCGCCAAAAGCAAAACTGATCCCTTACCCCCCACGCCTCCAACACACACAATTTAAATAAATAGTCTCCGGAGAAACCACAACTGAATCCCAGACACATTGCTTCCTGGGCAATCAATAGCACAGATAAAAATCCTTTATGTTGTACTTCTTTGAGCAGGCCTATTGATAGAGCAAGAAAAATTAAGCTGCTACACAAGCCAAAGATAATTACCTTAACAAGGGAGAATATCAAGCGATCCAGGAATCCCTTTGTTCTCTTGAGGACAGGGAGAAATATACTGGGCTACGGTTGTTGGAGGTGGGTGGGAGACTGGTGGATTTTAAACAACCGTAAAACTTTGACATATAACATAGCTTATTTCAAAAATAAACATAAATAAGATGTAGTATGGGGGTGGGGGGGAACTTGTCTGGCAATGCCTTTAAATTTGGGGATCAGCAACTTGAAGCTCAGCCCTGTCCCCACTCCCTGAAAAAGGATTGCCAGCTGGTGTCTCACTTGCCCTCTTCCAGGCAAACAATTGGCCATCTTTTGGCAATACCTAAGGCAGCCATACCTAAAGCTATGATTTTCCCAGTAGTGATTTATGGAAGTGAGAGCTGGGCCATAAAGAAGGCTGATCGCTGAAGAATTGATGCTTTTGAATTATGGTGCTGGAGGAGACTCTTGAGAGTCCGATGGACTGCAAGAAGATCAAACGCATCCATTCTTAAGGAAATCAGCCCTGAGTGCTCACTGGAAGGACAGATCATGAAGCTGAGGCTCCAATACTTTGGCCACTTCATGAGAAGAGAAGACTCCCTGGAAAAGACCCTGATGCTGGGAAAGATGGAGGGCACAAGGAGAAGGGGACAACAGAGGATGAGATGGTTGGACAGTATTCTCGAAGCTACCAGCATGAGTTTGACCAAACTGCGGGAGGCAGTAGAAGACAGGAGTGCTTGGTGTGCTCTGGTCCATGGGATCACGAAGAGTTGGACACGACTAAACGACTAAACAACAACAACAACAAGGCAGCCACGCATTTGGCTGGTGGTGGTGGAGAATCAAGGCTGAGTATAAGCAGGGGCATCTGGGGGGTAGGAAAAGGGCCCAGGCTGTAGGATTTCCTTAGCGGTGCATACATAAAAGTAGATGGTAACACAGACGGTTGAAACCCAAGAGTTTTTTTGTCCCCACCCCCAATCAACCGCACTTGCCTTTTGCTTTTTTTATGAGTCATGCCGAAGGAAGCAACATATTTTCCTTTCCGTTGCAAAGAATTGGCACACACGCTGCAATTAAATAAAATGACAAATTGTCTTTATTTATATAACAAGTTGCAAGAGGAGAGAAAGTGCTAGGACATTCAGCCCAGATAAACCCGAAAATAACACACCCAGCTGGCACAGCAGAGCACTCCCTCGCCCAATATTATAGGATAGGGTGCCCCCCCACGCCCCGCTGGTTATGTCTACAGTAAAGGGATTCATCCTCTGTGGTGCTCAGAACATGCCTGGGGGGCACACGCAGCCCTCGGAATGAGACAGACCTCTCTGGGCATCTTCCTGATGAAGCGCAGTCTGGGACGTTCACAAATCAGTCCCAATGCGCACCAGCGACACATATCAAAAGACGTGGGCATGCTCAATCAGCAGAGTATAGCAGAAACAATTGTGGAGCATGAGTGTAGCATTCTAAGTGATTTATTAAGCAATACATACAGGACAACGCAATCATGGCGTCCTCTCACATCTTCTCCAAGAGAGAGAGAAAAAGAAAAAGTACAAAAGTACAGTACAGTGGAAGAGATAAGACTGGCTTCCATTTTCACAGTTTCCAAGCCTAGAAAGCAAACACTGACATGTGATGTAACAATCACACATCCAGCAACGGAGGAGTGAAATGCTAACAGGTAACAATCTGGCTCTCATTGTCTGCAACCCATTTGCATTCTTGAGGGTTCCTAACCCTAACCTCAACTTTCTTCTACTGTTCTGTCCACAACCTTATGGTAAGGTTACTATGCGGAGCCTGCACACATTATTATGTCATCCACCTACAAGGCCACTGGCTGCTAGATTCCACCACAAGAACTTAAGAGTACATTCCTGATTCCTTCCTTTGGCGTTTAGTTGTCTGATGTCATGGTGTTTCCGAAAATTTTTACACATCACTTGGGAAGACAGGTGAACTAATGCCAGTGTACTGGAAGAAGCAAAGCTCACCAGTGCTGAAGCAATGATTCTTCAACATCAACTTTGTTGGACTGGTCATGTTGTTTGGATGCCTGATTAATGTCTTCCAAAGCAACTACTCTCTTCCGAACTTAAAAATAGAAAGTGTAATGCTGGTGGTCAACAAAAGAGGCTTACAGATTCTCTCAAGACAAATCTTAAAAAACTGTAGTATAAACACTGTCAACTGGGAAACACTAGCCTGTGAGCACTCCAATTGGAGAACAGCCTTTCAAACTCAGGACGAAAAGGAGAAACGTGCTAAGAGGAAGGCATGCTTAGCAAACCCTCAATGTCATTGACTCCCACCCGGAAACCTATGTCCCCACTGTAGAAGGACGTGTGGATCCAGAATTGGCCTCCGCAGACACTTACAGACTCTCTGTTAAGACCGTGTTCATGGAAGACGATCTTACTCAGCTATGAGTGATTGCCAAAGAAGAAGAAAGAAGATGTTAGGTGATTGACAGGTTGGTGGCCTCACTCACCTGTCAAAGTGGCATGTAGGGGCTGAGGGAGCTCAGGATCCAACCCACTAGGCAGATCCTGTTCCCCACCCCCTGGTCTCTAGTGTCGCAATAAGTGGTTGTCAGCGAATTCCATAAATGAATTATGTGTTGATGTCAGGGACTGGCTGGGCACTGAGGAGTTGGGGCTGGATATTGAGGAGTGGGAAAAGAGGGGAATTGGAGATTGACTTGGAAGAAGGGATCAGTGAACCGGAGGAGCTTGTAACAGCCAGGAGATGAGAGTCAGAGGCAAGAGAAGCTGCAGAATTGGAGAATGAAGAACAGGTGCAGGAGGAGAGAGAGAGAGAGAGAGGTCAGGCTGATGTAGAATCAGGGACTTCCACACCTCCTCTCCCTGCCTCCACCATTCCTGCTCCACTGTCTCCGAGGACCAGAAGAGGATTGAAACAGGAGGAGCAGAAGCAGGCTGCACTCAGGAGCAGTCTTCACCTGCTTGTGTGCAGCTCAGGGGTGGGGGAGGGAGGTACATAAGCTGAGGTTGTGGAAGGGGCCCTCCCAGATTCATACTTTTATAATTCATAAATCATATCCAAATAAATGACAAATCTTTAGGCATTGTGTGAAGACATTTTCATTTCAGAGTGCATTTAGGGATGTACTGTATTGAATTTTGTTTCCAAGTACTGTGGAGCTGGTTTTGTTTTTCTATGTGGCTTACATCATAGTCCCATATGTGTCTGCTCAGAAGCTCTGTTGAGTTCTACAGAACTTACTTCCCAATAAATATGTGCAAGACTGAAGCCTTAATCTGGTGTTGTTGTTTAGTGGGCTTTATCATTGCTACGTTAGGGGTCTCATATAGGTCAAAAAGTGGAATGGAAATGTCCTTAAATCACTCTTCACCAACCGGGTGCCCTCCAGCTGTTTTTGACTATATCTCTCATCAGCCCCAGCTAGTCATGTGCAGACTGGGGCTTATGTGACTTATAGTTCAACACAGCTGGAGGGCAATAGCTTCTGAATAGCTTAAAAATATTACTGGGCTCCCCTCCCCATATCCATGAGTGGCACAGCAGACGTAAGCAGTGATTATTTTGCCAAAAGCATTGATGCTGCAAGGCAGGGCTAACCTTGGGCTAGATTATACCCACGGCAACTATAACACTGGCATTGTTCCATCCGAGTTAATGGAGACGTGCCAGTACACACCAGCAAGAGCCTCTTGACTAGTCTTGTTTAGTGCTGGAATGTTTCAGAATAATCAATACGAGGTATGCATTGCCTGAGAGTTTGTTACATTCTTGCCTGTTTGGCTAATGATCAATTTGTCATTACAGTGGTACCTCGGGTTACAGACGCTTCAGGTTACAGATGCGTCAGGTTACAGACTCTGCTAACCCAGAAATAGTACCTTGGGTTAAGAACTTTGCTTCAAGATGAGAACAGAAATCGAGTGGCGACGACGCGGCGGCAGTGGGAGGCCCCATTAGCTAAAGTGGTACCTCAGGTTAAGAACAGTTTCAGGTTAAGAATGGACCTCCAGAACAAATTAAGTTCTTAACCAGAGGTACCAGTGTAATGCAAGAGGAGACTTAGAACAACGCTGTCAATCAAGCAAAGTATTTTCTAGCTATTCCTGAGGAACCTGGGAGTTCCTCAGAAGCTTGTCGTGAGACTTCTCTGTTGGAAGTGCAACAGCAGAGATCATACTGTGTGTTACTTGAGGCTTAATTCTATTATCAGAAAGTCAACTAGCCAAGAGGGGGATGGCTGGAGGTGTTACTTAGCAACTAGTCAGGGTAGCAGGATCTCTGGTGAGGCACCACATGTTCTAATTCGCTGTGTCATTCCAAGGGAGTTTTTCTGATATATGTTTGATTGAACTTCTCCCTGGAATAAACCTCATGTTATAATACCCTGTTATTGTTAAGTTTGCTTAGTAAAGTATTACTGGGATTTATTTTCTCTTTGGACCCAGCGTTATTTAAGTGACTTTGCAAACATTCCCAGTGCTAACATCAGAAATAATGGTGAAAAACCCTTCCAACACCAGAAATTGCTCAACCCACCCAACACTGAAGGATGGATTTGGAGGGCCTGCTTCCATAAGCAGCTCACAAGAAGTTGATATTCAACAAAGGACAAGAGGAAAATAAATCCCATAGATTTGGGATGGGGTTTAGGAGCTGTTTGAAAACTGATATACGTTTGAGGCCCATCAGAGTGAGGAACACGTCACATAACACAAGAACACAGGATTTTCAGGTGACATTGTTAGTCACAAAGAATCCCAGCTTTATGCAAATTACTTTACAGGAAAGGGTTACATCACTACAAACCTTCTATTGACAGTTTCGTGTGCTTTTAGATGTTTATAATTGTTTTATAAAATAACACACAATGCAGGCTTTCCTTGGCAAACAAACTATTGTTGGAAGTGTTCCCTGAAGGTGTGAAATCTGGAAGGAAAAGCAAGATGGCGCTAAGGGCCCATTTCTCTTACACTAAGTAAAATTCACACCACAACACACACATGCATCTCTCCCAGAGGTCCTCCCCCAAAACAACAACAACAAGAAGGAGCAGGCTTTTCCGTACAGCGCAATATCAGAGTTTTTAATTGGTAATGAGTTATTGAATGGTTTGGCTGGAAATGGCTATGAAATTTTAATGACTCTAAAAGCCCATCTTGTCGTGTTGCAGCAGGGGTTTTGCTGGCCTTTAAAAAAAGACTCGGGACCCAAGACCATGACATACATTTACATAACATCTGTATATGCCAATTTATCTGCGTAGATCCAAGCTCAGGCCAATTTTCAGAGGGTAAAAAGTTCTTGCTCTCAAGGCTTACTCTGATCTACAGGGTGGCAACAATATTTCTGGGTTTGCTGTATGCCTGGTGTGGGGAACCTTTGGGTCTCAAGATGCTGTTGGATTACAACTCCCATTAGCCCCAGAAAGCAGGGCCAATGGCGGGAATGATGGGAGTTGTAGTTCGGAATCACTTGGAATGGCAAAGGTTCCCCACACCTGCTGTATGCAAATTGGATGAAGGGATGGATGAATCTGTCTACCTCCTGTGGCGTTTGCCTCCTAAGTGGGTCATAAGGAAAGGGTTAAATGAGTGTGATGTGATTGGCCAGTGGGAACTCAAGGGGAGGAGTTAGAGTTGGTGTTGTGTGGAAGTCAGTTGAGGGTTGGGAGTTGGAGAAGGAAGAGGGAGGATAAGTCTGTGGGTTGGTCAAGTTGTGTGGTGAGAGAGTGAGAGGAACTATTAGGTGGAGTCAGATAGATAGTTGGGATAATCAGTTTGAAGTTGTTAGGAACGAATAGGTCAGTAAAGTAACTAAGATTAAGAAACTGACAAGAAAAATTAACTGAAACCTTAAACTTGTTCATGCTTATAAAAATAAACTTGATTATTTGTTAATGTTAACAACTGTCTGGACTCCGTGTGTACCCATGAGAAACGGGTTGGTGGCAGTGAAGAGGCAATCACAGTGGTAGCACAGGGATCAATAGACCGTCAAACGTCCGGGGACCCTGTGTGATCGCCACACCTCCACTGCCTTGGGGCACAATTTCAGGAGAAGAAAAGGCTAAGGAGTAAAGACCACACAAATCTGGAGTAGAGTCCCTAAGGTGGTTGGATGGTGCCTTGTAAGCCACATCTTGGCAACTCCTGCGACCAAGCTGGTGCCAAATGTATTGCTCTGCTTTCCTTTGGACAACATCTGTGAGGCCAAGAGGGGGCCTTGTTGTCTGGGCATCCCAAGATCTCCATTCACATTGCCCAGGCTTGTGCCCCACAGAGGTCACTTCAGTGCTGTCAACGCATAGGTTTGGCTTCACCCTTGGAGGTGCACCCCAATGTTTCTCTCCCAACAGACGAATGCCAACAACAATACCACTTTAAATAGCCACACCTTGCCACAAAGAATCATGGGGACTGCAGTTTGTGGAGGGCGCTGAGAGTTCTTAGAATCCCTGTTCCCATCACACAGCAACAATTCTTAGAGTTTCCCATCCAACACCTAACATGACTTCTCCCTCATTCACACGCACTTCGGTGGAATCTACACACATATTTAAAAAAGCTGTGAAAATGCTTTTTAAAAAATACACACTTTGAAAAACACATTGAATTTTGCATAGCTCACTGATGCCATCTAGTGTCACATTTGTATATTGCAATTTACAACACATTTAAAATGTTTTATTTGAAGCTGAGTCCTTCTTCTCCCTCCCAGTCAGATACTGCATATAGTTACAAGTCCCCTGTCAGCAGTCGATACACTGCAGGAACACAGAGCAACCATTGAATGACAGAATCTGTGCCACAACGGGAAAGCAAATTAAATGTGTGAGTGGCTAGGGTCTCACTGTGTTTTCCAGCACACCAAGCCAACCTGTATGCTAGCTTTTTTTAAAGTTCATAAGAAGAGGGAGTGCAGAAGGCCCAGGGCATGGCATAAAGCCCCTGAACCACTCACTAACAATGCCACCTCTCTGAAGAGTTTGCTGTGCTCTTCCCCCTCCCTTCCCCCCTTTTCTGCATTTATGCAACAGATGTTTATGGACTATAGAGATGTCTCACTCCCACTCAAATGGAAAAGCAAAGCTGTAACTGACAAAAGCAGTTCCAGAACTGGCAGTTAAAATAGTCAAGTTCCCCGGGAACACAAAGCCATTTATGATTAACTAAATTTGCCACGGAAAGCACAGAGATCACTTAGCACCGCAAGCTGTTTCAGACGCGACACCTTCGCAATCGAGATGCATAGCCCTGCATATATCTCTTGTCACAAACACACTACACGAGTGTCTGCTCCGTCACGTCCACATGCGTGCAGAATAGAAAGCAATGAAACATTCCTGTCGCTGCCAAGGGCAGCTGGGATCATGTCTGGGCATCTGAAGTGTGATTCTCACTTCCTTTCCCCCCATTTAAGCTTGGCATCTGTTCCTGTTAATATCCTCAGCTGTGGGGATGTGGTTGGGGGTCAGTCTTACCCATATGCCTCCTCCAGCTCCTCCCTGTACTCTCTACCTGGGTGCTTCCAGAGAAACACAGCCCAGCCCTCCTCACCCCACTGTGTAACGCTCTCCCCAGAGAGGCTCGCCTGGCACCGTCATTACATGTCTTTAGGCACCAGGAAGAAACACGCCTCTTTACCAAGGCCTGTTGTTGTTTTTTAGGCGTGTCCGACTCTTCGTGACCCCATGGACCAGAGCACTCCTGTCTTCCACTGCCTCCCGCAGTTTGGTCAAACTCTTGCTGGTAGCTTCGAGAATACCGTGCAACCATCTCATCCTCTGTCGTCCCCTTCTCCTTGTGCCCTCAATCTTTCCCAACATCAGGGTCTTTTCCAGGGAGTCTTCTCATGAGGTGGCCAAAGTATTGGAGCCTCAGCTTCAGGATCTGTCCTTCCAGTGAGCACTCAGGGCTGATTTCCTTCAGAATGGATGCGTTTGATCTTCTTGCAGTCCATGGGACTCTCAAGAGTCTCCTCCAGCACCATAATTCAAAAGCATCAATTCTTCGGCGGTCAGCCTTCTTTATGGTCCAGCTCTCACTTCCATACATCACTACTGGGAAAACCATAGCTTTAACTATACGGACCTATGGCTATTAAATAATCCACGGCCTTCGACTACTTTATTATTGTCATTAACTACTTTATCATTGTCTCTCTGTCAGTATTTTTTTATTATGCTTTTCTTATTGATGTTCTGTAATTTTTTTTTAATGTTGTACACCGCCCTCAGATCTTTTGATAAAGGGTGGTATATAAATTGAAACAACAACAACAACAACAACAATGCCAGACACTGGCAGGCTTTGCATCCAGGCTGCCCTTCGCCCAATTCCTACAAGTCACCTGGGGTTTGCCTTCTTGGACATCAAGTCCCCATCGCCGTGGCAACAGAGGCACTGATCCCTGTGGTTTTGGCTTGGAAGCCACTCGG
The DNA here is from genome assembly GCF_964270895.1 of Podarcis filfolensis. Classification (NCBI taxonomy): domain Eukaryota; kingdom Metazoa; phylum Chordata; class Lepidosauria; order Squamata; family Lacertidae; genus Podarcis; species Podarcis filfolensis. The sequence continues at coordinate 108,153,639 of NC_139606.1, forward strand.
TTTGTTGCCAAGGCAACAGTTGCTCCACTATCCGCTTTATGCCAACTCCAGCTCCTCTGCGGCTTCCTAACATTCATCTCTTGGGTGTTGGGTTCTGAGGCTGGGGCAATGTTGGGTCCTGGACACACTGCACTGTGTGTGTACTGGGTGAGTGCGGGGCTTAAAAAGGTAAAGGGACCCCTGACCATTAGGTCAAGTCGAGACCGACTCTGGGGTTGTGGCGCTCATCTCGCTTTACTGGCCGAGGGAGCCGGAGTACAGATTCCAGGTCATGTGGCTGCTTCTGGTGAACCAGAGTGGTGCATGGAAACGCCGTTTACCTTCCTGCTGGAGCAGTACCTATTTATCTACTTGCACTTTGATGTGCTTTCGAACTGCTAGGTTGGCAGAAGCAGGGACCGAGCTCACCCCGTCACGGGGTTTCGAACCACCAACCTTCTGATTGGCAAGTCCTAGGCTCTGTGGTTTAACCCACAGTGTGGGGCTTACATCCTTCTTTATCTTCCTTCTTTCCTCTAAAAAGATGTAGGGAATATATGAAGGAACCTCAGATCGTCACAGCATGGAACAACATCCATGAAGATGTCTCCGCACCCGATGACTGGCAGCAGAGAATGTGAACTGACACCACGGAAAAAGCATCTCATTTAGAGATGATATGAGTCCGTATAAAACTTCTGCCTGTAATTTCAAATCTAGTCAGGCTCATCATCCTTGTGGTTGCACTGGCTGCGATTAACCAGAGGTGAATGACACTCTGCAGATGGCGCTCTGTTGATATTGTTTCTTCCAAAGTTGATTCTTGCCTCTGGAAGGCCTGCTTGGAAAAGGTGTGTCTGACACCTAGGCTGGATCTAGACACGTCAGAGAAGCGTTTCGGTTAAACGTGTTATAAATCTAAACAGGGAGAACAGGCAGAGAGAAATGGGGCTCCACAGCGCCACCTCGTAGCACAATGTTATATTGCATATACAACGCATATAAATCGCTTTTTCTTCTTTCCAATCTAGTGGAGTCCCTAAATTACATTTTGTTTGTAATTTCTGCTTCCCCCAAATTTTAATCTGTGTAATGCCTTAGTCTACTGCAAGCTTTTATTTCAATACTGAAAAACAAAGCACCACCTGAGTTGGCACTCAGCTGTGTCAGTATGCATGAACAAGATTAATACACAATTACAGTGGGATTTCAGGGCACATTGCTGTGCCTGCATTATGGAATTAAAGCACTAGAATGGGAAATTACTTAGTTACATTGCAGATAAGGGCTGCATCACAGTGAACCTTTTATTGACATTCTTAAATAAGATAGGAATCTGCCTTAAACCAACTGGTCCATCTAGTTCAGGACTGACCAGCAGCAACTCTTCAACCTCAGGTCTAGGGGCAAAAGCAGCCTCTCTACCAGACCCTCCAGATTCTTCCCCATGTCACAGTCTCTCTCCTAAGGGCACAGTCTTCACCAGCCCTGCTTTGCTCCCTCCTTGAATGTTTTTGCCTTGCTGGGACGTGTCCTGGAGCTCTGATAATGCTGCCCTGGATCAGAGCTGACCCAAGATGGCCTCGGTCCAGTATACCTGAAGGAGCGTCTCCACCCCCATCGTTCAGCCCGGACACTGAGGTCCAGCGCTGAGGGCCTTCTGGCGGTTCCCTCACTGCAAGAAGCCAAGTTACAGAGAACCAGGCAGGGGGCCTTCTTGGTAGTGGCACCCGCCCTGTGGAACGCCCTCCCACCAGATGTCAAAGAGAAGAACAACTACCAGACTTTTAGAAGACATCTGAAGGCAGCCCTCTTTAGGGAAGCTTTTAACGTTTAACAGACCACTGTATTTTAATACTTTGTTGGAAGCCGCATAGAGTGGCTGGGGAAACCCAGCCAGATGGGTGGGGTATAAATAAACTATTATTATTAATTATTATTGTTGTTGTTGTTGTTCATTTTGGCACCAGAGGTGAATCACAAAATAGTGCCCCCCCCTGCACTACGGAAGAAGTGGCAAGTGAAGATCTGCAAGCAGAGAATAAATATCTACATTGGGAACAAGGATGAAGACAGGAAGTTCCTCTTATTTTCCAACAGGAAGCTGTTGAGGTGGCAGGGGGGGGGGGAGCCGCTGCTGGAGAGGAGACAGATCTGGTCCCCAAGGAGCACACCATAGTTGTTGTTGCCACGGTAGCAGGCAGCAACAGTGGGTGATGCATGCCTTGGAGGTCAGATCTGCTGCCCTTGCAGATCCTGCTGCCTGAAGAAGTTGCCTCACCTTGCCTCATGGGTGGGCCAGCCCTGGCCAGGATAGAGGATAGAGAGGGGTGTGTGAGTGTGGTCTGCTCCTGTACAAAGCTAAAATTCATTTCCATTGCTCCACCTGCTTTTTGCCTCTGGCACCGCTCACCACTGGCACGTGGCTCCTGGGAGGAAATGTGGCCCTCGGGGAGAAAAAAGGCTCCTCATACAAACCTTCAATTCTTGCTCTGAAGCCATGGTTTGTTAAATCTGGATTCCTTGTGCACCATTATCTCGGGGGGGGGGGAATACAAGCAGAAACACCTGCAAGAAAGTTCCCTCTTATTTGATTGACTTGCTTCTTTAAGAGGACGCTTCCTGAGGGCCTAATGTGAATCTTAGGTTCCTGCCACACGTGCACATACATGAATTAATTTGCTTGAGTATGAACAAACTACCAGCTCATCCACGCTCAAGTAAGTTTACTCATTGTGGTGACTGCTTCCTGGAGAGCATCCCTACAACAGGTCATCCTTGACAGAAACCTCTGTTCTTCTTTCACCTATTGCTTCAACGTAATGCTTTTCTTTGATTCACATTCTTGCAGCATCCGAGTAACAGGCACACACAAAGAAAACCCCTCAACAAGTCTGTTGAAACTCATTTATTCTGAGATTGCTGGTAAGTGTTCTGTACTAACAGAGCTACCTCAAAATAGATCTCTCGGGAGTGTAAGTCTTTCCAGATAGGGATGGGCGAGTTCTCCAAATATTCACCTTGGATAAACCCAGAAAAATATGTGATTTCTTCCAGGGGAAGAAAAAGTCAGACTTATAACATTTCCCCAAGCCAATCTGGGAACCTGGACACATGCTTCTTCTGTCCATTGCATTCCTCAGCCTTCCAACCAGCCATCGGCACCAGCCGCCTTGCCAGAAATACATCTCTCATAGTCCCCTGAACTTTGAGCCCTGACATGCTGTTCTTCAGCACCTCAGGATGTAACCTCCCTCTTCTTGTCTCCTGCTGCATCTCTCACCTGCACTGAAGGGAAGGAGGTTTATATTTGGGTTGGGTGGCAGCAAGGGCTGACAATAACAAGGGAGGGGAGCCAACAGTTATTCTCTGGCTTGGATTTCAATTTGAGCCGGAGAAGAATTTAAACGCTTAAAAAGCCTGCTTCTCCCTCAAATTAGGCTGTATGGGTTTTTGCAAGCTGCCACGTTATTCTCTAGGCTTGCACGGGGGGAAATTCACTGTCATCTCTATTTCTGGAATGGACTTGCATAGCCACATAGACAAATTCACAGCACTACACAAGTTCTAGATTCCACTGGGGTTTGCTAAACACAAAAGACTAGATGAGGAATGGATTCCATTGTAGGATTCCAGGGCTGACACTGATTTTTGTGCAGCTGGTTGTTGTTGTTGTTGTTGTTGCTGCTGCTGCTGCTGTTAAGCAGCAGCTGTAAAATTGTGCTCTTTTGAATAAGTCAACAGGAACACAGAAGCACTTATCAACCAGTACATGGATGGGCTGAACTTAATATCTATGAGGAAAATGGCAGAATGTAGCAGTCGTCCAGCAACTGCACTGCTTTCGAGCACAATATGAGTCCTGCCTAATAAAAGTGGCCGAATCGACTGCTTTTTCCACAGTGACTCATTGTGATACCCGCAATGTTAGCCATGCATTTCATCTAGAAAGTGAACCCAGACAGAATCCATTAAGTTAACCCCTTTTCAAGGCTGGAGTTCATGGAATCTGAGCTCTGCTTTTGCTGTATCTGACTGATGTTGCTCTGACAGAGGAGCCAGGAAGCCAAAGAAAGCAGCTTGGGGGAACCACACCGGTCACTATGGTCACCTGGTCCTGTTGAACTGGTAGCTGCAGAACCTTCATCTAACCATCTGTAGTGATGTCATTCAAGTGTGGAAGAAAGAAGGCCTGAGGCGCCTGCTGCAGCACTGCAACCTTGGGGCCTGCTTAGGCGTGAGGGAGGGCATTGCTTGGTCTGCTTTTTGCAGTGGACCAGCTCAATCCCATTCTCCTGAGCTTGAAGGGAATGCAACTCCCATTTGGGCTGTGTGCCACTCCAGATTTTGCAGTGCATTTTAGATAATAATAATAATAATACATTTTTATTTATACCCTACCCTTCCTGGTTCAGAAAACCGGGCTCAGGGCAGCTAACAACAAATTTAAAACACTTAATGGATGCAACAAAAACAGCATAAAATACAGTATAAAATGTAAATAACAATAAATTCAGAATTAAAAAAAAATCAATTTAGGGGGAAAAGCAATCCAATAAACATTAGATGATCACCAGGGCTAGCTGGCTAAATTATTTGGGCCAGTGAGGAGACCAGGAGAGAATTAGCTGTGGGATCCCAGAGAGGGTAATCTTCATAAAAAGGGGAGAGGAAGGAAAGGAAGGGGGATAAAAGATTAGTCTAAGTTCAAATTGAAAGCCAGGCGGAATAGTTCTGTTTTACAGGCCCTGCAGAAGGAAGATGCACCAAAAGTGTGTGTGAAGACCTGTATTTTACGTCATGGATGTATACAAAATTTGTATCACACTGGGGAGTGTATTGAAAAGGAGTGTCTTACATAAAAGTGCGCATTTCACATTAAAAACAAACAAATTCCGAGGAATGTTGCACTATAACTGCATTGGACAGCACGGAAGCTGAGCAATCCACCAGTTCTTAACATGAGCAAATCAGCTAAGCACCTCGTGTAAGCTTTCCACATAGCAAAGTGTATTGTGTGAACAGAGACATTGGTTTAATGCCAGGAGAAGCAGCTGGGAAACAAAGTGCAAGTCAGAAACATGGAGAGATAGCTGGGCTGGGAAAATGGCAATTGGGACAGTTGAGAGTTTGGCATCATGGAAGAACAGAACAGAAAAGCAGAAAAGGTGATAGCATGAGGGTAAGAGAACTTGGATTGATGTGCGATATAAAATAAGACCCAGGACTGTTGTGAGCAGTAGGAGCTATAACTCCATCAAGGAGTCCTGGAAACTGCAAAAGCCACAAGCGTGAAGGCCATCATTCACCATTATTTATTCCCTCAATATATTCCAGAATAGGCGATCAAATGCAAGGATGGCTCCCTAATCTTGCGAGAGAAAGGTGAACTCCCTCTTCATTTCCCAAGCACTCTGTGACGGATGAAGAAATGTTCGGGACAGGGCAATGGGACAATCTCACCAGAAACAAGTAATGTTAAGGCTATCTGGTAGAGAAAAGAACACTGTTGTTATTTTTTGGCTGACTTTTGCAATCTAATTTACTTGGGCAAGAAATGAACTTGACTTTTCTCCAAGCCGCCTCAGAGTGTTTTACAGTAGCATTGATTTGTAATTCTCCAATAATTAAATACAAGCGTTGAGTCTGTTCAATGAGGGGCATTTTCTTAGTCATCATTTTCCTTCTGGCTTCCAGTAAGGCCCTTGCTCCAAGATAATATCATTACGATGGCTTGGTAGTGAAGAGGTTTTGGTACTTAGAAATGTATAAAATAATATAGACAGTCTCTCCCCACCCATCCACACCCCTTGCCTCCAGTGTACACACAGAACATATGGAAGTTCCATTTTATTATGTGAACGCTAACATCCTCACATGGCATTTGTCTATTTATGAATGTACAGCGACACACTAATAAATGCTGACAGCACCCTTAATGAGATCATGAGTGTACACTGGTGTATGCCCAGAGAGTGAGGAAATACAACTATATTTTCAGATGTTCACACACACACACACACACAAAATGCTGGAGATTGTTAGCATTCACATGTAAATGTTTATATTTACTAGCTTTGGGGCATGATAATAATAATGAATGCAAATGTAGAAAGATGCTCAGGCCCACTGATTGAGTGGCTAATTGTGTCTGGGGGATGCTTAATCCAGAATGCAGCAGCTAGACTGGTGACTGGGAGTGGCCGCTGGGACCACATAATCAGAGGTGGAGGAAGGGGAGTACGGTGGGTGCGGATCACCCCTGGTGTCACCACTGAGGGGGGGTGACAAAATGCTGGGTGGCACTCACCGCAGGGCCTGCAGTGCGCCCGAGCCACACGTCTCTCCTGGGAGAGACGCAGTGGCTTGGGCGCACGCAGGCTCTGCACTGCCCAAACGGTCCGCCCGCTGCCTCCCCCCAAGTGGTAGGGTGGCTGAGTGGGACGAGGCAGGCAGGCTCTGGAGGCCCCGTGGTGCGCCCCACCCTCACCCCACCCCAGGCACCCAAGAGGCTTCCTCCTCCGCTGCATATAACACCGGTCCGAAAAGATTTTTACTGGCTCCCAGTACGTTTCCAAACACAATTCATAGTGTTGGTGTTGACCTTCGAAGCCCTAAAAGGCCTCAGCCCAGTATACTTGAAGGAGCATCTCCACCCCCATTGTTCAGCCCAGACACTGAGATCCAGCGCCGAGAGCCTTCTGCTGGGTCCCTCATTGTGAGAAATGAAGTTAAAGGGTACCAGGCAGAGGGCCTTCTGGGTAGTGGCACCCTCTCTGTGGAATTTCCTCCCATCAGATGTCAAGGAAGTAAAGAATTACACAACTTTTAGAAGACATCTGGAGGCAGCCCTATATCGGGAGGTTTTTTAATGCTTGATGTTTTTATTGCATTTTTAGATATGCTGTAAGCTGCCCAGAGTGGCTGGGAAAACCCAGCCAGATGGGCAAGGTATAAATACAATTAATAATAATAATAATAATAATAATAATAATAATGTGCTACCCAATGATTTAGAGCATGAAGATTTTCCAATTATTAGAAAAAGCTGAACATGACACATAGTTGTAAATAACCCTCAAACTGGGGACTCAAGTTCCAACCCCAAATGGTGTAATATTGGGGCACACATTCTTTTTGCAGGCTTTCCACTTTTGTCTGGTTGGCCACTGTGTCAACAGGATGCTGGACCAGATGGTCCACTGGCCTGATCCTGCAGGGTTGTTCTTATGTCCTTATGGTTAGGCCACACAGTTCCTTCCTGACCTGGTGCTCTCCATATTTTGAGCTGCCACCTCCATAACCACAGGCAATTGGGGCTGATGAGAGTTGGAGTCCAGCAGCATTTAGAGGCCACCAGGTTGACGAAGGCTGGGGTACACAGCCATGTATATACGTTTAACTAAGGCCCCAACTGCACTATATATTTCACGCATCATCATGCCACTTCAAACAGTCATGGCGTCCCTCAAAGGTTCATGGGAAGTGTGGTTTGCTAAGGGCGTTGAGACTTGTTAGTGAACCCCTCACAGAGATACAATTTCCAGAGCCAATCTCCCTTCCCAGGGAACTCTGGAAATAGGAGTGTCAACTTGGCTCTGCAACCGTGGGTGCTCAGAGCCATGGGTGCCATGCAGCATGCAAGGCCCTGGCACAGAAATTTATGAGTGCCCGGCCCCTTCATGGGGAATTTCGTGGGTTCTCAGGCACCCAGGGCCCCAGGGAGTCGGCACCTATGTCTGGAAATCTTGGTTCTGTGAAGGGAATAGGGGCTTCCTATTAACTCTCAGCTCCCTTAACTACACTTCCCAAGATTTTCTGGAGGGGAGCCATGACTGCTTAAAATGGTATGATAACTGCTTTAAATGCATAGTGTAGTTGGGGCCTAGAATGCATTCGTTCCCATTCTAAAAAAGCAAAGTGTGTATGTGTGTGTGTGTGTTTGCATGCATGTCTCATAAATGTGTCTAGCCTGCAGGCTGAGTATTGACTGTTGCACAAAGCCCCGTTCCCATAAAACAGGCCGTGGAGCTATGCAATAAAATAAAGAACAGCGAGAAGGGGGAGAGAAAGAGAAATCGGAGCTCTAATGCCTTGTTTATGTACCCTTTAGAGTGTCTTGGAGAGATGCTCAGGAGTCCCCAAGCAAGCTTTCACTCAGAGGTCCCTCTGATTAAGGCAATGCATATTGAAACACTCTAATATTAATGTGCAATTTACTAAGCAGGGGTGGTTGGAAAGAGAAGAAAAGCAATCTTGAGAAATACTTTAACTAAGCAGCAACAGAGCATACTGGCTACTTTAATTCTTTTTTTATTAAGTATGTGCTTTATTGGAACTCCCAATAACATATTTTTCAAGACCCAGCTCCACTGCTGTGTGATTAGTAGGACTAAACCTTGTTTACAGCTCAGCCTTTGAGAGTAAAATTAGGTTTTCCTTTTGTCCCCCCAGGGAGTAGCTCATAAGTGGCGACAAGTTTAAATTGTAGCAATCCTCTACCAAAGAGTCTGCCAAGCCCTCATTTGTTCCCCTTTCCCACATACTTACATCTCCTCAACCTTGGCAAAGGGCAAGCCAATTCAGAGCCACAGAAGACATCATTTAACATGTGCAAAGAATGCACAAGGACCAGGGAGGCTGATTCTTATTAAACATCTCCACAGTACTTTAATTGACAGAAATGCTCAACAGTCCACATCTCACTTCACATCCAAGCAAAATGTTCAGAATGTTGGCCATTGTCTTATTCTCTTTTTATACCTGAAAAGGGAACAAGTTGCTAACCTGTGGCTGTCCTGATGCCATGGGATTCCCTTTGGGCGCAGAAAATATGGCCAATGCTCAGGGGTTATAAGAGTTGCAGTTTAGCAACCTTGGGAGGGCCACAGGTTGCCCATCTCTGCCTTAGACCTTGCAGTTACTTTGTGACTGTGCAAGGATTTGTCCTCAAAAAACGAAGATCATGGCCACTGGTCCCATCACCTCCTGGCAAATAGAAGGGGAAGAAATGGAGGCAGTGAGAGATTTTACTTTCTTAGGCTCCATGATCACTGCAGATGGTGACAGCAGCCACGAAATTAAAAGACTCCTGCTTCTTGGGAGAAAAGCGATGGCAAACCTAGACAGCATCTTAAAAAGCAGAGACATCACCTTGCCAACAAAGGTCTGTATAGTTAAAGCTATGGTTTTCCCAGTAGTGATGTATGGAAGTGAGAGCTGGACCATAAAGAAGGCTGATCGCCGAAGAATTGATGCTTTTGAATTATCTGATTGGAGGAGACTCTTGAGAGTCCCATGGACTGCAAGAAGATCAAACCTATCCATTCTGAGGGAAATCAGCCCTGAGTGCTGACTGGAAGGACAGATCGTGAAGTTGAGGCTCCAATACTTTGGCCACCTCATGAGAAGAGAAGACTCCCTGGAAAAGGCCCTAATGTTGGGAAAGATGGAGGGCACAATGAGAAGGGGACGACAGAGGACGAGAAGGTTGGACAGTGTTCTCGAAGCTACCAGCATGAGTTTGACCAAACTGCGGGAGGCAGTGGAAGACAGGAGTGCCTGGCGTGCTCTGGTCCATGGGGTCACGAAGAGTCGGACATGACTAAACAGCAACAACAAAGTGCAGTCCAGCACTGCCCAAGTGAGTGCACGAGTTCTGAGAGAATCTGAATATCCTCCTGGTTTCTCAGTAAGATTGTGGCTTACAACCCATTTGGCCAATTCTTGAAATGCATATTTTACAAAACGGGATCAAAAGCAAAGAGAACACAATCCTAGGCAAAGCCCAGAAGAATTCCAGACCCAGAGTAGCTGTGTCTCGTTCCAGTAACAGACAGTTGGAGTGGGGAGGTGTTGAGCACATCCAAGTTAGCAGTCAACAACAATACATCAACAGAGTAAGGGGGCGAAAAAAGTGTCAACACCACACATATTACAGTTTTTTTTGCAGTGAGAAAACCAGCCTTAATCCTGCTGGGTGGCCAGGAAAACTATAGGCATGAAAAGGAGAATTCCCTGGATGCCAAGATCCAGGTTTGGGGCAAGCACTCTTTGGTGAGAGAACCCCAACAGAGATTTAAAATTACAAAACGTGCAGTGAAGTAGGCTGCTAGACCTTTAAAATATGCCCTTCTAAGTTCCTTCCAAAGTTTCCCCCTTCCCTTAGCCTAGAAAAAGACCACACATTTGGTAAGTTAAAAATGGCTTTCTTACAAACTCTTCCAAAGGTCAGATTCATGTGCTTTCCCTTACATTCAGAAAATGTTGGACGGGCAGTAAAATTTGCCTTAGTTACAGTGGTAAAAGTGCCTAAATTACTGGTATAGGAACACAAGAATGGCTTGTAAGAGCCATGTGGTCTAAGCTGCAGTAACCAGCTCAAAACCTCTTCACACACTGAGCTTCTCTAGTTGACGGAAGGGAACAGAGGCTTGATTACCTAGTCCCTCACAAAGTGAGCTAAGCCTGGCAGGGCAACTTACTCTATGATCTTAATCCTTTAATGCATCAATTAGACTTAAACATGTTGCTTATATGAGGCTGGGTATCCCACAAATCCTTGCTAAGACAAAGCGTATTCTGCAGAACACTGGCAAGCTTGCAAATTAATTTTATTTATGCTAAAAATGGTCATGGGCTTAGTTGTATTGAAAACAAGATTAAACATGTTTGTAGAGGACAAGTCCGTCAATATTTACTTTATTTACTTATCTATCTATTAAAAAAATACTAGTATACCACAATTTCATGAAAAAATTGAACTGATTTATAACAAATATATAAAGGTAAAGGTACCCCTGCCCGTACGGGCCAGTCGTGTCCGACTCTAGAGTTGTGCGCCCATCTCACTTAAGAGGCCGGGGCCAGCGCTGTCCGGAGACACTTCCGGGTCACTTCCGTGACAAAGCTGCTCTGGCGAGCCAGCACCAGCGCAGCACACGGAAATGCCGTTTACCTTCCCGCTATAAAGCAGTACCTATTTATCTACTTGCACTTTGGGGTGCTTTTGAACTGCTAGGTGGGCAGGAGCTGGGACCGAAAGACGGAGCTCACCCTGCCGCGGGGATTCGAACTGCCGACCATGCAATCGGCAAGCCCTAGGCACTGAGGTTTTACCCACAGCGCCACCCGCGTCCCTAACAAATATATACATATACAATAAAAGCCACTTTTTTAAAAAATAAAATAAAAAAAATAATCAGCTATCTAATATGGAATATTCTTTCTCAGTTGTAAGCCTGATGGCATAGAAAAGTTCACCCCACTAGCTGTTTTGGGAAGCAGAACGCTGGAGTGGTCCAGCAGAGCTCTTCTGAGAGCCAGTGTGGGTGAGAGCCAGTGTGGTGTAGTGGTTAAGAGCGGTAGTCTCGTAATCTGGGGAACCAGGTTCGCGTCTCCGCTCCTCCACATGCAGCTGCTGGGTGACCTTGGGCCAGTCACACTTCTTTGAGGTCTCTCAGCCCCACTCACCTCACAGAGTGTTTGTTGTGGGGGAGGAAGGGAAAGGAGATTGTTAGCCGCTTTGAGACTCCTGAAGGGGAGTGAAAGGTGGGATATCAAATCCAAACTCTTCTTCTTCTTCTTCTTCTTCATGGCTTTTCATATGTTCATTTAAAAGCAAGCATTTCCAAGCATTCAAAGCAATTCACGCACACATTATCCCAGTAATTCTTACAACACTGTGAGGGAATCTCTGGCCCTCCAGTTGTTGCTGGACTACAACTCCCATCTCCCCTGACCACTGGCCATGTTGACTGTGGCTGATGGGAGTTGGAGCCCAGCAATGTCTGGGAGGCCAAAGCTTCCCCATCCCCACTATAAAATTGCTGTTCCCCCAAATAGGGTCTTGCCTATGGCTGCAGAGTGAATTCTTTGATATGATGAGACTCGAAGCAGGGGTTTCTTAGCTTGCACCCCTCTCTGCAACACATGCATCCTCCCACTCTTTGAAAGTATTCCTTGGTTCCAGGGCAAAATCCTGCCAAGGTGACTCTGTGCTTACCTATTCTCCCATCTACTAGTCTCCCTCCAGAACTTTTCCACCTGAAGGACATACAGAGTAGGAGATGGGCTCTCTGAGGGAACCTGCCTGAGAAGAAGGGTATCAGGGAGAAAAAGTATTTCTTGCCTTAAGGACTCTGCTGGAGGAGACTCTTGAGAGTCCCATGGACTGCAAGAAGATCAAACGCATCCATTCTTAAGGAAATTAGCCCCGAGTGCTCATTGGTAGGACAGATCGTGACGCTGAGGCTCCAATACTTTGGCCACCTCATGAGAAGAGAAGACTCCCTGGAAAAGACCCTGATGTTGGGAAAGATTGAGGGCAGAAGGAGAAGGGGACGACCGGGGACGAGATGGTTGGACAGTGTTCTCGAAGCTACAAACATGAGTCTGACCAAACTGCAGGAGACAGTGGAAGACAGAAGTGCCTGGCGTGCTCTGGTCCATGGGGTCACGAAGAGTTAGACACGACTAAACGACTAAACAACAAAGGACTCTCTCCCACCTCTTTCTTCTCCCTTGCTAAGCTCCCACCCCCCATTCACAAATTCTTGTTACTTAACAACCAAGTCATGGTTGCCATGGAGCACCTAGTTCCGACCTTGGTCGAGGAGATTATTTAACATCTTTGTAATATTCTTTTATTTCATTTTTTTAAAAAAGAAGAATCTGCTTTTTTTTAAAAAAAAAAAAAAGGAATCTGCTAACTTCCTAGCCCAAGTGTGTTTCTGACTTGTCTCCAAAATGTTATTTCAATATGCTTTCAGTTGTGACCTTTTAAACAATGTGTCCATGAATTTTTGTCAAATGAAATGAGCAGCGTGTTAATTGGCATCCGGTTCATCTCACTCCCTCTCAATAGGACATCAGTGTTTGCACAATCCCGGTGACAAGAGGTTTCACAGTAATGACAGCAGTAATCGGCAGGCAGAACGAGGGGAGCATCTACTTCGTACATATTGGCTTCTGTCATTATCTCAAGCCCCCTCTCTTGTGATGACAACAGCACATGGCCTTCTGTGCTCTTATTCCCCTTCTCTTTTTATGGAGAAGCTAAAATTACAGGGACAGGGATAAAAAAAAAAGCATCGTCCAGAGAGGCTTTCATTCACAGAATAAGGGCTGGTCTTAACTGCACCTGCAACACAATTCTGGTGCTTTAGCACAAAGTCCTCTCATTTTCTCCATGCAATTATGTGCATGGATACATAAGCATGTTGTGAAACATTAGCAGAAACTGGGCTGTCCATGGATACAACATGAGATATTCTTCTGCCTGCAGTGGGCTGGGAAAAGCACAGCCGCAATTGCAGAAATAGCTGAGGGCTATCTCTGTGTTCTTCATGCCATTGTGTATCCATGTACATTGTATGTGACTGGAGAAAACAAACAGCTGAGAGCCCATGGGGTGTTGGGTGAGGCCTGAGGAAGCAACCAGGACCAGAAAACATCAGTCAGAGATGTTATAGCAGACAGAGTACCAAAGAGCTCTTGGTGAGTGGAATCAGGACCAGGGAGAGCTCCCAGGAAATGCCGAACCTCAAATGCCAAAGTCAATGGAATCAAGTAAGGCTGCCTTATGCAGGACTCATTTGCTCCTTAATTTAAACCATGGTTAAGCTTAATTGTGGTTTAAAGGTCTGTGTACAGCAATGCAGCACAGGACTAAACTCACAGGCTCTTTGCTCATCTGCCACTCTTGCTGCTGCTATGCTACTGAGAGAGAAGCCATGGTCTAGCATTATGGAGAGAAACAAACCATGAGGCTGGGTTCAGGTGTAATCCTAAGCTAAACCGCAGCTTACTTTGCTGCAACATGGCAGGAGCAGGGAAGCGCATAGGGTTTGTCATAGTTCCACGAACCAGCATGCTACATAGTTTAGCCTAATGGTGGTTTAAAGCACAGTGTGAACTAAGCCACTGGGCTGGACCATTGGTCCATATAACACTGTATTGTACTCTGGCTGGTGGTGACTCTCCACGATCTCAGACAGAAGTGTTTCTCAGCATTTGCTACCCAAAGACCTTCACCTGGACATCTCCAGGGACTGAACTAAGGTGAGCAAACCATATGCTATTCTACTGAGCTATGCCTTTTTTCCCCCAAGCAAGGGTTAATGATTGCCACAGTTCTGCCCTATAGTCTGGATTGGAATTATGCACTCTGGTGTCACCGAATAGCCTCAGATTGTAAACTGCCCACCTTCTCGAATGGTGACCTAATCAAAACAGCTTTGATTGGTTGGCTGGTTAATGGGCTAAACTATCTGAGCTTCTGAACCATATTGTCAGGAAAGCATTGTTTAATGTCTGGATAAGATACAAAGATTTACTTGAAAATAAAACCCCAAGGTGGTTATCACCGATGGAAGCGAAGGCTCAGAAAAAACTCAATATGGAGGCCAAATGGCCGAAATATTGGGAGATTTTGGAACAAGAAGGTGACAAATTGAAATTGCAGAGTTTTGAGAAATTAAAAGATAAAGTGCGAGACTGGCTTCATTATTATCAAATAAGGGAGGCTTACAATATGGATAAAAAAATTGGCTTCCAGGTGGAAAAATCAAAATTGGAAACAGAACTGTTAGAACCCAAAACTAAGATACTATCAAGAATGTATAACTTGCTGTTGAAATGGAATATGCAGGATGAAACGGTTAAATCTGCTATGATTAAATGGGCACAGGATGTTGGACATGACATAATGTTTGCTGACTGGGAACAGTTGTGGACCACAGGTATGAAATTCACGGCATGTAATGCCTTAAGAGAGAATATTATGAAAATGATATACAGGTGGTACATGACACCAGTCAAGCTTGCAAAAATTTATCATTTGTCTGATAATAAATGTTGGAAATGTAAAGAGAATGAAGGTACATTCTTTCACCTTTGGTGGACGTGCCCAAGGATTAAGGCTTTCTGGGAGATGATCTATAATGAAATGAAAAAGGTATTTAAATATACCTTTCTGAAGAAACCAGAGGCCTTTCTCCTGGGCATGGTCGGCCAATTGGTGCCAAAGAAGGATAGAACTTTCTTTATGTACGCTACAACAGCAGCAAGAATACTCATCGCAAAGTATTGGAAGACACAAGATTTACCCACCCTGGAAGAATGGCAGATGAAAGTGATAGACTATATGGAACTGGCGGAAATGACTGGCAGAATCCGAGACCAGGAAGAAGAGTTGGTGGAAGAAGACTGGAAGAAATTCAAAGACTATTTGCAGAAACATTGTAAAATTAATGAATGTTAAAATGATGTCGGATTGAAATGAAGCGGCCTTAGCAACAAGGTTAATAAGAATATGTAAAAATGGATTAACGGATGAAAATATAAAGTTATAATATGTTGAGTTATAGAATTAAGATAAAAAGAAAGAGGGTAAGGATTTGCTGAATTAACCATGTGAACAGGAATACAAAAAAGGGAGGTGTGAGGAGGTCGGGGAAATAAGTAAACGAAATCTAAGATATGAAAAGATTGATTTGTTTTTAACTATTTTCTATTTTTTCCCCCTCTGTATTTTGTATTTTTTTTCTATGTATTTTTGTACTTTTTGTACTTTTTGTATTTTTCCTTTTTTTTCTTTTCTATTCTGTAACTTTCTTCTTTTTGTAAAAACTTAATAAATATCTTTTTTAAAAAAATTAATAAATAAACTATCTGAGCTTCTGGTCCCAGCTTCAGAGTCTGCTAACTCCTCCCTTGTCCTCTAGTTCTGGAAGATTCCAAGTCAACAGGACTTCACAAGCAAGCAATCCAGTTTTGAAGTCATTATCAGAATGATCACAATCAGAGAGGCACATAAGCTGGGTCACAAGAATGAGAAGGGTAACATCTAGACCCGTTCTTCAAGGTGTTAATTAAGTCAAAACAGTCCTACTCAGATGAATTTTTAATTACTTTCCACACCAGAAAGTGATGAAGGTGCTAGCTGTTGCAGCTGGTTTCTTTCATTCATTCCTTTTTGTGGTGTTGTATTTTATTCAAACTTCTGTAAAGAGGATGATTCCATAATACTTGCCTTTCTTCACACAACACATGGCAAAACCATACAGTTCCCTCACACAACAGGTAGTGATGGCTTTGATGGCTTAAGAAGAGGATTAGACAAAACCATGGAGACTAAGTCTACCAATGTCAACTCACCACAATAACTATGTTCTCTCTGCTCAGTTGGAGGCTGTATGCCTCTGAATGCCAGTGGCTGGGAAACAAAGTGGTGTGTGTTCTTTTTTTCTATTAGATCCTACTTGATGGATTCTCATAGCCATCTTGTTGGCCACTTTGAGAACAGGATACTGGACTAGTTGGAAAATTGGCCTGCTCCAACAGGGCTCTTATTTTCTCTTTGTGATTCATTTTCAATATTATTCTGAGCTTCCAATTTTGGAACGCAAGATGAAATATAAATAACAATGTATGAATATTATTTATGCATTTGCTCACTAATGTCACCATTATGGTTTCATTATTTCCTCCCTTCCTTTCTTTTAATGCAAGTACATTTATAGAGGCTCAACAATGGCACTGGGAACATATCGGCTAAAACTCCTGTGACAGGAGATAATAACAGCAATGTTCTAACAGGAGTGTTACTACTAAGGTCAGAAAGCGGTTACATACGCTTGGGATGTCGGTATTTGGCGTTTGCATTTGCTGGCCTGTTTCTTTACGTCAAACCAATTAAACAGGCCCTGGAGCAAGTGAACCCTCCACATCAACCACATTCCAGCCAAGCATTGCCAGGAAAGGCAGCTCGTCAGCCCACAGACACAATGCGCCAATTAATAATAATGTGCCGCTCAAGCGAGTGCCACTCCAATTCTTCACAAGACAAACCAGTTGATGGCCTCCCATAATTGGAAGCTTCACAAAGGCAAGAGAGAAGGTTTGCCACCATCTAGCCAGAAATTTGCTAGCCTGGTCAGCATTTTAACCTCTTGAGCAGAAGCCAGAAGTAGAAGGTTCAAAGCCAGGAAAAGTTCCACCTGAGGTCTCTCCCCCACCACAATTTTTTACTGTCAGTGCACAAATTTACATCTCTCTCTCTCTCTCTCTCTCTCTCTGTGCGTCTGCATTTGAAGTGCATTGTGAATTATGTTACAGTGGTACCTCAGGTTACATATGCTTCAGGTTACATACGCTTCAGGTTACAGACTCTGCTAACACAGAAATAGTGCTTCAGGTTAAGAACTTTGCTTCAGGATGAGAACAGAAATCGTGCTCTGGCGGCACGGCGGCAGCAGGAGGCCCCATTAGCTAAAGTGGTGCTTCAGGTTAAGAACAGTTTCAGGTTAAGTACGGACCTCCGGAACGAATTAAGTACTTAACCCGAGGTACCACTGTATTTCCTTCACTTCTTGTAAGGGGGGGCAACTTTGCCTCATCCTTGCAGAAGGAAGATTAGAAACAAGGCTGTCTGGGTGTTTGCTGAAGATAAAGAAGGAGGGCACATTTAAGAATTTGCACTTCCAATTCTGTCTTGGTATAGCTCAGAGAAGTTACTCACCCACACCCCCTAGTGCTGGCAGATTGGGTATGGAAAGCATTTTTTTAACCTACACTTTTGAGAGTCTGAGTGTTTTTAGATCAGGGATTGAACCTTGCACACTTTGATTTGATCACAACTGGCAAGTGTAGTGCAGCTAGCGATGGGAAAGCCAGGGTATTTTGGTGAACGTTTGAGACAAGATAATGGCAAATAGCAGCTCACCTAAAACCAACTTCTCAGTTCAAGGAGAACTGGGATGAGAGTACTGGTACCCCACCAATCTTAATGGAGTGGAGGAGCACATGAGGTTGGGGTTGGAGCCCACATGGAATGCCCACAGCTATTCTTCATTCATAGAATGGATTCAATATCTGAGTTACACCTGTGCTTTGGGTATCTTCCAATAGCAACCCTGGGTAGTGAGTGTCAACAGAACTGTAGTCAAAATGGGCCTACTGAGGAACAAGAAGGAGGAATCTGCAAGCTCATGGCTGGAATGCTGAACAGAACACTGCAGTTTGGAGATGCACTGCAACCTTTTGTTGCTGATCCCTCCTTGCCTCTATATACTTCTCATGAAATTATGCACTTATCTGGAAATGTGTTGTTCTCTGTTCTCCCTGCTCCATGAAGTATTCCTAACAAGCCCTGCTATTTGAATTGCCCAGGTCCCTCAGGGCACCTGCTGAACCAGCATTTTCCCAGAGCTACCTGCTCATAGCTGCTCATAGTTCCTCGCCCCGAGGAACTATAACAATGACGGGCTTTACCTTCTGTTGCCCTCTACTTTCCAGCTGGCTCTCATTCCCAAAACACACACACACACACACACACACACACACAGACACTGTTGAGAACCTCTTTGGGCATAGCCTGAAAATGACTGAGTAGGTTTTTCTACAGTCAGCGAGCCCTTTAATGTCTGAGATTTGCTTGGGAACATTTGTTCCATTATTGTCTTTGATGATATAATCATGCACACTGATTTAGGGTATAATTGTAGGTAAGCATGGTGTTTGACCATCTGTTACTGACTCTATAAAAAGATTTTCTTCTTGTGTAATGCTCTGCAAATACTGAGAACCAAATGCAGAGAAACAAAAGGTACGTTTTATGGAGCAAAACGTATCCAAGCATGCCTGCTGATTCCAAATTCATACATTTCTGCCTGCAAATTATGCTACAAACAGGTTTTTTGTGTTTGTGTGCATGCCTAAGTTTATGCTTGACAATTGTGGACTGATTTGAGTGTCCAAGCAGCTGTTTTAAAACTATGTAAGGCCCACTCTGCATGACAAGTCTAGTGGTCCTCACAATGTGGGACCTCTTCTTTCCACCAAAATGCTGCAGTCTTACATTCACAATGCACAAAGGGAGCCCTTGTAATGGTAAGCCCATTGTTCCACACCTAGGGAACACCTCTATTTGAAAAATGTGCTGTGTCTCTATCTTACAGTCAGATGCAAAGTGGTCATCACACAGCAAGCCACAGGGACCTAGTAGTGGGATGCTCTTCATGTTCCATACAAACAATGAGAGATGAAGTACTAGGAACTTGTGTCTTTCCTTTCCCCACACTTCCCATGTGTAAATTTCATTACATAAAAAATGAATATGTTCTGTGCCCATGTCAGAAAAAAAAAATGCTTCTCAAATGAGATACATACATCTCCTCTCCTAACAAGAAGATCTGGAAGCATGAGGAGAGGGAAGTGCAAGAGCATGACTACATCCTGCACACAGATGTTACTGGAATGGTGAGGGAGAATCCAACCACTTGGAAGCAGCTCCTATGCATCAATTGTGAGAACAGGCCCTTAGAAGAAGCTTTCAATGCTTATATTTAAAGGTGAGATGGGGAATCTGTAGCTCTCCATCGTCCCTGATCATTGGCCATGATTGTGACGTTAACATATGAGAGTGCTGGAGTTGAAATAGTTAAACAAGTTACCCAATCAGAACCTAGGGGGGTGGAGTCAGAGGGACTATAAAACCAGCTCTGGGAGGGGCAAAGGGGAGAGTTCGTTGGGAGGTTGGTTGGAGTGGGAGTGAATGGGAATAGAGTCTGTGGGTAGGTTGAGTTAGTGTAGCAAAATAAGCTGAGTCAGGAACAGTTAGGGGCTAGGAAGACAAGTAAGTATCTGAGAGGTGGTTTAGTGAATGAGAGCAGGTAGCGGAAGTTATAGGTCTGGATAGGCACCCCATGATTGTAATTGACCGAAACCGTTTATGAAACCACACGCTTGTTAAACTGCAATAAATAAACAGAAGTTTATGTTCCAATTTAACCCTGACTGGACTAGGTATTGCACCAGGTAGGGCCTGGGTGGTGGCAGCGAGAAATAAAGTGGTGGCACAGGGATCAATAGATGGTGAAACGTCCGGGGACCCTGTGTGATTGCCGCAATGATGGCTGGGGCTGATAGGAGCTTGAGTCTAAGAACATATGCCGATGGCCACAGGACAGGTTTGCCACCCTTGGTCTGCTACCAGGTGTGGGGAACTTTTGGCCTTCCAGATGTTGCTGAACTACAGCTCTTACTATCCCATTGGCTATGCTTGCCGAGGCTGGTGGAGTTGTACTTCTGGAAGGCCAAAGGCTCATCACACTTGCTCTGCACCTTTCACTCGCTGGTTCTACATCTCTTTCCATTTGGCACAGCTTCAACTATCATTGACTCCCTCTTTCTCCCCATCCCATATGCTTGGGACAGAATCCCATCCGTCCAGCTGCTTCATTCTCCTCCCTTATACTCCTTCTCAATATATTATGTTCATAAAACCAGGTTCTTCAATAAAATACTTCCTGAACTACCCGGGAGGTAGAGAGATTTTCTCCTTACATCCATGCTTGCTCCTAAATGTCACATCACTTCTCCAGCTTTCCTCTCCAGTTCCTTTCTTGTCTATGGAACTGCAAAGATGAAATTGGTCCATCCAGCCCACAACAGTTGATTTATTTATTAAAGGCGTTTATATACTGCCCTTCATGCGGGTTATCCCAGGGTGCTTGGCTTGTTCGTCTTACTTATTAAAACATTTAAAAAGCAAAAGCACCACTCAGAGCCTCTCACAACACAGTTGTGTGATACACTGTAACTAAAAGCAAAACAATAAAATATAGAATGCACCAATTAAAGGTAATAGACAGCATAATGAGCACAGTACACAATTAAAATAGCAATTAAAGCAGCAAAGTAAAAACTTCGCCCTGCCGTCTTTTAAGATGTAGCACCCTTCCTATGCTCTTTTACAGTACAAGCCATTAAACCTGACTCCTAAAAATAACAAAAGTGGGATTATCTATTCCAATGGTCAAGGGACCTTCTGAGACTCAGGATGAGTTCTTTTTCACCACTGGTGACCTGATCTGCACATCATCTGCTGCATGATTTCTGGGGAAGGGCCAGGTGGCAGAACACCTGCTTTGCATGCAGAATGTCCCAGGTTCAATCCCAGTATCTCTAGATAAGAGCCACTGCCACTCAGTGTGGACCATGCGGAGCTAGATAATGATGATGATGACGGCGATGGTGATGGTCATGATTATATTTTATTTTTTATACCCTGCCCATTTGGCTGGGCTTCCCCAGCCGCTCTGGGCGGCTTACAGCACATATTAAAAATTGTGAAACATCAGACATCAAAAAGATGGACCAATGATATGCCTAAGGCCGATTTCTGTGTTCCTATGATCCCTTTATCAGCTGGTGATGCCGCGAAATTACTTCCATCCCATGTAAGGTGCACTATATGGCTTGGGCCCGGGATACCCGGAAGATCATATCTCCCTTTACCAACCTGTCCAGGCTCCAAGATCCTCAGGTAAACACCTTCTCTCAGTCTCATCGACATCAGAAGCACAGTTGGTGGTGTCACAAGAGAGAGAGAGAGAGAGAGAGAGAGAGCTTTCTGCGGTTGCTCCCAGATTGTAAACTGTCAGTGTGGGAGATAGGCAGGAGGCGGGGGTGGGATATAAATATATTAAAGAAAGAAAGAACAAAAACCTTCTCAGGCAAGCATCTCATCTGAGGGGTGTATGCAAGGGGGGAGCGGGGCTGGAGAAGAAGAAGACAACCCCATTCCATAAACAGTCTATTCTGCTCGTCCAACTGCAGCATTGGATACAACCCATAGTTTTTAAATTGCAGGACTAGAAAGACACACACACACACACACACACACACACACACACACACACACAGCATTTTAATAACCACCCCCAACAAAGACACTAGGCTTCGTAAAGGTGGTGGATAAATTCTTCCTTAATTAAAACACATCTCACAGGAGGGGTTTTTGCTTCCAAGTTACAATCACACCCCTAGAGTTCTAAGAAATAAAACAATCACCTTTATCTAGCGTATGTGTGATTATTTTATGCTAATGACGACTCTGGGGGACACTTTCATTTTAAAGGCCAGGCTCTGTTTGATTGTTTATTTATTTGTGTTGGAGTAACTCAGGTTTTTTATTTTTTAATGAATAGCAAAATGAAACAAAACCAAAAAAGTTAAGGTGGTATCCAATGAAGTAATTCCAAAGGGCAAGAATTTCCATTTGTGCAATGGAACTTCCTCTCCCTCTCCTCTCCCCACGTGCCCCACACCACCCCCAAATCTATTTCTTTGCTTCCTTGCTTGCTTACTTACTTAAGCACCCTAAACGTGTAAATCTCAGGGTGGTTCACAACATATAATTATAATATAGGAGTTGGTGGAATCTTCAGAACAAATTTGGAGGGGGTGTGTGTTGAGGGGGAGGCAGACGGGGGAAATGAGGGAGAGGAAGTTCCGTTGTGCAGCCAAAAGCCCTTATGCTAAGAGAACCACTTTGTTGGATCCCGCCCAAATAATCCTTCCCTCCTCCCAGTGTACTAATACAAGGAATTTATGATTGTGAGCAGGGCTGGCACAAGACCTTTTGCTGCCTAAGGGAAAGGGGAAGATGATGCTCCCACATTCCACTTTTACAAACTGACTTGGCTGCAAGTTGAATCTTGGTTCAATACAAGTGACGGGAGATCAGTCTCAGCCACACCTGAAGGCAGCAGGCTACTGAAATGTGGTGCTTGATGGGTACAAAGTTGTCCTTGAACAGAGAATAATGGCCAGGGGGTTCAGGAGTAGTGGTTGGGGGCCTGCTCCCACCATCTGCCACCTGAGGCAGTTGCCTCACACTGCCTAAAGGCAGAGCCAGCCATGTTTGTGGCCAATGATTTTTTAAGACACTGGGTATCCAGTAAATAAATCCTATTAGTTCCCAGGCTACAGGTTCGATGCCGACAAAAGCATATGGAGGTAATCAGTTTGCAAAGTGACCCTCCCCGCCCACCTAATATACATATCTTTGTGTGCAGTTTTACCTATTTTTGCAGAGTGGCCTCCCCTAATATAACCCATTTCGTTTACACTAATACAGGATATGCATTTTATGCACACTTTAACTTAACATGTGCATTTTGTACACAGTTTTGGCTGGAGAACCGCATTGCAAAATTTGAAGAAGTGAAAAATGCAAAGAACGGCTGTGTTCTGGTTTGCATATTGTTTTGGAAACTATGAATTGGGTCGGTTCAACCCTTTAAATGAGAACTGAATCAAATTCCCCCCTCATCCCTGCACATTTCCATCCCTCTACTTTTTGTCTCTACAACAACCTTGTGAGGTACTTTAAGCTGGGAAATAGTGACTAGCCCATGGTTGTTCAGTGGGTTTAATAGCTGAGGAGGGATTTGAACTTTGGTCCCTCAGGTCCCAGTCTGACACACAAGTCACTCCACTGCACAGACTCCCTTTTGAGAATATTGACTAGCTTATCACGGAAAACCTCGCCTCAGTACTGCCCATGCCATTCTGGAACCAAGAGTGGTAAGAGTTAAAGGGAGCAAACACCCACATTGACCATCTCCAAAAAGGTCCATTTCTAAATTACACATTTTCTTCCCTCTGTTTAACCACATTTAGAGATAGTCATAAAGGAGTTGCCTCATTGAATAATATATTTATGAGGAACGAATATATGTATATGTGTATATATATATATATATATATATATATATATATATATATATATTCTCCACACAGCAATTGGCTCCTTCTTACATGTAAATGTCTCTGCAGATTAATTTTTCCTTCTACTTAATGAGGCAGGTTATTAAACTTGCTTATCAATTTATCAAACAGTTTCCCCCTTCTCGGTTAATCTTAGAGGTGTTTCCTTTCGGGGAGTTATTATCTGCACATCGCTGATAGCCCAATTACAGATTTCTGCGTAGTGTAGTGCCTGATGATGTCTGAAGGGGATTAAACCCTCCAATAGTCACTTTTGGAGCCTCATGCTAAAAGGATGGATTTCCGTGTCATGCCAAATGGCTGCGGCAATCAGGCTTGTAAATGAAACTGGTGACCTCTCTCATAAATGGCACCATATATTCCCCCTTGCGCATGCTGAGACATCTGCGTGTGTGGAGAGGAGATTCATAGGTCATCTACCGATACCCCAGTCACCCCAGGCCTCCTGAACATTATGATTCCTTAGCACGGATCTTTAACAATAGAGCCGCCAGATTCATTTATTTTTAAAGCTTCCCACAGATGATCAACGTTGGAAGATGGAAGAAGGAAAAAGGCTTGCGACTGGAATTATTGACACAAAGTGTCCCCACCAAAGACAAACAGCATTTGAGAATGAGGAGACCTTAGATACAAAGACCTGGTGAGGAAGAAAGATGAGATGCATAGATCCATATCCAAAGGAATGAGCTGGCTAAATTAGAGTAAGGGCTTGCCAACAATTCCAGTTGTCCCATGCCTAGAAAGCTTGGGTCCGAGAGGTTTTGCCTTTGCTCTGGCACTTTCTCCTGGAAACAGTCAAGTAGCGTTGGTTGCCGGTGCCCGGGGCCCGCACATGTTGGGCAGGGGTGGGGTGCCAGCCCAATCCTCGCTGCCAACACGACCCCACCGCCACCAGATCAAAGAAGGTCCGCACTCAGCTGCCTGCCCAACACAGTGGGGACTCTGGCTGCCTGATGTGGCTCTTGGTGGGCAGAGAGGAGCACCAGGCTGGGCCACGCTGGGGGCAACTTCATGTTGGCACCTGGTTTGCGCCCCTTCAAAAATTGTACACCCAGGGCCATGGCCCTGCTGGCACCCCCACCACACTACACCCCTGTCTGGAAACCCAGTTCTTTAGTGCTAAATCAGAACAAACAGCAATCTGCAGAAAACCTGATCAGCATTTGTTCCGATTCAGCACTAAACCAGGGGACAGTGGCGGTGCAAACCGAAGTGTGGATGAGCCTTAAGTGAGAACCAACGACAACATTACAGCCTCCCACCTTCATAATATTCTTGGATGGATTCCCTAATTGTCTGGTGCAGTTTTTGCTTTGCATGACTTCCTATTTTTATTTATTTATGATTTATTAAATCAATCAATCGGTCATAAATAAATAAAAACAGAAAGTCATTTATATCCCACCTTTCTTTCAAGGAGCTCCAAGTAAGTGGCAAACATGGTCTCCTCCCACCCTCATCCTATCCTCCCAACAACCAGGTAAGGTAGATTAAAAAGGTAAAGGGACCCCTGACTGTTAAGTCCAGTCGCAGATGACTCTGGGGTTGTGGTGCTCATCTCGCATTATTGGCCAAGGGAGCCGGTGTACAGCTTCTGGGTCATGTGGCCAGCATGACTAAGCTGCTTCCGGTGAACCAGAGCACCGCATGGAAACGCCATTTACCTTCCTGCCAGAGCGGTACCTATTTATCTACTTGCACTTCGACATGCTTTCGAACTGCTAGGTTGGCAGGAGCAGGGACCGAGCAACGGGAGCTCACCCCATCGCGGGGATTTGAACCGCCGCCCTTCTGATCGGCAAGCCCTAGGCTCTGTGATTTAACCCACAGCGCCACCCACGTAGATTAGACTGGCCCAAAGTCACCCAGCGAGCTACAAGGCTATGTGGGAATTTCAACTCTGGTTGCCCAGGTCCTAATGTAACACTCCAACCTCTACGACACACTGGCTCAACTCCGTTGCTAAACTCACAGCACTGTAGCCAACTTGAGTCATGCTTAGTTGAGACCCATTGAAATCAATGGTCTTGAACGAGCTCCTTGTACCTTGGGGTGTCTGTGGGCGTACCTGTGTCTGATCCCTAATTACACCAAAAACTTGGATTTCTCAACTGATTTCAAGTAGCAGCTCTTATTGATGACTGCTGGGATGTTTTGAAAGAGCTGCTCACTGTGAACCAGGAAATTACCTATCTGGACAATATGACCCTAAGCTTTTGGGGCACTGCATACAACTAGAAAGCACAGGGTTGGGGTTTTTGGTTTTCCTGTACCAGTCACGCCCATTATATATTCTTCTGCTACACAGCTGTCAGACTTGCCCCCCATCCCTCCACTCAGCCAACCACACTCCAGGTCACTAAGTTATAGTGGGGCTGTTTGGGATTCCTCTCTGAAGTGTAGTTGTTTTCCTGTTTTCCTCCACATATGTTGTACGCACCATAGGGTTACCCTGAGTCTGCTAAAGCCTCTCTCTCTTGTGTGGGTGTTTAAAAAAAAACCAGAAGCACCAAAAGACTTGAATTGCTATTAGTATATAGATTGCAACAAGGTTCACTGTGCCTTAATATATGTATGTGAATAGCCAGAGGCCTAATTTAGCAGTCTTTTATCTACAGTTTTATTTGTAGACTGCTTAGAGAGCTCTTTGTTTAAGTGGGCTTATAAATATTCTAAGCAAACAAACAGATAACAAAATAGGGTGCCCGTTCTTCATCCTTGGCACCGGGTATGCTACATTTAAGGAAGAACGTTGGAGGACAGCGCACATTATACATTGGATCTCTGTACAATTCTGATCCTGCTTGCATCCCAAAATAGTAATATCACCCCAGAAGATGCCATACATTCGGCATCTTTCTGCAGACGGATGTCACGGACGAAATGAGCAGCCATCAATAATAACTTAATAATAGCTCTTCTGGGTCAAGCCAATGGTCCTTTTAATCCGACACACTGTCTGGAAGTTTAATCACTAATTCCGCTGGGAGAAAATAAAAGACACACTATGCTAATTGCTTTAAAAAAACAGTACAGAACTCTCTTCTGGAAAGCGTGGCATGTTCTTCCGGGCTGTAAACGTTGGCACTTGTGTTAGTGTGTTGGCATGAGCTGGAGGATACAGGACAGAAAAGCCATTTTGAACTCACAGCTGTCCATGGAGGCACAGGTCAATTCTGTGTTCAGGGCAGCTGTCTACCAGCTCCATCTGGTACACAGGCCAAGACCCTACCTGCCCGCATACTGTCTTGCCAGAGTGGTACATGATCTAGCTATCTCCCGTTTGGACTACTGCAATGCATTCTATGTGGGGCTCTTTGAAGGTGACTCAGAAACTACAACTAATCCAGAATGCGGCTGATAGATTGGTGACTGGGAGCGGATGCCGAGACCATATAACACTGGTCCTGAAAGACCTACATTGGCTCCCAGTATGTTTCCGCGCACAATTCAAAGTGTTGGTGCTGACCTTTAAACCCTAAACGGCCTCAGCCCAGTATACCTGAAGGAGCGTCTCCACCCCCATCGTTCAGCCCGGACACTGAGGTCCAGCTCCGAGGGCCTTCTGGTGGTTCCCTCACTGCAAGAAGTGAGGCTACAGGGAACCGGGCAAAGGGCCTTCTTGGTAGTGGCACCTGCCCTGTGGAACGCCCTCCCATCAGATGTCAAGGAAATTAACAACTGAAGACACCTGAAGGCAGCCTTGTTCAGGGAAGTTTTAATGTGTGATGTTTTATTGCGTTTTTAATATTCTGCTGGGAGCCACCCAGAGTGGCTGGGGAAACTCAGCCAGATGGGCGGGGTATTAATAATAATAATAATAATAATAATAATAATAATAATAATAGATGCTATCAATGGCTATTAACCATGATGGTTGTGGTCTATATCCTCTGTTGGAAACAATATACCAGATACTAGGAATTAAAAGAGAGAAGAGTGTTGTTGCATTCAGGACCTGCCTGTGGGCTTCTCACAAGCACATGGCTGGCCATCCTGGGAACAGGATGTTGGACAAGGTGGGCCACTGGCCTGATCCAGCAGGGATTTTCTTATGTAAGGTGACACAGACTTAGTGGTGGCATGGATCCAAATGGCCTGAGGTTTAATTCACCTTCAGTTAAAAAAGCAAGGTAGACAAAACCTCTGCCTGAGATCCTATATATCTACTGCAAGTCATAGCAGTCAGTTCAGGGCTAGATGGACCAATGGCCTGACTCAGGATAGCACAGCTCCCTATGCTCAGTTTGTGTGCTTTGAGGGCAGAGGAGTCAATCAACTTGCTGAAGCCACAGAAGTCTGGCTCCAACCTGCTCCTTGATGGAAGAAATGTATTCAATAGATAGGTACAAAATAAAACAAACAATTTGCCTCAATCGCATAGGCCCTCCATTGTTCTCTGAAGTACCCAATTTGTGGTATCATCTCATTTTTAAGGAGCATCATGCTTTCAAATGCCTAAAACCTATTCACAAGGAGAGGCGATCATTCTAAAAAGAGCTCTGATAGATTCTTTTGTTCTTCATATTTTCTTTAACTCCAAATGAAAACAGCTTGTCCTGAACACAGTGGTTCTCTTCTCAAGCATGGAAATATATAAATGGTAGGATTTTAATCCATTATTGATTTTCAAAGCAAAGCAAATATCAGCTACGGCAACACAGAGATTGATTTCTGCTATTGGCATGGAGAGGGAAGGGGGTGGGGAGATGTGCTTGTATGGATTTTCATGCATATATAGCTGAAGAAAACACAGATCTAAATGTGGATTTTAAATAGTCATTTTAGAACCCATTTTGTCTCAAAATGTACATTTCTCTCAAATTGTTGTATTTGCCTCCCTGGGCTCCCTTGGGAGGAAGGGTGGGATAGAAATTTAAACAAACAAATATTGTGCTTAAAAAAAGAAAGTATTATGATATGTTCTTTGAGCCAAAATCTGAACATTCAGGAAAGAAAAATGGTGATTGAATTCTTCAAGTTAACCCTGCAATGCAGGGCCCTCAATGATGTTGGATGGTGGCTATTCAACATCTGCTTAAAAATCTCCAAGCAAGGTTTTTCATGTGACAGCCCTTTAGGTACTTGAAGATGGCTATACTATATCCTCTCAGTCTCCTCTTCTTCAGTCTACACCCACCCAACTCCCTCAACCATTCCTCATCCAGATTGGTTTCCAGAGCTTTGATCATCTTGGCTGCCCTCCTCTGCACACAATCCAGTTAGTCCAGATCCTTTTAAAATCATGGTGCCCAGAACTGGACACAGTACTCCAGGTGTAGTGTGAATAGAGCAGTACTATTACTTCCCTTGATTTAGACCAGGGATAGTCAACCTTTTTATATCTACCGGCCGCTAACACATCTTTCTTGATGGTAAAATTCCCTTACCGCCCACCAGTGCTCGATGGAAGGAGGATTCAGCTTGTGCCATAGAACCCCCTACCGCCCACCTAGAATCCTGAAATGCCCACTAGTGGGTGAAAGGGACCAGGTTGACAACCCCTGATTTAGACACTAAACGTCTGTTGATGCAGGCCAGAATAGCCTTAGCTTTTTCTTTTGCTACTGCATCAAACTGTTGACTCATGTTAAGCCTGTGGTCTACTAAGACCCATAGATCTTACAGTCTCAGGAACAATTTGAGTGTCACATGTGCCATGTTGAAGCCACCAAAAATGGATTCCAACCAGGTGTGCCAAACAAGTAGCTATGAATTTTGCTTTTGACCTGGATGATAGGATTACACAAGGTTCTTTCCACGGCAGCACCAGACAGTGTTCCTGGTTGCTGCTCCTATTTGTGCTGAGAGTCTCCATGCCAAAAGGTCAAATTGTGTGGAAAGAAGGAGACCTTGAAACGTCACTGCTGCCGCATGGAGAAGCATTACACAGCAACTTTGTTGTTGTTTTTCTGTTGGAGTTTTCTGATGGAAGTGGTTCTAAGAGACAGATGGGTAAACGAAGAAGAAGAATACAGAGAGAATGGGGCTCAACCAGAAGATCAGAACCATCTGAACAAAGTGAATGCAAAAAATATTGCAGAAAGACAGATTAAGAAAGATTAAGAGTAAGAGTTTTAAAATAAGAATAAAGTGTTCTTTATTAACGTCAGTAAGAGTCTAATTAGAAGTAAATAGTTTGGGTAACATTAGGGATATATTTATTGCATTTGTATCCCATCTAGTGCAAGAATGGGGGAGGGGAGGAGAGAAAGTAGGATAGTTTCATTTCAAATGAGGCCTGACACAATGACATTAATGGAAAAGCTGTGAGATGGTTTTAGGTCCTCCTGGAAGGGAAAATAGGGACAATATCCCACTCAAGTTGAAATACTGATATACATCTTTCTCCAAGGAGCTATATGGCTCGATGCTTTATTACATTTACAATGCCCTTGTGAGGTAGGTCTGCGAAATATAGTGTTTTCCAGGGCTGAACATGGATTTGATGTGTTTACCCCAGTGGGAAGCCAATATTTTGTTCAGTACACCACAGTGAAGACAGATTCCTTCAGATTTGGTGCCCCACCCAAGGGCCAGACTTGGTTAATTCTGCATATGGTATGCATGATAACTAAGTGCCTTACCTACCTCTTATCCAGTAAAGAAAGTAAATGTATATGCCTTTCTGATTAATTTGTTCCAAATAATGAATGATCTCTCATATTGAATTAAACCTGCTGCGTCTTTTACATGAGAAAGCGAGGAACCAGAGAGTATTGATTTCAGGTGATTGCATATCTACTGCTTCTTCATTTCTTTTCTTTTGTGCACTGGATTCAATAAGCATCAAACCACAAAATCAAAAGCAATCCATTGTGTTTCACTCTCGTGCAATCCCTGTTGCAATGAATGGGAACTGCATGGGAACAATGGCTGGAAGGCTTAAGAAGGAAGAAGGAGGAACCATATTCTTTTGGGGGATAACATGCTTTCCTTAACTCCAAATGTTGTTGGCCTCCAACTCCCAACTCCGACTGACTATTGGCCATGCTGATGGAAGTTTGCTTCCAACAGCATCTGTTAGCTACCCTTACTTAAGGCATGTAAGCTGGGTAGGCCAACACTGTACCTTCCAAAGGTCATTGGACTACAGCTCCCATTCCTCCTAGCTACTGGCTATGTTGGCTGGGGCTGATGGGAGTTGGAGTCCACCAGTGTGTGGAGGACACTACATTGGGTACCCAGGGCATAGCGCCTTAGGTTCAAGTCCTAGCATTACCATTGAAAGATATGTTGAGAAGCACTTCCCTTGAGACCATGGGATGCTGCTGCCCATGTACTGAGAGGGAAATGTACACATAACACATGCAGAGCGGCAAGGACCTGGCTTTATTTAACAAAGCGCAAAGACCACATTTGACAAATGTTTTCATCAATGGCTACTGGCCACTGGCTATGTTCTGTCTTCATTGCCAGAGAGAGGCATAATGCCGCTGAGAAGCAGATGCTGGGGAACACAAGAAAGGAGAAGGCAGTTGCACTCAGGTCCTGCATTTGGGCTTCCCAGAGGAATCTGGCTGGCACACTGTGAGAACATCCCTATCTTCATCAGAGAAATGTTGGGATGTCCCTATTATCTTTTTTTAAATATAATTTTTATTAAGTTTTCCATATTTTATTACATTTCTGTATCAAAAAATAACTTAAGACAATGCTTAAATAAAGCATCTACCTCCTTCCTTCCCTCTAACAGATATCCATATCTCATTACCAATTTCTCCACATCCCTAAATTCACTTTTTTACCTTAAATCAATCTTTTAACAATCACCTACTTATAAGTAAATCAGTTCCTTAATTTCCCATTTCCCATGTCCCTATTTTCATTGGGTCAATGTTGTAGGGTATGGAATAGGACATCTCTATTTTCACTGGGAAAATGTTGAGATGGAACCAAGAATTTTTATAATTGATTTGTTTTGCTTTGTTTTTATATGTTGTTGTTTTTGACTTTTGTTGGTTTTTTTAATTAAAATTAATAAATTGCTATAAAAAAAGGAATAGGACATCTCTGTTTTCATTGGAGAAATGAAATGTCACTATTTTCACCAGAGAAATGTTGGAGGGTATGTGAGAACAGGCTGCTGTGCAAGATGGGTCATTGGCCTGATTCAGCAATGCTCTTTATGTATGCTCTTATGTGCCAGAGTGAATGCCTCCAAACACACACACACACACACACACACACACACACACACATCTCAGGCATCTCTGTAGGCACAGCTCTGACTAACACCCAGTAAAGCATTAGCTACTGAAACCCAAGAAGTTCTGAAATTCTCCAGGCCCAGCAGATTGCATTTGATGTGTGGTGCTTAAACAGAACTCTTGAATTGGCCAAGGTTGCCTTATTATTTCCAGCTGACATAAAACTGTTTACTAATCCTGCATTATTTGGAGGCTCCACTTAAGCATACCCTTTATGACTGATTTAGACAGCATGGGCTATTTTAATTCCTGCCTGCGTGCAAAGGCCATTGCGCCTGTTGTGCTATTATCTCAGCATCTAGCAAGCACCAAAAGTCTGATTGTTTCCTGCTACGGACAGGGAGCTGATAATGACAGGTAACTGGGGGGGGGGGACATCAAAGGCTTTGATGCTATGTCATTCAATCAAGGGGTGTGTGTGTTTTGTGGGAACGTTGAAAATATGTGATTTACAAGAAAGAGCTGTTTTTAACAATCAAAGCGACCATGTTAAACAGAATGTGTCTCTAGACTGAATTTGCATCCAATGAACATATCAAGAAAACTGAGTACACACTTAATATTGGATGAATTGTCACAAACACGTTTTTTTTAAAAGCTGTCATGTACTTGAATATCCAGCCCAAACAAGGTATATAAAAAGGGGAAACCCTTCAAGACAGATGAAAGTAAAGTCTAACGAAGATTGTTTGGTGCTATCAAGGAATATTATCAAAAACTACCTTGCATTCCTACAGCAGCTGGGTTAACAAATTGAAAAATAGAATACAAACTCTCTAATAAAAGCATTATTATTATCTACCCCAACCCCCTAAATCAGGTACATTTGTTTTTACAATAGCCTCAATGCTAAGTGCATGGTCTGATCTGGGCTGCATCAATAGGAGTATAGCATCTAGATCAAGGGAAGTAATAGTGCCACTGTATTCTGCTCTGGTCAGACCCCACCTGGAGTACTGTGTCCAGTTCTGGGCACCACAGTTCAAGAAGGACACTGACAAACTGGAATGTGTCCAGAGGAGGGCAACCAAAATGGTCAAAGGCCTGGAAACAATGCCTTATGAGGAATGGCTAAGGGAGCTGGGCATGTTTAGCCTGGAGAAGAGGAGGTTAAGGGGTGATATGATAGCCATGTTCAAATATATAAAAGGATGTCACATAGAGGGGGAGAAAGGTTGTTTTCTGCTGCTCCAGAGAAGCGGACACGGAGCAATGGATCCAAACTACAAAGAAGATTCCACCTAAACATTAGGAAGAACTTCCTGACAATAAGAGCTGTTCGACAGTGGAATTTGCTGCCAAGGAGTGTGGTGGAGTCTCCTTCTTTGGAGGTCTTTAAGCAGAGGCTTGACAACCATATGTCAGGAGTGCTCTGATGGTGTTTCCTGCTTGGCAGGGGGTTGGACTCGATGGCCCTTGTGGTCTCTTCCAACTCTATGATTCTATGATTCTATTCTATGATTCTATGATTCTATGATCTGTTAAACACACACACACACACAATTGCAATATCGCTTCATCTTGAAATGAATGGGAAACAAGCTATAGCAATAGAAGCAGGACCTAAAATAATATGTGAACTAACAAAATGGGGGGGGGTATATATATATTTGGAGAAATGCACATTGCATATTTGCTTTTTGCAGATACACGCCCCGATTGTGCAATGTCACTTTCGACAACACAGGAAAAGCTGCAAAAATAATAGGGAAGGTTTTGCATATCTCTATTACCAACTAAGCAGCGGGAGATGTTGAAGCGAAATGACTACAAGGTCTCAGACATATTTTACATAAGGATAAGAAGCGAAAGCAAGTTTCTGAAGAAGCACCACCTATTGAGCAGTCCTAAGAAAAAGTGTGTTCTTCCCAGATAGATTTGGATCTTGAGGACTTGGAAGAGAACAACAGTGCTGCGGTTCGTGAGTCTGGACACTTCAGAGTCCCCAAAGAGAGGGTGAAAGGAGCTTTGATGAATTATGCCATCGTATTGGATGCATGAAGGGTCGCGGGTGGCACTGTGGGTTAAACCACAGAGCCTAGGACTTGCTGATCAGAAGGTCGTGGCTCTGATCCCCACGACGGGGTGAGCTCCCGTTGCTCAGTCCCTGCTCCTGCCAACCTAGCAGTTCGAAAGCACGTCAAAGTGCAAGTAGATAAATAGGTACCACTCTGGCAGGAAGGTAAAGGGCATTTCTGTGTGCTGCTCTGGTTTGCCAGAAGTGGCTTAGTCATGCTGGCCACATGACCCTGGAAGCTGTACGCCAGCTCCCTCGGCCAATAAAGCAAGATGAGCACCGCAACCCCAGAGTCAGCCACGACTGCACCTAATGGTCAGGGGTCCCTTTACCTTTACCTTTATTGGATGCATGTAGGAAGGCTCCATTTATTTCTATCAACCGTTTTCAACCTGAAACAGCTCTCTTTGTTTCTGTTCTCATAATGAAGCCTGTGGGGCAGGGATAGGAAGAAATAATTGTGGCCCAGTTTTCAAAAGTTCGGGAAACATTGGCATCAAGTAGTTGCAGAATAGGTGAAAGAGGCTAGGAAGTTATTCAGTTTGCACACTGAACGTTAGTTATAGTGAGAATGATCAGAGGCAGGCGGTATCAACGCCAGAACTTAGACAGTGTCATTTATTGCAAATGGTGATTAACTTTTTGTCTGGTACAAGCAGAAGCAGTCTCATATGGCATAAATGAGGAATACACTGTAGGAATGCACAAGAGAGAATAGTGGGGAGGGGGTTGTTGCTTTCATCTTTAATTTTAGATCTGCAGATGTGCTCCCACTTAGACTTCCAGTAGGTGATGTATTCACCTGATTTATCCTCAGAACACCCCTGTGAAGTAGCTCGCCAAAGATGGCTACGGGGGTTTAGGCTGAAAGCTGTTCAGACCGGGCGAAAAGCTCAGTGGATGAGCACATGTTTGGCATTCAAAAGCTTCCAGTTTCTACTCTTAGCGGTGTAATCCTCTACACATTCCCTGGGGAGCAAACCCCATCGAAATAAATGGAACCTATTTCAGAGCAAACGTGCATGGGCTAAAGGGTCTCAGCTTGCAGGATGAAGCCTAGGATTGCTGGCAATGCAGAGCAAGGCAGACTGATGTCACAAGTCAGTAGGTGGCAGCTCTTACGATCGCATTGGAAAGCATTACAAAATGCAATTGCAAAAGAAGGGAGAAATAAGCTTTGCTGGAGACCTCAGTGGAAGGTCGGGGAGCAATAGGTTTCGACTGTGGTACACTGCTGCTGTTGTTGTTAGAGGACTTCCTTTAAGGGGCACTTTCAGAAGCCTGGTGGGTTTATTAAATTTTCTCTGAAATAGGCTGCACCATATATTTAAAGCACTCCTATGCCACTTTAATGGGACGCGGGTGGCACTGTGGTCTAAACCACAGAGCCTAGGGCTTGCCAATCAGAAAGTCGGCGGTTCGAATCCCCACGACAGGGTGAGCTCCCGTTGCTCGGTCCCTGCTCCTGCCAGCCTAGCAGTTCAAAAGCACATCAAAGTGCAAGTAGATAAATAGGTACCACTCTGGCGGGAAGGTAAATGGCGTTTCCATGCGGTGCTCTGGTTCGCCAGAAGCGGCTTAGTCATGCTGGTCACATGACCCAGAAGCTGTACGCTGGCTCCCTCGGCCAATAAAGCGAGATGAGTGCCACAACCCCAGAGTCATCCGCAACTGAACCTAATGGTCAGGGGTCCCTTTACCTATGCCACTTTAAAAGTTATGGCTTCCCCCAAAGAATCTTGGCAGCCATTGTTTGTTAAGGGTGCTGGGAATTATAGCTCTGTGAGGGGGGTCATGTAACAACTCTCAGCACTCTTAACAAACTACAGCTCCAGGATACTTGGGGGGGGGGGGAGGCATGGCTGTTAAAGTGGTATAGGAGTGCTTTAAATGTATGGTGTGGGTGCAAGCATACACAAAATAGTTGACCTGAGAAAAAGCAGTATGGATATGCAACAAACACTGGTAGTTATTAACACCTCCAGTGCCCCTCTGCCTCTTAGTGTCCCCCTAAGCAATTCCACCACCTCCCAGGGGGCAGGACCACCTGGTTTGAGAACCACTGGTCTAGAAGGAGCCATTATTAACAGGGAATTCTTAATTGATAATTCACTTATAATAATCTGACTCACTCAGGAACCTTTGGTAAATGGAGCCTAAGCCACAAATTTCAGGTCTTCAATGATACTGCTCTAGATGCACAGATGATCTGACCGAATGTGAAGCAATGTCATATTGTTTGTCTGCATTTCTTCATGGAACTGTGAGCTCCACAGAAAACTGAAGCCTCCACCACTGCAATAGCAAGTAGTGGCCCAATTGTTCCCTTTCGACTCTGGTCCCATGAGGACCTTGGCTGCCGCCTTCTGTCCAGCTAAAGCATGATAACAATGTTAAGTCATCGTGAAACCTTTCCCTAAAGATGATCAAAACTCAGCTTGCAAAGCTGAGAGGCGAGTAGGCTGTGAGGCCTCTGCTGTTCCAGAGGTTATACACTATCAAATTAGACAATTGTGGGCCATGTTAACTACAGTTTCCTGTTGCAATGGTAATAAACATTTTATTACTTTATTTCACAGCGGTACATCTCACATTGAAGGTGGATAGGTGGCTTCACACGGTAGGCAGCTTCCCACTGTCCCAGCTTCATGTTTCTCACTACCTGACGTAACGTTTCGATAGTCCTGGCGCCAAAGCAATTTTGGCAGGGTGGAGGGAGAGGAGGAAGAGGAGGAGGAGGAAGGAACCATCCTGCCAAGATATCACCATGTCAACTGCTAAAAGCTCCCTGGCGGGTTTTGCAGGCACCTCGCTCCCTCTTTATGACAGATGGTTGTGACAAACAGTTCACAGCCAAGAGGAGGGAGCAATGCCTCCCTGTTTGACGCACTGACAATGGAGCAACAAAATGCAAGAAGCAAATGAACAACTTGTGGCACTTGCGAATGGGATCAGAAGCCAGGCTAGATCAGAGAAAGCCAGAAAAGTACGACAGTATTGCATTACTCCGCTTTGACAGCTCTCTTGTTTCCCCCCAAGCAACCCGAAAGATATTCAGTTCAGTTGCTGTCAGGCAAAGGAGACCTACTGCACAGAGGCAAACAGGAAGCAAGTGGTGGGCCAAATCCGGTCCTCTAAAGATTTTTCCATTTGCTGACCCAGGCCAGTCGCAACCTCAGAGGCACAATAGGTTTGTTAAGGAAATGGTGCCTGTGCTTTTGGGGAGAAACGGTGACCCAGACCACACTCCTCCATTTCCCTCTCAAATTGCTTCTGCAGTTTCAGCGTGGGATACCAGCAAGCTGCACTCAAGCACATCTGAAATGAACATGGTGGACAAGAAGCCTTGCTATATTTCTGGAAAGTGGTCACATACCATCTATTGAGGGATGCGGGTGGCGCTGTGGGTTAAACCACGGAGCCTAGGACTTGCCGATCAGAAGGTCGGCGGTTCAAATCCCCACGATGGGGTGAGCTCCCGTTGCTCAGTCCCTGCTTCTGCCCACCTAGCAGTTCGAAAGCACGGCAAAGTTCAAGTAGATAAATAGGTACTGCTCCGGCGGGAAGGTAAATGGTGTTTCCGTGCGCTGCTCTGGTTCAGCAGAAGCAGCTTAGTCATGCTGGCCACATGACCCGGAAGCTGTACGCCAGCTCCCTCGGCCAATAAAGCAAGATGAGCACCGCAACCCCAGAGTCGGCCATGACTGGACCTAATGGTCAGGCGTCCCTTTACTCTTTACCTTTACCTTCTATTGACTGAGCTTTCCTCAGGCCTACCTGCAGTTGCCAGAGATTGACCCTGTTTGATTCTATCTCTTTAGGGACAAACTAGACTTGACACCATCCAAACAATTAGCAGTTGTATGAATTGTCTTCAAATTGCAGGGCCCCCAATCTGGACTCAGGTCTGTGGGTGTTGCCCCTTTGCCTCATGTTACAGACTCAATCTATAGACACGGGACTGTGGCAAGGAGATGTTGTCAATCTTCATGGACATAGCCATAAAACAGTTCTGTATGAACTACAACTTTAAGAACTTACGCTGAAACTTACTGTTCTCTCCCCCCACTCCCAATGTGTCATGTCTTTTTAGATTGCGAGCCTGAGGACTGGGATCATCTTAGTACTGATTTTTGTCAGCTACTCTGAGAGCCTTTTTGGCTAAAGGGCAGCCATAAACGTCTTAAATATTTATAAAGAAATAAATAACAAATCAAGGAGGGGATGCCTGCTATTTGCATTGCAAACAACCTCCTGCTGGAGCAAACGCAAGCTTTTACACACACACACACACACACACATACACACACACACAAGCAAATAGCATTTGGTCTGGATTGGGACCACACAAAGGGCAAACCTCCAACTACAGAGTGCTAATCTGGATCAGGCCCCCTGCAGACTGCTATTTGCTTTTAAAAATGTAGCTATGTGAATTGTGTCTGGTTTGACCCTTAGATAGCAACAATGAGTAAAAGTGCCATTGAGACATGTCTGGAATGAAGGGATGGTATTGAAAGCTCAGCCTGTGATGTTGTTAAAACTGCGAGGGCTTGAGAATTGACACTCACTTATCCTGACCCTTAACTGACCATGTGAGCCTGAACACTGTATAACACGTTGAACAACCGAACACCAGAAACAAAAATGCCGTAGCAACAATAACAGAAAAGGGCATGAGAGCAGAGGGAGGAAAGGAATAAATGATTGTACTGTTTTATTGCAATAATGTGAAAACCCTAATAAATGATAGATCCTTTTAAAAAACCCCCACCTATGTTGGCTTGTTTGCACAGGAAGGTCAATGTTGCCATCATCAGATGGTCAATTAACCATATGAACAAAGATCTGTGTATTACTACTAATCAGCTGTTTGATGTTCTGCTGTGCTTCAGAACTCAGATAGGACCAAAGTTTGTAGGCATGGGAAGATGAGGGTAATTGTAAGATAGGGGTGAAAAGAGAGGCTATTTTAATCCTACAAAGAAGAAAAGCATGTCAAGGATGTGAAATTAATCATAATAAAATGACTGTCCAAAAGGTATAAATAATTTAGCCTGATATCCTGAAACTACCAGCCTCTGCGTGGCACTTCAATTATCGAGAAATTATCCCGCTATTACGTATGATTGTAAATTCATGTATATTTCATATTTCTAGCTATATTGCACATAAAAATATGCCACAAACAGCTTGGATGGAAAAGTTCAAACAAAACCACAATAATGAGTTTACCCAAAACCAAACCTTCTGTAGAATACCAATAAAGTATTCAAGAAAGGTTAAAATATCCGAAGTGAATTCTCTAAATAAGTATATTCCTTGAAAAATTATTTACATTCTGGATGTAGTAAAAGAGAGAGAAGGATTTGAGAAAACAGAAGATTTAGTAAGTCCCAGAAGAAATATAAATCCAGATCTCAAAATCGTGAGATGAGTGCAAAACTGGAGATAAAATCCATTTTACAAACAGCCAGAGAACAAATCTACCTAGACTCATTTAGTTTAGACATAATGGAGAGCTTTTAATTATCTTACCATTCTATTAGATTAGCTATACATAATCTCCCAGAAAAGTTTACATTGTTCTTCTACAGTGGCAGAGATGGGTGGGTAACCTGTGGACCTCCAGATGATGCTGAACTTCAAACTGGGTGGGTGTTCCCTGACCACTGACCATGCTGGCTGAGGTGGATGGCAATTGGAGTCAAACAGCATGCCTGCAATGTACCATGCTGCTGCCATCATCGTCTCTGCCTTCCCAAACAGGATAATTATCTGGAAGATACCTTGAGAAACCTGGTAAAATTTATTGCACAGGAAATGACCATTTGCCAAATCAGACCATGGGTGTTCTTGACCTAGGCTGATGGCACAAGGCTTTCCTGCATTTCATGAAAAAAATCTTTCACACCACCAACCACATCTTCCTTCTTTCCTCTCCTCTCCTTCCCCCTTTTCCTTCCTTTCTTTAAAAACAAGCAAACAAATATTGTCAGGGATGGAACTTGGGACCACCTTCTGTCCTGAACAATTGTGTTTCACCACAATGCTATGGACCCATTGAGCCTGTCTCAGAGAGGTTTAGTGTTTCCTGAGTTATTAGGTGCACAATGCCTATTCAGCGGCAGGCTGGATAATAATAATAATAATAATAATAATAATAATAATAATAATAATAATAATAATAATAATAATAATAATAATACCACACCCATCTGGCTGGGTTTCCCCAGCCACTCTGGGCAGCTTCCAACAGAATATTAAAATACAATAGTCTATTAAACATTAAAAGCTTCCCTAAACAGGCCTGCCTTCAGATGTATTATAAAAGTCTGGTAGTTGTTTTTCTCTTTGACATCTGTTGGGAGGGCATTCCACAGGGTGGTGGCCACTACCGAGAAGGCCCTCTGCCTGGTTCCCTGTAACTTGGCTTCTTGCAGCAAGGGAACCACCAGAAGGCCCTCAGCACTGGACCTCAGTGTCTGGGCAGAACAATGGAGGTGGAGACACTCCTTCAGGTATACTGGACCGAGGCCATTTACGGCTTTAAAGGTCAGCACCAACACTTAGAATTGTGCTGGGAAACGTACTGGGAGCCAGTGTAGGTCTTTCAAGACTGGTATTATGTGGTCTCGGCGGCCACTCTGGATAACTCTGAGGCCTATGGAGGCTAGCAGGAAGGGTTAAAGAACCCCCCCTCACACACATAGATACATTGGCAAGATCTGGCAACTGAGAAGTGTGGAGATTTTGCACACAACAAAGGGGGGCAAAACCCTCAAATGGTCTCAAACACATTTTTGTATATCATTTCCACAAACATGCATTTTTATGCACACTTTCCCCAAGTATATGCTGGGTGGGTGAGGGGTCCTGCAAAATTCAGAGAAGCTCACATTTCAAAGGTCAGTTGCATTTGGGTTCACAGATTGTTTCAGAAAGTAAGGATTAGGTAGGTTTGCATTTAAATGCAAACTGAATCAAATTTATACCACATCCCTAGATGCAGGGACACATAGGAGAGAACTCTGGACATGCCATTTCCAAGCCTAAGGTGTCCAAGTGTCCCTTGCACTACTTGTTTTTCTAAAAAACTCCTAAATGTGTTCATGCATTATCTATAAAAATGTGGAGAGCTGCATCAGCTGAGGTGGTGTTAGTAGGAGGGAGAGAGTGACAGGTGGGGGAGGGAGGGAGGGAGAATGCCTTAAATAAATAATTTGTGCTATTGATCTCAGTGTCTGCACCGATTCTGGTTACATGCAAATTAATGAAGCAAACCTGTTAGCACATTTCCTGTTATAGAATCTGAGCTATAGATATATATATTTAAAGAAAGTGCTGCTAGGAAAAGGGCTAGAAACTCTAGCAGCTGTTAAAAGATACTCCACGAAAGAGACTTGCGTTATCAGAACTCTAACAACCTACCAGCCTTTATTGCTGAGGCTGTAACAGCGCCGATATTAGAACCACGTCCCGTTTTAGGGAGATTATTTTTGAAATGTGAGAATGTAGTGCTGTGAAACAGGAAAGGGAGATATCAATCAAAGTCTACGGACCGTTTTTATACAAACACTTAAGGCTGGGCTCGCTGCCAGCTTTTCAAGCGAAATTTGGATCTGGTATCGCGGCTCCCATAATTCAGAATTCTGTCCTGACTATTCCATAAGCCAAACATCAAAATCAGGCACATGCACACCTAAGACTGTGTCAAGGCTTCTGCCAATGGGGCTCTTGTATCAGCCGCTGGCCCCAGTAACAAACATGATAGGAAAGTGACATGATCTGAACCTAAGAACATAAGAAGAGCCTGCAGGATCAGGCCAGATGCCTGTAGGAAGCCAGCAAGCAGGATTCAAGCACTCAAACATTCTCCCCCTGCCTGTGGTTTTCAGCAACTGGTATTCAAAAACCTACATTTTGGGGGCCCCGAAGCAAGAACTGACATTACAATACAGGGCACTCTGTATACCATAGTCAGCTCCTTATACTGAAAAGGCCTGGTAACCCTTTCTCATGAGTAGTGGCGACCAGGCCCTACGCTTATGCTGTCTGTGGCTTACGGTGAACAAAATGAGTTTGAACAACTGCAGTCATACTATAAAAAAGAAAATAGATTTTTTTTGGTGAAGATGATGTAAGCAGTGGCGGAACTATGTTCTGGGGCTCCTGAAGCTTGAACTGTTATGGGGGGCACCATTCACAACGAGCAGCAAGGTCTTGGAAGCCACTGGATACCTGAAGTATACCTGAAGTATACCTGAAGGAGCGTCTCCACCCCATCATTCTGCCCAGATGCTGAGGTCCAGCGCTGAGGGCCTTCTGGCGGTTCCCTTGCCGCAGGAAGCCAAGTTACAGGGAACCAGGCAGAGGGCCTTGTCGGTAGTGGCGCCCGCCCTGTGGAACGCCCTCCCACCAGATGTCAAAGAGATAAGCAACTACCTGACACTTAGAAGACATCTGAAGGCAGCCCTGTTCAGGGAAGTTTTTAATGTGTGCCATTTTAATGTATTTTTAATCTTCGTTGGAAGCTGCCCAGAGTGGCTGGGAAAACCCAACCAGATGGGCAGGGTACAAATAATAAATTATTATTATTATTACTGTTATCTTCATAAATGGGGCTGTTCCACAACAGATCATCACTTTAAAATAAACAAATAAATAAATTACTACATCTCAGATTTTGAATAAAATTGCTGTACTCGATTATTTCACATGTCCAAGTCACTGATGTGAACAAAAATATTCTATGCCTTATAGTTTTTGAGTTAAGTGCGGGGGGGGGATGAAAATTAGAGAAATATTATATACATTTAAGATGCATCCTAGAATGATTTGAGTCGTGCAACTAGAACAATTTTTTTAAAAAAAGCAATGTGGACTAAAGTTGCTTGTGGGCACCTCTGAGATTAGGAGCCCTGAAGCTTAATCTTCATTAGTTTCATAATAGGAGACCCATTAATGGATGTTCATTGTTCCCCTCAAGGGAGGGGTGCTGTGTACTTGACTGTATATCCCAAGGATTATGGGGGAGAGTGGTATCCAAGTTGAGTACGTGACCTCTCCCTTAGAGGATTATGGAGGAATACGATGTCCAAGTCCACCTTCCCTCATTGAAATGGGGGAGAAATGCCCTCACATCAAGTCTTGGGTTTGCAATTTTGGGAGAGGGAAGACTGTCTGCGGCACTGGGGAGCGGGCAGGCTGGCGAGGCCCCCTAGATCTAGAGGCCCTAGGCTTCAGCCTACTTATCCTATACATAAATCCGGCCCTGATAGTAGATCTGCCCCTTTGCTATCTCCAACTGTGGAGGCAAAGCACAGCCATCATGGCTAGTAGCCATGGCTAGCCCTCTCCTCCATGAATTTTGTCTAATCCCCATCCATGCTGGTGACCATCACTGCCTCCTATACCAGCTGAGATTATGGTGAGACACATCAGCTGACCCAATCAGAGCATGTGCCAACAGTCCCTGCCCCAAT
Source organism: Podarcis filfolensis (assembly GCF_964270895.1). Taxonomy (NCBI): domain Eukaryota; kingdom Metazoa; phylum Chordata; class Lepidosauria; order Squamata; family Lacertidae; genus Podarcis; species Podarcis filfolensis. The sequence goes on from NC_139606.1 coordinate 108,196,910, forward strand.
CTGAGAGAGGGGAGGAAGAGAAAACCTCCTTTATCTCCCCCGGCCATTGTGCAAGGAAGGTATCACCATTTATGCCATTCCATGTAAGCTTTGTCTCCCTTGACTTTTCTGCACCACATAAATCCATAGGCAATCTAAGCCTATGCAAAACCCTTTGAAAGTTTCGTAGAATCAATCTTCATACCTGCTGAGTTTAATTTTAGGCTCTAGCCCTATCATTAAAGAAATGAAAAGAAAGGAGGTGGACAAGGTTTGTTCTTTCATCCGGACAGTGCCTAACCTCACTCTCAGCAGCGAAAAACACATACGTAGCAGACCCAGTTTTCCCTGTGGAAATTGATCGCTCCCCTTCCCAATTACCTTTAGGACCTTTCCGGTCAGTAATACAACATTCAAGTGGTCTAAGCTCAATGTTGTGGGTCACTCAGTTATTTTAGAAAACTCGCCTTTCCCTCTCAGCAAAGGTCCAGTTCAAACCATTTCTCAGGTGGCTGAAGTCACTGCACGATGGCAAAGGAAGACCACCCTCCGTATCATGCTGACAATGTCAAATATAGAACAGGCACTCCTTTGGTAGTGTGGTGTGGTGGTTAAGAGCGGTAGACTCGTAATCTGGTGAACCGGGTTCACGTCTCCGCTCCTCCACATGCAGCTGCTGGGTGACCTTGGGCTAGTCACACTTCTCTGAAGTCTCTCAGCCCCACTCACCTCACAGAGTGTTTGTTGTGGGGGAGGAAGGGAAAGGAGAGTGTTAGCCGCTTTGAGACTCCTTCGGGTAGTGATAAAGCGGGATATCAAATCCAAACTCTTCTTCTTCTTCTTCTACCTCATGATCCTTGTTTTCTTTTTTATCATGATTTTTTTTAAAGGTGGACAAATGCACAAATTGCATGAATCAGGAATCTGTGCCCTGCTTGCCCAAGATAAATTTCAGAAAGGCAAAAAAGGAGCCAAAGCCACAGGGATATCTGCAACGCCACAGCAAGCACAAGTTGGGTCCAAAAATCTGGAAAGTTTATTGGACCATGCTTGTAATTTCGCATCATATTCTATATTGGGAAAGTTACACTTCCCCTCCAACAACAAAAAAACACCCCAGTGCGCTCCCAGTTTGGCATCATCATTATCTCTAAACACTTCCCTGCCAATCTTACCTTTACTTTGGTGTGCAGTGTGAAGTTGTCTCTTTTGAAAGTCCGGGCCTTTCAGAAATGAATGGTACATAACAGATGCTTTATATGGGTTTTTATATTTTAAAAAAGAGCACCAGATGGGCAAGGTGGTGGAAGTGGGTGGGACATGCCGCAGCTTCGCTAGCAGCTTCCAACAGCAAACATAAGGAGCTGTTCCAAGGGAAAACAACATTTGTGGTTGAGTTACAGCAATGAGCTCAGACTTTACAAAGAGCCATCCTGGAGCTGTGTACTTTATATGCTTGCTTAGGAGCAAAGTGTGTCTCATTTACAAGGATGGAAAGTTGCTCATTAGATTACAGAGGTCAGAAAAAATTATCTAAAGACAATAGGGTTTTTTTTTTGGTGTTTTTGTTTTACTGCGTCTAAACCAATAATCTTTGTCATGTTCTTAGAATAAAATGCAAAGGGGCATATATTTGCTGAGATCAAAAGATGTATTAGCAACTAAGGAGATATGGCAATGTATTAGGGGTCTGTTCACATGACACTCACATACACACAGAGGCTACTATGAACCGTCAACTCAGCAGCTAGGAGACTGCCAAAATCCAGTCTGGAGTTAATAAATCATAAGAACCTTTTAGCATCTGGATGCGACGTAGGAGATACACTTCATTACACAGAATTCCAGTTGTCATTTTGTTATTGTACGGGATGTTTTAAGCAAAATAAAGTGTGTGAAGAACGTAAGAAGAGCCCTGCGGGATCAGGTCAAAGGCCCATCCGGTCCAGCACTCTGAGTGCAACAACACTCTCCCTACCAGGGATTCTCAGCATCAGGTATTAAGAGGCATATCAACCCCAACAGTAGAGGTAGAACACAGTCACCATGGCTTGTAGCCATCGTTTTATACTCCATGAATGTTTGTAATAATTCTAAAGCCATCCTAGCTTTAGTTTTACTTGACATGTTTATAGTCTTAGCTTTTCAGTATCCATACACTATGGGTTTTTAATAGAGAAATGACCTGTGATTTTTGTAATAATAATAATAATAATAATAATAGTTGTTGTTGTTGTTGCTGCTGCTGCTGCTGTTATTGTTAGGAGCTTCCCAGAGTGGCTGGAGCAGCTCAGTCAGCTGGGCAGGGTACTACTACTAACATCATCATCATCAATCATCATCATCATCATTCCAACAGAATACAAAAACATAAAGAAACATCACACATTAAAAATTCTCAATACAGGGCTGTCTTCAGATGTCTTGTGAAAGCCATATGTTTTATCTCGTTGACATTTGGTGGGAGGGCATTCCACAGGGGAGGCACCACTACCAAGAAGGCCCTCTGCCTGGTTCCCAGTAACCTCACTTCTCACAGTAAGGTAACTACCAGAAGGCCCTCGGAGCTGGATCTCAGTGTCTGGGCTGAACGACGGAGGTAAAGATGTTCATTGAGGTATACAGGACCAAGGCCATTTAGGGCTTTAAAGGTTGGCACCAACACTTTGAATTGTGCTCAGAAACATACTGGGAGTCACTGTAGATCTTTTAGGACCGGTGTTATATGGTCTCAGGGGCCACTCCCAGTCACCCAGCCTGGAGCTGCATTCTGGATTAGCTGTAATTCCCAAGTCACCTTCAAAGGTAGCCCTACATTGCAGTAGTCCAAGCAGGAGATAACCAGAGCATGTGCCACTCTATTGAGGCAGTGTGCAGGCAGAATGTTTGCTTTCCAAAGTTAAATGGTCTCCCACATCCCCCTTGAATAAGTTGCTTTATCCTTCCATGCCAGGTCAAAAAACACTCCACTGCTATTAAACAGAAAGTGACCCTGCAATCACACAGCCCTCTGGACACCTGAGATAGGCACATCTCAAGAAGCCCCTAGGAGTAAAGTAATGAAAGCACACCTTGATGAACCTTGGAAATGATTATTTTATGGGGACATCATAAAAGCCAAATACCCATAAGGGTATTGTTATATAACACAATCTTAGGCAGTAATTATCCGGTCAGTCAGCTGCTGTGTCTGGAGTCAGTCCCTCTCAACCCCTTGATCCAGTGTAGGCTCACATGGAAAAAATAGGAGCAGCCACCAGGACTACCCTTCACTGAGCAGATGAAAAAGAGCAATGGAATCTGGATGGACCTATTTCAAGGGTGGACTGAGACTTAGACATTAATGTCTTCTAGACACATACTATCTGGCACAGTGGGTGGGCTTGAACAAATTGGGTAGAGCAGCTTTTAATGTCCATTGCTTTGGACACCATGGAACTGCAGACTGCGATCCCACATCTTCAGCTTTTGGAGAGAATTCCTCCTCAATTGACTGAGCAGTGAAAGCTGTGTGAGTTACTTTCCAGGACAACCCAAAGTCTAGACTTCTTGTGCCTCGACCTATATCAGGGGTGGCCAACGTTGTTGGGCTAGAACTCACAAAAACACCAGCAGGGATGGTCAGTGGTCAGGGATGATGAGAGTTGTAGTCCAACCAGGCTGGCTACCCGTGGCACATATCATTCCAGAGAATTATCCACAATTAGACTTGTCACCATGCTTGTCACCCTTTTGGAAGTCTTCAACTTCTGTTATGGAATGCCTTGGAAAGATATTGGATTGCATGTTTCTTCCAAATACCATTGGGACAAAATGGGAGAAAAGACATCTGCTACAATCCATTCTAAATTCGATGCCATTCCAAGCTATAGAACACAGGTAGTCAATGTAGATGTTGTGGGACTCCAACTCCCATCCACCACATCCAGCACACCCAATGATCAGGGATGATGGAAGTTGGCACCACATTGGCTACCCATTCTGTAGAAGGATATAGGAACTTAGGAAGTTGCCTTATACTGAGTCCATTGAGATCAGCACTGTCTACAATGATTAGTAGAAATGCTCCAGTTTCCCCCCGTTTTCCCCTGGAGATACCAGGGATTGAATTTGGGACCTTCTGCATGCACAGCAGCTAATTACCACTGAGTTACCGCCCTTTCCCTTGAAGGAAAAGTATATTCATTTATACTGCTTCTGAGCAGCATGAGCTCTGCAAATCCAGGCTCCAAGCCCTTAGAAATGTTGGTGACATCACCAGTCATAAGGCTTGTTTCATGAAATTGCTCATTCGCATGACCTCTGTTGTTCATCCAGCAAAGAGTGCCAAAAGGAAGCAATGTTGCAACGTTTACTCAAGAGAGAGTCCTAGTGATTTCACCATGACTTACTCCCAAGTAAGCATGTTCAGGCTCACTGCCTCAACCAAGCCACCAGTTCCAGAAGAAAGAGAGTCACAGAGAGGTAGGATTTGTAATTTCCTCAAAAGGAAATGCCTTCAGCGACACACAAAGCTACTCCAAAATAATTACCCTGGGGTCAAACCCTCAGGTAAGCCTGAGTATGTGAACATAATCAAAGCCAATGAAACGGAAGCAGCAGCACTGAGCAAAAAGCTAGAAGATAAAAGGGTGGATCATGGTGAGTCAATGAGTATCCTCAAGATATGCTCTGTAAGGAATCATAAATCTACAACTAGCCCTGAGAACCAACTGCTTTAGGCATAGGCGAGCTAATCCGCATCTCCTAAAGATATTACTTTATTGACTGATTTATGCCAAACAAGGACACCTTTTTTCTCTCTCTTTCTTTCCTCTTTCCCCTCCTTCCTCCTGACATTTTATGACACCGGCAAAGGCTTTTAAATGAGTCCTTTCAAGTGTTTCGTTTCTCAGAAACTTCACAGTTGAGTTTTGACGAGAGGAAGAACAGTGATTAATTGCTGTTTGCAGCCTTGCATGCAAAAATAGCAATTTTCAAATTGTATAATTCTCCCCCACTTGCACAAACGCAATTCATACCTTCCCTTCTGTAACTTTCCAAGTTAAGCCACCATTTTAATATAATTCCATACAAGATTAGATTAGGGGGAGGGGAGTCAAGCCCTCTCCATTGAATATTCAGGCACTGAATGTGCTTGAGGAACACCATAAATCACACTTGTCAGAAGTTTCAAAGGAATCAGTCTATACAGTTACCTTGTCTATTATTTAGAAAGCACAGGCCTTGAACAATATATTTCTACTGTGCTGCCTGCATCTGATTTACATACAGTTGTCTCCCCTCCCTCCTTCTCTTTAATCTAAGCTTCTTTGGGCTTTTTTTTTTAAAAAAAGGAACATAATTACAGATTTTCATTTTAACTTTGAAACCAGTGACTTTTATTTTGATTGCCTCATAATTACAGGGCTCATGTCGATTTAACGTCCATTTGGATTCCTCCGCAGTGATGTCTCTGTATGTTGGATTGGCAAGTAATGAACCGTGTGACTTTAGAGGTGACGAACTATTGCTTTCCAGACACATAACTCACCGTGAAATTGCATAGCCTTTAGTTAAGGCCTTTTTGCTTACTCTTAAATACTTCTTGGCAAATCTACCCGAGATTCTCTAATGAAATGGCAGCATTATGCTGAAGTATCTCATGCTAGCTAATGAAATAGCTTTTTTTTATTTATTTAAAAAAAGAAAAGGGGAGATGAAAAAAGGCAGGCTTGTCGATCTCCCGGCCAGAATTGTTCCTTGGCATTTTACAGTTACGGTGCATTGTGATGATGATGCACTCATACATAATCTTACATACCTAGTCAAGGATCCTCCATATCAGTAAATTATCCATGACCTACATTTTCCACAAGGGAATGTTGCAGACAAGGTGTTTGACTGGAACTGACTGATAATAGGATGCATTGCATTTTCTATCGCAGTCATACAGACAAATTTAAAATGTATGAGACAATGTATTATTTAGAAGAAAATACATCTTGGGGGGAAAAATACTATATATCTTTCTACACAGAGGATTTAGATATATGATAGGTTACTGTAACTGCACACAGCCTGATCCTATGGTCCAGTGTGAGCTGCGAAGTCCATACAGTGTATTGGGTGGACTTGAATTGATGGAAACTTGGGTTCAGTCCCTTTCTCAGCTGACGTGAGGACCAGCCCAAGCCATACAGTTGCCTGGGGCAAACAATAGGATGGTGCCGCCACCCTCATTCCCAAACGCTAGGACCATTGCTGGGCAGGGTAGTGCATAAGTAGGGAATGCGGGTGGCGCTGTGGTCTACACCACTGAGCCTCTTGGGCTTGCTGATCAGAAGGTTGGTGGTTCGAATCCCCACAGCAGAGTGAGCGCCCATTGCTCTGTCCAAGCTCCTGCCAACCTAGCAGTTTGAAAGCATGCCAGTGCAAGTAGATAAATAGGTACCAATGCAGTGGGAAAGTAAACAGCATTTCTGTGCGCTCTGGTTTCCATCACGCTGTTCCGTGGTGCCTGAAGCAGTTTAGTTATGCTAGCCACATGAACCAGAAAGCTGTCTGCAAACAAATGCCAGCTCCCTCAGCCTGAAAGCGAGATGAGCGCCACAACCCCACAGTCGCCTTTGACTGGACTTAACCATTCAGGGGTCCTTTACCTAGTGCATAAGTACATTAGAAGAGTCCTATTGGATCAGACTACTGGCCCATCTCATCCAGCACCCTGTTCTCACAGCAGCCAACTATAAGTCTATGGAAAGTTTACAAGCAGAAACCAAGCACAGCAGAACTCCACCCTTCATAAAATTGCCAGCAACTGGTATTCAAAAGCATATTCCCTCTGCCAGTAGAGATATAACCATTGTGACTACCAGTCATTGGTAGCCTCATCGTCCATGAACTTATCTATCTCTCTTTCCAAGGCATCAGTGTCATCAATTGGTGGCCATCAGTGCCTCTTTTGACTAGTTCTAGGAATGATGAAAAAGGCCAGAATGGTCTGGGAGGTGATGACTGTTGTATGAGAGTCCTAAGGAAGGTCTGGAAAAGAATCAAGGACATAGATCATAGTTGCCCAAGTTTATATTCCGACATTCCTTGTTGCTTCTCCTGCCTTAGAGCTGGGTGGGTTTTTCCTCTGATTTGAAACATTCCAAAAGTCTTATAAGTTGTGGTAATTTAAATTGAACAACCTGGCAACAGGTTTTTCAAGCTGTTTTGTTGTGATTGCTGACTTGTGATTTTTTTCTTCCTCTTCCTGAAATGGGTACAATAATTGGTAGTTGTTTTCCCAACATATTGCACCTGACATCTAGCATGTTGGCATTCTGTAACGTATGATACATTGCTGCACTTACAGGTAATGTTCTGTTTGATGCAATATGTCTTGCCTGTCATCCATCCTAGCAACAGCAAAGCATCGGTGCCCATCTGTCTCTTTAGGAAGTAAATTGGTTTCTAGCCTCCCCTCCACCATCAATGACCCCATAGCATCCAACTGCATGCTTTCTAAGTCCTATGCCTGTGAAGTCCTTGCTGCTGTGTGATTTCTAATATACTGTAGAACCTGACCATCCATCAGGGGCTTGAGTTGTACTGGCCCATGGACTAGTCACCTTTAGAGTGTGGAAGCTGGCCATTCCTGGCCTAGCCAATCTCAAAGGAAAACCCCTTTTCAAATGGCATTCTCAACCCAGCACCTTAGCAGTAAATATTACCTATTACGCCATCCCCTCATGATTCTTTCTTGCAGTGCTGAGCTCTGCACATGAGCTTTACAAGCCCAGTGGAGTTACTGTTCTCTCTGGGAATGTGAGAATCCTTATTTGCTTAAAGGGGAAAACTAATTAAAAGATTCCCCAGCCACTGAATCTTTCTCCTTGTTAACTCTCTCTCTCTCTCTCTCTCTCTCTCTCTCTCCCCGCCCCTGCTTTGAGGTCATTAGAGTTTCCTTGAATTCCCTCCTTCTCTCAGAGGCCTGGCGGGTGGGAACATTGTATGTTTGGTGGGAGGAGACAAAAATATCCATTTTATAATTGTGGAAGAGCTGTTGGAAATCGTGGTTCATGAACAGCATGCATTTCTTTTACAGCTCTCTTATTCTGCAATTGTCAATGTACCACTGCAGTGGGAAGGTAAACGGCGTTTCCATGCGCCCTGGTTTCTGCTACGGTGTGACGTTGCACCAGAACCGGTTTAGTCGTGCTGGACACATGAGCCAGAAAGTTGTCTGTGGACAAACGGCAGCTCCCTCAGCCCGAAAGCAGAGATAAGAGCCGTACCCCATAATCAAGTTTGATTGGACTTAACCGTCCAGGGGTCCTTTATATGCACTAAACACTAATCCTAACCATGTCCACTCAGGAATAAGTCCCATTGAAATCAATGGGGCTTACTCCAAGGGTAGTATGGTTATGAGTGCAGCCTTAACCCACTTCCTAGTGTGAATTTTAAACATCAGTGGAATATGTTGCTCATTTTTTGCTCTTTCCACCTGGAAATAAATGATCTCCTTTGTTACCTGTAGATGTTATCTGTACTCTTCATGTAAAGTTTGAGCTCCTTTGTCAAAGTGATGAGATCTTGACCACTCTTTTTTGACCAGCGGCCCAAACCCCATAAATCATTATTTCAAACACATCCTTCACGTAGAACCTCATAATGAAACAATGCCATAAACTGGCAGTGAAGTGGAAAGGGGAGATGTGACACAGACTTAGAGCTTGAAATGTTACACACAAGTTTACTCAAATGATAAACTCTGAAATTAGACTCCTAGGTTTCATCAGAGCATTGCCATTAACACAAAATTATGTTTAATACAAACAATTAAAACATAAATTAGCTTGAGTGTTATATTTCAGAAACCGCACACCACAATTTCCTCAATAAAATATGAATTTTTGAAATAGAATGTTGCAGTTAAAGGACTTATACGTGGTTAATTGGCATTAGACTGAGTGAAGGAATAATTCAGTTAATTCAGAACACTAAGAGCAAAATCTCAACAGAGTGCTAAACTGTCTACTCCTCCATTCTCTGAGTGAGGGCAATGAGATAGGGTGATAAGTTTACACTGAACTTGAATTCAACGAGACTTCCTTCTGAACAGGCACAGCCATAAATACAGCCACAGATGACTTTGTGATGGGCCATTAATCCTATCTTTAAGGTACCACAAGATGTTTTATTTTTGTTTTTGTCTGCAAAAGACTACCAAGGCTACCATTCTGGAAATCCATTAACTTGGAAAGTAAACTCCCAGGGGAGGTAATTCATTTGTTAATATAGGTTCATGGCTAAGATATGTGCACCCATTGTGTGCTATGATATATGTCAGGTGGGAAACCTATTTTGTTCCATGGGCCAGATCCTTCTCAGGATTGGCTTTGTGGGCCATATTTGACAGGTGAGAAAATTAACCCTCCTCTCAGAAACGCTTGTATAGGGAACCCACAAATCTTTTATGCTGTTTGCAGAGCGCTTTAAGATGGCCCCTGTACTCTGATTTGAGCCTCCAGAGTCTGAAATGGGAGTGTGGGAGCTGTCTTAAATCCCTTTTCAAAAGAGCTCTTTGAAGCAGCTGCTCCTTTCACCTTTAAAACATCAGAGCGACCTGAATGGGTCTTAAATCCCTTTGCAAAAGCACTCTTTGACTCAGCCCTGCACTTCTCCTTTAGGTGGGCAGGGTGAGTGAGAGGGTTTTTTTTCCTCCTTCCACCCACCTGCTAAAAGGAGAAGCATGGAGCTGCTTAAATGGACACCATTTTTTCTAAGAGCTTTAATCCCTACTCATCAGCTAATGAGTGAGGATTAAATCCTGCTGTCATGGCTGCACAGTCCTACTCTCTGCTGGCAACAGGGTGCACAGCCAATGCATGGTTAAAATGTGTCCTCCTGCCCATCACCTGACATCACCAGTGACATCAGAGGTTGGGAGTGGTTTGCATTGTGGGAAAATTGCCTTGCAGGTCAAATTAGCTCCCCCCTCCTCTACTTGGTGGGGCAAGATATAGGCGTGAGGTTCCCCACCCCAACATGCATTTAAAAATATGTATGCTTCTTCGTTAGCAGATGGTGAAATGGAAGAAAGACTTTGATGAATGGAACCTACTGCAGCAGAACAAAAAAAATACCAAAGGAAAACATGAATGGATCTCAGAATGGATTGAGGCTCATTCCCACTGAAAAGAAAAGCATAAAATGAAGGGAAGAAACTGAAATCTTTGTGAATCTTCATGACCAAAGAAATGGAAAAGTTGTTTCTCCTTCAGTGTCATTTAAATATTATTAAACTCTGATCTAACAGGCGCCAAATTACAGTGTTGGGAACTTCAGTGTCTTCCGATCTCAGAGTCATGCTTGGTGGTGATAATTAGTTTAAAAATATGCTTCCAAAATTGTGGGATGTTAACACGGAGCTTCTGAAAATACAGAGAAGTTATTCACAGCATCTGGGGAAATAGTTGCTGAGGAGCTACAGCCTACTTACAGCTTCCATTTGATGGATAGAGTGTCTGCCAGTTAATTCTACATCTGGTCCACATGTCGGCAGGAAATATATAGAGCATGTCTAAATTTTTTATTAACATGCAGTCAAGTGGCTGAAGACAGTATAAGAAGAGCAACTGTTGCTGTTGTTAAAACCTCCAAGCCATTTCTTTTTCTTTAGTGTGGCTATTCATATCATCTCCTGGAAGAGGATCTTTTAGATCCTTTAGGCAGATTTTGGAGGTTTGTGGTCAGGGGCTAGTGGCAAGGCTCACACGCATAAACTTTAGATAGAAGGCGCTCTTGACACAACCTCTGTATACTTTATAATAAGTCTTCCCTTAATCTAGGGGAAGACCACCACAGAATGAACACAGTCCACTGGTCAGCCATGTTGGGTGTCCCATCATGTGACTGATGAGCCTCCAACATGGACTATGGTCAAGGATGATGGGAGTTTCAGTTCACCAGCATACAAAGGGCCACAAGTTCCACATCCCTGGTTTAGTTCCTGACTACAGTAAAACAGGATTGGAGAATGTATACTCTGGTTTGATTCCCTGAATGGCTTTATTGCATCTCCTTCTAATGAAATTATAACCTCTGATTATAATTAAGCATAAAGGAGCTCCTCTCTTCTCAGCTGCAGGTAGATCTACACACTGCAGATTAATTTACTGTGATTTTATGCATGCATTGCCTAAATTCAAACCTGGATTGGGGGTGGGGAAACCCAGCTTGCAAGCTGCAAATTACAGGTGTGAGCCACAATTTGCCAACACAAACTGCGTACAGTAATATTTACTTTAGTGAATTGTGGTGCAGAAAGAAATAAGAAAACAAATTGCATTCTCACAGCCGGTGAATCCAATAGCTTTTCCAGTCACTGGAAAAGGCAGAAGCAACATAACCTCCTCTCAGGTTATGACTCCTTCATTTCCATCTCATAATCATATCCTTGGGAGTTGGCATTTCCATACCTTGCATGGGAGTCCACCATGGATTTGTGACTAAAGGGGTCCTTTCGTTGAAATGTCCTCCCTGCCACAAGGCATGAAGTGCTACTCTATGAGCAATTCCCATGTTGCTGGGATGGCATTCCAGTGACAACTGCATGGTTGGTAACTGCATTATTGGGCTTCCACCTTCATGGCCCTCGAAGCATTACCCCAGGTATGAAAAACATAGAAAGCTGCCTTATATTGAGTCAGATCACTGGCCCATTTAGCTCAGTATTGTCTCAGGAGTATTTGGGGGGGGGAGAGGTTCTTTACAGCTGGAGGGGCACATTTCTTAATTGATTCCAGGACCCACATGTCAGTGGTGGGCAAAATTGGATGGAAGAAAGAATGTGGTGCTTATATTTGTGCAGTAGGCTACATTCCAGCCATATGAAACACAGGTATTTACACAGAGAGAGAGAGAAAGAAAGAGAGAGAGAGTTTCCTCCTCCATCCATCCATGTCTGCATGCAAGGGGTGTTATCACAGCTCAAGCATATATCCCAATATGGAAAAGCACTCAAGGACTGGAGGAAAGTGTGGCCTGGGCATAGATAGGGATTGTTCCAAAGAATAGATAGAGAGACCAAGAGGCTCCCGAGGGCTTCAGGCAGGGTCTCTCTCAACCCTACCAAGAAATGCTGGGGTTTGAGCCAGGGACCTTCTGCATCCAAAGTTGTGGGGGATCTATGTGCTCCATCACACCACTATGGCTCTTGTGTAAATCAAGCTCCCACAGGGCTGGAGTCCATTTGAAATGGCCCCCATAGTATATACTATGGACTTGGAACTACAGTCAATCCTTGCTGCCCAGCAACTGTGCTTGCATGATACATATGCTTCCAAATGTTACCTCTTCTGTGTGCACTCAAAACATCTTTGGTGCAGCACACAAAGGAATGAATGCACCAGTCTGTTTCCAGTCCATGGGCTTTTTGCCTGTTTTTCACATAAGTGCATCTCATCAGGGCCCTCGGGGCACATGGCAACATATACAACAGTGCAGATCAAGATAGAGGGGAGGCATCATATGGTAAGACCAACAGCTGATATAGTAAAAAGCCAGCAAATTAAAAACAGTGCTATGGAAAAGCAGGTTCAGATGCAGACTCTCTTGGAAATTGTTAGGAATCTGTTAGGAATTTGTCCTCTTGGAATTTCCCCATATTCTGCGAAAGCACCACTAGGACTTCGCTCAGTTTGCACTCCTGATCTTGCATTCCAGGAAACGAATGAACCCTAAATTTCATTTTATTTCTCTCTCTCTTTCCTTGGCAATCAGTTAACTAAACCGCAAGTGAGCAGGATGAATATATATGTGCGGCGACATAACAAATTCAGGATCCCTTCCAAATAATACTACAAATAGGATTATGTTTCAAAAAAGCTACAGCAGAGCCAACAGCATTGTTTGTGCCTTTTAGCAATGTTGTCTTCCCTCAATCATGCCAATTCCTAGCTGAATTTCAGGCATTGTCTTTAAAGACCAAGCCATTATTTTGCATGATAATTATTCGGAAGAGCCACCTCCATACATACAGCATGGAGAGAAGTTTCCCCACAAGCCTTGCCTCTTATTTTCAGACACAGAAAATGATGGGCTGGGAGAAGTTGAGGGACTTGGATGCTGAGCTCCCTTGTTTCATATCTACCAGGAGCCTCTTACAAACTTCATTGATCACACCTCAAACCTCCTCATGGATATGCTAAGACATGACTACAGAAGTAAACACAATGAAATTTTTATTCTACTTTAAGCAACCAAAACATTCACTTTAGAGCAATTGGGTTCAAACTTTCCGCCTTGAGGGAACCCTTGGACTTGCCACAGAAGACATGGTGCCTACCTGCTTGCTTAAAAAGGATTCTGGGACATATTCTAGGGCCCACCAGAAACAGCAGCCTGCCTAATACATTGTCAGATTATCAGTTCATCTAGTTCAGTATTGTCTACTTTGGCCAGCAGTGTATGTTCAGGTTCAGACAGGAGATTTCCCCTGCCCTACTGGAAAGTACTAAGAACTTAACACAAGTTCTTTTATATGCAACACATGTGCTCTAATTGTGAGTTGTGGCCTTTCCCTACAGTTCAAAATGCATAGCAGCCCATACAAATTGATTTCTAGGCCTGTCTGACATCACTGCCACACTGTGTAAAATTAAGGCGCTCAAGTGCTCCAGAACACATCTAACATGACCCCAAAGTTGTGTATCACATAGAATCTCAATAGTAGTTTACAAGCTGTCTTTCAGGCAGGTTTGTTCTCCACGGCGACTCTTCTTTGGACAAGGTAGATCACCAAAGACTTCTAAGTAAGCTTAGCAGTCATGGAATAAGAGGAGTGGCCCTCTTATGGATCAGGGACTGGTTATACAACATATTCTGGATGTTTCCCAAGCTGTCTCAAACTGTCTCTGCACACCTCTGTTATTTGTTCTGTCCTCCTCATTATCCTGCACATTCTTGGAGACCAGAGGGGATGGGAGCTTGTCACAGCAGGAGTGGGAGACTCCCTGGATTCTCCAGCAGCCCCTTGATCCCACCCTCCTCTGCTTCAGCCTCGGAGTCTGTCACAGGTTCCTCCTGCTCACTAAACCCTGTTGTCCCTTCAGTATCCAGCACCTCCTCCCAATCTTATCCCTCTGACCTCTCCTCAGTGTTCCAAACCCAATCCCCTGGTTCTGAGTCTCCCACCTCCGGAAATTCCCCGGGGGGTTCCCCAGCTGGCGCCTCTCCTCACTCGATGTTGTCCAGATAGTCCCCAACAACCAGCAATACTTTCCAATGAAGTTTAATTATTTCACATTTTAGGTAGGTGTAAACAGGGCTTTTTAAAGCTGGAACTCGGCACCTCTCAGGTGGGCGCCAATGCCATTATAAGAGAACAAGGGAGGCGTTCATGATGAGTTCCGGCACCTCTTTTTTGCAGAAAAATAGCACCGGGTATAAACATTATTAACAGGAGAGAAAAAGGAGCAGCAAAAGTTTATGCCTAAGCTTGAGGAGCAAAATGAGACACAGCACAGGATCACAGAACTGGAAGGGGGCTCATAGATCATCTAACTCTCTGCTAATCAGGAAGTCCACAAATACTGCAACCCTGAAATGTGTTCATCCATCCTAATGAAAGAGAACCCAACATCTTCCAAGGCAGTCTGTTTCACCTTCAAACAACTTAGTGTTGCCTAATGTTTGGCCAAAAAACTCTTGCAGTTGGAACTTGATGGTTCAGGTCACAGAAGCAACAGAAAACATACAGTGGTACCTTGGGTTAAGAACTTACTGTAATTCGTTCTGGAGGTCCATTCTTAACCTGAAACTGTTCTTTACCACTTTAGCTAATGGGGCCTCCTGCTGCCACTGTGACGCCGGAGCACGATTTCTGTTCTCATCCTGAAGCAAAGTTCTTAACCTGAGGTACTATTTCTGGGTTAGCGGAGTCTGTAACCTGAAGCATATGTAACCTGAAGCGTCTGTAACCCGAGGTACCACTGTACTTGCATTTTAATCATATCCCATTTTAACCACACACACCCTTGCAGGATAAGGCAAAG
Source organism: Podarcis filfolensis (assembly GCF_964270895.1). Taxonomy (NCBI): domain Eukaryota; kingdom Metazoa; phylum Chordata; class Lepidosauria; order Squamata; family Lacertidae; genus Podarcis; species Podarcis filfolensis. The sequence continues at coordinate 108,211,918 of NC_139606.1, forward strand.
AGTAACACTGTGTGTATGTGTGTCCTAAGCAATAAGGCTCCCTCCAGCTTTCCCATAAGTAGAGCACTAGTTTTGGATTAATGTCACCTGGCTATTAAGTTTCGGGTAAGACACATTTCTCAGCATAGCGTACCCACGAGCCAAATGGGATTTAAAAAGCACAAAACGCTGTTATCTGAAAAGTACCCAAGATTAATAATATTACAAATGCTGCAAGATGTCTACAAGGTGAAATTCCTCCTGCATTTAAGCAGCTGGTAAAATCTGCAAATGGAGACAGTCACATTTCTTCTTCTTCTGCAAAACACTGCAAGGTAGCAGATTCCTAATCACCACAACGTTAGCACATGATAGTCATACACAGATCTCATTAGTGAACCACACAAGAAACGATCACTCTTGACCTTGCACGGGCCGCAGAATCCATGCTTGGCCCTGGGATGGTCAGAGCAGGCAGGAAGGATGGAAATGAAGGCAGCAGATGGGTACACATGAGAATAAACAATGTTATTTGCTTTTAATCAGCTCTTTCCACCCCAACAGAACAGAGGGCAGTTTGATATAGACAACAGCAGTAGTTGGATACACATGCCACAGCTGGATACCCTACATGTGCCCACCTGACTACCTGCCCGGACACTGAGGTCCAGTGCCGAGGGCCTTCTGGCGGTTCCCTCCCTGCAAGAAGTGAGGTAACAGGGAACCAGGCAGAGGGCCTTCTTGGTAGTGGCACCTGTCCTGTGGAATGCCCTCCATCAGATGTCAAGGAGAAGAACAACTACTAGACTTTTAAAAGACATCTGAAGGCAGCCCTGTTTAGGGAGGCTTTTAATGTTTAGCAGACTATTGTATTTTAATATTTTGTTGGAAACTGCCCAGAGTGGCTGGGGAAACCCAGCCAGATGGGTGGGGTATAAATAATAAATATAATAAATAATAAATAATAAATAATAAATAATAAATAATAAATAATAAATAATAAATAATAAATAATTATTAAATCGGCAGGATTGGCACTGCTACATGATCCATACAATACCTGTTCCAATTTTATAATAATTTTGGAAGCCCCTGCCTATTGAGATCAAGCAGGCACCTTGTACTGTCTTAGGCTCTCACACAGTGCCTCTCTTACGGGCATTCTAAACAACATGGTACCCTCCAGATATTTTTGAACTATAGCTCCCATCATCCCTGTCAAACTCAGGGAATTCTCTCCCTCCCCCAGTGAAAGCAAGAGCAGAGAAAAACAAGGGAGAGTTCTTGCTAATCATCACAGCAAGAGACAAAGGAATGCAGTCTGTCTCCCGTTAATGGCGTTGCTCCAGCTGAGCTCCTCCCACCTCTCTACCTAACAACAGCACTTCCCCTTACAGTGGCTGCCAGGGACTAATTGTCTCAGAGTCCTTTGTTCTTGCACTCTCAACGAACGCCACGTTCTGGGAGAAGGGGGGTCAGAAATACTCTCCAGTGATAACGTTGTCAGCTGGCTGCTCTGGCTCTGCCTCATCCTTAGCTTCTCCCAACATCTCCCAACTCTTCTGTTCACCTGTCTCTGAACTGTGACCTTCCTCAAACCACTGCTGTGATTCAATACTGCCTTCCTCTTTTCTTGAAGCTTTAGAGAGGGGGGGCGATCTCAAGCTTTGGGGAGATCTCCACCATTCCTCCTCAATATCATCCCCTTCAGTCCAGACCCTGACAATCCCTGACCATTGGGCTATGCTGGCTGGGTCAGATGGAAGCTGGATTTCAGAAAGATTATGGAAGGCACCATGTTGGCTGCCCCTGCCTTAAATCATGTTTTCCGCCATGTCTTCTGGTGCTTTTCTTTCTCGCAGGAATGTTGAACTGATACTTTTGAACCCTGGAGATTTCCCTTCCTTTGCATTGGATCTGGCTATGGTTTTTTTTACATGGCTTATTCGTCTCCAACTATGTTAGCCCTAAACCTCCAGAAGTGTCACCCACTACCACCACCCACTCTTTGATCTTTCTATTTTTTTTTTAAGTACTGTTTTTCACAAATTTCCTGCCAATTGCAGCATTATAAAAGATGGGCGACTAATGATCAATTTCTGAAAGATTACCAAGCTTAAATCCTCAAGACAAGACAGAATGGTACGAAGCATGTAATTTTATCCCTGGGACATCCATTTTATGTCATTAAAGCACACTATATAAAAGTAACAAGTATACTGTAACAGCAGTTATTTTGCCGAGCACAAAGCTTACAGAATTTTAAAGAGAGCAGAAAAAGTACAAATGCCACACTATGAAACTCTTTATCATGTGGGGGCGGGGGGAACCAAGATACAAAAACCAAACAAACCTCAAACAGTCTTTCATTTAGTGGTTAACAATCCTCCCCCCCCCCCTTGGTACTTGCCAACAGACTGTTAGCATGCCAACTATTAGTACAACTTCATAGGTGGAGCTGGCAGTAGATCTGTGCACAAATCAACGAGAAGCCGAACGGGATTTAATGGCGAATTTTCCAAACATGTTCAGCGGATACTGTGCCCTGGGGATAGTCACATGCGAGTGCCTTTGAAAAGAAAGCTTTGTGCGACGGTTGGTAGCGTCTCATCAATTCAGCAATGGGCTTTTCTACAGAGCTCATTGCTGTTTGCTGTTGCTCTGCGCACAGAATAATTTAACAGGGATTCATTTACAAGCCTAGCGAGGGTCTGAGCAGAGAGTCTAAGATGCCTTGGGAGAGTTCCACAGTCAGGGCACAGCCACCAAAAAGGCCCTGCCCCACAACCCTGCCAATGCACCTTCCTCAGAAGGTGACCGGAACTGATGCACAGGCTCATGCATAAAGAGGTTGGACCTCCAATACAATGGGATCAAGTCCTTTAGGGCTTTGTAGGTAATAATATGCACCTTGAATCAGGCATGGGGATATTAGTAAGGAAGTCATTTATTATGTCTATTGGTAGGGGATCTGTGGCCCTCCAGATGTTCCCATCATCCCCTGCTATTGGTCATGCTGGCTGGTGACAAAGGAATCCTACAGTGTCTAGGCAACCATTGGTTCCCCACCCCAGGTCTAGATCAAGACTTGTCAACATGTGTGGGCAATAAACGGGAAGTTAAATGGTCTAGGTGACACAAGGAACCGTCAAAATCTGGTGTGAATGTTGACATTCACTTGAGAACATTGACAATTCCAGATTCAATCTGCGATCATTTGAAAACCAGCATTTATTTCCCTGCCTTTTGAACACACATATGCAATTGCAGAGAATCACATATTGGTGATGTTCAACATTCACCAGTCGACACAACCCTGAGCTCAGGTGTGGCATAGGATGGGCAACAGGTAAATGCCAGCATTTGCCACTCTTCACTGTAATGCAGACACTTACAAACTCTAAGAGCCAAAACTCAGTTTTCAGAGAGCAGCTTTGAACTTTCTAAACCCAGAGGAGAGGAAGCACAGCTGAGCTCATCTTCCTGTCACTACAACTGTTTCGGATCCCCAAGCTGAGAAGGCTTACCTCTTCCTCCCACCGGCAAGTGCATGTTTTGCCACCACACCTGTATGCACTTCCCTACTAGACTTGCCCTACCATGCCTCCTGCAGGACGCTGCCTAGATTTCTGTTAAAACTCTAGATCTTCAACAGAAAAGTTCAAACGTTCCTCATTACTCCTTGAATACCTTTTTGAGGCCTCAAGTATTTATTTCAATTAACTTTCTTTTCTTTCTATTTTTTTGATAATGAATATTCCACTGCATCCAGTGCTTCCTAATTTGGTCATAGGCATTGGAAACAATCTCTCCTTGGCATGGGGATGGAGGTGGGTGGAGTGGAAATGGCATGGGGTGTAGAGAGGGACATCCTGCTAAGAATGTTAATGCCAAGACCTGCCATTCAGGTTACAATTGGCTCTAATTGGCAATCCTAAAGCTGTAGAATTCTAATTTACCTGCAGCTGAGTGGCATTCAGAAAAGTAAGAAATGATTCCCTGCCTTTGAAAAAAAATAAAAATCAAGAAATTGCTTCCAGTCTGCTCCTTGCAACCTCGGGTTCATTGTGAAAGCATGGGGTGAGCATATACACCAAGAGGAGAATAGGTTTTTTGCTTTTTGAAAGTCTCTCTTTGCCCCCCACAAATCTGCACAGTGTAACTATCATGACTAAATTCAGATTTCCAGGCGCACACCGAGCTGACACATTTGTTTATGTGATTAGGTGCTTTATAACCTGTTACCAGAAAGCATAAATATTAATGGACAGTGGTTATCCCACACTACTGAAACAGAGCACATAGCGCTTCTCAGAAAACAGGAGCATTAAAAGTTAATCAGTCCATACTGGACATTTCTAATGCATTTCAAACAAGAGTTATTTGGGTGTTGTTATGTGTCAATAGCAATCAGAATGCACTTTCTCTGAAAAGGAACATGAGGATTGCCCTGTTAGATCAGATGAAATGTTTGTCCAGGGCAGCACCGGATGGGACCTGGGGATTTATTTTCACTGGGCTGATCTCCATTCTGGATGAGTAAGGGATGAATTAAGTGTCCCATTGGCAATTTCCCTTTTTTGCCAGAATCCTCTGGCCTTCCTATGCGGAACGACTGGCTTCTGGTTGGCCATTTGAGACTGTGCAGTTCACGGGCGTTCACAGAATTTTACGACGCTTTGCGCAGAAATTTAAGCACACGTCTTTAAAGATTCCTTAAGAGTTTTATGACTGCCGCAAGATTTATGGGGGACGTTGGAGTGAAAAGCACACATGGCGGCTCTCTCCACAAAATGCTGGAGTGGATTACTGCGGCTTCCCTTTGTGCCTTGGCAGCAAGACAATCAAGACCAGAATTACAGACTGGCTGCCACCTGCCAGCTCAGAGAACTAAACCATGTGCGGTGGCTGCATACAAAAACAAGGGAGTCTTGCACCGAAAAAAAAGTAAATGAGTGTTAAGGCACAGGAGCACACCCCCACCCCCAGGACAGTCCATCCAAAGCCAGGCTCTTTCTCCCATGTTCCAAATGAGTGAACTTTCACCATGGTATCTTTTAACTGGCTCAGAAACACAGATACACACACACACCCTGCCCGGTCAGCCTAACCCAACAGCTTAGATGAACCCTGCATGAGAAGGCAAGGTGCCTAACCTGAGCAGGCTAGCATGAAATCCCAGCCTGGGATTTCTATATGGTTTCGCTCAAAGCAATCAATACACTTCTTCTACCGACAAGAAAACAAAAGCAGGGGCAGAATATGGTCACGGCAGCAGCTTTCTATGCGAGGGGGTAAAAAAATGATGCAGAAAGATATGTGCAGATGATAGCTTTCTGATGTCTCTGAGGCATAGCTGTCAACTTTTCCCTTTTCTTATGAGGAATCCTATTCAGAATAAGGGAATTTCCCTTAAAAAAGGGAAACGTTGACAGCTATGCTCTAAGGCAGCACTGGAGACCTCTCTTTGCTTATAGGTCACTTGCACAAGAAGTTTCCTTACACCAGGTCATGATATTGGTCCATCTCCTTCAGTATTGTCGATCCTGACTGTCACAAGGTTGTGTATAGGGTTCCTTGGTGAAAACATTAGTTCCACACAGAAATGCGAAGCAGGAGGAACTCAACTCCCATCTCTTGCGGGGGTGCAATTAGTGCCAGCACCGTCCGTTAAGAGTTTGGGTATAATCTTCGACACCTCCCTTTCCATGGAGGCGCAGATTGCAGCTATAACAAAGGCGGCATTTTTTCATCTCCGCCAAGCTAAGCAGTTGGCTCCTTATCTCTCTTGCCCTGACCTAGCCACTGTGATCCATGCGACGGTCACCTCCAGACTGGATTATTGTAACTCACTGTACGTGGGGCTGCCCTTGAGACTGACCCAGAAACTCCAGCGGGTGCAGAATGCCGCGGCGAGACTCCTTACGGGGTCCTCACTGCGAGATCACATTCACCCGGTGCTATACCAGCTGCACTGGCTCCCGGTGGAGTACAGGATTAGGTTTAAGGTGCTGGTTTTAACCTTTAAAGCCCTATACGGCCTAGTACCCTCGTACCTATGGGACCGCCTCTCCTGGTATGTCCCACAGAGGAACTTACGGTCTTCAAACAAAAACATCTTGAAGGTCCCAGGCCACAGAGAGGTTAGGCTGGCCTCAACCAGAGCCAGGGCTTTTTCAGCTGTGGCCCCGATCTGGTGGAACGCTCTGTCACAAGAGACTAGGGCCCTGCGGGACTTGACATCTTTCCACAGGGCCTGCAAGGCAGAACTGTTGCACCAGGCCTTTGGTCAGGGCACAGCCAGACTCCCTCCTTTGGCAATCTTCACAGAACTCTAGCCCAATGGTTGCCATCAATTTGATTTGAATTAATTTTAGAATGAAATGATTTTAGAATGTTGTACTATTTTATTGTTGTTAGCCGCCCTGAGCCCGGCTTCGGCTGGGGAGGACAGGATATAAATAAAATTTATTATTTATTGTTATTATTAACTTGGTTGCATGCCACAAAATCTTAGAGGAAAATGCGAGAGTGGATTATGCAACGGAGTACGGGGCATCCCAAGTATGCCTGAAAAATAAACAGTTGTGGTCTGAAACACAAGCGCAGGAAGCAGCTCCACCCCCACTGCTGTCTCCCTGCTGGACACCCCCTTGAGTACTGATCACAGGACACAGAATTAATGGAGAACTGAACAGGGAACACTTCCCACGATGCTGCTGTTCTGCTTGTTTTTGTGCTTCAGGCTTTTTACGGTAAATATTATTTGGAGGCCAACAGTTGGTATATTGCTGCTGCTCCACCAAATTTGTTTATGACTGTAATTTATTTTTATATGATGCTTTATTGTTTTAATACTTATTGTACGGGGCATGTATTTTTATGGGGTTATTTTGTTGCCCACCCTGGGATGCAAATGGATAACAGCTACTCCAAAGTAAGTCCAAATGAATCCAGTGGGGTTTGAGCACAAGAAAGAAAGTGCGCACCAGATCGCATCTTAAACCAGTTCCCGGCGAATTGGATCAACAGTGCTATACACAGATTAGGCAAATGTGCTGCCGCGAATTTGTGCTCCAGTAATTGGTAGAAGCATTGATAGACTCTGTCACCCACTCTGTTGTCTGACATACTGCATGTCTTGCAGGAAGAAAGGCTAATCTTGCCTGAAAATCTTGTCCCTCAGCCCTGTGTATTTGTCGAGTTTGCAAAGGAAACATTATTTTTTTTAGAGAAGGCTGGTTATCCCAGCAAAGCTACATTAAGTAGCTCAAATTAAATATCTGTACTAATAGTAGGTTTCAGCAGTGAGTCAGGGCCGTCAGGAGGAGAAAGGCTTTAGGATACAATCATGGTGTGGCGGGGTGGAAAAAGAAATGGAATTATGCTTACTATCTTAAAGCTCTTTCGTGTAACTGGTAGGCAAAATGGCTAGGATTCATTGGCACAGAAATTAAAATTGCTTACGAATTTGAAGTGCAAACTATCTGGATTTGATCTGCCACACCACTACTGATTGAGCAAAGCCAAAACATTTTTCTTCTGCTGCTTCTCCATTATTCCTGGTAGCACATTCAATTATGGAGATACTATCATTTTGAATATATATTTTTTCTGCCATAAAGCCTCTCTCCCTTAGGGATTTATAGAAAGAGGGCTATTAAATGTGTCATCCTCCTTTTTCTACTCTTCTCTCTCTCTCTTTCCCCCCAAAAAGAAAATAAAAAGAAAGAAAATGTAAAAGATGAACAGATCCAGGGAGTAAAATTTACGATGCAAAGAAGTGATATTTTTATTCCCAAGGAAATGACAAATGGCAAAAGATCGAGACAAATAGAATATTCATCTCAAGCGTGTCAATAGAACTAACTTCGATGAAGGGCAGGTATGGAGCACAGGCCTGGAATTTAAGGTTGTTTATTCTGCCACAAGGGGAGAAGAAAGTTATTCAAGTCAAGAAAGAGAAATGGCAAAAGCTTTCTCTACCTGGTTTGCAATCACAGTGAAAAAAAGTATTTTAGCAAATTCCATACTAGGATTTATTAGGAAAGGGATTGAAAATAAAGTGACCTGCATCATAGAACACCTTTATAAAAAAAAAGATCTGTGTTGTGTGGCCACAGTGTACAACTCTGCGCACCCTATTGCAAAATGGTTATCACAGAAATGGAGAAGGTGTCCAAAATGGCCCCCAAGAAGATTTAGAAGGTCCTAGAGGACCCTCCCTTGGGAAAACTAAATTGTTTTTAAATTAAAAGGATGGGGGAGATGACAAAGGAGGGGGAAATAAGTTATCTATTCTCACAGTGTCCAGCCATATGCCTATGGGAAGCCCCGGGTGCAACAGCAGTCTCCCTACTTGCAGCTTGTAGAACATGCCAGCAATTCTATTTTTTATTTTTTTAAAGGCTGTGCAATGGTGAACTACAAGGCACACATCCAGAGTGGCCCTCAGATGCAGGGTTGCCATGGACAATCAAACAGGTGCTGAAAGGCAACTTTAAAGGAGGGCTGCTACCTCTATACCACACTTCCCTGGGGGCATCTGGTCAGTCCCTGTAGGACACCAGATCTAAGCTTAAATGGATCCCTACAGGCAGTGGCATAGGGTGGGTGGCTGGCACCCGGGCCAGGGTAAGTGCTTGTGCCCCAAGTGGCCTGCAGAACAGGGATGGAGGAACTCACCCCAGCCTCAAAGGCCTGGCTCAGGCACAGCTTGCTTCCCCCCCAGCTTTGGAAGATGGCAGGAGCTCAGCCACATGGCCTTGATGAGGGAGCCTATCGTGAGAGCAACTGCTTTCATCCCTCTCAGACATTTGTGTCTCAGGCCACTGTCCCTCTGCTCCCCATGCTACACCACTGCCTGCAGGGCCTCTGAAAAGGCTGGGATGTGATAAGCCACACAACGTCTAAATCAGGACAGAACCACCAAAATAATCTTCATAAAGATTTGGGAATTTGTTCTCTCCAGATATGTAATGGAAAGGTTTTTTATTTTTATTTTTATTTTCGATTCCTCACACATACTCTGTGTGCAGTAGGTCTGAGTGTGTCATGATTTAAAAACAAAAAAGTAAACCATAATAAGACCCCAAGTCCACTTTAATCATTCTTATGATTCCCTGCAGAGGATGAGAGAAAATGGTTTGTTTTTTCCAACAGTCTTTTTCCTTTTACCAGTTTGGTGCAATAGAGCACTCACTCCGAAGCCTGGCCCACGATTCCAGTTACATAATTACTGCCTCTTGAGAAACCACCACAATTACTGCAAAGCTATTCTTGCCAATCTGGAGCTTCACAAATCATAAAGCTCCACTGAGACTAGATGCACATCAGACACAAATGCCCTTCAAGAACACTTAGGGAGGGACTGTGTGTAGGATCATTTGATAAATAAAAAAAAATCATTACTGAAAGAAACACCAATCAGAGAGAGATGGAAATGAATGCTAGCTAAATAATGCCTAAGAGAAGAGTGGGAAATAAACAAGATGAGCTTGAGCTCTTGGTACAGCAAACTAAATATGACATAATAGGCATCACTGAAACCTGGTGGGATAAGTCATAGAATCATAGAATCATAGAATCATAGAGTTGGAAGAGACCACAAGGGCCATCGAGTCCAACCCCCTGCCAAGCAGGAAACACCATCAGAGCACTCCTGACATATGGTTGTCAAGCCTCTGCTTAAAGACCTCCAAAGAAGGAGACTCCACCACACTCCTTGGCAGCAAATTCCACCGTCGAACAGCTCTTACTGTCAGGAAGTTCTTCCTAATGTTTAGGTGGAATCTTCTTTCTTGTAGTTTGGATCCATTGCTCCGTGTCCGCTTCTCTGGAGCAGCAGAAAACAACCTTTCTCCCTCCTCTATGTGACTTCCTTTTATATATTTGAACATGGCTATCATATCACCCCTTAACCTCCTCTTCTCCAGGCTAAACATGCCCAGCTCCCTTAGCCGTTCCTCATAAGGCATCGTTTCCAGGCATTTGATTGGAATGTAATAATGGTGGGATACAATCTATTTCAGAGAAACAGACCAGACAAGAAAGGAGGAGTGGTGTTATATGTCAGGGATGTGTATACCTGTGAAGAGATCCAAGATTTAGAACCTCAAAGCCTCAAAGCCAAAGTGAGAGCATTTGGGTCAAAATTAAGGGAGAGAAGAATAACAGTGACCTCATTGTGGGAGTTTACTATAGATCCCCAAGCCAAATGGAGGACATAGATGATGCCTTCCTGGAACAGATGGCCAAGCATGCAAAAGGAAGGGAGATAGTAGTAATGGGGGACTTCAATTACCCGGATATTTGTTGGATGTCAAACTCAGCCAAGAGCATAAGGTCAAACAGATTCCTCACTGGCCTTGCAGACAACTTCATTGTCCAGAAAGTGGGAGAAGCAACAAGAGGAACAGCCATTTTAGATCTGGTCCTAACCAATGTTGATGACCTGGTTAGTGGGGTAGAAGTGGAAGGATCATTAGGCGCGAGTGATCATGCTCTTCTGAAGTTTACTATACAGCGGAAAGGAGCAGCCAAGCATACTAGGACTCAATTTCTTGACTTTAAGAAAGCCGACTTCATAAAACTTAGGGAAGTGCTGGGTGAGATCCCATGGACAGTAGTACTAAAAGGAAAGGGAGTTCATGATGGCTGGGAGTTTGTTAAGAGGGAGATAGTAAAAGCACAACTTCAGGCAATACCAATGAGACGGAAACATAGAAGGTACCTAAAGAAGCCAGGGTGGCTATCTAAAGAACTTTTAACTGAGTTAAGATTAAAAAAGGATGTGTACAAAAAATGGAAAAGGAGGGAAACCACCAAAGAGGAATTCAAACAAATAGCCAGCACGTGTAGACACAAAGTCAGAAAAGCTAAAGCACAGAATGAACTCAGGCTTGCTAGAGAGGTTAAAAGCAACAAAAAAGGCTTTTATGGGTATGTTCATAGCAAAAGGAAGAACAAAGAAACAGTGGGGTCACTCAGAGGAGAAGATGGTGAAATGCAAACAGGGGACACAGAAAGGGCTGAACTCCTCAATGCCTTCTTTGCCTCAGTCTTCTCCGATAAAGAAAACAATGCCCGACCTGAAGAATTTGGAGCAAATGATTCAGCAGAGGAAACACAGCCCAGAATAACTAAGGAGATAGTACAAGAATACTTGGCTAGTCTAGATGTATTCAAGTCTCCAGGGCCAGATGAACTGCATCCAAGAGTATTAAAAGAACTGGCAGATGTGATCTCAGAACCACTGGCAGTCATCTTTGAGAATTCCTGGAGAACAGGCGAAGTCCCGGCAGACTGGAGGAGGGCAAATGTTGTCCCTATTTTCAAAAAGGGGAAAAGAGAGGACCCAAATAATTACCGCCCAGTCAGTCTGACATCAATACCAGGGAAGATTCTGGAGCAGATCATTAAGCAAACAGTCTGTGAGCACCTAGAAAGGAATGCTGTGATCACCAATAGTCAGCATGGATTTCTGAAAAATAAGTCATGATCTCGTTTTTTGACAGAATTACAAGCCTGGCAGATGAAGGGAACGCAGTGGATGTAGCCTACCTTGATTTCAGCAAGGCATTTGACAAGGTGCCCCATGATATTCTTGTAAAGAAGCTGGTAAAATGCGGTCTTGACTATGCTACCACTCAGTGGATTTGTAACTGGCTGACTGACCGAACCCAAAGGGTGCTCATCAATGGTTCCTCTTCATCCTGGAGAAGAGTGACTAGTGGGGTGCCACAGGGCTCTATCTTGGGCCCGGTCTTATTCAACATCTTTATCAATGACTTAGATGATGGCCTCAAGGGCATCCTGATCAAATTTGCAGATGACACCAAACTGGGAGGGGTGGCTAACACCCCAGAGGACAGGATCACACTTCAAAACGACCTTGACAGATTAGAGAACTGGGCCAAAACAAACAAGATGAATTTTAACAGGGAGAAATGTAAAGTATTGCATTTGGGCAAAAAAAAACGAGAGGCACAAATACAAGATGGGTGACACCTGGCTTGAGAGCAGTACATGTGAAAAGGATCTAGGAGTCTTGGTTGACCACAAACTTGACATGAGCCAACAGTGTGACGCGGCAGCTAAAAAAGCCAATGTAATTCTGGGCTGCATCAATAGGAGTATAGCATCTAGATCAAGGGAAGTAATAGTGCCACTGTATTCTGCTCTGGTCAGACCTCACCTGGAGTACTGTGTCCAGTTCTGGGCACCACAGTTCAAGAAGGACACTGACAAACTGGAACGTGTCCAGAGGAGGGCAACCAAAATGGTCAAAGGCCTGGAAACAATGCCTTATGAGGAACGGCTAAGGGAGCTGGGCATGTTTAGCCTGGAGAAGAGGAGGTTAAGGGGTGATATGATAGCCATGTTCAAATATATAAAAGGATGTCACATAGAGGAGGGTGAAAGGTTGTTTTCTGCTGCTCCAGAGAAGCAGACACGGAGCAATGGATCCCAACTACAAAGAAGATTCCACCTAAACATTAGGAAGAACTTCCAGACAGTAAGAGCTGTTCGACAGTGGAATTTGCTACCAAGGAGTGTGGTGGAGTCTCCCTCTTTGGAGGTCTTTAAGCAGAGGCTTGACAACCATATGTCAGGAGTGCTCTGATGGTGTTTCCTGCTTGGCAGGGGGTTGGACTCGATGGCCCTTGTGGTCTCTTCCAACTCTATGATTCTATGATTCTATGATTCTATAAGCTGTATTATACCACCTCAATCTGTTTGCCTCTTCAGCTTGGTATCGTCTAATCTGACTGACAGAGGTTTTCCTATGTCCTGCTAGCCACTCACTTCGCAAGTCACTTTAGTCCACATTTTGTGAAAAAAATAGCAGCACAACAACAACAACAATAACAACCCCCTTTTGGTGCCAGGGATTCAACCTGTGTCCCTTTGAATGCACGGCATGCACACTGCTGCTGAGCTATGGTTTGTTCCCTGGAGAGATGTGGAGGTCCAAACCTGCCTACGATCAGGTTCTCTAAACAGAAAGCCTTCCCATCTAGATTTGTGTTGACTAGTTACACTTCACTCAGTAATGAATGAAATACGTTCTGAGATACCCAAAGGCACTCTTTCCTTTATTATCCTTCCTTAACCTATCCCAGGGTAAGCCTTGACCCTGAAAATTCATTTTAAGGGAGTTTGTGCAGTTTCCCTGTAGACTGCTCTGTACATCTATAAGCTGAATGAAGGATTTCACCCCACTATGTGGCAGCCAACTAACTTGTTCTGTCAGCGCAAGGATTTCCACATGCACAATGGACTCTGTTCTGGTTCTCCAACCCTCCTGAGCTGAAGAGGCAAGGCACAGCCGCACAGGTGAGGCCGATTGGTAACTCACAGCACCTGGTGGCAAGAGCTGGGAAGGGATATAAGGTCAGCATTTCCCTTCAGCTTTGGGCCACAGCAACACGTTTCCTGCCTTGCTGTGTTTGGCTCCTTGACACCTTGCTTCTTGATCCTCAGACCCTTGACTTCGTGTCTCCTTGCTTCCTGACCCTCGGACCCCATGGCTTCTTGACTCCCGGCTCTCTGACCCTTGGACTCCTGGCTTCCTGACTTCCGGACTCTGTTCCTGCTCCCACCCTGTCATATTGCCCCTGGTCCTGACGTCCTCAGCCGGGACTTTGACTTGGACCATGACACATGGCTAGCAGCCATCAATAGTCCTCTCTTTCATTCATGACTTTGTCTAATCCACCTGTATGTTACCCCTGCCCCCATGGGTTCGCCGCATGCCTTAGAACCTTGATTATGCAGGATTCAAAATTTTGCAAAGATATGAGTAAAGGAGACTCCCCTGCTTCAGGCATTCAGCCCCCAATGCATGGCGGGAGGGAGGGTTCTCATTAATGGCCAACACCTCACACTCCCCCTCACATTATTCTGACTGTGTGAGAGGTGAACGACTGAAGAGGCTTTGTAATATGAATGTAGAAGGGGCAACTGAAAGCAGAGTGTATGCCCCAGAAGGCTATGTGCCCAAGACGATAAAAGAACTCACAATTCTGTAATGCATGCCCTTGCGCAAGCAAGTGAGATGCACAATTAGAGGAGGAATTGGCTAGGCAAATCAGCTTCTGCACATGCAACAGTTTCTATGGATGCAGTCTGATACTCCTCACACAAAGATTTCATGCATATGTTGGAGCTGTCTCTGTCAGATGGCTTCGTTAGGGGAAAATATGAAGTAGGTGAGAGTCATGGCTGCAGTTATGTAACTGAATTCCAAGGACATGTTCTGTCAGGTGCACTACTGATTCTTGTCATTCTTTAGGAACATATCAGGGAAAGGAGCTGGATGTATGACGAACCACAAGCTCATCATGCGCAAGAAAACAGTGCACTGTAATATCTGCCAGAGGATGGATTCAAAGAAAAGACCATCACATTACCAACTCCCACCAAAACTCCTTATTTGCACCATGTTAAATTTAAGCACATTGCGATGAAGTAAGGCTATGCTAGATACAAAAATTCATAATGGCAGAAGCAGTCCCATTAATTTCATTGGAACTAAGCAGAAGCAACTTAGTCTGGGTGTGGCCCATTTGGTGAGATCTAGAGAGCTTTCTTTTCAAATGGAAGGCAATTCCAAGCACAATTCAAAGTGTTGGTGCTGACCTTTAAAGCTCTAAATGGCCTCAGTCATGTATACCTGAAGGAGCGTCTCCACCCCCATAGTTCAGCCTGGACACTGAGATCCAGTGTCAAGGGCCTTCTGGCAGTTCCCTCACTGTGAGAAGTGAGGTTACAGGGAGCCAGGCAGAGGGCCTTCTCAGTAGTGGTGCCCACCCTGTGGAACTCCCTCCCATCAGATGTCAAGGAAATAAGCAACTATCCTACTGTTAGAAGACATCTGAAGGCAGCCCTGTTTAGAGTTTTCAATGTTTGTGTTTTTAATATTTGATTGGGAGCTGCCCAGAGTGGCTGGGGAAACCCAGCCAGATGGGCAGGATATAAATAGTAAATTATTATTATTATTATTATTATTATTATTATTAGGGATTTCTTCTTCACGCAGGAGAGTAGCTTCCATTTTTTTGAGACATATTCTCCACAGGTCTCCCATACCTCCTCTAGTTTGGCCCTAGATGTTCTAATGACAGGAGAAAGCAAAGAGGCTGCACCACAATCTTGCACACAAGACTGAACCTTCGTAGGAAGTGACCGCTTTAACAACAGTTATCACTTTCCATGCCATGGTGACAAAACTTTGGGCTTGTTCACACATTACACTGGACACAGGTACTAGCTATTTCTGCACATCTGCAGGTGATCATGTAAAAGAGTGCGTAGCTGCTGATTTGCGTAGTTTCAACTATTTGTGTACACTGACTGTACAGTACATTCATTGTACGTGAACACATCTTGAATGTTACAAATAAGACACTATGTTTCTGGATATAACAACATCTAGGAACCTTGGCGTTGGGAAGAGTAGAGAGGAACATTTGATACAGAGGCTCTAATTTTGGGTCAGGATCATTTTTCAACCCTGTGCTTACAGAAAAGCTGGCTGCTTTGGCGGGAGAACAGCTCAAACTACCAAAAAACCTGCTGTTACTAATACTTAGGATGTTCCTAAAGTTTTTTCCCCCTAGTTCAGAGAAGTCAGAACAGCCATCCATTTGTAAGAGTAATCATTAAGTGTCCTTTTTGCAGAGTTTCCTATATAATCCCCGTTCTCGGGAACATTTTCCCCCTACCAGTTGTCTTTGTACTGAACAATATAACACCTTCTATTATGTCACACCTCGTAAAAATTGCAGCCCTGCATCTACAAGTGCCTTATTATCATCAGAGAAAAGAAAAGGCAACCTCTGTGCCATCTGAGGCCAAAACAATCTTGCATTGTTTCCCTTGCAAAGAATGGGAAGTAGGACATGCCTGGTCTTTGCAATTATCAAGGTTAACAAGTTTACTGGTGAATCAGGCTTGGTGTCAGCAGGTGGTCTCCATGGACAGGTTACCAAGGATGTCAGGATAAACTGCATCACTCTGGGTGCATTTTTGACCATTACAATGATGGCCTTGTTGGTGCTCTATGGAGGAAAGCTATCTGGTGTTCATGAATGGAGTTTTTTCCCCTCGATTACCACCATCCTCTTTCTAGTAAGCCCCATGTTTTGGGTCAGCTGCAGTTTGCAAGGTGGAGCGGTCACTATTTTATCACAAGGAAGCAGTGTTTTGAAGTGGTTTTTCTTTGCAAAGGACTTTGATAGGTGGTGAGCAGAACTTCTCAGAAAAAAGTGTCCAGGGCCCACTTCACGAAACAAGGATTCTCAAGCCTTGTTGTTAAGATACGAAAGCTTCGGCCACTGTTGTGTCTGCTCTCCACAAGAGGAGAACCCACACTGAAAATGCCATCAACACATAAAACAAAAGAGATCCTTATACAAGCCACTGGGATGTGCAAACATGGCATTAGGGTTTAGCTTCATGCTTATGTCTTATTCTGACTCTAATATTTTATGCCAAAAGAAAACACATTTTCAACCAGTCTTCACATGCATATGTGAACCAATGTTATGTTTCCACACAAGTCTTTGCACAATATTTCAGTGTTTTAGTTTTTAACAATTTGCACTTACTCCTTTGTGGACTGAAGCATTTTCATTATCTTATATATTTTAACCCTTGAAGCAATGTAATTACAAAGCCCATGATGCAGTGTGACCACAAGAAAAGCATGCATCTATGGAAGCACTTGGGCTCTTAAATTAAAGTGACCAACTAATCATATTGAGTCATATTGTCAGAATCAACCAATGTTCAAATCAGCAGATTGATATGCCACAGAATTTTGGCAGTCAATCTGAACTGCAAAATTCAAAACACTGTTGAGTTGGCCTCACACATTATTTCATGTAGGCCTATGCCAGGCAAAACGCTGGCTTTGTGAAAGACTATCACTTTGAGACAAATGCCAGCAATCTGGATGCTGAGCGGCTACTTCTTAACTACAATAATTATTTTTATGAAATAAGTAGGTTATCATCTTTCATAAACTGCTCCCAGTCTTTTAGCATTTTTTTTTAATCTGCAGCACCGCAGGAATCAGATATATAAGTGTGTGTGTAATCTCAGCACAGATATCTCTCAACCACTACATTAACATTGTTCATGTTCACAGTTTTTGCCTGTGTTCTCTGCAATGGAAATTAAGGGCAGAAATAATCCAAATCTCAGAGGGAGGAATCAAACGAAAGCTAGAGGTGACATAAATGCCAAGTCTCCATGAATTGAGGTCACATTGGTTGACACAGTGAAAACACCAACCTGAGTACGGTAATTTGTGCAAGTTTGATGAGCTCTCTTAAGCTCAGTTTGTTGGGGCGTAAACAGAGATAAACAATCAGGCAAGGTTTCTTGTGATCCATAGAAAAATACACAGGATTTCTCTATGGAATAAGTTTGCTTTTTTAACCAGAGCTCCATCTTAAAACACCACCAGTCTCCTTTGTCCTGTTAATTCCCAGAAATATGCTTTTAGCAGTCACTCACTCCAATCCAGTGAAATCGCTGGATTTTTCTACAGTTTTTGGTGTACAAATTTCACAACATGTGAAAGATCATATTGGTAAACTGGTAATGGATGCAAAACAAAATGCTAATGTCATGAAGCAGTGAGACCTCAGGGTAATTCTCAACTCCTGGGAAATGCCAAATGGTGTGTTGGCACTGCTAAAGCAGAGAAGAAAAAGAACCCAAACCTGCTTCATGAGATGATTAGAGGTCCACACCAACAGTACAACCCTGAATATTTTAATGCAGAAGTAAATGCCTCAGGGTTCATCTGGGTTTACTCTAGTGTATGTGTGCATAGGATTGCAGCCTTAAGAAGCTAGGCTGACAACTGGTATTTGCCATCCTTTCAGGTGGCTGCTGAAGTATAGCTTAAGTCAATGTAGTTCTTAACACCTATGCTAAGCTGCTTCTACAGCAGGGTCAGGGAAGCTCTGGCCCTCCAAATGTTAGTGAATTTCAACTCCCATCACTCCAGACTATTGGCTATGTTAGCTGTGGCCAATGGGAGTTGGAATCCAACAACATTAGAAGGGTCACAGGTCCCTTATCCTTTTTTCCATAGGTTATTTTTAAAGTGGAATATGCAATTCAAAACTCTGAGCAGCTATCTTGTGAATTCCGTATCAGAAATCTGTAAGGATCCAAACTACTACACCAAATGTGCTCCAGCGTCATACCAGTGAAACTCACCTGAAATCACTTTGCAATAAAATATACTCTACAATCAGACAAATGCCAAGCAAAACAAAAAACACAAATCACTCTTCATACTTATAAATAATAATAATATTTGCAACCTGGATTTTCTCTGACTAATGCAAAACCAGCATAGAGGATAATGAAGTGAATTTGAAAGACAAATGAACCAAACAGAAAACTATAGAAGCCTATGTGGTTTTCTTTCGAAGCCTCCTTCCCAATTCACTCAGTTTCGTCTTAATAATGTGGGAATAAATTTTAGGCAGAGCTGTTATATCATCCCTTTCAGGCAAAAAGGGGTTTAAACTGCACTTAGAGATGCCTGCACTTTACAAAGACAAGAGAGCAATTTTAAGTAAAGACGACACAGATCAGTTTTCACGAGCTTATTCAAACATTCAGACAAGTTCACACTTCCTCAGCTCCCCATGTGGTTGCATATACTGGTACACCGCATGAAAGGGAAAATTTGTGAGCACTGAGCAATACAGACAGGGCCACTGATGGCATCACTATGGCTGCAATTGTCGAGAAAAAACTGCAGCTGGGTTTACGGGAACAACCGTCAGCTTCCCACATGGAGCCTTTCTCCACCTGAAGCCTCTATCACAAAACAACAGCATGATCCTCTCACCATGGTCCATTCAGATACTCTCCCACCAGGGGTTAACAAACTGAGTTTCACCATGTGGTGCAGAAGTGGTGGGTACTTTGGCCAAATCATCCTACGGCACATCTCAGATGTTTCCAGAATACCCAAAGCGATCCCTCATCTCTGCAGGGTTATGCGATCGGTAAGTGATACCAGCACTTATTCAGATGACATTTAAGCAAAGTAAAAACCCTGTGTTATCACTACTTGACAGAGCATTTCATGTCTCCTAAAGCAGCTTGACGCAGGAAGGTAATGAGGGTTGTCAACTGTTTCACAGTAATTACAAGCCTCGTGATATAATGTTACAAAATTACAATATATCTTAAGAAGATGAGAATTTCTCTCCACCCCCCCAAAAAATGTCCAAGATAAAAGAAGAGAGAGTGAATATATATATATATATATATATATATATATATATATATATATATCTCCATGCATAACATGTAATATTCAAACATGTGCATTAGATGGAAATTCCAGCATCATATTTCCGAAGTCTCCCCACACGTCACGTTCTGGTGGGCAATTCCTAACGCACTGCTTCCTTTGAACATTTTTTAGAAAATAATCTTTGCAGAGTTTGCCAGTTCGATTAACTATATAAGGTTAAAATAATGGACCATTTCAGACACTTGCTCCCAGTGCCTCAGAGCCTTTAAGACTTGTAGCCAGATAGAAAGAGAGTCTCTAAAGTACTCACGGTCATTACACAGCGTTCCACTGAAAGAGGTCATGCTACAGTCACAGCTGAACCCATCCCATTGCTGCAAGCAGACTCCTTGGTTTGCACACGAGTCCTCTTGACATGTCGTGCTGGGGCCTAACAAGAATACACACAGAAAAATAAAACTTGGGCTTTTGTCTTTCATTGCGACTGCATTTTCCATTGGATCACATAGGGTAGTTGCCAACATCTCACATGTAAAAGAGCAAACCAAGAAAAAGAACCAATCGCAGGATTGGCCATATGCATTTTTATAAATATATAAAAAACCTTTTATGAATAGGCATATGGCCTTTGGTTTGTTAACACAGAGGGGCACGAAGAGATGAGCTCATTCAGAAATATGACCAAAGTAGAGAGTTAACTCAAGCAAAATGAGTTGTCATAAACATTGCTTTTGCAACATTTCATTTCATTGCGACATCTTTTGTTATCTCTGTCCAGCATGATGCGTTCTGCAAGGTACAGTGGGAAACATAATCTAAAACTAAATAATAATCAGAAAATTAAAAATAACTTAGAGGAAAAAAGTGCTGCCATCTCCAAGCAATGATTTGATGAAAAGCTATGCCTGTAGAAAATCAAGGAACGTTTGGGTTGGCTTCTTTATTTATTTAAAAATCTATATATTGTGTATCGATTTATTAGCAGGAATGTTGGCAAGTATCTTTGCACATGCTTCAAATTATCTCATGCAGGGTTTCTCATTTTATTAAATATATATACGTTATAATTATATATATGGGGGGAGGGATCCGCCAATTAACGCACCAGCATGCTCAAAAGTGACATACACGTGAGAAACAAAGCTATTCTATTTCTAGAGATCATAAACCAGACCACTAGGGGAAAAATAAAGAAAAGAATTGAAAGAAAAAGGCATGATCAAAGCACTAAAGCAATCACTATACAGATAGACACAAGACTGAAAGCCTTTGTGCAGAATATCCTGTAAGAGGAAGGTTCCTGCATCATTATTTTTTTTGGAAGAGGAAGAGTGGAAAAATCCGATGCAACATTACACACACCAGTGCAGATGTGGCCGATGGCTCCCAATGCGTATTATGGGTTTCAGTCTTGCTTAATATACACAAGGGCTATCTACCTTGCAAATCAGCTTTCATCAATGCAACTTTGCCAGCAAAATAAAAAAAAGCAAAATATATTAAATGTTAGTAAGCAAATATCAAAATGGCAGCAAACACAGAAAGACCGTTCAGAGACAAAAGTGCATGCTGCTCTTAAAATTGAAAAGAAAGTCCATGTAATGCAAATAAATTAATACTAATAGACATAAATCTCCAGGCAAGCCAAAATGAGAATGCAGTAATTTGCCAGCATTTACTACAAATATAATGGTTAATTGAGCTGATGACATGTAATGAAGGAGAATTAAAAGCACTCCTTTCTATACGATAGATGTGAATGCATTAGCAAAGTGAATGCATGGTTTAATCCTGACTAGCCATTTGTCATGTTCATACACAGTCAGTTCAGTCATTAGCACATTATCTTCTTCGATCTTCCTCTTCACTAGGCCTTCTGCTGGAATTGACAGAATTAGGACTGAAATTTACATCAAGAACCCCTTATTGCTCTTCAGTCACAGATGCACTTGCATTGCTCCCACAATGCACTGGGCCAAGGTCGGAAGAGAAGGTTTACATTTTTCATTCATTTCTCTTTCCAGTCAGATGCTATTCCATGTTCCTGCGTGCAGGTTCCTTGGGTGACTTTTAATGAAATGGTCCATGAGAAGGCACTTACCAACCCAATCCAATATATACCCAATATATACCCAATTTTAGGTAATGTCATCTCTGGCGGTTGGGAAGTATGCCAGGAAGTCATCCAATTAGTTAAGTAGACACAGCATTTAAGTGCCTGAAACCAAGCCAGGGTCGTCAGCAGCTTTATAGGATCAGATGTAAAACTATTGGCCTTTAGAATCATCTGACCCCTGCTGGATGGGAGGTGCATCACCACCACAGCACCTTAACATGGTTGCTCAATCAGTCCTTGTTGCTAGGTAGTTGTGTTTGTGTGTGTGTGTGTTTTGGTTTTTTTTATTTTAAGTGAGAGGTGGAATAGCATGCCTTGGTGAACGAAAACCAGTGCATTCACTGGATCTACACAAAGATCAGCAAATGCTATAGCAGTTGTGTGAGTGCACCACCATATTGTTGAAGCCTAATAAGGGTAAACCCACAATGGAAGTTAGGCAGAAATAGGCATGGCTGTGATCCAAAGTGGGCAGTATAAGCAGAGGGCCAACAGGAAAAAGGTTGAGCAGCAATTCAAAAGCTCAAGGACTGGAATACAAAGCAAAAGTGACCAGTGACATTTCCTTCAGTACCCTGGACAGTTCCCAGGAAAGACAAACTTTGCTGCAACAAATGCTGAATACTAATTAACCACCACCTTATATAGTTCCAGCCCCAGCCCCTTCCTAGATGCCACATATATTCTTAAAGAGGCACACCACAAATCCTGGTGCCTGACCCTTGGTTGCTTCTTCAGCAGCCATACTGCGTGCAGTGGTGAGCAGGTTAGGCATGTTGGGTCACTGAGGTTGCAGATTCTGGTCTCTCACGGGTGCTTCAGTCTCTGAGTGTCTTTGTTTTAGGGTCTCATTTCTGGAGGTCTTAGATTCAGGTGCTCCTTTGGCTACTGACTCAGCTATCCCCTCTCCCTCTTAATCAGCATCCAAGTCACAATTGGTAGTCTGTGTTTTGTCACATGGATCCCAAAGCAAGCTGCTCTTACTTTCCATTTACCACACCAAAACTCAATCTGCTTTGGGGGCCTTTCTGATGAGGGAGTAAAAGTGGCTGAGATAAGTGCTAGGCATGGAAAGAAGTAGTAACGCATTGCTAATTTTGATCTATGCCACACTTTCCATGGGCCAATCAATCAATCAATCAATCAATCAATCTACTACCCTTCATTTGAATATCTCAGGGCAGTTCACATGATAAAAATATTAAACTCATGTTCCCAACATCCCAGTTTGGGATGTTGCGAACAGGACTGATTATCTAAGCCACTGACCAGTATTCCATTACTTTAACAACTTGGACAAGTAGAACATGTGATATTTAAGGATTTGGCCATTACATCATTAACTGGCTATTTTAATGCCAAGATCTAATAACTTAAACTGTACAACACCTTATGCCCCCTCTCTCACCAACATTAGAAAGTGTTATTTAGACTCTTTGCAAAATAAAGTGAAATTACCTTTAGGTGTTTGGATGTTGTACATTTATGCATTTATTTACACATTTGCTATTCAATGTTAATCATCAAATTAAAATTAGAAAGGGGTAAAAGAAGAACAGGCGTACGTAAGAGAGAAAATCTGGAACAGGCTGGTTTAGGTTTTCTCAGGGTTTATCTGTTTGAGCTTATTTAATCAAGTGATATCTTAAATCTCTCATGAATTTCCACACATGGGGGTGTCATGAGCTTGGTGGGTCATGAACTGGCCATGTCATTGTGATTTTATGTTTTCACAAATTACTGTGCATTACAAAGTACTCTGCACACTGCTGGTGTCAAGTGTGTAGATTTTATCAGGAATATGTTTTAAAATGCTTATCATAAGCCTGACAAAATATTTCCCATACATCTACAGATTTAACAATACAATAAGCAGTATTATTGGTGCTGCCCAAATGCCCCAGGAACAAAAATGCATTTGCCTGGCAAACAACATTATTACAAAGCGTCAAGTGGGACTCTCAGGGGAGAACATTCTAGAAACTGGGGGCTACTACAAAGAAGGCCTGCTCTCTCATTGCCACCCTCCTTTGGAGGTATCATGCAGAGAAGGGCCTTGTATGATGATCTCAGAGTCCAGGCAGATTCATATATGGAAAAGCAGTTCTTAATTTAAAACTGAATCTACTATATCAATAGAATCCATATGACAGAGGTATGATTAATTGGGTTGCTTCTGTCTCTTCGCCTATATCCAAATAATCTTGTTTTTCGGGGATAGCAAAATAGCTAGTTTATTGGGTTTAACTGAGGGACTGAGTCATGTCACTCTTTTTCCTCACCTCATGTTGGAAATAAATGTGGAAACTGATCTTTTGGAAGGGCCAAACACATATGTTCAACTGCCCATCAACATCATGCTTTTGAACCTTGCCAGGTACATGGTAGTGAAAAGCGGTTGTGAGAAAAGAACTGTGTATACTACTCTGAGCTCCTTGGAGAAAAAGGTGGGGATGTAAATACAATAAAAACATTTTTAAAATGTGGGGATGGTTTCTATGTTGAGAAATCTAAGATGGCCTCAAACCAGAAACCAAATTGCACATTATTGCCCAATTCCTATGTATTCTGCTACGTCCTTCAAACGTTAGATTAAAGCTTTAATGTGGAAAAGTTAAAGCAGAGCACTGATGTGCTGGGGATGCAAACCCTCACAAATGCAATTTGGGATAGTGAGGATCCTCTGCCATGGATATTCAACCCATTTTGGTCTTGGCTGATGTGGAAGGGAGGGAAAGTTAACCCAACACAGCACCTTGACTTTCCCTGGAAATTTGACCCTTTCCCTCACAAGTGACCTGGCCCTCTAAACTGCTTCTTTTTTGGGGGGGAAACACCAGTCTTGATCCAAACCCAGTTCTGTTTTTCTTTGGGTATAAACCTTTCATCTACACAATCCCCCATTAAATCAATAGGACTTCCTTCATTCTACATTCGTACTGAAGTGTAAGGTTTTGAAACTTTGGCCAGTTTTGTTATTCTGAAATGTTTTTAGAAAGCTTGTGCAGTTGATGAGCCTTCAAGTCACAAATAGCCCATCAAACTCATACCGTAGCCTGCTAGGTTTGGGAAAATCTCCATGTCTCTGTAGTCACCAGCAGAGAGCAAAGCCGTGAGATTTTTCAAGCTCCTGGTCGGCCAACATATGTGGCTGGTGGGTTGAGCTGTCGCTTTGAATGCTGCAGGTTAGGCAGTAGGAATACAGCTACAAAACAGGCCAACAGAACATAGGTACAGGAGCATAGCTTTTTTTAAAAAAAGCCTTGAACCTAGCCTGAGACCCTGCTAAACACTTTAACATCTCATGCAAACAGACAACCTGTGCTAAAAAAAAGAGAAAGCAATGTGCATCTCAATTCAATTAGCTAATTTATACACTAACTATCATCTAAGCACCGTGATGATGTAAAGTACTGCACGGGAGCTAATTATCACAACAATTAATTAAAATACGACACAAACAAAACGGAGACATGCAAATCAGCTTGTTGGTGGCGAAGAACAGACTCTGCCGATTATATTCAAGAAGATAAGTTAATGTTCTCAGGTTCAATTTGTGTTTTGTGCCATCAGCGAACGTTTCTCCCACAATGGCATCCGCCTTCATTAATAATGTAAAACAGGTCTGGCTTAGTAGCATCGGTAGCAGAGCAGAAATGGATGACAGCGGGGAAGATAGGAAACTGTCATCATCCCAGTGCAAATAAACAGAACACAGCAGGAGGAGAAGATGCTACAACGCACCTATGATGAGGCATATGCATATTTACTTTACGTTGAAGGGGCTATGACAGGATTACAAAACGATCGCTCCGTACCTTCGCATCCGCGTTCTATCTGCCCGTTGCAAAACAGAGCATCTGAGATCAAATCCGGGAGGCGCCCATTCAGATCCACGGAGGCCAGGCATCCTTGAAACCCTTCTTTCGCATGGACCAGCTTGGGCAAGGATTTGTAGGTTTCTTTTGCTACCCCTCCGATGTACAAGTCACCTGGGGAGCCAAAGTGCATGGTTAGTCACAGCTGCCACGATTGCCCAGTTGCATGTTCAGGTGTTTTAACCCGCATTTCCACATATACAAACCCCACACACATGCCCAAGGCAGAAAAGCGAAACAGGTCACTATAAGCAAAAACAAGAAATCGTTGGCAAAACACAGCGAGCAAAAGTTGTGACAAGCCACATGAGCAGTAATGAAGGATCAGGAAAAAATATTCCCGTGGGCTGCTGGCATTAGAGGATAGTGGATCCAAATGTAGTCTTGGATTTCCAGTTCTGCAAGATTTCGGGTTGTATCCTAGGAAGTCATGCTCAGAGAAAACCCTCAGTCCAATAATTTCAATGGATCTACTTTGAGCAGAACTTAGGCTGCATTCACACCATATTTATAAAGTGTTATGGTTCCACTTAAACAGTCATGGCTTCTCCTGAATAATTCTGGGAGCTGAGTGTTAAGGTCCTGAGAGGAGTTATTGGATGGGCCTATTCCCTGTCCAGAGCTATAATTCCCAGACTGGTTTACCAATCAATTTTTTTCACAGAGAGCTCTGGAACTGTAGCTCTGTGAAGGAAGTAGGGGGCCTCTTAGCAACTCTCAGCACCCTTAACAAACCACAGCTCCTGAAATTCTTTGGGGGGGGGGGAGCCATGACTATCCAAAGTGACATTCTAGCCCTTTAAACACACAGTGGTCTCAGCTGAATACAGACAGCTGTGTTAGTTTTGCCATCAATGTGGTTCTAGTGGAACATTACCCCTGCCTTTTTAGTAAGTCCCTGCAACTGGGTACATAAAAGGAGAACAAATTGTAGACAAGTTGGCACCATTTTTTGGCTCTATAGGTGGGCTAAAACTAACTAGACCATCTTCCTTATTCACCTTTTCTCCCTTTCCCTCTTTCTCTTTCACCTTGCTCTTTCTCTCTCTCCCCACCCTCCTCCTCTCATTTTGCACTTTCCTCCTTTCTATTAAAAAAAAATCAAACTGTGAACAAGTGACTTGCATTAAGTGGAAATATTTAATACAACAACTTCAGTTATTTGTGGTGTGGTATCAAGTATTTCCACTCGGTGCAAGTTCTTTGTTCATGATTTGATTTTTATGGGAAGGCAGAAGGAGAAAATGAAGGGTGGGTGGTTGGGTTGTCAGAGAGTAAGCAGGACAAAATGGAGGCCCAAGAGGGAAGAGTGCTTTTGTGCTCAGGTTCTATTGGTGGATTTCTCATGAAACGGCCTCGGCCAAATATACCTGAAGGAGTGTCTCACCCGCATCGTTCTGCCCAGACGCTGAGGTCCAGCGCCGAGGGCCTTCTGGCGGTTCCCTCATTGCGAGAAGCAAAGCTACAGGGAACCAGGCAGAGGGCCTTCTCGGTAGTGGCACCCGCCCTGTGGAACGCCCTCCCATCAGATGTCAAAGAGATAAGCAACTACCTGACATTCAGAAGACATCTGAAGGCATCCCTGTTCAGAGAAGTTTTTAATGTGTGACATTTTAATGTACTTTTAATCTTTGTTGGAAGCCGCCCAGAGTGGCTGGGGAAACCCAGCCAGATGGGCGGGGTACAAATAATAAATTATTATTATTATTATTATTATTATTATTATTATTATTATTATCATCATCATGAGCATCTGGTTGGTCAATGTGAGAACAGGATGCTGGAGTGGATTGGCCATTAGCATCCTCCAGTAGGCTCTTCTTAAATTTTAAAAAAGAAGAAGAGAAGAAGAGTTTGGATTTGATATCCCGCCTTTCACTCCCCTTCAGGAGTCTCAAAGCGGCTAACAATCTCCTTTCCCTTCCTTCCCCACAACAAACACTCTGTGAGGTGAGTGGGGCTGAGAGACTTCAGAGAAGCGTGACTAGCCCAAGGTCACCCAGCAGCTGCATGTGGAGGAGCGGAGACGCGAACCCGGTTCCCCAGATTACGAGACTACCACTCTTAACCACTACGCCACACTGGTGTAGGAAGGAAGAAATGAGGATGCCACCACTACAAATTGTGAAACCTTCTGAACCTGTCAGTGAATTCCACCCTTCCTCCCCCAAACTGTAAAACATCAGCCTTCAGTTCCTGGTCACTTTTGATCCTTAAGTCCAAGGTCAACATGAATAATTCTAAATTATTTTCCAGTGCTAATGTATATACATGAATTGGTTCGCCCTCCTCCTTGTATTTAGTCACTAGAGAACAATGTCACAATCTGATTCAGATCCGAACTCTGTTTGAGTCCCATTACATCACGGCTTGAATTATCAAGCCAAGCACACAATACTAACAGTTTGGGCAAGGAGAGAAAGACTGAATCATGCAGCCTGTTGGTTTCCAGGAAGGAATACAGCATATCTTGCTACGTGGTCACTTGCACCGTTTTAGCCTGTACACATGAATTCTGCGTTCTCAATTTAGGGCAACCGTTTATGTGGTTCTTATCATTAGCCCAATTCAGACAACAAAATACACTGTGGGAAATCACATAGCCAGGGCATGAACACACATATGCTGTGTATATATTTACATCAATACAAGGGAATGTGTCCCATGTCCTATGTCAAATAGAAAGAAAAAGTCAAAGTCTGTATTAGAGGTGCTGATGTTGGTTTTCTTTCCACAAACAAATATGGTGTTGGGGTAGAATTTTAGCTTCTAAACGCACCCCCCCCCATGTTCATAATTCGCTCCCGCAGAGACATGCCATTGTAAGGCACATTATAAAAAGCAATACACAAATGGCTCATAATATTTTGGTGGAAGGGTTTAACGGCTGCTTTGCTGTCCTTTTTATTCTTCATTTTTAAAGAATTAGTGCCACTGTTGTCCCATTCAGCATGTTCTATAAAAGATGCTTTATGCAGGAATGATAATTTGCAAACTGCTTACATTTGCTCATTGGTGGCTTCCTGCGTTTACAGCAAAATGCTTGTAATGGGATCAATACACAGACTCACATGTACAAAACCACACAAAAGACAAACCCCTAATATTTCTCAAAGCGCCAGCACATAGACAGCACTGCATCCAAGCAGAGGCTGCTCACACTCTCCAAAGGTGGAGAATGCTTTGGCCACTCATTGATATGGTACAGGTGAATTCTTCTCCGAAGTTGGAAGAGAAAAGGCAGAATTGGGAAGCCCTTTTTTAGCACAGAGCACTGAGTGCACATGAGAACCCATTCCAGTTCTCCTGGAAACACCAGGTCCAGCAAAACTCTATCAACAGTTGTTGCTGTTGTTGCAAAAAGTCAAAGTTTGGCAAAAACACACACAAAAAACCCACCCAGGATTTAAATATATAACCTTCCCCCTTTTCAAATGCAGAATCTGATATGAAGGGATTCTTAAAAACTTGCACACATTTTTTGACTATCTAATTGAAAATAGAATAAAAATCCCATATTCAAAGTTGGAAATGGTGAAATCCCAGACATATGAGTTTTTGGCAAATATTTATGTGATTAAGAGTTCAAGAATTCACGTAAGAGTTCAATAATAATAACAACTTGAATAAGACTTCAAGTTTAATAATGATTTTTATTTTATTTTTTAGATTTCTTTTGGCTTGCTTCAGCCAATCTTTGTAGACCATCAACTTTTTTTTAAAAAAAAAAAACTGCATAGGAGTGGGAAGGTAGAGAGTCCTTACAATGACACCATTTGAAGCAGACACATTTCTGGTCATTGGGCTCTTCATTTGCACCCCTTTTGCACCTCCAGAGTTCAGCCCTGTGTCTATATCAAAACCTGTAGAACGATGGAACTTGAAAACAGCTATTCAGTAGGAATGTTTTACTATGTTGTTACAGTTTAGGCTTCATAAGGAAGGAATGAGGGAGTGGCCAGACCTTTGACAAAGCAGTAGAGATGTAGGCTTTCTTTCTGCCTTCTTAAGCAACCCAAGAGCTGGTCAACAGACTGAGCTTTTATGTCTTTTAGTACTGGCTGGATTTCTGCATCCCTGAGTTAAGCCAAACATGTTTAAAATGGGAGCAGATTGACATACAAGATTCACTACACATTGTTCCTTCCATCAGATGAAGAATGAAAACAATACTGGAACGAAGTTCAATGTTAGCATCCTGTCAATGACACATTTATTCTTCTGTTCTGAATCACTGGCCACAGCATTGTGTATAGCTTAGACTCAAGGGTCAAGCAATACTTAGAGGTTTTTTTAAAAAATATATATAAATGAACACTGGGGTCTTCAGATTGCTGATAAAGAAAGTGCTGCAGTTAGTCACTGTCTTCCATTGGTGCCAGCAGCGCACCAAATGTGCTCCAACGAGATAAAGCAGATATTTGAGGGTGGATGGTTACGAAGATTGCTTTATCATAATAACTTTACTCATTGCCTTGCTGGCTACAACCTTCACGATGTCACACCAGGCAAACCTCATTATTCAGGGTGAAATAACACTGTTCATTCAGATATGGTGCCAGCTGTGAGAAATGCAAGGGCGGAGGGAAGCAATGTGCCTGTGTCTTCATTATTGTAAAATAAGGATGTCACCCCCAGAAAGCCCCTTTTTAACTAGGAGGGGGGCATTAAGACTAAACTGGCTTAGAAGCACTCTAACCATATTCACAAGTCACTGTATGCCCCATTACTCAAATTTCAATCATGCAATGTTCCCAGTGAACTACGTTTGCACCATGTCTACTTTCCCTGAGTTAACATCATGAAATTGCCTGTCCAAAGTTCCGATGATGTTAATAATTTGGAAGGTGGCCATAAATTTCAGTTAAACAAGACTCCCATGCAAATGATTCCCTCAAAGAACATCTAGAATTCTCATTTTGAGATGATGCGAATAATCTTGCTTAGAGATGTATGGTAACTGAAGGAGAGTCCACTAACTTCCGAGGCAGTTCATTCCACTGTCCAACAGCTCTTTCTGTCAGAAAGCTCTTCCTAATGTTTATTTGGAATCTCCTTTCTTGTAATTTGAATCCATTTGTTCTTGTCCTACCCTCAGAAGCGATCCTACTCTTCCCCCAAAGAACTCACAAGCAATGAGGTTAGGCTAAGAGACAGTGACTTGGCCAAGGTCATACTTTCTTTGCAGGGAACACAAACTCTATCAACTTATGATGATTACTTCCAGTTTAATGCCAACTCCCATCATTCTTCTCTGGCTTGGATTGCAATCCAAGCCAGTGAAGGACCCCTAACTTCCTTCCACTCCAGCCCTTCTCCCCTTCTCCCAATTCATATCTGACTGCTGAAGTGCCAGTTGGTCAACAACTCCCTGCTTAATTCTTTTTGTATTTATGGGTCCCTAGAACAGTAGAAAGGGACACGGGTGGTGCTGTGGGTTAAACCACAGAGCCTAGAACTTGCCGATCAGAAGGTCGGTGGTTCGAATCCCCAGGACAGGGTGAGCTCCCGTTGCTCGGTCCCAGCTCCTGCCAACCTAGCAGTTTGAAAGCATGTCAAAGTGCAAATAGATAAATAGGTACCACTCCGACGGGAAGGTAAACAGTGTTTCCGTGCACTGCTCTGGTTCACCAGAAGCGGCGTAGTCATGCTGGCCACATGACCCAGAAGCTGTACGCCGGCTCCCTCGGCCAATAAAGCAAGATAAGCGTCACAACCCCAGAGTCGGTCATGACTGGACCTAATGGTCAGGGGTCCCTTTACCTTTACCTTTAGAACAGTAGAAACCCACATAGCAAACACCATGGGAAATGTGGTTTGCCAAAGCTGACTGGGGGAAATTACATTTCACGGACTATCTGGGTTCCTACTGTAGCTGTGACCAATATGCAATAAAGGAAGGTGAGAAGGAGGAGTTATCTGGCACCATGGCAACCAGATGATGAGAGGACCAGTTTTGGCACAGCACTCACCTCTGCATCTGCATAAGAGGTCATGCATCCTGGTTATGCTACAGGGTGTTTATGTCATAAATTTTATATATTGCTTGATTGTAGAAAAGAAACTCAAAGTGGTTTGGAAGACACATTTATGTGAGAGAAGTCCAAAGTTTCAGACAAAAGTACTCTGTCTCCTCTGCGCTACGCTTCGTTCTACACATAACGTCAAATATATATTTAGCAGCGCCTTTCTGCTTATCATCAACATCAGCACGATTCTTCCCTCCCCCTCCCCTTGACTGACACTACTCTTTAATGTTACAAGGGAGCCTCATACACCAGTCCACCACACTGACATGTACAAAAGAAGTGATCAAGACGAAGCGAGTGCCTGCAATGGTTCATTTCCCTGATAGACACAATGAGGAGGAGGAAGGTTGCAGCAGGATCTTCTGCTACTAATTTGACAGTCTGTCAGAATTCAGACTGAAGGTTAAACTACTTTTTTAGTCCCAGTGCTGCACTTGGCTCCTGCTCCCCTGATGGATTAATGTCATCCCACAGTCTTTTAGCGATCCCTCAGCTGCCAACGATGAGCCTGCCTTCAACTCTGCTCTTGCAGCTATTCTTTCCTCCTCTGTCTGGGAACATTGTGAAACCCTTCCAGGGACATTGAGCACAAATGGCTCCAACCCTGAGCTCTGGAAGCAGAAATAGCATGGTCTTGCAAGTTGGAATGGACAAATCTCAAGGGAATTCCAGTTTCTAATTCTTGTCAATTTTAAATTCCGTTTCCTACATTTCTGCAGAAATTTGTGATCTTTTTATATTAACCCCCCCCAAATATCCTGATGAAAATTCATCAGCATTTTGGTCTGATGTTTGGTTTGTATGCAGTTTCAACCAATACATGCATTTTTGTGTATACACCAGTGCACACATTTCCCCTGCAATATGCATTTTTTGTATGCTATTTTCACAAATATACGCATTTTGTACACACTATTTGGTTGGAGAACAGTATCACAAAATAAATGTGTTTCAGTTCACACATGGGTCAGAGAAGTGTGAGTTATGTAGTTTCTCATTAAAATGCAAACAAAATTGAATTTCTCCCCATGCCTAGTTGCAAAATCAGTTGGCACAAAGATCAGTTAGCAAGCTCAGAAGTGACATTGGGCAAGCCACTGTCTCTTAGCCTTTTTCGTGTGTTCTTTGGCGGAAGAGTGGGATGCAAGCCAAATTAATAACAAAAATATAATGTCATGCTGGTACAATCCCCCCCAACACACCTTGATCCAGACAACCATAAGCTCAACTAGAAATCATGTTTATTGTTAGTATCAAACCCTAGGTTTAAATTTCCCATTCCCTGGGCATACTGTCTGCTCCAGCCTATCCCAACCTGAATATTCTTCAGATGTTATTAGACTACATCTCCCATTATCTCTGACCATTAGCCCTGTTTGCTGGCACTGATGAGAGGTGTAGACCAAAATACCTGCGTACTTTTATTTATATCAAGCAAGTGTAATTGGCTATCAACCTCTTCCTCTTTAGTTTCTGTTGCAGTTGTGGAACTCAGGAGGTAGAAGGATTAGGGCACAGCTATAATTCTTTGGTTTTATCTGTCATTGGCTCTGCCTCTACCTACTATTTGTCTCCCCGCCTTCCACCCCACTGATTCCAATGGGCACCAACTACAACTGCTTTTGAAAGTGGAATGAATAAAAGAATCATAGATTTGGCAGGTGTATACGATATGAGAGCCCAGATTCCAGAATGCTATATTTTAAAGACTGTACTTCGTGAGTTGTACTGGTGTTCTGAAGTGGCCCTGCAAATTCTCCAACAGTTGTGTACACTGTGAGTCACCACCTTCTGGAAGACCTTCCATATGTGGATTAAGTTACACCATCTAGAGATACGCTGCCATATTCAGAAGGACCTCGACACCCATCAGAAAGGGCAATGGTGCTGATAAGGGAAGAGAGGAGGAGGTCTAAGTGGTAAATGAGCTTAGGATGGGTCTCTGATGAAGTGTGCTTCTATCCCACTAGATTGCCTTTGGTTTTCAGTTTCTCCCAGAGGTATTTGTCTTCTGAACCATGCTCCTGGCTGTGTGTCATATCATGTTCTGTCACTTAAATGGCTTGGACTCCAAGGCACAAGAAAATGTATAAAAATAGAAGACAACCAGAGAAACAGATTTATTTCCTTGAGAAATGAGACTCTGGAATCTCAATGACTTCCTGACTCTAACATTTTGTTAGCAAGTTGAAGTGGAAGGCATGTGTATTGACAGAGATTAAGCAGATTTAAAACTAGAGCGCTCTGTTTGTCCAACAGACTGTGAGTGGAAGTTGGTGGTGCATGCTAAATGGGGGGAAAGATAATGTGATTGCCATGTAAGATGGTAATCCATCTGCCATGGAAGAAATGGAATGCCAGTCACTGTACATGGGAGGAACAGGAAAGATGCAGAATGACAAACTAGCCCCGGTGGCTGAAGATTTCAGGCATCCCTTGTCAGTGGGAAACCTTATTTTCTCTCTGCTCTCATTTAAATTTTTGGAGACTCTGTCCAAAAAAAATGCCTAGGATATTTATAGTAACCCAAAGTAACTTCAAGCAATTAGAATCCATCACAAAGATACAATATAAGCTGTTCTGGATACACGATGGGAGGGAAAATATTTGCAGCTCACAGTTCTATTAATATTTATGCATTATTCCTACTGACATATCGCTCTCAATTAGAAAATAGCAAAGATATAAATACAAAACAACACAAAGCAAATATTGCAAATCTAAAAGAGGATTAGACACATTCATAGTGGAGAAGGATACCAGTGGCCACTAGCCACAATGGCAACACACTCCTTCCACAGTATGTTTCAGAATAACAGTTTATGGAAACTGCAGGAGGGCATACTGCTGCGGCACTCAGGTCCTACCTGTAGGGTTCCCATAAGCATCCCATAAGTCTCCACCCCCATCGTTCAGCCCGGACACTGAGATCCAGCGTCGAGGGCCTTCTGGCGGTTCCCTCATTGCGAGAAGTGAGGTTACAGGGAACCAGGCAGAGGGCCTTCCTGGTAGTGGCGCCCGCCCTGTGGAACGCCCTCCCTTCAGATGTGAAGGAAATAAGCAGCTATCCTATCTTTAAAAGACATCTGAAGGCAGCCCTGTTTAGGGAAGTTTTTAATATTTAATGCTGTACCGTTTTTAATATTTGCTTGGGAGCCGCCCAGAGTGGCTGGGGAAACTCAGCCAGATGGGTGGGGTATAAATAATAAATTATTATTATTATATATTATATATCTGGTTGGCCACTGTGAGAACAGGATGTTGGACTAGAGAGGCCCGATCCATTAGGGCACCTTTCATGTTCCTGTAACATGCTTCAAACCCCCAAACCCATTACATAATTCAAAGCAGCAATGGGCTAAAATCCTCTAGTCTGCACAACAAAGGTCCAAAAAAACGAACACAGAACTCCTGGGTAAAGAGATGCACCTTGACCAGTTGACAAAATTAAATAGATGATTGTGCATGCTGCTCCTCTCAAGGCAAGGAGAATCTTGTGGAAGCACAAGGAGGGTGTCCCCACCAAGGAGGCCCTAACCTGGGTTACTGCCCATCTGGCGTTGCCCAGCAGTGGGAACACCAGCAAGGCTTCCTCCACAGATTTTAATGGCTGGGCTGGCACCAACCAGGAGGGGCATTCTGTCAAAAACAGTAATTTCAGGCATTTTGGTTTCTTGCGTTTTGCATTGTTCTTGGTGTTGCCTACCTATCTAGTTTACTCATACTGTGCATTTTTAATTGAGGCCAATTGCTGAACCTCCATAAAATGCACAACCAGAATTCTTATTTATTGCAAAGAGATGTAAAGACCTGCTTTTGCTTCATGGTGAAAGATGTTTCACCAGTCCCTCAGCATCTGTTGGGCCCTGCTGCACTGTTTTCTCCAGTTCTATTCTGCCACTTACTGGGCAGTTTAAATTCCAAATTTTCATATCCTTTTGTACATGAATCTTCTCTGATCAATGCAGGAAGAAGAAAGTCTGGGAAACCAATAATTGCCACATGAGCCTCTCCCTTCTTTTTAACTTCAGCTAGCATGGCTATGATTGAGTCCTGCTGAAATAAATTCAGTGGATAATGCTCTACAACAATATGTTGTCTTGTTTATCCCACTGATTGAGGGAATAAAGAAATGATGACACTTAACAAAAATCAAACCTACAAAGCTTCCATTTTACAAATATCTCAGCCTGTGAAGGCTCACTTTACGACATGGGCTCCAAGTATCTGTTCCTAAAACATTCTTTCAGGCTAGGTTCATAAGCTCTATAGGCCTTACAGCCCCTGCCACATACTAAAAACTGGTCCTTGTGAACTCCCCAAGTTGTTACTCAGAGAAGACTTAATATTTAGAAGCATTCTGTGTGAGCACTCGGGGGGGGGGGAGCATGTCTTTGAAGATAGTTGCCTCCCAGTTTTGGGAAACAGCACTCAGTTCATGACACATTCAAACTTTAGAAGCTAAACAAATTCACCTTCCAAACCAGTTAATTATGAACATAAATTATCAGGGGGGCAGCCCATCAATATCTCTGAGGGCAAAGAAAACACAGCAAAAAAATTGATTCTGTTGTTTGTATATTCCCTCCCCCCTGCCATTGTTGCATGATTTTAGTTGTTAGCTGCTGCAAACATCAGCTGTATTTGATGAAAAGGCAATAGCAGCCTGGGCAGGATTCAGCTAACTAGTCTAGTAGCAGAAACCTGGGCAAGCACTTCCACTAGCGGAACAGTGCTTACCCCCCTCCCCCTGGAACTGGCTTGGGGGGGTTGGGAGAACCCCCAAAACTGTCCATGGGTGAGGGGAGGGGAATGATTTGATCTGGCAAGCTTAAAAGCTTGTGCTGATGGAATGATTGCCCTAGCACCACGTTGAATTCTTCCCTATGAATTCTGCTAAAGCAGAAGGGTTTGAGGGAGTCATGAACACACCAAACATCTATAATTGCTTAAGTGCTCTGTGTCATTTGGCTGTGTTTTATATGAATATGCCGGGCTGGGAGGAGCTGTCAGAGTGAGCACGTATGTCATGACCCTGACCATGGGCAGTGGACAAAATTCTGACACAGAGAAGGAGGAGGAAGAACCAGCTGGGAGAGGAAGGGCACAGAGGTGCTGAACCCAGATCACTACATCAAGCCTGAGACTATTGCCCAGAAGCCAACTGAGTCAAGAGTTCCATGCACTAGAATGGAGGACCTTCTACTGTATTCTTGCAGCGGCCAACCAAATGTCTATGGGAAGTCTGCAACCAGGACAGCATCCATTTCAAGACCCCTAAGGAATTGGATGCCTATAAAAGCAAGGACTTCACACTTCCCAGAGCCTATTCATTTTGATAGGAAGTGATTGAAAGGCATTAGCAAGCTAGGCTTCGGGACAAAGAAGACTACCCCTTTAAGACTCTCCACCATCCAGGAAGGGGCAGAGCTTCAGATGTGCATATGATAACCAGGAGCTGGGTCAGCTGGCTCAACTTGCCCCCTCCACACATTTATTCACTGAACAATTGCATAGGGCTTGTGGCTATGAATGGAATGGGAGACACTGCCATTGACCTCCTCTGTTCTTACACAGAAGAAATAAGATGACACGGGTAAGACATATAGAGGTTGACATCTCACTAGCAAAGGAGATACAGCAGTAATTGGAATTCTGCCTCTGCAAGAGATTGCTATTGCTACATGGTGAGTTCATCAGCCTATGGCAAGGTTGCTGGAATTAACTTGTGTGCATGTTGATATGGACAACAGGCATAATGGCTGCTTGTTTATCTAACCCAGTGTGCATTTGCTGACACTTAACAAGTTTGCTCTCTCTTTTGGCAGGGAAGTTTTGAGTCCTAGTAACCTGGAAAAGCCTTCTCTATCGACCTTGAAAGAGGAAAATGAAGGCACATAGACCGCGGTAAAAAATAATATGGAGTGACTTATATAAAACAATAGGAACTAATCTAATGGAAAATTGAAATCATTCAGCTTTGCCCCATGGAAGGAGGAGGGAGGCTCCACTGGTAAATCATTTGGGCTTCCGAGAAAACCCTCTTATGTGACACAAGAGGGAAGCCAAATGCTATCCGTTCTTTCATTATCAATGGCTAACATAGTAAGGGACAGCTGAGCAAAGCAGAATAAGCTTGCAAGGATCTGTTGCCAGAAGAATGCCTACAAACATTCAGCCACTCTCACCTGTGTACAACACATTTCAAATCAAATCTCTCCCCTTCTCTTTACGCCCCCCCAAGTCTATGACAATAGTGTCTCAAACCGAATGTATATGAAATGTGAAAACGACTCTGTGAATTGAAAGTGGAGACACTATATGTACTTCTTGTCTATTTGTTTTGTAACACAATTGTTTTTAATAAAAATTGTTTTTTTAAAAACGACAATGATAATGGTTGAAAACACTCAAAAGTGAGAGATTTTTTTAAAAAAATCTAGTATGCATATGTATCTATGTTTGGTATTCATGAATTTGCACTACCAGAGAGCTTAAAATAATGCAGAAAAATAAAAAAGGATTGCTTTCAGATGAAATTCTAAACTATGGTTTAGCCTAAAAAAAAGCCTTATGCACTCTCTGTTCCCTTTCCTCCTCCAGTGGAGCAGCGTGGAGGAAAATAGAAGCCTTTGCTTTTATATTTGATGAACCACAGTTTGCCATTATGTCTGAAAACTGGACAAACTGTGGTTGGACTTAACCGTGGTGCACTGGAAAGAAGTCAACCCAAGTATGGTTCATGAAACCGGTTTGTTTCAATAAAACATAGGGCACAAGGAGAAGGGGACGACAGAGGGCAAGATGGTTGGACAGTGTTCTTGAAGCTACCAGCATAAGTCTGACCAAACTGCGGGAGGCAGTGGAAGACAGGGGTGCCTGGCATGCTTTGGTCCATGGGGTCATGAAGAGTCGGACACGACTAAACGACTAAACAACAAACAACAAGAATAATTACCATTTAAGAGTTATGTGAAATGCTAAAACGCAACTAACTGAAAACAAGAACTTCCAATCTCTTTCTCGTAGCTCCATCAGAGGAGGGGATGCTTGAGAAGATAATGCTAAACTACAGTATAGAAAGAGACCATTTTCAACGAAAATAACAGTGCAAGAAATGGATGCCGTAAGTGGAAAGCCTTTCCCATTATCTTCATGGTTATTTCCTCACTGTTGAAAAGTGATCTCACACATTTGTGGTATTGGCACATGTCCCCACTCTTCTGCACTATCATCCATACTTTCTCTCCATTTGAATCACACTTTCTTATGGCTTTTTCTTCCTTTCTCTAGCCTCCCATGCTTAACTCTATCTTCCCTCTCCACCCCCACCCAACCAGTCCTCCAGGCCATTTCCCCTTTCAGATACTCCAGCTGCTCCTTCTCATCATCTTCCCCAACGCAATCCCATTATAGCTTTAAGACAACCTATGGCCCCTTCTTCCTTTTATCACATTTCTTCAGTCTCTCAGTCTTTGAGGTGCTTGGAAATATGAAACGGGAGAAGGCATTGCACAGGGGAGCACTGAAGTCTGGGGTAAAGCACAGTAACATAAGAAGCAGTCTCATATTGAATCTGCCCATTGGCCCAGTTAGCTGGGTATTGTCTACAAAGATTGGCAGCTGTTCGCCAAGGTTTCAAGTGGCAAATTCTCCAAGTCCTACCTGGAGATGCCAGGGATTAAATTCAGGACCTTTTGAATACTAAGCAGATCTTCTGCTACTGAGTTAAGGCCTGCTCTGTAAGTTTTCCTGTTCATTGCTCTCAGAACCAGACATCCCTTCATTTCTCACATATCCAGGGGAGCATTTAAAGGGCCCCTTACTCGTTTATTTTTCTCCTAACTACTATGACCATAGGGATGCGGGTGGCACTGTGGGTTAAACCACAGAGCCTAGGACTTGCCGATCAGAAGGTAGGCAGTTCGAATCCCTGCAACAGGATGAGCTCCCGTTGCTCAGTCCCTGCTGCTGCCAACATAGCAGTTTGAAAGCGTGTCAAAGTGCAAGTAGATAAATAGGTACCACTCCAGCAGGAAGGTAAACGGCATTTCCATGCACAGCTCTGGTTTGCCAGAAGCAGCTTAGTCATGCTGGCCACATGACCTGGAAGCTGTACGCCAGCTCCCTCGGCCAATAAAGCGAGATGAGCGCCACAACCCCAGAGTCAGTCACAACTGGACCTAATGGTCAGGGGTCCCTTTACCTTTTTACTATGACCGTAGTCATTTTTGACCTTTGCTTCCAGAACTGCTAATCTTTGCCGCCTTATTAGTGTTGTGTTGGTCTCTAGACATGCAAATAGTTCTGAGAGGAGAGTCAGGGTTGGTGTAGCGGCTGCTGATGCCAGAAAGGCAACTGATGGAGATCTAAAGCAGGGGAAAGCAGAAAAAACTTCCACGCAAAGCTTGTGGGGCATTTAGGCTGCATACACACCATACATTCAAAGCGCAAGTCTTCCCCCAAAGAATCCTGGGAACTGTCGTTTATCCCTTACAGAACTACAATTTCCAGCACCCTTAACAAAGTACAGTTGCCAAGAAAGGAACTTCGGGAGAAGTCATGTATTTTAAATCTTCTTTAAATGTACAGTGTGTAGGCAGGCTTAGAGTACTATATCCCAAGTGAGAGAAGGAGGTTATTCCAAACACAGTTGGTTATTTCACTTCCCTCTTAGCTTTCAGGCAGCAAATGTCCTGCCTTGCCCTGGCAAAACAATATGAGACCAGAAAGAGCACAGGCAAGCCCTGATCAGGTGTTAAAGACCCCATGTGCTTCGAATCATGCAAGAGGCGAATTTCTGCATTGTAGTTCATGTCATCGCGTGCCTGTATTGGAGAAGGCTCACACCAGGGAGCCCGCTCTAAACTTCCTGCACAATATCAAACCATACAGATTGCCAAATAATGGAGAAAAACCTAAAGAAATACATTATGTTCCCCACTGACTTACCCCCCCCTCCTCCCCACAATGTATGGAAGTTGGTAGGATCAGTGAGGGGCCTTTTATTACCTAAATGGAACTACAGAATCCCAGAAATGTAGGGATGGGGGTGGGGATTAATTTGGGTGCACATTTAAAGGAAAATCTACCTACGTCACACTTTTCAGAACAATATGCAAAGTGGAACAAAATTATCCTTCAAAATTCACACTGTTCCTATTTTGTGATGAAATCCCCGCCCCCCCAAAAAAGAATGTGTACCGAAAAGCATATATAATTAGAGGAAAGTGTGCATAAAAATGAATGTGTTTAGTGAACATGGCATACCCAAAAAATGCATTGTATATTAGGGGGAACGGCTTGCAGATTTGTGCACCTTGGTCACAAAATTGCAAACAAAAACGTGTTTCATCGGGAGAAATTCACACTGAAATGGTGGCGGGTTTTCAGGTAAGGTAAAGGTAAAGGGACCCCTGACCATTATGTCCAGTCGTGGCCGACTCTGGGGTTGCGGCGCTCATCTCGCTTTATTGACCGAGGGAGCCGGCTTACAGCTTCCAGGTCATGTGGCCAGCATGGCTAAGCCGCTTCTGGCGAACCAGAGCAGTGCACGGAAACGCCGTTTACCACCCGCTGGAAGGGTACCTATTTATCTACTTGCACTTTGACGTGCTTTCGAACTGCTAGGTTGGCAGGAGCTGGGACCGAGCAACGCCCCTTAATTAAAATAAACAAGCAAACCGCAAATTGCTGCAGAAATGCGAATGGCTGAATTTAAGATGGGGAAAATGAGAAACTGAGGGAACCAAATTTGAAAATTTATAAAAGGAAAAGCACACACCAATAAATAAATAATTTTTTTAGAAAGGGCCAATACTGGACATAGACACACAAAGCATTTTTTTTAAAAAAATAAAATCAAGACTCCTTGTGCTCCACTCTGCTTCCCTTTACTTCCCACTCAGGGAGCTGATGCATCATGTGGAGCTGTGGCCAGGAGCGGAGGAAGGGGGGTGCGGTGGGGGCGGGCCACCCCTGGTGTCACCACTGAGGGGGGTGGCAAAGTGCTGAGCGGCACTCAATGTGGGGCCTGCAGTGCACCCGAGCCACGTGTCTCTCCTGGGAGTAAAGCAGTGGCTTGGGTGCCCGCAGGCTCTGCGCTGCCCCAAACGGTCCGCCCACCCCCTCCTCCACAGCTGTGGGGCGGCTGAATGGGAGGAGGCAGGCAGACTCCTTGGAGATGGCTGGCTGGGGCGTTGGTGGCCAAAACCTCTCCTCCTCCTCTTCACCTGCTCTCCAGCAGTGAGAGCCAGTGTGGTGTAGTCGTTAAGAGCGGTAGACTTGTAATCTGGTGAACCGGGTTCGCGTCTCCGCTTCTCCACATGAAGCTGCTGGGTGACCTTGGGCTAGTCAAACTTCTTTGAAGTCTCTCAGCCCCACTCACCTCACAGAGTGTTTGTTGTGGGGGAGGAAGGGAAAGGAGAATGTTAGCCGCTTTGAGACTCCTTCAGATAGTGATAAAGCAGGATATGAAATCCAAACTCTTCTTCCAGCAGCCGCCATGAGCTGCCCATGGAAGCAGGCCAGAAGTGGTGGCCACAGAGAGGCAACGGGATGCTCTCTCACGACCGCCACTGCCACATCCTCCTCCCTGAGCTCGGTGGTGGCAGCACTGGTGAAAGTCGGGATATTCTGGGATCAAATCAGAAGGTGGGGTGGCTTTCGGAATTCCGGGACTGTTCACGGAAAATTGGGACACTCGAAGAGTATGTATGCATCCACATGCACACATAAAACATCTCCACCCCAATAGTTCTGCCCAGACACTGAGGTCCAGCGCTGACAGCCTTCTGGCGGTTCCCTCACTGAGAGAAGCAAAGTGACAGGGAACCAGGCAGAGGGCCTTCTTGGCAGTGGCCCCGCCCTGTGGAACGCCCTCCCATCAGATGTCAAAGAGATAAACAACTACCTGACGTTTAGAAGACATCTGAAGGCAGCCCTGTTCAGGGAAGTTTTTAATGTGTGACATTTTAATGTACAGTGGTACCTCTGGTTACGTACTTAATTCATTCCAGAGGTCCGTTCTTAACCTGAAACTGTTCTTAACCTGAGGTACCACTTTAGCTAATGGGCCTCCTGCTGCTGCCGTGCCGCTGCCGTGTGATTTCTGTTCTCACCCTGAAGCAAAGTTCTTAACCCTAGGTACTATTTCTGGGTTAGCGGAGTCTGTAACCTGAAGCCTATGTAACTTGAAGCGAATGTAACCTGAGGTACCACTGTATTTTTAATCTTTGTTGGAAGCTGCCCAGAGTGTCTGGGGAAAGCCAACCAGATGGGGTGCAAAAAAATTATTATTATTATTATTATTATTATTATTATTATTATTACTATTATTATACGAGAGGCCTTTTTCAGACAAAGGAAAGGAGAATGAGAATAAAAATCTGAAGGGGAAATGAAAAGAAATACAAAACACGCAGTAAGACAGAAGAAAGAAATACTGCCCCTGCAAAGGTCATAACTTCAAATGCCATCTGAAATAGCAGGCACTGCGTCCCCCAAATCTGTCTCAACGAGGCCAGTCAGGGGAGACGACTGCTACAAGTGTTTACACTTCCACTCCCTAGTTTAAAATGTCAATATGCTTGTTTTAGTGCTTTTGTTAGAAGCCTCAAGGTTAGAAACCCTGTGGGAAAGATTTTGCACGGAAGGCTTATTATTACAGAATTTGGAACGTGGCGGAAACAAAAAGAACTAGGCTGGATATTTCAGCGGAGTTGATCTGCAGCGAGATTCCCGCCCCCCCTTCTCTTCCCTGAGACTGCACCAGGAAGGATATTTTGTGACATAATGGTGCCCTCTAGTGCTTTTACGAAGCATGGTATCTGTAAAGTCAGGTATAGCGTTTGGAAATGAAAAAGAAACACGGGGATAACTTTTTCAGCTGAACCAAATTGTGTAGAGGTGAGCAAACAACCTCCAAGTTTTGGAGAGATTTTTCTGCAGTTGGAATCCAGGTCAGCTCTCAGAAGGGGATTGGCAAAAGAAGAAAGTATTGCTAGACCAGGGTGGGGGATAAATTTGATTCAGTTTCCATTTATAGGTGAAACAAGCAGCCATCTTTTAATGTTAGCACTTTTCCATTTATATATGTGTGTGTGTGTGTGTGTGTGTGTGTGTGTGTGTACGCACACACACACACACACACGCACACAGAGTGGTACCTCGGGTTAAGTACTTAATTCGTTCCGGAGGTCCGTTCTTAACCTGAAACTGCTCTTAACCCTGAAACTGAAGCACCACTTTAGCTAATGGGGTCTCCTGCTGCTGCTGCACTGCCGGAGCATGATTTCTGTTCTCATCATGAAGCAAAGTTCTTAACCCGAGGTAATATTTCTGGGTTAGCGGAGTCTGTAACCTGAAGCGTATGTAACCTGAAGCATATGTAACCCGAAGTACCACTGTGTGTGTGTGTGTGTGTGTGTGTGTGTGTGTGTGTGTGTGTGTAGCAATACAAGCCAAGTAATGGGGGGGGTGCATATACTGGGGTAAATTGTTCCTATAAATCCACATCTTAATGAAAATAAAACAGTCAAAAAGATATTATGTTAGGGAAAACTGCTTACAAGAATTTGTAT
The DNA here is from genome assembly GCF_964270895.1 of Podarcis filfolensis. NCBI lineage: Eukaryota > Metazoa > Chordata > Lepidosauria > Squamata > Lacertidae > Podarcis > Podarcis filfolensis. Next base: position 108,255,798 of record NC_139606.1, read on the forward strand.
ATTAATCAAATCTGTAAAAAAAATGTGTTTATTAGGAAAAATTCATATGAAAACAGTGATGAATTTTCTTTATTATTTTAATCACAAATTGCTTCCTCATAGCAGCAAAGAGTTCACACAGCATTGAGCTTCCAGTCTGGAAACTTTTTTTGCAATGCCTACAGTTGAACTTAACCAGGCATAGGCAAACTCGCCCTCCAGATGTTTTGGGACTACAACACCCATCATCCCCAGCTAACAGGACCAGTGGTCAGGGATGATGGGAACTGTAGTCCCAAAACACCTGGAGGGCCGAGTTTGCCAGTGCCTGATATTAACTGATTATAAAGCCTCTGTTTGTGCATGTACTTTTCATTCAAGCAGATCCCCAATGGCAGCACTGCCTATACAGATCATGCAGCCACACAACTTCCTGTGATCAAATGATGACTGCAGGAAGTAGGCTGTGCAAAGAAACTTTTGAAAGAAGTCAGTGGGCATAAGGCATATGGGCTGGATTTATTTTTTATACAGACTAGCCTACTGAAAGTAGGCAACTTGGCCATGTTGTACTTTGTAAATGGAACCAATTGCACCACGTCTCAAGTCTGATTCCAAAAATGTAGCAGAGCCAAAGATGTTTGCTGATGGTGATGAATGTTAATACAGTCGGACCTTGGATCCTGAACACCTTGCGAGTCAAACATTTTGACGCCTGAATGCCACAAACCCAGAAGTGAGTGTTCTGGTTTGTGAACGTTCTTTGGAACCCAGATGTCTGATGTGGCTTCCGCAGCTTCCGATTGGCTGCAGGAGCTTCCTGCAGCCAATCGGAAGCTGCACCTTGGTTTCCGAACATTTTGGAAGTTGAAAGGACTTCTGGAATGGATTCCGTTAGACTTCCAAGGTACCACTGGTAAAGCTGAGTGAACCTTGGGGATGGAACTCCCCTTTGGTAATGGAAAGGATGCCAAACCATTTTAGCAAATCACACAATCCCCCTTGCCACCAAAATAAATCTGCAGGTACCTCTTGTGTGGGGTGTGTGTCTGTGTGCTGCTATTCTATCTACAAAGTTAGAACATAAGGCAACGGATGCTTAATTTCCTATGTATCCGATCTACCATACACCAACAAGGCACGATACAAAGTGCATCACAAGCCCACCGTATGAGTGGAGGTTTGCAAAAACTCTCCTTTTTATTTCCATGGAAATTTCTGCCACCTCACACAGCTACGAGAAATATCAGCAGAGATATCCTAGCAATGGCTTGTGTCCCTGGGGAGCTCAGAATCTTTGTTAACTATCAGCAAATGCTGGTAAAGGAAGAAAGACTGCAATCTGAAATATAGCTTGATGGCAGATAATACACTTGTATTGCAGTCTTTCAGGGAAACTTGTTGCCTTTTATCGATCTTCTTGCTGACGAATCCTTGATAAGCTTCTGAAGCACCTCCAGTTCCCAATCAAACCACTACTTCTGAATAATAGCTTGCTCCTTGCCATCAGCATGCACTTCCCAAGGAACTTTTCCCTACCAGGAATTCTGGGTCTTAGGTCTCCCAGGACCTAAAGGATGCCAACTGTCACCACCTTTCCTTGGGAAAGGGGGAGGGGGAGGAACGCCATACAGAGGACTGAGACACACTTTTAACCTGCTTGTGAACATTAGATTAGTGCATTTTCTCGGCCCTGTATACCGGAAGAAATGTCTCCACCCCCATCGTTCTGCCCGGACACTGAGGTCCAGCTCTGAGGGCCTTCTGGCATTTCCCTCACTGCGAGAAGTGAGGTTACTGGGAACCAGGCAGAGGGCCTTCTCGGTAGTGGCACCTGCCCTGTGGAACGGCCTCCCATCAGATGTCAAGGAAATAAACAACTACGTGACTTTTAGAAGACATCTGAAGGCAGCCCTATTTAGGGAAGTTTTTAATGTTTGATGTTTTATTGTGTTTGTAATATTCTGTTGGGAGCCGCCCAGAGTGGCTGGGAAAACCCAGCCACATGGGCAATGTATAAATAAAAAAAATATTATTATTATTATCATTTGAACAGGGGCACCCACATTTGTGAGCACCCTTTCTTATTAGGGTGAAACTGTTTCTTCTTGCCTATACAAAATGATAAGCTCCTCAAACTTCTCCCAGGATCTACCCTCTTAACTCCAGGGCCTGTAACCATTGAGATGTGGGTGTCTCCTCAACAGAGATTTTCTAGGATGCAACTAATTTGCTCCTTGTGCAAATGAACGGGCAACACACACACACACACCACACACCAATCAGAATATCCCCCCCCCAACTTGCAGCCTATTTGGGACTGCTCTCTGCCAGGAGGAATATGCTACGTTCACTGGGGAAAACTGATAAGACCCAGTTATTCAGTGACATTTTCACATTTGGGTCTCCCCAGAGGAGAGAACAGAGACAAATACTGGCTGCCGTTTGGCACAGTGATGTTTGTGCTACCTGCAGCAGCTAGAGCAGATCCATATAATATCAAGCTGTTCCCCCCTGCCAGAAATCAATCCCACAGCCTGGCTACAAAGCAGAATTTATAACCACACCTGATCCATTTTCCTCTGAACACTTATGCCTCTGGAATAATGCTCTGCAGCTCACAGGTTTGCAGGTGTTTTGCCACCGGAGTTGGCCCAGTAAATAAATACCGGTACAGCATATTTCCCTATGTTTCCTACAAATGTGCAAGGCGCATCAAAATGTAATGTTGTAGCCTGTCCTCCTAGCAGATTATTTCTATAAATAGCAATGTCACTTACTTTTGAGATCTAGGTTTCTTGCTCCTGCTGTGCTCTGTGTTGTGATTTTTGTGTCAATCTTCACTGTGTGGAGGTTATTGGTGTCCCGCGATATCATCACATTGTGCCACTGGTTGTCATTCAGGGGTTTATTGGAACTTCCCTTGATAAGATTTGCCCCATTTCCCAGATCAAACACGTAATGTAAATACCTGAAAAAAAGGGAGCAAAAGTAAATAAATAAACAGCCAAAGGATTTCATTCCCCCTGGAAGAAGTAAATGAATGAAACGGACAGCTCTTTATTCTCATGCCTCGCTTCGTTTAAACTTTTTGAAAATTCAGAAGGTCTTCAGCCAGCTGATGTCTTCCTAGTTGTAACTTGCAACAGCAGGAACATTTTTATAAGGCTGGTTTGGGAATGGTATAGCAACATCCCATACAAAACTCCCTATAAGTAAACATACACCGAAAATGTCAGATTGTCTATCTTGCTGCTCCAGAGAAGCAATGGATCCAAACTACAAGAAAGAAGATTCCACCTAAACATTAGGAAGAACTTCCTGACAGTAAGAGCTGTTTGACAGTGGAATTTGCTGCCAAGGAGTGTGGTGGAGTCTCCTTCTTTGGAGGTCTTTAAGCAGAGGCTTGACAACCATATGTCAGGAGTGCTCTGATGGTGTTTCCTGCTTGGCAGGGGGTTGGACTCGATGGCCCTTGTGGTCTCTTCCAACTCTATGATTCTATGATTCTATGATTGTAAGACAATGGAGGGTGGTGCCCATTGGGACTGGCAGGGCAGAAGGAACAGGGGCCAACAGTAGGTTGTGTCAGAGCCAATGATAGGCAGAGCCACCTCTTAATGGGTTGTAAGTAAAAAGGCAGGCAGGTAGGGCTGGATAAGTGTAGATAGATAAGTAAGGTAAATGGTAAAGGACCCCTGGATGGTTAAGTCCAGTCAAAGGTGACTATGGTGTTGCAGTGCTCATCTCACTTTCAGGCCGAGGGAGCCGGCATTTGTCCAGAGACAACTTTCTGGGTCATGTTGTCAGCATGACTAAACTGCTTCTGGCACAACGGGACACCATGACGGAAACCAGAGTGCACAGAAACACCATTTACCTTCCCACCTATTTATCGACTTGCACCACTGTGCTTTCGAACCGCTAGGTTGGCAGAAGCTCAGCCCGTTACGGGGATTTGAACCATTGACCTTCCAATCAGCAAGCCCACAGCACCACCAACATCCCTAGATAGATGAGCGCAGTTGGTGGAGTGCCCCATTTGCCCCAGTGGACCAACCCCCAATCCTCTAAGACCATATTGATGCTACCTCTCCATTTTATGGGATGTGTGTGGTGCTGTGGGTTAAACCACAGAGCCTAGGACTTTCCGATCAGAAGGCTGGTGGTTCGAATCTCCGCGATGGGGTGAGCTCCCATTGCTCAGTCCCTGCTCCTGCCAACCTAGCAGTTCGAAAGCACATCAAAGTGCAAGTAGATAAATAGGTACCACTCCGGTGGGAAGGTAAACGGTGTTTCTGTGTGTTGCTCTGGTTCGCCAGAAGCCACATGACCCGGAAGCTGTACACCGGCGTCCTCAGCCAATAAAGCAAGATGAGCGCCGCAACCCTGGAGTCGGCCACGACTGGACCTAATGGTCAGGGGTCCCTTTACCTTTACCTTTACCTCCATTTTATACTAGTTCATGGCTTCCTCCTGATTGTAGGGAATTGATTGCTGGAGTTCCAGCCCTCTTGAAGAAATAGCTGATTCAGGGTTCCTTGGGGAAGGAGAGTCGTAGTAACTTCTAAATGCTTAAATCTATAAACCTGAGTTTTTGAGGAGTGCAGCCATTCCTATTTCTATGGTTGTGATTTGTTTTAACAGGGTTTTTTAATAGTGATATTTAAATTATTGTAACAAGCCCTGAGGTCTGTTGCTGAAGGGCAGGTAATAAATTTTGTGATGGGGATGATGATGCATGGCAATATTGAACAAGAGCTCTTTTCTTCCTCACTGCCCACTGCACAGAAATTGCACCTCTTAAGACTTCTGAGACAATATCCTTCACAACTTTTCTAGGTTGTGAAGGATATTGTCTCAGAACTTTTCTAGGTTGTGAAGGGCCCATTTGCCACGGACTTTGGGCAGCTGACTTTAGGTCAGAAGGAATACATACAACCTTTTGAGCAATGTGTCCCCATCCACCAAACTTGGGCCTTGCTTTGAGCAAGAGATATTAAGATGAGAATGGGGAATATACAGGGGATCTGGTCTTAGCTAAATGTTGAGAGAGGGAAAATGTTGGGAGAGAGGTATGAAAAGCACTATAGCTCTCTTTCAAAATATATACAATCTGCCATGAAGAAGCCTGAGTTTGTAAAGTAGGCAAGGCATTAGTTGGGTGCTGACACCCATCTATCGTGGGTTTTTGCAAGTGTCAAGCACAACTCACTTGGCTTTTGTAACTTGAGATGTGTATTTTCATGACCACCTTCTTTCTGTGATTATAAGTTGTTTTTAACAACCCAGCCAGGCGTAGTATAAATAAATTATTATTATTAATTATTATTATTATTTGTAACCTTGGCCTAAGGGTGAAGCGTGTAATAATAATAATAATAATAATAATAATAATAATAATAGCTGTCTGATTTTAAGGGAAATAAGAGCAGTCAATTTGCTTGATCATGCCACAGGTCAGTCTAGTCTAACACCCTGCCCCCTGAATCTGGAAGCTCCATTCAGCTTTCATGGTTAATATAATCTGTATTGTTGTGTTGTGAGTTTTGTACGCACCCTTTCACTAACTCAACCACGATAAAGTCATTTCCATCTCCGCTGTTGTAGAGTATTAACCCATCCAACGACGTTGTTTTGAACTGGAAAAACAGGTGCATAGAGGTATAAGCTTGCAATGTGGCCAGGGCAACATAGCTGGCTTTTGTCTTAAAGGTGACCGGGTCTGCGATGATGTTCCTGAAGCCAAAGCGGGCATTGAGCTCACAGTAATCAATGTCCCCATTTTTACACAAGTCAATGTACGCCATGCCGTTAAAGGTGAGGCTTTGTAGGTGGCCAATGAAGTTGGAGGGGACTGAGGACAAGTAGCGGCGCTCTGTTATGATCCCCGTCTCTATGTTATGGAATTCAAGTCTTGTGTGATCTCCAGCCATTTGACCTTTGAATGAAAATGAATTTTAAGAAGTTAGTGTCAGAAACAGAAAAGTCAGCATTGAGTCGATGCTCAGTTCCCAGGGTCTCGGTCAAGGAGCATGAGCCAACCAAAATGTATAACACCAGGAGAGAGACAATAGCTTCCCATGGTTCACACCGAAAGGGGTTGAGCTTTGGTGAACATTCAGTCTGAGCATTCAAAAGCAAGACATTGGGTGGTATTCAATGAGATCACCCCTTCAGTGCAGAGGCATCTGCCTAAGTAATGGGGAATCCTTTTTCACTCCCTTCCCTGCATGCCCCAATCTGTTTTGGTGGTTACCCCAATGCTCTGGGGCAGATTTGTGCTCCTGGGGCAGAAGTCCTTGTGCTAATGGGACAACTTTGTTGGATAAAACCCACTGGGATGAACAATGTTTGGAGATACAGTGTTACGAAGTGTGGGTGCAGAAACTGACCCAAAAGGTCGGAGCAATGCACAGGGAGACTACCATGGTGACTCCAACACTGTGTGGAGTAGCTTCATTACCTGTACTGCAACATAACTGAGACCACCTTCAACACATGAGAATCCATAGATCAAATCTTTGGCCTCTCTGAAAGTGGCTTATGTAATATTGACTTTCTTGATAGTTGCTGATGTTATGTTTGCAGAGCAAACCCCCTCCTCAAAATTCTTGCTTGCAGACATTCCCACCTCCACCATTTCTTTGTCTGTTGATCAATATCTATCATCTATCTATCTATCTATCTATCTATCTATCTATCTATCTATGAGAGCCAGTGTGGTGTAGTGGATAAGAGCGGTAGACTCGTAATCTGGTGAACTGGGTTCGCGTCTCCACTCCTCCAAATGCTGCTGGGTGACCTTGGGCTAGTCACACTTCTCTGAAGTCTCTCAGCCCCACTCACCTCACAGAGAGTTTGTTGTGGGAGAGGAAGGGAAAGGAGAATGTTAGCCACTTTGAGACTCCTTTGGGTAGTGATAAAGCGGGATATCAAATCCAAACTCTTCTTCTTATCTATCTATCATCTATCTATCTATCTATCATCTGTATCATCTATCATCTATCATCTATCTATCATCTATCTATCTATCTATCTATCTATCTATCTATCTATATCTATCTATCTATCTATCATCTATCATCTTGCTGGTCGCCCCCCTTCCTCAGATCTTCCACCTTTAACCATAGCCCTCTTTAGGATCAGAGCAGTAAGCAGTGATCCTCAGAATTAGAGGGCATGGAAGCCACTGGCCTGTTAGATCAGTGCAGTTCAACCAGAAGCAGATGAAGACTCTTCTGATCATTGTGTCAGGTAGGCAAATGAGACAATCTGGGTCACAGCCAACATCGCCAAATCTGTACTGAATGGTGATATCTGATAAATAAGCAACCATTATTCATTATTACCTGTCATGGCTTGTTGATCATCCACCATTAACTTTAAACTTTTTCCTCTTCGAACTACACGTACTGTGTGCCATTCATTGTCATTGAGGTTATAGCCAGCAAAAAGGGTTTCTGGACCTTTGCCTGTAGGGTATGCCAAACAGTTATTATGGAATCTTTAAATTAGTCAACATGTGAACCTCACAGAGAGAAAGAAAGAGAGAGAGAGAGAGAGAGAAACAAAGAGAAAGAGAAGAGAAAGAGAGAAACTGGCTGGAGCAAACATTTTATAAAACATATTCCAAAGACAAGCTGGAAGAGTGTCAAAGGCTCTGCAGACTTCAAACAACAGACATGTCATCTTGCAACACTTGTGGGCTATATTTTCAAAATGGCAAAGTTGGCCAACTGGGTTTTCATAAATGGGCACAGTCAATACAGAGATGGTGGATACCAGTATCAAAAGTTAATATAAGCTGCAGCTTTTTAATATAGAAATGCTAAAAGAATGATAACCTGAATCTTAGGCTGCAGATGTGCGATAACTTCTTTCAGTGTGTTGAAAGTTGCCTCCTGGCTCATGTTGCATATGCTTTGTTGTGTTAATAAATGTGCTTAATACAACTGTATATGGCAGGAGTTTCAATAAAATGCATTCAGAATCTCTAAACTGAAAGGATCACGGAAGACTTTGGAACAACATAACTTGGACTTTCTTTTATAAGTCAAAGTGCTAGGGAGGACCTCTCAGAAGTCAAGAGACGCACAGGCTGCTTCCAGTTGTTGAAGCCCCTAGCCATAATAAAACCCACAGAAATAATATAAGGCACAAAAAAGAGTGAGTGGTATGTTTATATAATCAGTTGATCTGAAAGGGCACCTTCATCACAGTCTAATCTTGTGTCATCAGAATGAATATATTTTTATTAATATTTATGAACATTTAAAACTCTTCAGCGTGACAAAATCTATTCTCGGTTAACAGTTCCTTGCTGCCTTGAGATGTGGAACGGCACCTGGAAGCTAGGGACATAGCAAGTGTGATAGCATGAACAGCAAGCTGGGCTGTCCTCTCTGTCTTCTCCTTCTTGCGTACCATCAAGCAACAGCGGTGAATGTTAAGGAGTGGCCTTTGCTATCACTGAGTGGCAAGTGACATGGAGGGGGAGGGGCGGTAGGGTTGCTATTTTCTCCCCACCCTCTTAACACACGTCAGTGTGAAAACAGGCCTGAAGTCAAAGACCCTAGATCAGGAAGAAGCATTTATGGCGGGTTTGTTGAAGACCTGGCTACAGACAACACTGTGCTATCCAAACCATGTACCGTATCTGCAAATCAATCGCACTGAGTCACTACAACTGCAGAGAACAATTGACTGTTTAACAGCTGAGACAATCTGACTCCAGTGCATACCCTGGTGAGAATTCATGTCTGTCTGCCCTTAACTTCACTAGTGTTTGGAAAGAAATCCAATGAACAACTTCAAGAGTTACAAAAACACTTTCAAAAATTGATCCTGATGTACGTGCAATTAGTTGGAAACCCCAAATGTTGAGTGCAGCATCCTGTTTATCCATCGACCAAGTTGCATAGATCCTTCTCATTCAAAACAGCTGTCCAACAATATAGAACAATGTGAAAAAGGCAGGCTTCTGTTCACACAGCTGGAGAGGATGCAAAACAACAACAACACAAACATCTAGGGGCACATCTGCATATGCAGTGCTCATCCCAGACACACTGAAATGCCCAGAGGAGACTCGTGTGTGTGTGTGTGTGTGTGTGTGTGTGTGTGTGTGTGTTAATGCAGATAAGCACTTAGTTGCTTGTGACCTCAGTTGTACTGGGGCCATCATTTCTAAACAGACACAATGCTGAAAGACTCTAGGAATGATTGAGTTGAGAATTAATATAAAGCTTGCTAGCTTTCAGTGCCCCTATGGAATTGCAGTAACTATGTTGGCTTTGCATTTATAAGGGTGCTGTTGAATTCATGAAAATGTGAATCTTCTATCACTATCTTTGTTTTAGCATATTTCAGAAATAAGCTTCTTTATTCTAATTCAGTTTACGTTTTCTTTGTGCTTAAAGGGAGATATTGGCTGTGTGCCAGAGACCACAAAGAAGTCCTAGGCTCCTTCGGGAGGAAAAATAGGAGCTGACTTAAGACTCAACTTTCAACTTTAACATTTTTCATATATTCTGACCTTTAATGAATCAATCATCTTTTTTAAAGAAAAAAAACATGAACACGGAGATTATGTATATTGACCATGCAATGCATTATAAAAAAAAAACTTTATGTCAATGTGCATGCCCTCTCCAAGATGTATGAAATTTCCTTTTCACACTATTTGCACATGTTATGTATGTGAATGTGCATGCTTACAAGTGTTTGTGCACATTCATCCTACATCAGGGCTGGCCCAAGACATTTTGCTTCCTGAGATGGAGCAGAAAAGATTGCTTCTGCTCTCCCAAGGTGCATAGTACCCAAGGTATCTTGGTACCATCTCAGGAAGCAGAAATGTACTGAGACAGAAATTCTCATAACTAACATTTCACTGCCCTTTCATAATACTCAAATGCTTTTCACTCTGCCCAGTGGTAGAGCTGGCTCTTGCATATATTAACTGCAATATTTATTTTATTTTTAACCTTAGTGAAAATTTGTCTAGTAACACGCACTTTTTAGCCACTGCAAAAAACATCAAGCAGAGAAACGTGTTAAAATTATGGACTTAACCTTCTTGGATTCCTTAAAAGGATGCCTCTGCGGTAATGATTTGCTCATTTAATTTTACAGTAGTTGTCTGGTAATGTACACTTTTGTGACTAATGAGCAAGATAAAATAAGTATACAAGAACAAACCTATGCTCGCCCTGACAAAGAGGGAATTTCGCACCTGTTCGTTTTCATTTATTTGGATTTCTGATGTATTCATTGGCACAGAATTGCCAGGCCTTGTAGGAATATTGTATAATTTCTAAATGTCATCTGTGTTTATCTTTCTGATATTTATTTATTTATTTACAAATGGAACTCCTTTCAAATAACTTTGCCCCCCCCCCGACCTGTTTCTCCATTAGGGCCCTGGTTTTAAAGCTGGTTTTAAAACTTAATGAAACCTTTTTCATTAAGACTACAATAAATTGGACATTGAGAATACAATAAATTGGGCAGGGGTGTCCACATAGGCAAATGTCCCTGCTCTATTCCTGGGAGCAGAATCAGGATTGCAGCAGGGTCCACTTGGAGTGGGCTGTCTGCCTTAATCGTGCCTCTGAGTTCCCACCCTCCCAAGGCAGAAAGGTTTACTTCCTAAATACCGTATTTTTCGCCCTATAGGACGCACTTTTTCCCCTCCAAAAATGAAGGGGAAATGTGTGTGCGTCCTATGGGGCGAATGCAGGCTTTCGCTGAAGCCTGGAGAGCGAGAGGGGTTGGTGTGCACCGACCCATCTCGCGCTCCAGGCTTCAGGAGAGCCGCAGCGCCAGCCCCACAAGGTCGGGGGACAGCGGGGAGGCGGAACGCCGCCATCCCGCTGTCTCCCGATGTGGTTTGGAGGCTGACAGTGGGGAGACGTGTGCTTCTCCCCGCCGCCAGCCCCACAAGCTCCGGGGACAGTGGGGAGGCGCAGCGCGTCTTCCCGCTGTCCCCGGACCTGGTCTGCAGGCGGGCGGTGGGGAGAAGAGCGCTTCTCCCCGCTGCCTGCCCCGCAAGCTCCGGGGACAGCTGGGAAGCACAGTGCGTCTCCCCGCTGCCGGCCCCACAAGCGCCTGGGGGGGAAATAATTTTTTTTCTTTATTTCCCCCCCAAAAAACTTGGTGCGTCCTATGGGCCGGTGCGTCCTATGGGGCGAAAAATACGGTAGTTACAGGCAGCAGCAGCAGAACCAGCAGTGTGACAGTTCCTTCTGAGCACCACTAGAGCTTCCTGATATTATAAAAGAATGAATATTTGGCACATAAAGACATATTGCATCCAAAGTGACCGCGATATACTACAGTGTTGGTTCTGAAGCACTGTGCTGCAAACAGTAATTCCAGAACTAGCCCAAGATGTTTTGCTGCCTGAGGAAAAGGTCAAGATGGAGCCAGATCAGAACATCAGCTGTACAAGACTGGCAACGAGACAGCGTTCTCCCTGCTGCTCCTGGGGATAACAGGTTAATTAAAGCATCATAGGGCAGTTACAGTGGTACCTCGGGTTACATACGCTTCAGTTTACAGACTCCGCTAACCCAGAAATAGTACCTCAGGTTAAGAACTTTGCTTCAGGATGAGAACAGAAATCGTGCTCCGGCGGTGCGGCAGCAGCAGGAGGCCCCATTACCTAAAGTGGTGCTTCAGGTTAAGAGCAGTTTCAGGTTAAGAACGGACCTCCGGAATGAATTAAGTACTTAACCTGAGGTACCACTGTATTCCCATTCAGTAAAGTTCTGTACACACTACACTAAGGTAGTAAATGTGGTGCAATCCAAATGTTGATGGACTACACCTCCCACCATCCCAGACCACTAACCACGAGAGCAGGGGCTCATGCGAGTCACAATCACACACACACACACACACTCCTGAAGTTGCAAAAGCTGGCATGATACAAGCTCTTCTCATAACCAGTGAAGGCTTCAAAACCCTTCACAGTCACAGTGATTTCCTGGGTCACATCTTCTTGGTTTCATCCAAACCTTAACTATGCCACTGACAACTCGATGTTAGCCACTTATAAATGTGGTGGCATTTGGTGCTCTGTAGAAGAGCACAGGTTTTTGAAGCTGGAACTACTTGGAAAAATAATCTTTAGTTAAGTTGCAAGACAGGGAAAAGCACCTGGACGATTTGATAATGCTGAGGTAGAACTGTTCTCTAGACTGAATCTTTATAAATCGCTTCCTAATGTGCTATATCTACTGTAAGTTACAGTGTAGACTTTGAATCCTCCGATTCTATGTTCAGAGAAATCGTGCACCAAACATTCCTCTAACTTAGAATACAGTTATTTTATAGAAGCAAAGGTTCTAGATTCAGGAGGAAAGACATAAGCAACCCCTTCTTTTTATTGTGAAGGGATGAAGAAGAACTGTTCTCATGCAAGATTTCTGGATGTGTAGGTCAATTAATAGGCCAGGGATTCTGGAAGAGCTCAAAAATGCAGAAGGTGGGGCAGAAATGAGAGCAAGACTGGACCAGCCTTGATGAAAAGGTGGTGAAGATGGCTAAAACTGAGAAGACAGGATAATTTTCTATCCACTGTCTCTGGTATCAGTGTATCACTAATATATTTCAAGTATATGTAGCTTCCCACATTACAAATCTATACAAACAAATCCACATGTGCATGTGAAGACCTGAATACATTTTTTTTAAATGTGAGAATGTCCCTTTCCAATCTGCATTTTTTTTTGGGGGGGGGGAGTATCTCATAAAAAAATAATCTAGCTTCAGACATGTTTACAAAATAATACATTTGGCCATCCTCACATTGCAAAATATGCAGCGCAAAATATTTATGCACAAGCTGGCCCTGCATATATAAGCTCAGAATCATGGTTACCAACCATAATGTTTTGACTGTGTCAATTTATGTCATACCACCATCATTCCAACTTGGGCTGAAAAAAGCATATGAATATTATTAACACTGTTCATCCAGATTGATCAACACACTTAAAAGTTAAGAAGATAGGAACATGAAGGGAGGGAAAAAACTAGCAAAGCATTCTAAAAATTTCCTTTTAGTAACATTTCATCACTGTATATTAAGAACAAGCAGATTGGGGAAAATTATGTAAATTCAGAAAGGAAGAAATTTGGACTGTGAGTTTATGATGAGGTAAATAAACTCCCTTTAATTTGCAGGTGCCCTCATTCCAAGTGGCAGCTAACAGCATAGAAAATAAGCAACTGATCTTTTTCAGCTTCTGATTTGGAATGATTTTAAACCCTTTGTTTTGTGAGAGGGTGGGTTTCATTTTTGTTTTTGCAAATCAAAAAGCAAAGATAGGATTACAGCAATTTGCCTACCCAGAGTTATCAAGAGAAGACATTTAGAGCTTTGCAATCACTCGTTACTGCCCATAATTAAGAACAAACAAACAAACAAACTCTCGTTTCATTCTTAATGCAGCTTCTTGCACAAGCACACGGAATTTAGAAAAAGGATGCTGATTTTCCCAGGAGCCTGAATCTGCAACAGCCATATGGCTATTCCTAAGCCTGAGATGTTTTGTGTGTTTTTAACTCTTTACAACTTTAAACCATCTTTCGCACCTCTGATCTTTTGCTGAGAAATGCAATTGTCCCGCTGAGTTCAGTGGGAGTAGGTTTGGGGTGGTCAACACATAAACCTTCGTGTCTGAATCCATGGGGACTGAAAGAGAAGTGACCCATCCTGTTCTCACCATCAGCCTGTGGAGCTAATGGCAGCTAGGGCTGGACATCAAAGAAAGAGGAGAGAGCCCTGAAGCCCAGGTACCCACACCAGATGCCCATATAGACAGCTGGCAGAGGATGTGTTGGTGGCAAATAGGTCTGCATGGGCATGCCATGGCCTATACAGCCTGATGCCAGCCACCACAGCACCCTCTCATTCTTTCTTCTTCTTCTTCAACATGTCATAGTCCAAGGTGTCCAACTGGGTATGTATCATTCTCTACAACAAAACACTGCTTATTTCCAAGCAAATTTGTTTAGCGTCATCGGGGGGAGTCCAATACATTTTGGCACCTGAGGTGAACCACACAATGGGGCCTCCCACCCCCACCAGGGGAGAAGGGGTGAGTGAAGATCTACATCAGGAACAAGGAGGGGATGAATATTATTATTATTATTATTATTATTATTATTATTATTATTATTAATTTATACCCCACCCTTCCCAGTTCAGAAAACCGGGCTCAGGGCGGCTAACAACAAATTTAAAACACTTAATTGATGCAACAAAAAACAGCATAAAATACAGTATAAAACATGGACAACAATAAATTCAGAATTCAAAAATCAATTTAGGGGGGTAAATCCATCCAAAAAACATTAGATGATCATCAGGGCTAGCTGGCTAAATTAGTCCTATTTGGGCCAGCGAGGAGACCAGAGGAGAATTAGCTGTGGGATCCCAGAGCGGGTAATCTTCATAAAAAGGGGAGGGAGAGGGAAATAAAAGGCTAAGTTCAAATTGAAAGCCAGGTGGAATAGCTCTGTCTTACAGGCCTTGCGGAAGGAAGTTAAATCCTGCAGTGCCCTGGTCTCATGGGACAGAGCATTCCACCAGGTCGGAGCCATCCCTGGGAAGGCCCTGGCCCTGGTGTAGGATAATCTGACTTCCTTAGGGCCTGGGACCTCTAAACTATGATTTTTCATGGACCTTAAGGTCCTCTGTGGGGCATACCAGGAGAGGCGGTCCTGTAAATATGAGGGCCCTAAGCCACAAAGGGCTTTAAAGGTCAAAACCAGCACCTTGAACTTGACCCTATACTCCACCCGGAGACAGTGCAACTGGTAAAGCAGTGGGTGAATATACTCCCATGGCAGAGACCCCCATGATGAGCCTCGCTGCAGCATTCTGCACCCGCTGGAGTTTCTGGGACAGCTTCAAGGGCAGCCCCGCGTAGAGCGAATTACAGTAGTCAAGCCTGGAGGTGACCGTCGCATGGATCACTGTGGCCAGATCGGGGCGGGAAAGGTAAGGGACCAACTATTACATAGGGAATGGGGTGGAGGGTCAAATCAACCTCACCCAATGGTTGAAGTGGGAATCAAAGGCCGTTGTGGGTGGGGGAGAAGGGACTCACTCTGAATAATGCCAGGCAGGTGCAAAGTCCAGGATACCCCAGAAGGAAGCCCTCACTATTTTCTTCCTAGGAGTAGGAGGAGCCCAGAAGCATCTCCTGTTCACCAAGAGGCAGCTGTAGCAGTGGTACTGGGGGTGGACTGTCAAGGAAGCAGCAGAGCTGGTTTTCAAGGTGTATGCTGAAGTTGTTTCTGCCATCGTGGTGGCAACAGCAGCAACAGGCAGTGCATTCATCAGAGGCCAGATCTGCTACCCCATGGATCCCAAGTCACCTCACTTTGCCTCGTGGGTGGGCACCTTCCAAATTCATCTTATTCCCGTAGCCACAATGGTGCTATGATTTATGTGAGTTCAAATTGTGAAAGTTAAAATGCGCAAGAGTATTTGTTTTGTTTTAAAAAAGAAAGAAAAATCAGGATTGGCAAACTGTTTTTCTCTTTGATTTTCTACTACATCAGGAAAGCAGGGACAGCTGCAAAAAATGGAATGAGCATTCACACTTTATACTGTGAGTGCCCTTTGCGGGATCACGTGCAGTGGTACAGTTCCCAGGGAACTTTCCACTAGGGAGAGGGCTGGCTTGCCTCTCAGTGTTAATTTTTGGAGGTTCACACCCAGCCTCAGTAATCAAGTTTCTTGCTGGGAGGTGGGGCCAGCTCCATTTATAAATAGGGGGTGGAGCCGACGATAGCCAGGCAGTCGGCTCTGGAGATTCACCCTCCCTTTGTTTCATGTTTTCTTGTTTGCAGGTTAATTTTTTCTTCCTGTTTAGCGGGCGCTGCTATGGTCTTTGACTGGTTGCTGTTGAAGGACTGGGAAGAAATTTTCCTGCATTGGCAGGTTTTGTCTTCCCCGTAGCAATTTGTCACAACTTTGGCGGTTATGGCCTTGGGTGGAATCCTTAATCTTTTCATCCCTATAATGGGGGGGGGGGAGCGTGAAGTGGTGAGTCACCCCCCTGTGGCGGTGATTCCAAGGTCCCCTCTTAAAGGGGTTATATATATGCGGGTGTCACTGGCCATACACTGAAAGGTTGTAATTGAACTACCCTGTGTTTGGGGATATGGGTTGGGCTGCCTGCTACACTTACATCTTACAGAGCACCCCCATATCCCATTTACCCCCAGCTGGGGGGCTGGGAGGGATACACACCCAAGGCCTAAGCCGTGGTCTTCCTACATTCGGATGTTTAATAAAGTTGTGGCCTAATTTTAATTCCATAACGTTGTCAGAGTCTTTATTCCTTTCTTATGATCCCTGGGGGCTGGGGCTGTCGCGCCTGGTCACGAAATGGCTTTGCAATATTTTCAATAATAACATTATTGTTGTTGTTGCTATTTATTCAGTTTTATCTATTGGTTCCACACTTTCAACTCACAACTGTCTCGCATTAGCAGTTTCATTCTAAGGCCTGATCAGAAGTGGTGTTTTTTTTTTTAAAAAAAATATATAATCATCATTGACCACTTGGAAATTGCTGAGAGATACTTAATACTTAATGTTTGTATAACACTCTAAGTTTTCCAAGAGCTTCACATGGATTATCCAGTTGTAACAGCAATTTGGAGGGGGCAGGGCACAAGCCCTGGCTGTCTATATGCTGCCAAGTCTGCTTCAAGGTCCTTGTATTTATGTCCAATCGAACTTGGAGCCAAGGTACACCTTTTGCTGTACAGACCTGCCCCCCTTTTTAAAGGATTCACCAGGTAGGTTCTTTTGATTGCATCATTTTTAGCTGGAGCCCACTATATGACAATGTAGGGGAGAGCCTTCTTGGTGATGGCACCCCATCACTAAGGTTTGTGGGCGAATTAAACATCAGCAGCTGTTTACCGAGCATTCGTTCTAATTTGGTTGGGGTGGGCATATACGACATTGGATGAAACAACTGCCATCCCACCTTTTCCACTGCAGTCTCCAATCACTTCCCTTCCTGCAAAAAGTTTGAGGATTAAAAAATAAATAAAAATGGAAGGGAAACACATTTGTTGCGCAAGAGCATCAAAGTGACTTTAATTGTGCAACCTGAATTTTCTAGCATGTGAATTTGTTTTATTTATTTCATAAAGTGCATGCATCATCCCCACAAAAGAGTGACAGTTTGGAAGCACCCTTAGTTATTTGAGCGGAATCTGATGCCAGGATTGATGTTTTTGGTCCTGCCTTTCCTGCCTCGTTTTTAGTAACAGCATTGCGAACAAGGTGTTTGCCACATATTGTTGACTCCAACACCCATCACCCTTGACCGCTGGTCAAGTTCCTTGGGGCTGATAGGAGTTGTAGTTGCTATATTTGCTACCCCTGCTATAAGGTAAGGAGACACTAAGTGCAGTGGTGTAGCGTGGGTTGTCAGCACCCGGGGCAAGGCAAGTAATTTGCTCCCCCTAACCCGTGGATTTGCACCCCCTAACCCTAACCCCCAGATGTTGCACCCAGTGCGGCCAGCCCCCCCTGCACCCCCCACGCTACGCCACTGACTAAGTGAATAATATTTCTACATTATTTTCCATCCTTTTCTTTTAAGTTATTGCTCAGACATAATCTTCCTCTTCTCTAGTTTTGTGATCTCCAAAGAGCAAACACCAGCAAATATATGTAGAAGGTGAGTTATAAAAACTTACCTGATTTGTGCGCTCAAACAGTTTTGAAAGGAATGTAGAAATTGAAATAATGTTATTGCTCACATTTTAGACAGAAATGGCTTCAAACTTTACGTTTGTATCATGCCTTTCTCATTTGAAATACTGCTGACAGGAAGATTAATACATTTTAAAACAGGAAATACCCTTACTTAGTAGTAAAGTTATGAAGGTAGTCAGGTAAGTACTGGGGTTCAAGCATATTTTTTGTATGTGTCAGTGACTCCTAGCTGAAGTCTTCGTCTTGCATTTTATTCCATCAAGAGCTGAAAATGACAGCGGAAATTCCAAAGACATAATACTTTGCAATGTGGGTCACTGTCCAGCCACCCTGATAAATCAACCAATGTCTCAAATGTAGGTTCTCTGTTCAAAAAAACCAAGGCTTGTTTTTTGAATTATTATCACACTTATTTATACCCATTTCAGGATACAAATAATTTCTCTGTATTGCACAGAGCTTGATTTGCTGTTATAGGAATCTCATGGAAACATCAACCTCCACTGTGAGTGTAACAGACAACAGAGGAGAAAATCCATTTCACTCCACGTTAATGTAAACCTACACAATTCACATTTACCAAATCAAAATGCAGCAAGCCTTCAAAATTCACATATTAGTGGAAAGGTTGCATAAGAGTGGTGAAACCTGCTTCAATAAATTATTGTTCAATTATTGTTGTTGCACTTTTATCCCACCCTTTCTTCCTAAAGGAACATGCTTTGTTGTATAAATATGAAATGCATTGTATTACGGGGAAATTGCTTTCAGAAATGTTTGTATTAGAATAAATGTGAAGTAAAATGCTGAGAATATTTTTATGAGAACTTTCCCCTTCCTCAGCTGCTTTGGAAATTTGTGACAAGCTGAATTTAAGACTGGAAAAGTGAGAAGCTGAGAGAAAGCAAAACGAGCAGAACCGCCATTCCTAGGTGCATCTAAATCAGTACATTAAGCAGGAAATAGTCTTCTGAAGACTTTCTGAAGACTTTCAATAAGGCCTTCAAAAATGCTGAAAAATTAAATGGACAGCATTCTGTGCCCAGCTTGCAATGGGAGCCGTGCCTGGATGCCAATTCTAACTATCTTGTCAAGCGTGATTTGTTACACTCATTGTGAAGTACCAGATATTAAGGAAACAGTTTACAAGGTCTCAGTAATAAGCTGCTGAATGCCTAATGGAGATAAGAAGAGATATTTCATGCATTTTAATAGGCACAAATGTAAAACATACTAGACACCGAAAAGTCATTTTAATAGAAGATTTTTTTGTTCTTGGTGGCGACACACAGTTCCAACAAGCTTTTTAATGCCATTACCTCTTCAGCAAACATATTTCCAATTGAGCAACTGATCTTATTTTCATAATGATAATGGAGAGCAACAGCTTAAAGAGCACAGGAACTAAGTGCCCGCTGGGATCTTTTTATCTAGGAAAAATTCATGAAGCAGGGAATGAATTCACATATAACAAACTGTTGATGGCAACACTGAACTTTTTTTCCGCTGTGCATGACTAACGCATATTAATTTCTATATGGAAATATATTCCACGCAAAAAAACCCCCAAAAGAACTAATTAAAGTCAACCCCTAAAAAGCCTATACTCTGAAAATACAAGAAGTACCAACAGTGGAAGATTGGCAGATGAAGATGATGGATTTCTCGGAGCTAGCCGACCTGACCAGAAGAGTCCGCGACCAGAAGGAGGAGGAGTACCAGGAAGAATGGGAAAAAAATTAAAGACTACTTAGCCAAATATGTTAAGATAACTTAATTGAAAAAGCTTGCAAATACTAGACAGGCCTAGGATTTAAATATGCAATGTGATAAATTAATATGTTGAAATGCCAAATGGGAAAGTTAGAAAGATGTTAAGTGACTAAGTTAACTTTATGAGAATATTGGTTTTGGAAAACCGTTAAATTGATATACACTGAAATTCAACTAAGGGGATACAAGGAAGTCACTTAACAATGTGTATCTGAAGAAGTGTGCATGCACACGAAAGCTCATACCAAGAACTAACTTAGTTGGTCTTTAAGGTGCTACTGGAAGGGGAAAAAAATTGTTTTCACTTAACAATGTTAATAAGATTAGTTACAATAAGGTTAGGATTTATGTTTGTTTGTTTGTTTGTTTGTTTATTTGTTTGTGTGTTAAAAAATTTTGTGGAAAACTAATAAATAAAATTGGAAAAAAGCCTATACAGTGGTACCTCGGGTTACATACGCTTCAGGTTACATATGCTTCAGGTTACAGAGTCCGCTAACCCAGACATATTACCTCACGTCAAGAACTTTGCTTCATGATGAAAACAGAAATCATGCTCTGGCGGCACAGCAGCAGCAGGAGGCCTTATTAGCTAAAGTGGTGCTTCAGGTTAAGAACAATTTCAGGTTAAGAACGGACCTCCGGAACGAATTAAGTACTTAACCAAGGTCCCACTGTACTCTGAGAGCAAAGTAGCAGCTAGGAAAGAGAATGTCTTATTGCATTCATGCTAACTGCCACAAATTAAATGGATGGAATAGGAGGCACAATCATGCATAGAAGTTCGAAAGGAGATATCAACTGCTCATTCAGGGAATCTACTTGGTTTAAACCTTGTTTGCAAAGTAATCAGTATATAGTATATAAGACACCTCATATCTGTGGCAAGCCATGACTCTCTCTTTCTTCCAAGAAAGCATGTGGATTCTCCAGAACGCACAGTGTTTCTGATTTGGCAAACAAATACACAAGGAACACCCAAACTCTATGTAATTGAAATGATGACCAGACAAACTACTATGGATGGTACAGAGCAGGGGTGGGGAATCTCCAGCCATGGCGAAACCAGCAAGACTCCCAATTTGGCCCACAAGGCTTTTTGTCTCCAAACTATGTCTGATGTGGGCTTTGGGCCTGAGTTCCCCATGGGAAAGTAGGTTGCACAGCCAATCCCTGCAGACAGCAGCCTTGAAGGCATATAATGGCAGTACAGTCCATCAGCAGAAAACAGAAGGGAGCAGTGACCAGAAGCATAGCAATTTTGGATTTACTTACACTTCCTCCCAGGGAACATTTGTTAATTTGCAACAGCTGGTAGGAAAAGAAGCTTGAGAAAATGGAAGAGAACGGATGCCAGGAAGGGTGGGACTGATCAACAGAGGCATTAAAAGTGAATAATAGAGAAGGAATGGAGCAAGGAAAGGAGGCAAGGAGCTATCAGCCAAGAATTCTCAGTGATTATAGACTCTGAAATTACATCCACAAGCTCCTTTATTACCCTTGGGTGCAGCTCATCAGGCCCTGGAGATTTGAATTCATTTAAAGTAGCTAGGTGTTCCCTATCCACCTCTTTTCCTATCTTGGGCCCTGCATCATTTAACCTGTTATTACTAGATTGGGCAATGCTTTCCTTTTGGGAGAAGACAGAGGTGAAGTAGGTGCTGAGCATTTCTTCTCCACACAGAGGACCTATTGCTTGCTTGTTCTTCCTCTTGCTTCAAACATAGAAGAAATAACAATCATTGCTATCTTTAATCTGTTTTACAAGCCTGAGCTCGGTCTGAACTTTAGCCTTCCTGACCTTCTTCCTGAAACTGCTGGCTACCTATGTATACTATTCCTTCGTACTTTGCCTTTTATTCCATTTATTATACATGCCCTTCTTGGCTCTCAGCTCATCTGTAAACCACGGTGGTTTATTTAGATGCCTCCCACTTTTCTTTCTCGTTGTAATTATTTGCATTTGTGCCTGCAGTATTTTAGCTCTAGGAAACTCTCATTCATCTTGAACTCCTCTTTGACTATTTCTGACCATGGGATCTCATCCAGCAGTTCCTTAAGCTTTTTGACACCAGCATTTTTAAAGTCCAAAGTACATGTCTGACTGCACTCAGCTGTCCCTTGCCTCTGTACCACGAAACCCAAGAGGACAAGATCACATCCTCAAAGTTTTGCAGTACTTCCACCTCATTTATCAGTACTCCCCTGTTAGTGAGGCCCAAGTCCAATATAGATTATCCCCTTGTTGCTTCTGCCAGCTTCTGGGAAATGAAACTGTCAATGAGGCTATTGAAGAATTTGTTGTACCTTACATTCTTGGCAGAGTTTCAGTTGCAGCAGATATCAGAGAAACTGAAGTCTCCCATGACTACAATATCTCTCCTTTTTAAATGTTTGGCAGTCAGCTCTAGGAAGGCATCACACAAGTCTTTGGTCAGGCTTGGAGGTCTGTAGCAGAAACCTGCAGTAAGGTCACTTACTGATGATTTGAAAAATGCATGAGGCGTAAAAAAAATACCCATTTTGTCCTTTGTCATTTCACCTTTGCCCTAATGTATCCTCGTTCTTACTAATACAATCTATCTTTTTTCTTCCAATTAGCATCTGCTTAGGTTTCAGGTCCCATAAATGCTCATTATGCAGTCATATTTTCTGTTGAAGCTTCTCATGGAATTAATGGTCTTTAAAAAAGAGAATTAATCCAATAATTCTCTGACCCAATGTTCCACATGTCCCCTGATGTATCCCCAGAGGAAGAAGAATAACCCTGTTCATTCTATTATTGGACATCTCCCTGTTATTGTAAACAAGTGCCTGCAGAAAATGCATTCTGAAACTTTTTGTAATTTTGTAGAAGACAAATGGCATCTTTTCTCACCCTTGGAGAAAAGCTGCATGTGCTCATCTACACCAGCGAAGGTACAGGAACCTTCACCGCACCTGATGGGGCTTTGTTTCTTTTAAAAAGAGTGTTGACAGACCTGAGAAAGCTCTTTGAATGTTCAGCTTAATGCTCAAAGAGCACAAATGCAAGCTGTACTCCAGCTTATACCTTCCTGTCTCCCCAAGACTAAACAAAACCAAAACCACATCACCTTGGAGCAGTTCCAACACAGGTCAAAAGATCTCACTGGGCCACCTAACCAATGTCTTATTTCCTGCCTGAGAATCATGAGTCTAGACAATCATTGCCTGGCTGGCGGGGGGGCGGGGGGGAGGTTGATGTGTCATTTGTCACTAGAGCAGAGATTTCCAAACTTTTCATGTTGGTGACACAGTTTTTAGACATGCATCATTTTGCAACACAGCAATTCAGTTTTACTAGCAAACTGGAGGTGGAACTAACCCCTTTCCAGTGTTTGTGTGACACACCAATACGTTGCAGCCAACACACCAATATGTCATGACACACAGTTTGGAAAGCTCTGCACTAGAGAATAAGAATGTTTTTATTTATATGCCACCCATCTGGCTGGGCTACCCCAGCCACTCTGGGTGGCTTCCAGCAAAATAAAAAACACAGATGGGCTGCATGTCAGAATTCTGCCATCTTTCTTGGGGTACACCAATAACTACTTTTCCATCCATTTCCACAAGGTTGAAATATTTTTGAGCTCTGGATGTTGGGAGTGGGGTAGCACCCCACATAGAGCTGTGAGATGCAAGAAGAAGAAGAAGAAGAAGAAGAAGAAGAAGAAGAAGAAGAAGAAGAAGAAGAAGAAGAAGGGCCTGCATCAGGTTGACTATGGTATGGTTTGATGATCAAGCTAACAACAATTTGAACAGGTGTGCTTGGGTTTCCACCTCATTCCTATTCCGTTTTGTAAGAAAGCAGCATCTCCTGCTAAATATTAAGTGTTCTTCACCTTTGGGTGTCTAGATAATAATTGTTGCTTTCCTTGAACCATTCATTCTTGCTTCTGTGCTGTCTTGAAAATGCAATCCATATACACCAGCAGAATAAAACTATGCATGGGAGCATAGGAACATAAACAGTTGCCTCATACTGAATCAGACCATTCTTTACATTGACTAGCTGTAACTCCCAAGGAGCTTCAGGTAGAATCTGGAGATGTTGGAGATTGAACCTGGGACCTTTGGCAGGCAAAGCAGATGCTCTGTCACTGAGCTACAGATGGTTTTTTATACCCGAGTAGAGATTTTATGACGGGACACAGGTGGCGCTGTGAGTTAAACCACAGAGCCTAGGGCTTGCCAATCAGAAGGTCGGCGGTTCGAATCCCCGCGACGGGGTAAGCTCCCATTGCTTGGTCCCTGCTCCTGCCAACCTAGCAGTTCGAAAGCACATCAAAGTACAAGTAGATAAATAGGTACCACCTCAGTGGGAAGGTAAACGGCGTTTCTGTGCGCTGCTCTGGTTTGCCAGAAGTGGCTTAGTCATGCTGGCCACATGACCCGGAAGCTGTACGCCGGCTCCCTCGGCCAATAAAGCGAGATGAGCGCCGCAACCCCAGAGTCAGCCACTACTGGACCTAAAGGTCAGGGGTCCCTTTACCTTTACTAGAGATTTTATGACCATGTTTCTGGCAAAAAAAGGAGAGAAATCTACTGATCTTTGAACCTGGTTGGCATCCCCTTCCTTCTGTTCTCTTACTTTGATACCAGTATCTGAGCAGTGGTAGCAAGATCTGAACTTGTAGCTTGCATGAACCGGAGCTGGTTTTAATGATATGATTTTTTACGCTTATATCAGACACAACAGGAAAATCAAAACTGCAGCTTTTGAATATAGCAAAGGCCTCTACGATGCCCATATCTACCAACCAAGCATGTAACCTAATTTGCTGCATTCTGAGGCTTTTTATTTACTCGGGGGGGGGGGCAGATACTTTTATTCTGCCCAATCCATGCAGTAAATCCTATAAGGTTAACACATGGATAATGTATTAGTCAATTTCATCATCAAATGAGATTTTGCAGTTTCCGCAGGAGAATGGATGGCAGTCTCTTATGTGCCCAGTGCATTACCGAAAGCTTGAGATATCAGGGAGATGAATGGTCTTTATTAAGTTTCTGCCTCTCTCAGAGATGCAAGCTGAGAAATGTGTTGCGTCTGAACTGTGTATTTGATCTTCCATCCACTTATCTTTCCCTAGCATTTGCCAATAAGATAATAGAAGTGGAAACTGCTTGGGTGGCCTGAGGATTGCAGAAATTCTTGCAACTGAAAATTGCAAGGCACTTGCAAAGGGGCATGCCATATGAACGAATCAGGCCTCCTCACAGCGCCTTCCCAATGCCCTGTTGCCATGGCCACTGCCTAGCCCTAGACCATACGACCAGCTGCAACTGGGCTGCAGTTGGGGAGCTATGACATGTGAAGCAAGATAGTAACCAAATTCTGCATGTAATGGCTGAGCCATTCCAAACTGCACCGATTTGGAAGGAAACAAACAAATGGCATTATCCATTTATAAATCTCAGCAAGTTTCGGTTACTTAGAATTCCTGAGCTGGGTATCTTCTGCTAGTGAGTCAATAACAGTTGATTAAGCATGCAGGCCTGCTCAGCAGTCTAGGAAATGGAGCATGGAGCACACTCAAAGCACGGAAATCACTCTTGGGAAAACACTTCCACTGTTCACTGCTACTGTCTTGAAAGAGAAGAAACGGGTCCAGTAATTTCAAACACTGACATCTGGTACTGTTGATCAACGCTGATGTGGCTCCCTCCATTGGTTAGGTCCTGGGTAATCCCCTACTCACCCAAGTAAAGTTCTGGCACCTGTTTTTGGGCCTTCCCTTCCTTGCTTCCTTTTGTGGAGGGCAGAACTTCAGGTGTGCCATGCAGAATGGAAGAGGCATGAAAGGAAGCGCAACAGAAGATGCAGCTTGTCTTCTGCTTCAGTAGCCAACCTAAGAGCTAGGGTGATTTGATGGAGGGAGTGCTAGTTTTGGTTTGGCAGGACCTAGTTTTGACTCCCCTCTCAACCATCACACTCACTGGGTATCTTGGTATCACTGTTGGCCTCAACTGGCATTTCTGATGATAGGATGGTCTCCCTGAAGGAAAGGTGTGATAAAAATATAAGAGCAATAGCATAAAGGTATGGATAGACTCTCCTGGCTGCAACCTGGAAGACCTTATTGTCTATCTTCTCCGAAACCTCAGCTGAAATCAACCACTGCGTTCAGAAGGGGATAGAACATGTCATTATAACCAATCTCTAAATTAAGCCACCTGGGAGACTGATTTAGGGTTTTTCATGATGACATTTTAGCAGCGGCCTTTTCAGACTGACACGGCTGTGCTTACATGTAGATAAGATCACATTCCAAACAACACAAAAAGTGGAAGATCAGAGTTTGACATTTATTGCTGGCCATTTGTCACTTTAAAAGTAGCACAAAAGTTGAAAAGCTTGACTGGCGTATAGAAAATAGACTCTCAGTTTCATGACAGTGATATATATCAAAATGCCTTGCTACGCCCCATTAATCTCTCATGACTAAGAATGGGCATCGCTCCATACTAGTGGCCCCTTCAAGTTCTAACAAGCCCGCTGAAGAAGACTTGAGCCATATGATAGAAACACATAGTATTATTCCAGTGGTGCAAGAAGCAGAGGAACTGCAGAAGCTCCTGCAACGCTGCAGGAAGCACTCAAATTAGTGGCCTAAAGTGAATGCCCGCCATTAGAAGTGACACAGTGCTGACATACACATCAAGCACATATGAACGGAAGCATAACGAATGAAAAGGAAAACATGCAATGCTTCCTTCCATCACCCAAAAGTGCCTATTAAAAAAACAAAACAAAAACAGATCCAGTAATGAAAGGGGGGGAAGCAGCAAAGTGGATGCAAAAAATATCCCTGAGTATCAGCTGAGGCCTACTGAGACCCGACAATTATGGAAGAGAGCTTTTCAGTCAGCGAGAGCCAGAGGAAGTGGGATAATAGGCAAAATATCTGCCTGTGTGTGCATTTTAATTGAAAGTGCAATCTTCAAGTGCAACCCATTAAGTATTGCTCCATTTCAAGTCCCATTAAAGAAAGGTAGCTGTAAAGGAGAGTAACGAACACATGGGTCGCTTGAGTACTGCTGTCCGCAGGGAAGGAAGTGATGGGAGAATGGAAAGGAAATAAAGAGGTTTGTTGCATAGAGGAAGAGGTGGGCGGATGTCGTGAGCCACCTTGGCTACATGTGCAGAAGGCCAGTCAAGGGAACAATGTCTGGCACTGAGTCATGCCTCAGTTCTAAGGTAGACCATTGAAAGCGAGGAGAACATGGCAGCGTATGTGTTTTAAGGCCTGTAGTACAAATTGGCCTTGCATAACAACAGCAACAAAAGACTGTATTCCTTTCTTAAATTTCTTCCTTTGCCGTATTTGTTCTCCCATCATCTTATAACAAGGGAGCTCTTTCCCGAAGAGAAGTGGGAGAGATTCTGTGGTTGCCATCAGATGTTTGGTGTCACCTGCATTGCCCTGGGTAGTCCTAGGAGCCTTCATACGGGAGTTGCTTAATGGATACTTTGTCTTGATCTGTTTATAGGTTGTGGGCTTACTTAAATGTTTATATATGTTAAATGAACTGTAAATGGTTGAGTCATTGTCTTTTGCCAGTGTTACATTGCACTGATACTGTATGTTTGATTATGCATTGGCATTGAATCACAGTATTTAGACTTTGATATTATTATTTTATGAACCCTTTGAGCACAGATTTACTTGTGGAAAAATGGGGTATGTAAATAAATTGGCAATGGTAAAGACATTCAGCTGTATTCTCCAACGTGGCTTTCCAGTCTAAATGATTTTGGGGCTCTATTTTTCTTGGAATAGTCATGTTCACTTTACAGCTGGAAAGCATTTTCACAGAATTATTGCATACAATGTGATAGGCATGGATATAGTGAAGGAAAACCAACCTAAGAGCCACAGTGTAGGAGCAAATGTTTGCACTGTATTTTATTCCATTGGCTGATACATTACCCGCTTGAATCTCCATGACACACTCTGGTCCAGTCTTGCTGTTCCTTCTGTTAATTCTCTTTCAATGGCAGTTCCACTGCTCAGCCATGTTCCAGGTGATCCCATGTAGCTACTTCCATCTTGGTACCTGTAGTTCTATCTGGGTGTCCCTAAGCTACAGGAACATGGATTTAATTGGAAGGACCAATGTTGGGAATGCTATGAATGACTTCGGTGTATTCACAACAAAACTCCAACATTTGGTGCTGGAAATGGCCGTAATTATTTATGCCTTCTTGACAACTGGTGGCAGTGTTTACATGACCTGAGAAACACATAGTAATAGTCATTTACAGTAGATTTGTTTCCTGTCTTTAATGATGCTTGAGTGATAACCTGGTCACTGAAATTGTAGATTCCTAAGTATGCATTGCTTACCTAAAATTCAACATACTTAACTGAAGCAGACAGTCAGTGTGATTTTATCATAAGAGGAAATCTATCGTGGAGCTGAAATAAATGCATTCACCAGAATTCTGTATGTATACTTATCTCAAACAGTCTGTAGATATTCTTACAATATTTCCCTAAATATTCACTGGAGATTTGCTATCACCACTTGTCATACTAGTACATTTGATAACAGTATTTGTTGCCTGGCAGTACAAACAAAATGATATTTAGCATGTGACAGCATACTGAAGATAAAATGCAATGGCATTTGGTATTTTATATTATTTGACAGCTGACAGTTTTTGATGCCTGCTAAAATGAAAACATTTAAGAGACGTCGGAAAGTTCTGAGGTAAAATGATTTTAATTCTGAATTTAAAACATTTCAAATTCGGGGTGGATTTCGAATATTTGCAAACGATCATTTCAGCTCCTGTTTATAATGATTTGCTTCTATCAAAACATGGAAAGAAGAAACTGCAAATGAGTCTGAAATGAAGGTGTGGCAAAAGAGAAACCACTGCATGAAAACCAACCATGTCCCTTAGTTTGTTTTATGTCTGGGGACTCATGTTAACAGTTTCAGAGTTTTACCCAGATCATGTAGCTAACTTAACTGCAACTTACTTATGTTCACCTTTTGACTCAGTGCTCCAATCGTGGGACGAGAAAAGACACAACTGCCATAGCAGCCATGACTAAAACACACCATTGAAACCTTATTCTCCCCACCTTATATGCAGTTAACAGACGAACAGCCAATGTACGTGTAAATATGCTTGTTCCACACCTATCAGGTCTACTGATTCCTAGCATCCTCATTCCATAAATGAATAGAATGATTCACGTAGCGCACACAGAACATGAAAGCACTTTGCCACTTAAGTTCCAGCTCTTAAGCAAGGGCTGTATGCTACTAAGTCAGGTGTGGGGAACATATGGCTCTCTAGGATTTGCTGAAATACAATTCCCATCATCCTTGGCAATTGTCCATACTTGCTAGGACTGCTGGAAGTTGTAGTTCACCAACAGTTGGTGGTCAAAAAATTCCCCCACTAAGTCATATTCAGAATAAAGCCATTGAAAGTAAACACAGATGAAGTCTGTTGTTTTCAATGGGTCTAACTCGGTATACGACTTTGCTGGATGTAACCCATATTACTGGTGTTCTTCGCAGTTGTTCTCCACAGATTTTTTTTTGCTCATAGAAAGGCATTATGGGTATTCCATAGGAAATCTAAGTCTCCTATACCACCTGCCATTAGCTCCACAGAACAAATGCATTTCTCAGCAATAACAAAAGTCATTTATTGTGCTTGTGGTGAACTGTTGCTTTTCGTTATACTTGTGACTTTACGCTTGCATTGAGGTTTGTTTGCAATGCCAGAGACATATTTTTTTTAAAAAAATATCAACAATATGCTCTTTTTCTCTTGAATGACTACGATTCTGACACAAATTTTGAAACCTTTCTTGCAGGAGGGCAATTTCTGATTTAAATAGTGTTTTCCACCTTCTTGGTACATCACTATTTAAATTGTCACTATGTAATTCTATGCTTCGGAAAATATTAAACATACTTTTTATACAATGCATGTCTTAGAATTGAATGTGAACTACAAGAATGCTTGAGATTGAGAACTGCGGTCAATAGTTCAATGATGATAATTAATAATACTTCTGTTCCCGCTAGTTATTTTTCTCCACTCTAGTTTCTATTTTGTTGTATCACATACAGAAAGACCTGTAATTCAGTTTGCCCCACTGAAAGAAGGCAACTGGGTGAAAGGCGCACATTTTTTTGTTGTTGCTTTGCGCTGCAAACAAGTAATCTCACATTCCAAGTGTTTCCAAACCAACCAACCAACCTGAAACTAGAAAACCCAAAGAGAATGATGTTTTTGGCAGTAATCCATTAAATGTTCGCCTGCTGTCAAATGCAGCAAGTAAACACCATTGCAGTGAACTGGAATTGAATAGCAGTATGTTTCCTGAATGGAAATTCAAAACATGTTCCAGCCAAAGTTAACTACTTTTGAGCCCACTTACCTTCCATGGGAGAGCTAAGGTTATATTTAAGTCTCTCCCACGGAAATCAATGGGGGAAAGAAGCATTTAGCTTTGACTCAATCATGCCTCAGTCACTTGGTTTAAAACAAGGGCATGATAGCTACTTTTGTCACACAACGTCTGCAACATTTAACACTCTCTCCCCACACCTCTGCCCACCACAAAAGGAAAACTAGAACGTACTGTACTTACTATAGAAAGTTTGGGAGGTCCACAGACTCAAAATAAAATCACAGTCCACAATCCTCTTTCAGAACATAGCATCTTAATCCAAATAATATCAGAAAGGTTAAAAATTTATCAAGCATGATGTAAGACACATAGGAAAAAACCAATTCAGTCTAAGAGGTCTTATATATTTAGTGTGTAAAAGAAGCCATCACACAAATATAATCTTGCGGGACATAAAAAATATCATCGACTGCACACCCTCTTTATTTGGAATAGGGAGTTCAACTCTTGGTTTGTAAGAATATCAACAATGGAAGAAGATTGTGGGGGAAAACATTGCAAGTGGTGGCAGTGGCAAAAATCTTCCAAGGAAATGCATATGCAGAGGCTGATGTAGGCAGGGGTTCTTATATTCTTTCCAATGATCAAGACAATATTCCTTGGATTTCCCATAGCAGAAGTAGAGCATGCCATGCCACAGAAAGAGAAGGAGGCTGTCTTTCATACATGGAGCTCAGTGGGTGCATTATTCTCCCACAAGCACATCGGGATAATGAGGGATCCAAAAAGCATGGCCTGTGAGGAAGCCTAGCCTGAGGAAGAGACAGTTAAGCAGGGAATTAATGCTGTCTTCAAATATCTGAAGGGGTGTCTAGAAGATGATGGGACAGGCTTGCCCTCTGTTGCTCCAGAGGGCAGGACCAGAACCACGTGTGGAAATTGCAAGGAAGCAGGTTATAGCTTAAAAACAGGGAGAAAATTCCCAATGGTGAAAGCCCTTCAACAATGGAACAATTTGCTTCAGAAGCTTCCTGGCTGGAGGCTGCAGGCACTTAAAAGTATAGGCTGGGTAGCCATGTACATACAAAGCTACTGAAGTGGCAGATTATTGCTTTGGATCAGATTACCTTGAAAGTCCTTTCTGGTTCAAAAATGCTATGATTCTAACTAAGGAAGAGAGATGAAACTTTGAAAGTTGATTCTTGTTACTTTAAATTAGTGATTCTTATTGTAACGTGTAATGCATGTATATTGGGGTGGTATAGGCATGTAAAAATAATTAAATGGATCTTTAAAGGTGGTAGAATTTATTTATTTTTTAAAAAATTGATTTTAAAGAGCATTTCAAGTAGAGAAACATATTTTGTCAGGGACAGTGATAGCTTCTTGCCTTCTGATTTATTTATTGTTATTATTTACCATTGCCCATGACTAGTGAACTTGCTATGCTCAAAATGCATCAGGTGCAATAGCAGTTTGAAATACTTCTGTAAATCAATCAGCCATTTTTTCTCACCACTGTTTGAGGTTCACCTCATTGTTTGCTGGACTGAAGATGGGCCCTGCCCTCCTTCCTAACTCCTTTCATGGGTGGGCAAACTAAGGCCCGGGGGCCGGATCCAGCCCAATCGCCTTCTAAATCCATTCCGCAGACGGTCCAGGAATCAGCGTGTTTTTATATGAGTAGAATGTGTCCTTTTATTTAAAATGCATCTCTGGGTTACCGTATTTTTCGCCCTATAGGACGCACTTTTTCCCCTCCAAAAATGAAGGGGAAATGTGTGTGCGTCCTATGGGGCGAATGCAGGCTTTCGCTGAAGCCTGCAGAGCGAGAGGGGTCGGTGCACACCGACCCCTTTCGCTCTCCAGGCTTCGCGGACCTCTCCGCAAGCAGCGGGAGCGCTCCCGCTGCTTGCGGAGAGTTGCCTGCATGCCGAAGCCTGCGCGCGCTGAGATCAGTGCGTCCAGGCTTCACGGACCTCTCCGCAAGCAGCGGGAGCACTCCAGCTGTTTGCGGAGAGTTACCAGCATGCCGAAGCCTGCGCGCGC
The DNA here is from genome assembly GCF_964270895.1 of Podarcis filfolensis. Classification (NCBI taxonomy): domain Eukaryota; kingdom Metazoa; phylum Chordata; class Lepidosauria; order Squamata; family Lacertidae; genus Podarcis; species Podarcis filfolensis. Next base: position 108,287,775 of record NC_139606.1, read on the forward strand.
TGAGATCAGCGCGCCCAGGCTTCGCGGACCTCTCCGCAAGCAGCGGGAGCCAGCGCTGGGCTCCCACGGCTTGCAGAGAGCTGCCTGTTTGGGGGCTGGGGTCGGGGGAAGCTCGGGCCTCCCCCGCCCCAGCCCCGTGCCTGGGGGGGAAATAATTTTCCCCCCTTTATTTCCCCCCCAAAACTAGGTGCGCCTTATGGGACGGTGCGTCCTATTGGGTGAAAAATACGGTATTTGTGGGGCATAGGAATTCGTTCATTTATTTATTTTTTCCAAAATATAGTCCAGCCCCCCACAAGGTCTGAGGGACAGTGGACTGGCCCCCTACTGAAAAAGTTTGCTGACCCCTGTGACCTTGATGCTACTGATAGTTGGGATCATGCATTGAACAACCAGGGTTCCCACATAGTCCCCCTCACCCGCCGCCTTAAATTAACAAAGGCTGTGGACAAAAGCTACTGGTGTGAACTTCAATCAATAGATCAATCTGCTAAAGTTCTACCTGGCTTTTCTTGTTGTTCAACGCTGCATAAACAGATTTTGATATATCACACTGTGAAAGTTTATTTCAATATGTATATATTTGGAGGGCTGGGGGGTGGGAACCCGTGTACAGTGCAATCCATTACATATCCACTCGGAAGTAAGTTCCACTGAGCTAGTGGAATTTACTCCCAGCGTACAAAACTGCAGAGTTATGGAGCAATCATAACTTCCAACTGGAAAAAGAAGTGGGACTGACAGGGCCGGCCCAAGATGTTTTGGCATCTGAGGCGAACCACAAAATGGTGCTGCTGCAGCTGCTGGTAGGGAAGAAAGGGTGAGTGAAGATACCTTAAAAATGTATAAAGTACTTCCTTTGGCCTTCTAGATTGCTGTTTCTTCTCTATGGTTGTGCCCTCTTCAATCCTCCCACCTGCCCGGCACAACAACAAGCAGAACCAGACATAGGTGTCATCTTGTGCTGAATATTGTGGGTGCCTGCGACAACTTTGCCCACTGACTTTGTGGGCACCCAGCACCCTCAGTCTCCTGGAGTTGGCTCCAGTGGAACCAGCACTACGTTCACAATCAAGTTCTGTTGTTTGAGTTGTGTTGTTGTTTTTTATTATGTGTTTCTAATTTGTTCGAGAAAATTTAAATATAAACCTTTTTAAAAAAACAAAAAGGCAAATAATTCCTCAGTAATTGAGAAATATTAGGGGTATACAGCCTTCCTTTCCTCATACACAAGACATATTTAGTCTTACTGGAACACGGGGCAGAACTTCCACAATTGCTTTGATTTTTAGGGAAACTGAAGGATGCTCTGCAGATGACGGAAGACTCTCTGGCATTACTAGGCCTGATTCTTTAAACTGTCCTTGAAACTCCTTAGATGTTTGGCCTGAAATTTCAGGGGGTGGGGTGGGGATGGGATGGGGACAAGGCAACTCTAGGGCAGGCAAGGCAAGCCATGTGCGATGATTTCTTTTCACACCCATGGAATTTGCTACGTCTTTTTCAAATGCAAGTCATTTTAAGTATGCAAACAAAAACAAAAAAAGGATGCACACCATGTCTTAATCTAAAGTTTGTGAATATTGCATAAATGGAGGAACAATAAGTTTAAAAATTTTGAATAGGCACTTACTGGAATTACAGTTAATCCTGATACAGTCTAGATGGGGAAGAATAGATGAGAAATGAAAATTTATCCTTCAAAGTAATAGCTGCAGACATCCAATAAAATCACAGTCCACCCTTCCGGGGACAGACACATGCAAACATGGCCACTGCGTGTTCAGATTCTTTCGGTATTGCCATAGAACGCAGATATATGGTGATAAAAAACTTTGTAAATAGAAGTGAGTAGAAATAGAGGATAAAAAAAATATGGCCAATTTCAAACAAAGCTACATGGTGACAAATCTAAGTGGGGAATAAAGGCTTGTGGAGAAACTGGTCCAGATACTGGATTTAAGCTGGCTGCCACTTTCTCCCCCATATATGAAAGAACAGATTAATCTTCTCAATTTTAATTTTAAAAATAATAAAAGTGCTCCGTCACAATGGGGAATAGTACAAGCCAAGCCAATAATCACACATTCTGGATCACAGTTAATACCTCAAAGGAGGATGCATCTTTAAAAGCTTAAAATTGTAATTGTAACATTCCAACCACCTTAGATGGTCTCTCAATCCTCGGAAATACCCTTAGCTTTTACTGAAGTCGTTCAGTAAACATAGAAAAAGTGACTTCACCATCTTCTCCAGAAATCTCTTATTTTATTAGATTAAAGTGAAGCAATATTATAATTTGCTTTTTGACTTTTGAGAGGATGCTTTTCGACATCTTCTCTCTTGTGAGTATTAGCAAATTTATTTCCGCCTTTGTGGTGAATAACAGGCAGGGCAATGCTTTTATTTTACTCGTAATGTAAGGGGAATGTGCACTTTGTATGGGCAAATTGAAGCACCCTTCTCAAATTAGCAGCATACTCATTTGTTCCTCTACATGGTCTTTGAGGATCATCAATATTATTGCTTTTATTTCTTAAAAAATAACAACCTAGATTTTGTTTCCATGTAGCTGAGTTTGTCATGTGTCGTCAACCGCATCAGAAAAGTGGTGGCAAACAGCCAAGGCACATCACCTACATGCCTCTGTCTACAGAAAGCTTTCTTAAAAGAGCCCTCTCCTGGCCACTATCATACAACCATCATGACTATTAAAATAATGCATCGGCTTGCAGGAACTCCAAAATGTCACTAGAGGGCTCTATCTGAAGCTAGAGAAGAGTGTCCTCCCTATTGCAGAATCGAATTAATATAATCAAAATTCAATTATCTCGCATTCCTATACAAGAAATGGATTTTGAATATATCACTCTGCCCTGCCAACTTTCGCAATTTAAAAGCGAAATCATGCCGGAGCGAAGGGTTTTGTTTTGTTTTAAACGCTGTACAAAAAGGCCTGAAAATAATCTCTCTCACGCACAAAAAAAGGAAGTCGTTCTGGTAAACTTGCATTTGGTTCCTCGGTGAATAACGCAACGATCAATTATTTCTAAATGCTATAAAAAAAACCTAGGAAAGCATGATATTATTTCTGCAGGAGAGCTTATGTGGTTTGTGTTCACATGGCTGTTTGCTGAGGGCCGCAGACTTTGGGCATTGAAGGGTCGTGTTATTTGTGACACACACACACAAGATCACTATGAAGTTGTAGCGGGGGGAGTTCTAAAATAAAATAAAATAAAATAAAATGAGGGAGGGAGATGGATTTGAAAGTATGTAATGTCAGGCTGCTCTATAGAGAAGACCAGAAACAAACAAAAATGTGGCTTGCAATCAGGTTTCTGTTGCTTGCGTATATTTTATGTGTCCTAATACATTAAGCCAAAATCAAGTACAACATACTGGAAAGGGCTATATCGCTTGCTGGTTTTTAACAGAGTAGGTTCTGATTATATGCTGGGGCAAACTCAGTTCGCATGAGCAAACTGTTCGGGACAACAGTGTGGTTTTGGGCTGTGCACACATCACCGGCTTAAAATGCAGCAAGTTTGTTTTCCCTACAGCTGAGCTTCAAATCACATTTGCAAGACACTGTACACATCATTACGGCCAGATGTGTTTGGAAGACGCTCATTGTGCATTGATTCCAGGATCCTCTTTTTGTGTGTGCATTTCCCCACTCGTGTGTGTTTGTGTGTGTGATTAGGGCTAGTGTGCTAATAACTCAATTTTAGAGCTTCTTTTCAGAAGGAATAGAAAAATCTGAAGCTGTGTCATATTGGTATAAGGCTACAGTGTCTTGTAAAGGTAGACCCCCAGGTTGTGGGTTGTTTATCCTGGCATTCCCTTTTGCAAAGAAAGATTTCCAGGCTGTGTGTCTCAGGCCTGATCAACCTGGCGCACACAGCTAGGCTGTTGTTCACTATCCAGTTCCAAACCGGCTTGTAAAAAGGGCATGGAGATCTTCACATTCCTTCTGTTCTCAAATTGGATTAAAGCAGGTCTGGGGTGGGGAGCTAATCAAAACACAGTACTTCTCAAGAAACTACAGGGCAGATGTGAATTGTGGCTAACACCATGTGTACACGGCTTCACAAACCAGCAGTGTGAACGCATTGGATGCAGAGTCAACCGGAGTGTGTACACAGCCTCAGAGTCCCAAATGTACATGAATGCCACTTATCATGAAAAGAACAGAATTGCAGCTCTGACTTTAAACTGCTTGTGTGCATGGACTGCCTGGTTGGGGCAGGGGAGCTTTTCCCAGTTGCCACCCTGCACCCCCTTGGCATCAGAAGAACTGACTCTCTGGGAACCCAAATCCTGTGCTCCACAGAAGCTGCATGAAACATCGTGCACGAAGCTTGCATGCGCAATGCAGACACACCAACAGAGCTTCCCCAGCACCCAGGGGCATGTGTTTCGAACTAGGATTTATTTGTGTAACGCAGCAATATGGGAAATCCTGGGCTGAGAAACCCACCTCGTTGGGTAAGATGCTAACAAAACAAAAACAGGTTGCCTACTAATGCTGGTGGTCTTCTCTTTTTAGAACAGACTGCGGTTCAGAATTAATAATGGTGGGTTATGGTGGAGTGTGTAAAGATGAAATTAAACTCAACGAATAATGAACTTATGCATGTTGCAAATATATGTATATGCATGAGAACTGCATATATATATTTCTGTTTCATTTGATTTTTCAGTGGCCAACAGGCTGTTGAATAGGTGTTTGCAGGCAAAGACGCACACCAAAAAAGGATGTTTGAGATGTTAACTTCAGGGTGGGAGTCGGGGAGGGACGTTACCTAGGTTGACTGTTAGCTTAACTCGTCCTGCATCCAGTTCCAAACGCAGCGTGTCAGCAGATTCCCTCGAAGTGGTGGCCATGAGAATGCCATACGCTCGCTGAGACCTGAACCGCAAGGACACGTCTTCTGCCTCGGTGTGCATCACCACGGGGAGTTGTATTTTCATAAACATGCTTCCGTCGTAGCTTAAAACGGTTGCCTCTGGAAAAGGACAAGCGGGAAGATTGAGAGGGAATTACAAGCCTGCGTTTCTGCATGCAAGCGAGTCGCATGGTCAAAGAAACTGCTGAGTCAAGCAGGGCCAGCCCAAGACATTTTGGCACCTGAGGCATTAAGTTGCGAGTGGACATAGCAGATGACACAGAGATTTCTCCAAGTGGTTCTTTATAGTAAGCTGGAACTGAACTGAACTGCAAACAGCTCAGCCGGCCTGCTTTTATAGGCAGCCGGCTGTCAACATGGTAACAACAACAACCCAGGGTTTCCTGCCTAAATTAACTTAAGTGGACCTGAGTGAAAACTATACACACAATACCCCCCCTGGTGGCCAGGATGAGAACTTCAATACATAACATGAGGCACTCCTCCCTCCCTGCCAGGGAAGAAGGGGGTGAGTGAAGATCTACACCAGGAACAAGGACAGAATACACACCAGGAAGTAGGGTGGGAGGATATCCAGCAGTGCCTCCTATTCACCAAGAGGCCACTGTAGAGGCATTGGGAGGGTTGCAGAGGAAACAACAGATCCAGCCTCCAAGGAAAACATGGCGGTGGCGGCAGCAGCAGCAGCAGCAGCAGACAATGCATTCCTTGGAGGTTGGCTCTGCTACCCCTGTGGATTCTGCTGCCCAAGACGAACCCTGTACCACATTGCATCTTATAGTGTAAGACAGGCTTCCTCAACCTCAGCCCTCCAAATGTTTTGAGACTAGAGTTCCCGTCATCCCTGACCACTGGTCCTGCGAGCTAGGGATCGTGGGAGTTGTAGGCCAAAAACATCTAGAGGGCCAAGGTTGAGGAAGCCTGGTGTAGGACAAGTAAGGTAAAGGACCCCTGGACAGTTAAGTCCAGTCAAAGGAGACTATGGGGTTGCAGTGCTCATCTCGCTTTCAGGCCGAGGGAGCCGGCGTTTGTCTACAGACAGCTTTCTGGGTCAGGTGGCCAGCATGACTAAACCGCTTCTGGTGAAACAGAACACCGTGACGGAAACCAGAGTGCATGGACACACTGTTTACCTTCCCCACTACAGTGGTACCTATTTATCTACTTGAACTGGCATGCTTTCGAACTGTAGGTTGGCAGGAGCTGGGACAGAGCAACAGGAGTTCACTCTGTTGTGGGGATTCAATTCGCCAATCTTCCGATCGGCAAGCCCAAGAGACTCAGTGGTTTAGACCACAGCGTCACCCACGTCCCTTGTAGGACAAGTATTGTATCCCAGTATGGCCACTGAAGCTGGGGCAACGCAATACATAATAACAAAAAATCCTTCCAGTAGCACCTTAGAGACCAACTAAGTTTGTTATTGGTATGAGCTTTCGTGTGCATGCACACTTCTTCAGATACAATACATGTTGGGCATTTTGGTGCAGCAGTCGTTGAACTTCTGAACATTTATTTCCTGGGGTAGCATCTCTTCTGATTGGGTTGCCTATTGTGGAATGTACATTAGAAGCATTTTTTTTTCTTTTTTTTCTGCCCTCCCCTGCAGTCTGGTTACTGTTCCAAGGAGACTGGTATACACTAAACACTGCTGGAGCAGAAGTTTATGCTCCAAACAACTGGAAGAAATGCTTAATAATACGCTGCTCATTAAGCAGAATCACGGCCTCTAGGGCAAGGAATTATACTATCGTTTCTGCACTGGGAATGCAACCGTGCACAGAGAGGAAATGGCTTTATTAAACAGCACCAGGGGGCAGCTGTATCTAGGGGGCTGCAGGATGGGGCAGGTGGAGAGAGCCAGTACAATAAGTTTTAGGGCGGTCCCTCTGAAAAGTAAATAATAAAGGGGTTACCCAGCAGTTGGTGTGAAATGGAGAAATTTATTGCTAGTGCATGGAAGAACATAAACAAGCAATACCCACAATCCTGTGCATTTCTGCACAACATTAAATTCACCAATTGTCCAGGATGACCTAGCAGGCTCTCTCTCACACACACACAAAAACCCTCCTGGTTTTGCAGTTTTGCAATGTTTGTCACGTCAGGCCCCTTGGAACACAGACAAGGGGAAGGGCCATAGCTCAGCGGGAGAGCATCTGTTTTGCAAGCAAAACATTCCATGCCCACTCCCTTGTGCAAAGAATCCTGCCTGAAATCCTTGAGAGTCACTGCCAGCCAGTGTGGGCAAAACTAATCTAGATGGAACAATGAGCTAACTCAGTATAAGGCAGCTTCCTATGGGTGCTGGATTGCATTGAGCTTGGCCGGTAACAAGCTTTTGCAGGCTCCTACTGAGATCTTGCAAGAAGATCAAACCTATCCATTCTTAAGGAAATCAGCCCTGAGTGCTCACTGGAAGGACAGATCCTGAAGCTGAGGCTCCAATACTTTGGCCACCTCATGAGAAGAGAAGACTCCCTGGAAAAGACCCTGATGTTGGGAAAGATGGCGGGCACTAGGAGAAGGGGACGACAGAGGACGAGATGGTTGGACAGTATTCTCGAAGCTACCAGCATGAGTTTGACCAAACTGCGGGAGGCAGTGGAAGACAGGAGTGCCTGTTGTGCTCTGGTCCATGGGGCCACGAAGAGTCGGACAAGACTAAACGACTAAACAACAACACTGAGATCTAATTCTGTGCAGTGGGGGTTGCTGCCTAAAGCTTTGGGATCAGCTTTAATTGATGAAGGCATGTTTTAATAATAATAAGGCTATTGTCCAATGGGAAATGGGAAGCAAAACATAATCACAGTCTGTCGTAACTATGAATGATCGTTCTTGCTTACTAACAATATAAGGCACTTTCTATCACCCAATTTAACACTTTAAGATTACCCAGAAGAGTTTGTGTACGTTGACTTAATCAGTGCTTTTTTGGAGGGGGGTACTCACCATGAAGTTGTTAAAGAAAGTGCCACACTTTTAACATTTGGAAAAGGAAAAAAGCGCCAGTACTGCGTATCGCTGAGTACCCCCGGAAAAAAACAAAAACACTTAATCCTTAAGGTAAAGGTAAAGGGACCCCTGACCATTAGGTCCAGTCGTGGCCGACTCTGGGGTTGCGGCGCTCATCTCGCTTTATTGGCCGAGGGAGCCAGCGTACAGCTTCCAGGTCATGTGGCCAGCAGGACTAAGCCACTTCTGGCGAACCAGAGCAGCACACGGAAACGCCGTTTACCTTCCCGCTGAGGTGGTACCTATTTATCTACTTGTACTTTGATGTGCTTTCGAACTGCTAGGTTGGCAGGAGCAGGGACCGAGCGGCAGGAGCTCACCCCGTCACGGGGATTCAAACCGCCGACTTTCTGATCGACTTTCTGATCGGCAAGTCCTAGGCTCTGTGGTTTAACCCACAGCGCCAACGGTCCTATAAGGTTGTCTTTTGCAAAAAGGCACGGGGAGGGACAGACAGGGTCTGCCTGAGACCTTTTGGCACCCGAGGCAAAGCACACCACTGATGCCCCCAGCCCAGATCCAGACCTACGCCCCGGGAGGGTGGGAGGAGACCAACAGCAATGCAGGAGCTTTGCAGAAATGCCATGTTTTCGTTAAGAGGTATAGCAAAAAGAGGGTGTTCTGCAAGGCGTTGCTGCTGCTGTCCTTGGCTTTTGGCTGTGTCTTTACCTTCCCCGAAGCAAAGCCAGAAGGCGGTGGCACCAAGGTGAGATCAGGATCTCCCACCCACTGTGGGTTGCCTCAAATTGCCTCATTGGTATAATAATAATAATAATAATAATAATAATAATAATAATAATAATTTATTTATACCCCGCCCTTCCCGGTTCAAAAACCGGACTCAGGACGGCTAACAACAAATTTAAAACACTTTAAAACACTTAATTATAAAAGCAGCATAAAATACAGTATTAAAAACATGAATAACAATAAAATTCAAAAATCAAAAATCAATCAGATAATTCCCAGGGCTAGGTGGCTGAATTAGTCCTACTTGGGCCAGTGAGGAGGCCAGGGGAGAATTAGCTGTGGGGTCTCAGAGCTGGTAATCTTCATAAAAGGGGAGGGGGAAGGAAGAGAAGGGAAATAAAAGATCAGGCTGAATTCAAATTAAAGGCCAGGCAGAATAGCTCTGTTTTATAGGCCCGACGGAAGGCGGTTAAATCCTGAAGGGCCCTAGTCTCATGGGACAGAGCATTCCACCAGGTCGGAGCCATCACTGAAAAGGCCCTGGCCCTGGTGGAGGATAGTCTGACTTCCTTATGGCCCGGGACCTCTAAACTATGGTTATTCATGGACCTTAAGGTCCTCTGCGGGGCATACCAGGAGACCGTAGATACAAGGGCCCTAAGCCACAAAGGGCTTTAAAGGTCAAGACCAGCACCAATCATGCTAGGGCAGCAAGCTAGCTATGGCCCACCTTTCTAGCCCCTTTCCACCCCTCAGAATCTGTCACCTGAGACAGCTGCCTCATTCTGCCTCATGGTAGAGCCGGCCCTGAGAGCATAAAGCAGTGGCTTGCTCAAAGCAACCGGGTGAGTTCAGTGGTAGGGTTTGAGCCGGGCACATTCCAGCTCACAGCTCTGGAACACCCTGAGGAATGCAATGCTGCAATGTGTTGAATGTTCCATCAGCCCAGGCATTTCGGCCTGCCAGAGGGAGTAATCCCCACTCTTCCACAGTGTTACGGACTGGTTGGATGCAGAGGAATGGTGGGAGGAACCAGCTGGGCAACTCCCAAGGGAAGAAGGCTCAGAGCCTGGGGAGTGGTGGTGGGACAACGATGAGTGTTCAGAGGGAGAAGCCTGGGAGGAGAAGGTGTCGGAAGCTGAAGAAGCAACAGGACTTAGTGAGCTGGGGGAGTCTGTGGCAGAAAGAAGTCCAGAATCAGAGGCAGAAGCTGAAGCAGGGGAGGGAAGGGAGGGAGATAAAGAGGCAGAGATGAGACAGGCTGGTGAAGAGTCACAAATGTCTCCCTTTCCTGCTGCAACAAGCTCCTCTCCCCCTTGTTTCACAGAACCAGTAGAAGCATGAAAAGGGTGGAGGAGATGTTGGCTGCAAGGCACAGTCTCTGATTGCTTTGGAAAGCCCTGGAGAGGAGGAGACTTAAGATGGCTGTGAGGAGGCGGGGACTTTCAGTCTTGGCAACTGATCCATGGGGCCAATTGTCATTAGGCCTGGGCTTCAGCCAAGTCTGTGGAGATTGTTTTGTTTGCCAACAAAGTGTTAACTCAAACTTTGAACTGTGCTCCGGGTGGGTGTCGCCCAATCCCAAGGAGCCAATTTCATGGGCCGAACAGGTGGGGGAGCCCCATTGTTCATATGGCAGTCTGTGTGCGGGCTTCTGCTGATGGGACTCTTTAGTCAAATCCCAATATGCTATGCAATTTCTACTCAAGAGGAAGAGAGTCTTCTGTGAGGAAGCTCTGTCATAAAGCACATGAAGAAAACTCTCAGTTCAATCCTGGTCTACTCCAGGTTGTTGCTGCTGTTTTTAAAAAAGGTTGGGTAGGAGATAATAGGAAAGACTGCCAGCCCAAGACACTGGGTGGCTGCTGCCAGCCAGAGTAGTCAGTACTGGACTACATGGAGAAACAGGATGCTCCAGTATAAGACGGCTTCCTCTGTATATTTACAGATGGCAAGTGTTAATATGCAATACCTTTAATCAATGATTTTTTTTTTAATTTGCTGAAATATAACTAAGTGGTCCAGCTTAAAACATTTGGACTTTTTATTCTTAGCTGGAATAGTATTATTATTATTATTATTATTATTATTATTATTATTATTATTATATACTGCCCTATACCCGCAGGTCTCAGGGTGGTTTACAGGATAAAATCAGAATATAAAACCACAAAATACATAATCAAAAAAAACAAAAACAAAAAAAACACCCAGTAACCCCCACCCCTGAGCATCTCTGCTTACTGACAGTAAATGCAAGATATGCAACCCTGAAAAATCATGCATCCTAGCATCTCCGCCACCCCCCCCAATATAATTTCTGTTGATAAATGTCATCTTGCACATTTATCTTTTTTGCTGTTGTTGTCGTTGCCTGGCTGAAAACATGCACCTGCAAAAGGCACCGCCGAAAGGCAATCACGTACCACAAGCCCCAATAAAAATCAAAGAGAAAAGCCAAATTATATTGCCATGACATCTGTCCTGCCATCTGCTACAGCTCCCACAAACAAATTAAACCCATCCAGCGATTATCCTGATGTTTTTTACTTTGGGCATAATCAGCTCCGGCTTACAGTGGCAAAATAAGCATGGAACACTTCAGGTTCAAAGACTATTAAGCCTGCAATCCTGTTCATGATTTCCTGGAAGAAAGCTCCACTGATCTCAATGGGACTAATTTCTGAATAGTTGTGCATAGGGTGACGCTGCTGCTGTTCAACCCACCAGTGCATTTGGGGGCATGAGTGATCCCAGAGATACAGAACTAGGAGACATAACCCCCCAACCCTTTGTTATTTCACGCTCCTTGTATTCTCATACGATGAAGGAATGCTAGCTCCTTCCCCATTTCCATTAAAAACGAAGGAGAGAGCAATCCGAGGGTTGATTCTTTGACAAGCGGGAGATCTCTGTGGCACCACTTCAGGTCATGAGCAAATGAGTGTGTGAATGAACACACATTTCATTTCCCGTATTTCATTTCAGCTGAAATGAAATCACAGGCGGGAAAGTTACGGTGACTAAATTGGGCCTCGGTGTTTAAAGGTTGCATTTGCGGCTCAAGACCCCAATTCCTCACATATCGTCTCTCCCCACATTAACTCACCCAAACCCAGTGTTCATCATCTGATGTCCTTCTCTGTGTGCTCTCTCCAAGTGGCTCCTCACTTACAGAATGCTGTCCCTAGGGAAGCACACCAGGTGCCACCATTGCCTACTTTTAGGTGCCAGGCCATTTTAAAAAAAAAACATTTTCAGGCTTTTCGCCTTTTACTTGTGGTGTTTCAGATCCTGCAGCCTCCTTTAGTGGGTAGGATGTGTCAGACCTCCTTTTATTTGTAGATGGATGTTTTCTGTTTTGTTTTAGTTTCATGTTGCTTTTAAATAATAATAATAATAATAATAATAATAATAATAATAATAATAATAATAATAAATTATTTATATCCCACCCATCCGGCTGGGCTTCCCCAGCCACTCTGGGTGGCTTCCAACAAAATATTAAAATACCGTAATGCATCAAACATTAAAAGCTTCCCTAAAGAGGGCTGCCTTCAGATGTCTTCTAAAAGTCTGGTAGTAGTTGTTCTCTTTGACATCTGGTGGGAGGGCGTTCCACAGGGTGGGTGCCACTACCAAGAAGGCCCTCTGCCTGGTTCCCTGTAACTTGGCTTTTAATTTTTTGTAAGTTGCTTTGAGTTTATCTTTGTTTTATTCTTTTTTTTTAAAAAAAAAACAACGAATAACTTTAATTCATAAAGCCCTTCACAATTTGAGACCAGTTTACCTACAAGATCATCTTACCCCAAATGTTTCCACTTGGCCGCTTTGATTGGCAGATTTGGCACTACTATTGCCTTCATCCATTCTTGGAACATCAGGCCAGTTTGGAAGAGGTTTTAACGCATGCAACTGGCTGTATTTAAAAAATGAACACTGGCTACCATCTACTGTAAAGGTAAAGGTAAACGGACCCCTGACCATTAGGTCCAGTCGCAGACGACTCTGGGGTTGCAGCACTTATCTCGCTTTACTGGCTGAGGGAGCCGGCGTACAGCTTCCAGGTCATGTGGCCAGCATGACTAAGCCGCTTCTGGCGAACCAGAGCAGCACACGGAAACGCCGTTTACCTTCCCGCTGGAGCGGTACCTATTTATCTACTTGCACTTGGATGTGCTTTCAAACTCCTAGGTTGGCAGGAGCAGGGACCGAGCAACGGGAGCTCACCCCATTGCAGGGATTTGAACCATTGATCTTCTGATCAGCAAGCCCTAGGCTCTGTAGTTTAACCCACAGCGCCACCCACGTCCCAATCACCATCCACTGTAGTTCTCCCTAAATCAGGAGTTGCCAAGGTGTTGCCTTCCAAATGGGTGACACTCAGTTCAAAGAGCATGAGGCTCCTAATCTCTGGGTTCTGGGTTCCAGCCCTATGTTGGGCAAAAGATTCCTGCATTGCAGGGGGCTGGACTATATGACTCTTGTGGTCCCTTCCAACCCGACAATTCCACGATTCTATAAAATGCTCTCGAGCTACAGCTCCCAGCAGCTGTTATGGCCAACAGTCAGGTACGACGGAGTTGGAGTCCAACAGCATCTTGAATGCTCCGCGTTGTGCTATCTCCATCCTGCTCTACCTGACAAACTATTTCACACCCTAGTTCTTAGCTACATTGTTCTAAAATTTGTGATTCAAACCAGCATAGTCCCCCACACCCCACATGCTCCCCGAAGTGGCTCTGCTTGCTGATGTGAACATCTTTTCTTTCCACCCCCCCCAAAAAAAATTGCTTCCTTTTTGACTGGCACGAACAACAATTTAATTGTCGTGTCTACTGGCAAACGAGAACGGTTTATCAGCAACCGCACATGGGTAGGGGCAATAATAGTTCTGTGTGGCAAGCACTGCCTTTGCTGCAGCTTACGGAATCCCAAACGCTGTAATCATATTAATGCATGACTGTTTGGGATTCAACTATTACTGGAAGGAGGCGAAGCAATGCTTTGAAAAGCTGTTCCTTTCCCTCCCCACCCCCCAAGATAGGGAAAACCCTTGGGTAGCGTATAATACTCCAGAAGCTGAATAAACACACAACTGATTTCTGTAGGACAAGCAGCCAGATAACACTGTGAGTACATCATATTAGTATCGGTCCCAGCAGAGGAGGGTCCGTGTTCCAGAAAATTATATTGGGGGAAATGCCCAAACCATACATTGCGAGGGATGACAAACAACGTAAACAGAAAGAAATTCCATGCCCTGTCAAAGATACTTACTGCATATCCTTTTGCTGAAGCATGATATTAAACTTGCAGAGAATGGTGATGGGGTTTGTGGCTGTTTTTTTTTAGTAGATTTGCATATGCTTGTTCCTTTCTCCAGTGGCTGAGATATGTAAAAATATTCCCTAGTTCTTTTTTATTTCAAAAACTGTAGGTTTCTATCTCTCCCTCCTTCTCTCCCTCTAATGTTGCACTCTTTAAGCAGATGGGGAGGGGAGCAGCGAGGAGGAAAATGTCCCATATGTAATAGCAGGATTTTGCCACAGGGTGGTACACCATGCATATTTAACTGAAGAGTTTTGTAATTCATCTGACAGTCTAGTTAGGCCCCCTCTGCCAGCCGCAGTCCACCAGTAATAGGAACAATCTGGAGGCATCAAAAATAACTTGATTTCTGCCAAAGGCTTGCATCTTCTAAAATAAGAAACAAGGACTCCCTTCGCAGAATAACGTTTCATTTACAGCAGTAGAAATGGAAGGCTCGGTCTTAACTAGCGCTAAGCTTATAAGGAAGATGGGTTGTTGTTGTTTTGACAAAGCTTTTGTTGAGGGACTAAAATTAAAACTGCTGATATTGCAATTTGTGGTGTGACCATATTTGGATTGCTGTGTATAGTTTTAGTCACCTCACCTCACCTCAAAAGGGATATTGTAGGATGTGGGGAAAGGGTCAGAAAAGAGTGAAATTGAATGTTATAATTCATTCCTCAGTTTCTTAGTCATTATGCCAGGGGTCACCAACATGGTACTTGTGGGTTCCAACATCAACTTCGCTGGACTGGTCAAGTTGTTCGGATGCCTGATTATCCTCTTCCAAAACAACTACCCTATTCCAAACTTAAAAATGGAAAGCATAATGCTGCTGGTCAGCAAAAGAGGTTTAAAGACTCTCTCAAGGCAAATCTTAAAAAGTGTGGTCTAAACACCGACAACTGGGAAACACTGGCCTGTGAGTGCTCCAGTTGGAGAACAGCCTTTACCAAAGGTGTCATGGGCTTCGAAGATGCTCAAACTCAGGACAAAAAAGAGAGATGTGCTAAGAGGAAGGCATGTTTGGCAATCCCTCACAGTGATCAACTCCTGCCCGGAAACCAATGTCCCCACCTGTGGAAGGACGTGTGGATCCAGAATTGGCCTCCATAGTCACTTACAGACTCACTGCTAAGACCATGTTCATGGAAGACAATCTTACACGGCTACAAGTGATCGCCAAAGAAGAAGAAGAAGAATTGTGGGTTCCATTCTGCCTGCTCCTATGGTGCCATGAAAGGTCTAAGCAAAGATTCCCTCAAAAAAATCCACAGTATGTGAGAGGCTATTTCTTATTCATGCTCACTCCTATTTGCACCAGCTTAGCCGCTCATACACCGAACACATCTCTGTAAACATGCCCACATTCCACAATATGACAGGATTGGGCACCCACCTTCCTATCTGTTCTGAGCACAGAAGAGCTTCTCTCTGTGGGCGACTGCCAGCCAGCATGGTGAAGGTTGATGTAAGTGCCTTTTTCTCATGGATCAGGTGCAGGGGCGTAGGAGGGGGGGCGGTGGGGGTGGCACACCATGCGGGGCTCACCCTACTGCCCTGGGTGCATGGCATGGCCGCCACTCTGGGCACCCATGCAGTTAACTCCACCCTTAGACAAAGGTTGCACTGGTTGGTTGAGAAGGCGGTGGGTTGTTGGGGGAGAAGTCTTTGGGGCTGCCACAAATCATGCTTCTTGGCTGTTGGATGACCAGATGGTCCCCAACTCCTGCCTTGGGTTCGAGGGAAGGAGTTTGCCCTCCAGAATCCTTTCTACTCAGCCTGGCAGGGTTCAGCTTCCTATAGGGGCAGAGCCACAGCAAAGAATGACAACAGATCCCCAGGAGAGGGCAAAAAAGCCCTCGATTCCAGAACTTATTTTGCATACAGAGGCGTACGCTCTCCAGGATGCAGTGAGTGGATCTGGGCTGGATCAGTACTTTAGATGTGGTTGAGAAAGGTAGACGAAGGAAGAGGAGTTTGTTTTGTTTTGCTGTGGGAACAGAGGGTGCCAGCATGGAGTAAGGCAGCGAGAAGGGACTTGGGCAGGTGGGCAGGGAAATGGAAGAGTTTTCATTCCCAGAGTTTTCATTCCCAGAGTATTCCCAGAGACTCCATTGCGCCGGAGACAGGGAGTTCCTTCCAGCGCTGGGCAGGGTCTCCAAAGAGACCACATGCAACCCAGCAAGCGGGGCGCATTTAGGATGATGCTGCCTCTCTGCCTTTCTTTGGCTGCGCACCCATTTAAAGTGCACATACCCCAAGAATCCTGAGAGGTGTCTCTTCCAAGCCTATCCTGAGCTGTTGCTGGGGGGGGGGGAATTTGTGCTGGGTACCACCTGACCTTGCTACGTCTCTGATCAGGTGAAGGAATCGACCGAAGCATTGTGCAGCCTCCTTTTCTGCTTTTTGAGCTGTGGCAGTCATTACGCCATTCCCGCAGAGCAGCCATTGTATGACTGGCACCCATGGCGTCCTCAACATTCCAAAAGTGCCCACTGGGCCGGAGAAGGTTGTCAACCCCTGGTATGCATGTTGGTTCTCTGAGATGTAAACCAGGTCCTTCCCACCCATTCCCTTAACCTCAATTCTACATTAGCCTTCACAACACAACACACTAGTGGTAGCTGCTGCAACATCACACTGCTAGTTTCTCACCTGCCAATCAGTATCAAGACCCTCAGCAGTTTTGAAGTCATCTGTGAAGGAAAAGGGAATCCCTGTTCTAACCAAATGGGTAAATGAATAGGCCTACCTCTCTCACACGATCTGCCCAGATAGCCTGTACCGGAACAATCGCAGACGTATCTGTTCCAGCCGTCCCTGCAAGCTCCACTGTTCCTGCAGGGATTACTCAAGCACGGCTTTGCTGTTTCTCTCGAACATGAGGGTTTCACCCCAGAGGTGCTCTGGATTTCTGCCATTTGGCGGATGTCTTTGCTTTGGCCATCGATAAACAGGTCCCGAATGCAGCCCACATAACCATAATTGAGAAGCGCTGTCCAGACCTCTGTTGGAAAGACGAGGCCTGCTTTGTTTTCCGGCAAGCCTCCCAGGTACAAGTCGTCGTCTAGGTCCAAGATCTCACTCTCTCCAGGTGCAGTATATGGCGTGCGCATAGTGTTGACGGAAATGGTACCTGTTTAGGAATAAAACACAAGGTGTTCGGGGGGTTTTTTCCCTCATCAATGGAGAAAAAAATGCACAACTTTCACTAACAACCTTCTTCTATCCCTTCATTAATTGCATTTATATCCCACTTGTAGGACAGAATCATGCTCCCAAAATGACTTTTAATCACAGAAGGAACAATGATTACAAGGAAATAAAAAAAGGTTTAATAACAGTGCGCACTATTCAAAAGAACTCACATATGGAAAAAAATGGAGCCTTCTTCATTCATCGTTACAGTAATCAATTAAAGGGAATTTGCATTAAAGATGAATGCACTGTATAAATTTTTCCCATTCATGTTTGTTTACTTTTAAAACTAGGCCTGAAATTGGGCATATCCGATGATCCAGAGTGCTGATACCATGCCTTTACACTCCATGCCATTTCTTTGGGAAAAATAACACACAGAGGAATGAGTGAGTCTCCTGCTTCAATCAATGGATCGGGGAATATCAATCAACTAATGACTGAATGTGTGAATGCAATTTCAAGAAATGGAAATGAAACAAATGGAACCTTTTAAAAAAAAACACAGAAAAAATAAAAAAAGTGTTTCTTGCACACCCCTACAGCCTGCGAAAACAGCAGTGGCACAGAAGGGCACAGCTGCATAAATAAAGCAAGGGTAACCAATATACATTTCAAGGGAGCCAATGGAGGTAGGTTTTCACCCTCCTCCTGGGCACAGAGAGGGAAAGGATTAACTTGACCTCTCTAAAAGAGGTTCTTCCAAAGAATGTGTCACTGTAGAGAAGACTCTGAATCCATTAGCCACCATTTGCATCTTGGGTGGTGGGTCTGCCCATAACAAGTCCATTATAGCAGATTTAAGTCCCAAAGCATCAGAGGACTACCCAGCGGCAGTCCAAGCCCAGTCCACCAGGGTCTCTTTAAGCCTGGGACACCCAAGGCAGGACCTGTGGAGCCCATACCCCCTGATGAGTCAGGTCCTTCTACACCAGGCACCTGCATCTAGTGGTAGCTGGTGACACAGGGCTGGTGCGTAGGGCTTCGTTGCCCCCTTAGCTTCTCAACACTTCAGGTCATTGCCTGAGAGGAAGAGGTCGAGGTGTGGAGAGCTTGGAGCATTGTGGTACATGGCAGCACAGCCACTCTGATACTTCTGCCACTACATACCACACAACACTGTGCTCCCCACCATCCTACCTGTTGCTAATGTCCGCACCCTCATGCCAACCTGGCAATTTTGCAGGTAACACACCTGGAAGAACTCTCAGAAATGGGAAGTCCAGTGGCCAGTTTCTCAAAAGGGGATGTGAGAAGAGGTGCAACATGGTGAAGAGGTGCAACTCTGGGAGGTGCAACATGGTGTCAGATGCATAAAGCGTTCAGTTTACCCTGAGTTGCTTGCTTGTAGCTGTCCATGGTGCTGCACCCACTAGCCTGCCTTGTTCCCTATCCCCATCCAGCCCCTTTGCCCAATCGTGGGGTCCTTGTTGAGAGCAGGCCAGGCCAGGCCAATAGAGCAGCAAGAAAGGGAATGGCTGATCGCCACATGTAAAGCACAGCTTGAAAACAGTGTAAATATTAAATAAACACTAACATACACGCAAGACTGGGTATTCATCTGCTCTGTGTAAGCACATTTCCATAATGCATCTGTTCTGTGCTTGGGGGTACACTATGATCAATATTGCATGGTTCAGCTATAGGGCACTGGTGGACGGACAGTCTTTGCTTTCGATTGCCTTTTGGCTCCTTTCATTTAAAATTTATAACCCTGCCTGCTCATCCTACAGACTAGGCACACATGACAACAGATTAAAAATATAAAAAAGACATCAAAATTTTAAACCACATCCACACTTTGCTTATCATGTGCACAGTTTAAACAATGTTGTTGCCAGTTAAAACATGCTTCCTAAAAGCATAGGTTCCTGCCTCTACTAGAACCAAGTATGTTTGCAAGACCTCACAAGACCTAAGATTAGATCACAAATTACGAAAAACAGGGCTATCAGCTGCTACTAGCAACAGTGGTTAGGTTCGACAGCCACTGCTGGAGGCAATATGCTTCTGAGCACCAGTTGCTAGGATTCACAAGTAGAAAGAGCACTCTTGTGCTCAGGTCCTGCTCTTGTGTTTGCCACAGCCATCTGGCTGGCCACTGTGAGAACAGAATGCAGAACCAGACGGACCATTGGCCTGATCCAGCAGGGTCTTCTTATGTTCCTATCATTCTGCTAAGCCAAAGCGCCACAAAGCTCAGTTCTAAGGTCCTGCAAACTGCCAAGCTGCCACTGCAAAACATTAAATCATATAATTCTAGAGTCCCAGGTTTCACATTTTAATTAACTCTGAATTGGCGACTCAGCTTCTTGCCAGCAGACTATGACAGATCAGCATTATTTACAAAGGAGAGGGAAATGTAAAGGGCAGGCAGAAGGTCTTAGATATCCTTGGTTTTCAGAAACATGGTTTTCCTTCACAGGTACGTCCAATTAAATATTTTCTTCCAGTGTTTAAACAGGGATGATTAACCTTTGATGTTATGAAACACAGCAGTGCCAGGTGGAGCCTCTGATCTAATTTACCGTTAATTTACCGATCCATACACTGCCCATATGGCCTGAACCATATATGTTCTTTGTATGTTCTTATATGCAACAAACTCCCCGGGGAATGCTGTACATTTTGCACTCATGTAACATCTGCTTTTTTATATGTTGCTAAGAAAGCGCAGAGCGATAAAATGAAAACAAAGCAGCCTTTCCCACAGCATATTGTGCATGCTGCGGACTGCAGAACACAAAAATATACTACAGTTTTCAGGGAGGAGGTGGTAAGACTAGTTTCTACCTTAGCCTTGCTGCCATCTTTTAAAACCTCAAGATGCCCAGGAACTGGACCTGACAGAGTAAACATTCTGCTATGCAGTGGCTTTCCTTCTGAACAGGATCTGTTTCCCCTCTATGAAAGAGTCCATGGGATTCAAACCCATAATCCTCTCAGCACAGATCTAGCAAACCTGTATGGTCTAAACCAGGGGTTGTCAACCTGGTCCCTACCGCCCACTAGTGGGTGATTCAGGATTCTAGGTGGGTGGTAGGGGGTTCTACGGCACAAGCAGGCTGGTACGCAGGCACAGACCCTACCTGCCCACTGACTGTCTCACTAGAGTGGTGCATGCTCTGGTTATCTCCCACTTGGACTACTGCAATGCACTCTATGTGGGGCTACCTTTGAAGGTGACCCGGAAACTACAACTAATCCAGAATGCGGCAGCTAGACTGGTGACTGAGGGCGGCCACCGAGACCACAGAACACCGGTCTTGAAAGACCTACACGGGCTCCCAGTATGTTTCTGAGCACAATTCAAAGTGTTGGTGCTGACCTTTAAAGCCCTAAACGGCCTTGGCCCAGTATACCCGAAGGAGCGTCTCCACCCCCATCATTCTGCCCGGACACTGAGGTCCAGTGCCAAGGGCCTTCTGGCAGTTCCCTTGCTGTGAGAAGCCAAGTTACAGGGAACCAGGCAGAGGGCCTTCTCGGTAGTGGCACCCCCCCCCCCCCCGTGGAACGCCCTCCCACAAGATGAAAAAGAGAACAACAACTAGCAGACTTTTAGAAGACATCTGAAGGCAGCCCTGTTTGTTGTTGTTGTTTAGTCGTTTAGTCGTGTCCGACTCTTCGTGACCCCATAGACCAGAGCACGCCAGCCACGCCTGTCTTCCACTGCCTCCCGCAGTTTGGTCAAACTCATGCTGGTAGCTTTGAGAACATTGTCCAACCATCTCATCCTCTGTCGTCCCCTTATCCTGGTGTTTGTGTGTATGTGTAATGTGGCCCTCCAGGACTCCCCCCAGCCACACACCCTATCGCCATGCCACATTCTTCACGGGCCCTGCCTTCCCTCATGGGTACCTTCCTTGAGAGTTTTTTTGCCTGTCTGTAATGTGTCCTTCAACTCTAGTAATAGTCCTTGATTGCCTGGATGGAGGTTAGAGAGAAATGTGTGTCAAAAGTAGCTTCACTGCATGAAGGTAACATTCACATGGCTCACTCCGCCTACTTTAATCTGTGGCCTTGTCCACCACTGTATATCCTCCAAAATGTCTCCAATGAAAATAGGGACTCTGGCCTGGGCCACGAGGTGCAGCTTCTTCTCCCATTCCAAATGGCTCTGGCAGGCACCCAGCTCTGCCTCCAACACAGCCACAGGGTCACCACCTCAGTGCCTTGTGGTCCTGGGGCTTCAGCCATCCTTCAGCTTCCAGTGACCCTCCCTCCCGGTGCCTACTCCTCTTCCGAGGCCAGGACAGGGACTCAGATGCAGCGACCAACTGACTGAGGAGCAGCAAAATGGTGAAACATTTTCTTAGGGACTTTCTTAGGACCCAGATCTTGTTTTTATAAAAACAGGAAGTGGGGCTATATTGAGTGGGCAAGGCAGAGGGAGTGGGAGGCATGTTCTGCCCGGACACTGAGATCCAGCGCCAAGCGATTCTGGTGGTTCCTTCACTGTGAGAAGCCAAGTTACAGGGAACCAAGCATGAGGGCCTTCTTGGTAGTGGCGCCCGCCCTGTGGAACGCCCTTCCACCAGATGTCAAAGAGATAAACAACTACTAGACTTTTAGAAGACATCTAAAAGCAGCCCTGTTTAGGGAGGCTTTCAATGTTTGATGCATTACTATATTTTAATATTTTGTTGGAAGCCGCCCAGAGTGGCTGGGGAAGCCCACCCAGATGGGCGGAGTATAAATAATAAATTATTATTATTATATGTGTTAGAGGAATGTGCGGATCTGAACTTCCAGTAACTCGCCGAAACACTACTGAAGGGCCACTTCAGAATTCGTGACTCTGCATGACACAGTGAGAAGCCATGGTGGTTTAAGAGTTTTTGTGACAGTCCCTTCATTTTCAGGGAAGTTGGAGACTATGCCACTGACGTGTGGCTTCCAGAAGGTTGCTTAGAAGGGAATGTGGTCTTCAGGGTGAAAAGGGTTCCCCTATCCCTGGTCTAAATCACTGAGCAATGCTTCCTCAAGCCAAACACTTGTATAACAGCAGGAGCCTTGAACTGGGAGAACTGGAGTGGGAGCCCAGTCGCTTCTCTCTCCCTCTGGTAGCTCAGCCATGCTGGCCACATCCCTTGCACAAAACACCTCTCCAGAGGTGTCTTTGGATTCTATGGGACAGATTTGACCAAGCAGTTGCACTAGTGGGAGCCAGCACTGCTAACGCAGTGGAGCTTCTACTTTTCCTCTTTTGTGCCCCCCATCAGCTCTTGGTGGGGGTCAGGTGAACCCCTAGAACAGCACACAGGGGAGAAGAGGGGATACCATCCCCATCAGGCAAGCAGAAATGTTTTTTGCTGACAGAATAAGCACAATCGCATGACATTACATTCCCTCCCTAGGACTTTCCACTCTAAGAGGCGTGGAGCTAGCCTGGAAACCACTCAAAGGGTTGTTTATCCCTAGAAAGCAAGGGCAATCCATTAAACGTCTTTCGTTACTTAAAAATGCAGTGAATAACTACAGCGACTCCTAGATGGCATAAGGGACGGTGGGGAGGGGGACACGCTCCACCCCAGTGGCTTGAAATGGATATCTGCAAAGTGCTGCTCCGAGTGAGAGTGTGATTACTCTAAACCTCTAATTATATACTCCGGAGACAGGCATGTGCCTTTTCCTACCCCTGTAATTTCCAGCGCTTATACTGGAACTCTGACTTTAATTCAAAATCTCAATGACTCCTTAGCCCTTAAATGCTGGCTTAGCCGCGAAAAACCGCTGATACAATCTGGTTTACACTGCCATGCACAACTGGAGTTTGACAAGAATAATAACTTTCCCCTCCTGTTCTGATGTGTAACGGTGGTTTTCCAAAAGGGGGTGAACAGTAGCTGGTTTAGGGGGAAAACCCTTGCATGGTTGTTTCTCCAATATGCCCACGAGATTAACTAAACATTCAAATGACATGCCGGCCCCACAACACTGTTATTAATGCAGACGTGGCGTGTTGCAAAACCCGCAGAGAGCAAAATGCCTTTGCAGTTTGCTTTTGCGGGGATTCCAGCCGCCTGCCTTTGCCTCCTCCCTCTGCTTTCACTGCAAGGTTGGTAGTACTGCAATAGCAGAACAGCAGAACATTTCCCATAGGTATGTGTTAATGAGCATCTTGAATCATGTTCATTATCTCAGCAATTTAGTTTTCAAAAGTCTCCTTACTACAGCCAAGACATCCCTGCCTAAATGTACTTCTGAAGCTCCTCTCGTCAGTTGTGATCTGTTTCAAAAGCAGAGATAGGAGAGAGGGCTCAGCTGCCACGCCCCTCCCCCTTATTCTCTGTACTTATTCTCTTTATTAAGCACTGCTGCAAAATTCTCTAAACTGCTGATCTGCAAATGAAGGATTCTTCCTAGTGGTTTGAATTTGGCCCAGATGAACTACCTAGCAGTGAACAAATACAAAACATCTGTATGCAATTGCTCTACGATAAATATGCACAATAGGGACACGGGTGGCGCTGTGGGTTAAACCACAGAGCCTAGGACTTGCCGGTCAGAAGGTCGGCGGTTCGAATCCCCGCAACGGGGTGAGCTCCTGTTGCTCGGTCCCTGCTCCGAGAGCCAGTGTGGTGTAGTGGTTAAGAGCGGTAGTCTCATAATCTGGGGAACCGGGTTCGCGTCTCCGCTCCTCCACATGCAGCTGCTGGGTGACCTTGGGCCAGTCACACTTCTTTGAAGTCTCTCAGCCCCACTCACCTCACAGAGTGTTTGTTGTGGGGGAGGAAGGGAAAGGAGAATGTTAGCCGCTTTGAGACTCCTGAAGGGGAGTGAAAGGCGGGATATCAAATCCAAACTCTTCTTCTTCTTCTTCTTCTTCCTGCCAACCTAGCAGTTCGAAAGCACGTCAAAGTGCAAGTAGATAAATAGGTACTGCTCCGGTGGGAAGGTAAACGGTGTTTCTGAGCGCTGCTCTGGCCTGCCAGAAGCGGCTTAGTCATGCTGGCCACATGACCCGGAAGCTGTACGCCGGCTCCCTCGGCCAATAAAGCGAGATGAGCGCTGCAACCCCAGAGTCGGCCACAACTGGAACTAATGGTCAGGGGTCCCTTTACCTTTACCTAAACATGCACAGCTCCTGTCTGGTATGCAGTGTTAGATCTTAGCGGTATTTGGGTTTGTCTATTTATTTGCCTGTGCCATCACAATTTTTAGGCCAGAGAGTCTGGGCACCTCAGTTTAAGAAGGATATTGGCAAGTGTGTGGAGAAGAGGGCAACCGAGAAGCTCAAGGGTCTGGAAACCAAGCCTTATGAGGAGAGGTTGAAGGAGCTGGGCATGTTTAGCCTGAAGAAGAGAAGACTGAGAGGTGATACAATAGCCATCTAGATATCTGGAAGATAGAGATAGCTTGTTTTCTGCTTCTCCCAAGGGTAGGTTCTGATCCGATGGATTCACATTACAAGACATGAGATTCCAACTAAACATCAGGAAGAACTTTCTGACATGAAGAGCGGAGACAGTGGAATGGACCACCTTGAGAAGTGGTGGGTGCTCCATTTTGGAGGTTTTAATCTCCATGGCCATCTCTCTGGGATTCTGTAGCTGCAATTCCTGCACTGGGGCTGCACTAGATAATAATAATATAATAATAATAATAATTCATTATTTATACCGTGCCCATCTGGCTGGGCCTCCCCAGCCACTCTGGGCGGCCTCCAACAAAATATTAAAATCAAACATTAAAAGCTTCCCTAAACAGGGCTGCCTTCAAATGATTTTTACAAGTCTGGTAGTTGTTCTCTTTGACATTTGATGGGAGGGCGTTTCACAGGGCGGGCGCCACTACCAAGAAGGCCCTCTGCCTGGTTCCCTGTAACTTGGCTTGCAGTGAGGGAACCACTAGAAGGCCTTCAGTGCTGGACCTCAGCATCCAGGCAGAACGATGGGGGTGGAAATGCTCCTTCAGATATACAGGACCGAGGCCGTTTAGGGCTTTAAAGGTCAGCACCAACACTTTGAATTGTGCTCGGAAACGTACCAATGTAGGTCTTTCAAGACTGATGACCCTTGCAGTCCCTTTCAACTCTACAATTCTGGGATGCAGAACCTCAGGCTGGGGGTTGAATGTGACCTTCCAGCCCTCTTTATATGAGCCTCAGAAGTCTCTCCAGGCCAAACCCATCACAGGCCATTGCTTCACCCGCTGTTTTTCTAACCTTATATTCAGGGCTTTTTTCACCTGGAACTCACTGCAACTCAGTTCCAGCCCCTCTCAGGTGGGCGCCATTGCCATTATAAGAGAACAAGGGAAGCGTTCATGGTGAGTTCCAGCGCTTCTTTTTCTAGAAAAATAGCACTGCCTAGTGGGATGCGGGTGGCGCTGTGGGTTAAACCACAGAGCCTAGGACTTGCTGATCAGAAGGTTGGCGGTTCGAATCCCCGCGATGGGGTGAGCTCCCGTTGCTTGGTCCCTGCTCCTGACAACCTAGCAGTTTGAAAGCACGTCAAAGTGCAAGTAGATAAATAGGTACCACTCCAGCAGGAAGGTAAACAGCATTTCCATGTGCTGCTCTGGTTCGCCAGAAGTGGCTTAGTCATGCCGGCCACATGACCCGGAAGCTGTACGCCGGCTCCCTCGGCCAATAAAGCGAGATGAGCGCCGCAACCCCAGAGTCGGCCACGACTGGACCTAATGGTCAGGGGTCCTTTTACCTTTACCTTACAATTCTATGATTCTATTTTCACTATGGACTCTATAGCTGAGGACCATGCAATGAGGACACTTGTTTTCAAAAGGGGGGGAAATGGCACTCAAGCAGATCACTGGAACTGTAAATAGGCAAGGGAAAATGAGCAGATGAGCAGTTTTTTTGCTTTGTTTAAGAACCTTTCATCCTCCAAAAAGCGGCAGCTTTCAGATCAAAAATAGCAAACTTCATGAACATTTGGAACAACTCTGGTGTTGCTCTTCTGGGGACCTGCAGCAACAGTGGTGATGTAAGAAACCATGTTACAGACTTGGAGCTTCTGACATTGCCTGAGTGGTATCAGACTGAGCAATTCTGCAGCAGTTTGTGTGCCCTGAGGTGACATTTAAAGGTTGCCAAAGAATATTCAGCTGTTCTCTGAGTTATTCTAGTATTGAAGTAAATAAGATTTAAGTGTTTGGCTAAAATGGATCAAATTTCAAGCAGAGGAAAATGGCCGTCCCTTCATCCTGTAACGTGGAACAATGTTACAAATTACTGGAATGGTCAGAAAGACGGAAACGATTGCAAAATGGGGAGGGGAAAAAATAATTCAACTTGCTTGCTGACCTAGCAACCAAGAGTTAAGGAAATTAAGAAATCTTATTTAGACATGTCACAGCTCTTTCTTATCTATGGGCACCACTCCGTAGTGGATTTTCAGGCTAGCTAGAGATATGCAAGAGCAAAACGTCGCAAGAGACACAGCACGTAGATCAGCAAGAAACAGATTGGTAATTCATAACAGGGTTCAGGAAAGTACGCAGTTAGGTGCAAACACTGAGCCTGCAACAGCTCTCCATGGATACTCTTAACTGAAGCCTGACAAATTTCAGAAAAGTAGCTGTGTTAGTTCATTTTGCTGCAAAAGACTAAATAAAATTTTGGACGTTACTAACACTAAGTGAGGAGGAATTAAAGAACCTTTTAATGAGGGTGAAAGAGGAGAGCACAAAATATGGTCTGAAACTCAACATCAAAAAAACGAAGATCATGGCCACTGGCCCCATCACCTCCTGGCAAATAGAAGGGGAAGAAATGGAGGCAGTGAGAGATTTTACTTTCTTGGGCTCCATGATCACTGCAGATGGTGACAGCAGCCACGAAATTAAAAGATGCCTGCTTCTTGGAAGAAAAGCAATGACAAAACTAGACAGCATCTTAAAAAGTAGAGACATCACCTTGCCAACAAAGGTCCGTATAGTAAAAGCTATGGTTTTCCCAGTAGTGATGTGTGGAAGTGAAAGCTGGACCATAAAGAAGGCTGATCGCTGAAGAATTGATGCTTTTGAATTATGGTGCTGGAGGAGACTCTTGAGAGTCCCATGGACTGCAAGAAGATCAAACCTCTCCATTCTGAAGGAAATGCTCACTGAGTGCTCACTGGAAGGACAGATCCTGAAGCTGAGGCTCCAATACTTTGGCCACCTCATGAGAAGAGAAGACTCCCTGGAAAAGACCCTGGAGTTGGGAAAGATGGAGGGCACAAGGAGAAGGGGACGACAGAGGACGAGATGGTTGGACAGTGTTCTCGAAGCTACCAGCATGAGTTTGACCAAACTGCAGGAGGCAGTGGAAGACAGAAGTGCCTGGCGTGTTCTGGTCCATAGGCTCACGAAGAGTCGGACACGACTAAACAACTAAACAACACCAACACTAGGGTGTGATGGCCCAAACTTCCCTTAGTCTTTTTCAACAAAAGCAGAACTAACACAAAACCAAAGTTTAGTGCTGCATACTGTAATTCTTCTTCCATCCCTTGTTAAACCTAACCTCAGTTTCTAGGTAGGGTGAGTGGAGTGAAACAACCCTGTGGTTTGGTTGAAAGGAACCATGCCAGAAGACGACAAAGGGAGAAGCAAGCTTATGCATGCAACACTAAAGCATGGTTTAGATCTAAAATTGCCAGGGTGCTCTAAAGAATATTGGCGCTTTCCCACAAAAGCTCATGCTGTAGCATCCTTTTAAAAAACAGTCTTTAAAGGCGCTATAATGTAAGGTTACCAGATTTTTTCCAATTAATCTGGGGACACTTTAAATAAATAAATACTACATGTTTGGGATGTTGAGGCTTCAGTGATGGCGGTAAAAGAGGGGCGGCTGCTGCCTTGACCTCAACCGCCATGTTTCCCCTTCCTCCGAGGCTCTTATCTCCTTTCTCCATGAGCCTGGGCAGCCCTTGAGTTGTTGGTTCTTTGGTGGTGGGTCAGGCATCGAAGGTGGAGAAGGAGGGCCAAGAGCGGCAGCGGCGAGGCTCAGGCAGCGTGATGCCTCCCTTCCCATCGGAGCATCCCCAATCCCATTCCTACTTGCATGCAAGCAGGAGGGGGCAGGGATCTCTCAGGCAGTGCAATGCCTCCCTTCCCACTGGAGCAGCCCCAATCCCATTCCTACTTGCATGCAAGCAGGAGGTGGTGAGGATCCCTCAGCTGGGAAGGGAGGCTTCCCGTTGCCTAACTGAGAGATCTCTGCCCCCTCCTGCTTGCACACAAGCTCTGATAGGCAGCATGAAGCCTCCCTTCACAGCTTAGTTGCTGGGGTCAGGGAAGGTGGAGGCAGCCTGGAAGCTGCATTTTAGAGCCCCTGCACCACCATCAGATGGGGACTTCTGAAAGCTCCTGAAGCCAGCCAGAGCCAACTGCTCCAGGCTGCTGAGACTGCCGCTGCCGCGTTTCCTGGGGACATTAGATGAAATCCAGGGACATTCCGGGGATGGAATTTGTCCAGGGACTTATTCGCAAATCCGGGGACTTCTGGTAACCCTACTATAATGCTCTTTATGGTTTTGGAGTTCATGCGAGGTTTATCAATGCTTTATTAACAGAAAGCAAACAAACAACAGCAGCACCCATCCTCCCAAAACCTAATTCAGCATCCTGCCATGACCCAAACTCAGAAGAAGTAGCAGGTGGGAGGAATGAGAAGCACAGTAAGAGAGAGAGAGACTAAGAGAGAAGGAAATGCAAAAGTAGAAGAAAAAACAGGGACGACAAGAAGGTGTGGTGAGCAAATTGAGCTGCCTGGAAATACAAAACAAATGAACAAACATACTCTGAGAGTTTTGGTCAGATCCCGCTGAAATTGGTGCTAGCCTCACAGCAATTAAAAGCTATATGCTATTTCGCTGTAAGCCACAGAAGGTTCCCTGTCAAGATTTTGAAACGTGTGGATTTGATGATTTCCCGTGCTAGAGGGCAAAGTGTTTAGCTTTCAAAGCAGCTTGCAACAGCTACTGTTTTTGACATATATCCCCATATAGAGATTATGTGTTCTTTCCAAATTAGGGGAAGAGATGAACATATGATGGCTGTATCGGTAACAAAGCTTGTTCGCTATTCTACTATCCAGGGATTCAGCTACATTAGTCAAAATGCAGCGTTATAAATGCGTTATAACACTGTGACACCGAATGGTGCTGTAGAGCTGAAATCGTAACTCGGTGATATTTTCAACTGTGAGCTTTACAACAATTTTCTGCACAGCGTTTTCAGAGAGTTTTTTATTGTTGCGTAGATTTAGCCTAAATTGTGTCATTATATAGTTTAGCCACTTGATGGCACTGGACTCAGTTGTATGCCAGGGACGGGAGGGGGCATGGAGAGTCAGGAGTTTCCCGTTGCCATTCTGTTCTTGTTGGAAGGAGACAATAAAGTTATTGTCTAGCTTCCTGGCTAGTCTAAGCCTTCCAAAGCATTTGCAGAGTGGAATTCTGATAGGACAAGCCTATAGCATATGACCTGAAGTTTCTCCAGGCTCAGTACATCTCCAGCGGAAGACGCAGCCCTAGAGTTCTCTGTAATCTATCAGGTATAAGTACAGTGGTACCTCGGGTTACATACGCTTCAGGTTACAGACGCTTCAGGTTACAGACTCTGCTAACCCAGAAACAGTGCTTCAGGTTAAGAACTTTGCTTCAGGATAAGAACAGAAATTGTGCTCCGTCGGCGCGGTGGCAGCAGGAGGCCCCA
Source organism: Podarcis filfolensis (assembly GCF_964270895.1). Taxonomy (NCBI): domain Eukaryota; kingdom Metazoa; phylum Chordata; class Lepidosauria; order Squamata; family Lacertidae; genus Podarcis; species Podarcis filfolensis. The sequence continues at coordinate 108,317,576 of NC_139606.1, forward strand.
TTAGCTAAAGTGGTGCTTCAGGTTTAGAACAGTTTCAGGTTAAGAACAGACCTCCGGAACGAATTAAGTACTTAACCCAAGGTACCACTGTATGGTCAAAATGCTGAGGGAGGCTGTCAAAATCCTTATTCTAGGTTCCCACTAGTACAACAAGGCCTCAAAAAACCCCAGCCTGCTCCAGGAGATCAGTCAGGCAAGGAAGCAGAAATGCTTGCACCCATTCCTTAGCACTGTGTTGAATAAAGGTAAAGGTAAAGGGACCCCTGACCATTAGGTCCAGTCGTGGCTGACTCTGGGGTTGTGGCGCTCATCTCGCTTTATTGGCCGAGGGAGCTGGCGTTTGTCTGCAGACAGCTTCCGGGTCATGTGGCCTGCATGACTAAGCCGCTTCTGGCGAACCAGAGCAGCGCACAGAAACGCCGTTTACCTTATCTCATTATACATGACAAAGCCATTTTTCACCTTCTCACCCCTTGCTTTTTCCTGTAAGACCTATTGCAGTCATTAAGAGTCGTCAACAGGCTCATCACAGCTATCTGCCAATCACCCATTCCCACCACCCTTCTGAGTAATACCCCTCCCCACCTTCTCACTATATAGAAGGATCTGGCAACTTCTGTTTCAGTGTATCTGAAGAAGTGTGCATGCACACGAAAGCTCATACCAAGAACTAACTTAGTTGGTCTTTAAGGTGCTACTGGAAGAAATTTTTTTTTTTTTACCTTCCCGCCGGAGCGGTACCTATTTATCTACTTGACCTTTGACGTGCTTTTGAACTGCTAGGTTGGCAGGAGCAGAGACCGAACAATGGGAGCTCACCCCGTCGTGGGAATTCGAACCGCCAACCTTCTGATCGGCAAGCCCTAGGCTTTCTGGTTTAACCCACAGTGCCACCCGCGTCCCTTTACTGTGTTGAATACAACACATTAAATTCAATGGGTCTGCTCTGAGCATAATTTAGTCATATACAAGCCAGTGCTGCTGTTGCCCAAAAATTCCAGGTACTGTATAAAAAACTGAAGAACATGGGTTCTAGCTGCAGACATACAATCTAAGATACGCAGAGTGGCAGGGAAAAGTAAAGTAAAAGAAGAGAAGGGTAAATCAAGGAGCCCAAGTGTTTTCTCCTAGGAGTGGAAAAGCCATTTGGGGAGGCAAAAAGTGGGAATAAAATATCAAGAAGGGAAGGTTAAGACACCTCTCCTGCCTGCCAGTCATTCACTCTTCATTTCATCCTCTCTTGTTTATTTCAGCCACTCTTTATTAAAGCCTTTTCTTTAACATTCTACCAGTGAGGAGAACCTTGGATCTGTCCATCACATGCAATTTGGCCTTCGCACTATAAATTCCAAGAACACCGTGATGTCATAAATTGCAGTCCTATTATGCAGCACAATGGTTATATATCACCACATTCCATTTTACACTTAGCAGAAACTTGGCTTGGGAGCGCACTGTCGTTGTTAGGAGAAATATTGCAACACAGACTAACATATTCTTCTAACTAATAGCTTTTTGGATTAATTGCCAAAGCCAAATCAATTGCAAGCGGGGTGAGAGAAAAAGGCTCCACAGCAAACAAATGGCTGTCTCTGGAAAGAGGAGTTCTATCTCTTGCCTTCCTCCTCTTTGCCAGTGACTAGTGCTACAAAATCATGGTTCCAAGTCTCCCTGGCCATCTTCCATTGCACTAGGTGCTGCTTGCAGGGACAAGGAAATGTGGGAGTACAGTAAGACATTACCAAGGAGAGAGAGAGACTGAGATTCAGGGGTGCTGTTTTTTGATGCAGCACCTGCACCTGTCATAATGACTTCAAAGGATGTCATTATATTGCAATAGCAATCGCAACACACAACACCCTTGCTATTTTGTCTACAATACACAGAAGGGTAAACCCAAACTTACCAGATCGTCCGTCTCTTTGAAAGTCAACGTGGTACCATTCACCGTCATTCACCTTCTTTTGCAAAGCTTTTGTTTTAATCGTACCAGAACCCATGTCCAGCAGCAGGTAGAGGTGGCCATCAAGCATCTCAATGGCAAAGAAGTCAACTTTGACCATTTGTGGGTGTTTAGCATCTTTCTGATGCCGCGGTTTGCCGTGGCTAAAAAGTATCAGCCCATTTGGCTCGGTAGTGCGGAAATCAAATGATATTGAGCCCGTTTTCTTGGCGTTCCACTTTGGCAAAGAGATAAAAGATTCTGGTGTTTCAAAAGTGATTGGATCCAAGGTTGCCACATTTTCACATTTAAATGCTACCACACCGTGGATCTTCATCTTAGGATCTCCTTGTTTGGCAAGTCGAGACAGTTCCAGCCTTACATCGTTGTTTTTGTATACAACCTGCAAGCAAAGAACAGCAGTTACTGGATTGAATTTAACTGTACAAGCAAGAATGAATGTTAACTTCTGTAATTCCATTTTTAAAATTAATAAAAGCTGCACACATTTTACAAAACCTCATGTTATCAGGACCAGCCACACTCTTATGAAGATCCATGTTAAATATCCATGTTGCCCTCTCCCCGCTCCTCAAGTTGTGTCCTGCATCCAGACTTTAAAAGTCTGCATGCAGCTCAGACGTTCTCGCTACAGTTTCGATGCTGCAATTTGGTGTCAAACCTCAGCAAAGTTTCTTTGAGTCTTCCAATCCTTTGGCCATCATCCAACCATCCATTGAGGTATATTTCAGCTCCCACCTCTTCCCTCCATCCTGCAATGATGGAAGTACAATAGTACCTCAGTTTTCGAATGCCTCCATAGTCGAACGTTTTGGAACTTGAACGCCAAAAACCCTGAAGTAAATGCCTTGGTTTTTGAACGCGCCTTGGAAGTCGGACAGGTTTGGGAAATCGAATGGACTTCCAGAACGGATTATGTTCGAAAACCAAAGTACCACTGTATGTACTGGTTTCACTCCCTTATTCCCACCCCCCTATAAAAGATTGCAATTTCTTATACAACAGCTATGTTGAGAGTATTTCACCCTCAACACCCCATTAGCACAGGAGCCCTTTGTGCATTTGTTGTTCTGTATACATAGGTTCTCTCTGCCTCATGCAAATGGTCCCAATAACTATCCAAAAGCCTTGGTAGCCATTTTGAAGTATATAAAATGCTTGTGCATTGGTAGAACATCACCCTCAAATAACCTTGATGTAGTAAGATCTCTTCCTACTCTGTCATTGCCCAGAGTTTGTGGGCACTGGGGGGAAAGCATACAGACAAGCAGAAGCAAATTAAGACAACCTCAATGGGATTTCAGAGGAAGACTGCATATGATTGGGTCATGAGCATTTTTCAAAATTGATTTAAAATATTGTAATGAGTTGTTTTACCTATGTTTTACCTTTGTTCTCTATAAATTATGCTAATACCCTGAATGCCGTGGTAATAATTTATTCCAAATTACCGTGCATAACAAAAATAAATAGGCATTTTGGCAGCTTGGGGGGGAAACCCCCACAAGTAAAAAAGAATGGCTTTGTAACATAAAATCTGAGTAATCTGAATAAGTTCCCTGCACATCTACATTTAAGCTCACCCTTTGCTCTATACACATAATCCATACCTATGAGAAGCTTGAGCCCTATTAGAAGGTAAGTGACACATCATCCATTTTGGGTTATTTTAAAACATGTATATATCACCTTCCCAAATAAGAATTCTTTCAAAGCACCTTATCTATTAAAGGCAGAGCATACCGACCGCAGCAAAATAAAACAGTGCCTCCCAAAACTCCATTCAAATCGATAGTTTGATAAAATGTAGTATAAAAAACAGCAGCAAATCATTCCCTACAAAGCCACTAGAAGCAGCTTTCTGAAAATACTGACGTTATGGTGCACTTGTGGGTGACAACAGGCAAGGAGTTCCATGGATGTGGGGCCACCACAAAAAATAATGTCCTGCAATTCGCAGCACTATTGTAGGGATGGTGAACATGCCATGCCCCTTCATATAGATTGCTGAAAAGCTGTCACTGTACTTCCCGCCAAGACAAAATTCTCTACACAATCAAACCTATCCGTGTAACAAATTCTAGCCTGTAGACCTATAGCTACAATGGACCTATTCCTGAACGGTTGATTTTGCTAGCAAACAAGCCGCGACTGGTTTGCTGCCACCAAGTAACACCCTAATTCAGCTCCGCCAAAGATGCGCCATTATAATCTGCTCATCGTAGGTCAGCCAGGGCTCAGCCAGACTAGAAAGGGTGTTGGGTGGGGGCAGAGAGGGAAGACTTAGGCTGGATCCTAAGGCCATTTAGCTTGATCACATGACTTGACATAGAACACTTTTTAAAAGGCTTGTTTTCCGTCTGCCAAGCTTTGACAGAGCAGCAGCCCAGCTGCTAAATGGGGTTTGGTACTGCTGTAACTTTATGCCTGCTTCTCGTAAACACAATTGCTCTCTAAATATAATGCTGTGGTCCTTTGCTTGTGGAGAACATGGTCTGGGGAGGGCCATTGCTTTGGGGAAGGGTCATTCACTCTGTATTACTTATTGTATGTCTTGTTAGGAGTGCCTGGAGTGCTCTAGTCCATGGGGTCACGAAGAGTCGGACACGACTAAACGACTAAACAACAACAACAACAACATGTCTTGTTAGACTTGTGACTCAAGTTCTCCGGAACACTGGTACACACATCCATTTGAAAACAAAACTCTCTAACAATAAAGCGGGTCTATTGTTAGTAGAACCTCGGTTGTTGAATGTACTCCATTCCAGAAGACCTCTCGACTTCCGAAACGTTCGGCAACTGAGGCACAATTGCCGGCCGGCAAAATCCATTGAAAAAATGGAGAAACACGCCTCAGAAGTCATTCAACTTCCAAGGTGCGTTCGAAAAGCATTCACTTGCAGGTTGCTGACATTCGACTTCCAAAGCGTTCGACAACCGAGGTTCCACTGTACTATCAATTACACGTATCAGTCCGTTTAGCCAAAAGAAAAAGCCTCAAAGCAACTCGACAAGGTAAAATACAACAAATAAAGCCATGAAAAATAAAACAGCCAAAAAACAGACTGGATGCAATGCCAGCCAACCCTTGTATATACTAATTCACACTGAGAGCCACAGCTCAGTGATAAAGATGCTATCCTTTCTCTGCAGAAACAATCCCTGGCATCTCGAGGTAAGGCTGAGAAGGAACCCTATTTGAAAACTTGGGGACCCATGGCCAGCCTTTGTCAATACTTACCTGAATAGATTCAATTTCCCAAGTTCCTATGTGTCCCAGAACCCTCTCACCACCCCTGAAACTAAGAGGAAGGACAGGGTCTCTCCACAACTTCAACACCTATCGACCCTTTAGCTAGAATGCAATAAATGTGGCTTTGTTATTCATCCACTTAATGGCAGACCAACTCTGTGTTATAAATACATCTGTGAATGTGACGTGAAGGCTGGCAGCCCTGCCATGTAGGAATCCCTTGCAGATGACAGCAGTGCCTGGAGACAGTCAGGTTGTGTATCCCCAACAGTGACCAAAGAAGGAATGGCTGCTGGGAGGAGTGCAGAGAGAAGAAACACCGTGATGCATTTGCAGCAGCACAACTGGACTCCTTCATCTGCCCCAGCTGCAATAAAACATGTCTCTCCTGTATTGGTCTGCACTGCCACAGCAAGCGCTGTAACTCTCCAACTGTTTGACTTTACCTGCAAAGGAGCACTCTTCCATCGTTTCCTTGATACAGATGGAAGCCAACAACAACAACGACAAGTGTTTGCTCCAAAATTGTTCTTTTTAGCTAGTTCACCAATATAATCTTGCGGGGGGAGGGACAGAAATTGAGCTTATCACTCCGGAATTAAACTGTGGTTTTAAACTTGCTTGCTTAGAAAATTTCTGCACAGGGCTTTCTTCTTCTTCTTCTTTTGCTGATTTAACAAAGTATTAGATTTCTTCCTGCTCTAAACCCTTTATCGCTTTTTCAAGCCTTCCACTTGCCGATATGAAACACACCAAGGTCAGATTCTACATGTTAACCTCATTTTAAGCACCGCTTTGGCTCTGTGTCCTTGAAACTAGGACTTAATGGCAACCTTGTTAGCTATGAAGCAATGCCGTTGGGAAGCCAATAGGACTGATATCAAGCGAGAGTAAAGCCAGCCCAACAGAAGTGGAGAGAAATTAACAGGATGCAAATCAGTCTACTTAATTCTTTCCAACATCAAAGACCGACTGAAGATTATTTTGATAAAACTGAAAGGCAGTATTGGATAAAGATTTAATCAGCCAGCCTTACAAGTGTTCGTTCTCCAGTGCAGACATTCATTTTCCTACTGCATTTTTAAAAAGAAAACTGGTCACACTATACATACCTTAGGGCAAATTGCTTTGCAAAAGTGTGTATATAGGGAGAAATTGGTAGTATGATGCGGGCCAATTTTCATGAGCCCCACCCCCTGCAATAAACTAGCAAAATGATATGAATATGTCAGGAAAAGAACTTTAGATTGTAAAAATGGAAAAATTAGGGAAGCTGAAATTGACAAGATTGGCCCATCTGCATACTTTACAACATTGTATTCCTTTCTTGCCAAGAATGGTACTTGGCTATAATTCTGGAATTCTAACAAGTTATTGTTAGCTTCATCCCAGCCCCTGTTTCCCAGAAGCCCTCAGTACCCCAGGTCAGGGGGTCTCTCAGTCAGGGGCAGACCTTGGTAATACGCCACCCTGTGAGAGGCCAACATTTGACACCCTCCTCACAGCCCTTGCAGCGTCAGCTTAAGCTGGATAAACAAGCTAGGGCCCTGGAGCCTTCACGCCTCCTTCTCAATGTCCAGTAAGTGGCTTTCCAGCTTTGGGAAGGAGGTTGAAGGGCTCTAGGACCCTGCCAGAGCCTGTTGAGGTTTGTGAGAAACTGCAGCTTTGAAGAGGATAATTAGTGAGTTGGCAAGAAGCCAAGTTAAGCAAGAGTACCTGAGAAAGTCTGCTTGGAGATAGGGAAGCCTAGCAACAGGTGATGATAGGCTAAAAGTTTTCCCTTATAAGCAGCAGTTTGGTGTTGGTGTTCAGAGGTTGGTGTGTAGAGTTTGAATCAAGTCTGTGTATATAGTAACTTGTACAAAGCTGTGCTATACTCTGTACATAATAAAAGCAAATACAAATCAAGTTACTGTTCAGCATGTTATGTTCCCGAGTCATCATCCTGGACTACACGGACTAAGCAGAGAGTTTTGGTTGAGATCCATCAACAGAGCCCTCACGCCCTCTTTCCGAAGCCAGGCAAGCACCTACTGGGCTTTGAGAAGATGCCCTACTCAGCTGCACATCTAGTGCCTCTGCACTGCTCACGCTGCCCTAAACCCACCGCTATCCCAAATAGTTCCAAGTACCACTGTGGGTTAAACCATAGAGCCTAGGACTTGCCAATCAGAAGGTCGGCGGTTCGAATCCCCGAGACAGGGTGAGCTCCCATTGCTCGGTCCCTGCTCCTGCCAACCTAGCAGTTCGAAGGCACGTCAAGTGCAAGTAGATAAATGGGTACCACTCCGGCGGGAAGGTAAACGGCGTTTCCGTGTGCTGCTCTGGTTCGCCAGAAGCGGCTTAGTCATGCTGGCCACATGACCCGGAAGCTGTACGCCGGCTCCCTCGGCCAGTAAAGTGAGATGAGTGCCGCAACCCCAGAGTCGGCCACAGCTGGACCTAATGGTCAGGAGTCCTTTACCTCTTTTATCACTCTGTTTGTTTTGTTTTATACACACTGTGTCTCCTCCTGCCTTCTCTCATATGGGTCTTCTGAATCCCCCTGCTGCATGCTTTTTCAGTCTTCTCCCTCTTTCTGGTTTGCTAATAGGAATGACAACTCTAGACCCTTCTGTCCTAGACTCTAGAACCCTTCTGTTCTGTTACTCTTCCTCCTTCCCAAGTTCCTTGCCCTCACACAGGCAGACAAAATTCATTTGGTAGCCCACCTCTTTTCTGCCACTCCAATTCTCCTCCCTGCCTGGACCCAGAGAGAAAGCTCTCAGACTGGCCTTTTATCTTCCGAAGGATGCTCTCAGCATCCTTATCTACTTTAGGCTCCCATTCCTCAGCTATGTTTCGGCTCAGCTGCTGAGTCAAGTGGGGAGCGCCAGTATCTGTTGGAATCCATTCACAGTTATGTAGAATTAGAGAACTGTAGAGTTGATAGGGATCCCAAGGATCACATAGTCCTGCAATGCAGGAATCACAACTAAAGAATCCCTGTCAGTCGCCCATCCAACTTCTGTTTAAAAGTCTCCAATTAAGGCTAGTCAATCACCTGAGTGAGGTAGTCTATTCCACTATTGAACAGCTCTTACTGTCAGAAAATTCTTCCTAACATTCAGTAAGTGGGTACATATATACAGTGGACGCTCGGGTTGCGAACGTGATCCATGCAGGATGTACGTTTGCAACCTGCAGCATTCACAACCCGCAGTGGCGTGTCTGCAACCCGCAAAGCGCGATGTCAGGGAACTGCCATCAGCTCAGAGGCGAGAGATGGAAGGGCAGTTGTGTTATAGGGAGCCTCTGAAAATCTTGCGAAGCAGTTCCTCCTCCGGCGAGGAGGAAAGCCCCACCTCCAGTGGAGAAGAAGTGCAGGGGCCAGAGATGGAGAGCCTTAACACTGAGCCTGACCAAGCCGGAGAGGTGGGAAGTGTGCCCTTGCCAGCGCCCATTCTGTGCAGTAGTCTTTGGTGCAGGGAGGGTCAGAAAAGGCTGGGGGGTGACATGACTTTTATGCTGGGGGAGGTACAAAAACCGACCACTCCCGGATTCTGCTAGCGAGTGAGCCAGACATGAGCTTACGATGCTCTTCACTGTAAATAGTTTGCACCAAGAATAAAGCCTGTAAAAGACAGGTCAGAGTCCTGCCTGGTTACTCTCGAGCAACCACCACGGCCTTGACATGCGATTTAGCACTTCTGCGCATGTGCAACCGCTGAAACCCGGAAGTAACCCGTTCCGGTACTTCCGGGTTTCGGCAGGTCCGTAACCCGAAAAAACGCAACCTGAAGCGTCTGTAACCCGAGGTATGTCTGTACAAAGATGGGTGCCACAATTTTGTAGCTGTAGAGGAAAAGTGCAGAACACTGTATGGCTACTTTCTAAGACTTCAGTTTCTAGAAACACATGTGGAAATGTACAATTACATGGGTAGTGGGCATTTTAAACTATCATCCCTCCAGAGCTTTTGTCAGAAATGACTTCTGCCAGGAACATCTGGGAAACACAGACTGCCTACGTGCCCAGCTGAGAAGATGCTGTTCCCCAAAAGGAGAAAAACATCTGGGCCTAGTTGCTAAGCAGCACACTTCAAGGTGAGGAGAGAGAGATATCATCCCCTATGGTCACCATAGAGACTTTGAAGAACAGCAGTTAGAACACTCACAACATCTATAATATCTGGACTTCTGACATTTTACACCATCATCCCCCTAGAGACTTCACCACTCAGAATTGCCTTAAAAAAATATCATTGCTGCTATTATGTATGTACCTCCATTGCTGGAGTCAGTATTCTTCTGAGTACCATTTACTGGGAACCACAAGTGTCCTACTTGCAGGATTCCTATAGGCTGACCACTGCGAGAACGAGGTTGGACCAGATAGGCTCTTGGCCTAATCCAGCAGGGCTCCTCTTATGTTCTTACAAGAGTGGCATAATAAGATTTCCAGTGTTTGGAAGGCAGTGCTTCAATGTCCTTTACCTTCCCATGAGAAGCTAAACAGCAGAATATGGCTTTTTAAAAGCCCTGCAGAATCAATCATGTTCAATTAGAACAGCTAAGATAAAGGTCAAGAACAATATGGATGTGAAATTCCAGGTCCACATTAAAATTATGCATTTCACAGCTCCACTAGAAAACACAGCCTGTGCATTGCTAGTTCACAAAATGAAATTTCCTCTGTATGCAAGCATACAAATTACTTTGACACTAGCAAAAATGTAAACATGCTAAAACTGCAATCCTATACCCACATACCTGAGAGTAAGCCTCCATTGATTGTAATGGGGCCTACCTCTCTATAAGACACTCTAGTCTCTCAGCCTTGCTCTGCGCTAGCTTATCAAATTTATGAATGAAATACTTTTATTTGTCTCTTCTCCCTACCCAGTCACATTTTCTTTTCTAACAAGTGAGTGGAACTGGCAGGTAATGCATCAGGAACAACAAACTAAACTTTCCAGTAGCACCTTAAAGGTAAAGGTAAAGGGACCCCTGACCATTAGGTCCAGTCATGGCCGACTCTGGGGTTGCGGCACTCATCTCGCTTTATTGGCCGAGGGAGCCGGCGTACAGCTTCCAAGTCATGTGGCCAGCATGACTGAGCCACTTCTGGCAAACCAGAGCAGTGCACGGAAACGTCCTTTACCTTCCCGCCAGAGCAGTACCTATTTATCTACTTGCACTTTGACGTGCTTTCGAACTGCTAGGTTGGCAGGAGCAGGGACCGATCAACGGGAGCTTACCCCGTCGCGGGGATTCGAACCACCGACCTTCCTATCGGCAAGTCCTAGGTTCTGTGGTTTAACCCACAGCGCCACCTTAGAGACCAACTAAGTTTGAAGCTGTCTGTGGACAAACGCCGACTCCCTCAGCCTATAGAGCGAGATGAGCACCACAACCCCAGAGTCGTGCGCAACTGGGGTCAGGGGTACCCTTACCTTTACCTTTAAGTTTGTTATTGGTATGAGCTTTCGTGTGCATGCACACTTCTTCAGATAGTTGGTCTGTAAAGTGCTACTGGAAGGATTTTTTTATTTTGTTTCGACTATGGCAGACCAACACGGCTACCTACCTGTAACTAAAACTAAAATTTGTTTTATTCACATGTTTTTATCATATGCTGGTACGCAACCGTAATAAAGTTTTATGATGATGATGATGAAACAAACTAAGCCTTAACAGAATTATAATGGACCAACCCAGACTCTGTGATCATCATCTGAGACCCTTCTCTGTGGGCCCCCGCCACAAGAGGTCTGGAGGTCTGCAACATGAGAACAGGCCTTTTCCGTGGTGGCCCCACACTTGTGGAATGCTCTCCCCAGAGAGGCTCTCCTGGCACCTTTGTTGCATATCTTTAGGAACCAGGTGAAAACGTTCCTCTGTAACCAGGCCTTGGGCCGATTAAACAATCTATGGCCATTTAAACGTTTTTGTTGGGGGGGGGGGTATTGGTTTGCTTTTGTCTGTTTGTTTTGTTATGTATTATGTATTATGTGGTCTTATTTTGTAATTTCATTTTGTGAACTGCCCTGTGACTGGAATGACTGGAAAGACGAGAAACCAAAATGGGCAGATATGTAAGTCCCCATACACTTGCAAAAATCAACCTGCAAAAGCAAGTTCCACTGAATTCAATGGGGATTACTGCTAGGTACATAGAGCTGGGATGGAAGGCTCAGGGAGCAATCATGTGCACAAGAAGCTGGCTTAAAGAAAGTGTAAGTTAAACTGGGGTGTAAATTTATAGTGGATCCAAACACTGTTCAAGAGCTGGGCTGCTGCTGCTGCTTTACCTAAGCCTGGAAGAGGGAAAACAAGCCTTTGAAATAAAGATAACTCGCAGCTTACACACATTTAACTTGTGTGCATTCAGCTGTATGTGCTTGGCAATTATTATTTTTTAATTAAAAAGGGGCGGAAAGGGAACGGCAAACCAGCAAAAAAGTCTTTGCAATCCCACCCATAATTGAACCCAATGTGTTTTGCTTGTATGGGATTTAAGCTGTAAGCGCTATCCAATGTGAAAATGGAGAGTTACCTGTAGTGTTATATATATGCTGGCTTGGCAGGCCACATGGCTGAGCTGAATGGTCTCAGGATCCGGCCCAAGTCCTACATCTCTAGTCCCACACCCAGAACACCACCTTTTGGGGAACTTACACCTGCCTTGGTTCAGCCAGCTTCAGCTCAGCTAGCCGAGCCCTGGCTTAGACAGAATGAGAAACTTACACCAGTATATCTTTGGCTGAGCTGGGGTCTTAATGCTGGCTGAGCCTGGCTGAGCTGGAAATCAGGCAGCTGAGCCGGCAATGAGCTATATCCTAAGCTGCTCACCCTGCCGGATCTTGCCATAGGATTGCCCTCTCATTTATCCACTGGATTTCACACTTGCCAGACGTTCCAGCACTGTTCCCAACTCAGAAGAGTATCAACTTGTATTTTAAAATGCATTGAGAAATGCAGATTTTAAGAGAAAAGGCAAACCAAGCTGTTTATACGCAGATTTTATGAAACAAATCAATAAATGGCTGTTTCTACTCTACGCAGAGTAACAGGGCTAGCAGACTCTAGTGGCAAAATCTGACGAACGGTCAGGATGAATCTCAATTTATTTAAGAATGCAAGAATCCTGCTGGATTAAGTCAAGGGCCCATGCCTGAGTCTGAGGCTTAAGGGACACTCTCTCTGCCTGTGACTCTCTGGAACATGTTAAGCTACTCCTTTGCCATTTGGGCACTTAGGGATCAGTTACAAAGATGTGTCCAGCTTCAATAAGGCCACATATAATTGAAGAAGAAGAAGAAGAAGAAGAAGAAGAAGAAGAAGAAGAAGAAGAAGAAGGGGGGTAGTTTGGGTTTGATATCCCGCTTTATCACTACCCGAAGGAGTCTCAAAGTGGTTAACATTCTCCTTTCCCTTCCTCCTCCACAACAAACACTCTGTGAGGTGAGTGGGGCTGAGAGACTTCAAAGAAGTGTGACTGGCCCAAGGTCACCCAGCAGCTGCATGTGGAGGAGCAGAGATGCGAACCCGGTTCACCAGATTACGAGTCTACCGCTCTTAACCAATACACCACACTAGCCTAAGTGAAAGAGTCAATGTTTTGTACATTGATGGTCCCAGATTCAGTGTCCCTGGCACCTCTCAGCAGGGGAAGGAAAGATCTCTGGCTTCAGATCCTAAGTGTCAGGGACCATGCGGAGGAGGGCGGCACTGAGGAGCAATGGTGGAAGCCTCCCCCACCCCCTGCTCCTAATCAGGATCCTGAATCTTCCCAGGAGTGGGGGAACAGTATAGATTTGGAACAGCAGTTTGCAGAGGGACATAGTTCAGAAGACAGAAGTTGGGAAGAACTGGGAGTTGAACAGTTAGGAGAAGAAGAACTGGGAGAGAGAGAGAGAGTTCACAGACTCAATGCTGCTAATCAGCCCAAGGTCTAGGAGAGCAAATAAACTGGCAGCACAGAAAGCACAGTGGTTGCGAGATCAGGTTGCAAGATGCGGTATTGATGTGGGTGACTAGGGGGAAAACCTTAATTGGGAGCACCTTCATTCTGAGGAATGGATGCTTTCTTCTCTTGCTGTGATCATTAAAATCTCTAACTGGTAAGAGACTCCTTTCACTTTGTTCTGCTTATCTACTGCCAAAGGGAGGGGTGGGGAGGAAGCCAAGTCCCTGAAGCCAGACACTAAGGCACTGGTGCCAATCCGAATAAACAGCACAGGCTTGGCTATGTGTATTCATATGAGAGAAGCCAACAGAGCTTTGATGAGATCTTGGATAAGATCTATACCATTTCTCGGGGGATCTCCGCACATCCCTACTGCAAAGGAAGCCTTTGAGAATGGTGTTAGCCTGGATAAAACTGCCTGTAACAAATGCATTCTAAATATTATTTGACTTCTGCTGCACACTGTCTGGTGATTTACATGACATTTAGCAACTTGTGTGTAGAAATGTAACAATGACCTTTACCGCCAGCCTTTCCATCCGAGAATCAATAGATGGTTTTACACTAATCCATAAATGTAATCTCTTTTCGAGTGAGAGGAGGGGCGGTGGCCGGAGTGCAGAAGAGTAGGAGGGAGTGATATAAATAAATGGAAGGACAGTTACGCATAGATACTTCTTGGGACTGAAATATTAACCCTTGCCCAAGGCTAGCCCTACCATTAGGCAGAGTTGGACAACTGCCTCAAGTGGAAGCAGCCTCCTCATCAGTTCCTCCAGCCATCCCTCTCTGCTTAAGGATCATAGACTCATAGAACTGCAGAGTTGGAAGGGAACCCAAGGGTCATCTAGTCCAACCCCCATCAAAGGGTGTCCTATCTAGGAATGGATAAATCTCTCTCTTTTTTTGTTTCTCTCAGTTTATCATTTTTTCTCATTCGTAACATCAGGTAAAGGGACCCCTGACCATTAGGTCCAGTCGTGGCTGACTCTGGGGTTGCGGCACTCATCTCGCTTTACTGGCCGAGGGAGCCGGCGTACAGCTTCCGGGTCATGTGGCCAGCATGACTAAGCTGCTATTGGCAAGCCAGAGCAGCGCACGGAAACACCATTTACCGTCCCGCCGGAGCGGTACCTATTTATCTACTTGTGCTTTGACGTGCTTTTGAACTGCTAGGTGGGCAGGAGCAGGGACTGAACAACGGGAGCTCACCCTGTCACAGGGATTTGAACCGCCGATCTTCTGATCGGCAAGTCCTAGGCTCTGTGTTTTAACCCACAGCACCACCCGTGTCCCTTTACCACTGTATTGTTGTTGTTGTTGTTGTTGTTGTTGTTGTTGTAATCATGAAAATTCATCAGCAAATTTCTCCTGCTGTATGTTTGGATGAAAATTTGCCTATTTTAAACATTTCATTGCAGAACAAATTTCCTATGATAATGCACTGTGAAATATCATTTTCAGTAATATATGCATCTCTGAGCATACTTTATCCTCTGAGTACATGCATATTTGTACACATTACGTTGCTAAAGAACTGCACTGCAAAATTCAGAGAAGTGCCCATTTTGAAAAGATGGCTGTGTTTTGGTCCTTGCATTGTTTTGGGAAGAGCTAATTACGTGGGTGTGCATTAAAATGAAAAGGTAATCAGGTTTCTCCTCTATGCCTTGGAAAGTGGAATAATTTATATGAATACCCTCCTCCCTAAAATGTATTGATGATTGATTTGGGGGTTATGGGTGGGGTTGTTATTTAAAATAATAATAATAATAATAATAATAATAATAATAATAATAATAATAATAGTGTTCTTATATGTTGCAATCTGGTACCATACCCTGGTACCATACGGTGAAGATCAGCTAAATAATAATAATAGTTAGTATTATTAAAATGTGTATACCACCTTACACCTGATGATCACAGGGTGGTTTACAGTATAAAAACACAAAAAGAATAACAGCAATAGTAATAGCAAAAACAAACAAACCAATAACCCCTTGTCACAATCACATTTTAAAGGCCACAGAACAGATTGTTTAATCAGCTGAAGGCCTAGTTACAGAGGAACATTTTTGCCCAGTGCCTAAAGATATGGAACGATGGCGCCAGGCGAGCCTCCCTGGAGAGAGCATTCCACAAGAGGGAGCCACTGCAAAAAAGGCCCTTCTCGTGTTGTCACCCTCCAGGCCTTCCGCAGAGGAGGCATGCAAAGAAGGACCTCAGATGATGATTGCGGAGTCAGCTGGGTTCATGCCGGCAGAGGCAGTCCTTAATTATGATAATACTCCTGCAGCTAATTAAAACAAAATGTGCCATCTCAGCATAGCATGTGAGGTTCTGCACCCCATGAACTCATCTAACTTTATGTAGCAATTTCTACTAGCAGCAATAAAATAGCATTTTTGGTGTTTCTGTACCAAACCAATGTGACTATTTTCTACATTCTCCCTCCAGAATGCTCCAGGGTACACAATTACACCACTTATTATTATTATTATTATTATTATTATTATTTAAAAAACCTTCTTTCTAGAGGTGACAGTTGTGGCTAATGCAGACAACAAATAAAGTAATGCGTCTTTTAATAAATAAATAAATAAATTCCTCCCCGTTCATAGTATAATGCAAAAACATAAAATGTCTCAATTCTTCTAAATTTGCCCACAAATACGGGGTGGGGGGGGAGGTGTCAGTTGTGATTGTGATAAGAGGGACTCTATAAATGGTCCAGTTTATGCTACAGTTACAAGTAAGGTAGCTGTAGAAAGCATATGGAGCAATTGAGAGACTGTAACCCAAAAATAGTTATTTTTACATGCATACATACATCAATACCTAATTTTATTTGTGTAGTGCCCTCCCACAGTTAAAGTCAAACAAAAAATCCCAAACAACCAGTGGCGTAGCGTGGGGGGTGCAGGGGGGGCCGGCCGCACCGGGCGCAACATCTGGGGTTAGGGCAAATCCACGGGTTAGGGGGCACAAATCCACGGGTTAGGGGGCGCAAATTACTTGCCTTGCCCCGGGTGCTGACAACCCACTCTACGCCACTGCAAACAACACCCCAGCCCTAGAGTCTGTTTAGTAGTATCATAGAATCATAGAATTATAGAGTTGGAAGGGACCTGAGGGTTATCTAGTCCAACCCCCTGCAATGAAGGAATCTTCATATCCTCCAACGTTTCTCTGATGAAAAAAGGGACGTGCCATCACATAATGATTTTATGATTTACACATCTTACTGGGCTGCCCAGCCCCTCTGGGCACCTTCCAACATATATAAAACATAATAAAACATTAAACGTGGTATGAATTAATGTATTACTTCGGTCACAGACCAGTTCCAGCCCACATACAATATCACGGAAGTCATAAAACACGATAAGGATACATTTGAAGTTGCAATTAGGTATAACAGGGACAATACAGATACAGCAACAGTTAAAAATATATATAAATTAAAACTTAGTCACTAACATATACCCTAAAATTATCATTTAAAGCCTTAATCATTATGATAGCACAGCTTGTTCCCTAAGTTTTATAGCAATCACACGGAATTTGGCTACCCTTAATGTGATCTCAGGTTCCTTGTCCTCTACCAGGGATTTTAGACACTGAAGTCTAAAATATATTCCGTATACAGCCATACCTCGGGTTGAATATGCTTCAGGTTGGGCGTTTTCAGGTTACACTCTGCGGCGACCCGGAAGTAACAGAGCGCATTATTTCCAGGTTTTGCCACTCACGCGTGCACAGATGCACAAAATGACATCACGCACATGCGCAAATTGCAACCCGCACACGTGCAGATGCGCAGATGCGGGTTGCTTTCTCTTCAGGATGCCAGCGGGGCTCCAGAACGGATCCCGTTCACAACCAGAGGTACCACTGTACATGATTGCCTTCAGATGGCTCGGGGGTCAGATGACTCCACACCCTCCAACTTTTCTCCAATGAAAATAGGGACATCCTAAGGAAAAGTGGGACATTCCGGGATCAAATCAGAAACCAGGACGGCTTCTCTAAGTCAGGGATGCCCCTGGAAAACAGGGATTCTTGGAGGGTCTGAATCTTTCGGCCAATGTGGGGATTGAACCCACAACCCTGATATTAAGAGTCTCATGCTTGACTAACTGAGCTACAGTAACCATGGACTTTGTAGCTGGAGTCAGTCAGAGCCCCACCATTAACAATCACTTAATGTGCAACCATCAGAGAACATCTGCAAATATTGCTACACTCAAACTCCTGTCAGGTTTATCCTAGTGTAACTCTTGCGAATTCCCCCCAGGAAATTCTGGGCTCCCTCTTTTGTACGGTGGTGTGGGAGATGGGAATTTAAAAAAATACAGTTCTCTAGAGAGAGAAGAAACTACAACTTGCATTCGTTTGGTGTGTTGCAAGGGTGACTCCAGGAAAACAAACACAAACTCATTTCTGAAGATTAAAGGATTGGCAAAAAGAAAAGTAGGGTTGTGCACTGGATTTGGGTAAATCTTGTATCAAAGGGACCAATTTGGGGGATCTGGCGACTGGCTGAGTTGGGTTGAGGAAGCTGCGGATCACTGCCAGTCAGGTGAGATATCCCAGGGCTGTCAGGGGACAGAGCAACAGGTGGGAAGGAGAGGGACGCAAGAAGGTCAAGACCTACATGATTTCTGTTTACGTCTTCCCAGGAGAAGGCAAGAACCTGCCACTCTCCTTGCCTGGTGTGTCATCCCTGAAACTGCATCCTGCAGGGACAATGCCTCTATGCAACAACTGTGGAGTTTACCACCTTGCTCTCAGTCAGTAGGCGGGGAAGGAAACACAAAGTCTCCTTCTTTCCTCCCATCCCAGTGATGCATTGAATTGTGAGTACAGTCATACCTCATGTTACGTCCGCTTCATGTTACGTTCTTTCAGGTTACGTCCCGCGGCCACCCGGAAGTACTGGAAAGGGTTACTTCCGGGTTTTGCCGCTTGTGCATGCGCAGAAGCGCAAAATGACATCACGCGCATGCGCAGAAGCAGCAATACGCAACCCGCGAGTGTGCAGATGAGCCACTGTGGGTTGTGTTCTTTTCATGTTGCGAACGGGCCTCCAGAATGGATCCCGTTCGCAACCAGAGGTACCACTGTATGTGTGTGTTTTAAGCCCACCTCCAAACTAATTCATGACCAGATCTGTGCTCCCTGGGTTGGCCCAGGATGGATCGGCTTGATTGTGAGTGTACCAAGAATGCGTATGATTTTTTTTTAATGAGGCACCATGTTAATATAATAAATAGGACTGGGCTGCAAACAGCACTGATGAAAAATGGCATTAAAGCAAATTCACAGATTGCATGTGCTAACTGAAAGATAATTGCTGTGACTAGAGTCTCATACCAGGGGTTCTGGCCAATGTTAGTTTTGCTCAGAGTAGGCCCATTGAAATGTACATGACTAGCTAAAGCCCAATAATTTGAGTAGGTCTTAATTGAATACAACCCTTGGGCTATTATCAAAATGTAATATGCTATTTCAAAGCACACAGGGCTGTATCAGATATTACAGTAAAATACACTTTGGTGTTACATGAATAAGCAGCGAGGAGCCTCAGGATTCTACTCCTCTCCCCTGGCCCATGATGATTCCCAACCCCCCAACAGGAACGCACAAAACTGCTCTATGCAGGCCAAACATTTCCCCTCTATCTCCCAAAAAAGTGTGTATTCTGACTGGCGGCAGTTCCCCAGATCTTAGGCAGTTGTCTTTCTGTCTGCAACTTTCTGCCTGCAAAGCATGGACTCTATCATTGTGCTACGGCCCCTCCTTTTTCGTAGGCTAAACTATGGTTTGCACTTGCCTGGAACCAGGATCAAACCCTCCATGCCAAACTATGGTTTACTGTAATGGCAAGAAATCAGGAAGACTGTCACACACAAGGGAGGGAAGTATGATGAGGAGATTCTTCATGTCTCACTCAAGTAAAGTAAACCATGGTTTGCATGAAATCTTCACTTTCCACCCTCGTGAATTGCAGTGTCTGTCCGATCCAAAGGCCTGAGGCATGAAGGTTAAGGATGCTGCAAAGCAGGGCTTTTGCTTTCTTTGTCTGGCTGAGGAGCCAAGTATTTAGTTAGTTAGTTAGTTTCCTTGGAATGCTTTTATTCCAGTGTCTGGATCTATAATGCTTAATAACCACAGTACTTGCTTGGTTGTTTAATGGCATCAGGTTTCTGATCAATATGAAAGAAAGCATCCATTATTCATGAGCTGGTAGTGCTTGAACACAAATCCAACAACAGACGGCGGGCCAATAGCAATGACCACGTGACCCATGTTGGTCACTTGCAATTGTCTCACAAGTCGAACCTTTGCAAATAGCCAACTATGTCTTTTAGCAATCTTCTTATAAAGATTCAAGCTCCCCACCACACACAAAAAATGTAAACATGAATTGCTTTTCAAATTGGCAAGTGTCTATGTAAAGGTAAAGGGACCCCTGACCATTAGGTCCAGTCGTGACCGACTCTGAGGTTGTGGCGCTCATCTCGCTTTATTGGCCGAGGGAGCCGGCGTACAGCTTCCGGGTCATGTGGCCAGCATGACTAAGCCGCTTCTGGCGAACCAGAGCAGCGCACGGAAACGCTGTTTACCTTCCCGCCGGAGTGGTACCTATTTATCTACTTGCATTTTGACGTGCTTTCGAACTGCTAGGTTGGCAGGAGCAGGGACTGAGCAACAGGAGCTCACCCCGTTGCGGGGATTCGAACCGCCGACCTTCTGATCGGCAAGTCCTAGGCTCTGTGGTTTAACCCACAGCGCTACCCCGCGTCCCGTGTCTATGTACCTGTGTACAAAATGTTTTTTTTTTCCTTTATGTGAAATGCAAAGGAAACAAGCAAGCTAACTAACAAAAAGGATTATCATGGCCCAATGGTCAACTGCCCTTCAATCAGAAATATAACGGGACATAATTAAACTTAACATCCCCCTCCCAGCTGCATGAGCCATATGCCTGAAATGTGGTGAGCCCTCAACACCTCTTGCATTCTGGGACTATTTACTATCATCAATCAGAATCTGAGTTGGTCCGTTAGCCGAACGCCCTGCTTCCCTCTCAGTCACTTCCCATCCTTTACTGACCCTTTATTGACATTTTAGTCAAAAGCATGAAGCAGCAGCAGCGACAAAAAAGTTAATGCAATTCTAGGCTGCATCAAGAGAAGTATAATGTCCAGATCAAGGGAAGTAATAGCAACAATGTTCTGCCTTGGTCAAACGCCACTTGGAGTACTGTGGTGCACAGTTTAAGAAGGATATTGACAAGCTAGAACATGTGCAGAGGAGGATAACCAAGATGATCAAGGATCTAGAAACCAAGCCTTATGAGGAACAGTTGAGGGAGTTGGTATGTTTTCCTGGAAAACAGGAGACTAAGAAATGATATTTAGGCCATCTCCAAATATCTGGAGGGCTGTCCCCAGCTTGGTTTCTGCTGCTCTGGATGGTAGGACATGAACCAATGGATTCAAATGGCAAGAAATGGAATACCAACTAAACATTAAGAAAACAAAGCTTTCTGGTGGTAAGAGCTGTTCAGCCACGGAAACAACTCTTTCTGCCTCATTGGAAGTTTTTACACAGGGGTTGGGTGGCCATCTGTCAGGGATTCTTTAGGTGTGACTGCTGCATTGCAGGGGGTTGGAATACATGGCTTTCCCAGCTCTACAATTCTGTGCTTTATCACCAATCCTGTTTACAAGGGAATACAGGCAGTGACGATTTTGCACAGGGGTTTTGTTCCTGGCACATAAGCCCACTCCTCCCCATTGTGCCCCACTCTGCCCTTGTTCTGCTCTCATTCTAACCTCTTCTGGGTCCAAAAGGACCTGCGTGTCGTTGGTCTCGCATCAATTGGACGCACACAAAATGGCCACCGCCAGTACATTCAAGGAAATTCAGTGGCATTTGCTTGGCAATAAGATTAATATTACCCTCATTAACACAGCCAGGTAAAGCAGACTGGACAACAAGAGAACAATTCTCCTCATCAGGGGGCTTCAGGAATTTCACAGGCTCCAGTTGGTCCCCAGCCCAATATTCCATTTGGCTGCATCGACTTTAGGAACATGGGAAGCTGTCTTACATAGAGTCAGACACTTGGTTCATTTGCCTAAGCCAGGGGTCAGCAAGCTTACCAGATGATGGGCTGGTCCACTCTATGTCTGTCGGAAGATGGGCCGGAGCGTGAACGCATGCACACTCTTCTGGGTCAGAGGAGCGCCTGTGGTGTGTGCACACACTATTTCCAGCGCTCCTCTGACCCGGATGTTCACTGGAAATAGTGTGTGCACATGCGCATGGGCGCTTCTCCATCCTGCATGCATGCGCACACACTATTTCCAGTGTACATCCGGGTCGGAGGAGCACCCATGCACACGTGCACAGGCGCCATCAACCCGGAAGTTGGTCCCCATGCCGCACCAGTAAGAGCGGGCAGCAGGGGTCAGCATGGGTCGGCATGGGCCAAATAGATGAGCCCCATGGGCCGCTACCAGCCCATAGGCCTTAGGTTGCTGACCCATGGCCTAAGCACTGTCATGTGTCTCCAGGAGTTCAGGCCGGATTCTTTCCGAATTCTACCTGGAGATGCTGAGGATTGATCTTGGGCAAAGTAGATCGTATACCACTGAGCCAAAGGTCTTCTGGGTCAACTCTGCTAGTTTCTCTTGCTGGTAGTGAAGCATTGCTGGAGGCCTTGGCCTTGCAGTTTTTGATCTCACTTGAACTCTTGTCTATTCTGTGGATAGTAAGCCTAGTTTGTACCTATCTGGGCTTCGGTAGATCACCACAGCCAGAAACTGACACTAGATAGAAACCATCAACCCAATCCAACCTGTAAATCTATGTATGTTTAGGGTTGATATGCACCACATGCATGAAAGGAGGAATTATAATAATTAGTACTCAATATTTGCAGGAGACACAAAACAGCTACAGGTGAAATGCTCCACACTGCTACTTTTCTATGCTAGAAAATCTTACATGTTGAATTTATGTCCATTGAGTAGTCCTTAAAAATCACTGGAAACCTGTCTAAAGAAGGTGGCAAGCATAGAGGTGGCAGCTGATGTTTTGACCGGGCTCCTGAAAGCATTCTAGTGAAATTAACATCCACAAAAGGCATACCAGGAGGGTTGGAACGGAAACCCAAGGGATCCAAGTGAATTCATGCTGGAGACAGCGCCATTTTCATATTTTCTTTCTCGTGGCATGCCAAAGTGCTGCAGAGAAGCCCTCTTGGGTTCTTCTGAAAGTGGAATCCTGACATTAAGAGCTAAGAACTAAAAGATAATAGCCCTCCTGTGTTCTTTCCAAATGGTCGCCCATAACCTAGTTTGATTTTGCTGAGCCAATTATTCCACACTAGTCAAATGACAGGTGTTTTAGCAGGCTGTTGTGTTGAGTGGGGTGTTGGTGGGGAGACAGAAGAGGAGCACAACATCTCCCACTGCAGTTAACAAACCCTACATCACAAACAGGTTTTTGTTGCCTCTCTGTGCTGTCTGGTGCCTGTTTGAGCTGTCTGGACTGACAGCTTAAAATGCTGAAGAATAGCTTTAAAAAAAAAGTCGCTTCCTGTGGGGCAGCTGCGAAATGGCATATTCTTAAAAATGTATTACAGTAGTAAAATTCTGAAAATCAATGTTTTTAATAATGACTTTGATAGTGGGGTGTGTTGGAGTGTGTTTCACCCTGCTGTGGGCATGAGAGCTTTAATGAACCATTTAAAACACACAAAGGCACACACACAACTCTATTATTGCATTATATATTTTGGTAAGCCCCGCTGTTTAAGTTGCTAGGCTTGTAGATGCTATGACAGTACTTGTTTACTGTCTCAAATGAACGAGGGAGAGAGGGGGAGAGAGAGAGACAGAGAGAGTATTGCTTGCACACACTAACTATATTTAAATTTCCCATGGCAAAGAGACTGAGGATTTTGCTGGCAGCAGCAATGAAATCAGAGTGCTAAGAAAGAAGTCACAGCCACACAGGCACAATGGAGTGGGGGTTTTTTTTCAGTTGAATTACAAACTAACAAATTAGTTCAAAAATAAAATTGATGAGGTATGTTTAGGAGGGAAGGGTAAAAACAGGCCAAAATGAATCAAACAAAATTAAATGAGCTTTGTTTCCAGATATCACAGATAAGGAGAGCAAAGCCTTAACCATAGTTCGAAAAATTGGGTGTGCTATGCATTCCTTCATCCTAGTTTTTAAGAGTTTTTCATATGTGCATAAGTTCCTTGTGTCCACTTGCACAATAAATAATGCCTGCAGCAGAGCCATTGTTATACAGAGAAAGAATATTAAGGGGTGCACAATTATTTAATCATATTCAGCTCATTATTTTGCACCTTGCGCAAAATTCAGCTGTCTGCTTCCCATGAATACACACAGTGCTATGTGATATTTGCATGGGTCATCAAAAGTCTCCTTTCTCCTCCCTTGTTTCCTTAGCAGCTTATTGGCCCTCCCATTTCCAAATTATGAAGGATTCTCCTGTCTTCACCACATTACTGACTCTTCACTACCAACGTTTGGAATGTTTGCGAACATTCAATGACAATATGCTAACCAGAAGATAAGGTAAGCTGCAGACAACAGAGGCTAGTTTCAGTCTTATGGGGTTAACATTTTAATCCCTCAACTCCAAATCTAGGAATTGCAGATATGCAGCAAAGGAACATATATATCTTGGTTCATGTCAATTCTTAGTCCACTTGAGCAACGTAGGCTCAGCCTGTGGCGGGTATATTCACTCTGAGCTTGGCTCTACTGTCCAGCTTTAGCCAGTTGAGTCTAAAATGTTGATCTCTAGCTCAACAACGTTGCAATTGATTTCAACTCTAATGCAAATCATCTTCCCCATGCACATAACATTTAAACAAGCAACGTTTACTTTTCGCCAGGTTAGTCTTTTTTAAGGGGCTGCCTAACGTGTGGAGGCCCTGAAGGTTGTGACATGAGAAAAGGACTTTTTAGTGGTGGCTCCCTGGTTGTAGAATGTTCTCCGTGAGGATGTTTGCCTGGTACCATCATTACATATCTTTAGTCAGCAGGCAAAAACATTCCTTTTTAACCAGGCTTTTGAATATTTATGGCTTTTTTTTGTGGGGGCGGGATGTTTTAATGTAGCTTGTTTTATTTTTTCTCTTTTCTGGTTTTAATGTATGAATGTTTGGGGATCTTTTGCTTAAAACATTGTAACTCACTTTGAGTTGTCCATGGCAAAAGTGACTAATAAATGTTTAACAACAACAACAACAACATACCAACCCCATCCCCCCTGCTCAGAGATGAACACTTAGTCTTTAATATGTTGTATGTGCCTGAGTTCTCCAGACCCAGTTACACAAGATTATATTTTATTTCATTTTCTAGCAACAGAAGCAATTACTTCCCCTATAAACAATTCTTTGCTTACTGATTCATTACTTCAAATATATAATCCACCCTTCCTCCCCAAAGGCAGCACAGGACGAGTCAAAATAAGGCGAATAATACATAAGAGCAATTTAAAACAACTTTATGCCATACAGCAAACAGCAGTTAAAACACACAGTGTAGAAAATGCATAAAACTATTGCTCTAAAGCCTGCAGTTTTGGGGGGTATCCCCCCAAAAGTCTTTACATGTTTTCTGAATGCCGGCATTATTTTGTTTATTCCTCTCTTTTCTGCTTTTGTCAATGCACGCTGCTGATTTCTGACAAGAGTGGAAGTAATCTGCATTTTTCTCTTTTTAGGTTTCCTGTAAGCTTGCTGTGTAATGCCATTGAAGGGCAGAGACTGTTCCAATATACAAAAAGGATGGCAGTGAGCCAAGCAGAGCTCCAAGCTTGAGAACGGTTAACAAGAAATTTGGGGCAAAAAGGTTGCCTAAAGATTGAAGACTGTTCACAGACTCTCGCATGTCAGGCAGCAGATTGGTTTCTGTGTGAGTTTGCGTTTTTGATGGAGCTCACTTTTAATCAACCTGGCCACCATCTCTAGTCAAAACTGTGCAGGGATGTGGTCAGTGACTGGTTAGCTGCGGTTAAGGACCCAACAAAAGCCTGCTGGATCAGGCCAAAAGCTCATCTAGTGCAGCATGCCAGTGGGAAGCATATGGGTCTGAGTGCAAGTAAACTCTCCCCTCCTGCAGTTTCCAACAACTGGTGCTCAGAAACACAGACAGCAGAATACAACCATCACCCTTAGTAATCACTGATAGCCTTATCTTGTGGATTTGTCTAATCTTGGTGGCCATAACTGCCTTTTGTGGGAGGCAAATTCTGTAGTTTGTGTGCTGTGTACTTTCCTTTTGCCTGTCCCAAATCTTCCAAAATTCAGCTTTGCTAGAAATAATAATAATAATAATAATAATAATAATAATAATAATAATATATTTATACACCACCTACTATCTGGCTGGGTTTCCCCAGCCACTCTGGGCAGCTCACAACAGAATATTAAAAACACGATAAAACATAAACAGGGCTGCCTTCAGATGACTTCTAAAAGTCAGATAGTTGTTTATTTCCTTGACGTCTGATGGGAGGGCGTTTCACAGGGCGGGCTCCACCACTGAGAAGGCCCTCTGCCTGGTTTCCTGTAGCTTCACTTCTTGCAGTGAGGGAACCGCCAGAAGGCCCTCGGAGCTGGACCTCAGTGTCTGGGCTGAACGATGGGGGTGGAGACGCTCCTTCAGGTATACTGGGCTGAGGCTGTTTAGGGCTTTAAAGGTCAGCACCCACATTCTACTCAGAAACGTACTGGGAACCAATGTAGGTCTTTCAGGACCGGTGTTATATGGTCTTGGCGGCCACTCCGATACATCCATTAATTCTAGTGTTGTGAGAGAAGGAGAAAATCTTTTCTCTACCCACTTTTTCCACAATGCACAATTTTATTCTCCTCTATCATGAATCCACTTAACTTACCCTTTCTCTAAAAACTAAAAAGCCCCAACTGTTGTAAACTTTCCTCCATCTCCTTGATAGTTTTGGTTGCCAGTGGTTCAGTGAGCTAGCTGACCTTGCTGATATCAGCAGCCAGCAGTCAGGGGGTCGAAGAAGCCAGCCATTCTGCAGCTCTGTGGTTGCATGTTGCTGAGCGAGAAAGTCCTGGTACAGTTGTACCTCGGGTTAAGTACTTAATTCATTCTGGAGGTCTGTTCTTAACCTGAAGCACCACTTTAGCTAATGGGGCCTCCTGCTGCTGCCGCGCCACTGGAGCACGATTTCTGCTCTCATCCTGAAGCAAAGTTCTTAACCCGAGGTACTATTTCTGGGTTAGTGGAGTCTGTAACCTGAAGCGTATGTAACCCGAGGTACCACTGTATAGCATACCGTTCATCAGACCATACAGAACATCCCATTGGGCCAAACCAGATGTGACATGGAAGAATGGTAAATAAGCTCTCCTGTATTTTAAAGGAATAATAGCAGTCCATAGCTATTGACTAGGGCGGGTCAAAGATGCTCCATTTTCCTTGCGCCATTTTTGCCTCCTGATGAAAACTGCCTTTCCCAAAGTTGTGAATGAATAGCTCTGGGGGAAGTGTTAACATCCTCTTCAAGCACCAGGGATGTAAGAAGCTGTTGTTTTCCTTTCTTCCCTGCATTTTTTGCACACAAAACTGTTTACATTCTGCTGCAGTTCATCATCCCCGTCCCCAAGTATGTTATTTGTCTTGCTCAGGGGTCTGCAAACTTTTCCGCTGGTGGGCCGGATCGCCTGCACATGGGAGTGCGCAAACCCCGTGCACGTGGGAGTACGCATGCGCACAAGCCCCTTGCTCTTCCCCTGCTAGCTTTCGGAGCCATGGCGGGGGAGGAGACATTTTCTGGGGCTTCCGATTGGCTGCAGGAGCTTTCTGCAGCCAACAGAAAGCTGTGGCTGCGTCCCAGAAGTCAGTCCCCACGCAGAGCTAAACCAACACACTGCGCTGGTTTAGCTCCATCCGGGGCCTGACAGAGCGGGTGCCAAGGGCCATATCCGGCCTGCGGGCCGTAGTTTACCGACCCCTGGTCTTGCTTCTGCTGTGGTGAGAGGACATAATTAACAATGTAGCTTATGTAAGTTACTGTCAGTGCAGTATTTTACCCCGTTCATTTCAATGCAAAGGAAATATAATGCAAATGGACGTGTGTGTGATTCATTACATATTGTTTGTGGACTGAAGGCAGCGACAAAAACAACAACACCAAATACTGATTATATTCATTGGACCAATTTACATTCCAGGCATGGAATGAATTAACGAGCACTGGCAATTTCTGCTCCCATTGCTATTTGAATTCTCCAACGTCCCTATTTAGCACTCAAGTCCTAATCTGTATTTTCCTCCTTCCCCATTGCAAAAATACAGAAGATACATAAAAAAAAGTTTCTTTTTCCTTCTGAAGGAAAAGGGAAAATCCCACTACACATGCAAAACCAGCTTCACAATTCTTTGCATCTCTGCCCAAGTGTACCCTTGAATTGCAGTCTCTGCTGATTAATCCCCCCCATCACTGCATCAATGATTAATCTACCAATTAAAACTTGTGACCTAAAAGTAACCTATTAACCATGCTGAAATCTGTCATCTTAACAGTTGTTGAGTGAACTGCCCAATGATCACAGAGAAAAGCCTGGCTTCCATTTTGTGCTGTTCCAGTCTGTTGGCTGGTTTATGGCTTGAAACCACCCCACTGTTCCACTGGGCAAACAGCTCATTAATTCGAGGCTGAAATTAGTCTTTTCCTTGGCTACAGTCTTGCACTGGCTTCCCAGCCGCAACCAAATGCCAGGGCTCACAATGTGCTAGCAAGTGCCCAAACCTAATTTTGAAAAGATGCTGCACAGTATAATGCAGTGGCATGGTGGCATGTGATGGCAGGATACCCTGACAGGCAAAGAAGAAGAAGATAGACTGACAAAAGGCAGGGAGTTGCTAAGCATGTTGGCACCATAAACCATACAATTGTAGAGTTGGAAGGGTCCATGTGTTTCATCTAATCCAACTTCCTACAGTGCATGAATCGCAGCTAAAGAATTCCACCCAGCCTCTGCTTAAAAGCCTCCAGTGAAGGAGATTCTACCACCTTCTGAGGAAGTCTGTTAGTCTGTTCTGCTGTTAAACAGCTCTTACCATCTGAAAGTTCTTCCTAATGTTTACCCAGGACCTTTTCTTGTTATCTGAAAATAAGCCCTTCAAATATAGTTGTTGTTGTTGTTAATTTATACCCCCCCATCTGGCTGGTTTTCCCCAGCCACTCTGGGCTGCTCCCAATAGAATATCAAAAACACGATAAATACATTAAACATTAAAAACTTCCCAAAACAGGACTGCCTTCAGATGTTTTCTAAAAGTTAAGTCGTTGTTTATTTCCTTGACATCTGATGGGAGGGCGTTCCACAGGGTGGGTGCCACTACCGAGAAGGCCCTCTGCCTGGTTCCCTGTAGCCTCACTTCTTGCCGCCCTGAGCCCGCGGGGTATAAATAAAAATTAATAATAATAATAATAATAATAATAATAATAATAATAATAATAATAATAATGGAACTGCCAGAAGGCCCTCGGAGCTGGACCTCAGTGTCCGGACTGAATGAAGGGGTTGGAGACGCTCCTTCACATCTTCTCTCAGTCTCCTCTTCTCCAGGTTAACATACCCAAATCCTGCAGCTGTTCCTCACAAGGCTTGCTTTCCAAACCCTTTGTCATCTTGGCTACCCTCCTAATCACACATTCCAGCTTGTTGATACCCTTCTTAAACTGCAGTTCGCTTAAGCTCACATTCAAGATGCAGCACTTCACATGTTAACACGTTTGCCAATATTGGTGCTGGAGTCATACTTGCAAGGCAACAAGTACTGGCTTCAGCAGCCATGTGAACATCAATGAATCAACACATGTCTGCTCTGTGCACAAAAAATGGAAGTCATTGCGCTTTCTCTTTCCTTTCCGCTTAGCACATGTTGCTCTGAAAGGTCTAATGACATCCCTGGCTGGACCTTTGGGTTGAAGAGCTGGATGGGGAAGCAAGAAACCCACCAGCTTCCAAGTAACAGCTGATGGCATGCCAAGGAGTAGGCAGAAGAGGGACAGAGCTAACTTAGAGCCCTGCGGCGATCATACCCTCGGTCCTTACACTTCTGCACACAACCTCCAGCATCTCTGGTTGAAGCAGAGCTCAAAACTGCCACAAAATAAAACATTTTGCAAGCACAGAAGCAGGGCTTTCCCGACACATGTGAGAAGCAGCACAGAGCCTCAGTTTATTTCTGTAGAACATGAAGCTTTATGCACATACCCTTAGGTGGAAGAGATGCTCCCCCCCTCCTTTTTGCATTTTACTCCTCACCAGCCTCCCCTCATCCGGCATCCCCCCTCCAGCCCTCTGTTCAATGCCAGTCGATGGCCTAACCCTATTACTTCATAATAATAATTGCCTGGCAGCCCAGCTTCTTCTCCTTCTCTAAGTTGCTTGCTGTTGGCTAGCTCTTGGCTGCAGGCCTTTCTGAAGAGCATCCCTTATGCATAGTTCTATTTGCCTGGCTGACTCATGCTTTGAAATCCCCCCTCCCTTCTTCTCCCGGGCACAGAGCCCAGTAATCTGAGGCTCAAATTAGTCTTCCTGGCTGCTGTGTGAGAGCTGGCTTTCCCCTACTCAAGCCCTTTTCTCCTAGGCTGGCTGTTCAGCAAATATATCTTCTGGCAGGCTCCCTTCCTGCTTAAGTATGGTAGCTGGTGCACTAACCAGCTAGCTTATTGGCTTAGGGTCTGACTGCAGTCCAGGTTGTGTCACTTGGTGGAACTGATAGCACACACTGCTGTTGGATTATTTCAGCCCTACTTAGCTAGCAATTATCCAGGATCCCACAACATGCCATTAATGCGGCTTATCAAAGGCTGATTTTTATCTGGATCTCCAACCCTCCATTCTGCCCACCCAAAAACATGGCTGGCGGCTTTCCCAATCTGAATTTTATATACAGGGTCTTTTTTGTTTTTTTTTTTTTTTTTCTCAACCAGCCTTCAGAATCTCACCTTTTCCAAGGGTTCCAAACTGACAGCCACAAGGCTGTGCAGTAAATCTCCCTTGGCACATTTCTCTGCCAGCATGTATGCATGGGTTATACACAAAAAAGGAAAACCACTTCAGAGAATGCAGTTTCAGCCCATCATTAGCACCTCGGGAATTCACAAACACACCTGCCTAGAAAATAAATGCTCCTCTCATCGCAGGCAAAGCACTGGGTTATGGACCCTTCAGCATCCGAGCCCAGCCCAGAAAATTGCAACGTGTGGGTTTCGCAAAAGAGCAGAGAAGACCTCATCCACTCATACTTGTTGTTTCATTTGTCATATTTATGGAGGCTGCTATGTGTCCATCACCACCACGTAAGCAATTAACAGAATTAAGTGACAAGACTCAGGATCTGCAGGAGAAGAACTGAGATAGTAACAAAGGAAGCTAGGTAAAGGGTAAAGGGACCCCATTATGTCCAGTCATGGCTGACTCTGGGGTTGTGGCGCTCATCTCACTTTATTGGCCAAGGGAGCCAGCGTACAGCTTCTGGGTCATGACTAAGCCACTTCTGGCGAACCAGAGCAGCGCACGTTTACCTTCCCGCCGGTACCTATTTATCTACTTGCACTTTGACGTGCTTTCGAACTGCTAGGTTGGCAGGAGCAGGGACTGAGCAACAGGAGTTCACCCCATCGCGGGGATTCGAACCGCCGACCTTCTGATCAGCAAGTCCTAGGCTCTGTGGTTTAACCCACAGCGCCACCCGCGTCCCAACAAAGGAAGCTACCATACACCAAATTAGTCATTTGCTTTTCCTAGCTCAGTACTGTTTACACTGGCAGTGGCTCTCCAGGGTTCCATAGGATCATGGAATTGTAGAGTTGGAAGGGACCTTAAGGGTCATCTAGTTCAGGGGTAGTCAACCTTTTTATACCTACTGCCCACTAATGCATCGTTCTTGATGGTAAAATTTCCTTACCACCCACCAGTGCTCGATGGAAGGAGGATTCATCTTGTGCCGTAGAACCCCCTACCACCCACCTAGAATCCTGAAATGCCCACTAGTGGGTGGTAGGGACCAGGTTGACAACCCCTGATATAGTTCAACCCCCTGCAATACAGGAATCTCAACTAAAGCATCCATGGCAGATGGTCATGCAACCTCTGCTCAAAATCCTCAGGTAGAGGTTCCGAAGCTGGAACCTTCTGCATGCAAAGCCAATGTTCTCCCACAGAGCTATGTCACTGGAGGCAGGAAGTCATGGCGAAGAGCCATTCCTTATTGCAGCTTGCAAACCAAGCTTTGTTTACCTCCACCTGCGTTAGATGTAGCTAAAGAATGGCCCTTCCCTGGCACGTACGGCACGTTCCAAGGTCCATCAAAACATCTAAGGTGGATGTTGGCCCCAGAGATACTCAGAGATTCAAAAATTGAGATTCCTGTCCTGAGCCTTGGCACAACAACCACACTATACCCAAGGACACTGCAAAATTGTGAGACGGCTAGACATTGTGTCAGTTGCAGGATAAAATGGCTTTTGGTAAATTCCTGAAGATGAACAGTGTGCACTGTTGACAGACGCCAGTCACAACAACCTAAAACGAGCTCTAGATTAAAAATGGCCCCTGTTACATATTGGTCAGGCCACCCTGAGGCAACACGGTCTTTAGCTAATCAATTTCACCACACTTAGTAATTCAGGGAATGGCAGCAAAAAATATGATTTTTCACCATGGCAGCTCCTAAATTGTGGAACTCCCTCCCCACAGAGATGTGTCTAGAACCTTCCCTGCATAGCTTCTACCTTATTCTGAACAAATGCCTTTTACTCTGGCCTTCAACAGTTAAGGCATTTTTGTAGGATCCACCTCTTTGGTTTCGATTAGTCTATGCTATATTGCTTTTAGCTGCAACTGCTTTACTTGAAAACAAGCTGTTTTACTTGTTTTTAATTACAGAATTGTATTGTTATAATCTGCTCTCTCTCTCTCACACACACACGTATATGTATATAATAAAATAAATATATAAATAATGGGTCATCCATTTGCTAATGAGTTAGCATGCTCTTTAAGGATGATGTTTTCTTTCAATGCATCCTCCCAAAGTAACACCTACCATCAATAATAATAAGGATAAATTATTGTCCTCTCAGAATGTGTCATCTTGTTAATTAATTCTTTCCCATGAGAAGTAATGAACCAAACCTGCACACAATTAGCTGACAAAGAACCTCTGAGCAAGTGGGTGTGGAGAGCTCACCATATCCATTTGTGCCGGGCTCTTTGAACCAAAGGGGCATCATCTGCTGGCCTTGAATAAATATTTTCATTTTCACTTATCCAGAAGCTCATCCTACACTCGAGTAGGACCCTGGTAGAGAAACATGCCTGACTGGCATGTTCTCTCTCTCCTGGTCATTTGTTCAGGGGCTTCAAAAGCTTTCTTCTGCCCGAATATCACAGCGACCAATGCCAACAGACATCGGCACACTTAGGGATCCGCAGAGTGTTCGCAGTTTGCGTAACAGACCTCAGCAACTCAGCATTTTGGCTAATCTACTTTATTTACATATAAACACACATGGAGCACTGCAACATGGCTCCCTCTCTCTCTAGCATCAGACAGCAAAGAGAAAGGACAAAGGACAATAGTCCCACTTCATGGAACACAGTAACACAAACATCCTGTCTCCGTCACTTCCCACTCTGTGGAGTCAAAACATACACCATCATGTGATAGACAACAATCCCATGACTGCAATCATGGAGCAGGAATTCTAACAGAAATTGCAACTAAACATTTAGAAATTTCTATATGGAGGCTAGGGTGTTTGGAAGGAAATAGGGGGGAATGGGCAAACATTTGTTGTTTGGAAGTGGATTCTTCAAGAAGTGCAAATTACGGGGGTAGTGTGAGAAAATTCACACACTGGCTGAAATTAGGGCTGCCAACTTATTTTGTCTTGCATTGCTTCTCATTTGTTTACTTACTTCCTCCACTGTTGGAGACACTGTATACCCTCCAACATTTCTCAACCATGAAAATAGGGATGTCCTATTCCATATCTTCCAACATTTCTCTGATAAAAATAGGCTCACCCTACCATACCCTCCCACATTTCTCCAACGATAATAGGGATGTTCTAAGGAAATGTGAGGCATTCTGGGATCAAATCAGAAACCAGGATGGCTTCTGTAAATCTGGGACTGTCCCTGGAAAATAGGGACACTTGGAGGGTCTGACAAAACATTCATGACTAGCATTTATGACACTGTGTTTTACAGCAGCCCTTTGCTCAACCAACAGATTAGACATTTGTGCATTAAAAAAAAATATTCCAGTCAGGAATAACTCATTATCGAGGAAATGTTAACTAGCAAAGCCATGAAGCTGAATGCTAAGTTACTGAATTCAAGCTTCTTGTAATAATTGTGATCACGCTTATTCAGCATGATGCTCAACCATTTATTGAAATCTTTCGTGGGACTTCCGCAATGGCAAAAGACAGCTTATAACATTGGTGAGTCTAATTTGTCAGAGTATATCTGATAGGGATATGAAACTGTTCTTTACTGAGGCCCAATAATGAATCAAAATGGGGTGATTTGCCTGGTACCTGAACCAGATAATAAAGGTCAATAAAGCGGATTAAGGTCCTTACAAATTCTTGTGCCATCCAGCTTCTCTGTTAGTCTGCAATCTATTTTTTCTTTGTTTCTCTACTCTAAATCCACAGCTATTGTAAGATGTGAGTCTGTCTAGATACTGCCTGAAGAACTGAACTGCTCCAGCTGATTTGGGGGTGGAAGTGGGGTGGGGTTGCTGTTTTGTTTTGCTACAGCAGAGTAGCAGAGGATTTTTGTTTGAAGTCAAAAGCTCTGCTTGGGGGACGGGGAGCATCAATTCAGCGCTGTGCAGCAGTTTACAGGCAGCCTTAAGGACAGCCTCACCCTGCAATGCCTATTGGAGTGCTTCCTGTTCTGGCTGGTGTGCAGCTGCTAATTGAAAAATGCACATTGAAAAATGAACAGGTATGAATGCACAACATTCACCCAGCTATCTCTCTTTTTTTAAAAGTAAGAAAGAATAAGAGACAACCCCTGCCCCTCACATCTTGGAAATACAAAGTTAATATGGACTTGGAGTTTTTTTGTTGGCCTTGTAAAAATACTGGATTATAGAGGAAAGTGAGTCCCTTTTACTTCCCCTACAAAAGTTGCTGCAATTTGGCAGGCTTAATTCATTTTGGCAGGCTTAAACCACTCTGGATGCTCTCCCGTGTCTGCAAATTTCATCTGCTTCTGCCAAAACGGAAAGTCTATAGCCAGACTTAGATTCCCCATTAGAGTGAATGAGAGACACAGAGCTTCATTTTACCCAAAGTGTATTGGAACCCAAATCACATATTAAAGCAGACAGAGCCCAGAGCTGTTTATACACACATTAGATTTTTTAAAAAATTGTACAGATACAATTTATTCTGTCATTAAAATTAAATCTTGTTTTTCTTCTTCAAGACTGCATATATCATGCATGGCCAAACCTGGCCCTCCAGCTGTTTTGGGACTACAATTCCCATCACCCCCGACCACTGGTCCTGTTGGCTAGGGATGATGGGAGTTGTAGTCCCAAAACAGCTGGAGGGCCAAGTTTGGCCATGCCTGGATATATGGTATTCTTGAGAGG
The DNA here is from genome assembly GCF_964270895.1 of Podarcis filfolensis. NCBI lineage: Eukaryota > Metazoa > Chordata > Lepidosauria > Squamata > Lacertidae > Podarcis > Podarcis filfolensis. Next base: position 108,352,480 of record NC_139606.1, read on the forward strand.
TCTCTCTTTCTAGTCACTGACCAGGCCCTGACTTGCTTAGTTTCAGCAAACCCGCTGCATCATTTACCTTCAGAGCTTCCCCTGAGACATTAGGTAGGGTGAGGCTTTCTTGTAATTGATTGTTCTTCTGGCTTTACACAAGTTTTGTTATCTGTTAGCTATGTCTTGACCTTTCCTATAGCTTATTTTCATTTGGCATCCAATGCGACAGGTGTTAATTGCTCTGAGCCATTAATAAATACAGCAATTTAAATATTTTAAAAATAATTATGTTTAAAAGTAAATGAAAACCAACACTCACATTCCTAATAAAAGAATTTCTTATGAACAAGTGTGTACACTACTGAAGCTAAATATATTCAGATTTATTCCACATAAACCTCTAATAAAGACCCTTCTAAAAGTAGTGTTGAAAATATCTCCTGACCTACTATATATATATATATATATATATATATATATATATATATATATTCTTTCTCCCTGTGCAGTTTTGACTCCTGTTATTGGGCTATATTAATATTATTCTTTGTATGCGTTAACCATGTATTTAATTCTTTTTAATTACCTGACAATGAAGTCCTGTGGGCAGCATTACTTTTGGTTTTTTTCTCCTTACAAAAATATTATACAAGCTGCTCTTAATATTAACAATTTTTTCACCATTTGTAGGATGACATCTAGCACATGCTGATGGGAGGGAGAGAGGGAAAAACCTTACTACTGATCTTCTAGCAGTAGTGGTTTGCATTCACATGAGGAGCTGTGGGTTTCAAAGGAGGTGGCTACTGTCATAGTAAAGTTGCATTGCATTGTGTCAGGGGCTGAACTGAGGATTAAGAGTGGGAGCCACCACCCATCCTTCTCCTGAACCTTCCCAAGGGCAGGAAGACAGTATTGATTTAGAAAAGTGGTTTGCAGAGGGGCATAGTCCACAGGGGAAAAGCTGGGAAATACTGGGTGAGGAACAGCTAGGAGAGGAAACACCAGGAGAGAGACGGCTGACAGATTCAATGTCCTTGGAAAGCATTCCTGACCCCACTTCATTTAAGACAGGCTTTGAGAGTGATAGAACAGGAGACATCAGTGACAACAAGCTCAGATTACCTGATGTAGGATTGCTGTAGATTAATGGGGATGGAGGGGATGAGCCTTGACTGGGAGCAACACCATTTCTAGAGAGATATGCATTCCTTTGTCTCTCGCTGTGATTATTAAAGAAACTAACTGGTAAGAACGCTCCTTTCATTTGATCTGCTTATTTACTGCCACTGGGGGAGGGATCCGATCCCCCAAAGCCTGGCACATTGCATTTATTGAATTTGTATCCCACCGTTTCTTCCAAGGAGCTCAAGGTGGCATCCATATAGCAGTGTGCAGAAGTAACAGGATGTCCCAGGAGGTATGCTGTCTTTAAGGTACAAAGATTCATGATGTGACAGAGAAGTTACCAAGTCTTTTAAGTCTTATAAAGACCACAGCACCTTCCTCCTGATTCATGTGGGTACGAATAATACTGCCTGACACAGACTTTGTCGTATGGCAAAGGACTATAAGCCATGCCAAATGAATTCCTTCCTTCCTTCCTTCCTTCCTTCCTTCCTTCCTTGGAGCTACAAGCTCAGTGGAAGCAGGGGAATGCTATGGACATAATGTATCTTGATTTCATTAAACTTTTTGACCAAGTCCCCCAAAGCTGGTAAAGCTGTGGGTTGAACTGTTATGTGGGTTTGTAGCTGATTGACTGACCGAACACAAAGAGTACTCATTAATGACTCCTAGTCATCCTGGGGTGCCGCAGAGTTTTGTCCTGCGCCTGTTGTTGTTCAAAGTCTTTATAAACGACTTAGCCAAAGGAATTGAGGGGATGCTCATCAAATTTGCAGAGGACACCAAACTGGGAGGGGTAGTTAATGCTGCAGAACACAGAATCAGAATTGAAAATGACCTTAACAGTTTGAAGAACTGGGTCCAAACTAACAAAATGAATTTCAGTAGGGACAAATGTAAGGTTCTACACTTAGGCAGGAAGAACCAGATGCACAAATATAAGATGGGAGACACCTGTCTTACTAGTTGTACATGTGAAAAGGATCTAGGGGTCTTAGTGGACCCCAAGCTTAACATGAGTCAACAGGGTGATGTAACAGCAAAAAAAGCTAATACTATTCTAGGCTGCATCAACAGAAGTATAGCATCCCAATCAAGGGAAGTATTAGTACTGCAATATTCTGCCTTGGTCAGACCACACCTGGAATACTGTGACCAGTTCTGGGCACCACAATTTAAACAGGATGTTGACAAGCTAGAATGTATGCAGAGGAGAACAACCAATATGATCAAGGGTATGGAAGCCAGGCCTTATGAGGAATGGTTGAAGGAGCTGGAAAAGAATTGTACTTCTGGAAGGAGGAAATGGACCAGGAGACACACACAGCAACAGTTGAGCCTTCACGTGATTCTGTGTTTTTTAAAACCCTAAACTTTTGTCTGTAACAACAAGCATCAACACTTTATTTAAAATCAAGTGAGTTGAAATACTGCCAACAGAGACAAAGTCCCACAGTCGTAGACCTACTAAAGTTGTCAGCTGGCCAGGAAAATAAAATGTCTTGGACTACTCTGCCTTTAATGTAACAACAAGCTTGATATACAGTAATCAGATGCTGAAGCTTTTTGCGTGTGTGGCATGGAGATAAGCATTACTTGCTTATAATGTCTACACATCAAGATGCTTTTAGAAGAAAAGGACAGGGAGGGGGATTCAAAGTTGTGCTATGGCAACGTTTCACAGGGCTTCCTCTGACGGGGTTCATTAGGTGAATCCCACCCAGGAGCTGGTGAAAAGAAGTTGGCTACCCTGAGCAATGCAAAAAAAACCCTGATGACACACACATACCCAGGTCACCTGTAGATAGTGCAGGAAACTCTTATCACGTGTGCTGTGTGGCGTCACAAACCAGAATGACCAGTGCCTCAGATTATACTGTGAAATACAGGTGGGTTGAGAACATCGCCAGCTTTCTCTCAGTATCAGCAGATTTAACTTCCTTTTCCCTGCTCTGAGACTCCCCAGGGCTTTTATTGCCAATAATGAGATTAGCTAGCCTACAAATCCACATTAAGTTATCTATGGTGGCTGACAACTTTGCAAGGGTCATCAGCAAATATAATTAAGATGGATGAGTCTAGAATTAGTATCAAGATGATCAATCTTAGATTGGATTTATTCCCAAGTCTTTAGATTTTTTTTCTGGGGGGGAAGCAGTGTGTAGAAGAGATGCCCACTTGATTAGCCTCCGAACTGGTAAGTTTTCCTCATCAGTGGGCAGTCCATTAAATTATTGACGTTGGTAGATAAGCATACCTCCCAGCTGAATTATCTCATTTTCTTCCCCAGGTCTTACTGTTGTTAAAGTGCTTGTGGGCAGCTGAGAGATCCTATGAATCATAGCGAGGTCGCCCAGAAGAAAAGGAGATTAGTGGGATTGTTATATCCCTGCTTTCCCAACAGACAACTGAGTATTGAGAAAAAAATAGTGAGCAGAAAAACAGGGTGCTGACAAGATCCAAGATTAGGGCACAAGGTCTGCAAAACGGTACATCCGAGGGCTGCATTCTGCAACATGAACCTGACCATCCTCGGAGGCCTTTCATCATTTTGCTGCCTGAGGCAAAGGGCAAGGTGATGCTCCCAATTCGAGATACCAGTCTGGCAGTTGAATCTTACTTCAGTAGTGGCCATAGGGCAGCACCGTAGCTGGGGGGAATAGGCTAGCTTAGGGGGCACATGACAGACTGTATTTATACACAGCTCTGTCCTTCTTCTGTAACTCACCAATGTTGCCTTTCTCTCAACTTTTCCTGCCTGAGATGGCTGACACACTCTGTCTAATGGTAGAGCTGGCCCCCTGCCTTTCCCACCATTGGAAGTGAGGGAGATAAGAACTGAGATTAGCTCTTGCTTTTGTTTGTTCATAGACAGACAGATAGATAGAACACTGCATGCATATGAACACTAAAAACAAACAAGCAGAGCACAGAGAGGTTATAAGTCATTCATCAAAGGCTTACCCATTAATGCCTATCAACAGTCTTAAGTTCTGTATTAATGTATGTTTTTCTCTCCTATCCTGATCTCCATAAAGTTCAGCCTTTCAAGTTTTTCAGTTTCTAAATGCTGTTATATTCCATGACATCCCACAGTTTCATTTCATTGTACTGCTAAGGCAGGTTTAAAAAAACATAAACAAAAAAACCAACCATTTTTAAATTCTTTACAAGCTGCTGTGAGAGCCATCTGGCCTGAAAAGTGGGATAAAAATAATTTAAAAGGTAAAGGACCCCTGACAGTTGAATCCAGTTGTGAAGAACTCTGGGGTTGCGGCACTCATCTCACTTTACTGGCCGAGGGAGCCGGTGTTTGTCCGCAGACAGTTTTTCCAGGTCATGTGGCCGGCATGACTAAGCCGCTTCTGACAAACCAGAGCAGCGCACGAAAACACTGTTTACCTTCCCGCCAGAGCGGTACCTATTTATCTACTTGCACTTTGACGTGCTTTCAAACTGCTAGGTTGGCAGGAGCTGGGACTGAGCAACGGGAGCTCACCCCGTCGCAGGGATTCAAACCACCGACCTTCCGATCAGCAAGCCCTAGGCTCAGTGGTTTAGACCACAGCGCCACCTGTGTCCCCCCCAAAAAAGATTATGACATATAGAAACGACGGCAAAGGCTCCTCCTTGGGACATTGAAGAGCTCTTGCCTATCAAAATAAATAGTATTGGCTTAGATCAGGGACTTGTGGCTTCCAGGTGGTGCTGGAATACAAAGCCCATCATCTCTGATCATTAGTCATACTAATGGGGCCTCATGGGAGCTGGAGTCAAACAATTTCTGGAGGGCCACAGGTTTCTCATCCCTGGGTCAGATGCACCTCAAGTCTGATTAAGTATGTTTAGCTCCTTAGATCTAAAATGTTATCACTTGACGTCAAATCAGGGCTAATTCGTGCATCCCTCTCCACCCACCCCCACCCCACAGGAATTCCTGGTTTTTTTCTTGAGTGTGCTCATAGTTTGTTTATACTGTCTGCAAAGCAAATATTATTCTATTTATAACCTTTTATGCCGCTCAACATAGTACAAAATTAATTGCACAATTGGAAGAAGTTTGAAAAGAGGATAATTGCCTTCCATTCTGCTTACTATTATTTAGCTTTTTTTTTCCTTCAGAAAAGTGAATCCAAAGTCACTTTCAAGAGCAAATGTTGAAAATGAGAGTAAAAGCAACCTCAAATGGACACCAGTAATATGTACAATATTACATATTGTACATACAATACGGACATATTACATACAATAGGGACAATATTACATATTGTACATACAATAGGGACGTGGGTGGCGCTGTGGTCTAAACCACTGAGCCTAGGGCTTGCCAATCAGAAGGTTGGTGGTTCGAATCCCCGTGACGGGGTGAGCTCCCATTGCTTGGTCCCAGCTCCTGCCAACCTAGCAGTTCAAAAGCATGTCAAAGTGCAAGTAGATAAATAGGTACCACTCCGGCGGGAAGGTAAACAGCGTTTCCGTGTGCTGCTCTGGTTTTTCCAGAAGCGGCTTAGTCATGCTGGCCACATGACCTGGAAGCTGTAGGCCGGCTCCCTCGGCCAATAAAGCGAGATGAGCACCGCAACCCCAGAATCGGTCATGACTGGACCTAATGGTCAGGGGTCCCTTTACCTTAATATGTACAAAGGAACAAGTCCAGCTCAATCCCTTCCCACTTAAAGACAAGCAGAAAATTAAGGTCCCAAAGCCTGGGTGAATGTTTTTGATTGGTGCCTAAAAACGGACAGCGATGGCATTAAGACTCAGAGGAAGAATGCAAGGTGTGGATTGGTTTAAGTGCGAGAGAGGAAGTCCAATAAGTGTGACTAGCATTGGATTGCTTTAAAAAGTGGACCAAACAAAATCCATGAGCATCTCTAGTTCCTACATAGACAGAAATTTTAACTCTTCATGGCACTCAATCCCACTGCTGGAAAAGGAGTTTCCTCCTCTAAAAGTCCAATTTCCTGTTTAACTTAAAATCTGATTGCTCTTGTATCTGCCTATGGCCAAATCCCTGTTTCTGGCCGGATTCAAGTGCCTATTGTATGTTTGAAGTTGAAAAGGAGTTGTATCTGCTTTGGAGAAGATCCTGGAGAGTGCCAGAGAATCCCAGAGCAGTCACCTCACTCTAACCTTCCTGGAGGAAGGTTGAGCTTCAGTGGAAATAAATGTAAATAATTGCTTTGTGGGGGTTGCTGCCACAAGATGCAATGCCGGCCACCAATTTAAATGACTGCAAAAAGGAATTAGGCAAATCCATGAAGTCAAGCAATGGCTACCTGATCATGACAGCTGTATATTACCTCCAGGAACAGTCATTGGGAAACAGAAGTGGGACACCGCATTTGCCTTTATGCCTCATTTGTGGGTGTCTCAGAAGTATCAGGTTAGCCACTGTGAAAAGCAGCTCAAGGAACTAGTCACTGGATCGAGGCAGGTGAACCTATTGCACTCAAGGTGTTGCTGGACTACAGCTCCCTCCCACCCCCACCCCCGATCATTGGCAATGATAACTGGGGGCTGATGGGAATTTGAGCCCAACAGGCATGTAAGAAGGCATCCTTTCCCATTCCACTGTGTATTTGCTACATGCACCACTGCTTCATTCAGTTCTGCTGAAGTTTGTCTTCCACCAAAAACTATTTTTAATGTATTTTTAATCTCCTGTTGGAAGCTGCCCAGAGTATGCGGCAACGGCCGTGAGAGTTCTAAGGGCACAAGGATGGAAGACCGAAGAAACCCCAACTAAAGAATCATGGCAAGAAAAATTGATGGACTATGCAGAACTGGCAAAACTGACATATAAGCTACAGGACAAGGATAACTGTGACTTTAAAGATGAATTGGAACCCTTTACAAAGTATTTGAAGACGCAACAAAGTGAACTGGACTCCTTGGCTGGCTTTGAATAAACATTCACAAACTTTTCATTGATAATAATCAGCTAAATAGTTTGCGGATCTATACAACTGTGTAATGCAGAAAACAGCATTCCTAGAGAAATCAAAGACTGAGGGAAGTCAGGGGGTGGGAGTGAGTGGGTTTTGTGGGGGAGGGTGGGAGGGAAAATGGGGGGGGAATAAGGATTATATATTTCTGGATAATATGTTTTGTTTTAATTTTGAATTTAAAAAGTTGTTTTTTTTTAAAAAAAAAAGGAAGCCGCCCAGAGTAGGGCTGGGGAAACCCAGCCATGAGGGCATGGTATAAGTAAGTAAGTAAGTAAGTAAGTAAGTAAGTAAGTAATAAATAAATAAATAAATAAATAATTTTGTCTCACTGTTCAGTGTTCACATAATTATGTAAGTTACATAAAATACACAGTCATTATGTTATTCTACCCCATTCATTTCAATGCAAGGGAAATTCAATCCAAATGGAGTGGGGCGATGCAGTCAATTAGGTATTGTTTGTGGACTGATAGCAACAGCAGTGAATACTGTGAATGACGTGGATTGATATCTGTTCAGGGCATTCCGGACGAAGAAGTGAACATTAGCAATTACTGCTCTCGTTTGCATTTTATTTGGAATTCTCCGACATCCTTACCCTAGACAACGCACCCCCCCCCCCGAGAAAAATAAGTTTAGTTTGCTAGTTTTTGCACAACACTTCTAATTCTTCCTGTTTTTCAACTGCATCGCTGCAAGTTAGTTTGCAAACGTACGAAGGACAGAATTGAAAAGAGCGCATAATGTCACAAGTTCACTTCGCCCACCTAGGTGAACTTTAGGGCGGTAGTGAATTGCATGCACTTCAGAACAGACATTGTAGTCTGCTGAAAGAAATTATCTCACTCAGATGAAGCAATTTACCTATTGCATTCAGTGTGTGATACGCCTGCTGAAGTTAATGGAAAATGCCCCAAGAGTGAAATTTCCCAATAGATTAACATGGGGAAATTAACTACCTGATGCCTGCCAACATCTCCCATTAAGTTTCCATTTGACAGCACAATGATCTCTATAAAAGCACAGAAGCAGGGGGAAAAAACCCTTCTTGCCAATGGAGGGTTAAAGTGGCCTGCTGTCTTCCTTGCCACCAAGTCTCATCCTAACTCCTTCCTTTTTTTTATTGCATGGCTATAGCCTTTGATGATAGTTATCCTAATATGTTCTGGGAGCTCTGTTGCTATAATGTATTAGCGTAATACATCATCAAAGTGCTGTCGCTTGTAGGATACATTATTGCTTGATGTGGAAATGGATGCCAGGGGCATATTCCAAAGACTTACTTTCTGTAGTTCTGTATTAAATGATCTCCATTTTCTCTCTTTCTCTCCACACCCCCCCCTCGCTTTCTTTCAGAAAGATGAGCATTATTCCATATGCAAAGAACTTCTTAACTAAAGTGTCAAGGAACATAGGTTCACCGCATTCAGATGCAGAGCACAGCCTCATTAATCCAGGGCCCTTTATATAATGGGATAAGTATTATGTCACCTGCTTCTTTGCATATTAGGCAACATTTGACTGGTAGAAACTTAACTTGCAAGACAAGAATGAGACGTTTGTAAGAGGGAGAGAGCTCAACAGAGAGTCCAAGTTCCTCCTCTGAGGAGAGGTCAAAGTGTTTGGGGCTGTTTTGCTGAGAAACAAAGAGTACACAGTAGACCAGGGGTCAGCAAAACTTTTCAGCAGGAGGCTGGTGCACTGTCCCTCAGACCTTGTGGGGGGCCGGACTATATTTTTTGGGTGGAAATGAACAAATTCCTATGCCCCACAAATAACCCAGAGATGCATTTTGAATAAAAGCACACAGTCTACTCATGTGAAAACACCAGGCAGGCCCCACAAATAACTCAGAGATGCATTTTAAATAAAAGCACACATTCTACTCATGTAAAAACACGCTGATTCCTGGACCGTCTGCGGGCCGGATTTAGAAGGCTATTGGGCCAGATCTGGCCCCTGGGCCTTAGTTTGCCTACCCATGCAGTAGACATTTCTAAAATGATGTATACAGTGGAGAAAGTGAGTTGAGATAGCCTGTTTGGAGGCAGTGACAGGCGGGATGCGGGCCAATAAACTGAAGGTGAATCATAACAATAAGGAAGAGCTGAGATTCAGTGGTCCCCACTGAAGTGATGGACATGAGGCAGGAGTTGATAATGCAGGTGAGCTGCACACAGGTGGGCTGCATGCAAGCTGCTGGCCAGCCCTGTGGAGCCTCCTTTTATTGACACAAATATGCAAACCAGGCAGATACATTTTGGGCTGTGACCTTTACACATCTTCCAGTCCCGAGATAGTGGGGTGGTACAAAGTTATTTTGGCACCTGTTTCCACCGTGTAATTTTCCCCTTGCATAGTGGAGAAGGACGAAGGAGACAAAAGGTCTCAGAGACAAAGGTTACAGACAGGGCACCGCAGACTACTGAGACCGCAAAAGGTTAGACAGAGGGCACAATGTTCAGACAGCTGTGGCTTTGTCTGTGAGGGGGAGTGTGCCCTGCACACCAAGGTCACGTGTGCAGGCAGACTGCGGCTGCCTGCGGGTGGGGAGTGTGCTCCCTCCGGACCCCACTCCCCACTCCGCGATCATCCCTACACCTCACATTCAGGAATTAGGGAGAAGGCCTCTTCTGGGTGAGACTGCATCCCCCCTGAAAGAGTTGGTGCATAGCTTGTGGGTGCTTTTTGATTCTAAACTGGGGGTCCACATAGGCTAGCAGCACTTTTCTCCAGCTCTGGCTGCTTTGGCAGCCACAAGGATACATGGCCTCAGTAGCCACAATCCGCTCCACTATCCATAAAAAGCTATCCTTGAAGATGATGTGGAAGCTGCAGCTGGTGCAGAACACTGAAGCCCCAATGTGAGGGGAGCAGCAATGTCTGCCAGTGAGCTACCATACTCAATTCAAGGTTGTGCTTTTAGAATATAAAGTCTTAGATCACTTAGGACTCAAATATTTGATGGAGCACATTGCCTGCTACTGAATGACCACACGAAAGTCCACACTTGTCATCCCACCAATAACAGTCTAGAAGGCTGGTGACACAAGACAGGGCATTCTTAGCGGCGGCACCCCCATCACTCTGGAACTCCCTTTCAAAATTTTAGGAGCAGTCCAAATACTTTTCCATTTGGCCAGGCATTCAGACAATGGCAACATTATTTCTAGAGTGCAGTCCTATACCGCGGTAGTTGTTTATTTTACTGCATTTTAGTTTAGCTGCAATGATGTTCTGCTGACATGCAGTTGTTTTACCACTGTTGCCATCCATCACCCTGTGCTCCAGACTGGAGGGAGTGAAAGATCTTAAAAATACTATGTAAATAAATAGCCCTGGGTGGTGGGAAACTCATTTTTTCTTAGTATTCTCCAGTGACATAATTTTGAATCAAACTGAGAAGGGTTTGCTTATCACTACAGATTTTTCAAAAAAAAAACCCAGATTCTCCTATTTGTTTGTTTTGTATATTTCTAGCTGATCTCATTTACAACACTATAGCCATAAATATTCCAGTTAGAACTAAAACGGGGGAAGAATTAAAGAAAGAAATGGGTGAACTATGTACAATTACAAACAAAATGAACAGGTAAAAAAGAACCATACTTAAAGCCAACTGTACTATAGTATAATTTTTAACCGTTTCTATATGTGGAACTGCTTTCAATAGTTTTAAACATGGGATTGGTGTTAGGTAATTGTTTTTACACTTATCCCGTTTAATGCTTGCAACATTATTTATTTATTTACTTATTTACCTACATAACAACAAAACAAATAAAAGACATTGACAACTGAAAAATAATATGAATTCAGTACGATCAAATCAAAATCAAATTAAAATGCCAAATAGTCCAAAATCAGGAGTAGGGCGAAATGGATATACAGCTACTGGATTGAAAAGCACAGCTTACATTGAACAGCAAAGGGAATAACCTTGTTGATTTGTTTGTTTGACTGACCACCCTTCGCCATAAGATCTCAGGGTGGTTCACATAATAAAACACGGGATAAAAACAAGTAAATAAGAAAACAACAAAACAAAACAAAACAAAACAAACCCTTCCCACAAGCACATTTAAAAGGCTGTAGAATAATGATCAGTCAAAGGCCTGGTTGTTTTATAACTGTATGCTTTAGCGCTGTAACCTACCCTGGATACCTTATGATAAAGGGTGGGTAAGAAATCTAATAAAATAAATAAGGAAACAAAACAAATTGCTGGACTGAACATGTTGCTTAATTGTACATATATGCATATCCAGTTTCTGGAAACCCCGGAAGGGAAGAGAGGCTGTTTGTGCTCCTGGTCTGCTCACTGGTTTCCAACACATATCTAGTTGGTCACTGTGAGAACAGAATGCTGGTTCAGATGGGCCATTGGCCTGATCCAGCAACCAGCCATCCTACAAATAGTGTACAGCCGCTTGGGTTGTTCCTGCTTTGGAAACAATTCCCCTCTCCCCTCTCACATTTTATCAGCGCAATGACAAAACCAGGAATCGCCATCAGACGCATCCTGGGTGACAGCAAGGCATATATGGGTCACTTGGCCGACACACTTTGTACCTGACAGGTTTGGCTGTACATTTGCTCCATTTTCAGTAAAGGTCTGTGCCGCCAAAGGGGAGATTTTGAACCCTGAGCATTTTAAAGGATCCCTCTAAAAAAAGCAGCATGCCTCAGGGTGCATCTGCACATGAGCAATGATAAATCCCGGCGGCACAATGAGCTTTCAGAGGTGGCCATGTTAGGATGCAAAGTGGCTCCCTTTTACAAGGACAAATGCACCTCTAAATTATGTATGGAAATTAGAAGCAGGAAAGCTGGGAGCCCCTCTAATCCATGTCCCACCAAAGACGCAGGATTGCTCCCTCTGGGATATTTCCGACTTCTCTGGGTAGTCTGGTTTTAAGTGGTTCAGCGCTAATGCTTTCACCACTCCCTTTGGAAAACCATTCACACTTTTTCCTATTAAGGTGATTCTCAGCGCCCCCCCCCTTATGAATCTGCCCCCTCCCCACTTTCCATTAGCTTCTTTATACTTCCTCCAACCTTGATGTATATCTTCGAATCCTTTGCATCCCAAAATTGTTCACTGGCCAAAAGAAATCCAGGGTTGTCATCAGTGTTTTTTTCTTAAAAAATATGTTTAGGGGTAACTCTCATTTTGACTCAAGAAAATCTCCATTTTATAGTTCAAATCGGGGGAAATAGATACAGTAAATGGACAAAAGTACAAAGATTCACAAAATGTTTAGGGGTATGCATTTTCTGCGTCCCCCCAGAAAAAAACCCACTGGTTGTCATATTATAAAAAGGTAAAGGTACCCCTGCCCGTATGGGCCAGTCGTGACCGACTCTGGGGTTGCGTGCTCATCTCGCTTAAGAGGCCGGGAGCCAGCGCTGTCCGAAGACACTTCTGGGTCACGTGGCCAGCGTTATGAAGCTGCAGCTAGCGAGCCAGCACCAGCACAGCACACGGAAACGCCATTTACCTTCCTGCTATAAAGCGGTACCTATTTATCTACTTGCACTTAGGGGTGCTTTCGAACTGCTAGGTGGGCAGGAGCTGGGACCGAACGACGGGAACTCACCCCACCGCGGGGATTCGAACCGCCAACCATTCGATCGGCAAGTCCTAGGCACTGAGGTTTTACCCACAGCGCCACCCACGTCCCTCTCATATGGGTTATATATGTCATATTATATATAACCATTATTTCAATTCCTTTTAGGACACAAAACCATTATACTGACTGTTTTCCATTAGGGTATTTAAGGAATTGAAAATGTAATACACAGACGACTAAAAGAGGTGCGAAATCTATCTATTTGAGGAGGACTGCTCAGAATTGTTGAGATTGTTGCCGACAATCGCTCACCCGCCTGACCGCTGCTGCCAATCACGCGCCACAACAAAGCCACCAATCATCTGCCTGCTTGCCGCCAGCAGACACAAATTGCCCGCCCACTTGCTGCAGCAGCAGCCAATCACCAGCAGGCCTTACCGCCCCATCGCCAATAACCTGCTCGTGGCTGCCACCAACCGCACGTTTCCCCTCTCCACTATCTGTGTATAAGACAACCCCCAATTTTTAACAATTATTTATAATAAAAAAAACCTTGTCTTATACAAAGAAAAATAAGGTATATATCTATTGGGGCTTCCCTCTCAAGGCAGTATGCATAGGTTTTCAAGGGTTCAAGCTCAGTTTGTCTGTCTTCATCCAGTCCACCACTGTGCCCAGACAACAGTCCCATTCATGCACAGAAGAGATAGGCAAGTGAGGGCTGCAAGGACCCCCGAGTCATTAAGGGTATAGAAAGCTACTGACTCAAGACCATTAGTCTATCTAGATCAGTATTATTTACACTGACTGCCAGAGGCTCTGTAGGGTTTCTGGCAGCAATCTTACCCAACCCTAGCTGGAGATGCTGCAGATCTTGTGTGCAAAGTAGATGCTCAACCCCTGTGCCTTGGCCCTCCGTCCCCAGTCCCTGGTTCTCAGCAGGATCAAATCTATGCAGGATAGAGCAGCATAGTGATCTCTTTCAGCTTCTGCCTTCTGGAAGAAGGTACAGGGTTATAAAGACTAGGACTAGCCGCCTGAGAAACAGTTTCTATCCAAATGCGATTTTGGTTTTAAATGCAGTGTAAGGTAGTCTCTATGGGAGTATAATGTATTTAATTATGGGGTATCAGAGTTTTTAGGGGGATAATCAGGCTGGGATAGCAGGCTTGGTGGTTTCTGAATGTCTGATGTAGAATTTTTCAAATTTGTTGTTCTGTATGGGACAATGACAATAAAGATTATCGTATCATATCATATACTGCCTCTAAATACAGAGGTCCATTTAGCTGTCATGCCTTGTAGCAGTTGTTAGAGCCACCCACCATAACCTTCTAAAATCATCTTAAGCTGGTGGCCATCACCACATGTTCCATAAAACAATGGCGGACCTTGGCGTTTCAAATTTCAGTGGCATGCTGTGCAACATGAAAATTTGGCACAGTCTGCCTATGGTTCTAAAACATAGTTGCAGTGTTCCCTGCAGCACGTCCAAGGAGCTATGCCCCATGTGACTGAATCAGTCGCACTCCTCTAAATTCGCCTCTGCATAAAATGTAGATGTCATGTGAAAAGTACTTCCTATGGTCGGTTTTGAACCTTAAGGAAACCTACATAATTTCAGGTATTTTATGGGAAGGAAAGGCAAATTTTTTCTGTCTCCAACGTCTCCATGCGGCTCATGATTTTCATAAGGGCTCTGGCACAACTAAACAAAAGAACAACAGTTCCTGAACTTTTAAGTTTTGTTTAGAAAGTCGTGGCAAAATGCATTCTGTTAATGTACAGTCATACCTTGGAAGATAAACGGAATCCATTCCAGAAGTCCGTTCGACTTCCAAAACGTTCGGAAACCAAAGCACGGGTTCTGAATTGGAAACCGCAGAAGCCCCGTCGGACGTTGGGCTTCCAAAAATAGTTCGCAAACCAGAACAGTCACTTCTGGGTTTGCAGAGTTCGAGAGCCAAAATGTTTGAGAACTAAGCTGTTTGAAAACCAAGATACGACTGTATAAGGATTTATGCATGCAGGGGAAAAGGACAAGAAAGGGTGAATCTAGGTGTGCTGGTTAATGTGGGTGTGTTTTGTGCTGCACCCGCAACTAGTTATGTATGAATCAGCAAGCATGTGAGAGTGGCTCAGCACAGTCTAAAGTATAAATACACTTGTGTTTGAAGCAAGTTTGCTCTTGGACTCCACCCTTAGCTAGAGCCTAATCTGTGTTGCAAGGAGACTGCTGCAGGAAGGACTGTGTACTACAAGTGTATGTAACCGCTAAGCTGTGAAACTGCATTATACTGTCAGTAAAGGAACTGACCCTACCCAAACTGTCTGGTGTTTTCTTTTCCATTGGCGCATTCTGCTGGTGAGTCGAATGGGCACTCTGCACATGCCCAATACAGTCATACCTCATGTTACGTCTGCTTCATGTTACGTTCTTTCAGGTTACGTCCCACGGCGACCCGGAAATACTGGAAAGGGTTACTTCCGGCTTTCGCCACTTGCGCATGCACAGAAGTGCAAAATGACATCACGTGCATGCGCAGAAGCGGCGAATTGCAACCCATGCATGTGCAGATGCACCGCTGTGGGTTGTGTTATTTTCATGTTGCGAATGGGCCTCCGGAACAGAACCCGTTTGCAACCAGAGGTACCACTGTACATTCAAAAGTGTGGAATGAATGAATGAATGAGAAGATGCATAAACACCTCACAAGCAAATCAGGATGAATGCTCGAGAAAGACCAGTGTAAAATCAGTGTAAAATCTTCCACATAAAATCTGTGGAAGCAAAATGAATATGGGTGATTCCTAAATGTATATTGTGACCTCCATTACTCATGTCTTTCTAAACTTTAGAAAAATGGCAAAGATTAATCAGTTTATGGGTCTGATTTGTGGCTGAGTCTTCCGTGTTTCCTCTGCTTGGACAAGATAACCTTTGGGGGCATCCCAGTCACAGAATTATAAGAGTAACCCAATATATCCAGGATCTCTAATTACATTCGCCTTTAGGCAGGTCTCTAAAGGATCTCTGCAAATAGGATCTGAGCTCAAATGGGATCTGAGCTCTTTGAAAGAGCTGGCCTTTATTTACAAACCACTGAATTTCAACTATCAAACGTTGTCAAATATCAACTTTCGTATATCAAAGAACAGAGAACCCAACATCAAAGTATCAAATACTGAAATCAAACATAACTGAACGGAAAACATAGACAAGAAAGAGTTCTCAGATATCTGGTAAATATTCAAAGATTCAGACAGGGCTATCACGAGACTATTCAACGTCAAAAATTGCATAGGGAAATATTCATGAAAAAAAGCTCTATCTTGCATGCTGTTTACGCTGAAGTATCTTTTCACATTTTTAATCACTTATATACTCTACTGTAGGCAGCAAACTCTGTCCAGATATAGCTGAATATATATTTGTCTCCAAATCTGAAGATTATGGTTTAGTTAGTGGCTACTGAAAATCCATATAGTACTGATTTTGCTAAGTTTCTCAGTATTCCCTCCAGAGCTCTATGGTTCGTTATCCAAAAATTGACTTCTAACCCATCATAGTGCACAATTATTTCTTAACTTAAAGAGCTTTCACACAGGAAAGCCTGGAAGGGCAGAGGCAGCCTCTAACATTATTTTCTATAGCCGATTGCACCCAAATACAAAACAAAACAAAATGCTTTCCGTGTCTGGAACCTCAGAGGGAGTTTATATCTGTAAACAGAGAATGGTTTCCATAAAATGCATTTGCTACAGGTGAATAATTTCCACTTTAAAACCAACGCTTAATTCAGAAAGACCTCAAAAAGAATTATTTCACCTGATCTTCCTCTCGCTTAATTGCTGTTAAGAATTCTGCTGCATAGTCAAATACTGGTAAGTGTGATTCAGAATCCATTAGTTGCCTTCATTTCCTGTGTCTCTTATTTTATTCATGATTTTCTACCATACTGTACATGCACACATCCTTTGGAAGCGGTCTAAGATTAAATATTCGCTTCTATTTCACACCTAGTTAAATGCCATTTAGCCCTATGTCACTGCCTGGACCTGCCATTAGCGACATGGATGCCAATGGCACCCCAATTAAGGAGATATCTCTGCATACCAATTAAGGCTGAAATTGCTTTGCTGGGAGATTTTTCAGCAAACCATCTAGCCCTCTCTCTCCCACCCTGGCAAAAAGAGAGAAGGAAAGAAGGAAATGAAGCCCTTGGATCATGTTTAAACACAAAACTCTTGAAGCTGATTAGTCCAGAAAATCAAGTTATCTTTCGCTATGGATCGCAATGTATGAAAATTAGAAAGAAGACTTCTCCATACTGTGGAATCAGCACCAAAGCTTATTCCTTCCACTCTGCTGTCCATTCAGAATGTGACGGAGTGGGACACTCTGCTTCCATCCCCATCCACCCAGACAGCTCAAAGTTATTTTCATGGGTCATTTTGGTACACTGTGTGCATTGATCCATTACTCATTTCAGTTCCATACCATGAAGCTGCCATTTGGAGCCACTGGAACAGCAGTTGTTTGTGAGAGTGAACTAAACGCTGCAGCATTTTAAAAGGCCTTAAAAGTTATTAAATGCCAGAAGAAAATACAAGATAGATTGTTAAGATATAGATGAAAAAAATGTAATGATAAGTCCTGGCAAAATGACTACAATTTATTTATCACATTCATATTCTGACTTCCTTCATTCCCTATGATGAAACTCAAGTTTGTGTGTACAGTGGTACCTCGGGTTAACTTAATTCATTCTAGAGGTCCATTCTTAACCTGAAACTGTTCTTAACCTGAGGTACCACTTTAGCTAATGGGGCCTCCCACCACCACTACACGATTTCTGTTCTCATCCTGAAGCAAAGTTCTTAACCCGAGGTACTATTTCTGGGTTAGCGGAGTCTGTAACCTGAAGCGTCTGTTACCCAAGGTACCACTGTATTCATGAGGTCCCCAGGCTGTCTCCCATCCAGGTATTGGCCAGACTTAATGCTGCTTAGATTCAACTATGTTGCTACATCATGTCTTGGAACTAAGCGATATTTAGTGGGATGCTACTCAATCAATTGCTGCTTCATTACCTTGTTGCCTATTCAGTGAATTAACAGGAATCCAGTATAAATAAGCATGTTAGGAATGTATCCCTGCAGGGTCCTTTGCACATGACCTCAGTACCATGGGAACTGTGGCAGCATGTGTCATACCTGTGCCAATCCAGTAATGTTTGGAAATAAGCTGCCTTAGTCAGCAGACCAGTAGTCCACCTAGCTCAATATGACTGGCAGATGCTCTCCAGGGTTTCAAGTAGAAGTCCTCCCCAGTCCTACCTAGAGACACCAAAGATTGAACCCTGGACCTTCTGCATGAACAGATGTTCTACCACTGAGTTGCGGCCCTTATCCCAGAAGCTCTAGGTCAGAAGAGGAATATTTTTGCCTGGCACCTAAATATATGTAACCAAGACGCTGTATGGGAAATGCATCCGGAAAACAAAATGTATTGAGGAGTTAGTGATCTGACACAGAGTCCTTCCTGCCTCTGTTCCTCCCCCCCCCCCTTGTTAAGTTCCTTGATGGTGTGAGAACAGTCTTAGATGTTTTGAGAACATTGGGAGGAGGTAAGGTCCCACCCCCCATAACTGCCTCATCATTTGTGGAGGATAATGCTGGGTACATTTTTTGATGTTGGACATTGTTTTGAGAAAGTGAGGCATTGGGAGGGGGTGGCTATCTATAAAATTGGACAGTTTGGGCAGAGGGTCTTTGAAGCTCATGCACGGACTGATTGGCCGCAGGGCCGGGCAAACTTGAGGGCTTCCAAGTGGCAGACTGAACTGCTTGCTTGGTATGTAAACATTGCTTGCTGTTTAATAATAATAATAATAATAATAATAATAATAATAATAATAGTAATAATAATAATAATAATAATAATTTATTTATTTATACTCTGCCCATCTGGCTGGGCTTCCCCAGTCACTCTGAGTGTCTTCCAACAAAATACTAAAATACAGTAATGCATCAAATATTAAAAGCTTCCCCAAACAGGGCTGCCTTCAGATGTCTTCTAAAAGTCTGGTAGTTGTTGTTCTCTTTGACATCTAGTGGGAGGGCGTGCCACTACCGAGAAGGCCCTCTGCCTGGTTCCCTGTAACTTGGCTTCTCGCAGTGAGGGAACTGCCAGAAGGCCCTCAGAGCTGGACCTCAGTGTCCGGGTAGAACGATGGGGGTGGAGACGCTCCTTCAGAATAAAATCTTTAATCTTCTGTCTCACTTGTGTAGTTTTCATTGCTTCTGAATCTCATTTTAAAAGAACCACCTTGCCTTTGGCAAGACAGACGCCAGGTGAGCCACCCTGGGGACAGCATTCCACAAATGGCAGAGAGGGCCTGTTCTCACGTTGCCGCCCTCCGAACCTCTCACAGAGGAGATACATGAAGAAGGGCCTCAGGTGATGAGCACAGGTGATGAGCTTCACATGGAGAAAGGCATTCCTTGAGGTATTGTGGGCCTAAGCAATTCAAGATGAAAGCCAGCCCTTTGAATTGGGCCTGGAAGCTAAGTGGCAGCCAGTGCAGTCAGGCCAGGATTGGTGTTATATGCTCAATCTGTCTTGCCTCAGTGAGCAACCTAGCTGCTGAATTCTGCACCAGCTGAAATGTTCAAACCATCTTCAGTGGCAGCCCCACACATAGCATGTACCAGAACTCTAACCTAGAGGTTACCAGAGCATTATAAACCTGATCACCAATAAACTGGTCCAGTCATGAGACATTCTAGAAGCATTCTGGAATTATTTAACTCTACTGCTATTGCCTACATTGCTGCTCCAATTTCTGTTTACTGTTTTAAAATTGCCAGGCACTGGCAATACCAGAGACGTTGATTTACTTATAGCCCCCCTCGGGAGGGTAATCTACTTTAGCAACAGTGTATGGATTTCAGGCGTTCCATTGATATCCTTTGGACTGCTGTTTTCTTAATTTCAGGTGGTTCCTCACAAATGGATTATGACTCAAATAGAAAATATGCCACTTAGCCCTTAACCTACAGGTTTCATGAAAACCTGTCTTTCTCAACAATACTGGGAGTCATTTTGGACTCACAGCTGTCTATAGAGGCACAGGTCAGATCTGTGTCCAGGGCAGCTGTTTGCCAGCTCCATCTGGTACGTAGGCTGAGACCCTATCTGCCTGAAGACTGCCTCGCCAGAGTGGTGCATGCTCTGGTTATCTCCCGCTTGGATTACTGCAATGCGCTCTACATGGGGCTACCTTTGAAGGTGACCCAGAAACTACAACTAATCCAGAACGTGGCAGCTAGACTGGTGACTGGGAGCGGCCGCCGAGACCATATAACACCGGTCTTGAAAGACCTACATTGGCTCCCAGTACGTTTCCGAGCACAATTCAAAGTGTTGGTGCTGACCTTTAAAGCCCTAAACGGCCTCGGTCCAGTATATCTGAAGGAGTGTCTCCACCCCCATCGTTCTACCCAGACACTGAGGTCCAGCACCGAGGGCCTTCTGGTGGTTCCCTCACTGCGAGAAGCCAAGTTACAGGGAACCAGGCAGAGGGCCTTTTCGGTAGTGGCGCCCTCCCTGTGGAACACCCTCCCACCAGATGTCAAAGAGAACAACAACTACCAGACTTTTAGAAGACATCTGAAGGCAGTCCTGTTTAGGGAAGTTTTTAATGTTTGATGTATTACAGTATTTTAATATTTTTTTTGGGAAGCCGCCCAGAGTGGCTGGGGAAGCCCAGCCAGATGGGCGGGGTATAAATAATAAATTATTATTATTATTACAGCAAGAATATGAATAGTGATTTTTAATTAACCCATCTGAGATTAAAAAATGAGCTTTTAGTGCAGACAGTCATTTCAAAGTCTACTTTACACAAACGTGCGTGCACACACGTCTAATATGATACGAAATGCATTGGTTTTCCATGGAGGTACAGGGAGAAAGGGCAAGTGCATAAACCTTGATTTACTGTAATATTAAAGACCCACTCTTAGCCTCATCTTTCCCTTGAGAAATTTTGTTTTCTCCCAAGTGCCTTTGCTTATATGTAAGAAAGCAATATTATGAAGCTGTATTTCATGCAAAGAGGCTTGTTGTGGAGGTACTGCCATGATGTGGCCCAAACTCCAATCACTGCCATCTGAACCCAACAAGGACAGGATTAAGGGGATTTCAGAATGAAGGTTCTGTGGCAAATATTTCTACCTGGGGGAGACTGGGAATTCCATGTGGACTTAACTGTAATTTCTTCAAATTCCCGAGGGGGTCACTGTGTTAGCTTCTAGCAGCAAAAGTAAAGGTGATTTGTGGCACCATTAAAAGCCAACTAATATGATGTGGGATAAATTTTCTCTTTGTGAACCAGAGCCCACTTCTTCAGATGGAAGTTTATGCCACAATAAATTGATTAGTTTTTCATCTGCAGCAGATATCTTTCTGTTAGATGGATGGGAATCAGATGAGCAGCACAAAGCAGATGTCTGATGTGGCCCATTTATCATTCGTGGGCTCAATACCTCAGTGAACCCTGAAGCTTGGGCTACAATTCAACACCCAAAGTTTGGGAGCACTGAAGCTGAGTTCTACCATCAACAGCCACTTGGTTTTTAAATCAGAGTTGACTGTGTTGACGATAAACTTCATTTAGAAGTAGATGAAGGGGTGACAAGCTTATTTGCAGTTTTTCACTCATTGGAGAGTTAGGTGCTCTCACCTAACTGCAAAAGAGAACAGTTAAAAAAGGAGGAACTGAATTAATTAAAAAAAAAACCTGGAAGTGGAGTCCACACAAAATGAAAACATGTAGGAAAAGAATGACCTTCTCTAGGCTCTGCAATATCCAGTAGTGGCTGGTAACCACCAGAGCTGTTGTGATAGCCAAGGGTGTTCACTGGAGATGGGACCAATTTGTTTTGGTTTTCTCCCCATTCTCCTCTCTTGCAAAGAACATGGCAGTATCTGTGGCAGATAATGCATTCTTTTTAAGCTACTGAAATGATGAGAACTTTAAGTGATTCACTAGACCTGGTATCACATGGCTCCCTTGGGAAAATGCTGAGGACCCAAGTTCCCCAGAGGGCCCCTGGCGCTAGTGCAGATGCCTCCATTAAAATAAATCTAGGGCCTGGCACTGAGGAATATTGGGCCAAGCATCTGGAGCTGCTGTCATTATGGTTCCTACACAATGCCTCTTGATGCTGCCTCCAACGTGGCTAGATGCTCCAGCCAGTTAAGAGCTGGGTGGCATTGTGAGGAGCATCAGGTGGTTTTTGCCACTTTTCCCCACCATTGTCACAGCTGCTGCCTTTATGAGGGGAAAAGGCAAGTGGCCCTGAGCCTACAAACTTGGAGCTGACCCTTTACCTAATAATTGCGTATGGAAAACAAGGAAGATATATGGAACCGATCCAATTTGGTTCCTTTGTACATACATCTTTTGAATCCACTCAATGAATACAACTCTGTGCTCATGGGAAAGCCATCAAATAGGATTGGGAGATATTATGTGGGGGGAACACCTCCCAAATATAATGCTGCACAAACCAGATGGGGTACAGAGAGTGCAAAATGCATTTGGTTTGCTCCTAAAATGCGCATTTTGTCCTGACATCATGCTCAGACTCTCAGCCCAATTATGTTCGCAAATATTTTATTCCAAAAGTCATTCTGCGGCTTTGACAGAGAGCAGGTTAAAGGTTACACAGCTCAATAATTCAGAACAAGGGCTCTAAGGTACATTAGTAGGCTCAAGTGAAGGTGTTGTCTCAAAGACTAACACAACTCCTTTGCTCTCTTTTTGAAGAGTAGGGCTGGCACAGTTATTTGGGCAGTTATCATCCAAAGTGATGGAACTGGGCAAGCAAGTAGGCACTCCTGTGAGTAAGTCAGACCAGCACATCTGTTTCAGTCTGTCTGGCCAACTCCCTGAACAACTCAGGTTCATGCACCGCCCCAGCTGCTGGAGCACCCTCATTCTCGGGGGGCGGTGTAGCTGGGGCTGGATTTGTCTGTTCTTCCTCCTCCACTGGAAAATCAGGCTCCAGCAGGTCAGGAATGTTGGCCAAAGAGCCACTTGGCTCCTCCTTGGCAAGTCTCAGTAGCCTTAGTCAAACCCTTCTCACCTTCTGATCGGTCCTGCCAAGAAGTATGCACAAGGCCCATGACACATGTTTGCTTATCCATTTCAAAACATCTAAGTGATTCAGAAGGAAGGAAATCATGTTGGTTGCCAGGACCAGCGACAAAAATGCAATGAAACTTGGAAAGGAATAGAGCTGAACCCAATATTAAATATAATGCAGCACTCAAAGCCACAGATTTGCCTACATCAAATTTTACTGATTAATAAATTAAATGTTACTAATGTGACTTGATGGCAAAATTTGACATGCAATCAAGTTGTGTGGGTGAAGCCAGACTGATCACTTACATAAACAATTTAGATGGGGGAAGAAATCACCCAAACAGATTTTCAAATTAATTATGTGAGTGTGAGGAGGAGGAGGAGGTGGATATGCTGAAAAGGGGCAGCACAGTCAACACTTTTCCCAAGCCTAAAGTACTGGGATTTAAAACTATTTTGGCCCACTGTAACTACCAGTTTAAACGCATCTGCTTTTACTTATGCGAATTTGTAGGAGCTGATAGGCAAGTGCAACAAAACATGGATTAGAAGATTGAAGATGAAATCAGATATTATTTTATTTTAAGATTATGAGTGGTAGGCCTATGGAAATTAGTGGATTTAGTTTAGTCACGTTCAGTAATTTCAATAGCTTCATACTGAGTAAAATTAAGTTGAAACCACCCATCAATTCTTCTCCTTCACTGAAACATCGCTAAAGCATCCAACGTGGATGTTCAAAGTATGCAAGGATTCCAAGAGATGCTTCCCTGCCTCTATCGTGATTTGATTTTATGAGTGTATAAGGACTATGGGATGTGGGTGGTGCTGTGGGTTAAACCACAGAGCCTAGGACTTGCCGATCAGAAGGTCGGCGGTTTGAATCCCTGCGATGGGGTGAGCTCCCGTTGCTCGGTCCCTGCTCCTGCCAACCTAGCAGTTTGAAAGCACGTCAAAGTGCAAGTAGACAAATAGGTACCACTCCAGCGGAAAGGTAAACGGCATTTCCGTGCGCTGCTCTGGTTCGCCAGAAGTGGCTTAGTCATGCTGGCCACATGACCTGGAAGCTGTATGCCAGTTCCCTCGGCCAATAAAGCGAGATGAACGCCGCAACCCCAGAGTCGGTCACAACTGGACCTAATGGTCAGGGGTCCCTTTACCTTTACCTAAGGACTATGTTACAATAAACTCACTGGAGTCAACTCATCTGGAGAAGAGGAGGTTAAGGGGTGATATGATAGCCATGTTCAAATATATAAAAGGATGTCACATAGAGGAGGGAGAAAGGTTGTTTTCTGCTGCTCCAGAGAAGCGGACACGGAGCAATGGTTCCAAACTACAAGAAAGAAGATTCCACCTAAACATTAGGAAGAACTTCCTGACAGTAAGAGCTGTTCGACAGTGGAATTTGCTGCCAAGGAGTGTGGTGGAGTCTCCTTCTTTGGAGGTCTTTAAGCAGAGGCTTGACAACCATATGTCAGGAGTGCTCTGATGGTGTTTCCTGCTTGGCAGGGGGTTGGACTCGATGGCCCTTGTGGTCTCTTCCAACTCTATGATTCTATGATTCTGTGATTCTATGATTCTATGAAATGAACCTAGGCCTTATGATGACATTGTGGTTGCATGCAAATCCAACTCCTAGTCACTGTTTCCACATGGCAATTGGGGTGCAAGTGTGTTTGTGTGTGTGCAGCCAGTTATCACATTAATTCTTTAATTTTCACCCAACAAGACTTTGATGAAAAACAAAGAATCTTTACAGGGGACAGCTATATATGTCTGTGGAATTCGCATGCATTTAGATTAAAAGATTTAAAATAGGCATCTTGCAGCAGCTCTTTTAAAAGAATCAGGTCTAAGATCCACGGCCGTCAAAATTACCAAAATTGGGTCACTCCAGATTAGAGTCCCTCCTAAGGGAATTTCACATAAAGCCAGGTTTGAAGCAATTTTGCAAGTTTCTCCTCGGGCAAGACATTAACTCTGCTTTGAATTGTTACAGTGAAATTGTACCCACGAACTGAATGTGAATGAAACTGTGTCTATCCGTGAGCTCTGTGTGGGTTTTTATAGCTATGCACAGCATTCATATTTTTTATGTTTGCAAATATATTTTCCTAGCTTTGTTAGTTACCCCTCTAGGTTTTTACTTTCTTATAGACTTTTCCAGGCAAAACATCTGAGGCATTTCCAAGAAAGCCAAACAAGTTTTCTCAAAACCAATTAAAGTTCTCTCAAGTGGGGACTGCGTGACCCTGCTCCAGATTCAGTAAACTGTCATATCAGGAGAAAGGAAATAGAGAGTCAACATCAATACAACATGAAAAGGGGGGGAAAGTGATATTGCAAGGAAAGAGAGTTAAGCATCTCTCATAGAAGCGACAGGAGCACCCATATTTACACTGTGTAATGGGAGTTTCATGCTTCTCATAATTAAGTGTGATATTATCAGCACAGCACAGGAAAGGTTCGAACCAGGAAAGAAAAAGAGTCAGGAGATTTAAAACAACAGGGCAGCCAGCTTAACAAAGGACAAGATTTGAAAACTAGCATTTAAGGACAATCAACGCAATCAAAGGATTCTTTGATGCAGAAGCTACCTCTGGAGCCATTTCAAGTAATGTCGGAAAATGCTTTTACTGAAAAGAAAGGCTTTTGAGGATGATGATTAGGCTTTTTTCATGGTTGAATGCTCTATCATGGAAGAGACAGTGTGCTTCAAGATATGAACTTTGCACCTTAGTTTCAGGATCAGTTTGCAGTATCTCCCATTGCAGAGACTCTACATGGGGGAGGGGGAGATGGTGCAATTCCTGCACACACTGATCATTGGACTCCATGTTTTCCAACATGTATAAGCTGCTTTTGAAGGTATACAACCTCCCAAATATTAAGCAACAACATAGCTCAGTATATACACATACCCTGCGCATGCAACCCACCCTCCGTTTTCTAATGGCAGAGATGCAGCAAAGGTACAGGTCATTATCAGGACCAGGTCAGGTCTGTGGATTGCTGTCCCCAAATCTGGACCTGGGATAAAAGGGTTTCCCAGGCCAGGATCCCTGCCATCTGTCATTAGAAATGAATTACTAGATGTTGCTACTAAAGTCGGAGACAAACGTACAGTGGACAGTTAATAAGGTAAAGGTAAAGGGCCCCTGGATGGTTAAATCCAGTCAAAGGCGACTATCGGGTTGTGGCCCTCATCTCGCTTTCAGGCTGAGGGAGCCAGCGTTTGTCCACAGACAGATTTCCAGGTCATGTGGCCAGCATGACTAAACAGCTTCTGGTGCAATGAGACACCGCGATGGAAGCCAGAGAGCATGGAAACGCCATTCACCTTCCCATCATAGCAGTTCCTACTTATCTACTTGATACAATACGATAATCGATACGATAATCTTTATTGTCATCGTTCCATACACAACAACAAAATTGAAAAATCTACAGCAGACATTCAAAAACCAACAAGCCTGCTATCCCAACTATCCCAGCCTGGTTAGCGACTAAAAACTCTGATACCCCATAACTGAATACAGTATACTCACATAGAGACTATCTTATACTGTGTTTAAAACCAAAATCACATTTGGATAGAAACTGTTTCTCAGATGGCTAGTCCTAGTCTTTATAACCCTGTACCTTCTTCCAGAAGGCAGAAGCTGAAAGAGAACATTTCCAGGGTGTGCACTACCCTGCACTATCTCTGCAGCTTTCTTATGGCACCTGGAAGCATAGATTTGATCCACTGGTATGCTTTCGAACTGCTAGGTTGGCGGGAGCTGGGACAGAGCAATGGGAGCTCTCACGGGGATCTGAACCGCCGACCTTCTGATCGGCAAGCCCAAGAGGCTCAGTGGTTTAGGCCACAGCACCACCTGCATCTGCTCTGCTGGCTAAGCAATAGCAGGCAGGAACTAACCAGTGTAGAGGCTTTATACTGTCAATCACAGGGTCAGCAGCAGATGGGAGGATGGGGCAGCAATGCTTCTCTGAGCTCTTGGCAGGTGAGTCGCGGCTGTGTACCAGGAGGAAAAGTGGGGGAGGGTAAGGTGGTGGGGAGGCCAGCTTAAGTGTTGCCAATACAACCCCCTGCCCCAACACTGCAATTGCACAGTGCTGATCTCCCTTGTAACCTTGCCTCTTCCACTCTCCCTCCAAATAACTAGCAGTGACCCATCTGCTGGGAGGTCAGGGAAGCACCATCACCCACAACTGTGCAGGACTTGAGGCTACACAAGCCTGTTCCTTCCTGTGCCAAAGCACATGCCGGGCAGCTTTCTAAGCTAAGTCAAAGCCTATGGCCATTAGGTATTTGGCCCAAGTCCCTGTGATTCCTGCCAGATATGTGCATTTTCTGTGCATATAGCACAGTCACACATGACATTCCATGCATGGGTGATGCTGGTGAAGGAGGATAAACCTGGGGCGTGCTCCTGAGCCACGCCGCCTGCAAAGCACGCACGGCAAGAGGGTGACATTGCAAAGCAGCTCTCAGCTATTTCAGAAGGAGGCCGTGATATGAAGAAGGGACAGCAAGAGCGTGATTGGTGGGGAAAGATCTCAGCACAGTAAGGCTGCAATTCTCTACACCAGCCTTTCTCAACCTGTGGGTCCCCAGATGTTGTTGAACTACAACTCCCATCACCCCTAGCTAGCAAGGCCAGAGCTCAGGAATGATGGGAGTTGTAGTCCACCAACATGTGGGGACCCACAGGCTGAGAACCGCTGCTCTACACAGTTAAGAGGAAGTTCAGCTGCATGGGACTTATTTCTTAGTAGATTTGTATATAATTGCAATGTATGGGATTTTTAAATGTGTTGAGCATTAAAAAAACAAAAATAAAACATCTTTCAACACAAAAGGTGGAGCCTGTCTGATAGCTTCGCTGCAAATTTTCAAGCCCTGACTGAGAATTTGGATTTGGATTTGATATCCTGCTTTATCACTACCCTAAGGAGTCTCAAAGCAGCTAACAATCTCCTTTCCCTTCCTCCCCCACAACAAACATTGTGAGGTGAGTGGGGCTGAGAGACTTCAGAGAAGTGTGACTAACCTAAGGTCACCCAGCAGCTGCATGTGGAAGAGCGGGGAAGCGAACCTGGTTTACCAGATTACGAGTCCACTGCTCTTAACCACTACACCACACAGCATAGTTGCATCAAATGCAAATTTAACTTGTGTGAGTTCAACTATTTGTGTTCAATGCAGCACTCCAGATCCTTTTCACCCATTTTCTTCTGCCTGTCTCCCTCTGTGTCTGTCTGCCTCCCGCCGCCTCCTCTCCATTTCAGCTCTGCTTTTCTCTCTCCCCCTTTTCTGTTTCAACAGTTGCCCGGGAGGCTGCTGCTGACGGCGAAGCCGATCACCCACTGCCATTTCCCCGCCAGACATCGATCACCACAGCAGGGGGAGCCAGGTTGCTGCTCAGCACTCTCTCTTCGCCACAACACCCCTGAGAGGAGGGAAACCAACCTACTAGAGCCCTCTCAATGCTTCTGCAGCACATGTTAGAGTGAGGGGAGGCAGTGGAGACATGGGGAGGGCCTCCCCACAGGGCCTACTCCCCCCTCCCTCTGCCAGCTAGCAGCCAGGTAAATTTTGGCTATACACAAGTTTGCATATATGTGCTGTCTCTGAAACGGAAGCCCTGCGTGTGATGCAACTTCACTGCATTCAAGACACCTCCCTGCTTCCTTCACGAGTTATAAGATACGACTAAGTCATCTTTCTTCTGTAGTAAACTGCTAGTTGTGGCACTCTTTTAAGCCATTGGTTTTGACGCTGCGAATCAGCATAATAAACAATAAGCACCCAGCAGTTATTATTACTTGCACTGAATGAATCAATTATTATTAGCAACGTGCCAATGCTGGTGCCTTTGAGAAAGATTTTGAGGATTCTGAACCCATTCATCTGGTCCCAATAAATGAGAAATTAATAGACATTAGTCTGGTCTAGCAGCACAACAAAAATGTAACACAATAGAACTTGGTCAGTTGATCAATGGCACCTATGAAGGTTGTGGATTCACATACTATTTCAGGTTTATTCCTGGGAATATTCCAGGGCAGTTTTTAATGTTTAATGCTGTATCATATTTTTAATATTCGATTGGGAGCCACCCAGAGTGGCTGGGGAAACCCAGCCATGTGAGCTTGGTATAAATAATAAATTTATTATTATTATTATCATTATTATTACTACACCCAAGGATGGAGAACCTGTGCTTCCCGACCCCCCAGATCTCGTGGGATTCCAACTATCTTTCAACTCCAGCCAGTATGTTCAATGGTCAGGGATAATGGCAGCTGAAGTCCACTACTATCCGGCAGACACAATTTTCCTCACCCCTGATGTAGACTCATTCAACCCATTCAACTTCATATTAAATTATTATGAATTTATGTAAACTGTGTTATTTTTACTGTTGTTAGCCGCTCTGAGCCCGGCTTCGGCTGGGGAAGGCGGGATATAAATATTATTATTATTATTATTATTATTATTATTATCATCATCATCATCATCATCATCATCATCATCTGTAGCAAGGCATTTTCCCGGGTTGCAGATCTGCACCATGAGGGGGGAAAGCACAACAGCTTGCTAGAAGGGATGGTGACAATAACTTGGCTATTCTGAGCCACTCTGCAGAGGACAGCCCAGTAAGACTGGTGGGAGGTGACGACTGATTTCAGATAGTGATAAACAAACATCTCATTGTTGGCCCTGAAAGAGTCTGGTCCTTTGCAAGCACTGTGAGCGAGTGCTACAAATCCCCAGCCACTTTCTCCTGCTCTCAAGAGCCCTCCCAAATGATCCAGGGAAATAGAAAGAACAAGGGAAAAAGGAGACATGGCCATAGCAGAGACATCTTCAGCTGATCAGCATTTTCAAGGCAGGGCTAGGAAATACGGTATCCCGGGATACTGGCTGCCAGACAGTGAAGTGCAGTCAGCATGTGGTTGCTGGTGGTGGCAATAGCAGCAGCAATTTTCTGAGCAGTGTTGGGTAGGAAGCTGTCATTTCAATTCCCCAGAAAACAGCTCAGTGTGGTATTTCTCAGGACACAAGTTTTCAGCCACCCACTGTACAATGTGGTGGATAAATGGCACGGATTGGAGGGTGCTGCATGCAGATCTAAACAGAGGCGGGGTTTCCTATTAGGACATGTTAGGAACACAGAAGCTCATGATCAAGCCACTGGTTCATCTAGTGACTGACAGTGGTTCTCTGAGAGTCTTTGTCAGCGGTACCTGGAAGATGCAGGGAAATGAAGCTGGGATCTTTTGAGTGCAACGCAGAGGTTCTACCACTGTGCTGTGGCCCTTCTCCAAATCCCTGAGTTAAACTACACAGCCAGGAGATGGAAACACACAGGGAAGCTGCTTTCTACCTAACCATTCCCAGGCCACATTCCACACCATGCATTTAAAGTTCTGTGATGCCACTCTAAAGAGTCATGGCTCCCCTTTAGAGAATTATGGGAGCTGCCATTTATTAAGAGTTGTTGCGAGACCCCTATTCCTTGCACAGAGCTACAATTCTCCGAGTTCCCTGGGAAGAGGGATTGATGGTTAAACCCTTCATACGGGGGAACTCCAGCTCCCATCAGACCAATGTCCAGGGATGATGAGAGTTGTAGTTCAGCAGCATCTGCAGGGCTGAAAGTTCCCCACATCTGAATTATGCTGTTCCTTCTTTCTCTTTACATGTTATATATATTTTCAACCTATTGTTATTTCTACAGAATTTCCAGATGGACTATATACATACAGTGCTAATCAATAAGATTACAGCTGTGTTCAGATGCATGCTCTGGCTTTGCATCACCTCCTGGACATAATTCATGCTCCAGACTTTGATTTACAAAAAGAGTTGCCTCTTTCTGTCTATCACTATGGCCTCTGTGGTCTGCTAAAAGCAGGCTCTTTGTAATGTCTTCTGGGCACTGGTGCAATCGGAAAAACCAAACAGGCTTTCTAACCAGCTTTGCAATTCATTTTCCTGGAGGTCCTTCAAAGCCCAGTCTCAAAAGTTCCGCAGAGGCAATGCTGGATGCTGTGTGTGTGTGTGTGTGTGTGTGTGTGTGTGTGTGTGTCGACCAAGCATTTTGGTATTGAAAGATAAGCCTCTGGTTGTTTCATCACTGCTTTATTTAATTTACACTAGCAAAGGGCCCATCAATTTTGCTGGAAGAGATTGTATACTGAAACAGGGGCGTGGGAGGGAGGGGGAAAAACAAAATCCTGCAAAATGTTGCAGCCCTTTAGCCTGCCAGTGTCAGGGATGGGTGGTATGGGATAGGCTTTGACCTCAGTGCAACACTGCCCTAAATTTAACTCTCTGCTTTTCCACAAAAGTGAATGACAGCATTACCTTTCCAGACAGTACAGTGGTATCTCGGGTTACATACGCTTCAGGTTACATACACTTCAGGTTACAGACTCCACTAACCCAGAAATAGTACCTCGGGTTAAGAACTTAGCTTCAGGATAAGAACAGAAATCGCACGGTGGTGGCAGCGGGAGGCCCCATTAGCTAAAGTGGTACCTCAGGTTAAGAACAGTTTCAGGTTGAGAATGGACCTCTGGAATGAATTAATTACTTAACCCGAGGTACCACTGTATGTTGCTGAACTGCAGCTCCCATCAACTGCAGCAGAGGACCTGCCTGCAGCTGCTGCCTGGGGGACCTCCATCTCCCCACCACAACCTGCTGGACCTGTGGCCTCTTGGAGGACTTCCAGACCAGGACCTGCCTGCAGGTGTGCAAGTAGGGCAGGGACCAGGACCCTGCACAGTCAGGCAGTATTAGAAACATCTGCTGGTCCAGTTAGGCATGCACCAGTTGCTGGGGCAGCTCTATAAAAGCCTCCCTGCCCTGGGTGTGGGGCCACCACCAAAGGGAATCATCCCTTTGGGAGTAGTACTTCCTGGGTGGAGCGAGGGCATGGGCCAACTCCCTTGTGCTAAAATTATGCTTTTAACAGGGATGGGGTTTTAACTTGGGTGGGTGTTGTTTAATTTTTTTTGGGGGGATAGAGTTGTTTTATATTGTCTTTAAATGTTAATTTGTATTTGTGTTTGGGGGCCGGGGTATTGTTTTGGGGGCTTTTGTTGGGAAAATGTATTTTTTATTAGTTTGCATACCTGAAGGAGTGTCTCAACCCCCATCGTTCTACCCGGACTCTGAGGTCCAGCGCTGAGGGCCTTCTGGCAGTTCCCTCACTGCGAGAAGCCAAGTTACAGGGAACCAGGCAGAGGGCCTTCTCGGTAGTGGCTTCCACACTGTGGAACGCCCTCCCATCAGATGTCAAAGAGATAAACAAATACCTGATGTTTAGAAGACATCTGAAGGCAGCCCTGTTTAAGGAAGTTTTTAAGGACTGATGTTTTAGTGTATGTTTAATCTCTGTTGGAATCCGCCCAGAGTGGCTGGGAAAACCCATCTGGATGGCTGGGGTACAAATAATAAATTATTATTATTATTATTATTATTATTATTATTATTATTATTATTTGCTTTAATTATTTTTATTACGTGTTTTGTAGTTTCTATATTGCAACTTTATGTTGTGAACCGCCCTGAGACCTATGGACATAGGGTGGTATACAAATTTAATAAATAAATCATTCCCATTGGCCAGGGATGATGGGAGTTGTGGCTCAGCAACATCTGGAGGGCCCAAAGGTTCCCTACACATATAGTAAAGGAATGCATCCGGAGATATCATTTATTTAGGTGCTAGATCTGTTCCCTGATCTTGATGACCTAACCCACTGAAAGTCAAGCATGTTCCTATCTGCAGTGTATCACCTGATTTCTGCTTCTCGGTCACATATTATAGGCACAGCCAACATGGTGCCTCCTCCCTCCCCATGCTGTTGAATTGCAACTTGTTGGGATTTCAGTTCCCACCAGCTGCGAGCAGCAGCTACATTGTTGACATCATGTGATGTCTCTGAGCATGAGACAGGAAGTCTCAGCCAGTTCTCATTGTAACCGGGAAGTTACTGTGAGTTACTTTCACTTCTGAGTCGAAGCTGGAGTCAAGTCGGGGTCTCTTGTATTATGCTGCTCAGGAGAGCAGACATGTTTGTACAGTCTTAATAAAGTAGTGGAGTAGACTACGGACTGTCTCTTTCTTCTGTGATGGATTGGCAGAAGAATGCGAGTGTGCTCCTCTCAGGAGGGAGGGGTCGCTTATCACTGGTCTCTCTGGACTGAGGGAGAATTCAAGCCAGAGAGTGGACACCGGAGAGAAGCCCCGGTGCCTGGAAAGTTGGCACCCTTCCTGGGCGGGCATTTTTCCAACTCTCATCTACACTAACCATTGGCTATGCTGGCTGGCGCTGATGGGAGTTGGATTCCAGTAACATCTGGAACAACTTTGGCTGCTTCTGCTGTAGCTCAACCCAAGTCTACACAACAGGGCTTGAGATATACCATATTTTTCGCTCCATAACATGCCCCTGACCATAAGACGCACCTAGTTTTTAGAGGGGGAACGCAAGAAAAAAATATATTCTTTAAAGGGAGTGCTGAGCAGAGCCTGTATGCATCCCAGGCTCTGCTCAGCGCTCCCTTTCACGAGCTGTG
The DNA here is from genome assembly GCF_964270895.1 of Podarcis filfolensis. Lineage (NCBI taxonomy): Eukaryota > Metazoa > Chordata > Lepidosauria > Squamata > Lacertidae > Podarcis > Podarcis filfolensis. Next base: position 108,385,883 of record NC_139606.1, read on the forward strand.
TGGAGCGTGTGTGTGACACTTGCAGGCTTTTCCCCGAGGAGGGAGAAGAGCAGCCCATCACTCCCTCCTCAGGGAAAAGCCCCCAAGAGCCACACACACACTCCACACAGCTCTCTAAAGGGAGTGCGACTCTTGGGGGCTTTTCCAGGAGGTGGGGACTGAGGGACTAAGCCAGCAGCTAAAACAGCAAGAGGGATAGCCGCGTGAAGCCTCTTCAGGGCAGCGGGATGAAGGCTCCCCCTGCCATGAAGAGGCTTTGCGCGGCTAAGCCAGAAGCTAGAACAGCAAGAGGCAGTGCTGCGCAGCGATCCCTCTCGCTGTTCTGGCTTCTGGGATAGTGGCACAGCCTGCATTCGCTCCATAAGATGCACACACATTTCCCCTTACTTTTTAGGAGGGAAAAGGTGCATCTTACAGAGCGAAAAATACGGTATTTAGGATCACCAACATCAGCAACCACAAACTGTGCAACGTGGGGAACAGCAAGCTAAGTGTTGTGTTTCAGAAAGGATTCTTCCCACTGGCCTCTGAATAGACACTTTACTTACTTACTGAATGGATGAGATGAAAGGATAGACACAAAATTTGGGCCTGGAGGGGGATTAGCAATGCAGCTTTAACAAGTCAAGCAAAAAGTTGAAATGGCACCAGGTTTGGGGCTGGTGGCTAAATGTTTAATCTTCACCTCCCCCACAGTCAACAAGATCCAAGGGTCCTAAGTCAAAAAGGGTATTTGCCCCAGGGAGTTATCAGAGTAAATTTATCCTTTATCATGCAAATATCATGCTCTTGATAAGCAACACTGTGTTTGATTGCTGAATGCCAAACATTCCTTTTCTACAGTGACATAAAGTACATTTTGACTACCAGAGGAGCTCTGTTCATTCATGTCATGCTACAAAAACGAATGCATCTGCACCTCACTCGGAATGTAACGTTGGCAGAATTTCCTCACCAAACGCAAACACACACCAAAAAAACTTAGAAGACTAGCACCGTATGACAGCACAGGCTATAATTAACCAGAGCTCACATCATCACATAAATTAAGTGTTATCTGATGTTGTCATAGGTGTGAAGTTGTAGGGTAGTGGGGAGAGAGAATGTAAAGGCTGGGATTAAATGGCCAAGAAATGCAAAAAGTGCTATCTGTGACAACTGAATTATTTGTTTGTTTGGTATGTTTTATATTACACCTTCCTTCCAACAAGAAATCCAAGCTGGTGTACATGGGTCTCCCAGGATGCTCTCCCATCCAGGCATTGGCCAGCCCCAGACCTGCTTTGCTTCAGCAATGACACTGCCTCATAGACCATTGAACTAAGAGTTTAAATGCAATTATTTGCCAACAGAGCCAGTCTTTGGGGGTAATTCAGTTGTGCATGTAGGCGTATGTGGACTAAGACTGCATGCAAAACTGGGGCGGGGGGGCGGGGGATAGGAACATGGATGGAAGGAAGGAAGGAAGGAAGGAAGGAAGGAAGGAAGGAAGGTGCCTTGAGTGAGAACACTGGTCCATCCACCTCAGTACTGTCTACATTGACTGGCAGTGGGTCTTCAGGATTTCAGGCAGGAAGTCCTTCCGAACCCTACCTGGGGATGCTGAGGATTGAATTTCCCACGGTCAGAATAACACAATGTTCAAAATAATATAGAACAGCTCAAAATAGGAGCAACCTAACTAGGGGCGATGCACACAAGGGTATGTGTGAATATATATTCTGGCTGCTACCAGTAAGAGAAGAAGAAAAGAGTTTGGATTTGATATCCCGCTTTATCACTACACTAGGGAGTCTCAAAGCGGTTAACAATCTCCTTTCCTTTCCTCCCCCACAACAAACACTCTGTGAGGTGAGTGGGGCTGAGAGACTTCAGAGAAGTGTGACTAGCCCAAAGTCACCCAGCAGCTGCATGTGGGGAAGCGGGGAAGCAAACCCGGTTCACCAGATTATGAGTCCACTGCTCTTAACCATTACACCACACTGGCAAACTCAGTAAGTGATGAATCTTCCCTTACTGTGAAACCTCAGTCAATTCACAGGCTCTACTACCAACAAGCAATCGAATAGCAGATGGTGGGGCATGATGCATTGTAGGCATCATACCTAGAGAGTGCTGAGCAGCACCGCACATGGGTTGATGATGGCAATAATTTGACACACATGCTCCAGATGTAGCACATGCACTGGGTAGCCCTGGTCTGATCCCTGCCTGTGATGCAGACAACCAGCACTCTCCAGTAACAGCAAGGGCCCCCATCCACTTCAGAATCATAGAATCATAGAATTGTAGTGTTGGAAGGGACCCTGAGGATCATCTAGTCCAATCTCCTGCAATGCAGGAATCTTTCACTGAACACGGGGCTTGAACCCATGGCCCTGAGATGAACTACACTCATTTGGCCATCTTCCAAATGAGCTATCCCAGGACTAAGTAGCCAAGCAGAGCACCCCCTCCAGCCTCTTTTGCATGCACCACCACTGTCAACAGACCCAAGTGCCCCAGATATAATTCCAGTGCATGAACTGAATGAGGCACATGGATTTATGGCTTCATCTTTCATAATGCTGGCTATGCAGATGTGTGAGTGGTCCCTGCAGCTGTTTAGCCCGGGGCAGGGACACATGTGAATCCGCTCCTGTTCATGAGGAATTCATGACAATAGCTACACCTGCACCACCTGGAAGAAAACATTTTCCACTGCTTTGGCTGAAAAGAGTGGTTGAAAGAGGGGGAAAAACAGGAGAGTTCACACACATGCAACTTGTACTAAGAGGTCATTTAGGGTTCATATTGCTGTGGAACTTGCAGGGCTGGTCCTATCATTGGGTAAAGTGAGGTGACTGAATTGGGCAGTGAATACAGCAGGTTTGGGGTAGCAGAACCCCTCAGTGGTTTGCCTCTGCTGAAATACAGAGCTACATGACCTGCTCTGCAGCGACTAAACCAGCCTAGTACCCTCAGGGTTCGTGGAGGCTGCTGCCCTGTTGCCAGCTTCTAAACAAGATTCAGCTGTCAGTCCAGCTCCTTTATGCAGTGTGGCAAGGGAGCAACATATTGTCCTTCACTTCAGGCAGCAAAATGTCTTGGGGGGGCACCCCAAGGAACTACACTGCCTGCATGATCACGGCTCCTCTTCTAAAATATTTACTTGTACAACTGTAATCAAACAAGCGGATTCCCCCCCCCCAAAAAAAAAAAAAGTTACTGTAAGCTTTCAGTGTTTCCAATATAAAATTGAAGAGGGAGAGAGGGAGACATGATTCAGGCCATCTCAGGCCTCATTGGAAAAAGATGTGATAACAAAACAAACACACGTATAAATGGAAACTAACCTTGTAAAGCAGAAGGGGGGACTTTTCAGCATCCACCCAGTGAGGCAGAAATAGTGGTGAAGGCAGCACATGCCTCCAAGAGGAATCTAAGGACATTACTCCATAGGCTGGACTAGAATTGTTGTTCTACAGTGTTTGGTTCACTAGCACCTTTTTAAAGACGTTCTCTCTATGGTTAGGATAAGTCATCAGGGTCCACATCAGTTGGCTGGTTCCTCAAGAACCAAGGAAAAGGACCCATGGGCTAGATGTGAGCTATAGACTATAGTTTGCTCATCCTTGCTGTAAGGCATGAGTGTGGAACCACTGGCTGTCAAGGTAATGCTGAACTACAGCTCTCATCAGCCCCAGCAAGCATGGCCAGTAGCCAGGGATGATGGGAGTTGCGATGCAGCAACATCTGGAGGGTCAATGGTAAAGTCTTCCTTTAAAAAAATCCCCACTACCCAAGTAAGGTAAAGGTAAACGGACCCCTGACCATTAGGTCCAGTCGTGACCAGCTCTGGGGTTACGGCGCTCATCTCGCTTTATTGGCCGAGAGAGCCAGCGTACAGCTTCCGGGTCATGTGGCCAGCATAACTAAGCCGCTTCTGGCGAACCAGAGCAGCTTGCAGAAATGCCGTTTACCTTCCCACCGGAGCGGTACCTATTTATCTATTTGCATTTTGATGTGCTTTCAAACTGCTAGGTTGGCAGGAGCAGGGACCAAACAACGGGAGCTCACCCCGTTGCGGGGATTCGAACCACCGACCTTCTGATCGGCAAGACCTAGGCTCTGTGGTTTAACCCACAGCGCCACCCGCGTCCCTCACTACCCAAGTAAGAGGGAATAAAAAGCAGGGGACAGCAAACCTTTTCAGCAGGGGGCTGGTCTATTGTCCCTCAGACCTTCTGGGGGGCCGGGCTATGTTTTTTTGGGGGGAATGAATGAATTCCTATGCCCCACAAATAACCCAGAGATGCATTTTAAATAAAAGGACACATTCTACTTATGTAAAAGCATGCTGATTCTTGGACCGGCTGCGGGCCGGATTTAGAAAGCGATTGGGCCAGATCCGGCACCCGGGCCTTAGTTTGCCTACCCATGGAATAAAGAAAGAGCATAAGTGCTACAATTGGGAGCAAGCACAATAATGTTACAGGAGTGCATAGATCTGACAACCCAGGGTAGGAAGGAGGAGGTTAGAAGGGTTTTTTGGCAGGCCTTGCAGTAGGAAGGCAGGAAGGTGCCTTCTTGTTTGCATTAAGAGGTGCAGGCTCCATTCTGTTTAAACAGCAAAGGGGGAAAGAACACAAGCGTATATGCAAAGATGACTCGGGGCTTCTAAGATGAATGTGGAGCAACACTCAGTCTCCTCCACAGAAAAGTGTGCCATTGAGACATGATCAGCTGCACTGCCCCAAGGAACATGTGGGAAGTGTTCTTCAACAGCATTGCACTAGATTACATCTCATGAAATCGAAGGGAACAAATGCTCTGCGAAGTCCCTCTATGTATAGTTTCTTGCTATACAGAGGAAAATTTCCCTCTGACTTGATCAGCTTTCTGTGCCAGTCTCTGGAAACACATCCGCTCGATCGATGTGTTTGACCCACACTAGAATAGTCATAGCGAGCATAATTCCTAGGCAGATCAGTCGTGGGAATTTCATTAATATCTTTTAACTGATTGTTGTTGTTTTCCATTGCCATTTACACTCTACTTTCCTAGTCAAGGGGCCCACAAGGCAGCTCAGAGCAATCAAAACTTAAAATACTTGAGCCCATTTCAATCCTAAAACTATTACAACAATGAAAGTGCATGTTTTCTTGGGCCTGATTACACACACACACACACACACACACACACACACACACACACAGCCTCCTTGCAGTCTTTTGGGCAGTAGGCTGTTGTGAACTTCCCTGAGATCTAGGACAAAATAAAAATAAAAATAGCATCTCCTCCTATTTTGAAAAATGCTACTATATTCCCCTCCCCTCAACACACACACAAATACAAATTATATATATATATACACACACACATGCAGGACCTCATTTTTGCGCAATAGGGTCTCAATGCTCCAGCCAGCCTCGCACCAAGGCTGGCTCAGCTGGGGAGCGGGAGTCTGCTACCAAAAAATAAAATAAAATGGACATTTTGCCAAGATTTAAAAAATCCCCCCGGACCCACATTTTATCCCCCCTACCCCCCCAAAAGAGGACATGTCTGGAAAATCTGGACATATGGCAACCCGGACGCTTGGGGAGAGGTCGTCACTGAGGTATTGTGGTCCTGAGCCATTTAAGGCTTTATAACTCAACTGGGCCTGGAAGCTAAGCAGCAGCTGGTGCAGTTCGGCCAGGATCGGTGAAAGTATTTACCGACAACCCACATAGCTGTACGTACTGCATGTTCTGTATGCGAGTGTGATTATGCTCGCCACTTCTGTTAGGATGTATGATATAAAGCTGAACACACTGCCAATTTCAGCATTATCTCTCTGTGCTTAAAGACCTCTAAATTAGGTCTGTTAATTTCAGTGGGCATACTCTGGGTAAAGCTACCAGCCCTTCTCACTCAATAGATGAAAAAGGGTTCTAGCCCAGGGACATTTGACATTGTGCTTCCTAGCACACAGGATTTCAGAAGAAGAAGAAGAAGAAGAAGAAGAAGAAGAAGAAGAAGAAGAAGAAGAAGAAGAAGAAGAAGAAGAAGAGTAGTAGTAGTAGTAGTAGTAGTAGTAGTTTGGATTTGATATCCCGCTTTATCACTACCCGAAGGAGTCTCAAAGCGGCTAACATTCTCCTTTCCCTTCCTCCCCCACAACAAACACTTTGTGAGGTGAGTGGGGCTGAGAGACTTCAGAGAAGTGTGACTGGCCCAAGGTCACCCAGCAGCTGCATGTGGAGGAGTGGAAACGCGAACCTGGTTCACCAGATTACGAGTCTACTGCTCTTAACCACTACACCACACTTGCTTTCTACACAAAGCGGGTTCCCACCTCCCCCCACACATTTCATTCACTCCAACGATTGCAACTTCCCAGTCCTCATTTTCTAGCAGCTGTTCCTGATAAGACCAGTGTTGGTGTTTTGTCCCTCTGTTTACCTTTGGGAGAGATGGGGAGGATGCCCTTTGCACATAATATTTGCTAGCACACCCACAGTCACAGAGCTGAAGACCACCTTGTCCTACCCCCCCAGACTCATGCAGGTGACCCATGGCTGGATCACCCCCAAGAGCCATGGTGTTTTGTGCCCATTGGGACAGGTGGGGTGGAAGACAAGGGGCTCAGCTACATTAGTCAAAAAACATTTTGAATGTGATATAAACATGCAGCACCAGATGGCGATGAAGAGCAAATAAAAATTCTGTGCGATTTTTACAAACTGTTTTTCCCTTTTGTTATAACGATTTAATTTCTGACTTATTTATAGTGGCTTTTTTCTATCTGTAGATCCACCCAAGGAGCCTAACAGTAGCTGAAGCCAGAGTCAATGACAGGTGGCGTCAACTAAGGGTTTGTCCCACTTTTTCCAAGCACAGGTCCGTGCTTCAAAGCCCTGTGACAGAGCACCCTGTATTTATTTATTTTGCTCTGGGGCTTTCCCTGTGAAAACCTGCTCTTTAAATCTGAAGCAGAGCAAATAGCAATTTGTGTTTTCTGCAGTTTGCCATTCAGCGCTTGGACACAGAGCTTTAAAGTGTGGGCCGTGCTCAGAAAGCACAGAGGAAAGGTAAGCCCTCATTCAGTTTTTTTGTCCCTGTCCTTCTCCCTGCTGAGTCCTGCAAGGGCAACATTGAGACTGAAAAGGAGGAAACTGACAGGCAGTGCCACGCCATCTCCCACCCCAGCGCAGGAGGAAGTGTTGCTCCTGTAGAAAATGGGAGATGTTCAGTACAGTTTGCATGTTAATGTGAACCTACCTAACATGTATGGGACACGGGTGGCGCTGTGGGTTAAACCACAGAGCCTAGGGCTTGTCGATCAGAAGTTCGGCGGTTCAAATCCCTGTGACGGGATGAACTCCTGTTGCTCGGTCCCAGCTCCCGCCCACCTAGCAGTTCGAAAGCATGAAGTGCAAGTAGATAAATAGGTACCACTCTGGCAGGAAGGTAAACGGCATTTTCGTGCGCTGCTCTGGTTTCGACAGAAGTGGCTTAGTCATGCTGGCCACATGACCTGGAAGCTGTACGCCAGCTCCCTCGGCCAATAAAGCGAGATGAGCGCCGCAACCCCAGAGTTGTCCACAACTGGACCTAATGGTCTGGGGTCCCTTTACCTTTACCAAACATGTACTTCCTGAAACAATACCCTACCGAAATACTGCTGCCTTCCAAAATCCACACTCTTCCAAGTTTTGTTATGCAGTGCCCCAAACAACAGCAAGAAAATAGTAAGCAACATTGCATCTACTAGGGTTGAGTGCAGATCTCATGTCTGTTTGGTTATGCTACACCTCGATCACTGAGATCCTCTGACAGGACAATACAGTGGTACCTCTGGTTAAGAACTTAATTTGTTCTGGAGGTCCGTTCTTAACCTGAAACTGTTCTTAACCTGAGGTACCACTTTAGCTAATGGGGCCTCCCACTGCTGCCACCGTGCGATTTCTGTTCTCATCCTGAAGCAAAGTTCTTAACCTGGGGTACTATTTCTAGGTTAGCGGAGTCTGTAACCTGAAGTGTCTGTAACCCGAGGTACCACTGTACTGAGGTTCAGTTCACCATCAATAGGCACCAAGCCTTTGGTGTGATAAGCCTGCCCTGTGGAACTCTCTGCCTATAGGGGTTTAGTGGAAGCCACAACTCCCTTCATTCAGATCTCTTTCCTTGGACAGGCCTCTACAACATGAATTTTAATAAAATCATAGAACTGTAGTATTGGAAGAGACTCTGAGCCTCATCCAGCCCCCTATAATGCAGGAATCTCAGCTAAAGTATCCATGACAGATGGTTACCCAACCCCTTCTTAAAAACCTCCAAGGAAAGAGAGTCCACCATCTCCTGAAGAGGGCCATTCCACTGTCGGACTTCTTTCTTTTTAACCCAATCAGTATTATTATTATTTTATTATTTTATTATTTTATTATTTTATTATTTATTTATATTATTATTATTATTATTTTAAATGACTTTAATTACCTTTATATGGATATCTTTGTTGGTTTCGGTTTTATATGCCACATTCTCCCTTTTTGTTTTATTTCTCAATGAGTGTGTGACTTGTAAATGTGTAAATAAGTAAGTGCACATTTTTGTGAAAACAACTTACATAAAACGCACTGCATTAGGAAAAACGGATTGCAAAAATGTGTTCATTGGGCAAAAAATATCGGGGGAAATGAGCCTTTTAGGAGAAATGTGCAATGAAATGCTGATGAATTTTCGTGATGCAGAATTGTGCCAAACTGAACTTCAGATCATAAAAATGATGATAATTATAATAATTAGTAGTAGTAGAAACAGCAGCATTCCTGGCCTGTTTACTGGTTCTGTGCTCTGATTCTACAATCCAAATAAACTGATTCAACTTAGGCATCCTTCCCTTTAAACAGATGTCCTCACTTCCTGGATAAAGAACCACTGATATAAATCTAATCCTTGGAATGTGCATCTGATTGTGGGTGTGGTCTGTTGGCCCAGTGGCACGAACACAAATGCACATCCTGGTCCATTACATTCTGGTACAAATAAGGATGCTTGCTTTGATAGAACATTTTTCTGCGTTATTTTTACTTATGCATTTTATGTACAGTCGTCATCCCCCATCTACATGTACGTGTGTGTGTGTGTGTGCGCGCGCGTGTGCGTGTGTGTGTGTTTCAAAATCTGGAGAAGTGAGAATTTTGAAGGATGGCTGTGTTTCTGCTTGGGCATTGTTTCATTGTTTTTTCTGGGGGGCGACACAGGGGTACGCATACCCCTAAACATTTTGTGAATCTAAGTTTGACCTCGTTGAGGGGCAGTATTTCAATATGAGTAGGATAACGAGAGTACCCCTAAACATTATATATATATATATATATATATATATATATATATATATATATATATATGAAAAAAGCACTGGTTTCAATTAATGTGAATTAGGCAGATTTGCACAATGAGGCATTCTCCTTACACATTGCCCAAATTATACGTGCTAAACATTTTTTTTTAATAGTGAAATTTAAACTGTTGCAACTTGCCCTGACACCTTCTAGTGAAGGCTAGCTAATGAATTTAATAATAATACGAATAGTATTATGATTACTATGGTGACAGCAGTCACGAAATTAAAAGACGCCTGCTCCTTGGGAGAAAGGCGATGGCAAACCTAGACAGCATCTTAAAAAGTAGAGACATCACCTTGCCAACAAAGGTCCGGATAGTTAAAGCCATGGTTTTCCCGGTAATAATGTATGGAAGTGAGAGCTGGACCATAAAGAAGGCTGATCGCCGAAGAATTGATGCTTTTGAATTATGGTGCTGGAGGAGACTCTTGAGAGTCCCATGGACTGCAAGAAGATCAAACGCATGCATTCTGAAGGAAATCAGCTCTGAGTGCTCACTGGAAGGACAGATCGTGAAGCTGAGGCTCCAATACTTTGGCCACCTCATGAGATGAGAAGACTCTCTGGAGAAGACCCTGATGTTGGGAAAGATGGAGGGCACAAGGAGAAGGGGACGACAGAGGACGAGATGGTTGGACAGTGTTCTCGAAGCCACAAACATGAGTCTGACCAAACTGCGGGAGGCAGTGGAAGACAGAAGTGCCTGGCGTGCTCTGGTCCATGGGGTCACGAAGAGTCAGACATGACTAAACGACTAAACAACAACAACATTATTATTATATGCTGCTTTGTGTTGTTGATGTTTTAAAAGGTGATTTATCCAGTTTAGACACAACTATAATTAATGTCTGATACACTGACATCTTTCCCCTCCCTCCACTAAAATCTGAAGCAATGCCCCTAGAAAAGAAACTCAACAGTGCTAATTCTACATACAAATTGTTGAACTGTTGTTGTCGAATATACAGAATTAGCTGGAGGGGGCACTATCTTCCTTGGTTAGCCTTAGCTATCTCCCAGACCTTTCCTAAACATTGGAGAATCATAAAGTCAGAACCTGAATAGAACACATAGTGATGAATCCAACTGCCCACCAAAGGAAGGACATTTCTGCCCCAACTCAGCCTGTGCAAGGAAGAAAAATAAGTAAGTAGAGTGGTACCTCAGGTTACATATGCTTCAGGTTACATACACTTCAGGTTACAGACTCCGCTAACCCAGAAATATTACCTCGGGTTAAGAACTTTGCTTCAGGATGAGATCAGAAATCGTGCAGTGGCAGCGCAGCAGCAGTGGGAGGCCCTGTTAGCTAAAGTGGTGCTTCAGGTTAAGAACAGTTTCAGGTTAAGAACAGACCTCCAGAACAAATTAAGTTCTTAACCCAAGGTACCACTGTAGTGGGCACCTTCATTACTAAAATAGCTATAAATGGGTAGTTGTTGTTGTTGTTTAAAAAAATGAGTTAAGCTGTCCATAGAAGGTGAAGTCAACCCCTCCACCATTCCCTGGTGCATTAGGAGTTCAAAAGTTAGTAGTGGTGCAATATTTTTTGTGCCAACCAGTGCAGAGGACTTTTTTATTAGATGGGAAGCGGCTCCTGATTTCTAATATAATTTTCTCGGCCTTTTATTTCTCAGTTGGATGAGTGGGTGGGGGGAAGACATGACAGCCATGACAGCATTGCTGAATTCTAGTATATTGATAAGGCTATATTTAGGCTTCAGGGAAGTGGTTGTGGAGCACCAGCAGGGAACGGGGCAGCAGCAAAACTAAGCTGCTCGTATCTAATGCGGGAACACATCGTTGAGGTTTTTCAAGTGTTTGACTGAAACATTCAACAACTCTGTGTTTGTGTGTGCTGCTGAAGAATTATATAGTCCCAGCAGCTAACAGGACAGGAAAGACTGCAGGATGAATTAAGATAGATTCACAGAGCAACACTGACTTTGCCCTGACTGATGCAAGAGAGCAGCAGCTGTGGGACCATAGGATTCTGCAGAACAGACCAGGAGGACTGTGGCCTATGGCAGAGGTTTTCAACCTTTGGGGATCCACAGCTCCCTTGACCAACTACATTCTTTCTGCAGCACCCCTGTGGGGCTCAGGAACCTAGTTATGTCACCCCTTGCCTGCAGAGCTGGCAGCCCCTCACCCTTTCTCAAACATCCTCCCTTCTGGAGTGTTCCCTCAGCCCTTTCTCTTCTCCTCTCTCCTTGCGAGTGCTCTGAGCAGCCGCAACTTCCGCCCCTGGTCTCTGAGCTGCTCCCCTGCCCCAAAGAGATGTGCCCCCTGCCACCACAGCACCCCTGATCATCATTCAAGGCACCCGAGGGTGCCACAGCACTCTGGTTGAAAACCACTGGCCTATGGTATGAGTGCCCCAGATGAAACCAATTCCCTCTTCTGATCAGCAACTCCATGAGTACAGGGAGCATGCAGCCAGGACTCACTTTCCAGAGCTCTTGATTCAAGACATTGAACACCTGACACAATCTTAACAACAGTGAACAAGGTCCAAGCAGTTTTGAACAATGATATTTATCATGGGGGAGGGTGGCTGGGATCATCACACAAGCCTGCTGCACCCCTATACAGTCATACCTCGGGTTAAATGTGCTTCAGGTTGAGCGTTTTCAGGTTATGCTCCACGGCGACCCGGAAGTAACGGAGTGCGTTACTTCCGGGTTTCGCCGCTCGTGCATGCGCAGATGCTCAAAATGATGTCACTCGCATGAGCGGAAGCGGCGAATCGCGACCCGCGCACATGCAAATGCGCAGTCGTAGGTTGCGTTCTACTCAGGATGCGAACGGGGCTCCGGAACAGATCCTATTCACATCCAGAGGTACCACTGTAGTGGATTTTTTTTCAAAATAGCTCCATTATTATTCTCTAGATCTTCATGGGGAGGGCTCCCGATTCGTGCAGAGATCTCTGCACTGAGTGAAAAGTTTGTTTGACCTTTGGATGAGTCACTACGAGCAACGTTAGGTGGAAGCAGCTCTCTGGTCTATAACTCCCACAGCACTAAATCTTTAATCACCACACATCACAGAGCGGACCCAGCTAGGCAAAAAATGAATAATGCATCCCTGACTTTCTCAGATGCAAACACAGCAGACAAGTGGTGATCTTTAAAAATTTAAATTTCTAGTGATTGGAAATGAAAGCTCAAGTTGTGAAATAAAGTTGCTAATTTCCAGAGTGGTGTTTTCCCCACTCTGGGTTCTCCCTCTGCCCCCCTCCCCACACATGAATCACACAAACTCTCTTATGTGGCTTTTAAAAGAAGCCATGGATGATTATCTGTCATTCCAGATGAGATGCTACTAGAAAATTGTCTCATTGGTCATTTCCCTCACCCCCCAAGATTTGACCCTTGTTAACAAGGACAGGGATATCAAATGAAATGATGTATTTTCATTTGGAAAGGTGGAAGGGAGAAAAACAAGGCTGATCCAGGTGTTCGGAACAGTTCAACAGAATCAGCAGAAGAGAACAGTGTTATAGAAGACAAAACTTTCACGATTTCTCAGATGAAAGCAAGCCAAACTCAGCAAGAATTGGGGTGCAGAGATAGAAATAACCGTAGACTACAAGATTACATTTAGAAGATAAATAATTCTTTACGCCACAGTGGAAAAACATCTGATAGAAATCAGTAAAGAAGGATAATCTTTCTACGGAATTTTAATGACATTCTATTGAGTTATAGCTCCCAGAGAGAGAATTTTTGATGCTGTTATAGGATTGAGGGGTAGCTTAGATGGCATCTTTGGGGCTGCCTCCTAGCCTGTGATTTTTTTAAAAAGTCTGTTAGATGTGATTCTGTATGAAAGGAGACTGTCAAGGCAGACAAACTAGTCTCTTTGTCAAGTTAATGTGTGTTAAGTGTTTCTTTGCAGGACTAAAGAGTATGGGTGACTAAGGCTCTAGGAAGGGGGGTTAAAAGGGAGCAAGTTTCTACCCCTCTCCTGAAGGGAGGTGATGCTACCAGTGAGTGTTAAGAGTAGACCTGAGTCCAGTCTTGTCATAACTTGCTTTTTGTGCTGAATGCAAAACTAACGTACTTAGGCAGCTGGATACCTAAGGGTGAGGGGGCAACATTTGCTGAAGTGTTAGTGCTGTGATCCTTTCCACTTTATGCTCATCCTGTGTGCATATATATGTGTGTGAATTATAATAATATATTACAAGGGTGTCAAAGTCTCCTGTACCCTTCATTTCAAGGAAAGCAAAACCGATGTCTATGTGCTAACCCTCCCCACACCCCAAAATTTCCCACCACTCAGAGACTGGGATGTGCATAACGATATGGTATTGTAGATGGCATAAGTATCTAGATGAAAACAACAACATTATTGCCCTCCATTCCTTTTTATCACTGTAGGAGTTACAGAGGAGGAGTGAGATGACAGTTGTCGTTACTTAGGTTCAGGATAAATATTTGTGAAAGGAAATCTTTCATCCCTACCCTTGATGGAAGGGAATGAAGAAGGTGAAACTAAATTCAGTAGGACTTCGGTTCTACAGGTTTCATCTTGCCAAAAGCCATTTTTATGATAATATTGAAGAAAAGCTCACAGGGGAAACTGAATGCTGTTTAGCTTCTGCAGCCTCTCGCTCCGTTTTTCACCCATGACCGCAGAGGTGCCTCAGTGAAAAACTGATCCAAAACTTAAGGAGTCCTCTGCACATCCTTACATCATGCTATCTAATAGCCTATCTAATGCTGTAAGGACTAGAAGGAATCAATCCTAACTGTGGTATGGGAATACAAAGCAACGAGTTCCCTACCACGTTTGCAGGCCTGTGGCACAGACCAGAAGCAGAGTGATTTGTCCATCTCTGCTCATTTTGTACATTCTATCTTGTTGGCTTGTGGGACTCACAATCGAGACTGGAGCCCCTAAGATGGGTGGTGTCTTGTAAGCCTCCTTCTAGCAATTCCTGCAGCCAAGCTGGTGCCAAATGCATTGCTCTGCTTTCCTTTGGACCACATCACCACCTGTTGCTTGGACAGCCCAGGACCTTCATACACAATGCCCAGGCTTGCACTCTGGAGAGGTTACTTTGGTGCTGCTAATGCAACAAAAGCAACATGGGAGGCAGCAGTTAGTGGTCTTTGCAGCCACAGTGAGTTCTGTGATTCTCCAGTTGTTTGGCCTCATCTCTGAGGCACACTCCATTGTCTTTGAAGACAGATGGATGCCAACTTCTTGATGCATGCTGCTTTCTTGGCAATGCAGCAGAAGGGCTACTCAAGGGAACCTGTAGTCAAGATCTGACCAATCTCTTTAACATAACAAGCTGCAGCCTAGTTCCACACAACCTGTGAGCTATCAAGCCAAACACAAGGCAGCAGCAAATGACATAGGCTTGACAAAACCTACAATTTTTATGTTTCCCTTAAGGGACTGAAAAAAACCCAAATGACTTTTCAATCACTTGGAAGAGCCTTGATACATGACTAGTGGGCTGAGCATCATAATTTCAGCATGTGTGTTATAGCTCAATCATCCTGCCTGAAAATCTTATTGCTATCTATAATTTAAATCTTGGATCCCAATTGAATTGAATTAAATACAGATTCAAAACCCACTGAAAAACTAAAGCGATTTGGAGGTTAAGCTTAGAGATCTATCAATATAAATCCAAATAAGCAGACTATGAATCAGATGGTAAGCCTTTTTAATATATGCTGGTTTTCAGAACACTAAAGGTTCTGAATTAATGGAATCTTTGTTTTGAAAAGCCACTTTTGCTACTTATTTATTTTTTCATTCTAATCTGCATTGTTTTTTG
The DNA here is from genome assembly GCF_964270895.1 of Podarcis filfolensis. Classification (NCBI taxonomy): domain Eukaryota; kingdom Metazoa; phylum Chordata; class Lepidosauria; order Squamata; family Lacertidae; genus Podarcis; species Podarcis filfolensis. Next base: position 108,401,063 of record NC_139606.1, read on the forward strand.
TATTCACTCTCACATAAATGTTGTGAGGTGAGCCACTATCATTCCCATTTTACTGATGTAAAACTGAGGTTTAGGGCAGGCATCCCCAAACTCGGCTGTCCAGATGTTTTGGGCCTACGATTTCCATCATCCCTGACCACTGGTCCTGTTAGCTAGGGATGATGGAAGTTGTAATCCCAAAACATCTGGAGGGCCGAGTTTGGGGATGCCTGGTTTAGGAGAAAGACTGCAAAAAAGAGTAATTGAGAACCTAGATCTAGCTTCAAGCCTAGCACTCTCTGGGTTGCATTCAGCAAAGTCACTCACTTCATGCAAGGAATTCAATTTCCACAATGGAACTGCCCCTCCCTCTGCCTTCTATAGGGGTTTCCACTGCCCTCCAGAGCATATTTGGAGGGCTATGAGGGCATGCAGGGAGAGAAGAGGGAGGGGATGTTCAATTGTGCATGTGAACATCATTGCACAAATGGGTTGACTTTGTTGATTACAACCCAATCCATTCACCCAATCTTATGTTTAATTTACTCAATTTATCCCTCTTTCTCTGTTTCATAAGGCAATGAAATTTTATGCACAACTCCCTTTTTTATTTATTTGCATGCTCCTCATCCAATTAAAAAGCACACATTTCATTTAATTTAAGATGTCTTAAAACATTTGGCGATGTTTTTCACAAGATTTCCCCTCCCCATCAACTTTTGCTCAGAGAACACATTTCCCTAAATTATTTGTCAACAATGTGTTTGTATCCTTGATTGCCCACAAAACCATTAACAATTGTAGGAATGCCAAACTTTTCCATAGGGCAGACTGCCTCTCACCCCGCCCCATATGGAATATGGAAAAAAATGATTTCCTTCACTGGCAATAAAGTTTCACATGCATTTTGCTAAGGACAAAAATACATATTTTGAGATGCAACAGACGCTGTCAGATGCAATGAGTTTCTGCAGACACAACAACACCTCTTTATTTCTTGTTAAGGCTCCATATTATTATTAAACAGAATGGGAATATGCCTGCAAGTTATGCTTGTGTTTGAAAATCCACTGTGGGAAGGATGAATAAACATAACTAGGTCTGAAAGGGATGGGGAGGGAAATTTCTAAATTGGACCTAAATCAGCCCATATGTATTCCCTTGCTGAATCAGAGAAAAGGTTCTTCTAGTACAGCTGTTTTTCTTTGGTGGTGGTGCTGAACCTAATATCTCTGAGCACTCCCCTCTTGATTGTCTCCATTTTCTGATATTCAGGTGGGTTTAACCTTAAAAAAAAATTAATGATCCAAGCCACATGATATCTTGTAACACTGTTCTAAATGCTGATTCAAGCATTGCAGGGGCCATGTTTTCCAAGTCCAATTGCTTACTCTCAACATTTGTGACCTGATGGCTAAATAAAGAGACACAGCAGTGGCTGGGTTGAACTAGGGTCACTCTATTTAAGAATAAAACCCATTTTTAAAGCCTGCAGAGGGAAAACACTATTGATCCTGGAATAAACCTGAGCCAGAACAAACTGCAGCCTAGGGTGACCAAAACCCCTGGCCAGTACTGAGGCCGAGCTAAGAGCTGAATGGGCCTTTCCAAATGTACATTTTCAGAAGAGTTAGCAATGTGCAACGCAGGTTCAAGGCTCTGAGTTGGTTGGTAAAGAACAGGAGATCACTGCAACTGAGGTGACTTGTGTTCTCTCCTTATTGGGAGAGACTCGATGACCATCTGCCATGGATGCTTTAGTTGAGATTCCTTCATTGCAGAGGGTTGGACTACATGACCCTCGAGGTCCCTTCAAACTCTACAAATTCATGTTTCTATGACTTCTGCTGAGGAGCCTCCTGCTTCCCACAGTCCAAAGGTGGAGGGCACCCACCACACATGGAGTGGAGAAGGAGTGCCTGTCTTCAGGTTCAGCCATTTAAGAATCTCAGGCTCTCCACAAGGAGCCTAGAAGAAGTCCTGCATTGCAGGGGGTTGGAATAGATGACCATTTGGGTCCCTCCCAAATCTATACATTTCAATTTTACAAAGTAGACAGCATCTTAAAAAGCAGAGACATCACCTTGCCAACAAAGGTCCGTATAGTTAAAGCTATGGTTTTCCCAGTAGTGATGTATAGAAGTGACAGCTGGACCATAAAGAAGGCTGATCGCCGAAGAATTGATGCTTTTGAATTAGGGTGCTGGAGGAGACTCTTGAGAGTCCCACGGACTGCAGGAAGATCAAACCTATCCATTCTGAAGGAAATCAGCCCTGAGTGCTCACTAGAAGGACAGATCCTGAAGCTCAGGCTCCAATATTTGGCCACCTTATGAGAAGAGAAGACTCCTTGGAAAAGACCCTGATGTTGGGAAAGATTGAGGGCACAAGGAGAAGGGGATGACAGAGGACGAGATGGTTGGACAGTGTTCTCAAAGCTACCAACATGAGTTTGACCAAACTGCGGGAGGCAGCGGAAGACAGGAGTGCCTGGCGTGCTCTGGTCCATAGGGTCACGAAAAGTCAGACACGACTAAACGACTAAACAACAACAGTCTGGAGGCAGAGGTTTGAAAAACCTCTTAGTGTGCTCTCAACCTGCAGCTAGTTTTTCACTTGGAACTATCCATGGTCCTGAACCTGACCTGCCTTGCTGATTTCTCCATAGGCTCCAGCACTAGGCCAGCACTCAGTAGTAGGAATGATCCCTCTGAGCTGATTCAACACAGATCCAGGGATCTGATGTATACATGAATATTTTTGCATTTGCTTCAATGGGAGGGGAAGTTCTCTATGTACATGGCTTGTGAACATGGAACTATGTGTTGGTGGTTAGGAGGAAAACCTGTCAGCGGGAAAGCTCTGTATATCCATTCGAGCACTTGCGCTTTTAAAGAATCACTGGAATGGGATCGTTTAACAAACTTTATATACTGCTTAATTGTAGTAAAACCTCTAAGTGACTTACAATAGATATTTAAATGATCAACGAGAACAGTGGAAAACCATTGGAAACATTTAAAAATAGCTAAAATTATTGGTAAAAGATATTACAAGACACAGACACCTGTGTGTCTAGATAGGGTTGCCTAATCAAAAGTGTTTTAAACAGGCACCGCAAAGAGTACAGGGAAGCCACTGCCTGACATCCATAGACAAGGCGTTCCAAAGTGTAGGTTCTGTCACACTAAAGTATCAATGATAATTATGTGCTGCCTATAACAGTGCCAATTCCAGAGATTAAAGAAGCTGACTGAGCACATATGGGGGATAGGGAATTCCACGTGTAAACTACTCCCAAGCCATTAAGAGGTGGGATGGAACTCTAGGTATTCAAAGTTAAGAATTTCAATCCACCCAGTCCTAGAATCCATCTAAAACAAAATAAAGTGGCAAATCTGCATTGTGAATGCATCATTATTAAAATATAGCACTGTAGCAATCAAAAAGTTTACCTAAACATCATTTTTTTTTCCTGAATGGCTGCTCACTGAATACCTTGAAGCCTCCTGCCTGCATTCTCAATAGGTGTAGCTCAGACACAGGCTGATCACCTCAAAGAGAATGAAGCCTTGGTGCCATCGCACAATAAGAACGCCCTTCATCCCACACATACACTTTTGCAAGACGGAAATCCCACAGAGATCCCAATGAAGAGTAGATACGTAAGATAACAGCAATGACAAATCCTCATGTTGCATTCTTATAGTAGAGGTAGTAAAGAATATATCGTTTAGAGCAGGCACCCCCAACCTGTGGCCCTCCAGATGTTTTGGCCTACAACTCCCATGATCACTAGCTAATAGGACCAGTGGTCAAGGATGATGGGAATTGTAGTCCAAAACATCTGGAGGGCCGAAGGTTGGGGATGGCTGGTTTAGAGGCATTTGCAAGATACAACACATTCAGTTGTACAGTAAATCAGTCTTTATTTATTTATTTTTTAAAAAAGGTGGAATTTATATTAGGGACGTGGGCTCACATAACCATCTTTGCAATGGGGACTCAGGTGTCAGATTAAAGAAACAGTTACACACACACAGGTAAACTGAGGTTATGAGGCCCTGGCCTTTTGTCAATCTCATGATGGAATGTCATTTATGGCGGTGACGTTATTTACCTCTTTGAGACAGCCCATGAAGTTGTTACTGACTGGTGACCCAGGCAAGTCTGCTGTGCTAGGACTGCCTCCAACATAGAAAAAGTCATCGGAGCCCAACATGGTGTAGTCTTCTTGTGTGTAGCCCGTCGTGGTCAGAATTCCATCCACTGATATTGTCACCTAGATAACAAAGCACAGGGAAAGGACACGCTATACTCAGACCTACATACTGCTGTCCTTGGGATATGCCTGGTTTTTTATTGTTGTTTTTTATATTTTTATTTGTTTTTATTATTGTTATTATTATTTTTTTGAGACCTAAGCCGGAGCCCATTTTCATGTCTGTTTGAGGTTTAGTCTTGGATTCTATCCCTAGGTGCTCTAACTAGTTAAAAGAGTTGTCTTATTATTGAGCTAGTGTCAGCAAGTCCCTATTCGCAACTCAAAAAGGTTGATTAGCAGACACAAAAATGGTGTTAGTAGAATGCTTCCCTAGGTTAGTTTAGCTGGTGTTACATATTAGTAAGTTCAGTAAAGTCTGTCATCGACTAATAAAAAGAACGTGCACCTTGAAAAAACAGAAAACAAAAGAAAAAGAGGCACAAGCAATATCGCCAGCAGCACCATCACTGTTTGCACCATATATACAGCAGCGACTTGTCCATGCAAGAGCCTAGAGTCCATGCCAAAGCAAGAGGGAGGGAAGAAGAGGGGTGAGGGGAACCCAGCAAAGAACGACCAAGTGGCAGCAGCACACTCTGATGTGCGCATGCAGGAAAGCGAGTATCAGAGAAGGAGAAGAAAGGAAGAGAAAGGAATGGAGAGAACCAAACGGCTTTGTTGATGAAGTAACAGTATGTAGATGTGTCACTTCCGTCATTCTCGTCCGTGCCCGCATGCCATGCATTATGAATGGTTAGAGTGCCAGCTAGGCTGGCGGCACGCTAGGCCAGCTTAATCCCTTGTTAGTTAACCACAGCTTTTGATGCAAAATGTTAAGGATGCCCCTCTACGTGTGAGTTCAAAAAAAGAGAGAGAGAGAGGAGAGAGAAAGAATTGGACAGGAACAGATAAAGTAAAAGAAAATAGGAGGTCAACAACAGATGAAGAGGAGGTTAAAAAAGTAAGCAGAAGAGTACCAACCGCAGTTCCTCTTTTGTTAATGATGTCTACAGTTAAAAGAAAGAAAGGAAACACACGGCAAACCCAAAATAAGAAACAATTAGAATGATATCTACCGAACAATGTAGTTTGTTTACCATAGCGTGTCCAATGCCTGAGTGCTTTGTGGAGAAGGGGGGAGAAAGGAAATTAAAAACTTGTGAACAGAATAACGATCGTTTACTTAAAAAATATGATGGTCACTACCAATGTTAGTACATTATTTTGGTTCAGGTAACGGTTAGTAGAATGAAACATTCCATGAATGACATGTTAGTTATTAAGCATGTTAGTAACACAGAAAAAAGGGCAAAATAATTTTACAAGGAAAAATAAAAAAGCAGACTAACAGATACGCCTCCACAGAGGTAACAGCAGTTGTCTTTTCCTGCAAATATATTTATATATAGAGATCGATATCGATATATATACTGTAGAACTTATTTCAGCTCTCCACTGGACAGAAACAGACATAATGACCACATTCCTTTTGTCCTCTTCCAACTGAGTGTTTCTGACAGACATTCAAAATGACTCTCGGGGGGGGGGGTGGAACGCCTAAAGCTCATCAGCTGACCACTGCTTCTCCTGACCCCCAAATCCCCCCCAAGCGAATCAGCAGGAATCCCCTAGTACTCAATTTTTTTTTGACTCAGCACACAAGGACTTCTTTTCAACTCCAAAACTTCTTTCGGTCATATTGATGGACTTTAGGATCACAGTTTACTGCAATGAAACAAAGCAAATATCCTGACACATAACAATGAGTAGAATGGATTTCTGCAGCTAGCTCTCTGGTCATGCACCTGCCGGAACATGTCTAACTGGTACTTCTAGCTCCCACCCCATGTTGGTTGCTTTTTATATGTTGGTTTCTTTTAACAGTTTTGGATGAGCAAAGGCAAATCTAGAAAGTGGGCCATTTGCTGACTAATTTGATGTCCATTTCCGTCAAAATTAGCAGTGGTGTGTGCCCTTCCTATGCCAGATTTTGTGGCACAAACGAAACCATTCTGGTGATATATTGTTATTCACTGGCCCTGGTTCATTTAGCACCTTAAACCACAGTTTAAAATAACCATTGGTGTTGCATGCTAGTCAAAAGCATCAGATTTGGTCTGCCACTCCTGCTGAGAAGGAAATGCTTCCCATTTATTTTTCTTCAAATAAGACATGAGTAGTAAGCCAGGAACCTTGGATTCCATCTGTGGCTTGTTTAGAGAGAAACAAACCATGAATGCTAGTTCTTATGCAATGTAGGACCAGCCCAATACATTTTGGCACCTGAGGCAAACCACAAAACAGCACTCCCCTCCTCGCTAGGGAAAAAGGGGTGAGTGAAGATGTATAACATGAGCAAGGAGGGCAATAAAGATCTACATTGGGATCTACTGTCCCTGTGGAGCTTGCCTCCCAAGGCTGTTGCCTCACCTTGCCACATGAATGGGCCGGCCCTGATGTAATGTGAATGCTGTCTCTGCTTTCTTTCCTCTCCAGAGTAGCAACAGCAGGAGCAGGAGAGGATTGAAGTGCTTGCAATACCAAGCAGCAGACCATTTGCATTAAACCACAGCTCATTTTTTAACCACGGTTTAATGGGACGTGTGAACCAGGTCATTTTTATGAGTTGTACAATATGTGAATGACTTTATCATTCTTAAACTCATAGCACTTCAATCAAACCAGGGGAGAGGAAGCCTGAACAAGTTGTGGTTCCTCCTACCATATTTCCGGTTTAATGTCTGAAAATGGTTTTGCGTAAGTCATATACTGTTTCTGAAGCTGGAGCATGTACATCTCAAGCCAACATCTTTTTACATCATTGTACTTCCTTTCCCGCTGCTTCGCCATCATGTTAAAAGCCACCCTAGTTAAGATCCCTTGTATATTGCCCTGTGACATCACTGCTGCCTCCTTCATGATAATTTTAATCCTGGTTAGGGCACTTATGAAAACTTCTGGCCACATGATCCTTCTGACAGCCTATTTAGCATATCACACAAGCATTGTCCAATCACTATGTGAGCAAAGGCCTTTACATAGGTCTATGAACATTATGGAAGTGGTAGTGACCATACTGCATGAGGTGCATATAAAGAGAAGTCTAATTAAGTATTTAAAAGGCAGTGATTTGCCAACAAGCACCCAAGAAGCTTCATGACAAAAATGGAGAAACCAATATCTGTAACCAAACCCTGTAGCATAGTTACTGTAGTATACTAACATCCAAAAGGATTATCAAATGGATACCAGACATGTTTATATTCCAATCTCAGCCCTATAGATTCACTGGATGCCCTTTTAGCAACTCACTATATTTAATCTGAAAATTTCCTTCAATAAAATAAGAGCAAAACACCCAGCCAGCTGCTTTGAAAGTGGATAAAGTAACGACGGGGTTGCCAAGAATTTCTGAGTCGTAATTCAAGCTGAAGTTGTCTGGAAAGCAAGTCAGATATATTGTTTTAGAACAAACGCTTTAAGATGCCATCCTGTCGTTAAATTTCCATTGATTTCTGTTGGGTTTTTTTATTCATTTATGTATTTAAAAGCATTTATAAACTGCTTAAAGTTTTATAAATCTTTTAAGTGGTGTACAATAACTTATTACGTACCAATAACCTATGTGTACAGCTGCAATCTTAGGGCATAAAGTGTTGATATACATTTTAAAATGCTGTTTATATGTAATTCTCTTCTGCGTGTGACATATGCAGCATTTCTTGTGCACAAATCCATCAATATTGCACTACCACCACACTCAGTAGGATATCACTACCTCCACATTCCCATCAAACGGTCACACTTTGTAGCTGCAAATTTAGTTCCACCACCCAAATGAGTGTGAAATCCATGTGGCTGGAGAAATCCCATGTAAAGGCCAATGCTTCTGCACCAATGAACAACCGGTGCATCACAATAAATGAGAATATAATAAATAGCATGGCAGAAGAAGCTCCCAAAGATGAGTGAGGATTATCTGGATAATGTAAGAAGTCTGTAGAACTCATGAGCAGTTTGCAAGCTAGGCTCCTGGGAAGAGAACTATAGCTAGATATGTGCCATAGGACTCCCGCCAAATCTAATGCCTGGTGTGCTATAAAGCATGTATATCCTGGAGAACATTCCCATTGATTAGCTGGAAACCACCCTATTTTCATCAGACAATAACACACAGCTGTGCAAGTGAGGTGATTAGTGTTAGATATTTGCATCTATTAGGTATTATGAATTATCTATTATTTGTCTTATTATGCATTCTAATTTATTTCCCACATGAACATTTCAGCTATGGTTTTATTGAATTAATTCATGGACCACAACAATTTTATCATAAGGAGTTATGTTTCGTCAACAGAAAGATATGTTGCCTGGTTAATTACAAATATGAAACAGTTCCCTTAAAAAGAGAGAGAGACTGAATTGGTCTCCCATTATAGCAATAATATTTCACACTTTAATCATCTCCTTTAGATGCATATGTGTATTTAATACACATATATTTACACACATGCACAATTCTACAATTGTTGAGACAACCCTGGCCCGCAATGACTTTCTAGGTGTGCCTGTGCTCATGTGTGGTTTAATTGACCCATCTCTTGGTAACACGTTGAAATCTACATTTCAGAGGTCAGCTAAACACTCAATGGCATGTTGTACTAACTGCAAGATCACCAAACACTTAGCTGTGGCAAAAGCAAAGTCAGTTATTGCTGTATCCATTCTACTGTTACCTGACGCAGATTTCTGGTTACTTTGACATCATGCCAGGCATTGTCATTAAATTTCCCATTCACAGGTTCCACTAGCGCTTCAAAGGCCCCTGAGCCCAAATTAATAACCAAGGAGACCGCTCCGTTTTTCAGGGCAAGGTTGACATAATCGGCCGATTTTCCAGTGTGAAGCATCAGTCCATTCCTCTGAAGGGTTTTAAAGGACAGAGTTATTTCGTCACTGCTGCTCTGGATAGGATTCTGGGACAAGTCGTAGCAGAAATACTCTGACCCTTTGAATGTCGCGATGTATTCTTCTTTTCCTAAATAAAGAGAAAGATAGGGAGAGGGAGACAGAGACAGAGAGGAGAGGGGGGAAATAACTCTGAATCAGTGGATCTAAAATAAATACAATTCACACACACACAAAAAACATATTTTGTTTTCCTAACATCAGCAAGAGGAAATTATTTTTACAAAAGAAACGTAATTTCCCTTTGCAAGAAATACAAAAGTTGCATTTTTACTCATGCCTTTATTTTGCAGAAAATTGTTGCATGGTGGACTCCAGCCCCAATGCATCAATGAGGACTAGTGTGTTATTCCTCTCCATTGCCAAAGTTTATGAGAGCTGCTAGCTTGCATCAAACCACGATAGTGGCCCACAGTATTCCCTCAAATGCAGCACATTCTTACTTTGAAAAAAATTGCCAATTTGAATTTCCATATTTCATATTTTGATGTGGGTTATTTTTGAATTGAACATCTTGGGTGTGACATTTTATTATGTCATATTTCAGGTCATTTCGACATGTTGGCATCTCTTGGTCATATTTTATTTTGGCTGGGTCTAACGGGGGGGGGGGGGACGATAAACTGGAAGACTGCCATCAAATATTGTCAAATTTTAACAGTCATTGCATGTCAACTAACAGGTATTATTACCCAGTCCAAAACACAACTGCATAGTAACTGTCACTAAAAAATATAACTGTGTACATGAACCACTCCCAGGTAAAACAACAGCAACGGTTGGACAAATCAGTGCTTTCCTTTTATTGATGGCAGGGTCTTTGTATCAGTGTAAATTGGACCCCACGGAAGACAGCTTTAAGCCTGAGCCTCAGTATTTTCAGAAGCTCCTTCACGGCAGCACAAACGTTTACCATCTGCTAGAGGATTAGGGCAGCTGTAGCATGTAACATTGAGAGGGATTTCAGCTGACATCCATACCAGATTAAGGGCTCCCTGGACCAGCGTTAAATGTAGTGGAGGGATGCAGCAGATGTGGTGATGCGCAGCCATTGAAAAACAAGGCGTCCTATAAAAGGAGCTCACTCTCTTTTACAATATGCAAAACGGGGTTGTATATCCTCAAAACGCGGAGTCGCTAAGAAGTATATTAATAATGATTGTTGTTAACGTCTTTGTCAAAGTACCTGGTGGTTTACAATGGCAGGCAATAAACACAGCCTCATCCGCCAAGTAGTTTACAATCTGAATTAGTTTATAATCTACACAAAAGAGATCTGATGATGGGTAAAAGTAGAAAGAAGGGAGTGGGAAAGTCCAAACTGAATGGGATGTGACACTAAAGGAAACGATGGTCCTTTCTTTCAATGTGTTCCCTAACAACAACAAACAACAACAACAACAACAATAATAATAATAATAAATTCTTTCCATTAAAGCTGCTGATAGCCTGGGTGGCTGGGTTAAAAACTGATTGCAAAATGTGTATCCCCATAACTAAAAGCAGCTGTGGGTGGGCAAGAAATAATTTCAACAGTGGGAGTGTCTTGGAAGGATGGTTAACCTCTCCACACTCAGTGCAAGGGGAACACCCATTTCTGCATGTGGCTGCTTTTAATATTGGAATGGGATGATGGGAGGTCTGACCATGGATTCCCCAGTCTTTTCTAGATCGGCTCTCAATTTGAACATTGGGAGCGGGTCCCAGAGGGCCTGATAGGAATGATGAGGCAAGGGAAGGAAACAAGAGAAGGCAGGGTGGGATAGAAGAGGCAAGGGTGATATGGGATGAATGTGAGACACTTTGTTTTGGTTGCAGACGAGGACTATAGTTGGGTGACATCCGGACTATTGCAACAGTCCCGGTGAACGCACACAAAATCGCACTTCTCAATTGATAGCCCAAAACGTGTGCAAACTGCCATAGCGTGAAGACTCTGCCAACTGCCCGCCCAAGAAACATAGGAGCACGAGAGTCTGCCTTATACTTAGGCAAACCACTGGTTCATCTAGCTCAATATTGTCCACACCAGGAATGGGGAAGCTCAGGCCTAAAAGTCCAAGCCCTTGGGACTCTCCCCAGGACACAGCCCTTCCCATGCCACATCTCTTACTGACCATATTTCCCCACCCCTCTGTGTAATGTTTGGCCATTTTTGCCTGCCTGGGATGTATATTTGAACTGTGATAATGTCTCTTACTTGCCTGGACGTGTGCATAGAAACCTCTGGATTTGTGCATGGCTGCAATGGAGCCTACTGCACAAAGGCAAGAGTGACTTCTCTTGCTCCACTCACTTTTTGCCCACCACTGGTATATGGCCCTTGGAAGGTTTCCTATGAGAGAATGTGGCTCTTGGGCTGAAAATTGTTCCCCACCCCTGGTCTACATGGAGTGGGAGTGAATCTCCAGACAGTGTTCCATTATGTAAAAAAACACCTCCAGAATGACCAGCCCAAAGCTTAAAGTTTAACCATCCAAACCAGATCCAATAGTGCCAAAGACTGCAATTTTTCAGTACAGTGGTACCTCTGGTTAAGAAATTAATTCCTTCTGGAGGTCCGTTCTTAACCTGAAACTGTTCTTAACCTAAGGTACCACTTTAGCTAATGGGGCCTCCCACTGCTGCCGGCACACAATTTCTGTTCTCATCCTGAGGTAAAGTTCTTAACCCAAGGTACTATTTCTGGGTTAGTGGAGTCTGTAACCTGAAGCGTCTGTAACCTGAGGAACCACTGTACTTCACTCTCCGTACTTCAAAAATATTGGAGACAATATGAGCTGCACATAAGCAACTGTCAAGAACTTCCATTCTTTTCCAAGCTCTTGAACATCAGAAATGTTTCTAACAACAATTGATTGGTTTCTTATTTCCAACTTTTGCTGCCTCCACAATGTTTTTCTCTCTCTCTAGCCTCGACTTTCAGATTTTTGTTTGTTGCTTAACAGCCCTTTCGTAACAGGCAGTTATGCACGACAAATACTGCCAGTGTTTATGTGTCCCGACCACAGTCTGTAATAGCTTGATGTGAAAGACCACAAATCACAGTCTTGGATGCAGATACTGAACCCTGGCAGAAAAGTGGAGAACAATTCCTAGAATACAATCCATAATAAAATTTGCAACATGATGAACTGAGGAAAACAAGAAACTTGGCATCAAGTTGTGTGGAAATGGTTGATCCCAACAAATGATTAAGTGAGAAAACTCATGATATTTTTTAAAGGTATCAAACGTCCTCAACCAGTGTATACAGATTCTATAGGAGACAAGATGAATCTGGGACACATATGTAGAAACTTCTGGACGTAATTTTTACACTGGACTCTTTCCCTTTCCCTACTGATTGTTCCATTGACATTAGTCCTGCAATGTGCAGCCCTATCCAAAGAGTGACTTGGGAGCATTGTTAGCAGGGTTAGAATAATAGAACTGTCAAGCTGGAAGGAACCCTGAGGTCCATCTAGTCCAACCCCCTGCAATGCAGGAATATGCAGCTGTCCCATACGGGGATCAAACCTGCAACTATGATGTTATTTGCAACATGATGAACTGAGGAAAACAAGAAACTTGGCATCAAGTTGTGTGGAAATGGTTGATCCCAACAAATGATTAAGTGAGAAAACTCATGATATTTTTTAAAGGTATCAAACGTCCTCAACCAGTGTATACAGATTCTATAGGAGACAAGATGAATCTGGGACACATATGTAGAAACTTCTGGACGTAATTGTCAGGGGTCCCTTTGCCCTTTACTTTTATGGACGCATAATGCGCATAGCTGTCAACCTTCCCTTTTTTTGTGGAAAATTCCCTTATTCCAGCGCCGTTTCCCGCTGCTTCCTGCTGCTATCCCGGATTGTTAGATATCCCGTAGACTGTCCCCGGGACAGGTGTGGCTGCTGATCCCTTATTTTCAAATCTGAAAGTTGACAGCTATGATAATGCGTAGTTTGGCCCACTCCAGCCAACATAAATTGGGAATTGTAACTGAAATGGGTTGCTGTGTCTGTCAGTCAGGGGCAGAAGTAGCCTTAAAGGGGATAGCATGTCTGATATCTTGCAGGCATACACACATCCCAATTCATTGTGTAGTGTCAAATATAGAAAGGGCTACCAATGCACCCCCCCCCTCTCTCCAATGTGGAATCCCCTTGGGGCAATTTTTCAGGTACTCTCCTCACATGACAGAGTATGGCTGCCACAGGTCTAAGGGCCTGTGCAAGAGTGACTCCCATGTAGCTACCAGTTCATGTTTCAATCTGTGAGTAAAGTTGTGCTAGCTATTGTGAAGGGCGTCAGAAAGGATCCAAATGTTGTAAACAAATACAGAGCGGTGGGGATCTTGGAAACTATTCAAGAAGCTGAACACCTTTTGTGCCTCCTGTCAGGCCCTTCTGCAAAGAACCAAGGTGAATTCTTTTGACCCCCCTCCCCCCCAAGGCAATTTCCTTGAGGAAGGACACAAAAAGCCAAACCAGCAATTCTGCACCCCTTTGCTGCAGGAAAAAAGGCAGCTAGCATTGTCACCGGAAAGATCAAATCAGTATCACCGGTACTGACAAATATCTCTTTAATAGATGTCTCAGTGGAGGTCTATCAGTAAGTCCCAGCAAGGCAATCTCTGGATTCTTATTCTCTGGCCATTAGTTTCTCCTTCAATCAATAACCCAGTGGATTATGCACTCAACAGGATATGTTTCTGGTGCTTCCTAACAGATTTCCATTTACTCTAAGAGCTAGAAACAAGGTTTTCATATACTACCATGCCAAGGTATCTTAGAAATAACAGCCACACATTTCTTTGCCCTTAGCAATGCTCTGTAACAGATGGCTTGTGCAACAAATTTGGCTCACCTTGCTTTTTACACTGGACTCTTTCCCTTTCCCTACTGATTGTTCCATTGACATTAGTCCTGCAATGTGCAGCCCTATCCAAAGAGTGACTTGGGAGCATTGTTAGCAGGGTTAGAATAATAGAACTGTCAAGCTGGAAGGAACCCTGAGGTCCATCTAGTCCAACCCCCTGCAATGCAGGAATATGCAGCTGTCCCATACAGGGATCAAACCTGCAACTATGATGTTATCAGCACCATGCTCTATCCAACTGAGCTATCCAGCCTTGCACCCTGCTTATTTCCCTTCCTTTAGGAAAACGAAAACACAAACTTTGCTTGTAGGGCAGCTGGACACACCACATAACCAATTGTTGGAGATAGCAAGTCTTCTTATAGTGCTTACTGCTTTTTCAAACTTTATTGTTAGTTGTTGTACATCAATTTTTATTACTGCATTTTGATTTGATTTTATCTGCTATGTTGCTTTGGTTTTTTTAATTGATACCTTATCTGTAATTAGCCTGTAATTGTGATCCATCTTATTAGTAAGTATAAGTGCTTTAAAATTACTTGTGTTTTATGTTCAGAATTATGTATATATTCTAAATCATCCTCTGTCCATGTTTCCATGCATAAAATGAATTATGTGTTTTATAAGTGTTAGGTTTTATTTTATTTCTTTTCAAAAAATCTCATGTAAGTTGTTTTTAATGTCTGTTTCTAATTGGTACTTTTAATAAGACTGTCTACTGCAAATCACATGGAGGTCTTTTGGTCTAGTTAGTGGTATATAAATTTAGGTAAACAAACAAAAAATACGTCCCAAGGTGATGTACAAAATCTAATAAAAACAGCTAGAAAAATGAAATAGCCTCGGGTGATTTATCATGGCTCATTTTGCTTTTAATATGCAAAAGCAGTAAAATGATGCAACATTAATTAATGCATCTTTTGTACGCATAAATACTTGTCATAGCCTGGCGAGAGTTGTAGGTGTTTGCTGTGACTTGATGCATTGCTGGCAGAAAGCTACCGCTCAACTGATCAGGGAAGGGCAGTAAGCCAACTCACACACTTTATGCCAGAACTGGCCAGTTCAGAGCCCAATTGCTGACTGAGGTCGTAATTAAGAGTTTAACCACATCAGAGTTTCCAGAAACTCTGGTTTGTTTTTTAACAAAAACTATGCACTACTTTCCCCTTCCACAAATGAGCTGCTCAAATAAGGTTACAAATATAGAAGTGAACATAAAAGCAACAATGATCCGACCATTAACGCCAACCAATTGCAAAGCTGAGAAACAGCAGTGAAAAACAACAGCCGAGAATCCAAAGAACAGCACTCAGAATCTGTTCCCTTCATTGACCAGCATAGAGATGTCTGCTAGTGATCAGATGATATAGGGAGAAACGATTGCTTAATCCAAATGATATTGGATTGAGAAACAACACACACCAGTAATCTCCCAGCTGTGTATTTAAAATAGTCATTTCAATTCACATCTTGAATTAAGACAGTTGTTAAACGAGCAATTGTGGGCCAGCTGGCAAATGGCATTATGCTAGCTGTTTTGACTTAAGCTTCACTCATCAAGCAAAACAACCCCCCTGTGTTTCTTACAATGAATAAAACCTTCCTTTCCTTCTCTCTCTTTTTTCTTCCCTTCATTTACTACCACCGATGGGGTGGCAACTGAAGGGGATGCTTGAATCATTTGCATGGCTGACCTCTCACTAGGTCACTATGAAGGAGGGCAGAATAACTTGCAGCTGCCCTGATGCACATGTATTACATGTGTAACCTTTGATCCACAGGTGCCATCTTTGGGACCCCCATTCCTCAGTCCAGAGCCAAACCAAGGTTCTTGTTTGAGACAGGTAAAGCAAAGCAAGTCAATTGTCTTGCCAGATATGCCAGTCTGAGAAGGTTTGGGAGACAGGGCAGGAACTGGGCACTAGTGGAAGAGGAAGAAAGCATTGACATAACATTTAAGCACTGGAGCAGCCAGGCCATGGAGAATTCCTTTACAGGTGGCTAAACTATGCCAGTTGTTTTTGTGCATGGAGTTTTCTTGGCAGGGATACTGGAGTGGCTTGCCGGTTCCTGCTCCAGGTGGATCATGTTTAGTCAAAACTCTCCACTATGACCTGTCCATCTTGGGTGGTTCTGCACAGCATAGCTCATAGCTTCTCTGAGTTATTCAGCCCCCTTCGCCATGAAAAGACAGTGATCCATGAAGGATCCAATACTTTGGCCACCTCATGAGAAGAGAAGACTCCCTGGAAAAGACCCTGATGTTGGGAAAGATTGAGGGCACAAGGAGAAGGGGGCGACAGAGGATGAGATGGTTGGACGGTGTTCTCGAAGCTACCAGCAAGAGTTTGACCAAACTGCGGGAGGCAGTGGAAGACAGGAGTGCCTGGCGTGCTCTGGTCCATGGGGTCACGAAGAGAAATGACTAAACAACAACAACAACCAACTATGCCACCCCAGTTGTTGTGAGATTCCAGTTTCCATCAGCCCTGAGCATAGGATGTGCTAGCTAGGGCTGATGGGAGCTGCTGTCCAATGACACATGGAGGATCCCAGGGTAGCCACCTCTCTTTTAGAGTTTAGCAGAGGTGCAAGCAAGCTGAGCTAGAAGAGGAATATCACCTTCCCTATGTCAAAAGCCTGTGTGGGAATCCTGGTACATGAATCCAGTGTGGCCTCTGCTGAGTCCTACCATGATTCCCAAACAAACTTATCAGATTTTCAGTGAAAGCTTTATTAAACAGCAACCCAACCACACTGGAACTAATTCACTTTTGGGTGGGTTGTGATAGTGGTTTTTCATGTCCTCCTGGGTTGTCCAAAGGTTGTTACCCAAAGCAAACTTCAGACAAAATGCAAATGTTCCTGTCCAAGGAGGGAAACAATGGGGGGAAATACATTGGCTGCCTCTGTGGTTTTTAACCAGGTGTGAGGCATCTTTGCCCCTCTAGATATCTCTGAACCACAACCCCCATCATCCCTGACCATAGGCCATGTATGCTAGGTCTCATGGGCATTGTAGTTTGGCAACATATGGAAGGACAAAGGTTCCACACCCTTGTTTTTTAAACATGTGTCAGGTATTATCATGGTAGGTAAAGGTAACGTGACCCCTGACCATTAGGTCCAGTCGTGGACGACTCTGGGGTTGCGTTCTCATCTTGCTCTATAGGCCGAGGGAGCCGGCGTTTGTCCGCAGACAGCTTCCGGGTCATGTGGCCAGCATGACTAAGCCGCTTCTGGCGAACCAGAGCAGCGCACGGAAACGCCGTTTACCTTCCCGCCGGAAAGGTACCTATTTATCTACTTGCACTTTGATGTGCTTTCGAATTGCTAGGTTGGCAAGAACAGAGACTGAGCAACGGGAGCTCACCCCGTCACGGGGATTTGAACTGCCAACCTTCTGATTGGCAAGTCCTAGGCTCTGTGGTTTAACCCACAGTGCCACCCGCGTCCCTTATTATCCTGGTATGGAGACATAAAAAACAACACCTCCTGCATATCTCTGGAGAGCAAAGGACTGGTAGGAATAGCTTTAGGGATTAGCTGAAACTCTGGCAACCCAAGAATGAGGCAGAATGTATTGCTATTGTAATTTTCAAATAGGATCAGTGAGAAATCATACATGGAATCTCTGTTCACTTTTCCTGCCAATGAACTGGAGAGCTTTGTGGGGCGGGGAGACAGAGAAAGCAGGTTACTTTATTGCACTTTGTAATTTATTGTTCACTTGTTTTTTGGTGATTCACCCTTCTTTCTTTTATGCTACTTTTATTTCTCTGTCAGCATATAACAAAGTATAATAGAATTCCACATCTGTTCAAGTATCATTAAAGGGCTGCCTTGCTCCCTTTCTCCAGACAATCAGAATAAATTGATTTTCCTTTCTTTCTAAACAGCTTGTAAAAGATGAAGCTTCAAAAAAATCAAGAGCTTCGAGAGGAGAAAATTTAAAACAAAAGAGAGAGGAACTTCCTCACCCCCCTCAATATATATACCCAAACCAACCCATGCAAGTTAGAAATGTTCAAATAGCAGCAGAGGCACAGGGGAGTAACTTTCTGACAGATGCTCTTTCCTTTGAAAAGGATGCCACAGCTGCTATTGGCTGGGGACCAAGATTCCAAAGATAGGGATTGGTCTAGCTGTCCCTGCACTGCCTTTTATTTCTTCTTCTCTTTTAAAATCAGCCAGGAAAAAAGAAAAAAAAGATTTACCAGCAGACTAAGGTCAAAACTAGTGGTGCCAACACACTGAGTTCATCTTTCCCCCATTTGGAAAAAAAAAATCAAAAGTGCCTTTGGTAACTGAATTTGAGCTTAGAAATTCTGGGAGAGGGGGCTGCTTAAATGGAAGGAAGATCTCCCTGTCAGCTCTTTTCGTCCTTCCAACTTGTGATGTGTGAAGCCAAGGCCAATCCACAAAGCCTGTATGGTCCCCACCTAATGACTTGATCATCTCCTCCCTGCAAAAAATAAAATAAAAGTGCAGAGCTTTCCAATGTGTGTCAGGACACATTAGTGTGTCAGCTGCAGCGTGTAGGTGTGTCGCACAAACGCCCTCCGCGCTCCTCCCAGGGCTGGAAAGGGGTTACTTTAACCTCCAGTTTGCTAGTAAAACTGAATTACTGTGTCACAAAATGATGCATGTCTAAAAGGTATGTCACCAACATGGAAAGTTTGGAAAGCTCTGTGTTGGGAATGCAAGAGGGGGATAAAATGTTCCATTGCTCCATTTATTGTTGCTATTGTTGTTGCTAAAAAAAGGACTTTTTTTTTAAAAAAGTTATCCATTCATTAAAACCACATTTGATTCATTGCACATTCGTGGCCTTGCCACTCCCCTGTCACCATTAACTCCCTTACTGTTTTAATTATCCATTGTTTTCAATGGGTGACTGGCCTGCCAGGGCAAAAGGGTTCCCATGTGGAGAGATAAGCTTTTGCCTCCAATTTGTTTTCTGGGGTGAATGGTGTTTAAATTATAGGCACCAATGAAATGGAGCCACCAGTGTTGGAGCTGCTTTTAATATTGACGTTATCTCCATTGTGAATATCAATAGAGAATGGAAGGTAACATCAAACATGGCCAGACACCTCCCTCTCACCCACCTCACAAACATAGGAAATGGTCTGCCAGTGGGTACTTTGTTAAAGGTCTTCTCACACCTGGTGCCAATCTTGACCTTGGTATATCTAGTAACTGTATTATTAGTTATCAAATTTATTGGTCACATTTTCTTGCTGAAGGCAAAGTAACTTACAAAACAAGCAAGCAAGCAAGCAAGCAAAACCCCACAGAGATACATTAAAACAAAAATTAAAACAGTACATTCAATTACATTAAAAAAATACCCACACCAATATCACTTGACTCTCTGTACCACTGTGACAGCCCCGGTGCTCTATAGCACCGCCCTGGTGGCGCAAATGACTGCAGCTGGGCATCCCAGAATAATCAGGGACCTGGAGAACCAGTAGGGGTCATGTTGGCCTTATGTAAAAACTTGAACTATGCTAGGCTGGGCTCCCTTGTCTGCTCAACTCAAATCTGTATTTTAGAAGAAGAGGGTGATATTTGCAGTTTTGCAGAGGACAAGTTTTATCTTCATTAGAGATGTCAAAAGGTTTGCAACCAGCAAGGTCACTGAGCTTGACTCCATAGCTCCTGAAAAGCATGTTTTATTAGGTTTCAGAGTGTATCTCGTTGTTTCTGCAGGTTCTATTTGCGGAGAACGGCAGGACTTGGCAGTGGAGAACTGAAGCATCTGTAGTCTGCATCTGTGAATAATTATATTTTTGCTTAGTAATGATATACAGGGAAATGTCCTGCCAGCACTTGTCTTTCCTCAAATTTAATAAATGTTCACAGGGCTAAGCCCATCCAGAGACTTCACTTCTTCCAGCCCAGTTCATCGCCTCCACCTGGCACATCTGAGGGTGCAGTTATCTGATGATGGCTTGCGGCAGTGGGTATGAACTTGTCATGGTGTGTGAAATATGTTGCTTCTGGTCCAGTGTGGTGTAGTGGTTAAGAGTGGTAGACTCGTAATCTGGGGAACCGGGTTCGCGTCCCCGCTCCTCCACATGCAGCTGCTGGGTGTCCTTGAGATAGTCACACTTCTCTGAAGTCTCTCAGCCCCACTCACCTCACAGAGTGTTTGTTGTGAGGGAGGAAGGGAAAGGAGAATATTAGCCACTTTGAGACTCCTAAGGGTAGTGATAAAGCGGGATATCAAATCCAAACTCCTCCTCCTCTTCTTCTTCTTCTTCCTTTTCCATTGGGTCAGCATGTGACTCTCCTGTTGTTGTTGTTGGACTCCAACTCTCATCAGCCCCAGCCAGCATTTTGCATGGTCAGGAATTATGGGAATTGTAGTCCAACCACTTCTGGAGGGTCATGCCTTCATCATGTTTTTTCGTGTTTTTACTATTCTGCTGGGAGCCACCCAGAGTGGCTGGGGAAACCCAGCCGGATGGGCGGGATATAAATAATAAAAGTATTATTATTATTATTATTATTATTAGGCAGCAACCAACCAGCAGCCTGGGTGTCATGAACTGCACAGGCAACAAGACTGTGTGACGATAGTGGGCAGGGCTGGCTGAAGGCAATTTGCTGCCTGAGGCACAGCAGCAAATGATGCCTCAACCCCAACCCTCACCAAGTCAAGGTGTGTCATACCCAACGGCAGCCAAGGTATCTGGAACCTAGGGAAGGAAGTCCAACAAGCACATTTCCTCCTTCACAGCCGTGAAAATACAGTAACTACAAATTAAATGGCTAACAATTTGCTGACCTTTCATGAAACCTAAAATCAGTTGCGTGAGCAATTTCCCTCACTCTCCCTAATGGTAGGGACGGCTCCGATCATGGTTCAAGGTCTTGCTGCAGCATACACTTACTCCTGCCAGTCACATATTACTGCTTTCTTCCCAGCTCAATAGACCAGGGGCAAAATCAATAGTGGTGACACATGTACAGTAATGCACACAAGAAGGGATTTTTTAAGATTTCAAGCTTTGATATTGTTCATTTCTTGAAACGCAATCTAAACATAAAGCAAATGCCTTTATATTATCTGTCAGAATACGTAAGTCATATTGACAATATGGAAATGTTACACATTAAACAAAGTAATAAAAATAAAAAAATACATTAAATTAGGCCAGCTACTTGCACGCTCCCCAACAAAATTGTTAACTTCATATATACATAAAAGGAAAGCAATTCTAACATATGAATTACTTCAAAAATAATAACATTCTTCCATATGTAATAAAAAAGCTGTATAAGATATAGCAAAAAACAACAATCTGTATAAAACTGTGCACCTCATAGGTCAGTACCACGGAGGTCTGTGCCCTATGCAGCTGGATTTCCTTAACATTATACTGGTGGACTCTGCTCGGTTACTCAGGCTAGTGGACTCTGCTCAGTTACTTGATTTGTTGTTGTTTAGTCATGTTCGACTCTTCGTGACCCCATGGACCAGAGCACGCCAGGCACTCCTGTCTTCCACTGCGTCCTGCAGTTTGGTCAAATTCATGTTGGTAGCTTCAAGAACACTGTCCAACCATCTCATCCTCTGTCGTCCGCTTCTCCTTGTGCCCTCAATCTTTCCCAACATCAGGGTCTTTTCCAGGGAGTTTTCTCTTCTCATGAGGTGGCCAAAGTATTGGAGCCTCAGCTTTAGGATCTGTCCTTCCAATGAGCACTCAGGGCTGATTTCCTTCAGAATGGATAGGTTTGATCTTCTTGCAGTCCATGGGATTCTCAAGAGTTTCCTCCAGCACCATAATTCAAAAGCATCAATTCTTCGGCAATCAGTCTTCTTTATGGTCCAGCTCTCACTTCCATACATCATTACTGGAAAAACCATAGTTTTAACTATACGGACCTTTGTCGGCGAGGTGATGTCTCTGCTTTTTAAGATGCTGTCTAGGTTTGTCATTGCTTTTCTCCCAAGAAGCAGGCGTCTTTAATTTCGTGACTGCTGTGGCCATCTGCAGTGATCATGGAGCCCAAAAAAGTAAGCTCCATCCACTGCCTCCATTTCTTCCCCTTCTATTTGCCAGGAGGTGATGGGCCCAGTGGCCATGATCTTACTTTTTTTGATGTTGAGCTTCAGACCATATTTTGCGCTCTCCTCTTTCACCCTCATTAAAAGGTTCTTTAATTCCTCCTCACTTTCTGCCATCAAGGTTGTGTCATCTGCATACCTGAGGTTGTTGATGCCTGAGTTACTTGATAGGGCATAGCTTTTATTGTTCCGCACCATATTGTTTAAGCCTCCTTTATCATGGATTGGCGGGCAGTTAAATGGAAGAGCAAGAAAAGGATACTGGCTTTTTGTCAGGATTCCACATATCATTTCCTGATTTTCCTCCCTGACTGCTTTTTTGTTTTGGTTTTTTTGCTTCTCTGTTTCCTGGGTACACTCATATATTTTTTTAATAGGAATCCATACAGCAATTAAAGAAATCAAGCACATAATTCAAACAGAGGCTGCCAGGTCTTCTTGCAGCAAAAAAAGAAATAAATAAAGGATCAGAGTGCTTAATCTCAGGGATGCAATTAGTAGAGAGGATGAGCAATTATGAATGTGCTGATCACCTTTATTGGAGTGGAGCAGAGATGGCCTGCATCATCAGAATAAAACAACAAACCCAGTAATGACTGAATGCCACGAGGATGCTAAGTTCAGCTTCATGAGAATGGATAATATGTATACTTGCTGTAAAGATACTTGTAGGTTTGGTCCCTTGCAGTAGCCCCTGTGGAATTAAAAGGCACTGGGCAAGAACATATTTACTAGTATGGTCATCAGTACTATACTCTCTGGGCATGGGGGCATGCCCTCCCACATTTCTCCAATGAAAGTAGGGACGTCCCATCCCATAATGATAATTTTACTATTTATACCCCACATTTCTTATTGGGTTGCCCCAGCCACTCTGGGCAGCTTGCAACATATATAAAAAACATAAGAAAACATTAGATAGGATTGCCTTCAGACGTCTCAGGGGTCAGATAACTCCATACCCTCCAACATTTCTCCAATTAAAATATGGATGTCCTAACGAAAAGCGGGACACTCTGGGATCAAATCAGAAACCGAGGCAGCTTTTCTAAATCAGGGACATCCCTGGAAAATGCGGACACTTAGAGGGTCTGTGGGTGGTGGTAAAACTTCACATCCAATGCTTGAATTAGGAGTCCAGCACCATTCTGCTTTTTAAAAAAGCTTTCCACTAGCTCAGATCTTGGGACCCTGTGTCACCAATCCTGAAATCACTGCAAATGCGCCACTGGGCCTGAAAATTCCCCACTTGCCATTTTCAAATATTTCAGGAGGGACATGCACTGAGTTTTAGATATACACACCCTTCACACTTTATGGAGTATAGCATTTTTTGTGCAGGTATTCATAAAGGGAGAATGATCCCAGGGCTGTCTTAAGTATATGTGGCACAGGGGTGCAACGATCTGCCCAGAGGCCCCCCCCTCCCAGGTTGCCCAGTCCCAGGTGCGCAGGAGGGTGGAGCCGGCTGGCTGGCCGCCTCAGCGTCTTGCTGGCTCGGTCGCCCCCGAACTCATGGCACAGAGCCACCCTCAGCAGAAGACCCAGCCACGGTGCTTCGATTGATGAGTGGGCTCTTCCCCAGACTCAACTCTCGGGCCCCAGACTCTCGGCCTGCCACCCCTGAGAGCCCAGTGCCTGGGTGCCCCACACCCTTAGCACCTATGAGTAAGACGGCACTGAATGATCCTAGAGAGAGGAGGTGTTGGCAGAATCTGCCCTACATCACTGTTACTGCTTAAGCATCTAACTCAAACCACACAAGGTTCTAAAAACTGTGTGTGTTTGCAACTGTGGTAGTATGTTTCACAGGGTGCTGAGCAAGAGGTTGCAACTTTAAATTATAGGCTACTTTCTTTATTACTTTTTCAATACGTGCATATTTCAATGCACTGCTATTTCTCAAGAGCCTTTGAAATTGGTTAAATTTAATGCAAGTAGGTGTGCTTGTATGTATGTTGGCATAAACAGGAAAAGCACATCCAGCCAAATCGTTAATGCTAAACGATTAATAATGAAACAGGAGGGTCACAGGTTGGGCTGGGACTTTTCCCACAGGGTGTAGAAGATCCAATGCTCATTTGTATGCGGCTGAGCAAAATAAAACAAAATAAGCTAGATGGCAAGACAGAGATTCAGAAATGGCTGGGACAGTTTAAAATGGAACAAAAGGGAAATCAATTTCCAGCTTTGCTTATTCAAAAGTCTGGTGGACAGAGGAATATTTGCTTGTTTTTCCTGATTTGAGAAGAATCCAGATTATTCCAGTCAATGCCACAACTCAGTGATTTAGTTGGTAATTGATAATTGGTTAAAAATAGATAAAAGGAATACCTGACTCTAAAACACACATTATTATTTTGATATGTCAAAGATATACTTAATAGCTAAACAATTATTGTTCATACTGTGTTTAAAAATTTGTCCAGAAACAACTATAATATAGATTTAATATATGCTGTGTAAGAAATCATAAGTTATTTGGATCAAAAGGTATTTGATAAGCATATATGTTTGTTGCAAGATTTAAGTTTTAGCTAGACTGTTAGTGTTTAGCTGCAGCCTTGCCTATATACAGGTATATACACAAATGCAAATGTTTATTTTTCTCTCTCTTTTTTATTGTCCTTTCTGTTAGAATAATACATTTTCCCTTGCTACTGCTACGGTGTTTTTAAAAATGACATAGATTAGGGCCACACCATGTCTTAATATGGCCCTAAGTGTTCAACAACCTTCCTTGAGAACGACAGCCAAGAGCTCTCCATCTTAATTTATCTCAAATTGTGCCCACCTTAATTCTTCCAGTCCCTCAGTATGGGTGGAGGGGAGAGACAAAGGAAATTGCAATTAGCTCTGGAACACCATAACCTTAAATTATTTACCAGGCTTTGCACTAACCTATTTCCAGGTTGATGAGGTTATGCAATATGCTGATTGATACCCTTCATGCGATCACACATGGATTACTTCCCCAGACCTTCCTGACATGGGGGTATCATAAAAGAGATTGAATATTTGTATTAAAGAGGAAAGGGTAAAATACACTGGGATTTGTATGTTTGCGGTGAGATGATGAGGATGAAGGTTTTAACATTCATTGTATTTCCCAACAAGCAAATAAAAATGGATTCATTTGAGGGGAGCGGGGAGGAGACCTCACCACAAACAGCCACCACCATCACTACAAGTAAAGGAGGCTTCAGGGGTGGAGAGGTGGGGTGGTACATTCCCATTTTTCCCCAGGTGGCAAAATGGGATGAACCGCTCCAGAGTAAGGAAGAGAGGGGAAGGGGAGACAGAGGGCGAATGACGGGCTCAATACCACCCACGGAGAAGTGTCACATTGGTGCCGGGATTTCAGCTTATTTCTGCTG
The DNA here is from genome assembly GCF_964270895.1 of Podarcis filfolensis. Taxonomy (NCBI): domain Eukaryota; kingdom Metazoa; phylum Chordata; class Lepidosauria; order Squamata; family Lacertidae; genus Podarcis; species Podarcis filfolensis. Next base: position 108,426,606 of record NC_139606.1, read on the forward strand.
GTGCCTTAGTTTTAAGTACAATTGGTTTGATTGACACTGAAATGGGAATGCCTTTGTATTGGTGAAAAGGTTTAACTGGAAGATTCAATTGTAGCTGAAGAACAGCAAGAAGAGCTCTCTCTGAGCTTTAACTGGTTGATAACTACCTGATTGTTGTTCTCTAGCATCTAAAGTGTGAATGATGAACCTTAGATCATGTGAAAAGTACTGAATTACAAATTTGCCAGTTTTTGCTGCTGTTCTCAAACTCCATGGAGCAAGGATGTAAATGAAGCTCTTCAGGTAAGCAGCTCCAGGCTAATGGAAGCTGGAATGCAGGCAATTGAGCCGGAGACAGACAGAGAGAGAGAGCTATGTTTGTCAGCTCTAATTATATGTTAAAGTTATTTCTAAGATGCTGAACCTGTGCAGGACAGCACAGCACATTGTATATTTTGCATGCATCCTTGATGCTTTTGCTCTGTTTTTGAAGAAAGTTCTGCAAGTAAACTTTAAATAATATCTTTATAAGTCTGGACAGTACTTCATTCCAAAAGGACTCCCTTTTTATGCATCCAGTCACTTCAAAATGTGCACTATTAATAGCTGCAATACTTAGTTCTACCCACTTCACCATGCAGACTGTCACGTCTAACAGAATATTAAGATTCATGCATAACTTTATTTTCATATTTGTCCAAAGAAGCTGCCTGCTCCCCCCCCCCCGATCCATTATTCTGTTCCCAGACTATGCAAAACGTGTTACAACTTCAAAGCTGGGTATGAGCCAACATTTGGAACATCCCTACATTGTCCCTTATCAGGAAAAAGGTAAAGGTAAAGGACCCCTGGACAGTTAAGTCCAGTCGAAGGCGACTATGAGGTTGCAGCGCTCATCTCACTTTCAGGCTGAGGGAGCCGGCATTTGTCCACAGACAGCTTTCCGGGTCACGTGGCCAGCATGACTGAACAGCTTCTGGAGCAATGGAACACCATGACGGAATCCAGAGTGCATGGAAATGCCATTTACCTTCCCACCACAGCAGTACCTATTTATCTATTTGCACTGGCGTGCTTTCAAACTGCTAGGTTGGCAGGTGCTGGGACAGAGCAACAGGAGCTCACCCTCTTGTGGGGATTCGAACTGCTGACCTTCTGATCGGTAAGCCCAAGAGGTTCAGTGGTTTAGACCTTGTCCCTCATCAATGACCAGACCATTCTAAAGATATAAAGGTGCACAAGGTGACTGCCCAAGGCAGCACAGCACTATACTGTACACAAGAATGGGCCAACCCTACGATTAAGAGGCATGTGGCCGCTACTTTGGGGTATCTTGAAGAGCCAGCAAATTGTTAGTTACTTGTTTTATTTTTATAGCATTTGCACTGCCCAGAGACAGGTCTTTTGGGATTTTCTGCTTCAGGCGCCAACATAATTTGACCAGATTTGGCTACTTGGAGAGGGAGACATCATTTGTTGCTCCACCTCTGGTGGCAAAATTTATTGGACTGGCCCCAAATAGAAAAGGGGAGAGAATAAATAAAACTTATATTTGTCATGGAAAAGGGATGCGGGTGGCGCTGTGGTCTAAACCATTGAGCCTAGGGCTTGGCGATCGGAAGGTCAGTGGTTCGAATCCCCATGACGGGGTGAGCTCCCGTTGCTCGGTCCCAGCTCCTGCCAACCTAGCAGTTCGAAAGCACGTCAAAGTGCAAGTAGATAAATAGGTACCACTGTGGTGGGAAGGTAAATGGCATTTCCGTGCGCTGCTCTAGTTTCACCAGAAGCGGCTTAGTCATGATACCCCATGACCCGGAAGCTGTCTGCGGACAAACGCCGGCTCCCTCGGCCAGTAAAGCGAGATGAGCGCCCAGTGGCGGAGCTTCCTGCTCTGGCACTGGGGGGCAGAAAGCAGGTGGGGCAGGGCTGGCGTGCATCCTGGGGTGGGGCGCACCACCCGCAGGGGCGGGGCACCCAGCGTGGGTGGGGGGACAACCACGATGGCACCCTGGGGATTGTCTGCCGGGGGCAGTACGTTCCACCCACACTCCTCTTCCTCCGCCAGTGTGAGCGCCGCAACCCCAGAGTCGTTCGTGACTGGACTTAGGTGTCAGGGGTCCCTTTACCTTTATATTTGTCATGAAATGTCAGTACAGATATCAAAAGATGCTCAGGCTCGAACTTAGTACAACATTAGCTATGAACTGTAGGGCAAAATCTGCCAAGGTATTAAAGTGATTAAGAATACAATGACTCAAAGGGAGATCTCTGCATCAGGACTAAGAAAGTAATTTAAACCTCTGTAACATAGCAAAACACCAAGGATTACACAATTTCCCCATGTTTTTCCCCCCAACCCACTCCAGCAGTTTTTCATATATCCAATGTTTCCCACTGATACTTATTTCTTTAAGAAGACTATAGATCTGCTTGGGAGTTTGATAAGGACATGTCCCTACAGAGACATTACCCACTGCCTTTTTAAATAGAAGTCTGAGGAAATGCTGTTAAAATGCAAGCGGATTAATAATGCGGAACAATAATTGGGCTGTTCTGCAGTATTCACATTTCAGAGTAAGGAAAATCGCTATCACAATTGGGTCAAGTTCTCTATTGAAGCAATCCCACCAAAGCCAATTATGCCAGCAGAGAGTGTAATAATCTACTGGTTAAGCTTCCCTGAAGCAGGCATCAGAAAACAGTTGGCTAATGGCAGCAAGAGCCTCACAACACTTCTATGACATTGGGCTGACTTTCAGGCCTATAACTTGTGAGAATACCTTATGACCATGAACTGAGTAGTTCTTCTAAGAACCTGCAGAGCACCTTGAGTAAGAGCTGCTTGACGTTTGAGCTGGAGAAATCATGAATACTGAGAGAGAGAAACAATGTGAAGACTTTTGCCAGGTGTGGCCATCTTCTAAATTAGCAGTCAATTCACAGACGAACCTCGGCCGGTGGAGGAGTCCCCTTCATTGGAGGTTTCTAAGCACAGGTAGGGTGGCCATCTGTCATGGATGCTTGAGTTGAGATTCCAGCATAGGAGGATTCCCGTAGGGTCCCTTCTGACTCTACAATTCTAGGATTTCATGATTCATTCGTGAATATGCATGCATGAATCCCAGTGAAACATGGCAGTGATGTTGGGGGCAGTGGGAGAGGAACAAGAAAATGGCAGGCATTCACTTGACTAGTTTGGAGTGTTGAATCCCTTGTTGCCCTGAGTGTGGGTGGCTTCTATGTTGCTTATGTCGAATTCATCAAGGATGATGATGGTGACAAAAAAGCACTGTTGACCTCCTTGTTTTCTGCACCTCTAGTCCCAGTGGGTACCAGTCTCCCCTGAGCTGTAGCCCCATGCTTATGGAAATCTTTTCTTTTTAACATTCACCCACATTAATGATACCAGGTAAATATCTTCTCCCAAGGTCTTTTCAGAGTTGACATTAATACCATAGACAGATAGGAAAGCGTTAAAGTAATCCATCCTTCTGAGCATTCCTTTCTCAAAGCTCTGTAACTACCACCTTGGAAGCAGCATCAATTTTATCAGAACAAATAAAGAAGGCAAAAGCCAAAACATTTTACTATAGGAATATAAAATTTCTGTTTTGTTAGTCACTAGAAATACAACGCTGCTGTATCTTTCTATTTATTACCAATTGTGGCTTTATTCTTTATTTTATTGCTTTCTTCCCTCTACGCGAGCGTCCTGAATGGTGCTACACAAATCCATTAGCAATAACTCCAACAAAGAACTGGGCCTCGCATACTCACTCATCTTGGGACAACACAGAGGTGAGGCAATTGGTTCATAACTAGTTTCACTCATCACTTGAAAAAGTTTGAGTTTGCAGTGATATAGAATTTGAATCTGCATGTTTATTTGTGAGTGCATGCATGTGTGTTTTTACAAAAATGCAAGTCATGTCCCTGTGAGGAGCAGCCCTAACCTCAACTAATTTCCACAACTAACTGCTAGCTTGAGCATAATTTGGAGGGAGGAAAGCTGGGAGGTGTTTTGAAATGGACTGTCGCTCCCCAACATTTGTCTTACCTACAGCCGAAGGAGTAGAACTACTCACCAATATATGGGAAGTCTGACTGGTGGCTATGAACCTGAATTGCCTAATACCTCCCCTGCAGTGTTATACAGTATTCCACCTGAAACACCAGGAATTTCAGACTATCAGGTGGTATTGTTAGTAAATCTTGTATCCCATCTTCCCTGCAAAGAGCTAAGGCTTTCCACCCTCTGAGAGGCAGATTGGCAGACTGAGGGTCTCTAACTGAAGGCCATCCTGTTGGTTTTATAGCAGTGTGGGAATTTGACTCCCAGTCTCTCCCGTCCAGGCCTGACACTTTACCCACAACACCGTACTACCTGAAAACCAATACTTATATTATGATATTTGAATTAATTTATATAAATTTGGATAAATCAATAACACACACGGAAGGGCCTTTTTATATATAAAAGGGGGGGATAACAGGAAAAATATATATAGGGACTGCAGGATGAATAGACAGTTAAATAAGTAAGGATCCTGAGCTGCTTTGAAATGTTAACAGCAAACTTCAAAAGTAAAAATATTCTCTCTGAAGTGCACCCTTCTTGTGGAAAGCAGATTCAGCCACCTGATTCAGAGGTGACTAAGCCCCCTCCTCCCCTAACATTTCCCCCCCCCCCCAAGAAAGTATTTCAATATACCAGAAAACCTTAACAATGTACTCAAAGGACCGATAAATCTCTTTTTCTTGTCAGGTTACATTTTGTGATTCTATAAATGCAATACCAAAACAATATTTTGAATGTTTCTGTGTTGGGTTTTTGTTTTAATGCAATGCATTGAATTATTATTATTACTATTTATTAAATTTGTAGAACCATCATCTATCTGTTCATCTCAGGGTGGTATACAAATTTAAAGACAAGGGGGAAGAGGAGGAAGAAGATAAGGACAATGAAGATGACAACAACAAGGGTTGTTTGAGTTCCTCTCCTCCCAGCACACCATATCTCAGTGCAGTTAGAGCAGTGGTCCAAACCACTGAGCCTCTTGGGCTTGCTGATCGGAAGGTCAGCGGTTTGAATCCGCATGATGGAGTGAGCTTCCGCTACTCTGTCCCAGCTCCTGCCAACCTAGCAGTTTGAAAGCATACCAGTGCGAGTAGATAAATAGGTACCGCTGCAGTGGGAAGGTAAACACTGTTTCCTTGCTCTCTGGCTTCCATCACGGTGTCCCGTTGCGACAGAAGTGGTTTAGCCATGCTGGCCACATGACCTGGAAAGCTGTTTGTGGACAAACGCCGGCTCCCTTAGCCTGAAGCAAGATGAGCGCCACACCCCATAGTTAAGTTCGACTGGACTTAACCGTCCAGGGGTCCTTTGCATTTAGCCATATCTCGGACCACCTGTGTTCACTGCGAGAAGCAAAGCTACAGGGAACCAGGCAGGGGGCCTTCTTGGTAGTGGCGCCCGCCCTGTGGAACGCCCTCCCATCAGATGTCAAAGAGATAAACAACTACCTGACATTTAGAAGACATCTGAAGGCAGCCCTGTTAAGAGAAGTTTTTAATGTGTGACATTTTAATGTACTTTTAATCTTTGTTGGAAGCCAGATGGGCGGGGTGCAAATAAATTAATAATAATAATAATAATAATAATAATAATAATAATAATAATATTTATTCCTCCTCTCCTGGCTAGCTTACTAGTTCTAAACAATTTAGCAAGCTGATGTAAACTAAGTTGGAGTAAAATTACACCAGACCCAAACTTCATTCACCAGCAGGGCCAATCTGAAAGTAAGGAACTAGAAGGGCTGAGTACATAATTCCTTCCCCTATAAATTCTGCCCCCTTGAAGTGAGGAGCCTTTGCTTGGAGTTACAAGAAAGGAGATTGCATCTGAACATCAGAAAGAGCTTTTGCACAGCTGAATGATGTCCAGAGGGTGGTGGAGGACTCTCCTTCCTTGGAGGTTTTCAAGCAGAGGTTGGATGGCCATCTGTCATGGATGCTTTAGTTGAGATTTCTTCATTGACTGGGGTTGGACTAGATGACCCTTGGGTACTTTCCAACTTTACAATCCTATGCTTCACATCATCCACTCCACCCAAATGGGTTCTCCATCCACTTGTTATTATCATCCAGTTTTTATTACCTACAGGGTCATTTCACAACTACTTCATCATGATGTTTCTTTTTTTAAAAAAAAAAGATATTTTTATTAGCAATCTCAACATAACAAATTATCAAACCTAATAATAATAATAATAATAATATTAATAATAATAATAATAATAATAATAATAATAATAATAATAATAATAATAATAATTTATTTGTACCCTGCCCATCTGGCTGGGCTTCCCCAGCCACTCTGGGCGGTTTCCAACAAGGATTAAAAATGCATCAAAATGTCACACATTAAAAATTATTTCTTCCCCTTTCCCCCCTTCCATCCCTCCCTCCCTTCCCCCACCAAAGACTTCGCTCAGCTCTTCTCTCTGATTTCTCAACACGTATTATTCTCTGCATGTTATAGAAATTTTACATATCCTTACGTTATCTATCTAACATGTTATCAACCAATAAATTTGTGTATGTTTATTCAAAACCTGCCAAGCAATCCAGTTCATTTTGTTGTCTTTTTAAATAATTTGTAAAAAGCTCCCATTCTTCCTTAAAGCCACAGTTGTCCTTATCCTGCAATTTATATGTCAGTTTAGCCAACATCATGATGTTTCAAATTTAAATTGTCCAATCATTCCACTGCTCACATTTGCCAGGGTGTGTGGCATCAAGGCTCCCTGTAGTATAATTCATGTACTATTTGCATCCCTCTTCCTTCCTTCAACTAAACAAAAGTGGGGAATTGTGCAAATAGGTCTCAAGGGGTCAGCAAACTTTTTCAGCAGGGGGCCTGTCCACTGTCCCTCAGACCTTGGGGGGCAGGGGGGGGACTATATTTTGAAAAAATAATAATGAACGAATTCCTATGCCCCACAAATCACCCAGAGATTCATTTTAAGTAACAGGGCACATTCTACTCTTGTAAAAACACGCTGATTCCCGGACCGTCTGCAGGCTGGATTTAGAAGGCCATTTAAAGCCCTATACGGCCTGGGACCTTCATACCTACAGGACCGCTTCTCCTGGTATGTCCCATGGAGGACCTTACAGTCTTCAAACAAAAACATCTTGGAGGTCCTGGGCCACAGGGAGGTTAGGCTGGCCTCAACCAGAGCCAGGGTTTTCCACTGTGGCCCCGATCTGGTGGAACGCTCTGTCACAAGAGACTAGGGCCCTGCGGGATTTGACATCTTTCCGGAGGGCCTGCAAGACAGAGCTGTTCCACCAGACCTTTGGCCAAGGCACAGCCTGACCCCCTCCTTTGGTAATCCTCATAGAAATCTAACCCAATGGTTGCCATTAATTTGATTTGAACTGATTTTATAATGAATTGATTTTAGAATGCTGTATTATTTTACTGTTGTTAGCCACTCCGAGCCCGGCTTTGGTTGGGGAGGGCAGTATATAAATAAAATTTTGTTATTTATTATTATTATTATTGGGCCGGATCCGGCCCCCGGGCCTTAGTTTGCCTGCCCATGAAGTCTACTCATGAAGGACCGTTTGCAAGCCGTGCTCACATTTTGCAGTACTGTGGTACCTCAGGTTACATACGCTTCAGGTTACATACACTTCAGGTTACAGACTCCGCTAACCCAGAAATAGTGCTTCAGGTTAAGAACTTTGCTTCAGGTTGAGAACAGAAATTGTGCTCCGGTGGCGCGGCAGAAGCAGGAGGCCCCACTAGCTAAAGTGGTGCTTCAGGTTAAGAACAGTTTCAGGTTAAGTACGGACCTCCAGAACGAATGAAGTACTTAACCTGAGGTACCACTGTACATTTATTGTAGGATAGGCATGCATAGCTGCATCTCTACCAGACCAAAAAAAGAAAAGGATCTCTAGTTAGGTGTGCACATCTGGGTTTCTGTAAGGGCAACATTCAGTCCTTTTTCATTGTTTCTTTTTCTTTTCGCGAGCTGAAAAACTCCACAGACTGAATAGAAATGCAAAGTGCATGGAAGGTATAAGGCATTCTGTTTCTTTTATCCTTCAAAAGAAAATACGATGCACTTCGGTCTTTCCCTACAGCAAAAATAACCAGCAATCTGCTGCAGCTCATATCTCAAATAAAGTGCCCCTAATAGCCTCCCCTTTGCTTTGCTCTTTGCCTCAAAGGTCCACAGTAATTACTCATCAATTGTTTAGACATATAGCCCTGGAGGCCTGTTAGTCCTTAGACTTGCTACATTAAGGAAATTCCATAGCAGAATAACTGGAGTGACAAAACCAGTCTGCATTCACAAATGGTTAGCATTAAAAAAAAATGTAAGTTACAGATTCAAAATCTCCGTAGAGGCAGCTGCACTTCCCCCTTCCCCCTTACTCTTTGGTGTAGCATATTTTCCACTTCTTATATTTATATCTGACTGGGGCGGGGGAGCAATAATGTCGTTGTAAGGGTGATCAAATGAAATGGCTTGTTCTTCTACAGAGATGGAATCTCTGTACATATTTTTTAAAAAATGCTGTAAAACTGCTTTTAAAAAAAAGTTTTGAAAAATACAGTGGTACCTCGGGTTAAGAACTTAATTCATTCTGGAGGTCCATTCTTAACCTGAAACTGTTCTTAACCTGAGGTACCACTTTAGCTAACGGGGCCTACCACTGCCATTGCACTGCCGCCGTGCGATTTCTGTTCTCATCCTGAAGCAAAGTTCTTAACCCGAGGTACTATTTCTGGGTTAGCGGAGTCTGTAACCTGAAGTGTATGTAACCTGAAGCGTATGTAACCCGAGGTACCACTTTACACTGAATTTTGCATAGCTCCCTGTCACCATCTAGTGTCACATTTCCATATTGCACTTTACAACACATTTAAAATGTTTTATTTGCAGCTGTATAGCTGAGTTCAGCTATATGTGAGAGCTGGACCATAAAGAAGGCTGATCGCCAAAAATTGATGCTTTTGAATTATGGTGCTGGAGGAGACTCTTGAGAGTCCCATGGACTGCAAGAAGATCAAACTTCTCCATTCAGCCCTGAGTGCTCACTAGAAGGACAGATCCTGAAGCTGAGGAAAAGACCCTTCTGTTGGGAAAGATGGAGGGCACAAGGAGAAGGGGATGACAGAGGACGAGATGGTTGGACAGTGTTCTCAAAGCTACCAGCATGAGTTTGACCAAACTGCGGGAGGCAGTGGAAGATAGAAGTGCCTGGCGTGCTCTGGTCCATGGGGTTACGAAGAGTCGGACACAACTAAACAACTGAACAACAACAACAAGCCGAGTCCAGAGTCTGCCTCTGTACTTCCTTATTAGTTGAGCGATGGCTTTTGCTGTTACTAGACAATAAGGAAGTTCTAGGACCCTCTGTTTCAACAACATCCTACCCTTTCCTCTGCAGTTCATTTGAGCCACAAGTCCCAGCTGACTGGCATCTTTAAATGATTACTGTTATAATCTCAACTGTGCTTAACATCAGTGCTAGGCTGTGGGCAGCTGAATATCTGGGGGAAAGGTCCCACCAGGCTCATGACTTGAGCAGAACAGAGTGCTGAGCAGATGACAGAAACTGAAGAGGTAACCGGGCTTAATGAGCTGGGAGAGTCTGTGGCAGACAGTGCAGAATCAGAGGCAGAACCTGAAGCAGGGGAGGAGAGAGGAGAGACTCCAATACTTTGGCTACCTCATGAGAAGAAAAGACTCCCTGGAAAAGACCCTGATGTTGGGAAAGATGGAGGGCACAAGGAGAAGGGGATGACAGAGGACAAGATGGTTGGAAAGTGTTCTCGAAGCTACCAGCATGAGTTTGACTAAACTGTGGGAGGCAGTGGAAGACAGAAGTGCCTGGCATGCTCTGGTCCATGGGGTCACGAAGAGTTGGACACGACTAAACGGCTAAACAACAACAACCAGTAGATCAACCAGCAGCCTTATGGTTTAAAGCAGAAACCTCTGGCCAACCTGATGTTGTTAGACTCCAGCTCCCATCAGCCCCAGCCAACACAGGGATGATGGGAATTGTAGTGTAGTAAGATCTGCGGTGCCAGAGGTTTCCCATCCCAGCTTCAGAACCTGGCAAGTGTTCAGTTCTGTCCTAAAAGAACAACCGATTTCAAAGTCCAGCAGAACCACCTCCCTCTGCCTTGGCATTTTATTACACAACTGCACAACTTGAATTTCAGAGGCAGATGTCACATCACTTTAGAGTCTGAATCTTTCTGAATATCCACCTGGAAGGCACTTCTTATTTTTAATTCAACCCGAATCAATCAGCTCCCTGCTTTGTTTGTGGCTTCAATAGTGGCTTTTGGTTTGTGGCTCATTCAGTGGTGTCATTTGCAGTACCGGGTTGACATTTTCCAACAAAAGGAAATCGACAAAAGAAGAATGCCAAATGTAACCCAGCCCCTATTACGGCAGCGAGGAGGGCGGCTGGATGTATTGGAGTAGGAGCTGAAAATGAGGACAAGTGGTTTCGACAAGGACCAAGGGGTGTGTGACACAGCAATAGCATACCAGTCAATGCTGCACGGATGCAAACAGGGATATTTCCCTGTGTCCTTGTGAAACCCCGGTTCTTACAGCTTGCACACATAGCGTACTGTTTCCCAATAATCCAGTAATGAAACAGAGGCAAGAAAACTGCTTCATATCATTCATTCATGGGCTCTCCACCTTGCGTTAATCTCAGTATTGTCACAATTTCCCCAGGATTCTGTAAAGCAGGTGAGAACATTTTCTTTTTCCCTCTGAAGGGCTTCATTCCCTTGGAGGCAATATGTTTATAACTGTATGCTGGACATACAGGCTGAAGGGCAGCAGTATTTGGGTTCTAGAACCACTGTGAGTGTCCCCTTACTCTTCTCTCTCTCTCTCTCCCTCCTCTCTCCCTGCCCTTTCTTACACCCTTTCTCCCCGCTCCAGCAGGCTTGCAGGGGGCAGGCAGATTGCTCTTCCCACGTTCCACACCCAGCTCCTCCCCACAAGTCCATGCATTTGGACCGTACCTCCCTTCTGCCATCATTCTCTCCCCCACCCGAGGGCCACCTGAAGGGAGGGTAAGGGCCACCTGTGGCTCTTGAGGTTCCCTACCTCTGGTTCAAACAACTCAAAAGCTGCAGGAACTCACATGTTATCCCAAAATGGTGGTTCCCTCATTGCGAGAAGTGAGGTTACAGGGAACCAGACAGAGGGCCTTTTTGGTAGTGGCGCCTGCCCTGTGGAAATGCCCTCCCATCAGATGTCAAGGAAATAAGCAGCTATCTTATTTTTAAAAGACATCTGAAGGCAGCCCTGTTTAGGGAAGTTTTTAATATTTAATGCTGTATTGTTTTTAACACTCCAGTGGGAACAGCCCAGAGTGGCTGGGGAAACTCAGCCAGATGGGCGGGGTATAAATAATAAATTGTCATATTAAATAAGCAGTTGTTTGCAATTTTGATCCTGTTTGCAGCCCTCTCCCATGATATTGAAATGTAACCGTCTTCTGCCTTTTAGGATAGCACAGGTCAAGCAGACGTTTCCCATGTTATAACTGTATCTTTCCCAGTAAAAATCCCTTCAGCTAAAGTGAAAATCTTCAGCAGCCTCGGAAGGAGCCCTCAAGTTCAGCCAATAATATCTTCATGTTTTGCCATAGCGGCATCGTGAAATACTGCTGACTCTTGCATCAATGTAGAGCTCTAATTAGTTTCACATAATCATTTCCTTGGCTATATTTTCATTCTTATTCTAAGGTCATCTTTGTTGTTTTTTATTTAAGGATGGTGTAATATGAACAGCGACCTGATATTTCTCCAACGTGTGAACTCCATGTAAATAAGACAAATAATCCACTGGCAGAATTAAATCTCTCTCTAATAAAATCTGCCTTTATCAACTTATCCTTTGCTTGCTTTTTGGAAGATAAATTCACTTCAGCTATACCAGATATCTCGTGCCTTTAGTGTACACAGATGAGTGAAAGAGAAAGAGAGTCTCATTATTTTCTTTTGGTGACCAGCAACAATGGACCCGGACCTTAATTATTATGTTAATTCATGCACTCAACCCAGAGAATTTATTATATTCCAGAAGTTAATAAAAACTAGAAACTAACTGCTTCAGCACATTCTCCTCTACAGATATTTAAGTTAAGTCAATAGAGTGTTCTCTCCTTGTACAATATTCATTGAAGAGACAATCCCAAACATAAGCAGTTGCCAACCTTCATACAACCATAGAAATGTAGAGTTTGAAGGGACCCCGAGGGTCATCTAAACCAGGGGTCAGCAAACTTTTTCAGCAGGGGCCAGTCCACTGTCCCTCAGACCTTGTGGTTGGCTGGACTATATTTTTGGAGGGAGGAAACAAAAGAATTCCTATGCCCCACAAATAACCCAGAGATGCATTTTAAATAAAAGCACACATTCTACTCACATAAAAACATGCTGATTCCCAGATGGATTTAGAAGGCGATTGGGCTGGATCCGGCCCCTGGGCCCTAATTTGCCTACCCATGATCTAAACCAACCCCTGCAATGCAGGAACGCTTTTGAGGTCTGTGGGCACATTTCCCAGCTGGACAGCACACAAAGGCCACATTCATACCATACATTTAAAGCACTATGATGCCACTTCAAACAGCCACGACTTCCTCCCAAAGAATTATGGGAGGTGTAGTTTTCTATGGGGAGCTGAGATTGATTGTTTAACCACCCTGGGATTGTTTAACCACACATTTCAGATTTGTTTTATTGAATGCATATGTGTGTGTATCTGTCAAGTAACACTTTATGCATCTCATACTAGGCTTATGCCAAAATAAACCTGTTAAATGTTCACACAGGACTCTTTTATTTTTTAAGTGATTCTTCACAGCTTCACTGATTGTGCCAGAAACCGCAAACCAACCACCTACCTTCTTTTCCTCCCCATGTCCCCCCCCCCCCCAATATTGGTGCCCCAAAGTCTGAAATGTGATATTAAATGGATATTCATTTCCTTCATTGTCTCTCCAGTTTTTCATTTTTCTCTTTGACAATTACTTTTAAAATTCTGTGTGGCATCTAGTTAGGTTTTGTCACAATGTACAGAGAGATAGGGATGAAGTGCTAAAATACTTAATGTCACAGTGCATAACTGAGTGAACTCCTTAAACTAGGAATGACATGAAATCAACTGTTCCAGCTGATTCAGTAAGTTGACAAAGTCACTTCATAACTAATGCTGTATAAGAGAGCAAATCAACACTAAGAAAGCCAATCTCACACTTTGTAAGAAAGCAAACTTAAATTCAAATCTAAATAAGCAATGATGCTTTCAAATGAAAAGCCCTTTAACAATTGATGTAGAAAGTCTCAACTAAATGTCAGAATTTCAGCTGATAGTTTCTCTCATCATGAAGATGCAGATATGATGGTAAGCTTCAACTAGCTAAATCCAAATCCATACTGTTACAATAGTTGGGTCCCTCCCCCCTCTGTCAAGCGGTAGCAAGAGTCCAGGTCTGTGTTCCTTTAAAGAATTGAGAAATGGCAGAGACTGTTGTAGCTTTAAGAAATATGATTTGTTCACCTATTTACACTTTCAGTCTGCATGAAGGGGGTCCAGATCTTACAACACGGCCATTTCAAGAGTGTCTTGTCCCCCACAGCAGTGCAGCCATGGAGTCCAAGGCATCTCTCCCTGCCTGCCTTCAGCCAGCCTGCCCAAGATGGATCCCAGTCTTTCTCTTCCCTTCTTCTTCCTCCCAGAACACCTTGCTGAAAACTCTTTTCCTGCAACCTCACACCCAGTTACCTTGGCAACCTTCCAAATCCCCAGTCTCTGTTCACACCTCAGGGCAAGAGAATCTTTTTACTGCCAATGATTCTCAGCGGCCCTTTATGGTTTCTTAAGCTTGGCCAGGACATTTTGCAGAGGCTTGCTCAGGAATTCTTCTGCAGGCTTCCATCTCTCCCTTCACACCCCCAATAATCCAAATTCTACCATTTATTACTTTAAAAGGTAAAGGGACCCCTGACCATTAGGTCCAGTCGTGGCCGACTCTGGGGTTGCGGCGCTCATCTCGCTTTAGTGGCCGAGGGAGCCGGCGTACAGCTTCTAGGTCATGTGGCCAACATGACTAAGCCGCTTCTGACGAACCAGAGCAGTGCACGGAAACGCCATTTACCTTCCCACCAGAGTGGTACCTATTTATCTACTTGCACTTTGACATGCTTTCGAACTGCTAGGTTGGCAGGAGCAGGGACCGAGCAACGGGAGTTCACCCCGTCGCGGGGATTCGAACCGTCAACCTTCTGATCGGCAACTCCTAGGCTCTGTGGTTTAACCCACAGCGCCACCCGCGTCCCATTTATTACTTTATAGGGGTTTTTTGGGGGGGGCTGGCCCCAAATCTATAACAATACTTTGAAGTTTTTGCATCACTGCTTTTTCCACTGCAGGGATAGATCTGCACCCATTGACAACAGCATCTAGAAATGTAGCTGCCTAGGAAGGAGCGCAACTCTGTGCAAGTGGTTGGACTTCAGCAGCAGAGCACATGCTTTGAATGCTGAAGATCTGGGACCTTCAGATGAGACTGGGAGAGATTCCCCTCTTAATTTCTAGAGAGGTAGTGTCTATTATTGCAGACACTAGTGATCTGCTGGACTGCTGCTCTGACCTGCTACACGGCAGCTGCTTCCTATCTACCCTGTGTTAGGAGGATAACAAGCAAGCAAACAAAGACATTCTCTTGGTTCCGTGCTGACTTTTTCCTGCAGATCAACAGTCCCACAGGACGAAACACGTAATAAGATCTGCTCCTTTCTATATTACTTGGTTAGAAAACATTTTTTATTCCCCAGCTTAAGCTTTCATCCCAGGAGGGGGAAAAAGGAGGTGGGTGGAAACAAGAAATATATATATATATATATATATAGCAAAGCTAAGATGCATTAATAAAAGTTTCAAAAGGGGTTGCTGCAACCAGGGAAAGCAGTTCTCATCTTGTGCTCAATCTTTGATGATATTTTTTTTTAATTGCTTACTATCTTCCTGGCATGATAGTCATCACAAAGACTGTTCTATAATGGCCAGATATGGATCTTTATGTTCTTAAGGGAAACAAAGTTACAAAGAAATTCTATTAATATGTTTACCAACGATGAGATAAATTAATGTAGCAAAGAGCTTCCGTCACTTTTGGGATTTTGCAGTCTGTGGGAAGTTCAAGGTTGTGGATGTTTTCCCCATCTCCTTTTAAAAGTAAGATTGCTTGTAAACCAACAGAGTAAATTGATCTTTATTTTCTTTCAGCTGAATTCTAAAACTCTGGCTATTGGAAAAATGCTATTTTTGCATGAAGATGTTTAGAATGCACAGGAGGCTCTAAGGCCAACATTATTCATTAAACGCTAGTATCCATTTGCTTCCAGCTCCAATGCAGACAAACAGAAATGGCCACCAAACATTTTCCCCTGACATCATAAATTTTACTGCTTTCAAGGTAACAAATCCCAAAGAGATTCTACATGCATTTGATGAAAAGTGGGGTTTTGGTCCATGGAAGAAGAGCACAACTGGAATTCAGTGGTACACCAGCAACTGATATTCAAATGCATTACTGCCTCCAACCATGGAGCCATGGTTCCACCTTTGAAGACCTACCCATTGCAATGGAGTGTGTGCTTGCAGTGCTGATATTCCCACAAGGCAAGAGAGTTTCTTGAGTGAGCATGCCACACCTCATCTTTAAAAGCTTGGTGGCAGGGATGGGGAAAATTGTCAGGACATCTTCATCACTTCTAGTTCTGAACTTCTTGCCCTGAGCTCCTGACTCATGATTCCTGAGCACTGTGTCTGCTGCTGAGCCAGTACCGTTATTTTCATAAAGATCTTTTTTCTTACTTCCATGTAAGAGCCTCTGTCTGCATCTCTATTGGGAGCGAGCCAGGACAGAAGCTTCTACCCTGCAGGGAAGGAAGTGAGAACCCCACTATTCCTGTTTGGGCACACACCTCTATTGCAAGCACAGCTACTTGCCTGCAACTTATGTTCAAGGAAAAATCTTTTATTTCTCACTCCAAACAACTTTAATTTTCACTGTCACTTGAAAGCAAAAGTTGAGCACAATTCCTTCTGGAAAACCTCTAATAATGCTTTGTGTAATTAAATCTAATTTGGCATATTGAAATTTGAAATGGTCTTCAAGTATCAATCCATTTTCTTTCCTTCCTGCAGTCCTCCCTGCTCCCCCAAAAGGCAAACATTGATTTTTGTAGAAGGCTGTTGTTGTTTTTTCAGCTGCTATGGCAACTGTGGTCAGTACAGGGGAGAGGTGTCCAATAACCCATCTTCTCCGTGTGCACTCAGAGGTATAGAAGGGCACCAGGTACCTCTATAATTGGGATTCTAGCAATACAGATGGCTAGGTACCCCTTTGATCTTCTTGTAGTCCGCTGACCAAGATTTGGTGAGTTTCATTAGGAGTACATATGCAGAAAACTCAGGATAGCAAGAGCTGCCACACAAGTAAACAGCTGTGTAGATAATAGTGTTCAAATATCTGAAAGGCTGTCACGTGAAAGATGCAGCAAGCTCGTTTTCGGATGCTGCAGAGGGTAGGACCCGAATCAATGGAATTGAATCATAAGAAAGAAGGTTCTGGCTAAACACTAGGAAGAACTTTCTGACGGTAAGTGGAATGAACTACCTTCGAAGAAGAAGAGGAGTTTGGATTGGATTTGATATCCCACTTTATCACTACCCTAAGGAGTCTCAAAGCGGCTAACAATCTCCTTTCCCTTCCTCCCCCACAACAAACACTCTGTGAGGTGAGTGAGGCTAAGAAACTTCAGAGAAGTGTGACTAGCCCAAGGTCACCCAGCAGCTGCATGTGGAGGAGCGGGGACGCGAACCCGGTTCACCAGATTATGAGTCTACCACTCTTAACCACTACACCACACTGGCTGTGGAGATTTCATAGGAGGTTTTTAAAGATGCCATCGGTCAGGACATCTTTAGTTGTGATTCCTGAATTGCAAGGGATTGGACCAGATGGCCCCATCTAACTCTACAATTCTCTGATTCTATGATTCTCCTTGGGGCATGGTATGGTCAACCTCTTGCTCAATGGGTGCTTTTCTCCAGAAGACTTGGCCACTACAGGCCACCACATGGAGGCAATTACTAGGGACCCAACTAAGTCTGCTTCCCTCCAAAAATGTGATAGGACTGGATGCACTCCAGTTTGGGTCTGCAGCTGATAGGGCCCCTCCATGGGGCCTCCATGACAATATCATCCCTATGTTCCATTGACCTCAGTACCAGTCCCAGCACTCCTTCCCAGAGGCCTGCATGATGGTGCTATGGTTCTCTTGTTTGTCGCCTGCCTCCAATGAGAACATGGGACAAAAAGTGTGTATTTTCTGTGGTTTCCAGCATCCCAGAATACTGCAGGGATCTGTTGCAATATTCCTGTGAGTTATCTCCTCCACATTTTCTGTGGTGGGAATAGCAGGGAGAGCTCTAGAGGAAGCAGAATCAGGGACAGAGGCAGTTGCCAATGAATTTTGAATAGAGACAACTCATCGACATCTATGGAGGAATTTGATTCAGTCTGCATTCAAAGGCACATCAACCTAATTTGCACTTTCTGAAACAATACGTGAACCCCAACACAGCCACCATCCAAAAACCATGCTTCTCCAATGCTTTACGATGCAGGTCTCCAGCCAAGTAATGTGTAATATTAGTGGAAACTTTTTTCCATAAATGAGCTTATTAAGCAAAGTTGCACACAAAAATGTGTACATTGGGAGAAAGTCACACCAAAACGCTGGTGAATTTTCATGCAGACTTTGAAAGAAAAATCACGGAGGGATGGCAATGTGGAAAACTGAACAGTGCAAAAATGAGAAACACAAGAGAAACAGAAACTGGCAGATTTGCCCACCTCTGTCATGATCCTTGCATCAGTTAATTGTTTGAAGTACCGTATTTTTTGCTCTATAAGACTCACTTTTTCCCTCCTAAAAAGTAAGGGGAAATGTATTTGCGTCTTATGGAGCGAATGCAGGCTGCGCAGCTATCCCAGAAGCCAGAACAGCAAGAGGGATTGCTGCTTTCACTGCACAGCGATCCCTCTTGCTGTTCTGGCTTCTGAGATTCAGAATATTTTTTTCCTTGTTTTCCTCCTCCAAAAACTAGGTGCGTCTTGTGGTCTGGTGCGTCTTATAGAGCGAAAAATAGTGTTGTGACGTTAGTTTCAATCCCAACCTGTATTATGCCCCTTTCAGGCTCACTGGAGCTACAAGAGCTTGGCACAACTGTGATCCAACCTTCAACAACAAAGCAGCATGGAACTCAGCACAATTAACTCCTATGATTCCAGCTAGTGCAAATAGCAGGCACTTATTCTCCACCACAAATATTATATGGACTTCAAGTCTTATGTAAGTGCAACAAGATTGCAGCGTTAAGATTTATGATATTAATTAATTGCATGCAAAGACATAATTGTGCCATAAAATAGTTACTGGTATCCCAAACAGAGCAAGAGTCAAGCATTAAAGCTTCTGGGGGATTTTTTTTTTACTAATTTAGCAATGAATGTTTCATGCTGTAAATTGTTTCTATAGCACCAGGCGGTCCAAAGAAACTCCCCTTTTCAAAGCTTTATAGGATTAACAGAATTAGTTCAAACCCAGTGCACCGACTGTATTGGTGTTGGAACCAAAGGCTGCAATGATTAGGGAAGCTTTTAATGTTTGACGGACTACTGTATTTTAATATTTTATTGGAAGCCGCCCAGAGTGGCTGGGGAAACCAGGGTTTAAATATTATTATTATTATTATTATTATTATTATTATTATTATTATTATTATTTTATTATTATTATTTGCTGCTGTTGTTGTTTACACCTTCTTTTCACTTGGTTGCAAATTGACTGCAGTTTTGCAGCCTCTCACATAAAGAAAGGTTGCTCATATCATCAGTGTGAGGTCAGGTGATCACTGAGCCAACTCTGCATTTTAGTCACAATCTTTGCTGGGCACTCACTGAATAAATGTATGGTAAGGAGAGGGCATCAGGAAGGGCTTCATCTCCACTGTCTGGGTCTGAGTCTTCTCATATTGAGTGTCTGAAACAGCCTTTCTAAATGCAGTAGCTTTTGTATGCTGTTGAACTCCAACTCCCATCAGCCTCAGGGAGCATGGCCAATGGTCAGGGATTATGGGGGCTGTAGTCAAAAACATTTGGTGGATGCCAGATTGGGGAAGATCAGTCTATAGCATAAAATAGGCCACCAGCAACCAATTGATGCCTCATGAAGCTGCCTCAGTTTCCCATTCCATCTGAGTTCCCATTTCAATCCCCCCCTTCTTGTTTCTCCTAGATTTTGAAAGTGTTTTCCTAAGTCGTTTCAGAACAATTTAGAAAATGTTTTCCAGCAACCTTTTCTTCATGTTCCCCTAGCTACCGTATCTGAGAATAAATTGCATGATGGTGTGCAGTGCTGTGCAGCATAGCAAAACCAGAAAGGAATTACTTTCACTTGCCTTCAAGAACAGTAGCTGTATTGCACTGTTGGAGGAGGAGGAGGAGGAGGAGGAGGAGGAGGAGGAGGAGGAGGAAGAAGAAGAAGAAGAAGAAGAAGAAGAAGAAGAAGAAGAAGAAGAAGAAGAAATAATTTAGGAATACAGTCATACCTTGGTTTTCAAACAGCTTAGTTCACGAACAACTTGGAACTTGAACACTGCAAACCCGGAAGTAGGTGTTTCAGTTTGCGAACTTTGCCTCGGAAGCTGAACGTCCGGCACAGCTTCCGATTGGCTGCAGGACGCTCCTGCAGCCAATCGGAAGCCGTGCCTTGGTTTCCGAACGTTTCGGAAGTCGAACAGACTTCCGGAATGCATTCTGTTCGAAAACCAAGGTATAACTGTAGTTGATCCAGAATGCTTTTGTCTCTGGCATCACCAGCACACGAACTACCCCACCTCTTCCCTAGTAAGGAAAAAAGGTCCCCCACCCTTGTTTATAGTCTTGGTTTCAGCAATTGACTAAAAGACTGAAGCACACACATTCCATTATTTTCCAAGTACGTCCACAGCACTCATTCTATGTCAGGCTCACTCTGCCCACCCCCTTTCCTCCATGCTATGTGTTGCTGTGTAATTCTAAGCAGTCATCAGGCCACAGTGCGCAAGTTCAAGGGTTTAATAATGTATTGCCTTAAAAGCGCCATTGCACTGATGTCACGTTTCAGAAGTCCATTGGAGGCAAATCCTCAAGCGAGCCGGCGTTCATCAGGCCAACTTCGCAGAGACAGATCAACTGGATTGTTCATCGGCAGACTACCTGACCCATAATATATGGGCAATTTACACAATTTTCTAAATGACAGTATTTTACTGAATTTTGTTTTGAAGTGTAATGTCAAATCCTGAGATGGTACAATATAGCTGTCATTATAGAATATAAGCCTACACTGCTCAGAAAAATTGTGCCCAGAACAGAGTGATTGACAAGGTGGCCTGTCAGATTTCCGCAGCACAATACACGCTGCCACTCAGGTTTATTTATTTGGGATATTTCCCCTCACTCGCTTGACTTAGAAGAGTCCACAAAGGGTCTAACAGCAGCAGCAGCAGCAATATGCAGAAAATAAATCAGATTGAAAACAATGAAGACCAATCAGTTATTAGCACTTTAGCTTGCAGATGAAGGATCACAGAATAGAATAAGTTGCATGCCAGAGAGAAGTAGAATCCTTATGACTGACATCTTGTATTTTATATAAAGAGAATGGCATTTCATTTTGAATGGGCTCAGAGGGAGACCTGCAGGAGCATAGGAATCTGTACTATTCCGAATCAGACAACTTGTTCATCTAGCCAAATATTATCTGCTGTGACTCAAGTTCTCAGGTTGAAGTTTTTCTCTTGACCTTGAAACTGGGGCCTTCTAAATGCAGAGAATGTGCTCTACTCCTGATCTATACCAACCAGAGGCAGTTAAAAGCTGGGAGGCAGCCTTTGGAGGTGCATGTGCTTTTCTATAAGGGAATCTGATGCAGGATTAGTGATAGCATTGCATTCTTTCCGATCTGCATACTTTACTTGTGCTTTACTTGTCCGTGTGGTAAACAGGCTGAAACCCTACCTGCCCGCAGACTGTGTCGCCAGAGTGGTACATGCTCTAGTTATCTCTCGCTTGCCCTACTGCAATGCGCTCTGTGTGGGGCTACCTTTGAAGGTGACCTGGAAACTACAACTAATCCAGAATGTGGCAGCTAGACTGGTGACTGGGAGAGACCACCAAGACCACATAACACCTGTCCTAAAGACCTACATTGGCTCCCAGTACGTTTCCGAGCACAATTCAAAGTGTTGGTGCTGACCTTTAAAGCCCTAAACGGCCTCAGTCCAGTATACCTGAAGGAGCGTCTCCACCCCCATTGTTCTGCCCTTCTGGCGGTTCCCTTGCTGCGAGAAGCCAAGTTACAGAGAACCAGGCAGAGGGGCTTCTTGGTAGCGGAACCCGCCCTGTGGAACGCCCTCCCATCAGATGTCAAAGAGAAAAACAACTATCCGACTTTTAGAAGACACCTGAAGGCAGCCCTGTTTAGGGAAGCTTTTAATGTTTAACAGACTACTGTATTTTAATATTTTGTTGGCAGCCTCCCAGAGTGGGTGGGGTATAAATAAATTATTATTAATAGTAGTAGTAGTAGTATTTTGACACAATGAGTCTCCAGTGCTCCCTCTTAATGAAAGAATACAGGCGCCTTAAAGAAGCCATTGCTGGAACTTCTCACCATCTCTGGAAAGAGGGTGATCCTCCTTAGCAATATGTGTTTTTCTTGCTCTTTATCCTCTCCACATGCCAAATGCCTAACCATTATCCCATCAAAATATTACTGAGTTTGTTACCAGAAGAAAGAAAGTCAACTCCTTAGGTGCATTGCTTCCAAAGTCCTAATGCATGTATGCCTTGATGTAGAGGCAAACATTTATATTAAGATATGCAAGAATTTATGAGGTTTTTGCAAAATATATTTGACTTTTCAGTCTCACACAGAGCCTGCTGAAATGGAAAGTTTGCTCAGGGGATTAGCACGAAGCACTGAGTTTCTGTTTATCCTTCCCTACGGAAAATTTTGCGTATGCAGCAAAGAGAGGAATGTGCAATTTCAGTCAAAAGAAAGCCTGGGATGAATGATGCTCGCATAGGTGATTCACATTTTGAAGAACTGCCTCGCCAGCCATTTTGCGGACTCATCTTTCTTAAGGTACATTAGCTCCTAGCCTTACTATGGCAGAATGACTAAACCCCAATCAAGCAGGCTCACATTATCAAACTGCTTACTCAGGAGTGGCTCAGTTGGCTAGGACAGGCCTACATTCATGTAAATATGTTGACAGTATGCCACTTAAGACTTCTTAAGAAACAAAGAAAACACATGCAATATACCTCTTACTTCCAAATCACAGATTTGCAACCAAGCCAACCCAGGGTACACATATACTGCGTACAACAACTGCTGTTGTAGCTGTTATTGTTGTTTAAAATGGATTGCAACATGACAAGAGAGGAGCAGTATTTGGAATACCGGAGCTCAGCAACTCCTTGGCATAGTTGTCTAGTTCTTTGGATTCCAGTTACAATATTTCAGTCTTGAAGAATTCCTCAAATTGGGGGGCAGGGGTGGATGGGGATATAGGAAGAGGGCACAAGACTCTAGTTTGCTGGACTTCTCTAGCATGCATATGTATATGTGTAACAGTAGGGTGAAAGAGAGAAAAAAGAGCTTTGCCATATCCCATGGGTATCCCTCCATGTGTGGGTGCTGTGCCCTCACAAGGAATAATCAAACCATATATCTCCTTTCATAAATACAGCACACAATAATTTGCATTCATTGCATTCCCTTCATCTGACAGTCCACTGGGAGATTCTATATATCACATTTCAGAAATCAGAATAAAATTAGATGATATCATTTGGAAAACACACACACACACGCACACGCACACGCACCAATCCCATCTTTTTGTGCTTATGTTCCCTGAGACATTTATATGTGTCTGATCATTTATCACTGTCTGCTGTAAACTCGGCTGAGTTGTTGGGGGATTAGGTACAATATAGGGAAGTTGTTCTCTCAAGAGAACGACATTTTTCAACGTATCAGATCTGTAATTTGTGCAAAGAAGACAAAGCAATGTATTAGAATTCTGTAGCTCTCACCAATGCCTCTTATCAGCTCTATGTATTTTATTATGTGCATAATGTTCAGACTGCTTTCTCTGAGGAGGTCAAGTGGAAGCTCAGCAACTGTCTCCTCCCTTGGAGAATGACAAGATTGCACACACTTCAGTATGGCTTTACCTTGTACCTTTACCCATGGTGTGATCAAACCAAAATTAAGTACTCCCATTATTATTATTATTATTATTATTATTATTATTATTATTATCATCATCATCGTCGTCGTTGTTGTTGTTGTTGTTGTTGTTATTGTTATCTTATACCCCACCTTTTTACCTGACAGGACTCGAGGCAGCTTACAAATAAAAATAAGAACCATTAAAACATAGAAGAAACTATAATTAAAACAACAATTAAGCACTGAAAGAATTAAAACTGCATATACATCACTTGGAATCGAAGTATTATAGAGTTGGAAGGGACCATGAGGACCATCTAGTCCAGTGATGGCCAAATTTGGCCCTCCAGCTGTTTTGGGACTACAATTCCCATCATCCCTGACCACTGGTCCTGTTAGCTAGGAATGATGGGAGTTGTAGTCCCAAAATAGCTGGAGGGCCAAGTTTGGCCATCACTGATCTAGTCTAACCCCCTGCAATGCAAGAACCTTTTTGCCCAACACAGGACTTGAACCCACGGCCTTGAGATAAAGAGTCTTGTGCTCTACCAACTGAGCTACCTAATTACAATAAAAACAGCACAGCACCAGGGCTTTCATTACTAGTAGTCGGTTGCTGAAATCTGCTGGAACAAGGAAGTCTTCTCTTGCTGGCAGATGGGCAACAAGAAGGGAGCCAGTCTAGCTTTGGAGTTCCAAAGTCTGAGAACAGCCAGCAAGAAGTCCCTCTTCTGCATCCAGTGAGTGCCATCCATCCATCCAAACTTATGCACTGTTAAATGCTTTATAATGGGAGAGATTCAGGCATATGCTTAACTTCCCCCATTCAACTCCACATCTACTGCAATAGATTTGTGAATGAGAGAACTGAATCAATGTTTCCAGTTCTTTGCTGTGCAAAGGACCACCCAACCTCTCTCTCTCTCTCTCTCTCTCTCTCTCTCTCTCTCTCTCTCTCCATATTCAACTTTGCCAGTATGTTTGGAAGATAAAACCCACTGCATTCAGCATAAAACAATCTCCAGATAAGCACAGCTTCAGAAATGTGTGTGTATGTGTGTTTTTAAAGAAAAGCAGTAATCACCAGGATACCCTGTCCTATCCTAAATGCATATTTGTTATTGCAGGAAATCTTCAGAGCATACCGATAATAACCAGGGAAATGTTGAACCTTTATTTCTAGAGGAAGGAGAAATTAGATATCTGAGAGGTTAATGAGTTAATAAGTTCTGAAAAGAGAAGAAGAAATAGGGAGAGGCAAAGATAGACAAAGAGAGAGGGAGAAGAAAGAATATAAAGGTCAAACATTGTAATTAAGGTGCAAGAGTTCAACTGGATAATTTGTTCCTTCGTTAACTTTGTAACATGGAATTGTTTCATCTTCTAAATTTAACAGCCGGCCTATGGTTATCGCTCTCTCTCTCTCAGAATCAGAGGTTTCAATTCATTTTGGATGGCAGAAAGTTTTCCTTTTGAAACCTCCAGAGATAGCTTTAGCTTTTACACTCCAAGTTTTACACTCTTAAGTTTGAAAATCCATTACCTACCTCATCACACCAGATGCTAGCTGATAGCTTTCCTATCCCTCATCCCACTCTCAAATTATGTTCCCTAGTTCTTTTATGCTATTATTTATTCAACTTCTTACACTTCCAGGTAAAGATGTTGACTACTGTGCTACATGACAGAGATATTGGACATGCTGCGTGGATTGCGTTGAAATCAGCGGGTTGTAGTCACCTAAGTAATACTCAGAAGACACCGACTGAAGTCAATGGATTTAAGTTAGTCGTGTCCAATAAATTCAGTGGGTTTACTCTGAGTATGACTTAGTTGAATACCACCCATGGAATTAAACATGGAATAAATGTGTCGAGGATTGGTGGTCAGTCTTATTTTAAAATGTTTTTAGGCATTCTTAACATTCTTAGATGTTCTTAATGTTTTATTTATTATGCGTTTAATTGTATATTTTCCTGCTTTGTTGTTTGCTACCCAAGGCTCCTTGAGGGGGAAGGAAGGGCACGATAAAAAATTAATAATAGGTAAGTTTTCTCTTAGGGACACGGGTGGCACTGTGGGTTAAACCACAGAGCCTAGGACTTGCCAATCAGAAGGTCGGCAGTTCAAATCCCCGCGGCGGGATGAGCTCCCATTGTTCAGTCCCTGCTCCTGCCAACCTAGCAGTTCAAAAGCACGTCAAAGTGCAAGTAGATAAACAGGTACCGCTCTGGCGAGAAGGTAAATGGTGTTCCCGTGAGCTGCTCTGGTTCGCCAGAAGTGGCTTAGTTTTGCTGGCCACATGACCCACAAGCTGTATGCCAGCTCCCTCGGCCAATAAAGCGAGATGAGCACCGCAATCCAGAGTTGGTCACGACTGGACCTAATGGTCAGGGGTCCCTTTACCTTTTACTAAGTTTTTTTCTTTAACATTAGCTCCCCCTTTATGTTGACAGAAACCCTTTTGCTAGACTCTGGCAGTTACTCAATTCTTAGACTATGTATTGTCAACTTTGCATTAGGTCTGGTTGTGATATCTCAAAACCGACATTGTAGAATTAGAAAGGGTTCAGAAAAGGGCAACTTAGTTATCATGGAGCTGAAGCAACTCTCCTTTGAAGAAAGGTTACGAAATTTGGGGGCTTTTTTTTAGTTAAAAGGAATGAGGCACAAAGCATACTAGAGGTGCATAAGATTATGCAAGACATGAGGAAGAGGTTTCCCTAATATTAGTGCCTGGGGCTGTCCAAGGAAATTGAAAGTTAGAAGACAATGTGAAGTTCACATGGCTGGAGTTGGACTCTGCTACACAGGGTGATGGCCACCAACTTGGGTGGCTTTCAAAGGTCTTTAAAAGACAAATTCATGGAGTATAATGCTATCAATGACTACTAGGCTATTAGGAAACAATGTGCATACCTGTTTCTGGGAATCACAATTGGAGAGAGAGCTATTGTGCTCATGTCCTGTTTGCAGGCTTCCCATAGGCATCTAATTGGTCACTGCAAAAACAGGATGCTGGTGGAGGTCCTTACACCGATACAGTGGTACCTCAGGTTAAGTACTTAATTCGTTCCAGAGGTCTGTACTTAACCTGAAACTGTTCTTAACCTGAAGCACCACTTTAGCTAATGGGGCCTCCCACTGCCGCAGCACCGCCGGAGCACGATTTCTGTTCTCAACCTGAAGCAAAGTTCCTAACCTGAAGCACTATTTCTGGGTTAGCGTAGTCTGTAACCTGAAGCGTATGTAACCCGAGGTACCACTGTACTATGTTGTACTAATTTTTCTTCATCATTAAAACTGTGGTTTTAATCCTGAAATCCTATTCAGTCCTTTCAGGGAGCCTGGGATTGTGATGGAATTTGCAAGCAACTTACAAAGGTATCAACATTCACAAAGCTAGCTATTATCAACCATACTAGCGCCTCATAAACATATTAAATTCATTTATCAGCCCCTATTTTCCATAAAACCCGTGTTGACTGACACCATCAGCAAAGATAAGGATAGAAATATAATTACACTCCTTTATCAGCTTCTCCATTATTTTTACTGAGATTTATGTCAGACCAGCCAGCTAGTAATTACAGGGTCATTCAGTTTGCTTTTATGGAAATGTAAGCATGTCTTTTGGAGGTTTCTCAGCCTTCCTCAGAAAGTTGTGGACTCTGCTTCTTTGGAGGTTTACAAGCAGAGGTTGGATGGCTATATGTCATGGATGCTTTAGCTGAGATTCCTGCATTGCAGGGGGGTGGACTAGATTACTCTTGGGGTCCCTTCCAACTCTGTGATTCTGTGATTCTAGGTGCAATCCACAAACACTGTGTTCAGGTATCTGGCCAGAGACTCCCTGGTGAGTGACATCATGTGGAGGGGTGTTTCTAGGACTAAGGTGAAATTGACAAGCTCCTTCGCTATCTTTGCTATTGCCAGGAGGTGTTAAGGTTGTTAATGTAATTTTGTTACCGTATTTTTCACTCTATAAGACGCACCAGACCACAAGACGCACCTAGTTTTTGGAGGAGGAAAACAAGAAAAAAAATATTCTGAATCTCAGAAGCCAGAACAGCAAGAGGGATCGCTGCGCAGTGAAAGCAGCAATCCCTCTTGCTGTTCTGGCTTCTGTGATAGCTGCGCAGCCTGCATTCAATCCATAAGACGCACACACATTTGCCCTTACTTTTTAGGAGTGAAAAAGTGAGTCTTATAGAGCAAAAAATACGGTATACGTATAGGACTGAAATTTGGGGATTTTGCATGATTTTGTTGTTGTTGTTAAAGCAGCAGTTCTCAACCTGTGGGTCCCCAGATGTTGTTGGGCTACAACTCCCATCATCCCTAGCTAGCAAGGCCAGAGCTCAGGGATGATGGGAGTTGTAGTCCAACAACATCTGGGGACCAACAGGTTGAGAACTGCTGCATTAAAGGAATCTGGGGGTCCTGGATCTTGTCCAAATTCTGCTTGAGGGGCTAGGACCATGCCAGGACCACAGGAACACCGGGGTGAGCTTCAGCCGATTTGCATTGATGTAGCTCCCTCATTTGGTTTATCCTTCCAGACTCCCTGTAGGGTGGGCAGGAGTCAGTTAAAGTTTGTCAGTGCCTAAGCCAATACCGCTCACATTGTGTAATCAATAAAGTTGTGCCCATCAACCTTAAACTAAAATATGTGTCTGTGTGAATTTATTTGGGGGGGGGGAGGGTCCTGGGGTCCTTGAAGTGCAAAGTTGTGCTGTGCTACAAACATTACCAGGTGGGTTTTCTCCCTCTGTTGCTTTTCGTGCAGCCATCATAACACATAAAGCAGTCCTCTCTTACATGCGTCATCTAGAACAACTGCTTTGTAAGCACCGCTTGCATTTTACTTGTTCGAAGCATGCTTTGGCCTGGGTCTCTGTTTTGATTGATTTATTGAACGGTGGTGTGTGGACTTCACAGCTGTTTTCTGTGCACGGTCAGATTGAACGGCCTTTTGAACCATTCCACAGTTATTGCTCTCTGAATCTATTTGCCAACCCACACAAAAAAAGGGGGGAAGGAAAATCACTAACAGATTTAGGCTTGTAGCTGTTTTGGTCTCAGAGAATAATACTAAACAACTGTCTTTAGCTGGAATATCTACTATGGCAGGAGTAAACAGACCCTTATCAGGGTGTGTGTGTGTGTGTGTGTGTGTGTATATATATATATATATATATATATATATATATATATATATATATTCCAAATAGAAGAAATGAATTAATGCTTCAGTCATTGGTAGGGTGTGGAGAAGCACCAAGTATTTTCAATGAAAATAGTCAAGTGTGATTATTTGACATTTTTCCTCCCGGTGCTAGCACAGGAGTACATCAAATATATTAAAGATAACACAATATATCCTCAAGATCTTCCAAAAATTGAAGAAAATGTGAACTTGGATATCATATAAAAGCGTAGCATCAATACTTACACTGAGGTAGAGTGAACCTGGTCATTAATTAGCAATGAATCCATTCTGATTTGTTTACAGTGTGGGTATGCAACAACAAACATCCATTGTGCATTCATTCTGCTTTGCTTGCAGAGTGTTTACACGTCTCCCCATTAATCAATTGTTCATCTCAGTTTTTAGTGCATTTCCTAATCACATTCCATACCAAAAAAGTCTGGGTTTTTTAGGTGGTTTTGTCACTCTAGGGGACAGAGGGTTTTAATCCACTTTTAATTGCACAAATCTACATTTGCAGCGTGTGCTTGATTCCCCCCTTTAAAGTAGTGACTGTCTGGAGGCAACCTCAGTCACTCAGCAATATGACCAAGGAACAAGGAAGAATACTTTTATGCACACTTTACCCCAGTACTTTTTTGGGGGGGGGCATACAAAACTTGGCTGGAAAACTGCACTGCAAAATTTTGAAAAGGGCAAATTTCAAATGATGGTTGTGTTTCATTTTGCACATTGTTTTGGAAACTGAATTAGGCAAGTTCATCTTTAAATGTGAGCTGAATTCAATTCCACCCTCATCCTTACTATGGCATACAGAAAGAAACTGACCGCCAAATGATGATGGGAGAGAAGTATCTGGGCTTAATTACAATGTTACTAAGTAATCTGGATCTACAACGACCTTAAACATAATCTGCACTTGTATGGGCACCCTTCTAGCTTAGGTGATTGTAAGGAGAGCCTCCCACAAACCTAGTGGTTAATGAGAGTTTAACCATGATGCCTGGTTTAGTTGACACACTAAGCCAAATCTTGCCTTAAATGAGCGCTGTACAGCATCAAATAGGTCCAGGGAGGAGGGTCTGCAAGCTCCTCTTTGGGAGATTGCATTTTCATGTGGACTCAAAGCAGCAAGTTTTGACTTAGTGCAATCCTTCTTAAGCTTGGGTCCCCAGATGTTGTTGGACTACAACTCCCATAAAGCCCTGACCATTGGTCCTGCTAGATATGGATAATGGGAGTTGTAGGCCAGCAACATCCGGGGACCCAAGGTTGATAAAGGCTGGGTTAAGTGTGTTATGTGAGCGAGCTCATTTTGTCCTGTGGTTTGATGCTGATAAACAATGCAAATTCATATAATAATTATAGTAAAAATCCAATGAGATCAAGGGAAAGCTAAATATAGATATGAAATAGGATGTTCAACTTAACTTTAAAGTTATGGACAAATCAGCATTTGGGAGCCAGAGTATTGTCAAACTCTTCCATACCCAACTCCTTGCACTGCAGAAATCTCTTGCAATTTTTTTTTTTATGATGCTGGACCAGTCATGTGATCTATCCTCATGTCTCCTTGTTCCAAAGGAACCAGAAGCAAGGGGAGCTGAAAGTGACAACTCTGCCATCTGGTTGGAATGTGATAAAGCTGCCCTCTAATAGCACAGACAATAATGCATGCCATTGTTATTGGGCTTGTTCTTAGCTTTCTTATCTCTGGCATGACACACAGTCACAACCATATTAAATGTTAGAAACTATGTCAAGGCAATATCTGAAGTTCCAACACAGCGAAGCAGAGAGAGGGGCTGAATTCTGCCTCGGGTGCAAGCGTGTTACAAGGGTTCTGTTACTTTGTGCGATCCTGGTGCATTCAGGAGCAGAATCATACCCAATGTTTCTGCTCTTACTCATCATGGTGAGCCAAAGTATTGCATTAGGGCAATATATGCTATTTCTTTCATTGTACATGAGCCTTTGCAATGACCTTTCCACAACTTCCTGGGTCCTGTGATGCCTGGGGAAGGGAGACCGGACCCTAACAGGGTGTACGCCACTTTTGTACCCTCTCTTTGCCCGCTTGAGGTACTTGCCACCACCAGGTAAGAAATTAATCATTCACCAGGCTACCCCTTATCAAACAGCTTCCAAAATTTCTGCTTACACCCAAGATTCCCATGCATTTTTGAAGACAAAAAACCAGAGTTACTGCATGCAAAATTGTGCATAAGCGTATACACAAAAAATATGTATCATGTATAGAAAAGAGTCAAGCCCAGTTTGGTACCATATTTCTGCAGCATAATTTTAAACTTATTAATACTTTTATGCTTTATACCATTATATAGATTGTTGCATGTATTTTTAATACAGTTATACGCAGACTTGTATGTATCTGTTTACGTGCTGGTTGCTTTAGCAAGCCTGGAGCATATATGTGTTTGACAGGACTCATGTTTTAACACATATGTAATAAATTGTATTTTCAGCAGAACTAGTGGAAATAATAATAGCTTGTTTCTCATTCAAGATCAAGGAGTTAGATGGGAATTAGATTAGAATAAAAATAAATGAAGAAAAGTTCAATGTTGAAATTTTCACCCCTACTTCCAGGTTTCTTAACTTTTCTTTTTGCCAAAGAGCACTGAAGAAGTGAGGTCCCCAATCAGCTCTCATTTAGTTATGAAACTTTTCTCCTGCATGTGTTCACCACGCTCATCCATAACCTTTTTCAACCTTTACCTTTATTTAGGCAGGTTTCAGTTCTCCTGAAAGATGTGAATTCACATAAATATTGGAAGCGGATTGAAAAATTCTCATTGATTACTGCAAGTCTGTTCACCCCCTCCCATTTACCCTCTTCCTGCCTGAAGAATTATGCCTTGCAATTCAGAGATCCAGAGCATCTCAGCCCTGCTTTCTGGGACTGCCCCTGGAAAACAGGGACACCTGCAAGGTTCTGTGTTAATTAATTGAGTGTTAAAAACATGACATACTGTAGTTTTCATGCCCCTTTGCTATGACACGACTGTTGTGTTTGTGCACAGCATGTGTACATGTGTGCAGAACTTTAAATGCTCCAAAAGTCAATGATTACATTCTAGACTGGATGGCCCCCCTCTATTTTGTAGGCCTCTTTTGTAGCTATGGAGTCTTTTGACATGCAAAGAAAACACAATGCAGAGTTACCCTGATACACCAAGGGATATTTAGAACAGGGTATGTGGAAAGAAAACATATGCTTCAGCTGAAAAGCCAAAAGAATAAGAGGTCTGACAAGGAAAAAGGAGACTCCAGAGAAGAGTTAATTGAACTTTGCCATTCTGTCTCTCCAAACACTTGAGTAATTGCAAAATGTGCAAACTAGAAACTGTGCTTCTTCAGTATGTTTTATAAACAGCCTTAAACAGTGTCTAAATGGAACCATTTAGCCTTTTGATGCTTTCTTTAAAGTGGGAAAAGAGTACTTCTGTGACTAACGCAATTGCCTTCACCATCTCAACAGAAATGGATTCTTAAAAGATTTTTTTTTCAACTGTGGGTAAAACAAACAAAGCAATAATGCCACTCCCTGATTCAACTCAATCTAAGAGGTTGGAAACTGTCATATTGCTGCCTTGTCCCCCCTTCCAGCCAAAAACAAGAAAAGAAGCTGTAGATATTCATATATATTCAATCTGTATTATTGTGTTTATGTTAGAAGGGAATGCAATCTTGCAACAGCCCATCACAACGTAGCTATATATTGAAAACCTTTCAAAACAATGCAACACTTTGCAGAATTTTAAAACTGTGTCTTACTTGAAGGAGTTTGAAGGTGATCCTAAGTTTCGGGAACTGTGTCCCACTCAGATAGTTCCAGAGACTACTACTGAATTTTGCAGCAAACAAAAGTTTAAATTAGAGTAAGCATAAAACTAGAGGAGGAGGAGTTTGGATTTGATATCCCACTTTATCACTACCCGAAGGAGTCTCAAAGCAGCTAACAATCTCCTTTCCCTTCCTCCTTCACAACAAACACTC
The DNA here is from genome assembly GCF_964270895.1 of Podarcis filfolensis. NCBI lineage: Eukaryota > Metazoa > Chordata > Lepidosauria > Squamata > Lacertidae > Podarcis > Podarcis filfolensis. The sequence goes on from NC_139606.1 coordinate 108,459,254, forward strand.
TGTGAGGTGAGTGGGGCTGAGAGACTTCAGAGAAGTATGACTAGCCCAAGGTCACCCAGCAGCTGCATGTGGAGGAGAGGGGAAGCGAACCCGGTTCACCAGATTACGAGTCTACCGCTCTTAACCATTACAGCACACCGGATCTCTAGAAGAGAGGATACCAAAGCTGGATCTACACTGACCTGTTTACCCTTATTAGAACTATGTTATATATATCGTTCTAAAATGTCACAGGGCATACTTGTAAAATAAAGCATTTCTTACCTCTGCCCCCCCCCAAGCTATGACCCTACTGCTGGTTACTGGTTGTTCAGCAGCAACCACTGGTGTCACATTCTAATAATGCATTATGAACGTTAAAAGTAGGACCTCATGTGCCCATATAGGTTATGAAAGCCATTCCTTAACCTTCCTTGGGTGTAGAGTTCAAATACCTCTTCTACCACAAACCTTGCTGCCTCTCTGCCTAAACTACCTTTCAGAGTTGTTGTGATGATGAGAGAGACAGAGCTGTGTATGCTGATTTGAGCTGAGGGAAGAGTGGGATACAAATATAATAAAGATACTGTTCTTATTCTTGACTACTGTAATGACAGCCTCCTTTCATTTATTTGTGTTTTTAGTTGCTTCTTTAATGCTTACGGCTTCTTATACCACAGTGAAACCCTACGGTGCTCTGCGTTAATGGCAAGATTATTTTCTTTTCTATGTTAGTTCAGGTTTTTATCTTCTCAAGGTCAAAGCATTCCTTCCATATACGAGGCTGCACAGTGAATCCCTCCCAGCCTTCTTTTAAATGTAGCTCTGCTCTTTCTACTTTCTTCTTAATTCGCAGACATGTTTAAAATTCTAATCAGGCCATTCAAAGCCACCTCCTAATACAATCTAACACACTGAATAAGATTCAACCATCTAACATTACTTTGTTCCTGTTTATTTTATGAACCCTCTGCAGAAAGTTAATTTTGCAATCAATCTCATTAGGTTTCCAAGTAATAATGACCAGAGATAAGAAAATTGCGGGGAGATTTCCAACTTTATGATCTAGACACTCGCTGCTGGTCTTAAACAATTACTCATTATAAACAGTTTGTTCCAAACCTTTTCTCCGCTCCCTGTAATTGAGTCCCTTTTGCAGTAATGCCACCATTGCCTCACCATCCGTCTTGAATAGCTAGAATACCAGGACATCAATTGCATTCTACCTGAAACATGTGGTCTTTCTGCCTCTTCTCCACATTGGTGGTTGAGAATATTGGCAGTAGGGCTGGGCGATATATCAATATATCATCCAAAACCAGTTTGAAGCCCATATCGTGATATCAGTTTTATAGTTTCTGACCTAGCAATACATCACAAATCATGACGTGTGTGTATGTGTGCATGCTATGTGGGAAGAACTGTGAAGTCAGCCAATGACTCTACATAGCTCCATCCTTAATCCAGACATTGTGATGTATCAATCTATCACGATGTTTAGCTGGTGATATGTTAGCAGGGAAACCAAAATGCTTGTTTACAAAGAGCCAGTGTGGTGTAGTGGTTAAGAGCGGTAGTCACCTAATCTGGGGAACTGGGTTCGCGTCTCCGCTCCTCCACATGCAGCTGCTGGGTGACCTTGGGCCAGTCACACTTCTTTGAAGTCTCTCAGCCCCACTTACCTCACAGAGTGTTTGTTGTGGGGGAGGAAGGGAAAGGAGATTGTTAGCCGCTTTGAGACTCCTGAAGGGGAGTGAAAGGCGGGATATCAAATCCAAACTCTTCTTCTTCTTCTTCTTCTTCTTCTTCTTCTTCTTCTTCTTCTTCTTCTTCTTCTATTGTACTACTAACCTTACTGTATGCTTGTGAAACATGGACCACTTATAAACGTCATCTCGAAAAATCTTACATGTCACTTAGGAAGACAGGCAAACTAATATCAGTGTACTGGAAGAAGCAAAGATCACCAGTGTTGAAGCAATGATTCTTCAACATCAACTTCGTTGGACTGGTCATGTTGTGTGGATGCCTGATGATCCTCTTCCAAAGCAACCACTCTATTCCTAACTTAAAAATGGAAAGCGTAATGCTGGTGGTCAACAAAAGAGGTTTAAAGACTGTCTCAAGGCAAATCTAAAAAAAAAAAGTAGTATAAGCACTGGCAACTGGGAAACACTGGCCTGCGAGAGCTCCAGTTGGAGAACAGCCTTTACCAAAGGTGTCCATGGGCTTTGAAGACCCTTGAACTCAGGACGCAAGGGAGAAACGTGCTAAGAGGAAGGCACGCTTGGCAAATCCACACCGTGATCAACTCCCACCCAGAAACCAATGTTTCCACTGTGGAAGGACGTGTGGGTGCAGAATTGGCCTCCACAGTCACTTACGAACTCATTGTTAAAACCGTGTCTATGGAAGACAATCTTACTCAGCTACGAGTGATTGCCAAAGAAGAAGAATGTTGCAATGTTGAAAACCAAATATTGTCCATCCCTAACTGGCAGCAGGTCAGGAAATACATGAAACAGTGATGAGGTTGTTCAAAATGACAGTGGCAAAGGGACTAACAAGACATGTGCCTATCAACTGTGGAGTTCCAGCCTGATGATATACCGTACAACATGGATAAATAAATCCTGAACATAGGAAGAACTCTCCTGTATCAGGCCAATGGTCCATCTAGTCCAGTATCCTATAGAGGCCAACCAGATGCCTGTGGGAAACCCACAAGATTGACCCAAGCACAGGAGCCCTCTCGCCTTCTGTAGTGTCCCACAAAAGATATCCAAAAGCACTTTTGGCTCTAACCATGAAGGCAAAGCCTAGCCATCACAGCTAGCAGCCATTCACGGCCCTTCTTCCATGAAATCAAAACATCTAAAAATAATTCAGATACAAAGCAGGCTGGGAAAGCTCTCTCCTTAAAAGGCTAGTTGGAAGAGGAAGGTTTGCCATAGGCTATGGAAAGAGAGTAGTGATGTATGGAAGTGAGAGCTGGGCCATAAAGAAGGCTGATTGCCAAAGAATTGATGCTTTTGAATTATGGTGCTGGAGGAGACTCTTGAGAGTCCCATGGACTGCAAGAAGATCAAACCTATCCATTCTGAAGGAAATCCGCCCTGACTGCTCACTGGAAGGACAGATCCTGAAGCTGAGGCTCCAATACTTTGGCCACCTCATGAGAAGAGAAGACTCCCTGGAAAAGACCCTGATGTTGGGAAAGATGGAGGGCGCAAGGAGAAGGGGACGACAGAGGACGAGATGGTTGGACAGTGTTCTCGAAGCTACCAGCATGAGTTTGACCAAACTGCAGGACGCAGTGGAAGACAGGAGTGCCTGGCATGCTCTGGTCCATGAGGTCACGAAGAGTCGGACATGACTAAACGACTAAACAACAACAACAACAACATGGAAAGAGAGATGATGGAGCCTAATATTTAGTTGGGGTGCGATTCCAAACTCAGGGCCCAATTCCTAAATTGTGCAGAATAGACTTCCTGTTAAGATGTAATCCGAACAAGGTCCCCACATGCAGAGTGCAGTGATACATTGGATATATAAGGAGTGAGATGATCTTTCAGGTATTCTGATCCCAAGCTGTACAGGGCTTTATATACTGCAGAACCGGCACCTTGAAATGAGTTGTTTTGCTGCATTTAAGCTTCTTCTTGTTATTATTTGCTGTATTTTCAGTGTAACTGAAGGAAGGGTGGAAATAAGAGCCTTCGCAGGTTGTAGTCTGTGGTGCAGAAAGAGAGGATTTCCACAACAGATGGCATTCTTTCTAGCTGAAATGGTAAATCATGTCACATGGCACCTTTTCAATGATGAGCTGAAATTGTTGCTGTGCTGTGCCTTTTGCTTCAGCGAGCTGCTGATTATAAGGCTCAAAATGGAGCGAGCCCCTTAGTGCTTTCTCCGGGAACCCTGCCATGTGAAAACTATAAGGGTACAAGCTTTCAACTAGACTTACTTTCTCAGTGTCTGGCTTCTTCCACGAGAGGCAGAGCAATGTAAAACATCAAATTAATTGGTTATATCATCCACAAGCTCCCCTGAAGCTGTCTATGGCAAAGCAAAACAGCACCTCAGACAGTTCCTATCCTATAATTCTTTTTCTTCTGTTATTTTTAAGTCTGTGGTTGTTGTTGTTGTTGTTGCTTAAAAAATACTTTTGTATTCTAATAGAAAACAAAAAAGGAGCTACACACAAAAAAGCATAAGAATTATGTGCAGGTAAGAAATGAAATCATACAAGGACAAGCAAATATAATATTTTTTGATATAATAAATATACAAGAAATTAAGAATGTAACGAGGAAAACAAATGAGGCTGAATCGCTATCTCAAAAGTTGTTAATCCCCAAAATTAATGAATCCAATAAATTCATTTTCTTGAATATGTTCTAGAGCCATACGTCAATCTGATTATCAGTGCAATATCACTATTTTCTTAGCCATTTTATGATTGTGAGAGTTTAGGTGGACTTGCATCTCTCTGCTATACAGTTTGCCACAAGAGAAAAGAAGGTGGATAGTAATTCTAAATCTACTGACTCTATCTCTACATTCAAATATCTAGTTTTCTTTGGATTTAATTGGATATTGTATCCTGTGATTTGAATTTATCTAAGACTGACATCCAGAAATTTTATGAACTTGGACGACATCACTGAACAAATTAGTGCAGACTTGGCCATTATATAAAACTGAAGTCAAAGGTGATAGTCCAGAACCATTTGTACCATATGCCTTCTTCTTGTAGTAGTAGTAGTAGTTGTTGTTGTTGTTTGTAACCAACCCATCTGATTGGGTTGCCCCGAACAAAACTCTTGTGCCATCTTCTTAACCTCTGACAACTGTGTCAGTTACAACTGAAATATACATTATCTTGCTCACAGACACACACACTCATAAGCATGAGATCTATTTTAAACTGCATGGTCTTGTTCACATTCCGAACAAAATGCATTGGTCAGTTAATAATAATAATAATAATAATAATAATAATAATAATAATATTGTTTGTTTGTTTATACCCCACCCATCTGGCTGGGTTTCCTCAGCCACTCTGGGTGGCTCACAACAGAATATTAAACAGAATAAAAAATCAAACATTAAAAACTTTCCTAAACAGGGCTGCCTTCAGATGCCTTCTAAAAGTCAGATAGTTGTTTATTTCCTTGACACCTGATGGGAGGACGTTCCACAGGGTGGGTGCCACTACCAAGAAGGCCCTCTGCCTGGTTCCCTGTAACCTCACTTCTCACAGTGAGGGAACTGCCAGAAGGCCCTCTGAGCTGGATCTCAGTGTCCAGGCTGAACGATGGGGATGGAGACGTTCCTTCAGGTATACTGGGCTGAGGCTGTTTAGGGCTTTAAAGGTCAGCACTAACACTTTGAATCGTGCTCAGAAATGTACTGCGAGCCAATTTTATGAATATGGGGCCCTAAAACCAAATATATCTACATCTATATCTACATCTATATCATCTATATCTATATCTACATCCATCCACAAATTCTATAAAGTATTTTGGACCACCACAACGTATACCTTCCCACTGCTTGTGTGAAGCAAGAGTGATCTCTTGTGTTATAGTACTTAAGGAGTTTTCATTCTATGTGACTAAATGTTTAGAATGCAATCCTATGCTTTTCTACTCAGAAGGCCCACTGTGTTGAGTAGGGTTCCTCCCAGGAAAGTCTGCTTTTATTGTAGCCTAAGACACTTCCGATGGCCCTTTATCACATCTACGGAGCTCTCTTCCCTGATAGACACGACACATCACATTTTCCAGAAGAGCTGTGATATGTCTTGTTGGGTTACTTTTTACTTACCGCAGTGCAGGTTGGATCAATTTTCCTTTGATTTAATAAACAGCACTGTGGACTCCTTGGCCTATTGTTTTTATCTGATTTTGCTTTGATGTTGTTACCAGAGCCTCTGGATGTGGAATGTTATACAGCATGTTCTCTCCAAGTTCCTATGGAGACACAGGGCCGTTTTACTGTGTTCCTCCCTTGATGGCTACAAGATCAAGTACTGACTTGTATGTGTGAATGAGCTGTCACAGGAACATAAGAAGCTGCATTATACTGAGTCAGACCATTGATCTGCCTAGACCAGGATGGCTGGAAGCATCTCTTCAGGATTTCACACAGGAATCCTTTCAAGCCCTACCTGTAGATGCTGAGAAACGACTCTAGGAAAGCATGTGGTTTTCCATTGACCTACAACCCTCCCCTAAACAAACTGTAAGTCTAGAACCATATAGACAATTCCCATATTACCCAATGCCACCACAGTTCTCTGCCCCCAGTTAATTCACACATTCAGCTTAAAATAACTGGTATATGCAATAAATAAGTCTCAGGTGCAGAAGAATCAAGTGATGCATCTACATGTCCGAAGTAGGCTATGCTGTTATCCTACGTAACCCAAACATCACAGTATGGCTGCATAAAGGAAACAGGCAAGGTAAAAACTGAGCCTGAACACTACCCACCCCTTGCAGATCTCAGTCTGAGACCCACAAGTAACTCTTTGGGGTGATGCAAGATTCCCATAACCTCCCTCATTGGGGGTCATATGGATTGGTCCAAGATACATAGACTGTACCATTTATATGTTCCATGCATTTTGCCATGGGTTGATGATTGACCAGACCAGTAACACACATCTAAAAGAGTTGTTGTTGTTGTTGTTTGTTGGTTTGTTTTGGCAACCTATGCTAGTCAACACACTACATGTGCAATTATCTAGAGACCTTTGTGAACTGACTGCTGTCTTATGAATGGGCATGGGGGAGAGACAACAGCACACTATATAGTTGGGAAATGGTGACTTCTGCATGCAAAGCAGACCTTCTGTCATAGAGCCACTTCCTTTCCCCTGGAAAATATTCTTGATCCTCCACTCCCACCTCTTGCTTTCAAACCTCTTTCCTATTTCTTTACTTTTAATGAATAATGATACCGTTGCATTTATACAGTGTAGCTCAAGGGCTCAAAACATGTCACACACAATTCCATACATGTCATACATTATCTCAGTAATCCTTATGGCAATTGTGTAAAGTAGGGCAGCATTATTGTCTGAGTATGGGAAATGGTGATGATGATGATGACATTTAAATCCTGCCTCTCCTTCAAGGTGGCATAGATGGTTCCCTCCATCCCTATTTTATCCCCCCAAGAACCTTGCAGGGGAGGCATAATGGCCCACGATCACCCAGTGAGCTTCGTGGATGAGTGGGGATTGGGACTCTGGTTTTCTAGATTCTAGTCCCATGACACCTACATCCTTTGCAACCTGGGAGGAGACTCTATTTATAAGCAGTGGGATAGCACAGTTGGTTAGAGCATGGTGCTGATAATGCCAAGGTTACAAATTCAACCCTGTATGGGACAGCTAATGCCAGCGTACTGGAAGAAGCAAAGATCACCAGTGTTGAAGCAATGATTCTTCAACATCAACTTTGTTGGACTGGTTACAGATAGGTAGCCGTGTTGGTCTGCCATAGTCAAAACAAAAAAATTTTTTTCCTTCCAGTAGCACCTTAAAGACCAACTAAGTTAGTTCTTGGTATGAGCTTTCGTGTGCATGCACACTTCTTCAGATACACAGATGTATCTGAAGAAGTGTGCATGCACACGAAAGCTCATACCAAGAACTAACTTAGTTGGTCTTTAAGGTGCTACTGGAAGGAAAAAATTTTTTTTGTTTTGTTGGACTGATCATGTTGTGCGGATGCCTGATTATCATCTTCCAAAGCAACTACTCTAGTCCAAACTAGAGTAGTATAAACACCGAGAATTGGGAAACACTAGCCTGCGAGCGCTCCAATTGGAGAACAGCCATTACCAAAGGTGTCATGTACTTTGAAGACACTCGAACTCAGGATGCAAGGGAGAAACATGCTAAGAGGAAGGCACGCTTGGCAAATCCTCACCGTCATCGACTCCTGCCCAGAAACCTATGTCCCCACTGTGGAAGGACATGTGGATCCAGAATTGGCCTCCACAGTCACTTACGGACTCACTGTTAAAACCGTGTTCATGGAAGACAATCTTACTCAGCTACGAGTGACCGCCAAAGAAGGAAGAAGTATTGTGGGATGAGTAGATGACCCTGAGGGTCCCTTCCAACTCTACAATTCTATGACTCCATGATAATCACCTTCTTCGTTTTTCTTCCCTGGTCACTTACACTTGCTTTGTGTGCTCTACCCACCCTTCCCACCTAGTATTTTCCAGCAGGCACTGCAGACTAGAAGGTGGCCAATGCCCCATGGTTCCAGATCCCACACCATTTCACCTCCCTTTCCTCTTTTCTTCACATCTGCAAACTGCCTTATAGTGAGGACACTGCAATATGAATGCTGCTGTGTCTATTTTGCCTCAGGACACAAACATCAAGAAGTGCATATGTGTAGGGCTCCCCAGTACGTGATCCTGTCCTGAACATATTCTGCTCCACAGTGAGTTTTTTTTCTTCAATAATAGTAATAGGTAAAGTTCCAGTCGTGACCATTAGGTCCAGTCATGGCCAACTCTGGGGTTGCAGCGCTCATCTCGCTTTACTGGCCAAGGGAGCCAGCGTACAGCTTCCGGGTCATGTGGCCAGCATGACTAAGCCGCTTCTGGTGAACCAGAGCAGCACACGGAAACACCATTTACCTTCCCGCCAGAGCGGTACCTATTTATCAACTTGCACTTGGAAGTGCTTTCGAACTGCTAGGTTGGCAGGAGCAGGGACCGAGCAATGGGATTTGAACCGCAAACCTGATCAGCAAGTCCTAGGCTCTGTGGTTTAACCTACAGCGCCACCCGCGACCCTATAATAATAGTAATAAAATCCTCCAAATCGGATGCAAGTACACCAGACAAGGACACAAGTTACACATCTTCTCCAGTGACTGCTGTCTCATCCACATATGAAATGTCAGAATTGCTTGGCATTCGTTGGCTTGCACCTACAGGCATTTTCTTACAAACGCTCATCTGATGAGATGTTCCGCAAGCATACCTTTCAATTTAAAGAAGTGTCAGCTTCGTAACAATGCACAGTTTTGCAGAGCTATTGGGGCGGGGGCTCGGTTTCGTGCGCTAAATAGACTTAATTTTGATGTATGGGTTTTTAAATTAACCGAGGCACTGTTACTTGCATAAAAAAGAAAGCTTTGATTCTCGCAGTTTCATTCCAGATGATTTGCTAATGCTATTTGCCAAATTATTCTCTACAGCAACATTTCTATTTGTGTCAAGTTAGAGATGCCTGCAATGTCTGCCCTCGCTCCACTTTTACACAGTTCTTTAGGTATTTCCCTTCCTCTCCTTTGCAAGTGAGGAAATGCACCTTTCTAAGAATATTGCTTTAATTAATTTTCAAGTGAAAATGCAATTTGCTTGTGGCAATTATGGATTGGTAATCGAGGGTTTCTTAATTTTATTTCTACTGAATGATGTCATGCATGTACATTTAAGTGGAACTGCACAATGGTTTATGGGAGCCAATGATTTAATATGTATTCATCTGTTATATGATTGAATTTTACCTGAAGTTCACTTTCAGGATTGCCTTATCTGTTATGTGTCCACTCAAAAAAAGCTTCACGTTGTGCAGTTGGCACAGTTACAGGTTCCACATAATACTCATTCTGTGTTAGTAGGAAATTGATGTTTTGGTGTTGTAACAGTTTAATATGTTTTTATGTAATTTAATGTAATGGGATTTCAATACACTTTAAAAATACGTTTATTCATATACAGTGGTACATCGGGTTACATACGCTTCAGGTTACAGACTCCGCTAACCCAGAAATAGTACCTCAGGTTAAGAACTTTGCTTCAGGATGAGAACAGAAATGACGTGTGATGGTGTGGCAGCAGCGGGAGGCCCCATTAGCTAAAGTGGTGCTTCAGGTTAAGAACAGTTTCAGGTTAAGAACGGACCTCCGGAATGAATTAAGTACATAACCCGAGGTACCACTGTAGTTGGAGAGGTCACATTTGAAGGTAGGATAAATATTGTAAAATAAACAATAGCTAAAACGCACACATGCACAAAAACTATCCCCATAACACATTGTAAAATATACTGGCTCGGCTGCCTGGAATAACCTCTCCTGCTGTCAAAATCCCTTCCCATTATGACAGTGATGTAGCTCATTGCACAAAGAAAAGGTTAAGAACTGTATTGGGGGGGAGAGCTGCTGCCTAGATGGCACACCAGCTGAGTCTACAGAGATGAACAGTTCAATGTATGCGAGGATCGATCCAGAGACTCCCCGGCTGGAGGCCTCCAAGTGGAATCTGGACAAGCATCTGTTGGTGGTGGTCTACCTGTGGATTTTGCACACTGAACTGAAGGGATGGACTGAACCACTTGCAAGTTCCCCCCCCTGTCTCTGTGAGACTGGAGTCATCACAAAGGATAAAGGTAAAGGGACCCCTGACCATTAGGTCCAGTTGTGGACGACTCTGGGGTTGCGGCGCTCATCTCGCTTTATTGGCCGAGGGAGCTGGGTCATGTGGCCAGCATGACTAAGCCACTTCTGGCGAACCAGAGCAGCGCACGGAAACGCCGTTTACCTTCCCGCCGGAGCGGTACCTATTTATCTACTTATTTATCCTGTATACCTGAAGGAGCGTCTCCACCCCCATAGTTCAGCCCTGATACTGAGATCCAGCGCCGAGGGACTTTTGGCGGTTCCCTCATTGCGAGAAGTGAGGTTACAGGGAACCAGACAGAGGGCCTTCTCGGTAGTGGCGCCCACCCTGTGGAACACCTTCCCTTCAGATGTGAAGGAAATAAGCAGCTATCCTATCTTTAAAAGACATCTGAAGGCAGCCCTGTTCAGGGAAGTTTTTAATATTTAAAGCTGTACTGTTTTTAACACTTGATTGGGAGACGCCCAGAGTGGCTGGGGAGACTCAGCCAGATGGGCGGGGTATAAATAATAAATTATTATTATTATTATCTACTTGCACTCTGAGGTGCTTTCAAACTGCTAGGTTGGCAGGAGCAGGGACCGAGCAACAGGAGCTCACCCCGTCACAGGGATTTGAACCACCAACCTTCTGATTGGCACGCCCTAGGCTCTGTGGTTTAACCCACAGTGCCACCCGCATCCATCACAAAGGATACTGATACAGAAAAACAACTATCCTCCCGTAAATGGCAACCCAGCCTCTGCTTAAAAATCACTCACAAAGTGCCTACAAGGACTGTACACCAAATTCAGCCAAACCCCAGATAATGAAACAAATCAGGCTAATTTAGGCCAACTTGGGATTCGGCCAGATTGGGTTGAGGAGGCTGCAGATCACCCTGGATCACCTTAGACGTATCCAGGGCAATCCAGAATGGAGCGGGAGGTGGGTAGGGGGCAGTGAGGAGAAAGAGAGAAGGCGACATGAAGACAGGCTGTGTACATCTCCTTCTCCAACTTCCCTCCTGACCACAAGTTTTTAACCAGGTTTTTAAGCTCTCCATCCACTATGCAACAGGTATGTAAATATTTGAAAATGGCTATTATACCACATCTTAATAATCCCTCCTGAAGGCTAAACATACCCAAGAAGTTCAATCTTTCCTCGCAAGGACTTCAATCTCCAAGCCCCTCACTACCTCTGCCTTCCTCTAGACGCATTGGTCTATATTCTCCCTAAACCTGAGTGCCAACAACTGGACACAGAACTGCAGCTGAGATCCAACCAAAGCAGAAAAAGCACTGCAATTATTTCTCATGATTTGGATGCTATACTTCAGTTGATGCAACCTGGGTTTTTTTAGCCTACCTTTTTTAGCCACTACATGGCACTACTGACTCATATTTATCTGGTGGTCTACTAAAACCTAGAGATATTTTTCACGCATACTGCTGTCAAGCAAGATGCCACCCATTCTTCATGACTGCATCTGATTATTATTTTTGCTGCCGAAATGCAGAGCTTCCATCTCTTCTGGAATCTGTTTTGCTCATTTTGGCAAAGTACGCCATCCTGTCAAAGTCTTTAATTTAGCTTTTGTCCCTGTGTTAGCTACCACGCCCATTTTGGTGCCATCTGAAAATTAGAACATGTGTTCCACAAACCAAAACACAAGTATGACATTCCACTTGGGACTTGAGAATCCTCCCATTTTTTTGCTGCCTTCCGAGCCACCAGCCATGACTTGCAGGACAAATTGCATGTTTGCAAGCACAGGAACACAGGAAATTGCCAAATACCCAGGAGCAACTGGCAGGGAGGAGGGGCACCACTAGAGACATGGCTTCTAGACAGCAACATTGCTCCTATGCAACAGGATTGTGTGGGTTTGTGAAAGGGTGACAATGAGGTCAGGGCAGTTCAGGTGCACCAGCAGAGCCAATGCAACACTCCCACTGGGTGTGCCCACACTGTCCTGACCTTGCTGCTACTATGCTACATCCCAGTACATGGAATCGTAGAACCGCCTGCAATGCAGGAATCTCAATTAAAGCAGCCATGACAGTTGGCCATCCAACCTCTGCTTAAATACCTCCCATGAAGGAGAGTCCACCAACTTTTAAGGGAGTCTGTTCCAATGCTGAAAAGCTCTCAGTGTCAGAAAGCTCTTCCAGAGGATTAGTCAGAATAATAATAATAATTTATTTATTTATTTATTTATTTATTTATTTATTTATACCCCGCCCATCTGGCTGGGTTTCCCCAGCCACTCTGGGCGGCTTCCAACAAAGTATTAAAATACAGTGGTCTGTTAAACATTAAAAGCTTCCCTAAACAGGGCTGCCTTCAGATTCTTCTAAAAGTCTAGTAGTTGTTCTTCTCTTTGACGTCTGGTGGGAGGGCGTTCCACAGGTGGGTGCCACTACCGAGTAGGCCCTCTGCCTGGTTCCCTGTAACTTGGCTTCTCGCAGTGAGGGAACCGCCAGAAGGCCCTTGGCGCTGGACCTCAGTGTCCAGGCAGAACGATGTGGGTGGAGACGCTCCTTCAGGTATACTGGAACGAGGCCGTTTAGGGCTTTAAAGGTCAGCACCAACACTTTGAATTGTGCTCGGAAACATACCGGGAGCCAACGTAGATCTTTCAAGACCGGTGTTATATGGTCTCGGTGGCTGCTACCAGTGACCAGTCTAGCTGCCACATTCTGGATTAGTTGTAGTTTCCAGGTCACCTTCAAAGGCAGCCCCACATAGAGCGCATTGCAGTAATCCAAGTGAGAGATAACAAGAGCATGCACCACTCTGGCGAGACAGTCTATGGACAGATAGGGTCTCAACCTGCGTACCAGGTGGAGCTGGTGGACAGCTGCCCTGGACACAGAATTTACCTGCGCCTCAATGGACAGCTGTGAGTCCAAAATGACTCCCAGGCTCTTTTCTTGTAACTTGAATCCATTGATTCAGGTCCTACCCGCAGGAACAAGAGAAAACAAGCTTGTTCCATCTTCCAGGTAATATTTGAAGACAGCTAGCATATTTCATTTTAGTCTCCTCTTTTCCAGGCTAAACAAACACATTCCAGTTTGTCAATATCCTTCTTAAATTGTGGTGCCCAGAACTGGACACAGTACTCCAGGTGTAGCCTGACCAAGGCAGAATAGAGCAGAACTATTACTTCCCTTGACCGGGATACTATACTTGAAATTCATTTTGTTAGTTTCAACACAGTTCTCCATCTGTTGAGGTCCTCTTGATTTGAACACAGAAAAACAATAGGCCCAGGAACAGAACAGAGTGGCACACATTTTGTCATTTTTTCCAAGAATACTGAGGAATCATTCGTGAGCACTCTTTGGGTTCGGCCAGTCTACATGCTACAAATCCACCTATTAATTACCTTATCCAGCCCACAAGTTACCAGCTTCTCTGCAAGAATATCTTGAGGGACTTTGGCAAAAGCCTTACTGAAATCTAGATACAGCATTCCCTTGATCCATCAAGCTTGTTAACTCCATCCGAAAGAAGAACAAGTGAGATTCATCTGGTGTGATACATGGTTTTGAGAAACCCAAGCTGGATCTTAGCAATCATTGCATTCTTTTCTAAGTGTTCACAGACCAACAGTTTAATTATCTGTTCTAGGAACTTTCCTGGTGCTGATGTCAAGCTGACAGGTCAGTAGTTACCTGGGTCTTCTCCCTCATCCTCTCTTTGAAGATGGGGACAACATTTGTCCACTCCCAATCTACAGAGACCTCACCTTATCTCCAGGAATTCTCAAATATCATAGACGGAGGCTCTGAAATTACATCCACAAGCTCCTTTAGTACTGTTGATTGCAACTCATCAGGCCCTGGAGATCTGAATTCAATAAAACAGCTACATTAGTGGCCAAAATTGTGGAAACCTTTTGGGAAAAGTGTATTTCTGAAGTCTGATGGCTCATAATACTCTTTTTTTTGGAGTAATACCATAAAATTATATATCAGTGGAAATATAATTTAAAGAAGAATGTAATGCAACAAAGTTTGTTCAATTATCTGTATTCTATCAAAAGTTATAGCCAAATAACCAGAAAAAGGAAGCACAACTTGCTAAGGTTGATATGCAGTAGGTTTCCTTCATTAGAATGTAGCCAATGAGCATGAGTGTTTAGAGAGCCAATCAGGTGTTATGAGCCATCAGACCTTGGAAATACACTTTTTTCCAAAAGGTTTCCACAATTTTGGCCACTAGTATAGGTGTTCCCTTACCACCACTTTTCCTATCTTGCTGCAGCTCCCTTCTTGCATCTCCAGGTTGGGCACTGCTTTCCTTTTGGGTGAAGAGAGAGGCAAAGTAGGTGTTGAGCACTTCCGCCTTCTCTCTGTTCCCAAATAGCATTTTCCCCATCGTTTCCATGCAGAGGACCTACTACTGGCTTGTTCTTCCTCTTGCTTTGGACTTAGTATGCTGCTCCAAGGCCAGGTCTCTATGGCTTAGACCAATATGTCCCTGCTCACATGAAATCAGAGCCTTTCATCTCTCCAGCTCTGAACTGTCCACAGCAGAGCTTTCCAAACTTGGGTCTCTTGCTGTTTTTGGACTACAATTCCCATCATCCCACACCACTGTTTCTGCTAGCTAGGGATGATGGGAGTTGTAGTCTGAAAAAACAACCGGAGACTCAAGTTTAGGAAACCCTGGTCTACACTGACAGGCAGAAACACCCCAGGGTTTAATTCTGAAGGAATCTCCAGTCCTACCTGGACATTCTAGGGACTGAACCTGTGACCATCTGTCTGCAAAGCATGTACTCTGCCACTAAACTATACATGTTTCCTTGGACCATGTTAATGGGAAGAGACTGGACCATGCTGAAGCTGCTTTCAGAATTTAGCCTCTCCCTCTGACTCTACCAAGGCCCACTTAAAACGAGACCTTCTCATTCTTGCCACCCTTTGAAAATTTGTAAGAGGGAGATTTAGCCCACGACCCATAACCCGCCTAGTCCCAAGAAGTCCCCTGCGGAAACGAAAAGGGCTGATCAAATTTCAGATTTACCGTAACAGAGCATTTAAGTAGCTGGCATCAAGTGAATGTTGTTTTAACTCTGGTGTAGCTTCTGATTGCTTTGGTTGTAATCCATATATCCACTTTAATTTAGTGGAACACAAAAGAGGTTTTTCGAGACAGCTAGCTTTGCAGAAGTTGGATCTTACGATCATGTTCCAAGTTATAAGCTCCCAGCTTGTAATGTGGATTTAAATTTCATGCCTTTTATTTATCATATAAGGAACTATATTGATCTAGTACTACTTTGTTCTCTCCCAGGATATGCCTATTCAAAGACTTAGTGTGGAGGGGAGGGGAGAACACCACCACACAGATTTAGTTCTTATAACCACTTTATCTTTCGGAGAAGGGGTGGGGAACTTGTGACCCTCCAGAAGTTTGCTTATCCTTACACGTTTTTGCAAGTAAATTGCAATCAAACCAAGAGCTTACCTCCATGTTTTTATTTATTTATGTAAAAACACCTGATATGTCTGATTAAACAGCAATGGGTATCTGTGGTAACTAGGCATCATATATATTAAAACAACAACACTACACATACTATAACAAAACAAAACCACAACAACTTATGTAAAAACCAAACAAATTTGCATCTTGGGATGGATGAATCTGTCAATTTTGGTTTCTCCTGCTTTTTCAGTTATTCCAGAATTAAATTCAGTTTCTCATGTGTCCACATCAGCTTGCATTTTTTTAAAAAGTCCTCATGGAAATTCATCAGCCTGTGCAAATCTAGCACAATATCCACATTTTGTATGCATTTATGCATAATCCATACTTTTTTCATATCAATGTTTCCTGATACGTGCACATTACTTGGCTGGAAAACTGCACTGCAACATTTGGAGAAATGTGACCTTTCAAAGCTTGGTTGTGTTTTGGCTGTGTATTGTTTTGCTTACTGTGAATTAGGTAGGTTCATATTTTAAACGTGACCCGAATCAAATTTCTCTCCTTTCCGCATTTACTTCAGTTGCTACTGCACACTCCCAAAACACATAAGACTTTACCAGCCTTCAGAAAGGCCCCCAAACCAGCCAGGCTCTTCAGACAGGGAGTTCCATGAGGAAAGCCCTACTCTTCATGTAGTAAAGAAAGTAACCAGGAAACCCAAAGCTCAGCCACTGCCAAAGTTCTCAGAGTTTGGGAGATACCTATAGAGGTGAGGTGCTCCTCCTAAGGAGTCATGTCCCAACACTATTTGCATGCAAATGTGATGAGGACTGGGCTATTAGTTATACCAATTCCTTCGAAGATGTTGAGCTCTGGTCGGGAACGTTAGAATTCAGGTGAGGCTCTTACTTAGTACTCGCCTTCCTTAACCTTGCTGGGAACAATGTTCGATAGCTGTCCCATTAAATTAAGGGGCGATGAAAGGTTCTTGTCAACCAGGGTGTTGTGCTCGCAGAAGGACACCCACATCACTTCTGCCTCTTTAATCAGAGAGACTCTCCCATCCAAGCTGATGCATCGGGAGCAGCTCCCCATTTGCAAAATTGCTTTCTTGGAAGAGCCAAAGTTGGGTGCAATCCAGCTTGTTAAAACTAATTTTAAAAGAAAATTGCAGCGCTGGCTCTCGGTTGCAAAAAAGGAAGGAAGGAAGCTTGCATAATGCCTAGTTGAAGCCAATTGCTCTAAGCGGTTCTCTGATACCTGTTTGGCACTCGGGTAAATTTGGGGGAGCTATCGTGAACCTACTGCATATAATAATAATAATAATAATAATAATACAGATATTTAATGTGCTTTCAAAATATATTCCCGTGGAAGCATAGGAAGTAGTCATTCACACTCAGAAACGTAATGTCAATTTAATCCTGCTTGACTCCTGTCTAGAACACTGCTGTGACATCTCATTACTTCTATGGATCTTTGTAATGCTAGTGTTGGCAACTGTCTGTATACATTTTTACTTGAGCAAGGGCTGTGGGCTAGGTGCATGGCAATGACGATTAGCGCATCTATATGGCACTTGGGTGTCAAAATGCTTCACACAGAATATCTTAACAGTTTCCACTCTTGCATTAGTTGAAAGGGGCTCTTTATCCTTCAATGTGTAAAGAGCACCTCTCTTTGAGAAAGGGGAAAACAATGCCAACAGGAGATAGCTAAAACTTGAGCTCAATTCATCCATTCATCTAAACAATTGTTATCCCACCCATCAACACATGAGTGCTCAGAACACCTAAGGTTCTCTCCCCACCCCAGTTATCCTCACAACAACCCTGTAAGGGAGACAAGGAAAACACCTAAGTAGCAAAAGGTCATGGACCGCTGAGGAATAGTGGGAGGAACCAGCTGGAAAACCACCAAGGGAAGAAGGCTCAGAGCCCAGGGAGCATTAGTGGGACAACAATGAGCGGTCAGAGAGAGAAGACTGGGAAGAGGAGGAGTCAGAAGATGAGGAGGTAACAAGGCTTAGGGAACTGGGATAATTCCAGAATCAGAGGCAGAACCTGAAGCAGGAGGTTGGGCGAAGAGAGGTCAAAAGCCATAAAGGTTGGTGAAGAGTCAAAGGTGCCTCCTCCTGCTGCTGCAACAAGCTCCCCTCTTCTCTTGTCCCTCAGAACCAGAAGAGGCATGAAAAGGGCAGAGGAGAGGTTGGCGATGCACAGACACAGTCTCTGATTGCTTAGGTGGGTGGGAAACCCTGGATAGGATGGGACTTGGGCAGCTGTGGGGAGGCGAGAACTTTCAGTCTCAGCAACTGCTTCATGGAGGGAAGACCAACCAGACATGAGTTGCTGTTTTCATTAGGCCTGACATTCCTTTGCAGAGCCTGTTTATGCTAATAAAGAGTTAACTCCAACCTGAATGGTGTAGTTGACTGGGTATTTGAACTCAGTCCTAAACTCTAATCACTGTGCCACCGGTGCTCTCAAAATGCAAGCACTGTACCTGAAAAACATACATATTTTCTATAAACATATTACTTAAATGCACATTCCCTTTCCAAATGCACATATAATATATATATAAACTATTTTGGATAGTCGTGATTTCAGCAGAACGGGGAATTTCCAGAGTAAACAGCTCATCTGTGTTTGTTTATGGGCAATGTTTCATTTCTTATCTGTAAGCTCTGATATATTTTGGGTAGGTTTGGGTGGGGAGATATCCTTAGAATAACAACAGTGTGGAGAACAACCTGGCACAAAGCATTGCATATTAAAACTTGTGGAACTTGTGAAGAGAAAGGCGCTAAGTGCTTAATTTATCCTTAATGGCATTTTCTCTTATGGAATTTTTCCCCCTGAAAGGGTGTGAAGGTGTTCTGGCGCCTACATCATATACGGATTATAATTACTTTCTAAAGGGATATAATTGCTTTCTTAAATGGACCATATCCGTTGCCAGTACCTGTGAATGACAATGTGAAAAACAACAACCCTGTTCTATAAATTTACTTTGCCAGCGTATCATGTGAGACGAGGATCTGCGGGACCAGAGTTCAAATCTCAACTCAGCCATAAAGCCCATTGGTTGTTGCTGCACCAGTCAGCCTACCTACCAAACAGGTTTGTGTGTTGATGAAACAGAAAGTAGGCCACTTTGAGCTCCTTAGATGAAAGGCAGGGTACAAATGTTAATAATAATAATAATAATAATAATAATAATAATAATAATAATAATAGTTGTTGTTGTTGTTTAGTCATTTAGGTGTCTCTGACTCTTCGTGACCCCATGGACCAGAGCACACCAGGTCAAACTTATGCTGGTAGCATTGAGAACGCTATCCAACCATCTCATCCTCTGTCATCCCCTTCTCCTTGTGCCCTCCATCTTTCCCAACATCAGGGTCTTTTCCAGGGAGTCTTCTCTTCTCATGAGGTGGCCAAAGTATTGGAGCCTCAGCTTCAGGATCTGTCCTTCCAGTGAGCACTCAGGGCTGATCTCCTTCAGAAAGGATAGGCTTGATCTTCTTGCAGTTCATGCGACTCTCAAGAGTCCCCTCCAGCACCATAATTCAAAAGCAATCAATTCTGCTCCTTTTTTAAAAAATGGGTTTTCTGTTGCTTGGGTAAGGGAAAACATTTTTAGTAGCAGGTTGCTGATCACCTTGTGGGATCTTGTCAGATTTTTCTTTTTAACTTACCAGAAATCAAAGACAACTAGAGCATCTGGGACTCCGATCCAGCACTACTGTTTTCCAGTGAAGGGCTTTCCTCAGACAGGCTTCTCTCTGCTGTCTCAGCCGTCTCCCCTGCCCATTCCCCCACATTGACCTCTCCATCTTCCTCCAAAGTCTTCCCTCCCAGATCTGCATCCCACAGCACAATGAGCCCTGCAGGAATCCCTCAAAATTGGGCGTACTGGGTAAAACAACATGGTTTGTTTGGCCAACTAGAGCTGCAAAGAATCTCTCACCTGGAGAGCAGAGTTTGCATCTTTCCATTTCTTTTAATATATGACTAGTACACGGTGACAACATAAGCAGGAAATTCCAAGACATCATCTCTAAGATTTGACTTTCGAAAACTGCAGCAGCTGCAGCTTATCCAAGATTTTGCTTTTCATTAAAATCTAAAAACTATCAACCCACACCAGAAGAAGTATATAAACACAGGTAGCACCCCCTGCATTTTGGTGTTTCTCAGTCCATTAATTCCTGCACACCTACTTCCAAAAGTCCTTCAGTGTTTTACTACACCTTGAGAGGCCTGCGATTGGTTCTGTCTCTTCAGGTTATTTGCTCCATGCCAATCATCACCCTGTAGCAGCCAGAGTGAGGCCCAAGGCCTCCACTCCTCCTTTTGCCTCTGCAGAACTTCCCAAATGCCATGTGACAGGCACAGTCTTCAACAGTGGACAGAGGAAAACAAACAGCAGGTTGGAGAGGATGCACAGGAATTTAAATTACATTATTGGTGGAGGACATTGAAGGGAATGAGTTGCTGTCATTTTGGCTACTCTAAAGATGCTCTTATGTGAGGGAGGAGGCAGGGGATTTGGGAGAAGGGGTCGAGGCTGTCATCCAAACTGTGTGTCTGTTCTTCATTGCCGTAGCTCACTCGCCAGCTTATTTTATATACTTCTTTGGGTTTTTCGGCCTGCGGCATTCTGGAAGCTGTGGGTAGGTGGCAGCACATTTACATTGGAAGACCAAAACAAAGGGTGCAATCCAGGAACAGATGTACCCCTTTTTGTCCCCTTGAAGCTGAAGTGGTGGAGAGTTAAGGCAAAAGAAATCTGCACGTGTTGTTCACTTTGCAAAAGGAAAAAATACTTTCAGAAAACTCAGATACGATTTCTATCAAAACATGATGACTCTTACTGTTTTATGGTGGTGCAGGGTTGGTTTGTTTTTGCTTTTTAAATACACATCATAAAACACAATGGTGTGTGGCTTAACAACAACACAAAGCACACTGGATATCTCACACTTGAGAGATGAAAGGGACAGCAGTGAATGAAGAGAGGGAAGAGCACACAAGCATTTTGAAGAGTGTGGATCAAATGAAATGAGCATTTGCTAGAAATACATGGCTATGGAACAGACCTCTTGAAATATGGGAAAGGTACAAAAACCTGTTGGAGCCTAAAGTTCCACACTGGTTATCACCTCTTGAAGTGTTAAGTGTGAAAAAGATTAATATGAGAAGTAACTGGGTAACATACAGCCAATTATTAATTAAAGAAGGTGGGAAATGGAGATTGAAACCTTATGGGCAGGTTAAAGAACTAGTATTTGATTGGCTACAGTATTTCCAAATAAATGCAATGTTTAAAAAAGACAGCAAAGAAAGAGGATATGTGGATAAAGACTCTAAATTTCAGACGGAAATTATAGACAATGATGTGAAAACTTTATCTAAAATGTATAAGATGTTGTTAGATTGGAATTTAGTAGATGAGGAAGTCAAGTCCGTTATGATTCACTGGGCTAGAGATGTGGGCCATAGTATACAATTTGAAGATTGGGAAAAACTGTGGAAAGATGGATTAAACTTTACAGCATGTACGACAATAAAAGAAAATGTCATGAAGATGTTTTTGTTACGAAAAAGGAGCAATGCTGCTGAGTGCTCCAGATGGCTGGAAAGCCAAACAGGATGTTGATGTTTTGGGACTGTACCGTGGGAACAAGGAACAGTCTATTATGTGCTCTGAGCACCGGATGTTAGCTCAGAGTGTCACATGACCCTGTACTGGAAGTACATGGGTGGAGTTATTCTCTCTCTGCTGTGGCTGTATCAGAGAGTGCAGACATGTTGTTCTCTGCACTGAGGAAAGACAGAAATAAAGGCATGTAAATACATTTCTGTCTGTCTCTTTCCCCTCCCTGGGGATGGCAGGGAGTGAGGGAGGAGTGGCTGTGTTCTTCTCACGTTTGAAGAAGGATCGGCCGATAAAGACCTCGCCTTGTCTTGCCGGGAGTCGCTGACGGGGGAGGCCAACAAGGAATCAAGCCGGGCACCTGGAGAGTGCCAAATGCCTCTGAATGACAAGGCTTGATATCAACATATGGTAGCAGAAGCTGCTGGTTATCTGATCCATGGGAATCAGCATGAGAGGTGAGAGGTTGATGGATCGTGTGCCATCCTCTGCACCAAGGAAAGAAGATAACGTCTGCAATTGCAGCCAGAAGCTGAACAGACGGCTGGCCCCAAGAGGGGGTGTTTTCCAAGCAACGGAGCCCCAAAAAGGTAAGCTGAATATCGGGCTAAAAGTGTGAATGCAGATTGATTTATTCTCTGGTTCACGAGAGAGCTGCGTTTGGATAAAAACAGCTCTGAAAGAAAGGCTTGCATACCAGAAATTCTTGTGGCGAGATAAGGATGAAAAGTATGCACAGTTGCTAAGCAACGACAGTCTGGGCAGTGGAAAACTACTGACACCTGGGGCTGGCTCAGTCAGAGCCGGGAAAGCGAAAGTTGTTTTGACTTTCAGACAGCTTGGAGATTGCCTGCCTGAAAGAGAGGCAGAAAGACAGCTCAAAAGGAGCTTTTGGGATTTTACTAGCTCGAGAGTGGAGAGCTGACACTTGGAGTTCAGCATGGATGCCAAGAAGGGGGGAGTACCCCTGAGTGCCGTGGTTCAGGATGAACACAGCCGGCATGCTGCACTGGAAGTAAAGGACAGGGGGAGGGAGGAACGGAGTTCTAATTCCCCCACTGATGAAGCTACTGGAGAGGATGCTGTAGCTTTGAACGCTGTCCGATGTAACAATTGCGGACAGGCTGGGCATCTTCAGCGGAACTGCAAGAAGCCACGCCAGCCGAAAGGAGCGAAGGGCCGCTCAGCAAAGCCTGAGGCATCAGGCAAAGGTCATACCAAGCCTATGGTGGAACCTGCAAGGGCTTTGATGGCGAAAGGAACCACGCCAGATGTTGGGAATGCGTTTATTATCGACACTGCAGCGACGGTTCATATGTCCCCACACAGAGGACTCTTTTCATCGTTGAAGAAGCAAAGCTTCGCTGTGGAACAAGCCAACGGTCAGAAGCTGGAAGCGACCGGGGTTGGCACTGTCTATCTTAAGAGTCTGAACTTGACAATAAACAATGTTTACTTGGTTCCTGAACTGAAGTTCAATCTGCTGAGTGTTTCGCAGATTGCAAAGAAAGGACTGAGACTGTCCTATGATGATAAGAGCTGCGAGATCTTCAAAGATGGAGAGTTATTTCTTTCGGCCAGAGAGAAGGATGGACTATATTTGTTGACTTTTGACCAAAGTGATTACATGGAATGTAATTCTGAGTCTAACATGATTTCTCTTGCAGGTGTGACCAAAACGAGCGCCAAGAAGGTGGCCAGGGTCGACAGAGCGTTTCAGCGGGTGTATGCTGATGTGATTGGTCCTCTAGAACCATCTAGAGGCAATGCAAGATTTTATCTTGTGTGTGTGGATCATTTCTCTAACTTTGTCTGGGTTTATGTGTTAAAGAGGCCACAGGAAGCCTTGGAAAGGTTTCAGGAGTTTTGTGACAAGGTTAAGGATGTGCATGATGCTAACATTGATTGTCTTTTGACAGATGAGAAGCAGATTTTTCTTTTACAGGATTTCCAGAGGTTCCTGCAGAAGAATGGGATAAGACACAAGGTTGCTGTTTCAGCGGAAGCGTGGAACAGGGGTGTCTGTGTAAAAGTGAACAAAGAATTGCAAAAGGGGATGAATGCGCAATTGCTTAGTTCACATCTGCCACATGAGTTCTGGGCGGAGTCACTCATGTCGTTTTGTCATGCATGGGTGAGAAAGGTTTCGAAAGAGTTGGGAAGTTCTCCTTTTGAGAAACTGTTCCAGAGAAAACCTTCTGTTGCCCATTTCAAGGTTTTTGGGTCTCATGTGAGGACAGAAGCTCCAGGTGGAGTAAAGAATGCCAGAGGCATTTTTGTGGGATATGAAAAGGGTCTCTACAGAGTAATTTTGTCTGAATCTGGTCAGGTGATTCTCACAAAATTTCTAGAGAGTGCTCCTGAACAGGAGAGAGTGATAGTACACACATTTCCCACAGAGGACGATTCAGATGATGATGATGATTTCACAGAGTACAGTGGTACTGAGAGTGACAGTGATAGCTCAGACAGCTCTGTTGTCACAGTCATTGAGAGGAAATCTCACACAATGGATAGACCTTCACAGGTGAAGGATGAACCACTGTTTGCTGTTGGAACTGGTTCTCCTAAGAGTCCTGAGACAGAACCAGTGAGCAGAGAGGATCAGCACCTCATACGCAGGTCTGAGAGAGTCACAAAGAGTGAACCACCCAAAAGGTACTCAGAAGAGTATGCTAATTTAGCTGTTGCGTGTGTTGCTGTTGTACACAACCGAGGACAGGTTGGAGCTGTGTCTAAGTCAGAGACAAAGACACAACAGAGAGTTGCTAGCCAAGGTAATGCAGATGCACTCATTCCTTGGAAGCCAGACAACCAGAGAGGTACACTGGGGAAACCAGTGGCGGGTAGTTCCAAGGGTGGAACTGAAACAACAGGGGAGTGTTATGTGTATAACAACTGTTTGTTTTCTTCTCTGGATCATGCTATGCATGCCGCAACACGCATTGATTCTTTTGGGGGAGGTTGTTACGAAAAAGGAGCAATGCTGCTGAGTGCTCCAGATGGCTGGAAAGCCAAACAGGATGTTGATGTTTTGGGACTGTACCGTGGGAACAAGGAACAGTCTATTATGTGCTCTGAGCACCGGATGTTAGCTCAGAGTGTCACATGACCCTGTACTGGAAGTACATGGGTGGAGTTATTCTCTCTCTGCTGTGGCTGTATCAGAGAGTGCAGACATGTTGTTCTCTGCACTGAGGAAAGACAGAAATAAAGGCATGTAAATACATTTCTGTCTGTCTCTTTCCCCTCCCTGGGGATGGCAGGGAGTGAGGGAGGAGGAGTGGCTGTGTTCTTCTCACGTTTGAAGAAGGATCGGCCGATAAAGACCTCGCCTTGTCTTGCCGGGAGTCGCTGACGGGGGAGGCCAACAAGGAATCAAGCCGGGCACCTGGAGAGTGCCAAATGCCTCTGAATGACAAGGCTTGATATCAACAGTTTTATAGGTGGTATATAACACCTATAAAATTATCGAAAATGTACAAGGTTTGTAATAAGTGCTGGAAATGCAAAGACAAGGAAGGCTCCTTTTACCACATGTGGTGGGAGTGTAGAAAAGTGAAAGAATTCTGGGAAAAAATATATATTGAACTCAAGAAGATCCTAAAATATACGTTTTTAAAGAAACCAGAAATCTTCCTATTGGGGATACTAGGGAACGAGATACAAAAGAAGGATTGTAAATTTGTGTACTACGCGGTTACAGCAGCAAGGGTAACGCTAGCCCAGAAGTGGAAACAGCAGGAAATACCAACGGTGGATGAGTGGAGAGCAAAATTATTAGACTACGCGGAGTTGGATAAATTGACAGGAAAGATTAGATATTTAAGAGACCAAAAGTTCATTAAGGATTGGGGAAAATATGTAGATTACCTGGAATATATAAGTGAGGGACAAACAACATTAAGGGGATTTAAAGAAGCATTGTGAAAGACGAAGAGTTATTGACTAAAGGGAATAGAAGAGAGAGAGATATATATTGTCAATATAAGCTAGGAAATGCGTAATCTTAATTATTACCACGAATGATTTACGGACAAGCTGAAGGAAGTCTTATAAGAGATGGAAATGTGAAATATCTGATGTGAAACATGTAACGTGTACTATTTTTTTTTCCTTCTTTTCTTTTTATTTTCTTCTTATTTTTTGTTTATCTTTTATTTGTAAATCAATAAAAATTCAAATATCAAAAAAAAAGGAACAGACCTCTTGAAGAGTATTTCTTCCACTAAGACTTTTTCTGGATTTCCAAACAATATTCAGGTCCATACGCACAATGCATCTATAACCACAGATACTGGAGGATAAACAATTTGCTGATTCTATCTAGGTATCCACTTTTGGAAACAGGGTGCTGAATTATGTATTCATAATTTGATATTGTAAAGGTAAAGGGACCCCTGACCATTAGGACCAGTCATGGCCTACTATGGGGTTGCGGCGCTCATCTCACTTTATTGGCCTAGGGAGCCGGCATACAGCTTCCAGGTCATGTGGCCAGCATGACTAAGCCGCTTCTGGCGAACCAGAGCGGCACACGGAAACGCCATTTACCTTCCCGACGGAGCGGTACCTATTTATCTACTTGCACTTTGATGTGCTTTCGAACTGCTAGGTTGGAGGAGCAGGGACCAAGCAACAGGAGCTCACCCCGTTGCGGGGATTCGAACCGCAACCTTCTGATCAGCAAGTCCTAGGCTCTGTGGTTTAACCCACAGCGCCACCTGCATCTTATGTAATTACCAGGACGTGTTCACTGCCAATAAATGTAAAGGTGGTGGTGGAGGATAGCAACTTTTTTTGCACAACTGGATAATGTATATTGCTGGGTACCATTGTGCAGATGTCAAAAGATAGAAAGCCTACAAAAGGAACACAACTAAGTTTTGTCATCTGAAAGGACCCCTCTGCATTCGAAGGACCTTTGTCTGATTTGAGTTAGAATCAATTATTTCTTTTCTAGCTCAAATTGTGTGTGAACATGTTTAGAGAGAGGGTACCCAACAATGTTCACATGCCTTCCTTCTGCTTTACCCATTAATGTAACCGCAAGGCAAAGGTATACATGGCTAAAATTTAATTAATTATTTTCCCCCTCGTTACTCAATTTAGCATTGTGAAGATTTACACTGGAACTGCGACGTACATGGCTTTCTGTGTGCTGTTATTTATTACCTTGCCTTAGCTGAGACCTTCAGGCATATTCAATTTAATCATGCAAAATCAGCACTTCCACTCAAATTAAAATTACGGTGCTGTTTTGGGGAAGCTGTTCTACATGGTCTTCACGTAAGCTTTAGTAATATGCAGCCACATAATGATGTGAGGTTTAAAAGCAGAGTCTCCCACCGTAGCTTAATCAATGTTGGACGAAGAACCGTTGTTGTGTTGCCATATTTTATTTCAGTTAAGGTTCTCAGACCATTTGTTGCATGTGTGTGTGTGTAAATCCACAATGATTGGTGATAATGAGAAACTGCAGTTTCTCTTGGGCATCAGAAGGTGGGTTTATGACAGCTATAGCTACTTGTGCTCTTCAAGCTAGTCTACCTAAGGCAGCGGTTTTCAAAACTGGAGGAGACCCTTAGAAGCTAACAAAAAGCTCTTCAGAAACAATATCAGTACAATGGTACCTTGGTACTCAAACGGCTTGGCTCCCAAACAAATCAGCTCCCGAACGCCGCAAACCCAGAAGTAAGTGTTCTGGTTTGCAAATGTTTTTCAGAAGCCGAATATCCAGCGCGGCTTCCACTTGAGTGCAGGAAGTTCCTGCAGCCAATCAGAAGCCATGCCTTGGTTTTTGAATGGTTTCGGAAGTCAAACGGACTCTCGGAATGGATTAAGTTCGTGAACCAAGGTACCACTGTAATACCAACTGCCTGTTGAGTTTGATTTGGGACCTTGCCTCATTCAAGCAGATTTTTAAAAAGCTTGTGTATGTAGCAGGTGTGTGTGAGAGAAATTCATTCAACCTGCTATGTCCACACCTCCCAAACCAACAAGTAAACTCAAATACAGATATCCTAAGAAATTAGCACTTCTCTGAATTTTGTAATGCTGTCTTACAAAATTGCTGCGGTCTCCATAACATGAGTATGTTAGGAAAAGTGTGCACAAAAAGGTGAAAATAATGTACTTTGCTTGCAAATCCACATGTTAGCTAAAATAAGTACAAAAGGCAGCATTCTCTAAACTAACATACTCAAACTAGCACACCTTCAAATCACACTCTCCACCCTTGGCAAAGACTCAGAATAATTCAGTGGTGCTTCCTTAGTCATGAATCCATTCACATATCTACAACACTAGTCAAACCTGCAATGATACTAATATACAAACAACCAACAATTTGCAATGTGTTTTATCCATTAGATAAAATATTCCGTAGATAAACTTATTCACTCTCATCTCACATTTGGAGGAGTAGGGCAGAATCTGCCTCCCAAAGCAATCTCTCACTCTGGGGGTACAGAAACCACTTTCTCCAACTTTCTAACATAATGGACTTTTCATAGTTGGAAAGCAGTTGAAGGTTCATAGCTTATCCACTCTTGATCTACGGGGTTCAGTTTGAATTTGGGGAGTTTCCAGTTAAGAATGAACTTGACTCTATTTTAAAGACTATTTTCATTTTAGGAAAAAGGGGGGGGGGTAAAATATGGCTTTTTCATTCTAAAAATGGCCAGTTACATGTGTTTATTAAATTAATTCTAAGTTATTTTATGTTTGCTTCAATGTCTCCAAAAGGTTTTTGCAACATGCACATCCACTTAAATGAGTAATAAATTAACTGATTTGTCATCCAGTTGAAAGGCAGGTGATTAACCAACTAGAATTTTTTTAATTGGTCAACAGCTCTGATAATAATAGTTTCCATGATAATAAAGGAAACTGGGGGTAATGTATTAATGCTTCATTAATATAAAAAATAAGATGGTGACATACTAAATGGCACTATGCTAATTCTCTAATTGCTTTTAAAATGCATTGGAGAGAGTTGCAATGATCCATCAGGCACCTTTAAACACATACACACACACACACCTAGGCACCTAACGGCAGAGTGTCTTTAATTCACTTTATGGCAGTTTATCTAAAACAAATGAGCTGTGGAGAATTGCTCTTTCTGCCATGAGTATCCAACCAGTTTAAATATTTCCTCATCAGAAGAGCGTCTGTCATTTCATCAACAAAGACATGCGAGAGGAGACTCTGAGAGGAGATCCAGAGAAGAGTGCCAAAATCCAACAGCAAATCTGCCCTTCTAGCAGAGCAGCTGAACCAGTTTAAAAAGGGAAAGCGTGAATGTTCCCTCCACTGCCTTTAGAGTTATCATCTATCTATAAATTCACAGATGCGGAGATAAAAGGTTTTTTTGTCTCAAAACTGAGGTCCAGGTGAGAAAGGGGAAATTACTCATGCAGATGGCATACCACTTGCATTGTTTCACCACCGCCATCTTATTTACAGCCACCATGCACCAGCGAGATAGTTTCATCCATCAAAATATGCCAAATTACCTTTGTTTTGAACCTATTTTTTTGCCACTCTGTGCCCTTGCTCATCTGCTATGTTTAAGTTAATTCAATCTGGGCTGCAAGAAACAGATCCTGTCCACCATCTGCCCCTCATCTCCATAGCCCCACTGTATGTTCCACTTCCCGACTGTCCAGAATAGGGTGGAGGACCTATGGACCTCTTGAAGTCACTAGACTATAATTCCCATTATCACAGACCATGGGTCATACTGTCCATTGGTCAAAAGGTGGCTGGAGTTGGACTCCAACAAGGTAGATCCCCATCCCTGCTCCACAGAGAATGTCAAATACTCTCAAAAATGGCATAAGAACATTGTTTTGGTGTAGCTGCCTGCTGCAAAAAAACCCCAACAAAACTTTTTATTAATCAGCAAAGAGTTGGATGTAGCATTTTGTTTAGAATAATATCCATGACACTGGGAGGCAGGAGGGACACCCCAGTGTGCTAATGACCTCAAAATAATGCTACTTGGTTTGATATCTGCTAGGGAGTCATCCCCCCATTGTTCCACCATTATACAAAGTTTGGGTGTGTATGACTCAAGAGTTGGCCTTTCCAGCAATAATGTCCCAGCTATGGAATCTACTCTCCCACCCCCCAGCTGAGAGGTGGCAGCTAAAATCTTCTCTCTTTCTGAAGACTGCTGGTAATTAAGATCTCAGTCTGATCAGTGGCATCTTATAGATGGATGAAGTTGTATTCAATTGCGTTGTAATATGCTTGTTTTGGCTGTTCTAACACGGTAAACATCCCTGGTATCGCCAGATGAATGGTGCGATATACATTTTTTTAATAAAACAAATGGAAATGAAAATAGTATCTGGATATGCACTCGCAAGCAGTGCGCTTTCCAATTACGCATGCATACACACACACACACGAACTGGTTTTGAATCCTAGCTTTCCCATTCCTTTTCCCCGCCTTTCAGACAATGCAGAGCTGCTTAATGTTTAATTTATTCAGAAATGAAAAGAACTCTGCACAAAAGGCTCGCTTTTTTAGCATAATAGAAGCATAGAAACTACAGATGTCTAAGCAATACTTGTAAAATCCTGCAATTTCTCTGTCCTCCGAGTAAACACAGTGCACACGAGTTCTATTGTGGTGACTGTCAGCCATCAGGTGCAGTGCTGACATCTTGCTTAGATTGTTTTCTTATATTAGCAACCCAATTACAACTTTTTGAACTGGATAAGCCAAGTGCATCAGATGGCATTGTAGCCAAGACAGCCCACACTAGGCATGCATGCTGTGCTTTACTTGTCTTCATTTAGCAAGGAGAATCAAAGAGAGAGAGGAAGCCATAGATATATAGAGAGATATAGATACAGATACAGTGGTACCTCGGGTTAAGTACTTAATTCGTTCCAGAGGTCCGTTCTTAACCTGATACTGTTCTAAACCTGAAGCACCACTTTAGCTAACGGGGCCTCCCACTTTCGCTGTGCCACCGGAGCACGATTTCTGTTCTCATCCTGAAGCAAAGTTCTTAACCTGAGGTACTATTTCTGGGTTAGCGGAGTCTGTGACCTGAAGCATATGTAACCTGAAACGTATGTAACCCGAGGTACCACTGTATACACACACACAATGCTTTGCCTCTGTATTATCTGTGCCCATTATTATACACATAGAAACAAAGGAAACTGCCCTACACTGAGTTAGACAATCAGTTCATCTATCTGAGAACTATCTATACCAGATGGAAACAGCTCTCCAGGTTTCAGATAAGGAATCTCTTCCAGCCACAGCTGGAGGTGACAGGGGTTGGACCTGCAAAGCAGATGCTCCACGGCTGAGCTATGGGCCTTCCCCTTTGCGCAAAGCAGCCGGTGGTTGATTTGGGTGTGTGTGTCAACACGTTCACCCCTTTGCCAAGAGACTAACATGTACATAGCACTGGTTACCAAGTAGCAAGCACCTTTGAACCCTCCCACTATAGATCTGATTGTTTCTACCATTTAAATTCACTTCCCCCAGTGCCACTGAGGCAGCATCACTCTGGGGCACAGCGGGGAAATTAAAATGGCAGACTGTTGACACTGATTGGAGGAGCACGGCCATGTCAGCTCCCCTTCTTTGTCCAACTAGGAGCTGATCCTGGGGATAATGACCTGGCTGCTTTGAAGCCAGGCAGTTGAGAACTAAGAGGAACTTGGGGAGATTTTAAAACTGGGATCTCCAAAGGTTGGGAAACTACCCTCTCCCTTGAGTATGCTGCATCACATATTCCTCCCAATGAGGTCAACATTCATCCTCACAGGAGTAACCCTGTGCCCTGCGCAAGTATGGAAATTGGTGCACGAGGTTCCTTGCTCAGAGAGTTAACACAATCCCAGTCTGTGTTACTTTGTTAGAATCGCCTTAGATCAATTGTCATGGCTGGCAAATGCTTGAGGCTCGGATCACCACCTTCCTGCTCTTTGTGTTAGTTATGTAGGAAACAATTAGGCAGCGTCCCTATCATTTGCACGCTTTGAGGCCAGCGCAAATTAAAGCCCACCCTCTAGAGCGCTCGTTCTCTCTGTCAAATCCTGTGCAGATGAAGTGTGACTTACTGTACTTGGGGCACAGGGGCACTTCAGCCTCTGCATATAAAAACCAATTATAAATTAAAGAGGCATCAAAATGTTTCTCCACACCAAACTTGTCTGTCTTTGCCAACAGCAG
Organism: Podarcis filfolensis; assembly: GCF_964270895.1. Lineage (NCBI taxonomy): Eukaryota > Metazoa > Chordata > Lepidosauria > Squamata > Lacertidae > Podarcis > Podarcis filfolensis. Next base: position 108,490,989 of record NC_139606.1, read on the forward strand.
ATAGCCTCTGCGGGGTGCAAATGCAAAGAAATGCCTGTTGTTGTGGTTGTTGTTGTTTTGAAGGTAGATTGTGTGGAATCCACAATCCAAGTGCCTAAACCACCTGACACCAGGGACAATCTTCCTGTGCCTTCAAGGCACGGAGTTTATAGAAGCAAAGGGTCAGAGGGGGGCATAAGTTTGCAAAGTCCAGCCTCCTGCCCCAGGGGACGATCCTTCACATTTAGTTAACACCCACACATTTCAAAGCATAAAGCATCACAGCGGGTAACAAGAGACACCCACGGTCCTTCAAGCCCATTTACAATGTGGAGATCACGCCTGACCTATGAGAATCACTATGATTATGCTATCTGGAACCAGAAATACATTTGTGGAAAACTGGTCTCTGTTGGTACATGCTTGGAGTAAATGCGAGCCCGGATCCAACTATATATATCTATAGGTTCTGTGACATTTGGGTGCTTCTTCGTACCATGGTATAACCTAGATAATTCAGGTTAGCTTCTCCAACCACTCACATTGTAAACTGGGGCATCTGCATGTGCTTTCCCCATGGGGAAGCATCCGTTCCTTTAAGCAATGCTTCCATACATTCTGGTCTAGGCTGGATGCACACCAATAGGTAAAGGTAAAGGGACCCCTGAACATTAGGTCCAGTCATGACCGACTCTGGGGTTGCAGCGCTCATCTCGCTTTATTGGCCAAGGGAGCCATCGTACAGCTTCCAGGTCACGTGGCCAGCATGACTAAGCCACTTCTGGCGAACCAGAGCAGCACACGGAAATGCCATTTACCTTCCTGCCAGAGCAGTCCCTATTTATCTACTTGCACTTTGACGTGCTTTCAAACTGCTAGGTTGGCAGAGGCAGGGACCGAGCAACCGGAGCTCACCCCATGGTGGGGATTCGAACCGCCGACCTTCTGATTGGCAAGTCCTAGGCTCTGTGGTTTAACCCACAGTGCCACCCGCATCCCTGCACACCAATAGTGTGCGCTAAAGGTGATTGCATGTGACTCATGAATTGGTTTAAACAGTTGGGAAGGAAGGAATAAGAAAGGGGGAGAAGGGGGAAGAGGGGAATGGTGAGTGGGGTGGGGTCGTTATGCTTCTATTATTCTACTTAGTGTGTGGGGGGGTGCCAGGGTTACTTGTATGGGTTCTCTTACTATTCACTTGTTGTATTTCCTTGGTGGTGAGAGAGGTTGGGGGTGGCTTAGTGTGTGGTTGGCTGTCTTTGTTTGGCTGTAGTGAGAAGTGTTTTTGTGTGAGAGCGGGGTGCGAGTCTGTATTTTTGAATCTGGTTGGCCAGATTGATTCGTATGCTGTTGGCGGATTCTTGTTGTCTTGTTGGGCTATGTATGTGACAAAATTATTACCTTGGGTGGATATCTCTCCTTTCATTTAAATGGGAAAACATTTTTCAAGTATGCATAAGTAGTTTTATTCAGTTCCATGCATTGGAACAAGGCACCCTTCCTAAAGTTAGGAGAATTAAACTGAGAGAGACTGCTGCTTTTTTTTTGAAGAGGGCTTGTGTGTGCAGCATCCCTAAATAGCTACAGTGACCTCACTGGCACAGGTCAGCAGCAGCAAAAACAAAGGCACTTGTGCCTTTGCCATACAGACCAATTAAATGTGAACATCCATAGATACTCACTGGGTAAAACTGTAAAGCAAAATGGATGCTTCTGAGATATATCCACACATAGTTTGAAATGCAAGGAGCCGGCGGAATGGCTGTAGCCCAATGCTAGAGCATCTGCTTTGCGGGCAGAAGGGGATGGGCTCAATTGCTGGCATCTGCAGGTAGGGCTGGCAGTATCCCTGGAGAGCCACTGCAACTCAACATAGACACTACTGATCCATCCATAAATGGATCAAGGATCTGATTCAGTAGAAGGCAGCTTCCTAGTGGTGGTTGATTCCTCTCCCCTCCCTTTCCAAATTGGTGCCTCCTTCCAAAAGAAGAAGATGCCTTTGAAGATTAGATTGATTGATTGATTGATTGATTGATTGATTAAAAAGCACATACATGAATATGAAAAGGAATAAATTTAAAATTTATAAATGTTATAAGTGTATAGACACTTAAACTTTAAGATAAGCTACCGCAGAGACTGCTGGTGACAGCAGTCACGAAATTAAAAGACGCCTGCTTCTTGGGAGAAAAGCAATGACAAACCTAGACAGCATCTTAAAAAGTAGAGACATCACCTTGCCAACAAAGGTCCGTATAGTTAAAGCTATGGTTTTCCCAGTAGTGATGTATGGAAGTGAGAGCTGGACCATAAAGAAGGCTGATCGCCGAAGAATTGATGCTTTTGAATTATGGTGCTGGAGGAGACTCTTGAGAGTCCCATGGACTGCAAGAAGATCAAACGTATCCATTTTGAAGGAAATCAGCCCTGAGTGCTCACAGGAAGGACAGATCGTGAAGCTGAGGCTCCAATACTTTGGCCACCTCATGAGAAGAGAAGACTCCCTGGAAAAGACCCTGATGTTGGGAAAGATGGAGGGCACAAGGAGAAGGGGACGACAGAGGATGAGATGGTTGGATGGTGTTCTTGAAGCTACCAGCATGAGTTTGATCAAACTGCGGGAGGCAGTGGAGGACAGAAGTGCCTGGCGTGCTCTGGTCCATGGGGTCACGAAGAGTCGGACACGACTAAACGACTAAACAACAACAACAACCGCAGAGAGATGACCTAGAGTCACCCATAGAACTGAGTTTGGGGATTTTCTTAACAAACTAGTTTGGGTTGGGGGATGGTCTGCGCCTACAGATCTGTACACAGAAAATAGCGACCATCTGGGTCGTCTTATGATCTTTGCCTAACAGGAAAAGGTCAAATTTTTGCTTTTACAGGAGGTCAGCGAGCCTCACCAGCAGGGGATCAATGGTTTCACTACGTGCGTCTTCATAAAAGGGACATCTAAAGAACAAGTGCTCTGGGCTTCCTATATCCCCCTATGAACAGGCGCAAAGTCTCTGAGCATATGGGACTTTTTAAAAGGATCCTTCCAGGACTGGCAAGGGCAGAGCTGAGCTTCTGGCGAGTGTAAAAGCCCTTCTTGCATTTTTTGGTGCCAGATGTATTGTTTTGCTTTCCTTTGGACTTCATCAGCAAGGCCAAGAGGGGAGCATTGTTATCTGGGCAGCCCAGTACCTCCATACACACTACTCAGGCTTGTCTCCTAGAGAGGCCATTTTAATGCTGCTAACACAGCAGTTTGACTTCACCCCTGGAGGTGCACTCCACTGCTCTTGAGACAGACAGGTGCCAAAAATATAATAATGAAAGCTTGGCAGCAGTATATTGGTTGAAAGTTAGGTGTGCAACTGGCAGCAATCGGTTCTTTTCAGCACAGAATATCAAGATACAATCCGCTGTGCTGAAAACCACCAGCTTTCCAAAAAAAAGAAAAAGATAGGTTGGGTGGGGGGGGGTGGGGAGAGGATGTCAAAAGCGCTTGCCAATAAATCACAACTGTTTCACCATATGCCACTCTGTTCTGCCAAGCATCACCAGCCTGGGCTCCTTTTAAGCAAATTTCATTATATTCTAGCTCAGAGCAACACTCATTAAAAAGTATTACAGAAAAATGTCAAGTTGTTTTTATAAGCGGGGGCAGGAAGAGGAGGAAAAAGGGGGAGACTTCTGTTTTCCAACCAAGAAGCCAGCCCACTCATATTTATTGAAGACTGATATTTTACAGAAGACTAATCTCAAGCTTACATCTAATTTCTGGAGCTGTCAGTATCACTTCTGGGATGGCTCTGGCTGTTTATCACTGATATGAATGGCTTTTCAAGTCTCTTGCCCATAATGTGGCATCAGCATAGTAGCTGTAGAGCTTCGCAGAAAGAAAGGAGCACATTTTCTCTGTTGTTGTTTTTTAAAATGCTGCTCCTCATCCCCAAGACTAAGGATGTTCCAGAGGCATCCACTAGACAAGGGTGTGGGCCTTCCAGATGTTGTGGGGCTGCAACTCTAATTGGTTCCAGCCAGCATGGCTACCATGGAGCTGTAATCCACAGCTGGAAGGACACTGGTTCCCCCAGCCCTGCACTACAGAGTCCACTACAGGGTGCGGGCAAATTACTACCAGCATATCACACCCAATTGTGTCAACTGCTACTGAGTCAAATTCAAGGTGCTGGTACTAACATTTTGTTGTTGTTGTTTAGTTGTTTAGTCATGTCTGACTCTTCATCACCCCATGGACCAGAGCACGCCAGGCACTTCTGTCTTCCACTGGCTCCCGCAGTTTGGTCAAACTCATGTTGGTAGCTTTGAGAACACTGTCCAACCATCTCGTCCTCTGTCGTACCCTTCTCCTTGTGCCCTCCATCTTTCCCAACATCAGGGTCTTTTCCAGGAAGTCTTCTCTTCTCATGAGGACTCCCTGGAAAAGACCCTGATGTTGGGAAAGATGGGGCGCACAAGGTACTAACATATAAGGCCACAAATGTCCAAAACTGGTTGCAAGCATGCACTAATTGTCCTCTACTGGCATGGACAAAGCAGTGGTTCTCACTCTTCATTTAGCAGGCCTGCAAACACCTTGCTCCCAACCCAGTTTAAAACTAGTCAAGCCTCACTGTCATTGACTATTCTGAACCCTCAGAAAAATCTGCCACAAGAATACTGCAATGAATGTATCAACACCCACTGAAGTTAGGGAACAATGTTATAAAGGCATGGAATCAACCCCCTTTGCACTCCTCACACAATTCCGCAGTAAGTACGAAAACTCCAGAGAATTCCATCAAACAAAAGAAATTTGCAAACCGAAGCTGCCAAAGAATTCTGTCGCAATTGGAAGTGAGTGTAGAAATTGCAGCACTTCACATGTCCATCAGAAGTCGGGACCGTAATTCAGACAAGGGAATATGAGCAGCATTTTCTAACATTGGTTTTAGTTGCCTTTAGGCTGCCACAAGTTACACAAATAATTACATTCCTCTCTGCATTGTTTCTGATGCTTCCTTTCCACTTAAATTAATTACCTGATTAGCGGCACATTAGTTTTGGTCATGGCAGATATCAAGATGAGTATTGTGGGTTCTAGTGGAATCCAAACTGCAGCATAATGGAAGCAGTGCTGACCACAATGAACACCACACAGGAGGGAAATTGCTGCCTCCTTGCACCCCTAGCTGTAGGAACCTTTCCTCTCTTTCCTTTCCTATTTCTTCCATTCATTCATTCATAAATGTATTTCTGTAGCAACATATAATATCAGGGCAGCGTAGAAGAATAATGCATAAAATACCATTAAACAATGCAATAGTGAATAACCTGCCTTGAAAAACCAAGCCTAAAGAAAATCCTCAGCTCTCTTTATGCATTCAACAAGATTTATATACTGTTTAATAAAAGAAATAAAAAAACCCTCTAAGTGATTTACATAAAATAATATAAATTATTCATGAGAAAATCATCAAACTTTAAAAACAATGAGATGCAATAAAATTATCAAAATAAAGATAAAATCAACAGGTTTCTTAATGTATATAATAAAATTTCATGTCTGAGTCGGTTTTCATGAACAAAAAGGTTTGCGGCAGGCATCAAAAATTGTACAACTGTGCTGCCGTACTAAAAGACTGATTCCTTGCAGGTGTGGAACGAACATTATATGCCACTTGTAAAAATGCCAGTTTTAGAGCTGAAGTGACAATACCAACCACAGCAGCATATAAATTTGAGTTAAACTTTAGGCTATAAATTCTCTTCAGTGTGCCTTGCTGCCCTGGTTTGGTAGCCTTTGAGGAAATGACCACTCACTCTTGGAATGGGTTTGTTTAATCTCAAATGGTGAAATTAGACTTCTGTGAACTATGTGTAAAAAGTCTGGGGATGGGAGTTTTTGTAGCAGAGATTGTCTGAGGTTGTCAGATGGACAGAGCAACTGCGTCAGTTTCTAAAATAGCACCACTCTATAAGAACTTCTCTTACATTTATTTTGTACTACCTCGTTAGTTTAAGGATTTGCAGAAAGAATGGCCTTTGCCGAAGCTCAGTTCAATCTGACGTCTTCTGCCTGTCTCGAAGAAAGGTTCAGCAATATGCCACATTCTGAGCTTATCCAGCCTTATGGTTTAAACTGGACTGAATACCTTGTGCATATTATTATATATTGCCATTTACACAATGCATAGAGTGGGCAGTGCTTGGGGACAAATTTCAGGGAAGGGTGGGAGTGAGGTCTGACCATGAATCCGCAATCTATCTATTGTGCAGATATGATAAATACGCAACTGTGAAGATTGCAGATTTTCCATCAGCCGTTACAGATGAGAAAACTCATTAATTTATTATTTTATCTCACTAAATTTATATACTGCTTGCTTGCAAAAACAAAACAAAACCCCACCCTCAAAGTAGTTTACACACAAAGACAGAATGTTGTGTCTTGCAAGGGAGATTCAGATAAGGTTTTTCTTAAGCTTTTACTCAATGAAGTCTTAAATAATTTTACTCAGATTTGTATAATTTTGTTTTATTGCCTTCTAACTTACATTTTTGTAATATTTCACTGTATTGTTTATTAAGAGAGGAGCAATATTTCCTTTTTAAGGGGCATGTTAAGATTCACTGGGTTTTTTGAAGTGTTAGTTTCTTTATGCTGTAACTTGTCTGAGTTAACTTCTATCACTTTGCATTACTTTCAGACTATTTTGGTTTCGTTATGGTGTAATTACTAGGTACAAATAAATGAAGCTGAAAGCACTGGAGGATTTTATAGATGAAAATTAACACCTTGCATTTGGTCCAGTTGCAAAATAGGAAGGAGGGAGTGAAGTCTCCAATAACAACTTAGGGGCACCATGTTTGCTACCTGTTAAGTTGTGGGTGAACATATCAGACGACACAGCGATTCTTCAAACAGCTCTTGTTTATTCACAGGCCAGAACAGAACTGAACTGAAGGGTTCAGCCAGCCTGCTTATGTAGAGCTCCACTACAACGCAACAGTAACCACTTTCTGTAACTATCCAGTCACTGAATGTCACTTTCAATCTCTTATTTGCATATGTGGACCTGAGTGAAAACTATCTACAGTATCCCCCTGCTGGCCCAGGGTGAGAGCTTCAGTACATAACACTACCCCTCCTTTAAGGAATGTGTTGGGTACAGAGTATAAGCATCCATACTAAAATAAAATTATACTACAGGCATAGGCAAACTCGGCCCTCCAGATGTCTTGGGACTACAACTCCCATCATCCCTAGCTAACAGGACCAGTGGTCAGGGATGATGGGAGTTGTAGTCTCAAAACATCTGGAGGGCCGAGATTGCCTATACCTGTTATACTAGGTGCACTCTATTAAAATCAGTTCTGGAAACTGGGCTGGATGCTTGTCATTTTCGCAAAAGTTCTGGACTGCCCCAGAAATCAAAAAGCTAGGTAGGCTAATATTTTCAGGCACAGCAAGCGACGAAAGCAAGAGGACTACTTTGTTTAAAACGGAATTGCAAAAGAAAAACAAAAGTATTGGAGGAAAACTAATAAGCTTAATGTTTTTGGGTAAGCATGTTAAAATAAACCACCCTCTGCTGGCTTTTTGGAATCTTCCCTACTCTTTCTTCTATTGATAGGTACATTGCTAGACATGTACCGGTGACTCTGCACAAATGCAGCCCCTGGGAAATGTCAACAGTGTTTGACTCTCTTGGGAGTGTGGGAGGTGCTAGTTGCCACTAGCAACTGAGCCCTCAGTCAGCTGGTCATGTCACTCAGCTGTTACTATAAGCCAGGCTTCCTCAACCTCAGCCCTCCAGATGTTTTGAGCCTACAATTCCCATCATCCCTGACCACTGGTCCTGCTAGCTAGGGATCATGGGAGTTGTAGGCCAAAAACATCAGGAGGGCTGAATTTGAGGAAGCCTGCTATAAGCTTTGTACCTAAGTCCCAGCAGAATAGCTTGATGTGATACATCAGATCAGTTTAAAAGCCACTCAAGATCACAGAAACGGACATTCACTTAACATAAAATACTTTCTTGGTGCATTAGCTGCCGGTTGCCAAAAACTTATCAGGAAGTGTTGTCCCCTGCCCCCCGCCTCTAAACCAACCAGCAAACAACACATCACTTTAATTTAAATCTTTCAAAAACACTCAATGGGTTTAAATACTTTATGTTTGGAAGCTGGTGAGAAAATATTGCCTATATAAACAGGTTCGTTGCAAGGTTAATTGGGGTTTGTAGCACCATGAATCATGCAAACCAATACGCAAATGACAGGCCATTCAAGTAGTTTTCTCCCAGCAGCTGATGGATAGCTCCTCTGAGGAATCCGACACATTTTGGACAATCAAGATGACTGGACAGTTTAGCAACTGGAAACAACAATGCCCTTGGAAAACATGGCATCAGTGTATTTTAATTGCTTCCACAGTGTTTCTGTAGTGGTTCTTCATCTTTAATGAATTCCAGATAATTAAGTGGACCGCTCCTTTAGTGCCATTACCAGGATGCTGCTGACAATGTAGACCATGTCTGTTTTTCCAGAAGATTCTGCTCTGCATTCATGGGCTGTCTCCTCCATACTGCCGCTATTTTGTGGGAGGGATTCAGCTGCTTACAACATGTTTCAGTTTGCATAATTGAGTCATGCCAGGACCCAAAGGAAATAAAGGTGTGCATTTGTAAAAACTTATTCTCACATTCTGCTTAACACAAAATACTGAGGGGCTACGCAGTTACAGAGGAGTGATGTAGGAAACCTACAGTGACATAAATAATTAGGGGGGGGGGAGAGTGTTTGTAATAGTTTTTCACTATGTTTTGTTCCAGTTTATGATTCATTTTGAGTGAGTAAAGTTCATTGTAACTTCTTTTTTTAAGGCAAATAAATCATTTACGTATGTCAAATGAAATCATACATCAACTTCCCTGCATTTTCAAAACAAAAGTTTTCCAAATCTGTTTCCTGTTAAAATCTATTTTTGGAGACTAAAAAAAGGAAATTTGTGGCCAATGCATGAATAAGATTAAAAAGGGGGGGGGGAGGACAAATGTCTATGTGGTCTTCTTGTACTTAATAATCTGATATCAGTGTCACAGCAAACCCCGCCCCCACACTTCTCCCCTCTTATCCTCCCTCCCTCCTTTTCTTTTAATAAAGAAAATGCTCTTCTCTGTTGGCCTGGTTCACACATAATGCTAAACCATGATTTGTTAAACCATGGTTTGTTAAATCAGTGGTTAGAATTATGTGTGAACCCAGCCCAGCAGCTAAACTATGGCTTATTAACTATGGTTGTAAGTCACTCATTAAGCAAGGTTTACAGCTGTAAACCTTAGCAACTGTTAAACATAGCATTATGTTCAAATTCTGAGCACATTAACCCTGGTTAAGGAGCTACTGACACCCAAACGCTACAGAGATGTAAGTGAAGAGTGACAAGAAAATGCAAACCAGCCTCTAGTTTTGTCTGCCCTTGATGACGCTTCTAACTATTCTGTAGTGTATTAAGTCAAGGTTTAAGTAACTGCCTTTCAGACACCTCAGCATTATGCATGGTTTATTAACTGTGGTTAACATTCACTACGGTTTCTATTAACCATGGTTTAGTGTGTCTAGGCCACTGTGAGAGTGACTGCAGCGCTGGATGCTTCTCCATCCCCCTCTCAAAATACACATTCCTAGGTGCATTTTTCTCAAAACATGTTTCTAATTGTGTTTAATCTCAAAATATTTTTTTTAAAAAAAATACATAGAAAGTGTTAGCAGCCATATATTGCCCCAATGCTGCCATACAAATGTTTATGCAACTGAGATTTTGTTTTCAAGAGGTGGGACCTTTTTTTGCAGAAGTTATTCAGAAAACCACTTTCCACAGATATTCAAGAGCATGGAAAATGTCCACAAAAGCAAACCGACATCCCCACCAAAGCTCTGCCTATTCTTCCTTGATGTCAAGTAGGCAGTCTAACACACTTGTTGCCTCTTTATTTGATCTTCAATTTGCCACACTTCCTAGGGAGAAGGGGCCCTGCATCATCCTGTCAACGAGAAACTGGGAAGCACAGGAGGATTCCCATTGTCTGACAGAGCCAGCAAACACATCCAGCCACAGTGATGCATTTGTCAAGGTTTTTTTAGGACGACAAAGGAGATTTGCACTTCACTCAAGTCCTCTTTATCCTCTCTGAGGACAAGCCTCCAAGATCAAAAGCTTTGTGTACAAAGACATTGAAAGGACACACACACATGTTCAAAATGCATTTCCAACCTGAGACAACTACCCCCATCTAAATGGCAGTGCAGTGGCTGTTCAGACAGCATTGTAGATTCCACAGCTGAAGAATATTGATGTTGTGACATACAACATCTGCCCAGAGAGAATCGCTTGTGGACATTAGTATTCTGTTGCATGGCTCCTGTACCTAATGTTACCTGGACATCTAAAACACAACTCTTAGCCAAACATTACCAGGAACAGCTGCTTTAAACTGAACACCACTTTCCCTTGGCAGGCTAGATGGACTTCCATAATTGCCAACCTATCACTGTTCTCCACCTGAGTCTTAATCTCCTTTTTTCCCTGGGTTAAGCATAACCAGTTCTTCCAGTCTTCAAATCTATCACTGACATCTTCCTTGTCTACATCTGAGTGGCTTCATTTTTAAGCAGCAATCAATACAAGGTGTGCCAACTGGACATCTTTCTTATTCAGCACCCTGCTGTTTCACAATAGTATCAGAGGCTGCTGCTGCAAAAGCTACCCCACCCCCCAAAAAAGCATTTTCCTGGTTTTCTCCATGCAAAACCAAACATTTCTGAACTCTATAAAAAGTAAATAAAGATATGAATGCTGTAGATGCAGTACTCAGTGGTTTAACTGTGTCAAAAAAGTGAATATATAAAACAAATATTTAAATATGTATTGAGGGTGCGGTAATACATATCTAAATCCTACACACAGTCACCTATGAGTAAATTTTATTGAACTCAGTGGGATATACTTTGGGAAAGGCACACATAGGGATGTGATGCCCTTTTAAAAAAAAAGATTCACTGAAAAATCACACACTGTTGGCAACCAATTGTCTCAAGAGACAATGGAGTACACCTCTGGGGGTGAAGTCAAACTACTGTGTTAGCAGCAGTGACCTCTCTGAGGTGCAAGCCTATGTTTGGAGGTCCTGGGATGCCCAAACAACAAGACCCTCCTCTCGACCTCACTGATGTGGTCCAAAAGTAAGCAGAGGAAGACTTTTGGTACCAGCTTGGCTGCAGGTGTTGTCGGAAGGAGGTGTACATGGCGCTACCCAACTATCTTAGGGATCCACTCTGGATTTATGTAGGATTTATTTCTTAGCCTTTTCTTCTCCCAAAGATACCCCGCAAGGCAGTGGAAGTTTAGGCAGTGTTGTCCTTCTTCTAGATGGGCTACCTTCCCAGGTTGATGAGCCACATCTGTCCACCATCTAATGCTGAAATTGTGGGCAAAAGATGTGAATGTGGCAGGGACCTGAAGTAGATGGCTTTTGCCCATCCCTGCCTAGGATAAGAACTGAATATTTGATAGGCAGGGGTGCAGCACAAAGTCAGCACCATGCTCCTATATCAGCCTTCCTCAAAATCGGCCCTCCAGATGTTTTTGGCCTACATCTCCCAAGACCCCTAGCTAGCAGGACCAGTGGTCAGGGATGATGGGAATTGTAGTCTCAAAACATCTGGAGGGCCGAGTTTGAGGAAGCCTGTCCTATATGCTTTGGTCCAGTGATTCTGATGATTGCTCTGCCAGCAGAAGAACAGGTGTGAAGAACCTCAGACCTGGAGGTCAAATGTGACCTATATGACCTTTGAGCATTCTACAGGCCTCACCCCCTTCTGAGCCATACTCCCTCTCCCCATATCACATCTTTCAACACCCAGACTCCCCGTTCCTCTTGAAGTTTGTTGCCCCTGTGGTTGGAATGTGTCCTTGGATCCTGATAATGGCGCTTGCTTGTCTCAGGGATAGAGTATGGGAGTGTGCATCAAAAACTAGCACACCACACAACAGTAAAATCTGCATTCATTTCTCCGCCCGCTTTTGCCTATGGCTCCACCCACGGGCTGCAAGTGCCCCTCAAGAGGTTGTTCAGAAGGGGCAATTTGAAAAGGGTACCCCATCCCTGGGCCAGAGACAAGCCAGTCACAAACCCATCACAAGTCCTTCATATTAACTCTAGTGCACTTTTCACTACACCCAGTGTGGCACCCAGCAGGTCTAGTCGGCTTATTTTTCTTCCTCAGTTGAAGATGCCGAAACTGGAAATTCATCGTTAAATATATTTAGATTTCCAAGTACGCATTGACTGCACATTTTTGAATGTGTTGAGATCTGCAAATATGTACCAAATTTGACTTATTCTGTTCTTGCTGCGTTTCTTGATGAGGGCAGATGGGAAGAAAAGGAGCCGCCAAGGACCTTGTTGCTAGGAGGCAAATGTGTATCTACCAGAGATGCACCTTTTTTTTAGAACATAACACTATTTATTTGTCTACACACAGAGACAAATACAGGATTCCTCAAGCATCCTTAGTCAAAGGGTGCAATCAGGGGTGAGCATTGGATTCCGACAATGCATATTATTAGATATAAGATTAAATGGGGGGAGCGAGAGAGACAGAGAGAGAGAGAGGTGGAACTGGGGATAATAATAAAATTACAGAAAAGGGGAGGGAGACACACAAGCTACTCTAACTTAAGAAAGAACAACAGAACAGTACAGCCCTCAAGGTCTTAGCCATATGCTCTTAAGTTTCATACACTTAAAAGCCGGGCTTTTATTTATATTTAAACATGCTGTCTATAAATTAGGGCCAGAGGGGAAAGCAGGGTTGAAGTACCAGGCATCTGTGTGCTAAGGACTGCCGGTTAGAATTTTGACTTTGCAATTATATTCCACAGCGTCAACTCTCACAGGGCTAGAGGGCCAGATTTGGCACTTCTGCTCGGAGGATGCGTTGGACCTGAACGTGCATTTGCAGTGGAGGCCCAGGCGTTGCCGCTGAATACTTTGCTCAGGGAAACATTTTTCAGCGCCATGGACACAATACAGATGGTACATACCAGTGGTGGAGAGAGTCTAATGCAGGGCCTGATTTAGGTTTGAGGAAGCCCTAAGTTACTGAAGGTAATGGGGCCCTTTATATGTCCAGCTGTCCTTTGTCAACAACAAATTGTCACTTTTTTTGTGCTGAATATATGCTATATGGTAATTTATGGACCTAATAGGGTTATCTAAAGCCATTTGCACATGCAGAATGTAGTTACAGGTAGGTAGCCATGTTGATCTGCCATAGTCAAAACAAAATAATAATAATAATAATAATAATAATAATAATAATAATAATAATAATAATAAAAAATTCCTTCCAGTAGCACCTTAGAGACCAACTAAGTTTGTTACTGGTATAAGCTTTTGTGTGTATGCACACTTCTTCAGATACCAAAAGCTCATACCAGTAACAAACTTAGTTGGTATCTAAGGTGCTATATGCAGAATGTAGGCACCCCATATATAGAAATGTGCAAACCAGTGATATTTTAGGGAGCAGGCTAACAGGCGGGGCCCATTACTTACATCATAGGAGCCTACACAACACAAACACTGTTGCTGTATGTAGATTTTATTTTATTTGTTTTTTATCTTATATTTTGGAAATGTACATCCATTTTTTTTCTTTAATTTTTTTGGGGGGCCCCCAAGAGAGTGGGGCCCTAAGCTATAGCTTGTTTAGCTTTTACATAAATCTTGCACTGGTTTAATGCAAAAGCTGGCACAGCAACAGATGCAAATTCTACTTCTGTGAAGTGGGCTACTTTCCACATGTGCTCACACACCCCTATCTGACCTCCATCCAGACTACTGTGAGGCAGTATTAGGAATGGAAGAGATGTTTGATTCTGTTTGCATTTTAATAAGAAAAAGAGTTTATTGAATTCCCTTTTACAGCTGTCCAAGCTAGTGGCCTTCACTATCAAGGGCAGTCTCCTGACTTTTAAATGTATCTTTTTTGGGGGGTGGGGGGTTCTTTAATATGATTGCTCTATCCCTCTGAGAAATGAGTTAGACTGCTCACATTCCTTCAAACCAAAGCCTGCAGATTCAAGCACTGACAACTTACATTCACTGATGGTTAAACATTTGCTTGTCAAATAAAATGAAAGCAATATCTAGCTTCAGGTTTCCTTGTTATGTATTTGTGTTTTTTTGGCTTTTGGCTTTTTTTTTTAATGAAAATGAGTTGGTTACGGAGAGTCTAATAAATTATTTACTTTTTCAGCAGAAACCAAACAACTCAATAAATGAATGGATTGCTTCCAGCAATGACACCTTGAACTTCCTTCTCGCAAGCGAAATATAAATTAGGTTAAGACAAGACGTTTCAGGGTGAAATTGAACTGCCCTCCTCTGAACCTGAGGCTGGGTCTACGAAGGCAGCAGAAAATGGCTTGCCCAGGGTCCTAAGGTGTAGGATCAAATTTATGAATGCTCCCCCACCCCCAAACTACAGTGAAAATTCCCTACAAGTAGAAAACTATCACTTTGCAGGCAAAGGACCCTTGCTATGTAAGGAGGAAGATGGATTGATATTTTAAACCACCTAGTTTCTTTGGGGAAAGCCATAACTGTTTAAAGTGGTACCCTAGTACTTCAAATGCATGTTGTGAATGTAGGTACCCCTGTTTCAGAAAGTTTGAATTAGGTTAAGTTCACCTTTAAATCCAAACTGAATTGAATTGCTACCCACAGATTGACCCCCCTCTCAAATCAGTAACCATCACGTTCACCTGCACCAATTGCCATTTCTGGAGCATGGCCAACTAGTTTTCATCTGAGTCTCGAAGACACACAGTTTTGTAACCCACCCCCAGGGTCCACAATAGTCTCCAAGTTAATCTAATGCACTTTTGGAAAAGAACACACCATTCTGAAGGAAAGCCATCTTTGACGGCCACTTTTCCCTAGCCGGCCTTATCTTATGCCACCTCGGGGTGTAGTCAAACCACAAGTTGGAACTTTTAAAATAAAACCCAGCTAATTTTTATATTGGACTGTGGAGCCTCGTCGGTAGCTCAGAAAAAGTCAGAAAGCTGCAAAATATCGTCAGTGTTTAGAACTGCTTAGTGGCCAGGAAAGCAACTTTATGGATATATTATTTAACTATCTGAGCAGCACAGAGAGCAACCCAAAGTCTATTTCGAGAGCATCTTTAATGATTACAGCTGCAGTGTGGTTACAGCCAATTTTAAGACTAAATATAAATGCAGCACTCAACGTGCAGCCTATAAAAGGAGGCTGTGACACAGCAAACAGCACCGGAATTCATCAAGTCTTCTGCTTAGGCTCCCCCCTCCCCCTCGTGCAGTTTACAGGCTTGTACTGTTGCTTTTGTTTGGTGGAGAGAATTCAGTCTCTTACAGATGTTCAAATAAACATTCATGGAGGAAAGTAGGATCCTAGTGGCAGGTTCTACCTTCTATCTATGTTAGGAGGGCGGCAGATGCTTTCAGACTCAAATCCCCATCAGCCCCAAACGGCATGGCCAATAGTCACTCATGATGGGAGATGCAGTTCAGCAAAGATGTGGAGACCAACAGGCATACAACTCTGGGACTTCGCTTTGGGGCAAGTGGGCAACCCTGACTTAGAGCATTTGTTCCCAATAGCAGTTTTTATGGGTGCAGACTTTTGGCCTGATTCCTACGCAAGCAGAAAGAGATGGAATCACTCTTCACCTTCTTTACTCCCCACCTTCTCCCCTTGGCTAATTAAGCCAGAAAAATATAAGGTGTTTAAAGGGAAAGGGGCTTTTTTGTGATGGGGAAGGAGAAGACAGCTAGATGGGTTGGTTGGTGGTTGGGAGGAGTAGAGGGGTTAGGGGTCTTGTGGGTGTTGCACAAATAAAGATTTATTTGGAAATTATCTAAGATATTTCCCATTCTGGCAGAATCTCAGCTAATTTTTAATTTCTTAATTCTTAATTTTTTGCCCTTCCTGTGTATGTGTGTGTGTGTGTGTATGTGTGTAACTTGGTGGAAATCCTAACTGGGCAACATGCAACACACACAAAAAACCCCCAACAACAACCAAAAATAGACCATTAAACACTGAGCATGTCTAGTGACCATGGAATGGTGTATGTCTAGTATGTGTGTGTGCGTGCTGAACACAGGGACTGGAGAGAATGGAGGACCCTGAAAGATGGAAAGGCTGCCTGGCAGTAACACTAAGGAACAGCATGCCATATTGCAACACCTCTCAAGGATACTCTCCTCTTACATTTGCATGGAGTCAAGATGCAGAAGATTTATCTCGCACAGTGCAAAATTTGACATGATCCGCTAAAAGGATTCTCCACATTCAGAGACAGCGTGCTGCTAAATACTAGATGCTGAGGAGCAAGCAGAAGGAGAGGAATGCTGCTGACATACTCTGCCTCCAGCTCTCCACACATCACGCCAGATACCACAGGAAACAGAAAGCTGGAGTAAATGGAATTTCAAGCTGATCCCACAGGACACTTTGAATGAAACTGGGCACTTCTTAAAAGCATTGGTTTCTATGGGAATGAGTTGAGGCTCATGCATGAATCACAGATTTGTAGAATTGTAGAGTTGGGCTCAAAAGTGCTTCACTGTCTGGATGGATCTCATGATGGAAACTTTTCAAAGCTTTGGTTACATACAACTGTTGGATCAATTCAAAGTATGCAGAAGAACATCTCATTGAATTCAGTTTGGCTTACTTCAGGGAGCTGGCTTGTCTTTAGAGGTCTCCCCTCACCCACCCAGTCCTACTTCTTGGTTTCCTGCTCCTCTTCTTAGCAAGGTCTAGATTTGTGCCTTCAGATCTTGTTCAGGATGCAAGTAAGGTTTCAGGAGCTACCTGCACCAGCCACCTGAAGTTGATAGCAGCCAATGGAGCCTGCTACCTGCCTGTCTCAACACCTCCCTCTCGTCACCCTGGGCTCCTTTTGGAGGAAGAGTCAGATAGAAATCTAATAAATAAATAAAGGTGGTGGCACACGCCATCTGACCAGGAAGGCTGGCAAATGATTGTTTCACTTTGTGTTAATGTTCTGACAACATCTGATTTGCGGTACATGGGCCAAGATGGATGCTACTTAGTTACTTGATCACACTTGCAAGCATACACACATTCACTGTGTGATAGAATTAGGGTACGAAGTAGATTTTAATCATAGAAGGCTCTTGCTTTGCACAGTGGTTTTCTTCTCTCCATTTAAATCTCTCACATCTCAGATTGTCAAATACTAATGCTCGAACCACCTCCACACTCATACACGTCTCTCATCATTCCATTCCAATTGCTACATTTAGCTTCCGGTTTTGCATTTCAAGCACTATTGTTTATGACAAGCTTCAGTGAAAAATGTGCTCCTGTTTCACCAGTTGCTAATAACAGGGAAGCTGATGCTCTGAATAGCATTCCGCCCAAATAAGCATTCATTCATAACTCTATTTTTCTCAAGTTTTTTTTTTAATCAAAGCATGAAAAAAATCTAAAAGGTAATAACTAAAAGTTTGGAAACACAGATCCTGTTCTTTCCTGGAAAGGGTGACTTATGCTCACAAGAAATCCACCTTTCAGCATGGCAACACCTACACCTTAGAACTCCCTGCCCAATGCCATTAGGCATGTACCTGTACTGTACTATGTTCAGGACTTGTTATAACTTTTGTACTGTTTAGATGAACCCACCCAGATATGTAAAGTTGGCATGCATTTTAAGATTCATTAAACTGCTGGTTTGAAGGATCAGGGCTTCAGAGGATGGCAGCATGAGAGCGGGCCTTTTCTGCAGTGGCCCTTCCGTTTGTGTAATGCTCTCCCCAGGGAGGTTCGGCTGGCGCCTTCAGTATACATCTTTAGGTGCCAGGCAAAAAATGTTCCTCTTTAACCAGGCCTTTGGCTGATTGATATCCAATGCCCTTTTAAAAATGTGTTGTGGAAGGGGGGTGGCGGCTATTGGGTTGTTTTTGTTCTTATTTTTATTATGTATTTTGTCTTTTTTATATTGCAATTTTATGTTGTGAATCGCCCTGAGATCTATGGGTAGAGGGCAGTATACAAATTTAATTAATAGTAATAATAATATTCCAAATTCTGGTTAGGTCAACTTGTGATTGTAATTTGTTTTAACCATTTTTTAATACTGAATTTTACATTTTTGCTACCTCCTGTGGGACCTGCTGGTAAAGGGCTGGTAATACAATGGAGAAGGGACGCGGGTGGCGCTGTGGGTAAAACCTCAGTGCCTAGGACTTGCCGATCGTATGGTCAGCGGTTCGAATCCCCGCGGTGGGGTGAGCTCCCGTCGTTCGGTCCCAGCTCCTGCCCACCTAGCAGTTCGAAAGCACTCTTAAGTGCAAGTAGATAAATAGGGACCGCTTTATAGCGGGAAGGTAAACGGCGTTTCCGTGTGCTGCGCTGGTGCTGGCTCGCCAGCTGCAGCTTCGTAACCCTGGCCACGTGACCCGGAAGTGTCTTCGGACGGCACCGGCTCACGGCCTTTAGAGCGAGATGAGCACGCAACCCCAGAGTCAGACACGACTGGCCCGTACGGGCAGGGGTACCTTTACCTTTACCTTTAATACAATGGAAGAGGAAGATCAGATTATTCTGATGCACTACAAAACACTATATTAAGCTTACATTGCTGAAGTATTTGAGCATTTTTGTTGTGGTAGTAAGTTGTAGCTATGCCACATGGCAGAGGATAAAGGTATGCAAAGCTTAGGTAGATATAACCTGCAAGTCATCCTGTAAAAAGCTATGCAAATGTAATCAACTGATAGTTTTCAGAATATATCATTCACAGGAGGTTTCCAGGAATGATCCAGTATCAGCAAGGATTCCAACTGCTGCTGGGTCTTGATCACAGGATTATTCCTTGAAAAATCACAAAGGTAAGTAATTCTGATATCACTTAGCCAGTGGAGAGAATACGCAACTTGGAATTAAATCCTGCACAGTCATTAAAGACTTCAGGGCAGTCACACTTTCCCTGTCTAACCCACCTAACAGGTTGAGGTTGCACATTCAAATGCAAAATAACACACACACACACACACACAAACACACACAGACGGGTTTTTGAGCTAAGAACTGCAACACAAAAATGGAGAAGCGTGAAAGCCAAAGAATTAACCATGTTGCAATATTTGTTGCAATCCCCAAAAAGTGTGAATCAGGCTGGCTCGCTTAAAACTGGGGAACATACATTCGTAATTTTTTTTGTATGCTACGTTTCTGTAGTTAAAACCATGCTCAAGGCGGCTTGCAACATAAAAAAAAAAATCAGCTGACTAAAATGTAACAAAAGTAGTCATAAACAGTAAATAAAACATCAAAAAGCACACGACCCAATTGAACCATGTCTACATGCTTCGTAAGAATATCTAAAATCAATATACAAAAATTAATATCATAAACAGCAACAACCCCCCAACAACAACAAAATTAAGCAACACCCCAACCCAAGTCTTGTTCAACAGCCTCAGCTTTTGTAGCTGGAGTCAGTCAAAGCTGACTTTCCTTCCCCGGTCAGATGGGAAAAGGCCTGCAAGGCATGGAGCAGGTCTCCCAGCCAAGAACCCTCTCCAGCTTCCTTGGCCCCAAATCCTCTGTCAGTAAGCTGCATAAGGCAGTGCTCATAAGCAGGAACTAAGACACGGGATACATTTTTAATGATGCTGCTTTTAATGTCTGGGTACTGGGATAGCTGCAATTGCGAGAGATCCCCGCACTCCACCCTTATTCCCCATGCATTCCGGTGCTTGCCAAGAAATGCTGATGGGTAGATGCGTCTAGTGTTCCTTGATGCTCTTCACTAAACTGCTTAAGGTCAGATTGTGTTGAGTTGAATCAAATGATTAGCTTGGTAAACTGACTGCGGGATATGGGTGTGTGTGTGTGTGTGTGTGTGTGTGTGTGCCTTTCTTTCAGCGCTCAATTCAGGGGCCCCTGCTCATAAAGCAAGGGACTTGGTGCCAACTGCATCCTGTGAACTTGTATTTGCGGCAGCTTAAGCGGCCCGCATCATTACATCTTAAAAGATGCCTACAGAGGAATCTCACGGTAAAACCAAGACTTCTTTTCCCCCAATTACAGTCTCAGTGATGCATACTGCAGGGCATAAATAATTTAGCACTGTTGTAAATAAGCCCAGCATATAATATATACATACATTCCTGAGCGATTTTTACTAAGCTCATGGCCTTATGCACTGCCTTCTTGCTGAGAGGTTGTCTTCCCTCCTTAATGCCTCTCGCCGCTTGCTGTTTGTTTGTTTTCATCGGGAAGACCTTCATGCTTCAGTACATGTGTTTAGTGGTACGGAGACTTTGCATTAGCATAGTTGGAAGCTCAAAAACTTCCTTGGCTACTCTTAGGCTCCATTTTCGACCACACTGTTTGCAGCCAGGCCTATCTGTCAAGCGAACGAGAATGTGCGGTGCCGGCAAGCAGAGCGCTGCAACATCAAGGCTATAAAAGGAGACTGTTACAATACCTTTGGAAGAAATTCACATGGATCCTGTATTGAGGGGGACTATAATGCAGTCGTGTGGGTGGCAGACTTGCAGGTGCATCACCTGATGCAGCCTTACAGTCAACTCCCTAGCGGAAGCATCATGGGAAAGGAATGTGCTCTGTGCGAAAACTAGACATCTGTGCAAATGGCCTCCTAACATTCTCCACCCTTTTTGTGGATAAAGATCTGTTTTCCCTAGAGAACTTTGGTGACACCCCCCCCCCCATAAATTCATGGAGAATATGGCTAGGAATGGTCAGTATGCCTCTGAATACCAATGCCAGTGTACTGGAAGAAGCAAAGATCACCAGTGTTGAAGCAATGATTCTTCAACATCAACTTCTTTGGACTGGTCATGTTGTGCGGATGCCTGATTATCGTCTTCCAAAGCAACTACTGTACTCTATTCCAAACTTAAAAATGGAAAGCGTAATGCTGGTGGTCAACAAAAGAGGTTTAAAG
This sequence comes from Podarcis filfolensis, assembly GCF_964270895.1. Lineage (NCBI taxonomy): Eukaryota > Metazoa > Chordata > Lepidosauria > Squamata > Lacertidae > Podarcis > Podarcis filfolensis. The sequence continues at coordinate 108,512,028 of NC_139606.1, forward strand.
ACTCTCTCAAGGCAACTCTAAAAAAATGTAGTATAAACACTCACAACTGGGAAACACTGGCCTGCAAGCTCTCCAACTGGAGAACAGCCTTTACCAAAGATGTTGTGGGCTTTGAAGATGCTTGAACTCAGGATGAAAGGGAGAAACGTGCTAAGAGGAAGGCACGCTTGGCAAACCCTCACCGTGATCAACTCCCACCTGGAAACCTATGTCCCCACTGTGGAAGGATGTGAGGATCCAGAATTTGCCTCCACAGTCACTTTCGGACCCACTGTTAAGACTGTGTTCATGGAAGACACTCTTACTCAGCTATGAATGATCACCAAAGAAGAAAGAAATATTGTGGGATGACTAGATGATCCTGAGAGTTCTTTCTAATTCTACAATTCTATGATAATCAGAAGGATGTGTGGATCCAGAGTAAAAGAAGAAAGAAGAAGAAGAAGAAGAAGAAGAAGAAGAAGAAGAAGAAGAAGAAGAAGAAGACGACCACCAATTGCTGGAAATCACAAGTGGGGAGAGTGCTTTTGTACTCAGGTTCAGCTTATGGGCTTCCCAGAGGCATCTAGCGGATCACTGTGAGAACAGAATGCTGAAGCAGGTCTGATTCATCAGGGCTGTTCCCAGGTGTGTTATTTTTGCTTACTGGGAGGGACAACGGGAGGAGCAAGACGGCAGAAAGTTTGACATGGTGTGGGTGCCTTGGGAGGAGAACCGGATTGTCTCTGCTGGTGCCCCTACTGTGCCAAACTCCCTGCTCCCTCGACCCTCCTCTCTCTTCAGGTAAGCAACAATGACACACCTGCTACAGATGGACCAATGTTCTGACTCATTAATGGATGCTTCCTCTGGTGATCAATTGATGCACTGACTAGTAGCTATATATAAAAGAAATTAACTGGCTCACGTGAAAAGCATTACAGGTAAGATGGTGTGAGTAGTTATAAAATAATATGGGGTGATTTGTCTGTAATGGCGCATTCACCCACGCAAGCAGGAATCGAGTGGTAAAAAGACATGTGCGAATCAGTTTTATCTCAGATTTCAGAATTTAAACTACTGGCTGAAATCAAACCTTATTTACAAAATATATTACCAAAATTGTGTGTGATGGATGAACAAGAAACATTTGAGGCAGCCTCTTGTCTTGCTTGGATGATATTTGCCTTAAGCAAAATGGGCTGGGTAATTTGATTGAATGTGATCCCATTTCTCTGAAGCTTCATGAAAATGAAAATTCACAGAAGTTAAAAGATGTCGTGATGCAAACTGATGTCTTTTCTTTTTAAGTATGTAAAAGTATAATTTGGAGCAGAGTAGTATTTTTTTAAACGTTACTAATCAAATTTGGAAAGAAGCTACTACATGATTCAAGATTCCCTTAATCCATACCGAGACAACACGAAATGCATCCTACCAAAAGCAGAAGCTGCCCATCTGGATGATCAAACAACAACAGTGATGCTTTCAATGTTATCTTCTTCTTTTTAACCAGTTTTATTCTCATTAGGGAATTGGGCTGTACAAGGAAAGGAAATAAGAGGAACTTTGATGGAATTTTAATGTGCTTATTTCGGGGGTTTTAAAAAAGAAAGAAAATCAAAGTGTGCAGAGATTCTTGGGGGCTTTTAGTGCCACCTAATAAAATTAATAATGGTTAACAGAAGTGATTTTCAAGGGATGGGTTGCTGCAACGCCATAGATGAGTTAGTGGGGGCAGGCTGTGATTCCCAGGTCACTAAAGGCAGAACACTTGGACTCAGTTCTCGGTGCAATTCTTTGCATGTTGACTAAGAAATAACTTCTGCTTTAGGTTTCCCTGGTAAGTGGACATACAGTTAAGTGAACATACTATCACAGTCTTGTTCTCCCATTCTAAACACACATTGCACACAATTTAGGAAGTGTCTGGCACAGTTAAGCACCATAACTGAAATCAATGGGACTGAAGAGCACAGTCTTAAGTACATGAAGTGGAAGAAATCCCTCTGATTTCATCTGGAATTACTTCCATTCAAGAGTATAATTGCAGTATGAGAGAAAGCCCACAATTTGAGGGACACTGACAATCTCAGACGAATTTCACAAATGACTAGAAACAGATACTTCTCAACTATCCAGACATAACGTCACTGACTGCTGACTCATCATATTTAGGTGACAGGCAATGTTCACTGATGTTTCTCGGAGTTTGAAGGCATTCCAAACCTTTATTCAGCATGGCTGCCATTTCCTGATGAAATGTGCATAGTTACATTCTATCTATGTATGCATGCATGCATGCATGCATGTATATATGAAATGGGTAAAAAAAAAAAGGTAAAGGACCCCTGAACGGTTAAGTCCAGTCAAAGGTGACTCTGGGGTTGCAGTGCTCATCTCGCTTTTCAGGCCGAGGGAGCCAGCGTTTGTCCACAGACAGCTTTCTGGGTCATGTGGCCAGCATTACTAAACCGCTTCTGGCACAACGGGACACCGTGACAAGTGTCAGAATGCACAGAAACGCCATTTACCTTCCCGCCACAGTGGTACCTATTTATCTACTCACACTGGTGTGCTTTCAAACTGCTAGGTTGGCAGAAGCTGAGATATAGTAATGGAAGCTCACCCTGTTATGCAGATTCAAACTGCTGACCTTCCAATCAGCAAGCTCAAGAGGCTCAGTGGTTTAGACCACAGTTCCACCTGCTCCCCTGTATGAAATACCTTTGGTCTACGCATAGTGTTGCATTCAATGTAGGACTAGGGTGAACGTTATGTTAGTGCAATGATTTTTCCTTGTGCAATGGAATGTTCTCCCTCTTCCTTCCCTAAATCTGTTCTGGGATCCCCTCCAACACTCCAGAGCAGATTTGGGGGTGAGCTGGGGTGCTGTCAGGGAGCAAATCCTATTGTGCTAGAGATAAATCCTTGTGCTAGCACAGAAGTTGAATATCACCCATTGAGACTAACACCTGTTATCACTTCCACCTCCTCAACACCTAGCTGAGTGTGCCTCTCCACCCATCATACTGTCCACTATTGCCCCGGAGTACCTGGCCAAAGTCTGTCTTTGTGGGGTGAATGAGAAAGATGTCATGGATTCCTTCAGGGATCCACTACATGCACTGTAATTTTGGAAAAGCTGGGTCACCCTGGATGTCTTTAGGATGTGCGTGAAAATGTACTCTGTAACTCAGAACCTTGGCTAGTCCTTCCCCAGCAGATGATGGTGAATTGAGACACTGGTCTTCAACCAGTGGGTTGGGATCAGGTCATGGACTGATCTAAGGTGGATCACAATAGCAACACTAGTACCATATAAATATATGTTAAATAAATAAATAAGAAATTGTTCCCCAAAATGCATGTTTCGGTTAAAGGTGGGTCTGAGTGTGAAAAAGCTGAAGATGTCTGAACTGAAGGCATCACCTTGCTGATTTTGCCTGTTTTTCCATATTTTTTTATGTTGCTTGCGAATGGAGAAATCACAAAATAGGTGCTCACATTTGCATGAATGTATGTTTACAGTAAATGCGCTAGCACATTAGGCCTATGTACTTAGTCTCTGTATCATCACAGTATGTGACATCTGTTCTTCTCATATCCAGATGCCATTGTATCTTAATTATACCCGCTAATGTTTCTGCGGGAGCCACAAATGGTGAAACAACATTCCCAAGAACTGGAAGTTGGTAACATCAGATTTCAGTCTAGCAGACATCTGAGGAGTGATAACATCTTTGTTTATTTAATTAAGTTCAGCTGCAATGTGAGTTGATGTTCTTCTGACCCTAGACTAGAGCTGAGCTGAAATTTCCCAGAAGGCATTTTTCCCCAGAGATTTCTTTTCTTCTCTGAATAATATCGACCATTGTTTTGTGGTGGTAGCTGTTCCCTAGATGCACTTGCACACATGCACAGAGCCCCAGAATGACACTTGCGGTAGTATTCAGTTTTGTTTTATTCATGCTTGGCCTCCTGCAATTAATGCACCGTAGTTACTTGTGTCTATTAACCTCTATGCATCTACTCTGAGTAGGACTAGCTTTGGCTACAACCCTAGGTACACGGCATTGTGGAAGATGCAAAATAGCTGTCAAGCTGCCAACATGGTTGCCATTGTTGCCAGTTGCAGTAGTAAGCAAAAGTAACAGAGAAGTAACACGAAACATGGTGGGGGGTGGTAATAGAAGCTCTGCTACTTTCACTGCTATTGGTGAGTGAAACTGGGAAATACAGAATTCCATGCACACTGAAAATGGACTAGACAATGATTAACAATTGGAGAGAGAGAAAAGTATAGGAAGTTAATATTTTAGAGTCTTTCCAAATTCAACATTTGCCTTATACGATACTCTAAACTCAAGTGCCAAATATTTCATGTAAGCAGAGATAATAAATAATAAGCGCTGCACCTTTCAGATTCCTCTGCCCACAGTGCAGCAGGCCCGCTGTCCCTTGCAGTGCCATCCTTGCTGGAAAGGGCCAGAGCTCAGTCAGTATGCCATAACTATTGAAAAATTGGCTCTGCTATCCTTACTCTAATTTGGGAAGCCAAGGCAAAGTTGGTGTTGCACTAGGGGGAAAGGTCTTTTTCTTTATTTATGAGTCACCAGCCGAGGGGTCACGGCACTCCACTGCTGCTGCTTAAAGAAAAGCAGGGCTGAGGATCTTCCCCTCTCTTTCACAGGATCATGGAATTGTAGAGTTGGAAGAGACCCCAAGGGTCATCTAGTCCAACCCCCTGCAATGCAGGAATGTCAGCTAAAGTATCCTTGACAGATGGCCATCTGACCTCTGCTTAGAAACCTCTCAAGGAGCAGCTAGGAGAAGTTGCTTAGATCCTGCTTCTTTGTTGTTGTTGTTTAGTCGTTTAGTAGTGTCCGACTCTTCGTGACGCCCTGGACCAGATCACGCCAGGCGCTTCTGTCCTCCACTGCCTCCCGCAGTTTGATCAAACTCATGCTGGTAGCTTCAAGAACACCATCCAACCATCTCATCCTCTGTCGTCCCCTTCTCCTTGTGCCCTCCATCTTTCCCAGCATCAGGGTCTTTTCCAGGGAGTCTTCTCTTCTCATGAGGTGGCCAAAGTATTGGAGCCTCAGCTTCATGATCTGTCCTTCCAGTGAGCACTCAGGGCTGATTTCCTTCAGAATGGATTGGTTTGATCTTCTTGCAGTCCATGGGACTCTCAAGAGTCTCCTCCAGCACCATAATTCAAAAGCATCAATTCTTCGGCGATCAGCCTTCTTTATGGTCCAGCTTTCACTTCCATACATCACTACTGGGAAAACCATGGCTTTTACAATACGGACCTTTGTTGGCAAGGTGATGTCTCTGCTTTTTAAGATGTTGTCTAGGTTTGCCATCGCCTTTCTCCCAAGGAGCAGGCGTCTTTTAATTTCATGACTGCTGTATGGACCTGCAGTGATCATGGAGCCTAAGAAAGTAAAATCTCTCACTGCCTCCATTTCTTCCCCTTCTATTTGCCAGGAGGTGATGGGCCCAGTGGCCATGATCTTCGTTTTTTTGATGTTGAGCTTCAGACCATATTTTGCGCTCTCCTCTTTCACCCTCATTAAAAGGTTCTTTAATTCCTCCTCACTTTCTGCCATCAAGGTTGTGTCATCTGCATATCTGAGGTTGTTGATATTTCTTCCAGCAATCTTAATTCCAGCTTGGGATTCATCCAGCCCAGCCTTTCACATGATGAATTCTGCATATAAGTTAAATAAGCAGGGAGACAATATACAGCCTTGCCGTACTCTTTTCCCAATTTTGAACCAATCAGTTGTTCCATATCCAGTTCTAACTGTAGCTTCTTGTCCCACATAGAGATTTCTCAGGAGACAGATGAGGTGATCAGGCACTCCCATTTCTTTAAGAACTTGCCATAGTTTGCTGTGGTCGACAGAGTCAAAGGCTTTTGCATAGTCAATGAAGCAGACGTAGATGTCTTTCTGGAACTCTCTAGCTTTCTCCATATTCCAGCCCATGTTTGCAATTTGGTCTCTAGTTCCTCTGCCTGCTTCTTTAGACAATGGGAAAAACAGACAGCCAGATGCTATTTTGCATAATTTTAAAGGCAGACTGAGGAAGGGACTCAATCATGCTGACATAATATTTAATATTCAATCATTCCAATCAACAGATTTTCACAAGCAGCAGTGAGATGATAGAGATTGCTGCATGTAAGAATCACCAGAAACCTTTCCGGTAAAGATATGGGCATTATTATTTTTTTAAAGGCAGGGGTGGCTAGCCCAGTGGTTTTCCAGATGTTGTTGGACTACAGCTCACATAGCCTCTGACTATGGGGCTATGGTGGCAAGGACTGATGGGAGCCGCAGTCTAGAAACATCCAGGGGGATCACAGGCTCCCCACCCATTTAAAAGGTTTGAGAAACCATACCCTACTAAGAACTTCCATAACATCACCGCAGGGTAGATAGTGGGTGGGATTTGCTGCCCCAAATGCAATGGTCTCATGAAGAACTCTCAACAGATATAATAACTGATGTGAGAGTTTGTAATGGGTGCATAGAATGTGTGACCCACCAAGGCTGCAATCATGTTTTCCCCTTCCTCCATTTTGCCATCCCTTGCATTCAGCAAAAACAGGAGAGATTCATTAATCTTCTTCGGAGGTAGGTGACACTCTACTTGGTGAGCCACAAGAAGCTCAAGCCTACCCTAAAGATGTTGCTAAATCTAATATCCATGGTATAAAAATCAACTCCTATTTAGCCAACTAGCTGGAAGCAATGCTTTAGATTAACAGTCAAGTCATGACACTGTGGCGAGATGGATGTTACGGCTGTGCTGCTTTCCTACAGGTTAAGACACATCCTTCAGGGTTCAGATACCATAAAGTCTCCCTAAATATCTCTCGCTGACTGCATGAGGGCAGAGAAGGCAGCAAGATTTATGAGCGGCTCACTTTGGAGTGGATTGCAGGTAGCACGCCAGCTTCCTCCAATCAAATCTGCATTGTAATTTCTAGAAATCAATTAGATGCAAGAAGCAATTACCTATTTTTAAGCACAGAATAATTTGTTTCTCCTGCAACAGGAGAATACAACGCATATCAACAATGAGGTTGCTGGCCCAATTGCTCAACAACTGTAGGAGCCAGATCACTAAAAGGGGAAGTGGAATATTTATCATGTTGCCTGCCATAAGAACTAGTAAACAAAGGTTTAGGAGTTTGGGCCAGAAGGGGCTTATTCTCAAGGGCATCCTTCTTTTTGACATTAAGATAAATAGCCATAACCAGGGATTGGGCCACAAGTCCCATCAGCCCCAGTATGCATGGCCAAAGGCTATGGGTGATCTTAATTGCACTTCTACAACATCTGGAGGACCAGGTTCATCCAACTCAGCACTGTCTTCAAGATCTCGGGCTGAGAACTTTACCATCACTTTCTAGCTGTAATGGTAATAAGAATATGAAAAAATGGTCCCTTTTTTCTTGGTAAATAACCAAGAGCTTAAGATATAATATTATAAGAGGATGGGTAGAAAATAAGGGGTTTAATTGTAATGTTGGGAGATAAGGATTTGCTGGATAAACAATTCAAACTGGAATACAAGAAGGGGAGGTATGAGGAGGTCAGTGAAAGATGTTATTCAAAAATAAGTTCTGTACGTTGTGTTTTTTTATTATTATTTTTAATTTTAATTTTTTCTTTTTATTGTTTGTAAAAAATGGAAAATCCTAATAAAATATCTTTTTTTAAAAAAAAGAGAGAACTTTACCATCACAAGCTACAAGATTCTTTTTTTTTTTAACTCTTTCCTTTCTTGTACCTGCATGGTTCAACACCATTTCACTCACCCACCTCACAGACAAAATCCTCATGTTCCTTTTCTAGACCTGGAGGTGTGGAATAGAATGAAGCTGTCCTTTTGGGGCAGGATCTCTACAATTAAGATGAACGTGCTCCCAAGAATGTTATTTTTGTTCCAGACAATCCCCATAATTAAGGGGAGTGGAACCTTCAAAGATTGGCAAAAAGTGATATCAAGGTATATCTGGCAGGGCAAGAAGCCAAGAATAAAATATAAATTACTTACAGATGCGAAAGAGAGAGGAGGCTTCGCCCTGCCAGATTTGAAACTATATTATGAGGCAGCATGTATTTGCTGGTTAAAGGATTGGATTAAGCTTGAAAATAAGGAATTATTAGATCTTGAAGGTTTCGACAACAGGTTTGGGTGGCACGCTTATTTATGGTGTGATAAGAAAAAGGTTCACAAAGGATTCGGAAACCACATCTTCAGAAATTCGTTAATAGAAGTATGGGACAGGTACAAAAGTGTTTTAGAACCAAGGGTTCCACATTGGTTATCTCCGTTGGAGGTTATGAGTGTAAAAAAAGTGAATATGAGAATTAATTGGGCTACATATGGAGAATTGGTAATGAAGGAAGGAGGAAAATGGAAACTAAAACCTTATGAACAAGTCAAGGATTATGTATATGATTGGTTACATTACTTTCAGGTAAATGAGATGTTTAAGAAGGATGCAAAGGAAAAGGGATATATAGAAAAAGACTCTAGGTTTCAAATGGATATAATTAATAGCGATAATAAGATTTTGTCAAAAATGTACAAGATACTGTTGGAATGGTGTACGAAGGACGAAGAAGTTAAATCAGTAATGATACACTGGGCTAGAGACTTTGGATATAACATCCAATTTGATGATTGGGAGAAACTATGGAAGGAAAATTTAAAATTCATTGCATGCATGGGATTGAAAGAAAATGTGATGAAAATGTTCTACAGATGGTATATTACACCTGTTAAGTTAGCTAAAATGTACAAAACGGACAATAAGTGTTGGAAATGTAGGGAAAGGGAGGGAACATTTTATCACATGTGGTGGGAATGCAAGAAAGTTAAGAACTTCTGGGAAGGGATATATAACGAATTGAAAAAAATGTTAAAATATACTTTTGTCAAGAAACCAGAAGCTTTTCTTTTAGGAATCACAGGAAAAGAGATAAGAAGGAAAGACTGTAAGCTATTCCAGTACGCAGTTGTGGCAGCAAGAATTTTACTAGCCCAGAAGTGGAAACAGGAAGAAACACCGACAATTCAAGAGTGGAGAACGAAATTAATAGACTATGCGGAGCTAGATAAACTGACTGGAAAAATAAGATATTCTAAAAATCAAAAGTTCATCGAACATTGGGGGAAGTTTGTAGATTATCTGAAAAATCTATGTGATTCACAAACAACGCTAGTGGGGTTTCAAGAAGCACTGTAAAGGTTAAGATGTATTGTTGGGGAAAATATATATTGGTAAAGGTGAAAGTTAAAAGGCAATGCAAAAAAGGAAATGCGTTATAGTTAGGAGTATATATGGATGATTACCAGAAAAATCGAAGGAAGTCTCAAAAGTACAATTCGTGAAAATTTGGTTAAAAATGCATGATTTTTGTTGTAAACTAATAAAAAGTATATTGAAAAAAAAAAATCCTCATGTTCCTTTTCAAATCCCGTTCCTGCACGCTACATTTGAGTGGTTAAGTGGTTAAACATGAACCTGCCTAGCTCAATAGATTTTTGGACGCGTTGCAAACGAAATGCCATTTTCCTGGGCATTTCTTCTATAGATCAGAATTTGGAATGCCATGCTGCATCTGTGTAGAACCTACCCAGGATTAAATGTGCCTAGAAGTGCTACTGTATGTAAGGGCTGCAATCAGGGCTGGCATCAATGATTGGCACAAAGGGGTCACACAGCAGCAGGCAGCCCACTGACAACAGTGCCCTGGAAATTCTTCTCTCTTAAACCTTTGCAGCAATCAATGATAGTTTCCTACTGTCCCGTGGAGGGCAGTCCACCTGCCTCTTTTCCTAGGATCAGCTGCCTGGAAATCTACTTAGAGAGCATCTGAATGATGACTCCGTAATAGGGTTTCTGCCAGATTCATTTGCATGTTCATGTTCAGTTCTGATGATATTTGTCTCTGCAGTGTGTGTGTGTGTGCATTTCTGTTTCTGAAGTTTAATGCCTGCTTGTTTCCATGAGTTTTGGGGCTCTCCCTATGGTTGGGGCCATGGAGAATTGCAGATGTTGGGGTGGAGGGGGTCTTCCTTCCTCTGCCAGCCAGTCTGTAGGGTGGGGTGGCCCTGACCCTGTATGGGAAGGAATATAAAGAATCCTGCCTGTCTCAGCTGGAGGGAGGTTCTATCCCCAAGAGCACAGACTATCCAGAAGAGGACAAAACTACTCTTCATGGGACACTGGGGGACTACTTGTTCATCTGCCTCTCACTCTGCTCCAGACAACGAAGAGGGAGAAGGAAGGTCAAAAGGAAGAAAAGAAGGTAGCACTGCTCATTTTCTCCTTGACAGAACACAGATGAGAAACTGTTGATAGTTTTAAGTGGTGGCTGTGCTGGGCCCGGGGGATAACCCAAGCAGAGCAGTCCAGGTCCAGTCCCGAATCCAAGGATTCTGCGAGCAGTCAGTCCGACAGGGCCAAGGCAGGAAACCTGGCTAGGTCAGGCACAGGGTCTCAGGCAGGTTGTAGCAAACAGCAATGTTGCTCCCGCAACCTGGGGCGGGGTCCGACAGCCTTTTATCTTTGTTGGGGTCCTGATCCTCTGGTGACTCACCTCCCTGTCTTGCCCGAATGCGAGCACTCCTCCTGCGAGTACTCAGGTCTCTCCTTCTCTCAGACCTGAGTCTCTGCAGCTCGGGAGATGTAGGTGGGTTACTAGACCCAGAAGCCGCCTCAGCCTCTCCTGACCCAACTGGTAGTGGGGCAGCTGTAAGTGATTGCCCAGCTGAAGGCAACGAGGTAATCCCCGCATCTGGAGCCAGGGCAGGCTCAGGCCCCTGACTCGGCCCAGCTGGTGTTTGTTGCAGGGGAACCTGTGCAGACTGGGGCTCCTCAATATCAGGGCCCAGATCTGGTTCAGATGCCACCTGAGGCAAAGGATCCAGTGTGGACTGAGACTCCTCTGGTTCCGAGTCCAAGCCCGAGTCCCAGGCCATCACAGTGGCTGGTGTCCATTGTGACTCTTTGGGTGAAAGGAAGGGAGCCCAAGCAGTAGGTGCAAGTCGGAGCCATTGACAGCAAGCACCAACTAAGTCTATGTTTGTCCCCATTTTCCTCTTCTTTGCTCAGTTCTACAAGAACAACATTGAGTCTAAGGTGAGGGAAGCTGACAAGCAACACTACTCCCCTGGAGATACAATTAAGAAGGCAGGCAGGTAGGGACTGAGGTCAGTAGGCCAAATGGGTCGACTTCCACTGCTGGGATGGTGAGGAGGACCCTTCCAAAATCTGGATCCTGCAGTGGCTGCAATCCCATTTACTTGGAAGAAAGTCCCATTCACATCATAAGGCACATTTCTACATAAAAAATATGGATAAGATTTTGCTGGAGGTCTGTAGGCCTAGGCACACTGACTGGAAGCCACAGTCCATACTGAGCTCAATGGGCAATCAGCATGAACGTTGTTTTTTCCCAGGCTCAGGCTATCAATATTTAACAATGTCCAGGCTGCCAGGTGTACGTGTCATGAAGATGCTTCCTGTTCTCTACAAGAGACAATGTTAAGTGAGCGAGCCAGTGAGAACTCCTTGAGACAAATGGAACTGGTGACGGGGGCGGAGGGGGGTGGGTGGGAAGGCACTAAAATAGAAAGGCCAGCTGACACTTTTAGCACCTCTTTAGCAACAAGGGGTGCTTTGAGTGAAGAATTAAAGAAGAGAGCTTTTAGCACTCCAGTCACACAGTGTCATATCAGTCCCTCCGATGCACAAGCAGTTTGCTTCTGAATGTGTTCTGACAACATGCGATGCGATTGCTGGGAAAACGGAGGCACCAAAGAAAATGGAGGGGGGAGCATCTGAAAGGATGGTCATATTTTTTAAAAAAAACATGGAGAAGGAGAGAGAACAAGAAGGCTCTAGTGGAATTTAAATCGCCATAAATCCTTGGTACTTAAAAAGCACACCTTTTTATTGTGATAGCTTAAGTTATTTTAGACATTGCTTCCAGAAGATGACACCCCACAACACACATTTCAAGCTCTTGATATAATGCCTATAAGCATTAAGTAACACCCATGCACTGGGAAATTACTTACTTAACTTGCCTTAAAAAAAGGGTCCTATGCTCTGTGGATGTGATCAACGAGGTATCATGCACCTGGGCCATTTATTAACTTATCATTATTCCACAACGAAATAAGGGAAGGGAATAAATTGCAAAAAATTATTCCCAAGGTACTGAGGGCTTCACATAGATTTTCCCGTCATTAATAAAGGGAAACTATTCACTGCAAAAAAAAGATTTCCTCAGTTTGCCCTTCGTCTACCTTTATCTACTCTGTTAACTTTGCAATTTCAGGCAATTCCCAGTATTCAAAGCCCAATCTTAATGTGCTTTTATTACTGAGATGTGTGCCTCACTCAGTTCAGTGGTGCTCACTACTGGGGCTGTATAAGACTGCAGATTCAGACAACTGTTGGGATATTGACAGAACCGTGGAGTTATGCTATGATTTGGTGCCTGTCTCCACCAGGAAAGTTGCAATGCTGTTGGGGGTTTTTTTTGCATGCAATGGGGGCGGCTTCACATATCGAGCAGGTCTGATTTGCTGGGGGCACTGCATGCAGCATCTGCCAACCAGAAGCACTGCACTGTTTCCACATGGAAACCATATGGCAAGAAACATTCCATGGCAACAATAAGCAGTTAAACCCCAAAAAGAGTGTAGGTGATATGCTAGAGCCAGGAAGCACGCCATCAGGCTAGGGCGAGTACGGAATGCATGAGCTCATGAAGCCCAAATCATTTATGCCAAGTCCTGAAAGCCTGCTGTGAATATTTGTCACAGTTTGCGTTATTATAATTATGATTAATTTGATGTGGAATAGCAGGAAGGGGAAAGTTGGCAGAGGGTCTGGCGAGTTCTGCTAATCCTACAAAACACTTTTTAGACAATGCTGCAGCTTTTTCATTTGCATCTTCTCAAGCTTAATAGTCTTTAATTTGGACCATTATACACTGTGTGGCATTGTCTAGCTCCGCAGCCCCACCCCCAGAGCACACTTTGAATTCTGCTGTGTTTCGCTTCTTGGCAAGCACACTATGAAAGTGGGTTTTTGGAAAACACTCAAAGTATTTTTCTTTGCAAATGGGGCTTGGCATGATTAATGGAGCAAGGAGAGGTTCTGCGGAGGTCAGCTGCACTCAGTGTTTGCACCTGCAGCTCCCCTGAGGTCTTGGGAGGAAGGTTTTAGAAGATATGGACGTGGATGGCAAGGGGCACGTTTTTTGTCTTCCAGAATCCCGCATGCTTAATATGCCAAGGCCACTCAATGAAAACACATTCTCCATTGCTGCTTATCCTTAGCGTTACACGTAACTTGCAGCGTGTCTTTTACACTCTGAACCACTTAATTTTCAGTGGCGTAAATTTCTCCCTTTTAAAATGAATTCTATCTGCAAGGGTAATCTAGTTCGTCCCCCTGTGATGCATGAATCACGGCTTAAGAATCAGTGGCCGGTGGCCATCCAACCCCCGTTTAAAAACCTCCAGTGAAGGACAGTCCCCCACATGCGATACCAGTTCTACTCCAGTTGCCTGTGCATGTGTACCTCTGAACCTGTATCTTATACATGTACTCACGGAAACACCATTTGGAGCAATAAACAATGCTACTGTTGGGAATCTGATGGCTATGCAGCAAAGGTCTTACTACAATGGCCCTGATTACCAGATAGGGGGGAATCCTATATACAGAGGTACCTCAGGTTACATACGCTTCAGGTTGCAGACTCCGCTAACCCAGAAATAGTACCTCGGGTTAAGAACTTTGCTTCAGGATGAGAACAGAAATCATGCTCTGGCGGCGTGGTGGCAGCAGCAGGAGGCCCCATTAGCTAAAGTGGTGCTTCAGGTTAAGAACAGTTTCAGGTTAAGAACGGACCTCTGGAACGAATTAAGTACTTAACCCAAGGTACCACTGTACAGCGGAAACCAAGCTGGTGTTAAGTCTAGCTGGCATAAAGTTGTGCCAAACCCAAACCCTGCTTCTTAACAGATTGCGCTGCTGTTGATGGAACAGGGGTTAAATCACATATTAAGACAGACCTACCTAATGTGCAGTTTCTGAAACAATAGACAAACCAAAACAGCGCCATCCTTCGAAATTTGCATTGTGCAATGTAGTTCTCCAGCCAAGTAATGTATACAGGAAAGTATACACTAGGGTAAAGAGGTCACAAATGTGCGTTATATTAGTGAAAATGGTGTACAAAAGTGTGCTGCATTAATGAAAATGCACATTTGCAAAAATGTGCATATTAGAATAAATTCAAACTAGAATTATGAATGTTCGTGATATTTGTTTTAAGATTAAAGACTGACTGAAATGAGCTTTTTTATGTTTCTGAATTCCATGCAATACCTGGCTGGATTGCAAAATTCACAGAAGTGTGAGTTTCAAAAGATGCACATGTTTCAGTTCACGTATAGTTTTCAGAAAGTGCACATTAAGTTGGTTCGCCTTTAAAATTGAACTGAACTGAATTTCCCTCCCTTCCTCAGCTGTGAATATGGTCAAAGTCACTGCTCATTCTTGTCAGCCGTATGCACTCCATGTGAATAGGACTGAGTTGAAAAACAGAGCTCCTTATCTGCTAATGATAGCTTTCATTTGAGGGGAGTAAGTGCGCTTCTTCATATCTTCTGACAGTAAACTTTCATTTCCTTATTTTGGAGAGAATGCCACTCAATGTGACATTGAAGATGACAATTATTTCCCCATCAGATGACACAGTGGGGGTGAGGGGAGAAAGTGAGGAAGATGAATTCAGCTGTACACATAGTCTCTTTCTACTCTCTTCATTGCAAGGGGAACACTGCAAGCTAAGTAGCTAAATAGCTCTGTTGAATAATACTGTTGTGACAGACAGGGCTAAGAAAGAACTGGGAGGGCGGGGGGGGGGGGAATCACTTGCTGAGCAAGATGCATTCTAGATAAATAGTACCTCTATGTTCAGGTGCAGGTTATCTCTAATTACCAGCAGCTGGGAGAAAGGGGTTGCCCTTTATGCCATACTTGTAAGCGTCTCAGAAGCTTCTGGTTAAGTGCTACTGATGCTGTAGAAGCAAAATCCTAGACTAGATGGAGCCATTGTCTGATCTGTTCATGCTCTGTTCATGCTCTTCTGCAGAACAAAATAAAGCACCCTATAATTTTTCATACCCACACATGGAGGTGATGGAGAATCATTCTGCTTGGAACTGATCTTATTGGCAGCTCCCAGAATAAATGCATGGATCCAAACTTACTTATGCTTCTGATTCTGTTAAAACAATGTTTATGGAAGACAATCTTACTCGGCTATGAGTGATCGCCAAAGAAGCTTCTGGTTCACCTACTTCGAAATTTTGTGATGCATTTTTTGGCTCAAAAAAAAAAAGTACCTAGCTATTCAACTATTAGGGGGAAAACTATGTTTAGAACTGCATACATTGACCCACAAACTATGGGTTTGTTGTTTTTATCCGGAGGTTTCATGCTATGTGTTGGAATAGTGGGTGATAGGCCGGGGGGCTGGAGTAGTGGGGATGGGATTCTCTACCCTTGTTCTAAAGCTTTAACCAAACAAAATCCTTTAAGTTGTATTTTTTAAAGTTTTCAAATTCAACATAAACCCTTTAATCCTTTCTCATGGGGAGCTAATTTGCTTCCCATCAGCTGGGTGTCCAGTTGTTTGGAAAGGTCAATTTCCCAAACCTGAAAATAGAGATGTCTGAAGAAGAAACCTTATTAATTGATTCAGAATGAATGGCTTTGGGTCAGCTTTAATGTGTGCCAGCACTGAGTCTCTCTCCTCACCCCCACCCCAAGAAATTACATCAAGGCCAGTCCATCCTTCACTCTAACTGCAGTTGTGGCAAGTCTCTTTGCACCTTCAAGAAAATTGGTGAATTGTTGTTAGGTAAATAGGAATTATTGTTCTGAAATCAGAAGGCTGGTCACACAGCCAAGGTTTACTACAAGACACTACCCTTTTCATTCAAGGCATGTCTGCATCACAGTTTCCTAGAAATCCACGAAGGGCACAGGGAGTGTCCATTCAGAAAGAAAAATGGACACTTCCTTCTGCTTTGTCTGCTAACAAACTATGTAGCTAATACTGAGGCTGATCATCTTTCGTGATGTGGACTTCAGTGCATTTTTAAAACACTTGGTTAATGCAGAATTCTGATTGGTTTCAAAAACATTTTCAAAACCTCTGGATGCTGGAGCCCAATGCAGCAACATGTAGTCTTAGATTGAAAGATCCATACCATACTGGGCCCTCCCCATCAAAGACCTAATCAGTAATGTGTACTTATACTTTTATCTGAAAAAGGTTCCTTCTCTGACAAACTTGGAGCATAAAAACCAACTCATAATCTTGTTTTGGTTTGAGGATAAGCATGACTACCTAATTTGACACTCTCTTCTTGTAACTTTCTCAAGAGAACAGGCATCTTCCAAGCTCAGATTTAGGATCGCCTTATGAGCCTTAACAGATGAATTTCTTCTGTTTTGATCATTGTTGCTATTTGATTGCTATTAAGCTACAAAGGTAAAGGACCCCTGGATGGTTATGTCCAGTCAAAGACGACAAAGGGGTGAGGCGTTCATCTTGCTTCCAGGCTGAGGGAGCCAGCGTTTGTCCACAGACAGCTTTCCAGGTCATGTGGCCAGCATGACTAAACCGCTTCTGGCACAATGGGACGCCATGATGAGCACCAGAGCACACAGAAACGTCATTTACCTTTCCGTCACAGTGGTACCTATTCATCTACTTGCACTGGTATGCTTTTGAACTGCTAGGTTGGTAAGAGCTGGGACAGAGCAGCGGGAGCTCACCCCGTCGCGGGAATTTGAACCGCCGATCTTCCGATCATCAAGCCCAAGAGGCTCAGTGGTTTAGACCACAGTGCCACCCGCATTCCATTATTACGCTATAGAAAAGGGGAGGTCACATAGATAATGGTGTGGTCTTCACAGAATGATTTTTCTGCCCTTTGATGATTTGCATCACAACCCTAATCACATCTATTCAGAAATAAGCCTACAGAATTCAGTGGGGCTTCCTCCCAGGTAAATAAAGTTGGAATTCCAGCCTTAGAATTGTACTCATTAACTGCTTCCTCATTCAGGCAACCTCTAGTAAAAACAACAACAAATAACTCTAAAATTTTAAGCAAAGCAAATTAGACTTTGTTATCCTCTAAGAAGAACATAAAAAAAACCAGAACAATAAATTGCAAAAATATTCTTAGTTTGGGGCTTATTATACAGCTTCAGGTTCTTCCATGTCTTGTAGGGTGGCATTAATTATCTAGAGAAAGTTTGATTTTGCGTTGCTAGGAGTTATCTGAGACCCAAGAGATTGGTATATTGTTTGTAAATGGAAAACAGATTACTCTTAGACCTACTTATTGCCCAAACACAGCTTGAATTTCCTTGTTGGAGAATGTTTTTCAACAATGGAGCCAATTCAAAGAAGAAGTAACTTTGTTAGAAGGGGATCTCAATATTGTATGGACCTCAAATTAGAAAGGAGCATTAACTCTCTAAGAAACAAATGTTGTGCCTGCAACCAATTTTCAGTAAATAAGACTTGATAGATATTTGGCACATCTGCAATGTTGATTGAAGAAGCTACTTGCCTCACCCAACTTGTCACAACACATTGTTTCACAAATGCAGAAATTAAGATATTCATATGGTAGCCAAAGAATTCAATAACCCTTTGAAACTAGAATGCATCCGTACATTGGTAAGAAACATAAGGTGATGACGTAAACGAATCATACTACAAATTCAGAAACTGTAATTCTAAATGGTTGACTTGCTGTTCAAAATACCAACTAGCCAGGTAGGAACACAACATTAGTTACAACACATGAGACCAACATATCAATACAACATCAAGGACATCCATAAGGACTGTATCTAATTCTATGCACAATTATATCCCCAGGGGTGCACATATTTTGGCTGGCCTTGAAACCTGCCAATTTTTTTGTTTGCCAGAACCTTACACTGGAAGGCCAGAGCCTTGTCCCTGAGAGCATGCAGAACTTTCAGAGCAAGGATATGAAATTGGCAGCCATCTTCTTCCCTATCTCCAAGTTTAGGAGATGACAGGGGATTATCTTTGCTGCACTTAGCTTTGAATGCACTGTCTCAATTGCAGCATCTTCCTGAACATGGAGCTGGGAAGCGGACCTAACTACTGCTTTCACTTCCTTTGTGGTCCACTCTGATTTGCAGGTATGAGTGGGGTGGGGATTTGGTGGGCAGCAGCAACAACTTGTGCACTGGGCAATGGCTATGAAGTAATGGCACATGGACTGGAACTGGGAATGGACAGAATGGGAAGGGAGGAGGAGGAGGAAGAGGAGGAGGAGGAGGAGGAGGAGGAGACTATAGCCCTGAAACTGTGTGTTTAGGTTCTCCTAAATGGGACCTTCAGCCAGATTGCAAATGTGAGGTTCATTTTCAGACTACTGTATATGCCACAGACTGACTCATAGAAACAGACATTCATACTTACCTGGATAGGATCTGGATTCAGTCTTTGCAAAAAAAGCAGCAATTTCTAAATCAAGAAATAACAGAAAACGAAATCAACCAAATAATTACTAAGCTAAAAATAATAATTAATCATACAGCCCAAAGCCTAGAAGACTTTTTTTGAGGCCAAGTTCTACATCCAATGTAAGGCCTTTTGGCTATTAACTAAGATTACTTTTCAACAGTATGTTCAACCATGTGATACGCGTGTTCAAATTACACACAGTGAGTTGTATCCAATAAAGTTGCTCTGTTTGCACAAGGATTTCCGCTTGCACACTGAAACTTATCTCCCTTTCCTCTCCCCGTACTCCATGACCCCCTCCCCAATCTTCTCCAGAGGGTTGGGGGAACTCACAAAGCAGATTTGGCATGTTGTGGGGTGGAGAGGGGGAAAACGTTGATTTTCTTGCACGAATAAGGCAGCTTTGCCAGATACAACTCACAGTAATAAGCACAATCCTAACAACCATGTTTACTCAGAAGTAAGTCAGATTGAATTCAGTGCAGCTTACTTCTAAATAAGTGGCTTTAGGACTGCAGCCAAACCAATAAAAGACTCCATTTCTCTGGGATTGCATTGATTCTTTATTAAAACACATTTCTAAGATTTCCAGTGCAGCTTTTACCAAGTGTCTAGGTTCGCTGATGTTCTCTGAAATTAGGATACACCAGATTGTATTTGTACCACACAGAAAGCTTACAGATTTGGTTTTCAGGCTTTCACCTGTGATTAATGATGGTAATGTAACCAAATCCCCTATGATCATTCTGTCATTAGATGCTCAAAAGGCCTTTGAAAAATTGGGATTAATTAATTATCCCACTCCAAAAAATGGATATAGGACCAACGTTTCTGCAAGCAATTACTCAAATGCACCAACCATCAATGACTACTATACATACAGCTTTAAATTGTGCATCCTACTAAACAAGGGCTGCCTGATTTCCTATCTTTTATTTGCATTCATTGTCAGGCCTTTGCATGACCAATCCAAGTTAGCTTCTTTGCAAATACTATGTAAACAGATCCCAGTCAAAGAATTCAACATGTTAAAAGATATATGGAGCAGTTCAACTGGGATGAATAATACTGCAAATATTGGGTGGTATTCAGAGCTAGCCTTACTCAGAGTAGACCCATGGGTTAATTAATTTCAGTGAGTCTACTCAGCGTAGGACTTCGTTGAATACAACCTGCTGTGCCTAACTGTATACAATATTTGCAATAAGAATATATGCCTGTTGCAAGTGAAAATGATTGCACTTCCCAAATGCAACTTTCTTTCCCAGACGTTCTCAACTGCAAAACCATTATCACTGGGGTGGGGTGGGGGGCTAATGCCAAAAACAGATTTTAAAGAAACACAATGCACAGTGACGTCAAGAGGGGAGAAATGGGAATATCAAACTCAAACATAAAATGATAAGGAGCCCTACCAGATGAGAACAAAGCCCTAGCCTGCCTTGCATCTTGTTTCCCATAGTGGCCAATCACATGCCTCTAGGACATGCATCCCCAGACTCGGCCTTCCAGTTGTTTTGGGACTACAATTCCCATCCTCCCTGACCACTGGTCCTGTTAGCTAGGGATGATGGGAGTTGTAGTCCCAAAACAGCTGGAGGGCCGAGTTTGGGGATGCCTGTTCTAGCATGCTGTCTCTGATCTTGGAGGTCGCAAATGGTCAACAATACTAGTAGGCATTGATGACCTCCTCAAATACTTAAGATGGCCTTCCCTTCAAAACAGCTTCTTCACTCTCGCTTGCAGCAGAATCACAATACAAAATCTAGACAAAAACACTTTTTCAGTATGGAAGATATCTGAGCATTTTAATTAGTTTCCCCACTTCTGCTACTAGTTTTTATTTTTATTGTCCTCTTTTCTACGAAGTACAGAAAAAAAAACCCATTTAAATAATGGGGTGCCCAAACTTAAATAAAATTAGAGATTTCTTCCTTTATTTATTAAGAGGCCCGACATTTTCTGTTGAACCTATGCAACTGCCTGCCATAAAAATAAATTGGCTGCAAATCTGTCTCATCAAACATTTTAATACAAATGCCAGTTACACAACAGCAGGGTACTTGTTCTCCCACAAAATTGATGGGGTGGGGGGCGGGGGAAGTACAGCAACAATATTGCATATTTTATATATCTATAAAGGCCTGGTTTCCAGTACCTATAACACTGTAATTACTATATTCTGTGGAACCATCAGCAATTTGCAAGGAAAGTGGCATTCAGCGATTAACTATTTGATCCAAACAACCAATAAAAACTGTCTCATCTAAAGCTGAAAAAATAAGTATTAAAACTCGCAACCGATATTTCTTTAAAGAAACAATACCTATACCATGAGAAAGTGTTCACTAAATTATGATTAAGATTTAAAAGAGAGGAAGAAAGTTGGTCAAGATTGTGAAGCACATGGGAAACTTATATCAAGAATGAACAAGAATGAAAAGAGAGGAAAAAAGTTGGTCAAGATTGTGAAGCACATGGGAAACTTATATCAAGAATGAACAAGATAAATGATGTGCTTCCATTTTTCAGCCTTGATCCTAGATTATCTCTGCTGAATCACAGAATTGTAGAGTTGGAAGTGAACCCAAGAGTCATCCAGCCCAAACCCTGGCAATGCACCACAACTAAAGCGTCCATGACAGATGGCCACCCAATCTCTGCTTACAAACCTCCAAGGAAGGAGAGTCCACAACCTTCTGAGGGAGACCATTCCAATGTCTAACAGCTCTTAGCATCAGAAAGTTCTTCCTGATTAGCTGGAGTCTCCTTTCTTGTAACTTGGAGCCATTGGTTTGAGTCCTACCTTCCAGAGCAGGAGAAAACAAGCTTGCTCCATCTTCCTTGTGACAGCCCTTTAGATATTTGAAGACAGCTAGCATATCTCCTTTTAGCCTCCTCTTTTCCTGGCTAAGCATACCCAACTCCCTCAACTGTTCCTAATTAGATTTGATCACCTTGGCTCTTCTTCTGAGCACCTAGCTGAATATTATAACAATTAAGATATCTATGTAAATACTGGCACCTGGGCTTCCATATCTTGCTTTCCCACCTGCCACCCCCAACCAACCCATGTATATCATGCCTATTAGATTGTATTCAGCTAAGTTACACTGGAATTAATGGACCTGACTTAGTCATGCTCTTTCATTTCAATGCGTCCACTCCGAACAAAAACTTGGTTCGATGCCACCTTATCTCATTGTTTTAAATGTTAATTTAGTTGGCAGAAACATGAAATGGAAATCTAGAACGTATTTATAAATGTGTCATGTATAAATGCATAAAGTAAGTAATAATAATAATGAAAAGCTTAAAATGGCAATTTCTCAGTCTACAAAGCCTCTGTTTTTGTGACAGACAGAGCTATATGGCCTATATGGTCACTGCCTTAACTGACCATTATGTGAAAAATTGTTCTTCAGCTCATTTCACTGATGGGCTGTATTTAGTGTGGAAGTGGAAAGAAGCTTGTGCAATCAAACTTTCCTTTTCCCAACTGCACAGCTCACCAAAGACTCTTCAGAGGGTCAGGGTAGGTCTCTCCTGATCTAGGTATTGGCTCAGAGCAGAGCAAAAGCAGCAGTGTTAGCCTACTTTTGAAAAACAAAATAGCAAAGGTAATATCAACTAGCATAATAGGCCTTGTACCTATTTGGCAGGTTTCATACCCGGGGTACCTCCCTTATTCTCCTGTTTTCAAACTGAATGTCCACACACATAAAAAAAAGACTAGGCAAAGGAACACAGTTTCTATTTTCCCACCCCAAACCTGTAAACAATGCCCTTGCTAGAGAACTGCTGCACTTATTTTTCTGAAAGTTGGCAGATTTCATCCCCTCAGAAAGCACAGCCACACCTGCAATCAAAATCAAATTCTGGCAGGAAATGGGGGGAGGGACCTAGACCTTTTTTTGGGGGGGTGAAACAAAATAAGTTTCCTACTCAAAAAAGAAGAAGAAGAAAACCTGTGAAATTTGGCAGGATTTATCTACTCTGCAGGGACTCATTTGCTTGAAAACACCATCCAATTATTGGGGGGGACTTTCAACAGCAAATAATAATAATAATAATAATAATAATAATAATAATAATAATAATAATATGTATTGTTCCCTCACTTACATGAAAGTATTTGGGTTCATGTTCACATCTTTGTGAACACAAGTGTGCACAGATCAATTTATTAAACTGTTTAGTATGTACATATAGACTCTCCTTGAGGGCAGGGGGTGTTAACTTTTGCTCATTCCAGGCTCCTTCTCTAAGATCTTGTAGCTGAGCCAGCATCTTTTTAGTTCAGCCACCAGAGAAGGGATTTATGCATTATGTAGCTAGTTTAAGATGCTGCTCTGTTGTGATTTTCTGCTGCAGACCAGCTTAGCCAGGTGCCTTAGGTCTGAGTCTAATGCACTAGAAAAATTATCTTGGGTCACTGTAAACAAGAAAATCAGACAAAAAACCCCCAATAATTTTGCCAAATTTTAAAAAATCTGCCTGGACAGAAGTTATAATCCTGAAAAAGAGGGCGTGCCTGGGGAAAAGAGAACATAGGACAACCAGACCTGTGGAAGAGGACATGTCCTGGAAAAAGAGGACATATGGCAACCCTAACTATGTGATCTGTTAAAAGTGCTGTCAAATAAAGAAAAGGGGGGAAACACCGTAATGATTTTTTTGGGGGGGTAGCAAGTTCATTGTGCAGTGTCATGTGCCAGCTAATGTGATTTTATTAGAAATTCATTCCACATTTCCTCGATTGCTGTTACTGAAACAAATAAAAAAGAGATGAAGTGGCTTCAATCTCATGCATTAACTATAATGAAAGCAACGTTCACTCCCAGAGACAAGCTCAGTGGAGTGAAGAAATAAAAATCTGTAGCTAGAAGGAGCCTGCTAACCTAGCCTCTTTTTTTTTCCCTCCAAAGAACAAAATCTTTCTCATCTCCCTTCATGCTCCTGCGGTCTAGCTGCTCTAGTGCTGTTCTATTTAATTTTTTTAAGCCTCTCTCTTCATTGTGGCTTCAGAACAGCCAGATCCGAGCATGATGTATATTTCAGGCATGGATGTGTGAATACATGGAGTATGTGCATATACACTTTTAGGTGAGGTGGCCATGAGTCCTCCCTCACCAGTCCCTATTTTAAAGATGAACAACCGTAAGAAGGGAAAGCAGGAGAGGAATTTAAGGGGTCCATCAACAGTTTACCACCTTTCTAGCTGTTTGAGGTCACCTGGTTACAGTTCCCCCCACTACGGTTAGACTTACTCTATTTCCATTTAAAACACAGTAGTGATTTCCAGCAGTAAATGAATAGATACATATGTGAAAGGCAATGTAAACTGGGCAGTTAATGTGCATAACGACCAGCCATTGTGCACATTCACCGGGCTTCATGTGTGCACATTTCCCAGTTAATATACACAATCACCCACAGGCTTTGGGAAATGTGCAGATATTGGCTGCACTGTATACATTCTCTGGCCATTATGCATGATCTCCAACCGGCCTTGGAGAATTTGCATATCTTGACGGAATTTTGTGCACTCTCTGGGCAATATGAACATCCTTCAGTCAGTATGCAGAATCTCCAAGAAGATGTTGTGGGCCATGTAAGATTAGGCAGTGGGCTGGACGCATCCATGTGTGAATGTGTGCTTACAGATTGCACACTTCTGAATAAGAGGCAGAAAAAGGTATATTTCTTGGAGACTATGGATTCTGACCAGAGAATTCACATATTATGTCATGTTGCACACCGCAAATCAGCTGGCCATGGAGCCAAGGGACAGTTATCCAGTAGTATTTTCTGGAACTGACCCCATAAATGGGAATGAAATCACCTTAATACAGTGCTCTCATCCCCTTTGGAGAGCACAATAAAATAATTGCAATTAAACATTAAAGAATATATGTGTGTGTTGCTACTGTTTCAACTGCAATGAGTTTCTTCCGCTTTTAACTTCCATACTAAGAAGTTTCTACAAAGGCTCTAAAATATGGAACTGAACATATACCTATGCAATATATATTTATCAGTATATTTGGCAAGGGGTTTTTTATTCCCCTTTCTCATATTTCTTCCGGTCCCTTTTGCGGTTTTGTTGTTTCTTGCTGCAGCATCACTATATGGCATATTGGGTTTTCTTTCCAACTTAGATATTGGAAAAATTTAATAAAATCCATGCTTTTTTAAAAGAGAGAGAGGGAGGGAGAGAGAGAGAGAGAGAGAGAGAGATAACAATAAAGGAACACTGCTAGCCACACAGCACAGTTTGGGCCATGGCATAATGAAACATTTATGTTCGTTTCATATAAATCCCACTTTTCCCTTCCAAAAAAGCTTGGAGCAATTTTCTCGTGGCTTTTTCACCAGGTCACGGCATTTTGAATGGTGTGGAGAAAGTAGACAGATTATTATTTTTCTCCCACCCATCTTCACCCTCTTCCATAAAACTAGCATTCAGGGTCACCCATGGAAGTGATTGACAGTAGATTCAAGACAGTCAAATGAATGTAGTTATTTATGCAACACTTAATTATAGAGTTGATTGCTACAGCGTGTGCGATGATGGCAAGGGGCCCAGAAAAAAAATATGGAGGGTGTACCTACTCACAGGTATTACCCATGAAAGCTACCAAGAAATTCTGTACTTCATAGGCAGCAAATCCCTGGATACAAGTTGCTGGGAATGAGGCAGACAAAATAATTTATTTAAAATGATTTAATCATAAAAAAACCTTCCAAGCAGTTTCAGTAAAACACTATAAAATGTTTGTTAAAAACACAGGTAAAATGAGATAATAAGAACAAGTTGACCTAAAATGTATCAAAATATAATTAAAATCAGCAGTTAAAAAAAGAAACTTAGTAAATAAAATTTACCTGTTCAAATTACATGTCTGGCTAAGATTTTCCTAAACAAAAGTATTTTTAGCAGGCAGCTCCCTAATATCAATGGGAAGGATGTTCCAGAGAGTAAGGAATCAGCTAGATTGATAAAGAAAAAATGTTTTATATGCGGTATAACAGTGTGACACCAGATGGCGCTGTGGCATTCCCTTTTTGCCAATGTGATTTGTCATTATAAAGGTTACAACACATTTTTTCCTGAAATGTTCTTTTGGTGTGTCTAGATCCAGCCTAGGTGCTGCCACACTAAAGGAGTGATTCCTTGCGAGAACAAAACAAACATTATATATGGCACTTGAAGGGCTCCTGGCTTCACGCTCTGCATGTAGACAACCTGGAAGTGTCTGGAGTTTGCACTTGCCCAAGGATTAGCACGAGTGAAACAGGGTTCCTTCTCCCCTCCCCTTTCCCAAATCTACTCTGAAGAACAGAACAGAATCACGGGGCTCATGTGGAGAACATTCTGTTGTGCAAGGAGAAATCCTTGCTGGAAAGAAAAAATTGCTGTAGCTCTATATTGCATATAACACTGACTAAAGATTCTATGACCATAGTTGATGTATGGAAGTGAGAGCTGGACCATAAAGAAGGCTGATCACAGAAGAATTGATGCTTTTGAATTATGGTGCTGGAGGAGACTCATGAGAGTCCCACGGGCTGCAAGAAGATCAAACCTCTCCATTCTGAAGGAAATCAGCCCTGAGTGCTCACTGGAAGGAGAGATCGTGAAGCTGAGACTCCAATACTTTGGCCACCTCATGAGAAGAGAAGACTCCCTGGAAAAGACCCTGATGTTGGGAAAGATGGAGGGCACAAGGAGAAGGGGACGACAGAGGACAAGATGGTTGGACAGTGTTCTCGAAGCTACAAACATGAGTCTGACCAAACTGCGGGAGGCAGAGGAAGACAGGAGTGCCTGGCGTGCTCTGGTCCATGGGGTCACGAAGAGTTGGACATGACTAAACAACAACAAACCAGTGTTGAAACCAGATTACTGAACTAGAAGAATCGTTTTTTCTTTTCTTTTCTGAAAATGGAAGGGTTTTATGTTCTCATTCCCAGAGCATGGAGAGCTGGTTGTTTAGCAGGATGTGTCCTCGCAGCAAAGGTGGGAAACTTGTGGCCCTCCAAGTTGGTGTAGGGTTACAACTCTCCATCATCCAAAATGAAGAAGCATGCTGGAAGAAGCATTCTGGATTTTGAAGGGATCAAAACCTTCCTCCTTGCAACAGTGGCTTGGGGAACTGCAGCTGTGTTTTGAGAGCCTTTTAGATCACCCACTGTTTGAGAATGCTGGTGATGTGTCATTCCAGGCATCAGTAATGTAAAAATCCCAGGTCACAGCATGGGGGAAAGGCATTCAGTTCAGCTGCTGCAACCTTGTTTAATCCTATGTGAGAGTGACAATACAGTGAAGGGGGGGAATGTTCATTTTAGAAGGTGGTTACATGGCACCATTGTGAGGGAGCAAAAAGCAATAATTTCAGAGGGCACCCACATATATCTGTATATTCACTTATATACAAGGATACTCTTGAACTGTGCTTGCATACTATGTCCTCTGCAATGACGGAGAGCCCAAAGAAACAGGTTTCTGTTTCCCAGTGTACCTGTGTTTGCAATCTAATGGGCAAGGTAATTCATTATGTATCAAAATGCCCCTTACATCATGAACCGAGCTTAAAGTTCCTGGTAAATATTTTGTCTAGATTAACAAACTGTTCTGATTAAGAAATTATGGGGGTTTTTTAATTAGAAGATTTAATTAGAAGCTGTATATGCATTAGCTACAAGGAAAAGCAGGGAAAGAATTCAGGCAGTTACTATAGATATTTTTAAATGATTTTAGCTAATTAGGATATCTGTATCTTAACATTTTATTTCACTGTAATTGGTCCAGAGGCTGGCAACATAAGAACAAGACTTTTCTGTGGTGGCTCCGCGTTTGTGGAATGCTCTCCCCAGAAAAGCTCACCTGGTGCCTTCATTACATATCTTTAGGTACCAAGCAAAAGCATTCCTCTTTTCCCAGGCCTTTGGTTAATTAAATAATCTATGGCCTTTTAAACTGGGAAGGGGGTATTACTGTTTTTGTTTGCTATGGTATGCTTTTTTTGCATTTTTACAATGTTAAGCACCCTGTGATCGTCAGATGAAGGGACTTATATAGATTTAATAAATAAAATAAATAATAAATTGGGTAATAGAAATTTAGGGATGCGGATGGTGCTGTGGTCCAAACCACTGAGCCTCTTGGGCTTGCCAATCAGAAGGTTGGCAGTTCAAATCCCCGCGACGGAGTGAGCTCCCGTTGCTCAGTTCCAGCTCCTGCCAACCTAGCAGTTCAAAAGCACGCCAAAAAAAAGTGCAAGTAGATAAATAGGTACTGCTCCAGCAGGAAGGTGAACAGTGTTTCCATGCACTGCTCTGGTTTCGGTGTTCTGTTGCGCCAGAAGCGGCTTAGTCATGCTGGCCACATGACCTGGAAAAACTGTATGCAGACAAACGCCAGCTCCCTCCGCCTGTAAAGCGAGATGAGCGCCGCAACCCCAGAGTGATCTGCAACTGGACTTAAGTGTCAGGGGTCCTTTACCTTTATCTTTTATAAAAATTGAATATGGAAACCCCTGCGTGAAAGTTGTCATTGACAGTACAGTTGTTGATGGTATCTCTATAAGGAACCTGATAAAATATTACTTCAGTTTAACTGAGGTGCAGGTGTCCCCTTGCGAATCTGGGGCTGATGAACAAATTCACCCTACAGTGGGAAAAGTTCGTTCATTCATTCTTTTGATTTGTATGCCACTTTTCCACAAAAAGAATAAAGCTCAAAGCAGCTTGCATCAAAGAAAAAGGGGTGTATTTCAAACAAACACTACCAAAACCATTTCATAATAACACAGCAAAACAATAGCATGCATAATAATGGACCTAAAAGCCACACTCCAATACTATATGTAACAAGAAATGCATCACCCAATAGCAAAAGTAACTAGGGAGCTTCACAGTTTCACCTTAGTCCTAGAAATACCCCTCCATGATGTTGCTCACAGTCCCTTTCCTGCAGCAGTTGATGAAAGCCCTGGGTTCTTGGCCAAAGCTAAATCAGAAAAGGAGATGCTCCTACTTCAGGGAAACATCAGATAGTGTACAGGTAACCATGGAGAACTCCTGATGGGATTCTATGTGGGGGATGCTGGCCCAGCACATAGTGTACTGACAAGAAGAGAATTTGCTACTTCAACATGGGTTGGAGTCAACTGAGCGATCCTGAAGAGAGAGATTTGTTTGTGACAAGAGGTTTTGCTTGCCGACAAGCTTTTGCTGTTGTTTAATCAGCCAGTCACTTTAATGATTATTTGCACTGCTTAAAAAAACACACACACAATGAAATTTTTAATTACAGGTAATGAAGAAGAAACCCATGAAGACTGAAACACAGAAAACAATAAATAAAACTCAGCCCTCCCCCTTTGAAGAAGAAAACCCAACAATGGTTGCCTATTTCAACGCAATGAAACCAAGAGGAGAAACCATTTATAAGTATTTTATAAGCATTACAATCACGAAAATGTAGCAAATATATAAAAGCACTGATGCACACTGAAGCATGTTAAAATGAGAAAACCTACCGTTGATGCTTACAGAGCACTTAAGCCCAGAAACTAATTGGCAGCCAGTGCAGTCAGGCTAGGATTTTTGTGAGCATCCTGGACACCCAATTCTGCACCAGCTGGAGTATCTAGACCAGGCTTCTTCAACCTCAGCCCTCCAGATGTTTTTGGCCTACAACTCCCATGACCCCTAGCTAGCAGGAGCAGTGGTCAGGGATAATAATAATAATAATTTTTTATTTATTCCCTGCCCTTCCCAGTTCAGAAAACCAGGCTCAGGCCGGCTAACAACAAATTTAAAACACTTAATTGATGCAACAAAAATAGCATAAAATACAGTATAAAACATGAATAACAATAAATTCAGAATACAAAAATCAATTTTTTTTGGGGGGGGGGGAACCATCCAATACACATTAGATGATCACCAGGGCTAGCTGGCTAAATTAGTCCTATTTGGACCAGTGAGGAGACCAGGGGAGAATTAGCTGTGGGATCCCAGAGTGGGCAATCTTCATAAAAAGGGGAGGGGGAGGAAAGGAAGGGGAATAAAAGATCAGGCTAAGTTCAAGTTGAAAGCCAGGCAGAATAGCTCTGTCGTACAGGCCCTGCAGAAGGAAGTTAAATACTGCAGGGCCCTGGTCTCATGGGACAGAGCTTTCCACCAGGTCGGTGCCATCACTGAGAAGGCCCTGGGCTTGGTGGAGGATAATATGAGTTCCTTAGGGCCTGGGACCTCTAAACTATGATTATTCATGGACCTTAAGGTCCTCTGCGGGGCATACCAGGAGAGGCGGTCCCTTAAACGGCAACTGTAGTCTCAAAACATCTGGAGGGCCGAGGTTGAGGAAGCCTCTTCTAGACCTTATTCAGAGGCAGCCCTACGTATAACGTGTCGCAGCAATCTAACCTAGAGGTTACCAGGGCATAGACAACAGTAGTTAGGCTACCCCTGTCCAGATATGGGTGCAGCTAGGCCACCAGCCAAGGCTGAGGGAAGGCACTCCATGCAAGCGAGGCCACCTGAGCCTCAAGTAATAGCAAGAAGGACCACCAATCTTACATATCTGCTGCTCCAGGTTACGTTGAGGATAGATCCACCATGGGGTGGGTGGCTCCCAAGGCAAATCAGCCTGATCAGGGGAGCAGGGCACAGAGCAGTGCACAGCCCTAATATTGACATCCTGGCCACAGGAATGGATGACTGGGCAGATTCACACAGGTTATGTATATTTTTTGCTGCTCTTGTTAAAGCCTTGAATTTCAAGGAAAGACTTCATATAATCTCCAAGTTATCCCATTCCAAGTCTACTGCATTTTTTGCAGTGAAATGAAATGCTGCGAGACTCTTGTTGCTTAAAATCAGTACCTGGAAAGAATCCCACAGCCTCGCACATTTTTAAAAATGTATTCAAACTGCAGCCGTAAATCCTTGAAAGCCTTTGTATAAACTTTTACGAATGCTCCAATGAAAGGCATTGTACCTCTCAGTGTCACGATAAGCTTTTGAAAAGGTCATACTTGAGACCACTTCCTTCACGCTAAGTAATCTGTCTTCTTCTGACATTATTAACATTTCAGTGTTGACAGAATGCTTAGGAGGCTCTCTGGAACTGGGTATTATGGAATATAGAGACATTAGCGCATGGCAAGGGAAAGGAAGCAATTCATTTGCATTTTTAATTGCCTAAAACCTTTTTGCTGAAAGTTCAGCTCATGCCATGCCTCACCTGTCTAAGCTCCATATAACCCTGCCAGCCGGGTGTAATTCTAATATGAAAGACAGATTCCCCGCCTCTACCCGAAATCCGGATTCTTTAGACAAAAGAAATACGCTAAAACCTCTGAGATGCAAAACCATGAAACTCAGCTTCACTTCTTTATGCCAGTAACAGAAAACAATAGGAACAGCAGACTTTGATTATTTGTGATTGGGATGTGAGAGAATAGCAGAGGGTTGGGATTTACTGAATGTTCTTCGTCATATCTGTCAACCTGTCTCCAAATTGCCCGTGGTGCTCATACTCTCTTGCCATCCTGGTCCACTTCTGAACTCTATAGGGCAGTCTATCAGTCTTAACTCAGCCAAAGCAGCAGGTCTAGATCTTATAATGTCACCACAGCCCACAGAGTTCTCCATCTAATGACATATGATGACAAGATGCAAAAGTAGACAGAGTTCCTGTGTCTTAACTGTGTAGAATTTTCTTGCCTGCGTGATGGGCTCATCATGAAGAAATTCCTTGTTCTGCATGGTAAGTGTAGGATCCCTGCATCCCTCTACATTCTGCTTACTGAACAACCCCCTGGGAACATAGGAAGATGCCTTATGAGGAGTCAGGCTATTGATCCATCTATTGTCTACTCTGAGTGTCAATGGCTCTTTGGGGTTTTCTCACCTGGAGATGTCAGGGACCGAACCTGGGGGTATCTGTATACAAAGCACAGGCTCCACCCCTAAGCTGTGACCCTCCCTACAACCTTTCTTCTTCAAGCATCCAAGAAACAGATGAGTGGCCATCTGTCATGGATGCTTTGCCGAGTTTCCTGCATTCCAGGGGGTTGGACTAGATCAGGCTTCCTCAACCTCGGCCCTCCAGATGTTTTTGGCCTACAACTCCCATGATCCCTAGCTAGCAGGACCAGTGGTCAGGGATGATGGGAACTGTAGTCTCAAAACATCTGGAGAGCCAAGGTTGAGGAAGCCTGGACTAGATGATCATTGGGTTCCTTCCCACTCTACAATTCT
Organism: Podarcis filfolensis; assembly: GCF_964270895.1. Taxonomy (NCBI): domain Eukaryota; kingdom Metazoa; phylum Chordata; class Lepidosauria; order Squamata; family Lacertidae; genus Podarcis; species Podarcis filfolensis. Next base: position 108,543,935 of record NC_139606.1, read on the forward strand.
ATCATTCTATGAATATGAAAGCTGCACTATTTCTATGGGCACCCTGCCCCCACAACAGTCTAGCCTAAGCTTTGCATACTGACAAATGGCTTCACGTCATCTTGTGTTCTCAGTATGGAAATATCACTTAAGAGAGAACCTAAACGGCTCAGGATTGCAATACTTTAAGGATAGCTTTAACCCATATGAACTGACCCAGTTCCTGCAATCATTCTCTGAGGCCTTTCCAAGTTTGCCCCCTACATGAGAGGTCAGGAGGGTGGCAACACAAGAATGGTCCTTTTCTGCAGTGGCTCCCCACTTGTGGAATGCTCCCCGCCCCCATGGAGACTCGCCTGGCTTCTTCATTACAGATCTTTAGGCACCAGGGGAGGGGGGACATTTCTCCAAAAGCAGACCTTTGGCTAATTAGCATCCTATGTCTTTTTAAACGCATTTGCGGGAAGGGGGATTATTGGTTTTTTTGTGTGTGTTGTGCATTGTACATTTTTATATTTCAATTTTTATTAATTTTCCAAATTATGTGTGTTTTTCTATTGTGAAGCTGTGTGATCTTCAGATAAAGGGTGGCACAACAATTTAATAAATAACTATACCAAACAATAACTGTCTAATGCCCATTTTATATTCATTGTCAAATCGCTGCATGAAAATATCCATTCATGCTAACAGATCGCAGATGTAGCGCGTAAGGCAAAATGCTTAAATAGAAGAATGTTAATGCAAGTTATTTAGCAGTTATGTTCAGCTCAGGCAAAACGAAACATTCCTCTATGCCTTACAAATTCTGCTTGTGGAATTCATTGCCCCAAGACAGTATCTTGGCAGCAATGGCTTTAAAAGGGGATTGAATGAATTCTGGAGGATACCAACAGAATTTTGGTGAACCCATATTCAAAAGCAATGATTAGACTTGATGAAGAACAGGAGATGGGCATCTCCATCATGCCCTGGTTGTGAGTTTGCCAATGGAATAATTTTCAGAGACAGCTACAGCAGATGGACTTTCTGGACGACCCAGCAAAGTACATAAAGATTTTTTATGAGCTTTTAACCCTTGTTTGTTGAATGGGTCATAAATAAAAACAGCAACAAGCCGCCCAGCCAACTGTAAGCCGGATAGTGAAAGTGAAGGCTGTGCATGCATTTTAACATCAGTGCTCAGTTTCAAATTGTCAAGTTTATCCATCAGTTCTGACGGCAATTACTTAATTTCTCAGCTATTTTGGTAATCGCAGATAAGCTGTCCTCAGGTGTCATTTGCACAAAATCTCATTACTTCTCTACCTGCCAGGCTTAACATGGTTAATAGTTTGGCATCCATTTTTAGCATAAAACCTGTGTTTTGGAGATAGGAGGTGGGGGGAAATAACACAGAAAATTTCTAACATATGTCAGAGAGTTTGAGAGGTTTATTCATCAGTGCAGGAGAGACTGATATTGCTAATGCATCATGGTGATTTATGGGAAAGGCTACCGCCTTTCAAGGTAGTATGGTCCCATCACAAAAAATGCTTGTTAATCCTACAGAACTAGGGAATCTCTCATTGTATGTGGGAAAAAGGTAAAAGGTAAAGGTAAAGGACCCCTGACAGTTAAGTCCGGTCGCAGATGACTCTGGGGTTGCGGCGCTCAACTCGCTTTACTGGCCGAGGGAGCTGGGGTTTGTCCGCAGACAGCTTTTCCAGGTCATGTGGCCAGCAGGTCAGCATGACTAAGCCACTTCTGGCAAACCAGAGCAGTGCACGGAAATGCCGTTTACCTTCCCACCGGAGTGATACCTGTTTATCTACTTGCACTGGTGTGCTTTCAAAGTGCAAGGTTGGCAGGAGCTGGGACTGAGCAACAGGAGCTCACCCCGTCGCGGGGATTCAAACCGCCAACCTTCTGATCAGCAAGCCCAAGAGGCTGAGTGGTTTAGACCACAGCGCCACCCGCATCCTTAAAAAATGGTACAGTTCTCCAATACAGTCAAACATCGGTTCTCGAACACCTCTGCAGTCGTACATTTCGGCTCCCGAACGCCGAAAACCTGGAAGCAAACGCTCCGGTTTTCAAACTTTTTTTGGAATCCAGATGTCCGACACAACTTCTGCTTGAGTGCAAGAAGCTCTTGCAACCAATCAGAGGCCCCGCCTCGGTTGTCAAACGTTTCGGAAGTTGAACGGTCTTCCGGAACAGATTACGCTTGACAACCAAGGTTTGAATGTATGGTGGCATGAAGCTATCACCCCTCCTTAGGCAATAGCTAATTGTGTGCGCACAGTAAGTACATCTGCATAGGGCTTTCCCCCCTCTGCATGGTCTACATTAGTCTACATATCCCACACCACACCTTCCATATGCTGATAAGTGGGGCCTTCAGCAAAGTGTTACAGTGTGGCATGCCCCTGTTCAAGACTTCAGACCCACCATTCCACTTCCATCAGCCAGCATTCTGCCACCACTGGTTTGGCCTGGATTTGCAAGAGGCAGGGGGTGAGCCCTAATGGGGGAAAACTCCCAGAAGGAGCCCAGTAAGGTCAGGGGTCAGATCCCCATAAAGACCGCCTGCATATTCCTGCATTGCCAGGCATTGGACTAGATGAACTTTGGGGTCCCTTCCAGCTCTACAATTCTCTGATTCTATGAAAGACCGCAGGCTTTTGACTGAATGCTGGAAGGGGGAAATGGAAAGCTAGAGGCAATGGTATGGAATATCCTGGGAGAGGTCATGGCTGGCTTGAACAGCAGCACTCTACACTGCAAAATTCTGTTTCGGGCCTTTCACATGCTAAGCATGTGATTATCCCAGCTCTGCCTGCTGAGAATTCAGAAGGCCCTTCTGCTTATAAGAGGAGAAGGCAAACTAGAGAGAATCGCAGTCGTGCACGCAGCAAGGGAGGGGTTGCTGGCCACCTACTCCTCCCCTTCCCAGTTCCTTGGGGAAATTAGGCACTAAAGATAGAGGTGAGCCGAGATAAACAATGGACAGAGAAAGCAAGCCATGTGCTCCGCCTTCCCTGCATGATCAAAGGTGATTCCCCTCCGGCTTTCTCTTCCTGGAGGGCAGGTGAGCCCTCAGAATTCTCAGCAGATAGAGCTGAGCTAATGTCACAGGGTGAGCAGCAGCCGGTCTCTAAACACAGTGCCTGATACCACAATGATGCTTTACTTTCCAGTCTCATCACAGTTTTATAAATGATTTCTCCCCCAATAGGATATGGTCGCAGGAGGTTTCCACCAGCAGCACAGGATCTGCTCCTGATTTTGTGCATCGTTATCACAGCGGTTTTCGAAGACTGCAGGTTGTCTGGTCTTATTGCTTGTTCACACTGCTGGCAACAACTGCAGGTCCACTGCATGGTCCCTTGGTGGTCCGCTGTACCTGCCACGAGCAAGTGTCCCAGCTGCATTGGGTGAGAAGGTCTTCCACACAATCACAATGCATGTACGTGCAACCCATTTCCTTATCTGTAACATCCTTCTAAAGTGGTCTTTGTGGCAGCAGAAACCGGCTGCATGAGTGCATCCATCAATCATGTCTAAGAGAGGTGAGCTGTCCCAGATTGCCTCCACAAAATCAGCACACACCTGTTTTGTGCTTCCAGTCGCTACTGGACATATGTTCCAGCTCTTAGATGTCCTCTTCAGCATCAACGAAACGTAGAAAAACTGCAAGCCTAGCTAGAACCCATAGCTGCCAACTACAGATATCATGAGGAGCAACCATCCTTTCCCTGGCTTAACTATGTACAGTGGTACCTCGGGTTACAAACGCTTCAGGTTACAGACTCTGCTAACCCAGAAATATTACCTCGGGTTAAGAACTTTGCTTCAGGATGAGAACAGAAATCGTGCTCCGGCGGCGCGGCGGCAGCAGGAGGTCCCATTAGCTAAAGTGGTACTTCAGGTTAAGAACAGTTTCAGGTTAAGAACGGACCTCCAGAACGAATTAAGTACAGTGGTACCTCAGGTTACATACGCTTCAGGTTACAGACTCCACTAACCCAGAAATAGTGCTTCAGGTTAAGAACTTTGCTTCAGAATGAGAACAGAAATTGTGCTCCGGCGGTGCAGCAGCAGCAGGAGGCCCCATTAGCTAAAATGGTGCTTCAGGTTAAGAACAGTTTCAGGTTAAGTACGGACCTCCGGAATGAATTAAGTACTTAACCTGAGGTACCACTGTACTTAACCCGAGGTGCCACTGTACTTTCTAAAGGAATATATTCTGCAAAAGAAACGCCAAACCCCCTCTATATTAAAGTCTTTAGACACCTTGCTCTGGACTTCAGTACCTTTTGAGTTGAAGCTGACAACCACAAGCAATAGGGGCCTTTTCATGATGACACTCGTCCTTTGTACCACTCCCCATAGGAGCCTGCTAGGCCAATTCTATATGGGCTTTCATGAGGCTTATAAAAATATTCTTATATGTCCGTTGGGGACTTATGTAGTAGTTTAATTTTCAAACACTGCTGCTGACTGTGCTTTTACTACACATTTACTGCTGATTGTGCTTTTATCAGGGTTTTTTATCTACTTTATGTAGGGCCAAGGCAAAACCCCTCACCCTATTTGCAGGGCAGCGGAAATGGCTGGGTTGCGTGTGTGGTATTTTGGCCTATTTTTCAGGAGAGCAAACACATCGCTCAGTGCAGCTCCTTGTGGCAGACCTCATTTTCTCCCTATGAAAAGTCTCTGGGAACAAAGCGATGGATTAGGGTTGTTCATATAGTGGGTTCTGAGAAAAGAAATGATGATCCCATTAGGACCTCTGGTGACACATAAGGAGTGCCCGCCCCCCATATTTTTTTCCACAGAATTCAAGCTGAAAGTCCTCAGCGTTGAATTTATTATTTCGGTCACAGACCAGTTCCAGCCCACATACAATAACAAGGAAGTCATAAAACACGATAGAGATACATTTGAATTTGCAATTAGGTATAACAGGGACAGGGACGCAGGTGGCGCTGTGGGTTAAACCACAGAGCCTAGGACTTGCCGATCAGAAGGTCGGCGGTTCGAATCCCCGCAACGGGATGAGCACCCGTTGTTCGGTCCCTGCTCCTGCCAACCTAGCAGTTCAAAAGCACGTCAAAGTGCAAGTAGATAAATAGGTACCGCTCCGGCGGGAAGGCAAACGGTGTTTCCGTGCGCTACTCTGGTTCACCAGAAGCGGCTTAGTCATGCTGGCCACATGACCCGGAAGCTGTACGCCGGCTCCCTCGGCCAATAAAGCAAGATGAGCGCCACAATCCCAGAGTCGGCCACGACTGTACCTAATGGTCAGGGGTCCCTTTACCTTTATAACATGGACAACACAGATATAGCAACAGTTAAAATACATATAAAAATTAAAACTTAGTCACTAACATGTAACCTAAAATTGTAATTTAAGGCCTTAGTCATTACGGTAGCACAGCTTGTTCCCAAAATTTTATGGCAATTGCACAGAATTTGGCTACCTTTAATGCGATCCCAGGATCCTTGTCCTCTACCAGGGATTTTGGACATTGAAGTTTGGATTCATTTAGAGATTTTTGCATAGCAGGGGTAATAAATACCGAGTGTATATCCCCGTAGAAACAGTCCTCAGCATTATATTATTTGTTTTTTTATGTTGGGGGTTTTTTTTTTATAAGATATTTATAAGATATTTATTAAAGTTTTAAAGGTTTATATAGAATAGAAAAAACAAAAAACAGAAACAGCAAAAATACATACAAAACACATACAACAATAATTTCAATCCCTTATATTCATAAAACTTACTTTCCCGACCTCCTCATACCTCCCCTTTCTGTATTCCAATCTCTAATTAATTCAATTCAGCAAATCCTTCCCCTAATTTCTATATAATTTTTGACCTTTCTTTTCTTGATTACATAATCATTACAGCTAAAAACCATTTAATTTCTGAATCAACATCGTTCTAACATTCAATAATTTTACAATGTTTCTTAAGATAGTCCTTAAATTTCTTCCAATCTTCTTCCGCCGTCTCTTTTCCCTGGTCTCGGATTCTGCCGGTCACTTCTGACAGTCCCATATAATCTATAACCTTCATCTGCCATTCTTCCACGGTGGGTAGATCTTCTGTCTTCCAATACTTTGCGATGAGTATTCTTGCTGCTATGTTGGGTTTGTTTTTGTGTTTTGTTTTGTTTTTTACTGCTGTAAGCTGCCTAAAGGATTCTGGTCAGCAGAAAGGTGGGTTTCAAAAATACAGCACAATAAACATGACTGTGGACTGAGCTGAAAGCAGAAAATGGGAAAGGCTCTCAAGTCTTGTTTCTCTCAGTAAATTTTTTAACAGACTACAGAAATTGCTAGTGAAACTTTGACCTTATTTCTTAAGCCCCATAAAGGCTTGCTTGCTCACAAAACCACAGGCAGGCATTCTTCAGAAATTACAGAGTTGTTGAAAGCTCGGTGTTCGTGTGACCACCTTTCATTTGCTTCCTATAATTATCCAGGCAACAGGACAGGTATGAAAGCTTCCATTTCTTCATTTTCTAATTATTCATTGAAATGCTTCCATACCCCAAAAGCCCAGTGTGATTTAATAGCATGTCCCTCCAATTATGTGTTTAGATTCATCTGCACAAAAGCGAGCTCCATCATTATAGTCAAAAGTGCAGAGGGGGGGAAAGTATAGGCCTTTACAAATCTAAAGAAGACATCCCGAGGCACACTTCTCTTTAATCTCTCAATATATATATATATAAATAATTTTATTTTTATTTTTTTTAAAAAAACTCTTTCTCCATCCAAAAGAGTGTGTGTGCACATTATTATTATTTCTTCTTTATTGTGGCAGATCTATAAATTCCAGCCTCCTTATCCACAGAACAAGATGAGAAACTGTCAAGGCGCTAAGTTTGGCTGGTGGAAAATTAATTTGGGTCACTCTGTAGTGGAGTCGCTATGGCAACGGCATGCAAAATGTAGCAAGCAGGCACTTCATCAATGTTAATATAACATTAGGCATTCTCCGCGAATTTTTAATCAATGTAAACTATAACGCAACCTTCATAGCTAAGCCCGAGTTGAAAAGTGAAGCTCTCAGCCTCTCCTTTGTCAAATCCCTAAGTAACATCATCATCATCATCTCCCCATTTTCCTCACACTATTATATTAAACCTTCATATTTTTTCCTATTACAGAATTATCTTATAAAGGAAAACTTCACATGTTTTGCAACTCGCATCAAAAGAGACTCCTTCCCCCCCACTGGCCCCAACCTCAGTTTTTTTTTTCCCTTTCTTTCTTTTCTGGATGTAAATATAAAATAACAGATGGTGGTCCAGGAACATGTTAAGTCCATCCAATGAAAACTGTTTATTCTGTAAATTCCTTTGGAGGGAGTGGGGAATGGCTAAGCAAAAGAAATTTTGTGAAATTTTACTTCCGGTGAAACTTGGCACATTGCATATGCGTGGGCTCTCAACAAAAATAGTCATTTTTCTTGCTGAAATTCTTGTGTGTCTCTTGAAATCCCTGGCATGCTTTGCCCCCAAAGCACCATCCTGCATTGAATATGCAGTTTGGTTGTGATGAGGAAGTTACAGAGGAAAAGCGAATTCTCACTAGGCTGGTCTGCCCAATGTGAGGCTTCTCCTATGAGAGCCTCCTTGCTTGCTTGAGGAAACCAAAACAAAGCAATAAACTCCACACACAGAGACATCTGTACTGTACTGTATTGTACTATACTGTATATATATGATATATATATGATATACATCTGTACTGGAATTGATTTTAGATGTCTTAATTGTTTGATCCTATTTGTTTTTTGCTGCCCTGGGGTCCTTTGGGAGGAAAGGTGGGATATAAATTAAATCAAATCAATCAAATTAAATTAAATTGATATACATATCCTATTCCCCAATGTGTTTAAAGTGCTTCCCAATGGAGAACATGGTTTCAGATTTAAGCCAGTGGGTATTTACATGCCCAAGTATCTGAGCATCCATACATCGCTTTGAAAACAATTCTTCCACAACCTAAACATACAATGATGCTGGTTCAGGTATTCTCAGAGATCCAGACAATTGCAAAGACACCCAAATGCATTAAGATGAGAACTTCTATAGAACTAGCTACACGTTTTGTGGATTCCAAGCTTAGGTAAATTTTCAGGCTTACATTTTTCACTGATCATCCAACCACATAGGTGTGTGTGTGTGTGTGTGTGTGTGTGTGTCTGTAAGAGAGAGAGATCTGGGATTACACCTACTGCTTACAAACCAGTATGAAAAGGGTCAGCGAGAAACAGCTTGCAGCTGTTTCTGGCAGAAGGTATGATGTTAATTTGTTATATCTTCTTCACCTGCTAAGGAGGAACAATCTTGTGGACTCTCACACTGTGAGAATTCAGAGTCTGTCTTTCTGGTGACTCATCCTCTCCCTTGGATAAATCCTTGCAGCAGACACTGAACATGATTTCAATATTTTTTTAAAAAAACAAAAAATTAAGATGGCAGGCAGGCCTACTGCTAGCTCCCTTATCATGATCCCCACACGCAAGTTTTCAAGTTAAAAGAATTCCAGGCACATCAAGACTTAAGGAAGAGAAACCCACAAACACAAGCCATCTGCTTTCTGATTAATATGCTTCACTGCTATTATTATTGGTTCAAACTATTGTGAAGTTCAAGGAGTTATTCAAAAAGATAAGGTATGACTGTTCTCTACAGATAAAGAAGATGAAGGAAGCAGAAATCCATTGTGGGATTATATCCACCAATGCTTTTGGCAGGTTGGAAGAAATGCGGAAATAAGATCCTTAATAATTCCTCTCTCTCAGGACCAGGCTGGGACGATGGGGACTCAAACTATACTATGGGAGGATGTGTTTTCTGGGTTGGGTGTCCCCAACGACAGTGGCTGCCTGAAGTGTAGCGAAGGTACAGTGGTACCTCGGGTTAAATACTTAATTCGTTCCGGAGGTCCATTCTTGAATGGAGATGTTCTTAACCTGAAGCACCACTTTAGCTAATGGGGGCTCCCGCTGCTGCTGCACCGCCGGAGCACAATTTCTGTTCTCATCCTGAAGCAAAGTTCTTAACCTGAAGCACTATTTCTGGGTTAGCGGAGTCTGTAACCTGAAGCGTATGTAACCTGAAGCGTATGTAACCCGAGGTACCACTGTACTGCTCTGTTACTTGCATGAATAGAGACAACTAAACTCCTAAATTTATATCAGGGCTGACCAGTTTAGAGGCTTCATACGTAGGAGAAGTGCAGCTTAGAAGTAGAGCAACTACCTTGCAGGCAGAAGATTCCAAGTTCAATTTCTGGAATCCCCAGGTATGCCTGGAAAAGACCCTTGCAGGAAACCTTGGAAAGTCAGTGTAGCCAAAACAGAAAGAGATGGACCAATGGTCTGACTCAGGATAAGGCAGCTTCCAAGATAACTATAAAGCAGGGACAGGGAACCTCTGGCCCTCCAGTTGTTGCTGAACTATAGCTCCCATCATCCATGGCCGTTGACCATGCTTGCTGGGATCAATGGGAGCAGCAGTCCAGCAACATCTAGAGGGCCAAAGGTTCTTCACCCCTACCATAAAGACTGTTTATCGCCGGGGTCAATAACACATGCTTTTTATTTTCTTCTGCATCTGACAAAGAGCAGATTCTGAGGACTGAGTGCACACCTAACCCCAGACACAAGTTCCTGGGCCAAGCTCATCTATCCCATACATATTGGGTGGATGCAGGGTTTCAGGTGTGCGTGCAGGAGCCAGGCCCTGTGACTCTGCAGGACTGGGGCCTTCCTAAGTTTGTTCTGAAGAGGCAAGGCGTGGCCACACATGTGAGGCCAATTGGTAACTCACAGCACCTGGTGGCAAGAGCTGGGAAGGGATATAAGGTCAGCATTTTCCCTTCAGCTCTTTGCCACAACAACACGTTCCCTGCCTTGCTGCGTTTGACTCCTTGACTCCATACTTCTTGATCCTCGGACCCCTGACTTTGTGACTCCTTGCTTCCTGATCCTCGGACCCTTGGCTTCTTGACTCCCAGCTCTCTGACCCTCGGACTCTTGGCTTCCTGACTCCTGGCTTCTGGACTCCTGTTCCTGCTCCTGCTCCCACCCTGCCATCTTGCCCCCAGTCCCGACATCCCCAGCTGGGACTTCACCCGTGAACCAGACTGTGAAACAGGGACAGGAGACTGGAGAGGCAGTTCCATTGCACATGGATAAATCCTTCTGCTGATGGAACAATCTGCCTAATGCTGCATTGAATACAGCCTACTGAAAATTTAAAAATGAATACACGTTAGCTGCATACAACACCCAGTCATTCCACACCCATGCAGGAGCGTAGCATGGGGGGGATGAGGTGGCCGTTACCCCGGGTGCAGTTTTTTGCCCTATCATGAGCTGTTGCCTCTTTCTCAGTGCCCTCCAGCTGGAGGGCGGCTAGGAAGAATGCAACAGGCATGCGCCCTGGCCCCTGCAAGCAGCACCGTTTGCAAAAGCAGCACTGGGCTCGCAGGGGCCAGGGGCCATGCCTCTTGCATTCTTCTCAGCCCCCCCCTACCTTGGAGGGCATCATGAGGACACAGTAGCTCATAGCACCCTCCTTGCAAGCCCAGTGACACACACAAAAGCAGCGTTGGGCTTGGAGGGGCCAGGGAGCATACCTGCCCATGGCACCCCGCAAGCCCCACATATCATTTTTGCCAGCCTTGCAAAGCGACAATGAGGTGCCATGAGTGTACCCCACTTTGCAGCAGTGGGCAAGGAACTTAATTTGTTCTGGAGGTACGTTCTTAACCTGAAACTGTTCTTAACCTGAAGCACCACTTTAGCTAATGGGGCCTCCTGCTGCTGCTGCTGCTGCTGCCGCACCGCCACCATGTGATTTCTCTTCTTATCCTGAAGCAAAGTTCTTAACCCGAAGTACTATATCTGGGTTAGTGGGGTCTGTAACCTGAAGCATCTGTAACCTGAGGTACTACTGTATAAGCTAAACAAGCTATAGCTTCGGGCCCCACTCTCTTGGGGGCCCCCCAAAAAAATCAAAGAAAAAAACGGTGTACATTTCCAAAATATAAGATAAAAAACAAATAAAATAAAACCTACATACAGCAACAGTGTTTTGTTATTTGTTAATTGTTATGTGCAAATGGCTTTAGATACCTATTATGTCCATAAATTACCATATATTCAGCACAAAAATATAGTGACAATTTGTTGTTGACAAAGGACAGCTGGACATACAAAGGGCCCCATTACCTTCAGTAGCTTAGGGCCTCATCAAACCTAAATCTGGCCCTGGGCAGGGGTCGCTCCAGCATTGTGCCCCACCCTATCCCCCTATGCGTGATCTGGCACTTGCACCCATGACTTAACTTGTGACCTCAGAGAGTTAGTTACGGAGCATGGCAGACAGACAGTCAAGCAGACTCTGTGCTTAGCTGTTTGAGAGAGAGGCTCCCCTCCCCCCAACATAACCACCATTGTTTCTGACTACAGCCACTGCTGACACGCAATAGCATGTGCCCCCCCCAAATTCCCCACCCACTGCTGCAGGGGGGGCTATTGCTGACACCTTTCTTAAATTATGGAAAAGTCGGGACACTATAAATAACACATTGATTTCTTTAAGTATCCAAGATCAAATTTGTTTCATTTTTACAATGAAGGTGTTGACAGCAGGTTAAAGATTATCTAAAAATAAAAGGATAGCGCCTGTAGTAGAAGTTCGCATTGCGTTATTGACATGATCATATAAAAATATCTCAGCTGCAGAGACCTTAATTGCTTTTCTGTTCCTGAGAAACCAATTAATAAACACACCAGGGATTGGACTGGAGTAAATTTGAATTTTACATTTTAGAAATTATGCTGCAGAGCCACAAATGGCTTCAAATACGGCTAGTAATATCTCAAATTTCTGTGGAAAATATGTCCCCTGAAGATGGTACCAGGCTTTTTTCCCCCCTCCTTACTGGCACAAAGATTACTCACACTTGTACAATAATACCTGCAGTTGATAAACATAATTTCATAAGGAGTAATCACAGGTTAGCAGCAACACTGTAGAATCTACCCAAGGATTTTTGAGGGGGGGGGAATCAACGGCTTTGTTTCACAACTAAAATTGAATTACTAGCTAAGTATAAAAATATTTCCAGTACATCCTCAGTTCTTCAATAAATATGTCCAGGTGTACTTGAAACTGAAAATTGCCTAAAGCAGACTGGGAGAATTCCTCCCTAGGTCATACATCAAAATAATTTCCAAGAGGCCTAAGGAATTTTGTTGAGAGTAGCTAAACTTTTGTATTGTGACCCGAAGTTCTACCTAAAGTAGTCTTGGACCATGTTTGTCGTGTGACTTCTTATCCATGACTTTTTTCTATATATTTTTTTTGCAATTGCAGCCACACATAGACTTCTAAAAAAAAGAAAAACCCAAGAAAAACAAAAGCGAATTGGGACAAAAACAAATAGGAAGGGTTTTCAGCCCTCACTGGTGCTGTTTTTCCATAATTGCTCTTAGTTGCCCTTTGCTACATAGCACATTTAGGGGCAAGTAGTGTGTTTGATGATGCCACATACACACATTATAGTGGACTTCATTGCCTTGTAAGAGGAGGGGTTGCTAGAGGGAGGCCTCCTCCATGTCTGAGGGACTCGTGGGAGGGAGGAGGAGGGGGCAGAAAGAAATGAAGGCAGAAGAAAAGGGCTGAAATGGAGCTGTAACGGAGCTGCTGCCCAATGCAGAAAGTTGAATTTGTTCAAGTAAAATGTGTGTAAGTTGTGACTCGACTGTACAAGTAGAGTTTGGATTTGGATTTGATATACCGCTTTATCACTACTCGAAGGAGTCTCAAAGCGGCTAACATTCTCCTTTCCCTTTCTCCCCCACAAGAAACACTCTGTGAGGTGAGTGAGGCTGAGAGACTTCAGAGAAGTGTGACTAGCCCAAGGTCAGCCAGCAGCTGCATGTGGAGGAGCAGGGAAGCAAACCCAGTTCACCAGATTATGAGTCCACCGCTCTTAACCACTACACCACACTGGCTCTCTCAGTACAAATATGGATCTGTGTAACTACTGATCAGGGTTCCCAACAGCTTGTTTTGTGACACATTTGGAAGTTAGAACCACATACTGATCTAGTGTAAGTGATCTGGCGATCTACCAGCAGATTATTCTGTACACTCCTTACTATAAAGCATACATCATCCAGTCTTTTTCAAAAGGGGGGGGGCACAGTGATAAAGTTATTCCTTCCTGTTCAGCAAGCGTACTTCTCACCATATAAAAATGGTACTCCATTTCCCATTGCACCACACACGTTGAATCTTGCAATATCGCCTTTAAATTAAGAGATACAGTGGGACCTTGGGTTACAGACGCTTCAGGTTACAGACTCCGCTAACCCAGAAATAGTACCTTGGGTTAAGAACTTTGCTTCAGGATGAGAACAGAAATCGCATGGCGGCAGCGGGAGGCCCCATTAGCTAAAGTGGTACCTCAGGTTAAGAACAGTTTCAAGTTAAGAATGGACCTCCAGAACGAATTAAGTTCTTAACCTGAGCTACCACTGTATGGGATAATCACATGAATAATGAAATATGAGGGTTGCCTGAAGTTGATCATTTGCATAAGCCATCAGAATAGGGGTAACTGAAGTTAACATGTACAGACTTAGTGCTAGTTGCTTGTCTAGAGTACAACCTAATCATGTGTAATTACTTGGCATGGATGAATTGCTTTGGATATGAAAAACACCAAAGAAGATTACATTTAGTGACAGCAGAGATTCTTCGACAGGAGACAATTTGTCCATTGCAACCAGGAAATGTGTCTTGATAGTTAACAGCCCTAAATGAAGTTACTGCTAAAAGCAATAAATATATCCCTCAAGCAACCAGGCTGCCAGAATATTAGAAAGATTGGCGCAAATGTTTTTTAAAAAGAGATTTATCTGAAAAAAGGTCGCTGCTGTAATACATTATAGATTTCCGCATGCAAAATTGATGTTTTGTTGGAGATAACTTTTTTTCTGTGCTACATTAATCCGAAACAGCTCAAACGCCATCCTTTTAATGTGCTGTGTTAATTCATGCCTGAATATATATTTGTGGGTCAGAGCTGCATTGGCATATGTGCTTAATGGCTAAGTTCAGGGATGGGAAAACTATGGTCCTCCAGATCTCAAATGCTGTTGGACTTCAATGCTCAACAGTCCCAGCCAGGGACGCACCAAGGGGAAGATGCTTCCCACTGGTGCGTCCTTTTGAGGATTGCAGTGGAATTTGTGGAGCCCTCCTTGAAAATATTGGGGGCTCCCACAGCTCCCCATAGATGGTGCCAGTGGTAAGAGTTGTTTGACAGTGGAATGGACTCCCTTGGGAGGTGGTGGACTCTCCTTCATTGAATGTTTTAAGGCAGAGGTAGAAGGGCCAGCTGCCTGCCATTGATACTTTAGTTTAGATCCATGCATTGCAGAGGGTTAGACTAGATGACCCTCGGGGTCCCTCCCAGCTCTACAATTCTATTATTCAAACCAGCACCCAGGGACTCACCCATTTCTCTAGGATTCATTATGAACATAACCCTGTTTTTTCCAAAACTCCAAAACTCTTAACTCCTTGCAGTCTTCTATCTACCCCAAAGCAAGCTGATGCGGTAAAGCTTCATGGTAACATCTCTCCATTGAAGGAAGAAGTGGAGGGTGCTAAACAGAGTGTGTGTGTGTGTGTGTGTGTGTGTGTGTAATGTACACACACACACACACACACACACACACACACACACACACACGGTGCTCTATAATGCTATAAGAATGGTATGAACAGTGATGGACAGCGCTGAGCCTATTTATGCCCAGAAGTAAAACAAATTAAATACAGACCACTGTAGTGTGCAGAAAAAATATATACAGTAGATTTGCTTTGGCTTTGAAAAGCTCTGCAGTTTGGATTTTTTGAAGGGGGAAAATAAACCTTAAAGCTCCCCCTCCAGTTATTTTCATATTATTATCATAAAAAAACCAGTCAATTTTTGCTGGATACCTTTTTAAATCCCTGTTTCCATCATCATCATCATCATCATCATCATCATCATCATTATTATTATTATTATTAACTGAGTATGATGCACATGCATAGCTCATATACCGATCTAGAGCCACTGTGGTGTAGTGGTTAGAGCATTGGACTAAGACCTGGATTCAAATCCCCACTTGGCTAGAAAGCTCACTGGGTGATTTTTGGGCCAGTCACTGCCTCTCTCAGCTTAACCCACCTCACAGGGTTATTGTGAGACTCAATAGACTTACATTATAATTGTTTGGAATTTCAGATTTAACGTCCTATACACACAGAGAGAGCCCTTTTCTTTTCCAGCAAAGGGCTGAAGTCCTGTGGAAAGGAAAACAGCAAAGTTCCCTGAAGAATTTGATTCAATGCCAAATGGGTCAGAACTAGCATTCGTTTTCTGTAGCCAATAGGAAGGTGCTATTCTGCTCCAAGGCAGGCAAGTCACCTATCAGAATTGGGACGTAAAGCATGTATTCTACAAAGTGCAAACCAGAACAGAGATGAAGCAAATATCCTGGAGGCTTTCTCCTGACTTAAGTGAGAGGCTAGGATTCTGCATAGTAATAAAACTACCAATGACTAATATATGACTGATTCAAAACTTGAATCTGTCTGGTCATAGGCAGAAGATTTATGCCGAACTGCTGTTGTTCGTTACATTAGTTTTGCTTTAAATTGAGAGTTTCTGGCATGAGACATCCTCTGGGAAATGTGTAGCCATATCCAAATTAACACAGTAAACTCGCAGCACAAACCCTGCTTTGCAATTTAGCATTATTGCAGACATAGCCAATTAACCGGAAGGTCCAGAGCAATCAAACTGTCTGAAATCTTTATGGCTGCTTTGGCCCAGTGTAGGTTTGCAGCCTCTAAATTCAGCAGGGCAGAGAAGGAGTGAAGAAAGACAGTCGGCTAAATTAAGAGCATATGCTAACTTTACGACAAAAGCTGTGGAACAGGGCCAGCCCTGCTATCAGACGAAATAAGGGATTGGCCAGAGAGTCGCACAAGGCCTATCTACAGCAATGCTTGTGTCCGTTTTGTACCAGCTTTATGGTATTAACCTCCGACAAATAATCCTACAGTTCTAAAGAATTATATACCCATGGGATTGCTAAAGAGTGTTGAAATATCTATCCCTCCTCACAGAATTTTGGCTTCCAGGGCTCCCTCTTGGGAGTCAAGGAATGACTATTAACATAGTTTAAGCCCATAGTGTAGATATGCAGAAGTATACACTGGAGGGTGGAAAACTGAATTACTGGAGAAAGAGATGGCGGATCAAGGCCCTGGAGGGAGGTGCAAACCATCTGTGGTCAACTCTTCTGTGAAGTTTTTTGTTAAGGCAAGAAGACAACTCTACACCTGTAACCTCTGCACCAGCATGTAGTCCATGGAAATTAATCAGCTCAGAATTCTTCTGTGCTTACCTAAATGTTGCTTGCTAATACGGGTGGGAGAAAAGTCTGTTTCATTCACATTTCTAAGCAAACTGATTGAGAAAGATTGAGGGCACAAGGAGAAGGGGACAGAGGACAAGATGGTTGGACAGTGTTCTCGAAGCTACCAACATGAGTTTGACCAAACTGCGGGAGGCAGTGGAAGACAGGAGTGCCTGGCGTGCTCTGGTCCATGGGGTCACGAAGAGTCGGACACGACTAAACAACTAAACAACAACAAAGCAAACTGACCCAATTCACATTTCCCAGGCTGATTACATGAGTTGAAATGTATTGTATTGGCCTTAATATAAGCCTCACTCGCCCCCCCCCCCCAATTCCTACTGTGAAAAGTTAAAGTGCAGCTTAAATTCGCGACCTTACAAATCTTGGCTTTTCCGATATAGCTGCTGAAACAGTCATACGGTAAAGTGGAACAGGTGTGAGTGCCTGCGGAATTTTAAGGGAGCGGCTTATATTCAGGTATTGTCTTTTTTTCTCTCCCCCCCCCTTGAATTTTAAAGGTGCTGCTTATATTCAGGTGCAGCTTATATTCGGGCTAATACGGTAATTGCCCTTCAGATCTTGCACTTCTCTGAATTTTGCAATTCTGTTCTCAGCTCAAAAAATAAATAAATAAATACCAAAATGCACTTAGATCTGCATTTTAAGATAAAATGCATTTTAATATACATTTTAATGACATATGGATGCCCCCCACAGGCTAATATGGAAGAAGGATGAACTTCTTTACCCTGTGCATAGTGGAATTCCGTATCCTAGGATGTAGTGATGGACACTAACTTTTATGGGATTTGACACTGACATTAATGATGGTCATTAACTTGGGTTCCTTGGTTTCAGTGGGTCTGCTCTGGGTAAATCTTACTTGGATACAACCCCCCAAGTCCTTTGAGTAACAGTTGAAAGAGCTGCATATATTTATCTTGGAGAATAATAAAGGGGATATTTGATAGGGCTCTTCAAATATCTGAAGAGCTATCACAAAGAAGATGGAACAGTTGTTGTTGTTGTTGTTGTTTGCTGACCCTGAGGCTAGAACAAATTGGTAGGAATTTTAGGGAAGGAGATTCAACTAAGCGATCGGACAATACATGCCCATCTTTAATATAGCCTACAAAAGCGATGTCTTCAGTTCCAAAACATGAATTGCAGACCTCGCACTCCATGTAAAAATGCAAGTGCACTTTAAGTATAGCAGTTCAAATAACCTTGTCAGCTTGACTCTCCTAGTACTGTGCTGGCAAGCAATGCATCTTTCGCACAGCAATAGTGGAGTGCAAGTTCCATGGTTGCTAGGTAGCTGTGCAGCTTAAGGACCCTGAAGGGAAGACAAGTGCTGCAAATTAGTGGCATCCAATCAACAGTCAATCAGCATAAGGTCCATTACTTCTCATTACGTTACTTTACCATTACTTACTTTCCATTAGATCAGACAGGGAAGCTAGGAAGAGAATTGGCTGAAAGGGGCCAATTGAATTAGCGCGTTTTAGAGCCAATCCTATTCTCATCTTGTGTATAATTATGCAATCTAAATCGGAAATATGAACACAATTTGCAATTCATACTGGCAAGACATTTGTAACTTTATGCTGGCTGGGCAGGAATGTATTCTCAACACAAGTGGGTGAAGAGAGAAGACTGGTACTCTGCGTGAAGCAATAGTAATGCTCACTACATGGAGCCATGGAGTTTTTGAACCTGTAGGGATATCGTATTTGCCGGCAGCTGCGGCCAGATCTATTATGAGAGGGAGAGATGAGGGACTTTGGTACTGAGAGCTCCACAGCAAATACTTTAGGGAGGGCAACAGCTAATGTGAACAGTCTTCTTGTATGTAATGAAATATCATGCATCCATCCGCTTCGCGAATGCCATGGAATGTTAACTTACATTTGGTAGACACACCGCTTACTTATTATACAGTATTTCTGCAACTGCAGATTGCTGTAGCGCCTCTGAGGCTCAGCCTAATACAAGGAAGTAATATTAACTAACGCTACCCACAGCTTTGCTTCTCCCCCCCCCCCACGAATTTATCTTCATGAAAAGCCATTGCATTTAGCTAAACGTAGTAGAAACATTCCATTATCCCACCCTACTCCAGCCCACAGGAACTATAACATTACAGCCAAAAAACCCACACCTCCCCATCTCATTCTAAATTCACTCCCATGGAGGAGACAGTTCCATGCCTGCAAATAGATACAGTGGTACCTTGGTTTAAGTACAGCTTAGTTTATGAACAACTTGGGTTAAGAACGCTGCAAACCCAGAAGTAGGTGTTTTGGTTTGTGAACTTTGCCTTAGAATAAGAACATGTTTTGCTTCCTGCTGTGTTCCATTTATCAGTTGAGTCCCCCGTTGCTATGGGAAAGCACGCCTTGGTTTAAGAACACTTTGGTTTAAGAACAGACTTCCAGAACGGATAAAATTCGTAAACCAAGGTACTACTGTAAATGCATGGCACTTCCTCTTCTGTTGAAGTGAATGGTAGGAGAGCACTCATAGGAGAATGTTAGCCGCTTTGAGACTCCTTAGGGTAGTTATAAAGCGGGATATCAAATCCAAACTCTTCTTCTTCTTCCAAACTCTTATTATATTGTCCAACAGGGCAGCATGTTATTTCTGTCATGCTGAATATTCCAAGCTTAGATTAGTTTAGCCAAACCCAATGCAGCTTAATCAACTCATCATCATCTTCAGTTCCCTTTTTGCCGAGAGTACAAATTTCCATTTGTGTTCCAGTTTTCATTTTCTCTTCGCGTTTTCACTCAGGAAAGAGAACCGGATGACTTTATTAATCTCAAAACAACTGCATTATAAATAAGAGGCATTGCCTAAAAGAAGCCGAGAAGCCATACGCAGGCTTCCGTGCATTTTAATATTATTCACAAGGAGGCAGAATTAAAGCAGTATAAATGACAGGCAATTTATCACCATATATCCATTTGTGTCACGAAGATGACAGTTCCGTTCTTACAGGAATAGGAATATATCAGGCCTTAACTACGTCTTTATATCTCCATTTATTGATAATCTCCTTCTAGAAATCAAGAGTAATTGTACTCTCTGCTCCCATGTTATTCTTAGCATAATTAACTTTGCACAGATCCCCATTTTCACTGCAGCATTAACTCAGACTAATAGGAAGCTGTTTGTAGACATGCTACTTGGAGAAACACACACACACACACACACACACACACACACACACACACAGTTGAGAGTTGGCATTCAGTACAGCTTTCTTAGCATTCATCCCAGCCATATGGGGACCACAAGTGCCACAGGTGGGTGCTATTTCAAATTTTCCTGATACAAAGCATCTCCTTCTAATTCTTCTTAACCACCAACCCATAACACCCTCTGGTGGCAGATTCATGACGCAAGATGTATTTCGAACTTGATAGAGTTGCCCAGATTCAGACACTTAAACAAGAAGGGATTGCCTCCACGCCTCTCTCAACACATGTACATTATATAATGCACATTATGTGCACATAATATAATGCACATAATATATAATGCACATAATATAATGCACATAATATATAACACATGCACATAATATAACACGCCTCTCTCAAAAGATCCACGCCTCTCTCAACACATGCACATAATATAATGTGCAACCAAAATGCACATGAATTTTGTGCATCCAGTCCTCCAGGTGGGGAGTCTGCATCCCATCTTGCGTTAGATCATGGGTAGCCAACATAGAGCCTTCCAGATGTTGCTGGGTGACTATCATCCCCAGGAAAGAAGGAAATTGGAGTCCAGCAACATCTGGGATAGCTCAGTTATTAGAGCATGAGACTGTTAATCTCACGGTTGTAGGTTCAAGTCCCACCTTGGGGGGGGGGCTGCATGGCAGGGAGTTGGACTAGATCATTATTTCCCAAACTTGGGCCTTCAGCTGTTTTTGGACTACAACTCTCATCATCCCTAGTTAACAGGACCAGTGGTCAGGAATGATGGGATCTGTAATCCAAAAACCGCTGGAGACCCAAGTTGGGGAAAGACTAGAATAGATGGTCCCTTCCAAATCTACAATTCTATTACATCTGGAGGTCACCATGTTGGCTAACCCCTGCTTTAGATGCACGGAAGGGCTAAATATCCACTTCCCTACTTGCTGCTGAGCAAGTGTCTAAACAAGGCATATGATAACATGGGACGTTTTTGAAGAGGGGGGAGGAACCAAGAGACCTTCCAGAAAAATGTTCTGAACACCGGACTTCCATCACGTTCTGACTGTACTTCCCAAAGCTGCTGTATATTTTTCATTCTTAAGTCGTGTGCATGTGCGCTCCCTTCTTTGTATTTTGAAAATGCATGCATTATCGCAATTATTTTCCACCACTGGGGAGGACACAAGGGGAAGTGGGTGTGCCTATGTTAGTGTGGTGGCGTACCAGATTATGGGTTGCATCCAACTAAGTTTTAAGCAGAGTAGAGCCATTTAAATTAATGGACCTCCATTAGCCAATGTTTATTATTTGCAGTGAGTTTACTCTTGATACAACCCTAAATATAATAAAAGGAAGGGTCAAGAAAGTGGAAGCTTTGGGGAAATGTTTAAAGCCTACGATAAACAGCACATCTGAAAAACTACCTGTAAATAGTGACTACTATTTTAGGAGTTACCAGAGTCCACTCAATGCTTTTTCTGTTTCTTTTTGCAAAACAAAGTTCTTCTTTGCCATAACAAAATGCATTTTTTCCCTGAAACAGAAAAAAACTATACCTAATGTTTAAATTGAAACTACTGGTTTATAGTCAGTAGCGTTAGTTTGTTTGTGTGTGTGTGTGTGTGCGTGCGTGCATGTGGGTTTTTTTTAAGCCCTTTTCATTTTTAACTGCAAAAAAAAAAAAAATGTCCATGTAAAATGTCTTAATCATTTCTATGCCTCATGAGATTCAAACAGTAAATGCCACATACAAATTTAGAACACCGCCAGCTCTTGTGCTGGTTCAATGGCTTGATCTTAATATAAACCATTCCTATGTTCCAATTTATGCCTACTGAGTCACCTTTAAAAAAATACCATACAATGTATTTAGTGCAAGGATGGTGCAAATGTGGCATGGAGTGGGTGGCTCCAAAATGCAATTTAAATAAGGATGCATATTCCTTGTATTTCATCTGAAGCCTTATCTAAAACTTTTATGTGGATTGTCCTTTGGCGAAATCTTGTGAGAGTAATTTCACTAGTCTTGAGATTCCTAAGATGTTTTTGCCTCCAACCTTTTCACTGAACTTGAATTTATTTCTCCCTTTGGAATAAGGATGAGCTGTTGGAACCCAACTCGCTTTGGATCTAGCCATCATAGCCAATGGTTAAAGATGATGGGAGCTGCAATCCAACAACACCTGGAGGGTTATAGCCTTGCCTGCTCCTCCTTTAGATGGAACACTGAGGGGCATAACGGAGCCCTCAAGGAAGGACCTGTGACCTGCCTAGTGGAAAAGGGTTGTTGCAAAGAATCAAAGTTCCCTAATGAACACTAGTCTCAACTGCAAAGGGTTCATGGCTTTCCCTTAATATCCTACAATAGGCACTTTAATATGGAGGTTTGGCAGGACTGATGGATCAGCCCCAAGCTCTGCATCCTGTTTTCCACATTGATGGCTAACCACAAGCAAAATCCTCTCCCATTGTTGTTTTCCAGAAAATGGCATTGTGGAATTGACCTAGGAGATAGCATATAGTCATCCTGATTAGTGATCATTGTTGGCCTCAGTCATTTATCTAACCCCCCCCCCCTTTAAGTCCTTCCAAATTGGCAGCCACCAGTACATATTGTGGCAGCAAATTTAAAGGTTTGGGTGCTCTACAAATGAATGCTTTTTTCTGTCCAATCCATAGAAGCCAACTCCTAGGAACAACAAGGATTTGGCCCCCACAATAAAATATTTGAGGGGGCCAACCCCCAAGTTGATAGGCATTGGCATTCAAATGGTGTATTTGCCTTGTCGTGGCGAAGGGGCTTGAATAACTCAGAGAAGCTATGAGCTATGCTGTGCAGAGCCACCCAAGATAGACAGGTCATAGTGGAGAGTTTTGACTAAACGTGATCCACCTTGAGCAGGAACCGGCAAGCCACTCCAGTATCCCTGCCAAGGAAACTCCATGGACAAAAACAATAGGCATATAAAAGTTATGATGCTGGAAGATGAGCCCCTCAGGTCCAAAGGAGTCCAACATGCTACTGAGGAAGAGCGAGGACAAGTACAAGTAGATTCAGAACTGATGAAGCAGCTGGGCCAAAGCTGAAAGGTCGCCCAGTTGTGGATGTGCCTGGAAGTGAAAGGAAAGTCCAATGCTGTAAAGAAAGCTAGAGAATTCCAGAAAGACATCTCTATGTGGGACAAGAAGCTACAGTTAGAACTGGATATGGAACAACTGATTGGTTCAAAATTGGGAAAGGAGTACAACAAGGCTGTATATTGTCTCCCTGCTTATTTAACTTATATGCAGTTCATCATGCAAAAGGCTGGACTGGATGAATCCCAAACCGGAATTAAGATTGCCGGAAGAAATATGCAGATGACACAACCTTGATGGCAGAAAGTGAGGAGGAATTAAAGAACCTCTTAATCAGGGTGAAAGAGGAGAGCACTAAATATGGTCTGAAGCTCAGCATCAAAAAAAAAAAAAAAAAACAAAACTAAGATCATGGCCACTGGTCCCATCACCTCCTGGCAAATAGAAGAGGAAGACATGGAGGCAGTGAGAGATTTTACTTTCTTGGGCTCCATGATCACTCCAGATGGTGACAGCAGTCACGAAATTAAAACACGCCTGCTTCTTGGGAGAAAACCAATGACAAACCTAGATAGCATCTTAAAAAGCAGAGACATCACCTTGCTGACAAAGGTCCATATAGTTAAAACTATGGTTTCCCAGTAGTGATGTATGGAAGTGAAAGCTGGACCATAAAGAAGGCTGGTCACCGAAGAATTGATGCTTTTGAATTATGGTGCTGGAGGAGACTCTTGAGAGTCCTATGGACTGCAAGAAGATCAAACCTATCCATTCTTAAGGAAATCAGCCCTGAGTGCTCACTGGAAGCTCACTGAAGCTGAGGCTCCAATACTTTGGCCACCTCATGAGAAGAGAAGACTCCCTGGAAAAGACCCTGATGTTGGGAAAGATGGAGGGCACAAGGAGAAGGGGACAACAGAGGACGAGATGGTTGGACAGGGTTCTTGAAGCTACTAACATGAGTTTGACCACACTGTGGGAGGCAGTGGAAGACAGGAGTGCCTGGCGTGCTCTTATCCATGGGGTCACGAAGAGTCGGACATGACTAAACGACTAAACAACAACAACAACAAATGTGACCATGTCATATGATTGATTATGTAGTGTGGGGCTTACCTGGGCCCCCACAACATTTTACTCAAGTTGGCACCCCTGGTCCAATCTGAATGTCCCACCAATCTGAATCTGCAAATATGAATCTGACACTGTGTGCTACTTTCTTCTGTTTTCATTGTTCTTTGATGTAAGTCTGTAAGTCTAGGGAGGCATCGTATAAATGTTTCAAATCACAAATGAATGAATAGCATTCCCATACCAACATTTCCTCCACAGTAAGCGTGTACAGCCCTGCACCCTAAATCCTACAATTAATCTTCACAGAAATGCTGCAGTGGAGATCTTTGCACTTACGTAGGCAGGGCTGCTGTGCTTTGAGGTCAGCGCCAATAAAAATGGCAAGCAGAAGTCCAGCAGGTGAATTTCTTCCCTGCATACAGAAGTGTGCATTGATTGGTGGGTGGGGGACTTAAGCTTCTGGATTTCTTCCCGTCCTGCGGCTGGGAAACACACAAAAGCTTTGCCAGAAGAAAATGGAGGCAACCATAAAGGAGGTAGAAACAAAGCTTTTGGTTCTAATTATGCTTATGAAAACGATATTTGAGCAGAGCTAAACAGAGGCAGCATGAGGTTACACAGATTAGTGGATCCCATGGCTGAAGCATCCAGCCTTTCTTTCTAACATTTCCCCTGGCATTTGATGGATTTAATGTGAGCATGTATAATGTGCTGTCACTCTGAGCACTCACCAATTAATATGAAGGTGCAGCTCTCCACTACAGAAGGGCAATTCTGTTTCCCTCAAATGGCCTACCCCACCTTCCTCCTCCCAATTTCCCCACCAATAAACATCATCAGGTTTGTTTCTCAACTGCAAACACTGATATACAGTAGCTTTGTAGCAAAAAGGGCACCTCAATGGTACACAAACTAGGGTGGGGAGGAAACATTTGAGACTAAGTTACCACCAGGGCCGTCTTTACCCAGGGGTGCAAGAGGTGAAGGGCACCCAGGCACTGAATTCTGTGGGGCGCCAGGCACCCGCCGCTGAAGCCACTTAAGCTCTTAACTATCTACCTGTTACGAAATAATAAATAATTTTGATCAAGCTACCACCATCATTTTATTTGTATGCCAACTTTCTGTAGTTAAACCCATGGCCAAGGGTTACAACATGAAGAGATTTGCATAATGACAAACATAACAAAAGTAGTCACAAACAATAAATAAAACATCAGAAAGTGCACAACCAGACTGAACGATTTTCACATAAATCATAAGAAGAACTAAAAATAAAGATACAAAAATAATAATATAATGAGAGCAAAAACAAAAATCCTGCCCCCAAACAGTACCCCAACCCAAGAGCTCATTCAGCTTTTGTAGCTGGAGTCAGTCAGCCCTCCTCCCTCCCAGATGAGGTGGGGAAAGGCCAGCAAGGCAGGGAGTAGGTTTACTAGGTCTCACAGCCAATAACTAATCTTGCAGCATTTGAAGTTGCATCACTGCTCACTGAATGCACAGTGAGGTAGCAGCCGGCACCCTGCTCCTGGGTGTAACATGTAGTTGAGCCTATTGCCTTAAGGCCATAGGTTTTAAAGCTTAATAACAGCACTGTGAATTAGGCATACAAATGGATGGGAAGCTGTTGCTTATTATTGCTTTATTATTTTAGTAAGAGTTTTAATTACTGCCTCCCTCCCCCACTCCCACCGCCATAAGGGCCACCCTCTCTCTCAGCAATCTTAGGCAGGAGTGCAATCTTCTGGGACAGCTGGAGTTTCCACACACATGACTCAGGCACAAATACTAATGGCAACCCCAGGTGACCATCCTACATAGAAATGAAGAAACAAAGCAGAGTTGCTTTAGCGCTAGCTAACCCAGCATTCTGTTCGCAAGAACAGATAACCAGTTCCCAATTGATGTCAGGTGGTTTTTTTTAGTCAGGGCTGGTCCATGGCAACATCCCACCTAGGTGGAAGGAAAAGATGGCACATGCCCATTCCATTTACAGAATCCAACTTCTCCAGAATTTGAATCTTACTTCAACATTTGCAACAGGTCACGATTGTCCACCGCACCTGGGCCAGGATGCTATCTTAGGGGGTGTGGGGCAGGCTTGATACGGGGACACTGAGATAATTGTAGGGAGCAGCCACCTAATTGCCTCTCTAGATCTTTTTTTAGAAAATTATTTTATCTTATTTCAAAACAAAAAAGAAACCAAATACAAGCATCAAATTCAAAATCCATATGTGGTTTCTACCATAAGCCTGTTACATAGTTTGCCTAAATTAAAATATACATGATTACTCTAGGCTTCCCTTTGCTGTATGTAAATACATCACAGTTATGAAATTTATATTATAAATAATATTATAGATTCCCACATGCCCCCCACTCCCCTTCACCCATGTGTGATCTCAATATTTTATTTCTTCCATTTTGTGTTGTTATAATTATTCAATTGTTTCTATTGTTATTTTCTTGCTTGCCCCTGCACGTTTTATGCATTATCTATTAATATTTCAATTCCGGAACAATATTTTTTCATGTATTCCTTCACTCCATCCCACTCTTTGATTATTCTCTGATTTGAGTGACCTCTAATAATTGCCGTCAATTTTGCCATTTCTACAAATTCGCAGAGTCCTGCTTTTAGATTCTTTCTCCTTTGAAAGAAAGCGAAGGGAATGCAGAAGGCTGCATCATGCTTAAACCAGAGCTGCTGTTGAAAGGGAGCAAAAGGGAAATGTTCTGGCCAGCGAATGACCCATAGGAGGCAACAGGATGTTGCATTATATCTCCTAAATCAGGGGCAGCCAATGTAGTACCCTCCAGGACTACAACTTCCACCATCCATTACCACTAGCCATACTGACTGGGGATGCTGGGAATTGTATCTGTAGGGCACCATGTTGACTACTCCTATCCTAAGTCAATGAAAGCTATATTCTGCCTCCAGTGTTGAAGGCCATATATCTCTTAACACCAACTGCTGGGAATCACGACTATTTCCCTGCAAATTAACTTTGCAAAATCAGTGACTACTGAATGTACAATGACTACAAATTTGACCAGTATCACCTTTGCAAACAATGACTCCAGATACACAGGTTACTGGAATTGAAATGACTATAAAGCAAACATTTTTTAACATTTTTTTCTAACATTTTTAAGATGCTAGACAGCATCTTAAAAAATAGAGACATCACCTTGCCAACAAAGGCCTGTATAGCAAAAGCTATGGTTTTCCCAGTAGTGATGTATGGAAGTGAAAGCTGGACCATAAAGAAGGCTGATCGCCAAAGAATTGATGCTTTTGAATTATGGTGCTGGAGGAGACTCTTGAGAGTCCCATGGACTGCAAGAAGATCAAACCGATCCATTCTGAAGGAAATCAGCCCTGAGTGCTCACTGGAAGGACAGATTGTGAAGCTGAGGCTCCAGTACTTTGGCCACCTCATGAGAAGAGAAGACTCCCTGGAAAAGACCCTGATGTTGGGAAAGATGGAGGGCACAAGGAGAAGGGGACAGAGGATGAGATGGTTGGATAGTGTTCTCGAAGCTACCAGCATGAGTTTGACCAAACTGCGGGAGGCAGTGGAAGACAGGAGTGCCTGGTGTGCTCTGGTACATGGGGTCACGGAGAGTCGAACATGACTAAATGACTAAACAACAAATAAAGCAAACACGGACAAAATGTTGACTATTGCTCAGTCCTTTGTTTTCTCCTTTTCTTCTTCTTCTTAGCCTACAAGCTTGTCTGTCCTCCTGCTTTGCAAAATGCATTCTCTGAATTCTTCACCCTACCGTCTGGGTCCATTCCCCAGCTAAGCAGAAAACTCACTTGCTGTTTGTACACATCGTTTGCTGGACCTCTCTCCTTGACTGAAAGTTCAGCAGTTTAAAGATGTGAGAACAAGGTGGGGTCAAGGAAAACAGACAGCAGATGCATTTTAGCCTCTTCACTATGAGAATCATCATCATCATTATTTTGGATTTTATTGCTTTCTGTTAAATCTGGCAAAATCCTAAGTGTTGTCTGATGACTTCGCTATTTGGCAAAGCTCCAGCTTCTGTTAGAGCTGTTGCAGATAATGAAAGATAACACATAGAACATAAACCTTCAAATCTGAACCAAAAAAAAGTGTGTCTTGCATGTTTTCTCTCAGGAACAAGAAGTGGCAGAAAGCCTTCTGTCGCTTCCACCCACCCACTGTGGTCTCATACATCTCTCTTGCAGCCCTCCCATCTTCCTTGTTTAAATATATTGGTGCACTAATAATCCAAGGTAATGCAGCAGATATAATTATAGGGTCATATGCTGTAGCCAAGTGTTAGAGCAATCCCTAAGTGTTAGTGTTCAGTCCCTCTATGAGACAGCCATCAAGAGTTATCATGGTTGGACATGAGGTCTGGGGGGTGGGGAGGTGGGGTGTAATCATCACGAACATCATCACCACTTTATTTGTATGCCACAATTCCACACACACAAAATGCTCAAAGCAGCTTACAAGAGTAATAATAATAATAATAATAATAATACCTTTACTGTCAATGTACAACCTGTGTACAATGAAATTAACCAAGCCTCCGCCCCCACAAACACTCAATCTCATTGTACTCTGTCTGCTTGCCACACAACACACCAACCCCGAAAGTCAGTTGCACTATATTATTTTCCATTCAGCAGCCTAACAGCCCACGGATAGAAACTGTTTTTTAACCTGTTGGTATGACTCTTTATACTTTTATATCTCCTGCCTGAGGGTAGAAGATTAAAGAGGTGCTGGCTGGGGTGTGAATCGTCCCTGAGAATTTTTCTCGCTCTCCTAAGGCAACAGTCCCTTGCAATGTCATCTAGCAGGCTCAGGGGACAGCCCATGATATCATGTGCTGTGTTCACCACCTTCTGTAAAGACTTTCTGTCCATGGCTGTCAAGCCAAGGTACCGCACTGTGATACAATATGAGAGGACACTTTCTATTGTGGACCAGTAGAAGGAGGTCATCAATTGTTGTTTAACATTGTTCTTTTGCAAGACCCTGAGAAAATGGAATCTCTGTTGGACCTTCCTAACCACCTGAGTTATATTGTTTTTCCAAGTGAGGTCTTCACTAAGGTAAACTCCCAGGAATTTAAAGGAAGAAACTCTCTCCACACATACACCCCGATATACAACGGGACTAGTTCCCCTCTTTTCCTCAGAAAGTCCAATACCACCTCCTTTGTCTTGCTAACATTTAGGTGCAAGTTATTGTCTAAGCACCATGTAGATACTTTTTGAACCTCCCCCGGAAGCTGATTCATCTCCACCTGTAATTAGACCCATTATGGTAGTATCATCTGCAAACTTAATAATTACAGTGGATGGATCAGATGAAATACAGTCATATGTATACAACGAGTGCAGGTAGGGACTCAGCACACATCCCTGTGGGGTGCCAGTGCTAAACTTCAGGGAGGTAGATGTAACAGGCCCAACCCTCACTGTTTGTGTCCGATCCCTCAGAAAGTCTTTAATCCACATTAAATCCATATAGAGCCATACTATATCACAAAATCAACCATTGTAAGAATCAGAACAACAGCAATAATAAAACAGCAGCTTGCGGTAAACTTCAACACTAAACATATAGAAACTTTGCACCTCCTGGAAGTAATAAAGATATTGCACATGTTCTCCTTTGTCCTAGATGTTGTAGCCACTGCTGCCATTTCAGCTACAACTTAGCTGAGGATCAAATCAGTCTAAACTAATGTCTAGACCTCAGATTCCCCAAAGAATCACTACCTCATTTGCATCATCATTCAGGTATCACCTGCAGTAGCAGCTTTCCAGGCTCAAGAAGTGTATTCTTAACAAGACCCCTGGACCTATTGAAGTCAGGGTTTAGACACACTGGGGAATGGGGGCCATGGAAAGTGCCTCGCCCTGATATTCTCTTCACTGTTTTGGGGTATCAGAATACAAGCCTAGGAAAATGTGAGACCTTGGAGATTCACTGCCAGCCAGATTAGACACTATTGAGCTAGATGGTTTGCAAAGGCCTTTGGCTATCTGCAGTAAAGTGTATTACAAAATCCTTGAGCTAGATGAACCAATGTTCTGACGTTTATATAAGGCTATCATATTTTGCCTTACAGAAATGTATGGTATCTGGAAATGGGTGGAGGCGTGCTGAAAAGGATACCAGCAGTACAACATTTAATCATGGCAAGCAAGGCGGAATTTCTTCCTGCAGACTTCCTTTCTCAAACCTTGGCAGGTGAAATCTGCTCAGGGAATTAATGGGACGCAGCGGTGTCTGCTGCTAGGTCAGTACAATCCCTGTTTCATCTTGGAAATGTCCCAAAGCTATTCCTCATCTGAACAGCTGCTTCAGGGAAATGAGCAGTTGGATGGAATCCAAGCCTAGATAGGCAGGTGTCCATATTACAAAAGTAAAATGGTGGGAGGGAACCTTTTGCAAGGCTTGTAGGGTTGCCAAGCATGTGAGACATATAGACCTGCCACCCAGGACTTTGTCTGAATGGTGCTAGTTCCAGAGCCTGAAAGTTAGGCTTCATGCTGGTAGCACTTCAGTGAAAGTAGAGCAAGAAAGGGCATTTTGGAGTGAGAACACAAATCTTCTATGGCTAAGAGGTGTTACAGAAAACATTTTCACAGTTCAAGTGCCATTAAAAGTCCTCCCTTCAGGGCATTCCTGTTCACTGTTTCTCAGCATGGAACCAAGTTGTTTGGTTTTGCCCTCCCTGCACTTCCAAACCTGCCAGCCTCAAGGGGCTTGAGTTAAATCCCAAACTGGCAGATTGATGTTCCTTTGTCAATAGAACAGCCTCTAAGTTCATTGACTTGCAATCAGGTGTGAAAGTGCTAATGGCTCCTTCCCTGCAGCTTGGAAGCTTTCTCCACTTTCAAGAGTTTTGCCTTTGTGTGCTCTAAAACAAATAAATGGACAGAACATGCGAAATCCCTCCGAGCAGTTCTGTGGATTAATTTGGGAATTTCACCAAGGACACAGGCATAGAGGCAGTGTGTTGTAGTGGACAAGTTTTAGTCCTGCAATGTTTATTCTTGGATTATTATTATTACTATTATTATTATTGTTATTGCTAGGACTACCTACCTTCCCTTTATGGATCACATACAGTTTCATGAATGTACAAAGCTTGCCAACCACAACTTAAGTTGTGCCCAATATGTGTTAAGTGATCATTGAGTGTGCATTCTTGCTCAATAGCCTAATACAGGATTTGTAGCAGGATCAGATCAAAGACCACCACGAAGCCTTCAAATGCATAGATGACCTCATAGACCACCTTGAATTGGCCAGTGATCTACCCCAGCCTACCTCAGCCTTACCCAGCCTGGTGCTCTCCAGATGTTTTTGGACTACATTTCTCATCATCCCTGACCATTGGTCATGCTGGCTGGGGCTGATGGCACTTGTAGTTGAAAACATATGGATGCCACTAGGCTGCGTAAGGGTAATCTAACTTCTGCCAAGAGTTCCGAACTTGTATCACGTTGAAATTATTGCCTAACTATGGAGCTCACTGGATGACCTTGGGCCAGACATTCTCACTGTCACTGCTTAACCTAACCCAAATAATACTTGAGAAGATAATCTAGGATCATACCCTAAACAGCATCATAGCATTGAAAGGTACTTTGAAGATCTTTAGCCCAACTTCAAACTAATTGGACAATACTTGGGGGCGGGGGGAGAAGCATTGTCCATACATGGTCTGTTTGGATCCAGCTGGATTATATAACTAGTGTGCTAGCTTGAATGATGCTAGTTTAATTGGGCTGTTGAACACATTGCCTTTTCTATATTAATTTCTTTCACAATGGGTCAATCAAAGCATTTTCTTTTTCTTGAGACATCAGTCATTTCCTGCTTTGAGTTTCTCCTTCCAAGATCTCACATTTTTAAGCACTGTCTGTCAGGCATCATGATCTTCACTTGCTTTATCTTTTTGTTTTCTCCCCCACTTTTAATGTGCAAGGCAATTATAGCCTTCTTTAAATAGAGCCGTATAATGAGAAAATGCTTCCCATAATTAAGAGGGGGGAAGGAATCAAGAACTTCCTGGTAAAATAAACTCCAGTTTCTACTCCTCGAGTGGGTGTTGCTTATGAATTCAGTAAAGAACACTGAAATTTGAGGAAATCTTGGAGACTCCTGCATGATATATATGTCTCCATTTCCATAGTAATGAGTTTTTTGGTCCTCCCTCTATCTGGCCAGTCTTTGGCAATAGAGCCAAACCCCCCTCTCTGTTTCCAATAATACAAAGTAGTCACCAAAGACTCCAACCTACTAGCCCAGTAAAGCTAATATGGGTGGGAAGGTCATGGTCAGAGAACCAGAGTTTTTAATGTCCAACTGAATAATCAGTTGGCAGGCTAAATGACCCTAATGGGTAAGATAGGGTGCATTAGGAGTCTAATGCCCAGCAATATCTCAAAAGGGCATTACAGCAGTGGGGAAAGAATTAAAAGGGCTATAGGATTTTGGACCAAGGAAGGAATGCCTTAGAATAGCGAAGCACCTGCAAAAAAAACCATGCTGCATAGACCAGAAAACAAAGAAAATTGTATAAGCCTCATTCTGTCAACAAAATGCATGGAGGCAGGAGGTTCAAGATTATGCCCACTGGTTCTACCCTAGACCTCCATATGTTTATGTGACTGCAAATAACCAATATGCCATATTGGTTGACTGAACAAGGATCATTGGTGAAATCAAATCTGTGGTCTGGAAATCTTTCATGCTGTAATAGTTGTGTGTGTGTGTGTGTGTGTGTGTGTGCGCGCGCACACACACCCACACCCACACATTCAGGGATGTATCTGTCCAGATCATGTCTTTGTTGTCTGTCGTTGATTAGGCTGAGAGATATAATGCCTTATGTAGAGATTATACCACCAAGTGCCATGCAGTTTCTACAGTGGGCAGGCAGCAGTAGCAGAATGCATGTCTTGCATGCCAAAAATCTCTGGTTCAATTTCCAACATCTCTGGTTAGGCGTGGGGGAGATTCCTGTCTGAAATCCTGCTACCAGCCAGTGTATGCAACACTGAACTAAATGGGTCAGTGGTAATATGGCAGCTTCCTCTGCACCTATGCAAATACCAAAGACCTTTTTTTAATTGTCTGGACTCTTTGGAAGCTCATGCCACAATAAAAATGCTACTTTCCCTAGAAGGTTTGCACAACCCCACCCAAAGTTAAATGCATATCTTGGACCACAGATGCTAGGTCAAGAGAGGTTCAATTCTCTTTTTTGTTCTGTCTGTGGCTGCAAAAAAAGTGTCTGCTAAGCACCTGGCTTCCCCAAATACATAGGAAAGGATGCAAAATTTGGCTCTTTAGGGTCACACATTATACAGGCCTGTTAAAACAGACTCAGGCAACTAAATTGTGATTCTTATGAGATGAATTACACAGCAGACCTGGCTTCCTAATACCGTTAATAGCTTATTGCCACGATTGCTTCCTGTAGCTTTTGAATAAATGTGCACATTGAATTATGCTCAGATAGACATTTCAACTCTGATGTATGAGGGACCTGAAGGTTTTATTAATAATACAAAGCTATATATTACTAAAATATTGATGCTGTATTGTGGCATGAAAACTCTGCCTCTGCTTTGATCTCATCTTATTGGCATGCCTGTCTTCATGCCCAGCTATTATTGTGAACCTACAATGCTCCTTTAATATCATATAACACTTCTGCAATTTTACATCTGCACTGAACATTATTACCAAAAAGGAAAGGGGAAAAAATGAAGCAAGCTATATTAATTTAAGGTTGCTCGCTGCTTTGATTATATTAGCTTCACCCAGAAAGCCAGACATTCATGAACACTGGAGTGATTTTCTCTAAGTATTCACAGCTCAGTCTTAGCCATGCCACTGTGAGGACTCCCTGTGCTAATGCTTGAATTTCTCTGAATTTACATGGGCAGTCAAGGCAGGCTTTTGATCTCCAATGGTTACAAGTGCTTTACTGATGATGCTACCTGTGTTTTATTGTCATCATATTTCAGCGTGATTTTCTAAAATTGTTATTTCAGTGTCCAACGAGGTTGATAGATGCTGTAATGTACAAAATGTGTACAGCGGTACCTTGGTTCTCAAACGCCTTGGTTCCCAAACACCGAAAACCCGGAAGTACGTGTTCCAGTTTACAAACATTTTTCAGAAGCCGAACGTCCAATGTGGCTGTCGGCTATTTTTTTCCGGGGCGCCTGCATCTATCAGAAGCCACGCCTTGGTTTTCAAACATTTTGGAAGGCAAACGGACTTCCAGAACAGATTAAGTTCGAGAACCAAGGTACCACTGTATTTGGCACTTTTCTTTTTGCTATTTATTTTGCTATTTTGTTTTTGAGGCATTTTCGGTTAATTTGTTTTTGTGACTGTGTGTAACCCAGCTCAGCTGACTGACTGATTGTGTTACTGTGGAAATTAATAAAAGTCCCTCCTCCAAACAATGTCTATCATGAGAGCAAGCAAGATCTTTTTTTAAAAAAAAAAAATCATCATTTACAATACGGTCTTAATTATTTTATAGTACAGTACATTGATTTTTGTTTTCATTTTATGGATCAATGGTCTCTTTAGAGAGTAAAATGCATGTAAAATGGCTGTTTTAGGGATTGTTTTTAAAAGTCTGGAATGGATTGATCCATTTTGCATTACTTTCTATGGAAAAGCACGCCTTGATTTTGGAACACTTTGGTTTTGGAACGCTTTGGTTTTGGAATGGACTTCTGGAACGGGTTAAGTTTGAGAGCCAAGGTACCACTGTATAGAAAAGCAGAATGCAAATAAACTGGTATCTAATAATAATAATAATAATAATAATAATAATAATAATAATAGTCAAGAAATGGAAGCGGGACCTCAAAGGGCGCAAGCCTCCTGCTTTTGCATTTATATTTTCCTAATGTGCCAAAGCTCATTTTCAGAACATAAACCCTACCATTCAAAGTGCTTGTGGGAACAAATCACCCAGAGAGTGTACCATTAGAGTTATTTGCCCAAGACAATTGCAGAGAGGAAATATATATTCCATGAGTTTCAGGCATTCTCATGTAGACCCTCAGTAATCAAATGCAATTTGCTTCCAACTATTCATATTTACAATAAAACAAAAGGCATTTCAAAATGACAGTGTAACTCAAGGGGCACAACTACTATGAAATTAATCAGATCCCCTGGGCTCCTTGGGCACTCAACTGCTTCTTCTGCTTCACAACGATTAACCATATTTCTTACTGTTTATGATCCAGCTGAGACCTCCTTCACGCACAGCTTTGGTTGACGGCTAATCTATGCCCACAACAAATGCAGTTCTTTGGCCGGCTTTTAGAAAGCACATGTATAGCAGTGGAGGGGCATTTTCACACAGGACGACTTCTTATGTTGATAGATTAATTAGGGACCATTTACAGCTGGACTAAAGATACACACACACACAAAAACATAGCATCAATAATAGTCACCCCATCTGAATACAGTGGTACCTCGGGTTAAGAACTTAATTCGTTCTGGAGGTCCGTTCTTAACCTGAAACTGTTCTTAACCTGAGGTACCACTTTATCTAATGGGGCCTCCCGCTGCTGCTGTGTTGCCGCCGCACAATTTCTGTTCTCATCCTGAAGCAAAGTTCTTAACCCAAGGTACTATTTCTGTTTTAGCGGAGTCTGTAACCTGAAGCGTCTGTAACCTGAAGCATCAGTAACTCGAGGTACCACTGTAATCACAATCTGGATGTGAAGTCCTCTTTTGATTTTGACTGACAACAAGAAAGTAAGGGAGCAACAAATGGGGATAAGCTGATCCAATAAGCAATAGGTCCAGATGACCGTGCAGAGACATTGTACTAGATGCATGGATGCATTGCTAGTGATGTTTGCTGGAGCCACAGGGAAGGGTTAATTCTTTCAAAAAGTTTCCCTTGTACCCTTTGAAACCCTTTCATATACCCCTGGGGGTACACACACCACACTTTGGGAAACACTGGTCTAGGAGGCTGGGCTGGGAGTTAGTTCAGTTAGAATTTGGGAATTCAATCTGTTTGAAAGGTTATGAGATTTGACCGATTTGAAACAAATACTTGCATGGAACAAAGAGCTGCAATTCCAGATTAGAAGACTGCATGGTGCAGTGTTTACTCTGCAGAACACTTTCAAACTACTGGTCAGGTAAAGCGTGTGTGTGTATAAGCACACACACACACACCACTGCATAAAAAATGCAAGCAAGTAATGCAGAGAGTTTTATATGCAGAGGAACAAAATGCATAATCTCCACCTTCATTCTGAAGTGGTCTAGTCCCACAACTGATACATCATTTGAGACTTTTGTGTGTCTCGGCGATACATAGCTATCAACGTTTCCCTTTTTTTAAGGGAAATTCCCTTATTCCAAATAGGATTCCTCGCAAGAAAAGGGAAGAGTTGACAGCTATAGTGATAAAACGTACCATTTGCAACCATTTTTCTCCTTGCTATGTTATAAATAAGCCCACATTCTGTCTCCAAGGCTGCGTATCCCAGACAGAAGCCAACCCTCAAATTTCACCTACGCTTCAAAATAAATTGAAGCCTGTCCCTTTTATTTATTTACTTATGTTAATATACAGTGTTCAACACAGAAGCAATTAATAAAGGGTTCTTAAACAGAAGGCATACTGACTGTGGTGCAGAAATGGATTTGCTAGATTTATCTTCTAGGCCAAGGTTAAAAGGCTGAAATTACTGTTCACAAAACAAAGGGCTATGGAATAATGGGCTTTGTGAAATACAGTATACAGTGGTACCTCCATTTTCGAATGTCTCCATTTGACGAACATTTCGGTTTCCGAACACCGTAAATCTGGAAGTAAATGCTTCGGTTTCGAACATGCCTCAGAAGTCAAACATGCCACGTGGCTTCTGTATTGAGTTTTCCATATTGAGGCTTCCGTACTGAGTTTTCGGAACGCAAACGGAAAACCGAGGTACCACTGTATATGTACTCACACGTATTGTTATGGTACATTAAAAAATATGTGTTAACATTTCAACTGTGAGACAGCACAGAAAAAAAAAATCACTGGTAATACACTCAATTTTGAATTTTAAGCAGACTTAACCAAAAAGAGCGAGGGCATATATTGAACCATGGGTTGGAAGTGAGCAGGTACCATGCTTTTACTGTGGACACAATTTTATATGTGGGTGTGATTTTGATATGTCTCCAAGGATCTTAAAATCTCTCTCTCTCTCTCTCTCTCTCTCTCTCTCTCTCTCTCACACACACACACACACACACACACACACACACACCAGATTTTAAGATCCCTGGAGACATATCATATATATATATATATATATATGTATGTATGTATATATAGTGAACAATTAGAATGTCCCTTTGCCATTTTCCTCCATTTAATAGAAAAATTGCACAAATAAAAGTTATCCAATCTCGGGAGGAATTTTTATTTTTATTTTTTGCTAATTTGGTCTTCATAATGTTCTGCGGCTGAATTTTATTAATCATATTCTGCGCCAGATTGGAACTTCTTGGGTAGGGTGGTTGATGCCAACTCCTGAAGGTGAATCGCCTGACCTGGGAAATGAATGTGCCCTGTCTCCAACAAACAGCTACTTTCAATTAAACAGAAGCGTTTTCCATTTCCTTGTTCCTTTAAAATTGGGTGGAGAGAGCAATTGCCCTCCAGCCGCTAAAGTTGTTGTAATTGGCACTTGGGAATTGAACCAAACGACCTTGGCAGCTAAGCACGGATCACACACAGAGTTTGGCAGTCATGCAGGATTGGTGCTTAGCCAAGGACGACATTTGATCATTAAAAAAATAAAAAAATAAAAAAGGTATTGAAGATCTTGCATAGGTGCTAACAGGCTTCCAATCAATATTTCAGTATGGCCTCCATTGCATGGGGTACAGAAGGGGAGGGGCATAATTATTAAGTGTAGAGTGTAACGTAAATCAAATAATGGTACTAGACCTCTTACCCCCTTCTTCTCTAATATGCTTTCCTTGTTAGTTGAATTTCAAGCACCCTTCCCCACCCCCCACCCCTTATGCCATTACTTGGGCTATCAGGAAGGCAATTACTGAGAGAAATCAATTTATTGCCATCAATTCTTGGGTGGGGGAGACGCCTTTAAAAATAAAAAAGTCATATACTTAAATCTCAGTTGCATGGAATCTTTCTTCCCCCAACAGCTAGGAAATTAGACTTTGAGGGTGGTCTACGCTTGCCTGACACTTGGTGGCAAAGAATCATTATCTCTCCCCTTTCCTCTCCCTCTCCACCCAAGTAAGCTCCTCATATCAAATTGGCAAATTGGGTATTATTTTGCTGACCTTGGTGGCCCTTCTAATCACAGACGGGAGGCGGCGGCATTAACAAGGTTCCCAAAAAGGAAAGGAAACTAGAGGTGAGCCATAATTAATATACTTCTTTTCAAAACATTTTCAATACTTCTTTTAGATAAATAAATAAATAAATAAATAAAACCTCAATTTCTTCAAATGTGGGTTTGGTTTGCTTTTTTTCTTTTCTCTTCTTTTCTTTTGCTGTACCCTTTAAAAATAAGCAAACTGAACTCCTTTTTCTTACTATGCAATGCAAACTGAAAGCAAGCAATTCAACAGCTTAACCACTAACCAAGGTGTGGGGTTTTTTTTGGTCCTCCAGATGTTGCTAAACTACAGCTCACATCAACTCCAGCAAACCTGGTCAATGGTCAGGGATTGGCAAGTGGAGCAGTTTGACAACATCTGGAGGGCCAGATGTTTCCCACACCCGCTCTAACCAAAGAAGGGATTTCGTTCTTCCACTTAAACTCAGAAGCCCAGCCCTAAGAACTTGTGGCTAAATCTTTTGAGAACAAGCTAAGAATAATGAGTATTGCATGTGTTTGTTGCCAACAAAACTTAGGATCGGTGTGTCTGATGGACCACTTTTTACTACATGAAAGTGCCCATATACTAAGATCATCAGCTAAAGTCCTACTCTGGGTGACCTCATCACAGAAAGTGATGCTTATGTGAGCACCACTGCGTGCTAGGATCACATGAAGGGCTTCATACCCTTGCAAGGAAGGGAATATAAGAACCACTGGGACGCGGGTGGCACTGTGGTCTAAACCACTGAGCCTCTTGGGCTTGCCGATCAGAAGGTTGGCGGTTCAAATCCCCGCGACGGGGTGAGCTCCCGTTGCTCTGTCCCAGCTCCTGCCAACCTAGCAGTTCAAAAGCATGCAGGTGGAAGCAGATAAATAGGTTCCGCTGTGGCAGGAAGGTAAGTGGCATATCCATGTGCTCTGGTTTCCGTCATGGTGTCCCATTGCACCAGAAGCGGTTTAGTCCTGCCGGCCACATGACCCGGAAAGCTGTCTGCGGACAAACGCCGGCTCCCTCGGCCTGAAAGCGAGATGAGCGCCACAACCCCAGAGTCACCTTTGACTGGACTTAACCGTCCAGGGGTCCTTTACATTTTTCTTTTTTTTTACCTTTATAAGAACCACAATTGCTCATGTTTGAGACTGAGCAAAGACAGTAGGCAAAGACAGCTCAACCTACTTCTGTTCTGTGTCAGATTTGCACGAACTCAATCACAGCTGCAGTTCATCATATTTATTTATTTATTTATTTTATTTATTTTTATAAGAAAGAAAAATCAGCTTTAAGCTAATATGCATTTCATACATATAGTGGTACCTCGGGTTAAGTACTTAATTCATTCCGGAGGTCCATTCTTAACCTGAAACTGTTCTTAACCTGAAGCACCACTTTAGCTTATGGGGCCTCCTGCTGCCGCTGCGCCGCTGGAGCACTATTTCTGTTCTCATCCTGAAGCAAAGTTCTTAACCCGAGGTACTATTTCTGGGTTAGCGGAGTCTGTAACCTGAAGCGTATGTAACCTGAGGTACCACTGTATTTTATACCAGAGCTGGAGAACCTGTCTCCTTTCATATATCTTGGACTACTAATACCATCAACCTTCCCCACTGGCAATATTTGGAGAGCCACTTGTCTTTTATATACGTGCCCCCTAAAATATCCGTACTTGTATATTTCTTAATGCAGATTCCCTTGAAATGAGCATTTTTGTACACATTTCCTGCATGAAAAATACGCATTTTTGTTCACCTTTCATGAACCAAAGCTACAACGCAAAACTTGGAGAAATCATAAATGTGTAATTTGATTGGCAGCTGCATTCAGATCCCCATTTTAATTCAAGGCCAGTAAATTAGGTTGATTCACTTTAAAATATGGAGCAAACCAATTTCTCCTCTATGCTCAGCTTATAGTTTGAGAGTGTCTGAACCACATTTCTTTGCTAGAAACTGAAAATAGCATTAAAAAACAGTGCAAATTGGGATATTTCCCCTGAAATTTTTCATTTCAGCTGGAAGGCTTATTGCAGACAAAATTTCAAACTGGAAAACTTCATCTGCCCTTAATCAGCAGCAGGAAGGCAAAAAAACCAGCAAGAGCATTTCACACGAGGAGATTAATAATGCTGTACTTTTGGAATGTGATAAAGCAGATGGAATGATATTCTGCAAAAATGGCATTTGGAGGTTTTACACCACAGGCAAATCAGTTAATAACACTCTGAGCAGCAGAAGGATCAGAGAAGGAGCATTTTTCATCTAGCCTAGTGTCTGGTAAACAACTGCTTTCCATGGTTCACGAGTTCCATTTTTGTAGATGTTCTGCTTTTGCAAAAGTCAATTTGCCTGAAAAATACAGCACAATGAGTCAGCTCAAGGTGTTTGCAATACCTCTTCCACTGAGGGCTGCACGTCAAAGATTTATAGCGGGTTATGAAAAACACTGCTGAACTGACAATGCACTTCATGCAAGGGAGTGGCTCTCAAGTCTAGCAAAAATTAGATCATTATTAAGTCAGATGTACTTGCAGAAAAGCATGTACACGTTTACTACAGGTCGTAAAATTGCAGGGGTGTCTAAATCATGTGCACAGAGTTGCTTGGAGAAGCAGGAATTTTTTATGGACAGGAAGCTTATAAGATTTAAAGCGTAAGAGGGTAATAGAGCTACTCTTACATCAGAAAGAGCTGTGCAGTTAACGGAGAGAAGGGGCTCGGTTTGCTTCCTCCTTACACAATAATGGAGTCTGAGTGCAATGACAGACAGAAGATCAGTCTTCTGGGAGAGGGCCAATACATAGGAGCTTTTCGAAATCTTAAGATCATAAAACTTTATACAATTATATCTGTCCACATTTAGAATAAAAAGCATCCCAAGTTCTACCTGCTCCATCTGAAGGAAGGAAGGAAGGAAGGAAGGAAGGAAGGAAGGAAGGAAGGAAGGGTGAGATACTATTGAGGGCACATAAAGGAAAATTATATGATCAGGTGGTTGTAGTATTTCCCCACCACCACCACAGGGCAAAAAATATAACGAACCTGGGGTATTTTCATTAATTATTATTATTATTTATACCCCACCCATTGGGCTGGGTTTCCCTAGCCACTCTGGGCGACTCCCAACAGAATATTAAAAACACAATAAAACATCAAACATTAAAAACTTCCCTAAACAGGGCTGCCTTCAGATGTCTTCTAAAAGTCATATCGTTGTTTATTTCCTTGACATCTGATGGAAGGGCATTCCACAGGGCGGGCGCCACTACCGAGAAGGCCCTCTGCCTGGTTCCGTGTAACCTCACTTCTCGCAGGGAGGGAACCACCAGAAGGCCCTCGGCGCTGGTCCTCAGTGTCCAGGCTGAATGATGGGGATGGAGACATTCCTTCAGGTATTCTAGACTGAGACCATTTAGGGCTTTAAAGGTTAGCACCAACACTTTGAATTGTGCTCAGAATCGTACTGGGAGCCAATGTAGGTCTTTAGGACTGGTGTTATATGGTCTTGGTGGCCACTCCTAGTCAACACAGTGGCAACCCTAAAGTGGTAGACTTTATTTTTACCTAGGAGTGAATGGCAACTCATACGACAGAAAGTAAAGGGGTGCACTTAAGGGACATACTGTGGTGTGGGGAGGCAAGTATTGTTCAATGTTTCAGGGAACCTCAGCTTTATTATTTTGGGGTGTTGAAATATGCATAGGCTTAAGACACAGTAAAAGTCACATGAAGAGTCACATGCTTCATCTCTGCTCACAACCAGCTCTCGATGTTGCAGTAGAACCGCAGAAGCAATAGCTGAGAGCAACATTTCCCACAATCCATCTGTAGCTTCAATTATCCAAAATCTAAGTTTCTGGTGTGATGAAATAAGCTTAACTAAAGATGTGGTGTTATGATAACTTAAGCCTGAGATCTCTGACCAAATCAGTTTGTAGACTGCAATGTAGGTGCTCACTTCTTCCTTATTTTCATTACCGCAATGAGTATCCAATAAACAGTAATAGCTTAGTGGATTTAACTCATAAATAACTATCTAGATTATTCTCCTCACATTAGTGCACCAATTGGATTGTCCGGATTGTACAAGATTAGATAAAGGATATATATATCACATCAACCATCTGGCACTGCACTTAATATCTGATGGCAGGACACCTGAACACACTATACTTAATATATTCTATAGCCTTGTCAACACCAGCGGCACTCATTTCTATCCTTTCTAGTTGTTATTGGTTTTCTTCACAGTCTTCCTAAATCAACTTTCGGATCAATGGGCTGTGACGAAAACATATAGTTTACCATTTGCAAAAGCATTGCAACTTCTGCTCTTTGCAAGGTTTCAAATATAAAACAAAGCAGAAAACGAGCAGTCCATGGGCATGTGTGAACTATTCTTTTTGATAGTTAATATTATAGGAGAGTGGACATCTGTTCATGCAGTAGGAATTCTGCTTCTTTTTGTCCCCCTCAAACAAGCGAATATTGATGGTTTCCCTCTATAAATTCAGGTTTACCTGTAATGGGATAATCCAATAATTTCTGAGGAATCAGGTTCCAAACTGCTTTACTCAGGGTTGCAGACAACTTGTTTTAGTGTTTTGGAGTGTGTGGTTGAATTGTCACTTTCTGCTACTCACCTTTCCGTGTTCACTACTTCCTCAATGCTTTCATTTATTTTCTGGCAGTGCTTGTAGCTATTTATGGTACAGTCCTGAATGGAGTATATCCTATCCACCCACCCACTTTTGATCCCTCAGATTTGCACCTAACCAGAAAACTGCACCAGCAAGCCACATTAAAAATCCCTACCCCAGATATATAGTGCAGCCACCTGAAAACTGTGCGCTGAGAATTGACAACTGCTTTCATTGCTTTTTCAGCTATGCTTGTTTCCGAAGCATGCCCCTGAACAGAGGAATGTTTCTTTTGACTCCTTCGATTTGCACAAAACCAGAAATCTGCATAGGCAAATTCACAATTGCCTGACTGAGTGCTTTTGTGCACTTCCTAAGTTATTAAAAGAAGATGAAGAAACCCAAGGCAATGTGCTATCTGCATACATGCCCTGCCAGTAGGTATATATGTATGTATGTATTTAATTTCCATTCTCTCCTTCATTCAAGGATTACACAGCTATTTACAATATAACTGGCATAATAGAATCAGCAATTTATAAAGTGGGGACAAGCAGAAAAGGAATGCCTATTGGTATACATACCCTCCAACATTTCTCCAATGAACATAAAGGGCCCCCTGACCGTTAAGTCCAGTCGTGGATGACTCTCGGGTTGCGGTGCTCATCTCGCTTTATGGACCAAGGGAGCTGGCGTTTGTCCACAGACAGCTTCCGGGTCACGTGGCCAGAATGACTAAGCCACTTCTGGCGAACCAGAGCACACAGAATCGCCGTTTACCTTCCCGCCAGAGCGGTACCTATTTATCTACTTGCACTTTGACGTGCT
Organism: Podarcis filfolensis; assembly: GCF_964270895.1. Taxonomy (NCBI): domain Eukaryota; kingdom Metazoa; phylum Chordata; class Lepidosauria; order Squamata; family Lacertidae; genus Podarcis; species Podarcis filfolensis. The sequence continues at coordinate 108,587,681 of NC_139606.1, forward strand.
TTCGAACTGCTAGGTTGGCAGGACCTTCTGATCGGCAAGCTAGGCTCTGTGGTTTAGACCACAGTGCAACATAGGGACATCCTATTCCATTATTATTATTATTATTATTATTATTATTATTATTATCATCATCATCATCATCATCCCACCCATATGACTGGGGTGCCCTGCCACTCTGGATGGTTTCTAATATATATATAAAAATTAAACATAAAAAAAAAACCTTCCCTATACAGGGCTGCTTTCGGATGCCTTCTAAAGGTTATATACAGTGGTACCTCGGGTTAAGTACTTAATTCGTTCCGGAGGTCCATACTTAACCTGAAACTGTTCTTAACCTGAAGCACCACTTTAGCTAATGGGGCCTCCTGCTGCTGCCGCGCCGCCGGAGCACGAATTCTGTTCTTATCCTGAAGCAACGTTCTTAACCTGAAGCACTATTTCTGGGTTAGCAGAGTGTGCAACCTGAAGCGTATGTAACCTGAAGCGTATGTAACCCGAGGTACCACTGTAGTTACTTATTTCCTTGGCTCAAGGGTCGCACAACTCCATACCCTCCAACATCTCTCCAATGAAAATAGGGACGTCCGAAGGAAAGACGGGACATTTTGGGATCAAATCAGAAACTGCGATGGCTTCTGTAAATCTGGACAGTCCCTGGAAAATAGGGACACTTGGAGGGTTTGGCAGGAAAGACCTAAGTTGCTCCTCATATACAAATTCAAATATGTGCAAGTATGGACTCCTCAGGTCTAATTCAAATAGATTAACTGCTAAACAATGCTCAAGTTTGGATAGGGCTCTATTCTTCATGAGGGAATCATACAAATTAAGTATGACTGTGTGGTGATAATGGTTGCAGATTGTTTGAAACAGCAGGAAACGAGGGAGATAACTTGCTAAATAGGTGTATTCAGTTAGTCATTAATAGTTAGCAGCTATAGCAGACAAAGCTTATCCTAGGACACTTTACATATGCAAGAAAAGTCAGTGGTGCGTGTTTTTATCATCGCTGGTGAAATGTTACTAGAACCCGTTAGCACCTCTGAAGTATAATAGTGCTTTCACTTACAACAATGATTAAAAATTGAAATAACGTGACTTTTTTCTCTCTCCTTCTAACACCTGAAAGGCTTAGCAGTTTCCTTCTTCATAAAGAATTCTAAAGATGAGGGCAGCACTTAACATCTTGATTAAAAGTGATTTTAAGCGATAAGAGAGAAACATTATCTTCAGTTCAAGAGGGGGCAAAGTAGCGATTCACTGTCTAGGATTTATTGTTTCCACACATCCACGAACAGGAATATTTCGTTCCACTTAACACTTTTTGAAAACTAGAAGCACGAAGTCTGTCTGAATCAAAGAATTCAACAACCACTGCCTAATCTCCCTTATTAGACATCTTTTGCTTCTAATGTCTGCAGATGATCAGAATGTTGTTGTGTGCTTTGGGGGGGGGGAGTATCTTTAATGTGGTTAGCCCCTCAGAGGAGGTAACATTTATAATCCACATTTCTAGGGGGGAAAGCATGTGATACAAAATTGGGGGGAGGTGTGCTTTAATACTCTCCTCCAAAAGCAAACAACAACAAAACACCCCATGCTCAAAGCAACAGAGAGAATCCTCCCTCCTCTGCTTTTTCTACATAGGCAGTTTGTTTGTTCATTTGTTTGTTTGATGGGGTGCTGATGGGAGCTATTTTCTGGGATGCATCTGCTGATGCAATGCTGCTAGGGAGGTTTCGGTCCCTGCTGTTGTATTTTTGTTGGAAAGGTCTTGATCACTGTTGTTGCCCGCCATTTCACACTGTGTCCTGTTGCAAATTGTGCTGTTGTTTTAAACCTTTTGTTATAGCTTCATAAATCATTGCTACCCAAACCTGGGATCACAAAAGTGAAGAGGGGTTGAATATAGATTTGCACAATAAATAAACGTTAGCAGTCCCAGGAGGAATACTGAGACATGATTTTCTCAACATGGAATCCAGCACAAAGTCTTCAGAAATAAACTAACTATCCAAATTGGCAAATAAAACAGGGGCCACTAGCAAAGACCTGTTAATGGAAGATTCCTTCTAGTACGTAGAATGACACTCCAAGCCTACAATGACCGAATCTCATGCTCAAAAAAATAAAGGGTCACATCCAGCTATGACCAGGAGCCTGTCATTTGGTGCCAATGCAGAATTCGGCCTTCTCCTTAATAGCATCCACCCCGAGCAACCACTCCTGCCTTGGGCAATTTGAAAGACAGAATCAGCAATGGCTTTTAAATGCTCCTCAAAAATTTAAAATCTACCCATGCTTTGATGGCCTCTGACTCTTTAATTTTTAATTTTGTTTTGTACACTGCTCAGTTTTATCTGTGATATATTGTTTTGTTCTGTTTTTACTTATTTTAAAGGATGTGTTACTCTTTTTGTTGCTTTTCTGTAAACTGCTTAGATATTTTTATATTAAGTGGTAAAAACGTTTATAATTAAAAAAAATAAGTCATGACAACAGTCGATCCACTGAAATCAGTGAACGTAAATCTATTGATTTCAAAGGGCTAACCCATTTTATTCCACACAGAGCTCAATCTAGTTGTTTTCTACTTTTATTTAATACACAGTTCCCACTAGAAATGCACATTCTCTTAACCCAAAGTGCAATATGAAAGTGACACATTAATATTTCTTAATTCAGATTTCTTAAATGTGAATTTAGATTCATCTGAATTAACTAATTAACTAAATTAACTAAATTAACCAAGTTAAAAACTTATTCATTTTTTATTTCTTTTTCATATTTATTTTAATTTGGAATTATTTTGCTTGAATTTCATAGTTTGAAATATTATAAGCAGACTAATTAAACCATTGAAATTTTGACCCAGAAGCTCAAGTTCAGATAAATTCAAATGGCATTATTATTATTATTTTCTCTTGGCACCCTTTTGCCCAATCTTTTTGAAACTTAGAAAATGTGATGCTCTTGTGGAGCATCCATTAAATTGCAACACGTACAAATGTCTTGCTGTGTGGGTGCAGAACACCAGAAATACAGGTGGCAAATTCAACTTCATTTGCCATTGAATGTAATGTGAAGTTTTATCCAAGGCCGTCTTAAGCATATCCGGCGCTGTTGTGCAAAGCTCCCTCTGGCACACACACCCCATTTCCCAGAGTTTTTTTAGGGAGGACAGCGCTGCCAGCGGGGCTGGAGGAGGTGGGCAGCGGCTGGAGGGCAGCTCCTCCAGTGGGGAAGAGGCAGAGGCTGAACGCGGCACCTCCCAGCTCAGTGGCCGCTTTGTGCCACTGTGGCCATGGCAAACAGAGGCCCCAGATGCAGCACTGCTTCGGCGTGGCATGGCGGAGGTGGGCGAGGGCGGAGAGCTGATGCCGGAAGGCACCGTATCCAGCCTCCGCCTCTTCCCTGGCGCCCTCCAAAACTTGGCCCCCGGGCATCCTGCACCACTAGCCTCTATGGATAAGACGCCCCTGGTTTTATCACCCCATTTTAATTACTTTTCAGTGGAGACGCTGTTACCAATCTTCCTTATATTTGGAAGGTATGGTGCCCCTAGTGTCTAAAACACATATCATTTACATTTGAAATGCCAACATTATAGAAGGCAGGTAGGTCTCCTGCTGGAAAAAAAAACTCCACTGATTTCCGGGGGGGGGGGGTCCTAAAAAGGAATGAATCACTTCCAAACTAACTAAATATGAATGAAATAATTAAGAAAGACGTGGGGAGAATATGCAACTGAAAGGAAATTATGTTTACCCTCCTCCAGGGTTGTAGCCATTATGACTGTATGAATGTTACTGGGATGCAGGGTTGATAAATGTGGTGGAACTGGTCACACCTTTAAGGTAACATGTAGGTTTTCCCTTTACAGTATTCTATATTGCTTCTGCTGCTGCTACTACTACAATTATATGCTGCTTACTTGCCAAAATGGTTTCTAAGCAGTTTAGGAGCTGCAATTATATGCACACTGAGTTGGCAGAGAGCTTCCTTGAGCACAGTGAGGCTTATTTCTGAGTAAACGCGCATTGATGGCACTGATGGAACCCATACGAAATCGGTCCAATGGCCAAGGAAGTGTATTGTGCAAACACCACCGTCTTACTGGGAAACTGAATTCATGCAAACCAGGTACTAGCACAACAACAATTTCTGAGCACTTTGCGCACAGAAGTGGGCGCATTTTCTCTTTCAACTGTTTTCAAGTGTGAGCTGCAAGAAGTCCTTCCTACAGGATGAAAAAGAGAATTGTTTGTTGCCAGTGCCGCTCCAGCAACCGAGAACCAAACAGTGAGCTAAGCTTGCCTGACTTTAGTTCTTTGCCCTCCATGTCAAGAAAACAACAGCATCTCAGCACAGAAAACACAAAACAACCGAGCTGTTAGGGAACTGGGGGGTGGGGGGGGTCAACACTACAGCCAAATGTTGTGTGACTAGGCACTGATGAAAACACCTCCGGGGAGCTGAAGTTTGATTTTTTTTTTTAATTAAACTGAATGCTGAAGCAGACTCAGAAGCATTTCTGACTGATATAGGAATAAGTAATGGAGACAGACATAGACCAACACTTCCGTACTTCAATAGTGACCATCCATCTCAGCTGTTGATACTAGAGGTCCTCTACCTGTTCATTAATGTTTGCTCAGAACATCACATTCTTGGCTCATAAAAGCAGCAGTGTTTAAAATGGCTTTGTCGTTCCCAACCTCATGGAAGGAAATAGGCATCAAATAACTCAAGCCTATTCCACCCAGACCTCTGACAGGTAATTAATAATCTACTGGGTATACACTGACTCTTCTGGGTGTAATGTCAGAACTCAGTGGTGTTGCATATGCCTTTCATTCAGAAGGTCTTAAGAGTGCTAAAATGACAGGGGTAGGTGTGAAAGAGAACAATTCCTTATTTTGCTTGAGCACGATTTGGCTAACACAGAGAATCATCAGAAGTGTGCAGCTATTCAGAAGCAGAGCTGGGGGGAACCTAACAGCCCAGTCAGTAGCAGAGCTGGGGGAAACCTCTGCTTAAGACCATGGTGATCTATTGCCAGTTGGAACATCTGGGGCCTCCAGATGTTGCTGAACTCCAGCTCCCTTCAGCCCCAGCCAGCAAGGCCAATGGTTGGGGGTGACCAGAGCTGGTGTCCAACAAGATCGGGAGGATTTCAGACTTACACCTGTGGAAGAGTTAATGCTAGCCTAGGCTGTTCCAACTCAGTATCAGGCAACTTTTTTCATGTCTGTACTCTTCTCAAACAACAGAAGACATCTTCATTTCAACAAGTTGTAGAATTGTAGAATTCTAAGAATTGGAAGGGACCCCAGAGGCCATCTAGTTGAGACCAACTACAATGCAGGAATCTCAAGTAAACCATCCACGAGATATGGCTATCCAACCTCTACTTAAAACCCTCCAAGGAAGAACAGTCCACCACCTTCCAAGGGAGTCCATTCTATTGTAGAACAGCTCTTACTATCATTAAGGTCCTCCTGATGTTTAGCTGGAATCTCCTTTCTTGTTACTTGAAGCCATTGCTTTGGGTTCTATCCTCTAAAGCATGAGAAAACAAGCTTGCTCCATCTTCCCTGTGACAACCCTTTGAAGATAGCTATCATATATCCTCTCAGTCTCCTCTTCTCCAGGCTAAGCACACCCAACTCCCTCAACTTTTCCTCATAATGCGTGGTTTCCAGATGCTTAATAATCTTGGGCTCTCTCCTCTGCACATGTTCCAGCTTGTCGATATCCTGCTTTGTACTATTTTTAAACCCATTTTAGCTATTTTTTTATGATGCAACTGTAAATCACCTTGAGACATATAAGTGATTCATTAATCATCATCATCTCAACTGGAACAAAAGAGTGTTGGCCAAGGAGGCCTTGAATATATCTGAATAGCTCAGTATAAAGAAGAATGATAGGAATCCTGTTTAATATTTTAAGCGTATGCTATCTTGGGAGGATTCACCCTTTAAGGTAGGAATTAAAACATTTTCTACACAATAAAAAAATGATATTGTATTTAGTGCACTTGTGTGCATTATCCTAGGCTGGATCAACAGAAATATAGTGTCCAGACCAAAGGAAGTAATAGTACCACTGTCTTTGGCCTTGGTCAGACCTCACCTGCAGTCCTGTGTCCAATTCTGGGTACCACAATTTAAGAAGGATATTGACAATCTGGAAGGTGTGCAGGGGAGGGCAACCAAGGTGATGAAGAGTCTGGAATGCAAGCCTTGTGAGGAACTGTTTAGGGAGCTGAGTAAAAGGTGATATGGAAGGCATTTTCAAATATCTAATGGGCTGCTACATGGAAGGTGGATCAAGCTTGTTTTCTGCTGCTCTGGTGGGTAGGGCCCAAACCAGTAGATTCAATTAACAAGAGCCAAGATTCTGACTAAACATTAGGGAGAACCTTTTGATGGTGACAGATGTTTCACAGTGGAACGGACTACATTGGAAGGTGGTGGATTCTCCTTCACTGGAGGTTTTTAATCAGAAGCTGGATAGCCATCTGTCAGGGATTCTCCAGCTGCAATTCCTGCATTGCAGAGGGTTGGACCAGATAATCCCTGGGATCCCTTCCAACTCTTCATTTCTATGATTCTATGTCTAATTTTGCATTTTGCCACACTGCATGTTTTATTTTTGTGGCCATGCATTATTCATTGTGGCTTCAGAGTAGATGTAGAGGCTTGGACCTTTCTGTCACTTCCTATTTCTCCATATAAACTATTAAAACAGCACCATTTTGCCAAGGTGCTAAAGAACTCAGTATTAGTGCAGTCACATTCATTTGCCTTTGTAATATTCACTTACATATTATATAATTGTATTTAAATACATTTATACAACAATCCTAAGCATTTCTATTCCAGTAAACTCAGTAGACACTAACTCCCTAGTAAGTACACACACAATTGCAGCCAAATTCTATTATATAATAAATATTTAATCTAATAAATATATGACGATGAATGTCAGGAATTTGACAAATACTGGAAAGCCTTAATACAAGAGTTTCTTGAAAGTGTTCATTTGGATGTGAAATGTTAGAACTTTTGGACACGTCCTTCTCGTTTCCTATAACCCTTAAGATCCAATGCTAAAGGGCAAACATTCTCAGATTTTGGAGATGAGCACTATCTATTCAGAGAGAATGATGGTAGCTGTTGTCTAGCAACCTCTGTGTCATGGACTGGCTGCATGCAGAAGAGTGGTGGGAGTCACTAGCTGGGGAATCCCCCAAGGAATGAAGGCTTGAAGCCAGGGAATTGGTGGTGGATAACAGTGAGTGGGCAAAGGGAGAGGAGGAAGCAAACTGGGAGGAGGAGGCATTGAAAGCTGAAGAAGCAACAGGGTTTAGTGAGCAGAAAGAGACTGTGGCAGATAGCAGTCCAGAAACAAAGGCACAAGCAGAGGCTGGAGTGGAGGGGGGCCAAGAGGCAGAGATGAGGCTGGCTGCTGAAGAAGCCAGGAAGTCTACCCCTCCTGCTGTGAGTGGCTCTCCGGGTCTTCCAGAACCAGAAGAAGTGTGAAGAGGGTCCTCCCTCTTCATCCTTGTTCTGGTATGACAGACCAGACAAAGACGTATTAGGTTGCTTGGGAAGGACCCCGGGGGAGGAGGAGACTTAGGAAGCTGTGGGAAGGAAAGGGACCTTCAGACCTCTCAACTGCTTCATTGGGGCAAGACCTGCTGGGAAGAGTTGCTGTGTTCACTAGGCCTAAGCTGTTATGTTTCATTGAAACACTGACACCTTGTGAGTTGACCTGCTCCTGACTCCTGCCTTGACAATCTGGTGGGCCATCGCTGGTCTACACTAACTAGCAGCAGATCTCTGTGGCAGGGATTTTCTTCCAGTCCTACCTGGAGATGCCATGGATTGAACCTGGAAATTTTTGCATGCAAAGGAGTATTCTTCTATTAAGCTACAGCATTTTCTTTCTGGCATGGAAGTCTAGATCATGGGTAGGCTAACTAAGGCCCGTGGGCTGGATCTGGCCCAATCGCCTTCTAAATCTGGCCCGCGGACAGTCCAGGAATCAGCGTGTTTTCACATGAGTAGAATGTGTCCTTTTATTTAAAATGCATCTCTGGGTTATTTGTGGGGCCTGCCTGGTGTTTTTACATGAGTAGAATGTGTGCTTTTATTTAAAATGCAACTCTGGGTTATTTGTGGGGCACAGGAATTCATTCATTTTTTTTCTTCCAAAATATAGTCTGGCCCCCCATAAGGTCCGAGGGACAGTGGATTGGCCCCCTGCTGGAAAAGATTGCTGATCCCATGTCTACATGCATGCCAGTCACAACAAAAGAAGAGTGTGCAGGGATTAATGGCAGCCTCTCTATGCCACTTGTCAGACGAAGGATTTTATTTCCACTACCATTGAAAATTACCTCATGAGGTATGTGGGTGCACAACCCTCATAAGGCTATTTTATATTTTTACATTAACACCCACTGCTCTTGATCAGTTTCTGATGCGATGATCGTCGAAATGAAATCTGTGTCTGGCAAGTGCCAGGAAAATCTAATTCAAGAACCATCTAAAAGCTTTGGCTTCTGCATCTAAATATTACCAAGAAAAGGGAAATTCCCATGAAGCCATGCTCAGTTACCATGGTAACCTCGCACAGGAGCACAAAAGGCTTCTCTTCTATGCAATGCCATTTTTCCTGAAATCCATCAGCCCAGATGTGGCAGCGTCATTTGGGTCTGCCGTGACACCACGACGCCTCAGAGATGTTAAACAGAACTAATGCCGCATTTAATATGAGATGAAGAAATCAACTTATTCTATGCAAATTCTGCTTCCTAACAAAAGTGCATTTAATCAGTAATGACTGCTAATTGTAAATTTAGCAGGATGAAGAGTTACAACAATGCATGCTATGCCCACTACGTGTTTTGAATTTTTGTCCTAATTTTTGACACATCCTCTGACCTTTAAAGAGAGCCTGATCAAAGTAGTATTATTGTAGCCTCAGCAAACCCTTTGGTAACAAATCCCACTGGCCTAATAAAGAATAAAAACTGCACTAATAAATGATTATCCTGCAATCGCAATTATCTCAAGGGGCTGAAAGAAGAAAGCTGGTATAATCAGGAGAGCACCTCATTAACAATTCTGCAGGCAAACCCTTTCTAAATAAAATAGAATTTATTATGTTGGGACCCTGTCAGATGGTAAGGTTACCATGCAATTTATAGTGAGTGGTCTGGATTAATTTGATTCATGTTCTTTTTCTTCAGGGTTTTCTAATTGTGAATGTATACGATTATTCATCTCCTTTTATCAATACATATATTTTCCCTTCTTTCCTAATGAGAAAATATTAAAGTAATGGTATAAAATTTCTGATAGACAGGTAGATAGAAGCATGAAAATGTTCTTTCTGAAATGCAAACTCCCCCCCCCCCCCAGCCTGCCCAATGTCTTTCATCTTGAAATAAATATTCAGGAGAAGACATCTAAGAGAATTGCAAAGCACATGACACAAAATGTTAACAGATGATAATGAACTGTAAATTGTGTGTGATTTTTAATTTTTAAAGTATTTTTTAGAATTAAAAAACACTATTTTTTCAACATTCTTTTAAAAGCTGTCCCATCCTTCTGTTCCAAATGTCTCAATTTGATGGTGTTATAGATTGGGGGGAATCCCCCCCCCCAAACCCTAGAAATTAATAAATGTTGGGGTTTGATTATCTGGAGTACTGAAGGGAAGACGGCAGGCCAGTGGAAGAATACAGGCTAAGATTCCAAGCTAGGCCTCACCTGGGATAGAGGCATTAACATGACAAAAGGTGTTGATGGCCCATCTAAAAGGAATCCATCCGTCTGGGGAAATAAGTTGCCAAGGTGGTGGTGGTGGTGTTAGTGTCAGGAGACAGGAAAAGAATGTTTTAGCAAGGTGTGCTGGGAAGAAGAAGAAGGTGGAGAATTATTATTATTATTATTTATTTATACCCCGCCCATTTGGCTGGGTTTCCCCAGCCACTCTGGATGGCTTCCAACAAAACACTAAAATACAATAACCTATTAAACATTAAAAGCTTCCCCAAACAGGGCTGCCTTTAGATGTCTTCTGAATGTCAGGTAGTTGTTTATCGCTTTGACATCTGGTGGGGGGGGGGGCGTTCCACAGGGCAGGTGCCACTACCGAGAAGGCCCTCTGCCTGGTTCACTGTAACTTGGCTTCTTGCGGCGAGGGAACCGCCAGAAGGCTGTCGGTACTGGACCTCAGTGTTCAGGCAGAACGATGGGGGTGGAGATGCTCCTTCAGGTGTACTGGACCAAGGCCATTTAGGGCTTTAAAGGTCAGCACCAACACTTTCAATTGTGCTCGGAAACGTAATGGGAGAACAAAGGTAGATCCACCTTGGGCAGTCTGGCTGGGAGAGATGCCTTTGACTCCAGTGCTGCATTGCTGTCGGGGACAAGCCCCTCTTGAAATGACTACACTGTGAGATCTGGACTCCATCCAGGCAGACTGAAGGTGTAAATATGTGAATCAAACATATTTCTTGAAGCTACAGCAATCTCAGCTGCATCTCCAAATGAGGACAAACCCTGGGTGAGCGCCTGGAGCCCCTAGGAATCTTGCTACTGCTCAGCAGAGAGTGGAGGTGGCACCCAACTATTGTAACACCATGTTCAAAATGTGTGACTATGAGTGAGAGAACCCTACGGCTCAAATGTCCACATGGGGTGACAAGCACAGTTACAAAGGTTTTCGTTTTGTTTTTTAATATGCATACAATTACAAAGCTGTCTAGTCACTACCATGTTATATTCTATAATGTTCCAAAATGTGAATGGGGAAATACCTATGTACTTCTTTTCACATAAGAGAAGGGGAAACCTCTGTACTGTACACATAGGAACTTAAACCTGCCATGATTGTCCTACAGAATGCAAGCAAGAAAAAAGGGATTTATTTATTTATGTTTACTTTACGCACTTTCATGTGAGTGTAGATTGGATTTCGAAATCAGAGATCACTCTTGCTTGAGAGCCAGGCTTCCTAGCCAAAGACAGTCCTCAAATCATCTTGCTTTAGGTGTTGTGTCTTGGCCAATGGTGTACCTCATATAGCATTTCTGTTGGTGCCTGCCCGCTCCTGAAATTCTCTATGGTATCCACGAGAATCCCACAAAACAAGGAGAATAGGGATTAGGCAAACACTGGCCATGTTTGTGAAACTTCCAGACTTGATTACTTCAATGAAATTTATGTAAGACTTTATCTGTCTACAGTGGAACCTCGGGTTACGTATCGTCCTCCTTATGAACGCTTCGGGTAACAAGCTCCACTAACCCGGAAGTAGGTGCTCCTGGTAGCAAACTTTGCCCTAGGATGCGAGCAGAAGTCGTGCGCTGGCAGCGCAGAGGCAGCAGGAGGCCCCATTAGTGAAAGGTTAAGGGTGGTTTCGGGTTAAGAACGGACCTCCGTAACGAATTAAGTTTGTAACCGGAGGTACCACTGTACTTGAAAAGCATATGGAAGCTTGAGCTGGTGCTATATCTGGCAGTCCCATATCTTGTATGATGCTACCATATAACTCCTGTTTTGAAGAATAGGCATCAGCTCCCACACAGATTCCATACATGATTCAATGTACCATTTAAAAAACCCACAGAGTTCTAAATGTCCTGGGTACAGAACTTCAGTGGATTATATTTTCCTGAGTTGGAAGAGTACCTGTTTGAAGTGGCAACCCACTTCAAAGAATGGTGAGAGTGCAGGTCCATGACGTTAATAGCTCATTGCTCTGAAATTCTCCCAGGGCACTCAGTTCTCACCTCTACTGCCTTCGGGAATCAACTCAAAACTGATTTCTTAAGACAGAGTGCACTTTTTGTTTGTTTGTTATATGTTTTGATTTGTATAGACTTGGCATCAATATTTCACCTAAAGAGAAATTCAGAGTAAATAGGAGGAGGAAAGATGGCTCTCCCTCAGGCGGGTCATGTGAAGCATTCTGAATTCAAGGAGCTAGAAAAGTTTTGAGAATGCTAACAAAATTCCAACCTTTCCAATATACAGCATTGTTTCATATTTTATGTATTTTGGTTTCGTGTTGCGAGCTGACTTAATTTCTTGAAGATTAATGTGCGATAAATATTTTATCTTAAGCTGTAACTCAATCAAGAAGTGAAATCATGGTTTATGCATCCGCTCATAATGTTTATAAAGTCTAAGGTTGCAATCTTTTGCGCACAATTTACTTGAACACAATGACCGCTCCCCGCTTAAAACGGGGGGCGCCCTTTGCGTGGACGCGCGCAGCCCCTAGATCTGGAGCGGCTCCAACAGCATAGGCTTGGTTTTCCTTCCCTCAGGTGGGATACCTGGAGGTCTCCGCCTACCTCAGTCAGTTGTCCAATCCCACCTGGGGGAAGCGTTGCCAAGGAGACCAGGCCAGGTAGGGGAGGGATTACCTGCCCACACAATAGAGGGAGGATCTTACTTGGGAATCCTCACTTGGCTTCAGAGCTTCTCCCACCCTACCCACCCTCAGTTAATGTCTTATTTGCAGGTTAACTTTTCTTCACAGGTTTTGCAGGTTAACTTTTCTTCACAGGTATGCGGGCGATGCTACGTTAAGGTTAAAGGGCCGGAAAGGAATTTCCCTGCATTGGCAGGTTTCGCCTTTCCCATAGCAAAACGTCACAACTTTGGCGGTATCAGGCCTTGGGCAGAATCCTTTAGTCCATCTTCCTCTTTGTGGTGGCGATACCAGGGTTCCCCGTTAAAGGGGTTTCTGAAGGGAGGCTTTGACCGTACGCCAAAAGGTCGTCATTGCTCTCCCCTGTGGCAGCGGCGTAACGGGGGCGGCTATCTCTGCTTGAACATATGTTCTCCAGAGCTGGCCCATCCCCACACACACACACTGGATAACCCTGATGCTCCCTAGGTCCCCGGCTGGGGACTGGGGAGGGAGAACGCCCAATGCCTGAGCCAAGGTCTACCCACATTTGAAATTTAATAAAGTTGTGGCCAATTTAATCCCATAGCACGTTGTCATGAGTCGTTATTCCACATGACGGGGGGGACCGCGCGGGATCTGGGGACTCCACCTGTCCACGCAATAGGACTCACATCTGAGTAAACATGCACCCCACCCATTTAATATATTCTTGTGTGGGCCCTACTCAAGATCAACTTCGACGATCTCCGATGCCCCTGTGGTTAATGAAGACACATCAGTGTGGGAAGTGTTTAATCACTTCTGAATGCTAGAACAAGGGGCATGAGCCACAGGTACTGTACATAGACTCCCCCCCCCCCCCCGTGTGTGAGGAGGCACCAGCCATAAGCTCATGCACACCTCCTCTCATCATGCAGTCATAAAATAAAGGTGTTGAGAGGGAGGGTGGGGACTGAGGGAGTTGAGATTAGCTGAAGAGGTGGCTGCAGGAAAAGCCTCATCATACTTGGTGTTTTCAAAAGGCTGACCATTAGGCACGGGAATGCAAGGATGAGGGTGGATCCCTTTGCCTCATTACTGCAGATGATCCAATTGTTGACAGGTTAATTAACTGGCTAGCAGCCTCAATTCTTAGAGAGCCCAAGAAAAATCACTGGGGTGGTGGGGAAAAACAGTAATATTACCTGTGTTGATTTTGTACTGGGGCTCTAAAAGGTAGGAGAAGCCCATAGGAGGGCCATGTGATAACCTGAGGTGAGGTGAGAACAAAGCGCTCACCAGGTCTACTCTGAAGCAAGAGTAGCCTGGCATCCTGGGGAACATCAAGGGAGGGGGGGTTAGAGGGAAGACAAACCACACTCTAAAGATTTCCCTATTCTATGATATACCCTATGCTCTGTGCGTGCATTTAGGCCACTAGCTACATACAATAGCAATTCAAACTGAAAGACAGCAAGAAAAAGAGAAAGGAGGCCACAGAGTTTGCCTCTGAAGGTTACCCGGTGAATAAAAAGGCCCTGTGGGTCCGTGCCGTAGGAGTCCAGATTTACCGAGCCAAAAATCAAGGTTCACATTACTCTTGCATCTGTCAAATGCATTAGCGCATATGTGTTAGATACTAGGCAACGTGAATCGTCTGTATTTTGACTGTCAGCAATTGCTTTCAATTTTAAGCACCAGGCTGGTTAGTTATGTAAATAAGTGAAACACCCACACAAACCCTGTGTAAGGCAGATGCTGCAAATCTAGGCACTTTGCCAAAATCAGGTACCACCTTATTGCTGAATGTAAACAAACAGCAGAATCAAACACATGTGGACACTATGGAGTCTCTAGACATGACAAAGATGGCTTCTTGTGTCTAAAGTACCATATTTTACCATGTATAAGTCTAGGTTTCCCCCCTAAAAAATAATGTCAGAAATTAGGGGGCATCTTATACACGGGGCCATTTCCCCCCATTTTCTTAAATCTGAGCCCCCCAAAATAGGGGGCATCTTATACATGGGGGTATCTTATACATGGGAAAATACGGTATACTACAGAAAAGACGTATTTTCGGAATCTATAATGTGCTGATGCTGTTGGACTTGAATCTGCCCATAAAAGAAATGTAATGTGGATCTATAATTTAGAGGTGGATAAATCAAACATTGCATCAGTAGCATCTCCCTTGGATTTGACACACTACTAATATGGACATGCCATAATGTTTCCCTTTGGAATCTCAAACCCACTGTTTTATTTCTTTTAGCAAGTTGTCATGTTCTAGGGCAGGCTTCCTCAACCTCGGCCCTCCAGATGTTTTTGGCCTACAACTCCCATGATCCCTAGCTAGAAGGACCAGTAGTCAGGGATGCTTCGAAAGCCTGTTCTAGGGTCATGCCTCTATGCTTGCAGGTCCTTTAAAGGTATTTAAAAAAACAGCAACAACTCTCTAGTGTTTAATGTAACTACTGTTTGGGCTACTGCTGCTGATTTGAATCCATTTTATTATTATTAATTATGCCTATTATTTATGTTACCTGTCTTGCACTTAAAATAATTTAAAGAAATAAAGAATTTAGAATAATTCAAAGAAATAAAGAATTTAAAAAGGAAAGCTCATGCTTGCTTTGGAGCCCACCAGCTGCAGTCATAAATGACTGCATACAAAAACAAAAAAACCCACCATGGTAAAATGTATTATGGGAGGGAGCAGTTGACCTCTTGAACACTTAATTGAATCCTGTTTTAATCCGTGTTAGTGATTGCTCTTTTTACAGGGGTGCCAACCTGAATAAAATATTGGGGAGCCCCAGGTAAGTCCTGCCTGTATAATCGACCACATGGCATGGCACACACAATTTGAATGACAATGCCCATAAACTTGGGAGGGCCCTTCCCTCAAATATTTTATGGGGGGGTGAAGGGAGGGGTGGAGAGTGGAATTTGCTGTGAGTTACCCTGTGCTCCCCATGGGAAGAAGTCTAGGAATGATTCTAAAAACATACAAAAATAATAAAAATATATGGTGCTCACTGCCCCTACTACTGACTTTCATGCATTGACTTTGTCTGAACAGAAGCTAAGATGTAGCACACAGGGTCCTTAATCACAATCTGAGAACCTGCAAAATGTGCTGATATTAACTGTGGTTGGGAAGTCTCAAGCAATTAAATCATCATTCCTTCTCCTCTGCAACACCCTTTTTAACTAATGGAGGGGTTTCTCTCAAAATGATGTGAGAAGGATAGAAAGTACCATAAACCTAGATCCCCAGTCACAGCCTTTATTAGAGAATAAGCATCTTTTGATAAAAGTAATTTTCCAAATGGAGCCAGAGAGGTAATTTCATCTCCATCTGGATCTGACTCAAAAAATACATGCAACACAACAGGGCAGTTTAAATTTGCATAATCATATGTGTGGGACAATTAAACTATTTAATATCTGTGCATTAACTTTGATGAAGAAATTACTCCTAATGCTTTTATAGATGTGTCAAATAACAATTCGAAAGTCTGTGAGGCACACATCTTTCAAAAAGAGTGTGATAATTTTATTACACTCTACTACCCACAGTTTATTTGGACACAAAAAGGAAGACAGAGAATGGGGGCTGTGGAAGTGCAATGGAGATCTTGTGTAGCTGCCATTTGTGTCAGTGGGATTTACACAGGAAACATCCATAGTGGATGTTGCCCACTATGACAAAATCAATAAGCTGGTAATCCAGGCATTTAGAAGAAGAGTTTGGATTTGATATCCCGCTTTATCACTACCCGAAGGAGTCTCAAAGCGGCTAACATTCTCCTTTTCCTTCGTCCCACAAAACAAACACTCTGTGAGGTGAGTGAGGCTGAGAGACTTCAGAGAAGTGTGACTGGCCCATGGTCACACAAGCAGCTGCATGTGGAGGAGCGGAGACGCGAACCCGGTTCACCAGATTACGAGTCTACCGCTCTTAACCACTACACCACACTGGCTCTTTAGTTTTATAAGCAAAGGAAATGTAAGAACAGAACATCTCTAGAAGAGAGATTAGGGGTGGGTGGGTGGAGAAATTCAACATTGTTTCACTACAGGAGGGGACAAGCTCTTTTTCTCAGATCCTGTTTGCATGTTGCCCAAAGGCACCTTGCTAGCCATAGTGAGAAGAGGATCCTGGACTAGATGGGCCATTGGCCTCAGCCAGCAGGGGTTTTTTTATGTTCTTTTGAATATGAGAAGCCTTTGTTAGCCGCCCTGAGCCCGGCTTCGGCTGGGGAGGGCGGGATATAAATAAAATTTATTTATTTATTTATTTATTTATTTATTTATTTATTTATTATTCTCTATTATTTCTGTAGCTGTTCCTACCTCACCAAAAGTGACAATACATATTACCGGGAGATTTACCGGTACCTGTGAAACTGATATGTAATTTTCTAAAGGATAGGATTTTCAGAATGGTTTGCTTGCATGTAGAGCAGAGAGGGGAGACACGGGTGGCGCTGTGGGTTAAACCACAGAGCCTAGGACTTGCCAATCAGGAGGTCGGCGGTTCGAATCCCCGCGACAGGGTGAGCTCCCGTTGCTCGGTCCCAGCTCCTGCCAACCTAGCAGTTCGAAAGCACGTCAAAGTGCAAGTAGATAAATAGGGACCGCTCCGGCGGGAAGGTAAACGGCATTTCCATGCGTTGCTCTGGTTCTCCAGAAGCGGCTTAGTCATGCTGGCCACATAACCCGGAAGCTGTACGCCGGCTCCCTTGGCCAATAAAGCGAGATGAGCGCCGCAACCCCAGAGTTGGTCACGACTGGACCTAATGGTCAGGGGTCCCTTTACCTTTACCTTTAGAGCAGAGAGGGAAGGGTGGGGAGATGGAGGGGGGTCTTTCAATTTGACAGATAATTTGACCTTTTAATCATTTTGTGGGGAGGGTCATTGATCTAAGCACATGGGTTGTCATTCTCCTCTGAGTTTTGGCTCTGAGAGCAGGGCATGATTGATGGAATTAGACTATTGAGATGGCCTGATTCCCCCCCCCAAAAAAAACCCCCAAAGAGGGAGTATGATTTCCATTTGCCCGCCAAAATAAGAGACCCTATGATGACTCTGTATTACCTGTAGCTTCAGTGGCAGTATGTCTTTGAATATCATTTGCTGGCAGTGAAGGCTGATCCCCTGGGGCAACTGGGGCACTGCCTCAGAGACCTCCATTTGCTGGCCTTCTTACAACCAGGCATGGGGGGGCTTTGCCTTTCATTGGTTCTAGCTCCACAAACTGTGATCCTCTCTCCCTCCTATTCCCAATGAGCACCAGCCACTGCTGTTTGCTGGGAATTACAGTCAGAAGCACTCATGTCCTGGTTGAGTCTTCTTCCCATAGGCATCTGGTTGGCCAATACTGGAAACAGGATACTAGGCTAGTTAGGCATTTGGCTTGATCCAGAATGGCTGTTCTTATGATAAAAGAAGAGAGAAATAAGGGACAAAAATAGGAATAATAATGGAGCTGAATCAACTACAGACCCTCCAAATGTCCCTATTTTCCAGGGACGACCCTGATTTTTCATTGGAGAAATGTTGGAGGGTGTGGATTTGTCTGACCCCTGAGCCACCTGAGGGCAATCTTGAACAGGGAAGTTTTTATATATGTTTTTATATATGTTGGAAGCCGCCCAGAGTGGCTGGGGCAACCCAGTAAGTTGTGTGGGATATAAATAGTAAAATTATCATTATGGAATGGGACGTCCCTGTTTTCATAGGAGAAATGTTGGAGGGTATGCAACTAAACATGTTGATAAATAATTCTTTTTTCACATACTTTTTGAAAACCAAAACTAATGGTTTACTATCAGAAAGCACAGCTTTTTGGAAGGAATAGCAGATGCAAAAAAAAAGAGATGACTAATTGGATTAGAGTTTGGCAATAAGTTGAGCTCTGCAATAATGCAAAGGAGAGGGACAAGAAAGATACAGTAAAAAGGAGCTGGAGTATGAAGATATGTATAAGGTAGAGTATAAATTGAATCTTCAGTGGAAATAGAAGCCCATGTGAAGCAGAAAGAAGCACAGAAATGTGGAGGTGCAGATTTTAAAATGGAGCAAATTGTCTGTAGATGAGACATCAGGCCAGATAGAAGAGTACTACAACAATCAAGTCTAGACAATGTAAGAGAATTGAACAGTGTTCTTGTGATAGCAATCAAATGAAAAGAATTCATCTTAGAGATGTTTTAAAAGTAGAAATAACAAGATTTAGCAGTGGAAGAAATAAAAGGATGAAAAGCTTTTTCTTTTTCTTTTAAAAAAACCTTTATAATTATGAAGTGCCAAAAATTAAATAAATACAGAAGCAAAAAAGGCAGAGAAAAGGAGGGAACCTAAGCAGAACTCTGAGGACATATCAAAAGTTCATTTCAGGAGGGTGGGTTGTTGTTGTTTTTTAAGGGTACATCTTGGAAAAGACAGCTGTAAACTGGGAGTGGTATTAACTGAAGAGGATGAAGACAAATATGGGGTAGAAAGAAAACGGGACATCAACATAACATTGGAAAATATTTTATTTTATTTATTTTATTTTTATTTATTAAATTTGCCAGTCACTTTATCTTGCCCACGGCAACCCAAAATGACTCACAACCCACATGTTAATAAATAAGTGAGGCCAGATTAAATAAATAAATTGAAAAGGGATCCCAGAAGAGAAGACTTTGGAATGCCAACAGAAAGAGGGAGGGGGGAATTAACAGGATTTCTGAAAGGAAAAGTATTGGAATGGTAATAATTCTTATCACTTATTGTTTTTATTGTGGTTTGTAGTTCAGCAAACTGTTTTGAAGTTGTTATGGCTTTCAGTTAGAACAATAAATTTATTGGTGATTAAATGGTGATAAGAATAGAATGAATGATGGCCAAGATAACCAAGCCACAAAAAGACTGTGAGAACTTTAGTTGGGAAGAGGGAAAATATCAATAGTGTGGAAAAAACCCCACAAAGATCCCAAAGAAATAAACCAGAAAAATCAGGTTGTGAAGAAAGAAAGCAGTTTCAATAGACTGATGTGACCAGCAAACGAATCGGAGGAGATAAAAAGAGGAATTCGAAGGAAGAAAAACCAGACACTGAAAAAGGACAAGGCATTCAAGACACACATATAAATAAAGACAGGAGAGGAGACAAATCAATAAATCAGAATGATCAAGAGAAGCTTTTTTTTAGGATAGAAAAGACAATAGTTGATTTATAGGTAGTATGGAGCAAGAAACTTTAAAGCTTACGACTGTCTCCAACTGCTCAGAGTAGACCCACGGAAATTAATGAACCCAGGGTAGTCATGGCCATTAATTTAATCGGGTTTACTCAGAACAGAACTAGTATTGGATACAACATTTAGTTCTTACAAACAGCAAGAATATCATGGTAAACCTGTTTCTGAGGACGGATTCAGGATTCATATAACTGAGTGCTACTACATACAAACTAAAAGCTTAGTGCGGAGAAAACTAGATGTCCAAAAAGAGGAATTTGTCAAGTGTAGCTTTCTCCAAGAACAGTCCTAAGAATTGTGTGAATTCTTCAGAACAAGGAAGCGCAAAAAAGTATGTTTTCATGTGTGTTTTAATGAACTGAAAATCTTCAAAACAAGGTGAGCATTTTTCAGTTCTGCCTACTTAACAGTAAGTGCTTACGGTACATTGACTTTTGCAACAGCTCCTTAAGGAGGTCATCACAATAGCCCTACTAACTTCACGGCAGACTCGAGATCTGAACTTCCTGGTTCTCAACACAGCCTGCAGCATCTTACAGCAAGCATGTATTGAATGCGCTGTTCATAATGGCACAGATGGTTGTAGGATGTTCCTGCCTGCATGGTGTGAATGGAACAAATCATGAAAGATTTCATGCACACAGATACATACACAATGCGTTTTTTAAAAGTCTTCATGAGAATGTAGACACATTTTAGCACAATTTCTCATAATTACACATTTCTCCCTAATATAATTCATATTGCAAATTATTTTCATTGATACATAAATTTGTGTGCACATTTTACCACTGGATGTATATTTTTGTACACATTACTTGGCTGGAAGATTGTATGGCAAAATTCAGGGAATTTCAAAGGATGGCTCTGTTCCAGTTCACGTATTGTATTGCAAAGTGCAAAGTGCCTTTAAATGCAAACGGAACTGGATTTCTCCCCTTCCCCATTTGCCAGTGAATGAGCGAGTGAAGAACATTTATGGTTTGGTTCAGTCCTTAGTCATCCCCTTTTATTGTAGGGAAGGTGGCAATGACCCACACCAGAAGGGATCTAATCTTTATTACCATTTCCTTTTCTCTCTTGCATTTTCACTTCTGGGGCATCCAAGAGAAGAGAAGAGCCAGCTTCAATAGTTACATATTTATGGTGGGGGGGAAATAATAATAGAAGCAGACAGAAAGGCGCAGTTCATGATAAAACTGTGAATTCGGTTTGCTCAAACCCCCAAAGAGAAGCCAAAGAAAAAAATCAACTCTTTTAAAAATGAGCAGAGTTGTCATAGTATCTCAGGGTGAGAGGGAGAAATCTAAAAATTAATATATAGGCTCATTATCCTAGCCAGAAGCTTAAAAACAGGTAGGGGGAGCAGAGAAAGAAAAGGTGAGGGAGACACCTTCAGTCCTTAAGAGATTATATATCTGTAAATTAATGGCAGAATAAGATATTTTCCCTCTGGAGTTCTAATTCAATTTGAAGTATCTGCAGAAAAAGAAAATCACTGAAAATCACTCACGCTTGGTAAAAAAAAAAAAAAGCTGACAAGATGCTTACATGGGGAGGGGGAACGAACCCACAAACACCCTGGGACATGTCATTTATCATACCAGCAGAACACGCATCCCATATAGCAAGGAAAGGAGTTTGCTGATCAATTCAAAGCTCCAGGGGGATGGACAGGATTCCGCTACAACCCAGTCTTAGGTGTTGAGAGAATATACGCAGAGGAAGTAAAAAGAGATGGAGAACAGCAAATGATCTTTGGGTAACATATGACTAACAGGAACATTCAGAACTGTGTCAGGCACATGGCAAGACTTGAACGAGAAACGAATGTTCTTTCATAATTATCACTGCTGCCCTTTGCTACTACTGTAATGCCAACTGCTTTGATATGAAAGCTGAGATAATACCGGCACTTCTATTTACCCACATCACATTTGCTCAGTTTTATGTGCACACAAACACACACACACACAATGAGGCTCTCCAGAGTAACTCTGACTTGCATAGTAATGAAAACTACCTCAAGACTAGGGTTGCTTGGAGATCTTACTCATTCTGCATTTTTAAGAGAAGTGACCCAATTTGCAGTTCCTGGACAAATGCATGGGCAGAAACCAACTTGTCCTTTATTTTCCCCATTTATCTGAACATTGTCATGCAGCCCTCACATCACAATAAGTACCGTGATGTATATATAACTGTGTATTCCATGATAAATGTATACAAGAAGTGTATTCTAGGGTAGAATGCATGCACAGATGTGAACTTTGCGGGGGAAAGTGCTGAAAATAATGCACTTTTACATGGATTTCCCCCCAACAAAAATGCAGATTTAAATAATAATAATATTATAATAATTTATCATTTATACCCTGTCCATTTGGCTGGGTTTCCCCAGCCACCCAGGGGGCTCCCAACACAAGATTAAAAACACTGTAAGACATTAAACATTTAAAACTTCCTTAAATAGGGCTCCCTTCCAATATCTTCTAAAAGTCGAATAGTTTATTTATTTGACATCTGATGGGAAGGCGTTCCACAGGGCAGGCACCACTACCAAGAAGGCCCTCTGCCTGGTTCCCTGTAATCTCACTTCTGGCAGTGAGGGAACCGCCAGAAGGCCCTCAGAGCTGGACCTCAGTGTCCAGACTGAACGAAGGGGGTGGAGACGCTCCTTCAGGTATTAAGAAAGGGTTTATGAACGAACATATGCAAACTGGCCACAGAAACCCAGAAAGATGCATCCATACCTGCACAAGACATGTCACGATACTTCAAGTTACAAGAAAGGAGATTCCGAATAAACATCAGGAAGAACTTTCTGACGGTAAGAGCTGTTTGACGTTGGAAAAGACTCCCTTGGAAGTTTGTGGATTCTCCTTCCTTGGAGGTTTTGAAGCAAAGGTTGGATGGCCATCTGTCACGGATGCTTTAGTTGATTCTTGCACTGCAGGGGGTTGGGTTAGATGTCCCTCAGGGTCCCTTCCAACTCCACATTTCAATAATTCTATTTTCCAAATACTGCCCACTGCAAAGAGCATATGATCCACATAGCTGTGGCTAATAGGCACTGGTTATTTGAAAAGCTTTGAAGCACATTTTTCTTATCCTAACTGTAGTTTCCTTCATGCATCTTCACATGATTTTTCAGTTATGACTATCACGGGTATCACTTCTTTTCTAGGAGAAAATCGTGGCCATAACAGCTCCTGCAACACATTCACTACATTTTCATCACCAAAAATGTGCAACTGGCGCCATAAGATTAGGCTTTTTGAATCAAATTCTCACATTCCTGCTGTGCAGGAACAGCTGTGGGGAGAAGTGGTTGGCAGTGCCTTGTTGAAGAGGCAAAGGTAGGGTTGACAGGCAGTGATAGTCTCTTCTTCGGGATCCCCTTAAAAATTGTCTTAGATATCTTTTGTCAGAGTGGAAAGAAATATAGAGGGTAGTGTTCAACTGCATGTACCTACGTCCCCACAGTGGAAGGGAGTGTGGATCCAGAATTGGCCTCCACAGTCACTTACGGACACACCATTAAGACTTGTGTTCATGGAAGACAATCTTATTCAGCCATGAGTGATCGCCAAAGAAAGACTAGAAGGTACGTACATGGTGTCAATGTTCAGAATGCTTAAACTGCAATCTTCTGATTGAAAAGCAGTTACAGAGCCTTTCTTATGAAGCATCCTTCTGCTGCTGGAAGATGGGAGTGAGCAAGGAGTATTATAAGATGCTGATGAACTGTGAGGAAGCGAAGTCTGCCAGGTACGGGTGTTTATCACCTGTCCCCGTTAAAATGTGTCAGATGTTAATTTAGTAAGTGCTGCAGGAAGAACTGAAAGATGACCTGCAAATTGGGCAGCGGAGGCGGGGGAGGGAGGGAGAAATTGGGCACGTGCCATTTCTATCTGCTCAAAGGAAATAAAGTAAGAGGTATGCAAATGGTTTCTTTTAGCCCAGCATGGTTGACCAGCATTGAAGTAAGGCATGACCTTTGTGGAATTTTTCTAGTGAAAACAGGTGACCTCTGCCTGTTAGCCCAGTATGCCAATCACCACTAGAGCAAGCCTAATAACCGTTCCTTCAATCTACTATGTGGCTTGTGGGCAGGATATTGCAGCACCACTATGGAAGTTTCAGCTGGTGCAGAATCCTGTGTATTAATTCCTGACAAGCCCAAACTTGGAAGACAAGACTGAGTACACCATCTACTTCCTAAACAGCTGTTTTCCAGCCAGGAAACACAAATCTCATATATCAAGGGACCATGTTTACTATGTAAGGACCACCCTGCTGAGAGCCTGAGGGAACTGCTCTTGTCTCTATCCACCTGGCCTAGAGTGGGGCCTGACAGGTTTTATAAGGACTGCTGCTGCTGCCCAGCAGAGAGGGCTTCTTCTTTTAATTATTATTTTTAGTGTTTTAACTGTTTTTAACTGAGTTGTTTTTAACTGAGCACATGGCAGGCCACACCCTGGACCTTGTTTTCTCAACTGGGTAGGAAGAGGGTGATTTGAAGGTGGGGCACATTGACCAGTCCCTTGTCATGGTCAGATCACTTCCTGTTGAGATTGAGGCTGTCAGACCTTTTCCCCTCCGCAGAGGCGGGGAATCTATTAGGACGATCCACCCTCGGAGGCTGATGGATCCAGTGGGATTCCAAATGGCTCTGGGGTTTTTTACAACTGTTATGACTGGTGCCCCTGACGAAGCCCTGGCTGACCTCTGGAACACCTAAATGGCTTGGGCTATTGATATGCCACCTCTTGGTGGGTGACACCACTTTGCGGAGGTTGGATGGTCATTCCCTGAGGGTGTTGTTTGGGGAATGCTTTTCAGCTGTGGATCCTTCAATGTGGGGTTCCACAGGGCTCAAATCCTATCCTCCACATTGTTTAACATCTACATGAAACCGCTGGGTGGGTTTATCTGTAGGTTTGGAATACATTGCGCACAGTATCCTGATGACACTCAGCTCTGTTTCTCCTTTACATCTGCAGGTGAGGCAGTAGAAGTGCTGGACCAGTGTCTTGCCTCGGTAATGGACTGGATGAGAGCCAACAAACTGAAACTCAATCCAGATAAGACTGAGGCACTGTTAGTGGGTGATTCCCTAGACCAGATGGGTGGGAGATCGCCTGCTCTTGATGGAGTTACACTTTCTCTGAAGGAGCAGGTTCATAGCTTGGGGGTACTCCTGGATCTTTTGCTGTTGCTCAAGGCTCAGGTGCCCTCAGTGGTCAAGAGTGCCTTCCACCAGCTTTGGCTACACCCTTCTCTGGACAGGTATAGCCTAACCACTGTTGTCTATGCTCTGGTAACCTCAAGGCTAGATTACTGAAATTTGTTATATGTAGGGCTGCTTCTGAAGGCGGTTTGGAAACTTCAGCTGGTGCAGAATTCAGTGGCCAGGTTGCTAACCAGAGGAAGACGATTTGAGCATATTACATCAATCCTGGTCTGACTGCACTGGCTACCAATTAGTTTCTGGGCCCAATTCAAAGTGCTGGTTTTGTCCTATAAAGCCTTAAATATCTCAGGACCGCAATACCTCAAGGACTGCCTCTTTCCATATGAACCTACGCAGATCCCAAGATCATCTTCTTAGGCCGTTCTTTGTGTGCCTTCTCCTCGAGAGGTCCAGAAGGTGGCAACATGAGAACGGGCCTTTTCTGCAGTGGCTCCCCATCTGCGGAATGCTCTCCCCAGGGAAGTTCACCTGGCACCTTCATTACACATCATTAGGTGCCAGGCAAAAACATTCCTTTTTAATCAGGCCTTTGGATGATTTGATTGACATCCTATGCCCTTTTAAAATGTGGGTTTTGGGGGAGGGGGGTTAATGGGTTGTTGATTTTATTTTGATTACATATTTTCTAGTTTTACATTTCGATTTTGTTCTGTGAACCACCTTGAGACCTCTGGGTATAGGATGGTATAATAATAATAATAATAATAATAATAATAATAATAATAATAATAATATCATCAGAGTTATAATAAGCTCAGAGTCTGGGAGAGGAGCCTACCTAGCAGATCTTAACATACTGGCAGAGGGCCTTTATTAATAGCACATTGACACTATCCAAAGAGAAGTTCCATCAAACTTAATTGCGGAGACTTTTAAAAAACGTGCTGTTAGACAAACACTGTTTATGTTTGGCTGAATCACCCTGAAGTGTAATCATATAGGAGAAGGAGGGCAGAACCTATTTCCACCTGAAAATACACCCCCCCAAGCTGCTTTTATACCTCCAAGATTCCAGACCCATGTTGGTGAAGTGAACACAGCTCCAGAACATTGAGGGACATAAAAGTCATTTCGGAACGGAAATTTCAAAGGGAAAGCATTTGGAAGTGGAGAAATGCAGCACCCCTTCTGTTCTTTCTCTAATGCAAAGCATTTATTGCCAAGGATGCTGCTTGTTGATGGGTGATGGGTGGGGCACCTGAAATGCAATGTGTAGCTTGACCTTCTGAAGAGTAATAAGAGTTGTAGAGTTGGAAGGGGCCCAGAGGGCTATCCATTCCAACCCTCCGCAATGCAGAATCACAGCTAAAGCATCCATGACAGATGGCCATCCAGCCTCTGCTGGAAAACCTCCAAGGAAGGAGAGTCCACCACCTCCCAAGGGAGTTTGTTCCACTGCCAGACAGCATTTTCCATCAGAAAGTTCTTTCTGATGATTAATCAGAATCTCCTTTCTTGTAACTTGGGAGACCTCAGCCTCATTTCCCCTTATCTGCTGTGGGAAAGGTTAGCTGCTGAGTGCTGGAGTTTATATGAGAAAGAGCCCTGTTGCATCAAACAAAAGGCCCATCGAGTTCAGCATCCTTTTTCTCAAAGTGGCCAGCCAAATGTCAATGGGGAACCCTACAAGCAAGACCTGAGTGAAGCAGCACTCTGCCCACTTGTGATCTCCAGCGCACCACCTCTGACAGTGGAGACAGAATAAAACCACCATGGTTAGTAGCTAGCGAAAGCCTTAACCTCCTTGAATTTACCAGTCAGAACATTGGCTCCAGAACTCTAGTGACCAATGTGCCCCATATGGTTCTCCATATACTTTCCTCATGGCATTCTAACCTATGCATACACAACAGGATGTTTTCCTTTGGTAATCCTCATAGAACTCTAGCCCAATGGTTGCCATTAATTTGATTCTGAATTGATTTTAGAATGAATTGATTTTAGAATGTATTTTAATTAATTGATTGTGATTTTATGTAAAATGTGTTACTTTTATTGTTGTTAGCCGCTCTGAGCCTGGCTTTGGCTGGGGAGGACAGGATATAAATTATTATTGTTGTTGTTGTTGTTGTTGTTGTTGTGGTAACACAGTTATATTTCTGTGAAACTACATCATCATCATCATTATTATTATTGCTCAGGAAACGGAAGGAGCTCCTTACTATCTCCTTTACCTAGTAAGAGTATTAGGAAATATATTTTTAGATCTCTCTCTGGCCTGTTTTCCAGGTTTTTTTTGGTCTCAGGAGAATTACAGCTAGATACAGCTAGATGTTCAGGGCTTTTCTTTGTGACTCACGGTGGGTAATTAGTTTGACATAGATAGGTGCGAAGATTTTATATGCCACACTTCATGAGGAAAGAGACGGCTGGGTTGGACAAGAAGACCTTCCTTGCTATGTCCTTGGCTGAATTACATTCAGTGGGAAGGCTGAAAGCATAGTTGAGTGGATTCAGACAACCAGAGTTCCCATGTGCCTGCACCCGTGTTTATTTTTACACTAATGTCAAACAGGTAGGCACCTACTGAAATGAGGTTATTTGCTGAAGTCCAATGAAGAAGAAGAAGAGATAAAGTCTCCACCCCATATAGTCCTGATGTGCACATTCTTGAAGACCACTGTAGTCATGTCCTGTTTGCTCCAGAGACCACTCAAGGAGGACAGAGAACATAATCAGTGAGGGGTGAATGGCCTGGGGAGGGTTCTTGAACTTCCTCATCCCTGTATGACCGCAAGAGGCATATTGGGGCTGAATCTCAAACAGTAAATACCGAACAAGCAGTAAATATGAACAAACTATTAAGACTCAAACTATATTGCTATATTGTGTGCCCCTTTTTATAATAGAAGCTGCTTTGTATAGCAGATGCAATTTTCCATGTAAACCATCTAGAACAGTGGTTACCAATAAGCTAAGTCCTGCAGACCCCCTGTTTCCAACACAGTTTACATAAAATCACATTCAATTAATTGAAATACATTCTAAAATCAATTCATTCTAAAATCAATTCAGAATCAAATTAATGGCAACCATTGGGCTAGCGTTCTTTGAGGATTACCAAAGGAGGGGGTCAGACTGTGCCTTGGCCAAAGACATGCAGAAAGATGACAAGTCCCTCAGGGTCCTAGTCTCTTGTGACAGAGTGTTCCACCAGATTGGGGCCACAGCCAAAAAAGCCCTGGCTCTGGTTGAGGCCAATCTAACCTCCCTGTGGCCCGGGACATCCAAGATGTTTTTGTTTGAAGACCCTAAGGTCCACCGCGGGATATGCCAGGAGAGGCGGTCCCGTAGGTACGAGGGTCCTAGGCCATATAGGGCTTTAAAGGTTAAGACCAGTACCTTAAACCTGATCCTGTACTCCACTGGGAGCCAGTGCAGCTGGTATAGCACCGGGTGAATGTGCTCCCGCAGCGAGGACCCCGTAAGGAGTCTCGCCGCGGCATTCTGCACCCGCTGGAGTGTCTGGGTCAGTCTCAAGGGCAGCCCCACGCAGAGTGAGTTACAATTATAGTACAGGAATAATTTTTAATATGGTAATTAGATGTCAGAGACTGATAGGATGCTGACGAGTGTGCACTGGGGGAAGAGGGGCTGGAGTCTGACTCGGGAGAGGGGGGACAGTGGTTTGTGGAGACTTGTACCAGCCAGGAGGAAAGAGTCAGAGGCAGGCGAAGCTTCAGAGCTGAAGGGTGGAGCACAGGGTGGGTCAGAAGAAGAGGAGGAAGAGGCAAGTCAGGCAAGTGAAGGGCCAAGTTCTTCTCATGCAGCACTGTCTCCCAGAACCAGGATGGAAATGAAAAGGGGTGAACAGAGGAAGTTTCCACCATGATGCTTTCTCTGGCTAGGTGCACGCAGCCTGTCAGTGAAAGATACAGGTGGAGAGGGAGTGGTCTCTTGATGCTGCAACTGTTCCATGGAGTGTAGACCT
Source organism: Podarcis filfolensis (assembly GCF_964270895.1). Classification (NCBI taxonomy): domain Eukaryota; kingdom Metazoa; phylum Chordata; class Lepidosauria; order Squamata; family Lacertidae; genus Podarcis; species Podarcis filfolensis. The sequence continues at coordinate 108,616,555 of NC_139606.1, forward strand.
GGGAATAGCTGCCTAGTAGTTAAATTAGTGTATGGTCATACCTCGGTTTGCGAACATGATCCGTGTGGGAGGCACGATTGCAACCCGTAGCGTTCGCAGCCTGAAGCGTTGTGTCTGCACACATGCGTGACATCATTTTGCGGTTCTGCGCATGTGAGAGCACCAAAACCCGGAACTAACCCGGTCCGGTACTTCTAGGTTCGGCGCGGTTCACAACCCGGAAACGCGCAACCCTCAGCGTTCGTAACCCGAGGTATGACTGTATGTGGATATCCAGAGGTATCCAGAAGCGACTGTGTTATCTTTGGCAATAAATACTTAACTACCTGCCATGCACATTCCTTTGGTTGGGAAGCGCCCTTGACAGTAGATCACTAAATGAAGACTGGGGAGAACCAGTTCAAATCCTCTCAGCCATGAAGATTATGGGGTGGGGTTGGGGGAGCCACATCCAGCTTCTCCCCTGCTTGGCCTGGAAATTTCCCCAGACTGTCCCCAGGCCACACACCAGTCTTTACACCTCACACAATTTTTGCTTGGTTGGAATGCACCCTTAAACTTTGCCTCTTGTGTGTCTGAATGGGGAGCAGAGTGTTCCTCTACTCCTGCTATAACCTATTTCACCGAATTGCTGTAACAATAATTGAGCTTCTTGGATAATGGCTAGAATACAAATGTAAGCTTCTCAAAGTGGTTGTTTGGACACTTTGAGAACCTTGAAACTCTTGTTTTCCATTCCTCATCTCCTTTCCTTACAACCTGATGTGCTGATTTTTTTGTGTCGTTTATTGTAATAATTAATAACAGAAGTTGATGGTGCAATATGGATCACAGAGGTGGAATTCCATGAAAACAAGCAAGGTGAGATCCTGGCTCACTGGATCAGATTGTGAGTAGCTGAATGCCTGCATGCTCTTTTTAACCAGTAGTCGTTGGTGCCATAGAAGGTATCACCTTGCCTCTTCTGTATCTCTCATGCTGGAAATGTGAATTTTAAAAAAGCAAATCTTATTCTCATTCTGAGCGAACAGCAGAGATGACACACATGCTAAAATGATTTATGTCCCTGGGCAGGAGGCTCCTAGACTTGGTAATTCTGAAGTAGGAAGTCAGAAGGGTTAGTAGAACTGGATGACTTCCAAAAGTCTTCTAGGACTTTGAAAAGAAAAAAAAGACTTGGTGTATTCCCAAAAATATATATATAAAGATTCTTTATGGATGGTGATGACACAGAGACTTGCTGGGTTTCTGAGGGCGGGGGCAGCAGGTAGCAGAAGAGCTGAGAAAAATGCTAAATAACTTGTTTTTATTTAGGCTAATTCTGAGCCTAAGTTATTCAGTGCAATTCTACACATAACTATCTGAGGTTACGCAACAGCAAATGCAATGGGGATTACTTTTGCACAGGACAGCACTCTTACTAAACTCCCCTAAATGCATCACCTCAGAAAATCCACCATTCTTTGCTAAATAATATTTGCTACACCAGGCTAGGGCTACGAGCACTTTGAGACAGCGGTTTCTAAAGCCTGGTCCAGAGATTCTGTATGGATTTGCAGGGAAACCTACACCACCACTGGAACTTCTGAGTTTGTTTTGAAATTAGAGCATGGTGCTGAAAATGCCAAGGTTGCAAGTTTGATCCTTGTAGCGGACAACTACATATTCCTGCATTGCAGGGGGCTGGACTAGACAATTCTCAGGGTCCCTTCCAACTCTACAATTCCATGATTCTGCCTGGATATAGTATTTATTCATCGTGTCTGTGTGTGTGTTTTACAGACAGTAATGGATTGTTTCATGTGATATTGTGAGCCATTGGGGAGGCTAAAAGACAGGATATAAATGTTTTAAGGCATAAGAACACCCCTCCCCTCACCCACAAAATAAAGAACCCCAGGACCTTTTAATGAGAATGCAACTAATCCAAAACAGCGCACTCCATAATCACTTCTCCTGATGACCAAACAAACTTCTACGCTGTCTGGATTAAGCCTCAGTTTGTTTGCCAACACATAATTGATCACTGGTCTCAGGCAGTGGTTCAAGACCTCCGCTGCCTCCCATGAATCTGTTGGGAAAGGGTGTTGACCTCCATGACAGCCCCTATCTCTGGATGATAATATTTATATTTGTTTGTTTGTTTGTTTGTTTGTTTGTTTGTTTGTTTGTTTGTTTGTTTTTAGGGGGAATACAGACCACATAATCACACACATAATGAATTATCAATAAAGTGCAGGTAAGACCAGCAAGATACCCAAAATATACATAAACTAATTTATATTATTGCTTTTGAATTATGGTGTTGGAGGAGACTCTTGAGAGTCCCATGGACTGCAAGAAGATCAAACCTATCCATTCTTAAGGAAATCAGCCCTGAGTGCTCACTGGAAGGACATATCATGAAGCTGAGGCTCCAATACTTTGACCACCTCATGAGAAGAGAAGACTCCCTGGAAAAGACCCTGATGTTGGGAAAGATGGAGGGCACAAGAAGAAGGGGACGACAGGACGAGATGGTTGGACAGTGTTCTCAAAGCTATGAACATGAGTTTGACCAAACTGTGGGAGGCAGTGGAAGACAGGAGTGCTTGCGTGCTCTGGTCCATGGGGTCACGAAGAGTCGGACATGACTAAACGACTAAACGACAACAACAACAATTTATATTATGTCTGAGTAGGCTTGCTGATTTTTAGTTTTATTAGTTTTCAGCAGGCATCTAAAACAATATAGCAAGAGCACTTGGCAACGTGGTTCAATGATAGTGCATAGTACTTAATAAATAAAGTTTTTTTGTGTTGCAGAAAACCAGAGAAAATGTTTTCCATTCTCCTTTTCCCTCCAGTTATGGTCCTTTGCCACAGAGGGACATAACTAACATGACTGTAAAGCAGTGGTTCCCAAAGAGGGCAGGACATGTGGGTCAGTGGGGGGTTACCTAGTGGGGGTGCTAAGAGGCAAGGGGGTGGCAGGGGAGGGTGCTGGGGGTTTAAATGACTATCGGACTCTGAAAAGCTGGAATCACTGAATCAAGCTCATCAATTTTGTTGAATAAAACTAAATAGTTTTAATTTAAATGTTCAATAAATTGCTTCTTTTTTTAAAAAAAAAATTATCCTGCTATTATCTTCCTCAGTGGGTCATACAAACGTTTATTCTGAGTAATGCTTTTTATAGGGTAGTGGAAACTGGAGACGAGTTTAGAGAGCAAAGAGGGTAGTGGCCCGGAAAAGTTTGGGAACCACTGGTGTAAAAGCATTAGTGATATCAAAGTCTGGGGTTTGGTTCCCACACTGATGTTATGGAGAGCATGTTTCATCGTGCCAGCATATGCCCTTTACATCAAATTTTAATAATCCTCCCTTTAATTTCATTAATTCCGTTACCATGCATTCATACAGGAAATTAACACAGAATAACTTTTGAAGGTCAATCAATCCTTATGCATAAGATTACTGAAATAATATGCGAGCCCTCCTGTTTCATAATGTCATATGGTATTTTTTAAAAGACATTTGAAGAAATTATCATTACATATTCAAAGAAAGAGAGAGAGGTCTGCTTTGCCTTGTACATTACACAGAAGCGTGATATCTCTACTGTATCATGCTCTTGGCAGCAAAGTCTATGACAGCAAGTGGCTGAGCTGGTGTGACAACGGGAATTCTTACATCAAACCTCAAGCAGCTCAGGCAAAAGGACTCCCGATGTTTGCATTCTAGCTTCTGTGTGGGAAGGGGAAGTTGTCAGTACCCTGACACCTATCACAACAGATAGATGTTAACGTGCTTTAATTTATTTCACTGGTCGTTTTAATGATCCCTGTTTTAATTTTTTTCTGTTAATATTTCCTGTAAACAGCTTAGAAGTTTTACTCTGATCAAGCAGCATATAAATTTTGTTAAAGAAATAATAATAATAATTAATTATTATCATTATCATCATCATCATCATCATCATCATCATCATCATTATATGCCCAGATGGGCAGGGTACTACTACTACTACTACTACTAATAATAATATTTAAAGTTACAGATAGGTAGCCGTGTTGGTCTGCCATAGTCAAAACAAAACAATTGCTACTGGAAGGAAATTTTTTTTTTGTTTTTAATAATATTTAAATTAAATAAATATTTAAAAATAATAATAATAAATTATTATTATCATCATAATCATCATTATTATCATTATTTTTATTTTTATTTGTACCCCGCCCATCTGGGCAGCTCCCAACAGAGCCCATCTGGGCAGCTCCCAACAGAATAGTAAAAACACGATAAAAGATCAAACATTAAAACCTAGTTTCAGATTTCTTCTAAAAGTCAGATAGTTGTTTCTTTCCTTAACATCTGATGGCAGGGCATTCCACAGGGAGGGCGCCACTACCAAGAAGGCCCTCTGCCTGGTTCCCTGTAACCTCACTTCTCGCAGTGAGGGAACTGCCAGAAGGCCCTCAGAGCTGGACCTCAGTGTCCAGGCTGAACGATGGGGGTGGAGACACTCCTTCAGGTATACAGGGCTGAGGCCAGTATACCTGAAGGTATACCTAAGGTACCTAACATATAGGCCTTAGGCCCACATGGGACTTTGTCAAAGAGATTGGGAAACAAAGGGGAGGGAACGCCATGACAAGGTGGCTCCAGAAAGGGTGCAAAGTAGAGCTGCTTTTAAAACGAGACAGCACTTTTTGCAAACACTTTCTCCTCCTGCGGAAAGCACCCGCTTTTCAGTTATATGTCCTGATAATGCCCCCCAGTGGCAGCCTTCTAAAATTCTAGCCTTCCTGCTTAGTTATGGTAGAAGCTCCACACTGGCACTGGCGGAGGAAGAGGCGTGCGCAGGGAGCGCACCGACCCCGGCAGCACAACCCCGGCGGGGTGCCATCACAGCTGCCCACCCCGCTGGGCGCCACGCCCCTACAGGCGCAACGCCACACCCCCAGGACACGTGCCACACCCCCGGGACGCATGCCAGCCCCGCCCCACCTGCTCTCCGACCCCCGGTGCCGGAGCATGAAGCTCCACCACTGCATGCTGGTTCACAAGACACCGCTTGGTCAGATTGTTAAGTCACGCCTGCGCATTAAGGCTACAGAACAGCAGCGAGGAACCTTTTTCAGACTGAGAGCTGGCACTCCATTGTGGGGAACTTTCAAAGGGCCGTATGTCAGGGAAGGTTAGAGCCAGAGGCAAATTGAGGCAGGGGGGAGGGGCGGGCAGTAACTCTGCCGCATTCCTTTTTGCAACAGGCCATGCAAAAGTCAAGAGGTTTGGGCACCCGCCTATGCATCTCTCCATCCAGGAACAGCTAGAGGCATTGTCACAGTTGAATGACACATTCCGCCTGGGCAAAAACACTTGGGTGTGGCTGAGAGGAAGGGGTAAGTACAGCTGGGGAGGGAGTTATCTCCCAGTTTACCCAGAGAGGCAAGTGTCACTAGCAGCCTAATCCCATAGCACACTGCACTGCTGTACGAATTGGGGCCTGCAAACAAACTATACCAATGCAATACAATGCAAGCACGTAGCATAACGCTTTGCTGGCACTGCAGCTGCATCATTCACAGCAAAAGGGGTGCTTGGAAATTTTTCATGCCATTTTTCAATTACCTTCTGGCAGCCCCATTTGTTTTGTTTTCTGGTCTATTATTGCCTCATATGTTTCATTTTTTTCCGTTAGTCTCATTATTCTTATTTTTTTAAATCTCATTCATTTAGTTTCTACATTTATTGCAATGAAGACCCAGCCTGTATTCTGATGCCTGCACTTTTGGAGTTTTCCACCCAAATGACATGAATTCTGCCAGTGTTGCACGATGCCCCTAAGCCCTCAGACATGCCAAGTTTCAGATATGTTGGGGAAAGGGTCCCTGTGTAATACACAATTAAATAGGTTTCCCATTCTCTAAGCATCCCAGTGTTTAGTGCTTCATGCCTTCACACTTTCAGAACACTCCAAGAATCCCCCTCCTTAAAAAAAGTTCCCTAGATGTAACTATATATAAATGCAATGCAAAGCAATGTTGTGCCCCTTTGTCAGTTTCAGAAATCCCCCCCTTAATAAACAAATGGGAGAAATTAAATGAAAGGATTTTAATTTATTTCACATAGAAATAGATTAAAAATGAATGAATGTGCCCTTGTTTCATTTTTCATTTGTTTTTGAAGCAAATGCATACCCCTAGCAATTCATTATTTTAAACTGCTATACTAATATAGTAAACATGAATGTTGAATATGCTGCAAGGTATAATCTGGGATTGCAGAAAATTTGATCATGGCTTTGCCTTCTTTCATAAATCTTCCTAAAGGTCATTTCACACATGTATATTGATTGAGTGCACAATGAAGAAATAGCCCGCATGTGTGTGAATGACCCAGCAGAAGATGAGTCACCACAGATACAACTTTCACATCACCAAGTATCAGCTCAGACAGTGCTTTTCAGCAGAGACAGCTAAAACACTGAGTGGAGAGGTATGAGATATGGATTAACCAAGTGATAAGAGAGAGGGAAAGAGAAATTTATATGTGTATACTGGACTATTGGGGGGGGGGTTAAAGAATTGCAGCAGAAAGTTTTCAACCAAGGATAATAGTATAATAAGAACACAATCCTATGAATGTTTACTCAGCAATAAGTTCCACTATGTTCAATGGGGCTTACTTCCAGGTAAGTGTGCAATGGACTACAGTGCAAGAAAGTAAAAATGTACTCAAGCCCACCAAATAAATATTGAGAATTTGAGAACCAATTCTTAAGCTGTGTTGGCCAGTGCTGGTTGATTTAAATAAAAAATAAGAAAAGCTGCCACGTACCATGCATCCATTTTTCATGCAGTACTATATACTGCCTGATATTGCAGTGTCATGAACAGAGCAAATTTTCAATTCCCATTTTTCCTTCCATTCACAGCAATAATTTGCATGCAATATAAATTATCAATAACACTCCAAATCGCACATCTCAGTGCTCTCACATCAAAGGAATGAATGTAAGCAAGAGAGCAAAATGTCAGAAAAATAACCCAGTCAAACTGAAAATGATGTGGTTGGACTATTTTAGCTGGATCACGGCTCATATCCTCATTTGACATGAAATGGGAGCAATTCTCCATGTAGCTCTTAACCTGACATTTCCTGTAAATATGGGTTTCGGATAATTAGTCTAACTAGACATCAAGGCATAATCCTTTTCTTCTTTGCTTTCCTCAGAGAAAATTCATTTGGCTTTCACAAGGCCTGTTGCATATGACGTACTGTCAATAGGCAAATATTACAGAATTGAATATTATATTGTCAGTAGATGAACATTCAGGCACAATCCCCGTTAAGCTTGAAAGGGGATACAAATATGTCTAAAGCCTTCTTGGTTTTTGCTTTGTTTTTTCAACTATACATGAAGCAGAAAGCGTGTCAATGTAAACATGTCTTGTGGTTCGGAAGGTCATCTTTAAGACAGGGGTTGGCAATGTGATACCATGGGTGCATTGGAACTGCCCCCTGGCACCAACACACCTCTGAGAACACAAACACACACCATTACTCACTCCCTCTCCCCCAGTCATGACATGGTGGGGGCATTTACCTTTTTCCTCCCTTGAAAAGGATATAGAGTTGAAGGAGGAAGTTGGAAGAGTGATGTTCTTTCCCACTTCTCTTTCCAGCTCTATGTGCTTACCCCCTGCTTAGTTTAATTCTACTGGACCCAACTTTGACCAACTCTGAGAGGGGCTGTCCTTGGGGAGAGAAAATAGTGAATAGGGATGGGGAACTGTCCATGGTACTGGCTCAAAAATCCAAAATGTGCCCACGTGCCTAAAAATTGGCAACCCAGTTGCAACTGTCTAGATGCAATTAGTTTTCCACCCTTTTACCATTCCACAACAGGTCCTAGAACGACGACATTTAAATCTCAAGAACTCTATCATTACTTTTCATGTATTCTAAGCCTACCATAACACAGGCTCAATAGGCTATAGGGCTACTTTTTTAACTTTGTGTCGCTGACACTTCAAGACGCTAAAATAAAACAACAATTTCAAAAGCCATATAATAGCCACTATTCTTTTTTTGGGGGGGTTGGGGGGCAGAGTTGTCTAGAATTCACTGTACAGCAGAACCCAGATAAAGAAGGGAAATGAAAGAATAAACCTACCCACAATTATAACAGAATGAAAAGGGTTTTATTGGTGGTTTATAACACATTCGGTGAAATTTAGTGTGTGGTGTTCTTATGGGGGTGAACATTCCATGCTCATCCTGCTATTAATCCAGTGCAATTAATTTGCTAAAACAATTTTCCTCCAAGAAAAAAGAATAATTAGGCATATTACACACCTTGGCATTTTAACCTAAAGATAAGCACGTTGATTTCAACAAGAGGGAAAAGAAATCAAGCCTGTGTTTCATTTTTCTCTTTGAAATCAGTAGCGACAAAATGGGCTTCACTATGCCTAGAACGCCACTTTGCTTTCAATTACAGTACACTAACTCAATTTCAAACTTACCCAAATGATATCATACAAGGTTTGATTCACTCTCTCATCACAGGTAAACAAAACAAGGATAAAAGGCAAGCATTTCCCCACTCTTCTGCCGATTCTCCTATCTCTTTCCCCCGTTTTATTTTAAAGGGCATTGGTAAAAACGAAGCTAACAACTTAGGAAGGAAATCTCACCGGCTTCTGGAGCAGAAAACCAGTTGCACTCGGACTTACACGTCACTGTAGTTGGGCCTGGAGCAATATTGTCCACTCGGTCACTATCTGGTGGTATCATCCTCGTAGCTGCCTTTGACAGTTTTACATTTTGCCAGGCATTGAGAAGAGAATACATACCTCAGAAGGTGACTCGACTTCAGCTCCCCTTCTCCAGCACCTGTCTCCGATCCTTCTTCCATGCTGCTCCCTTAATCCTGGAAGAGCTGCCCACCAACACTTCCAGCAATCTCCTTTAACCAATAGGGACCCCCACCCCACCCAGTTTCTCCTCTGAATCTCTCCACACAATGCATTTCTTCTGCAGAGTCTTTCTAAGACCATGTAACAGATTTCGCTCCTCAGAGCGGTCAGCTACGACAAATTAACCCCTGCCTAAAATCCTGCCAATTTCCTCACTCTTTTCCCCCTATGCGTGACGCTAAGATCATAAACCGATCGGAAAAGGAATGTGCCACCTATTATGGTCTATACACTGTCTGGTACAATGACTTTATTTATATGCAATTACTTTAGATTTCCTTCTAAAAATAAGAGCAGCAATTTTCAGCTTAGTGGTCGATTTTTGAGTCGGAGGGTCCATCTGCCTATCTTTCCTACTTGCAACCCCTTACCTTGAGTCTGATGCAGTGTTTCACAGTAAAAAAACATACCTACCTCCCATCACCACAGTGCACCAACACTAAATACACATGTTTGCATCACTCAGACATACATTGAAAGTATATATAGATGACATTCAAACAAAACTTTAAAGAAGGAAGGAAGTCATGTAATACCTTTACTTTTACCTATGGATTTGATGAAATGGTTCCATGAAGAAAGCATTGCCAGACAAAAAGAGAGAGAACAAAGAAGAGAAACAACAGTAAGAGTCATGTGTGTGTAAATGTAAATGCTGTCACAATTCAAGAACATGAAAAGAGACAAGGCATGAAACAAGTGTTTGAAGACAAATGGAAATGCAATTGGTGTCGCATTTTAAGAATGGCTGCTTTGCAACCTTCATGTCCATGCAGGAGAACACAGAAGTAACCCATGCTTCATTTTCAAACGAGTGACACAGAAGTAACATGAACACTGACTTTAAAGGGAGCGGGGTTTGTACACGGTGATGGGGAAACACCACTTATTTCATCATGTTGCAAAACTGTATTCTGAGCATTCCAGAAGCCAGGAGCAAGTGCTTTCCGCATTTTCAAAACAGTCATGCATTAATGCAAAGCAGGACTCTCTTGCTAGGTACAAACTCAAGACTCTTCTCTTTCGCAATCTATCTTGGGAGTATGGCTCCCTTTGCTCTTTGTTGTGCTTAAAACACACAGCCATTTCCCAATCAGATCTTCACTCTTTTTTTTTTTTTTGCTGACAGTTATTATATTGCAAGTAGGGTAAGGGAGACAGTTGAAAAAAAGGAGAGAGAAGGAAATCAAAAGATTTGAGGAGCAAATTAAAAACAAAATAAAAACCAAAAGCAGTTTCTACGTAGCACTATTCATATTATGTATATAAATATATATATATATATACACACAACAACAACAAAAAGAAAAAAATAATGTGACTGCGATCGTGTGCTAATTTGCAGCCCAAGAAAGCTCGCAAGCATTTGGCCATCATTTGCCATGATGGATTTTGAAGCAGCTACAGAAGAAAAAAGAAAACAAACCAAAATGAAATAAAGGAACAATGAAAGCAGAGTGGAAAAGGAGCAGAACCCATACCTTGGTCGCCCATCATCAAGTGCGCCAGACCTTAAAGGGAAACAAGAGCACAGTCAGCAATGAATAAGGGTGCACGGGAAGCTGGTATTGTCACAGTGACCCCCAAAAAATGTTTTTTGCAACAGGCATCTGTTTCCTGTGAGATGTTTTCCATTACAGTGGAAAATTAAAACAGCATTTTTCAACCACTGGTTGGAATGCTTTTTGTGGGGTTGGGAATGGGGCAAAGGGGCCATTTGGCTTCTGTTCTAACACAGATTAACGCTGCTCTGTACAGCTTCTTCCCTAGGCATTAAAGTTGGGCTGAAGACAAAAAAAATAATAAGAAAATCATTTCAAGTTCAACAAATTCCTGGAACACTCAGTCTCCCAATTTCATCGTTTCCAGTAGGAGGACACTTAGCTGCAAAATAGCTTTCCTTTTTTTCCCCCTCCCAAATTTCCAAACGTAGAACAGTGTCAACCTGAAGAATGGGCTGGGTCTGATCTTTTTCCCCTCGTTGAAAATGAGCATTTCAAATAATCAAACAAAATAATTCCTTTGTCACATTGAAATGATAATGCAAGGGATGTCTCCTTGTTTGTGTGAAACATTTGAGTAGAATAAGATCTGTTCCTGAGCAGGAAAATTGTTAGTCATCCATTGGGATGGAAGCAAATATCAGCATTAATTGTAACTGGGGAGAAAATCCCTTTGTTTCGGCACCAAGTAGTTTCTCCAAATTAAAATATGCTGTGCTTAAAGTACATTGATGCTGAAATCAGTTTCCCAATTAACTCTCCCGCCCCCCTGCCGATTGTGGAGAACTGAAGTTTTAATTGGGCTAAGCAAAGCAAGTTCTCCGAATCCATTTTTTAAAAAAATGAGCTAAAGCAATTGCAAAAGAATTGGTATATTTTTTCCCCTCATAAGCAAATTTGGCATATCACATCTTATATCCCCTTAAATAAAAGTTTAGCTCTTATGCCACTTTATAAATAGATACTTAGCAAATTGGTTTAGGGGGGAAATCCAAATAGTAGTCATCTAGATGCCCCCCAAGCTATAAAATTGTGATTCTCTCACTCTGGAACAATTTCATGGTACATCCCACATTATTTTTTTGGTTGGTTCACACAAAGAAGGTGTGCAATAGAATAATATGCTGGTTTTTGCTGGAAGGTAAGATTCCTAAGTTTGAGATTTTTAAATCACATAAAAAATTAGGCGCACACATAAGACATATAACAAGTGATCTGGAGGAAGGAAATATTTCAAAAGCAGAGAGCCCACACCCCAAACACGCCACTTCATATAATAAATCAGTTGATGAAATAAGGTTTTAAACAATGTAATAAGTTTTTCATTGAACGCAGTATGTCTTCTAAATTGACAATTCATCTGTATTAAGCATCTGGACACATGAAGAATCTTATTTTGGCTTCTGTTGCAGTAAACCATTTTATTTATTTATTTTGTGTTTTTAAAATTCTGATCCTGTAGCATAAACTTGATGACAGCCTCAAAAATTGCACAATTTTAGAGAAGACAAGATGGGAGTCCACCAGTCTATGTCAACTCTGCAATAAGTGCCAGTGTACTAAGTGAAGGAAGTTTGTAATGATTTCAGTCTTGTAGTTGTAGAGTGTAAGCTTGTACACTTGTAGAGTGTAAGCTTGTTTACTCAGAAGTAAGTCCCACTTAGCTCCCACTGGGGCTTCACCCTAGCTAACAGTGCTTAGGACTGCAGCTTTTGTCGAACTGTAACTTCGGCTCATGAGTGTAGTGCTTTCCAATTCCTTTCCTTTGTGGATTTTTAACTGTCTTTAGGATTGGAAATTGGATGTACCAGGTTCTCTGTGACTGAAGATTCTCCTCTACTGGAAAAAAAAAAATCACTAAGCAATTTGTGCTTTTTGAATGAATATAACATATAACTGTATCACATTTTCCCAAAGACGTGGGCTCCTGAATTAGAAGAGCATGTTCCATGAAACCGTGTCAATCAAAATCATTTCATGTTCCATGAGAAATATGCTCAAAGTTTTATGTCTACTAGTACCTTAATTTTCTCTTTTTCATTTATTTATTGCTTGTGAGATTGATTGGGGGGGGGATTCTGGGGTCATAAGAGGGCTGGTACTGGAAGAGGGAACTGAAAAGCTCCTGTATGCAAGTAAAACACAATATGAAGCACCATCTGGGTCCTGGGTTTCTTTAGAGCACAAGGAAAATTGTATTTTGCAATATGATAAATCACTGTGAAAATGATCCTTTAAGTTTGTTTTTGTTGTTGTTTAAAAAAATGTGGGCAAGGGCTGAAATAAGTATCGGTGTCTTGGATACAATGGTTACGGTGGGACAGAAAACAAAACAAATAAATCCCCAAACCCTGAACATCTCCTATGTGCATAAAGTTGCAGGAACAAGAGTGAGACCATCAATGCTCTTTCCAATAGCTCAGGGATGGGCAACCTATGGCCTTCCAGATGCTGTTGGACTACAACACCCATCATCCCTGTCCATTGGTTATGCTGGCTGCAGGTGATGGGAGCTGGAGTCCAGCAATGTCAGGAGGACCATGGGTTCCCAATCCCTGTTTGCACACATTAGTGCCTGCACATTCCTGCTCCTAGTGAATGCCTAGAATTCTCTGCAGAGCCAGGGTGCATACAATCCCAGCTCATTTTATTCTGACATATACATACTGAAATATGTAGAATAAAGGAAGCTCTCATTGGTCCCTCTACCTTAGTACTGGCTTCAGTGACTGGAAGTGGCTCTCTGGGGTTTCAGGTAAGAATCTATCCCAGTCCTAACTAGAGATGCAGAAGAACTGCTTGCAAAGCATGGCCAGTTATGTGGGTTTCCCAGAACATTTTGACTTGCATATCATAATTTGCAAATTTTCACCTTGCACTGAGAAATGTTCTAATGTCCTAGATCAAGTGCCAGGAACCTCTGGCCCTCTAGATGTTGTTGAATTAAGACTCCCTCTGGCCATGCTTGCTGGGACTAATTGGAGAAGTAGCTCAGCAACAATTGTAGGATTAAAGGTTCTCCACACCTGTCTTATAAGAGTGGTCTTTATTTTACCTGCATTTAGCAAAAGTTTTGAAACAGCCAAGCTTGCCCAGTATTTATTCGCAATTGGCACCCATTCATTGCTACTGGTGAACTTACGACATGGAAAATGTTTTTATTTTTCTTTCCTTTTTAGGTGGATATTCTTAAAAATGCTCAGGACACAAGAACAGATTGTTTGTAAAGCAAAAAACAAACAAACAAGAAACTCTAGATAGGTGTTTGATTAAATATTACTATGCACTACAACTAGAAACTAGAAACTTAGTGTCCACATTGGAGCTCTACCTTAAAGAATTATATTTACAAAACAGCTAGATTGGTTCAAGGTACTTTAGCACTTAAAATGATTCATTTAACATTAGAAATGATGCACCATGACTTCTTCTACGGCTGAGCATCATGCCAAAAAAGGAATCATGTAAATGAGTCCTAAGAGATTTAGAATATATAGATATATGTACACGCTACAAGCAGATTTTTTGCATATTCAACTTCAACTACTACCCTTCGGCATATGCTAGTTTGCAAAGATGGGCCAATGATATCTTACGCCCGTCTTTTTATTTTATTTCCCCCCCTAAGGTCAATTTGGTTAAGGAAATTCTTGCTTAACAGAGAAAATCCTTATCTGCTCTTAATTAAAGTGGTTCCACAGAGTGCTGTGAAGATGCAGTGATGTAGGCTGGCTGAATATCTGACTCACAGTGCACTTTCATGTCAGCTGCACTGGACTCTCAGAAGCTATTCCCTTTCATTAAATCCTCGGCTTGGTTGTTTGAACTTGCCGTGTGTTCCTTTGGAATAGTCTTAAATAATAATAATAGTAATGATAATAATAATAATGATATCTCTGGATGGGAATGATTCTGCCTGAAAACAAGTCCAGGAAAAAACCTGAAGACAGGACCACATAACTTGTGAACCACCAAGAACACCCCAGCTCACCTGGCATGCCTAGTGGCCCAGGCAGAAGACAACCTTCTGCATTTTCTGCTAGCTCAGCACTAGACCACTATGCATGGCTGATACAATCAGCTTGTCTGATCCCTAACTGGGGGGCCTGGTCTAAAAGTCTCATTGGACCCCTGTAAATATTATAGTAATCAACAATGAGCATGGATGTCCTGTGCTTTACCTAAGGTGCTGCAAAACCCCCACACACCTACATGTGTCTTACCATGTAGTCAATACTATATGTTAGTTTTCCACATTTGGGGTGGTTTACTTAAGGATATTGATTGTGCCCATACTCTCCTTTTGGCCTTTGGTGTCTGAGACGCATATTTTCAGGAGTCGCCATGTGCTTTGTGACTGCTTTTTTCTATAATTGTAAAGTTCTTTTAAACCAGATTTTCGTGCTGTATTTTAAATTGGGTAAATGATAATAATAGTAATAATAATGAGCAAAGACACCTTACATGAGAGGCACTTAAATCAGATGTTTGGGGGCCGAAGCATAATGCCACAAAGAGCAATGAAATAACGAACAGGTATAAGACAGAACTGAATTCCATTTCTTCCTATATATTTTTTCTGTGAACCACCAGGGTATTTTGTGTCATAAAAATGTAATTAATAAATAAGAAGCTGCTAATGGCTCACATAACTAACTAATGTGGACATTAAGTACTCTTATAGAGGACCAGAATGAATGGCAATCAGTGCCAATTAGTTTAACAAATGGCAAATGAATGGCCTGTCTTGAAGTAAGGGCAGTTTTGCCAATGATTTCAGATTTTCATCCATCATTTTATGGATCCGTCATTTCTCTCCCTCCCCTTATAGAACAGTAAAAAAAAGGGAGTAACAGCTTCTCTCTACACCAGATTGGTAGTGACCCTGAGTCACAGTATCACAATCAACCTTTGTGGCACAAGTCACGGGGGCTAGAGAGTCATCTCTAGATGTATTTTTGCTCCCACTTACTGGTGTCAAAAACTGTGACCACAATATAGCAAGCCCCTCAAGATGCATGGAAGGGCTTGCACATGCTCAGAAGGCCATTCCAAGCTTCTTCTCCCTAACAGCAGTCCCTCCATGACACAACTGCCATTGGGCTTGCCCTGAGCAGGGGCCAGGAGCTTCTGGTGTGACAATGGTGATGGTAGGCAGTAGTACTTATGGCGATGATATCTGTATGTGCAACAATAAGACCACATTGCATGGTGCTTTTTAAAAAACTCTGGGGAGCTTCAAAAGCAGGGTGCAGTTAGGGAACAACAGATTAAAAACTTTCTGGGCACAAAAACCCTTATGCAAGGCTGCTGACTCTTCAAATGTACAAAAACAACGAGAAAGCCAGGCGATCCCATGATTAAGGTTATACAACACAAATAAACGTCCATGTTCTTTCTCTCTTAGTTCCTAAGCCATTATTAGTGCATTAATGCTGACCAGAAAATCTCTCCTCCCCTCCCCCTGCCACTGTTGAAACCAAGAGATTCTCCCAATTTCAACAGTACATTTTAAAGGGGGGAGGGGGCAACTTACGCCGCCACCACCATGTTGAAACTTAAAATAGTCCCAGAAGGAAAGAAGAAAATCAACTTACCGTATTGAATGATAAGGAGCACCACTATAAACACTAACCAGGAGGCAAAACACTAAACAGGAGGGATAGGAAGGGTAAGAAAAGAGCTTAGGAAAATAAGATAGAAAGCACCCACCTTCCACATAGTTGTCTTCTGAAAGCACATAACAAGGAGGGAGAGAAAAAGGGAAAGAAAAAACATTCATTAAGCAGCATGCAGACTGGAACTTGCCTTTGCATGTGAGCATCATGCAAGGCACCGGACACCACATGCAAGTGATCCATTGCTACTATCCAGAAGGAAGTGGGGCAGGGGAGACCAAAAAGCACAGGGAGGCAGTGTTTCTTCTGTTGAAAGGAAAACCCCACTCCTGCAAGTGGTACAAAACAAAAGAAAAGTGCAATATCTCAAGTGAAAGGGGTGATTGTTGTTTGTTTGTTTGTTAAATGGATTCATCCACTACGAGTTCCTTAGGTTAGTCAATGACTTCAAAGGGTGCTATGGTGTCGAATAGTTAATTTCTAAAATGAGAAACGAAAAAAGTGCCTGGGATTCAAGTCTGCCTCTGGATTAGAAACCCTTTCCCTCTTAATTCCAGATAAAGTGGGGGAGGGAGGCTGGTTGAGACCACTCAGTGGCCAAGGAAAAGCTGTCTATAAAAGCCCAGAGCCAGGTTTACTTCACACACTGCAGGGGTAAGCTCTGGCATTGAAAAAGATACACTTGACTGCCTGCTCCTGTGCCTTTTAGAAGAGCGGGATGCACAGACGTATGGTTGCAGCAGGTGATGGATTTTGCTCTGCTTCTCTCCATGCCAAAGAAAGCTTCACTTAGCCAAATGTGTGGGCCAGGTTTATGCATATGTTAGAGACCCAGAAGAAGGGCCAGTTAAAAATAATAACAACAAGGAAACCAAAAAAAGTGTCAATGCCTACTTTAAATCAAACTCTCTATACGTACAGCTGCACTACACACTTATTTTGGGTGTTGTACTGGTTTAATGGCTGTCACATTCCCCAGAGAGCTTTCTCTGTTAATAGATCATCTGCACAGGGCAATTGTTTCCAGTGAGTCCTGGGAAATGAGGGTTCAGCCAGTCTGCATCTCTCGTGGAGACATTCCGTGCGAGCTGCTTTCATGCTTACAGACTTTCTAAATGCGGAGCTGCCCCTAGAGCAACATAATGCAGACAGTGGTATCTTCTTCAATGGAGTGAAGCAGGTGGCACTGTGCCTCACAGGAGAAAAATGCCGCGCCAGCCAAAATCACCTTTTTTATTCACATCTGTTAAAAGTAGAGAATCCAAGGCTAGCTCTAAGTTTAAAGCGACTCTCTGCAACATGACCCGACATCGACCCATCTCAGCGGGTTCCCGGACTTGGGTTCATCTGCCAGCGGCAGCAGTTGATATCTACAAGCTACCATTTTAAAATCCCATCCATGCCCCTGAAGCACGGTTGCTGCAAAGCACTGCAAAGAACTTGTAGACCAGTTTGAAGGGCAAGCACCAGAGCCCCAGCAAATGATCTAAGGTGTCAAGAACTGGTGCTAAGCTTGATGGAATTCCTTCTCTCTTCTGTACTCTGACCATTCTACACCAGCCTTCCACAACCTGATACGCTTCAAATTTCAATGAACTACAACTCCTATCACCCATCACCTTTGGCCACGCTAGCTGGGGCTGAAGGAAGTTAAGAGTCAAGCAGACACCATCCTGGCCATCCCAGCTTAGATTTTTCACAATTTCCTGTGAAAGTTGCACTCCTTCTAATCCATGCTGAATTATGAAAGGCAAAGGCTATTTCTCAAAACTGCAAACCATGTAGAAGCAGTGTCTAGTTCCAGAATAATTCCACCTTGCTTGTTTAAGGTCAAACTGTATAATCCTAGTAAACAGGCTAGGGAAGTCTTAGGAGGTCAGTAGTACAAATGAGTGACAGCAGCATAATTATGTCTACTTACTGTAATGAAACTACTTAATTCTGCATTTCACAGTGACAATTTCTCTTGAATTCAAAATCAGTAAAATATCTCATTACTGCATATAATTATTGAAAATATGGGGAGGTAACTGGTCTAAATGCAGCTCTCACATAGCTTACCCATGGCTATTCTGATTGCAGTAGAACTGCACCAGGTAAAGCGATTTGAAGAGCATCAAACCGGACACTCAATCCTAACCAAACTGGTACATTCCGGAAGTGCATAATCCATATACAGCAGAATTATTTCTTTCCATTCAGAAGCTGTCTTCACTGAATCCATCAAAACTTAATTTTGCCAAACGGAGAACTTGGAAAACAGCATATGTGCTCCTGAGGCAGTTTCCTTTATAGCAAAGCACACAAACAAACTATGCAGTGTGTTGAATAATAGTTGTGGGAGAGGAGCGGCAAGAAGAGTAACTTTCCCATTGCTTGAAAAACTCTGGTTTTGCAGTCCCCAGCAGGCAGCAAATGCAGAAGCTGGAGGAAATCTCTCTAAGTGTGGTTGGTGTGCTGTGTTTGGCTTGGTGGGTCACATGTTCAGTCCTGCACTATAAACATAGGGTTTGAATTGCTGGCACACTGATCTCACCACAATCAAACGAGTATTCTGGTGCTCCACAGATTTGATGTAAGTAGGATGGGAAAATGTACACATTATTCTAGCCTATAAACTCAGTTCACAGGTAACAGTAAGTCTTTCCAATTCATCCCCCAGCTGCTGTGCTGCTGTGAGATATGCCATGGTTTGGTTTAGAATGCTGTGACTCATGGTTCATCTTCTCCACAAGGTACAGACCAGGGAGCGGGGAAGTATGGATAAAAGTAGTGGTTTGTCTGGAGTAAGTCAAACCATATGCCTGGGTTTGGATGAAATGCTAAGCCAAAGAATGGATTAGCCTACAGCTTCACAGAAGCATCAGGTCTGGAGAAGAAGCAAATCAGTTGCAATCTCCCCCATAGGAACTTGCTTGTTTACACGTTCACAGTTTGGTTTAGTGTCACCTCTGAATGGGTCACTGTGTGAGATGAGGATTAAGGAGCTCCAGCGTTCTGATGTAAGCTACCCAAATGTACACATTGTTTGCTTGTTTGTTTCATAACATTTATATACTGCTTGATTATAAACAACAACCACCCTCAGAGTCGTTCGCAAAATGAAGAAAGCAATAGAATTATGGTTAAACAATCAAAACAACTATTGGAAACACTTAAAGAATGAAAACCAGCAATAAATTAAAACACATTCACACCAACAGCATTCTAGGTATCTGGGCAGGTTTGAACCTGTGTTTGGAAACTGGTCGGTGCCTCTGCATTAATTAGACCCTACAAAATAAAGTAGTCAACTAGCGCTTAGTGAAATGATGCTGCTAGTAGTAGGCCATGGAAAATAGGGAATAAGCTTCAGGGCTTGGCTTGTTCAGTCAATGCCTATGTAGGAGAAAGGGAGGCAGGGGGCTCTGATTCCCAGTCCTAATTAATCTACAAGAAGGCAAGAATGGAGGTACAAAGCACCTGAAACTTTCACAGATATTATGTGACTTGCCTTGTAATTGCATTATTACCCTATTTATTCACCTCTGCGAGCCCCCTTGAATGCTGAGGTTAATGGAGACGTAGCTTTCTTTGTCATTACATAGTGAGGCTTGAAAGTCATACTGAGGCTTTTTCAGTCCAGCACTCTTATTCATTTGTGCACCTCCTGAGTGGTTAGCACCCACAGTCCGGATGGGTGGGTTGTTTACTGTTATTGTTTGTTATTATGGTATGTATTTCTGTGTTTTTATATTGCAGACTGCCCTGTGATCTTCACATGAAGGGCGGTATAGAAATTTTAACAACAACAACTGTATTTAATGACGGTGTTGTTATTATTATTTATGTAATTAGCAAGTTACCTTGGCAGATCCTTTGGTGCCAATATGCAACCAGGAGCCAAGATACAACCAAGCGGCTCATTTGGTTAGAGCACAGTGGTGATAACGCCAAGGTCGCAAGTTTGATCCCCGTATGGGACAGCTGCATATTCCTGCATCGCAGTGGGTTGAACTAAATGATCCACAGGATCCCTTTCAACTCTAATGTTCTGTGTTTCTATGAAGGTCCTGCTTGGCGTATTTAAAGTCCTAACCAACCTGAGGCCATGATATTTAAAAGACTGTTTTTCTCCTCTGTGTCCTCAGATGGGGCACTGCTGAGAGTACCATGTGCCCCAGAGGTGTACAAAAAAACACAGGATTTTAGCATTGCAACTCCAGCTCCCTGGAATCAATTATCCACTGAGATCAGACAGGTGAATAGCATCATGATCTTTATGAACCTACAGCAGCCATTTTTGTTTAGGAAGGCTTTCCCTGATGCACAACCCAGCCATCTGTGGAATACTAATTTTATATCTGATGAAATTGTTTCTAGAGTTGGAATGGCTATTGTTTTTAAGGTTTTCGAGTTCGTTGATGTTTCAAGAGTTTGCTGAAGAATTCAACAAACAGAATCTTATGTTTCTGTGCTTTCTTGCGTTTTTACTGCATACGCCACTTCAACAGTTTCATGCTGTGAAGCGATCTATAAAATTTGATTAATAAATGAATATAAATAAATAAAAGGCAGAGCAAAGGCTGATAAATCAATACATAAAGAATACAGGAATTTCTGGTGTTTGAAATTACATCTGCTCGTCTTCCACAATCTATTGGGTCAAAAGAGGCTCCCTACCCACATTCTAACTTGAAGCCCATCATCTACACTGAAATAATTATGAACTTAGGAAGCTGCCTTTTGCTAAGTCCATCTAGGCTGAATGGCAGTGGCTCTCTGGGATTTGAAACAGAGGCCCTTTCCAGTCCTACTTGGAGATGCCGGATACTGACATTTTGCAAGTGAAGCATGCTGCTTTGCCATTGAGACACAGCCCCTTACCCTAAGTAAAGGGGGGAGGGATATGTATAACTTTGCATATTCAGTTCTTGCTCAGCTATATGTTAAGCGGAAGCCTTAGGCCCCTCTTCCACTTTTTAAAACTTAAATTTGCTTTAAAGTTGTGACCTGAAGCAGACGTGTGTGTGGTGTGCATGGTTAAGGCTGGGCTGTAGAACACCTTTTCTTTTCTGCATGTGGATACATGGGCAAAGCGATTAGTAAGGCTCCAACACCTGCCATTTCAAGGGTGCATTTGGTGCAGGACATTAGATCGCATGCTTTCAAGGAAAGTAAGGGATAAAAATGATATGGAGAAGAACACGTCTGATGTACAAAAACAAGAAGATCACCAAATTAGATAAAGCCTGCAGGGGGCGGAGGGGAGTAAAAGGCAAAACTTCCGTCCAGAGGTGGATTTAGGGCAATGCGAGCAGTGTGGTTGCATCAGGCACACAGCCAAGGAGGGTACGTATTTAAAGCTTGGTAAGGACTTGCCCCAGGGACGTGGGTGGCGCTGTGGGTAAAACCTCAGTGCCTAGGACTTGCCGATCGCATGGTCGGCGGTTCGAATCCCCACGGCGGGGTGAGCTCCCATCTTCGGTCCCAGCTCCTGCCCACCTAGCAGTTCGAAAGCACCCCTAAGTGCAAGTAGATAAATAGGTACCGCTTTATAGCGGGAAGGTAAACGACGTTTCCGTGTGCTGCGCTGGTGCTGGCTCGCCAGAGCAGCTTCGTCACGCTGGCCACGTGACCCAGAAGTGTCTCCGGACAGCGCTGGCCCTCAGCCTCTTAAGTGAGATGGGCGCACAACCCTAGAGTCGGACACAACTGGCCCGTACGGGCAGGGGTACCTTTACCTTTAAGGACTTGCCCAGCTTCGGGAAGAAGGTGTGAGGGCTCTGGTGGAGTCCTAGAGTCCTCCTGCCTCCTTCTAAAGCCAAGCTGGTGCTTACCAGGCATTGGGAAGGAGGTAGAAGGGCTCTAGAGCTCTGCCAGAGCCTTGAGCCTCCTCCCCAAGGCTGGCTTAAGCTAGTGCCACAAGGACTGTGAGGCGGCCATCAAATGGCCTTGTACTGTGTGGCATATTACTAAGGTGCACCTCCTGATTTCTATGGAAGAAAGTGTATTTACATAATGTTCTAAATGAACATTATCTTTTGTTTAGAAGCAGCGGGTCACTTAAATATAATCTGCCACATACAGAATTTTCAAACTGGAAGACTGGATTGCTAATTCATCGGTGCGTGAAAACTGCAGCAACTGATGCCATAAACGTAAATGTATAATAATAATAATAATAATAATAATAATAATAATAATACTCCACTCATCTAGCTGGGTTTCCCCAGCCACTCTGAGCAACTTACAGCATATATCAAAGCATAATAAAACATTAAACATTTCCCAAAACAGGGCTACCTTCAGATGTCTTCTAAAAGCTGT
Source organism: Podarcis filfolensis (assembly GCF_964270895.1). NCBI lineage: Eukaryota > Metazoa > Chordata > Lepidosauria > Squamata > Lacertidae > Podarcis > Podarcis filfolensis. Next base: position 108,638,950 of record NC_139606.1, read on the forward strand.
ATAGTTCTTTATCTCCTTGACATCTGAAGGGAGGGTGTTCCACAGGGAGTGCACCTCTCCCGAGAAGACCCTCTGCCTGGTTCCCTGTAACTTCACTTCTCACAATGAGGGAACCAGCAGAAGACCCTTGGTGCTGGACCTCAGTGTCCGGGCTGAACAATGGGGGTGGAGACGCTCCTTCAGGTATACTGGGCCGAGGCCATTTAGGGCTTTAAAGGTCAGCACCAGCACTTTGAACTGTGCTCAGAAACGCACTGGGAGCCAATGAAGATCATTTAGGACTGGTGTTATATGGTCATGGTGGCCACTCCCAGTCATCAGTCTAGCCGCCACATTCTGGATTAGTTGTAATTTCCAAGTCACCTTCAAAGGTAGCCCTACGTGGAGGGCATTACAGTAGTCCAAATGGGAGATAACCAGATCACGTACCACTATGACGAGACAATGCGCAGGCAGGTAGGGTCTCAGCCGGCGTGCCAGCTGGAGCTGGTAGACAGCTGCCTTGGATACAGAATTGACTTGTGCCTCCATGGACAACTGTGAGTCCAAAATGACTTCCTGGCTGTGCACCAGGTCCTTCAGGGGCATAGTTACCCATTTCAGGACCAGGGAGTCCCTCACACTTGTCCGCCCCCTGTCCCCCAAAACAGTACTTCAGTCTTGTCAGGATTCAACCTCAATCTGTTAGCCACCATCCATCCTCCAACCGCTTCCAGACATGTACATGGTAGATGGTAGATATCTACATGGTTCCATAAGGCTGCAATCTTATACACACTTACCTGGGAGTAAGCCCTACTGAACTCAGTGGGGCCTACTTCTGAGTAGATCTACATGCAATTACTCTGTCAGTCTCATATAAAACAAGAAACATGCTGGTTTAGTCTCCCTTGGATATAAACAAGTGAAAACAACGGCAAGCCAGTAGGCTGAACAGTGTCCAGAATTGTCCTTGCCAATGTCCATAGTAAAGGGAGATCAATGAACAAGAGAGAAAGAGAGAGAAATTACACTGCCCTTTAAGCTATTTGATGTCTTTGAAGGCAGAACCACAGGAAGTGAAACGCAGGTGCGGGATTGATGAGTGTTTTTCCAATGGGGCCTTTTCTATCCATCACTGCCACACTGATCAAAAGCCAAGGAAAAACAAATTTTTCAGAGCATCAGTTCACCACGCGCCTCACTCAAGCCAAAAACATGGATAGGGAAGAAGCTACATGGGATTGTAACACTGGCAGCTTCCAGTACTGCCACACAATGTAAAAGAATATTAGCCATACTCCTTTTCCATCCATGGGAAAGGATGTAGAAGAAAGTCAGTGTCTCAACATGGTGTGATCTAAGGAAAATGCAAGATGTAGATAGGAAGGTCCAAGAGTTCTTGCCTTCCCCTAGCAGGTCCTCATTTCACATTTTTGAAAAGCACTATCCCAAAGATGCTAGCTCTTATCTCACCAAATCCTACTGCTTTAAATGAAGCATAATACTCCTCCAGGATGCAAAAGACTCTCCTCCTGGAAGAGAGGGGAGTGGTTGTGGGCGGGAGCTGAGCTCCGCCTCCAGCAGGGGGCGTCAGCCCCCTGCCTCCCAATCACCTGGCTGGCGCCCACGCCCATCGGCAGGGCGAGGCACCCAACCAGGTGCCTCAGAGGGGGCGTGTACGGCAGCCTATATGCTGTGGCGCCAGCCCCTCCTCGGCCTCACTCTTCCTTGCCCCGCCATGAGTCACCCACCCTCCACTCCCTTTTAGCTCAGGGTCTTATTTTCTTTGGCCTTGCTATGGACCTTAGGTTGGTCGCCCTGGTTGTCCGGGGGGCCTGGTAGGAATTTTTCCATTTGGCATTAGGCTTTGTGGTTTTTTCGCCTACCTCGTAGCAATCGTCACAACTTTCGTGGTATTGGTGGGTAGGTTAGGCATTGGAATAATGTGTTGTGGTGTGTCGAAGGGCTAGGTGTGGCCATCGCCTATGCCTTCAATTTTTGTGTATTCCGTTAAAGGAATCTGGCGGTCGTGTATTCTGTCCGATGCCTGCTTGGCGGGAGGCCATGGCACGACCCTCGGTGACATCAGGGGAGAGCCTATAGTTGGATTAGCATCAACAGGCTCCACCTACTGGTGAATAAACCCCCTTGGTTTTCGACTCACCCCTCTCTGAGGGGGTGGAGTCAGCTGTCGTAATCCAATGCCTAAGCCAATACCTTTTCACTTGCTGTAATCAATAAAGTTGTGGCCTTTTCTTGCCCATTAACCTTATATCTCGTGTCCTTGTGTATTCATTCCACCTTGCGGGGCTCGGGTCCTCAAACCACAACAGAGCATTATTGTGTTGGTCATTAACTTTCACACTTTGTTACCAAGTTTGCGGAAGCCCTTAAGTGTGAAGAAGGATGCCCTAGTCATCTTAGCTGATAGGGCACCCTTATTCTCTACACATTTCTTAAATCCAGTCATTGCATTATTTGTGACCACATCCACCAACAATCATAACCATAATCATTTATTATTTGTACCCCACCCACCTGACTGGGTTGCCCCAGCCACTCTGGGCGGCTTCCAGCATATACAAAAACAAAAAGGCTCATAAAACAAAGCACTGAGATTCATAAATATAGCAACTGCAAACCATACCAGCTGGATTCATAAAGTCTAAGCAGGTGAGAATTATAACTTACTCCGGTAGGGAAACATCCCTCCTGACCTCTGGGTACCTGATGTAGTCACAGGTCGTTGCTCCCCATCCACTACCACCACACACCATGATGCCTTCTCATGCTCAATTCATGGTGCATGTCTAGAATAGCCCAGAACAAAAGGCTATAAGGCCCTATCTGGCCCAGCATCCTGTTCCCCAACAGTGGCCTATTTGAAGCACATCAACAGGACATGAGAACAGAAGCTCATCTTCAGAAACCAGCTGCCGCATCACCCTTTTTGAGATGCAGCCATCAGAACTATGCTCAGTATTCAAAGTACAGCTGCATCATGGATCTGTATAAAGGCATACCAATAGTCACAACTTATTATCAAGCCCTTCCTAATGGTCCCAATCATGGAATTTGCCTTTTCACAGCTGCCATGTATTAGGTTATTTTTTTAAATGGAGCTATTGGGAGAGAAGTCATTGGTTTGTTTTTGTTTTATTATGTATTTTGTATTCTCATTTTGTATTTTTTCTGTTGTGACCTGCCTTGCAATGAAGGGCAGTATACAGATGAAGGTGGTATATAATAATAATAATAATAATAATAATAATAATAATAATAATAATAATGGTGGTGGTGTCTTGGTTCCTCATCACCATCACCAGTTCAGACTTCATGTCTATATATATAAAGTTGCAACCCCCGTCTCCAAAATGTGATTCATTTAACAGTTACTTATCTTGAATCACAATTGCCATTTTGATGTCCGTTCTCCTGGTTTAGGGAGATAAGAGCATAAGGAGAGCCTGACGGATCAGGCAAATGGACCATCTGGCCCAGCATGCTGTTCTCACAGTGGCCTAGAAGATGCCTTTAGGAAATCAGAAATCAGAATGTGAACTCAAGAGCACTCATCATCCTGCAGTTTCCAGGAACTGGAACTTCTTTGTGTGCCTCCTCCACGAGAGGCCCATAGGGTGGCAACACAACAATGGGCCTTTTCTGCAGTGGCTCCCCATTTCTGGAACGCTCTTCCCAGGAAAGGTTCAGCTGCCAGTTTCCTTATACACCTTTAGGCACCAGGCAAAAACGCCCTTCTTTAACCAGGCCTCTGGCTGATTGACTGATTCAATGCCCTTTTGAATGTGTTTTGGGAGGGGGGATTATTCCTTTGTTTCTGTTCCTATTTCTATTAAGTATTTTGTATTTCTTTATATTGTGATTTTATGTTGTGAACCACCCTGAGATCTACGGGTAGAGGGTGGTGGACAAATTTAATAAATAATAATAATAATTACTGCCTCCAACTGTGGAGGCCAAGAACAGCCATCATGGCAAGTAGCCTTGTGCTCTATGAATTTGTTAACTGCTCTTTTAAACCCATCCACTGCTTCCTGTGGGAGTGAGTTCCATAGTTTAACTATCTGATACAATACACAGTCATACCTTGGGTTACAGATGCTTCAGGTTGTGTGTTTTCAGGTTGCGCACTGTGCTGAACCCAGAATTACGGGAACAGGTTTTGGCGTTTGCGCATGAGCAGAAGCACTAAATCGCACTTTGCGCATGCACAGAAGTGCCGAATCGTGACCCATGCATGCAAAAAAGCGGCGCTGTGAGTTGCGAATGCTGTGGGTTGCGAACATGCCTCCCACACAGATCACGTTCACAACCCGTGTGTCCACTGTAAACTTTGCCAAATAAAATACATAACTATGACTGCACTGTAAATATCTACTCAAGATGAAGAGACTGAATCACTGGAGATGGCAACATAATGCATGCTAATATTTTAAGGAGGTATCCCCTGAAAGGCAAACATGCTAATGGCGGTGATATAAATAAAGCCTTTTCCTGAGATGGCTTTTGCCATCAGGATATAAACTACAGAGCCTTTTGTGGGCTGTCTGCACACAACAGAGGAAAGCTGGTGAGCAACAAAACATCTTCCCACTATTTTCTCCTTTTAGTGATGTGTCTTGCATGTAGCGGGGCTTCATACATCTTCTGTCAATATGATGGGGCTTTGCCAGCACAAATGCATTCAGCAGGAATCTGTAAGTCACTGGGGAGCTGTTAAATTCCAATGAATTCAGTAAGAAAAATGCAAGCTTGATTGTGGTTGCGAAATTGTGTCCTAAGGTTAATGTCTATGTAACCAACAGCTTATGGCTGCATTTTATCATTTCAAAAGGAGTTGCTCCATTGGTCTTTGTCCCAGCATGCCCCTCTGTTTCCCGAAACTTGGCAAGAGCTTCCTCCATTGCCATCTGAAGGAAACCATCTGCAATACGCTCTTGCTCAGAAGCCCTTTTTGTTTGTAAAATACTGGCTTCCAATACAGAGCCAGAGGATGAACAAATCAGGGAAGGAACACAAAAGAATTTGGCAGATCAGGAGTGGAGTCAGGGCTATGAGTGGGGTTAAAATCTGGAGCAGGGTTTTCTACCTCTGCTCAAATGTTTGTGGGTAGAATTAAAGACTGGTCAGCCTACAGTGATCATGCCTCCTGATTTGATTCTGCTTGCAACCTCGAATGACCACCCCTTTCTTTCTTGTAACCAAGAAACCAAAAACAAAATTTACCATAGCTTGGGAGAAAGTGGGGCCATTAGAGGAAGAAGTATTGTGTGCTCCCAAAGACACACAGAGTGCCATGTTTTCCCAGAAGGAACTGGGATGGGTACAAGTCCCAGGATATCAGGATGCCCAGAAGGAAAGAGAGTCTCCAACAGGAAAAGACTCTCTGTAGTCCTGTGCCAACTTCCTGGGGGAGGTTGGAATATCAGAGAAAGAAACCACAGAATTTTGGAGGATTTGCATTCAGCAAATTATACAGGGGCTGAAGGAAGGCAAATCCCTTTTTGTTTCAATCATGCCAAACAATTTGGTTTCACCTGCAAACTTGGCTACGTCACTGCTCATACTTGTTGTGTTGTTTAGTCGTTTAGTCGTGTCCGACTCTTCATGGCCCCATGGACCAGAGCACGCCAGGCACTCCTGTCTTCTACTTCCTCCCACAGTTTGGTCACACTGAGCTCTAGATAATTTAAGGCTAAGTTAGAAAGCACAGGCCTCAATGTTGATCCTTTGGGGAAACTCTACTTTCTGGATCCTCCTGTTGGGAGAACTGTGCATTTATTCCTACTCACTGCTTTTGGATCCATAAGTGGGCTTCTTCATTATCAAAATATTTTTTTTCTAGTTTATCAATAGTCACCTAGCTGAAGAAGTTAGCCCTGTCTACTGGACCACCATGGTTATCTGCTCTGCTCCAGAATCTGATCTGGAAGGGCAGGTACTTCCAGGAAGAAGTTGCTCTTTGGTATGGCCACAACAGCCAAGACCGCCACTGACATACATAAGGGAGATCTTCTGCTGATGTAGGTATTGGGTGAACTTCTCAATTCTGGGTTTGTTTTTTCTTGGTTTCTCACTTTTTCAACCTCAACTTCAGTTTTCCCCATTTCCAGAGGAATGTTCAATTTCTACATAAAAGTCTGCACATATGCTTTCACAAACATTTATCCTAATATGCCCAATTTTTCCTAGCATGTGCATTTGTTAAAGCAATCTCCCCATAATAAAATGGATTTCTTGGTATGTGGTTTCCACTGATGTATGCCCCTTTCACTAATATGCACATTTTTCATATGCGTTCTTTGGTCAGAATTTGGAGAAGTGCTAATTTCAAAAGAGAGCTACATTTTCAGTTTCATGAAGTGCAAAATTGGTATGCTTGTCTTGAAATTCAAATTCATTAAACAACTTTCCCCCTGCCCCATCCCCATCTGATGTGAGACTCTAAATGCAAATGGAACTATATAACTATATAATGGAACTATATAACTGCACTATGTAAGATCTATAACTTCAAAAAAAAAACCTCATGTCTGAATTTCCTTTTCCTTCCTCGTTCCTTTTTCCTCATATGCTATGCATTTTAGATTGTAAACTTCAGAGCAAGAACTTTTGTGAGCCACCCTGGGAGCCTCTGTGACCCAACAGAAGGGTGAAAGTGCTTAAAATAAGCACATAAATAATGTAAACTTTTATTTCATATGTTGGGTTATTCTTTTCAGATCAGTGCAGGACATTAGGGGAACTTTTACTGGAACAGAATGTCTAGTAGCTCTTATGCTTGTATTTAAAAGTTTCCCTTTGGCCTTAAAGAAAATCTATAGAAAGTGATGTAGGACAGGACTCAGAAAAGAGCTACAAGAATAGTCTATGATCTGGGAAACCTGCCTTACAATAAACAGCTTAAAGAGCTCAATCTATAGAGTTTATTGAACAGAAGGTTAAGAGGTGCCTTGATCACAGTCTATAAGTACCTTTCTAAGGAAACCGTGCTTGATACTAGAGAACTCTTCATTTCAGCACAAAATAAACGTACAGCAATTATTAAATGGTAAGGAGCAGCAGCACATTTTGAAAGTAGGGATTACCGTATATTGGCCATACAGTATACGACTGCTACATGTTTTTGGAAGCATACCTTGCTCAAAATATTTCTGCTTTGCATATAACATTCCTTTAGAAACCTTGCATGTCTCTATAATAAACTTCATATCCAATTCCTTTATGTACACCTGTCAAACTTTGTTTCTTTCTCTGCTTAGAAAGGCTGGATGCTTATACATGGACCTTGGATATAAATATAATGCATGGAACAGGCATTCTACAATAATTCCATAATTCCTTAAGTATCATTTGTCCGGGGGGTGGTGATTGAGGGTGAATTTAGCAATAAAGAGGTAATTTTAGAGATTGCTTTAAGATCTTTGAGAATACTTTGATTAAACTTTCTAGATAGGAAACCCTCTTTCTTTACCTCTCCCCCCCCCCCTGTCCCTCCCCAAACTATTTAACAATTTGATTATTTCATCCAGTCCTTGCTAAGTCTGCCGAGAAAGACAGCAGTGGGCAATGTGACTATGAACAATTATTTCACCTAGCAATAACTCAGTGTGCAATTAGCAGGCAGAATACATCAAACAGTAAAATTATTGTTCTACAATGGCATCCCTAGCACAAAATGGTTTTGAATTCACAGCCTCCTTTTCTTAAATAGTGAAGGTGGATCTCTGTTTTTCGTTACTAAAATGAATTTTTAAAAATTATGGCAATCATCCCTGAAAAGAAGCTCCCTCCCATAGCAAATTACCTTTTAATAGTATTGTGATTACATTTTTTAAAATGGAAGACATAACCTTCAATAAAGCTTCATGCCAGGGTGCTGACAAAAATCTGTGAGCAGAGGGAGGAGGGCAAGGCAACATATATGGGGCTCTAGATCTGGGCGTAATGAGACTATATTGTTGTTGCTGCTTAGTTATTTAGTTGTGTCCGACTCGTCGTGACCCCATGGACCAGAGCACGCCAGGCACTCCTGTCTTCCACTGCCTCCCTCGGTTTGGTCAAACTCATGCTGGTAGCTTCGAGAACACTATCCAACCATCTCGTCCTCTGTCGTCCCCTTCTCCTTGTGCCCTCCATCTTTCCCAACATCAGGGTCTTTTCCACGGAGTCTTCTCTTCTCAGGAGGTGGCCAAAGTATTGGAGCCTCAGCTTCAGGATCTGTGCTTCCAGTGAGCACTCAGGGCTGATTTCCTTCAGAATGGATAGGTTTGATCTTCTTGCAGTCTATGGGACTCTCAAGAGTCTCCTCCAGCACCATAATTCAAAAGCATCAATTCTTCAGCAATCAGCGTTCTTTATGGTCCAGCTCTATATATTATTAGATGCAAAACTCTGGACAACCTGCGTCTAGGATAGATTAAAGACTTCCTGGACGTCTATACACCAGTTGAGTCATCCAGAGGAGTCCATCCCCCTGTTGAATAGCTCTTACCACCAGAAACTTCTTCCTGATGTTTAGTCAAGTTATCATGTACTCACAGTCATCCCACTGATTCTTGTTGCTCATATATAATCTACATGACAAATTAGAAGCTTCTCTGAGTAAAACTTCTATCTATGGCTTTAAGTCTTCCCACCCTTTAAAGGTCGACTTCTTTTCTCATGACTCATTGCCATTTCCTGCCTTTTGTCTATCCATTATAGGGGTTTTCAGGTCTTGTTGGAGGGGACCATGCCACTTCTGTGTCCTGGACTGACCCTAGCATGCTGCTGGCCCTGAGTTAAACATGCCTAAGCAAAGAATCATGGAGAAATCTTCCCCCAGCCTGAGGAACCGAATGCTTACCATGGCAGTTGACTAGTCCAGCAGCACAGGGCATGCAGCAGAGAAGGCATGCCAGTTTTGGCACTTGAAGTATCTAAAGTTCTCCACAAGGGGGTGTAGTCTAGAAGAGGCAGAGGCGTAAAGCTCTCAGCCAGCAGGAAATCTCCTTCGGACTACATTGCTCACCATGGTCCTGAAATTTTTGACCTGCCTTCTCCACAGGCTCCGACATCAGAGGTGTATGTAATAGCAGGGGGAATTAGCACAAACACAGCTGCTTCCTTTTTTTCCTCTCTCCAAGTGATCTTTTTGCTTTGGTGAGGGTAGTTGGGCTGTGTTGCTCACGATTTTGCATCCTCTGCAATACTGCCGATCTAGCAACCTTCCAGGATATGTAAGTGACAAGTCCCAGGTCCAGTCCCTAGCATCTCAAGCAAAGAATCTCAGGGGGAAAGGCTAGGGGAAAACAACTCTGCTAGAGATGCTAGGCAGCCACAAGCAGTCATCATACACAATATTGGACCAGAAAGGCCAGTGATAAGAAGGCAGCTTCATATTCGTGTCCCCTATGCTGCTTTTAGCTTAGTGGACCACAAACGGAGCAGGCCATTTATTTATTAAAAAGGCACTAATGTCGTTCTGTGCCTTCTGGGTTAATATGTGATGTGTGGCTTGTCCTTGTTAACTTATTCTATATTTCCTTGCTGGGCAAAACAACGAGACAGGAACTGAGCTTTAGGGAAAGGTCTCAGCAAAGGCGGGGGAGAGAAAATTCACGTGAGGTGTTTGGTTGACTTGCAATGGTGATGGATAGGTTAAGGAAAGTCTCAAGTGTTGCATTTTGAGGGCTGCTAAGTGGCGAAGGAACCTGGTTTGTTCTTGAGTGTCTGCACAGGATGCATTCTGATGCTGTGAATCTGTAAATGTTGCAATAAAGACGTCTGCGGCCCACTAAAACCCATAGCTGTCTCTGTGGCTTTCTTCCTACTGTCTGCGTAACGCTGTATTTTTACTGTCTATTTACTTTACACTGACAGCACACACTTGCTGCAACCAACAACGGCATTCTGCAATGCAGTCACAACATAGACATTCTCATAATACCATCTGTCCACATAAAATTTTGGGGATTTTTCACTTATTTTTTAAAAAACCTCACTTAATTAGTTAATTAACTAATTAGTTAATTTATTATGACCCAGAAAAGAACTATATGGAGATCCTTCTGCCTGACACAATGTTTATGAAAAATGGATAGGATGTTCTTTGGCTTTCAGCTGAAAGTTCAAATGAGCAATGGGGAACAATTACAATAAACATATTTTTCACAATACACATTCTTAGTAGATTGCACTCAAGCCTCTAAAAGCATGCAGCAATCCAAGCAAGAGATGTTAGTTATGTGACCTGCCAGATCTACCAAGGGGTGGGATCCAATCACTCATTCAGAGTTCATGTCCTGACCAATACACTTTAGGGAACGCACAATTATTTCCAAGAAGGCTTGAGTGCAGTGCCAGTAAAAAAAAAAAAAAGTATTTAAAAACAGAAAAGAAAATGAATATTATTATTATTTTATACCTCATTTCCCAGAATATAATATGAGTGGCACAGAAACATTTTCTTTTTCTGAAAGGTTAGTCTCTGGCTGTACTTGGAAAAGCATATCAAGCATTTTCCATTTATTTATTTTTTAACTCTCAACTTTATACGTTTCATAAAGCCTGAATCAACTACTGAAAAATCAACATTCTTTTCAACGTGAAACCAAAGTGTGGGATTCTTTGAGAGGAAGGGTAGGATATATATATACTTAATAATATATTTTAAACAACAACAACAACAAAACAAATCCACTTTGAGCCCTATATTGAACAGTCCTGGAGAAAACCTGCCACATAAATACCCACTAGATTATTACACTCAGGTTCTGCTTGCATCTGGTTGGCCACTGGAGAAACAGGATGCTGGACTAGCTTGACCTGTGGTCTGATCCAACAGGGTTCTTCTGATTAAACACAGGGACATTTAAAAAAAAAATCCACAAAGAGATCCCCAGACTCATCACTGCATGAGAACAGAAACAGAATTTTGCCTTTATTTGGGGAGGGGAGAGACCTGGCAATTCCATAACTTTAAGGACAACCTAGACTTTACACTAAGTCTAAGACTTCACACTAAGCAGAAGCTCCATGCAAGGACATCTGCTTGCACAATGGGGCTTTCCCCACCGCTCCCACATACCCCCCACCTCTGTGCCCCTGAAATCAGCTTTGGTGGGAAGAACTCCCAGAACAGCATGTCAGGTGGTGATGGAGAGAGGAGGATGCTTCCATCTGGCAAGCAGAAATGCCTGCACCGAAACAAAAAGTTTGTCATGGTGTGCTGCTGAATTCTACCCTTAATGTATAACAGCCAACAAAAAATGATAGCAGCAGATTTAGCTCTCATTCCCGCCCGCCCCGTCCCCATCACCCATTTGTTTATATATTGGCAACTGGGGATGGGGAAGGTCTACCCAGCATATATTGAGCCCACCTTTTCCAAGAGGAGACAATGAGCGCTTTGATGTTTGATTTAAGAGGCATGAACTGCGGAGGTGAATTGCACTTGGCATGACAGAAGTCCCCTTAAGCATGGCAGGAATGAATGTGAGAAGTCTACACTGGAACACTGGTAGGAATGGACAGACCACTTTTATTCCTGGCCTATGTCAGTGCTGCATGAGTTCATTCAGACGTCTATTCCATCCCATTTCTGCATCGATCTGTGTTTTCTTTACAAAAAACAAATAAACACTACAAAAATCCATACAGAAGTATAAAAAGGTAAAGGGACCCCTGACCATTAAGTCCAGTCGCGGACGACTCTGGGGTTGCGGCACTCATCTTGCTTTACTGGCCAAGGGAGCCAGCGTACAGCTTCCTGTAGCCATGTGGCTAGCATGACTAAGCCACTTCAGGCGAACCAGAGCAGCGCACAGAAACACCGTTTACCTTCCCGCCAGAGTGGTACCTATTTATCTACTTGCACTTTGACGTGCTTTCAAACTGCTAGGTGGGCAGGAGCAGGGACCGAGCAACGGGAGCTCACCCCATCACAGGGATTCAAACCGCCAACCTTCTGATCGGCAAGGCCTAGGCTCAATGGTTTAGACCATAGCGCCACCCGCGTCATACAGAAGTATAGAAATGGCAAAAACACACACACTTTAATGTGTAATCCATCTTAATACATGCATGTCTAAATTTGCTTTACCTTTGCACAAATATATATTTTCATACATTCTGTTGCAATTTTTAAGCAAAGAGCTGTATCACAATATTTGGAGAAGTGCTAACTCTCAAATATAACTCCATCTTTATCCCTGTGTTAGTCTAGAATGTGAAAATTAGGTCAGTTTGCTTTCAATAAAATGTGGATGGAACAAAATTCTCTTCCATCCCTAACTATTGCCATCCTCTCCAATTGTCCCTTTTCGCTCCAGGAGTGCTTTGAGTTACATTCCCAGATATGTCATTGTGCTGCGGATGTTCTGCTTTTCCTTTCTGCCAGTTCAGACCTGTGTAGTCTGGGACCTGGACCATCCCATGATCAGAGCGGTGGCAGCAGCAAGAGTCTGCTCTAAACCAAAGAGGGCTCTGAGCTTTTGAGAAAACAGAAAGTGAAACTGTTCTATCTCAAGGTCAAATGAGACACATTTGTTTGAGTGGGAAAAGCTTGGGAACAACAATACTTGCCTTTACTTTCTCAAAAGTAGGCTTAATGTTTTTAACTATTTAATTGTATGGGAAGGCTCACTGTGAAAATGCACAGACCCCCCAGGGATGTTGAAATACTTTTAAAACTTTAATGATAATCATAATTATATTCACTATCAAACATACTCTTGAGTGTGTGCATTCAGCAGAACATCTGCAAACACTATTCTATTTGTTTATTAAATTTGTCAGTCTCTTTATCTTGCCCAGGACAACCCAAAGTGACTTACAACCAAACAGCATACATACATAAACCTGTACAAGCACAGGTGTTCCACATGAAAGGGAACCCAATATGTGCAAGGCTCCTGATAGTGTGGAGCACCCATTCACAAACAATTTAGGAAAGGTATTGAACATGGAACACTGGTATCAAGTAATATGGGAAACAGCCTTACTAGAAAAGCTAACCAATAGACTGAAACTGACAAGGGGATCCCCTCTATCACATACACAGCCCAACAAGACAACAACACGAACCCACCAACAGCATACGATTCAGTATGGCTAACTTAACCCAACAACACGCACAAACAAAGCCCAGTGCAGCCAATCCCTAGGCAACCCCAACCTCTCTCACCACCAAGGAAACATAACAAGTAGAATAGAAAGAGAACCTACTGTACCCAACTGACGCTGACACAAAAATCCCATGCATACACTATGTAAAAGAACATAAGCTTTACTCCCACCCCTCTCTCCCGCCCCCCTCTTTACTTCCCAACCCCATACTGCATATAACACCAATGTCGCACAACAAATGTAACTGATCTGTAGAAAGCACAACCTGAAGAAAGAGACAATGCTTGTGCTTTTGTAAACAAGGGAAATCTCGAATTAAAAAAAAAAATTAATTGATTTTCTTTTCTCTCATTACAAATATACTTATAACACACAAGGATATTGACAAGCCAGAATGTGTGCAAAGGAGGGTGACCAAAATGTTCAAGGGTCTGGAAACCAAGTGTTTTTATATTGTGATTTTATCTTGTGAACCACCCAGAGACTTGCATATATAGGGCGGTATACAAATGTACAAAATAATAATTACAAAAGCCTTATAAGGAACAGTTGAAGGAACTGGGCATGCTTAACCTGGAAAAGAGGAGACCGAGAGGAGATATGGTAGCCATCTTCAAATATCTCAAGGACTGTCACATGAAATATGGAGCAAACTTGTTTTCTCCTGCTCTGAAGAGTAGGATTCGAACCAATGACTTCAAGTTGCACAATAGGAGATTCCAACTAAACATCAGGAAGAACTTTCTGACAGCAATAGCAATAGCTTGGGAGGTTGTGGAGTCTCCTTCATTGGCGGTTCTTAAGCAGCGGTTGGATGGTCATCTGTCATGGACACTTCTGTTGAGAATCCAGCATTGCAGGGGGTTGGACTAGATGACCATTGGGTTCCTTCCAGCTCTAGGATTCTATGAACTATGCACACATGGGTGCCACATTCTGACATGAAAAGGGGACAGCCAGGTTTGCAACAGCAGGGGTCACTCCAACAGGCACATTCCTCTTCTCCCCATCCATGTAGCTATACATGAAGAGGGCTCAAGATAATAAGCAACGCACTGGCTGAAGAGGCCACAGTCCATAGCAGAAAAGGGAAGGAAAAATTAAAATCACCTTTGCTTGTTCACAATGCTTGGGGACTAATGCAACGTCCAGGACAAATGCCAGTCACCACAGCATCCTTCTTGTTTCATTAAAGCATATTACAGACATGTGGTGACCAGTGGTTCAGAGCTGAAGTACTAAACATGGACATCTAAAACGAGGGCAACATAAGACCATTATAAAAAGGTAAAGGGACCCCTGACCATTAGGTCCAGTCATGGCCGACTCTGGGGTTGCAGCGCTCATCTCGCTTTATTGGCTGAGGGAGCCGGCGTACAGCTTCTGGGTCATGTGGCCAGCATGACTAAGCCGCTTCTGGCGAACCAGAGCAGCGCATGGAAACGCCATTTACCTTCCCGCCAGAGCGGTATCTATTTATCTACTTGCACTTTGACGTGCTTTCGAACTGCTAGGTTGGCAGGAGGAGGGACCGAACAACGGGAGCTCACCCCATCGAGGGGATTCGAACCACCGACCTTCCGATCAGCAAGTCCTAGGCTCTGTGGTTTAACCCACAGCACCACCCGTGTCCCTTATGGACCATTTTGTCCAGGATCTAATGTTACCTAGCTGCAATATTGTTCCTCAGCACTACATGGAGATGCCAGGCCTTGAATCTGGAGCCTTCTACAAGAAAAACAGGTGCTTTACCACTGAACTATGGCCCTCCTCAGAATTCTTCTCCCCCTAGAGAAACTTATTTCTTTGGTGCTTGGGCGAGTGCACCGGCGGCCTCCGGTCTCATACTTCATTTTCTTTCATTTGTTAATTTGCTGAGCTCTCAAAATACCCACTCTGCCTCTCAGCTGAACAACATGCCATTATTTCTTGCTCAGGCAGAGTACACCCAGTAATGATGATGAACTCTTGAAAGCGTAGAGTAATAGTTAGCAAGGAAGGTCACAGCTATTATCCACATATTGCATGAGGGGGCCAGGGACGAGAGCAGCTTGCATAAGAACAGCTACTGAGTTCATGGCAAAGGCGGCATTTGAATTGAAGACATCTTGAGTCATTGCCCGGCTTCAGCTGCATAGCCCAGCTTCAGCAGGGATCAGCAGCACTAGGCAGTTTCTGATTAGGAACTCTCTAGTGCATCCAATCCCAGCAGTGCTTGCTGTGTTGATAGGCGCTGTCAGCAAAGCCGACTTTCAGCAGGGATCAGCTGCGGGGGGAAGTACCCAACTGGGAACTCCCTAGCGCATCTGATCTCAGCAGGATTTGCTGTCAGCAGCAAACAGCTGTATCACTCTTTAAGGCCCCCGGTCGCTCCTCTGCAGCTGCATCTTTACTTTCTCCCTTATGTGCCATGTTTGTGTACCCTTGTGTATATACAGTCTATTCCAGGACTGCGCACATGGTAGAATTTTCCACCAAGGAGTTACTATTTGCCCTTCAACACAAGCACTTCTCTTAATGGTCTGCATCTCCACCATGGAACTAATTCTTAGGAAATATCTTAAGGGCTTGGCAGTATTGCATCTGGTTTGCATGCAAAAGGTACCTGGTTCAACCACCAGCACTTCCACCTAGAGCAGCGGTTCTCAACCTGTGGGTCCCCAGGTGTTGTTGGACTACAACTCCCATCATCCTTGAGCTCTGGCCTTGCTAGCTAGGGGTGATGGGAGTTGTAGTTCAACAACATCTGGGGACCCACAGGTTGAGAAAGGCTGACCTAGAGCAAGGGGAGCCCCCTTTGCGAAACCCTGGAGGTCTGCTGCCAGCCGGGGTGGACAGTGACAAGTTTGATGGACAAATGGTATAAGTCAATAGAAGGCAACGTTCTATGCTCTTATGATGCTCTACAGCAATGTAATTCAGAAAGAAATAATCTGCAGGTTTTTGAAGGGATTGTGGACAGATTTATAGTTTGCATGTATTGATGTACATTCAGGCAAATACTTTGCAATGCTGTTACAGTATTTTCATTTTTTTGTAAAAAAACCCAATAGTTTAATATTAAAATACTTTAAAAAAGAAATTTCTGCTATGGATTTATGAACTTCTTTTGGTAGGTAGTTCCACACCCTATACCCATCTTCTCCAATGTTTCCCATCTTTTAATGCTTTCTGCACTATCTTCTAGATCCAGGTATTTTCAACCTTTTCAGACCCAGGCTCACTTTTAACCCAAAAATGCACTGGGGGCCCCATTCATTAATCTTTTAAACATCTGTTTCCTTGTAGTAGTGTTCCTGTTGCAACACACCTTAGATCAAGCAGTGATACATTAATGGGTCCTGTCTCACCAGTTGAAGACCAGCGTTCTAGATGTATAATATACAGTTTATGTTGTCATTTCCCCAATAGCCCGTGGCTTAGCTCTCCTAAGCTTTGATCACTTTCAGCAGAACTAGCCAATGTGGTGCCTTGCAAACATTGCTGGACTACAAAGGGGTTGATGGCAGTTGTAGCTGAAAAATACATGGGAGGTTTTACACCTTATCTAAATGCTCTGCACACACTGTATACCGTATTTTTCGCTTTATAAGACGCACTTTTTCCCTCCTAAAAAGTAAGGGGAAATGTGTGTGCATCTTATGGAGCGAATGCAGGCTGCTCAGCTATCCCAGATGCATACAGGCTCTGCTCAGCACTCCCTTTAAAGAATTTTTTTTCTTGCATTCCCCCTCTAAAAACTAGGTGTGTCTTATGGTCAGGTGCGCCTTATGGAGCGAAAAATGTGGTAATTCCCCACATTCTATTTACAGCACACTTATAGTCTGGATAGCATGAGCCCAAGTTCCAGAGCTATCAGTCTCTTCAGCCCCCCCCCCCCCGAAATTAAAAAATGCATGCAGTGACTTCTTTTGAAAGGCTTCTTTGTACCTGGTTCTACTTAACAAAGGATAAAGGACTACAGCCTAAGGATGTGATCCTATGCACAATCCTGTTTAACCCAGTGAGACTTCCCAGTAAACAGCCATGCACTGATTTCCGCATTAAGCAGGTAGCCCCAACTGATAGATCTCAGAATTACATTTGGAGATCAGGACACCAAAGATTATTGCTGCCAACTTCCTAGGCATAATGCTCCCTGATGGCTTTCAATCCAGCCGCTTTTTGCTATACACTGTACTGCTTTATATGCCTATTTGACTTATTTGTTATCAGAGTCGCTGAGCCATCCAAATGCATCCACTCAATGACACCTTTTGTCTTGAAGAGCCCCTTTTCCCTAGCTAGGATGTATATAGATCACAATGGTAGACTTTGCTGATCAATAGCTTTTTAATGCAATGGAAATTACCGCAATGTGTCCATTGAGTCGGTCCTAGCTAGCCTCAGCGTCTTCATTACAGCTTCTCCCTTTTATAGAATCACTAAACTACATGCTGGAAATTAAGACTGGTTTGCTGCACAGCACTAATATTAATACCCTTAAAAAGATCCCAAAAATAATGCAGGAGGTTTTAGCAAGCTTCTGTTGGGGAGAGAGCCATTCTTTCAGGTAATGGTTACGACTCTGACTACAAACCTGAGAGTATTTTTTGCTTTTCAAATCAGCTATGTTTAGCACAAAATACGATTTCATACGCTTGGTGATTTGATCAAACAGAGAAGCGTGCATTCTCATCTTTCAGTCCAATTTATAAACTATCAAATAATTTAATTACTTGGATTTAATTCTCCTGCACTTGGGATAACATATTTCACCGATCTTGTATCGGGTTTGGAAAGACACAAAATTAAGTCGAATGTGTTTCTTAATACATTTCATGGCTGCAAATTCAATGTAAAAATATGAAATTGTGTTACCAGATTTCTCGTTATAGTAAAGGGACACAGCTATCCAGGTATATATCTATGTTCAGTAATTCTCCAACATACTGGGGAGCATTGTTTGCAGGGTGTGGAGCACCCAGTGTCTCGGGCTTCCTGCACTGCTGGAAAGTACTTCACACAATTTGCAGCCACGTGGAACAACAGGAATGGGATGAGACTTTGGAGAGCCAATCAGCGGTGTTCTGGGCTCCACCAAGAGGTGGGGACCAGAAAGGAGACTGCACACTGTCTGGTCCACTCCAGCAGCATAAAAAGAAGGGCTTGTCTGCTCACCTCACCTCAGTCTCAACAGTCTTTCCTACCTTGCCACTCTTCACCAGTTTTCTTTACTTCTGACTCCCTACAGGGAAGGGTTTACTGTCCATTGGCTTTGCTATGAACGTTCATTGGTTGCCGTTTTCAGGGCTACTGAGGAATCTGGCCCACAGGGAGATTGGCTTTGGTCCTGTGGGTCTTTGCCTACCTCATAGCTATTGTCACAACTGGTGGTGGGAGAGACATTGGAGGGAGGGGCAGGGAAGGGGCACCCTTCCCCATCATATAGAGGGATCCCCCTGGAAAAGAAGAAGAAGAAGAAGAAGAAGAAGAAGAAGAAGAAGAAGAAGAAGAGTAGTAGTAGTAGTAGTAGTAGTAGTAGTAGTAGTAGTTTGGATTTGATATCCAGCCTTTCACTCCCTTTAAGGAGTCTCAAAGTGGCTAACATTCTCCTTTCCCTTCCTCCCCCACAACAAACACTCTGTGAGGTGAGTGGGGCTGAGAGACTTCAAAGAAGTGTGACTAGCCCAAGGTCACCCAGCAGCTGCATGTGGAGGAGCGGAGACGCGAACCCGGTTCCCCAGATTACGAGACTACCGCTCTTAACCACTACACCACACTGGAGGGATTCTTGGTGGTAACACTTTCTGTCTAGAAGCCCAGCTTGGGGACTGAGAGGCCACAGCACCCCTATCAGTTACCGACTGGAGTCCACAGAAGAAAGTTCGTGCCGCAGTAGACCACAACTTTGGCCAACCCCCAATTGCTGGATATTAGCATACCAGCCAACCCAATGCTTACACCAAAACTATTATTTTGTAAACAGTGAAGTTGTGGCCTAATTTTAATCCATCATGTGGCTTGCTGTTGTTATTCACTGCCATGGCTTCCCTGTACCTGGGCCCACAACGATATTACCAGTATCTTTTATTCCATCAGCACAACATCCCAGATGAACAAATGCATTACAACAACGGAACTGTTGAAACAACTGAAATCTTAATTGTGCATTGGCATAAATTTGCTGCTGTCTTGCTAAACGACAGATTTAGCAATAATGGATATGCAACGTTTCATTCTTCCACATTCCCTTTCACTTGGATTTCATTGCTTTTAGTGAAACCCCAATTGCCTTATAGTGAAATCCTCAACTTTTCTTCAAAAAGCACTTCGGAGGATGTTTAGGGATTTATTTCACCCGCTTCAGAATGTTATTTGGATTCCTGATGTCTGCTAGTATTCCATTTGTAACTAACAGCAGTGATTGTTGTGCTGCCGAACTGCCCATTATCTGCAAGCACCCCCAAAACAATTCAACAGTTAGAACCCACCACAAAGCTTTATTATCTTTTATTTCACTTTGTGCTGTTTCTTTGTTTTTTATCTTCTGGTGGCTGATCTGACCACAACACTAGGGCACTAAATTCTATTTTTAAAAATTCCATAACCACACTGCTGCACAGGCAGGGAATCAGCTTCCCCAAACCTCCTCTGCCAAGTGCATTTGCCTCCATCTGTGCTCAGACGGATCGTTCTATTCTTTATGGTAAAGGACCATCTTAAGATGTCCCTCTAGTGCTCTCATTTTCTCTCACCAGCTGGATTCCAATTAACAGCTTCATGAATAAGTTTGCATATTGGCACCTCCAATGTAGGTACTTCAAATATGTGCAGAACAGTTTGATTTATACCTTGTTGTTGTTGATTAAAACAACCTTGTAGCTGGTGGTTCAGAGAGGACTGCTTCTCGCTTTATATTAGGTGCCGTGGCATTATCTCCAAATGCAAAATATTCAAGGCATGGATGAGGAGAAATTTCTCACATCTAAGCAAGAAACACAACTGTTATCTCTGTGGAAAGCAATATATTGACTATTGTGATTTCTTCTGACGGAAATAAATATTACAGGGAAATGCATATGATGAAACCCTGAAACCTAGTTTTGTTGAAGAAAAGCCACTTGAGGAGAGGGCAGGCCCTCTCAGAGACCTGGCTTCTGGCTTCTGAGGCCACTGGCCGTAATAAATGCAGCCAAAAAAAATGGCAACTCATGAAAACAACCCCTCCAAAAAAAGTGAGATGTAATAAATGAGATGTAATCTTAAGGTTTTTTATCAAACAAATGATTTTCTAGCCTTTTTCTGATTAAATGCACTAATTATTAAGGCAAAATCTTGTTTCCATGCAATGTCACATTTGATGTTTTAGCTAACAAAACAAAAAAAGCATTTTATCAAAATAAATATATTACTTTGCTTACATTTGAGAATTTAAGCTGAGAGGGCATGTCACAATTTGATCCAATGTGCATAAAGACAAGTTGTGAAATTTACCAAATGCAACACAGTGGTAACTCAGGTTATAAACACTTCGGGTTACAAACTCCGCTAACCCAGAAGTAGTACTTCGGGTTGAGAAGTTTGCCCCAGGATGAGAAGGGAAATCGTGCACCAGCAGCAGCAGGAGGCCCCATTAGCGAAAGCATGCCTCAGGTTAAGAACAGTTTCAGGTTAAGAACGGACCTCCAGAACGAATTGAGTTCATAACCCAAGGTACCACTGTGGTAATAATAACAACAAATGTCTAAACTTGAGTTCCCTTTTGACGTTGAGGCCCCAGGCAACATGGCCTTATTGTCCCCCTGCCCTCCAACTCACCCTGGAAGGGGGAGTGAGTGATTTAGCAGGAGAGGATGGGCTTCTGAACACATGCTGAGAAAGTAAACACTCATATGGAACAGTTCAGAGAAAAGTGTGGTTTGGGAAGGGGGTTCTGCAATGAAAAGGTTCTTCTGGAAATATCTTTTTCTTTCTATCAAAAGTGCCTGCCCCAGTTTTGTTAGATGCATTTGCCCTTAAAAATTTCTGAACATTTCACTTCTCTTTATTTTCCACAACAATCAACTTACTATTAAGTGGCTGTTACAAGGAGCACATTGAGCCCCATAAGATATGAAACATAACGAAGAAGAGAATGCATTTGAGTGCGTGCAGAGTGGTCTTTCATCCAATGGCAACCACATCCAGTCCAGAGAGCCAGTGTGGTGTAGCGGTTAAGAGCGGTGGACTCGTAACCTGGTGAACCGGGTTCACTTCCCTGCTCCTCCACATGCAGCTGCTGGGTGACCTTGGACTAGTCACACTTCTCTGAAGTCTCTCAGCCTTACTCACCTCACAGAGTGTTTGTTGTGGGGTGGAAGGGAAAGGAGAATGTTAGCCGCTTTGAGACTCCATAGGGTAGTGATAAAGCGGGATATCAAATTCAAATTCTTCTTCTTCTTCCATGGACTACTGAAATATAAGGTAATAATCACTCCCACAGCCAACTAAGTTACTTTCATCTGAAGTTGAACATCAGCATTTAGGGTGACCATTTATGCGTGGTGAGGGTGGGGGAGAGCGGGGGGGGGGGTGCATCACCAAGAAAGAGGGGGGAAAGGCCAGAGGTGTGCAGAACATTTGTCTATCCTAATTTGTATCTATAGTTGCAAAATTAGGGGGCAGGGAATGCCATAAGCCTCCCTCTGTTTCCAAGACTGCTGGTCAGGACCGGCTCACCCATGAGGCAAGGTGAGATAACTGCCTCAAGCGGCAGAATCCAAAGGGGAAGCACATCCCAATGTAGAGCTTTCTTTGTGCCTTGTTCCTGATGCAAGTTTTCCCTCAACCCTTCTTCCCTAATCTGGAGAAGCACACCATTTTTAAGTCTGCCTCAGGTGCCAAAATGTTTTGGAGTGCCATAGCTGTTGCTGGTTCACTACAAAAGTGAGGGGGAAAGGAATGGATGAAGGCCAAAATATGTTCATTTGGCAAGATATGAGCCTAAACTGAAATGAGACTGGAAGTTTGGGGCCTGTAGAATTCAATGTTCGATCTCCCTTTTGAGCCCTGCACCCATCACTGTCATTTAGACTTTTTTTTAAATGTGCTGCTCTTGTGGGGATATTGAGTCCAGTTGTTTCACAAGACTAGATTAAACTGAAATGCACCATTTGCTGCAAAAACATAGTTGTTGCAATGGATATTTTAACTGGTTTAATTATCATTTTAGGACTGATTTTTAGTTATTTAATTAATATGAATATTGTAAACCATCCTGTGATCCTGGTGGAAGGAAAGACAGTCTAAAAATAAAGCCAAGAGCAGAACTCTAACCAGGTCTACTCAGAAGGAAATCCTGCTAAAATTCAACCGGGCTTACTCCCAGGTAGGTGGCCTAAGACTGCAGCCTAAATAAATCAATGAATAAATAAATGCTACCCTGCCAGCATTTGTATTGCCTATAAATGACTTCATTTTCTAGTGAAGGATAATGTCGGCTAGCACCCAGGAGAGAATAAGAATCCCTTTCTACTGAGAAAATGCAAATGCATTGGCTGTCTGGAAGCCTGTTTTTCTTTGCTGGCTAAGAGTGAATGGCAGAGGATATACAATATGGCAGAATACACAAAAATAAGGAACTGCTGGGACCTCAACCCCATAAGTACATTTTATAGCAGTATATTATCCAAGCAACAACCAAGTATCAGATATAAGAATATAACTCCAGTTATACTGATTAAATATCAGCATTTACAAGTGTAAGTAATAGGAAGTGTCAAATCCATATGTTCCTAAGGTTCCCCACAAATGCTCGTGAGCCAGAAAACCTGTCCCAGAGTTAGAAACAAAAACAGAACTGGACTATGTGCAATATGAAATAGTTATGAATACCAATATCCTACAAATCCCATCAATAGGATTCTATACTGCAGCTTATTTGGCAGTCAAATATGCTTCCTCATCAACTGAGATTGGACCCATTTAGGAGACGGGGTTGCCTAATATGGGACTATCGTGAAAGACATCCGCTGCCTTGCCCAAGATTTAACTTTTGTTTTTAAAATTCCATTAAAAATAAAGAGATTATCTTCTTCCATGCAGCCCTTCCCACTTGGTTTGTATGGTAGAAGGGCAGTTTTTGTCATTTTCCTATATATATTTCTGCAGAGTAAAAACTTCCCTGGTATATAGTTTTGTAGGAGCACTAAGAATGGCATATAACTTCTATAGCTGTCCATGGAGGCACAGGTTAATTCTGTGTCTAGCCAAATGGGCGGGATACAAATGTGTGAAACCCAGACAGATGGGCAGGATACAAATTCTTCTTCTTCTTCTTCTTCTTCTTCTTCTTCTTCTTCTTCTTCTTATTATTATTATTATTATTATTATTATTATTCAGCCAAAACTGCACAGTTATTGGTACCTAGCTCCATTTTAGGACACTTCTGAGGGTCTCTGTATAATAGATTGTTTAATCTATCCTAATTATACAGAGGTTTTTTGTTTTGTTCTGTTTTCAGCAGAGAGGCTGTACATACCATCCGGTGTGGTGCGGGGAGGAATGTTATTCCTCAAACCATATGACATATGGATTTTGGGACTGCCTTTGCAAACTAGTTGGGTGTCCGTCCCCCCATCAATGTAGACGTTTGCTAAACAAGAATGGCATTTAAATATTCCCCTTAAATCAAGCAGTCCTTTCATGTATGACATACACAATTGTTGTGGTGCTGATCCACATTCAAGGAACTAGAATGGAAGACATAGAAAAGGTAAGTTGATAAGCTGCTATCAGGTCAAAATTATGTAGTGGAATATAGTACATGATTTTGAGATGCAAAAGTCTCTTATTCTGGCAGATTGGAAACACAAGATGCACTAAAATAATGTGTTTTAAACTGAGCTTATATACCATGGGTAGGCAAACTAAGGCCCGGAGGCCGGATCCGGCCGAATCACCTTCTAAATCCAGCCCGCGGACAGTCCTGGAATCAGCGTGTTTTTACATGAGTAGAATGTGCCCTTTTATTTAAAATGCATCTCTGGATTATTTGTGGGGCATAGGAATTCATTCATTCCCCCCCCAAAAAAAAATATAGTCCGGCCCCCCACAAGGTCTGAGGGACAGTGGATGGCCCCCTGCTGAAAATGTTTGCTGACCCTGTTATATACTAATCAAACTCATTAGTAACAAAATAATTTAGTTGTGTTAGGAAGATTGCATCCTGATGATAGATCATAATAGAATAATTGTGGATGATAAATCAGAAAGTAGAGTACCTATGCACCATGTTAATGACTCAGCAGACTCTACTGCTCCATTCTTTCCTGAGCCTACCATGATGCTGAAATTAGTTCCAAAATGTTGTGAAATAAGTCTTCTTTACAAAGGACTGAGTCACATGTATACCATTATCTGACGGTTTGTCACCTGATGATTCACCCTTCAAATCCTTCCATTGAAAAGTACGGTGTCTGACGTGATCTCAGGAATTATTTAAAGCTCTGTATTATGGCATCTATATGCTAATGGCTGTTTCACTCATGATCGTAATCTGCCAGTGTGATGTTTCACTCATGAACACGACTATCTGCCAAATGATAATTTATCAGAACATGAGAGCGTAAAGGGTGGGGTGGGGGAATGTAGGAAGATGCTTTAATGGGAGGTCACATTACATAGAGAGAGGTCTTTCCTATCATCTGATTCTTTTTTTTAGAGAAGAGACCAGAGACTGAATCTGGGACCTTCTGCAGGGGCAGATTTTGGTACTCCTTCCTAAAGCTGGGCAAGTACTCACTAGGTTTTGGGAAGGAGGCAAGAGGACTCTTAAGATCCATTTCAGAATCCTCCCACCTCATTCCTGTAGATGGGCAAGTGCTTACCAGGCACCCATTCCACTCAGCACCCAGTGCAGGGGAACCC
The DNA here is from genome assembly GCF_964270895.1 of Podarcis filfolensis. Lineage (NCBI taxonomy): Eukaryota > Metazoa > Chordata > Lepidosauria > Squamata > Lacertidae > Podarcis > Podarcis filfolensis. The sequence continues at coordinate 108,663,953 of NC_139606.1, forward strand.
ATCGTGCTGCCCTAAATTCACCTCTGCCTTTGGCGCGGAAAGCATGCACCAAGCCCTCTCCCCTGCTAATTTCCTGAATCAGAGCAAAGACCATCTAACCTATCGTTTACAACCAAACGGCTCTTTGGACAAGATGGAAACTGACTCTTTTTTTCTGCATTCTCAAATCAAGGCAGGGCAGGGGAATTCTGACTGTAGTCAGGGACTGGTTGATAATTCCAGCCCCAATCTATTGGTGGGGGGTGGGGTGGGATCCTGCAAACAGGAAACTTTCAATGAACATAGGAAAGGGCATTTGCTGGAAAGGAATTCCTTGTGATTAAATGTATTAGATTAAGGTTACCCGATTTTTTTTTCAATGAATCCAGGGACACTTTTCAACTTCAATGGATTTTGTATGGGGACTGATTTGTAAATCCGGGGACTGTCACCAGGAAACGGGGACGTCTAGTAACCTTATATTAGATAGTGGTGTAGAGGTAAATTTTGAAATGAATGAGCTCATCAGGATTCCCCCCCCCCTTGGCCACCCCCCCAAAGATAGTCCAAAAATGCAGGAAACTGTGTTGATGCAATATTTTGTGTTGTGAACTATGAGTAGATGGCAGTATACAGTGGTGCCTCGCAAGACGAAAAGAATCCGTTCCGCGAGTCTCTTCATCTTGCGGTTTTTTCGTCTTGCGAAGCAACCCCATTAGCGGCTTAGCGGATTAGCGCTATTAGCGGCTTAGCGAATCAGCTGATAAGTGGCTTAGCGGCTTAGCGGATCAGCTGTTAAGCGGCTTAGCGGATCAGCTGATAAGCGGCTTAGCGGCTTAGCGGATCAGCTGATAAGCGGCTTAGCGGCTTGGGAAAAAGGGGGGGGAAGGAAAAAAAACCCCGCAGGAACTCGCAAGACATTTTCGTCTTGCGAAGCAAGCCCATAGGAAATTTGTTTTGCGAAGCACCTCCAAAACGGAAAACCCTTTCGTCTAGCGGGTTTTCCGTCTTGTGAGGCATTCGTCTTGCGGGGCACCACTGTACAAATTTAATAAATAAAAAATATTAATATTACACAGACACCAAACAGCAGTGATACATACAATAGTACCCAATTTACTAGGATGAGTGAAATATTGTGCATAGTTTCAAGGGGCTAAGCACCACTGAACTCAAGTGCTGCTTACTAACAACTGTGTATGTTCACCTTTTAATCAACATCAAAAAAAATCTTCCGGCAGCTGAAATGCAACCTTGAGCTTTTAATTAGAAGTGAAAATGATTTTAATTTTCTTCTCTATAAGTTTTATAATTGCTTTCAGTACGAGGAGTATATATGATGATAGTTATATTAATCTTGTTGTATCTTATAGTGCAGTGGTTTGTTTGATTCTTTTGTTATTTGTTTGTTTGTGTGTTTGTTTACTTGTTTATCCATCTGTTTTTTCATAAATGTATATATTTTAAATTAATAAAGATATATATATATATTTAAAAATATGAAAATGATCTTGAAAAGAGGTAGGATCCCCTTCAAAGAAAAAAGAAGTTATATACAACTTCTGCTTATTTCAGGTGTGTGGGGAACCTTGGGCCCTCCAGGTGTTGTTGAACTACAACTCCCATCATATATGGCTGTTGTGCATGCTTGCTGGGGCCAATGGGAGTCGTAGTTCAGCAATTTCTGGAGGGCCAAACATTCCCCACAGCCAACTTATTTTCCTCATTCTCCAGACTTCCTCAACACTAAGTCTAGCTTAGTCAGTAGGGCATGAGATCTCAGGGTTGTGGATTTGTACTCCACACCACACAAAAAGATTCATGCACTGCAAGGGGTTGGACTGGATGACCCTTGTGGTCCCCTCTGATTCTATGAGTCTATGCAGACATGAAGAACAGTGAAACTTGAAATCCTTGTTATTTAGTTCATTCACTTACCAGAGCAAGGAGGACATGAGGATATTATCTTCACTTCTGCTTGAAAAAAGCCCCACAGCTGTGTTCCTTCACTAAACCACCAAGCTTTTCCACATTTGTACTTAAAAAAAAATATCCTGATGAAACCTCATCAGCAGTTTAGTGCCAATTGCTCCTACTATACATATGTACTGTATATATACATTTTTATGCATTCTTTCTTTTAATTTTCATTAGACTTATATCCTATTATATGCATTTTTTAACATGTTACTTAGCTGGAAAACTGCATGGAAAAATCTGAAGGAGTGCAAATTTCAGAGGACAGCTGCTTTTCAGTTCCTGTGTTGTTGCAGAAAGTGTGAATTTGCTAGGCTGGCCTTTAAGTGTGACCCCCAACAGAATTTCTCAGCTGTCCCTAGTCACGCCTTGAAAGGCATTTGATAATTAGGCTCCTATTGACACATTAGTCTGGGAGGTGTATATCAGGTCAAATTGTATTGGAATTCAGAGAAATCAAACTCCTCAAGCATCCCTAATGTGAACATAGAGAGTGGAAGTAAAATAAAGGAAAATAAAAAAAGCAACGTAATAGTCCAAAAGATAATTGCAAGTTGGATTTCATTTTCCTCCTTCTTTAAATAAGACTAACTGTTCCACTCATCTTCAAAAGAGACAGGAACACAATAAAATTACCACTTTCTCCATGTTGTAACCACTGCTTATGCCATTTAACTCAATTCTGTATTATTAATCTTTGAACTACACTCAAGAGCCAAGTGGTAGCTGCGAGTCTGCCTTTGGCAGTCAAGAGCTATCTATTCCCATGGTTTTTTTTATTATTTACTAAGAGCTATGTGAACTATGATTTTCATCCTTTTCATGGCATCCCAGCCATGTAATTATTGGAAGACTTCCTTTTGGCATGTGTGCCGGCTCTTATAAAGGATAAAGCATCCCCCGCCCTCCACACAAAGTCTTGCCTTTCAAAAAAGATGGGTCATCTTTCACATAGACCTCTAAGTATCAAGCACTCTCACTGACGTATTGGCATATGACTGTCCGTGTGGGTGTGGGTGTGCATTTGATTCAGATGAAGGGTTATCTTCTTCCCTGCTGATGAAGTATAAAATACTTTATTATGGGGTTCCACTCTCCAGGCGCGCAACAACAATTCTCCAGGATGAATTGAACAAATCTGAGAAAGGATTTCTGATTAACGTTTCAAAGGCTCTGGCAAAACAGCTGGCAGGGAAGGCTTAAAATATGTGCTGAAATTAACCTACTGATTGTATTTTACACTGGCTACATTGTACAGTTTAGGCAAATGTTTATCAGCCAATTCCTGGAGGAGCTGCAATGGTCTAGAGATTATTTACACATGTGGTGGGAATGTCCAGTCATCCAAGTGTCCTGGTAAAAGGTATTTCAGAAAGTCTTCGCTATAGCGCAACAACTTATTCATGTAGACCTAGGACTAGCTTTATTGCCTATATTTTATGACAGAATGCCAAGCATGTTATATAAAGAGTTAATCCTTTTTCTTACTTGCAGCTGCCCATATGGAAGTTGCTAAGCATGGGTGATACCACACACATTTTACTCTACCAGGTTGGTGAAGTACAAAAGGTAAAAGGTAAAGGACCCCTGGATGGTTAAGTCCAGTCAAAGGTGACTGGAGCTCATCTTGCTTTCCAAGGGAGCCAGCGTTTGTCCACAGACAGCTTTCCGGGTCATGTGGCCAGCAGGACTAAACCACTTCTGGTGCAACGGGACACCGTGACGGAAATCAGAGCTCATGGAAATGCAGTTTACCTTCCCGCCACAGCAGTCCCTATTTATCTACTTGCACTGGTGTGCTTTCGAACTGCTAGGTTGGCAGGAGCTGGGACAGAGCAACGGGAGCGCACCCCATCACGGGGATTCAAACTACTGACCTTCTGATCGGCAAGTCTGAGACTCAGTGCACAGCGCCACCTGCATCCCTAGGTGAAGTATAATATAGGGATTGGCTGAGGCAGAAAAATTGACAGAGCTCAATAGACAGGTTACAAGAGTCAAAATGCGGAAATCTTTCTCCATTACCTGGTACCCCTTCATTGTTTATATTTACAAATAAGATGGCAAAATACCTCCTCCTGTTTCACAAAGACCTTTGCGGTCAGAAGTCATTACTAAGCATTTCTGGTCACTGGTTTGATAACAGCATAACCTATTATGCCTGCTTTATTTTATCTTACATAATGCATTATGTCTCAGTTGTGAGAGTTTATGATATTGAATGTGATGTTGAAAAAGTTAATTACTAAAGTGTGTGTGTATATATACATGCGATAAGCAATAACTTTTGAAACAGTGTTTTCAAAACATTCATGAATTTAGTATCCAGAACAGAAAGCACATTTTTTTCCATCCAAATTCCTACATCTCAGAATAACATTAGCAGGGTAACAAATTTAGAGATACGGTATCCAAGACAGATAATCAGATAGGCAGCCAGACAGTTGCAGAATTCATCACAATTTCAGCACAAATTAGAACGTTACTGTGCTACTCAGTTAGGTATGTTTCAAGACGATGTCAGATACACCCCTGAAGCAAATATATATTGTTCTATATAGGCCCCCAAACAGCCTATCATTCTGTATATAACCATAAGTCAACACCAGATATTGCCAAGAGTGCCATGTATTACAGATCACCTGAATATTTTCGAGAAATATCCCTATTTCTTGCCAGCTCGTGAGTAATATAAATAACGAATAATTGATGGTGATGTGATGAGCCATCAAATAGGCATGTATGAAATAGGTGTGCAATACATTCCAAAAGGAATGCTTGCAAAAAATAAAAGGAAAGGGTTGATTGGCCTATTTTGATTATAAGGCTATAGTTGCTGTGAGAAAAGAGAGGGAAAAAACACAAAGAAAAAGAAAATAGCCACCAGAAATGCTTTTAAAATACATTGAGCTTATAATTTAATCATTAATACACCCAAAGGCAAGCCCTTAAATACCGATATTAAACTAGCAATATGCCTTTTGATGCTGGAGGTAGGAGCAACATGTAACAATTGGGAATGAGATGGTTGGCTTTCCCCCTCTCCCTCCTTCTCCTTACCTGATCTAATCTTCTGAGAGTCTGACAGCTTGAGATCCTCCAGCCCACTGTTAACATGTGTAACATCTGGAACCAGATCTCTACAAAGCTAGCCTCGTTCACTAAACTCCTTGCTATTCTAACTTGGTGAGTTAACCTTTCTGACAATTCCACCTACCAGATACATGAGAACCAGCCCTGCAATGTACACCTGCTTTGCCACTTCCACCAGTAGTCAAATCTTTATAACAAATTCCACAGCTTCTGTACAAGAAACAGAAAAAGAGTGCCACCTTGTCCACCTCATCGGGCAGCAAAGTGACTTGAGCCAACCCCAGACAACACTTTTCCTCTTTGCCATTGAAATTGGCCCTGCAACTGGCCCTGACTTAAAGATTTCAGAAGGGTATTAAAAGATTTGCACACACCATTGATCCTCACGGCAGCTTTGTGAGCTAGGTTAGACAGAGACAGTGGCTAGGTGAATACTAAACTATGGTTTAACTAAACCGGGCATAGGCAAACTCCGGCCCTCCAGATGTTTGGGACTACAATTCCCATCATTCCTTACAACTAGGGATGATGGGAATTGTAGTCCCAAACATCGAGATGGCATGAGAGAAAAGTGACTCCCAAATGTCACCAGCTGCTGATGAAGGCATACCTTTGTTCTAATTTACAGTGGTTGTCTCATCATTTTAGGTGCTAGACAATTATACGAACCCAAGTTCCTAGCTTGGTGCTGCAGCACAATGAATGCAGTGACCTAATTTCTGCAAGCAGCTGCATCAGTGTAAATCCAAAATACATGGAAACATGCCAGATACACACCAGTGTAATTTGTTTGGAAAGCAATTAGAGCAATGAATGCAAAGAAAAAAAGTAATTAGATAATGTGCTTCAATTATAAGCTTATCATCTTTGAGGGTAAAGAGGCATATTTCTTGCCATACTTAAAACCACAGAAAAATAAAACTGAAAGGGACTTGAACCTGATTGGATCATAGAAAAATATTTATAATTATAATAAAATCTAAGTGTGTGGATTCATAGAGGTAATAAAATCCAAAACAGGTCTGGTTTGGATTAGATTCCAGTTTCCCAACTATCTTTGATAAGCAGTGTTTGGATATAATCAAAGGAGGCTCTACATTGAGTCAGCAGCAGCAGCTGGCTTTATCTGCAAATGGCCTAAATATAAGATAGCCAATTTATGTATTTTTGCCCTCCCCCACAAAAACTAAATGAATCATCAGACAAGAGGACAATAGAGGGCACAGATATGCATACAATTTTCACATTCTAATTTCAGTATACATGTACCTTCAGAAAAAAAATACTGTTGCTTTAATAGAAATATAACACACCTTTCAGCTGTGGGAAACAATATGATGAGGTGTTCTGTGTACCTGCTTACTGTCCTGTCCAAATTTTAACTGCTGATGGGCAACTTCAAGGCTTCTGCTCTCCCTTCCATTCTAGAGCTTTTAACCAGACTTGGGCTAGGTAGTCCTTCAAACAGAGGACTGTCCTTTGACAGCCTTTCAAATCCCCTGCATTAGTAGGACACATAACCATCCTTCCTGTGTGTTGAATCACTTAAGAGCCATTGGCAGTCTTCACGGGTAGTCTAATGGGAGCCAGTGTGGTGTAGGGGTTAAAAGTGGTAGACTCGTAATCTGGTGAACTGGGTTCGCTTCCCCGCTCCTCCACATGCAACTGCTGGGTGACCTTGGGCTAGTCACACTTCTCTGAAGTCTCTCAGCCCCACTCACCTCACAGAGTGTTTGTTGTGGGGGAGGAAGGGAAAGGAGAATGTTAGCCACTTTGAGATTCCTTAGGGTAGTGATAAAGCAGGATATCAAATCCAAACTCTTCTTCTTCTTCTTCCTTCTTCTGGGTGGGAAGGAGCATAAAGAGCTTCCTGAGTCTGGCCCACACAATGTGAGTCTTCCTGAACTCTGCTGTGTTCCTGTATCCTTGGGTTAGTCTTTAGTACTGGCTTTGGCTTGCTTCTTGACAGCACCCTCCGGTCCAGACTTTTTCATTTGTCTCAACTAATGATGGGGTGGTGCTGTGAGTTAAACCACAGAGCCTGTGATCAGAAGGTCCGTGGTTCGAATCCCCGCGACGGGGTGAGCTCCCGTTGCTTGGTCCCAGCTCCTGCCAACCTAGCAGTTTGAAAGCCCGTCAAAGTGCAAGTAGATAAATAGGTACCACTCCAGTGGGAATGTAAACGGCGTTTCCATGCGCTGCTCTGGTTCGCCAGAAGCTGCTTAGTCATGCTGGCCACATGACCCGGAAGCTGTATGCCGGCTCCCTTGGCCAATAAAGCGAGATGAGCGCCACAACCCCAGAGTCAGTCACGACTGGACCTAATGGTCAGGGGTCCCTTTACCTTTACCTAATGACTTAGAATCATAAAATTTGTATAGTTGGAAGGGATCATCAAGTCCAACCCCCTCCAATGCAGGAATATGCAGCTGCCCCATACAGGGATGGAACCTGCAACCTTGGTGTTATAGCTCTATCCAACTGAGCTATCCAGGGTGATTTGTGACATGGATTCTGGTTCCTAGCTCACCTTTATTTTATTAATTCCCCATTTGCATGCCCAGCAACCACACTCAGTAAAAGTCCCCAAAGCACTATGCTTTAGGAGCCTGGAAATAAATGGTCAGAAACGAATATGGACAGATATAGCTGAATAACGAACAGCCAGCTCACCCATACAGGTACAGTCTCTCTCTTTTTTGTCACCCATGCAGTCACTCTAGTATACATGTGAGTTCCCTTCCTGCCTGGATTTTATCGTGTTTTATTCATTCCTTTTCCTATGGGCAACATCCTTCAGCAACAACAACAATACCACCTTTCTTTGTCATCCATCCGCACTCCAAATAACAGAGGACAAAGCGATTCACTTACCACAAGTAACATGCACATTTAACTCTGCACATTTGTGATAATCTCAGAAGTGCTTCTCTAAGGCTCACATATATTTCCAGTGTCAAATCAGCACTCGCCCCTCAGCTTTTGCAGTGAAATAGTAGTAAGTGACTGTTTTGATTCCTATGAAAAACACAATTTAAGCGAAAGCAGAACCCTTTTATCAAAAGTACAAAGGACCACTTAATGTTTCTCACCCCGGAGGGCAGGATATTAGCCGCATTCTGGCACACCAACCAATTTCACTAGCGTTGCTTGCATTGTGCATTGCTTCTTTTTTTCTAAAGAAAGCAAATGAGGCAAAAGGATTGAATATTTTCTTTAATGCAGAGAGAGAGAGCAGGAACACAGACCATCCTAACATTGCTGGTGTCCAAATTAACTACACTATGCACTGAGTAAATATTAATTGGTTTGTTGAGTTATTTGTTGTCTTCACCTTACCCTATCAGCCTTTCCCCTTCAAAACCCTATTTCAAGGGTCCCCAGTGTGGTGCCCACAGGTACACTTGCCCTGCAGAAGCTAGGTTGCCCTCTCCCCCACCCTTTCCCCACTTAAATTAGTCTTGAATGAAGTGCTCTATTATACAGTGGTACCTCGGGATGCGAACGGGATCTGTTCCGGAGCCCCGTTCGCATCCAGAAGCAAACGTAACTAGCGACGGCACATCTGCGCGCGTCACTTTTCGCCGCTTCTGCACATGCGTGTGATGTCATTTTGGGCGTCTGCGCATGTGCAAGCGGCGAAACCCAGAAGTAATGCGCTCCGTTACTTCTGGGTTGCCATGAAGCGCAACTTGAACATGCTCAACATGAAGCATATTCAACCCGAGGTATGACTGTACTCAATAGATTGTGGTGTTCTCGGTAGTGGGGTTTGTGTGTGTGGTGCCCACAACAGTTGTATCTTATTTGCAAATCTGCCCATAGGCCAATCAGTGATAGCATCTGCTGGTCTAGCTGTAGCAGCCGCAATTTACCCCCCAAAAGGGGGGCAGTTGGGAACATTTTGGGGACCACTATTTACTTCCAAGAAAGGTAGAAAGCATGAGGGCAGCACTGCATTGTGTGGGACATTGGGCAGCTGAAATGTCAGATTACCAGTTCTCACTGAACATAATATATTTCTGCAGATAGAGGTGAAAATATGAATACAGAGGGCCAGCCCTACCATTGGGCCATGTGAGGCAGCAGAAAACAGTGAGAGCCCTACATTCCCCATGCTCCTCTGCTCCCCTCACTTGTGGTAGTAGACTTTTATCCTATTGTCAGTGGTCGGTGTTTGTACGCAGAATAAGGGTGGTGCCATCTTCTACTTATTCTTAGGCAGCAAAATGTCTTGGGTCAGCCCTGACAATAATGAAAGAGCTGGTAGGAATGGATTCATTCTTGTCCCCAGATTCTAGAACTTCCAGAACTGTTGTTTTAGCCCAGCGTTGGTGAGCTGGATTTGTAAATCCAGTTAGAATGTTCAGATATGCAGAAGAAGAAAATGTCCATAATGACCAACCCACCCAGGAAAATGTGAGAACGGATGAGGGCTCTAATGCTGTGTGTGTGTGTGTGTGTGTGTGTGTGTGTGTACAGTTGTGATCTGAGTTGTATGAAATCAAATCAGCACTTCAGTAGCTAAAATCAGCACTTTAGCTTCTGAAAGCCAACATATGAATAACGAAAGTTTAAGAGCTTCACTGGGGAGAGAAAGTACCATTTTTTTAATGAAAAGTGCCAGGCAACTTAAATATAATTGCACTCAATAACAGTTTCATCTTTTAAGAGCAAAGCCTAGGAATAATGAAGGCACCATTTATTTAAACGTGGTGCTAAAATGCATGACAAGAGAAAGCTTTAAGGTGCATTACGGCATAGAATGGTTGCTGCTTCCTTAGAACTGCTATTAACCTTACTTTGAAAGGACATTCACCTGTGAGTCATAACTGTATCTGAAGAGGCATGCAAAGGTGAAATGGAAACTGGAATGAAAACATCCTAGAACTGTAGGCAAGGTTGGCCCAAGACATTTTGGCACCTGAGGCGAACAAAAAAAATTAAAATGGTACCCCCTTCATCCCTTGGCCAGGGAAGAAGGGATGAGCAAATATCTACAGTGGGAACAAGGGAGTTAGTGGAGATCTACATCGGGAACAGGAGTCTACCTTACCTGACGGTTGAAGTGGAAATGCAAGTATTTTATCAAAATAAATATATTATTTTGCTTACATTTGAGAATTTAAGCTGAGAGGGCGTGTCACAATTTGATCCAATGTGCATAAAGACATTTTGAATTATGGTGCTGGAGGAGACTCTTGAGAGTCCCATGGACTGCAAGAAGATCAAACCTATCCGTTCTTAAGGAAATCAGCCCTGAGTGCTCACTGGAAGGACAGATCCTGAAGCTGAGGCTCCAATTCTTTGGCCACCTCATGAGAAGAGAAGACCCCCTGGAAAAGACCCTGATGTTGGGAAAGATTGAAGGCACAAGGAGAAGGGGACGACAGAGGACGAGATGGTTGGACAGTGTTCTTGAAGCTACCAGCATGAGTTTGACCAAACTGTGGGAGGCAGTGGAAGACAGAAGTGCCTGGCGTGCTCTGGTCCATGGGGTCACGAAGAGTCAGACACGACTAAATGACTAAACAACAACAATGGGTGTGAAAGGGGCCCAACCTGAACCATGCTGGGCAGGTGCAAAGCCCAGGAGATCCCAGAGGACAGGGCCCATCATTTTCTCCCTAGGGATGGGAGGAGACTGGGCATACCTCCTATTTTCTGAGGTGCTGCTGAAGAGAGGGCACTGGGGAGGGGTCTGCTGAGGCGGCGGCAGACCCAGCCTCCAAGGAGCACACCTAAACTGTTGCCACCACTGCAGCAACACCAGCAGCAGTGGGTGATGCATCCCTTGGAGGTCAGATCTGTTGCTCCTGTGGCTCTTGCTGCCTGAGGCGATTGCCTCACCAGGCCTCAAGGGGTGGGCCAGCCCTGATTGTAGGGCTGTTAAGAAATTTGAAACCAGAAATTATATCAGCCTGCAAAGACAAATTTGCATACCCTGCAAAATCTAGCCGTGTGCATGTGTACATCTGCGTACATATGTACGTATGTATACTCCTCCAATGAACACAGTAATCACTGCAAGTGCAACATGATTGTTTTGGGATTAGGATTGATACAGTGGACCAGTCCCATGTCTATAACTTGCAATATAGGAAACACATCTCCAAGAAGAGGGTGTATGGTAGACATGGTCAGTTTGAAGAGTTCTGGGACTCTATCCTGAATCACATCCTGAATCACCATATTTCCAACACTGTCAGCATTAGCATAAACAGATTATATTATCCTCTTTGAAGTGGCCCAGGCTACCATTATGCTGAACACTTCTCAAAGCTAAGAGCATGGCTGCTACTGGCCACCTGATAGGTGCTAATGTGCTGCTGGCCGCTAGCTGGACATGCATTCACATCCCCGTTAAACCAAAGGATTGTTTGATGATAATATGGGACAGTACCCCTATGTAATGCTCTGAGCTGGTGTTTGAAAAGCTAGTATGATAAATGTGTTCTGTGTTACGGAGAATTTTACTACATGCATGCTAGTGACAAGATCTGTCTGCAACCAAAAAGTGTTTATCCTGGGTGATTCTTCCCTGTTCTTAGCTGCTGGTGTAAAAATGTGATTTATTTAGCTTAAATTAAAATACTAGTGCAATTTAATAGCACTGGGTTTTGAGTAAAATACCACTGAGTTTTGGGGCACCCAGAAATAGATGAACTCAAGGCTAGTGATGGCCCTTGCCTGTACCAGGGCTCTTCCAAACGCCATCTTTATTGTGATGATTTGTTATCATTATGGTATCAGGGCAGTTATACACGATCATACATTCAATATTGCTTATACCTGAGGAAGTTTCAAAGCAGCCATACCGCTGAGTTACTAGTCAATGTATGTCCCATAACCTCCTGCAGTAATCCTGTATCTTTTCATACCACAAACGCTCTGGTTTGCTTTATTTTTTTGTTTGGGTTTTGTTGCCATGTGTTGCACAAATGCCCCTCCAGACGGCAATAACGCCATGACATTGGGGAAGCTTCTTGGAACAGCTAATAAAGCAGAACGGTGTGCAAATGGCCCAGAAGAAACCCACCGCAAATACATCCATGGCATGTAGCAGAATACACCTACAAGAGACACTCTGGGGAGGGAAGCAAAACCTTGAATAACGGCTATTCCTAGTAGCTTTCACTAATAATAACCTTAACAAGGCATCTCTAAACAAGAAGAATTGGGACAGTGATTTAAAAGGAACAGGTTTTCCTGATAAACATGGACAGTTGGGAGCATCATGGTAGTCTGCATAAGATCTGCTCACACTGGGAAACTCCCATGTAATTATCACCCCCACAGCGGGAGCCATAATTTGGCTCTGGCCTTTCTCTGCAGTACCAGCTTACTTAGCATAATTATCAGCCCATTCACCCTGAAGGGGTAAAGACCATTCTTCCTTTTCCTGCAGAAGTACTGAAAAGCAGAACAGGGATGCCAGGTGAGATGATGAGAGCACTGAGGAAGAGAGCAAGGGCACAACCCCACACTTATGTCATGTTGCTTGAAGGCACCTAGGACTTGGCAGAAGCTCTGCTGCCCCAACAGAGCTTGAGATATGCCCAAACCATAGCAGATACACTGGGAGGAAAGCTCTAATATATTGTCACAGCTGTTCTGCCAGTGAATATGTGCTGATGGAATGGCTAGAACAGAATGGAGTCATTCTCCAGACCATGGCCAGTTGCAACCTCACCGAAAATATTTGTTGAACATGCAAACATTGACCTACCCTCAAGCTTCTTGTGTGGTGGGGTAAGCCATTCTGGTTACATTTTGCCTAAGCTGCTTTGAAACCTATTTTTGGCATCAAGCTGTATATAAATTCATTCATGCATACATTCTAGTAGTAACAGCATTCACACCTGAACACTGGAAATAGAGGAAACAACTGGGAACTGCAATAAAATGTGGTAGTGCCTTCTGGTCGGGATTTGAGCCACTTTGTTGTCCCATGCCAGGTTTTCCATTTCCCTCCACAGACAGAAGTGACAGACAGCGTGTGGTGGTCCTGCAACACTCGCCTGATCTCTTTGCAGCTGAGTCATTGCAGAACATTGGGATGAAGAAGGCAAGCGTCTGGGAGCAAAGTGCAAAAGCACCAGCAGAGCCAACCTGGTGCTCCTGCTGGAACATTTGCACCACAGCAACCTCACTGCTATGCCCCTTCCCTGTTCCATTACAATTTGTTGTTGTTGTTGTTTAGTCGTTTAGTCGTGTCCAACTCTTCGTGACCCCATGGACCAGAGCACGCCAGGCATTACATTACAATACGTTACTCCAACTCAGCCAAATATAGTCAGCATTTCACGTGCACTGAGCACGCTCAGTCCTCACTAGGCTGTGAGAGTTCCTCCTACCCCTAAAGATTACTGAATACAATAGCCAATGCATATAACACAGGGAAAAAATGTGATACATATACACCAGCTATTGTTATAATCATTATAACTGCACCTGCTTTCTCATTCATAGCCGAACACGATCCATTAATTTGGTCATTTTCATAACTTTGGAATATTCTAATAATCCTGAGAGGCGTTGTACGAATTTCCATTCAGCAAAGTATATGCCAATTCTACACTGGCACAGAATCCAACCGAGACTACTATCTACATAATGCTTCTTCCAGAAGCTCTGTAACTTAACATGATTGAGAGGGGTTTAGCGCTGTCATTCTGAGACACATTGTAGGATTTCTGAAGCACCAGCTAATAGAAAATGCAGAAGAAGTGCCACAGGGCTATGCTGGCTTTAGTTTCTATCAGTTTGTCATATTTCCAACCTTTGGTTCTCTCTGTATTAACACATCAGTTTGCTTTTTTTTTTATGTCCCCATGAAAATTCATCAGCAAATTTCTCTTCATATTTGTGTGCAGTTTTGCCCCAGACACACACACCCACACCCCTTTGTGCAAAGCAGTTCCCCAGACTGTAATGCATTTTGATGTTATTTTCACAAATGCATTTCACACGCATTTTAATGCATATTTTATAAGCATTTTGGTACATGCTGCTTGGCTTGAGAAAGCCTTTGCAAAATTCAGATATTGTTTCAAAAATCATTGCTTAGGTAAGATTGCCTTTAAAAGTGAACTGAATCAAATTCCTACCACATCCCTAGTTAAGAATGAATGAAAATTAGTGGATACCTCATCTCCAGTTTCCTCATCTCCAGGAAGAAAGTTGGAGTAAGAATGGGAAGTGAACCATCTCATGCTGTAAGCATTAACAGAGTTGTTTTTTTGTTTTGTTTTTTTGTTAAGGTAGCATACAATTTCTAGTTTAATGGGGTAGTCTAATACTTTCCTCAATGTCATGGATCTGTCAGCTGCAAACCAATCTATCAGACATTTTTGCATCCCTTCTTCCTACAACATGATGGATTCTGACACATCTTCTTGAGCTTAATCTGATATGCATGATCTGTGAAACGCAGACAGCCTCTTGTTATTTGCAGAAGGGGGGTGGGTGCTAGTTTATAAACATTCCAGAAGCAGAATTTTAAAGGCTCTTAATACAGTAATAGAAAACATCTTAATAAAAGCTCCCATCCACCACCATTTCTTCGTAATGAAATATCACCTTTCTCCTCCCCTACTGACCTTCGAGGGGAGAGGCAGACATTGGGAAAAAAAAGAAAGGAAGGCTTTGTCCACAACAGTCTAGACATTTATCTTTCCCATTAACGCTATATTTTGATTCTGTAGGTATTACAGGATCATGCCCCTTTCTTTAGTTACAACGCATGGGAAATGAACAGTGTTGCCCAATACACACTGCAGAGGGTTAAGCAAAAATATGATAACATTAATTGGATGCGCAAGCTTCACACTCTCTTGTTACACGCTGACAAAAATAATAAACTCTGGGAACTTGACTGACTGACTTATCTAATTAGGATGCAATCCTACCCCCCACTTACCTGAGAGTAAGCCCCATTGAAAATGATCATACTTACTTGTGAGTAGACATGGTTAAGCTTGCACTGCAACTGTTATAATATTTGGGACATCGGAATGATGTTTTTCCCCCCTCTATCTATACAGACAATAACTGATCTACAAATGGACACAAGACCACAGCGACATGAAAATGGAGGGGAAAGGGAGGTCACGGGGTGTAACAGGGTGGAGCAGGAATATGTGCATTCCGCTGACATGCATGGGGGTCAGGAACGTAACCCCAGCACAAATCAGTAACCGCCTGTACTGTGGTGGCCTATGGCCTTGAGCAATAAGCAATATTCACTCATTCAAATATTTGTCAGTTTTCATTCCTTAGTACAGAAAGTATTGATCTGATGTGTAGAGAACGTTCCTATTCTGATTAATTCAAGGGTGTTCTAGAAGTTTATTTCTATGTGAGAGAAACAGGAAGGTTTCTGATGTTTGGGTTATTTCTCTGGGAAGCTGTGTACAGCTGGTTTAAACTGGTTTTGTTATGTTTCTGTCAAGATCGTGCTGACCATAATAGTAAGACCAGGAGGAGCCTGGCTCTCACGTACTATACTTTCTGTCTCTTCTGTCTCTTTGTTCTAGTGTTCTGTATGCTGTAGTGTTAGATAGATAATATTATACTAGATAGTCATATTATAAGTTCTTTTAAGTGTAAGTTTTATTTTAAGTGCTGCAACTGGATTTTTATGGGCTGTGCCAATCCCGAATGTACCGGATTTGTAACCATTTATGCTCATTTGCCTTCCGTGCCAGTAAAGCTCTGCTGGATGGAGTACAATTGCCTCTGGTCTATTTTTTGGAAACTCTGCTACGTGCTTAAGTTTTTTTCCTGCTCCTCCCTTCATGGGTGACACTTATTCCTGGGAAAGATGCATAGCTGGCAGCCTCTGCTTCAGTCCAGTGATTGCTGAGCAGGTTAAAAGCCTAATAGGATGGTTACTTCGTCTGGACAACTCAATTGCTTAGAGAGTGTGGTGCTGATAATGCCAGGGCTGCAGGGTTCAATCCGCGTAAGGGACAGCTGCATATCCCTGCCTTGAAGGGGGTTGGACTAGATAATCCTCAAGGTCCCTTCCAATTGTATAGTTCTATGATTCTGTTGTTGTTATTTAGTCATTTAGTCGTGTCCGACTCTTCGTGACCCCATGGACCAGAGCACGCCAGGCACTCCTGTCTTCCACTGCCTCCCGCAGTTTGGTCAAACTCATGCTGGTAGCTTCGAGAACACTGTCCAACCATCTCGTCCTCTGTCGTCCCCTTCTCCTTGTGCCCTCCATCTTTCCCAACATCAGGGTCTTTTCCAGGGAGTCTTCCTCTTCTCATGAGGTGGCCAAAGTATTGGAGCCTCAGCTTCAGGATCTGTCCTTCCAGTGAGCATTCAGGGCTGATTTCCTTCAGAATGGATAGGGTTGATCTTCTTGCAGTCCATGGGACTCTCAAGAGTTTCCTCCAGCACCATAATTCAAAAGCATCAATTCTTTGGTGATTAGCCTTCTTTATGGTCCAGCTCTCACTTCCATACATCGCTACTGGGAAAATCATAGCTTTTACTATACGGACCTTTGTTGGCAAGGTGATGTCTCTGCTTTTTAAGATGCTGTCTAGGTTTGTCATTGCTTTTCTCCCAAGAAGCATTAATTCTATGATTCTATGAAATAATTAAAAACCTGGCAAACATGCTGGGGGGTGGGAATGGGACTGGGGAGAGGGTTCTTAGCTATGAATCCCAGAAGACCTGCTCTTTACCTTGCAGGCCTTTTTCAGGGGAGAAGGAAAAACATTGTCTGAGAGCAGCCTGTGAAGGACACTGACTAGGAACCATGATACAGTGGTACTTCGGTTACAAACACTTCGGGTTCCCATTTACACCACAAAGAACTCATAACCCACCTACTTTCAGCAGCCAGAAACATCATAACCAGACACTGGAGAGGCCTGTCAGGAGTAAGCATGGACCAATGGTACCAAATAGTATGGGAAACAGCCTTACTAGAAAAATTAACCAATAAACTGAAACTGACACGGGGACATATAGAAGAAGACGCCTTCACCCCGGTATGGCCCCCCTTTATCACATACACAGGCCAACAAGGCAATGACAATAATCCACGAACAGCATACAAATCAATATGGCTAACCTGATCCAAAACACCCACTCACACATGAAAACAAAGATCACCACAGCCAATCACAAACAAACAACCACACCCTAGGCCAACCCCAACCTTTCTCACCACCAAAGAAACACAAGTGAATAGCAGAGAACCTGCACAAGTGACGCTGACACAAAACCCCACATATATTAAGTAAAATAGAAACATCGCCACCCCACCCCACCCCCACTCACGTTTCCCCCCTCCACCTTTTTCCCCTTTTCTGCCTAATGTCTCAACAAATGAAACTGATCTGTAAAAAATGTTACTTGAAAAAGAGAGAGAGAGAAAGAGAGAGAGATTGCACATACTTTTGTAAACCAAGAAAATCTTTAATAAAAAACCCCCAAACACTTCGGGTTACAAACTCCGCTAACCCGGAAGTAGTTGCTCCAGGTTGCGAACTTTGCCCCAGGATGAGAATGGAAATTGCGCACCGGCGGCACGGGGGCAGCGGGAGGCCCCATTAGCGAAAGCGCGCCTCAAGTTAAGAACGGTTTCGGGTTAAGAACGGACCTCCGGAACGAATAAAGTTCGTAACCCGAGGTACCATGTACTAAACTTGTCATTAGGAAAACCACCTGCTGCTTTCTGGTTGCCTCCCCCACTGCAGTCCCAACAGAAATTGTCCCCCAGGGCACCGCTACTAGCCCCAGGAAACAAGACTCCATTGGGAGCTATTTTCCTCTGGGAATAATAGCAGTAGGTTACTGAGCGGGGTGATTTCATCAGGACCACAGAGGGGAAGGAAAGAATTAAATTTCAACCCCCTATGTGGTGTTTCACCAGTGTAAATGGGTTTTATTGGGGGGGCATGTCTGCTATTAATAGAAAAAGTGAAAATGGGCTTTCAAATGATGTTTTAATGTTGTTCACGTCATATGTAGTTTGGCCCAGGTATACATAGAAAAGGAAGAAAAATGTAATAGGTTATCTTAAAGAGGCAGAACAGCCAGAACAACAGTTTGAGCTTAACAAACCTAGGATTAATATAGAAAGATTTGGTCAAAAATCATTTCAGCTTACTAGGTCACTTTGCCATTGACCTTAAGGTAGACATATTCCAAAAAAAGTGACTTCAAAGGCATGAAATCGATGAATTTTCATGAGGACTTTAAAATATATGCATATCTGAAATGTGATGAAGTGAACATACAATATGATTTTTTAAAAAGGGAAACTGCAAGAAACCAATATGGACATAATCACGAATCCCTACCACAAGAAAACCACGAAGTGTTTACTGAGTATTATTGTGGCTCCATAATCAGTAGCCCTTCAACAATCAATGGAGGAAGCAATCTAAGGGTAGTCCTACTCAGAGTAGACTCACTGAAATCAATAAACTTCTGTGCCAACTTTTAAACACCTGCTGGGAATTTTTCTGTTCCACCAAGCCTATTAAGGCAATTAAGAACACATCATTCCACAATGGTTAACATACACTTATGTTTTTTTTTTAAAAAATATAATTTTTATTAACTTTTCTATTTTACAATTTAAAACATTCAATAAGCCACCTTAAAATGTCACAATGACTTCCCTTCTTCTCTTTCCACAGTTCAATTTGCATATCATAAATCCCTGCATATTTTACATAAACTAAACCATTCAAGTATTCCATTAATACATCCATCAAAACTTATTTTCACTCTTGAACTTACACTTGTCTTTAACTGTCTATGTCCTGTTTGTATGGTTTTATGGTTTTTATATATATTTTTTTAAATGCAGAGTGGTATATAAATATTTAAATAAATAAATGAACTTAGTTTCATTAATTTCAGTGGGTCTACTCCAAATAGGACTTAGCTGAATACAAACCCCACCACCACCGTCCCTTGCAGTCTACTGTTACCCTGACTCCCTTGGTACTGCAGTCAGCCAAGCACGGCTGACGCGATGCCAGTACACCCTTAGTAAGCAGGGTAGGATGCCAGTTTCTCAGAACCCTTCACTCCAAGGGCTTAAGCTTCCTTCCTTTTTGCTGTCAGCTGCTTTCCTCTAGCTTTTATTGACAGAGAAAGAGACACATGGGCTGCCAAGCTCATTGGGCTTCCAGTCTTAATTGGCCACAGGCTCCACTCTTACTGCTTTCCCTGCTCTTCTTAACCTTCCCTGTATCTAATATATAGATTTTGTTGCATTTGGCACAGGATGGAGCCATGCTGGCAACTGTTATGATCTCCAGTCTCTATCAAGCCTACCCAGCAGCCCCATCTCCGGCCATTGTAATGGCTAACGTTTCTTTATCCAGTTTTAGCTTAGGTTGGAGAGCAGGGGAAACCTCCTCCCTCGACGCTTCATTCCCCCTCCCCCTGTAGTACTCGATGAGGGATGGGGGAAGCTTAGACAGCAACTGACCTTCATCCTTCAAATCCTTCAAATAGGCTAAGTCTTCCAAAGACATTTTTTAAACTCGCTGGATGAGCCAGAAACGCTCGTGGACAATATGATGAAGTTGCATGTCGGAAGAAGTAGACATGCAAAAAAATGCACTCCTTTCACAGGACACACAGTGAAACTATAGAATTTGCTCCCCACAGGAGGCAGTGATTATCACCAACCTAGACGGTTTTAAAAGAGGGCTAAGCAAATTAATGGAGGCACTAGCTCCCAGTGGAGTGCAGGATCAGGTTTAAGGTGCTGGTTTTAACCTTTAAAGCCCTATATGGCCTAGGACCCTCATACTCACGGGACTGCCTCTCCTAGTATGTCCCACAGAGGACCTTACGGTCTTCAAATAAAAACATCTTGGAGATCCCAGGCCACAGGGAGGCTAGGCTGGCCTCAACCAGAGCCAGGGCTTTTTCAGCTGTGGTCCCAATCTGGTGGAACGCTCTGTCACAAGAAACTAGGGCCCTGCAGGACTTGACATCTTTCTGCAGGGCCTGCAAGACAGAGCTCTTCCACCAGGCCTTTGGCCAAGGCACAGTCTGACCGCCTCCTTCTGTAATCCTCACAGAACTCTAGCCCAATGGTTGCCATTAATTTGATTCTGAACTGATTTTAGAAAGAATTAATTTTAGAATGTATTTCAATTAATTGATTGTGATTTTATGTAAACTGTGCTATTTTTACTGTTCTTAGCTGCCCTGAGCCCGGCTTTGGCTGGAGAGGGTGGGATATAAATAAAAAAATATTATTATTATTGTTGTTGTTGTTATTGTTATTAAAAGTGAGTGGAATGTTAATTTTACCTTTGTATAGTTGGCTAGTTTCTACGCAGACTCTCTGGGCAATTTCCAGACAAGCAAGAGGTATTATCAGAATTCAAGGTCTGGCAGGGGACAATGGCCTGCAGGGAAAGGAGCAGGAGTGATGTGGGAAAAGTTCCGGGTGCCAGAGACTTGAGGAGCCACATTTGACCTTGAGCCTGAGGTTATCAACCCCTGGCTATTCCAAAATTCACAGCTTCTATGGTAGGGGCAAATTTCGTGAGTCCTGCCTTATGCATTTATAAAGTCAAAGCAACTGCCCAGATGTTTCATCCCAACATAATTTTCAAGAGCTTTGTTCGGCTTACTTAAATATGTGTTGACCAGTACAGCAAAGGCTGGAGACTATTGTACTGAGCATTGAAAGTTAAATGAATAAAACCTTGTTATTTCAGTGGTTTAAGTTGCATCGCTGATGGATGGGATAACATCATGTTACCAAAGCAATGTTTGAATTGAATACTGGATTGCCCACTTAGAACCAGGTACACTGTGTTGCCCATTTTATGACAAAGACTGTACTTCTTCATGGACTAAACTCAAGTGCTGTTCAGTGAATGTGCAGAAAAAATAAGAGACAGGGAAAGAAGATAACACTGCTTTCAAAAAGAATTTGAACAATTTTTTGCTGCTCTATGTAGGCCATTAAATTTGGAACTTACATAAATCCATGAATATGTGGATTATTTTACAGAAATAAAGGTACGCTTACCTTCAAAAAGCTTTCACAGAGTTATGGTGTAACACCCTGGATATACCGTAGTTTGCCCAGATAGGAGACACAGGGGCATTTTAGGACAGGAGAGTTTTGTGTTGGAGACTGCCCTGAATTGGAGAATCTTATCCGTTGCACTTTATAACCTTTGCAAAACGATCCTTGGAAGTCTTTTCTATTACCTTTAATCAAGTCTCTTTTTTTCTCCTTAGCAAAGGTTCACTGGGTGTGATTATTTATTTATTTATTTTGAAAAATTGCTAAGTGATATGAATTAAGTAACCCAGCATGCAACTCTCTTTGCTGTTGCCACTAAGAAAATCGGGAAGAGGTGTTTAACTAACATAGTTAACTAGCTGCACAAAGGGATGGCTTTAGCTGGTTTAAATCACAGGTGTTTGTTTATTTAACAAAACGCGTTTGACTTGTCAGGAAAAGCTCTTAAGTGGTTTATGAAAACCTCTAAGCAGATGTTGATATTATTTCGCTCTGGGCAGTATGGATAATAATGGACAGCAGTGATCATGTTTAAAATCAGCCTCATTTTATATATATATATATATATATATATATATATATATATATATATATTTCTATTGCTTGCGTAGTACATGATGAAAGGGCTAAAAGGGCTTTAGCAAAAGGGCTTCTTTTGCTAAAAGAAAGAAACCTGGCTGATCCTGAAAGGAAAAAAGCAGTGGCTGGGTGAGGGGAGTGGAAAGCCAGGGTTGTGTGTGTGTGTGTGTGCTGTTGGCAATGTGGGGAATGATGCAGATGAAGCAGTAGCCAGATTTTTTTTGGGGGGGGGGACCCAGCTGAACAGAATGGAGAAAGAATGAAGCGTCTTTCTTCCTGATACAGCAGTTAAGAGATACAAGCGCCGACCGCATAGAATCATAGAATAGAATCATAGAATCATAGAGTTGGAAGAGACCACAAGGGCCATCGAGTCCAACCCCCTGCCAAGCAGGAAACACCATCAGAGCACTCCTGACATATGGTTGTCAAGCCTCTGCTTAAAGACCTCCAAAGAAGGAGACTCCACCACACTCCTTGGCAGCAAATTCCACTGTCGAACAGCTCTTACTGTCAGGAAGTTCTTCCTAATGTTTAGGTGGAATCTTCTTTCTTGTAGTTTGGATCCATTGCTCCGTGTCCGCTTCTCTGGAGCAGCAGAAAACAACCTTTTTCCCTCCTCTATGTGACATCCTTTTATATATTTGAACATGGCTATCATATCACCCCTTAACCTCCTCTTCTCCAGGCTAAACATGCCCAGCATAGTTCATCCAATCACAAGGCTGCTCTCGGTAGCAATGCAAAGGAAGCTAATTGCAGACAGACATTGCAGTGGGCTGTCAGTTGCCAGATGCTGAGCTCTTGCATGTGCTACCTCTATAATTGGGAGCGAAGGCAAAAATGTCTCTAGCAACAGATATTATTTTTCCCTCACAGAAGAGTTGTTCTCTATCTTCCCCACTCCCAATTTAAATAAAAATACTACTTTATTTTTATTTTTTTAAAACAGTGATACAATCAATGTGAGAAACAAAAATGAAAAAAAGGTTCCGATTTTTGTTCCTAAAACCCAAGGGAGTATTAGACATTATGGCAATTAACATCATTTAAATATTTCTGGCACGATGCACATATAAATGGTTTTGATTCCTTTCCGGCCTTCAAAGCCAACTCCTTGGACAAATTCCACCATCATCTCGGTTTAAAAAGCAGAGCAACTGCACTGAGGTCGGGTTAATTCCATCAAACTAAATTGTGTTATGTTCATTATGACTGCTTCATTTTTGTTTGCCACGCACACTTCTTCCTCACCCAAAGCCAAACCGAGTGTCGTCTCTAGCTGCCAAAAGTTCTGAGTGGGAATGTCTGTTTACCTTATAAATAGTGGGGTTTCGTGGGTTACTTTTTAAAATAATCTGCCCGTTCGTGCTGATGGCATTCATTAGCTTTTAAGTGCTGCTTGAATAATCGGATGCCAGGATTTCTAGTCCCATTCTTTGCATCTGTTCCAGCTGATGACTGTTGTGTATGATTACATTACACTTCCTTCCTTTTAAAATATTAATTTAATTTTCCCCATCGCCATTGCTTTGGAGCAACTGCCAGGGATGTAATCAGAGGGTACGTCCAGGAGACCTGAGTCCTGGGACTTTTCCCCCTGGGCCCCAGACCTCCATTTAGGAAAAACAAAAGCACTTCCCTCTAATTCCTTCTAAAATTTAGAATTTACAGCTATGCACATACATTAGCATGTGCAACTTTTATGCAACTTCGTATCATGGGAGTGTGCCCCACAGTCTTTAAAGGATCTAGCGCTGACCCCGGCAACTACTGAACAAATGGAGACAGGAGGGGAGGAACGTACCACTGTGAACTTCAGATGGACCACCATATGACTAAATGGGAACACTCCAAGGATAGGAAAAACAGGGCCATCAAGAAGGCAGCAAATGTCTTTGGCCTTAAAGGAATGCAAACCTCAGATATGGATACTCATTGGGCTGATTTCACATGCCCACTTCGCAGGCCGCAGCCCAGTCTCCATTGTATTGTACTCATACGCTACATTCAATGTGATAGCAAAACATTATTTGGGATGCCATAGCTCAAGCACTCATCAGCAGGATTTGCTGTGGTGCACCAGACCTTAGCTAGCCATTGATTCTGACCACCCAGTCATGATCAAGCCAATCCCAAGCTTTAAAAAGCAAGGAGCTGCATCAAATTCACCCCACAGGACACCTGTGACAATTGTTTGAGGCAACCCATCCATTTGCAGTAGACATGGCAGACTTGGGGAATTTTCATAGCTCAATGGCCAAATTTCCTCCTAGGCAGCATGAAAGTTGTGGACATGGACCAGAGGCATTGGGAGAAACAGATGTGACAATGACTTTTGTACAGTAGGGTATACAGCTGCCATGCAGATGTCAGAGGTTCACACACACATACACAGCTCAGTCTGTAGAGCATAGGACACACAGCTCAATTCTCCATTTAGACAAGCAAGAGCCATTACCACAGTTGAAGGCAGAGCTGACCCAACCATGCAGCCAGGTGAGGTGACTGCTAAGGCATCTGGCAGCAGATCCCAATGCCAATCTTCTTCCCTCCCTTGTACCTGACATAGATCTTTCCTCCTGGCACAGAGGGGGGTACCATTTTGAGGTCTGCCTCAGGTGCCAAAATGTATTGGACCCAGCCTTGGTGGAAAGGCACATTCCAACCACATGAAAGAAAGTGTGGGGATGTCAACGAGCTTCCAACGAGCCAGGTCAACCACAAGGCAGGCACACACATGGGAGGCACGGAATGCAATTAGCTCTTCATTAACAGAAAATAACACAGTAGAGTCCTCTGGTTCACCTTAATCCAGCCAAGACATTGCTGAAACTCACCACTAGCTCCATCCTTCACCTTCTAGCCTTTCACTCTGGATCCTTCCCAAGCAGACAAAGGCTGTGGTGAGGGGACAAGCTCCTCCTCTGGGCTTGTCAGGCCCTTTGCTTAGCCAGCATAACTAAGACTGTCCTGCTGCCGTGTAGCACAGCCAACGTCTGAGTCCTCTCCGAGTCTGTGCTCACACTGTGACTCTCAGCCTGTAACCTTGTCCTGGAAGACCCTCCTTCTCGTGACCCCTCTCAATCGCTCAAACACCCTGCTTCTAGCACCTCCCAGCTCATCCCTTCCCCAAACGTCTCCCCAATGCCCCACCACCAGGATCTGGTATCTAAGTCATCGAGAGCTCAAGAGGGTGGCAACACGAGAACAGGCCTTCTCTGCAGTGGCTTCCCCAGGGAAGTTCACCTGGCGCCTTCACTATACACCTTCAGGTGCCAGGCAAAAACATTCCTTTTTAACGAGGCCTTTGCCTGACCTGATCTACAACCTATACCCTTTTTTAAAATGCTGGCTCTTTTTAGGGTTTTTTATTGAGTTGTTGTTTGTATTTTGATTTTATGTATGTGATCCACCCTGAGACCTTCGGGTATAGGGCGATATAGAAACTAAATAAATAAATAAATATGTAAATCTTCTGTGTTCTCCACAGGAGGCTCCTACAGCTCTTCCTCTTCCAGCCAGTCTCTGAAAGGAACAGGGCTAGTAAGGGGGTGTAGCCTGGCGAGAGCTAGGTGCTTTCAATTCACACATACCATCTTTCCACAGGAGAGCTACGCAGCTGCAAGCCTGCCTGGTGCCTCTCCTATTCCTGAGGTGCTTGCTTGAGTGCCCTGGACTCCACTCGTGGTAGTCCTAGTAGTCCAAACATAGCGATCCTTGCAAAGGCTTAGAAACCTTTTTGCCTTAAGGCACTGCTTTACAGTGAAGATGCATTTCCTATTTCACCTCCACTGGTTCGGGAAATTTTGCTTGATACCATTCTCTGTTTTGTTAAAATTTCCTAAATGCAGCCTTTTGATCCAATTGTTGAAAAAAAAGACTTTAATACCTTTAGAGCTAAGGGATTAGCTCCAGTGCTTCTTGTATACAAAGAATTATTCATGTCCAACTGTCAACTTCAAAAACAAAATCCAAGTGATGAAAAGCGGAACCCCCCCCCCCCGATGCCATTGCATACTTAAAAAACACTGCAAATATACTTAAGAAACACTGCACACGAAACATTTCCTTCGCATTTCCTGTTTGTCTTCAAAATGCAATTCTGTCATCTATACAAAAAGGAAAAAAGCATTTGAATAATATATTTCAGGGTTTGTTTGTCTGGCTACTGTGACATGGCTTCTGAATTGTCTCAACCACTGGATTAAAATGCTGTGGGTAGCAGATACCGCAGAAACCAACAGAAAAGAGTCCCTGCTCTTTGTTGACCTAGTGTTTCTTAAAAACCTCTCCAACAAACAGGAGAGTTTTTGGGCCAATACCAAGAGTTGTTCTATTATAAGAAACTCAAAGAGGTTTTGTTCCTAGCCAGGAATATTGTATGCATTGAAGGACTCCAAGTTATGGCCGCTACTTAAGGCATATTTGATGGACACTTGACCAAAAGTTTGCTGTCATTATTTGCTGGCATGCACCAAAGTCTAAGCAATGCTTTCATTAAACTTTGTTTGCTAGCAACTTGTTATCATCCCTTTTGTTTTGTTTTGTTTGTTTGTTTGTTTGTTTGTTTTTGTAGGGATAGAGGCAGCCCTCTATTCTGGCTTCTCTCAATTTCTTATTTTTCTTAAGTTCAGTTTGCTGTGTTTATGCATCAGTTTAAAGTTAAAAAAAAAAAACAAAAATGCTCATAATTCCACACACACACCAGCATTATAGGGCTCATTTCTTCCAATATACTCATTTTATATGCAATTTTGCCTGACATACACATAATTGCAATCAATTCCCCATAGTACAGTGCATTGTTGTATGCTATTTTGATGAACATATACATTTTAACGCACACTTTCCCCTAATACACACGTGACTTGCTAAGGATTAGATATATACAGAATTACATTGTGACATATTATTGCAAGATGTGCAATCCTGTTCATTTGTTTACCCTTGAAATGCCTCTGAGATTTTGCACAAAGAGGAGCTTCAAATTCACTCTCTTTTTTGGAGGGGAGGGGGGAAATATGAGGACCCACCGGTATATTTGTTGTTTTTATATATTTTACAAATGTATAAACAGTTTCGCATCCTTAGGCCATCAAAGCTGTGCATAACAAGATAAAACTAAAGTAAAATACAACAAAAACAATTGAGAACTTTAAAAACACTCATATAGATGTACAATTAAAATTTCATAAATGACATGGGAAAGTTTTCTTAAACAAAAAGATCTAAACATGACAAAACTGGGTGCCTGTCTAATTTCAGCTGATAAATAATTCCAGAGAGCCAGAGCTGCAACTTCTGGACAGGCAGTTTATAGTTTTATGTGCTTGTGAGATCTGCACATTATATTTACTAAAAAGTAAATCTTATTGGGATTTCCTCCCAGGTAAGTGTGTATAGGATTGCAGCTCAAAATGCTGTAAATTATTGTTCGCATAAACAAAGAAAGCTGAGAACTGCATTACTGCGTTCAGAGGAAGTGAGAAAACAGTGAACCTCAAAGTTCTGATTTGAAAATTGGTTGGGTATAAGGAAATCAAATCATTTTTACTCAAAATTACAGGGGTCCAATTTCTAAATCAACCCCTTTCACAGCATCCCTTGCCCAAAAACAAACATTTCCTCTGCAAAGGTATGAGACCGAAACACATTTTTAAAATTAGAAATCCTCAAAATCTAGAACTGTGAACTTTTGAGACTTGATAGCCATTGAATATCCAATTCAATATCCAATATTCACCATCCATCTCCAACTCCTGATATCTGCATACAAACAGGATATACCATTGCTCAGAGCTATACAGCTCTAACTGGCAACTTTCATCTTCTGAATAATGACACCCAACACCTCTAT
The DNA here is from genome assembly GCF_964270895.1 of Podarcis filfolensis. Lineage (NCBI taxonomy): Eukaryota > Metazoa > Chordata > Lepidosauria > Squamata > Lacertidae > Podarcis > Podarcis filfolensis. The sequence continues at coordinate 108,691,480 of NC_139606.1, forward strand.
ATTCAGGATTGGAAGCAATGGGTGATACACAGCAGGCTTTTCTGTGACAATACTTACTAGTACTGAAAACTCAGCCTTTTGTGCTGGCACACACAGCACTTTCATCAATGCATGAGTACCTGCACCTCACTTATTTATTTTTACCAAAAAAAAAAAAAGCACTGTTGATATCCAACATTAGTCTTAAAAAGCTTAAACCCGTCAACTAAATAGAGTATACCCATGAATATGCAGTCCTAAGCTCGCTTACCTGGTAGTAAGCCTCCCTAAATTCAATAGGACTTACTTCTGAGTAGACATGGCTTGCAGTGTTAGTTGGCTTTCTATCACCCACAGTCTTTCTGGGAGCCATGAACAATTATGCTAGAATGGAATATAAGAATTCAGGTCAACATAATTCTTCCAAAAATTGCATACCCGAGTATGCAAGGTTGACAGGAAGATTTCACACATCACAGCAATGAAAGAGGTGCACTGGAGTTTGTTTGTTTGTTTGTTTGTTTGTTTTGCCCCTATATGGAGATAAAACCAAATATATGTTCTTACGTATATTCCCTCTCTACTTATCACTTCCCATCTCATCAAACCCAGTACCCTATTGGCTCTGAAATGTGTTGGCCTAGTTAGCTAAATAACTCTCAACGAGATCATGGATGGCATTTTACTACATTTCACAAAATCTGGGACACAGCAACTCACAACAATCAGAGGGAGGCACAAAGCAAGAGAAGGAGAAAGGTTGCTGAGAATGCACTTGAACAGGTTGATTGTGAAGCAGAACAAATTATTATTATTTTATGGGGCCGAGTCCATTTCTTACATTCAGATCTTCAGCTCAGTCAAATGAAATGTGCAAACTATTTTTTTTATATAAAAAAAATCCTCCCCAAGAGATGGGTGGTCTCTTTTTTGCTTCTAATCACAGGCTTCTGCCCAGCAATCCATTTATTTTATTGCATATAAAGCTCCTAGCAGCTGACTGAGTGAACCACGCTAGGGAGAACTGCAAAGGCTGCATTGCGTTGCTGGGGTGTATTGTTATTTGGGCTTACAATAAAATGCTCCCTGTATGGAAAATTATTCTTTCTCAATGGAAATGACTACTGTGTGCCAGCAAGCTGCTTAAGGGGAGTCTTTGCAACAGCCTAGACATTCACAAATACACAGTTAATCAGAAATGCCTTTTCGTTGCATTCCTCCCTCCTATTATTAAAACAGCTAGTTTTCAGTCATGTTTTGTTCCCCTGCCCGTTTAGGTTAAATTTTCCAAACTGCCAAACCAAGATACAGACTAAACTTGAAATGCAAACACTGGCATCAGCAACAGTGGTTCATCTTTGCAATTCTAAAGTAAACCTATATAGTCATTAATGAACTAAGAAGCTAACTGTATATCATGTGACGTTAGTCACATTTTGAATCCTGTAGGTTGAAAGCCAACACAAATTCATACTCTGGAGAAAAGCTATAAGGGCATAAGAAGAGCCCAGCGGGATCAGACCACAAGTCTTTCTAGTCCAGCATCCTGTTCTCACAGTGGCCAAACAGATTCCTGTAGAAAACCAGCAAGCAGATATGTGTGCAACAGCACTCTCCCTGTTTTCACTCTTTCTAGCTTAACACATTGGGGGGATGGGGAGGGGAGATTGAATTATTGTTGAATTTAACATAAATTAAAGCAGATACTACTAAACTTTGGGAAATTGGATTGAAATTTCAGACTGGAGTTGTGATTATATAAATCATGGGTGGTCAAATGGACAGACTATATTAATCTTTGTGATTCTAGCATTACAAGAAAGAATATCTTGTGAAACTGGCTTCGGTGTTCATTTGCTTTAAATTGACATTCGTTGTGATGTTCGTGATCTTACATTAGCGTAAACCTAAAGGATACAAATGATTATTCTGCATCCTTTCTCTTTTTTATTTGATTAATTAAAAAGGAGAGAAAAAGTTCTGTGCTCAAGACATAATTTGCCCTGTGAGTTTCAGTCCTCTATCTATATTTTGTCAGTTTGGTGTGAGGTTTTTTGTTTGTTTGTATGTTTTCAAGTGATATTTTGGAAAGGACTTGATTCAGTTACAAACCAGATAAGGTTTGTTGGAGGGACTGGACTTGGAGGAAGGGGTTAATTTCATTCATGGGCATATATCACCCCATGTATGAGATAAGCCATCAGGTGCATATCAACCAAGCCAGTTGCTATGGCAATGGCCCAGTGCAATCTATATATAAGTATTTATATATTTAGTGCTTATATTTAGACATGTCAGCTCATTAGTCCATCAGTGAGTCTGTGAGTTGGACTATGTTATGTCTTGATGCTGGAACAACATAGAGACTTTGTACTTGCATGCATGCATCTGCAAAACCTACAAGTTTCTATGCATATGTCACTGTCCCGAAGCCTGATCTTCTACAGCAGTAAACTATTTTGGATCTTAAGCTGCCTCTGTGTGTTGACTGGAATTGAGGGCAACTTCTGCTACATGGATATCTCATGTTGGGTTGGCTAAAACTGGCTGGTTGCCACAGGAAATGCAAGCAAGAGATGAATGGACCCCACTGAAAGGATTACAGAACATGAAATGTTTCACCCTTCAGAATCTGTATAAAGATTCAAAAGCATCTGAAAAGTGCAGATAATCTGATCAAGTTACACAGCCTAGACATTCACTCAGATAATCATCAAGAGACTGCTCTGAGTGCTTCCCATCAAGTGATGATCAGAGATAGGGCCATTTTGGCAGTGACGCTGTGCCTTTCAACACCCTTCACAGGGATGGCTATTTGGTACCAGTTTTGTGGTCTTCAGAGAAAGAAAGAAAGAAAGAAAGAAAGAAAGAAAGAAAGAAAGAAAGAAAGAAAGATTCAAGGCAGTTTAACTGGTTTCGTTTTTAGTACTTGCTGATCTATTGTCTGTTAATTTCAACCTGTGCTTTTTTAAAAGATTTTGTAAGGTGCCTCGGAAACCACCAAGAGATAAATGTTTTCAACAATAAATAAACTACCCCTCCATGATCACAGGAGGAACAGCACAGTTTACAAATACTGACATTTTGTGCAACCGGGATTCTTTTGAAATTCAGCTGGGCAGCAGAGGGCATATTGCCAATTAACTGTGCAAAAAGGAAAAGCAACAAAATGTTCCCACTGAAACATTAACTTTGCAAGCAGGATATTGTGGAGACTTCCTGACACAGTCCAGCAGAGTTTCTTAGAGGCATCAGCAGATGGATGCTGGCGTGGGTGGAAGTGAACGGAGATGGGCATGCTTTCAATGGTATTAGGGAGCAAAGGGGAACAGCTGGGATGCCATTTGGCGATGCAAAGAATGTATGAAAAATGCTGCTGAAACTGAATTAAAGCACTTACATATGCTGAACTGTTCGAGTCCAGCGAGTTTCTTTAGCTTATAACCCAAGAAACCTAATTGCTGCTAATAGAGCCCTTAGTGCCTATAATTCGATTGTGTTTTCTGTGGGTCTGACCCAAAAGCTCAATTTGGGCAAGGAGCGTATTTCCTTTGCATGAGCAATAGGCATTTATCAGTCTCTGCTAAGGCCTAAAATGAGCAATCTTCGAGTCATAAAGTAATCTAAGGTAATCCTGTCCCGCTTGTAGAAAATTAAAAGCAATAACACAGGCACCACACTGTGCAGGAACAATGTTCACTATTTATCTGTGGGGTTTAGGGGGGAAAGGGGCACGAGATAATGCAATGTATTAGAAATACTATTAACAGAAAACAGAGTGCATTGTAGTAATACCTTTATCAGGCCACAAATTAGTGTGCAAGCTTTTGAATTCTCCAGAACTCTTCATCTGTCTAGAATTGTTACATTACTTATCCCTGTGTACTTATTCAAAGGACTCAGGGCAGCGTACATTGCCTAGGGACATCCCATTTTATCCTCACAAAATAAACATAAATCAATGGATTCAAATTACAAGGATATTCAGACTTTATATTAGGAAGAACTTTCTGACAGTGAAAGCTGTTTGATTGTGGAACAGACTCCTGTGGAAGTCAGTAGACTCTCCGTCACTGGAGGTTTTTATTTTTATTTTATTTTTATTTTTTTATTAAAGATTTTCTTTAGGCAGAGGTTGGATGGCCATCTATCAGGGATTCTTTAGCTGCGATTCCTGCATTGCAGAGGTTTCAACTTAGATGACCCTAGGGGTCCCTTCCAACTCTACAATTCTATTATTATTCTTTGGTGATCTCTCATTGATGGGCTTTGCCATTCAAACAGTGTCCATGCACCATGTCCTGTGATCGATCATGCAGGGCTTACTTGCCCTCCTCCCCAAGTTGGCAGCCCTGCTCAAAGATAAATACTCACTTGCTATGCTTCTGATAAACAAACAAACAAACAGGAGCTAAGCTTTGGTCTATTCTCTGGTTAATACCACACGCCAGTTGTATACAGTGGACGCTCGGGTTGCAAACGTGATCCATGCGGGATGCACGTTTGCAACCTGCAGCATTCGCAACCTGTGTCTGCGCATGCACAGGTTGCAATTCGGCACTTCTGCACATGCACAAAGCGCGATTTAGTGCGTCTGCGCATGCGCGGCTGCCGAAACCCGGAAGTAACCCATTCCGGTACTTCCGGGTTTCGGCGGTCCATAACCTGAAAAAATGCAACCTGAAGCGTCTGTAATCCACATAGCTGTCAACCTTCCCCTTTTTGATGGGAAATTCCCTTATTCCAGCACCGTTTCTGCTGCTATCCCGGATTGTTAGATATCCTGTAGACTGTCCCCAGGACAGGTGAGGCTGTTGATCCCTTATTTTCAAATCTGAAAGTTGACAGCTATGGTAATCCGAGGTATGACTGTAATTTGTCCAATGGTACACCATGACTGAGACAAAGAGGAGACTCGTGCACCTCCTGTTTCACCAAGTATAGATGAGGACATGAGGTCTGCTGTTCAAAGGAGGGGAAAGTCAACAGCCCAAGCCCTTGGCGATGCATAAAGTAGATCTTCAAATCTTGACATCAATGCATATAACTGCTCTGGCTCTTACGGACAATTGTGCACGTGTGAGGACTTCTACAATGAAGGCATGAGGATCTCTTGCAGCTGGGATAGCTCAGTCGGTAGAGCACGATACTCTTAATCTCAAAGTTGTGGGTTCTGAGCAAAAGATCCCTGCGGCACAGGGGGTTGGTCTCTCATGATCCCTTCCAACTCTACAATTCTATGATCTCTAATCTTCCTAGTATTGACCAGAATTTCCAACCCAGTTTCTCCAGACCTGTTCCATCGCTGTTAATATGGCTAACCTAGAGAAGATTGCACCCATGTCAAAAGGTGGGAGGGAGGGCATGACGTCAGAACCACAAGGAGATTCGCTCATGCAAAGACTGTGCCATACTAACTCTAGTCATTGTTAGCAGACTTTAGATAAGGTAGTTGCATTATTAGTGCCAGGGAATATTAATATGAATTTAGTGGTTGCTCCAAGCAGCTCCCTCCTGTACCATGATGACGGACAAACTGAATGTCATAAAGCAAGTGAAAAAGCTAGTATGTTAATAGAAAAAGTGATAAGGAAATGAGAGAGTTAATAAATGCACAAATAAATAGCCAGAGTGGAGGGTATGAGTTCAGTTGCCGCTTAAAAGGGGTCTGAATAAATTCAAGCCAAAATCACTCAGAAAAATGTATTATTTCTAGGCAATGCTCTTGGGAATGGTAGAGCTGTCTACCCAAATACATTTGGCATAAAAATATATGAAAATCCAGTTATGGAGAGGGCACACAGACGGAATCCTCATATGACACACTGCTGAATAAAAGGAGAAGAGCAATTTTGATTTCCCTCGCTGGTTCATCACCTGAATTTTTTTGTGTGTGTGCAAGCTGTTCTCCTGGAAAGAGATGCAAGCTGGGAGAGAGTAAAAAAGAAATAAATTAAAAATAGTCCCGCCTGTCACATAGGCTAGAGAACTGAATAGATTCAAAACTGAATCCTTCATTGACCAGAATTCAATTTCATATTCATCAAGAAGACAGAGAATTACACACTGAGTAATTCTTAGCTGCTTTCCTATTCTTCACCTCACTTACAGAAATGTAAATCACTAAACGTGTCCTAGCATGTACCAGGAACAGTCATTTACTCTCACGCAAGTGCGGCAATAATGAAACTGAATGGACTGTTCGTTTTTGCACGAGTCTGTATTTTTAATTGATTCCTTTTTATTCTTCCAGCTTGTGTCTCTTTCCAAGAGAGTAACCTGGATAAAACTAGTGCATCTTTCCAACGCCCCTGCTTCATTAGAACTAGGGGGGAAATGAGTTTATAAAAAGTGACTCAAAACCATAAAATTGTAACAGCCCAATTGGGCACGACCAAAAAACCTCCAGGATATCAGTTCATTTCCACCTAGAACAGGATGCGGTAAAAGGAAGGTCATGGAGGAAGAGCAGGGGAAATACTGGGGGGGGGGGGTGGAACAGAACATCAGAGGATGGAAGTAGGGTGATTGTATAAGAGCTGGTTAAGTGGACCACCCAGCAGCACAGTGAAAGTGAGTGAGGATGATCTACAGGTAGAATGGTGACCTTGGGACCATCCAGAGGTTGCTGGGATTCCAACTTCCATTTCAGCCCCAGCCACTATGGCAATGGACAGGGGCAGTGGAAGCCATGCAGGCCGTACCACAGGTTTCCCATCCCTGATCACAAAATACGACGGTAAGAAAGGAAGAAGAAGAAAAAATGATGAGACTAAGCTGCTTTAATGGTCTACTGTTCTGTTAGAAATGTTCGTTTATATTTTATTCAGTGCCGAGGTGCCAACTGGAATTGGGGGCCCCAGGTAATCCCCGCCTCCCGTAATCGATCACAAAACATAGCGCACACACTAAAGAGCTGTTCGACAGTAAGAGCTGTTCGACAGTGGAATTTGCTGCCAAGGAGTGTGGTGGAGTCTCCTTCTTTGGAGGTCTTTAAGCAGAGGCTTGACAACCATATGTCAGGAGTGCTCTGATGGTGTTTCCTGCTTGGCAGGGGGTTGGACTCGATGGCCCTTGTGGTCTCTTTCAACTCTATGATTCTATGATTCTATGATAAACCCCTCATTTAGACTATGACTCAAAGAAAGATGACTCCAATACAGTGGTACCTTGGGTTACATACGCTTCAGCTTACAGACTCCGCTAACCCAGAAATAGTGCTTCGGGTTAAGAACTTTGCTTCAGGATGAGAGCAGAAATTGTGCTCCGGCGGCGCGGCAACAGCAGGAGGCCCCATTAGCTAAAGTGGTGCTTCAGGTTAAGAACAGTTTCAGGTTAAGTACGGCCCTCCGGAACGAATTAAGTATTTAACCCGAGGTACCACTGTACCAGAGTGGAAAGGACTCTCGGTTCTAGCTACATACAAAAAGACTATCACCGACCGCTCTATTTTAAGGTAATGCTTTCTACCTTTATTAATGCACATTTGCAAATATATCTAACTGCCTCATAAATACGTTGCTGTTTGGTTTGCAGTGGGTGGGCCTAGTAAAGAAACATGGTTCTTTTGCTTCCTGGAGGATATACTTTTGCTTACATCCTAACCCATGGCCGGTGCGGCAATTGGCTTGCACCCTAATGAGTGAGTGAGTATGTGGGAAGGGAACTATTTTCTTTGCCATGGGTATTGCTAAGAGAATACAAAGACACATTCCCACTGCAGGAAGCAAAACGAATAGACAAAATTATCGTCACTGAATTTCCAGCTTGAAGCAAGGTAATTCTATTTTTTATGGTTTCAATCGCAGAATTGTAGAGTTGGTCATCTGGTCCAACCTCCTTCCATTTGTGTTAGATCATGACAACCACACTTAGTCCATGTGAGGATTCGAAGCTGGATTACCCTGAGTCAAACATGCTATGTGCCCATCTTCCAGCTCAGTATTGTCTAACCTGCCTGGTAGTCTTTCAGTGAGCCACTTGGAGAGGCCAGAGATTGAGCCTACAACCTTCTGCATGCAAGGCAGCTGTTCGATAATTGAACTGTAGCACTTTCCAGTGCTGTTTGCTTGCCTTCTTGCTTCATACTCTGCTTTTATACATACAAAATACATCCGAAGCTCCCAGACAGAACAATACAAACATTGCAATGAAACAATTAAAAACAACATTCAGTAAAACAATCGAGTAAAAAAAAAAAGCAATAGCAACAGAAGTGGAATAGAAAACTCAAGCAGTACAAAATAAACTCTAAATGCCTACCTGTCTACAAGCCTATTAAACACGCATCTAACAATAGCCTGTTGGGTGATAGGTAGTTACCATGAATCAGTTTCCATAGTAGGCGACAGGAGCTCCTTTAGTCATCTAATAAATGGTGATAGATGGGAATTCACTAGTTTTCTTTTCAGAGTCCCCCTGATGAAAATTGTATTGTTCAAAACATGTTGGGATTTATACAACTTAATTAGTAAACTTGTCTCCTGAATCTGTTGAGTTGCTGCTGGGTTCTGGCATATTGCTGTACCTGGTAAAGTTTCCTTTAGGATGGCTCAGCAGGTGAGTTGACTAAAGAATTTCCACACACATAATCCAGAAGAGCTAGAAATAATCCTGGTTTGTTTATATAAATCACCTGGAACCATGATGCAGTTCCCCTCCTGTTTTCTTTTGATACATCATTACTCAGGAATGCACTGGAGGATGGTGGGCAGATATTCCTGACTCCTAGAGGGGAGTTTGACTAGATAATCTTTGAGTGTTTTGCATAATTGGGGGCAGAGTGAGAGAGAAAGAGGAGAGGAAGTAGGGGGAGAAAAAATTAAGGGAAAGTAGATAAAATGAGTGGTGAGCGGAAAAAAAGGAGTATCCCAGCATTTCCTCTGGGCCCATCCACTTTTGCCTTTGGCTCCACTCCTCTTACGTCAACCTCCCCCTACCCCCAATAGATTTCTCCTGAGGAAATGCAGAACTCATAAGAAAATGGGGTTTGCAACCCTGGTGTAAAACAAGTAGGGCACCACTCCGAAAGAAGATCAAACCAAGACAACACATTTATTCTCATAGTTTCCATTTGCAGCACTCATTATACCACTAGACTGAGATTCAGTTAGGTCTGTCCTCCTGTTAAAAGATTACAAATGACATAAAACTGGTGGCAGTTTTCTCTGTTCAAATGTAGGGACTAAATTATCCTCTCATTTACACTTCTGCAGACAGCCTGGCCTTAAGACTTTACTAATGTTGCTCTCACTGTTTTGAAAATGAGTCCTCTTGCATTCCCTGCCCCATTAGCTCTGAACAAATCTGCACTGCTGTTCCATATAGCAAACCAAACAAACAAACAAAAACGCAGGGACAAGATCCAGGTCTTGGATGGAAGTTAAAATACGCTAAGAAGCCAATTCTGAGCACATCCAGTCCATTTTCAGGTCATACTTTTTGTTTACACGGAAGGGGTTGCTAATTAAACAATAAAGATTGAGGCGCAACAAGGGCATTTCCTGGAGATTTATGGAGTCAGAAGAGTTCCACCAAGGACCATTACACCAGCCAGAGCCTCATTATGCCACAGCCAAACAAGATGCTTTCCCATATAATGATTCAGTGCTGGGTGCCTGATATGATTTTCATTGCAGCAGCATACATTACAGAGTCAGAGGATTGCTTGAAAGAGTGGGAAAATGGGAAGTGGTTATTCTGAATATGAGTCCTCTGGTTCCCTTCCTGGAATACATTTATCTAATGCACACTGTGGTGTCTGGTGCCAATTGGGACTGGTAAGGAAGGCAAGAGACCAAAAGCAGGTAGTACCAGAGCCAATGACGGGCAGAGCCAACTAATTTTGTCCCAGTCTTCATCCCTGTTGAGCTCTATAAGGGCAACACAGAGACTAAAGAGGGTGAAGCTGATAGGTGGTGCTGTCTGTGCACTGGTTGGAAGGGAGCAAGCCGGTGAGGCCTGGCTGAGAGCAATATGAGTTTGCTTGATCAGCACCCCATTTGCCCTAATGGACTGGCCTCCAGTGAATGTACACTCCATAGAGTTCTCACATACATGTGCAGAAACATAACCCCTTAAATAATATTTAACTCCAAATTAGCCAACCTGGAAAGAAGAACAACAAGAAGAGTTTGGATTCAATATCCCGCTTTATCACTACCCTGAGGAGTCTCAGAGCGGCTAACAATCTCCTTTCCCTTCCTCCTCCACAACAAACACTCTGTGAGGTGAGTGAGGTTGCGAGACTTCAGAGATTAGTGTGACTAGCCCAAGGTCACCCAGCAGCTGCATGTGGAGGAGCGGGGACGCGAACCCGGTTCACCAGATTATGAGTCCACTGCTCTTAACCACTACACCACACTGGCTGTTACTCCCTGTGCCTCACCTTTCTCTCTTACCCATCCTTGCCCATGGTGTTGGGAAACCAGGGAGACAATGGGAAATATCTCTAAATGAGACCAAGGGGAGCCACTTTCAAGGTAGACCAGAGGTGGGGAATCTGTGGTCCTCCAGAAGTTGTTGGACTGTGTTCAACCTTTCAACACTTTGACTTCACCCCAAAGAGGCACTCCTCCAGTCTCCCAAGACATATGGATGCCCAAAACATGCTGGCTGGGTCTGATTTTGAGTTGGAGGCCAACATCATCTGGATTGTCACATGTTCCCCATCCCTGGAGAAGACAATGCAGGGCTAGATGGATGAATGATCTGTCCTGGTAAAAGGCAGCTTCCTGTACTCCTATCAAGATACGTTTAAAACTTTTTGGGTAATTCCATGCTTCTGAAATCATAGCAGCCCAAATGCTTCTATGTAGCTCCTTTCCAGAATTTGGGTTGACACAATGCAGATTTGGGATTTATTTTTAGTTCAGAGAATGCACAGCCCTGTCTTTGCACTGCTCCTCTGGGTCATCTTATACAACTGGGCACAGAACATCTTCTGGCACCAAAATTCTTACTCATGAGAATGAATCTGCACACCCCTCCCATAATGAAAAACCAAACAAAACCCTGCAATATAAGGCAATCAGAAATCAGTCAACATTCCTTTGTCTGAAACACACACACACACAAAATTAAATAGCTGCCCAACATTATATATTTTTTTGTCACCGTAGTTTCTCAGAGTTATAGAACTACAAGGAGTTCCAGCCGATTTAAAATAAAAATAAAAAGAGCTGCTTACAGTCCCTGCTAAATTTTACAGGAGGCTGCTAATAGATGGGGGGGGGAGAGGCTCCCATAGGAATTAGGTCTAAAAGCTTTAATTGATTTAATCAGTACATTAATCAAACTAAAGCTTTAATCACAGATTAAAAATTTGCCTACCAATTAATTGGTGGGGCTGAAAGTGAAGGGCACAATGAGCCATTCAGGTCTCACAGATGTTCCATCTCCTCCCTCTGCCAATTCTGAATTTGGAGGGGGGGCACCTCTAAAGCATTCTCAGTCCAATAGCAGGGTATTTCCTTTTAGCACTACCAGACATGTTGCAATTCAGGGTTCACTATCTCTGCGTTTCCAGCAAACTACAGCAAAATGAAGCCCACTGCTCCCAATTCAAAATCCATGTCATTACACCTAAGAGCATGAAAAGAGTTTGTTGGATCTGTCCAACATCCTGTCCTCACTAGTGGCCAACCAGATGCCTGTGGGAAACCAGCAAGCAGAAGAGGAAGAGGAAGAAGAAGAGGAGGAGGAGGAGGAGGAGGAAGAGGAGGAGTTTGGATTTGATATCCCGCTTTATTACTACCCGAAGGCGTCTCAAAGCGGCTAAGATTCTCCTTTCCCTTCCTCCCCCACAACAAACACTCTGTGAGGTGAGTGGGGCTGAGAGACTTCAGAGAAGTGTGACTAGCCGAAGGTCACCCAGCAGCTGCATGTGGAGGAGCGGAGAAGTGAACCTGGTTCACCAGATTACGAGTCTATTGCTCTTAACCACTACACCACACAGGTTCTGTGGTTCCCAGCAACTTCTATTCAGAAGCATTGCTGACTGCACTCACAAAGGGAGAGCATAGCCATCATAGCCTAGCCCTCTTCTCCATGAATTTTAAATACGGGCCTCATGCAGTACAGATGATATTGGAATTGATTCACTTCAAAAAGCCATATCTGGATCTCATATGATATTGTAAAAGGAGTGCTGTGAAACTTTCATATTAAAACGTGATCATGGAAAATTACCCTTTCTTGTAACAACGAAGCGCTTTATTAAACTGTCAGTAATGCTGCACAGAAGAGGAACTATGCCTTCCCCTTAATATCCCCCAAAAGGCATATAGTGCTGGCATTTTGCAGAAGAATGTAAGAGGAGACCTGCTGCTTCAGATCAAAGGTCCATGTAGCCCCCCCTGTGTCTTGGTTCCAGCAATGGCCAATCAAATTCTTCTGAGAAGCCCAAAGGCAGCACATGAAAGCAACAACCCTTTCCTGCAGCAGTTCTCCAGCTTCTGGTATTCATGCAGTAAAGTGTCTTTGAATCTAGACATTTCATATAGCCATCATGACTAGCTGTTGGTGATAGACTCATCCACCACAAATTTGCCTAATTTCCCTTTTAAATCCATCTCAGCTAATAGCCATCACCCACATTCTGCGACAGCTCATTTCATGCATTAACTATGTGTTGGAACGGAGAAGTGCTTTCTTTTGTGTGTCCTGAGTTTCCTGCCAATCACTTTCACCGTGCAACACTTGAGTGCACACACCCATTACTGGCTTAAAATGCAGACAGGCAGTTTCCTCCTGCAGTGTGGTTAAACTTGGATTTGCCCATCCCTCTTACACAGCAGCAGGGTTTGCTGTGTGTATCAAAATCCCTCTCCCCTCCGTGTACACACCAGGGATGTATTGAGTGAGGCACAGGAGTCTAGTGCTTCCCTCGCTCTACTTGCTCTATGCGGGGCTGCCCTTGAAGCTGACCCAGAAACTCCAGCGGGTGCAGAACGCCGTGTCAAGGCTCCTTACGGGGTCCTTGCCACGGGATCACATTCATCCAGTGCTTTACCAGCTGCACTGGCTCCCGGTGGAGTGCAGGGTCAGGTTTAAGGTGCTGGTTTTGACCTTTAAAGCCCTATGCAGCCTAGGACCCTCGTACCTACGGGACCGCCTCTCCAGGTATGCCCCACGGAGGACCTTAAGGTCCACAAATGTCAACATTTTGGAGGTCTCAAGTCACAAGGTGGTTAGATTGGTCTCAACTAGGGCCAGGGCCTTTTCAGTACTGGCTCCAACTTGGTGGAATGCTCTGTCACAAGAGACTAGGATCCTGCGGGACTTGACATATTTCTGCAGGGCCTGCAAGACAGAGCTGTTCTGCCTGGCCTTTGGTTTGGACTCAGTCTGACCCTTATGTTTCCCTCCCCTTATGGTCTTGATTTATCAGCTACTTTTAAAATGAGGCTGCATTTTAAATTGCATTTTAACCTGTATTTTAAATTGGTTCCCCCCCCCCATTATGTTTTTTACTGTGATTTTATTGGTGTTAGCAGCCCTGAGCCCGGCTCTGGTCGGGGAGGGTGGGGTATAAATAAAAATTATTATTATTATTATTATTATTATTATTATTATTATTATTATTATTCAGCCCAGGAAGGGGAGAGGAGCCAGCCACCCAGATCGGGCTTGGGATGTTGTGGGAGGGGAAATTGGCTGCTCATGATGACAGCCTTGCATGGAAAAAACAAACAAACCCAGAATCTCTTCCTCAGGCAACCCCAGATTGTGGTGGCAACAACTGGTTCAGCTCCAGCAGCTCCTTTAAACATCTTTCCCCACACCTACTCAAGACTGGTAGCCTGTAGTCCCAGAAGGGGTGAGCTCGGGCTAGGGGAGATTATGTTGTGCAACAGGGTGAGCCTTCCCTCAGTTCAAGATGAGTTCATCCCTCATCACAAGCCGGATTGCTTGCCTGTCAGTTTTGGTGCCTTTAAAAAAAAAAAATGCATCTCTTTGTTCAAGTGCCCTAAAATGGCATCTCTCTCTGTGCTAAGAGATTAAAGTCCACCCACACCCACCAGCCTCTCCCAGATCAGTGAGGCTAATTGGCTGATGGACAACAGCCCCAAATTGCTGTTTTCAAATCACAGAAGTAGGAGTTCAGTGATGTGCACCGAGACAATAATTCCTGCCTAAGCCCCGTCTCATTCTTCAGAGTCTAGTGCTATGGACACTGAATAATCAATAATTAGACTGCTGTAATGCATTATATGTGGAGCTTCCTTTGAAGATGATTTGGAAACTGCGATTAATCTAAAACGCACCTCTGGGGCTGTTGACTGGGACTGGATGTTATGATCATATTATACCTGTGTTCTGCCATCAGCTATGCCTATTAAGTTCTTTCTTGAAAGGCTCTTCATTTGAGGTGTGGTGGGGGGGAAAGGACTATTTGATACAAACACCCAAGTATAGACATCTTTCCCTAGGAAGGTTTACCTGGCACATACCTTGACGTCATTTTTGTGCCAGGCTTTTCTTTCAAATTTTTCCAGGCTTTATAACCCTATTGCATATTGATTTAATACTGCCTGGTGCTTGCTTTCGTTTTCTGCTGGCGGCTTTTATACTGCTCTTTCATGCTGCATTGTGCAATGCTTTTGTTTTAATATGTTCCGTTTTCATTTTTGTAAGCTGGCCTGAGAACGTGTTGAAGGGCAGGGTGTAAATTAAAATCGAACCAGTAAAACAAACAGGCAAACAAACACTGTCTCGGCGGTACCAGGATGGCAGCATTGCGTCCCAGTAACAGCAATTTATAATACTCAGGCAAGCATATCAGCAGTTCTCCTAAACAAGGTTCTGGATCACTAAGTAACACCATGCTGCTGTGATGGAGGCCATTTTGAGCTTGCTTCTAAGGGCTATGGGATTGTGTGCACACATCTTATCCTTCCAAAGGCATCAGGTTACTAAGCCTTTCATTTTGGGGGGAAATGACATGAAAGATGGTTTGTCAGAATTCAGAATGGCCTGGCAACAGATGAAATGAAGGAAGGGAGGTGGGCGCAGATATGCCAATTTCCTCGTGACAGAGCGAGTTGGCAACCTGTCCAAACATATGTTGAATTTTCCCAAGAACTAATCCATTTAACTGTGAGTGGATGGCAGAAAACTTAGAAGTAAAAGGCTGGCATATGCTTCTTATATCAATAGTCAAAGAAACGCTTTGGGAAGGGGGGGGGGAGAAATCTAAAATGAATTTTGCAGCTACCGAAGACCATAAACACAGACAGTTTCCCAGATGTTCCAGCGTCGTAAGGCAAGCCCCAGTAGTTGTGAAATTGGGTTCATAATTGATTACATCCTCATTATTATTAGTATTACCCATAATTAATCATTTCAGTCTGTGTTCCTGTTCTCAGCTATACACACTTAAATCCAAATGCTTGGAATTAAATCCCTTTGAATTCAACAGAGCACATTCTGGAAAATGGAATAGCTTTTGGGTTTGTTTATTGTTTTTTTATAACCCTTATCTTATTCATAAGCAGAGCGGTCTTGTGATTAAAATATTTAGAATTTAGAAGCTACCAGTCACAAGGTGAAGAACCCCAAGGATACGATTTCAACAACTTGTTTTGCTTTTAAAGTAGAAAGGTTAGCCAAGGGGTGGGGAATCTCAGGCACAGGGGCGAATACACACATCTCTTTCTGGCTTTTGGACTCTCTCCAGACCACATCAATTGCCAAGTCACATTCTCTCTCCCAAGGTCATCTACCCTCACGGGCACTGTTCTGTGCCCCCCTTGAAGGTTTTGACTGGTCGTAATGTAAGCTTGTGAACGCGGGTGGCACTGTGGGTTAAACCACAGAGTCTAGGATTTGCCGATCGGAAGGCTGGCGGTTTGAATCCCTGCGACGGGGTGAGCTCCCGTTGCTCGGTCCCAGTTCCTGCCAACCTAGCAGTTCGAAAGCACCTCAAAGTGCAAGTAGATAAATAGGTACCGCTCCGGCGGGAAGGTAAGCGGCATTTCTGTGCGCTGCTCTGGTTTGCCAGAAGCGGCTTAGTCATGCTGCTCACATGACCCAGAAGCTGTATACCGGCTCCCTCGGCCAATAAAGCGAGATGAGCACCTCAACCCCAGAGTCGGCCACGACTGGACCTAATGGTCAGGGATCCCTTTACCTTCACCTTTAATGTAAGCATGAAGTGTGGTGATGCCATTTGCTTGCACTGGTGCAGATGTGTGCCTCCGGTGCTGTCCAACACCGGCATACAGCCCAGCAGGGAACCCTTGGGCTGAAAATCTTTCCCCACCCCTGTTTTAACTGCAGAAAGTTGATGCCAAACTCCTTCAGAATAAACACAAGAGCTTCTTGCAGAATGGGATTGCAATGGGGAAAATATCCAGTCTCTCTCTCTCTCTCTCTCTCTCTGTCTCTCTCTCTCTCTCTCTCTCTCTGTGTGTGTGTGTGTGTGTTGGGGGTAGTGGTGGGGCTGGGGGTAGGGCAGAGAGAAGCTTAGTGCACTAGTAAAAACGTAATCAGATGACAGGCAGATAATATTTAGGATACAGTCAGCTATGCATCTACGCAGGCATCTATATGCGTATCAACTGATGGATTTTGCTTGTCACCTGACAGGTAAAATTAAGGTGCTTGTAGCGATGTTGGTGTTCACAATGCACTGGCTGAGATTTTGCCAGAGATCCATAAATATCAGTAGATCCAGAGCTGGAATAAAATGCAAAGGTATGTGATGTTCTGAGGTCCTCCTCGCCTCTGACTGAGCTTTATGGCAGAATGAGGATCAGGGGCAATTTTTTTCTTCTCCCTCTTGTGTAACATTAGAACTCAGGTTCACTGAACGAAGCTGTTTAGCGGTAGATTCAGAATAGGCAAAGGAAACTCACTTCGCCACATGCTGCATCATTAACTTATGGAAATAGCTTCCACAAGGTGTGGTGATGCTCACTGCCCGTTGGCTCAAAAAGGGATATCAGCAAATTAACGGAGGAGAGCTTTACCAACAGTAATTAACTGAAGATGCTAAATGGGATGTTCAGATTCTGAGGAAGTCTGGATGCCAGTTGCTGGCTGGGAAGGGCAAGTTATGGAGAGAGAGCTGTGGGCTGCGTGCCCTCCTTGTGGGCTTCCCAGAAACATCCACTTGGACACTGTGAGAACAGGATGCTTGACTAGGTCGACTTTAGCAGAGTTCTGTATCTAACTCCTGACAAATAGAAGGGGAAGAAATGGAGGCAGTGAGAGATTTTACTTTCTTGGGCTCCATGATCACTGCAGATGGTGACAGCAGCCACAAAATTAAAAGACCCCTGCTTCTTGGGAGAAAAACAATGACAAACCTAGACAGCATATTAAAAAGCAGAGACATCACCTTGCCAACAAAGGCCCGTATAGTTAAAGCTATGGTTTTCCCAGTAGTGATGTATGGAAGTGAGAGCTGGACCATAAAGAAGGCTGATCGCTGAAGAATTTATGCTTTTGAATTATGGTGCTGGAGGAGACTCTTGAGAGTCCCATGGACTGCAAGAAGATCAAACCTATTCATTCTTCAGGAAATCAGCCCTGAGTGCTCACTGGAAGCTGAGATCCTGAAGCTGAGATTCCAATACTTTAGCCACCTCATGAGAAGAGAAGACTCCCTGGAAAAGACCCTGATGTCGGACACGACTAAATGACTAAACAAATATCTAACTCCAGGGATGGGCCGCCAATGAGCATCCAAAAGTTGTTGAGCTCTCAATTCCCATCAGTCCCAGCAAGCACGGCCAATAGCCAGGGGGTGACATGCTCCTTAAGGTATGCAGGACCCAAACCATGAGTTAAATTTTAAAGCAGTTGAATTGGATAATACATTGCATCATATTAAAATAAACATACATCTTTACCAGCACATAGCGAATCGGTTGCAAGAAGCGGCCCTCGATTCTATTAAAGTTTACTATTTTTTGTTTTGTCTGTTTGTTGACTATTTCTGTTGTTTCTCATGATGGGTTTAGACTTAAAAACCCAAGGATTCCTGCCTAAAAACATTCAAACTGTCAGGGGTTTCTGCTGCCTGATCTTTCATCAGTGTCACTTCCTTCATATTTTCCTCTCTTACTTTATGACCAGAGGGAGACAGGGAACAAGCTCATTAGTGTGAAGAATGCCAGGCACTGTAGCCAACAAGGAATTGGGAACTAGGCTAGTGAATTCACTGGCTGTTTTGCTAAGCCTTGCCTGCTACAAATCGTGCCCTTCTGGACAGCTGGGTAATTACACACTGAACCATTTCTGTACACTGTGGGTGCAACACCACAGACAGCTACAAAGATATTGCCACAGTGTATTAATAAGCAGCCTGAGGAAGAATGAGTACATGTGGGATGCTGATACACAAAAAGGTTCTCTTTAAGGTGTATTACACAATATCAGAAAGGTGACATCCTTCAGTGGACCAAGCTCTATTGGGACAGGAGCATGAAAACATTTGAGTAAGATAAAGTAATTCTTTGAGAGCACAGCTTTATTATCCCAATTTTGGAAGAGAGCGAGGCTACGATTAGGACTGACAGAAAATAACCCAAACAGCTGCTCTATACCAAATAAGACCTTTTGGTCTATCTAACCTAACTTTGCCTACTTTACCTTTCACCAATCTGGTGCCCTCCAGATGTTTTTGACTACCACTCTTAGCCCCGGTAAGCAAGGGCATGTTCTCTGGAGTTGATGGGAGTTACAATCCAAAAAAAGCAGAGACATCACCTTGCCAACAAAGGCCCGTATAGTTAAAGCTATGGTTTTTCCAGTAGTGATGTATGGAAGTGAGAGCTGGACCATAAAGAAGGCTGATCGCTGAAGAATTGATGCTTTTGAATTATGGTGTTGGAGGAGACTCTTGAGAGTCCCATGGACTGCAAGAAGATCAAACCTATTCATTCTTCAGGAAATCAACCCTGAGTGCTCACTGGAAGCTGAGATCCTGAAGCTGAGATTCCAATACTTTGGCCACCTCATGAGAAGAGAAGACTCCCTGGAAAAGACCCTGATGTTGGGGAAGATTGAGGGCACAAGGAGAAGGGGACGACCGAAGACAGGATGGTTGGACAGTGTTCTCGACGTACCAACATGAGTTTGACCAAACTGCGGGAGGCAGTGGAAGACAGGAGTGCTTGGCGTGTTCTGGTCCAGGGGGTCATGAAGAGTCGGACCTGACTAAATGACTAAACAACAACAACAGCAATCCACCCACCTGCAGCAGGCTGATGAAGGGTAGTGTACTCTGATTAGCAAGTACTTCCCAACATCCTAGGAGGACCTATTTTCCATCATTTGCTCCCTAATTGTTTTAACTAGAGATGTCAAGGATATAATTCTACCACTATATGATAGTCCCTCCCTTCAGGCCACTTTAGGGAGTTTATAAGTGAGGTGTGAATTGAAATTTGGCTTCTCAGCTCATGGCTCACTCTCCTACACCAACCCTCAACTATGCCAATTACAAGGAAATGTTTAAATTAAGGCACACCTTGACATGTTCACAAAGCATTTAGCAGTGTAAACACTGTATTCAGTGTTGGTGGAGGAGGGCAATGATTCTCTGTTGCAATGATCCCAGAATCTAGCTTACTTTGCTACACCTCTTGAATATTGTTTCTCAGGCCCTTCTTAGGCCCACAATTGCTGCAAAATTCAACCTGATCAAGTAGAAAGCCTAGAGACGCACAAGCAGCCCCAGAAGATGACAAGTTATTGTGAATGTCGAAACTGAGCATTCACAAAAGGCTGAAGCTTTTCGCAAACATCATAGATGCTAACACTCATTAAAAGGTTAGACAGGCCTCCTAAACCACACTCTGTCACATCTCCCAATTCTTCTGCCCCTCAAGGCAGGAATTTAGGAAGCTGTTTTATGCCAAGTCATACCATTGTTCCATTTAGCTCATTACTGTCCACTTGGGTCTCTAGCTGTTTTTGGACTACACCTCCCTTCATCCCTGACCACTGGTAATGCTAGCTAGGAATGATGGGAGGTATAGTCCAAAAACAGCTGGAGATCCAAGTCTGGGAAACCCTGGACTGCACTGAAGGCTCATCAACACTTCCCCTTTGCTCCCATTTTCTCTCTCTAGCATGGTGGAAGCTTGCAATTTACCACTGAATCACAGCAAATGACAATCTGTGTGTGCAAAACCCAAATTTCCATTTGCTCCAATTCAGTGGTAAAGATCGGGTTTCCCTGCAGAAAGCGGAGGGGCAAAGCATTTGGACACAGACCAGGGTTCCAACAGGTTTCTTTCCCTGCACCTGAAGATGGCCGGTACTCGACCTGGGACATTTTGCATGCAAATAACGTGATATATCACTGCGTTGGCATATATGAATTTTCAGGTCTGGAAGGAAGGAAAATAGAATGACAGATATTAGTTTAAAGAAACCAGGTAGGGGTGAAATCGAGGTTGAAGGAGGATGAGACTGTGCCTCTGGCATTTTCCACCAACTTTCCCTCTTTAGCTGACTGTTCCTGGGAAGTTGTCAGATGCTAGAGACGGCAAATCTTTTCTTTCAATGCTGAGCTCTGGCTTGAAAGCTTTCCCTTGGGTTCCTCTCTGTTTCTGGCCTCCTGCTGTTCAGCCCAAGCTGGGTGCTTTCCCTCAGAGACCTCCTATACAGGTCATTAAAAAAAATAAATCCTGTCTTTCATTCCTGTCTTTGCCATGTAGCAAGAAAAAACTTTTTTAAAAATAAAAAAAACAAAAACCCTCAAAGTTGCAGAAATAGGAATGCCAGATCCGGTTCATCTTGTGTTCATAAGACAATCAGCACTTCAGGTAACATCCATGTCAGTAGCTCTGGCCTCAAGGAAAGTGGGGCAGTTTTATTCCACTATGTACCTGTACTATTGACTATATTCCATGGAGTTTAGAACTAGTGGATTCGATTTTGTTTTTTTGTTTTTTTAAAGTTATTCTACAGATGTGTAGCGTTTTCCAAAATCAGGAGCAGGAAATCCAAGGCTAATGGTCACTGCTGGCTTTTCCTTCTGGACATACACAGCTAGCACAGGATCCCCTAACTTCAGGCTGATTGTCTTGGAGGAAAAGGGAGCGAGCGCCTTGATTGGTTGGGTGTCATGTAAGGATTTTACACTGACTAATGCTGATGTAGGTCACTGTGCCATTAAACAAGATCCCATTTTAATATCAGCCCCTGTGGAATAGCACCAGTTTCATAAGCGGCACCAAGACGTTGCATCAAGAACAATCAGCTTCGTTAGATACAATACTGTAGCATCACATGAAGCTTTTCTGTGGCACAAAAGTATATGTATGAGTGTGAGTGTGAGAGTGTGTGTGTGTGTGTGTGTGTGTGTGTCTGAGAGAGAGAGAGAGAGAGAGAGAGAGAGAGAGAGAGAGAGATTACAGAAAGGAGCCTTACAAAACCACCATCTTAAATGTTTTGCACATGCCATGAAGACAATAGTGTGTTTTGACATTTACAGAGCAATCCTGTGCATATATATGCTCAGAAGTATGTCCCACTGTGTAGTGGGTCTTCATACCCATCAACTCTCCCCCTGCCACCTCCTGCCTTCTTACTTGCAACCAGTCCATAGGATGGCACTGTCTGTTGGCTTAGTCTCAGTGTTGACCTCGTATAAATAAGCAGGGAGGAGGATGGACACAAAACTAAAATTAGTTAGCTCTGCTTCTCATTGATTCCAGTTCAATGTGTTGGCATCCCTGCCTTCCCTGGTCAGGGACATGGGGCAAATGGGGGAACTCTATCAATCCATAGTGCTTCTTGACCTCCCTACAACATGCCCCAAATGTGCCCATTTCTCCTTACATTGTTGAAGCACCAACAGCACAGCAGGGATGGTAGGTTTTGCAGCTGCCACAAAGAGGCCTCCAAAGCTAGACTTCCTTCTCTGCCAAGAGAGAGGAAGGACCATAGGACTATATCCATTATTATTATTATTATTATTATTATTATTATTATTAATGTCCAAGCGAAGAAATGAGTTTCAAGAGTATTCTATCACACCAGCAAAAAGATGACATGAAGCAGCAAGGGAGAAAAGGCACAGCTGAGGAATGAAGGGTGAAATTCAGATGCAGAAAGAAAAGAGGAGAGAAAAGGACGAAAAGAGAAGAGACAGAAACAGAGAGGAGTAATATGAAGGATACTGTTGTTATTTATAACATGCCTAAAGCTAGGCACTGTATAAAGATAAGTCACTCTCCAACCCGCTAGAATGTAAGTGACCAACGTTCTTATGCTTTTCAAGAAAAGAAAAACTGGCTTCGGGCTTTTACTGAAACTGAACATTTTATAGAATGGGAATGGGACAGTAAGAGGCACGCCAAGCATGCTGAAAGCTGGAATAATAAAACTGAAAATTGATCACAGTATTTTCTGCTTTTAATTTGGTTCCTCTAAAGATTGCCACCCCCCAAAGTAACACAGGATGCATTACAAACAGTAACTTTTAATCTCCACCCTAGAACTATCCCATTGCTACAACTGATTCTGTGGAGGCAATGAAGGATAATAACACAGGCACTGCCAGGTTTTTGGCAGCTGTGCACAATTTAACATCCTTCCACTGGAATCCCATATCTCATTAGCAATTAAAACTTTAGGGACAAACAGTCTTAAAACGACAGCATTATTTATTTGCGCAGGATGGAGCCTTGCCTGTAAAGCACTTTTTTAAAGTCTCTGAAGTTTTCAGGGACATCCGTTTATTGCACAGCTGCAATCTGTACCAAGAAATAAAGAATGGGGCTTCCAGAACAGTTCGAGAAATCTTATTCCAACCTTGGAAACAAAAAGAATAGCAGGTAGGGGAAATCATAACACTGGGGGCGGGGGGAGGAATACATACAGGAAATACAGTCACACCTCATGTTACGTTTGCTTCACGTTGTGGCTTCTTAGGTTATGAATGAGGCAAACCTAGAAGTGTTTACTTCCGGGTTCACTGCGCACGCACGGGCAGAAGCAATCTGCATGCTTCACGCATGCACAGAAGTGCTCTATTGCACTTCGCGCACACACATTAGTGGTGCTCTACTTATGGACTTTTCAGGATGCAAATGGCACCCTGAAAAGGAATGCGTTCGTAAGTAGAGGTACCACTGTAATTGATAAAGCAGAAGCATGCACTAGCATGCACAAACAGTCCTCTGAAGCAGGGCATTCCACAGAAGAACAGAACACCTGAAGGAATTCATCCTCTCATGTGGATTGCATAGAAAGCTCCTAGTAGCAACTAAGCCAATTCTGAGCCAACTCTGAGCCAAGCTGATGGTAGTTCCCTAGGGATGGGTGAATCTGTCAATGTCGGTTTCTCTCAGATTCTCATTTCTCCAGTCTTAAATTCAGTGCTTGACATTTCCACAGGATCCTTGTGGAAAGCACAGGTCCATGCTATTCCCATGAAAAAAAAAAGTGGGGTTTTTTCCACTTAAAGAACATTTAAGAAGGGTTCCGAGGAGCCCAGTTTGGCTCAGATGCAGCAAAGAAAAGCCTGAGTCTATGGGTCCAGTTGTGGCCGACTCTGGGGTTGCGGCGCTCATCTCGCTTTATTGGCCGAGGGAGCTGGCGTACAGCTTCCAAGTCATGTGGCCACCATAACTAAGCTGCTTCTGGCGAACCAGAGCAGCGCACGGAAACACTGTTTACCTTCCCGCCAGAGCGGTACCTATTTATCTACTTGCACTTTGACGTGCTTTCAAACTGCTAGGTGGGCAGGAGCAGAGACCGAGCAACGGGAGCTCACCCCGTCACAGGGATTCGAACCATTGACCTTCTGATCAGCAAGTCCTAGGCTTTGTGGTTTAACCCACAGCGCCACCAGCGTCCCTGGCTGTCAGGGATACTACCACCCAAATCAAGCTTTTGGTTCAGGTAATGTTGGTTTTGGTAGCCTGTGTGACTTGTAACAACCAATAATAATAATAATAATAAATTTTATTTATATCCCGCCCTCCCCAGCCGAAGCCAGGCTCAGGGCGGCTAACAACAACCTACCATCTTGCTATTTTATATGTCTGCACTGGCATTTCAAGCCGCAAAGCCATTTTACTCACTGTCACCCATTTTGGAAAAATAAGTTATTTTCATCATAATAATTACAAGGTTCTTGCTGAATTCCCCTAAGCAAGCAAGGGGGTGATTGGTACATTTTAATAACTTTTGAGGCATGCAATTGTTTCCAGTAAAGATTGTCCCATGAACACACACGTAAGATACAGGTTTTATGTCTACCTGTGTACACATGAAAAGATCTGGTCACCCCCATTGCCCTGACCATTGGTCATGCTGGTTGGAGTTGAGGGGAGTTGAAGTCCAACAACACTTGGAGGTTCATAGGTCCCCCCCCCCCCAATTATAATACTTTTTTTCAGCTGGTGATACTTCTACCATGAAGTACCATTAGCTGAAAGCACTGGGTTATAAGAAGTAGATAGAAGGCACACTGTGGAATGATCCAGACAAAGGTAAGTATATTTATAAAAAATTCATATATTCCATTGGAATGCATAAGCACACCCTTAAACCACTTCCATTCAAATCAATTCGACCTGAAGTTGGCTTAAGTTTCACTGGAGTGAGTCACTTGCTTCTGTTTAGTTGGCATCTGTCTGTCTCAGGAGACAACGGAATCATAGAATCATAGAACTGTAGAGTTGGAAGGAACCCCAAGAGCGCATCTAGTCCAACCCCCTGGAATACTAAAGCACTCATGACAATAAAATTATGTTCCATAGAAGCACTGGCACCTGCACTTGTCCTACAGAATTCAGGTTCATAAAAAAACCTTCATTATCTGGCCCACAATCTACTAATGATTTAGCGAACTTGGTACATGGCTTCTCCAAAGAATCCTGGGAGCTACAGTTCCCAGCACCCTTAACAAACTACAGTTCCCAGGATTCTTTGGGGGAAAGTCATGTGCTTTCAGTGTATGGTTTGTATGCAGCCATGGTCCCTCAAGTCTAGCCCTCCTCGCAATAGGAGCAGAACACAGAGTCATCCAGCCAAATAAAAAACAGGTCAGAGCTTCAGCTGCCTATAAAAAGATTATTTAGAAAATGAAACTTCAGCAGGTGCTGTTTTATGGTGCAAATGAACGGGGAACTGCAACTACCAAAAGTTAAGCAGTATTCAGAAACTTCTCAACAATGGTTAGGAAAATCTTAACTATTTACTTACCCCAGAAAGCCCTTTTTTGTGTGGTTACGTAATTTCATTAATTCCAGCTTAATGGAGTCGTAGTCTAGCAATATTTGGAGGGTTGCGTGTTTCCTGTTCCAGCTTAAAGGGAAAGGGCTATTCCCAGTGCTATTTTTCCAGAAAAAGAGGTGCCATAACTCATCATGTTCTCTTATAATGGCAATGGCGCCCACCTGAGAGGTGCTGGAACTGAGTTTCAGAGAGTGTGGCTGGAAAAAAAAAGCCCAGGCTATTTCTATTGCACTTCCTATATGAAAGAATTGCTATGGACTGTCTCCAAAACCACCACATTTACTTAATGAGGTGATCACTGGGATAAGAATCCCTTTATACCCTTCCATAAAAGAAATCTTTATATTTTCTCTGCTATACCACACATAAAATCAAATGAGGGGCGGGGAATCTATCAACACTTATCATCTCTCATTTCAATATGGCCCAACAACTGTTTTCTAGGCAGAAGCCAACAAGCAACTTGCAACTTCTTGAAAGCAGCTTCTACAGTACTAATCAAAATGTTCATCCTGGGAATTTCCCCCAGTGATCCGCTTCAACAATGGGCTCGTAGAATCACGTTAAGTGGATCTGCAAATGCAGCATTTCACACAATGCTTTTGGGGTCCTTGCTACACTTTGAGCAAACTAATTTCCATTTCTGCTTTTCTGGAATGCCTACTTAGCCTGGTCAAAGAGCTTTTTTTCCCTAAACAATGCAAGAGCCATTAGACCCAGCCACTACAGAGGTCTCCTTCATTTATCTAACCGTCTCTGCTATACTTTTCTCCCTGGGTCCCAGAAGGATCTTTGAGAAGAAGCAATAAGAAATTATTAAATGGTGGTGCACTCTATTGCTTTGGTAGTAACACAGTGGTGCCTGTCTTATGGAGTAACTATTTTTGGTCAGTCCATATCCTGCAGTCAATGATCAGCTCCTCAAATATTTTAGGAGGGGACAAAAGGATATTGACCCCTAGGAGTTGGCTCCTACACCACCTCCTTTATTCCCAAGTCAGAGCAAGAGCCTCGAAATATCACCAAAGACAACACATTGTTTCCCTTTTCTCAGTAGCACAGTGATAGCCAACATGGTGTCCTCCAACTGTTGGACTACAACTCCTATCTGCCCTAGGCAGCATGCCCATTGCTCAGTGATAATGGGAGTTGTGGTCTAGCAAAACTGTGAAGGTACCAAGTTGGTTATCCTTACATTGGCACTTCAGCCTTATTCAGCAAACTATTTTATAATAGCACACTGCTATGACTTTTGACCTGCTCTACTTAGTTGTTGTACTAAGCCTTGGATGGGAACTATCAACAACTTGGTACCTGTGAGCCCAATGATCAGGGGCTCCATAACTTCAGCAAGGTGCCTCAAGTCCTGAAGTTGGAACCTAGCCATGTGAACTATCAGGACAAAGAACCAATATCCAGCATTTTTTTTCATTGTATCACAGAATTGTACAGTTGAGAGAAACTCTGCAGCTCATCTAGTCCAACTGCCTCAAGTAGGAATGTCAACTATAGAAAACATGGCAGATGGCCATCCAAACTCTGCTTAAAAACTTTCGATGAAGGTTTTTCTTCTGAAGGCGTCTGTTCCGCTGAAACCTACCATAAATAAGATACCAGTAGATTGGTCAGGCTAGGCCAGACTGGCTTTCTATTGTTGCCCGGCTAACTGAGCAGAAATGTTTACCTACTGCAATTTAGATATTCCTTCTCCACAACTGTGGATTTAGATACAATTAACTCCAGGTCTGGTCACAGTTAATTTCCCTGGACAAATCATAATGGAAACATAGGACTATATTCAGCATTCTCTGTCTGCTAACATAAGGGTTCTTGAGCTAGTGGATGGGTGAATTTTAATGTTGCACAATGGAAGACTCCAGCACAACAGTTGTACTAGTAGCCACTTGCTGTCATAGCAGCCAACTCCTAGGGGCTATGGGGGCTTTGGGACCGCAGCATTTCCATTCAAATGGTGTGCATGCACTGTGTCATGTGATTATGAGGGGGCGCTGCTTACCCGGGCTCCCACAATATTTCATTCAAATTGGCACCTCTGCTTGTCATGCAACAGGTTGTGTACTGAGCTACAAAGTTACCAGCTACCCCTTATGCATTCCTTTGCCCAACAACCTTCTGTCAGCACAAAACGTTTTGCCAGCACATCTATATCATGAAGTGACTTTAACTGTAGCGAACAGTCGGCTTTTCGAAATACTCACTTGTGCATGGCTGGACTATCTGGACACAGTCTCTGTCTAATCCAACACTACTGGTTGCAGAACAGATGAATCCAGGTGTTGCTCTGAGCTAAAGGGCAATATTGCCACTGCCAAAATAACCCGGTCAGTCAACAGGTTAGACAGGCTCAATATCTATCCTGAAGCAGTGCATGGCAGTCCTACACTTCAGAGGAGACATGCATATATACATTGTGCAGGCAGAATGCTGCTAGGCAAGGAGCATATTTTAAACGACACTAAGATCAGTTTTCAGTTTATACTTCTTTCTCTGTCCAGAAAGAGAAGGGCCTCCGGGGATATCAACATTGCTGGAAAGAACAAGGTTCTGACTACATTCTGTGCCATTTCCTGCAAAATAAAATAAAATAAGAAGTGCTGCATTTTCAACAGAAAGCCAGTGAGCCACTCAGCATATTTATTTTTAAGCCAGTTGTTTAATGGTTTAGTGTAACAGGAAGGAAAAGGAAAAGATTCTGCAGGGACTACTGAAATGGTCTAGATCTGTCAAACTACCTGCCAAAATGAACCAAGTGAGGACACTTCAAAGTTTTAGAAATAGGACAGACTTAAGCACCAGGAGATTATGAAGTTGTTGGCAATGTAGAAAAGGACAGTTGGAGACACATTTTTCCAGGAAGGAGAGACAGAGGGGAAAGCATCATTTTCAGGGGCTTATATCAGGGCCAGCCTCACCTAGAAATAATGTGAAGCAATTGCTTTAGGCAGTTAATTGGACATGTGAACATATTAAACTGTTGAAAGGTAAAGGTACCCCTGCCCGTACAGGCCAGTTTTGACAGACTCTAGGGTTGTGCGCTCATCTCACTCTATAGGCCGGGAGCCAGCGCTGTCCGCAGACACTTCCGGGTCACGTGGCCAGCGTGACAAGCTTAATCTGGCGAGCCAGCGCAGCACACGGAACGCCGTTTACCTTCCCGCTGGTAAGCGGTCCCTATTTATCTACTTGCACCCGGGGGTGCTTTCGAACTGCTAGGTTGGCAGGCGCTGGGACCGAAGGACGGGAGCGCACCCCGCCGCGGAGATTCGAACCGCCGACCATGCGATCAGCAGGTCCTAGGCGCTGAGGTTTTACGTTGTGATGGACAGCTCTACAATAAACATAAAATAGAAGCAGGACCTGGTCTGAAAGCAGACGATGAAGCAAAGCAGGCCTGGACCAGGTCAACGTTTGGCTGGGAGATTTCATGGGAAGTCCATGTCTGACATCTGGAGCTTCATGGAAGAGTGGGGTACAAATGTCCTTATGCTTGCTGCTCTAAGCTCCTTGGGAAACGACAGGCTACAAATATGAGTGATTAAAAAAACAGAAGCCTATTTCATTCATTTCAAATGAGGCATTGTAAGGAATGAGCTGGAGACCACCTCCTTGCAAAAGGTGGGCCATAGGTCTTCCCTTGAATCTGCAGGAGAGCCCAATTTCTTGTTGCATTTGAATCAGGTGCTAGTATACATGATCTCAGCTGGTATCTGGACACTGGGCTGGGATGGTTGCAGAGGCAGCACATTCTGTTTTGGTGCCTGAGGTAAAATGGGAAAGTTCTCCCCAACCCTACAATCTCCACATCACTGACCCAAAGCTTCCTTGTCTGGGTTGCATGGTGGCACAGTGAAATGGTAGCAACAGCAGCAGGTTCTGACAAGATCTCACAGAGTGCACAAGATCTCATGAGACTTGCTGGAAACTGCTGGTTCTGGTGCTCCACCAGTAGAGGAGGGGCAGGGAAGAGGGGGCACCCACAGGGAGGGGAGGGGAGGGGAGGGGAGGGGGGAGAGGGAGAGAGAGAGAGAGAGAGAGAGAGAGAGAGAGAGAGAGAGATGCAACTAGAAGGAAAAGGCTGAAAAAGAGCATCAGTCAAGTGCATCAAGTTGAATTTGGTAAGTAAAATGTGCAAATGATGCGACTTGACTATATATGTAACCCACTTAAAAAACACTGTTGTAGAAGTGAAAAGCTAGAAGTGAAAATTTTGATTCTCTTCCCCCACCCCCACCCCACACAAATAAACAAGCCTCTAAAAAAACAAGAGCCACACAAATTCCATGAGAAGTTCTGAGGGTGTCACATAGCTGCTGTTCCTAGTACCAGAAATGTCTCCTCTAGATTAAACTCATTAATGTTTCATAGGGTTAGAAAGCAAAGAGCAGACTAGAGGAAATTAAGACAATTCCAAAATAATAACCTGTTATGTACTGAGTTGAATAGGATCCAAACTGCAGCAGTCTGATTGGTCCTAGAACAATAGGATCCAAAAGGCAGCAGTCTGATTGGTCCTAGAACAATAGGATTCAGAATGCAGCAGTCTGATTGGTCCTAGAACAATGCAGCAGTATGATTGGTTGGCAGGAACCACCCAATCATGCTCCAGATAGAAGTGAATCCACAACCTGATTGGCTTACAGTAGAATTCCGGAATTAGCGAATCATGTGCAGCCCATTGTGTAAATAATGTATATAAAGCAGATACTTTGAGGGGACTTTCATTCATTCCTCCTCACCACTATGAGCTGAATAAAGAGCATGAAATCACTTTGCGACTCTGAGTATATTTCATAACCCAATGCATGAGACAAGGATTTTTTAAAAGTTGAACAACAATTTGAAGATGAGTACACACTGACCCAGTTCTCCATGACACAGTAAGTTTGTTCCTGGTTGAGACTCTCTGTTAGTGAGGAGAGAAATCAACTGCAAGTCCCCATTCGGCAAGCTTAGCTCAGCACAGTGCAACAATAAAATGGATTGGGGAAGAAGAAAGAAGCTATGAGAGTCTGCCTAGGAATTTGCACAGTCTCTCCAAACTATTGTTTGGCTTACTGTGTTGTGCAAACCAGCTCCGTTGGGTGGTATTTCCCATTATTATTATTATTATTATTTATTATTATTATTAAATCTTCCACACACACATCTCAAGGCAATATACAAAGTTCTTTTTTTTTAAGCTACAAAACAGTTAAAACAACACAGAAAACAACAGATATGTTAAACAACAACAATGTAGACAGCCATGCAGAGACCCATTCACCCAGCTGGGAAAGACCATTGGAACAAGAATGCCTTCCATCGTTTCTGTAGAGTGCAGATGATGGGCAGCTGTCATAACTTGACAGGAATGCTATTCCATAGAACAGAGGCAGTCACACTGAAAGCCCTGCTCTGAATTACTATGGAGTGAGGTTCTGATACCTTTGAAATTTGCAGGGAAAAGCTCTCCAGCAGACCAAAGCGGCCTACTAGGTATATATAACAGATAGCGCAGTTTCTGTATAGGTCCTCATGATATGTAAGAGATGGCCAGCTCAATACCTAGTTTTCCATGTACATCTGACTTGCTAGAACTAGAAATGGGATGCTGTACTAGATTGTCCCTTAGACAGGTCCATAGGGGATTTCAATAAGTTATATTACTGCTTTGCCCATCACTGGTAAATCTCCAACTGTGCTGGGCACAAGAGGTTACTCAGAACTCAATTATATATAACTGTAAGGATAAATGGACCTCAAGGACAATCCTATGGGAGAAAGCTAAAAAACTGATAGTAGCCCAGAGCTAGAAAAAGAGATAGATTAATATAGAAGCTTAGAATATATGTTGACAGCTTTCAAATATTTGCAAAGATATCAGAAGAGGAGAAGCCATAGTTTATCCGTTCTAGTAGATCCAGGCTAAGCATGAAGAAGCAACTTCCTAATTGTAACAGCTGCTTAGAAACAGAATAAGCAGTCCAGAGAGACCAGAATTCATTATTTTTATCTTATTTCACTATACATTCACATTTTAAATTGCATTGAAAGCGACACTGAAATACATCAAGTATTTGTTTGTTAAAATGATTAATCTATGGAGAACCTCCTTATATTATCTTGTATACATTTAAACCTTACCTTGTGAGCAATTATCTTACCTTACATATTATTTGAGCTTCGCATAAAAATGTCACAGATTGTATCTTGCATCTCATGGCATTTTGGCCTCACTATTTATTTTAATTTAAGCAGACTTTCTTAGGACAATGAGTTCATTGCCTATTCTCCAGGTGTTTTAAGCTGCTTGCAAATCATTCATAATTTTATGCTAGATTTTATCTTGTTTTTTGTATTTTACTGATATTTATGTAAGCCACCTGGTACAATTTGGCAAAAAGGTCAGGGAATGAATTAACTGACATTTTTTGAAATATATAATTCCCTCCCTCCATATCTGGGTGAATGTTTCTGCACATATCTGCCAACTGAGGACAACGCTACAAGAATCTGATGAAAGGAACACCAGCCCAGTATAGTTTATGCCACTGTGCACTGTTTAAAGCAGGAGTCACTATCTCCTTTGGGCCCAGAGGCAGATTGCAAACTGAATAAACTGTCATACATAAATACCCCAAACAACAGAATGTTTGTTTCAAGCCTAATTTTAGAGGAGGGAGGGATGAAAGGGGGGTTTCTGTGGGTGCATGTGCACCTGCTGTACAGGTTATGCAAAAAGGTGGTGATTACTAACTAGGTCTCCTCTCTTTCTCTTTTAAAACATGGGAGGTGTAGAAGAAACATAAGAACAAAATAACCTAAGTTCTAGGCCATGGGTAGGCAAACTAAGGCCCGGGGGCCGGATCCAGCCCAATCGCCTTCTAAATCCGGCCTACGGACAGCATGGGAATCAGTGTGTTTTTACATGAGTAGAATGTGTGCTTTTCTTTAAAATGCATCTCTGGGTTATTTGCTGGGAATAGGAATTCGTTCATTTTCTTCTTCTTTCAAAATATAGTCCTGCCCCCCCAACAAGGTCTGAGGGACAGTGGACTAGCTCCCTGCTGAAAAAGTTTGCTGACATCTGTTCTAGGTCTTATAGACAAAATAAAACAACAACAAATTGCCAGGTCCAGATGGCATCCACTTTATAGTTCTCTAAGAAGTCCAATACAAAATTGCTGATCTCCTAGCGAAAGTATGTAACTTGTCCTTCAGTCCTATGAGCTGCATACCAGAGGGCAGGGGCAGATTTAGTGGAGTGTGACTGGTTGGTTGCACTGAGCCTTTCTGGTGCTGCCGGGGGCACCATAACTATGATTTAGAATGGAGCGTGAGTGGAGGGCATGAAATTTTGTCGTTGCAGAGGGTGCCACTGAAGTTTGAGATCCCAAAGCCCGCCATAACAGAAAGGAACAGGGGCAAGCAACCAAACAGGGCAGGATTTAATCCCCGCTCATCAGTTGATGGCTAGAGGTTAAATCCTGCTCAGTTCCTCAGGATTCCGTGTAAGCCCCTTCCTGATTTATGGAGACCCAAGCAAAGATGACAGCTTCCATGTACCATATCTAAAGTTTCCATGTTACCACCTAGCAGCTAATCTGGATTTGGAATTAAAAATAATAATAATCAAAAACTCCAGCCATAGTTTACATAGCATATATAATGAAGACAGAATATTACACAAACCTTATCCTTTTTTAAAAAGAAAATCTTTATAAAATTCATATATATATATATATATATATATATATATATAGTGTGTGTGTGTGTGTGTTAACAACTAAACACAACACCAAATGAAGACATAGGAAGGAGGAATGGTGGCGACCACCTCCCCATCCTTGCCCTTCCAGAGAGAAGGAAGAGGAAGACAGTATAGATTTGCAACAGGGTTTGATGGAGGCCGCAGCTCAGAGGCAGGTGAGGGGGAAAGTTGTGAAATCATGGGAGAGCCAGAGCAACACCTGGCTGACATGTTGTCATTAGAAAGCATTCCAGACCTTCCATCTTCCAGAACCTGTTGAGCCTTAAAAGTAGGAGAGCAAAGAGCTCAAAAACAGAGGGGACTTAGTGGTACCCATAGAGGAGGTGATGAAGATGATGATGAATGAGGAAGTGGGAGAGACGGAAGGGTGGAGATTCACTTGGGACAATGGGAAGCTGGGTTCTATAGCCTCTCTCTGCAAAGTTTGAAATAAAAATGGAGTGTAAGAAAATTTCCCTTGTCTTCATATGTTTCTGGGCAACCAGCTGGGAGCCGCTGACAGCATCCTGACATCTATCCACAGAAATGTTTCAAATGAAGTAAAATAGCTGTCTGGAGGTGGGGGTGGAGGAAAGATATCTGAACCTGTGTTTCCAAATCTAAACCCACCATGCCAGCAGATGAGGAAGACAATGGAGTGAACATGCCCCTCTCTACCTTTTTAATTCAGGATCAACTTGTCATCTACATGCTTTATGATAACAGTAAAATGCAGCACAGAGCACAGACTGTCACACAGAAGAAGCAAATGAGAAAATTTGTTTCTAGGTACAATAGGATTGCATGCTCCCAAATCTGAAATTATCACAGAAGACTGCAAGCACATTGGACAGCAAAGGAAAACAGAAACGAAAACAAACAAAAATGAAGTGATACCCAGGGCCTCCTGTTTGCCAGCCTGCTGCAAAAATAAATAAAGTGCACGATGAGGAATTAATGGCTCACATTATATTACTTTCCGAAGCATATTGATTGATAAAATGGTATCAGCTCTTACTCTTATTACATTACCTACAATCGCTCACCCAGGGCTTCCTCAGCACAGCACGATAAAGGCAGAAGCGTTATGAAAGGCAGATGATTTTTAAAAAATACGATGACAATCACAGCAACAACAAGGAGAGCTAGGAGTTTATGGGAGAACAATTAGGCATGCTTTTATCATAAGTCAACAAATGGTTCATTCATGCTTCTGAAAAGCAATATTTTTATTTAATGTTGCGCATTCCTTGTGGAGATGGTTCACACAACATGCTGTCTTATACACCAAAGCAGTCCTAAGCCTTCCTCATGTAGACAACTGCAAAATGTGAAAGAGGTGAGGACAGCTATTTATTTTGTTATTTATTTCCCACCTGAGTGTACACACTAAAGGCAGCTTACACCCTGTAGAGCAGCCTAAAATCTGAAAGAACAATAACCAGTTTCAAGCAGTGGAAGACAAGGAGATGAACTAAAGACACTTGGCATATTATTGCTTGAAATCCTTTAAAGATGCACCCGGTGCCTCTTTCTGCTGGTTAAAAAGGTGACATTTTTTGGAAAATTTAATCCAGGGTCTTGGAGCCCAGCCTTGCTCCTACCTACAGCTGATTATACTTCCTCTACAGAGAATATTTAGTCCTTCTTCCTTTATCTCAATAAATGTGTGCAGAAGCGCCTCATATCAAGAGGCGCTCTCTTAATTATAAAGTCAGCATGAATTGCTGAGGGAAAATATGGCTACCAGTAATTTCCAATATCACAACAGCACTTTTTATAGCATCTGTAATTATGGTCAGCTATATCTGTTCACCTAAGATGCAGTTCATACGCAGTTCACCTAATATATATATATATATATATATATATATATATATATGTGTGTGTGTGTGTGTGTGTGTGTGTGTGTACCTAGGAGGGTTTGGTCTGCTCATGTATTGAATACCAGGTATTTTTTGACCTCACTTTTACACACAAAGCTCTATAATGGCTGTTAGGATTAACAAGACTGGGACTATTATATAAAAATAGCACTCTATATTGGGAAGGGCACCAACAGTGGTTTTGAAGGGAGGTGCTATTTGTATCTATGTACAAAGAGCACAGAGACACACTAGAACACACAAACATACACAAATGCAAAGCTCCTTGTAAAATTCAGGAATGAAACCTCTCTCTCTCTCTCTCTCTCTCACACACACACACACACACACACACGTCATTATAATACATAGGCAAGGCACCACCCACAAACTTCCCAACATAATAATGGGCATTCCAGTAGAATGAAATAATTTAACAATTTTAAACAAGCAATTTGCTTTACAGATTTACAGCGTAGTCTTCAAATGATCTTGGATGGCTCCTTTCTTATTTCTAGAACTTTCCATTTAATCCATCCCGGAAACATATTTTTGCTCCTCTAAACAAAGGAGGCAAGGAATACTCAACCACAAATATATACATTTTGAGACACATATCATATATAATATCAATATAGCCAACCCTACTGCTCCTAACAGCATTCTTAGGATGTCTCTCTGTGTGTGAGTGAGTGCACACACAACACAACACAACACTGACACCTTACGTATCTGAGCTCTTATGTTCACTGTATTTTGAAAAAGGGATTTCACTAGCCATTTCAAGGATAGATTTTGAAATTTTGTGCATCAGATAAGCATCTGAAAACAGCAAAAGGAGCGTGAAAATCAATTGCAATGCATGAGTGAAATGCTATAGACAGGCTTCCTTTGAGAAGCAGGCAATTTTAGATCCTATGTGCATTGTATTCTTGCAATGGGAAAGGGGTTCAGCGCAAAATAGCATTGCCTATTTCTGAACAAGTTGTGGCAAGAGACCAGTAATTAATGATAACAAAAATCTGTACAGATCAAGACAAGGAAACAAATATGGCTTCCATTTAGGAACTGCACATTTGAATAAGTGAGAAGGACCCCTGCTAGGATCAGATGGTGTGGGGGTCCAATTTGGATTTCTCAGCAGTTTTTAAGTGTTTGTTTGCAACATAATTGCAATACCAGTTCTTAAAATCCAGAAGTAGAATTAAAGTCATATTAATATTCTATATCTCCTGA
Organism: Podarcis filfolensis; assembly: GCF_964270895.1. Lineage (NCBI taxonomy): Eukaryota > Metazoa > Chordata > Lepidosauria > Squamata > Lacertidae > Podarcis > Podarcis filfolensis. The sequence goes on from NC_139606.1 coordinate 108,727,519, forward strand.
TGCTCACAATCCAGTTGTTGTTGTTGTTACAGTGTTGTTGTTTTTTAAGGTGATAATAATCTGAAGGCCTTTCCGGATATTTTTTTTGGGGGGAGGGAATGCAGCTGCATTCACACAGCAGTTTATTTCATTTCCCCAATATTTCCCTAATTGCTAATTTCTGCATTTTTAAAAAAGCTTTTCATGTTATGCAAAAGCCACTTTTGGAAAACCAATGTTTAGCACTCATTTCCATGTTATTTCATTTCAAAGGAGGGGTGTTCATCTAATACTGGCTCATTTGAAACTTTATAGAACCTTTATCCTCAATAGTAATGGAATTCACAGGTGGGGAAAACTTTCATTTCTCCAAATCTTTGCTACTTGAGAAGGCAATCTTTGTATGAGCAATGGCGGACCTTTGTGTCTCTGATTTCAGTGGAGCCCTGTGCAACGTCAGAATCTGGAGACCCCAACTCTTGCCCTCTATTGGACATCATAGTCCTGGCACATGCTGCAGAACACCAGAAGCTCCACATCTGGTGCAACAGAACTGTTCATGCTCTCCTAGATCCCTCTTTGATAAGATTCAATACTTTATTATTCCTTTGGAGCTGTGCTGTCTCTTTGTACTTTTATCCTTCCAGGCTGTGGCGCTTTACAGCGTACATTTTGTATTCTTTGGTTATCTTCTATTTTGCTAAGTTTGAAACAAAATATTAAATGTGAAAAAGATAATAATAATAGTACAGTGGACACTCGGATTGCAAACGTGATCTGGGCAGGATGCACGTTCGCAACCCACAGCGGCGCGTCTGCACATGCGCTGGTTGCAATTCGGCACTTCTGCGCATGCACAAAGTGTGATTATCGCTTCTGGGCATGTGCAACTGCCAAAACCCAGGAGAAACTTGTTCCAGTACTTCCAGGTTTTAGCAGTCCGTAACCCAAAAAAACGCAACCTGAAGCGCCTGTAACCCGAGGTATGACTGTAACAACAACAACAGCAATGTGTTTTTATAAGAATGAACAGAGGAAAGGCAAAGTAGTTGTAGGACAACACTGCCTTTCAAGCTGCTACTATCATTTAAAAATGTCACTCAGAAATCTTGACTGTATTTAGATTGCATTCTGCACTGTGTGAAATGTCCAGGATGTTCCATCTGTATGCTTTTGCATGCACACTAACACAATATGCACAAAGTTGTCATGCTTTAACCTCCTATATGTGGAATATTTAACTTGAAATTCTTTCAACAGAAGTGTCTAGTGCTGTGCTAAGCTCTCAAAGGATGAAAGTTTAGCCCAATTTTTAAGTGTGTGCATGGGGAGAAACTTACTGGCAAGAAAGGCTACTTTACATTTTAGGGATCGGCATGGTTTTCTAGGGCACTGGAAGCAAAAAAGAAAGGGAGCTCCCAATGGGGACAATAGTTTGTGTCACAAATGGGGCATTCTGGAAATTCAAAATAGTGCTATGAGCTTGATGCAGTTTTGAAGAGCTCTGGTAAATCTACTACTACTCCAAAAAATCTGCCCTAAAATCACTGGATTTCCTTCTGCCTATTTTGCAGTAAATGGGACTGTAAAATTGAGGATGTGTCATTTCACCCAGCCATTTATGTCTGATTTACAGGGTAAGAACAATATCCTTGCAATTAAAATATGCACACATTTCAAAGCATGCAAGGAGAAAAGCGAAGGTAATGTTAAGTTCCTATAGAGATTGAAGAGTTAATCTGGAAACATCCTGTTTGCTATACAGATCTCCATTTGCAACACTGTAATGTGAACTGCTCTCTGTAATGGCCTTACATGTACTCTTAATTACAGGAAGGCATTGCCACTAGAGTAGAAAAAATGACTAGAGTCAAGTTTCTCCGCTTTTAAGTAAAACGAGAACTCTCTGCTATGCCCAATCAACAGAATGCTCATGTCTTTTCCCTTTCTGCACTGGAAAGCATGTAATGTGAGTGCCATTTCAATGGAAAATGACTTTCACTTGGAAACTGGTGGGTGGCTGGTTGCCATAAGAAGCTGCCCCCAATCCCAGCTCTACCAGTGCTTCCCAAACCTGGGTCCCCAGCTGTTGTTGGACTACAACTCCCATCATCCCTGACCGCTGGTCCTGCTAGATAGGGGTGGTGGGAGTTGTAGTCTAACAACAGCTGGAGACCCAAGTCTGGGAAACACTGGTGTCCATGGATGGGCAGGAACACTGCAGGGTTTCGGGTAGCACAGCAGATGTCAGGGATCTTTAGCATGCTTCACCAATCAGCTACAGCCCTTCCCCATCTGAAACACAAATAGATGACAAGTTTTATACCATGCCATCAGTTTGCAAAGCAATTCATTATCTTAGGGTTGAACCATTGATACCATTGACAAAACAGCTGTTGCCTACAGTACCCTACAACATTCCGCTCTATCCTAAATTATATTTTCTCAAGTACACAGGAACTGCAGAAAGTGGGCACTGGGGAATCTGGAGTGCAACCTCAAAATGCTGAAGCACATGCCAAGGCAAGGGGGTATGTACTGGTGCGTACGTGCAAGGCCAGCAAGCAACTGGATATTTCTGACTACTGGGTACAGAGCATCTGCATCAGGAAGCTAAGCTCAGTTGAGCAGATCACATTCACAATGGCACCAAATTGGGTGCATGTACGCATAGACCAGAAATTGCATTCATATGCATATAGAAATATGCATTTTCCCCCTCCACAGCTGGATCTGGGAAACACATAAGAAATGAGTACTGAAATTTGTATGCATGCAGATTTATTTTGCCAGGAAGGAATTATTAGATTATTTCACTGCAAATTTCAGCTCAAGAGAAATTCCGGAGCTTCTCTGGTTTAAACCATTTCCTTTTTCTGTTTCATTTCTAACCCAGTCATCTTCATTAGTTTCAATATTTAGTCACCAATAGCTTGTACACTTTGTAGGCCCTTTCAGGAAGCTGCAACCCTCCAGATGTTGCTGGACTTCAACTCCAATCACGGCTGGCCATTGGTGATGTTGGCTGAGGTGGATGGGAGCTGAACATCTGGAGGGCCACAAGTTCCCCACTTTAGTACAAAGTGAAGAAACAGGCCTAGATTGTCATAGTTTTCTCTTTTTATAGTAAATACACTGGGAAATATGTGAACAATTGATGCTCCATCTTCATCAGTATTTCCAAATTATTCAATAATTTGCCTATTTAAATCATTATATTTCATTATTACTGTACTTAATAGCTTGGCTTAATTTGGAGCCAATCCAGTGCGATCTACAAATAGTTTGCCTATTTTTTTTCACCGGAGAAAAGGGGTAGTCAACACAGTGCCCTCCAGATATTGCTGGACAGCACCAGATTTAGGATTAATAATGATAATAATACAACATATATTTATATATTTATACAGGTCAGTATATGAGTAAACTGTACCTAAATGAACTGTTGTGAAAATAAGAAATAGGAGAAGAACCAAATGTTGTCCTCGCTCGAGGCAGCATGTTACCAAAGAACACCTAGAACTTCCTGACCATTGACCATGTTGGCTGGGGCTGCTAGGAGCTGAGAACAGTTGCATACGCCCATGCCTTGTATTTCTTTTATTCTGGCCACAATGTTATTTTGATGCAAGATGCAAGTTTACTGAGATGCCTGTAGCGATATGCACATAATTCTCACTGTATATATATTTTTAATCAGTGTGCCTTAACTATAATTATTATTATTCCAAATGCACTGCTTTGTAAATTACATTTTGAGAAAAGGTCTATAAATATTACAAAATAAATTAGGCTACTGGTGATGATCCCAAAATCTACTTCTCCTTTTTTATCCTCGGCACTCTTTATCCTAGGGGTGGGCCTGGGCATAATGTGGGAAATGTATCACTATCAAATTGCAATCTCTTCAACAAGAATTTGACATCCAGCAAATCTTAAATTTTCTACAAGCCTTCATTTTAGCCCCGGGATCATTAGACTTATTCTACAAAATGAACAATTCTGCCTGCCTAAGGCTGCAAGCAAGGGCTAATAAAAATCAAATGTGTTTCTTCCTCCAGTTGCCAGTACAGTGGTACCTTGGGTTACATACGCTTCAGGTTACATACGCTTCAGGTTACACACTCCGCTAACCCAGAAATAGTGCTTCAGGTTAAGAACTTTGCTTCAGGATAAGTACAGAAATCGTGTTCCGGCGGCGCGGCAGCAGTGGAAGGCCCCATTAGCTAAAGTGGTGCTTCAGGTTAAGAACAGTTTCAGGTTAAGAACAGACCTCCAGAACGAATTAAGTACTTAACCTGAGGTACCACTGTACTGAGTTTATCCACACTGCAGTGCATATTCCCCAACAGTGTCAAAACTATGCATCTCAGGGAACATCCATACATTAAACAGAACTGGCTTAAAGTGGTCCTAAATGTTTTCAAGTTTCAGTCCTGCTCCTCTGAAAACTTGAGGGTTCATACTGAAATGTCCAGCTCTTTTCAATCCCTTAGGTCTTGAATTCAGAGGGGAAATTATAACTTTAAAATATCACATTCACAGATATATTCATAATACAAGCTGGTTCCCTGCCTCAGGGTTTAATATTAAGATACATTTCAGAGGCTGGCATTTAAAGTAAAAAAAAAAAGGGAGATTATTCTAAATTCTAGATTCTGCCAGGCAGCTTGCTCCCTTTGCTGTAATTACATCCCTGGCACTATGATATCCAGTGATTTTCTACTTCCTAACATAAAACCTTTAAGTGGGATGGGGGAGTTTACACAACAGCTGTGAGCTGAAAGTGAGTTGACAAATTTGGGCCTACAAGTTCCTAATAAATGGTAAAAGGTAAAGGACTTCTGGACAGTTAAGTCCAGTCAAAGGAGACTATGGGGTTGCGCCGCTATTCTCGCTTTTGGGCCAAGGGAGCTGGTGTTTGTCCACAGACAGCTTTCCGGGTCATGTGGCCAGCATAATTAAACCACTACTGGCACACGGAAGACCGTGACAAGCTCCAGAGCGCACAGAAACGCCGTTTACCGTCCCGCCGCAGCGGTACCCATTTATCTACTTGCACTGGTATGCTTTTGAACTGCTAGGTTGGCAGGAACTGGGATAGAGCAACAGGAGCTCACTCCGTCATGGGGATTCAAACCGCCGACCTTCCAATCAGCAAGCCCAAGAGGCTCAATGGTTTAGACCACAGCGCCACCCGCATTCCATATTCCTAATAACATTTATCTATCTATGACATCCACCCTAGCTGTAGCAAAAGTGGAGTGTCTTTGATTTTAAAAAGCCCTTCTTCAGCACCATGAATATGGCCAACAGTACTAGTATACAGTGATACCTCGGGTTACATACGCTTCAGGTTACATACGCTTCAGGTTACAGACTCCGCTAACCCAGAAATAGTGCTTCAGGTTAAGAACTTTGCTTCAGGATGAGAACAGAAATCTTGCTCCGGTGGCACGGCAGCAGCAGGAGGCCCCATTAGCTAAAGTGGTGCTTCAGGTTAAGAACAGCTTCAGGTTAAGTACGGACCTCCGGAACGAATTAAGTACTTAACCCGAGGTACCACTGTATAGTCGAAGCTACCAGCATGAGTTTGACCAAGCTGCTCTGGTCCATGGGGTCACGACAAGTCGGACACGACTAAATGACTAAACAACAACTACAACTAGTCTATGGATGAGATATGCAACAATGACAGCACTGAAAGGCAGAACTCATCAATGACACCTGGCTGGGTGGAAAGTTTGTTTACTGCTGATGTGACGGTTTTGCCTGTTCACGTGTGTGGTGCTGATGGATTCACTAAAACTGAGAAACTAACTGTTCTGAAAATCCCTATTTCAGCCTAAAGTTTAATTTGGTGATTTTTCTAAGGTTCCGTCTTCATTGAATCAGCACTCTTTGGAACAGCAGATAATGTCTGGTTCTGCAACACCCCCACTTATGTCCACATGCTTTTGGAATGAATACTGAAGATATTTTTACCTAGTCCTCCACAAAATCTCCTAAATTATTAAGGCTTATATTACATAGACGTCGTTCTTCCCGGTAATGTTGATAAAATGTTATGGGTCCAGGAGATGCTAAAATAGCTCCTTTCCATTCCTGGGAGCTTTTTCATCTTTGCTAACCTTTCCCCATACATGGCTTGAAGTCTGAAAGTCCAGAGAGAGTGACTCCAACAATACTGATTCTGAAATTGTGCTGTTCTCAATATTTTTGTATCCCGCAGTCCACGATGTTTGAAGAGCTCACTTAGCCTGAATTAAGCTATTGTCTACGGCTGGCACCAGCATCATTTAGCATTTATCATTTATGTGTGTAGCTCAGTTTTGCCCACAACTCAACCACCTGAGTTTGCTACAATTTAGCAATTTAGAATTTTAGCAATTTAGCATTTCATCACCACCCTAGTTTCATTTTGCTTTTTCCTTTCCTTTCCAACTGAAGCACAACATCCCATGGCAACTGAGAATGCCTAGTCCTTAAGGGCTGATTGTTGGACTTTCTAATAAAATAATAATAATAATAATAATAATAATAATAATAATAATAATAATTAATAATATATTATTTATGCCCCGCCCATCTGACTGGGCTTACCCAGCCACTCTGGGTGGCTTCCAACAAAATATTAAAATACAGTAATGCATCAAACATTAAAAGCTTCCCTAAACAGGGCTGCCTTCAGATGTCTTCTAAAAGTCTGGTAGTTGTTGTTCTCTTTGACATCTGGTAGGAGGGTGTTCCACAGGGCAGGTGCCACTACCGAGAAGACCCTCTGCCTGGTTCCCTGTAACTTGGCTTCTCACAGCGAGGGAACTGCCAGAAGGCCCTCAGCGCTGGACCTCAGTGTCCAGGTAGAACGATGGGGGTTACGCCCCCTTACTTTCAAAAAAAGTTGGGAGGGTTTTTTTCCCATACTTTGGTAAAACACACTAACATCTCCCTCTTGCTTCTCAATTGCCATGTTTTGTCTCCATTTCTTTTGGCACTCGCCACCAGATCAGTATTAAAAGGAATGTGATTTCAGTGGGGGGAAAGGGGAGGGGGAGTCCTGGATTCAGCTCCTGGTGTCTCCTGTCAAACAGCTACAGAAAGCAATAAGACCTCTGATGAAGACCTTGGGGGAGCTACTGCCAGTCTGAGAAGACAACAGGGAACAACGGTTTGGCTTTGTGTATGGTGGCTTCATAAGGTTTAGTCTATTTTATGCTGTGAGAAATATCCCAGGTATAAAACGACCTATAAAGGTTATGGGCCTATCTGTATTGCAGAGGCATAAGATGGCAAGTGTAACATTATTGGGCTTTTAAGGAAATTTAAAACTCCATACAGCAAAGTGTAACTACAGTCATACCTCGGGTTACAGATGCTTCAAGTTGCGGGTTTTTTTGGGGGGTTATAGACCGCCAAAACCTGGAAGTACTGGAACAGGTTACATCCGGGTTTCGGCAGTCACACATGTGCAAAAGTGCTAAATTGTGCTTTGCGCATGCGCAGAAGCACTGAATCAGAACCCGTGCGTGCGCAGATGCGCAGACACAGGTTGCGGATGCTGCAGGTTGTGAATGTGCATCCCACATGGATCATGTTCACAACCCGAGCGTCCACTGTATATGTAAAAACTACTGTTGATAGATATCACTATGCCAAAAGATAAAGGGTAGAGGTTTTTGTTTTGTTATTAAATGCATTTTTATAACCATAATACCTGGAACCAAGGCCACAAGGGCTACTTCTTCAGTGAACTGCCTGTTACAAGAAGCAGTTGTACAGTAACTAGGGTTGATTTGACTCACTCAGGTGAATTCAGAGCTTAATAACTGGTCTGGTGCATGGATAGCCTCCAAGTCGTTTAATCAAATAGGTTCCTCAAACTCAGAATCAGTGGCGTAGCGTGGGTTGTCAGCACCCGGGGCAAGGCAAGTAATTTGCGCCCCCTAACCCGTGGATTTGCGCCCCCTAACCCATGGATTTGCGCCCCCTAACCCATGGATTTGCCCTAACCCCAGATGTTGCGCCCGGTGCGGCCGGCCCCCCCTGCACCCCCCACGCTACGCCACTGCTCAGAATCAACCCACTGGTTCAGGGTGTTCCTGACATTATTTAAAAAGCTACACTTCCTGCACAACAGTATTATAAAAAATATTGTTCTATATCATGATGGAAAAGGTAAATGGTTGAAACATATTAGGACTTTTTTCATTATTCTTTTCTCTTTATACCCACCTTTAAAACAAATGGCGTCACATTAGTAAGAGCAAAAAGATTTTTAAAAGGTGAATTTTACATAAGGTTAATACTAAGAATTGTTAGCAATTGTTTTCTGTTTCGAGAAGAGCAGGAGGGGGGAATGTTCATAAAGACAATTATACCCAATCTTTATGAATATGGGCTCAGTAAAAAAAAGAAGAGCTAAAAAAATCTCCATGGAGTTGTAAGCCTTCTGCATTTCACAGAATATTTCAATATTGCCATACTTTACAGCATTATCAATTACACAGTTATTTGACTATTTTCACTTACAGCTTTTAATAAATAACCTTGGTAGATATTGCTACATTTCACACTGGATTCTTTATTAAAAATTATCTGACAATCTGTTCTGATTTTACTGTTCTTGTACTTTTTCTGAAGCAATGTTCATTTGAATCCACTTAAGAATAATTTTGTCATAATTTCTGCTACATCCAGGACTGAATGACTAGCCACTGACAGACTTGTTCTCCATGAATCTGTCTAATCCCCCCTTTAAAGCCATATAAACTAATGAATTCTCTAAATGAATTATATGCACTGTTTGAAGATAGACTTCCTATGTTCTGTCCTGAATCTCCTGCCCATCAGCTTTGCTGGAGGAATTCAAGTTCTAGCACTGTGAGAGAAAGAGCAAAACTACTTTCTCTACTTTATTTTACAAATCTTTATCATGTCACAAACAAGTATTTCCTTTTAGGTGGTTAGGCATTGGAATGTGTTGTTGGTGTGTGGAAGGGCAAGGTGTGGTCATCGCCTACCCCTTCAATTTTGGGTATTCCGTTAAAGGAATCTGGCGGTCGTGGATCCTGTCCGATGCCTGTGTGGCGGGGGGCCATGGAACGACCCTCGGTGACATCAGGGGAGAGCTTATAGTTGCATTAGCATCAACAGGCTCCCCCGACTGGTGGTTAACCCCTCTTCAGACTCACCCCTCTCTGAGTGGGTGGAGTCAAATCTTCCGTGGTCCAATGCCTAAGCCAATACCTTCTCACATGCTGTAATCAATAAAGTTGTGGCCTTTTCTTGCCCATTAACCTTATACACTGTGTCCACGTGTCTTTATTCCACCAAGCGGGGATCGGGCCCTCGAATCACAACTCCCTTTTATAATGTAGCAAAAAACACAACACCTCAGCACCTTTCCTCACAAGAAAAGTGAATGCCCCACACTGCTGATTGTTAAGTTTGGATTGCTTTTACACCTTTTCCATCTTTATTATATCCATCTCTGCTATATATATTATTTCAAAGATGCAACAGCATACTGGGAAGGTTTATTTTAGACCCCTTTCCTACTGATCCTTTTTCACTGAGCTATCCACCAAGACCAATCATAAATGCACTGGCTATACTTAGGGCAGGCATCTATCTTTTGCCCTTCCATCAGCAATATAGAGCAGTCCAGGATCCCCTTTGAGGCTAGAGGTTTAAGCCAACCCTTTTATTGCTGGAAATCATAAATATATTATTAATAATCGACATAAATTATGAAGGATGGGGTGACTCTATAGATTGCCAGTGAAGTATATTTTTGGACAGCCGTCCTCTCTCAGAAATACTTGGTATGTTAAATGGAAATAGTGGCTCAAAATGATATTTCTTCATGGGATTAAAAAAATATCAAATAAATTTGTTTTGAATTGGCACTAACTTATTTTTTATGTTAGCAATAACATAACATAGCCACAGTAAAAATCCACCATCCTACTATGCTAGAATTTGAAATGCATGGCACTGTATTTTATTATTATTATTATTTACACACACACACACACAACTTTATTGCGGTCCATAGACCCAAAATACACAGTACATTTTTAAAAAGAAAATTACATTGTTGCTGTTGTTTTAATTTCATTTTTGTATTATTCCCTTGTATTCATGGATGCATAGTTGTACTTACCTTCACGCTGATTTGAAGCCACTTTGTGTCCTTCCTAAAAGAGGCTCCTGGGAGGCCAGAAGGATATTGCCGGAACAACTCCTGGGTTGGCGCAACTGGCTAAAATGTTTTAAATGGTTCTAATTTTGGTTCCTCTATTTAGTTTTTGAAGGGTTGATGTTGGTTAAATGTTTAGTTGGGGTTGGCAGTTATTTTAATTTGGGTATAACTGTAAACTGTTTATTATTGTTATTGTTATTATTGGTTTCTATTGATTTATTGGTTTGTTTGTTGCTTGTATAGGATATTTATTTATTTTGATACTTTGTTGTGTTTTTATATATGTTGTAAGCCACCCAGAGTGGCTGGAGAAACCCAGCAAGATGAGTGGGATATAAATTTAAAATCTATTATTATTATTATTATTATTATTATTATTATTATTAAATGTTCAGATCTGCTAGTAGAGGATGTGTTCCCTTTGTTATTCCTGAGCACAATCAATAGAAAAAGCTGCTAAACTATTAATTAAACCTAGAATAATAAATGTACTTAGGCAGCATGATATACCAATTCTTCAGAAGTTTTTATTTTCCCCTTGATTGCATTTCCTCCCCAGCTCATGACATGGGATTGGAAAGTTATTCCTGTGATCTGAGGGACTGTAAATCATTCATTCATATATATATATATATATATATATATATATATATATATATATATATATCCATACACACACACATATACATACATATACACAGCACTTTTGTTCTATCCCATTCCTAGTACAGTCCAAGGCAGATAAACTAAAATCTCATTATGTATAGAGGCGCTGCATTTGTAGTGCACAAATAGACCTAGGACAATACAGTTAAAGCAACTGACTTCCTACAAATAATCCTAGAAACTATACTCTGTTAGGGATGCTGAGATTTGTACAGTGGTACCTCGGGTTACAGATGCTTCAGGTTGCATACGCTTTGGGTTACAGACTCCGCTAACCCAGAAATAGTACCTCGGGTTAAGAACTTCTCTTCAGGATGAGAACATAAATTCTGCAGCGGTGGCGCGGAAGCAGCGAGAGGCCCCATTAGATAAAGTGGTGCTTCAGGTTAAGAAAAGTTTCAGGTTAAGAACAGACCTTTAGTATGAATTAAGTTCTTAACCAAGGTACCACTGTACTTCTCTGAGAGATAAACTACAGCTCCCAGGATTCTTTGGGGGAAGTCACATGATTTAAATGTAAGGCATGTATGCTTCCTAAACCCATTGTCTATTACATTTCCCATTCTATTCCTGTTCTTTTTGTTTAATCTGACCTTGTTTCATGGAACAAGATATCAGGATGACTTTGCCAAATCATGTTTTCTATCAAACAACTAATACAAGTACATTACATATAAAGTGAGTACATTTGCAGAGGCAGCAAGAGAAAACTGATTTTGCAAACTGAATGCAGGTTCGCTTTTATAGGGAATATAATCTAAAATTCTATATTGTGTGACAACGTTTTTTAATGTTAGTCAGCTTTTCTGTTCTGTTCCTTGTGTACATTCAGGCTGCAACTCTATGTATGCCGATTTGCGAGTAAGCTCCATTAATTTCAGCGAGGCATCCTTCTGAGTAAACATGAAGAGGAGGACTGGCCTGTCATTCTCCTGCCCTGTTATAACTCATGCTTTAAAACAAATAAATTGATCTGGTCTCAGTACATAAATAATACTGACCTACCTTGCAATGCTTTTTGTACGAGACACTGCATGTGAACATTCAGGAAGCGCCATTAAAAGTATATTACCACTAATAGGAATACCAATAACATATTAAAGAACAGCTATGGAATCTGATATAAATAGTTGGGTCCGTGAAGGTAGCAGCGCCCCATATTGCTACAGTAAACTCAGTATTTATAGCCGGCTATGTTTGCTTAAAAAAACAAAAAAAACCCTGCTCAGTTATCTGCACAGTAATGAGCAGCACCTAAGGCGTGAAAAGAAAACTCATTAACAAATCCCCTTCCCATTATGCTATTCCACTTTATAAAGCAAGACTATGCAAGAAACACAGGCATATCATAAAACCCCATGAAGTTTAACGACCAGAAAGTCTTCTGATTAACTTTTATGCATGTACAACAGTGCCCAGTATATTTTAGGCACGTCTATAAATAATGGTGGTGGTGAACGACTCCTCCGTCATACAATAATCCAAAACACACCACTAAGTAAACAGAACACCATATTCAGTTGGTGTGTTTTCTCAACCACTGAATAAACCCCACCGACAGTTTTTGAAGTCTACAAAGACTCAGAGCCACTAAGGGCGAGGAAGAAACAACCGCTATAGGCAAGAGCTGATGTGAGTCTTAAGCCTAATGAGGGTAACAGGTTGCACATGTCCCCTTCCTATTTTATTTTTGCTTCCCCTAATTAGTCACAAGAATGTAACCTAATCACAGAGTAATTCAAACCTTTGATTAATCAATACAAAGAGCTACCCATTGCTGTTATGCAATCAACCTTATTTGATATGGTTTTCATTAACAAATAGGATGCAAGGGCTCAGAGAGTAACAGCTCTCTGTGACTGGCTGGGAATCTTGTCTTTTGTCTGAATTTCTTTTCAATCAGCTGCAATATTGCACATCACAAGCAGTGTATTTTCCCCTGCAATCAGCATACACTGTGATGTTCTAACTGGGATAAAGAGTCCTTGCCACTGCCATAATTAAAGGCTTGTGATGAGCTTCTGAGGCTGCACCACACACTTACCTGGGAGTAAATCCCACTGATATGAATAAATGTAGACAGAATAGGTCTGTAAATCTTAATAGCTGGCTAGATCAAAAAACACCCATTCTTCCTCCACTTGAAAGTGTTAATTGTACTTTTTTTTGAAATAGTTTGTGAGATTCACATGCATCTAGCATCAACATCAGTGTTTAATTTTAATGGAGGTGCAATTGTTTCATCTTTCTAATATGGAGTTGTGACATACTTCCATCCCTTTCTTTTGGTTCTTAATGTTCTTCTGCTTCTGTATCAATGTTTCTTAAAAACTTATTTGTTAGCTTGTTTTCATAGCATGGATAGTGTTTCAGGCAATTTCAACATTTGTAATTTCTGCTATTAACTGGATTCACATGCAGCCCTCTACATGTCTTCTCAAAAACAATCTCCAATTGTTTTAATGGGACTTGCTCCCAGGTCATTGCCATAGGATTGCAACCTCAATCTATCAATCAGTTACCATTGTGAATTAGGTCAGTGTACTGAAACAGGGACATCTAAACTCATCTAAGCCCTCCTTTAAGACCACATACTGCATTAAAACCAAGTATTTGCAAATAACACCAATACAAAGGCATTTCCTCAAGAGCCAATGATCTTATAGCATATATATTATTTGATCTATTACAGTTTCAACAGCATTTGTGAATATATGTAATAAAAAAGGCTTGAATGTTCAGCGCTAATAACAGAGAAGATGAAAGATAAAAAGCTGACAAATTAATAGGATGTGAAATGACTGAAAATCTAAGAACTGGACAGCAAAGGAAGGAAGTTTACATAATAAAAAGCACACCCACAAATTATGTCTCTTTTCTACAGCCAGTGAAACTTGATTAAAAGTGATAAAGGCAAATTACTCAGTCATTATAGACATATAGCCACTCAACAAGCACCTTCATCTGGTCTTTGTCAGTTTGGAATCATTTCTACATTCCATAGGAAGATTGTCTCCTTTAATTTTTATATGTGTACAGAAACATGTATTCTATCTCCTCATATGCTATCATTTATAACAGCTTTGACTGTCACTCCATGTCCAGCAAATGCAACAAAAATATTTCCTATCCATTTCAGAAAAACTTCTGCAAAAAATTAGAAATGCAAATATTATTTATTTTAAAAAATAAATAAGGACCAGATGAAACCGCACTTAATTAATCCATGTTACCAAAAGGGATGGGTGCTGACAATGAGGATTCAGTTATTAACATGTTTGCAGGTTTGTTTTGGTTTGTTTTTTTAAAAAAAGAAAAAGGGGGAAGAATACAAGCAAGTCCCTTTTGCTTTCACCGTCTTCTGAGTTTTAGTTCTGAATAGTGACCTCTGGAAATATTCCAGTCAAAATAATTCTACAGCTGCATATAGCCTTTATATGACAGACATATGAACTGGCTAAGTCCATTATTGCAAAATGACATTTATTCTGGTATGAAATTATAAATCCACTGCAATTCATACTCCTTGTCCATTAAGGAGCTGCACAAATAAATCATTGATATGGCTTCAAGCAATCTGATGATATTAATAAACCTACCTCCAAAGAGGAAGAACAAACACAATTTCTCCATTATCCTCATACAATGAATAAATCCCATCACCTCTCCTCCCACGCTTTCATACAATAATCAAACTAGGAGCAGCCAAATCCACAAATCTGTTAAGGCCAAATACTTGCTTTTGGAGTTATTTAATCTCATTGGGACTAAACAGGTTTAAAACCAAGTACTTCAGCTGACTGGAGTTGTGGATGAATTTGAAAGCCCGTTTCCTAATGGGAGAAACCCCATCAAGGATAATTTCAAGTTACCCATTCCCCATCTTTCCTTTTCTAAACCTAATTCTCCACATTCCCTTCCATGCGATCAAGTTCTGCTCACCACATTGCTCACTGCCCACAACCTTCCTGTTCCCAAAATGGTGACTTTCCCACCACCACCCACCACCTCATCTTCAATTTTGTCTTAAAAGTTGCAAAACATATGGCGACAATAATTGTTCAAAGGGATGGAGGAAGAAGGGCTGGAATATTTAACCGAAGGTCCAAGGTATGAGATGGATGAGGGGAAAGCACAGCTGCGAAATTCACTCATACAGAGGAAAAGCCATGCAGTCTCCATCTCCTGACCTTCCCTGTCATTGAGGGAGAGGCTGGCAGGGCAAAGGTGAAAACATGTTCTTACCTTCGCTGCAGTCCTTCCCGCGGAAGCCAGTTTGGGAGCAATCACACACAGCCTGGTCATTGAGCACAGAGCAGACGCCTCCATTGAGGCAAACGTCATCCCTGGCGCACAGGTGGCTCTGTTCATCATCCAGCCGCACTTCTTGACTCTCCACAGGCGAGGACTGTGTGTAGTTGACCCTTACATCTGTTATCCATCCCTTGAAGGGCTCCCGGTCCTTCACCGAGGAGAGTGTTACTTTTAGAGTAGCTGAACGCAGCTCAGGAGGCAACCCTCCGAGAAAGAGGCCGCTGAAGACAGTCATGTCCCGTCGCTTGGATTTCACTTCCACCCACTTAGCCTCAGTCTGGTCGATTAGTAGCGTCGTGTTCTTAAAATTGCGGCGGACAACCACTGTGTGCCACAGGTTGTCGTTAACAGCCATGTCGGAAAGCAAGATGGCGGGTTCGGCACAGAAGATGGAGAAGCTGAGCTGGAGCCTCCCGCCTTGCGTCAGGATTAACTCCAAGAAGTCACAGAAGCCCTCGTCGTCAAAGTAAAGGACCAGGCCACTGGAACTGCGGGTCTTCATGTTGAAGCTCATTTCACTCTCGCAGCAGGCATTCCATTTAGGGAAACGAGTCCACTGGCCCTCTGCTCCTGGGAATTCCAGGCTGCTGCCAAGCTCGGCCCAGCATCCCAGGAGAAGGGCCATCCATAGTAGGAGGCAACCTCCACGCCTGAGGAGCACAGGCCCCATTCTTCGTGGGGTGGGGTGGGGGAGAGGGGGGAGAGGAGGGGGGAGTGGTGGTGGGGGGGTTGAAGCAGACAGGGTAAAATCTTTCCAGGAACCCCTCACACTAGGTAAGTTAACTCTTGCTTTCCTAATGTTCTGGGGAGGAATAGTGGAGTTGCCTCTCCTAGTAGGAGAGGCTCAGGGGAGGTGCACCCAAAATGTAAATCCCTCCTCCCTTCAAAAAAAAAAAGAAGAAGAAAAAGCAAAAAGCAAAATGAATGAAAGAGAATATTTTCAAGCACAAGCAAATGTGCAACTTTGACGGGGCTGTAAAAAAATGACTTTAGAAATAAAAGGCACTGGTAGATGCTATTCGGTCATCTGCTTGGCTTTCAAAGGAGATGTCTAAGGATGGATGAGTCAGCAGAAATTTTTACCATCAAACACCCATGTCACCAAGTTGGAAAGGAGATGGGATGATGTTCAGAGAGAAGGCCAACAAGCCACTCAGAAAACCTTCTCCAAAGATCCACAGGCCCACTGAGACTCGATCAATATCCCAGCACACATGGAGGAATCAGTATCCAAGCGCATGTAGAAGTCATGTTACCCGATAGCTGTATTTCCCCAGGATTCTCCCTCACCTTTCGCTGCAAGCAATTGCCGGATTACAATCCAGTCTTCTCAAGGCTGATCCTCTCATCAGATCATGGTCTGCTCGCCATGCAACAGATCAGGAGGAGATTCCCAATGGAGCTGAAATCCAGACACTGTCATGAAGCTCAGAAGCTACTTGAAATGCAAAGCTTACAGCTCCTGTATTGTTTTGGGGTTTTGTTTTCCTTGAGCAAGGCCCAAACTATGAAGATCCTGGTGTTTGATCGTTGGGGGGTTTTGCGCTGTGCTCTTTTCAAAATAAAAAAACCATCTGTGAAGATATAAAACAAAAGACAAGTACATTTCAAAACCACGAATGAAAAGTAAAACGAGCCTGTAAAAAGGGTGAGGGTAACCACAGATTTAAATGTAACCAGAGGCAAGTGCAGGCTCCCTTGCGACAATCAAGCTAAAGCGTCATGCTTTATGCCCTATGCTGGGGGGGGGGGCGGGGGGAGTTTCTTGTGATGAATTCCATTCAAGTTAACTCCATTAGTCACTGTTTTAAATGCCCAAGTCTGTTTGCAGCAGTAATTTTTTGGACTGGAAAAATCATTGGAAAAGCCTTTTTCATGTACAGAGCTTGTTATGGCAGAAAGGGGCACTTAAATGTGTTACTTATGTTTACTGCCATTTGGGCATCTTCAAACATAATTCATTACAGAAACAAACCTACGCCTACTATCCTCCATTCAGTGATGTTATTGCATGCTGTGAACCTGCTTATTTCCCCCCAGTGTTCTTAAATTCATGAAAATGGGACAAGATCACAACAAGGCCGAACAGACGGTGAATTACCATAGCTGTTGCATTCCTTGCTAGAAGTAGGATTGTGTTTGTTATGTCTATAATATTTCTTGGAATCTTTTAACTGTTGAAATTTTACATTATTGCAAAGGGGGGAGAAGCTGTATGATACAGCTAGATTGCTGTATCATACAGAACACAGTTCAGCCATCCTCTGCTATTACTCTTTTAGGACCAGGGATAGCCAACAGTGGCGTCTTCTAGACCCCAGCTCTCAATATCCCTGGCTATTTGTCATGATGGCTGAAGCTGATGGGAATTGTGGTCCAGGAACACCTGAAGGGGAACACATTGGCTACCTCTGCTTTAGGATAAAGGCCAAAGCCCTGTTCACATAAGCCTCTATATATACCTTCTCATCTTGGAATTAATTTGTGTGTGCGTGCGAGTGTTTTTGGGTGGTGTGGCTAAAGCAGTTTGCATGTTTTAAGAAATACATCTCCCCCACCACTGCTTTGAACTCTCCCAGTTGTATATTTAACTTAATGGATAATACATATTTACTGATAGCTTTTCTATCGTAAATCTGTGTCCCACTTTAGCAGCACAAGCTGTCATCCAGCAGAACTCAGGCACATGCAATAGCAACACACACACCCCCTCAAAAAAAAGCCTCAAAGTAGAAGTAACACCAGAGCACAACCTTCCCTAGACTATCAAATGTCATTTTCTTTCTTGATGTGCCTTGAGCAAATTTCACCCACTGCCATCCCTAATTTGCATTCTATTGCACAGTAACCAGGAGCATTCCAATGTTGTGCCAATCAGGTGGGAAGCTGAGGAGAAAGGGAATAGCCTGATGTTGTGCAGTGATTGGTAGGAAGCAGTATCTTGCAATTGTTGGTACAGTTTTGTATTTCAGAAAATGTTGGAATGAACAGTGCAGTGCTTTAGTAAATATAAATAATTTCAATCAGTTGCCAAGGTGCTTGACACATTTTAATGCCTTGTAAGTTCAAGATGGAGGGAGCCAACATTCTGTAATTTCTCAGGACATGTTTCTGTTTGTTTTTAATTTTTGCTTTTCAATTTTTGCTTCGCGCATTTTAATACTTTGCAATTTCAAAGGAACAGAAGAGGAAACGGATAGCAGTAGCACTATATAAGTCTTGGCACATTTGTAATTATTATTATTATTATTATTATTATTATTATTATTATTATTATTTATTAAATCTATATACTGCCCTTCACCCAAAGAACATGTTTAAGAACATAATAATGTGGTTTTCACAAGGTCAGACCACTGTTAAGTGAGTATTGTACCACTGACTGGAACTCACTTTCCAGTGTTTCTGATTACTTTTTCCTCATCCTAATGGGAGACTGAATGAATCTGGAACTTTCTCCATGCAAATAATGTTCTTTATCACTGAGCTATGGATCAGTTTACATCTCCCTGTATGAGTAAACGGGACTACTTGGTAACAGCTACACAAATCAAGAATAGGGCTTCATTTTATAATTGCTGAGAGTGAGCTCTATTTGAGGAGAGGGAAAGAAGTGTCTTTGTTGGGACTGAAATGCCCCTCTCAATAAGGTATTCCTTTATGAAGGGATGTGGGCAGTGCATCAGGATGTGAAGCTGTGTGGTAGAAAGGCAACTGTTCAATTAAATTAGAATGCATTTAGGGTGCTGTTCCCAAATGCATTCAGGGACCCACTAAATATGGCCATACCTTCCAACATTTCACAGATGAAAACAGGAGTGTGCTTCTAACATCCCAATTCTAACTCAGTGACCCTAGTCATTGCTCCACCATTGCCCATCTGTCAAAGGCTCCTTGTATCACCTGGTCTGCTTTAGCCTATCCTCCACTGAACGAGACCCAAAATGTGGCATCTGACAATGCAACCATGGGCAAAATGACAGGTTGCACGCTGCATGCTTACTATCAGTACTCATTGATAATTATAATTAATAATTATATGCACGTGAACTAGAGAAGAGGTGTATCATTGCACAGTCCACTTTTGATACTGGGTCTGAAGTGTGCGTAGAGGTAGGTGGAACTCTGAAGAATGCAAACCTGAGTACCTCGTGCTAGCAAAATGCTAGGATGCAGGGCCAACCCTACCATTGGGGGTAGGGGATACTGCAATTTATGGGAGGTGCTTGACCCCACCACTATTCCTTTAGAAAAAAATAAAGCTCCCCTTTTCCCTTCTATTATCCACCACCACCACTCCTTTAGAACCCCCTTTTGTGGGGCTGACAGGGCTGTTTGTACCACACCACCTCCCTCGACCTCACCTGCAACCCACAGCCCTCAGGTGTTGTGAGGGATGCTTCCCAGTCACCAGCTTCTTAGGTGGTGCCAGTCCAGCCAGCTTCTTTAAGCAGAAAGATGGGGACCACCGTGCCATATGCCTCAGGCGGCAAATTGTATTGGATCTACTCTGTGAGCAAGGCATCCTCCAAGGCAAAAACAAAAATGGGCGGAATAGGGGGCAAGCATTGATCAAGGTTTATGACGGATAATATGGAGTGTCCCTCATAAATAAGGAAAGGGGAAGCGCTTTAACGGTTGTGGGTTGTTGTGTTGGGGCTGCTGGTGGTTTGGTCAGCGCTGCTCAACTTGAGGTAAATTTCTTGGGCCCGAGACTGAGGGTCTTTTTCCACGCAGGCGCAGACGGCCTTGTGCGCGTTTGTTTGGACCCTTTGGGCAATAGCCGAGCACGGCCAGAACAGCAGCAGCAAAAGCCTCTCTTCACCTCCTGAGGCAAGAGCCAACCCCGCCGAGACTTCGACGGAAGACGCAGCCAGCAGGCCCTTCCCCACCTGGAGAGAGGCTCTGAGGCGGCAAGCGCCGCCAGCTGCCCCGGCCAGCCAGGTGTCTCTCCCCGCTGTCCGGAGGGCTGGCTAGGAAAAAGGCGCCACAATTTATGGCACCGCATTGAGCGTCCCCTGCCTCCTTCGTCCTCCCTCAGCCTCCTTCTGGCGCTCCCACACGCAGCGGCGGAGGCAGCAGCAGCAGCTCCGCCCCGCCTCGCTCCGCCTTCCTCTTGCCCGGCAGCGCGCGCGCTGCGCGCCAGGCTCGGAGGCCGCCGGTGCCTTGGCAATCTCGGCGCCTTGGCTGAAGGCAGGTGCGGGAAAGGGAAAGGAGCCCGGCTCCCCTTGGCTCTCCACAGCCCAGGCGCCGGCGGCGCACCCGCCTTCCCCCCGGGGAAAGAGAAGGAAGGAGGGGAAAGGAAGCGTCGTGCGTCTTCGTGCGCTTCGCGTGGTGTGTGTGTGTGTTTTGGAGAGCGGTGGCGCGCGCCTGTCTTTGGCCGAAAGTATCCGGGGAAAGGGGTGGGGATCTATAGAGCCTGCGGCCGGGGGAAAAAAAGATGCGTGATGCGAGAGGGTGGACGGGGTTCCTCGTCCAGCAGGTCTGGAGGAACGAAGGAGAATCGCCAGAACAGAAAGCATCTGGCTCCGCGCGCTGCTGGTGCCTCTGATTGGCCGGAGCTCTCCAAGGTCCCGCGCATCGCTTTCTCAGCTCTGCTTCACGAGACGCTTTTTAACTGCAAGGCTCCGACCCGCAAGCGGAGACCTTCCGCGCGCAAAACACACACACACACACGTGCGCTCTGGCTCGCTCGCCAAGAGTGTGGGTGTGCGCTGGATGCGACACACGCCGAGCATGGAGCCTGGGTGTTGTTGTTGTGTTTTATGCATGCAAAGCATGTGCTCTGTCCCTGAGCTGTGGCCCTCCTCGCAAAATAAAAGGGGCTCTCGTCTTTTGCATGTTAGGTAAGGCCCATCCTCTCACCAGCAGGAGTTCTCAATGGGCCCAGCTAACCAGAGATCCTTGGAACCGGAGACGCCAAGAATCCAAACCCGCATGCAAACCGTGCGCTCTGCCTGTAAACCCTTCCTGGAAATGTGGGTGTGCTCAGTGAAAAATGCTAAAGGAAAGGGGGGCCAGGCAATGAATATGTATCTGTGTTGGGATGCGGGGTGGGATAGTTCATTAATTACAGGAAATAGCTTCTTGAATGAGAGCTAATGAATTTGAAGGAGGATAACCTGTGTACGAGCTGGAGGGATTTTTTACTTGACCCAATGTTTCACGGTTGCGATGGGAGGTGGGGGAAAAAACAGAATTGCAGAGCAAAGCTGCAGGAAGGGGTTCATTTGTACAGATGCAGGTGTGTGCCAGGGAGAGAGAGAAAGAATCGCATGGAAGGGCTGTGGGGGTTTTGTGTGGCAGAGCAAGCAAAGGGGAGAGAATGCATCGATTTCAGGTGTTACAAAGAACTGCGGAAGGAACTGATTGTCTGCCTCACTCCCATTAGTGAAAAGAGGCTCTGTATGGGAGAGAGAGAGAGAGCCTTCCATCCACAGCAGTGAGCATCATAAGAGGCGTTTGGATAAGGAGTTGACTGTGCAAAAAAATAAAAAATAAAAGAGAGGAGGCAACCGAGGGTGTGATCATATCTATGACATGAGGTGTCATGATGGCGAGGCATGAGAGAGCAGGAACTGGCATTGTGGGGGGGGGGGAATGAGCACCCCCAAGGAGTATGTGGAAAGTGTGTTGTGTTGTTGGGTGGGTAAACTGCAGAGGTGATAAAGTGCATGTGAGAGAGGAATGGTATACACATGGCGATGGTGTGTCGTCATTAAATGTGCAACTTATTGCAGCCGCCGTTGTGATGGGTGAACACAAGGGGTTACTGCAAGTGAAACAGAAGGGGATTTTTTTTTGGGGGGGGGGGTTTCTCCCTGTGCCTTACTAAGACTGAAATGCATTTGCTGCAAGTAATGAGGAAAGTGTGTGTGTGTGCTTGTGGATTTGCATTTCTGTGTCTACAGGTTTGGAGATGAAAGGTGAAGAAACCTGGAGAGAGCAACTATGTGTGTAAAGTAGGGGGGGCTGTTGCTGAGGCCACTGTGAGAAGTTGATCATATGTGCGCCCAATGGCATATATGGTATGCATGCAGAGGGAATGGAAATCTCCCAGAGATATTATGTTTTCCAAAAGTTCCTGGAGCCACAGCCATCCAGTCTGTGGCTTGGAGGAGAGTTTTTGTTCCTGCATTTCATATAATCTTTAGAGAACGGCTATTTACAGGGGTGGTGAAGGTGCAAATCCAAAAGAGGACGAGAGATGGATGAGCTGTAGCTATGGATAGGTAATTGTCTGTATGATTTAAGAGCTAAAATGCTCTCAGAAAGGAGTCTCCTCTGGTCTGTGGTTGTGAGGTTATGTGGTTAATATTAGTATTTGGGGGGGGGGGGAATCATGTCTGTCCATCTCAAGAGGAAAGGCTATTGCTGGATTGACCACACATACGGGAAGGGTAGGAGCTGTGCCAGTGGGGAGGAAAAAGTGACCAGCTGCATTGCTGGAAGACTGGACAAGGCTGTATGTGCTTGTCTGAACACACAAAATACACCTAAGAGCCAGGAGTGAATAGCAGAGTGGTCCCTACAAGTGTCAGCAAGAGAGAGACACTGAGCTAAGGAGATCCCTCTTCAACATCCTTCTTAGATGAAATTGATGGCCAGCCCATTTCCTTCTTCTCTCCCTCTCTCTCTCCCCCTCCCACCCCATGCTCTCTGTGCTGCCCCCCTCCTCATGCATGCATATATATATATATATATATATATATATATATATAATGCCAAAACAGCAGCAAATAAAAAATAAATAAATAGCCACTTGCTTATTTATTATGGCTGATACAATGATAAACAGCACCGACTGTCTAGTCATTTGCAAAACAAGTGAAGTAGATATATATAATGGAAGATGGACTGCTGATTTAACAGGCATGCTTTTAAAGTGGGCTCTCAGACCTTTTAAATATATAAAGAAAGAGAGAGAGAGATTAAAACCTTTTTGTCCTTTCCCCCCTCCATTTAATAAGGTGGGGATACAGTGTTGCACCGCTCATCAATAAATGCAACGCCCTCCTCTAAGAAAAAAAAAAAAACCTGATCGGGGTTTTTAAAAATTAAAATCACGTTTTGGTCACAGGTGCCCCAACTGAGCTATTAAAACAAGGGCGGAGGAGCGGGGGGGTGAAGAAGGGAAGGAGACTTAAAGCAAGGGAGACTGATATGACAATAAATCCTTAATAAATAGCAGGTCATTTTGGCACATACAGTCTTGGCAGCGTCCTGCTGTTATAAGTGTCCATAGGATTTTCTCCGGGTGCGGGAAAGACCTGGAGAGCACACGAATGGCAGACTCAAATAAATAAAAAAGCGGGGAGCTCGGGGTGGAGGTGTTGGGGGGACACAAAAACAACCTTTGCTGCAGCCAAAGAGAGAAGCGCTTTAGTTCAAAAGCGAAATCCTTAACACCACCATTATTTGTATTTATTTATGGTTACTTAGCGCCCCCTCCCCCATTTTCGTATATCCCTACCTACTTATTTCCTAGCATCGAATCCTTTCTTTGGCTACTAAGGGGGAAAACACGGGGTTATTTTCCTTTTTTCCTCTACCAAGGAAGGCTGCAGATACATATATTGATATATACATACGGAAAAATCCAAAATAAGGCACCAACAAGGCTAAGAGCAATTTCTTCTAACCCATTAGGTGGGCAAAGGGGAGGCGATAGGGAGAACACCCCCCCAGCTCTCTCGAACGGATCTCCATCAAAAACGTCCCAAAATGCCAACCTTTCGTCAAACCACCTTGCCAGCTTCCCACCCGCTCCCGAAACGCTCCTTATTCCCATTGCCCCATCTCCTTCCAATGAAGGTGTGCTGGGAGGAAGGAAGGTGGCTGGGGGGGGGGAGTGGGGAGGTAAGGAAAGAGACATGCAAGAAGAGGATCGATTCCCACCCTCCCCTCTCCCCCCCACCATCCGCGAGTCTCCAAAACGCCAGCGAGAATTGCCTCCCCTCCCTCCCTTTCTCTCCCCCCCACCCCACCCCCGATCGCGAATAAATCACCACCGGCAGCCTTTCAACTTCCTAACCAGCCACCATCGCGCCGAGATCGTCTACCTCTTGCTTCTCCCCAAAAAAATTGAGGAAAACGCCGCACGCCAAGCCGGGGCGCCTTCTCGCGCCTTCTCCTGCCTCCTCGACGGACCAGAGCGTCCCTAACCCGGGTCCTTAACGCCCGCAGCCTCCCCGATCTCCTCCGCTGCCGCCGCCGCCGCCACCTGTCCCCTCCCCAAGCCATCTATTTACCTGCACGGCTGTTCCTTTCCGCTCGCAAGGACGGCTCTCGAGGCATGTGTTGGCCAAAGAGAATTTCCCTTAGGTTCCTTTTCTCTCTCTCTCTCTCCCTTTCCTTCTCTTCTTCCTTCCTCCCTTCCCTCCTCTCCCTCCCCTGAATAAGGCAGGATCGGCGGGGGTGGGGGAGAGAGAGAGAGAGAAAAAGAGACGAAGCAAGGGGTAGAAAGGGAGGGGGGTCTTAAAAAAAAAAAAAAAGTGCCGTCCGTTGCCTTTTCAGCAGCGTCAGGCTCCGGCTTCTCTGTATCTCGCAGAACCGGGGAGGAGAGGCAAGCGAAAAGGAGGGCTGGCGGGGGCCCACGTGACCGCCTGGTTGCTGTCTGTCTGCAAGAGGAGGGAGGAGCCGTCCTCTCTGCAGCATCGTGGACAGTAGCCGCTCCCTCCTTCCTTCCCTCCCTCCCTCTTTCCACAGCAGCCTCCATCTCTCCATCACAGCCAGGCTGGAGCCAAAGGGGAGAGACAGGTCCGCGCTTCATCTTCTGGGGTGGGGTGGACTTGGGAGCGGGGGACGCAGGGTAGAACGAAATGCAATTTACAGATTGGATCCAAAACAGCCCCTTTGTTCCTTTTTTTCCTTTCTCTTTTTTGCACCAAATTCTGATCTTCTCTTCAAAGCCGGTGACGTGATCGTGCTTTCTAACACGCCCCCTCCCCGAGCCTTTTCCACAGCAGGGATCCTGTATATAGAGATGTGTCCTGCTGTTTCAGGTTTCCCCCCACCCCACCCCCCAAAAATGGAAACCTCGTGGAGCTTTGCCTAGCGGTCGGTGGGTAGCAGAGGATGGGAACTGAGGAGGCAACCCCCCCCCCCCAATATTCCCCGCCTTCAGACCAGCTCTGGGTTTCCACAAGAGGCACGCAGGCACGCACCCTCCCGTTACACACAGACACACACAGCCCTGTTGTATTTATGTATGGATCAAGGCAAACATGCAACTTTATTTACAGAAAGAAAAGATGACGACGCAAGTGGACCTTCCTTTATGCAGGGATGTTGAATGTTCCAGCACGTGCTCAGACAGCATTTGTATTTGTGTGTGCGTGTGTGTGTATGAGAGAGAGAAGTTTCCCTGCAACTCAATGGATTAATGCTATAGATGGAACCACCTTCTCTTGTGTCTTCTTCCAGGAGAAACAGTAGAAAGCCAAGTGAGAGATGAGAATAAGAAGAGCTCTGCTGTAAAGTCTACCTAAAGGTAAAGGGACCCCTGACCATTAGGTCCAGTCGTGACCGACTCTGGGGTTGCGGCGCTCATCTCGCTTTATTGGCTGAGGGAGCTGGCGTACAGCTTCCGAGTCATGTGGCCAGCATGACTAAGCCGCTTCTGGTGAACCAGAGCAGCGCACGGAAACGCCATTTACCTTCCCGCCAGAGCGGTACCTATTTATCTACTTGCACTTTGACGTGCTTTCAAACTGTTAGGCTGGCAGGAGCTGGGACCGAGGAACGGGAGCTCACCCCTTCACGGGGATTTGAACCGCCGACCTTCTGATCGGCAAGTCCTAGGCTCTGTGGTTTAACCCACAGCACCACCTGCGTCCCCAAAGTCTACCTAGTTCACCCTTATCACCAGTTAGACAGATACCTTTGGGGACCTCTGACAAGAAAGACATGAAGGCACCAGTCATCTTCTGTCGCCTGCCTCCAAAATCTGGTACTTTGAGAAGTATACTGCCTCTGAATGTGATGGTTCTAGTGAACTAGCATGGCTAACAGCCTATCCGCTATGAATATGCCTCATTTTAAAACCCAGCTAATGGCTGGGGTGCTTGTCAGCTTTTGATGTGCAAAGGATCCTGCCTTAGGACTAGCCCTTTGGCTGCATCTTCTGGTCTCTCCTCTACCATTGTGAGTCTTCAAAATGTTTTGTCCCCATAAAGCCCAAACAGCTTTCTTCCAGCAAAATAATTCCAAAGCAGAAATAAATCAACCTTGCCACTTCCAGGTGAAGTCTGTATGCCTGTATGTTAAGTCAGGCTAGCCACTCTGACAGCTGGATCTTCCTTGTTTTAGGTTGTCAGGCTGGGATGGGATATTCTAGCACCAGATTTGAAAACTTAACTCTATGCTACCACATATATACACTGGCAGAACAGTGAACTGCAAGCTCTGATGCACAAAACTCTTTACTCACCCCAGTTCCAACCGGATGCCTGCAAGATTCAGCAACTCAAATAAGCACAAAGTTTGAAAAGACTGACTTGCAAAAAATTGGACTCCAATTTTTGTGGCGATTCCTTTGCCAGGTCTCAAAGGAAGACAGTCGAGTCCAATCACTTTGAAAATTCGGTTTCATACGTGAAATCCAAATTCATAGAGTGAAATCAGGGATTTGCCTCAATACTATTTTTCCATGTTTACACACATACCAATCTTCATTTTAGTGGTAATGCAGTTTAGCGGTTCTTGAAACACCATATGTATACAGTGCCTAGACAATCACAGAGCACCACAATGGTCTTACTCGCTGTCCTCCTTAATTCTCACCTAGCTCTGTTTCCCTCCTCAAGCTCTGCTTGTGTCTAAATTCTGCTCCTTGATCTGGGCTGGAGTCTTAAACTACAAAGACATGCACTGTCTTGAGCTAGTGCACCTTGCCTAGACAGATCGTACCACTCCTTGCCTCTGCTGTGCTTTTAAACTAGCACTTCACCTTTGATCTGAAAATCAGATATGAGAGCTTGGACTGTTTTTGTCAACATGGCTCAGTGGAGGAACACATGCATTGGAGGATAAGACTCTCAGTGGCTAGGCTACTAACCCTGATGAATGTGTTCTACCTCTGTTAACAGAGGCAGTATGTTTCTGAATGCTGGTGGCTGGGAAGTTCTGGAGAGAAGAGTGTTGTTGTACTCAGATCCTTCTTTTTTATATATATATAAATTTTTATTAGTTTTTCAACATATCATTTTCAACAATAATTAAACATACTTTTACATCTTATACAATTTTTTGACTTCCATCAATCACATCTGAAAATTTTCCAATCTATTCACTTAATTTACATTTCTTATTTTCACTATTACTTTTAAATCTCATAACTAATATCTCTTTTCTTTCTCTTCTTTGCAATATTTCATATATTTCTCCTTATAAAACTTATTGTAGTCCTACTAGCGTAATTTGTTGATTACGGTTGCTCTTCAAATAATTCGTATATTTCTTCCAATCTTCTGTAAATCCCTGGTCCCGCAGGTTTCGAATCCTTCCTGTCATTTTATCCAATTCTGCGTAGTCCATTAATTTTATCTGCCAGTCTTCTTTCGTCGGTATTTCTTCTTGCTTCCATTTCTGAGCCAACAATACTCTTGCCGCTGTTGTTACATATAGTGCTCAGATCCTTCTTGCATGCTTCCCCATGGCATATGATTGGCCACTGGACTAGTTGGGCCACTGGCCTGATCCAGCAGGCTCTTCTTATGTTCTTGTACAGAAGGCCACAGGTTCAATCCCTGGTATATGCAGGTACGACTGGGAATGCTCCGGTCAGAGTAGGCTACACTGAGCAAGATTGACCTGTGGTCTGACTTGGTATAAGAAAGCTCATTGTGTTTCTGTATTCTTACCATCTTCTTGTGCAAACAGTCCTAGAAGGATTTGCCCACAATTTCGACACACTTTGCTTCCAGCAGGCCAACTTCTGAGCATAGGCATAAAATGGGAATGAGGATACTCCAGTAACATTTTGAAATAAAACATTAATCAAGGACAACATTACGCTGTTCCATTAATTTATGTGTGTTTAGAGGGAGGAGAGGAGGAGGAAGCAGCTGGGGTTCACAAAGACTCTGCCTGAGATTCTTGAAAGCTTACACCGATCTGGATTTATTGTACTGCTCTAGAGGAACCATTCTTATGACTCTGCAAAGTGAGGGGCACCAACCTTTTTTGAATCAGTGATTGTTGAGGAAGTGCCGTGGGCACCAGCCACAAAATGGCTGCCTTGGGGGCATGTTACAACACAAAGTGGCTGCCACCGGGGCTGGATTTAGGTTTGATGAGGCCCTAAGCTACTGAAGGTGATAAGGCCCTTTATATGTCCAGCTGTCCTTTGTCAACAACAAATTGTGGCTGTTTTTTGTTGTTGAATATATGCTATATAGCAATTTATGGACCTAATAGGTATCTAAAGCCATTTGCACATAACTAATATGGATTTTTATCAAAGTAATTGTTGAACTGAAATACAATTAAGAAGAAGTATATTAATAGTGAAATAATTATTAAGCTCTAACTGTATGTAGGTTTTATTTTATTTGTTTTTTTATCTTATATTTTGGAAATGTCCATCCAGTTTTTTCCCCCTTTAATTTTTTTGGGGGCCCCCAAGAGAGTGGGGCCCTAAGCTATAGCTTGTTTAGCTATCTGGCACTGGTTGCCACATCTGAAAGAGCAGGAAAAGAGATGGAATCACAAAATGTGATGGAAAGGCACCTATACTTTTGCACTCACTTTCGGAGAGAAGCTCTTTTCACCTCTCCGCTCAGAACAGATGGGAGTGTGGCTGTCCAGTCCTGACAACAAATTAAATGTGGGCATGTTTAAGGGTGACATTTAGTGTAGGAAATGGTGGACCACCGCAAACAGGAACTAAGCAGGAATAGCAAGCAGTCTCTCATGCAATATGGATTTCTGAGGGGATATTTATTGAGACCTAAGGCAGGCCTCAAAAGAGGTACTGGTGGGCACACCTGTTGCTGACCCCTGTTCCTCCCCCTCCTCCTCCTTTGCTTCCAGTTGTGTTTTGTATACACAATCAGTCTTGCTAAGCTGGAATAAGTAGATGGATTTCCTCAATTTTTCACTGTAGGCCTATAGGGGTATTGCCCAATAGTAAATGATAAATCCATATCCTAAAGAGTCGGCTCCATAAAGGACTGATGGGAAAGTCAATGGAAGTTTTCTCAACGGCCTTGTGCAATGCTTCAGAAGATGCAACGGGAAAGTGACATGGTTATGATCACTGATGAACCAGCAACAGTTGACATTCAAAGATATACATGCACCCCCTTCACTCATTCATGGAGCCAACTAGGCAGCTAGTTATGGGTGGAATCGTATCAGTAACACCAACACAATGTGTCGTTTCCTAATGGTCAAGCACCTCAGTAATTTATCTTTGCAATGACAACAAATAAAGTGATACATTGCTCTTAGCTCTAATTCCTTCCCGGTCTCTAATTGTGACAATATCTTACCTGCAACATGTTGAAGGACACAATCCTTGCTTTGGGTGCAAGATGTCCTGGGTTTGTTACCCAGACAAGCTCGTGTGCTAGGCTGTGCTACTTTCCTAGAAAAAGAGGTGCTGGAACTCTCCATGAACGCCCTCCTTGTTCTCTTAGAATGGTAACGGCACCCACCTGGGAGGTGCCGGAACTGAGTTTCGGTGAGTTCTGGTTGAAAAAAAAGCCCCAGTGCTGGGGTTATAGGTGGGTCTTTATCTGGTGGAAGATTATATGAAAGGTCTGTGCCTGAAAGCATGGAGAGCTGCTGCTAGCCAGAATAGACTATGTAGGGCTAAGTAAAGGTAAAGGTACCCCTGACCGTTAGGTCCAGTCGTGGACGACTCCGGGGTTGCACGCTCAACTTGCTCTATAGGCCGAGGGAGCCGGCGTTTGTCCGCAGACAGCTTCTGGGTCATGTGGCCAGCATGACTAAGCTGCTTCTGGTGAACCAGAGTAGTGCACAGAAACGCCGTTTACCTTCCCGCCGGAGTGGTACCTATTTATCTACTTGCACTTTGACATGCTTTCAAACTGCTAGGTGGGCAGGAGCTGGGACCAAACAACGGGAGCTCACCCCGTCGTGGGGATTCAAACTGCCAACCTTCTGATCAGCAAGTGGTTTAGACCACAGCGCCACCTGCATCCCTCTATGTAGGGCTAGATGGACCAAAAACTGTGGACTTCCTATGTTTCTTAACCATTGGTCCCTGAAATTGGGAGAAGGAAGAAGGATTCAGACTACCGAGTGGAAACTTAGCATCAGCCAACTCCACCCCATGTTTCATTTTCTACTGTGGGTCATCCAACCGAAAGGAAAGAGGAGGAAAACACAAGTCTATTTAACCGCAATTCTGTACCCACACACATGAAAAACAAGATGCAGAGAGGCACCAGTGGCCCTAGGAGTTATAAACCCCTTTTGTCCTCCCCCGCTGCTTCCTCGGAGTCTGCTGCCACTGTTCCAGCATGTAAGGTAGGCTAGTCTCAAAACTAACTAAGGCTGCAGTAAGTGGCACTGAATACAGCAGGACTCATAAGCATGCATAAGACCGCAAAATGAGGCTGAAACTCATAGATTCCTGCTGTAACAGTGCATGTTTTAATGAGAAGCAAGTCCTGCTGCGTTCAATGGGGTTTACGCCTTAGTATGCATGCATAGGACTTCAGCCTGACACTTTTCAATGTATCAGTTATAAACAATTAAATGTGTAAACTTTCCTCACAAATTAAAAACCCTTCTCCAGATCATGTCTTCTTCCTTAACAAGCCCAGTACTATATATATTTATATTGCAAAGTCTTGAAAACCACAATTTGTCTGCTGGGGAGTAACTGTTTCAGAATTCCATTTCACTAACAATTGTGCTTGGGCTATAGTGCCATTTTTAAACAACCATTCATTGTGACAAGTAGCCTTGGGTGGCACAGTAATTGAAATTGTGGTGCTGGTTGTCAACGCTAAAAATGCAAGATTCAAGGAGTGGGTTTCTTTCCCTCCCCCCAACACCGTCTTCGCCTTTCCAAGAGCTCATACTGATTGTCAGGGGTTCAGCAAATTATTGCTGCGGGCAGATGAACACATGGATTTTCCTGATGTTTGCAGATTTTAGGACGCTGAAATTATGCAAATGGCTCACAGTTTGCCCAAAGAGCAAATTAGCACAGTGCACCTGTGGCAAGTGGTATGTATGCATTGCAACTGAAGTGTGAACATTCAGAACATTTTACCTCATTAACACTCCAGGAGTAGCTGCATCTTATTGCTTTATTGTTGCAATCTTTGTAACTGCTTCCTGCGGCCATTTTGCATCAGTTTGTGTAACACAGGTTCTTATGCCAAGCCTTTGGGAAGCCTCCACTGAACTCCCTTGGCATTTAAGTACCTTTGGCACTAAGAATGCTTGACCAGGTAAGGTTATTGTGTGCCCAGAATTTGTGCAGATTTTACAATGGCCCAGTGACTCAAATGCTATCCCTGGATGTGGTGGGAGTGGCTGCTCATGGCATATTAATTAATAGACAAATGATATAAAACAAAATGATACAAAATTGCAACATCCTATTCAGGGCCTGGGGTCTAAAGACACATGGTTGTGGTATCCTCTTGAATCACCCCCCCCACCCTGCTATTCAAAGGGGACTTTCTGGTGCAGCATCCAAAACAACATGTCTTGTGTGTTCAGAGATGTCTTAGGCACACATAAGGAACTCTTGGGGTTCAAGATGACTAAGAAGAAGACAAACCAGTGCACAGTAAATTAAAATTGGTGCTTCAAGATCTTCCACAGTGGTACCTTGGGTTAAGAACTTAATTTGTTCTGCAGGTCCGTTCTTAACCTGAAACTGTTCTTAACCTGAGGTGCCACTTTAGCTAATGGGGCTTCCTGCTGCCGCCATTCCGCCAACACTTGATTTCTGTTCTCCTCCTGAAGCAAAGTTCTTAACCTGAGGTACTATTTCTGGGTTAGCAGAGTCTGTAACCTGAAGCATCGGTAACCTGAAGTGTCGGTAACCTGAGGTACCACTGTACTTGGCTTCTTCTTGAAAAGGAACCTAGCTTAGTAGTAGAAAATCAGCTTTGCATGCAGAAGGTCCCAGGTTTGATTTCCAACATTTCTAGGCTGCGGAGGGAAAGAACCTGTATAAAACTATGGAGAGGTGCTTCTAGTCAGTAATACTGAGCTAGATGGTTTTGACTCAGTATAATGCAGCTTCATTGTACTATTTGTACCTGACACCTTCATTGTACTATTTCTGACATCTGCTTAAAATCGTTTTGCTTAGGCAAGGCTATCCAGACATGCAGATGCTGACATGTTGGATTCTCTTTTTAGTTTACCACTGACTTTGTTTTTTAAAAAATGTTTTTAATTACTTGTTTTTAACTGTTTTCATTAGTAATTGTTTTAATGTTACTTGCAAACTGCTTAGAGGTTTTATTACAATCGAGTGTTCCATGCATTTTATAGATAAATAATTTTTTTAAAAAGTGTGATTTGTTTCATTTCTGCAATTAATCCAGAATGCGGCAGCCAGACTGGTGACTGTAAGTGGCCATGGGACCATATAACACCAGACCTGAGAGACTTGCATTGGCTCCCAGTACGTTTCCGAGCACAATTCAAAGTGTTGGTGCTGACCTTTAAAGCCCTAAATGGCCTTGGCCCAGTATACCTGGAGGAGCGTCTCCACCCCCATCGTTCAGCCCAGACACTGAGGTCCAGCTCCAAGGGCCTTCTGGCAGTTTCCTCATTGCAGGAAGTGAGGTTACAGAGAACCAGGCAGAGGGCCTTCTTGGTAGTGGCACCCACCCTGTGGAACGCCCTCCCAGCAGATGTCAATGAAATAAACAACTACCTGACTTTTAGAGGAAATCGGAAGGCAGCCCTGTTTAGGGAAGTTTTTAATGTTTAATGCTGTATTGTGTTTTTAATATTCAGTTGGGAGCCACTAATAATTATTCATTACTGATTTGGGATGACTTCATTCATTTCTATGGTTCCCAACGGCTTTTGTTTGCAAAGAGACAGAATGCATCATCACCTTACCAGAGTAATGTGCAAGGATGTCCAAAGATCGACATTGCCCACGATGACTATTTGCAATGCTCAAATTCAGAGGAAGAGTGATACTGGATGCCAATGGTTGGAAGATACACAGCAGAAGAGGGATATTGCCTTCACTAACTGTTTGTGGGTTTATCAAAGCAACTTGCTGATTTGCTGTGGAAACAGGACAATGGTCCCTGAAGCCAAACTTCCTGCATTCAGCACTGGCCTAATTCTGCAGAACTCATTCCCTTATCCAAACTGGAGCACATAGAGATATTGCAACCTATATATGGGATTGCAGGGTTTCTTTGAGGGGTTGTTTTTTGTTGGGTGAGTGGGATTTATAGCAATCCCACTGCTGTCCAATGCTGCTGTCCAATGAGGAAGGAGAGGAGGAGAGATCAGAGGATACAACTGGTGGGGACAGTGGAGGTCCATCCACATAAAGGAGAGATTCTCTAGCATCTTCCTCCTAGCCCCACCCCCCAACCCATTCCTTCCCTGCACTTGCATTGCAATGCTGAAAAGGACCCAATATTGCTTGATTTTTCATTTGTAACTGTTATCACTGTGGGATGTAAGAATCAGGTTCAGTCAAACAAAACATTGCTAGAGTAGACATGAAGGTTGTCTCAGTCCTCCAGCTGGAACGTCCTGCTTTCCAGGACTGAGACGAAACTTCCTATGTGTAACTTGAGATGGGCGTGGCCTCTCCTGAAGTAGAAAGAACCAGAACCACAGGCTGGCGACCATCTTGTCTCTCTTGTCTCTTTTGATGCCATCTTAACAACAGCACTAATAAGATGCAGCCTTGGCTCCAGGCCAAGAGAAGAAAAGGGGGGCTTTCTCCCATAAGGAGATAGTCACCACATTTAAACTATGTTCCAACCTTTTAAGTCTACCTTCTGGGAACCTTTGTGTGACCAGATGATTACTTGTGAGTAAATGTTTTATACTTTACAGAAGACTGTGTAGCGTCTTATTTTAGGAGGGATTAAACGGGGAAAATACCAGGAAATATTTACAGAGACTCTAACGAGTCTGAGCAAGCTATCTGCTGTGTGTGTTTAAAAAAGGGGAATGTTAACTCTGCTGATTTTGTTGAACTTGTAAAGACAAGTTGAGATAGGATATCTTAGACAATATATCCTCTCCCGCAGCCCTAAACATTCCCACAATCACAAGTCTGTTGTGTTGCACCATTTAGAAAACTCAATACAAATTATTTATAAAAATTATATGAACTTCAGATAACAAAGTAATCAATTGAATCTGCATAACTTTGCATGTGAAAAATATAGTTCTAAAGGGTTTTTAAAAAACATTCCTCTTTTTGGAGGGGGCATGCATGTGTCACAGGATAATTGATTTTTAAAGTGGCATTCTCCCTTATGGGAAGGAAAGCGTCTTCTAATGCTGTATTTGCAACCTGCAGTTTGCATCAGTGTATTTCAAAGCATAATAAGACAATTTTAATTGTGCAGTTATTTCTTTTTCAGTCTATCAAAATGTTTTAAATTGATTAACTTGATGAATCAACTAAATGTTGCAGCCTTCTATAGTCTATATTTTAAAGGCCCAGAGAACAGTCTGTGCTTGGTGTACATAATGAAGTTCTACAGTTGGAGCTAAGCAGGTCTAGAGACAGCCTCGGAATAATATGTAAGCTGCTTAGAGGAAGATTAGAGCATGGGCAATTATTAACTAAATTGCCAAAGAGAACTATATTTGAGCAGCATCTGTAATGCCTACTTAAAACAAAACAAAAAAAACCCCAAAACCATAGATTCTTCTGGAATCCGAAAGAGGGAAGAAATTGCCTGAAAGTGGTGTCTTGGTGCATGACCTTTCTATGCTAAATATATCTACTGGAACAGATATTTTGGCATCCTGTTGACCAGACTGTCCCAATCTAAAGTCTTCCAGATGTTTAGAACTACAACATCCATCAGCCCCAGCCAACATGGCAATTGGCTGGAGGACGATGGGAGTTGTAGGCCACAAAATCCAGGGGGCACCTGGTTGGGGAAGCTTGATTTAGGGTATTTTTGTAGGCATCAATTAAATCTGTCCCTGTTCTCCTATGATGGTTATATTATCTCCTTTAATGTTATTAGTTGCTGTTTTTATCTGGGGCTCCTGGTCTGCTTCTATTATCTGTGGCTTATAGTCACTTTAACACTGCGTTTCTTTTGTGTTTTATAGTTTATTATAAATGAGCCAGCTTCAATCTGCTTATATAAGAACATAAAAAGAGCTCTGCTGGAACCAGATTCATATAGTGCAGAATCTTGTTCCCCAGAGTGACCAGCCACATGCTTCCTGGAAGAATCAGGCCATCAAGGCAACAGACCACCCCTGCTGTTGCTCTTCGGCAAATATCCTACCTCTGAATCTGGAAGTTTCATATATCATGACTAATTACCATTGAGATACAGTTTCAAGGAGGATGGGTCTAATTCAGTCCTAAAGACATCCAACAAAGTAATTTTAAATGGAAATGTGGCAAGAAACCAGCCCCTGTAGAGGAGATGGGAAGCTTGCCCAGGCCTCTGAGGGCTAGGTCAGCTGCCCACCAACACCAGGGACCTGCCAGACTTATGCTGCCATGCTAAGAATGCCCTGGGCATGTTTCCTGGACAAGACTCCCACCCCAGGACTCAGACAAGCTCTGCATGGGCCTGGCAAGGGAGTGAAGTGATGGTTCATTCTCTGCTTCCAAACCCTTGCTGCCTTGCACCAGTCATGGCAGTAAAAGGTAAACCATTAGGTCCAGTCGTGGATGACTCTGGGGTTGTGGCACTCATCTCGCTTTATTGGCTGAGGGAGCTGGCGTAGAGCTTCCGGGTCATGTGGCCAGCTTGACTAAGCCGCTTCTGGCAAACCAGAGCAGCTCACGGAAATGCCGTTTACCTTCCCGCCGGAGCGGTACCTATTTACCTACTTGCACTTTGGCGTGCTTTCGAACTGCTAGGTTGGCAGTAACAGAGGGGCAATATGGAGACAATATATATATGTGGAGACATATATATATATATATATATATATATATATATATATCCCCACAAATCTCTGGTTCATAAATCAATGGGGGGAAGGAATTAATTACCACAACTGCTCCAAGCTTGTATGGTTGATGAATTTGATATTTGTTGAGAGAGTCAGAACTTACAGGGTTAAGAAGTTCTGAGTGACGCTTCACATTCCGAGAGGTGTGTTTAGAACACGGAAGTGGGAGTGGTCAGTATCTCTGAGAGAGAGAAACACTGTGTGCGTGTTTGCTCCGTGGAGAGAGCAGCAAGATGTGCGCTCTGTCGCCAGGAAATATATAGCTGTTGTGTTTGCTAAGAAATAAAGACTTTAAAGATAAGGAGACTGCTGCGTTTCAGCCTGAGTTATTACCACACAACAGAACGTTCCTGCTTCTGCTTCTGCTGTGTTTACTCTGCTGGAGTCAAAGGTCTTTGGGAAAGGTCAGAGCCGCGCAGGGAAGTGTGCCGGACCCCCGGACCCCATCGAAGCAACAGGTTATGGGTGATCAGCAATAAAGATAAGAAACGTTCGTGCGTGTGAGAGACTGCAGCCAGAGGCCAGCCGATGAGACGCTGGGAAAGGTGACTGCAGGCAAAGAGGCTGAGGAGCAGCCAAAGGCCAGCTAAGGAGTAGCTGGAGCCAGCCGGGAGGAGCTGGGATCTGCCGGACCGGGAGGTGCTACTGTATCGTAAGTAGGCCGGGCCCCGGGGCAAGATGGCAGAGAGCCATGAGTCGCGTGCAGTCCTTTTGAAGAGGCAGACGGGAAGGAGCCCTGGGTCGGTTGGCAGGCACTGAAGAGAGTGGGAGCCAGACCAGAGGGGGCTAGACGCCAGCCTGAGGGACGCCCAGAGGGGGCCAAGTGCTGCACAGACGCTGCAGAAGCTGGGGAACGCCCAGAGATTCCAGGAGGGGCTGTGGGACGCCCTGGAAGCCCAAAGTGGGCTGGAGCCGTGTCTGAAAGCTGCTGCGATGCTTTGACACGCCAACGTGACAGGCAGCCGTGTGCTGGAAAGCTGCTGAAAGCTGGGAAGAGGAAAGCAGTGGCAAGCTGTTCCTCTGGAGGCTGTGCACCTAAGTTTGGGGGTGCAGGCCAGAAAGGCCAGTCCAAGGGTCTTGAGAGTGCCAAGGCTGTTTGGCAGGAGCTGGAGAAGGTTTGCAGAGAAACTACAGAGCTGGAAGCCAAAAGCCACGTCCCCAAGCCTCAAAGAGAAGCCTCTAGTAGAGCTGCTGGCAAGAGTGGGGGGGCACTGACGTCCAAAGGCAAGTTTGAAAAGTTTTCCATTCGTTGCTGTTTTGTTTGCGGTTCTCCGGAGCACCTGCGCAGAAGCTGTCCACAGCGAGAGAAAGGGCAGGAAAGTCCCAAGGACATTTCCCATGGGAACCAGCCCGGGAGAAGAGGCCAGCGTGGAAAGTCCCAGGGTCGGCCGGAAGGGGAGGAAAACGCTTATCAGCTGTCTGCGTCTATGGCAGTTTTGGACAACAACAACACCTGCAGCGAAAGCTCCAAGGTCGGGGGCAGCAGGAAGTCAGTTGCTAAGGCAACAAAGAAGGACAACTCCAGAGGGGGGAGAGTCCTACGTTGGGTTGTTGACTCGGCTGCGAATGCCCATCTGGTAACAGCGCCACCTGATGGACAAATGTGGAACTGCAAGGCTGTTTCAACTGAGAAAACAGTTAAATTTGCTACAGGTTCACAGGGACATGTGACCCATGTTGCTAACATGTTTGTCTCTTTCTTGCAGGATGAACTGAAGGTCTATGTTCTCCCTGAGATAAAACACTGCCTGTTATCTGTACCTTGTCTTTTACAGGAGGGATATTCAGTGAGTTTTGAGAACAATGTCTGTACAATTTCCAGAGGGGGGAAGCAACTGGTACGTGTTGAGAAAAATCAGAACAACCTCTTTGTTCTGGAATCACCTCTGGAGGGAAAGGGAGTGGGGAACACTCATGTTTCATGTGCATGCGTGTGGCACAAGAGGATTGCACATGGGTCTTGTGATGACTTGCAGGTGTTATCAGAATGCACCAAAGGGTGCAAGGTAAGAGAATGTGGTGCAACACTAAATTG
This sequence comes from Podarcis filfolensis, assembly GCF_964270895.1. Taxonomy (NCBI): domain Eukaryota; kingdom Metazoa; phylum Chordata; class Lepidosauria; order Squamata; family Lacertidae; genus Podarcis; species Podarcis filfolensis. The sequence goes on from NC_139606.1 coordinate 108,765,861, forward strand.
CAGGGCTTGTAGAAAAGCCAAAAGCAAGGGATGCAGTTATCCCAGAGTGGAGAGGGTAACCACAAAGCCTTTTGAGCTTGTGCACGCAGACCTGTTTGGGCCTATGCCTCAGCCAAGTCTGGGCAAAGCCAGGCATCTGCTGATTTTGATCGATGATTTTACTGCTACAATGCAGTGGTAGGTGACACCCCATATTTCTTGCTCAACGGACAGAAGCCACAGGTGCATTTCTTCCGTTTGTTTGGTTGCAGGGCCATGGTGCCTGTACCAAAGTGGTTGCAGCAAGAGGGTGGTCCAAAGTACCAGGAAATGATCTTCTGTGGGTATGAACCCGCGACCAAGGGGTGGAGATTTGCATACCCAGAAGGTGATCAGACCAAGCTTCTGGTCAGTAAGCATGCTGAGTTCAAAGAGCAGCAGGGAAATAGTTCAAGGCGCAAAGTCAGCCATGACACTGTCTCAGATTGTCTGTCTGAATCCGAATCTGAGCAGGAGGGAGAGCCAGATAATGGTGATCTGGCCGATGATCAGGATCAGGACCAGGGGGAGGCGTCTCCACAGGTTGTGAAAGGAGTGTCCAAGAGTGAGCCCTCATCTCCTGTTAGAGTGATGGAGAAAGAGGGACTATAAAACCAGCTCTGGGAGGGGCGAAGGGAGGAGTTCGTTGGGAGTTGGGTGGTTGGTTGGAGTGGGAGTGAATTGGATTAGAGTCTGTGGGTAGGTTGAGTTAGTGTAGCGAAATAAGCTGAGTCAGGAACACTTAGGGGCTAGGAAGACAAGTAAATATCTAAGAGGTGAGTGAGAGCAGGTAGCGGAAGTTAGAGGTCTGGATAGGTACCCCATGATTGTAATTGACTGATACCGTTTACAAAACCACATGCTTGTTAAACTACAATAAATAAACATAAGTTTATGTTCCAAATTAACCCTGACTGGACTCAGTATTGTACCAGGTAGGGTTTGGGTGGTGGCAGTGAGAAATAAAGTGGTGGCACAGGGATCACTAGACCAGGGACCCTGTGTGATCACCACAGTTTCTAATCTTGGTTTCATGGCCTCTGTACTAATAGATCAGGCATAGGCAAACTTGGCCCTCCAGATGTTTTGGGACTACAACTCCCAACATCCTGGACCATTGGTTCTGTTATCTAGGGATGATGGGAGTTGTAGTCCCAAAACATCTGGAGGGCCAAGTTTGCCTATGCCTGTAATAGATGGTCCCCTCTTGTACCACAACCTCCATTTAAAAATCTCTCTGGGAGCACAAGACTCATAATCTTTAATGAGGTGGCCCATAGTACAAGAAACTGTGCTGTTTTTGTTGGTGTCTTTTTGCAGGCTTCTTCACTCTAGCCTCCTAGGAAAAGCCCCCACACATTAATTTCCACTCGCCTTTGTATTCCTTCAGAAAAGTTAAGTATCCGACTTTCATTCCGCTGCCTCATTCACTTCAAAAGGAACTCGTTCCACAATAAGATTATTTCTCTACTGTCGTATCAGAGCATTGAAAGGAAATGGGGGGTTCAATGACCTGCTTCTTGTGAAGGCAATTGCTTCTTTATTTTGTATCCTAAACTACTTTCATGGTGTTTTGTAGGGGGTAGCAAAAATTGTCACATGTCACTAATGCCCTGCCAATATCCTCATTGTACTTTTAAAAGGTTTTGCATCAGCCTGTACCACTTCGATAAATGTACTTGGTGTACTTTTCTGCTGGGTTTTTTTTCCTTGGAGGTCCCTTGCAAATGTTCTCCTTCCATTACCAATAATATTGCTTATTATCTGCATTTATGCTAGCTGTTTGCTAGTTGTTTACTGTACTACTGGAATTACCATTGGATGTTATCATTGCTGGTTTCACAATCGTTTGGCAGTATCTCGCTCCTAAAGTACTGCTGGAAGAGCTAACTGTAGTTTCAAACATTTTATTTGGTTTTTTTTAAAGATATTTATTGGAGTTTTACAAAAACATAAATTTAAAAGATCATTTAAAAAGAAAAAAATACAATAAAAGAAACATAGAAAAATACATAGAAAAAGAAGAATAAAAACAAATCCATTTTTGTAACCCTAACTCATTATCTTATTTCCTTGGCCTCCTCACACCTCCCCTTTTTGTAACCCCATTTAAATAATCAAATCAGCAAATCCTTACCCTCTTTCGTTTATCTTAACTCTATATCTTAACATATTATAACTCTATATTTTCATCCATTTTCAGTTCAGTTTTGCATACTCTTGTTAACTTTGTTGCTAATGCCACTTATTTTCAATCCAACATCATTTTAACATTCGTTAATTTTACAGTGTTTCTGCAGATAGTCTTTGAATTTCTTCCAGTCTTCTTCCACCAACTCTTCTCCCAGGTCCCGGATTCTGCCAGTCATTTCCGCCAATTCCATATAGTCCATCACCTTCATCTGCCACTCTTCCAGGGTGGGTAAATCTTGTGTCTTCCAATACTTTGCAATCAGTATTCTTGCTGCTGTTGTGGCATACATAAAGAAAGTTCTGTCCTTCTTTGGCACCAATTGGCCAACTATGCCCAGGAGAAAGGCCTCTGGTTTCTTCAAGAAGGTATATTTAAATACCTTTTTCATTTCATTATAGATCATCTCCCAGAAAGCCTTAATCTTTGGGCACGTCCACCAAAGGTGAAAGAATGTACCTTCATTTTCTTTACATTTCCAACATTTGTTATCAGTAGTTTCAAACATTTTAGGAGAAATGCTGGTAAAGTAACGCCGTCGGAGGAGAGAGTAACTGCATGTTTCCTACCCATTATTGCAATGTGCTCTGTGTGGGGCTTCCCTTGGGGCTTGTCTGGAGGCTCCAGCTGTTATTGAGGGCAGGCAAATGCTAGCACATAACTCAGTGCTGGAAAAAATCCCTGGTAGAGGACAAGGATCCTGAGATCACATTAAGGGTAGCCAAATTCTGTGCGATTGCCATAAAACTCAGGGAACAAACCGTGCTATCATAACGATTAAGGTTTTAAATGACAATTTTAGGTTACATGTTAGTGACTAAGTTTTAATTTATATATTTTTAAACTGTTGCTATATCTGTGTTGTCCCTGTTATACCTAATTGCAAATTCAAACGTATCCCTATCGTGTTTTATGACTTCCTTGATATTGTATGTGGGCTGGAACTGGTCTGTGACCGAAAAAATAAAACTCAGGTGCTGAAAAGCTTGCATTGGAGACAGCATCTTAAAAAGCAGAAACATCACCTTGCCAACAAAGGTCCGTATAGCTAAAGCTATAGTTTTCCCAGTAGTGATGTATGGAAGTGAGAGCTGGACCATAAAGAAGACTAATCGCCAAAGAATTGATGCTTTTGAATTCTGTTGCTGGAGAAGACTCTTGAGAGTCCCATGGACTGCAAGAAGATCAAACCTATCCATTTTTAAGGAAATCAGCCCTGAGTGCTCATTGGTAGGACAGATCGCGAAGCTGAGGTGCCAATACTTTGGCCACCTCATGAGAAGAGAAGACTCCCTGGAAAAGACCCTGATGTTGGGAAAGATGGAGGGCACAAGGAGAAGGGGACGACAGAGGACGAGATGGTTGGACAGTGTTCTCGAAGCTATCAGCATGAGTTTGACCAAACTGCAGGAGGCAGTGGAAGACAGGAGTGCCTGGTGTGCTCTGGTCCATGGAGTCACGAAGAGTTGGACACGACTAAACGACTAAACAACAACATGTTATTCGGCTAGGTTCAAACTTCTTGCATTAATTTGCAAGGTTCTTAACATCATAGGTCCAGGATAGCTAAAGGACAGTCTGATCCATTATATCCTAGCTTAATCCCTGAGATTGTTGGAGAAGTTGGTACTCCCTCATGGCCCAGATGCATGGCAAATAACTACTAGAAGCTGTGCATTCATCGTAGTGAGTTGAAGCTCCATCTCAGCTAAGATTAGTCAAGCACCCTCCTCACTAAATGTCAGGTGCACGATTAAGACTTTCTTGATCCAGCAAGCATTTTTAAGGTAGTGCTCAGTTTTATGGCACTTCTTTATTATTTTATTGTGCCATTTTCTAGGGGTTGTTTTTTTTTTATGTACACCGCTTACAAATGTGAATATTAAAGCTGTATATAAATAAATAAACAAACAAACAAATAATCAGCAGGCAACTGAACGAAGGAACAGCTACAGAAAAATGCCACAGGCCTTTTGAATAAAGAAGCCTTAGTACCTAATTCTGGCCGTATGGTCAGAGACACGGGGCCTTCAGAGAAGGAGCCCTTTCTTTTGCTCTGCCAGCACCACAGCAATGCATTTCCTAGGTTCACCTGGTAGCGACAGAACAATGCTGGAGTGCAAGACTCATCCTTAAAAAAATAAAATAAAATCCTACCTTCACATCTGTCAGTAGTCAGCCTGCCTGCTTCACAACTTTAAAACTCTGCTGGGCTCTGTAACTCTAGTAACATATGTGCTCCCTGAGAGCTCTCCAAGGTCCTGTATATGCTGTGGTCCACCTGACTACAGCTGCCAAATTCTTTGCAATCTGCTCCCTGCTTCTTTTTGCTACCTGACTCCTGGCACTGCTTATCTGTTTCCCCAAAGCCCTCACTCAGCCACCTCTGCAGACCTTAGCTGAACTGGTACAGGGCACCTGGGGTCACAGTCCTTACTAAACCACAGAATTTGCCTTCCTTCTTCTGCTATGGTGAACGTGACAAGCTGAAAAGTACTTGGCTTCTGTCCACTTCCTTAACTAGCCATTTTGATGTCTGGGGCTCCCAGTTCTGTGTAACCATTCCCACACTATAGACTGACACAAGACAATGTTGTTCTTTTTAAATCCCGTGAAATAGTATATGTGAGGTGATGCTGTTATTGTTTTAGTTTATTTCATGGTTGTATGGTTTTGGAGGGAACAGTCTCACCCCAGCTGCCTGAGAACATATGTGTATGTGTATATGCATGTATGTAGCACACTAATTAGTGATGTATGGAAGTGAGAGCTGGACCATAAAGAAGGCTGATCGCCAAAGAATTGATGCTTTTGAATTATGGTGCTGGGGGAGACTCTTGAGAGTCCCATGGACTGCAAGAAAATCAAACTGATCCATTCTTAAGGAAATCAGCCCTGAGTGCTCACTGGAAGGACAGATCGTGAAGCTGAGGCTCCAATACTTTGGCCACCTCATGAGAAGAGAAGACTCCCTGGAAAAGACCCTGATTTTGGGAAAGATGGAGGGCACAAGGAGAAGGGGACGACAGAGGATGAGATGGTTGGACAGTGTTCTTGAAGCTACCAGCATGAATTTGACCAAACTGCTGGAGGCAGTGGAAGACAGGAGTGCCTGGCATGCTCTGGTCCATGGGGTCACGAAGAGTCAGACAGGACTAAATGACTAAACAACAACAACAACAACAACAAGCACACTAATGTCAGAAATGACAAATAGGTAGGCTTCTGCCAAATATGTGTGTATGTCTGTAAGTACCACACTAAAGTCAGAAAGGAATTTCTTTCACTTGCTTTTCAGAACAGTAGCTGTATTAATTTGTAGGCCTAACACACACACACACCGCATGCACCTATATGAGACTGAGAGTTTCCCTCATCATTCATAGGCACATAAGATTATGGGGATTCTAATCTGAGACGGCCATGGTGAAAGCTGAAGCAGGGTGGTATTTATATTGGATTTGTTATTCCATAATGCTTTTATCGCTGGCTCTGTCCACCATTGGCTCTGGCTTTGCCCACTTCCAGCATGCAGCCTCCAATTAGTTACCCCAGTGAAATGCAGCCTAGACAGAAGAAAGGTTACTCTGGCTCATAACAACAAAAATACAAAATTGTAAAAAACAAAAACAAAAGACAAATTCAAGTCTACAAACTTTAAGAATGAAACCCTAGCCCAATGCAGCAGATAAAAGCTCCTTAAAAAAAAAACTGGAAAAAGAAACTATTACAAGACTGTTAATTTAATTTAATTTAATTTTTTTTAAGTCTCTGCCCGACACTTTCTGTTGCAAAGGCACCTCTGGGCCACTACGGTAAATATTCTCCATGGGCACCAAACGCCTTACATCAGGTGTTTAGTATGGACATTCGCTTCAGTGCAAAAGAGCCTCAAGGGGCAAGCCTGCCTCTTGCATCTTCTCATCCAAGCCACGTGCAGGAGTGATGATTCTGCTCCATATAGGTTGCTTCTGTAAACAGCCCTTCACAGTTAAGATAAGGAGCCATTGATAATGCTATCTCGGCAAGAGTGAGGAAAATAATGGTTTTTGCATACTTGATTTTGATCGCATTACAATATTTCATTATCCTTCAGAAACAATTCTGATCGCTTTGCCATCATTAAAGCAGAGAAGAGCTTTATAATAAGAACACAAAAGCAACAATGGGCTGGCACGCTCTGAGACACAAGCCTCATGGCATAAATTACACTGCACAGTATAGGTCTCTAAGGAATATGAGAGAGAGAGAGAGAGAGAGAGAGAGAGAGAGAGAGGAGGGAGATGCAAATCAGTGTGACTTTGGAATTCTGTTGAGTAAGTGCAGACACCTTTCCCTCATTCTGATCAATGCCTGCATTGCGTAGTGATCGTTTCATTGCATTGCTAATGCAGTTTGGGGAGAGGAAAAGATGTAGGCATTCACCAATCAACCTAGGGTTTTGCAAACAACAACAACAACTTGGAAATGTCCTGGTCATATTCCGGAGCTGGACATTACGGGAAACATGTGGCTCAGCAGCCACGACTCTCCTCCTCTCTCTCCTTTGGAAACATTTTATTTTATTTAATACTCAGCAGTCACCACACTTCAAAAAGGATATTGTAGGGTTGGAAAAGTTGCAGGAAACGCGTAACCAAAATGATCGAGTGACTTCCCTAGGACGAAAGTCCACAGCGCCTGGGACTTTTAGTTTGGAGGAAAGGTGAATGAGAGGTGACATGATAGAAATTTATGAAATTATGCATGGCACCAAGAAAGTGGACAGAGGATTTTCTTCCCCTCTCTCATAACACTAGAATTCATGGACATCTGAGGACATCATGGACATCTTGAAGCTGCAAGATGATGAACAAATAAAAGAAAGTACCACTTCTATATACAATGTGTAGTTAAACTACAGAACTTGCTCCCAAGGGAGGCATAGATAGCCACCAACTTTTGCTTGAGGAGGACCTCCAAATTTTCTTCATATTTCACTTTGGGTAAAGTCTGGTTGAAAATACAGGGATGTATTTCCCCACCTGTGCCCTCCCTGAGAAATTTCTTTAGTCTCATCCCAAGACTTTTGGCCTCCCCCAAATGTCCTCACATGTTGTTGCCTCAGGGGGCATCTCCTAACTCACTTGCAGTTTCATTTAAGATGAAACCCAATGATGGAAGACTGAAGAAACCCCAGCTAAAGAATCATGGCAAGAAAAATTGATGGACTATGCAGAACTGGCAAAACTGACATACAAGCTACGGGACAAGGATAACTGTGACTTTAAAGATGAATGGGAAACCTTTACAAAGTATTTGAAGACGCAACAAAGCGAACTGGACTCCTTGGCTGGTTTTGAATAAACATTCACAAACTTTTGATTGATAATAATCAGCTAAATAGTTTGAGGATCTATACAACTGTGTAACATGCAGAAAACAGCATTTTTAGAGAAATCAAAGACTGGAACTGAGGGAAGTCGGGGGGTGGGTAGGTTCTGTGGGGGGAGGGAGGGGAGGGAGGAAAAATGGGGGGGAAATAAGGATGATATATTTCTGGATAATATGTTTTGTTTTAATTTTGAATGAAAAGTTATTTTTTAAAAAAGATGAAACCCAATGACCACCTGGGAACAAACGAGAGACCTCCAGATGCCCTTCAAATGTTGTGTTCGGTGGAATTCAACCCGCAACACTAAATCGTCTGTTTTTTCTTTGATGCACAGAGAGAAATTACCCCAGAAATTAAATTGCCCCAATTCGAACTGGTGGTTGGGTAGCGTAGATTTTCTATCTAGTCGTTCAGTACAATAATACCCGCAGGACCATCTAGGCCAGGCATGGCCAAACTTGGCTCTCCAGAAGTTTTGGGACTGCAATTCCCATAACCCCTGACCACTGGTCCTGTTAGCTAGGGATGATGGGAGTTGTAGTCCCAAAACATCTGGAGGGCCAAGTTTGGCCATGCCTGATCTAGGCTATTCTTGCTTCCCCTAAAGCAAAAGGATTTACCCACCAGCCTAAGTCAAGCAATAGGAAGTTTCTTTTTTCTAATGCAAATTGTCACACAGGGGGTGTGAGGATCCCACCCCCTCAAGATCACCGCTGGGAAAGGAATGACTAAACTTGCTCTCTGTGTACACTGTTCTGTTGTGTGCCTGCCCCACAACCCTGCACACACACCTACCTAGTGTTTAATACTGGGGGGGGGGGGAACTAGTTGACATTTGCTGTATAAGGTAACCTTGGGTAGAAATGTTTCAATATTTGCAGAAATACTGTATTTTTAAAAAATAAAAATAAAAATCTGTATTTTAAAAAAATCTGTATTTTTTTTAAGTCAGACTGAATCACCCTGAAGAGCTTCAGAGGTCTCTATTTCAGTTCAGGGCAGTTCAGAGAGATCATACTTTGGCTTGGCCATGTGCTGTGTCACTGAGCTACAGCCTCCAAATTATCACATACACATACTTATTGTGATGTGGCGCAAGAAAATAAGGAATATTTTACAGGTATCTTTACAGTTTCCCAAACTTTGATGAATGCAAATCCCAAAAATGTGCACTGCAATGGGACCAATTGCTTGCTTGCAGGTAAAAATACCATTTTAGATTTGTATGTACGCCATCTGAATGTTTGTTCCAGTGGGTTGCCATATGTCCTCTTTCTCATGGGTATGTAAAATGAGTCGTCATAGTGATCCATAGTTAAAAGTAGAAGTCGGCAAATGTGTCCTCTGTTTTGCTCTTCAAAATATGGCAACCCTAGTTCTAATATAAGTATGGGGGGTGTAATAATCTTTCATATCTTATTGTCCCTATAGTACAAAAAAAAATATTTGTCAGAAACATTGTTATAAGCTGCGTGTATGGGGAGAAAAAGTTGAGACCAGCATTCCCTCCATTCATATGGAATTCCACATTTCATCATCATCTCAAGCAAACAGGACCACTTAATATTATCTGCAAAGTGGATTGAGTGTGGTTATGAAACTAGCAGTAACTTCAATAAGGATTTGAACGGAATACAATTTGATTTGTTTCCTTTTATTGAAACAGAGAGGAGCAGCAACACCAAAGGATGCTTATTTTATTAGAACAAATTGCTCAAAGTTGGGTGATAAATGCTTCTCCAAAGACTGCGTTGAATGCTGACAGTTAATTATGGTAATCAATCCTTAATGGTGGTTATCTGTGAATGAATGACTATGTGTTTTAAAATAAAAACCACACTGCATTCATTGTATGAGCATGTCATGAACAAACATTTAAAGCCAGATTGCCGGCATAAATGATTTAGCAATGGGCCACGCAGGCTGAAAACGAAGCAAAATTATGGCTGGTTCATGGAAGCATAGTCCTTCAGGGCTCGTTCTTTTATGTATTTTGTTATGAATACCTCAGCTTTCAGGCACAGGCCCTTCAGGCATCTAAGAACCACTACAAATGTATATAAAAACAATAAGACAGTAGAGGCTGGGGGAAGAAGTTGGTTTGGGTGGAGGGTGCCAACCTTCAATGGTCTGGGCTCATGGAGTGATGTCTGCATTATCTTCCTTCCGAAGACAGGACAGAGGGAGCCTGTGTGATTGAAACCTCTGTGTGATTTAGTGATTGTTGGGTAAGGTTACTTGTACAATGGAAATGAGCTTATTTGGGCTTGAGTAGCTGTGATGATAAAATGGATGTGAAGGAGAGCCATTTTATGCCACCTTGAACTCCTTGGAGAAAAAATGGGATATAGATGTATGTGTGTATTGTGGGATGTGAAACACAGAGCAGTCAAATACAACATTCCTAGAGTGGACATGTTTGTACCAGGGCAGTCAGAACCTCCTGTTTCCTCCTAGGCTGGGACAAACTTCCTCCACATGTGGCTAGAGGTGGGTGTGACCTTACCTGTGCAGGTAACATAAGCTGGCCAACATCTCTCTCTCTTCTCCATTTTGATTTCATCGTAGAAGCATTAGCTGCTTAGCCTGAGAAGCTTTCTTGGCCCCCATCCAAGAGAGGACAAAGGAACTATCTCTTTATGGGATAGATTCCAAGTGTATCTATTTTGTAACCTAAGTCTGCCTTCTGGGATCCATCTGTGAACAGAATGTGTGAGAATGTATAAAACTATTTTATACAAGACTGTGTTGTGTCTATTCCTTTTAGGAGGAAATAAAGGGGAATTACCAGGAAACTTATTTTAGAGGCTTAAGCAAGCCTGGCAACAAGTTATCTGCTATGTAAGTTTAAAAAGGGAATGTTACTCTGCTAAATTATAGAACTTGCTAATGCAAGTTGAGAAGGATATTATTAAACAAAATATCCTCTCCTGCCTCCCTGAACATTCCCACATGTATAGCAGACCAAAATCTTGTGCACACTTGGAAATAAACTCCATTGAACTGGATAGCTCACTTGGTTAGAGCATGGTGCTGATAACACCAAGGTTGCAGGTTCAATTCCCGTATGGGATAGCTGCATATTTCTGCATTGCAGGCAGTTGGACTAGAAGATCCCCAGGGTACATTCAAACTCTACAATTTTATGATTCTATGAACTCAGCGGTATTCACTTCTGAATGAGCATACCTAAGTGTTAAGTTGTAGGTGAACATATCAGACGACACAGTGATTCTTCAAACAGCTCTTGTTTATTCACAGGCCAGGACAGAACTGAACTGAAGGGTTCAGTCAGCCTGCTTATATAGAGCTCCAGTACAACATTACTGTAACAACTTTCTAAAACTATCCAATCACTGAACGTCACTTTTGATCCCTTACTTGCATAACTATCTACAGTATCCCCCTGCTGGCACAGGGTGAGAACTTCAGTACATAACACTAAGTATGTTAGGCATTTGGATTCAGCATGCACTATTCAATAGATACTACCTTTTTGGTATTAATATTCAGTTTCAGGGTTTTTTTCCTGAAAACATCTCCATCTTTGATAACATAAAATTAGGCTCATTTATTCCAATTTGCAAATACAGCATATTTCTTTCTTAAAAACAAAACAGAAAACAAGTTCTCCACAGCCCTTAGGATCAATCTGCTTTTGAATAAAATGGGGGTAAAGCTGTTGTTTACACATAACAATTTTTATTTTTGGTTACTTATTTTTGTTGCTGAGAACACATTTGTTGAAGCCATCAGTGTTCTGTGGCAGAGAATTGATCTGGATTGTGTTTGTTAACATGCTGTGATCATTTACACATTATAAATGTTTATTAGTAATCAGGAAAACATGGCGCAGTGTTTAGAGTTTGTTCACAACAGAATCTATCAGAGTGTGAGGAAAGATGGATATCATCAGGTTAAGGGGCTATGGATATTATCGAGCCCCACAAAAAAAAAAACAACAACAAAAAACAACAAAAGGCATATGGGATTGTTAGGAAATATTTTTTCTGAGCTTCTCAATAAAAATTTGTTCTCAAAATTAGCCTCTCAGCATGTTGATCCTATAAGCTGTCCAGAGATTATTATTGTATTTATTCTATCTTATTTATGCTATCACTCCCCATAAAGCATCCTTATGTGATTCAACAATAGAATAATAGAATTGTAGGTTTGGAAGGAACTCAAAGAGGCATCTAATCCCACCCTCTGCAATGCAGTATCAATAATAAAATCTTATATAACCAAGTCTGAGACTGAAGAAGCAACACAAAATCAGAAAAGTTATGTAAAAGACGGACCAGCTCTATTTCTTATGCAACAGAAGAACATGACTATAGACCACCAGCAACTCACAGGGGCATATGGGAAGATATGTCTATTTGAATGAGAAATATTTGTGTGTATTTGAATGGAACTTCGGTTGTGCTCAGGCACAGGCAGGATGGAGTAGGAAAATGATCAATAAACCCTTAAAGGGGGGGGAGTCAAATACATGTGTTCAACTCCATAGAGATACACGTGTCCCTATGGAATGACTGGCAGCATCCATGCATCTGAGATTTTTCCATCTTCTCTATAAATCTAAGTGGTTTTCAGATTCTCCACTAGCTTTCAGTGTTCATCTGGCGCAATGAACATATGGCATTGGAACATGACACATTTCCTTTGCGAGAAGATGATTCCTCATGCAGTCATTTTCTTCAAAGACACAACTACAAACATTTGTACATTTCCTTCAAGATAAATGCCCACAACAATAATACTAAATGTCTTGATAGACATCATAGAGGAATCCTGATTTCTTCTGACATGGTAATGAAAGATTTATGAAAGTTAAAATCTCTCAAACTCTAGGAAGTTGGCACTGGAGCATCTATTTCACAGGGGGAAAGCCCTGGGATTGTTGTATAATTTATAGGGTATTTCTATAGCCAATTGATTCTATAGGAAATAGAGAAAGATGCATTATTTAATGAAAATTGATTATTTTTTTTTAAAAAAACTGTCTTGTGATCAGATAGTGCATTTCCAGTTGTGGACAAGGCCTGGGCATCAACTCAAATGCTAGCTTGGCTCAGATCCTTCTTGAGTTTCCTAACTTCAGTGACATTGCTCTACCACTAGGAGGAAGCAATACAGTACTTGGAAAACAGGCAAAGAAAAATCCTACTGCAAGGGAAATGCCTCCCCATCTTCCCATTGACCAGGAGGAGAGGCTGTAAAAGATATACGAAGTCCTCCTATTTCAAAATCCCAGGAGGAGAATGGATACAGAAAGCCCTTCCCATAGGGTCTCCATTAGGAAGGATTGCAACAGAAGGATTGCCCTTCCTATTTGGGACCTTATGGATGCAAGGAACCAAGGATGATGCAGAAGGCAATGGGTGAAAAAGGTATAAAATAGGATTTATTGAAGCAGGCCTCGTTCAACCTGTAAATGGTCTTAAAAGACCTACAAGAATTTTTGCTTTGTTGCCTGGTCAGTTGTAGAAGGAAAACACTGGAAACGCTCCAGATTCCAGAATGCTGGAATTACCATAAAACACTGAAGAAGAACCACTTGCCCTTAAAAAAACAACCCATGTAATAGAAATATTACATGCCAGAGCAAAATGAGAAGCCACTTCACCTTGAAGAAAGCAAAATAGCATGAGGGGAGCAGGGAACATCCATCCATTAAGTGGTGTCAGTTTTTCAAACAGTGCCTTCACCACAAAGGTTTAACTCAGGAGCATCAGCACAGATAACAACTTTGACCCAATTAGCTATGATAGGTGGTGGTGAGGCAATTCGAAGAGACCTTAGGATTCAGACTGCCAATGGCCCTTTCTCCCCTTCAAGAACCTGAAAACCTCCCATCATCTCTGATTGTTGACCATGCTGACTGGGTCTGGTGAGTGTTGATGTCCAAAATACCTCAGGGGCCACAGGCTCCTTAGCCATGTGGTACAGAAATGATTTCTGGGATTGTTGCTATGCTAGAGCAGTAAGGACCATAGAGTTCTCTCTTTTTTGCGGAGACCTTCACGTTCCCATACCCTCCAACTTCCCTGAAAATGCTGGGGCCATCCTGAAAACCCTTTGGCCATCATGGCTTCTCATGGTATCACTGAGAGTTGTGATTTCCTGAAGGGCCTTCCCTTCCATACAGTATTTCAATGTGTTAGTGGGAGTTCATATCCATGCATCCCTTTAGAACATTTCTTAGATCTATGCCTCTCACTCACCCCCTCCCCTCGCCACCAATAAATATCACTTTCTGATTTTGTGAAAACATGAATCGGGTCCCTTGACTACCCCTAAGAAAGTCTTGGCTTTGTGTGGCCTCTTCGTCCCTGCCCCCAGCCCTAGCCCTGGAGGAGGAGGAGATGCAGGAGGTGGTGGAGGAGGAGGCAGTGGAGAGGGAGGGGCAGGGCACTTTTTTACATTGGAGAGTGTGCGTCTGTCAGGATGCTGTCAGAGGCTCCCGGCTGGTTGCCCAGGAAAGTATAAAGACAATGAAAAGTTTCTTACAGTCCTTTTTAATTTCAATCTTTATAGAGAGAGGCTGTGGAACCTAGCCTCTTGGATAATGGCGTTGTCCCAAATGAATATCTACTCCCTGTCTCTCCCACTTCCTCATTCTTCATCATCATTACCTTCTCTACGAGTGCTGCTATGTGCCTTCTGTCTTTGAGCTCTTTGCTCTCCTACTTTTAAGGCTCTCCAGGTTCTGGGAGATGGAGGGTCTGGAATGCTTTCTGATGACAACGTGTCAGCCGAGTGTTGCTCTGGCTCTCCCATGATTTCCCATCTTCCCCCCTAATCTGCCTCTGAGCTGCAACCACCCTCAAACCCCTGTTGTAAATCTATATTGTCTTCCTCTTCCTCCTCCCTGGAAGGATCAGAATAGGGAGGAATGGCGGAAACTCTCTCTGGGTGGACTAAATGTTGAACAGCCTCTGAAGGACTTAAGCTGTGGATTTAAGGCTGTGTGGAGATAAACTTTCAAACCAAAGCAATGTTTCAAGATGAAGCTGGAAAGCTAAGAGTTTTGGAATGACGCAGTTAAAAATGCCGTCGCCATTTTGGGAGGCGTTGTTGGAGCTCTTGGGTCTGGGAGGAGAAAGAGAGAAATAGAGTTGTTTACATATCGTGGATCAACTTCTCGGTGGGACTTAAGAGCGACAAATGCCAAATTTATGATGGAAAGAGCGATGCTATCTACGAAGGAGATATATGGAAACCATCTGGACTTAGTGGAGGAACGGGAAATCCACACAGGATTATTATTTTGCTTATCGGCTTAAGGAGACTAACAGAAGAGATCGTAAAGGAAAAATAGAAATTATATGAACAAGATATGATGTGGAAACACCAAGATAAGACTGGATAGAATTATGAATTTTGTTTGGACTAATTGGGACTGATTTGGACATTAACGCAGTAATAAGAAGATGATCTGAATCCCCCTTTGGATCTTGAAGTATGGGTTCTCCCAACAAAATTTAAAAATTTGGCTTTGTAATTTGGAATTTATGTGATGTGATTTAATTTGATGTGATTGGCCAGTTAATAAAAATTATTTAAAAATAAAATAAAATAAAATAAATAAATGTTGAACAGCCTCTGTATGTCTAGAAACAGCATTGGGTTGTGTGTAATTCCAAGGCAGAATACAGTCAAAACCAGAAGTAATCAATTCATGAAGTATCATTAATGACCAGGTTACAGCACTAGAGTACAGGGTTGTAGCCAAGTAACAGAGTGCCTCATACACACCAGTTTGTTGCCAAGATGTCTCAGGTTCATACCTTGCCATGCACTGTAGTTTGGTTAACCTATTATTATTATTATTATTATTATTATTATTATTATTATTATTATTAAATCTGTATACTGCCCTTCATCCGTTGATGTCAGGGTGGTTCACAACATAAAAATACAATATAAAAACACAAAATACATAATAAAAATAATAACAAACCAAACCAATAAACCCTGCTCCCCAAATACATTAAAAAGGGTATAGACACTATCCCTCAGTCCTCCACAAGAGGATCATAAGACATCATAGAGCCTGTGAATGGGCCAAGTAGATATCTACTTGGAACACTGTGAAACACTAGATAAATGCTTGAGGCTATCTGAGCATTGGCCTTGCTCCATTAGCTTCAATGAAACTGGGCCTTCTTTTGAATACAGCATATTTTCCGATGAATTTCTTGTGTACATATCTGTGATATAGCACTCCATTCGAGTCAGCCAAACAGAACGTGTAATTTGATGATTAGGAATCTAGGGGGTATTAACCGATTTTGAATTATTCTCATCGTTTGTTATTATTTGCTCATACCTCTATCATTCGCACAGTGCTTCCTATTGACCCTGAATTGCTTTCCCATTTCTTCTGGTTTATCTCAACTATAGATTACTACATACCATTAATTGTCTGCCAAGGAGCACCAGTGTGCTATCTATCCTCATCTGAGGAGTGTGTTTCCCATTTAAGAAATGACATAAAAATCACATCCGCATCCCTTTGTCTGCATAAGATCCATCCCTACAATGAAACAAACTGAGAAGATTTCCTATGTGGAGATGCCCCCATGACTGTGTAAATTGCAAACTTACCTCAACTTGGTGCCTAACTGTTTTTGGGATATAACTTCCATCACCCCCAGCTAGCAAGGAAGGCACCAAGTTGGCAAATTCTGCTCTACTATCAACATCTGGTTAGCTCACTTGGTTAGATTCTGGTGCTGATAATGCCAAGGTCATGGGTTTGATCCCCATACTCCTGCATTGCATGAGGCTGGTCTAGATGATCCATGGGGTCCCTTCCTTCTCTATCACTGTCTGTCAGTATGCTTTTTATTATATTTTTATCCCTGAAGTTCTGTAATGTGTTTTCAATGTTAAACACCACCCTAGGGTCATTTGATAAGGATATATAAATTGAATAAATTATGATGGTGATATTATTCTATCATCTCTTGCGACATGGGACGCACAGATCTGTCATTTTCAGTTTCTCAGCATTTTAATGCACATCTCTCCTAATGCGCACATTTTTGCATGTGATTTTGCTTAATATACATGATTTTACAAATCACATTTTCCCATAATGCATTTTTTGTATGCTATTTTCCACTAATGTAAGCACTCCATGCACAATTTACCCGAATGTATGCATTTTTGTAAGCATTACTTGTTCAGAAAACGGCACTGGAAAATTCAGAGAAATGTCAATTTTCTAAGCATCGCTGTGTTCTGGTTTGTTCATTGCTTCAGAAAGTGCTAATTAGGCACATTCACCTTAAAGTGTGAGCTGAATCAAATTTCTCATGTGTTGCATTGTGGAGTGCTCCATGTTCAGGATTCCAGCCACTCAGTTTAACTTTCCCTTCCTTCCACTTTTCTGCAAACCTTTCGGCTCCCCAGTGCCTGATGATATTTTCCTCATGTGCATGGATGCTGAAGTTTTGGTCACATAAGCAATGGCACTAAATGCCTGTACATTGGAAAGAGAGGGGCTGGTGGCTGAAGCTGTCTTATAAGGAGTCAGAACACTGGTCCTTCTGGGTTAACAGCATTAACTTCCAGAGTTTTATTCGTATCCTCCTTTGATTTGGGAGGTTTTGTCTGGTTTTGTCTCCAAAATTGAACCAATGCATTAGTAATTGCCTGTTCTTTAACACACACACATACACACACACACACACACACACACACACACACACACACAGAGAGAGAGAGAGAGAGAGAGAGAGAGAGAGACAGACAGACAGACAGACAGACAGACAGACAGACAGACAGACAGACAGACATCTGGTATCTGAAGAAGTGTGCATGCGCACGAAACCTCATACCAATAACAAACTTAGTTGGTCTCTAAGGTGCTACTGGAAGGAATTTTTTTATTTTGTTTAAACAGACAGACAGACAGACAGACAGACACACACACACACACACACACACACACACACATTTTTTTACATAGTATCACCATATGTGTGGACAGTTTGCTACAGTTTTCAGTTCCTTCATGATTTTCTCTCTCTCCCTTCGCTTTCAAGATGTTTGTGTACATCGATAAAACTCTGCAAAGAAACAAACTTGGTATGATTACACACATGATTGCCTCGCAATTCTATCAGCCTAAAGCTGTTGCAAAAGACGTTTTATGCATTCTCTGTTAGCTATCTCTCTCTAGCTTGTATTTTCTTGACCTTTCCAGCTCATGGTGAGGCCAAAAGTCTCTCGTCTCAGAAGTCTTAGTGTGGTTGAATGCAAATTATATTCAGCTGCTCCAGACCATGGCCTGTAGGAGAAAGTTTAGTGAAATCATAGATGCCATGTCCTGTGGCATGGACAAAGGCAAATGCAATGGTCATAACCCTCTTCTCACCAAAACTAATGACAAACCTCCCATTGGTCTAAATGGAATCAGATTGTATCCAGTATATTTCCCTGTTTTATATATCTACAATACTTTGAATATGGTGTGCAGTTCCGGACACCTCATGACAAAACTGGGGAAAACAGAGGAAAGAATAACATAAGGCAATCACTCCTAGTCCAGTATCCTGTTCTCACAGTGGCCAGTCATGGGGAAGACCTGAATGCAACAGTCAATGTATAAATGAAATGAATCACCCTTTTTTTGAGCTACTTGACTTAGAAATAAAGCTGACTGTGGAAGGGGATGACATAAGTTTATAAAATTATGGGTAGGAAGAAGTTGTTGTTGTTGTTGTTGTGTTGGAGGGGATGCCAGGAAACGGTATTATGTTCACATGTGGTGGAGGTGTAAATATGTACAATTTATTTTTGGCAAAGGGTGTTTAAGAAGATAACAGAAATCACTGGGTTAAAGCTGACCAAAAGTCCAGAGGTAGCATTATTATCTCTTTGCGATGGGGTGGAAGGTTTGCAGGCTATGAAGGACTCGCCCACAAATTTATTGACAGCTGCATGAATCATAATAGCTAGGGAGTGGAAGGGGCAAGCAGAATACACAATGGAATAATGGTATAAATATTGGCAAAACCTATTGGTGTTTCGCAACTTTCCGACTAGTTGCAGGACCTTAGCCAGACCTAGCAGAGTACACGCAGAATCCACAGAAGCAATTGGTGACTTGGCTGCAGACAGGATAGACGAAGCAGGAACCAGGAACTTGTAGTTAGGTGTTTATTATATACAGTGGACCATTTACAGGAACAGATCACAGATCTTTTGCTAGCTCAGATCTGTATCCAGGGCAGCTGTTTACCAGCTCCATCTGGTACATAGGCTGAGACCCTACCTGCCCATGGACTGTCTCGCCAGAGTGGTGCATGCTCTAGTTATCTCCCGCTTGGACTACTGCAATGCGCTCTACGTGGGGGAACCTTTGAAGGTGACCCAGAAACTACAACTAATCCAGAATGCGGCAGCTAGACTGGTGACTGGGAGCGGCCGCCGAGACCATATAACACTGTTCTTGAAAGACCTACATTGGCTCCCAGTACGTTTCCGAGCACAATTCAAAGTGTTGGTGCTGACCTTTAAAGCCCTAAACGGCCTTGGTCCAGTATATCTGAAGGAGTGTCTCCTCCCCCATCGTTCTGCCCGGACACTGAGGTCCAGCTCCGAGGGCCTTCTGGCGGTTCCCTCACTGCGAGAGGCCAAGTTACAGGGAACCAGGCAGAGGGCCTTCTCGGTAGTGGCGCCCGCTCTGTGGAATGCCCTCCCATCAGATGTCAAAGCGATAAACATCTACCTGACATTTAGAAGACATCTGAAGGCAGCCCTGTTCAGGGAAGTTTTAATATGTGACATTTTATTGTATCTTTCATCTTTGTTGGAAGCCGCCCAGAGTGGCTGGGGAAACCCAGCCAGATGGGCGGGGTACAAATAAATAATAATAATAATAATAATAATAATAATAATAATAATAATAATAATAATAATTATTATTATTATAGCTCTCTCTGACACGACTCACAACTCCTACACTGACACACTGAACCACTGAACTCCTGAACTAACACATTCCAGTTAGTGGGCCATTAAATATCACTCCCTTGAAAGAGCTTGACCAATCAGGAAGCTGTCTTCATGTCTCTGTTATCTCCAGGCAGACTTACTCCTTCAGATTGCCATCTGGCTGTCTGCCAAACCTTAATTGACTCTGTGTGAGTAGCTGCACGTACACAGTTTCCCAACAATAAAGAGGTGTGGGATATAGCTATTAATTATAAATTAACATGTGCCGTTAAGGTGAGATGGGGGATATGCAGGTGAAATTATTCTGAGGAGATATGGAGGGTGTTTGTAGAATTTGTACTGTTAAAATGGAAAGGGGTCAAAGCATCGCAAGAGGTGTTGAAATTTTGGGAGGTTAGATAGTTACAATGGAATGGTCTCGGTAGTGGGGTGCACATTTTTATTCTTATTTATTAATGATTATTACTTTGTCAAAATAAAAAAGGAAAAAGAAAAAAGAAAGGGGAAAATAATAAACTATTAAATTCAAAAACCCTTTGACTCATTCAGTGAAATTGATAGGCAGAAGATTTAACACAGGCATTGGAAACTCACGACCCTCCAGTGTTACTGGGTTACAACATCCACCCTGCTGCCCACTGTCCAGGCTGACCAAGACTGATGGGAAACAGTGTTCAACAACACCTGGAGGACCAGAGGCTCTCCATTCTTAATGTCAGGCAATGAAAAGCCTGTTGAATCAGGCTGAGAAATTGTGTAGTTATCATTCCTTTGCATAAGCAATTCTGCCTTAAACTAAGGATGTGTGCATGAATATCTGCTTTCACCTGCACACAACCCTTTGAGGAATCAGGGCAAAAAATGCTCTGGCTGTGGTCCCTCTGGCTTCCATAGAAAAGGGTTCAAAGCATAGAAAGCACAGAGCTAAATTATCTTAAAAGTTTGTTGTTGTTGTTTAGTCATTTAGTCGTGTCCGAATCTGGACCAGAGCACGCCAGGCACGCCATCTTAAAACTTACACTACTGAAATAAAAATGGACAGTTGTCAGTGTCAACATCTTAGAGTCTAAGTAGCCTCTCGAATGGCAGGCTCATATTCCTCCCTATATTTTTAATTATCTTTTTCAAATTGTGCATTAATGGGTTGAGCTATCACGGCTGAAAAGATGACCCTAATTACAAGCACAGCTAAGCAGCACAGTTACGGGGGGAAATTAATGATATAGGGCTTTCTACCTCCGATGAGGTCTAGGAGATGGGAAAAAAATACATGGCTAGTCTAAATGTAAAGTATCAGATGATTGCCATTCTGCTGGTCTTACAAGATGTAAGGAGTTATTAATTTGCAACAGCCAACACCAAGACTTCATAACCTCTGTTTTGTTCAAAAATACTTAAAATGCACATATATCTTAATAGCAGAGTGTTGGGTGGTCCGTGGTTCTGCTCAGAGGACTTGCACTAGTAGTCAGACTCTGTATTTGAAGTTAGGATCAATATATACTCCAAAGAGATTGTTAGCACTTATATTCTCCGGAATATATTATTATAAATCACACTTTTTACCCAACATGGAGCTTCGGATGGCATAAATGGCTCTTACATCCCCATTCTTATTTCTGCACTCAAAACAATCCTGTGTCACAGTTTGGGATAAGAGAGAATGAGTGTTGGAAGACCACAGTGGGCTTCACTTAAGGGAAGGGCTGTAGCTTAACAGCAATATGTTTTGCAGGTAGAAAGTTTCAATCCCCAGCATGTCTGGGTAGGGGTGGGAATGTATTCAGTCTGGAAAGGTGGAGATTCACAGCTAGTCAGTGTAGGCAATGCTAAACTTGATGGACAAATTGTTTGAACCAGTGTTGAATCAGTAGCTACCTATGTTCATTTGTTCACAGCTGAATGGTGCTTAGCAAAAGAGGTTTAAAGACTGTCTCAAGGCAAATCTTAAAAAATGTAGTATAAACACCAGCAATTGGGAAACACTGGCCTGTGAATGCTCCATTGGAGAACAGCCTTTACCAAAGGTGTCATGGGCTTTGGAGACACTTGAATTCAGGACACAAGGGAGAAACGTGCTAGGAGGAAGGCACGTTTGGCAAATCCACACCGTGGTCAACTCTTGCCCGGAAACCTGTGTCCCCACTGTGGAAGGATGTGTGAATCCAGAATTGGCCTCCATAGTCACTTACGGACTCACTGTTAAAACCATGTTTATGGAAGACAATCTTACTCGGCTACGAGTGATCACCAAAGAAAAGAAGAAGAAGGGTTAATTAGGTGAGGCTGAGAGTAGAAATGGCCAATACCACCATCATCTGCCTTGGACCAAACCCTGACCTGCATGCAGCAGGACTGACTTGTGTCTGCAGACTGTTTCAGACCTTGGCAGACTTGATCCCAACTTCATTCTCCAATACAGCCTCTTTCAAAAGAGAGGCACAGCACAGTAAACAAACCTCCCTGAGAAGTCATGCAGGACAGGGCAGGGCAAGCAAAGAAAAGGACACTATTCCAGTGTTGGTGCAAAGAGATAACTCAGGAATGAGAGGACAGCATGGTATTTATGGAAGTTGAAGAAGCAGAAGGATCCTGTGCAAGCAGGAATAAATTTCTGAACCCAATTCAAAGTGCTGATTGTAAACTTTAAAGACCCAGGAAGCTTAGCACCAGGTCATTCAAATAACCACCTTCACTTTTGCAATCCTGCCCATACATTAAGATTTGTTTCAGTGGTCATTCTCAAGGCCATTAAATTGGTAATGTTGACATGCAGGGCCTTCTGAGTGGTGACTCCAGAACTGTGGGACTCTCTTCTCATTAACTGGCACACCGCCCTATATGTAGCTCACTGCCATTATTCATCTCCTCGTTTTATTTAGGCTGCTTTTCTACTGCCTGTCCAAAGCATTTTGCACCTGAACCAAACAAAAAACAAAACAAAAACAGCTCTAATGGAGACTGTAATTAGATGAGCTTCAGATTGTAATTGGATGTTACAGAGCAGTTCTTTAAAGTAGTCTTGCAAATTCAGCTATGAAATCTTTCTTATCTTACAATGATCTTGTTTGCATATTATTTTGTGAGGGCATGGCCCTAAACAGGAACAAAAACTCCCTTTTAATTAATAATTAATTGCTATTAATTAATAATATTAATTCCTTAATTATTTCATTAATAGCAGGAGTGCAATGGCAGATATCTTAGATGGGAGAAAGGATTGCCAAATATCTGGCTAAGTAAAATGGTTCTGTGAAACAGGTGAAAGAGGAGAAAAAACCCCCATCAAATTTCTTCATCCCTCAATGGATAAGTTAAATATTGGTGATCATTTACCTAGAGTAGCCATATTGCCACCCACATCATTTTGCCAAGCGTTGAAGAAAATCCTGCTCCAGGTTTCTGATATGGTACAGATTAGTACCATAAAATTGTCCTGTATCTCCCCATCTCCATTCTCCATCAATTAATGTGAAAAGAAATTTAATTCAAAAATTATCAAAGAGTTGACCTCTCAAGGGGAGTCATAGCAGGACTGGGGAAGTGTCAGGGGAACTTGCTGAGTCTTGCAATCATGCTTTGCTTATATATAACTCTCAATTAAGTCTTTGGTGGAAACCAAGCTTGGAGTTCGAGTTCTTTATCTGGCAGTGAAGACCAGCACAGTTTATGATTGCTCTTTCTTTCATTCTACAAATCATCTTCCTCATGGTCTGCACTCGGCAGCCTTCCATAGTCCTTATGCTTCAGCTAAATCCCTAGAGAAGACATCAGAATCTAGCTTCTCCCAAGAGGCTTCTTCAGATCAGAATGCACAGGCAGAATGCACTGCAGAGCACTGGGAAAATGGTTTCTGGGCCACCAAAAGTCTTGTCCAACTCACAATTATTAAGGCAAGCTCAAACACCTTCACTCACCAGAATTCCAAATAAATTCTATGATGCCTTATGAATGAGGCAGAAAAATAGCTTCTCCTTTGCAGGGGAAGAAAGGTTTTGAGAAACTGGAGAAGAGATGATAAAGATGTTAGGACAAATTATCCTTCTTAAGACAATCATCATGGAGATTGTTGCTTGTACGCACTCAACATTACAGCAGCTTCTGCTGGGGGTAGCCTGGGGGAGGAAACCCCCAAATGCATCAAACAAGATATTGCCGATTTCTCCCCCTTCCAAGAGCAGCAAACAGGCAGTGAATTGAAATGTTGCCTGGAAATGCCTGACTTAAAATATTGGTTGTCATGTCAATTTCTCCCCAGCCATCACCAACCCAAGCCAACACCAACACCAGTGACACATAAGGCTCAGAAGTTGAAATTCAAGACCATCACACACTTATTAATATATGCATCTTTTATGTGCCCAATGTGTGTTGCATTTCTCCATGTGCATTGTACTACCATCTGTTGTACAGTTTTGGCATTGACTCTACACCTGTTTTTCCATCTGCTCCAAAGGACACTGAATCCTTCGTGGAAAAATCCAAACATACAATCACTGGAATTATGCATTCCCTGTGGCGACTCCACTTTCAGCAGCAAACTGAGATTTTTAATAACAATGTTAAAAAGTAAGGCACTAATTCTACCCAAAATTCTAAGTGCCTTTCTTAAGCTTTGAAGACTTAATTGGGGGGGGGATCTGTTTCAGCTTGAGGGTCACAATCTCTTGTACGCAACATTCCAAGGACTTCCTGCCAGTAGTGGGAGGGGCAGGTGAAAAACTGGGAGGGGCAAAAAGACAAAAGTGAGTGGAGCAATAGCTACTAGTTTTCCTGTTGTAAAGTAGTCTACATTCTGGTCACACAAAAACCAGAAGTTTCTGAACACCTACACCTGTCCATCCACTAGCAAGTCACACAAGGACAACAAGCCCTGTTGGCTTTTAAATGTTTGGTAATGTGAAATTAAGGAGCTAATTTACATATAAGAGGGTGAATGTTAAAAATTGATACAAGGTAAAGAAGTGGTTATAGAAATGCGATGGATTTGTTAAAGATATGTGGAAGTCAGAAAGAGGGAGGGAAGGAAGTCGATGCTCTTTCTGAGCAATATTTTAAGTTATGGACTTATGTAATGAAAATGAAATGTAATATGGAAAACTCAATAAAAATCATGTTAAAAAAAAAAGGGCTGCGTCATT
This sequence comes from Podarcis filfolensis, assembly GCF_964270895.1. Lineage (NCBI taxonomy): Eukaryota > Metazoa > Chordata > Lepidosauria > Squamata > Lacertidae > Podarcis > Podarcis filfolensis. Next base: position 108,790,561 of record NC_139606.1, read on the forward strand.
GGAGGCATGAAGTGGACAGTAAATGCTTTCCTTTAAACTCAGTAGGAACATTCAGATTTGTGTGAAACTCCCCCACTCCAATAAAGGTTGCCAATTTTATTGAAACTATTTTGGGTTTGTCAAAATTCACCAGGATTTTCACCTCACGAGGAAAACCTGAAATCCACCTTAGTTTTAGCTTCCGTTAAAACATTTGTGGCAACTCTAGAGGCTGGAATTTTTTTTTATATAAGATATTTATTGAGATTTTACAAAAAACAAAGATTAACAAAGTAACAAGAAAACATATAAAAAGAGAAAGGTGAAAAAAAAACATACAAAAATACATAAAATAGAAAAAATAAAAATAAAAATACAAAATGCAAAAAACGAAGAAGTAAGAAAAGATTAAAAACAAATCCATTTTTTGTATCTTTAAACTCATTAGCTTGTTTCCTTGACCTCCTCACACCTCCCCTTTTTGTATTCCCATTTAAATAATCAAATCAGCAAATCCTTACCCTCTTTCATTTATCTTAACTCTATATCTTAACATATTATAACTCTATATTTTCATTCATTATCAATTCATTTTTGCATATTCTTATTAACTTTGTTGCTAATACCCCCTATTCAATCCAATCATCATTTTAACATTCATTAATTTTACAATATTTCTGTAGATAGTCTTTAAATTTCTTCCAATCTTCTTCCACCAACTCTTCTCCCTGATCTCGGATTCTGCCAGTCACTTCCGCCTTTTCCATATAGTCCATCACCTTCATCTGCCACTCTTCCAGGGTGGGTAAATCTTGTGTCTTCCAATACTTTGCAATCAGTATTCTTGCTGCTGTTGTTGCGTACATAAAGTTCTGTCCTTCTTTGGCACCAATTGGCCAACTATGCCCAGGAGAAAGGCCTCTGGTTTCTTCAGGAAGGTATATTTAAATACCTTTTTCATTTCATTATAGATCATCTCCCAGAAGGCCTTAATCTTTGGGCACGTCCACCAAAGGTGAAAGAATGTACCTTCATTTTCTTTACATTTCCAACATTTGTTATCAGGCAAATGATATATTTTTGCAAGCTTGACTGGTGTCATGTACCACCTATATATCATTTTCATAATATTCTCTCTTAAGGCATTACATGCCGTAAATTTCATACCGGTGGTCCATAACTGTTCCCAGTCAGCAAACATAATGTTATGACCAATATCTTGTGCCCATTTAATCATTGCAGATTTAACCGTTTCATCCTGCATATTCCATTTTAACAGCAAGTTATACATTCTTGAAAGTATCTTAGTTTTGGGATCTAACAGTTCTGTTTCCAATTTTGATTTTTCCACCTGGAAGCCAATTTTTTTGTCCAAATTATAGGCCTCTCTTATTTGATAATAATGAAGCCAGTCTCGCACTTTATCTTTTAATTTCTCAGATCTCTGTAATTTCAGTTTCTCTCCTTCTTGTTCCAATATTTCCCAATATTTCGGCCATTTGGCCTCCATATTGAGCTTTTTCTGAGCCTTCGCTTCCATTGGTGACAACCACCTTGGGGTTTTATTTTCCAATAAGTCTTTGTATCTTATCCAGACATTGAACAATGCTTTCCTGACAATATGGTTTTTAAATGCTTTATGTGCTTTAACCTTGTCGTACCACAAATATGCATGCCACCCAAAAACATTATTAAAACCTTCCAAATCCAAAATGTCTGTGTTCTCAAGAAGCAGCCAGTCTTTCAACCAGCAGAATGCTGCTGATTCATAGTAAAGTTTAAGGTCTGGCAGGGCAAATCTGCCTCTTTCCTTTACATCAGTTAATATTTTAAATTTTATTCTGGGCTTCTTGCCCTGCCAGACAAATCTTAGAGGCTGGAAATTTTAAACACCTGGTCTCTGTTTCAGAGTAATGTTCACAGTATGTTCAATGGTTGTTTGTATGTAATATGCATCCTTTCCAATTCCTGCCATGGGATGAAACTTTTGCCTATGAAAACTGAGACACATAAAATTCCTTAGACATTAAGAACCTGCAGAACTATTGTTTTAGTTTCTGTAGATGACTGGTGGAGAACCTATGGCTCTCCAGATGTTGCTGGAAGTATCTTTCGTCGTAACTGCCCATTGGCTGTGCTGGTGGGAATGGAGGTCCATGGGTTCTCCATGCCTGATCTACAGATTTACTCTCTTCTATTCCCCCCCCCCCCCGACTAAGAAAGTAAAGTTAGAACCACAATCCGTGGCATGTTTTTATTCATTGAAAAACACCTGTTAGTTTGAGAAAGGGTTGTTGTTTTTTAAAAAATACATTATTCAAAATTCAGGTATGCAGCAAAGTTTTATGAGTAGTTTCTCTTTAAAAATTATACTTTATTTTACTTTTCAGGTGGTTAAAATTGTGGGATGTAATCCATTGGGAGCAGTCAAGTACAACATTCCTTGTTTTGCTAGAGTGGACATGCAAGGAAATGTTTGGTCCAACCAGTCAAATCTTCCTGTTCCTCCTGGCCTGGAGCATCCTTCCTTGCATGTGAATAGTAGGTGAGTGTGGCCTTTCCAGACCTGGTAAAAGGCCAAGTCACGCTGCTACCTTTCTCTTTTCGACCTTCCTGTTCATCCTGTCTGCTTCTTGCATCACCTGGACTGGACTGCTGGCTGCCACAGAAGTTCCCCAGCTTATCTTCCATATGGGATAAACCTGTTTGTACATGTTTGTAACTTTAAGCCTAAAGCCTGACTGTGCTCTGCCTGATCATGAGTAAAACTACTTTTTGTTACTTATGAATAAGATTGTGGTGTCTTTATTCTTTTATGAGGGATTCAAAAGGGGTCTTACCAGGAATATTAGAACATATCTCAATCCGGACAAGTCAGATTGAATTGCTTATTGCCTTAAGAAAATCACACAAGTTTGCAACCAGCTTTCTGCTGCGTAAGAAGGGGAATGCATTCTGCTAAGTGAAGAAACTTGCTAGTGCAAGTTAGGAAGGATATTCCCACAAGGATAACATTGTTGAGACCCTTATTCTCCCGCTTGCCTTTTGTAACAATAACATTTTCATTTCTGCCAGTCTGTCACATTGCACTGGGGACTCAGATGAGTGGAGATTCTGCTAATAAACTACTAAAAAACACAGGATTCTAAGACAAAAAAAATATTCTAAGAGGATTCTAAGAGATTTTGTGCAAACTTTTGGAGTTATTTGCTGAGCAATCTGCAGAGAGCAGAAGAATTGGAACGCATGCCACAGTGGCAAAAAAGACATCTAACTCATTGCCCACTAGCCTTCAAACCAGATGCAGAACTGATATCCGTTCATTTGAACTGCTCCCCACCAAGTTATTTTGAGGCTCTGATTCAGAGCTGTGATCAGTATCACAGAAGTGTATAAAGGGGATACAGGATTTCCCCCTTGCCTGTCCATATAGATGATCACTGACTTGTTGTGGCAGGGCCAGCCCTATGATGAGACAAGAGTGAGGCAGCTGCCTCAGGTGGCAGATGTTGCGGTGTGGGGAGTGACCAGAGCTGTGAGTGCCTTGTTACCTGCTGTCAGGAGTGCATGCAGGAGCCAGGCCCTGTGGCCAGTTGGGCTTCACAGGACTGGGACCTTCCTAAGTTTGTTCTGAAGAGGCAAGGCACGGCCGCACAGGTGAGGTCGATTGGTAACTCACAGCACCTGGTGGCAAGAGCCGGGAAGGGATATAAGGTCAGCATTTCCCTTTGGAACTTTGCAACAGCAACATGCTTCCTGCCTTGTTGTGTTTGGCTTCTTGCTTCCTGATCCTCGGACCTCGGCTTCTTGACTCCCAGCTTCTTGATCCTCAGACCCTTGACTTCGTGACTCCTTGCTTCCTGATCCTCAGACCCTTGACTTTGTGACTGCTTGCTTCCTGACCCTCAGACTCCTGGCTTCTGAATTCCTGTTCCTGCTCCCACCCCACCATCTTGTCCCTGGTCCTGATGTCCTCAGCTGGGACTTCAATCGCCCGTAGCCCTAACCGTGACACCTGCCCTTTACCCCCTAGGCTAGCATGCTGCCCTCAACTGCAGTGGAATACACTTTCCTTTCACTAGTACAGTGGTACCTTGGTTGTCGAATTTAATCCATTCTGGGAGTCTGTTTGACTCCCGGAACTGTTTGAAAACCATGGCGCGGCTTCCGATTGGCTGCAGGAGCTTCCTGCACTCAAACTGAATCGGATGTTCGGCTTTCAAAAAACATTTGCAAACCTAAATACTTACTTCCGGGTTTGCGGCGTTCAGGAGCCAAGCCGTTTGACAACCAAGGTACCACTGTATTGGAGTAAGAGTCAACTCCCAGTCCAGCTGACTTCAGTATGTGCCATCTTTTCCTTCACCAAAGGTTGCAAAATGTCTTAAGCTGGCATTGAATTGTTCCTGTGCTGTGGCACAGTGGAAAAGAGAGAGGGACCTATCAGCAAATCTGTAAAATTAATACATAAAATAAATAGGTTGTAGCCAATGGAACGGGTTTGCTGGCGAGATGATCTTGTAGCATCTCCTGCTACAAGCCACTGGTCCCTATAAGCTAACCAACAGGGACTTGTCTGTGGTAGCCCCTTCCCTTTGAAACTTCATTGCAAGGAAAGCTCTGGAGGATGGCTGTACTCAGCTCCCTGCTGCCCCACTAAAAAAAACCCCACAAACCCCCACAACTTTCTATTTCTAAATCCTCTAGCCAAGCAATTTCACATCTTTAATCTTACACGTGGCCGTTCAAAGAGACATTGCCATTGATGCACCATGCTATTTCCCAGGCAATGCTAAGCTTTGTGTTCAGATGTGTCTACAGAAAGGAAGAGATAAATTACCATGACATCAATGGTGCAGGCATCACATAATTCCATTAGGAGCATTTATTATGCTATGGCACCATCTGGATAGCTCTTTGTTAGAATTATTTCTCACAGATTAATATACCTCATCCTACATTTATTCATGGGTGAAGGGTTGGCTGAGGAGGAGAAAAAATCAACAGAGTAACCGTGGTTTACTGTTCTGCATTTGATGTGCAATAAAACAATTGTGTAGGGGGACGCGGGTGGCACTGTGGGTTAAAACACTGTGCTGCTTGGGCTTGCCGATTGAAAGGTCGTTGGTTCGAATCCCTGCGACGGGGTGAGCTCCCGTTGTTCAGTCCCTGCTCCTGCCAACCTAGCAGTTCGAAAGCACACAGTGCAAGTAGATAAATAGGTACCGCTCCGGTGGGAAGATAAATGGTGTTTCCATGTACTGCTCTGGTTTCGCCTGAAGCGGCTTAGTCATGCTGGCCACATGACCCGGAAAAACTGTCTGTGGAAGTGGACAAATGCCAGCTCCCTCAGCTTTTAAAGCGAGATGAGCGCCGCAACCCCAGAGTCGTTCGCAACTGGACTTAATTGCCAGGGGTCCCTTTAACTTTACCTTGAAACAATTGTGTAACACCTTTGGATAAACCATGACCCTATTCGGTTGAAGGTGACATTTGCAAATATATACCAAACAGACAGAAAAAGAAGTGTCTTATCAGGACTGTGAACTTGGAAAGTTTCATGCCAAACATATGGTTTTTCTTATGTTGTTAGGGTCACAAGGCCATTCCTAATGTATTATATATTATTATCATTGTGGATATGATTATATTTTATCCACATTTCATTCTTACAACAACCCTGTTGGATAGATTAGCCTAGATATAGAGTCTGGGCCAATGCAATCCAATGATCTTCATAGCTAAGCAGGAATCTGTCTGGCTCAAGTTATATCCACAATATATCCTGCACTAGATGATACCTTGTAGACTGCTTGGGAGCAGGGACTTGTCCCCCTGCCCTTGAACAGCACCAAGAATCGCGGTTCTGCTAAATCATATCATATATAGATAATAATAACAGATAAAAATATATGATGGGTTGTATCCAATGCAGCACTAAGGGTGTATCTACATACAGGGGGGAAAACTGCCACAAATAAGTCAGAAATTAAATCGTTATAACAAAAGAAAAGAAAACACCTTATGTAAGAACACTATAGAAAGGTTTTCGGCTCCAATCTGGTGTTGCATGTTTATAACATATTCAAATTACTGTTTTGTTTTTTGACTAATGTAGCTGAGTCCTATAGTAAGGTTCGTATAGTTAAAGCCATGGTTTCCCCAGTAGTGATGTATGGAAGTGAGAGCTGGACCATAAAGAAGGCTGATCGCCGAAGAATTGATGCTTTTGAATTATGGTGCTGGAGGAGACTCTTGAGAGTCCCATGGACTGCAAGAAGATCAAACCTATCCATTCTGAAGGAAATCAGCTCTGAGTGCTCACTGGAAGGACAGATCCTGAAGCTGAGACTCCAATACTTTGGCCACCTCATGAGAAGAGAAGACTCCCTGGAAAAGACCCTGATGCTGGGAAAGATGGAGGGCACAAGGAGAAGGGGACGACAGATGACGAGATGGTTGGACACTGTTCTCGAAGCTACGAACATGAGTTTGACCAAACTGCGGGAGGCAGTGGAAGACAGGAGTGCCTGGCGTGCTCTGGTCCATGGGGTCACGAAGAGTCGGACACGACTAAATGACTAAACAACAACAAGCTGAGTCCTAAGTTAAATTCCTGTAACTGTATACTAGTGCTGGCAGAACAGGAATCAGCTGTTGGGCAACAAGCTTCTGTAACTGTTGCATTGGATTTGTTGCTCAACTGTTGCTCAACCTTTAAACTCTGTCATCTGCTATCACAAGGGTGCTTGCTTAGGCCCAGGCTCTCTGAATGGCTATGTTCTTCCATACCAACCTGCCCAGGTTTTGAGACCTTCATGGCAAGCGCTTCTTTCAGTCCATCACAGGCACACTTGGTAGGGACATGAGAGAGGGCCTTCTCGGTGGCTGCTCCCAAACTTAGGAACTCTCCTTCTCGAGAAGCTAGAATGGGTCCTACCTTTGTTGTTCTTCTGCCAGCAGGTGTAGACTGTTTTATTCCGAAAGGTCTTTGGGAACTGATTGTTTTTTTAAGGAAAGGGCTTTTGATAGTGCTGTGATGTTTTTATTCTCTGTATTTTAATGCATTTGTTTTTAATGTAGCTTTATTTCTATTAGAGTTTGATTACATTGTAATGATTATCATAGGTAGGCAAACCCGGGGGCCTGATCCGGCCCAATCGCCTTCTAAATCCGGCCCTTGGACGGTCCAGGAATTAGCATGTTTTTACATGAGTAGAATGTGTCCTTTTATTTAAAATGCATCTCTGGGTTATTTGTGGGGCATAGGAATTCATTCACCCCCCCTTGTGCCTCCCACAAGGTCTGAGGGGCAGTGGACCAGACCACTGCTGAAAAAGTTTACTGACCCCTGCTCTATATGTTTCTAGCCATTTGTATTTTATTTGTGTTCTATTAATTTGTGTAATCTTCCTTGAGTCCCAGTCTGGGGTAAAGATGGGATATAAACACACAACAACAACAACAACAACAACAACAACAACAACTGACAAGGCCATAGGATAATGATGATGATGTAAAGTGATCATTACTAAAGATGACAAATGTTGCTAGTCTCATTCCTACTTGTTTGGTTTTCTTTGAATTTCCCACGGTATTTTACTTAATCCACCCCTCTTCCAGTTTCACTTTAAATATATTAGCATTTTGAATCCCCATTGCTATGGGGTCCTATTTAATAGGTTCTGCCTACAAGCCAGTCCCTTTATCTGTAGCATAGCACAACTTTGCTCCTCAAGAGGGTGGGGAATTAAAAGGCTTTTTAGAATAATTGGAATAAAGAGAGTCAAATACTTTATAATAGACATGGAGAGCTATAATTTTATCACCCTGCATGGGAAGGAATGTTCACAAAGCGCTGGAACAAATAGCGAGGTTTATATGCCTACTGCTTGAAGATTTGCTTCATACGGAGAGATCCAGCTAAGTCATTTATTACTATACTGTAGTTACATTGTGTCTTCTGAACCAGAATGTTTCCCCTTACAGATGTGCTGTGAACTCTCCTTTCCTATGGGAGTTTAAGAAATATCAGCAATAACCCCTCCACTGTTCTTGGCTCTTTTCTCCTTTCCTCGTATAATAACTGAGCGTTTCCTGCAGACCCGCTTTTTACAGAGCCGTGAACATTTGTTTTCCTTTCCTTTTTGGCCTAAAACTCTGAAATGTCAGTGGCTAGGAAAAGCTAACATCTGGGAACTCTTTGCTTCCACTACAGAAATCAATATGATACTTAGAACGGATCGCTCAATAACATACGCACATTTCCCCCCACCCTCCGAAGATTTAATGCCATACATGCTAAATTGGCCAAGGGTAGTAATTTTACTCTGAGATGCTTCTAGAGGGAAAAGAAACAGATTAGACATCAATGGGAAGTACATGATGAAGTGTAGAGCCCTCCAAGTGTTCCCTTTTGTGCCAGGATCTGAAAAGCTCCTTAGGCGTGCACAAGTGTGTTCACACATGGGTGGCACCATTTCTCTCCCTGCAACAGCAGATTCTGCGGCTGCACTGGCAGATCACTTCATGGTTCCTCTCATTTTCAAAAGCAGTAGGCCAGTAGCCCCGGGTAGTAAACAATAAAATCCCACCTGAAAGGATCAGCAAAACAGTGAAAGCTCCTTTTTCTTTTAAAGAAAGAAATCTCAGCAGCAGAATATAAACCTACCCGGCTGAAGTCCTTAAAAAAGCATGGCAAAATTACAAAGGCATTTGTCTTAAAAAAGATATGTGAATAGTCGCCAGAAAAGCCTCCCTCCAAGGGAAAGGTGCCAAAACTGAAAAGGCCCTGTCTCCCATGTCTAGCCACCGTACCTTAGGAAGTCCTCCTGAGATAAATGTAGTTCTTAGGAACAGAGGAAGCTGCCTGATGCAGAGTCAACTCACTCAGTACTGTCCCCAGGATTTCATATAGGGAACATTCCCAGACTTACCTGGAGATGCCAGGGATGGAATCAGGGACTGTCTACATTTAAAGCAGAAGCTTCACCACTGAACTATGGTCCTTCCAATAGAATATAGGCAGGCTCATATCAGAGGATGTGATACCAAGTATTGAAGGAACCATCCCGTTGGTGCCACCCAGGGCCATCTTTAGCATATGCGCTGCTGGGGTGCAAAGATCTGCCCAGCGCCCCCAAATTTAGTTTAGTTTATGTAATGGTTCTAGGGGTTGCTCGTGCATAAGTTGCCGCCACTCCTGGCTAGGTTACCTGGTTGAACCCTTTCTGTCTGGACAGCCCTTCACTTCGTGACTGTCTCAGTCGCTGGCAGAATCTGTCAGTGGGCGTTTCTTGAACTTCTTCCAGCAAAGAAGTTCTTTGACGCCAAGTCTCCTCCTACTCTCCCTGCGCGGAAGTCTTCTGCGCAGGGAGGGCATGGGCAGCAGCGTACCCGTGCTCTCCCCGCTGGTCTCCGGTGAAGAGTCCTGGAGCCTCCTCTCCGATTCCCCCATCTGCCCCCCTTCTCCACTGGTGTTACGCTGATTTCCTTCCCCAGCAGATGGGCTGCCTCTCTCCCTACTGGGACCCTCTCCGGCATCCCTCTGGAGCCTTCCCTCCGCCTCTAGCTCCGATGGCAGTTCCCTGACAGTTTAGTTGAGCTTTTTGGGGAGGGGGAAAGCCAAAGTTGTTGACTTTTTGGGGGAGGAGGGAAATCACTCACCTGTAACAACGGCACAGCGGAAATAGCTGCTTTTATTTCCTGACTTGTCAGGAATATTTGGTGCTACGGAGTAACAGAGCGATGGAGGAGGCGGGTGGGGAGTTTTGCTCCATTGGTTTTCACTGCTGCCAATACAGTTGTCGCCCCCCAGAATTCAGCGCCCAGGTGCACTGCACCCCCTGGTAAAGACCGCCCTGGTGCCACCCATTCCAGACTTCCAGAACTGGAGAACTGACTGGCTTGTTTGTTATTGATATTTTTTCGTAGCTTTATTTTAGATCTTATGATTTATGTGGAATTGTTCAATCTGGTTGTGTATTCTTAATGTTTTATTTATTGTTGATGGCTACTTTTGTTATGTTGCTGTAATGTCTTTTTCCCATGTTGCAAGCTGCTTTGAGCGTGGTTTGAACTATGGTAAGGCAGCATACAATTACAAATATGTATGTATGTATGTATGTATGTATTAAAAACAATGACACAGATAAAAGCAGTCTCTGCGCAATGACATTCCCTCCTTGTGGTCACAACATGTAAGACTGGCCATTGTGCTTTTCTTGTGCCCGGCACTGAAAGAGTCTGCAACAGTAATGCTCCCGTTATTGTGGGGCAAAACTTTATCTTCCCTTTAATAGCATTTGAAGACAATTTCATTAATTTATCATTAATTGGTTGATTACATGTTGGAGTTGTAACAACAACAACAACAATTTAGTTATACCCCGCCCATCTGGCTGGGTTTCCCCAGCCACTCTGGGCGGCTCCCAACAGAATATTAAAAACACAATAAAACATCAAACATTAAAAACTTCCCTAAAGAAGGCTGCCTTCAGATGTCTGCTAAAAGTCAGGTAATTGTTTATTTCCTTGACATTTGATGGGAGGCTGTTCTACAGGGCAGGCGCCACTACCAAGAAGGCCCTCTGCCTGGTTCCCTGTAACCTTACTTCTCGCAGTGAGGGAACCACCAGAAGGCCCTCAGAGCTGGACCTCAGTGTCCGGGCAGAATGATGGGGGTGGAGACACTGCTTCCCACATCTGAAACTTCTGCCTGTCATTGTAGGCCATACTGAACTTATACTGAGCCATCTTAAAATACACCTTGCTGTGTTCCTGAGAATGGTGGTGGGAGAAATGTGACAATTTTTTGGTATACATCTTACCACACCAGCTCACTATCTATCATCCTGTTATGATATAGGAACATGGAGACTTTCATGTCAAGTATGAAAGTCATTGGATTCAGCTATCAATTGAAAACACTGAGCAAAAAATTAAGAAGTGGGTGAATAAAGCTTTTGGCCCTTGGGCAGGAACATCCATTTACAAGATGCAAGGATGCTTGGTCACTGCCCTAGTGATCATCTCTTCAAAATCTGTAGGCTACCAAAGATTCAGCTTTAAAAAAAATCAGAGGCATCTCAGTTGACACACCAGAACATGATGTTTGAGATAGGGGAGAAAGTGGCAAAATATGATTTATGAAAGTGTGACCAACGCTGATGCCAATCTTATCCTGTTGGTGGAAGGAAAGAGAGCCCAAAGGAAGTCAAGGACATCTGATAGCCCTTCCTAAGAAGTCACTCGCTGGCAGAGATCAGTCTAGACTCACAAAATGCACATATAATATATAACTATTTGGAACAACGAATTAGCCCTTGCAGGGCTGCACTCTGAGAGGTCGTTCTCCCTTCCCCAGTGGGGAAATGTCTATAAAGTGTTTGTCTGCTAGAAGGGCTTTAAATAGAAGAGCTCAGCTTTTAGTTGGGTGAACAGATACAAGAAAAGGGAGGAAAGGGAGAGGAACAAGAAGAGAGGACAAATTTCTAGTACTTTCCAAAATTGTGTTAGAGAAGGGAGTTCAGCAGAGCCAGCTTTTCCTGTTCCTGCATGACAAAGTGCATCTGCCAACACTATGGAATCTATCCTTTGTGCGCAGTCATTGTACCACTTAGGTAACATAAATAAGGCCCAGAGTTTCAAAGTCTCAAGCCATGCACCACCAGTTCAAGTTGGTTTGCTTCTGGGTCGAGCAAAAGTAGAAACAAGGCAGTACAGGAGCCCTAACCCTACAGTGAAAACCAGTGGACATGGTTTTGATCAGGCAAACAGGAACCTGGTTAATAATTATCTCTCACTGAAATCAGTAGGCCTCAAAGGAGGGTTGGATGAACCCGTCAATTTCAATATTTCTCCATTTTTCATTTTTTTAGTTTTGAATTCAGTTATTCACATTTCCACATCGGATTGCATTAAAAATAAGTCATGAAAATTCATTAGCATTTTCTTGCAAATTTCTTCCAATATGCATATTTTTGTATGCTCTAAGTTAATACATTTTTGTATGCTGTTTTCAATAATAGTTTTCATTTACATTACTTTGCTGGAGAACTGCACTGCTAAATTGGGAGATGTATGAATTTTGAAGCATGTCTGTGTGTTCAGCCAGTGTGGTGTAGTGGTTAAGAGCGGTAGTCTCGTAATCTGGGGAACCGGGTTCGTGTCTCCGCTCCTCCACATGCAGCTGCTGGGTGACCTTGGGCCAGTCACACTTCTTTGAAGTCTCTCAGCCCCACTCACCTCACAGAGTGTTTGTTATGGGGGAGGAAGGGAAAGGAGATTGTTAGCCGCTTTGAGACTCCTGAAGGGGAGTGAAAGGCGGGATATCAAGTCCAAACTCTTCTTCTTCTTCTTCTGCATACAGTTTCAGAAATTGGAAATCTCCCTTTGAACATGAACCACGTCAGATTCCTCTCCCACTCCTACCTAAAAGAGGGTAGCTTGGCTAGATTGTACCTTGTGTGGTTCTTCTGTTGTGGCATTCTCCACTTTGCAGCATTCATGCAAGAATGCATGGAAGAAATTGCAGAGGAAAGCTGGTCCATCCATTCTTTGTAACCTGCTTTGAGGGTTTTTTTTAACAATCAAGTGATTAATACATTTATGAAATAACTAAATAGCCCAGTGCTGTCTACACTGACTGGCAGCAGCTCTCCAGGGTTTCAGGTAGATGTCTTTCCTATCCCTACCTGGGATCCAACCTGGGACCTTCCTTTATGCAAATCAGTTTTCTATCACTGTTACAGCCTCTTCCCATCAGTGGCGGAGCATATGCCCACGCTGCCCAGGGCGGGCGCATTCTCGAGGGGCATGGGTGCGTGCTCCCGAGGGCTGCAGAGGGTGCCCTCCCAGGCGTGGGATAGCCACTCATGTGTTGAGATGCGTCCAAGGAAATGGGGGCAATTTGCAGGACCCCAGCTGGCTCCAGCCCACTGGCTGGTAGCCAGGCGATCTCCAGTCCTTGGCACAGCATAAATCAGCGACCCGCAGTTTCAGAACTCTTCAGAAGCTGGAGCACGCTCTAATCAGCAGAGTAATTAACTCTCCGCAATCGAAGGGTGGATAGAGGCATATGTAAAGGATATTTACAAGCATTTTATTCAGCATAGACTAAGACAAAGAAAACATGTCTGCTCTGCTTCATGTCTAAGAGCAAGAAGGCAAAAGGCAAAAGCTATACACAAACAGAAGTTCCCAGCAAGCTGTGCTGGAATGTAAACAGACATGTGACATACAACAGCTCCACACATCTGTTTAGGTGGAACGGAACATCAATATCCTAACAGCGTGCACCCACCGATCCCGCTTCCTTCCTCTCCTCTTCCCTCTCGTCTGCCTCCTTCCCGTCCTCTCTCCTGCCTGCCTGCCTCCTTCAGCCAGGAGCACGGGGCAATGGCGCACCACCCACCTGCGACTCCCATGCCTACCGCCAGCCGTCAGGGGAATGGGGGAGCTGCTGCACTGCGCTCCTGGCTGGGGGAGGCAGGCAGGCAGAGGAGAGGATGGGAAGGAGGCAGGCGAGTGGGAATGGGAGAGGAAGGAACTGGCAAAACGGCGCAGCAGCTCCCCACTTCCCCCGATGGCTCGTGGTAGGCGTGGGAGTCTGAGTCACAGGAGGGTGGAGCACCGAATGTCACCCCCGCTCAGGGATGACACCCGGAGCGATGAGCCTCCCACACCCACCTTCCTCCGCCAGTTCTTCCCATCATGCCTAGATACTATAATGGACTCAGTGAGGCAGTGCAATATAGTTGGTAGCGTGTGGGACTGATGAAACCTGGAGTGAAGTTCTTGCTTGGCCAAGAAATTCACCTTTGCCCAGCTAACGTAACTTGTGGAGTTGTTTTCTGGGGCATGGCCCTCATACCTACGGGACCACCTCTTCTGGTATGTCCCACAGAGGACCTTACGGTCTTCAAACAAAAACATCTTGGAGATCCCGGGCCACAGGGAGGTTAGGCTGGCCTCAAACAGAGCCAGGGCTTTTTCGGCTGTGGCCCCGATCTGGTGGAACGCTCTGTCACAAGAGACTAGGGCCCTGCAGGACTTGACATCTTTCCGCAGGGCCTGCAAGACAGAGCTGTTCCACCAGGCCTTTGGCCAAGGCACAGTCTGACCCTCTCCTTTGGTAATCTTTATAGAACTCTAGCCCAATGGTTGCCATTAATTTGATTTTGAATTGATTTTAGAATGAATTGATTTTAGAATGCTGTGTTACTTTTATTGTTGTTAGCCGCTCTGAGCCCGGCTTCGGCTGGGGAGGGCGGGATATAAATAAAATTTATTATTATTATTATTATTATTATTATTATTATTATTATTATTACCACCGATTCATAGAATTATTGTGGAGTTGGAAGGGACCACGAGGGTCATCTAACCTCCTGCAATGCAGGAATCTTTTGCCCAATGTGGCCCCCTGAGATTAAGAGTCTCATGATCTACCGAGTGAGCTATAAGAGGAAGGCTGGGATCGAAATGAGATCAAATGTAAGGTGCATCTAAGAATCTACTCAAAGATGCCTTGCAAGGAGGCAAGCAGAAAACCCAGAAATCTGAAAGGCACTGTGAAAAATGTATCTTGCAGGAAACGTTATGGAGTATGATGCAGCAATATTTCCGTTGCTATCGTTCTAGAGATGCCAGGGAAGTTCTCCTGAGACAGACTCAGACATGATATTCAGGGACTCATTAAAAGCACACCTCAATGGAGAGGGCATCCCCAGTAATCCTCCTTTGCATCATGCTCATAAATATATATTTATTTTACATGCTTATGTAATGCCTTGCTTACTGCATATATAACTATGTAACCACTAAAAATGACAGCTACACCACAAGGCATCTCTGGCGCCCTTGATGCTTGTTTAATCAGCTTAGAACAGCAGGAAGCATATGGTGAACAAATGGACATTTTATGGTCCCATGGAGTGCGCTGTTTGACCAGACTGTATTGTGGAAATATAAGGCTAGGCTGTAAAACACATTCAGCTCAAACCACAACCTCATGTTCAGATGGAATCAAAGGCAATTTCCCTCATTGGATACGGAGTACTTCAGCTTTGGTTAGTTGTGGATCAGACTCTTAAGTTTACATGTAATAATTCCCACCAGCTAAAGCAAGTTTTCCCAAACTTGGGTCTCCTGCTGCTGTTGGACTGCAACTCCCATCATGCCTTAGCTAGCAGAACCAGTGGTCAGGGATGATGGGAATTGTAGTCCCAAATCAGCTGGAGACCCAAGGTTGGGAAACCCTGAGCTAAAGGTAAGGAAAGGAGATGGGGGTAGTGGTGGCTGAGAACCAGGACCAGCAGTGGAGATCTGCAGTGGGAACACGGGATTTAGGGACCTTCTGCATGCAAAATGGATGCTCTTTCATGGAGCTGTGACTCTTTGCCTGAACACAGGAAGCTGCTTTAGAACAGAACCAGACCTTTGGGTTCCGTTAAGTGGAGCATTGTCTACACTGGCTGTGGTTCTCCAGGATTTCAGAGATAGGTCATTCCAAGCCCTACAGGGAGACGCCAAGGATTGGATTTAGGATCCTCTGCATACAAAGCATCTCAAATACAGGTTTTGATCTGTGAATACAGATTGCAAGGCTTCTACAGCTGCCCTCTCATTTGAGGTGTGCTTTAATGAGCCCCCAAAGATCACTTTTGTGTCTGCCTCGGGAGAACTTCACCGGTATCGCTAGAACGATAGCAATAGAAATATTACTGAATCATCCTCCGTAACCTTTCCCACAAGATACTTTTTTTTTTTTGCAACAGTGCATTTTGATTTCCAGATTTCTCTGTTTGCCTCTGCAGGGTTTTTAAGTAGCACATGGAATCCTTCCTGTTCCTATTAATAACATTGTATATTTAGAGCCCATTCATCTGTTGCTTTTCTGTGTCGTCGTCCCCTTTTTTGGGGAGGGGGTTGTTTTTATTATTTATTTATTTATTTATTTTTGGTGCGGTACAATTCCTTTTTGGCAGCTTGAGCAAGGAGGCTGTTAGCGAGCTTCCTTCTGTAAATAACTAACATTAGGCAACGACTACAGCAGCAGCAGCAGTAACAACAAAAATTCTCCAGTACTCATTTGCTCTTTCGGTAGTACACATAATGAGAAATGGTAATTAGATCACAAATCACAGGGAACGTGTTAAAATCTGGGCAATTTTGAGGCTCACAGAATAACTCCAGATCTAATGAACTTTGAGCATTCCTATTAAATGTGCAGCCAGCTTTTCATTTGGTGCTTCTGGTGGAGAGGGGGAGTTACTGTAGGCCTACAGCTTTCAAGAGCATTCCCTTAGCTTAGGCCCTTACAGATCAGCAGCCCGGATGTTTAATTGTTCTTATAAGTGATGGTTTCACTTGCTTATGAGTTTATGAGGCAGCAAATGACTCCTGCTCAGCAAATTTCTCACAGCTATTTATTACCGATTATATTTGGAGGAAGGAGAAAAGATAATATTTGTGCTCAGATGTGACACGGACGGGTAAAAAATTGGCTACTCCTTTTGTCTGACATCTGACGCTGTTTCTAGGCCCTAATAACAATATTTATTTAGTGTGTCGGAGTGCTAGAATCTTGGCAAACATAACAACGGCAAATCTTCACCTGCTCGAAGCTGTCAGATTATTCCAGCAAAACTAATAGAGGGTGAATAGAGGTTTGCTTGGTTTTTCATTTGCTCTCCTCTTGTAGACATTTCTTTCAATGAACATTTTAACTCGGGTTCAAACCAAAGCCGTATGCAAAAGCAGAATATCTTCTATTTAAGTCACTGTCTTGATGTACCCTCAAACCATCACTAACTGCAGTTTCTTTGCTGCTAGCATCTTATTCGTGGGGCTACAGTCAGAATTGCTGTCTCCACTAACCCAACCAGTATACAATTTAAGGCATTCAAACCAAAAACTTGCTTTTCCAATGTGTCTATACAGTGAAAGATTCCCTCTGCTATTTGTTTAGATGAGATATTGGTCGCATAAAAGTTTCAGTCTTTGTTGTGTCCAAGTCTACCATGCTTAGATCGTTGTTATGCATTGTTGAGGTTTCACTATATGAAGCAAGCTGAGGTTGCCTAGGAGTACAGTATGTGTATCAGCATCGAACATTAATTGACCAGTTAGTTAAGTTTTCATTAGAGGAATATGTAACAAAACTTTCTCCTTGGGATAAGGTATCTCCAGCCCCATTTCTTGCACACTCGCCATTTAAAGGACCAGGGCTGTCCATATAACCTATATTAATTACATCTTGCTTCAGTCTCTTTGCAGTTACTTCCACCTTCCTCGTTCCAGTTGCTGAGTTGCAATAGTTGAACTTAGATTTCTGGACTACATTTTGCAATGGAATTCTGGAAGATTTGTCTGAAGTGCTGTGGTTCTGTGCTCATATGGTAGCCACATTAAAAAGCAGACATAGACAAACTTGGCCCTCCAGATGTTTTGGGACTACAACTCCCATCATCCCTGACCACTGGTCCTGTTAGCTAGTGATGATGGGAGTTGTAGTCCCAAAACATCTGGAGGGCCAAGTTTGCCTATGCCTGTTAAAAACTGTTAAAACGGCAGAGTATCCTTCAGGCAAGGTAGGGCAGCTAAGCATTCCTTATCAGCTAAACACTGAGCCAAAACAGCTGCTCTCCCAGTGCCTGTTCTCCAGTTAAAATATATAGCTTTTCAGCCCATGCAAAAATAAAACAGATAAAACTGATATGCTCCTTAACTGTATGTTGCAATTAATATTGCTGAGCCAACTGACTTTAAAACTATTCAAATTTTTTTAAAAAAAAACACAAAATAAAACTAGAACAGACTGTGGAACTCAAAGACAAGCAGCCCTACTCCTCACCATCTTCACCTGGAAACCAGAAACTATCAAACAGAATCCAGCTGCAAGCACGTCTTGGCAGTTGTATTGGCTCTGTAGATGCAATACTTAGCAGTCTGTGAATTGCAAGAAGCAGTATAATGAGATTACAAGATAGAGAAATCCATATGGACTAGGTGCTTTTGTGTTCAGAGGCCTGGGACTCTCAGAAGTGAGATTCAAATTACGCTGAGTAATGCATAGTTTTATTTTATAGCTCTGTCCTTGCAGAAGCCACAGGCAGGCTCACAATCTTCCTTCCAGAATCCCCATGTTCCATCGCTGACTAGGGTGGCCTATTTTGTACTTATCCTAGGGCATCTGAAAATTGTGGCCTGTATCATAGATGACAGTGGATGTTCAAGTGACACAAACACATTGGATGTAACCAATGCTAGTCCTGCTCAGTGTAGACCCATTGAAATCAATGGATCTACATTAATCATGTTCATTCCGAACCAATGGGTTCAACCAACAAGAAAGGAGATTCCGATCATTGGGGAGAACTTTCTGATATTAAGAGCTGTTTGACCGTGGAACGAATTCCCTCTGAAGGTGGTGGACTCTCTTTCCTTGGACGTTTTTAAGCAGAAATTGGATGGCCATCTGTTAGGGGTTATTAAACTGTGATTCCTGCATTGCAGGGGATTGGACTAGATGACCCCATGTTTCCCTTCCAACAGATCGTGAAGCTGAGGCTCCAGTACTTTGGCCACCTCATGAGAAGAGAAGACTCCCTGGAAAAGACCCTGATGTTGGGAAAGATTGAGGGCACAAGGAGAAGGGGATGACAGAGGACGAGATGGTTGGACAGGGTTATCAAAGCTACTAACATGAGTTTGACCAAACTGCGGGAGGCAGTGGAAGACAGGAGTGCCTGGCATGCTCTGGTCCATAAGGTCATGAAGAGTCGGACATGACTAAACAACTAAACGAACAACAATTTTCTTCAAACAACATATGCCATATTACAAGCTGCTTTTAAAAGCACCTCTGCCTTTCAGAAAGGGCTGCATCGTGTGGCGTGGAGAACTGCTCTTCAAGCCCAACACCAATTGAGGATGTGGAGCTCTTTGCATAGTTCGTTGGATTCCAGCCAGTGCTTTTCAAGGGACTTAGACATTACTCATAGTCGCCGACACAGAACTCCCTTTGAATACAGTTCTACAGCAGTAACTTCAGCAGTATCAAGTTCCATTTAAATGAATAGCAATTGTGCAACAGTGGTTGCTTTTATGCTCCTTGACTGATCCTATTCATTTCATTGGTGCCCATGCAGGAAACATTTTGCTTCTTATTTGTAGTCACGCTATATGGCCGTCTTACCTTTGGATCCTATTCTATTACATTACTGAAGATTTACAGAAATGGTGTTTGCCACGGGAAGATTCTTTCTACTGTCAGATTATTTGTCCACCAAACAGCAAGATTCTAGCCTAACATGGTCTCCTATGACTGGCAGTGATTCTCCTGAGTCCATCTGACCTTTAGAGCTGAAGATGCCAGGAATGAAACCCAGGATTATATTTTCATGCAAAACCAGAGCTCAAGCTCTGAGCTACATATTCACTCCTCATAGAAGTCCTACTTCCCAGCTTTTCTCTAACAAACCGAGGCAGAACTGGCTTTGCCATCTTCTAAGACAGGAAGGAAAAATAACAGGTTTAAAAAATTAAATTTGTGCTGTATCCTACTCTTCCTTGCAAAACTGCTCAGGGTGGTAGTGTGAGAATGTCAGACTAGGACCTGGGAGACCAGAGTTCAAATCTCCTCTTGCCCACAAACCTCACTGGGTGACCTTGCACAAGTCACCCCCTCTCAGCCTAACCTTGCTGTGGGGATTAAATGAGGAAAGGGAGAACCATCTTCAAATGCATTGAAACCAACAAGCATCCATATATTGGAACAATAATGTTTGAAGTAAAATTAAAACATTGAAATAAAAATTTATAATTCTGTTATGCTTTCAAATGAAAAACAACAATGACTAAGTACATTTAAAAGCAATCACCAAGTTATCAGTTTCGAGATTGAAATGGCCAGTACCCCTTAGCCATCAATCCAATAGCTCTCAGCGTGTTTGGCCACATGACCCCTTGTAAGGGCATAAAGGAAAAGGGTAAAGGGACCCCTGACCATTAGGTCCAGTCGTGACCGACTCTGGGGTTGCGGCGCTCATCTCGCTTTATTGGCCGAGGGAGTAAACATACAGCTTCCGGGTCATGTGGCCAGCATGACTAAGCCACTTCTGGCGAACCAGAGCAGTGCACGGAAACACCATTTACTTGCCCTCCGGAGTGGTACCTATTTATCTACTTGCACTTTGACGTGCTTTTGAACTGCTAGGTTGGCAGGATCAGGGACCGAGCAACGGGAGCTCACCCCGTCATGGGGATTCGAACCTCCGACCTTCTGATCGGCAAGTTGTAGGCCCTGTGGTTTAACCCACAGAGCCACCCGCGTCCCTGTAAGGGCATAGAAACCTATTTTGACACTAAGTGGTATATATATATATTAAATAAATAAGTAGATTCCCCACACACAAATCAAAGCCTCTGCTTCCCTGTCCTGACCTCTCCTAGTAACTGAAACTATGCCACCGTGCAAATATTTAGGTATCTATGTCATTTTGTAACAGTATGCGGATATGCAAATACCATCAGAATTCTCGATAAGAATACCGCTTGCAAAAATATGCCCCAGGACATAATCTTTTTCCCTCCCCCAAACAACCTATTTCATATTGCTCACATTGGTCAAGATTAATGAAATTAAGCCAACTCCGAAACGTTCCTCAACGGCAAACAGATTGGATCATTTACTTCTGCAATGTCAATGTGCTGTCACTATTATATACAATTTAATTAGTAGGCTCAAGGTAAAATTCAAGAGCACCCCTTGCGCAGCAGCTGCCATCAAAACAATTGTCTAATTTAGTTTGAAGGATTTGAAATAGAAGCAATCAGACATGGGGGTGGGGAAGAGAGTGAAGTAAGGAGAAAGGAATGCTCAGAAAATTATGAGCCCATGGGCCACTCTCAATCACGAGGAACCAATGTTTACTGCAATTAATTTATGTTTTAATAGACTCGTTTTCACTTTATTTGTTTTACTGCATATATGTTTTTAGCTCTGTTTTATTGTACTTTGTTTGAGTTTTATGCACATTTCTTTGGAATCTTCTGCTGATTGGCAATTAATTTATAACAATAGGTAAAAGGTAGATAAAGGGCCCCTGGATGGTTAAATCCAGTCAAAGGCAACTATGGGGTTGCGGCGCTCATCTCGCATTTAGGCCGAGGGAGCCAGCCTTTGTCCACAGATATGTGGCTAGCATGACTAAACCGCTTCTGGCGCAACAGAATACCGTGACAGAGTGCACCGAAATGTTGGTTACCTTCCCGCCACAGTGGTACCTATTTATCTACTTGCACTGGCGTGCTTTCAAACTGCTAGGTTGGCAGAAGCTGGGACAGAGCAACGGGAGCTCACCCCATCTCAGGGATTCGAACCACTGACCTTATGATTGGCAAACCCCAGAGGCTGAGTGGTTTAGACCACAGCGCCACCTGCGTCCACCTTTTTTCTTTTTACCTATAACAACAACAACAATAGCAGCAGCAATAATGCATGTGGTGGTGAAAGATCTGGGTTATATTCAAAGTATTTCTAAGGAGGCTAATATCTGAAGGGCTGTCTTATGCAAGATGGAGCAAGCTTGTTTCCTGCTGCTCCAGAGTAGGCCCCAACCCCATGGGTGCTAACTACAAGAAAGTAGATTCCAACTAAATATTAGGAAGAACTTTCTGACAGTAAAAGCTGTTGGACAATGGAAAACCTTGTGGTGTTCTAAGCTGATTCCAGTCTGTCCCAGGGGTTTGGGCTTGGCTCATCATTGGCTCCCCCAACAGCATCACTTCCATGGCCACGATTAAGATGTCCATACACTAGAGGCACAATCAATCCAAATTAAAGCACTTTTAAATCCTATGGATTTCAGCGGAAAAGTTAAGCACGTGTTTAACAACATTGAAATCACTGCTTAGTTCCTGTAGGATCGTCACCTAGATATGAAGACTCCCTTAGACGATGTTCTCCAAGCACATGGAAATTCTTTCCCTGGATCTTCTATGTTACAGCTGTGCATTTGGTCTTCCAAAACTGACATGAAAGGCAGCTCCTGAATGGGCAACTCAAGCTTTGAATCAAAAGACTTCCCTCCTTATATTAACAAGAGATGTCCTCTCACTGGGGGGTACTCAGTTCACTTATGAACCGAAAATAGCCAGGGTTAATCGTGTTGACAACAATTCAAAAGCCACTTGTATATTGAGATGGCATGATATTTAACAAAGGCCCTTTGACAAATTTGGTGCACTAGGCAGTTCTTGCCCAGGCCACAGCTAGCTGCTCTCATTTCCGTGGTATCTCTTTGATGAAATTTATGTGTGAGGCCCCCAGTGTACCCATAAGCAGAGCAATCCCCACACAGAATGTGGATTATTCACTGATCCTTGTTTTATCTGAGTGGCTAGATAAGTCAAACTCTGTTACTTTGGACTTTCTCCATCGCTAAAAACAATCACTCACTTATTAAATCCTATGATCCGGCCAGTGGCAATCCATTGATAGCTATGATGAGCTATATCTCCTCCCCGTGTAGTAAAGAGAAGGAACAATCTTTTCTACAGAAATAATAGCATTGCATAGTTTGTTTGGGGCACGTGTCAAATTGCCTTTTTCAGTCTCATTCTTTATCAGTATGTAATGGACATGATGGAGAAATTTGGTGCTTTAGTCTCTAGACTTTCTTTCTTTCTTTCTTTCTTTCTTTCTTTCTTTCTTTCTTTCTTTCTTTCTTTTTTTTTTTTTGGAATTTAGAGCTACCAATTTAGAGCTACCATCAGAAATGTTTCTGCCAGAAGTCCTGTTCTGGAAATTTATGAAACAGAGATGGTGGATTTCAGGATAAAAATGATTGATGAATGGATTATTTAATTTCTACACTACTTAATATATTAACAATATCTCTAAGTGGTGTACAGAAAACTGAAACAACAACAGACAACAAAGTACAGTCAGTGTGGTGTAGTGGTTAAGAGCAGTGGACTCATAATCTGGTGAACCGGGTTCACTTCCCCGCTCCTCCACATGCAGCTGCTGGGTGACCTTGGGCTAGTCACACTTCTCTGAAGTCTCTCAGCCTCACTCACCTCACAGAGTGTTTGTCGGAAAGAATAATGTTAGCCGCTTTGAGACTCCTTCAGGTAGTGATAAAGCGGGATATCAAATCCAAACTCCTCCTCCTCCTCTTCTTCTTTTTTTCATGTCCGCCTCTGCTCGCATCCATTTCGCCCAACGTTTGTGGCAAACCCGGAAGTAAATGGTGGGTTTGCTGCCGTTCGCACATGCACAGAAGCGGCAATCACCGTTCGTACATGCGCAGAAGCGTGCAATCGCTGTGCACAATGGCGCCTCTCCCAGTGACCCGTTTCGACTTCCTGACGGGCCTCCTGAATGGATTGTGGTTGTGAATAAAGGTTCCACTGTCTTACAGAAATAGATAGTTACATTTTAAAAAGTTCCGTTAATATAAAGTTACTAACATAGATTAATAATAATAATAATAATAATAATAATAATAATAATAATTTATTTATACCCTGTCGATCTGGTTGAGTTTCCCCAGCCACTCTGGGCGGCTTCCAATCAAGTGTTAAAAACACTGCCTGGTTCCCTGTAACCTCACTTCTCGCAATGAGGGAACTGCCAGAATTGATAATCAATATCAATTCATTTTTCTTCTGACACACCCTCCCTCTTAGTCTCTGGGTTCTCACCCAGGGTCCAAACACACTGTCAGCTCACCAACAAAAGTCTTACCAATGAGAAGAGTTCCAGGAGACAGCAAACATCTCCCTAGACCAGCCTTTCTCAACCTGTGGGTCCCCAGATGTTGTTGGACTACAACTCCCATCATCCCTAGCTGGCAAGCCCGTGTCTCAGGGATGATGGGAGTTGTAGTCCAACAACATCTGGGGACCCACAGGTTGAGAACCGCTGCCCTAGACTCTCATTCTAGATTTGTTTTTTATAGGCAGGCCCAAGGTTGCCCACAGCTGTGCTCCATTCAACTGCACTCTCCACACCCATTTCCAGGTACAGAAGCTTTGTTGAATTTCCCAGGGGGTCCGAAGGATGGGAAGAAGGGCCCCTCTCCACACACAGCTCTTTCTTCACTCCCTGCCATCTCCTCCACTTCCACTTTGTTCTGGTATCTGCTCCTGATACAGTATGTTCCTCCAACTTCAACTTTGGGGGGTGTCTTCAAATAATGTCTTGACAGTTGAATGTGGATGGAATATAATCATTCCACAAAGATACTTAGTTGGCTTTGGCATGATTCACACATCACACTAAGCCAAACTGCCTGAGCAGATGGACTCCCTGTTAGGATATTTCCGTTCCACCTTAAAAGGGAGCAGGATGTTTGTGTCACAGCCTGCGTATTTCCTGTTCACAGGATGTTTCTGTTGTGTCTATGCTTTCGTTCTCTGTCTGTGTCTGAGACACTGAAGCAGGCAGTCATGTTTTTCTTTGTTCTGACCAACGCTGAATAAAATTGTAAATAATGCTCTCCTGCGTGCATCTTTCGCTGTGCGAACTCTGCTGATAGAGCGTGCATCAGCTCTGGAATGTGGCAAGCTATTTCTGGAGCTCGTGTCGCTAATTGAATGATACTGCGTTTCTACGGGAGGTCGATGGACGAACGGAGACGACGTGGGGTCATGATGGACTCTGTCTCCCTGGCAGTATCCCAACACTCCCTGACAGTAGCTCACTTACTTTTACCTAGTGTGTCATGGTTCAGCTCTCTCCACACTATCCTTGAACTGCAACCATGAATAAATCTGGGTTACAGTTCGATAAATCTATTTGAATTATTGGATTCTGTTGAATGAATGTAAATCAATAAATTTACAGAATAAATCTAAAGCTCAAAGTTCTTGAAGAGAGTGCTTTAACCACTCTGGGGTGGCAGTGGTGGAGAAAGGGGGTGGTCTGACCCAGGTGTCATCCCGGGTGTGTGTGTGACAAAATCCCCCCCTAGGTGGATCACCGCTGTGCCGATAGGGATGCCCATAGGACGGGACGCACGGCACCCATAGGGACGGGGCGCCCTGTGGGGCCTCAGCTGCCCTACAGCTGGGGGCAAGGCAGCGGGCAGACAGTGGATGGGATGTCCCTTTGGGTGCTGTCTGTGCCGTCCCTTTGGGCGGTTCACCCCACAGTTCGCCCCATCCCTGGGCGAGAGGCTTCCTTCACCACTGTGGGGAGGTGCAAAGTAGCTGTGAGCTGCTCATAGACTCTCATTTAGCAAGTCAAGCCATTGAGAACAGTGGTTGGAATGAAGTAGTTTGGGTTAAGGAAGTTCATTGCATTAGTTCAGTGCTGTTAGGTCTTCATTTTGTAATTGTTGATATATATCTGGTGCAATGTGTTGTACAAGCACTCTATAAAAACACTATCAAAAAAAGGTACGCTTGAAAGTACTTCATCTCCAAGTTTATTCTCTTACATGTATCTTTTTTATTATTCTTTAGACTTTGGGGCATTTAGTTTAAAGATCATAATTGAACAGAGGAAAATAAACTAGACAATTCATATTCCATTCTTTCCATCCCATTCTTTTTTCTTTTTGCTGAGGCTCATTTGGGTGAACTTGAATTGAACTGTGAACTGAATGTGAAGCAAACTACCGGTAGTTTGTTTTGTAAAGGGACAAATGTCAACTAGAATTAGCTCCTTTCTGAATAAGTTGAAATGGAACTATTTCCTTTTTTAAAATGAACATTCCTCGCTCTGATTGAGCCTCACAGGTAAATGCCAGAATATTTCTGGCATGTTTGCTGGATCTCCTAAAATCTGATCAACTACCAATAAACATCAGTGTTGAATGAGTTTCTGTTATTTACTGTAACATATAGACAAAGAATCCCCGCGACGGGGTGAGCTCCCGTTGTTCGGTCCCTGCTCCTGCCAACCTAGCAGTTCGAAAGCACGTCAAAGTGCAAGTAGATAAATAGGTACCACTCTGGCAGGAAGGTAAACGGCGTTTCCGTGCGCTGCTCTGGTTCGCCAGAAGAGGATTAGTCATGCTGGCCACATGACCCAGAAGCTGTACGCCGGCTCCCTCGGCCAATAAAGCGGCCACAACCCCAAAGTCGGTCACGACTGGACCTAATGGTCAGAGGTCCATTTACCTTTTTATAGACAAAGAAGTAATGATTGTGCCTAGTGGTGGTTCCTTACAGAATGCACATTAATATACTTCATTCAATAAAAAAAATCAGGCTTAAAAAGACATGGATGCCTTCCCATGCCATAATGCTGGAAAACATACGTAATAACCTCAGATTCTCCCCTGGTGACTGCGTGGGTGAAACCAATCAGAATTCCCATCCTCTCCTGATTATGATGACATTCAAAACCTTTGATAGAAATGATAACATGAAAAAAGTGATTAAGGAGCACATAAGCTTTTCAGTGTAATCATTTCTCTATATGAGTTAATTCAAGATCTTAAAGACCGATAGGTTTTATAGTAATATTACTTATCATTTCTATCAAACTTTATGAATGTTATCACAATCAAAGGTGATGAATATTTATTCCAAGGCTCATTTTTTTAAAGAAAGAGGTCGTACATGTTTCATTTCAGGATAAGAATGAAGCCATTTAAATAGTAATATTACATATGCAAAATTATTCTCTGCTCTTTCCGTCAGCCTCTGTACTCACACCGTTGTCTTTCCGCAGTCTGCATCAGCCTTAAATTCTTTTGAACCCTATTTTCAGTTCTGCTGCTTGGGAATCCAACCTTGGCCCACAATCTTAGCTGAGCTCTGAGTGAGAAGGAAAAATGGGCTGTGATCATGTGTGCTTCAGCTGCTGATCGATAGTCAACTTTCTCTGAGTATACACAAAATATCCAAGAGCTAACTGACCAAGAAGTCTTGGCCACAGGTCTGCTGACAATCAGCCTAGTTGCTCAGCAGAGGTTGGTTGATTGATTGATACACATTGCCCTGGAGTATTCAGAATAAGGTTGGGTGCACCACCTACAGCTCATGGGGCAATCTGAGTGGACCAGCAGATAGTTTATACCAGGAAATTCTCTAAGGGAAACGTAGGCCAAAAGAAGTGGCCAAGAACCCAGGAACTAAAGGAGCCCAGGGAAAGGTCTGAGCTCAGTGGAAGGTCTCGGTTTCACATTTCCTGGTATCATCTGGTAGGGCTGGGAATGTTCCACCTCTTAAACTCCAAAAAGCCAGTGCTGGTCAGTGAAGGCAATACTGAGCTAAGTCAGGATAAGACAGCTTCCTGTGTTCCTATCTTTGCAGATCACCCTTGCCCATATATCATAGATTAGGGAGTCCAGATCTTGTTGGGCTTTAACTCTTAACAACTCCAGTCACCTTAGGCATTGATCAGGGATAATGCAATCCAGCAGACGTCTGACCATTACATGGGAGTGCACTGCAGTCCCTCTATCCTCAGTCCATCCTTCACATCACTTGGGGCAAAGATCACATCAACACTGTGCCCTTCCTGGTGGGTGGGATCGAGGACCATCTGAGAAAGATCCATGGGTGGGGTTGGGGTCAGGTGGCAATGTTTCTATTTTACTTACTATAGTGGTACTTCTGGATGTGAACAGGATCCGTTCCGGAGCCCCGTTCACATCCTGAGTAGAACGTAACATGTGACTGTGTGTCTGCGCGTGCGCGGGTCATGTTTCGCGCTTCCGCACATGCGCGTGATGTCATTTTTTTAGCATCTGCGCATGCGCGAGCGGCGAAACCCGAAAGTAACGCGTTCCGTTACTTCTGGGTCACCGCGGAGCATAACCTGAAAATGCTCAACCTGAAGCATACTTAACCCGAGGTATGACTGTATATCTCCTGCCAACCTAGCAGTTTGAAAGCACGTCAAAGTGCAAGTAGATAAATAGGTACCACTCCGGTGGGAAGGTAAACGGCGTTTCCGTGCGCTGCTCTAGTTTGCCAGAAGTGGCTTAGTCATGCTGGCCACATGACCCGGAAGCTGTACGCCGGCTCCCTCGGCCAATAAAGCGAAATAAGCGCCGCAACCCCAGAGTCGGTCACGGGTCCCTTTACCTTTACCTTTTATGACTGTATATGTAGGGTTTGGTGTCAGCATTGCTTGTGCAGGTTCTTTGCTGTTACTTGTGTTCCTTTGGTGGCGAGACCTCTCTCTCCCTTTTCTTCCTAATGTCTCAACAAATGAAACTGATTTGTAAAAATGTTACATGGGGAAAAAAATACGAGAGAGAGACATTGCACACACTTATGTAAATCAAGAAAATCTTTAAGAAAAAGAAAGAAAGATCCATGGTTGTCATGGGGGCCATGGATGCTTGAGCTGGTCTGACAGCAGCCTCTGCATGGAAGTTGAAGTCACCCAGGGTTATCATTTTAGGGTCCTCCAGCAATATCCTAGTAAACAGGGAAACCCCGTTTTTCAAGCTGCACACTGAATGCTTGCACCGTTTCCGCAATTTCTCACCCAGCTGAGGTTGATGCAGGTGGGGAGCAGAGAAAGTTATATCCTCATCATATACTTTTTACTCCGGAGAATCAAAGGCTTTCTGTTTGATGGGGAGCATAACTCAAAACCAAGATGAATAAGAATACTCTGGCATCTTTATGGTGTATTTGTGGAAGATTTCTTGCAGCCTGAAGAATTTCATCTCTGTTTTGAAAGCCTGAGATAGATTGTTAGCAGGCACATTAGATGTTTTGTTGTTCTTTTTCCAGTCAGACAAATGGCATTTTCCACCCACACCTGAAAACCATGGATCATTTCACACATGCAGATTCAGTTCTGGGAGCTGTCTTGTCTTGAGACATATGACCAATACCTCTCCTGCTGCTCTCAGATGGATTTCATGTACCTCATGAAAAACTGGTGGTCATGAGCACACAGAACTGGGGGCCAATTTTCAGCTGCCGACTTCTGTTTTTCACTGGGATAACAAAGCAAATATCTCTGCAATAATGGTATTATTGAAATGTATTGTTAAATATGTTTGTTTGAGCTTTAACCTTTTGTTGAAAGTTGACACTGGGCAACAATTTTTTACTTTTTGTGCAGAGTTTTGAGAAACTAAAAGATAAAGTGCGAGACTGGCTTCATTATTTTCAGATAATGGAGGCTTATAATTTGGACAAGAAAATTGGCTTCCAGGTGGAAAAATCTAAACTAGAAACAGAACTGTTAGAACCCAAAACTAAGATACTATCAAGAATGTATAACTTGCTGTTGAAATGGAATACTCAGGATGAAACGGTTAAATCTGCTATGATTAAATGGGCACAAGATGTTGGACATAACATTATGTTTGCTGACTGGGAACAGTTGTGGACCATAGGTATGAAATTTACGGCATGTAATGCCTTAAGAGAAAATATTATGAAAATGATATATAGGTGGTACATGACCCCAGTCAAGCTTGCAAAAATTTACCATCTGCCAGATAATAAATGTTGGAAATGTAAAGAAAATGAAGGTACATTTTTTCACCTTTGGTGGACGTGCCCTAAGATTAAGGCTTTCTGGGAAATGATTTATAATGAATTGAAAAAGGTATTTAAATATACCTTCCTGAAGAAACCAGAGGCCTTTCTCTTGGGCATGGTCGGCCAATTGGTGTTAAAAAAGGATAGAACTTTCTTTATGTATGCTACAACAGCAGCAAGAATACTCATCGCAAAGTATTGGAAGACGCAAGATCTACCCACTCTGGAAGAATGGCAGACGAAGTTGATTGACTTTATGGGACTGGCAGAATTGACTGGCAGAATCCGTGACCAGGGAGAAGAATCGGCAGAAGAAGAATGGAAGAAATTCAAAGACTATTTGCAAAAATACTGTAATATTAAGGAATATTGAGTGATGTTGGATTGAAATTAAGGGGTTATTAGCTGTAATGGTACAAAAGAATATGAAAAAATAGTTCTTTTTTTGTATATAAGTAAAAGTATAAGTTACAATAATTTAAGAAGATGGATAGAAAATAAGGGGTTTTTAGCTGTAATGCTATGAGATAAGGATTTGCTGGATGAACAATTTGAACTGGAATACAAGAAGGGGAGGTATGAGGAGGTCAGGGAAATATGTTATTGAAAAATAAGTTATGAAATTTATGTGTTTTTAATATTTTTTCTTTTCAACTTTTTTCTTTTTTTCTTTGTTTGTATAAAATGGAAAACCCTAATAAATATCTTTTAAAAAAACAAAACAATTTTTTACTTTTTGAATGTTGTCTAGATTTCTACAACTGATTTAGGGTATTTTTGCACTGCTGAATCAGGAAATGACATCCGTTTCTCTCCATCAGGTCAGGTTTACTGTAAACTGAATGGTGGGCATTGATAAAGCTAAGTACACGTAAATTGCACATTGCTTCACAATTTTTCAAACTTCAGGGCTTGAACTTCCGTTTCTTGGAACTCCTGGAATGCTCAGCGGCAGGGAGGTCTCCCTTCAGAGTCCAACAGTAGTCAGCCATCATGACTGCGTCCCAGCGACCCTGATACCTGGTCTCCATCTCTTTCATGTCCTGATGGAATCTCTCCCCCTGCTCGTCACTCATTGAACCCAGGTTCTCAGGAAACTGATCCATATGTGAAAATAGGTAGTGCATCTTGACGCTCATGTTGCAGCCCAGGTTTCTGAAAACAGTCAGCATGTAGTTGACAAGTTCTGCGTAGTTTCTGGCCTTATTGTTGCCAAGAAAGTTCTTCACTTCCAGAACAAATGCCTTCCACGCTTCCAGTTCCACTTCGTTCATTGAGTTTCCGAACTCTGGAGCTGACGGATCTGAGAACCGTCAAAGATGCCAGCTTTCAACTTCTCCATGGTCAATCCTGGAAAAGCCTGGCACAAGTAAGTGAAGTAGTCACCATCCTTGTCCAGAGCCTTGGTGAACTGCTTGATTAAGCCGCGCTTGATGTGCAGCGGTGGGAAGAGTATTCTGTCTCTGTCCACCAGAGGGTCGTTGATGACGTTCCTTTTTTTTGCAAGGCACCAATTCCTCCTGCACAGGCCAGTCCTTCTTCGTGTAATGCTGAGCACGGTCCCTACTATCCCACATGCACAGAAAACATGGGTACTTGGTGAAGCCAGACTGTTGTCCCAACAAAAAGTTCACCATCTTCAGGTCAACACAAATAAACCACTTATGCTGATCATAACCAATTTTCTCCAGCACATACTTCACCACTTCATAGTTCTCCTTCAGTGTACTCGAGTGAGCCAGGGGTATATAGAACACATTTCAGTGATCGCTTGCTGCTGTCAATGAACAGTCTCCAATCTTTGGGTTCGTACTGTGGCACTCCAAGCTTGAGCAGAAGCTGCGCAATATCTGCACAGTACACCAAGTCCTTCTCTTCCGAGAAAAAACGGAGGTTTTATGACTTCAAACTGATCACTTTTTGACATAATCACCCAGAACTATCGGACCTGAATACTTCTTGTCATGAAAATAATCATTTCCAATCAAAACAATTATTCGACATGGCATTTTACCCCCCCCCCCCAACTTCTTCTAAAATGCTCCACACAAGCGTACATGTGAACAAAAACGTAAAAAAATGACATGTGGCCATAGCTCAAAAACTTGACCTGATTGAGCAAAACCAATGTGATTTTTGGATTCAGTGCATCAGATTCGTCCTAAATCAACTGAAAAAACGCAGACAACAAATTTGTTGTTGACCAGTGTTATCAATCAATCAATCAATCAATCTTTATTACGGTCCAGAGACCCAACAAATTGTTACAAAGCAATACACAATTCATACAGCCTACCTCCAGGTTAAACAAGCGTTTTGTTCAGAATATAGGGATCATTGGTTTCTGCAACCACCGATAAAAACTTTGCCACTGCTAATGTTCTAGCGTTTGTCTGGTCTTCCAATAGGCTTAGGGTGTGGTTGGTTGTCTTTGGTTGGCTGTAGTGAGAATTGTTTTTGTGTGTGAGTGGGGTGCGAGTGTGTATTTTTGAATCAGGTTAGCCAGATTGATTCGTATGCTGTTGGTGGATTCTTGTTGTCTTGTTGGGCTAGAATGCTCACTCAACATTCAAAAGAATGCTACATGTTTGCATGTTTCGGAGATTTATACCCCTTCTTTTGATCAAAAGTTCTTCACAATACCTTACACTAGATTAAGGTAAAGGGACCCCTGACCATTAGGTCCAGTCACGGATGACTCTGGGGTTGCGGCGCTCATCGCGCTTTACTGGCCGAGGGAGCTGGCATACAGCTTCCGGGTCATGTGGCCAGCATGACTAAGCCGCTTCTGGTGAACCAGAGCAGCACACTGAAACGTTGTTTACCTTCCCACCAGAGCGGTACCTATTTATCTACTTGCACTTTGCGTTTTCAAACTGCTAGGTTGGCAGGAGCAGGGACCGAACAATGGGAGCTCACCCCGTTGTGGGGATTCGAACCGCCGACCTTTTGATAGGCAAGCCCTAGGCTCAGTGGTTTAACCCACAGCGCCACCCGCGTCCCTTACACTAGATTATAAACATGCAAAATAAAAATCCCAGACATATACATACACAACTGATCAGTTCTTAGTTCCCTGGCCAATGGATGAGGCCAGGAAGAGCTTCTCTTTAGCTCTGCAGTCTCAGGATAGTCATGACCAAGCTATTTCTTGGATTGGGGGGACAGGAGGAAGCAGTCCTTCTATGCACCATCTCACCTTCTGTCCAACAGATGGCAACAAGCTGTTTCTGTTATCCTTGTGTTGTTCTTCCTGGGAGTCCAATGGTGTAGCCTCAGGTCAATTGACATCACTGAAAACAAATGGGGGCAACCACAAGTGAGGGCAGCAGAAAAACATAAGCCATTTTTAAAAAGCAAGATGTTTTGAAATATTAGGTAAGGACCCCTGGGCGGTTAAGTCCAGTCAAAGGTGACTATGGGGTTGCGGCACGCATCTCGCTTTCAGGCAGAGCGAGCCGGCGTTTGTCCACAGACAGCTTTCAGGGTCATGTGGCCAGCAGGACTAAACCACTTCTGGTGCAACGGGACACCGTGACAGAAGCCAGAGCACACAGAAATGCCGTTTACCTTCCCACAGCAGCAGTACCTATTTATCTTCTTGCACTGGTGTGCTTTCGAACTGCTAGGTTGGCAGGAGCTGGGACAGAGCAATGGGAGCTCACCCCATCGCGGGGATTCAAACTGCCAACCTTCCGAGCCCAAGAGGCTCAGTAGTTTAAATTACAGCGCCACCCACGTCCCTTTTTGAAATACTATAGGATGGGAGCAATGGAAGGGAGATGTTTCTGGTGATCCTGAAAATGTTCCTAATAAAATAGTTTGGTGTCAAATGCACTGTATATGGTCTGACTTTAAAATATACTTGAAAATATACAGGTTCTGGTGCATGGGTGTTCTTAAGCAGCCTATGTTTTTAAAGAGAAATGTTTGGGAGATATTGTTTACAGCTGGGGGAGTGTTTAGGGGTTGGTGTGTCAAGGGTTTACACTATTTTGCTTCTTTTGTTTGTAATATTAAGCTGTCATTTTAACAGGTTTTTAAATAGTTCTGCCCTGACAGATCATTTAAGGCAAAAAATAGGAAGCTAAGTTGGGAACACAGAGTATCTTTGTGCAGGAGCCCAAAAAGTAGATACATAAAGCACAATTAGCTATTTTGTGCATTTAATCCCACCCACACAATACAGCTCACACACCGGTAAACATTTTCAGATGGATTTGGAGGACATTTTGTTTTGTTCTTGAGATCATAATATTTTCATGTATCACCCACATCAGTTGCTATGAAACAGACACAGTGTCTTAAACTTTTGTTCAAATGTTGGGATTCAAACTCTCTGTGATAAGTGTTATCCTAGTAAATCTCTGGATGCTGAAGAATTGCTGGTTAACCTGAATCTCGTTACACTGGTACTTCTGGTTACATACGCTTCAGGCTAAATACGCTTCAGGTTACACACTCCACTAAGCCAGAAATAGTGCTTCAGGTTAAGAACTTTGCTTCAGGATAAAAACAGAAATCAGGCTCCGGCGGCACGGCGGCAGCAGGAGTCCCCATTAGCTAAAGTGGTGCTTCAGTTTAAGAACAGTTTCAGGTTAAGTACGGACCTCCAGAACGAATTAAGTACTTAACCCGAGGTACCACTGTACTGAATTTGCTACCAAGATTGGTTCTCTTTAACTATTATCAAGGAACCATGGGACCAACTTTTCTCCGGCTTCATGCCATTTATATATTTATAAAAGTATTTATATATTGCCTATGGCAACAACCCCAGCTGCCATACATTAGGGATGGTAAAAAAAATCCAACTCAGTTCATGTTGAAAGGTGAGCCTATCTAATTTGCATGCCCCTGCAAACAATGCAAGAAGTGAGAAATAGCCTTCAAAATTTGCACTTCTCTGAATTTTGCAATGCAGTTCTCCAGCCAAGTAATGTGTACAAAAATACCTACACTGGTGGTAAATATCCATATATATTTATAAGTTAGTGAAAGTAACATATAAATTGCACCATTTAGGGAAAATTGCATTGCAGAAATGTGTGTAGCAGAATAAATTTGTATGAAAAATCCAGTGAATTTTCAGGAGGACTTTCAAAAAAATAAAAAAGGCAAACTGGAAATGTGGATAACTGAACTCAAAACTGGAAAAAAGGAGAAACTGAAATTGACAGATACACTCATGCCTTCTCTCTCTCTCTCTCTCTCTCTCTCTCTCTCTCTCTCTCATCTATCTCAATTTAGGACCTGAAGACTAGTCCTAACTAAGACAGTGTCCATGCCCCACGTCACAATGTCCTCTAGAAGGGCATCAGACCCTCTTCCTCCTTAATTTATTGCTCAGGGAAAACTTCCTTTTAACCTCCACTGCTGGCATCTACTGCTATTCTGATGCAATAACCTGCACACAGCTCCTTCCTCCTTTTTCCCAAGCTCTCTGATTCTTCTTGTAATTAAGCCTGTGTTGATTCTTCCAGGCAACTCACCATCTGCAGAGCAAGAAATACTGGCCTTGATGTGATTTTGCACATTTTATGCTCCCCAGCTGCCCCTCCTTAATTAATCTCACTTTTATGCCTATCATGGAGAGAGAATCGTATCACAGAAGGAGGCAAGGGCTTTCATCAAAGCTATGACAAATGGAAGGCGGGGGGGGGGGTATGAAAAGAGAAGAGAAAAACCCAAATGGCAGGATGAACCGAGAGACCACCTGCAACACTGCACGGCATCATCTGTGATTCCTCTGGAGTGCAAAGTAATTCAGTGTGGGTAGGGATGTATGTAGAAGTATGGGCTACCCACTCTCGTATGGGCTAATCCCACTCTCGTAGCCATAGAACTGTCGGCATGCAGAGGGTCGCAAGGCCAGCTGGCTAGCCCCAGCTGGGTCGTCTCCTTCCAGCCGTCCCGCTGTGAAGACCCATCGGCCTCTGCTCCAACGTAAATCAGCAACCCAGGCTTCAAAGGCAGGGCACACTTTAGCAGCAGATAGAAACTGTGCACACAGAATAGGTGTGAGGCTTGTGAAAGCATACTACAACTGCGGATTTATTAATCATAAATAAGGACAAAGTAACATGTCGTCTCTCTCTTTGTCTTCTCAGGGAGACAGGGAAAAGCAAAAGCTATACACACAACGGAAGTTCCCAGAAAGCTTTGCTGGTATGTAAATAGACATGTGACATGCAACAGTTCCATGTCTGCAACTAAAGTTGGAATGGAATTTTCCAACAATAACTTGTGAACATCAAGTGAACCTGAATATCGGGAGGTTCAGGCCAGATGAAAGAAAGCACTTCTTCACACAATGCAGAACTCAACTATGGAATTCATTCCCACAGGAGTGTCAGGGACTGGACTAAGG
Source organism: Podarcis filfolensis (assembly GCF_964270895.1). Classification (NCBI taxonomy): domain Eukaryota; kingdom Metazoa; phylum Chordata; class Lepidosauria; order Squamata; family Lacertidae; genus Podarcis; species Podarcis filfolensis. Next base: position 108,826,388 of record NC_139606.1, read on the forward strand.
AGGAATGGTGGGGACCGCCCCCCCTTCCTGAACCTTCCCGAGAAGAGGACAGTATAGATTTAGAACAGTGGTTTGCAGAAGGGCACAGTTCAGAGGCTGCAGAAGGGAGGAGCTGGGAAATATTGGGAGAGCAGCAGGAAGAAGAAACACCAGGGGAGAGACAGCTGACAGACACAGTGTTTTTGGAAAGCATTCCTGAACCCCCCTCCCAGGACCCGGTGTACATTGAGAGTAGTGGAATAGAAAGCTCAGAGGCAGAAAGCACACTTCAGCCGGTGCAGGGATGACGTAGAATAGTAGAGACGGAGGGGTGGGACTTTACTTGGAGCAACACCATTACTTCAACATAGAGGCACTTTCCAAAGTCTCCCTCTGTGTATATTGAATAAAGGACTTGGTAAGAACTCTTCTTGTTATCTACCCCTTGGCTGCCCACTGTGGGAGGAGTTGGATTCCTTGAAGCAGTGGCGGCCACCAACTTGGATGGCTTTAAAAGAGGGTCGGAAAAATTGATGGTGAAGAAGGTCATGGACCTGGAAGCAGTAACGCTTCTGAATTGCTGAAAAGCTCAGGAGGGGGAGAGTGCTTGTGGATTTCCTACAGGCATCGGTGAGAGCCTTTGTGATGTCATGGTTAGAGTATTGAACTGTGACCTTGGAGACCAGGGTTTGAATTCCCATTCAAACATGAAGCTCACTGGGTGACCTTGAGTCAGTCACCATCTCTTAGCCTAACCTATGTCATGGGGTTGTTGAGAAGTGCAGTGATATAACGAGCCTATTCCTGAGCTCTCCTGATCTACAGAAGATAGCACCTAAAAGGCAACCATCTCATTCATTCATAATGCTGGAGTTTGGGCTTATCCACTAAGCTGATTGACGAAGTAGCCCTCCACCCCAACAAAATGCATGATTTATGGAATTAATTGGCAAAAGATACTGTCAGGATCTCTTGAGTTGTGGCCTTTAAAAAAATACAGAAAATTCATGGAAGATGGATTAATTGTGTTTTTAAGTCACTTTGGGGGCACACACAGGAAAAACCCACTATAAATAAGTCAGAAATTAGATGGTTATAACAAAAGGGGGGGGGAAACGCTATGGAAAACCACAAAGAATTTTTTTTTGCTCTCCATCGCCATCTGGTGTTGCATGTTTATAATACATTCAAAGCGCTGTATTTTGACTAATACAGCTGAGTCCTGGGTCACTTTTGGGAGGGAAGCAACTAAGTCATCATCATCTGTCAATGATTAGTATCCATTACAGTTAAATGGAACTTACATGAACGTAGATTGTACACTTCTCAATTCCAAATGCTGGTGATGAAGAACAAGGGAAAGGCCTGCTTAAGAATGTAAGAAGGTAGAGTTCTCCATTCCACTCTATATTTGTCACATCTGTTTCTGTTCTGCTGCAGCTCATCTTCTGCCCAAACTGCCATTATTTGACTTGCTGTCTGCTGAAGTGAAATTACATAACTTATGACATTCACACAATTAATTACTTAAATTATGTAATCACGTTGTCATTATGTTATTCTAACCCATTCTGTGCAAAGAAAATGCAATGCAAGTCAGGAAGAAACACAATGTATTACATTTGTGGACTGAAATCAAGAACAACTGACAGTGAATACATACAACGGAATACTTTCTGGTCCATCTGCAATTTCTGCTGCTGTCTCCTGTTTCATCAGGATTCTCCAACATCCCTTGCCCTGTCTGTGTGCTTCGTGGGACATCTGGCTTCCTGTTGTTGGGAAAAGATTCTGGACTAGATTATCTGGGTAGCGTATTGGGTCTGCTGGCTTGTCGTATCAGGAAGTGCTTGAGTCAGCTCTCAGACGCTTTGCTTCAGTCCCAGTTCTGTATTGCAAGTAGCAGTCTGCTGTATCACTTTTTTTTATCTGCAAGCCAGTTTTTATTAAAGTTCTGGCTGCTTATGCATGCTCTGTGTGATCTGCTCTTCATAGTATTTTTCAATCATGGTCCGATACAGGAAGGCAATTCTGATAATATATGATACGATGCTTATTTTGAAAAGAATATTAAGTACACAATCTATAAGAAAATGTTGCCACAGCCATTCAAAATTGAGACCCACTGTGTCTATTCACATTCCTGGGCAAGGAATACCTATTCAAAAGTCATGACATACTATAGGCGGTTAGAAATCTATCAGCTTTGGGGGTGCTGTTTCATGTTGAGCCCAGCAAGATTTGAGGCATACCTATGACACTTCAAATAATGAAGATGAGACGAAATATATAATAAGTTATTCATTTGACTCTCACACTGGCACCACGAGGAGAAATAAACTTTTGTTGTAATGCCCCACCAGGGTATCTGAAATGCATGTATAAGCAAAACATTTCATTGTTTTAATACAGCACCCAGGATTTAGTCCCCTTCACCGCAAAATCTCTGGCACTGGGCTTGGGTCAGGGGTGCCCTTCAAAGACAGAAGCAACTTTGGGACTTGAATGCCTAGATTTTGGCTTTGAGTCCTGGAAGACCTGTTCCTTGCAGGCCTTTTCCCCCTTGGCCTGGGAGAGCAGGGCCCTGATTGACTCCAGCTGCAAAATACTCTTGAGTTGGTTATTACTGGGGGTGAGTTTGTTGCTGTTGGGACACGGGTGGCGCTGTGGGTTAAACCACAGAGCCTAGGACTTGCTGATCAGAAGGTCGGCGGTTCGAATCCCCACAATGGGGTGAGCTCCCATTGCTCGGTCCCTGCTCCTGCCAACCTAGGAGTTCGAAAGCATGTCAAAGTGCAAGTAGATAAATAGGTACCGCTCCAGCGGGAAGGTAAACGCCGTTTCCGTGTGCTGCTCTGGTTCACCAGAAGCGGCTTAGTCATGCTGGCCACATGACCTGGAAACTGTATGCTGGCTCCCTTGGCCAATAAAGTGAGATGAGCGCTGCAACCCCAGAGTCTGTCACGACTGGACCTAACGGTCAGGGGTCCCTTTACCTTTACCTTGTTGCTGTTATTGATATTATTATTTTGTATCTTTATTTTTAGATCTTGTTATGATTTAATGTGGAAATTGTTGACTTAGTTGTGTACTTTTTGATGTATGTTATTTATAGTTTATGACTACTTTCGTTATGCTGCAATTATGTATTTTTTCATAATGTAAGTTGCCTTGGACATTGTTTTAACTGTAGATCGGTGGTGTACAAATAAAATAATGGATGGATGGATTGCATCTTTGGGGAATGGTTGTAGCTCATTAGTAGAACATCTGTTTCTGTTGGGAGCCACCCAGAGTGGCTGGGATAACCCAGTCAGATGGGCGGCTTATAAGATAGGGCTAGAAGTGATCCCTGTCTGAAGCCCTGGCTAGTTGTCTAGTCAGGGAAGACAATACTGAACTTGATGGTCCAATAGTCTGACTCGGTATAAGGCAGCTTCCCATGTTGCTATGGAAAAGTGCAAAAGAAATTTTGACTAAGCCTCCATGTTTTTTAAAAAAATTGTTGTAAAGGACTAAGACAAAAAGCATTCATAAGAAGAGTCCATGCTGTGATGGGAAATCCACCTGATAGAAGGAAATCTATCTGAGAGTCCTTCAACATCCCCAGTTGCTGTATGGCAGTATATTCTGAATTCCTTTCACCATTTTGTTTTAGGAAAAATTCTATGGCAAATTCCTTCTCAGTTTTACCAGCTTCACCCAATGAATGAAGAGTTTTGGTTTTGGTTTTCCTCCTTGTCCCCATCCACAGTGGATTCCCAACAAAAGGATATGAGAAGGAGATGCAATCCATAGCACAATTTACCGTATTTTTCGCTCTATAACACGCACCCGACCATAACACACACATAGTTTTTAGAGGAGGAAAATCCGTAGGCATGCCACCCGTAGGCATTTCCTCCATAACATGCACAGACATTTCCCCTTACTTTCTAGGAGGACAAAAGTGAGTGTTATGGTGCAAAAAATACGGTAACTTAGAGACCTTCATTAATATTTTCTGGGAGACTGAAGCTTGGATTAAAATACGATCTGAAGACACACATGTCCAGAACCCCCACTCCACACTTCCAGTTTTCTTGCACATTTCGCTTTAGGTGAAATTCCGTAGAGATTCATTGAAATTTCACAGGGTGGTTTCACACATCTTTTAATTAAAACAGAAGAATACACTGAAGATTAAGCGAATAATATTGCCATGTGGCCAGATGCTTCCCTTCTAATGTGTGCTTGCAAGTTTCTTTCAAGTGTGTCTTGAGATGCATACATATCTCAAATCTTTCAGCCCAGCTAAATGCTATGCCTTTTTCTCAGAGGAAATAGGATGGTTCCTCATCAACATAAGCATTTTGTTGTCTTTGATTAAAGCAATCATTCTCACTTTGTGAATATTGCAACAGTAGCACATTGCATCAATATATGGCTCTATTTTTGTCTGGTAGGAGATTGTGGCTGCCCTAATCCATTTGGTTAATTTCCCTCTGCGATCCTTTATGTCCCAGAGCAGGGAGAAATGAGGAACACAGTACAACTGTACAAAAAAAATGCAGTGTAGCCTAGCCATTTTAGGGGATGTGACATTAAGCACAGATGCAAATTCACTTGGTTTAGGCAGAATGCATCTCCTCTTATATGTTGCCGGATTCCAACTCCCATCAACTCCTGTCCATATGGCCCAATGGTCAGGGATGATTGGAGTTGTAGGAAGGCTTGGCAAATCCACACCGTGATCAGCTCCTGCCTGGAAACCAATGTCCCCACTGTGGAAGGATGTGTGGGTCCAGAATTGGTCTCCACAGTCACTTACGGACTCATTGTTAAAACCATGTTTATGGAAGTCAATCTTACTCGGCTACGAGTGATCGCCAAAGAAGACTTATCTTAAAGGAGTTCAAGTCTTTAGACCAGATGAATGACATACTATGGAACTAAAGAGTCGTATTCTTTTACTAATTCTTGCATTGAGAAATCCTGGAGAAACAGTGAGCATAGGACTGGATATGCATAAATGTTGTCCAAATCTTGAAAAGGAAGCAAAGATAGATCCAGGAAATGACAGGCCAGTCTGTCTGACTTCAGTATGACGGAAGATTTATCATAAAAGAGTCACCTTGTAAGCATCTTGATAACAATGCAGTGATCGCCAGGAGCCACTATTTATTGGTCAAGAATAAATTTATCTGTTAAAAAAAAAAAAACCAAGACACATTCTGGCCATTGGAAACAGTGTCTGGGTGGAAAACAGGAAATCTGGACATATGGCAACCATGTCAGAAGTGTTGATTTCACTTTTTGAAATATGGCAACCCTAATCATCTTGATTTCAGCAATGCCTTTGGCCAAGCCCTTCCATGATGTTCTGATTAGCAAACTGGCTAAATGTGGGCTATCTAAAGGACTGTCTGCTCCCATGTGAGCCTGCAAGTGAAGTAAGACAGGTGTTGGATATGGGGGCTTTTCAGATGTAGTACCTCCATTGGCCTGGAGCTACACTTACTTTGTTTGAGTTGCCAGTGAAAACTTCATTATTTGTTAATGTGAGTGCTGTATTTAGGCAGGAACAGGGCATGGGTTCCAGTATCAGAATGAGTTCATATGCCTCAATACATTGGGCAGGTTTCATCTAATATGTCCCAGCAGCAGAAATCCTATACAACGATGACCACTTGTACATACATTTTCCTCCCTCTGAACCCCCTGGCACACCCCACATCTGTCTCGGGGGAATGAGAAAAACCCCAAAACAGTACATAGGGGAAGAAGGGAGGGATTGTCCAAATTGATGGAGTGAATGATCACTTTGTTTCAACTTTGAATTCCTCCCATTATGATTGTCTTACGGAAACTCATGTGGTTTTCCTTCAAATGCCTCGGATGTTTTGCTTTGGCAGGAACTCCCAAATTCACCTGAAATGTCACCTTCGGAAAACAATGCTGGACCTTGGAATGGCAGAATTATTAATTGTTTGTGTAGTGCTGAGATTCCTGGCAGATGCAATGAGGAATGTTTGCCCTCCAGTGGGGCTTAGCTAAAACCAAGTGCAGTTTAGCTAGGAAAGAACTGATCTGCAAACTTCTTAAAATGCTATTATATATGTATGCTGTGCAAATGATACTCTTTTTTTTTGAATTTGCAAGTGCAAGCACAGTTGTTTTCAGCTCCTGTATTCCTTGAAATTGTCTCATAAATATGTGGCTATCTTGAATAAGCACCTAATGGGAATCAAAGCAAAATAATAAGAATGAAAAATTTTTATTCATATTCAAGCACAGAATAAACATAATGGAAAAAGTCGCACAAATGTAATTCACACACATTATGATGTTATGCGAAAATAGCAATTCATTCCATAAAATGGACTGTTTTTCTTCAAAATCACAGCACAGAGCCAAGAATAGTCTCTGCAGAACCGTTACTTTTCTCTTGAACAACATATGATATTTTCAGTAATTCGTGGAGTTGTAGAACCACAGGATTTGGAAGGCATACAAAATGTTGTTGTTGTTGTTTAAGAAAAGCACCTCCCCAATCCAGAGGCTGGACCATCCATCCAGAGAAGAGATTTCTGCCAATTGATTGCTACAGATGCTACTTTTGCCTCTTATAGGCATCTATTGCGTTACGTATTTGTTATTTCTCTTAATCTCCGAACTGAAAAAATGTCTGTGGAAGACTGAAGGAGAAGCCTGTGGTGACTGGCTAGAGATTTCATTCTCGTTCCATAGTTCTTGTGTGTGTGACTGCTGGGCAGCCCAAGGGCAGAGTTCATAGACCATGAAGACTTTTTCCTCTCTTGCTTCAGCCTAGACTCTGAAAACTTGGGAACAAGTACTGTTTGGATGACTCATCACATTGCTAACTAGAGATGAATGGATTGATTTTGCATGTATCTATTCAGAAGCCCTTTCTCCCTTGTTCCCACATTAATCTGTGCAATTTTTTAAAAAAATATTGAAAATTCATATTTAACTCTATTTAAGCAATGTTTTCTAGGGGTGTACACTGACCATGGGACACGGGTGGCGTTGCGGGTTAAACCACAGAGCCTAGGACTTGCTGATCAGAAGGTCGCGGTTCGAATCCCTGCGACGGGCTGAGCTCCCGTTGCTCGGTCCCTGCTCCTGCCAACCTAGCAGTTCGAAAGCACATCAAAGTGCAAGTAGATAAATAGGTATCACTCCGGCGGGAAGGTAAACGGCATTTCCGTGCGCTGCTCTGGTTCGCCAGAAGCGGCTTAGTCATGCTGGCCACATGACCCGGAAGCTGTGTGCGGACAAACGCCGGCTCCCTTGGCCAATAAAGTGAGATGAGCGCTGCAACCCCAGATTCGGTCACGACTGGACCTAATGGTCAGGGGTCCCTTTACCTTTACCTTTACACTGAACATAAGACTTAAATTGACATGTTTTGACACAGGGTAGGTGGGCTTGGTGAAGTTTAGTGAGCTTGTCTCCAGTCACTATATTCACATGCAACATTTGTTGGTAGAGGCACTAATATAATGCAGAGTCCAGAGAGAAAATGAGATTTCAAAAAAAAAACAACCCCGAACCAAGCAATGCACAACTTGAGGAAAAAGAAACAAAGGGTGTTTGCCTTTTCGATGGGACCTTTTCAGAGCAGGATTAGAGTTGACTAAACATCCATAAGAAAGCTCCCTCAAAGCCAGAGAGTCTGTCAGAGCAGGTGCTGTCACACTGAGGATCATGACAGCTTTTTTGGTTTGCTATGCAACAATGAGAACAGAATTAACCCTTTAGTTACACACTGAATAATCTTGGCTGCTGCACTTCCAACAAGACATGCATGTGAGCAGCATATTCAAATAGTTTATAGCTATAACAGATCCTGGGGATGCGGGTGGCACTGTGGTTGAAACCCCTGAGCCTCTTGGGCTTGCCAATCAGTAGGTTGGCGGTTCGAATCCCCGCAACGGGGTGAGCTCTTGTTGCTCTGTCCCAGCTCCTGCCAACCTAGCAGTTTGAAAGCATGCCAAAAAGTACAAGTAGATAAATAGGTACCGCTCCGCCGAGAAGGTAAACAGTGTTTCTGTGTGTTATTCTGGTTTCGGTGTTCCATTGCACCAGAAGTGGCTTAGTCATGCTGGCCACATGTCCTGGAAAAACTGTCTGCAGACAAACACTGGCTCCCTTGGCCTGTAAAGCGAGATGAGCACTGCAACCCCAGAGTCATCCGTGACTGGACTTAACTGTCAGGGGTTCTTTACCTTTACCTTTTTTTATAACAGATCCATTCAGTTCAGCCATAAGCTATATCATGAAATGAGGAAGAAGGGGATAATCTTCAAACTTCTGAAGAACAAGGAAATGTCTACTTGCCTCAACAATGCCATCATATACATGAAAGCAGAATCCATTCAGTTGACGCTTGTCTAATCTACCTGCAGTGTTTTCTCCTGGAAAAATTAAGCAACACAGAGAATTTTTTTGGAATTCTGTAAGGTTCTCTGATCTATAGCTATAGATGATCCGTGACGGTGTCCCTGAGCAAGCACCATTTGAGCTGATGAGTATAGAATGATGGCATCTTACCCATACATTCTGGGGATGGTGCTTATACGGAAAGATGCATGTACTCAAACCGTCTCCATTCAAGCATCCCTAGCATTTCAGAGCTGGTGCACTGTGAGGGTCTCTCCACCCCCACCCCACCCCACCCCCCAAACAAGGCAAAGAGCTTAAAAGCTCTTTTTTTCCTGGGAAAACCCAGTGTTCCTTTCATTTAACTTGTGGAATTTCAACCAGCCTTTCTTCAACTGTGTATGGTTGAAATTGCATGAGTTAAGATGCGATCATACTGCACTCGTTTTCTCACTGGACCAACTACAGTCACACCTCGGGTTAAAGTAGCTTCAGGATGAGTATTTTTGGGTTGCACTCCTCGGTGGCCCGGAAGTAATGGAGCGCGTTACTTCCGGGTTTTGCCACTCACAAAGATGCTCAAAATGACGTCACTCGCATGCACAGAAGTGGCAAATCGCGACCTGCGCACGCGCAGACGCAGATTGCATTTGCTTCAGGATGCGAACGGGGCTCCGGAACAGATTCTGTTCACATCCCGAGGTACCACTGTATAATGATGAACTGTAGAACTTTATAGAAAGAAAGTTCTGTATGCTTCTAAATAAAGTTACGTATGCTTTAAAAATACACTCATTTGCTCTCAAAGAAACTCACAGAATTTGCATTCGGTTCAGTTCAATATGTTTGCTTCACCCAAGCAGTTTGCAAGCCAAGGCATTCACATTAATCCTTGATATTAACTAGATTTTTTATGTCTCTCTTCTCAATACACCAGATGTACCCCTTATTAGTCAGACATTTCTCTGATAATTTAGTACCTCTGGCATGTGGCTTTCTCCATAATTTCACTTGTCATAATAGTTTTGCTGATGATCTCCTCCCCCTCACCACACTTTCTTCAGGGCCCAACGAACACTGCATAAGCAATCAAATGTCTTCTCCCTCACCCCCACTTCCTGCATTGTTGGAGAACCTTTTACTGAAGGCTTAACTGATCTAATCCGAAATATTATGCAATGGAACTTAAGAGAGGACGCAATCCTGGTTAGATCCTTTTTTGTATTACAGTGGAAGATTCCTGGACATCTCAGATCTTGAAACAACACAAGGGTCAAGCAACTATGCCTACTTTCATCACAACTTTAGAAAAAATAGACCTGGTCTTGGTCACTCATTCACTTGTTTCATCCTTACCAGATGGCTATATTTTTTATTTTTGTATGTGAGTCGGTCTTTCAAGATAGCTGTCAAAATACTGGCCAGAACTCAGGAATTTGATAATGTAATTTATTATTGCTACTAATACATTACCATTTTCACACAAATCCCTTTGTTGCATAATAATAATAATAATAATAATAATAATAATAATAATAAAATAATAAAATAATAAAATAATAATAAAATAATAAAATAATAAAATAATAAAATAATAATAATAATAATAATAATAATAATAATAATAATAATAATAATAATATAATAATAATAATAATAATAAAATAAGAATAATATATAAAAATTTATTATTTATACCCCACCCATCTGTCTGGGTTTCCCCTGCCACTCTGGGCGGCTTCCAACCAAATATTAAAGACAATACAGCATAGGCAACTTTGGCGACACACTTACAATTGGACAGAATCTACTCAGTCCATCAAAGGCCTAAGGGAAAGCTAAGTCTTTACCTGGTGCTGAAGAGGTGTTGGTGAAGGTCCCAGGTGGAACTCACTGGGGACAACATTCTACAGAAGAGGAGCCACAACTGAAAAGACCCACCTGCTTGTCATCAACCTCCGAGCTTCTCTCAGACAAGAGCCTCAGCTATTCTACAGCAAAGGAACAGTCTCTCTTGGGAGATTGAGGACTCTCCTTCCTTGGAAGTATTAAAGCAGAGGTTGCATGGCCATCTGTCATGGATGCTTTAGCTGAGATTCCTGCATTGCAGGGGATTCAACTGGATGATCCCTTCCAACTCTACAGTCCTATGATTCTAATTGCATTAGCTAGCAAAGCATGTGGTGCACCCGACTGGCATGTTCTCTCCCTCCTGGTTGATCGTTCGGGAGCTTCAAAAGCTTTCTTCTGCCCAAACATCACAGCGACCGATGCCAACCGACACTGCCACACTTAGCGATCTGCAGAGTTTGCGCATCATGCGTGACAGACCTCAGCAACTCAGCATTTTGGCCAATCTTCTTTATTTATATATAAACACACACGGAGCACTGCAACATGGCTCCCTCTCTCTCTAGCATCAGACGGCAAAGAGAAAAAAGAACAGAGGACAATAGTCCCACTTCATGGAACACAGTAACACAAACATCCTGTCTCCGTCACTTCCCACTCTGTGGAGTCAAAACATATACCGTCCTGTGATAGACAAAAATCCCATGACTGCAATCATGGAGCGGGAATTCTAACACTATGGGCCTCACCCAAGGGGACAATCTCTTTCTCAAAGAAGGGATCACTGAGAGCCAGTGTGGTGTAGTGGTTAAGAGTGGTAGACTCATAATCTGGTGAACCGGGTTCGATTCCCCGCTCCTCCACATGCAGCTGCTAGGTGACCTTGGGCTAGTCACACTTCTCTGAAGTCTCTCAGCCCCACTCACCTCACAGAGTTTTGGTTGTGGGGGAGGAAGGGAAAGGAGAATGTTAGCTGCTTTGAGACTCCTTCGGGTAGTGATAAAGCGGGATATCAGATCCAAACTCCTCCTCCTCCACCACTTCTTCTTCTTCTATAGTGACATGTAGTTTAGGTTTAGCAGTCATTCCCATATTTTCTGCAAACATATTTTTTTCTGGAAGCAAACAGCATGGAAATGAGCACTAAACTTGCACTATATATTGCACCATAGTTCCAGAGATTGTTTCTACAGACTGATTCCTCTACTTTTTTAAACTAGTCCCCCCTTCCCTTCCCTTCCTGCGTATACCTGAGGTTGGGATGCAGTGGCAACTGGCCCACTGGAAACATTCACCACCATCATCACCATCATCTGCTCCTCATTCTCCTCTTGTAAAAAGTAGTATGGCAATATCTACCACATGCCTTGCAAAATTAAATATTAATCCATGTTTCTACATACACTCAATCCTGCCCAAGTTAAATAAAACACAGCTAATGAAACCTTTTGCTTTCAAGTCTGCTCATATTCATCACTGCTATGTTTGTGCAAAGAAATTGTTTTTTCCCTGACATTTTAATGTAACGATCACATGACCCCAGACATTAATTATTTCCATGAGCTAGTTAGCAGATGGGTCCTTCAGGGCCTATGGCATCTAAAAGTCAATTAATCCTCTGAGTCTTCGTTGGATTGTTGGATAATATTTTAGCTGGGCTATTAAGCGACCAAGTGAAGTCTTTCATTAGCTGGCAGGGGAGGTAGTTGCACAAATATCTCTTGTGCTTTTGGGGCATCTAGATGGGTCATACATTTGCTATACAGATCAGAGCATGATAAGAGCATGTTTGGCACAATGAATTCAGCTCTCCTGGTGCCCAAAGTTGCACACAAACAGGAAAGGGTTTCTTGCTCTTTCCTTTCTCCCTCCAGCTTCTCCCTGGACATGAGCAGGTAGTTCCTGACCTTGGGATCACCTGCTTCTGCCCTCTCCCATGTTTTTCCAGTCGCAGAAACTTGCCTCGCTGATGAGTCCTCCCAGGCGCCAGCAGTTTCTCAACTGGGGCTGGAACTAAACCCTATAATTCACACTGGCAATTCTGCAAGGACTCCCAAGGAGAATATCAAGCAATTTTAACCTGTACCCCCCAAAATCTCTTAGCAACACACACTTCCTTGTCACTCCCACACTTTTATATTTGAACTCAGAGAAGGTCTGCACACATTTCTGTCAAATCTACAGTTCTCAGGCCAATCAGGACTCTGCACCACAAAGTCAATTCTAATACAAAATTATACCTATGATGAGAAAGGCACTGCTGTGCATCTCTGGGTGCAAAACCCATGTGAAATGTGAGTGTCAAAACTGCCAGCTTTTCAGCCCCTGTTGTGAAGGTTCTCCCTCCTTCTTGTTGCTATGAGGGCAATTTCAGCTTCTGCACTATAGGATGACATAGGGCTACTTGATTTGCAGTACTTCCTGCCTTCCTGCCTTCTGAGCATGCTCAGAGCTGTTCCCTTGAAGGCCACACATCCAAACAACTCAAAGCACCTTCTTTGTAGCTAGCCAAGAGAAGGGTGTGGTTGCTAGTTTGAGCAGCTTGTTTTTTTAATTAATATTTAAGAGAGACTGGTAGTGAACACAGTGTAAATATCTTTCTATAATAGTTTCAGGGCCTCTGAGCAGGATTAGGAGTATGTGATTTGCCGCACTGAAGTGCAATCAGATCTCAGCTTCTGTATGCAACTTGCATCCCTTCTCAAATGCTTGCAATGCTAGACTACCCTAAACTGTAATGAGAGGTACACTCATTCCACCTCCAGATCTCCATAGCTATTCCTTCCCTGAGATGTGCACATTACAAGGGTGCTGGGGATCTTCCATGAGGTTTGAACTCTTGCTGAATTTTATTGCTTACAAAGTGATTAGAAACTGTTGTGCCCCTTTCCCATAGAAAACCACACAGTAGCAGCAGTTTAAAAACACCACAAAACCAGCAAAAAATAGGTTCCGGTTAGAAGGTGGTGGCTTAAGCAAGTCTCCTGTGAGCCTCAGCAGAGTGAGTAGGAGCTTTTAAAAAATAATAGTGAGGGGAAAAGATACGCTCCCGGAAAACAAGCTTATATCCCAGCCAGATAAGGACTCAGGGAGTCACCAGACGACATTTTAAACATCCTTCTTTCCTTTGAGGCTCTTCCAAAGCCCCTTTGAAATCCTGCTGCAGCCGTCCAAAATAGCTGGACGGCAACCATCGACACCCATGATAGTCCCCTGCCTTTGGCCACCGCCCCTGAAACCCAGCAAAAGCAATTCTTCTGCCTAGACATGCCAAAGAACTTTGGATGTTTGCTTGAGATTTATGGTGGAGTGGAGTGATGCAGTTTAAAATCTGCAAGCAGCCATTGAGAAGTGAAAGTAACTTTGCTAAGTCTGACCAGTTTGTTGAATCAACATATGGATTAATTATACAGCCCCAGGGGGAGGTAAGCCTTTAATGTTCTATTTCTTGAAATTTGTATTCCCAGTTATATTTGGTAAAACCTCCCGGAAAGGCTACTACTTAAAAAATATAAAAATACTTTAAAAATATAAAAATCATAGCTCAATTGTAACTCCTCCCCAGACATGAAGAGCAAGTTATTTGGATGTAAAGCTGTAGAGGCAAGAATTTATGGCACCAAGTGGTGGAAGCAGAAAGTGCAGAGAAAGCATAACGTCCAAAACCACCAAGCCACACTCATTTGCATGTTGGATAGAGCTGCACTCGACATTTTATTGTAACTGTTGGAATAACTGTTGGGCCACTTGAGCTTCCATGTCAACTAGCTCCTTGTCACTCAATAAGAGTGTTGGTGCTGGTTCACTTGAGCATAAGTAGCCTTTGGAGAGCAGGGGTCACAGATCTGCTAGGGAAAAGAGGGGACCTTCTCTTTGTGAAGGAGAGAAAACCAAAGGGCTGGACTGGATTCCTGTAGAATGCTTCAGTTAGGGGGTTGTTAAACTTCACTGTCTGGAACAATTCCAGTTGAAATCACTATTATTGAAATCCACCTAGGAAGCGAAGCTTAGAGATATCCTAGACCTAGCTTAGCTATTAGCTTGGAGCTGCAGAGCAATGGAAACCATCCTCTGCTGCCATCTGCGGGAGTCCCCTCTTGCAACTCACCCCAGTTGCTGCTGAGGCCTCTCTGCTGCCACCTTCTGGTTGGAGTTCTTTACTGATTCACTCTCAAATTCTGCATCTGGGAGAACCCCACTCATTGGTTGCATCCCTAAACTGACTGTAAGGCCTAAGGGAATGGACTTTCTTTGTCATAGCTGGCCCTTGGAAGAGGTTGAGACCTTCTTGACTGAAATTTTTTTGTGTATGGCTTCCTAAATTGTTAATTTCTGGTTGTTAGCTGAGCAAATGCCATTGCTCACAGATACCGTGAGACAGGATATGAATTGTGAGAAGGCTGCAACTCACACATCCAAATTGGGGTCCCAGTTTTCCTGCATAGGGGCTTGAGGCAGAAGAATAACTAAAGGGTTACGTGTACATAGGTATTAAAAGATGCAGGTACTAAAGCTAAAGCTACTTGTTGAAAATGGATTCTCATTTTTCCATTCAAATACAGGTCACTCCATTTCTGTACCAGATTGGGTGTGCATTTTGTTTTCTTTTTTTTAAAATGCAAGCATGCAAATACAGTGTTATTGTTTATTTATTACCTACCCTTCACCCCAAGCTTCCTGCATGGGTCACAATATTACAAACAGTTTAAAAACAAATTGCAATCACAAAAATAAGTGTCAAGTGTCAAAAGCCAGGGTAAATAAATGCATCTTCAATATCCTCTGGAAACTGTACAATGAAGGTGCCTATTTTCTCCGATGAAAATAGGGACGTCCCATTCCATAATGATAATTTTACTATTTATACCCCACACATCTGACTGCCTTGCCCCAGCCACTCTGGGCAGCTTCCAACATATATAAAAACATAATATATTAAAACATTTTAAAAAACCCTTCCCTATACAGGATTGCCTTCAGATGGCTCAAGGGTTGGATAACTCCATACCCTCCAACAATTCTCCAATGAAAATAGGGACATCCTGAGGAAAAGTGGGACATTCGGGTATCAAATTGGAAACGAGGATAGCTTCTCCAAATCAGGGATGTCCCTGGAAAATAGGGGCACTTGGAGGGTCTGCTCTGTGGAGAGGGAGTTCCACAACTTAGGGGCTACCACAGAGAAGGCCCTCTCTCAGACCATCATGACCCTAAGCCTCTGAGGGCAGAGGAATTACCAAGAGGGCCCCCTCCACTGATCTCAGCACCAGACAGGATCTGCAGGGAAAGAGGAGATCTTTCAGATATTTGGGGCCTGAGTTGTTTAGGGAATACATTTTTTTGCAAGTAATTTCCCCTAACATAGCACATTTTGCATGAAATTTCATTAATGTGCACATTTTGGTGTCTGCTTTACACCACTGTGTGCATTTAAAAACAACGGCATTGTTTTACAGGAGCAATGCATCACAAAATCCAGAAAAGTGTGA
Organism: Podarcis filfolensis; assembly: GCF_964270895.1. Lineage (NCBI taxonomy): Eukaryota > Metazoa > Chordata > Lepidosauria > Squamata > Lacertidae > Podarcis > Podarcis filfolensis. Next base: position 108,842,092 of record NC_139606.1, read on the forward strand.
ATTGTGAGGGATGACCATTTCACTTTGTGCATTGGTTTGGAAAGTGCAAATTAGGTAGGTTTGCATTAAAATGAAAACCAAATGACTTTTCTCCCCTTTTCTAATCTCTGTATGGTACAGAATAAGGCCAGTACAGCCACAGCCCAAGAGTGCTTCATTTTGCCACTGTCGCACAGCATAATAGTAGGGAGATAGCAAATGCGTTAAAGATAGGCAAGGATTGGAAAAGTGATATTCCGTTGCGAGCAAGATATATTTCTCCTGTTATCTGACAGGAAAAGAGAATAACATTCTTGCTTTTTTATCAAGTGTTCAATAAAACAAAGTTTCAATGATATTGCAATGTCCTGAAAATCGTTTTAAGTGTTATTGTCAAACCCCTTTTAGTTCCCAAGTGTCAGTGCACAGCACTGTGTTCAGAGTTTTGTAGAAATGTGCTGGATTAGCAAACAGGGAGAGTCCAGTGGTGAACTCTGTTGTGGGATGCCACAGGTCTCAAACTCATAAGAAGCTGAGCTATACAGTCAGAACTTTGGTCCACCTAGCTCAATATTATCTTGAAGACTCTTTGCCAGGGTTTCAAGCAGGCGACCAGTCCTACTTGGAGACTGGACCATGGACTGTTTGCATCCAAAGTTGATGTTCCACCACTGAGATATGGCCCTTCCCACATGCCAAGAGTAGGGAATGTTTTTCAGCCCCAAACCTACATTCTCTTCTAGGCAATTCTCTTCTAGGTGGTAGATGGGGCCAGAGGCAAGAGCGAGTGGACCAATAAATGTAAAATCTACCTTTCTACAGTTGGATAGTTTATATGCACAGCTCTCTATATTCCTGAGGCATTGTCAGGGTCCAAGACACATTCAATCCAGGCAAAGCAGTCAAGGAGAGTGCAAAGGAGGATTGCTGAGGGGTGCGGCCTAGTGAGAGTGTTGGGATAGGATATTTAACCATTGAACCATGTTTGGTTCCAACCATGGAACCATGTTTGGAACCAAACCATGTTTGGTGCAATCTAATATTACTAAGAAGATGAACCTATGCTTTGACAAGCATATATCTTATGACACTATTTGGACATAACATTATTTGTATTTGTACCTGTTTTGAATAAAGTTCTGTGAGTAAAGCTTTTGAAACATATTCATGGATCTGCACAATTTTTATTCCAAGAGGAGTCAGTTTTTATGCATCCTATTGCTTAAAGCTGCACAATATTAATGTCTGCAATACGGAAGTCATTCTGTTAGAAAACAGAAATTATTGCACTGACAAAATTACCTCCTTAGGACTATGTTGAATCCCACCAAACGAGTTCTGGTGTCCAAGTAAAAACAGCTAGGAAGATGAAACAAGGTTTCTGACGTAGAGATGTGCAGAGCCCACCTCTTCCCTACTGTACAGAAGACACTTCTTCCTCCCTGGTGATCGGGGGGCAGTACCCTTGCAAGCCCCCCATTTCCTTTTCAATAATTTAATCATCTAGTAGCACTGGGAAGGCAAAGGGGATGGATGATGGTGCTGATGGCCATTTTTATCTTCTTCTTGTTGTTTAGTCGTTTAGTCGTGTCCGACTCTTTGTGACCCCATGCACCAGGGCACCCCAGGCACTCCTGTCTTCCACTGCCTCCCGCAGTTTCGTCAAACTCATGCTAGTAGCTTCGAGACCACTATCCAACCATCTTCTCCTCTGTCATCCCCTTCTCCTTGTGCCCTCCATCTTTCCCAACATCAGGATCTTTTCCAGGGAGTCTTCTCTTCTCATGAGGTGGCCAAAGTATTGGAGCCTCAGCTTCACGATCTGTCTGGGGAGGTCCTTTTGGTGCACGGTGTTTTTTATGCATTTTTATCTTTGACTGCATAAAAAACACCGTGCACCAAAAGGACCTCCCCGCTCCAAAGAATCCTGGGAACCAGAGCTTACCCCTCCATGGGTTAGAATTCCCAGCACCCTTAACAGGCTATATTTCCCAGGAATTGTTTTGTGGGGTGTGTGTGTGTGTGTGTGTGTGTGTGTGATGTGCTTTAAATGTATGGTGTGCACACAGCCCTACTCTTTAACCGAAAAAGGTCCCTTACAGCAGCTTTCAAATATTACTGAGAAGACAGTTCCTGCCTTTAGGCTCAGAATCTAAGACACACAGTGAAAAAGGAAAAGGGACTGGGAAGGAAGAAGAGGGTGGAAATCAGTCTCCGACACTATTCCTTAGTTTCAGAGATCTGTAGTGAACAGCAGGAATGGTAAAACAAGAAATAAAAAATGGGGAGGAGCTGAAAGTTGTTGCTCTTTCAGCAGAGCTGACGGAGATGCTGTCCCATTTAACTCCCTCCTCTTTCTCTCTCCTATAACTTAATGGAATGAGTGTGGTAGAGGACAGTGGAGGGTTGAACCTGATGGAGCTTGTCTAACAGCAGAGTAGATGGAGAAGTCATGTGATCCCATCTCTCCCTCTCCTTCACCTGATAAAACGAATGCAGCTTGGACCTTTGTTAGTCCTAAAACCTTAACCAACAGGATGCTTCCTGTGAAGATATGTCTGTGCATTGCAGCATCCCAGAGTTTCTGTTTCCTTACTAAGGATTCAGGGAATGGACTTGTTCTTCCTGAGGATTGTCCAGAAAGAAAGAAAGAAAGAAAGAAAGAAAGAAAGAAAGAAAGAAAGAACCCCTTTATCCTTTTTCTAATCTTCATTTATTTATTTTTTGCCAGTCATAATGGTTAGAAACTTCTCTATATAATGAATATTCATTAAATAAATATAATGAAGTCCCAGGAGGTCGGCATCTACAATATTCTGTACCAAAGCAGCCATGAAACATGAATGGCCAGATGACTCCCTGGGCAAGACCAGATAGAACATTCTCAATGGGGGAAGACCTTCCGTCTCTGGCAACTTCCAGTTACTGGGAAACTTGCCTGAAACTGAGCTTGCTTTATGTTATCGGTTCTGCTATATGCTTGTCCAACAATTCTGAATAGGTGTAATCCTTAACCGATAACACATTACAGCATGCCATATATTTTACAATTCCATTCCATAAATGCAAACCAAATTGCAGCTATTACAATAAACTCACTTGTACATCCGCCTGCACCCCAACACCCACACACATTTTGATTAGCGCTTGACAATGTTCGGCGTAACTTAAGTGAATAGAGCTATAGGGTTGCCAGCTGAGTTTTCTTATTGGCAGAATCTGGATCGAAATGTGCTGCTTCATCAAATCAAAAGGTCATTCTGAAATTGCATACGCTCTTCCCCAAATCATGTTTTCATCAAATCTGCTTGAACATTCACCCATAATTTGCTCATGTTTTTCAACACCAAGTAATGTGACCTTTCTGAATTGTGAGAATATGGATTCTGCTTTGCATTGGACCCCAACCCCCATCAGCCTCAGCTAGCATGGCCAATGGCCAGGGTGATGGTAGTCCAATAACATCTTCAGGGCCACAGGTTTGCCATCAAGAGGTTAATGCCTCTTCTAAGATGATACAGTGGTACCTTGGTTGTCAAACTTAATCTGTTCCAGGAGTCCATTTGACTCTCGGACCATTCAAAAACCAAGGCATGCCCTCTGATTGGATGCAGGAGCTTCTTGCACTCAATCGGAAGCCGCATCAGCTACGTCAGATGTTCAGCTTCCAAAAAACATTCGCAAACCAGAACACTTAGTTCTGGGTTTGCAGCATTCAGGAGCCAATTTGTTCGGGAGCCAAGCTGTTGGACAACCAAGGTGCCGCTCTACTTATTGAGATAGATGTAAGAGAAATTGGGAACCTGTGGCTCTGCAGGTATTGATGGTTGCTAACTCCTATCAACCCCAGCCAGCATGGCCAATGGCCAGGGATGATGGGAAGCAGAATAATAGAATTGTAGGGTTGGGAGGAACCCCCAAAATAATCTTGTCCAATCCCCTACAATGCAGGAATCCCAGCTAAAGAATCCCTGACAGATGGCCAACCAACTTGACTTGAGCAACAGTTTAAAACACTGTATGGCAAGTTACCTTGTCTGTAAGTTCAGGTTGATTTCTTTGGTTTACCCTGTCGTAACGGGTTTTGCTTTTAGTATATCATTCCCTGGACTCATAGTTACAAAGAAAGACGGTACTGTGTCACTCACCCAGAAAATTGTAACCAAATTAATCATCTAGCAGCTAGCAGAAGCAAACACATAAACACACACACCCTTTTCCATGTCTAATAGAGAAGAGTCCAATAGTACAAGTATGTGGTTATCCCCTTAATAGGTTCATAAAACTGATGGTCAAGTTGTCCTATACAATAAAGGAAGGCTAAAGCCCCATGTTTGCAGATCCAAGCCCTCATTTACAAAAGTCTTCTGTGCAGTGGCTAGGGATGGGCAACCTGCCCTTAATCGGATTCAGAAATAATTCGGAATAATTGGATTAATTTCCCAGATGTCCACTGAATGCATGGAAAATCATATTTGACTCAGAATTAGGTCACTGCCTAGGTCATTTCCCAGACCTGTACAAAGAGCTAATTGCCAGCCCAGCTAGGATCTGATGTGTTACCAAGAGCTGCAGAAACCAGCAAACAAACAAACAAAAACAAACAAATCCCAATGGTGTTGACAACTCTATCTCCATTTTAGGGCAGTTTTTATCCTTACAGTGTTCTTCAGATATCAGACGAGCAACGTTAGCCACCCTGCAAATCACCCAAGGAATTTTAAGGGGTGGCCAAAATAAATGAATATGTTCAATAAGATTGGAGAAGTTCCACAGAGAGGCTCTGTGCATTTGCAACCCGCTGTGTCACTTTGCAAAACTGAGTGACTCACCACTCATTTTTCTATTTATATATACCCACCAGCTTCTCTGTTTCATGCACCTCATAAAGTTGACTGATCTATGGATGCTTATCTTCTACGTTAGCATCACATGTCTTCTATTTCCTCGCTTGCAAGAAATGAACAGGTGGCAGGAAGGCATGTGGATCTGGTCAGGGGCTGATTAGAAGGCTGCCTGGGATCCCATGTTTGCCACCTTGAGTTCCAAGGCGAAACGGGGAGTAAAAATGATGACTTATGGGTCACATCCTCACTGTGCATTTAGTTTGGAAAGGGTGCTGGGAACTGTAGCTCTGCGGGGGGTAAACTGCAATTCTCAGGATTCACTGGGGGAAGCCATGTTGCTTAAATGCGTGACCCTAGTATAAGTGTGGTCGGGACTGTGATCCAGCCCTACTTTTACACAGAGCAAAATTCAGTGGGATTTACGTCTGAGTAGGCATAACTACTCAGGGACGCAGGTGGCGCTGTGGGTTAAACCACAGAGCCTAAGACTTGCCAATCAGAAGGTTGGCGGTTCAAATCCCCGCGATGGGGTGAGCTCCCGTTGCTCAGTCCCTTCTCCTGCCAACCTAGCAGTTTGAAAGCATCTCAAAGTGCAAGTAGATAAATAGGTACCACTCCGGTGGGAAGCTAAACAGTGTTTCCATGTGCTGCTCTGGTTCACCAGAAGTGGCTTGGTCATGCTGGCCACATGACCCGGAAGCTGTACGCCGGCTCCCTTGGCCAATAAAGCGAGATGAGCGCCGCAACCCCAGAGTCGGCCACGACTGGACCTAATGGTCCTTTACCTTTACCTTTAGGCATAACTAGGATTGCATGCAGAGGAACTTTGTCACTCACAGCTTGCCATTTTGTGTGCTACAGCTGGTGATGTCCAACTGTGGCTAGAGTGTTGGAGTAGGACCTGGGAGAACAGGGTTTGAACTCCCACCTGGGCATGAAGCTCACTTGGGCCAGTCACTTCCTCTCAGCCCAACAGGGTTGTTGCGGGGATTAAATGAGGAGGAGGAGAATTGTGTCCACCACCTTGAGTTCCTTGAAGGAAAGGGTGGGATAGAAATGCAATTAATAAAACTAATAATAACTACATTTTTAAAGCTTGCCTTGAGATTATAGAACAAACACCTTCTTGACATATAAATCAGGGCAGAGCAAGCGTCTAAAAATTCAATAAATGCATCGTGCAGCTGACAGAGAAAGCCCTTCAGCAATATGCACCCGCATTTTTTGCTCCATAAGACGCACCAGACCACAAGACGCACCTAGTTTTTGGAGGAGGAAAACAAGAAAAAAAATATTCTGAATCCCAGAAGCCGGAACAGCAAGAGAGATCACTGCGCAGCGAAAGCAGCAATCCCTCTTGCTGTTCTGGCTTCTGGAATAGCTGCGCAGCCTGCATTCGCTCCATAAGACGCACACACATTTCCCCTTACTTTTTAGGAGGGAAAAAGTGAGACATAGAGCAAAAAAATATGGTAATAGTTGTGGGGTCTGTGGCAGCAACCCTTGGAGCAAAAATATCAAGTGTCTTTGTGTCCATCTGGAAAATATTGGGAGGTATGGCACGCATGCCAGCCATTAAAACAGCTCTTCAAAAACTGCAAGTTGCGTGCTCTGAGCCCTGCCAGGCAACAGCCAGAGAAGAAGAAGAACCAATCTCAAGCTTGAACGTGCGTGCAGAGACAGGTGGCGTTATGCAAGTGGTGCTGGGAAGCGTTTGTGGGGGTAGAGATGTCATCTTAATTGCTGCTTGCATTATGCTTATGGTGGGTCTTTCTCCAGCTCTACTTGGGAAAGAGGGCAGAATCTTGCCTTCTAACGCACCAGTTCTCTCCCTGCCGCATAGAGCTGCTCCCACAATCTGCTCCTCCACGTCAAATTTGCATTGGTTCCTCAAAGCTTCCCACCCTCTGATACAAAGCGTCCTTATGCATCACTGTCTGATGAGCTGGCAGAACGCTGAGTGTCCTCAACCTCCCTGTGAGGGAACACAGCATGCCGTTGCAAGAGCTGAGCTGATTGCCGATTTGGACCTTTGGAGAGGAGATGCTCACAGCCTGCCCTAAATTACAGGTGCCAAAGTGGCTGCATCTGTCCTGTACTCATGGGCAGTCTAGGGCCATTAGCGGTGCTTTATCCACATTAATAGACGGACTCATTTCTTCATCAGTCTATGTTATGCAAATGATCACGGGGGTACTCCACGTAAAGAGAGGGAATTTGCATAGAGAGCGTTAATCAACAATCACTCCCTCTTGGAGAAATAGCAGAGCAGATGGCTGCGGTGCTGGGACGAGTGACTGTCTCTTGCCTCGGCAGCCGGGGTGCACAGTCAATCAAGGAAATTAGTTTATTGTGGCTGTGATTTATCTAGGCTTCAGCTATCATTTCCCAAACAACTCGAGAAAAACATCAAGATATATATCAGGGTCTTCTTGGCTTTCCAGTACACCAGGTGTGGGGAGATAGAGGCCCACATCTCTTCATAGGCAACCTCTGGGGAGCAACATACCAGCGGAGAGTTTGGGGAAAGAAGGCGGGGCCAAACACACACCATTCTCTATTCTCCAATGGGTCAAGCAAGAGGTACAGTGGTACCTCGGGTTAAGAACTTAATTTGTTCTGAACAACGAATGAACGGACTTGTTTTGATTAATGTCTGCAGGAGACGTTGTGGATATTTAAGTTATAATTAGAAAAATCTTAAGAATGATTCATAAAGGAAACAGCTTATAAGAAGTAAATAAGGAGGCCAGATGCAGGATAAAGGAAGTCTTTTATTTGGTTGTTTGTATTGTTTTATATTATGCTTATTGTTTGTTATGTTCATGTTTAACGAGGGTGGATTTCTGGATTGGGGGGTGTGGGGGTTTATGTTATGTTGTAAATAAAATTTCCAATAAAAATTAAAAATAATAAAAAGGAACTTAATTTGTTCTGGAGGTCCGTTCTTAACCTGAAACTGTTCTTAACCTGAGGTACCACTTTAGCTAATGGAGCCTCCCACTGCTGCCGCGCCGGCGCCGCACAATTTCTGTTCTCATCCTGAAGCAAAGTTCTTAACCCAAGGTACTATTTCTGGGTCAGCGGAGTCTGTAACCTGAAGCGTCTGTAATATGAAGCGCCTGTAACCTGAAGCATCTGTAACCCAAGGTACCACTGTATTTCCGGCAGGAGAAATCAATAGAGGAGAAAGCAGAGTGACTCAATACCTTTCACTGTCTCTCTCCAGCCCAATCATAGAAACGTAGAGTTGGAATTGTTGAATGGTTTCTTTAAATGTAAAGGTTCATCATTGTTCCACCCAATGTGTATGTCTTTAAGGGGCCAGAGCAAGCTAACGAGACCCAGCTTTACAGCTGTGAAACATAGCAGGTGCTGCTGAGTTGCATTGATTAAGTTGTGTCAGCAATTGGGTGTAGTATATAAGGAGCAGCACCTAGCTCTCCCATTACCCTGGGGGATGGGTTGGTGGTTGGGTCTGGTTTGTTGTTGATGTATTTAGTGTAGATGGAGTTTTTCTTTTTCTTATTAAAACCTTGTTGAAGTTATTTTTGAGTCCCTTTTTAATGCATGGTCTCCCCAGCAAGCTCTCTGCAGCGCTACCATACTGCAAATAGCCAACAGGAATGTGCCTCGGGGGTCATCTAGTCCAACCCCCTGCAATTCAGGAATCTCAGCTAAAGCATCCATGACAGATGGCCATCCAACCTCTGCTTAAAAACCTCCAAGGAACGAGAGTCCACAACCTCCTGAGGGAGACAGATACAATGTTGAACAACTCTTACAGTCAGAAAGTTCTTCATGATGTTTAGTCGGAATCTCCTTTCTTGCGACTTGAAACCATTAGTCCAAGGCCTACCCTCCGAAGCAGGAGAAAGCAAGCCTGCTGTATCTTCCATGTGACAGCCATCGAGCTATTTGAAGATGGCTACCATATCTCCTCTCAGTCTCCTCATAAGGCTGAGTTTCCAGACCCTTGATCACCTTGGTTGCCCTCCTCTGTACACATTCCAGTTTATCAATCTCTTTCTTAAATTCTGGTGCCCAGAACTGGTAGTAACTGTTGCCCACAGCAAGAAACTCCCACCCTTTATCCACTGTGGCAGCAGAGCAAAAAATATACACAAAAGAAACAGGGTTAGGTCCTCAGAAATAACAACAGCCCTTCTCCTTGATAGTTGGTTACCTTTTCAATACAGCAAAGAAATAAAGCCTTATTCATTAGTCCAGGAAATGGACCACAAGTCAATCAGATCACGGCTAGCTTGCCCATACAAGTTTCTATCCAATTTATAACAGCTGTTTGCATTTGACGTGTTCTGTTGTTGTTGCAACATTTATTGCCATGGCGGGGGGGACTCAAAGGGATTTCTGAGAACTATAGCCAGCTGACATGTATTAGTTTAGTTTTGACAAACTTTTGGGAACTCAGAGAAAGCATATTTGTACCAAACAGGAAAAAGCCTGATCCACATGTCACACTGGATTATTTCTCCACTCTTCTGGTTCTCTCTGAAATGCTTTGAGTGTCACTGCCAGGCAGGAGCCTTCAAATCTGCTCCACCATTTCACTTATGGAGGGATTGGGTGGAAGCTCAATTTACAGCTCTTCTTGCTTTGCAACCTGCAGAGAGAGTTTCTCCCCCAGCTTTGGCATTCCAACAGAGAACATGGATTTCTAGTATTGGTGGAGGGAAGGGGATCGAAAATGAAGCAATCAGACAGACAATACCGTCACACTGTTTGACTCAACAACCTGTTGTGTAACCACTGAATTAAGTTGACAAATCTGAGGATCTCTTTGACCTACTTTTTGCAAAGTTTTTTTTTTTTAATGAATCATGTGGTTGTTGTATTTTCCTAACATTTTACGTTCATGGCAAGGCCATTTTTTTGTTTTGTTTCCAAAATGTCTTATGCATTGGGATGGAAGACTTATCCCAGTTTTGCTGTTCCTTCCTCACAGCATAATCTCAGTCAATAAGGAATCACATTGTCAATATTGTGGTGTCACAGTTCCCCATAACCAATCAGATTTGACACTGGGACAGCATCTTGATGATCATGATAATAAGAATTGTAAACTTCCCTTCAACTACATATAGCATCAACACTAAAAAGCATAAAATAGTCTTCCAAAAATTCAGCAATACATAATTTTGCACCCAAAGAACAGCCAGCTGTCTCATCCATCCCCAATGACCAAAGAGAACAGATATATCTGCAGCTGAGTTCAAACGGAGATAAGCAAGAGTATGCTCGTGTGTTACACATCCAATGGAAGGGATTCCTCCAATTATTGATGTTCCACAACAGAAAAGGCCCTGCATTGCATCCAGGGCCAGATTTAGGTTTGATGAGGCCCTAAGCTACTGAAGGTAATGGGGCCCTTTATATGTCCAGCTGTCCTTTGTCAACAACAAATTGTTGCTGCTTTTTGTGTTGAATATATGCCATTTGCACATGTTGGCACCCTATATATAGAAATGAGCAAACTAGTGATATTTTAGGGAGCAGGCTAGCAGGTGGGTCCCATTACTTACATCATAGGAGCCTACACAACACAACACAAAACACTGTTGCTGTATGTAGGTTTTATTTTATTTGTTTTTATCTTATATTTTGGAAGTGTACATCCAGTTTTTCCCCCTTTAAATTTTGTGGGGGGGCCCCCAAGAGAGTGGGGCCCTAAGCTATAGCTTGTTTATCTTATACGTAAATCCGGCACTGATTGCATCATCATAGAATGGACCATGGCCATAGAGTAAACTATCAGCAGGGCCTCCCTTGCAGATTTCAAGGAATGGGTCAGATAATAGGAGAGGCAATACTTCATATATCTAAGCCATTTGGGGCTTTATACATCAGCCAGCAACTTGAATGGGGCCTGGTAGCAAACAGGCAGCCTGTGCAGCTGTTTCAGGATTGGTATGAGATGAGCTCATCTGGCTATGCTGTCCAGTCATCTGGCAGCTGCATTCTGGCAGCACTAGGTGGAACATTTAGCAATAGGCTAAATGAGAGGTAACCAGAGTGCATGCTACTATTGTTTGGCAATAGCTGGTGAACCAGCTGTATCTGAAAGCAGATGTTCATCACTAAGGCCACCTGGGTCTCAAGAGATAGTGTTGGATCAAGGAGCACCCTCAGACTACAACCTGCTCCTTCAAAGGGAGTGCAATTCTGCCCAGAACAGGCTGCTCACCCAAATCCTTGTCCTGGGAATCACTCACCATCAATGTCTTCACATCTTCTTGGCATTCAGTTTCAGGTTTTAGGCCCTAATCCAGTCCATTTCTGCCTCTAGACTCTGGTGCAGCAGCTGAACAGCCTCTCCTGATTCACATGGAATGGAAAGATAGAGCAGGGTGTCATCTGTATACTGATGACAACTCTAAACTCCTGGATGACCTTTCCCAGCAGCTCCATATAGATAGGAAATGGCATGAGGACAAGCTGGAACCCTGCAGGCCCCATAGCACAAGTGCCAGGGGCTCAGTAGAACTCCCCCAATGGTATTGTTATTGGTACTGCAGAAAGGAGAGGAATCACTGCAACATGGTCCCAACCCATGGAGCTGCACCAGAAGTATACTGTGGTCAATGGTATCAGCAGCTGCTGAGATATCAGGGAGAATCAATAAGACACATTCAACTTGTTCTTCTCCCAATCAGTCAGGGTGACTAAAGCCATCCCAGAGCCAAATCCAGTCCTGAATCCATTTTGAAATAGGTCCAGCTAATCAGCTTCCTCCATACATGCCTGAAGGTGGACCCCACCATCTCAATCACCTTGCCCAAGACTAGGTGGGAGTTGTCCAATACATCTGGGTTCAGGGAGTGCTTTCCAAGGAGAGGACAAACCTCTATCAAGGCAGTCAGAATCAAAGTCTCTGCCACTGAGGCATTAACTATCCCTTGGACTCTTCCAGCCAATGCTCCTCCAATTAGCTCTTAAAAGACCATTTGGTTGGCCAGACAGCTGTAAATTTCAGGTCCTGTTTTTCAGACTGTGATAACTGAAGCTTACTCTATCTAACAGGACTATCCAGTGCTCTAGACACTTCCACCTGCATCAGTTGTGGCACCAGGTGTGGCATGAATATGAGTGAATTTGCCAATCAAAATACTTTGCAAACTTATCACTGAAATAACAACAACAACAACAACAACAACAACAACAACAACAATTTATTATTTATACCCCGCCCATCTGGCTGGGCATCCCCAGCCACTCTGGGCGGCTTCCAAAAAATATAAAAATACTAATCAAACATTAAAAGCTTCCCTAAACAGGGCTGCCTTCAGATGTCTTCTAAAAGTCTGGTAGTTGTTGTTCTCTTTGACATCTGGTGGGAGGGCGTTCCACAGGGAAGGCGCTACTACCGAGAAAGTCCTCTGCCTGGTTCCCTGTAACTTGGCTTCTCACAATGAGGGAACTGCCAGAAGGCCCTTGGCGCTGGACCTCAGTGTCCGGGTAGAACAATGGGGGTGGAGACGCTCTTTCAGGTATACTGGACCAAGGCCATTTAGGGCTTTAAAGGTCAGCACCAACACTTTGAATTGTGCTCGGAAATGTACTGGGAGCCAATGTAGGTCTTTCAAGACCAGTGTTATGTGGTCTCTGCGGCCGCTCCCAGTCACCAGTCTAGCTGCCGCGTTCTGGATTAGTTGTAGTTTCCGGGTCACCTTCAAAGGTAGCCCCATGTAGAGCACATTGCAGTAGTCCAAGCTTATCACTGTAGGCTTCCATGTAGATGTTATTTGGTCTGGATAATGTTCGACAGCTGATTCTGTCAGCTCCACCATTCCATAGCAAGACCAGGATGTCAGGAATGCCTGGCATGCAAGGCAAATGAATCCAATTCAGAGTAAGAGTGATGTTTCCTATAGCTCATTGTCCTTTGATTCAGTGGAGTATTGATGGTAGGAAACAAGGCTGTGGTTGAAGTTAAACTGAAACCCAGGGAGTTTCAGTTTGCCTGCTATTGTGGTCCTTGTTACCACCAGAAGGCTTCCCATCGCCCTGCATGCAGTGTATACCTTGTACACTTTACTACTGGTAAGGTGGGTAGATCCTTCATCTTCACAAAACTGCTGAAAGCAGGGCTTCATCTTTTAAGCCTATAAAGAGGGATTTGAAGTTGAAAAGTCTGTTTCAGTCCTCTCATTAACATATGACATTTTTGCTGCTGCGTTTGTTGCTACGGGAAAAGAAGTCCAGGGAGTTTTACAAGGTTCATAAATAGTTAGGGTGCAGTTTGTTTTGCCTCATCACATTTGCAGGAATATGAAGTAATATCCAGCATATAAAATTAATTGGCATTTCTGTCTCTCTCTCTCTCTCTCTCTTGGTGGGATAAGGATTGTACTGCTGGTGCTCTGGGAGAAGATATTCCAAGAATTTCAGATGATTTTGATCCAGCTGGATGGAATGGGGCTTGTTTTGACTTTTCACGTTTATGGGAAGTTCACATAAAGATCTTTGCAAAAGACAAGAAACAGCTTGTTTCATTAGAATGTTAAATTGGCATACACCATGGAATGAATAGCCAAACATTAAGCCTTCCTCGGTCAGCAGAACTGTTTTTCATGGGACAAAACTAACAGCAAAATATGAGCATCTGTTACACTGTGGTTGGATCTATGGTGTGATGTAGAGACTCAGGCTTTTGTAGCTAGAGTGGAACAGCTCTTCCTGTTAATGGGGCAAATCTACTTTTGCTTGAAAGTAGATTTGGTGAATTCATTTGGTGAATGCTCTGTTTCCAGATCTCATACTCTGTGGTGTAGTGGTTAAGAGCGGTGGACTCATAATCTGGTGAACCGGGTTCACTTCCCCACTCCTCCACATGCAGCTGCTGGGTGACCTTGGGCCAGTCATACTTCTCTGAAGTCTCTCAGCCTCACTCACCTCACAGAGTGTTTGTTGTGGGGAGGAAGGGAAAGGAGGTTGTGAGCTGCTTTGAGACTCCCTAGGGTAGTGATAAAGGGGGATATCAAATCCAAACTCTTCTTCCCCCCTGTACAGAAAGATTTTTCACTAGCCCTGGATGTCCAGTACAGAATACAGTGGTACCTCGGGTTACAGATGCTTCAGGTTACAGACACTTCAGGTTACAGACTCTGTTAACCCGGAAGTAGTACCTCGGGTTAAGAACCTCGGGTTGAGAACAGAAATCACATGGCGGCACATCAGCGGCAGCGGGAGGCCCCATTAGCTAAAGTGGTACCTCAGGTTAAGAACAGTTTCAGGTTAAGAATGGACCTCCAGAATGAATTAAGATCTTAACCCGAGGTACCACTGTAGTGATATCCAGTGCTAGAGGTAATACGGCCTCATAGTTTCTCAAACTTCTGAATCTGGTATTCAGAAGAAGTATTGCCTCTGACCATGGAGGCAGAGTGTAGCCACCGTGGCTGATAGCCACTGATAGCCTTCCCCTCCACGAATTTGTCCAATCCTCTTTTAAAGCTATATTAGTTGGTGGCCATCACTGCCTCCTGCAGGAACAAGCTCCATAGTTTAACTATGTGCTGTGTGATTTGTCCTGAATGAACAAATGCTTAAAAAGAATGTAAGATGCTTTTTACCATATGTGGTGGGAATGCAGAGAAGTTAAAAAAAAATGGGAAATGATATATAATGAATTGAAAAAAATGTTTAAATTGACATTTGCAAAAAAAAAACCCAGAAGCATTTTTGTTAGGGATTGTAGGACAAGACCTGCCAAGAAAAACAAAAAACTTATTTATGTATGCTACAACAGCGGCAAGAATCTTGATAGCACAAGGATGGAAGAATGAGGAAATCCCAACGAAAGAACAGTGGCAAGAAAAATTGATGAGTTATGCAGAACTAGCCAAACTGACATATAAACTGCGTGAAAAGGACAACAGTGACTTCAAGGAAGACTGGGAACTTTTTACAAACTATCTAAAAAGACAACAAAATGAACTGGACTCTTTGGCAGGTTTTGAATAAACATTCACAAATTTATTAGTTGAACATATGATAGACAAAGCAAGGATATGTACAATTTTATAACATGCAGAAATCAAGGTATGTAAAAAAATCAGGGAGGGGAGCTGAGGGAGGTCCTTGGTGGGGGGGAGTGGGAGGGTTTGGGGGGAAATAAAGGGGGGAAATAATGTAATTGATTATGAGGATTGACAAATTGTTATGTTGAAATTGGTTAATAATTTATTTATTTTTTAAAGGAATGTAAGATGCAGCCACCTTGCTGAAGATCAGCAGGTCTGGGGCTGGTCAATGGCTGATTGGAAGACCTCCTAGTAACTTCATGATGACCTCCTGGTAACTTGATTCTCCAACGAAAGTACGGTTCTATTAAACAACAACAACAAAAAAGATATTAATGTAATTAATTAATAAACAAACACAGCTTTGAAATAAATTGGCCTGTAACAATTGAGTTAGCCCAATGACATGCAACAATGGAACAATAATGCAGTTTGGACAGTCCATTCCAGTGGATTATCCATTCTACAACGAGGCAGTGATTCATTTGATGGACAGACAGGCACTTGTTTTCCTGCCATGTAAAGGGGAGACCAGATGAGGCAGGCACTCCATGCTGATGTCGATTTGTGCGATGACCCAGTTCTCCTGCTCCCCCTCCACTTTTGTTGTTGTTGAGGGGAATTATGTGGGTTTGGCTATCATATTTATTTAGAGGTTTCTATGTGAAGTAGCCACTCCACATATTACATTAGACGGGCTGCACAACTCCATTCCACCATTCAAATGGATCACCTGGGTAATTTGTCTGATCTGGGTAATTGTCTCCACCTTCTGAAAGCTCTCTTTTCACTCATGGCTGTTTGCACATAATGCACTTGTCAGTTACGACACTGGTGTTTTGCTGGGGCTTCAGGCAGTCTCTTACAATCATTTTTGGTACTGGGGTGGCAGTGAGCAGAGGACCCAATAATTTTGCATCCACTGTTATGCTCCTGCTGGTCTTTATCACCAGATAGCAATATGCAACGAATAAAATCTGTGATATGTTGTTATAGGTTATATTGTTGTCTTGTTATGCAAGTAGGAGAGGAAGGAGATACTCTCTCTCTCTCTCTCTCTCTCTCTCTCTCTCTCTCTCTCTCTGTAAAGCATGATCACTTCACTGGTTAAAGAACTCACTTAACTGTGCATAGAGTTACAGTATGACCAATGTTTATGATTCCCAACCCAGCTGGTGCTGTCAGTGCAAAAGAACCGCAGTCATTTGACTGCCGAAGGATAAACACAATGAATTTGTTCTGCTGATGTTCCAGCTTGTTACCCACCTCTGGCAGCTATGAAGAAGTCTTTAATTACTGGAGCAAGTGTCCAAAAGCACTCCACTTAAGGTATGATGAAGCCAAGAAAATGAAACACAACTCACTCTTCATGTACTGGCATAGCGGCTAAGAGTTTAAACTGTGAAGCCTGCACCACAAACCTCTCCTCAGCCAAGATCTCTGTTAGGCGGCCTTTGGAACAAGGCACTGTTCCCTAAGCCTCATCTCAAACATCTGCCTGTGGTGGTATTGGTACTGGCCTGATTTAGAATAGTGTGCCTCCAACTTTAGTCCGCAGATATTGCTTGATGACATCTTCCATCATCCCCAGGAAGTTCAGCCAATGGTCAGGGATGATAGGAGCCGAAGCCCAACACATTTGTGAGAGAAGTAGTGTGGTATTGCAACCCTGTTTTATTTTGGATTTTAGAAAGAGAGCTGAAGGGAATGCTGGGGGATGTCTGTGTTAGGGAGACTGTATGCTGAGTGCACAACAACCAGCCATTGTGCACATTCACCAGGTTTCATGGAGAATGTGCACATAATCAGTTCATGAAGAGGGAATTGTGCACAATTTCCAACAAGCCTTATGTGCACTAAAGACTCCTTAGTTGATCAGTTTCAGGATATAAGAACGTCAGGCTGTGCTATATCAATGGTACCTAACACCGAGTAAATTGGCAAAAATGTAAAAATCAAAATTAAATAAGTGTTGGAAATGTAAAAAGAAAGAAGGCTTTTTTATCATATGTGGTGGTCTTGTAGTAAGGTTAAAGCTTACTGGGAAATGATATATAATGAATTGAAAAAGACGTTTAAAATAACATTATTATTATTATTTTTAAAAAAGCCCAGAAGCTTTCCTTTTGGGAATTATAGGGACAGAACTACCCAAACTCCACTGAAATTTATTCATGTATGCAACTACAGCAGCAAGAATGTTATTTGCCCAAAAATGGAAAGAAGAAATCCTGACGAAAGAAGAATGTATATAAAAACTTAAGGAATTCGCAGAAATGGTGAAACTTACCAGAAAAATAAGAAATCGAGAACAAACTTTTTATAAAAGGATGAAAATGGTTTACTGAATGTTTACAAATAAACTGCAAACAGATAAGAACATTGGCAGGAGTATTGTAATAACCTGCAGTTTTATAAGAGTATATATTTAAAGCAGATGAAAAAATGAGTAAATTAAGTTAATTTGGAATATGCAGAAAATACAAAAAATAAATTTAAGGAACTGCAGAAAGAGAGGGAAGGAAGTCGAGTTTTGAAATGTTAAAATAAGTGAAAATACATTGAAAAATTATTGAAATGTATAAAATTGAAAATCAGAAATAAAACAAAATTAAAGATATTAACTGTGGGAAGCCAGTGGGTTGCTCAGCAATATAGTGATTGGAATTTATGTTGGTAAAATTGAAATGTATTTTCCCCTCTGGTATGGATTTTCTTCTTCTTTTGTTTGTTTGCACAGTCTGATCAGCCTGCAGGCTGTTTGTGTGACAGTGCTTCCAGTGAGAATGAATTTTTCAAGAAAAGCATGGTTATGAAATCTGAAACCATACAATTATTTGTGTACTTTCTTTGGGGATTGATGCTTTTTAAACACACACACACACACACACACACACACACACACACACAACAATCCGAGAACAATTTTTCATAACCCTGTAACATTAAGAATCTTTTATACCTATTACACTTTTTGATGGCTTCTTTTTCTGGGACACAAATGATCAATAAGGAAGCTGGAGGTCACCTCAATAATGAAAAAAAGACCTTTGTGTTTTTAGCTGATGGCATTGCAGAAAGGTCCAGTCCTGGTGTCATGCTGTTATTTCCTTGCTGTTTCCCATCGGCGTGGAATTTTCCTGATACATCTGTACATTTAATGAAATGGGGACCATTATTTTTAAAGAAACATGGATTGCTATGATTCTGTTTGGCTGTAGGCGAAATGAGACATTGTGCTAATTGCACAGTTGTTCGCTAAGTAGTGAATTCTATTCCCCTCCACCTCCATGACACTGAATATGTTACTGCATCTTGTGACATGAAAATATTCTGCATTTCTCCACCCATATCCCACATTGCTGGGTGCTTCCAGTGAAGGCACATGAAGTCAAGATTGGCTGCCAAGGCCTTGCTTGTCTGCTGGATCCCTCAGACTGGCGGATATAAGAGGCGGGACCCACTGGCAGAAGAAGAGGAGTGTGCGGGGAGCACACCACCCCCAGCAGCGCGACCCCCAGGGTGCCATCGTGGCTGCCCCCCACCCGCGCTGGGCGCCCTGCCTCTGCAAGTGGTGCACCCCGCCCCCAGGATGCATGCCAGCCCCGCCCCCGCTGCTCTCTGCCCCCCAGTGTCGGAGAGTGAAGCTCCGCCACTGGCGGGACCTTCTCAGTGGTGGCTCCATTATTATGGAACTTCATCCCACATGAAGTGTGCTATATTGACTCCTCTTAAGTGGGCTTGTTTAAATACCTGGCTTGTTTAAATCTGCTTTCAACTGATTATTTTGAGGTTGTCCCAGGCTTTTTGGGTTGAAATGTTACAAGTACTCGTCTACTGCTTTTTCATTCTCCACTTAACATATTCTCATTTCATGGTATCAAGGCTTCCCAGAGTTTTTGCCTCTCAACGTTTCAGTGGACTACAGTGTAGAACGGGACACCACACATCCCGTTTCCCTTGGAACAGAAGTTCACTTACACAAAAAAGTTGCACTGTTTTCTTCCAATTTATTTCTTAATCATTTTAATTCTGCTTCATTACATCTCAGAAATTGCCAAATGCTAATGCTTTTTCATGGGGTCATTCATTTTAATAAACTGTGCGTTTTCACAGTGCCATGAAACCCGTCTAGCAGCCTACTTTATATTAATCATAAGTTTTAAATTAAGAAATGTAAAGAAAATGTACATCTTATAAGCTATGGCAAACCCAAGTCTCTCAAGTAATTTAATCATTCTCTGCTCATGGTAGTTTAATTACTTCCTGGCTACCAAGTTCAATTTTGTCATTGCGTTTGTAGGAGAAAAAAACCTCACTTTCGCTAACCTTTTGTCTGTCATACTGTTCTTTTGCTCATGAAGGGGTTCTGTATATATTGCTTAGGTACGATTTCCAATGTGACATTTCAGATCCATGGGATGAGTTTGGAAAAAATTAATTTGAAAAATCCTTCATTGGAAAATGTCATCTATGTAAACTTGTCCAGAAACTGAACCATGGATTTTCTGGGATACATTGCCTGCCCCCTAAACAATTATACAAGAAGCAACAATCATTATTAAACACACCCACCCACCCCCAGAGCACCAAGTGTCTATTCAATTACCGTATTTTTCGCTCTATAGGACGTACCGGCCCATAGGATGCACCTAGTTTTTTGGGGGGGGGGGGAAATAAAGAAAAAAATATATATTCCCCCCCCCCAGCCACGGCTTCAGCGCACCCCATGCTTTGGGCAGCAAGCTGCGGATATCTGCCTGAAGCGCGGGGCACTCTGCTTCGGCGCGCCCCGCACTCCGGGCAGCAGGCTGCTATCCGCAGCCTAGGGAGCCCTGCGGGAACTCCCGCGGGCTCCCCAGGCTTGCTGATAGCTTCCTGAAGCCTGGAGAGCGAGAGGGGTCGGTGCGCACCGACCCCTCTCACTCTCCAAGCTTCAGCGAAAGCCTGCATTCGCCCCATAGGACGCACACAGATTTCCCCTTCATTTTTGGAGGGGAAAAAGTGCATCCTATAGGGAGAAAAATACGGTGCAGTGGTACCTCGCAAGACGAATGCCTCGCAAGACGAAAAACGCGCAAGACAAAAGAGTTTTCCGTTTTTTGAGTCGTTCCGCAAGACGAATTTCCCTATGGGCTTGCTTTGCAAGACGAAACGTCTTGCGAGTTCTTGCGAGTTTGTTTCCTTTTTCTTAAAGCCACTAAGCCGTTAATAGCCGCTAAGCCGCTAAGCCGTTAATAGCCGTGCTTCGCAAGACGAAAAAACCGCAAGACGAAGAGACTCGCGGAATGGATTAATTTCGTCTTGCGAGGCACCACTGTACATCAAACTTAAAAGTCATTTCAGTTTTTAAATAAAAGTATCATTCTACAAGTTTGCTTGTGTCCTTGCAGGACGATATCCACGTTCTATCAATGTTGCAAAGGTAATTAAACTATCCCAAGTTGACGGAAAGGAGGTGGACTTTCAAGAAAACAAATTGCAAATGTGGAGAAGACTGGGAAAATAAGAAAACAAGATGGGCAGATTCACCCCTCCCTATTGGCTGGCCTGGGGTGTGGACAGCAGTGTGGGATGAGCCAGCAGCCATGAGGCTGATCGGGTGTCAGAACCAATCAGAATCAGAGGAGAGACCAGCAGGCAGGACCCTAAAAGGCATCCCTGAAATATTCAAATGAATTCACTTGAGACAAGGCGTTTAGCAGGGGGCTGGTACTATGAATGGCTTTTTGAACTGGTTATTTATGGTGTGGTATGGGTGCTTTTTATTTACTTAAAACGAGTTTTGTGTTTAGAATTCTTTTTTAAATTTCATTTGGCTTCCTTTTCCTTCCCAAAGCATTTGATTGCCAACGATTGTGAGCCTTCAGGGGTCTATTAACATTTAGGAAAAACGGCCGTATGACACTCTGAGCACTTGGGATAGAATGAGAAATATACTTCCTCCTCACTGTATATAATTTAACAAGGCTTGACAATGTCTCCCCCTCTTACTTTTCAAAACTACAAAGCTCTAAATGATATGTGGAAGATGACAATGCCGACTTATCAGTCCCTTGTTACCTTTCCTTCGTGGCTTCCCTTTTCACACCTTTTCCTGTTCTACAATATCTAGTTTGGGATAGGGCAGACAGAAATGTAAACAGATGTATCCAATGTTAGTCCTGGTTAGAGCAGACCCACTGAAATTAATGTAGACCCTCCAAGTGTCCCTATTTTCCAGGGACAGTCCCAGATTTACAGAAACCATTTGATCCCAGAATATCCCACTTTCCCTTAGGATGTCCCTATTTTCATCGGAGAAATGTTGGAGGGTATGGGGTTATGCAATCCTGAAGCCAAGGAGATAAGTAACTATACAACCTTTAGAAGAAATCTGAAAGCAGCCCTGTATAGGGAAGGTCTTTTAAATTATGTCTTTCTATAAGTTGGAAGCTGCCCAGAGTGGCTGGGACAACCCAGTCAGATGGACGGAGTATAAGTAATTAAACTGTTGTTGTTGTTACTATGGAATAAAAGGTAAAGGGACCCCTGACCATTAGGTCCAGTCATGACCAACTCTGGGGTTGCAGCGCTCATCTCGCTTTATTGGCCGAGGGAGCCAGTGTACAGCTTCCGGGTCATGTGGCCAGCATGACTAAGCCGCTTCTGGCGAACCAGAGCAGCGCACGGAAACGCTGTTTACCTTCCCACTGGAGCGGTACCTATTTATCTACTTGCACTTTGACGTGCTTTCGGACTGCTAGGTTGGCAGGAGCAGGGACCGAGCAACGGGAGCTCACCCCGTTGCGGGGATTCGAACCGCTGACCTTCTGATTGGCAAGTCCTAGGCTCTGTGGTTTAACCCACAGCACCACCCACATCCCTTACTATGGAATAGGACGTCCCTATTTTCATCTGAGAAATGTTCTGGGTTTATAAATGGACCTGATCAACTTATGTCCATTATTTTCAGTGGGTTTACTCTGAGCATCAGTTTCTTAGATACAACTTAGTATTCCAAGTGGTTCTACCCTACAGGCACACACAATTCTCAGCTCAACAGTTGCCTGTTTTCTTCTTCTTCTTCTTCTTCTTCTTCTTCTTCTTCTTCTTCTTCTTCTTCTTCTTCTTCAGATGGATTTGTTCAAATCAACTTGCCTGATGCACATATTTATGCCAGTGTTTCACTTTCTCATTAAGTTGCTTCATTTGAGAGCTGAGGATCACAAAAGGCCAGCGGAGTTGTCTGCAGCCTCTCTGTGGCAGCCGTTATGCAAATAGCAGAGCCCTGAGAAAACAGAAAATAAGCACTTTTATTTTCACATTAGTGCAATACATTGCCTTTATCCAATTTGCTAACCGGCTACATTAAAAAGTTAAGTGCTTTACATTTGAAAACTGCCTTTCCTGTGAATTTAACTTGCATGCAAACAAGCACAGGAACAATGTGATTTTCTGACGTTTCCTACTTGCCTTGCAAATAGTGGAGTGCCTTTCCCACTTCCATCTTGCTCAGCTTTGTTTGTCCAGGTTGCAAAATACACAGCTGAGCCAGAATTTGCCCCTGAGGTTTCATGTGTGCATTGGATGGATCGGGCCAGATTTAGGGCTGTGCGAATGGTGTGCAGGCACTGGGCACTGAACTGAGGGGCACCATCTCAAAGCCTGGTAAGCAAGGTGCTGGGCTTTGGGAAAGTGGTGTGAGGCTCTGATAGGGTCTTACCTGAGTCCTCTCACCTGCTTCCCAAGCCTAGTTAGCACTTTTCCAGCTTTGGGAAGGAGACAGAGCCCTTGTGCCTCTTTCCCAAGGCTGGGCACCCCCCTACCTGCTTTTGGGGGGTGCCCAACTTGAGAACTGAGTGGGTGCCAAAATTTGGGCTGATACAGGGCCACCACAGGACCCAAGTCTGCCACTGGACAGATGCTGAAGCTGCAGCCTACAGTGGCAGATGAGCTTCCTTGAACACATCAGTGGTCCATCCAACCCAGCATCTTTTCCCAGACAGATGCCTTTGGGAAGCCCACAAGCAAGACCCGAGTGCTATGGACCCATTCTTACTCTCCAGGCTGCTTCTCTGGGAATCTCTTCCCCTTTTGCTTTTTGTGTTCCTGAAGAGGGTAAACAAGGGATGGGGTGGCTTTTAAGAGTCAACCTTTGAATCAATATTGCCATGGACTTTTTATATTCTGTAGATACATTCACAGACCCTCCCCCCCAAGTGTCCCGATTTTCCTGGGACGTCCTTGATGTAGAGAAGCCATTCCAGTTTCTGATTTGATCCCAGAATGTCCCACATTTCCTTAAGATGTCCCTATTTTCTTTGGAGAAACGTTGGAGGGTATGGTAGGATGTTCCTATTTTCACCAGAGAAATGTTGGACGATATGAAGTTATCCAAACAATGAGCCATCTGAAGGCAATCCTGAATAGGCATGTTTTTTTTAAAAAAAAAAAAATTATGATGTTTTTATATATGCCGGAAGCCGCCCAGAGTGGCTGAGGCAACCCAGTCTGATGTGTGGGGTATAAATAGTAAAATGATCATTATGGAATGGGACATCCCAATTTTTACCGGAGAAACGTTGGAAGGTATGCATTCATTGCATAGATTTAAAGCACTCTAGTGCCACTTTATTCGTCATGGAGTCCCCAAAAGAATCCTGAAAGTTGTTAGGAATCCTCTATTCCCCTCAAACATCCCAGCAGGATGGGTTAGGGTGGGGAAGGAGCCAATATTTGGGCCTGGTCCTGAAGTCCTCATAACCTCACCCCCAAATATGCCCCAGATGTTCCTACAGCTGTTTAGAGCACAGCGTGGGAGCAGCAGGTTGCTGCAGGCGGTTGGAGAACTACCAAATACCATCCTGTTTTGCTGTTGGATGCCTTCCATCAGTGTAGGACACAACCCTGAATTTCCTCCTCTACCACAAGAGAAAAGGGGGTGGTGACAGAGTGGCAGAAAGGAAAGAGGTGGCCTGCCCCACCCACAGTCATCATGTGGCCCCTGATAGATTGAGACCCCCAGAGAATTTGACTCTCAACAGGATACCCCTGAGAGAATGAATGTAGTTCTTGATAGAAAAAAAGAAGTTTGTCTACCCATGTCCACCCAATCACAATATGATTCTTTGTATGTCTTCTTGGGTCTTACTCAACTCAGTGAAATGTATTTCCAGGAAAGTATGGATGGGGTTGCAGCCAAAAGTGTGCTTATGCCCCACGGAAACAAATGGATTTCATTAAGCAGACCGAAATCTTCCGTTGGATTGTGGCCTACATATTCAGGGTGCAATATACACTGTGAAAGGGAGACGAATTATTTTTAAATGTGTTGTGGCAGTCTGGAGTACTTTCAGAATATCTTTTTTTATTTTATTTTGCTACTGCTAGCAAAAAAAAAGTACACTTTCTGAGAAAATATGTTTTCAAGAGAGAGTTCATATTGAGTAGGGAGAAGGAGAAGGAGAAGGAGAAGGAGAAGGAGAAGAAACCTGTACCAAATCATAATTCTTGGGGTTGTTGTTGTTTTTCAGGCAAGGAATGGGGCATAGCTAGCCAGGGAAAAGAGCTATGAGAATTACATATGCTGCCCATGATCCCAGATTGGCTGGGATGGATAGCATGAAACCTCCCTCACCCACATAATAGTTTCCTGTGTTGTTTTCAGTAGTTGGTTTTTGAGGAACTTCTTCTTTGGGGTGGTATAATTTTTTTATTATTGGTAGTAGTAGTAGTAGTACTGATTTTTTAATTGGCTTCTGAACCACTGTCTCTACACCATTTGCACACAAGATAATTTGACATAGTTAAAAATGCAAAAAACAACAGGACTAAAGTCCATCAAGTTGGCACTTGTGGTAAAGACCCATTTATCCAGCTCTGAAAGCCTGTTGGAACAAATGCATCTTTGATTCTTTCCAGAAAGTGCAGATATTGGGTGCCTGTCATGTCTCGACAGGACTGCTATTCCCAGAATGGAGCCAGCCACACTAAAAGCCCTACTTACTGCAGACCCGGAAAGCTGTCTGTGGACAAACGCTGGCTCCCTTGGCCTGAAAGCGAGATGAGTGCCACAACCCCATAACCACCTTTGACTGGACATAACTGCCCAGGGGTCCTTTACCTTTACCTTTTTACATCATAGTTCCTATGCACCACTTGGCTTGGCACCCATTGTGGGAGAACTGGTGACACTGCCCTAAATCCGCCTCTGATTTAGCTCAGTAATCAGCCTGGAAGTGATAGTGGACAATATTGAAACACCTAAGGGGGAATTTACAGGAAGAAAAGTCTTTAAAACTTTTGAAATTATAATCATTGAAGTGACTGAAGTGGCATCTTCTCCTGAAGAGCTATTTCTATATTCACGGCATGTGAAACGGCATAATTAAAATGCTTTATTATGGCCATAGACAATGATTGTAGTAATAACTTTATAAGACATAAATGATCGTATCTTAATTATATATGTATGTATGTATGTATTTAAAAGCAATTTGAATTTGAAGCAACTGCCAGGAAAAAAAGAAGTTTGCAACTGAGGGCAGATTAAATCCTGCTTTCACATTCCCACAGTGGTCTTGTGACATCCCAAAAACATCTGAGAAGGTGTTGGAGCTCATCCAGATGTTGGAATGGTTGCATGGGAATGGTTGCAGAAGTAAAAAAAGCTGATTTTCTGAACACAACTGCACAGGATAAACCATGATTACCTCTGCAGTTCCTGGCTTTTTTTCTCTGCTCACCTTGGTCCTCTATCACCCACACTGATAATTATGTCCTCTGCACCACAGTTGCTACTAAAAAACTGTTGCTGTTGCTTTCTTTTTATGAAAGAGTTGCTATGCTTTTACATGAGCCTGTGGCTTTGACATCACTGCTCATAGGACTAGACATTTTGTGTTTTTCCTGCAGAACAGTCTCTTTGCTGCAGAACAATCTCTTTGTGCTACCAAACTTTTAGAAGACATCTAAAGGCAGCCCTGTTTAAGGAAGCTTTTAATGTTTAATAGGTTATTGTATTTTAGTGTTTTGTTGGAAGCTGCCCAGAATGGCTGGGGGGACCCAGCCAGATGGTGGGGTATAAATAAAAAAAAAATATTATTATTATTATTATTTGCATATCTTTGGAATCGACTCTGTGCAAGAAACATGGGTTGTTGTGCATCAGGGGTGGGGGTCTCTGGTCTGAGCAAGTTGTGCCCATCTGTGATGTGGGGCAGGTAAAGATCTGGCTCAGCTGAGGGTGTGTGTGTGGTATCTGCAGGTCATTCAAAGCCCTGTGAAAAGTACCCCACAAACAGAGGTTCGTAAAACTCATCAGCTGAGCTACAGGTCTTGGAAGCCTGATCGCCGAAGAATTGATGCTTTTGAATTATGGTGCTGGAGGAGACTCTTGAGAGTCCCATGGACTGCAAGAAGATCAAACCTATCCATTCTTAAGGAAATCAACCCTGAGTGCTCACTGGAAGGACAGGTCCTGAAGCTGAGGCTCCAATACTTTGACAACCTCATGAGAAGAGTAGACTCCCTGGAAAAGACCCTGATGTTGGGAAAGATGGGAGGGCACAAGGAGAAGGGGACGACAGAGGAAGAGATGGTTGGACAGTGTTCTCAAAGCTACCAGCATGAGTTTGACCAAACTGCGGAAGGCAGTGGAAGACAGGAGTGCCTGGCGTGCTCTGGTCCATGGGGTCACGAAGAGTCGGACATGACTAAACGACTAAACAACAACAAAAGATCTGGCTCAGCTGAGGGTGTGTGCGTGGTATCTGCAGGTCATTCAAAGCCCTATGAAAAGTACTCCACACACAGAAGTTCGTAAAACTCATCAGCTGAGCTACACGTCTTGGAAAGCCTCCAAGAGCTCCTTACAAAGCACTTTGCAAGGGGTACTTGTAAGGCATGCATGGGCAGTTGACACCATTGTGACATCAAGTGATTGACAGGTGGAAGGTCCTGCCCCACTTGTCAAGCTAGGTCTTCTTGCAAAGTGCTCTGCAAGACCCAACAGTCATGGAGAGTGCACTGTAAGGGGCTTCACAAGACTCAGTAATCAGCTGGTTGTTGGGTCTTGTTGAGATCTGGGAACAGCATTTTGCATAGGACAGTGCTTGCAAACCTTGACTGAACCAGATCTCACATTTACCAGTCTCACACCTAATGTCATATAGATAATATGGCTTGGCTCAAATGGCCTTCTGGGCCAAATGGGTGGACTTAGCATGCCTAATAAGGCCCATGGGTTGCAGATGCCCCACTCTGATTGAAATGATGAAGCAACTGTTATATTTACCCAGAGGATATTTCCTTACATATGCAGTGTCCTATTATATCCCATTCCTATTCCCTAGCTTGGAAAAAAAAATCTTTTCCACCAATCACAAACAGCAGCCAATCTTCATCTGTGTTAAACCACAAGCAATTAGTTTCTTCCCTTTGTTTATAATTTAAAATAGTGATATTAGTTCATATTCATACCTGGACCTCTGATATGACTCAGCTAACTCTGCTCTTCAAAACTCCTGCGTTCTTTGTGCTCTATTTACAGACATGACACTGAATATAAGATTTACTGGAATATAAATATATGCGGCTAAAATTGTATCGCTTATTCAGGATGTGTGATGTTTGCCAACCCAAATTTTAAGAGAGTACAAATAAAAAACTATGAGGACTGCTTGAGAAAGCTTGTCCTTTTTTTTTTTTTTAACAGATAGCATTTGAGCAACTGAGTGTTAATGCTCGGTTTCTATTAAGATTTACATTAATTAGCTAATTGAAAGATTAAATTGCTTACATACATTATGCAAATTTGATTTACACACGTTTAAAGAGCAGCTACTGATTAATAAATTAGACACTTACAAAATCATGTGTAAATCAATGTAAACCATTCATTTTCAATTTCATTCACTTTTTAATGGAGTTTGGAAAAACACCTGGATTTGATCTTATCAGCTGCTCTGCTCTTCTATTTCTTTCCAGCAATTAATGTTCCTCAGTTGATATTAAACACCAGGGATGTGAAGCCTGTGGCCATCCAGCTACTGTTGAAATCCAATTTCCATAATGCCTGACCATTGGCCATGTTGGATGGGGCTGATGGGAGTTGGAGTCCAATGACATCTGCAGGCCCTTCAGATTCCCATTTCCAATGATAGAAAAAACTGAAGGTTAAGGTAGACAAGCTGATGCATCTCTGAGATACTATCTCTTTCAATTTTGGTAAACACAGACACATACATCCCCCACCACACAGTCTGGATCATGCCCATGGATCTAGAGAGGATTTTAAAAAGCCCTTTCCATGTACCATTCCCCCAATAAATTACACATTATTTGCCCCATCAGGGAAAAAGTATAGCTACAGAGGTTACCTCCTACAACCCCGAGTACCCTGTCCCCAGTCCAACCCACCCCCCTGTGTACACACATGACTTTTAACCAATATTTAAAGAAGCAAGTGGTCCTTAATAGGGTCTGAATCATTTTGTCTTGTTTGAACCTAGTAAATCGAATGTATCCTATGCAAGGATCACGTGAACGTATCATGATTGTTGTGGATGTTGGAATGACTTGTTTTCTGGAAGTGCATATTTGTACAATGGCCAGGGTTTAAAAGAGCTCTTGGGAGCACACGAAACCAAATTACTTAAAAGTTGCTTGTGGTGGAACATAGCGTTACACAGGTTGGTTTAATATGAAATGGCAGTTACAGTCTTTTTAACGTTAATTCTAGATACATGCCTACTGGTATTGGGGAAAGTACTGTCTGGAACATTACAAAACATTAATTGCCTTTCATAGAAATATATTCATTTATATCTAAAATGGGTGGTCTTCATTTTTTAATTACTCCCAAAGCTAATGCACAGGACCTTGGCAAATACATTATACTCCAACAAGACAGGAGAAGCCAATGAGGCAATACTGGATGACTCTGATTTTAATATTTTAAATGGTTTCTATTGTATAAATGTATTCATAGGTTGATGTGAAAATGGTCCATTGACCAGAACTAGAGCTATCCACCTCTCCTCTTTCACTGTCCATTAAAGGTGGTCATCATTCTCAACCCTTAAGAATGTAAAAAGAAGAAGAAGAAGAAGAGTTTGGATTTGATATCCCGCCTTTCACTCCCTTTAAGGAGTCTCAAAGCGGCTAACATTCTCCTTTCCCTTCCTCCTCCACAACAAACACTCTGTGAGGTGAGTGGGGCTGAGAGACTTCAAAGAAGTGTGACTAGCCCAAGGTCACCCAGCAGCTGCATGTGGAGGAGCAGGGAAGCAAACCCGGTTCTCCAGATTATGAGACTACCGCTCTTAACCACTACACCACACTGTATCAGAGCCTGCTGTATCAGACTAACGGCCAATCTAATCCAGCATCGTATTCTCACAGTGGCTAACCAGATTATATTTTTATTATTCATTTCATTTCTATACTGCTTCCAGCCTACATCTGAACATCAAATAAAACAATTCAGGATAAAATATTACAGAAGGAAGGAAGGATACATTGAAAGCAACATAATTAGCAGGAAATTAAAATACTTTCTTAAAGATTGCAAAATGAAACATTACAAAGGAGGTCAACTACAGAATGCACATTTAACACAGCAAAGTTAACAAAAAAAATTATCTTGAACATTTCAAAAGAAACTTATTACTGAAGGAAGTCAAATATAAAATGCACATTTAAAACAGCATAATTAGCAAGAGATTACAACACTATCCTAAGCATTGAATGTATCAGCTGCTGTTGCTGCCAGTTCTGCCAATGGTGGTTCATGGCAGGCGACAGCTGTGGAAGCTGAGGCTCGATGACCTGAGTCTTCAGCAGCCTCAGCTTTTGTAGCTGGAGTCGGTCAGGGCCCTGCCCTCCCAGGCCAGGTGGGGAAAGGCCTACAAGGCAGGGAGCAGGTCTTCCAGATGTCCATGGGAAAACCTCAAGCAGGATTCGGGACCAAGAGCATTCTCCCCTCTTGTGGCTTCTAGCAACTGATATTTCAGAAGCCTAACAGACTCGAACTGTGGAGGCTGAGCAGAGCCAGCATGGCTAGCAGCTGTCAGGAGCTCAGCCTACACTCGAGTAGGACCCGGGTAGAGACACATGCCCGACTGGCATGTTCCCTCCCTCCTGGTCAATCGTTTGGGAGCTTCAAAAGCTTTCTTCATCCCGAACATCACAGCAACCGATGCCAACGGACATCGGCACACTTAGGGATCTGCAGAGTTTGCGCAGTTGCGTAACAGACCTCAGAAACTCAGCATTTTGGCTAATCTACTTTATTTACATATAAACACATATGGAGCACTGCAACATGGCTCCCTCTCTCTCTCTAGTATCAGACAGCAAAGAGAAAAGAACAAAGGACAATAGTCCCACTTCATGGAACACAGTAACACAAACATTCTGTTTCCGTCACTTCCCACTCTGTAGAGTCAAAACATATACCGTCATGTGAAAGACAAAAAAACCCCCATGACTGCAATCATGGATCAGGAATTCTAACAGTAGCCACCAGTAGCTTGGTCTCAACTAGGGCCGGGGCCTTTTCAGTACAGGCCCCGACTTGGTGGAACGCTCTGTCACAAGAGACTAGGGCTCTGCGGGACTTGACATCTTTCCGCAGGGCCTGCAAGACAGAGCTGTTCCGCCTGGCCTTTGGTTTGGACTCAGTCTGACCCTTATGTTCCCCTCCCCTTATGGCTTTGATGTATGGGCTACTATTAAAATAAGGCTGCATTTTAAATTTGATTTTAACCCGTATTTTAATAAACTGGTGCCCCCCCCTTATGTTTTATTGTAATTTTATTGGTGTTAGCTGTCCTGAGCCCGGCTTTGGCCAGGGAGGGCCAACATGGATTTATCATGGAATGGTGGCTGAGCTGGAATTCTCTCTAGATGCCTGTGGACCTAGTGATGGAGAAAGCGTCTGAATCATGGTATGTTGCAGGTTTCCCTTTCGAGCCAATTATTGTGAAATCAAAGAGAAGAAGCCTGGAGGATGTCCAAAGGGCTACTCTTGGTCCTGAATCTATTGTAGAAAGCCAGTTTGGTTTTTAATGCCTGTGCAGCTAAGGCACAAAAGCTCTAGCAGATGTCACTGAGGCCAAAGATTGAGTCATAGGAACAATTAAGATTTGCTTTTGACCTTTCTCTCAAGCCTCTTCCACTTAAGACACTGTGTCTGCGCAGGCAATTCTAACAAGCAACCTGTTGACCCTTGCTCTGGGGGGAAACTGTAGGCCTGATAGATTCTTTCTCCATAGTGATAAATGAATCAGACAGCTGCAAGCCAGAGAGACATAGGAAAAGTTCTGCAGATTGACAGAGTAGATCAGAGATGGAATGAGTTTACATTGATAAGGTCTATAAAGGTGAAGATCAGGGTAAGTCAAACACAGTGCATCATCCATCCTAGCAGGAGTTGCATTGTATCTAGGAGTGCGTGAGTGGGTATCAAACTTGCACAATGGATCTCTTCTTCCCTTTGCTCCTTGAAAAGCTTCAAGGATCAGAGGGCTCTCTGGAACAGTGAAAGTTGTGCTGCATGGGGCTGTAGTGTGAGAGAGGGGTAACAAAAAATAAGCACACAGGAGGAGCCCTGCTAGATCAGGTCAAATACCCATTTAGTCCAGCATTGGCCAACTGGATACCCATGGAAAGCCTGCATGCAGAACCCAAACACAGCGGCACTCACCCCACCTGCAGTTCCCAGCAGCTGGCTTTCAGAGGCATACTGTTTCAGACAGTGGCCATCATGGCTGTTGTTGTTGTTTAGTCGTTTAGTCGTTTAGTCGTTTAGTTCGACTCTTCGTGACCCCATGGACCAGAGCACGCCAGGCACTCCTGTCTTCCACTGCCTCCCACAGTTTGTTTGTTTGTTTTTATAAATATTTATTAAATTTTCCAGTTTTATACAAACACAAAAGAAAAAAGAAAAAAAAATATTAAAAACAAATCAATTTCAACCACAGTTTTTCAAAAACATGTTTCTTTGACAAAACAAAATTTTTTTTCCCTTCCAGTAGCACCTTAAAGACCAACTAAGTTAGTTCTTGGTATGAGCTTTCGTGTGCATGCACACTTCTTCAGATACACATCAAGTGTATCTTCAGATACACATCAAGTGTGCATGCACACGAAAGCTCATACCAAGAACTAACTTAGTTGGTCTTTAAGGTGCTACCGGAAGGAAAAAAATTTTTTTGTTTTGACTATGGCAGACCAACACGGCTACCTATCTGTAAATGTTTCTTTGACTTCCTCATACCTCCCCTTCTTGTTTTCTAGTTCAAATTGTTAATCCAGCAAATCCTAATCTCTTAACATTCCTTTTAACTAACACCTTATTCTCCAATCAACTTTTTAAATATTATGACTTAAACAATTTTAATCCCAATTATTTTTATCATAACAGCTAGAGACCACATAAGTTCGATCCAGCATCTTTCAAAGTTCATTAATTTTATAGTATTTCTGTAAATAGTCCTTGAATTTCTTCCAATCTTCTTCTGCCGACTCTTCTCCCTGGTCGCGGATTCTGCCAGTCATTTCTGCCAGTCCCATACAGTCAATCAACTTCATCTGCCATTCTTCCAGAGTGGGTAGATCTTGCGTCTTCCAGTGCTTTGCTATGAGTATTCTTGCTGCCGTTGTAGCATACATAAAAAAAGTTCTGTCCTTCTTTGGCACCAAATGGCCAACTATGCCCAAGAGAAAAGCCTCTGGTTTCTTCAAGATGATATACTTAAATACCTTTTTCATTTCATTATAAATCATTTCTCAGAAAGCCTTAATCTTTGGGCACGTCCACCAAAGGTGAAAGAATGTACCTTCAACCTCCTTACATTTCCAACATTTATTATCGGGCAAATGATATATTTTTGCAAGCTTGACTGGGGTCATGTACCACCTGTATATCATTTTCATAATATTCTCTCTTAAGGCATTACATGCCGTAAATTTCATACCGGTGGTCCATAACTGTTCCCAGTCAGCAAACATAATGTTATGTCCAACATCTTGTGCCCATTTAATCATAGTTGACTTAACCGTTTCATCCTGTGTATTCCATTTCAGCAGCAAGTTATACATTTTTGACATGATCTTAGTTTTAGGTTCTAGCACTTCTGTTTCTAACTTAGATTTTTCCACCTGGAAGCCAATTTTCTTGTCCAAATTGTAAGCCTCCATTATCTGAAAATAATGAAGCCAGTCTCGCACTTTGTTTTTTAGTTTCTCAAAGCTCTGCAATTTCAATCTGTCTCACTGCCTCCCACAGTTTGGTCAAACTCATGTTAGTAACTTTGAGAACACTGTCCAACCATCTCGTCCTCTGTCGTCCCCTTCTCCTTGTGCCCTCCATCTTTCCCAATATCAGGGTCTTTTCCAGGGAGTCTTCTCTTCTCATGAGGTGGCCAAAGTATTGGAGCCTCAGCTTCACAATCTGTCCTTCCAGTGAGCACTCAGGGCTGATTTCCTTCAGAATGGAGAGGTTTGATCTTCCTGCAGTCCATTGGACTCTCAAGAAGTATTCAAATATGCATGTGCTCTTGGTGACTACAGCATCTTGTGACTTACATGTAAGACATGTTAGGCCATCACAGATAGAGCACCATAGACAGAACTTGTGCTTCAGCTCAAGATGGTTAGGGACCAGTTTGGATGGTCCATCCTTGGAGACTGCCATTCCCACCATTTTGTGTGTGTGTGTGTGTGTGTGTGTGTGTGTGTGTGTGTGTTTGACATATCCCAGCTCCCCTGGGAAGAAGACTTGGGATTGTTTTCCCCAATGAAGGCGTTGGGGATGGCTTGCTGCCTTACATGGGTGATTCACCCAGTGAGGATGGGGAGGAAGCCAGGCTATTTAAGCTTTCTCTTCCCCCCAAATGCTCCTTTGTTCTTCTTGAGTTGCCATCCCTCCCTATGCAGAATGGGCTTTGCTACTTGCCTCTTCAAGAGGAATTATATGTGAGCATTCTGACCGTGCATTGGCTTCAACTTCTGGTGTTCTATAGGATATGTCAATGCACCTGATTCCTGCAGGATATGCAGCCCATGCTGGACTTCTGGTGAGCTTCAGGATGGTTAACAGAATCCACTTCATCAGCACTGTGAGCAATGCATTTGGCATGGCTTACTCCTCTGTTTGTGGGACGTGGGTGGCGCTGTGGGTTAAACCACAGAGCCTAGGACTTGCCGATCAGAAGGTCACCGGTTCCAATCCCTGCGATGGGGTGAGCTCCCGTTGCTTGGTCCCTGCTCCTGCCCACCTAGCAGTTCGAAAGCACGTCAAAGTGCAAGTAGATAAATAGGTACCGCTCCGGTGGGAAGGTAAACGGCATTTCTGTGCGCTGCTCTGGTTCGCCAGAAGTTGCTTAGTCATGCTGGCCACATGACCCGGAAGCTGTACGCCGGCTCCCTCAGTCAATAAAGCGAGATGAGCGCCGCAACCCCAGAGTCGGTCATGACTGGACCTAATGGTCAGGGGTCCCTTTACCTTTACCTTTACTCCTCTGTTTGAACCCAGAGTTGTCCCAAAGGAATGGGTACCAAGCAATCCTTGGAGTCTTCCCTGGTTCCACTAGTCCCTCATTTAATAATACCTAACCGATCTGGGAACTGCCACTGGCCTATGTCATTCTCTTCCAGCCACTGAGAAAATGACCCATCTTTAAAATATATACAGACTCCACTTAGCAAAATTTATTATACTGTACTTTTGCCCACAGCCTTTTTCAATATGGTTGCGCTTGACGAGAGTGCATTCATTATCTTATCATAAATGTAGGCTCATGGATTTCAAACAGACACATCCAGCTTGAGCGTTCATTGAAGCAGTTCATTCATTGAAAGGAAATGCCACATAATTAATTGAAACTGGTTGCAGGCAATTATGACATTCTGGCAAGGAGAACCCTTGGTGGAAAAGCACATCAAATACTTCAACCTCACTGCATTTTGGAACAGGCAGAAAGACAGCCTGCCCTGGGCTTTAATAAACTTTGGGGGCATGCAACAGAATGAGTAACGCCATATTGTAAAACCAATCAGATTAACACTTCCCAATAAAAAAAGGTACACAGTTGTAAATCTGGCCATGTGTTGTTTTAATTTTAATGACTTGAATATGGTTGAGATAAAAATTACTCTTTTGTGAAAGTGGAGAGCTATAAATCTCAGTGCGTTGAAAAAACCAAATTTATGTTTGTGTGTGTTTACAACTAATAACACAAATTCTCTCTGGAGGTATAATATATTAGAGGCTTCAATGAAAAAGCATGCAGAAGAAAGAGACCAAAGGACCGGACAATTCCTACAGACCATATCCATGGACTATATCCACTTTATTTTTTGGTTATTGGGGAATATAAGAAGGCATTGCTTTCCATTCTGCTCCATATTTGACACATGCAACAGTGTTTCTGTTCTGCTGCAGCCTGCCTTCTGCCCAAAACCTGGATGGTTTTAAAAGAGGATTAAGCAAATCCCTGGAGGAGAAGGCTATCAGAAGCTATGAGCCACAATGGCTACGTTCTGCCTCTACGGTCAGAGGCAAAATGATGCTGAATACCAGTTGATGGGAATCGCAGGTTGGCTGAATGCAGTTGTGCTCATGTTTGCCTTGTAGGCTTCCCACAGGCATCTGGTTGGTCACTGTGAGAAGAGAACGCTCTATTAGAAGGGCCATTGGTTGGATCCATTGGTTGGATCCAGCAGGCTCGTCTTATGTTCTTATTCTGGTTTTACATCTGGGATGATTCCACTCCCTGGCACTCTCTGACCCTGTTCATGTGAGCTGGCACCACCACACAGCCAGCAAAATAATGGAGCTGCCCTCTGATAGGACTTCACTGCAATCCAAAACCACAGTATTTTACAGTAGAGGCTGATGTGTTGATATGTTGATATTTTCTATCTGGATGCCTGATGAATAACACAAGACCCCCAATCAGGGCCGGATTTAGGTTTGATGAGGCACTAAGCCACTGAAGGTAATGGGGCCCTTTATATGTCCAGCTGTCCTTTGCCAACAACAAATTGTCACTGTTTTTTGTGTTGAATATATGCTATATGGTAATTTATGGACCTAATAGGTATCTAAAGCCATTTGCACATAACGAAATATGTATTTTATCAAAGTAATGTTTGAACTGAAATACAATTAAGAAGTATATTAATAGTGAAATACAATTAAGAAGAAGTACATTAATAGTGAAATAACTATTAATCTCTAACTTAAAATGATTTTTTTATTCAAAACAAACTTAATAATGCAAACACATTGGCATTTGGCAATAACAAAAGTTCCTTTAGAAACACAATTTACAAAGACTCATAATCTAGCCTCTAGAAACTTGCTATAACATGAAATAATAATAGGTGATATATGATTCAAATTACTAATAATTATAAATACCTTTAGTAATATGAAATTAAGTGTTATAACCTGTACAATGCAATTTTAACTACAATGCATTTTTTAAATATAATATCAATATCACCACAGTAGTCTACACTGTTCATTGGGACAGCAGACCTTTGTACTCTGTTACACTTGGTGAGTGTAAAAGACGGTACTTCTAGTAATATGTCACATTCATAAATAATACCTATACAGTCATACCTCAGGTTACAGACGCTTCAGGTTGCGCGTTTTTGGGTTGTGCACTGCACCGAACCCAGAGGTTCCAGAACGGGTTACTTTCAGGTTTTGGCACTCGCACATCTGCAGAAACACTAAATCACATTTTGCGCATGAGCAGATGCTGCACGTTGTGAATGCTGCGGGTTGTGAACATGACTCCTGCACGGATCATGTTTGCAACCCGAGCGTCCACTGTACTATATCTTATATTTTGGAAATGTACATCCAGTGTTTTTTTCTTTAAAAAAAATTTGGGGCCCCCAAGAGAGTGGGGCCCTAAGCTATAGCTTGTTTAGCTTACATATAAATCCAGCACTGCCCTCAATGCATGTCTCTCTCCCTCCCCTCCAAAAAAAACTCTCCCATGTTTGGAATCTTTCTCTGTGGCTCTGAAGGTCTCTCAGGATCCTCACACAGCCCACTTTGCCACTTGCTTCTTAAGAAACGGAAAACTCCCCTAAAGGTGATGAAGGCTAAAAATAAAATTCAAGTAAGGCCAACGTCAGGACTTACATGCCTTTAGAGCACTTCACAAAAGTGAACTAATTAACATTCTAATTACTCCATTTCAGAGGCTAAGTATTACTACTGCTGAAAAGCCCAGAGTCCATTTATAACATATTTGCTACTTACAGCCTCATATCTTAAGGCCTTTCCACTGACAATATTGGCACACACAAAAAGTGAATCTTTGACATGGTCAGTGAAAAGATACAAAAGGGCATGTAGTAGAACTGTCGCTGAGAAAATGCACCAGGAAGCTACAACTTAGCTCTGAGAGACCACCTCCTTCCCTGTAGACCCTCTCAGGTGTTAAGATTGGCAGAGTGCACTTTCAATATATTCAAAGTTGTGGAATCCCCTCCTTAACGTGTTTTTAAATTGTTGTAGCCTGCCCTGCGATCTTATGGTGAAGGGTGGCTAAGAAATCTAATAAGGGTAATACAAAATGCATAGATTTTAAATTGTTCTTTCAAAAGATCTGCATGAAATGGGATGCAATTGACCTACAGTTGAGTGCCAGCCAAACCGAACTAGGATAAAGTTGTTCAGTCCTTTGCTATGAAAAGGCCTGTCGTGACATTATTTGCCCAAAAAGGGACATGGGAATTGGCCACAGAGGATAACATCTTAATGGTTTTAGACCGCTTTAAGTATTTTACTTTTTAAAAAGTGCTTTGGAGATATTGCACATAAATAAAACAATTCATACTTTTGCCTGATATATTATGATGTTTGAGGTTTGAGGGATAAAGAACAGACATTTTTTTTACTCGTTGTGGTCTGTCAAATAAAGAAAATATAGTATTCTATAAAAAAAGAGTCTTGTAAGAGCAAAGAGGTAATGGATGCTAAGGAACATGCAAGATGTAGCATATACTTATTTCTAGAGCCACGTTAAGACTTAAATTGCAGTACCAAGGGGGTAGCCACTTGGTTGAGGCAGTAAATTTTATCAACAGGATAGAATTTTAAACTCATACTTTCTCATAATGGTGGCTTCCCCCTTACAGCTACTGAGTAATATGACGACTTTATCTAATGGAGGCATCTCTTTAGAAATCATTGGGTTTTATTTATCTCAGGATGAAAGCGGAAGGAGAAAAACACTTAGGCTATTTTTCTTCACAAAAGCAGCAAGAATGGCACCTTGTGCAGCTATTGAGATGTTTTATGCTTATTGGCATCTTGGTCTTTATCAGTTGCCTTTCCTTGTCGTGTTATTGAATGTTACATTTATCCTGCTTCAAAACGCTTCATTGAAACTTCCATATAACAATAATAACCCAGCCCACCCCAATAAAATAAATGCATCTGTGTGTGTTTGTGTGCATGATCAGTGCAAAATGCTTATCTTGTTCCACCATGTTTTTGGGAGGTGTTGTTTATTTATTCAATTTACACTCTGCCTTTCTTTAGAAAATGGACAAGGAAACTATGGTCCTCCAGATGTTGCTGAACTACAACTCCCACCATCCCTGGTCACCGGCCATGCTTGCTGGGGCTGATGGGAAATGCAGTTCAGCAACAAGTGGAGGCCCAAAGTTTTCCCCAAACTACACATTCTAGCATAAACACAACACAACCATTGCAATCTTTAAAAGAAACCAGACACACATAAAAAGCACCACGCAAAAACTGTTCATGGAAAGGTAGGTAGCCGTGTTGGTCTGCCGTAGTCAAAACAAAATTAAAAAAATCCTTCCAGTAGCACCTTAGAGACCAACTAAGTTTGTTATTGGTATGAGCTTTCATGTGCTATCTGAAGAAGTGTGCATGCACACAAAAGCTCATACCAATAAACAAACTTAGTTGGTCTCTAAGGTGGAAGGAATTTTTTTTATTTTGTTCAGGAAAAATTCACATGTTTGGTTGAGTTCCTCAAAGTTCCCCAGACTGCCCAAAGACTAAACTAACTGGATCTCTCAAGAGTGGCAGCTTTGAAATCAGGCCCTGTCAGAGACAAAATCTGGGTCCTAGTAGCTGCCAATGTAAATGTTCAAAGTGGCAGCAGAGGGAGCATAACATTATCCAGCAGGGTTGTTCTTATGTTCTTAGCAACCACTGACTTTCGCTTGGCTGGAATGTAGGCTACTCAATGTACAAAGCTTTAGTTGCTCCACCCATTTTGCACCAGGACCCGCCCACCACTGGCATGTGGTTTCTGGAAGGTTGCCTACCTAGCCATGCAGCCCACAAGCTGAAAAAAGGATCAGCATGGCAGTAGTTGCGTGGCGAGTACCCACCTCCCACCAGTAGAAATAAAGACACGGGACACCATAATTTAGGTTAATGGGCTAAAATTGGCCACAACTTTATTGATTACAGGTGATGAGCGGTATTGGCTTAGGCATTGGTCCTAATCAACTATCCGGCTTCAGACTCTGATTGAGAGGCCGGGAAGGGTTAACACCAGCAGGGGGAGGCCTGCTGATGCACATCAACTAGGCACTCCCCCGGGGGTCACTGCTCGGGGGCGTGCCTTGGACCCTGACCTCCATAGGCTTCGGACGGGGCCACGCCCCCCGGAGTCCTTTACCGGACTACCCTTCACTAACCGGGGGAGGTGATGGGGCTCCTCCCCCCCATTCATCTACATAACAAAACCCCGACCAATACCTAACCGCCAAACCTTGGAAGTTGTGACGATTTGGTACGAGGTAGGCGAAAAAAACCAAATGGCTGGTGCCAATTTGCCAAGTGGAAAAATTCCTAGCAGGCCCCTTAATGGCAACCAACCGAAGTCCATAGCAAGGTCAAAGGAGGAACCTAAGGGTGGGTGGGTGGGAAATTCCCAGCTGATCGGCGGCAAAAGAGGAAGCTCCTCTGCCGCGCTAGCCTTAAATGCGGCAAGCCACACCCCCTGAGCCAGCCGATTGGCT
The DNA here is from genome assembly GCF_964270895.1 of Podarcis filfolensis. Taxonomy (NCBI): domain Eukaryota; kingdom Metazoa; phylum Chordata; class Lepidosauria; order Squamata; family Lacertidae; genus Podarcis; species Podarcis filfolensis. The sequence goes on from NC_139606.1 coordinate 108,881,984, forward strand.
GGCCAGGGGGATGACACGGCCCACAACACCACCTCCTCCCTAAGGTTGGAAGTGGCTTTGTCATACATAAGTAGGAGAAGGAAGTCAAAGGGGTCATTTCTCTCTCTTTGTCAATGAGACCAATCGTAACCATGCAAGTTGTTCAACACAGACCTCCCCAGATTTTCATTGACTGCCTCTAGCCAAGCATGTGTTTTTTCAGTGAGCACAACTCAAATGAGCAAAAATAAGTCCTGAGAAAAGAAATGGAATGAGATTCCTTTGCAACTTACCTAGAATTCATTATTGCCGGACTGTGCCCTTTGAAATCAATGGGGCATGCTTACAATGAGAGCCTGGCTTGGCAGCAATGCACTTAACCTTGCCACTTATTATGCCTAATGTTGTCTGCAAACAATTCTCTCTCATAGGAAACCGAGAAAAATGGCTAGCTTGTGTCTAGTACATTGCAGAAAAGCGAAGTCTCTTGGGAGAAGAGGGGCAGCCAATTAATCGGCGCTCTACCCATCTCCTTCCAGTATTGTGTGTGTGTGTCACCACTGCAAATACATATATAAGGCAGCGGCAGATGTTTCACAAGCCACGGTAGCACATATCTGAGCACATGGCATCCAATTAGAACTGAGCGCACAATGGTAAATAAAGACTGGGAACCACAGGAGAATACCAAGCAGGAGGAAGTCCCGCGTGTTTGTATAGCGCTCATAGCTCGTGAAGCAGCATAATGCTTAATGATTGTCCCAGCGTAGGCAGGTGTATGTTTATGGAAAGGTGATGCTCTCATAAGAACTGAACTCTAAGACTACTTGAGTGGGTGGCGGGGGGCGGGGGGGGGGCAAGCCAGGGCCGGATTTAGGTTTGATGAGGCCCTAAGCTACTGAAGGTAATGGGGCCCTTTATATGTCCAGCTGTCCTTTGTCGACAACAATTTGTCACTGTTTTTTGTGTTGAATATATGTTATATGGTAATTTATGGACCTAATAGATATCTAAAAACCATTTGCACATAACAAAATATGTATTTTATCAAAGTAGTTGTTGAACTGAAATACAATTAAGAAGAAGTCTATTAATAGTGAATTTTTTTGGGTGGCCCCAAGAGAGTGGGGCCCTAAGCTATAGCTTGTTTACCTTGTACAGTGGTACCTCGGGTTAAGAACTTAATTTGTTCTGGAGGTCCGTTCTTAACCTGAAACTGTTCTTAACCTGAGGTACCACTTTAGCTAATAGGGCCGCCCGCTGCCGCCACGTGATTTCTGTTCTCATCCTGCAGCAAAGTTCTTAACCTGAGGTACTATTCTGGGTTAGCGGAGTCTGTAACCTGAAGCGTCTGTAACCTGAAGTTTCTGTAACCCGTGGTACCACTGTACGTAAATCCAGCACTGGGGCTAGCTCACCCATGCAGGGAACTCCTGCCTTCCACAGTAACCTGTGTTTTGAACCTTTATTGAACTACAGAACTGGGAAACAAGAGGCAAAGCAACTACTTATATACATTTCTGAAAGCCTGGGCCACTCCCACTCCCAACATGATTGGCTGTCTACACTTCAAAACTGTGAATCATGACTCAGAGTTCAAGGGCCAATGACAGAGGCCAAAATCTTGAAATGTTCTGTGATTGGACAACATGTATCGAATCAGAACACAGGAGCTCAGAATCCTTAGTCCAGACTCAAGCTCAGGCAAACAAAGACCACTGAACATATAACAGGGACAAAGCCGGAATTAGTGAGCTCTGCCTATCATTGGTTCCAGCTCCACCCACTGTTGCCTCTGGCTCCACCTACTGTTGCTCTCCCTGCATTCTGCCCTATTACTCCCAATGGGCACCAACCTCCACTTCTGTGTTTTGCCCTTTTGCAAAGCAAAAGCGTTTCCTTCAGTCCTTGCTTAACTTAACAGACATAATTTGGCTGATGCACCATAATGAAGGTTTTGGTTAGGTAGGGCCAGTGTAAATGATTTTAAAGTATGTTGCTGTACAAAAAGGAATGTAATTATAATAATGTAAAAATCTAAATGGCTATTTAATCCCCTACAGGTCTTTTAGCCCTGAAAAGCCATCTCGGAAGCATATAATCTCCTACTGATTTGAAACAGAGCAAGCTGAATGTGCTTTCATGTGCAGTCAGGAACTGCTCCCACCCTCAACGATAATCAAAGATGATGAAACAGGTAATGATGCATAATAATGCCAAGAAAAATATTATAACAGAATAACTATCATCAGGCATTATATATTTTCACACACACACACACACACACACACACACACACACACAATGCACGTCTGGTGGAATTCAGGTCATGACAGCTGCAAAAGCTACTTGAATCTGGTGCTGGTGTTCTGAATGTGGAAACAGGTTTCTCCAAGCACACAATGTCTAACTCTCAACATTTGGATATGCACTGGCATCCACAACACAATGCTCATTCCAGGCCCCAATGGAGCAATTGGATAAATCTTCTGATATGGTTGGGGATGTGGGTCCCCTTCGGGGGCCGGTAGCGTCTGCTCATGATGAACTGCACACAGCTAGATCTGGAACAGAGCCATGGCTGACATACAGCCCATAGGACAAAACAGATATTCCTCCTAGCGCTGGCAATTGTCAAAAATAAATAGATGCTTCCAATACAGCTATGGAGACACATCTACAAAACAAAGAGCCTCCAGCCAGTGTGAAAACAAGGCAAATATACTCAGGCATCAACAGAGCATGAGTGAAAAAATGCAATCTAGAATCTATCAAATGCAAACAGTGCTATTTCGATTATCCATATTTTAATAGATATGTTTTCATATTGTTAATTCTATTAGAGTTTAATTAGTCTTTTATATGTGTTCAGCTTTTTGTAATTTATCAGTGTTGTTTTCCTTTGTGTAAACCGTCTGGAGTGCTGGTCTGGGAAAAGGAACACAGACCCTGGGAGAGTGCCTGGAACCCCCTGGGCTCTTGCCACCACTCCACAGAGGGATGGGGAGGCACCAAACTTTTGTCACAATATATATTTAGCAAGAGGGACACGGGTGGTGCTGTGGGTTAAAACACAGAGCCTAGGACTTGCCGATCAGAAGGTCAGCGGTTTGAATCCCTGTGACGAGGTGAGCTCCCATTGCTCGGTCCCTGCTCCTGCCAACCTAGCAGTTCAAAAGCACGTCAAAGTCTAGTAGATAAATAGGTACCACTCTGGCAGGAAGGTAAACGGCATTTCCGTGCGCTGCTCTGCTTCGCCAGAGCTGGCCACATTACCCGGAAGCTATACGCTGGCTCCCTTGGCCAATAAAGCGAGATGAGCGCCGCAACCCCAGAGTTGGCCATGACTGGACCTAAAGGTCAGGGGTCCCTTTACCTTTTTATATTTAGCAAGGGGGAGGGTGGAGCTTAGAAGCTAGAGCTAACCCGCCATCTGCTTCATTCACATGGCATTAGCAGTGCTCACAAAGGTAAAATAAAACACACAGGCATCTCATTGGTATAGAAAAAAAAATTTTTTTACTTGGCTACTTCATATTCACAATGGTAACATTTGACTCTACATCATGAGAGGAGATTTCATGGTGGCCTCATGCAAGAGGGGAGTGAAGAGAGAGCAAGGGGGAAGGACAAAGGGGGTGGAGCTTAAGCATTTAGTGGGAAACCACAAGGTATATTTTCCCTAGTCTCAACCCTGCCCTCTACTGATTGGAAGCTGCAAGGTTTACTTATACCCGGTGGATAGGTAAAGGTAAAGGGACCCCTGACCATTAGGTCCAGTTGTGGCCGACTCTGGGGTTGCGGCGCTCATCTTGCTTTATTGGCCGAGGGAGCCGGCATACAGCTTCCGGGTCATGTGGCCAGCATGACTAAGCCGCTTCTGGCGAACCAGAGCGAACTGTTGGTTTCGGAGTGGTACCTTTTTATCTACTTGCACTTTGACGTGCTTTCGAACTGCTAGGTTGGCAGGAGCAGGGACCGAGCAATGGGAGCTCACCCTGTCACGGGGATTCGAACCACCAACCTTCTGATCGGCAAGTACTAGGCTCTGTGGTTTAACCCACAGCGCCACCCGCGTCCATAATAATAAGAATGTCCCTCTTGGATCTGAGCAAATATTTATCTAATGTATCCATTCTAATGTCCTCTTCTTAGAGGAGGGAACCAAGTACCGGTGGGACGCTCACAAATAACTATACACCCTGCAATTCAGCATGGATTAGAATTGGGTGGTGAGAAAAATTTGAGTTTTAGACTATTAGTACTACATCAGCAAGCAGCACTCAAAGTATGGCAAGCAGATGAGCAGAGAGATGCATGGTGGCCAAACTATAGAATGAAGTTTGAGAAATTAAGACATTCCCTCTGTCAGATAGATAATTGTTGCTGGCACAATTAGACTTCCTGTCGCACCAAGATGAGTCGAGAAGGACTTACTGGCTCAGTCCAGCTCTTATCTGAGCAGCTTTTTGGGTGCAGATTAATGTGGAAATGACTTTTCCATGCTTCAAGAAGCTAGTTCATTAAGAGCAAATACTTCTTTTTTTCTTCTAGGAAAAAAAAATACAAAGGCCACCGCTGCCCATTTGCTTAAAGCACACACATTTGCTGTGTTCTGCTGCAGATGCAAAGGAGATTGTGCTGCCCAGTGATGTGATAAGGGACACAGGCAACCCATTATGATTGTGGGAGGGATTATGGGTAGGAGCAGCATCTGGAAAAAATGGTCCCTGTGACTCAGGTGTGAGCACCAACAGGGGGAAAAACTGTATTGATGTTAGCCTAGGAAGAAGGGTCCCAAACTGATGCCACAGATAGAAGAGAGTGCTTTCTACATTCAGAAGGCAGAGTAGGAAAACCAGACACTGAAAAACATGTTTCCACATTCTGGATTGGAGGGGCAAGCACAGAAGGAAAAGCTGTCCAAAGTTTAGAATGTTAGAGCTTTATTCATAGAGACATCTACAGCAACTGATCTCTCATCACTTGGGATCGATGGAAACTGCTTTGCGTGGCTAAAGTGTTGTGGGATTGTGTGTTATGGAAGTGTTGTGGGATTGTGTCCATCACAGAAGACATGCCTCCAGGTTATGTGGATGTCACATTTTGAATGGGACATTTTGAGCATGCCTTAGGGAAGGAACATGTGCCCCCCCCCACACACACACAGAGAGAGAGAGAGAGAGAGAGCGACAGCACCAGACTCCAACTCTCATCAGCCCCAACCAACATGGCTAATGGTCAGGTACTGTATGATGGAATTTGTTGTCTTGCAACATCTGGAAGAATGCAGATTCCCCAGGATTTAGCTTCTTTCCACAGGGCCTGTAAGACAGAACTATTCTGCCTGGCTTTCAATTTGAACCTGGCCTGATCTTTTGTTCCCCTTCCTTCCCTCCCCCTCCCCAGCTGGTTCTCCTGTTGTCTCCTCGCTGGCCCAAGTGGGACTAATTTAGCCAGCTAGCCCTGGTGATCATCTAATGTTTATTGGATGGATTTCCCCCCAAATTGATTTTTGATTTTATTGTTATTTACACTTTATACCGTATTTTATCCTGTGTTCTAAATTTGTTGTTAGCTGCCCTGAGCCAGGTTTCCAGAACTGGGAAGGGCGGGGTATAAATAAATTTTTTATTATTATTATTATTATTATTATTATTATTATTATTATTCCTACCCTATGCATAAACATGGCTGAGGGAAGTGAATGGAAGTGGGCACAAATTAATGAATGATTGCAGAAGGGGTGGGGGCTAAAAAGGATTTATAAGTGGGTGGGTGGGTGGATGGCTGGCTGGATTGGACATGTTTGTAAGTGGCAGATAATAGTGGGTCATGCTTTTGTGTCTATGTTTGGTTTATATGTGTGGCTAGCTGATTGGGTTGTGGTAGTGGTTGTGTGTATTAAAGAGAAATAGGGAGAGTGGGATATGAGAGAGGGAGAGAGAGAATGAAAGAAGAAACAGTGGCACCCATTATAGAAAAAAATAGAATCACAGAGTTGGAAGAAACCCTGAGGATCAGGAGCTACAAACTTGAGTAAACAATTGAGGGTAGGTAAGTGCTGCCTCACATAATCAATCACAAATCACACAACCATTTGAATAGAAATGCCCATCAACTGGGGGGGGGGGCAGCCCCTCCAATATTTTATTGGGGTGTGTGTGAAGGGACCTCAGTCCCTAGGAGTTGGCTTCTATGCTGAGGATTATCTAGTCCAGGCATCCCCAACCTTCGGCCCTCCAGATGTTTTGGACTACAATTCCAATCATCCCTGACCACTGGCCCTGTTAGCTAGGGATCATGGGAGTTGTAGGCCAAAAACATCTGGAGGGCCACAGGTTGGGGATGCCTGATCTAGTCCAACCAGTGGCAATGAAGGAATATATACAGGGATCAAACCTGTAACCTTGGCATGATCAGCCCCATGCTCTAACCAGCTGAGCTATCCAGGCTTGTGGTTTGCTTTTCTCCAAACAAACCATGAGTGGTAACCAAGGTTTGTTCTTTGCTTGTTGATTGTGGTTTGTTGGAGAAAACCAACAAGGAGCCCAGGTTCAGATCCCGTTGCAAGACAAATTCCGGCTTGTTTCGTGGCAGCACAGCAGCAGTAGGATTGGACAAGGAGCAGAGCAAGAACCTTTCAGCAGCAGGCATTAGCACCCTGTATGGCAAGATTGAACCACATTTTTTTTTTAAAATACAGTTTAGTGCAACATACAAACCAGGTTTGCATTGTCTGCACTGGAGGGCAGTGGCTCTCCAGGTTTCAGAAGATGTCTTTCACAGCCCTACCATGGGCCTGACCTCAGCTTTAATATATGCAGCTATGTGCCATTTCTCATATGGTTTATTTTACAGTCTTTTAGTCTCTCATAGATGGTGCAAAATGTCCTCCTTCCCCTTTCAGGGAAGCTTCATATTTTTGGAGATGTTGAAGATGGTTTTGGAGAGGATGATGATGAGGGTTTCCTCCTTTGCTTTGTGTATTTTGGGCAGTTTTATAAATTCATTTATTCATTCATTTAAAAAAAACAACACCTAGCAGTTAAGCACATGCTGCTTATCTTTGTCAATACTTTAAGGAATGCTAAGCAAAGAGCTGATGATGGTTTCAGTTAGAGGAATTAATTGTAATATATATATATATATATATATATATATATATATATATATACTGTATATATATATACACTGTATATATATATATATATTCCCTAAACCCAACTGCTAATGCAATCTCAAATTAGAATTAATATATTTCATAAACTGTAGAAAGTTCATTAATTGTTTATTTAAATGCTGTTTTGTGCTCTTTCCTTTCTTCCCTCTATTTGTTCCGGGCTCCTGAAGATAGCGATATTTATGAGCAAGCCATATTTAGTTTATTAGATTAAATTTTCCTCTTCCTAACTAATTTGTGTAATCCTGGGAGAGAGGATTAATTCTTCTGTCTGACCTCAATAATATTTTTTTTAAAAAAGATAAATAAATATGGCACTGTGGCTGGCTATACAAGCTCCAAGTGTAACTGTTTATCCTGCCTCATTTGTGTGTGGGATGTGTGAGTTTGTGGCATTATTAATATCTACAATTTTATATGAAAATAAAGAGAGATTTCAGACAAAATGACTCTCCCCCACCAATGAAATCTTTTCCCTCATATTTTGTGGAGACGACTTTGTAACCACTTGGGGCAAGCAATTTTTAAAGCACTCCCTATGTGTTAAACAGGACTAAGTCACGTAGCTGCTTAGCCATTTATTGCTTTGGGATGGATCCATTCCTGCCTACATGGAGCTATGTTCATGCAATGGGATTTCCTTTTCATCTTCGTGTCATTGAAATTCTACTCAATATTGATCCAGAGTATATTCAGACATATAGTTAGCAGAGTAAAAACTTAAACACATTGCAGGATTCTCCCCAAAATAGATCAGAGGGAATTGTATTTCATCCAGCAGAGCTTTACTGCTACTGAAGGCAAATGAGCATAACGGTCACAAGTCCAGTACAGGTAGGTAGCCGTGTTGGTCTGACGCAGTCAAAATAAAAATAATAATAATAAATTATCTAGTAGCACCTTGTAGACCAACTAAGTTTGTTTTGGTATAAGCTTTTGTCTGCATGCACACAAAAGCTTATACCAGAACAGACTTAGTTGGCCTATGAGGTGCTACTAGACAACTTTTTATTTATTTTTAATTTTTAAATCCATTAAAATTCAGGATTGGCACTGTCCATAAGAAATCCAGTTGCAGCAGACTTAACTTAAACTTACAATAGCTTATAAAAAGACTAAACCTTAACACTATATACAGAACACCAGACCAGAGAGAGAGAGAGAGAGAGAGAGAGAGAAAGAGTGAAACCCAGGTTCCTTCTGGCCTCACTATTATACTCAGTATGACCTTGACAGAAGACATAAGAGAACCAGCTTAAGCCAGCTGTACACAGCTTCTCTGAAGAAATAACCCAAACATCACGAATCTTCTGCTTGTTCACACAGAGAAGCTTCCAGAAGCTTCCAGAACCCTCTTAGGTACCACTCTGGTGGGAAGGTAAACGGCGTTGCTCTGGTTCGCCAGAAGCGGCTTAGTCATGCTGGCCACATGACCCGGAAGCTGTATGCCGGTTCCCTCGGCTGATAAAGCGAGATGAGCGCCGTAACCCTAGAGACAGTCACAACTGGACCTAATGGCCAGGGGTCCCTTTACCTTTACCTTTAGATGGCCATCTGTCATGTATGATCTAGATGAGATTCCTGCATTCGAAGGGGCTGGACTAGATGACCCCCAGGCACTGACGGAGGAACAGGAGTGCAGAGGGAGGGAACCACCCTCGGCACCACTATTCAGGTAGGATGTCATCACAGCGCCCCCCGACATGTACCACCCCCCCATGCGCCAGGCAGCACACCCCAAAAGGCGGCCCGTCACGCCTCCAGAACGCACACCACGCCCCTGCGATCGGCGCAGCGTGCCCTCGTGGGTGGCATACCACTTACTCGGGATGCGCACCACATCCCCCAGGGCATGTGTCATGCCCCCCGGGGGGCACCAGCCATGCCCCTGCCTGCTCTCCACCCCCGGTAGCGGAGCATGCAGCTTCGCTACTGTTCCTAGGGTCCCTTCCAACTCTACAATTCTATTTCCCCCCCCCCAAAAAAAATTTATTCATTTTATAACACAAATAAAGAACACAAACAGAAAAAACAAACAAATTCTTGTCTTATCCTTATTTTCCTAAACATTGTTGGGGGGGGGGGCTTCCCCAAGTCCCACCTATCTGATTTTCATCTTACTTCATCTTTAGCAGTTTACATATATCATAATTTCTAACCATTTTTTTTATCACACTTAACTTTAACTATAAAAGCTTCACATTTTATCACTTACAAATAATACTACAGTGGTACCTCGGGTTACATACGCTTCAGGTTACATACGCTTCAGGTTACAGACTCTGCTAACCCAGAAATATTACCTCGGGTTAAGAACTTTGCTTCCGGATGAGAACAGAAATCGTGCTCCGGCGGCGTGGCAGCAGCAGGAGGCCCCATTAGCTAAAGTGGGGCTTCAGGTTAAGAACAGTTTCAGGTTAAGAACAGACCTCCGGATCCTATTAAATACTTAACCCGAGGTACCACTGTATTTTAAAATACACTATCTTCTACTTCTAACCCTACTTTACAATTCTAAGATTCCATGATTCTATTCCCTGGTTTTATTCACTTTGCTCAGTGTGTCAAAATGCCTCCACTTTTGGAGACAGTATCCCTCTGAACACCAGTAACTGGACCTCACAAGCGGGGAGAATACTGTTGCCTTCAGCCCATGCTTACAGGCTTCCCATAGGCTTCTGGCTGGCCTGCTGGAAAGCAGGACACTGGACCTTTGCTTGATCCAGCAGGGCTGTTCTTAGTTCCTTATTCTGACAACATAGCCAAATTCAAAGGGTTGGGCTGTATCTATCTATATGACTTTAGGCAGTATGGCAGGCAGGCCAAAGGTTAGAAATGAAAACATCTATCCACTGTGAAAAGTCCTGCTCTTCTCCATTGAATGGTATTGTACATCTTCCTTATAATTCTAACGGCAAGAAAACTTCATACTGAAACCGTAAACAGCTGGTTTTTCAGGCCTGCTCCTCTTTCCTCTCTCTGCAATTGCCCTTTAGTTTGGGTTGCTTAAGTTTAAATTGTTTCAGTATTGTTCTATTTTTTAATCGCTTAAATCAGTTTAGTGTTCAAATAGGTTTAAATTTTTAATCAATTTATTGTGTACTCAGATTAAATCTAAAATTAATTCAGTATCTAGTCTGGGGTGAATTTTTAAATTCAATTTAGCCCTTGATCTGATTTCATTTTTTACATTGAATTACATTTTTCGTGTAGCCATGCTCAGATAAAATTTGAAGATTAATAAGGCCATTCGACCCCATAAATCCGGTATAATTGACCGTGAGGTCTGAAAACAGAAGACGCTGTAGGAACGTCTTCTGTTTTCTGTTTTCTTCTCCAGAGAAGCGGACACGGAGCAATGGATCCAAACTACAAGAAAGAAGATTCCACCTAAACATTAGGAAGAACTTCCTGACAGTAAGAGCTGTTCGACAGTGGAATTTGCTGCCAAGGAGTGTGGTGGAGTCTCCTTCTTTGGAGGTCTTTAAGCAGAGGCTTGACAACCATATGTCAGGAGTGCTCTGATGGTGTTTCCTGCTTGGCAGGGGGTTGGACTCGATGGCCCTTGTGGTCTCTTCCAACTCTATGATTCTATGATTCTGCGAACAACATAAGTCAATTGTAGCCTGATTTTGGAAATTGTCCTTCCCAAGGCATGCATAACACAGCTTCTAGAGAGATGGGATGCTAGATTTTCTGATTGTCAACCTCTTCTTCTCCCTTTGCTGTGGTTGCTGCATCTTTCTATGCTGCCTTCCAGTAGTTATGATGAGAGCCAGTGCTCTAGACACCCTGTTTCCTTGCAATATTGTGCTTTTAAAAAATGCCCACTGCATTTCTAACACATCAAGTACAGTGGTACCTCAGGTTACATACGCTTCAGGTTACATATGCTTCAGGTTACAGACTCCGCTAACCCAGAAATAGTGCTTCAGGTTAAGAACTTTGCTTCAGGATGAGAACAGAAATCGGGCCACGGCGGCACGGTAGCAGCAGGACGCCCCATTAGCTAAAGTGGTGCTTCAGGTTAAGAACAGTTTCAGGTTAAGTACGGACCTCCAGAATGAATTCAGTACTTAACCTGAGGTACCACTCTACAGAGCCTCACACCGAGTTCCCAATCCGCCAGACTTTATTCAGTATTGCATTTCAGGACAGAGTTCAATGGGTATGTGAGAACTTTCCATTCTCTCTCTCTCTCTCTCTCTCTCTCTCTCTCTCTCTCTCACACACACACACACACACACACACACGCACACACACACGCACACACAAACTTATGCACTATACAGTGGTACCTCTGATTACGAAGAAGAGGAGGAGTTTGGATTTGATATCTTGCTTTATCACTACCTGAAGGAGTCTCAAAGTGGCTAACAATCTCCTTTCCCTTCCTCCCCCACAACAAACACTCTGTGAGGTGAGTGGGGCTGAGAGACTTCAAAGAAGTGTGACTAGCCCAAGGTCACCCAGCAGCTGCATGTGGAGGAGTGGGGAAGCGAACCCGGTTCAGCAGATTACGAGTCTACCGCTCTTAACCACTACACCACACTGGCTCTCTGGTTACAAACTTCTAGTTAGGCTTCTAGTTATGAATGCTTCAGGTTATGAGTTCCGCTAACCCAGAAGTAGCTGCTCCTGGTTGTGAACTTTGTCCCAGGATGCGAACGGAAATTGCGCGCAGCGGGGGGCTCCATTAGCAAAAGCGCGCCTCAGGATAAGAACGGTTTCAGCTTAAGAACGGACCTCCGGAACAAATTAGGTTCATAACCAGAGGTACCACTGTATAGGCAAAATATATGACATCTTGGTTGTTCATCTTCTCCCCAACCAACTTTTGTGGAACGCCCTCCTACCAGCTGTCGAAGAGAAAAACAACTACCAGGCCTTTATAAGACATCTGAAGGCAGCCCGTTTTAGGGAAGCTTTTAATGTTTGACGGACAATTCTATTTTAATATTCTGTTGGAAGCTGCCCAGAGTGGCTGGGGAAACCCAGCTAGATGGGTGGGGTATAAATAATAAATTATTATTACTACTACTACTACTACTACTACTAGGGACGCGGGTGGCGCTGTGGGTAAAACCTCAGCACCTAGGACTTGCCGATTGCATGGTCGGTGGTTCGAATCCCCACGGCGGGGTGAGCTCCCGTCATTCGGTCCCAGCTCCTGCCCACCTAGCAGTTCGAAAGCACCCTTAAGTGCAAGTAGATAAATAGGTACCGCTTTATAGCGGGAAGGTAAACGGTGTTTCCGTGTGCTGCTCTGGTGCCGGTTTGCCAGAGCAGCTTCGTCACGCTGGCCACGTGACCCGGAAGTGTCTGCGGACAGCGCTGGCTCCCGGCCTCTAGAGTGAGATGAGCGCACAACCCTAGAGTCTGTCAAGACTGGCCCGAACAGGCAGGGGTACCTTTACCTTTACCTTTAATACTACTACTATTACTATTATTATTACTATTATTATTATACCACCACATCACCCCACCGCAGCCCATGAAATGCAACTTGCTCAACCATTCTTCACTGTACCTATCAGAACCCACCTTGTACCTTATATGGAGGGCTGTCCCCCCACCTTAACATTCAGCTATCAGGTTCCCTCTTAACTGGTTTTCTCCAGAATGCCCAGTTTGGGGCAGAGCGGTGAAAATGGATGCTTTCCTAGGATGAAATCACACATGTAAACAATATCTATGCATTAGATTATTATTATTATTTTTAAAAAAGAAAGCTGTTCTGAGATCAACAGCAAAAGATCTGTGAGTGTGAAGTGAACTCTTTAAAATCCAAACACCTATGAGCAACTTTGCACAGAGTGCAAAGGTTACTGTATGTACTCCTCCCTCAAACCCCACTTAAGAGTAGGCAAGGATGGAAGGAGAATGTGTGTGTGACAGAGAGAGAGATGTGCACTGGGAAGCTGAGATGAGTAGCTCACATGCCTAAAAGATTACAAACCATTGCAATGGACTGCCACCTTCCATGATTTGTATTGAAACAAAGGAGGAAGCTTTACTATTAATCAAGATGACAAGATGCCTGAGCCTTGGGATCTCTGCAGAGGAGGCCTCCAGCAGAGCAGAGCTTGCCATAGCTGGAAGGTTCATATAGAAGGCTGAGTCCTGGCCAAAGGTGGAATTCTACTGCAGGCTACATCTTGACAGGCTGCTCAGCAAATGCCTGCATAGTCTTTACAGTAAATAATTGGATCTCTTGGTTTTCCGAAGATGGTAAGGTCTGTGTTTCTTTTAAACACACACATATATAGAAACACTGCAGACTCGGAGAGAGAAAAAACTGAGCTACACCAACAATAATCTCTACACCATTTCCCCCATGCAAAAGAGGAAGCCATAAAATTAGGAATCAGGATAATTTAATTAAAATGGATCGGCTGTCAGCCTTGGCTGCAATCCTGCACTCAGTTGCCCTGCTTGAATCCCATTAATGTTGATGGCCTCTTGGCAGCCAACGGTGCACTCAGGGTTGTAGCCCGTTCACAACTCGTGCACGCCAGTTTCATTGTGGGAGAGAGAATGGGAGGCCCTAATGTACATGCATGGCTCATCATAGATCACAGAACTGTAGGAAGGGACCACGAGGGTCATCTAGTCCAACCCCCTGCAATGTGGGAATCTCCATGAGGGTTTCCCCATTCATTTGAGTATGGCATTCAAAACATTTGTCTTCTGTGAACATTTGGCATTCAGCTCTGCAAAAACTTGAATAGGTTTCTAGGCACAGAGCCTCTTCTGATATCACTTAAGTCTGTATACACACAGAATCCTTTTTAAACTTAATGAATCAACCCTATGCAGAATGATCAATGGACTGCATTTTCTCTTCCCACAAGCCACTGCTTAATAATCTGAGACGTATTGGCTCTTGTTGGACTGGCAATATTTGGGTTGCAACATCAGAGAAATTATTTTATTTAACAAAATATATATACCCCTTGACTGCATTGATACACCACTTTTGGCTGTTTACCAAGAAATATTAAAATTATCGATAAAAGCAGTTGAGGAACAAGTAATTAAAAACATCAAAATGATACCTAAAAGCTAAAAGAAAAGATGAACAAACATTTATATGTCTGAATAAGCTTGCCTGAACAAGAATGTTTTTAGCAGGCACTGAAAAGAGTAGGACCCTGGCAGAGACACATGCCCAATTGGCATGTTCTCTCCCTCCTGGTCGTTCCTTCAGGAGCTTCAAAAGCTTCCTTCTACCCAAACATCACAGCGACCTATGCCAACAGACACTGGCACACTTAGGGATCCACAGAGTGTTCGCAGTTCGTGTGACAGACCTCAGCAACTCAGCATTTTGGCTAATCTACTTTATTTACATATAAACATACACAGAGCACTGCAACATGCCTCCCTCTTTCTCTAGCGTCAGACAGCAAAGAGAAAGAACAAAGGACAATAGTCCCACTTCATGGAACACAGTAACACAAACATCCTGTCTCTGTCGCTTCCCACTCTGTGGAGTCAAAACATACACCATCATGTGATAGAAAATAATCTCATGACTGCAATCACAGAGCAGGAATCTTAGCAAAGAGTACTGTGAAGTTGCTTGCCTGATGTCAATAGGCAGGGAGTTCCAAAGTTTGGCTGCAGCAACACAAAAAGATTTCTTACTGTGGAATGAGTATTATGTGCTACCCGTGCTGGTTCTGCAGATTGAAGTGGCCAGGTGGGCACATATGGGATAAGAAACCAGACATCTTGACTGTCCAAGTAAGAAGCAAAAAGCAAATGGGAGATGGAGAAAAGGGGAGTTAAAGCTGTTTCCAAAAAGGGAAGAAATAAGGAGGGGAAGTAAAGTAGATAGGCAGGAAGGAACTCAAATTGAGCTGTGGAAAGAGACCAGGAAGCAAATACTATGGATTACATTCAGAGCTGGACCATAAAGAAGGCTGATCACCGAAGAATTGATGTTTTTGAATTATGGTGCTGGAGAAGACTCTGGAGAGTCCCATGGACTGCAAGAAGATCAAACCTATCCATTCTGAAGGAAATCAGCCCTGAGTGCTCACTGGAAGGACAGATCCTGAAGCTGAGGCTCCAATAATTTGCCCACCTCATGAGAAGAGAAGACTCCCTGGAAAAGACCCTGATGTTGGGAAAGATGGAGGGCACAAGGAGAAGGGGATGACAGAGGACGAGATGGTTGGACAGTGTTCTCGAAGCTACCAGCATGAGTTTGACCAAACTGCGTGAGGCAGTGGAAGACAGGAGTGCCTGGCGTGCTCTGGTCCAGGGGGTCACAAAGAGTCGGACACGACTAAACGACTAAACAACAACAAGTCCTATTCTGAGTAGACTGGTTGAAGTGAACCTAAGTTAGTCAGGTATATCACCTTCAGTAGGTCTACTTCGGGGTAGAACTAGCATTGAATACCATCCTATGGGCAGAATTCTCCTAACCAGCCCTACCTGTAAGTAGATTGGGCAGAATTCTCCTAACCAGCTTCTACCTGCAAGTAGAAGCCTTACAGAAGGGCTTCCACTTGTGTAATGGGACTCTCCCCCCCCCCTTCTCAAAAAAATTGTCTTGGGAATGGGTCAGGGGAAACCCCAGAAGAATGTGCAAGGTGAAGAGGAGGATTGTTCTGTCTGGCTAACTCTCATTTCACAGCAGTCACTGCACATTTTGCCACATAACTTTCTTTCTAGGAGAGCTAGAGACATACAATGAAAGCTAAGAGTCTGGGGCACTTGCCCAGGAGTACCCCCCCCCCCACACACACACAAACCTTGCATTTGGCCTAGGCTACAGCTTCCAGGGTGCATCCTGGGCTAGTTGAAAAAATAGTTTAATCTAATATAAAGCAGTTGCATGTATTTCCTTACACACCAGAGGGACAATGCCATGCTACTAGGAATTGGGAGTGGTCCTTTAAGAGCACTATAGCACTATGAGGACAAATCACAAGAAAGATGCACACTGCTGTCAAGTTTCTCAGGTTTCCTTTTGTGAATAAGTACACTTTAATGAGATCTCTGCACAGGTGATAAATTAGATGGTGTCCATCTTTACACTGCCTCCAGTGTAGCCAAATGTAGACCTTATGCATTCAGTTCTTTTGCTTTTAGCAAAATGTGCCATATTTCCATTCACTGACTGCAAAAATGTGGATGAACTTTTGAATGGAAGGCCACCTTTAATGTTACATCCATTTGCAAAGAACATTTAGCATGCATTTATTATTTATCATAAAAGCAAATAATTATTTTGTGCAGACCACGTGCCTTCCTATCTGGGTCGCGTTTGCTAAAGGCCTTCTGAAATGAAAGTCCCCGCACATTTTATTAAAAGGTGTGCGACCCGGAGAGGAAAGATGCCCACAAACATCAAACGATGAGGTTATGGCTCCAACCTCTTGACTTCGTAACACATTCATTTACACAAATAACCATGTCTCTGAGAGCGTAATGGGGAACAACAATCACTAAAGTAATTACATAACCTGTAATTAGGAAAGATTTCTTTCTCACTGCAAGGGTGAAGAAGAGAAGAGAGAAAATCCAGGAAGAGACTAGCAGACGGAGAAGCTGTTGAATTGAATGGGATCCTGCATCCTGACTCTGAATGCCACTAGGGAAAAATAATGCCAGGAAGCACAGAAGACAATGGTGATTCATTTCCACTTAAGTGTAGAGTTCCACACTCATATTTGTATATGCTTAGATCTATTATTGAGGCTCTCATATATTTGATAAGTTGCCACGTGAACCTTCAATAGAGCCGCCCTACTATACGTTCACTGTGTGTTTCCAGAGGATTTCAAATCAGCACTTAAACATCCTGAGCAGGCATTGATGGCAGATCCATCCATTTTTGGTCCCTGCCTCTGTCACATGTGTTAATTATATTCCATCTCATTTATGTTGCCATTTCTGGCAAAAAGAAGTTCCAGGTTCAGTCTCCTGCATCTCTCCTCCACCAAACTGGTTTAGGGGTCAGACCCTCCCCCCCCCCAAAAAAAAAGTGCATGGGGTTGGGGAAGAGAGAGGAGAAATGATTGCACTTATGGGACAATCACCTCAGCACTACATTGAATTCCTCCCAGTGGGTCTCAGAGAAGCTTCATTAAAGCTGGTTTTGACCTTTAAAGCCCTTCACGGCCTAGGACCCTTGTACCTACGGGACCGCCTCTCCTGGTATGCCCCACAGAGAGCCTCAAGGTCCATAAATAGCAACACCCTAGTGGTCCCGGGCCCTAAGGAAGTTAGATTAGCTTCAACCAGAGCCAGGGCCTTTTCAACACTGGCTCTGGCCTGGTGGAACGCTCTGCCTCGTGAGACCAGGGCCCTGCAGGATCTGATTTCTTTCCGCAGGGCCTGTAAGACAGAGTTGTTCCACCTGGCTTTGGCTTGGAGCCAATTTGATTCCCTCCCCCTCTTTCTTTTTTCTTTTTCCTTTCTCCTCCTGTGATGAGGCTGCATTTTAATATTTTAATGTTTCAGTATTTTAACTGTTGTATATTAATATTGTTTTTAAGTTGTATTCATTCAACTTGTTTTTATTATTGCTTGTTAGCCGCCCTGAGCCCGGCCTTGGCTGGGGAGGGTGGGGTATAAATAAAAAATTATTATTATTATTATTATTATTATTATTATTATTATTATTATTAAATGCCACCCATGTTCTAAACTGTTTCCCTACATTTCCCCCATTGCTGTACATGTACAATTATCCTCATTATATATAGAGATTAGATAGATAGATAGATAGATAGATGATAGATAGATAGATAGATATAGATACTGTAGACTGTTTTAGCATACCTTCAATTGTCAAAAGTTTTTTTTTGTTAGGGGGAACGGGGGGGGGGGACTAGGAGCCTTTTGATAGCTTAAGGTTTAAAACGGATTACAAAGGTTTTATAGAAAACTCTATTCATTAGCCACATTAAAGGCAGACGGCACAAATCAATGCTTGACTTTTCCTTTAACCTTAAAATGTCATTAAATTCCTCACATGAAAAGGTTGATAAAAACACCCTTTTTACTTAATTGACAACATTTCCATCCACTGTAGCATTTTGTAACGGCAAAGAAGCACATGCAAAAGGTGCAGAAAGGTCAGCATACAACTTGAAATATTTAGTGTTTGGGGGCAGAGGCCTCTATGTGTTTGGACAGATTTAATACCTGATTTTCCCACATGCGTCCAAGAAGAAGCCATTATTTTTGTTTGGACTTATACTGCTTCTAGATGAATGATTCCACAGGCCGGGGTGGGTAATTTACACAGAACATTACAGATCTATTCTTACCGCTGGCGTCTTGACAGTAACCTTTTGCCTCCCAGTCCTCTTCATCTTGGGCAAGAGAATGTAACATTTCCCCCTCCCCTCCGAATGAATTGCAATTGTAACATCATTACTCTGAGCTACAAAGGTGTGTTTATATGTGTGCAGAGGGAGATGTGATTCAAGACAAATTCTTCTGATGGAAACCAAAGTGTGGTAAGGACCAGTACTGGCAGGAGAAAGGATTTGGGTTCATAGATTTTAGAGACTGGGGGGAAATAGTGTTGGTAGAGAAGACACAAACATGATTCCCCCATCCCCACATTTCCTGAAGTGAATGCATATTTGCTAGTGTGGATAAGATTCCAGAACATATTTGCAGATACTATTATTATGAAATTTAACACGGGGTGTATGGAGTGAGGGCTAGGGCAAGTGAGCACACATAGAATCTCAGAATTGTAGGGATCATGAACGTCATCTAGTCCAACCCTTTGCAATGCTGGGATCGTTTTGCCCAACGTGGGGCTCAAACCCACGGACCTGAGATTAAGAGGCTCATGCTCTACTGACTGAGCTATCATTATACCAAAAACTTCTGGTTGACATATGGAGCATTGGCTGGGACCAGGATATCTCAGGGACGACCTCCGCCCACAGAAACCTTCACTGAACCTCTGGGTCCCTTATGATCATTCCAGCTCTGAAAGAGGTTTAGTTGGTGGGAATGGAATGGCTGTTCTATAGTAAGCTATCTTCTCTGACCATTACTTAAGGGGAGGGATTGTAGCTTCATAGTAGATGACATGTTTTGCATGCAGAAGATCCCAGGTTCAGTCGCTGGCATCTCTAGGTAGAGCAGAAAAGGTATGAAACCCCAAAGAGCTATTTCCAGTCACTGCTAAGCTAGATGGATCAATGGTCTGACCAGGTATAAAGCATTTTCCTATGTTCTTTTTCCATTGTGTCACCCAAATAATGGAATTCGTTTCCTGGGAGAGGCTTGGCTGGCTCCTCCACTGTCTGCTTTTAAGTGGGCATTTTTAAAAGTTATCTTTAGAAGTGTGTCTGTGAATGTGTACACCATGGGTAGGCAAACTAAGGCCTGGGGGCCAGATCCGGCCCAATTGCCATCTAAATCCAGCCCAAGGACAGTCGGGGAATCAGCTTGTTTTTACATGAGTAGAATGTGTCCTTTTATTTAAAATGCATCTCTTGGTTATTTCTGGGGCATAGGAATCTCTTCATTTTCTCTCTCTTCAAAATATAGTCCAGCCCCCCACAAGGTCTGAGAGACAGTGGACCAGTCCCCTGCTGAAAATGTTTGCTGACCCCTGGTGTACACAAATACACACACATCCTCATTATAGATATTTGGACTTTCCCCCGCTTACTACCTCACAGCAAATAACAAGAAAGTTGTGACATAGCATACCGTTCCTGAGTCCCCGTGTTTAGGATGACAGCCTGATTCATGGGCTAAAGGACTACTTAGTAATTTTATTTATTTATGGTTACAAAATACATCAACTTTATGACCAGGCACAAACCATTACAACATCAGCTATAAAACTTGAGATCACTGTGTCATTTTATTATTCTTGGTATTTCATCTCTTGACATTTCACTCCATGTCACAGATAGCTTTTTTAAAAAAATCTTTTTGAAATGATTTATTGCTTTTAATACGGATAATATTAAATGCAATACTTAGTTTCAGGCAGGATCAAAAATGCTAATAGAAAACAAGGAGGATGCATGGAAAAATGGAAGTCACTAGCAATTATGGTTGAGTAGGGCCATGGGGACATAACAAAGGGGTTGTATTCAACTAGCTTCTACTGAGAGTATACCCACTGAAATTAATGAATTTAAGTAAATCAGGTTTAATAATTTCATTGCATCCAGCACTGGATACCACCTAAGGGAAAATAAAACAACACAAAGCATACTACTTTGGTATAGCTAACTGGCACTGTTGACAACTGATAGCAATTCCTGATGCCAATACCCAGCTGAGCAACCAGTGCTCTAGGAACCACATGTGGCCCCAACCTCATTTTATGTCCTATATGACATCAGGTGGCAGGGAGGGTTGAATGACTTGGCCAAAACTGTCACATCCAATATGGAGATGGCTGGTGGGTCTATTTAGGTCCAAGCACTGGAGATTCCCCATGCCTGTGCTAACTCCATGTCCAATAACAACAACAACATCCAGCAAACAGTCTGTATAAGAAGGAAGGAAGAGGCAGGAATCAGAGAGAAAGAGTTCAGTAAACAAAAAATAGCATGCCTGCAAACTCGGGAGGTCAATGGTAGGCATTTCAGGACCCTGGACAGAGCCCAGGAAGCAGCTAACTTGTTCTATTGACAGCTCCTTCTCAACTGAATTATTCTATGTTCCCTGAGTCTGACTATACTTTTCAGGCTCTACTCAAGGATGCTATTGTCCTTCCATGAAGTCATGGAGCCTGACACACCGTCCTAATTGGTCCTCACACAGGAACATAGGAAGCTGCCTTATACTGAGTCGGAACATCTAGCATCTAGGATTTTATTTTATTTTAAGATTTCAAAAAAGAGCCCTACCTGAAGATACCAGGGATTGAGCCTGGGAACTTCTACATAAAAGGAAGACATTCTACCATTGTACTACAGGTTTTGGAGCTAGGTATATCGGCCTCTTGATGGACCTTTGCTTGGGGGCTGAGGTCTCTGAGGGTCTAGGCTCAATGGCTTCAGGCTTGGGGTTCTCTGCTTCAGTGGTGGAGCTAAGGTCCATTGCCTCCTCTATAAACACCACTGCCCATTCCTCATCTGGAACTGTGTTCAGATCACTGCTGGACATTTGGATCATGACATGGAATCCAGCCATGAAAAACTAGTTCCCTGACAGTTCAGAGAGTACAGTTTGGCCTTAGAGATTAGCTGAGCCAGATTTTCTGTTGAAATTTTGTGCTTGATGAGAAGGAACAGTTCAAGGTCCAATGAAAAACAGCAATGAAAATCACATTACTAAAGTGAAGGTGTCTAGGGTGCGGCTCTTACCTGCCCAATAGGCTAGTGGAAGTATATTAGAGAGAGTAAATAAAGGGTCTCTGCCTCAGCTTTAGCCCAATCTATCTGGGTGTTCCCAGATTTGCCAAACAAACTCCAGTGTTGTGGAGCTCCCTTCCTTGCAAGGCTCAGAAGCACCCTTCAGCTGTTTGCTTTGTTCTAGCTCAGAGACTGGAGAGTTGCCTGGGATCTTAAAAATCAGCTGGTTGGGGGCTTTTGCACAGTTCTTTCTGAGCTGTCAATGTGGAAGGAAAATAGTCATAATTTCAAGAAGTAGTTACATGCTTACCAACAAGATACAGAGGTTTTCCAACAAAAATGAAAATGAAATTAAATAGACTTTTCCACTTGACTCTCTTTGGCCTATAGAAGCCTTTCCCATCCTTTGACCTGCTGTATATTTTGTTCTACACCTTCCATCTGCCCCAAGCAGCTTCAGGGATTATGGGAAATGGAATCCAACAAGTGACTGTTGCATGGGTTCTTCCCCATATTTTTCATATTTAATGAGCAAAACTTACAGTGCAAGGAATTACCCATTTTTTTAAACTTCAAAAAGTGGGTCTCAAAGAAAGATTATTTAGATATTCAGAGAACTGACTCAGTAGCTACCCATGTAATTACTTTGGGTTTTCACTCGGCATTCATTGTGTCAAAGCAAATAAAACAGTCAAGGGAAAATATGTCTTAGCTGCTAAAAGAAGAGAAAATTGATTGGGAAAAGCTTCCCTCCCCCTTTTCTTGTTAGACACAAAGTTATAGCTCACCAGCACCAAAGTGGGTCAAAGCACTGAATTTGGTAAGCATGGGTTTTAAATAATCAAGCAATCATAATAAAATTGGGAGAGAGAGGGGAGAATTGCACATTCTGCACAATGGCAAGTTAAAGAAATAATCAAAAAGAAAGCAGACAGCATAAATAATTCCCTATCTTTACATGGAGAGGTATAGAAAAATCACATTTTTTGTTTCCAACTCTGCTGTTAAATAGAGGAGGGTGTTGAAAATTGCACCAGTAGAATATTGAACTCTGCCTTCAGAAGAATTATAGACACTTCTAAGTTGCTATGGCAATCTATTGATTCATTTTCCTGGAAGACATATGCTGTTTATACAAACATTTTGACAGCTACGAGATACAATAATATTATTTTATACATTAAGAATGTTTAATTACTAGGGTTCATCCACACATGTCATATGCTTTGGCAAATGGGAGGAAAGGCCATCGCTCAATGGCAGAACTTGTGGCTTGGTGTGTAAAGGACATCTCCATCCCCAGCATAGCCATGTAAGTGAATCTCAGGTAGCAGTTGCTAGGAAAGAGCTATTCTTGAGACTTGCAGCCAGACAGAGTAGACAACTATTAGTATTACAACCACTTTATACCAGGGGCAGATGGGGCTCATCCAGCTGGGAAGGCAGCCCATATAGGAGAAGAAAACTCTGATCCTAGCCCTCCGCTGCCTTGCAGGATATCCTTCAGAGAAGAAAAGGTCAAGAAGTAAAGCCTACACAAATCCAGAGCGGAGTCTCTAAAACGATTGGATGGTGCCTTGTTAAGCCTCTTTCCGGCAACTCCTTCAGCCAAGCTGGTGCCAAATGTATTGCTTAGCTTTACTTTGGGCCACATCCATGAGACTGAAAGAGGGTTATTGTTGTCTGGGCAGCCCAGGACCTCCAAACACACTGTCTAGGCTTGTGCCCTGGAGAGGCCACTATGGTGCTGCTAATGCAGTAGTTTGACTTCACCCTTAGAGGCACATTCCATTGTCTCCCGAGACAGACGGATGCCTTGATGTAATATAACAATAGCCCATAAAATGTGTTCGGAGTTGATTTTTATGTTGCTGCGGTAGATAAGATGCTGTTGTGCAGGCATCATCCGGGAAGGCAGACCACAGAAGCGTGAGTCACAACACAATCAACTGGCCTTGATAACAAGCACAACGCCAAATTTCAATTTTGAAAATGTCATCTTTTTAAAAGAGAGAAATGGAGAGAAGGAGGGAGGGAGAGATTCCATGCTGTTCATCACAATGCAACAACGCAAGCTGTGGATTTTGGGTTGAACAGTCTTGGGTTAAACATTGCAACCTATCTGTAATTGTATGCATTTTGCTCTTTTGTGAGTTAAAACATTACATGGCAGTCATTTTTTCCTTCAGGAATCATTAGAATCAATTGCACAGCTCCCTTTTCTTATAAATAAAGCTGTCCAGTGTTATTTAAGGCACATCTGCAATCCCAATCCCATTTTCCCAGGAGTAAGGCCTGCCAAAGTCAATGAGGGTTTACTTCTGAGAAGACATGTACAGGACTGCACTGCACATATTACAAATTTCCCTCAAAAGGTCTTTATCCATTAACCAAGAAAAACTTCTTGTTGCAACCTACTAATATTTAATAATAATTCAGTCACAATTCGTATCTGTCATCAGTTCCATTGCATTTACACAGTGAGCCATGCCCACCCTCCAAAAAAATGCAAATTTTTGCCCTCCCATGAAAACACACACCAAAATTCCTCCCCAATTCACCAGTTGCAAAATGGGACTGCCCATTTAGGAAAGCAAATTTGTACAGTTGGCTTTCGTTCTGCCTTCCTTCAACCTCACTTTTGACTGTATAGAAGCTGAGTCCAAAATGGAGACATTGCACTTGAATTTTCAAAACTTTGGGCACCCTTTGAAATCCTTCAGATCGGTTGACTTGCACACCCTTTCTCCACAGATTTGAAGGTGACATACATGACGTAATGAGTCATGGGAAGAGATTGGTCCAAGGTCACCCAATGAGCTCCACTACCCAAGGGGTACTTGAGAAAGTCAAGCTGGGTGAGCTCCAATACAAATGTTTCCAATCCAATATGCAGACCCCGACTTAGATATACATTTGGCTTAATACTTCTCCAATGTTCTGACAGAGTTCTCAGCTGAAATAAAATATCAGAATATGTTTGAAAATGCATATTTTGACACAAAAACATCATTCAAATACATTATTTGTATATGTATTAAACATGAATTTTCATATGAATTATATATATATAGATAGATAGATATAGATATAGATATAGATATAGATATAGATATAGATGATATAGATATAGATATATAAGAGATTACTGTAAAAAAGGGATGGAATGAGAATATGGTGGAACACATGTGAAAGATTCAGACCAACTGAGTGCTTGTCCATCCCTGTCCAACAGTGGTTGTTGCTGCTGATTAGGACTGCTAGGGAAGGAAGCTAGGGGTAATAATAAGTGTAAGTGAAGACAGAGCCATCAACAAACAGAGCCATCCTCTGACTGGCTGTGAGTGAAAGGACAAGACGGTGGGGGTTGGTTGGTGGCAGACTGAGGTTAGTGGGGCAGTGCCCCATTTGCCGATATGGACTACTAGCAGCCGACGTCCAGCTCTCACATTCTTTTGCTAGTTCCAGGTACTCGTAAAGTTTCCCCAACCATTCTCTTTTTGTTGGGATGCTGTCTTCTTTCCAACAGCTAGCAATCAAAATTCTTGCCGCTGTTGTCGCGTATAGAAATAAGTTAGTTTTATCTTTTGGGATATCTTTGTCTAGAATTCCTAACAGATATGCCTCTGTCTTTTTGTGTGTGTGATGTCCTTATCAATTTTTTTATTTCGTCGTGGATCATGTCCCAAAAGGTTTTAATCTTTGGGCAAGTCCACCACATGTGGTATAACGTACCTTTCGTTCTGTTACATTTCCAGCATTTGTCGTTGTTCCTTTTATTTATTTTTGACAATCTGTCAGGGGTTAGGTACCATCTGTGGTGAATTTTTCTGAAATTCTCCCTTAATAAATCACACGCAGTAAAATTTATGTTTTTCTCCCAAAAAGTTTTCAATCTTTCCAGATCTATCTCATATCCCAAATCGTGCTCCCATTTTAACATGTTTTCCCCTTTTGTCTCTTGTTCTGAGGTCTTTTTCATTAATAATCTATACATTTTTGCAAGTATTTTTTGATCACTTTGCAATATTTCCTTTCAGCTCTCACATTCTAGCCACAGTATTTTTTCCTAATTTACGGTTGTAAACAGAATTTTCACTAGGGAAGCAATTGTGTAGGCTTTGAACAATAGCTCTGCACAATCATTAGTGTGGGTTTTATCTCCAGTGGGTGACAATAGCTTCTATTCATTCTTTGCTTTTGCAAAATAATAATAACAATGATAATAATGATACAAAAGTTATCTGCACCTCCCCAATGCTTTCAGGTGTCTACCTCATTTTCTCCCCATTTGTGTTCAACGAGTGCCAGCTCTGGGGATTTAAAATTAAATTACAAACAGCGTGTTCATAGATTATATCGATAAGGCAGGTATCTGTTGCAGAGCTTGACAGAATGTAGTGTGCTAATAACAAAGCAATAAATAGCCATGGTTTGTTCCTATTCTTTCACATATTTGTGAGGGGCTGAGCAGAACAGGAGCCGGGAATGCTACGCTGAATAAGTCTGCAAAGGTCTAGAAAAGGTTTGTTTGACACTACAAAACAGGTATTCTCATTTCATATACATTTGGCAAGTGAAAGTAAAAAGCCAAACATTTTTGTTTTCTGTTTTGGTGGTCTCTGACGATCTATGGGATTACAGCACCCAGGTTGTTGTTTAGTTGTTTAGTCGTGTCCGACTCTTCGTGACCCCATGGACTGGAGCACACCAGGCACTCCTGTCTTCCACTGCCTCCCACAGTTTGGTCAAACTCATGCTGGTAGCTTCAAGAACACTGTCCAACCATCTCGTCCTCTGTCACCCCTTCTCCTTGTGCCCTCAATCTTTCCCAGCATCAGGGTCTTATCCAGGGAGTCTTATCTTCTCATGAGGTGGCCAAAGTATTGGAGCCTCAGCTTCAGGACCTGTCCTTCCAGTGAGCACTCAGGGCTGATTTCCTTAAGAATGGATAGGTTTGATCTTCTTGCAGTCCATGGGACTCTCCAGAGTCTTCTCCAGCATCAATTCTTCGGTGATCAGCCTTCTTTATGGTCCAGCTCTCACTGGAGCAGGAACCAGCAAGCCACTCCTGTATCCCTGCCAAGAAAACTCCATGGGCAGCACCCATAATTTCTGGCTATTGGCCTTGCTGGCTGTGACTGAAGAGAGCTGGAGTTCATCAGCCTCTGGGGGGCCCACAAGCACCTCATTTCTGCCTTACAATAATCCAATGGCATATACACAAGGCTGGGCCAGCTATTAGGTGGTGTGAAGCTGCCACCTCCTGGGGCAGAACCCCCCAAGGATATGCCCCACCTCTTCCACCGCTGGTGAAGAAACAGCTTTTCCATTGGCATGGGATTCCAGCGAGATCCTGTGAAAAGCGCATGAAATCTCACTGGAAATTGGTGGGAATTGGTGCCCCTTCTTCATTGGTGGTGGAGTGGATGGAGCAGGCAGCAGGGCAGCGCTTCCTGTTCCACCTCAAGTGATGAAACGGGACTCACCATTGGTCCACTTGGCTCAGTAATGTCTGCACGGCTTGGCAGCAGTGATCCAGGTTTTCAGATAGAGAGACATGCCTAGTCTGGCCATCGTTTGATCCTCAGGGTGATGGATAAGTGGTTCTCCTTTCACACAACTGCCATCCCATGCTGCTGGTTATCAAGAAACACTACCACAGGCACCTAATAAAAGACATCTCAAGTATTCTCTGACAGGGAGCATCTAAGCTTTTAAAACCACCCTCCACAATGGTCCTGTTACCTCATGGCCATCTTCAGTGAGGGAGGTTGCCACACACTAGCCTGCTGTTCACATTTGCATTTGTTGTTCTCTCCACTTTTGCCTTTGGCTAAGTTCACCGCTGGCATGCAGCCTTTGGAAGTTTGCCCAGAAGAGAAAGTGGTCTTCAGGTTGAAAAATGTTCCCCATTACTGGTTTAGGAGGTGTATGACCACATCCCTGACTTTGTGTGGCTTCCACCCTTCTAACCTAGGCAACATGATCAGAATTTCAGGGTCCTGATCGTACTATAGTTATTCATTGTACTTGTTAAGAGTGAATTTCAGTTTAATTATTATTGGCTAATGTTTTGAGAGTTAATTCCAACTAGATTTCTACTAGATTATTGAATATTACTTTATTTAAAGTTAGGTTTTATTATGAATTTCAGTATTGGCTCAGATTATTATAAGGTGTGTGTTCTTTGTGGTATATTTTGTTGCTGTAAACTGCCTTGTATATCATTATCATTATTAATATTATTTTTGGAATCTATATACCGCCCTATAGCCAGGGTTTCAGGGCGGTTCACAAAATAAAATATGGTAATATGGAAAGGTAGTATGCAAATTAAAAGTGAAATGAAATGAAATCTCACCTTGTCGTGATTAAATAAAATATTTCTCTTTGTTGGATGCATGATAGGGTAGCTTCTAATTTGATTCACAACTGTTTTTGTAAATTTCCAAAACTTTTAAAATCTAATGCAGTAAGAGCTGTTTGGCATTGGAATGATTCCCCTCGGGAGGTTGTGAACTCTCCTCCCTTGGAGGTTTTTAATGCAGAGGTTGAATGGCCGTCTGTCATGGATGCTTTAGCTGAGATTCCTGCATTGCAGGGGGTTGGACTAGATGATCCTTGGGGTCCCTTCCAACTCTACAGTTCTATGATTCTATATCACATTGGAGAAATACTGGATAAAGAACCCCTCTGTCTTGTTTGGCTTTCAGGAGGTCCTTGTTAAATGAGAGGATTTGGCAATTATCATTCATCTCTTAACAGCAACAGGAAAGATGATTGCACATAAATGGGGTGAAAAATGGCTCCATCTTCTGTAATGGACTAGTTACTTACTGCTTGTAGTGTGGTTCCAGCGATGTAATTGCAAAGTTTATATGTACCATGGAAAAGAGACAAATAGACCATTTGTTTGTGGTGTTTTGGAACAGCAAAGAACATGTCTATGTTCAGCTGCCACACGCTTCACTAAAACCGCCATGATTTATTGTAATTATGTTCCCATCTTAGGCTTTTATCATCATGTAAGATTTTTTTTTCTAGGTGCTGCGTTAAATATTTTGAAATAAAATTTAAAAAGATTTATATCTTTGTTTTAATCATTTCGTATTGATCTGGTACTGTTGCTTTGTGTGATATTGATTTTGCTCGTCGTCTTGAGCATGCCAATGAAATGGAAGGATGTACATTTCGGCCGCAATCCTAAGCGTCTGGACTGGAGAGCCACTGAACTCAAGAAGATCTGCTGCTGCGTAAAATGCACACAAGTTTGTATATAGTTAATGAATCATTGTCATTAGTAGATAAAGCACCAAATTGGGAGGAAAACAAGGATAAGTCATGCACTGACCTTCACTCATCCTGCTCCAGCACACTCAGTCATCCAAAGCCCCTAGTATAGAGGTGGAGAACTAGAGAACAAGGGTCCAAATGCTGTCCTACAGGCCTCTGGCTGATTCTTTTTAAGCTCTTACTCAGGCATAGGCAAACTCTGCCCGTGAGATGTTTTGGGACTACAACTCCCATCATCCCTGACCACTGGTCCTGTTAGCTAGGGATGATGGGAGTTGTAGTCCCAAAACATCAGGAGGGCCAAGTTTGCCTATGCCTGCTCTCACTAGTCCAGGCTTCTTCCGCAGGCTACATCACTCACTATCCCTGCTCTGAACCTTCCTTGTGGTTCTGCTTGCCTTAAGGATGTGGTACCTCGGGTTACATACGCTTCAGATTACAGACTCTGCTAACCCAGAAATAGTACCTCGGGTTAAGAACTTAGCTTCAGGATGAGAACAGAAATCGTGCTCCGGTGGCACGGCGGCAGCGGGAGGTCCCTTTAGCTAAAGTGGTACCTTAGGTTAAGAACAGTTTCAGGTTAAGAATGGACCTCCAGAACGAATTAAGTTCTTAACTTGAGGTACCACTGTATATGTGCTTTTGTAGGAGCTCCTGATTTGTGTGTGTGGCTAGAATGTAAAATACCATACAAAAAGAAAGAGTCACTTATTTTGCTCCACCCATTTATTAAATTATTATTATTATTATTATTATACACGGGTATAAATAAAATTTTATTATTATTATTATCATTATTATTATTATTATTATTATTACTTGACCTTCTTTGTAATGTTTTATTTCAAAATGATTTCAAAATTTTGTGAACTATGTTGCTTTGAATGTATACTTTATATTTCACTTTCCGCTGTAATGTTTTATTCTGGATTGTGTTATTTGATGTTTTAACGTAGATTGTAAACAGCTTTGAGATCATTTTTTTCTTAAAAATATAAAGTGGTACAGTAATGAAATTCATCATCATCATCATCATCATCACATATTCCTCTCCGTTTACATCTTCCTCCATTTCCTTTCCCTTCCTTTGTTCTTTCCTTCTATCTGTTTTTAGATTGTAAGTCCCTTTGTGTGAGAATTTGTCAAGTCTGTTCCTTGCAAATCATATAGATGGCCTATAGAAATGGTTTATAGAAACATCCCATCATATCCGAGGGGGATGCAAGGTCAAAGGCCTGCTGCCAGGACTAGCAGCTAGTATATTTATTTTAAAATATACACCTCCGAAGTGATAAAATACACATGAAAGCAACAATCACACCAACAAAACCTAATATATACATTGTATTGGGAGAAAGGTCATTCTACCCTTTCTTATTCAAATGTGACGTTGGGATTAACTTGCTTGGAAGCATGTCAAAATACACCCTCAAGCTCCAGCCACAGGTTACTAGAGATTCAGACATGGCAAATGCAGCGTGACAGATGACATTGCTTCTTTAAATTTATATTATCTTTACATACGTCGGCTAATGCTGGGACAAGACACTGGCTTCTCCAGTTCGCCCCTGACACTTGAAGTTGCATCCATCTTCTCAGAACCCTTTTGACAGAATGTTCTACTTCCTTTAAGGAAATGGTTCTTCAAAGACACCCAGAGGATGGGAAAAATCAGGGTACAAATGTAAGCGTTGGTAGAAACCTCTGGAGGGTGCTGGGTGCTTAGCCTGTTGTACAACGAGTTTCGTAGTTGAACATAACTTTAGCACAAGAAATTTGGGGACTTTGCATGGAAACGCAATGGGCTGGATCCAGAATGGGAATAAGGCGCATTGAACTCAATAGGATCCACTTCTGAGTAAACATGGTTAGGATTGTGCATGGTTAGAGTAGACCCACTGAAATCAGTGGATTGATTTCAGCTGGTCTACTCTTAAGTGTGGCTATGTCTGGATCCAACACCAAAAACTTCAATTCAAACGGCCAGTATTTCTTCTGCTAAATATACATTTCCTGGAAGAGCTGATAAGGGACATTTTGAATTCTGATCAAGCACTCAAGGCCTGGGTAGGCAGGGGATTTCATTTGTTTGGAGGAAAAGGTGGCAAATGAAAGTCTAATTACTTCTCCTTTCTTTGGTGAGTGCGTATGTAGATTTTGTTGAAAACTCTGTCTGCTCCCGCAATCTTAGTCTACATAAAAATAGTATTAGGACTCATTTTCAGGGTTCATACTTATGTGCTTTTGTTTATATATATTTACATTTTGTAATGCTTTAAAATAAAAACAAAAAGATGTTAATAATAAATCTAATCTAAATGGTAGGAAAAACAGCAGGAAACACAAGTCGGATTTGTAGCAAAGCAAAGCCCTGGATGAGCAAGCAGGAAAAACAAAAGTTTGAATTTGAAGTTTAATAATTAAAGAATGTATTTGCAATAATGCCTAAGGTGCTCTGTCAGCAATCAATGGGAATCTGGGATAAAAAAAGACCTCTGACTTCAACAACACACAATCCCCCACATTTCTAGAGGCAATTGTATTGTTCCTGGCATACATCCCGTGAAATAGACAAGAGGAGTGTTAAAAGTTTAAAATATTGTGAAAACATTCCTGGAAGGACTGCCTTGAAGATGACTGGTTTCCATTTCATTTGGAGGGCAAGTGGTGTTTCCTTTTGAGATTTCCTAAAATCCCTGGATGGCCACTGTGAGGGGCAGTTTCTGGAAATGAAGAAATTTTATTTTTGTGCACTCTGATATGAACTCACTTGGG
The DNA here is from genome assembly GCF_964270895.1 of Podarcis filfolensis. Lineage (NCBI taxonomy): Eukaryota > Metazoa > Chordata > Lepidosauria > Squamata > Lacertidae > Podarcis > Podarcis filfolensis. The sequence continues at coordinate 108,913,526 of NC_139606.1, forward strand.
AGTATCTCCTGGGGGGGGGGGAGATGGTGAGAAATTTTGGAAACCCAAAATCATTTTGCTGAGACTTGTGATTTATCAAGGAAATCCCAAGGAAATGGGGGTGGGATTTCTAAGGCAAACTTTGGAGCAAGTTTGGAATTCCTCAAATGAAACCTTGAAGGAGTGTAGGAAAAATCAAAAGCGCTCCGATAAAAATCAGCAAAATTTCATAACAGGCTTAATTACCACAGGGTTTTGCATAAACCAAAGTGCAAAGCAGTTTTTGAGGTTTTCAGAGGAGTGGGAATTCAATACCCAACCCCAACCCCTGCATGAGACAGGGTTGGAGAACAAGATGCCTGTACAATATGCAAATTCTCCACTCTGATAATAGAGACACAGCAATAAGGGTTACAGGCTTCGTTGTGCAGGGACTTGGGAATAAAGAGATGAGATACATGAAATGGGTTGAACTAGGGCCACGTGTTATTAGTAACATCTGCAGGGGAAATGAGCAGTGTGGGACGCTATTCTAATCTTTGATGGTTTTAAAAGAGGACTACACAAATTCATGGGTGGTGCTGTGAGTTAAACCACAGAGCCTAGGGCTTGCCGATCAGAAGGTCGGCGGTTCGAATCCCCGCAACGGGGTGAGCTCCCGTTGTTCGGTCCCAGCTCCTGCCCACCTAGCAGTTCGAAAGCACGTCAAAGTGCAAGTAGATAAATAGTTACCGCTCCGGCAGGAAGGTAAACGGCGTTTCCGTGCACTGCTCTGGTTCACCAAAAGCAGCTTAGTCATGCTGGCCACATGACCCGGAAGCTGTACGCCGGCTCCCTTGGCCAATAAAGCGAGATGAGCACCGCAACCCCAGAGTCAGTCACGACTGGACCTAATGGTCAGGGGTCCTTTTACCTTTACCTTACACAAATTCATGGAGGATAAATTTAACCAGTGTGCCTGGCCGCCATGACTACATTCCTTCTCCATGGTGGAAGCAGTATCCCAGTTGCTGGAAACTGCATCAAGGGAGAATATTGTTGTGCAAGTTGAAGCCACTGGATGCATAAAAACTGACTCCCGTTGGGATAAAACATTGTCCAGACAGATTAGATATTATTCAAGACTTTACTTGCAAAGCTTTCTTCAAAACAGAACAAAAACATCAAAGATACATCCAAACAATTCCATTCAATATCTTGTGCATGTCCAGCACAGGCTCAGCGGTTTATAAGAAATAAAAGGTAATTCCAAACAGACCTAGAAGCAAAAATGTGTCTTTCCTTACAGCCTCCATTTTGCCTGGAGCTGCATTCACTCTCATACAGGCTCATTTACACATCCTTACTCTCGCTAAGCCTGGGAACAAAGAACCAAAGGCAATTTCCTTCAGAATGAAGATTTGCAGCCAAATGCTGTATTTTTCCGTGTATAAGACTAGGTTTTCTTTCACCAAAAAGTTAGGTTTAAAATTGGGGCTCGTCTTATACACAGGTAGTGCTGAGGGGTGTTTTCTTAATTTGGAGTTCCCCAAAATAGGGGGCGTCTTATACAAGGGGGTGTCTTATACACAGAAAAATACTTCATCACATGTTCAAAGGTAAACATTCCATATTGGAGCAAAGAACATCGGCAGTTAATTATCAGAGTCCTTCAGTATGCTCCCAATGTTATCAATACAGTGTCAATTAAACAATTATACTTAACAAGGTCCTGTTTTTGAGCTTCTCCCAAGCATTTGGTTGGCCACTGTGTGAACAAGATGACGGCCATTGCCTAATCCAGCAGGCTCTTCTTATGTTATTAAACATTAGCCTTGGGTGAGCCAAAAAGACCTGTCCATGACAAAGGGCATTACAGAGCATAGCCCCAAAGTCTAGGCACCCACCTTACAGTGGGGAAGCCTTGCCTTCCAGGCCACCCAAATTCTAGTCAAGTAAGCCTCAAAGTGTCCCATATCCAACCTAAGGTCCTCACTGTTAGAATTCCTGCTCCATGATTGCAGTCATGGGATTGTTCTCTATCACATGACAGTATATGTTTTGACTCCACAAAGTGGGAAGTGACGGAGACAGGATGTGTTACTGTGTTCCGTGAAGTGAGACTGTTGTCCTTTGTGCTTTTTCTCTTTGCTGTCTGATGCTAGAGAGAGAGGGAGCCATGATGCAGTGCTCTGTGTATGTTTATATGTAAATAAAGTAGATTAGCCAAAATGCTGAGTTGCTCAGGTCTGTCACGCATGATGCGCAAACTCTGCGGATCCCTAAGTGTGCCGATGTCTGTTGGCATCGGTTGCTGTGATGTTCGGGCTGAAGAAAGCTTTTGAAGCTCCCGAATGATCAACCAGGAGGGAGAGAACATGCCAGTCGGGCATGTGTCTCTGCCAGGGTCCTAATCAAGTGTAGGACAAGCTCCTGACACTCACAACCAAGAACAGTTCGACTCCAAAAACATCCTTCACCTTAGAGGTGTCCAAGTATGCTCACCTGTTCCTTTGTCTCCCATTACCTTCTTTAACTGCACCCAACCCTAAACTCCCACTAGTTCAGAGCTGGTAAAAAACCAAAAAGTAACTGCCTGATCTGGCCAGTTTGTGGGGAGGCAAAAAAAATAATAATTAAAAAAATCCCACTCAGCCCCCAAGTGACTGGAAATTCTGCACTGGAACTGAGAGAGGGAGGGATGAATGAATGCAAGAATGGTCAAATATGCCTCTAGGGGCAAGGTGTGGGTCTAAACATCTCTTGGTCATGCTCCCAGATGCCAATGTGCAGAACTGGCACCACCATGCATTGTCTCCCTCCCTGGCCAGTTGCAATAGCTCTTCCAGACATAGACTTGTGCTTTTGGAGGGAAAAAGCTTCTGTCGCACAACAGTAAATTAATCTCTCAGAGTCTTCTTCACAAACAGAATAAAACTTTTACTTGAGAAAATAAACTTGTTCAGAAACAGCATAGTTAAAGAGCATGCACAGAGTGCTCTGGCTGAGACACACACAGACACAGACGAGACATTGCACTGGGTCTGCCTGCAAACAGGATACAAATTTATAGAGAGAATGAGTCATCCTGTAGATGAGTCACAATGATTCAGCAGTTTGCTGTTAACAGTTAGCAGGCTTGAATGATTGTGTAGACCTTGTAGGCCTTACTGCTTCTGCTCTTAAGAACCTTTGTCTCATGACAGCTTCTGGACTCGTCAAATTCTTGGTCTGTTCCTACATTTCAAAAAATCTGTACAGTGGTACCTCAGTTTTCAAACACAATCCGTTCTGGAAGACCGTTCAGCTTCCTAAATGTTCCAAAAATGAAAACTCAATATGGAAGCCTCAAAACATACGGAAAACTCAAACAGGAAGCCACCTCAGAAGTTCGACTTCCAAGGTGCGTTCGAAAACGGAAGCATTTACTTCAGGGTTTTTGGCGTTCGAAAACTGAAGTGTTCGGCTTCCGAGATACTCGAAAACCGAGATACCACTGTACTGGTAAACAGATAAATAAGTCCCACTCTGCTATGCAAATGAAGGTCTGCTCATGAAGACAATCTCAGTTCCCCGCCACCAGGGGGCTGCAATTTTGGAAGCTTACCAATTTCTTAAAGTTTGCATTACGAATGAAAGAGGCTGACCTCACGTGGTTGCGGCTCAGATGAGTGATATTTAGATTATAAATCTCAGCGAGGCTAAAGCTGCGGTATCCGAGTTGCTATAAAACCTCTGAGGAATTAAAATAATAATAATAATAGCTCTCAGTCTATTTGAGATGAAGTAAAAGAGTAAACAGTATTATAATACTTAACACTTGGTGGCTTAGTTGTTGAGATTAAATCATATGAACATGCTTATAGAATTTAAACTATCTGTTGCCTAAGGAAAGTTGATTGTGCTGCTGGGGTCAACTTCTGCAAGCAAATTCTAATGGACAGGCAGACAGGATGCTAAAATTCGGAAGCAGTTAAGATTCTAAGATTAAATAATAGCTCAGCTCAGCAGCAGAATTGGGCATTATTTTTGCTACGTTTCAGCAAAGGAAAGGGGAATCTACCGTAGATTCCGGCGTATTAGGCAACTGGGCGTATAAGATGACCCCCCAACTTTTGCTGTTAAATTATAGTTTGGCTGCCTGCCAAGCGCCGCCAGGGTCAGAGCGCTCACCCCTCCGCTGCCTCTGTTGTCGCAGCAGCAGCCCGAGGTGCGCGAGGCATTTGGTGGGTGGAACTCCCTCCCTCCCTCCTGGCTCCTTCCTTCCCTCCCTCCAGGAAAAGGCTGCGAGCGGCCACCTTGGCCTCCGCTGCCCTCACCTGTGGGGATGCCCAGCTCCTTGGAGCCCTGGCCGAAGCCATGCACCACCTTGCCGCGGCAGGCTCTTCATGGCGCCCGCGAGCCGAGCGAAGCCCCGCATGGCCACGGCAGAGGCCAGATCCGGCTCCCATGGCAGCAGCAGGTGGGTGAGCGCCGCGCTCAGAAGGACTTTCCACAGTGAGGAGAGAGGGGTGGCTGCGTCCCCTTCTGTGGGGAGGGAGGAGGAGCGACGGCAGAAGGGGCGCCTCTGCTCACCAGCTCCCTCTCCTTCTTCCCAACAGGTGGCTCCGTGTATACCCGGCGTATAAGACGACCCCCACTTTTGGGATGATTTTCCAGGAATAAAAAGTCATCTTGTACGCCAGAACATACGGTAAATGATTTGCAGTTCTGAAACAATATGTTAAAACACGCGCCACTAGCTGCAAGAACTTCAAAAGAAACAATTTGGACGAGGCGAACTGCACATACTTCAAGGAAGAAGGGGGAGTAAAGACTGCTGACAGAAGAGATCTCTGATAAAACAAGACAAGAATAAAACATGAGAAGATACGTCAAGATACGGTACGGCAAATGACTGATGGGGGAGGGGGAAAAAAACCTTTCCTTTCCTTTTCTATGTGATTAAACAAGAATCCCCTCCCCTTATGAGTCAGAAATGTCGTTTTAAGGACTTAAGCTGTGGATTTAAGGCTGTGTGGAGATAAACTTTCGAACCAAAGCATGTTTCAAGAAGAGCCTGGGAGGTATAAGAGCTTTGGAATGACGCAGTTAAAAATGCCGTTGCCATTTTGGGAAGCTCTGTCGGAGGTCTTGAGTCTGAGAGGAGAAAGAGAGAAACAAAGCTGTTTATATATTGTGGATTAAACTCCTCAGTGGGACTTAAGAGCTACAGTTTCGTAAGATTATGATGGAAAGAGCAATGTTATCTATGAAGGAGATGATATATGGAAACCATCTGGATTTGAGGATTGGAAGAACGGAAAATTCACACAGGACTATTATTACTATTGGTGTTTATCGGCTTAAGGAGACTATCAGAAGAGATCATAAAGAAAAAAGAGAAAATATATGAACAAGATGTGATGTGGAAACAGCAAGATAAGATGGGATAGAATTACGAACTCTGTCTGGACTGATTTGGACTGATTTGGACATTAACGCAGCAGCAAGAAGATGATCAGAATTCCCCTTCGGATCTTGAAGTATGGGTCCCCCCAACAAAATTTAAAATTTGGCTTTGTAATTCGGAATTTATGTGATGTGATTTAATTTGATGTGATTGGCCAGTTAATAAAAATTATTTAAAAAACAACAACAAAACAATATGTTAAAACACAGCCAACTTTCAAAATTTGCTTTTCTTTCAATATTGCAGTAGTATTCTCTAGTTGAGTAATGTGTCCACAAATGCATATATCATTTTTTATATATATTGTGATTTTATGCAGTGAACTGCCCTGAGATTTAGTGCAGTATACCAACAACAACAAGAACAACAATATGGAAGCTCTGGGATAGCTCAGTCAGTAGAGCATGAGACTCTTAATCTCAGGCTTGTGGGTTTGAGCCCCACATTGGGCAAAAGATTCCTGCATTGCAGGGGGCTGGATTCAATGATCCTAGCGGTCCCTTCCAACTTTACAATAACATGATTATATGATTCTAAATGTGTGCAAAATATCACAACACTGTGGGAAATTACTTTGAAAGGGAGCGTATTAAGCAAAGTTGCATTCCAAAATTGTGTAGAAATTAGCACTAAAATGCTGGTGAATTTCCATGAGAACATTTGCTTAAAAAAGCAAACTGATGTGGAACTGTGAGACAAGGGTTCAAATCCCTACGCAGCCATGAAGCTCACTGGGTAACCTGAGCACCTGTTGGTATCTCTAAGCCTAACATACTTCACAGGGTTGCTGAGAGGATAGAGAAGGAGTTGAGACTAAGATGGATGCCTAAAATGGAAACAAGAAGAACTACTGACAAAAGAAGAATGGAGGATGAAAGTGATGGACTATGCAGAACTGGATAAATTAACAGGAAGAATTCAAAACCTGTGGGACCAGAGATTCTTAGAAGACTGGAGTAAATATACAAACTATTTGAAAAGTAATCGTAATGAACAGATTGCGCTAGTAGGATTGCAAGAAGTTTTGTAAGGGGGACTATTTGAAATATTGCAAGAAAGACTATGAGGAGAATTATTAGTTAATGATAATTAAAGGTAATAGAGAAATTAAGAAAGGCAGAATAAGTGATAGAAATGGAAAATCATCAGAGGAGTGGACAGAAGTCAAAAATATTGTATAAGATAAGAAATTATGTTAAATGAATGTTGGAAATGATATGTTAAAAAAACGAATAAAACTATTTTTTTTAAAAAAAAGAGAAGAAGATGAATACCACCATGAACTCCTTGTAGAACAGGTGGGATATAACTCCAATGCATGCATAAATACAAATGAAACTGTAAGCAAACATGCTTCCATACTTTGATGATTGCTGGGACCTCTCAACATGACCACATAAAGTTACTACCAGTTGGCTGTCCTCCATTAACCCATCTAAGGTGTTTGCATTTTGAGATTTGTTTGCAGCAAAAGGACTTCAAATCTTGTGCAGAGCTCCTTCAGAAGCATCCACACTCTGTATTATAAGCCATGCTTTTATCAGATACTTTTGTGTTCATCTTCCAAAGTTTTAAAGAGAGCTCTCCTCTCAGTATCATTTTTCATCCCCGGTTTGCATATCCAAGGTCACGAACAAAGCAAGACACATCAAATAAATAGCCATGTTGTTGGCAAATATCGATGGCTGAAGCTGTTTGCAGGAGGCAGGAAGAAACAATGTATACATTCTGAGGAGAGCAGGATTTCAGGGGAATTATTCTTTTAAAGCACTCAGGTTTTTGCTCTTTCAAACATAGGGGAAAGTGAAATACAAAGGCAAGGATACGTTTAAAAAGGCAGCTTTAGCCACAGCTAAGAGCAGAGGATATGTGAGCCCATCTTGATTATTGATGTGGATTTCCTGCCTTTGCTCGTTCACAGATTGTACATCTTTTCTTGTTGAATATTTTACTTCATGCAATTTATATACTGCTTGTTTGTAAAACAAAAACCAAAGCAGTTTACAAAAAAAGAACGAAACAATGAAACAAACAATGAACTAACTACCAAAGTAAAACACTGGTCAATGTTCTGCATATCTGGATGTTGTTGCTGTTTAGTCGTTTAGTCGTGTCTGACTCTTCATGACCCCATGTCTGGATAGGTTTGGCTAAATGAACATATTTTTTTGTTGTTGTTAGTCGTGTCCGACTCTTCGTGACCCCATGGACCAGAGCACGCCAGGCCCTCCTCTCTTCCACTGCCTCCCGCAGTTTGGTCAAACTCATGCAGGTAGCTTCGAGAACACTGTCCAACCATCTCGTCTTCTGTCATCCCCTTCTCCTTGTGCCCTCTGTCTTTCCCAACATCAGGGTCTTTTCCAGGGAGTCTTCTCTTCTCAAGAGGTGGCCAAAGTATTGGAGCCTCAGCTTCATTATCTGTCCTTCCAGTGAGCACTCAGGGCTGATTTCCTTAAGAATAGATAGGTTTGATCTTCTTGCAGTCCATGGGACTCTCAAGAGTCTCCTCCAGCACCATAATTCAAAAGCATCAATTCTTCGGTGATCAGCCTTCTTTATGGTCCATCTCTCACTTCCATACATCACTACTGGGAAAACCATAGCTTTAACTATACGGACCTTTGTTGGCAAGGTGATGTCTCCGCTTTTTAAGATGCTGTCTAAGATGCTGTTTTTAGCAGGTTCCAAATATATATATATATATAGGCTCTTGCCTGTTGCTAACAGGCAGGGAATTCCAAAGAGTGGTTGCTGACGTACTAAAAGATCTATTTCTTGCAAGCTCAGAATGAGTATTTGGGGCACTTGTCACTTTGCTGGACTCCTGCTCCAATAAAGGAGGTAATTAGATTCCAGCAGAACAGAAGCTAATTTGTGGGTTTAATACAGAGCTGCTTTTAACATGGTCATAAAACCCTTTTCCAAAACATTAGCCATATATCATCATCGCAATAAATCAAGTGGCTTTCAGCACCGCTTCTCATATCTCTTTTTGTTTAGATCGCTAATGACGATGCATTATTTATGGCTCTCTAATTGCTCCATGTTTTGGAAACAAGGTACTACTTTTAAGAACTTAGAAGGGCGCTGGGAAGAGATATAACAGATTGCTTGGAATTTTTCCCCCTTGCCTGCTGCATTGTATTATTACTTAGCAGTTCAAAAGCATACCAGCACAAGTAGATAAATAGGTATCACTGTGGTGAGAAGGTAAATGGTGTTTCTGTGCGCTCTGGCACTCGTCATGGTGTCCTGTTGCGCCGGAAGCGGTTTAGTCATGCTGGCTACATGACCCGGAAAGCTGTCTGCAGACAAACGCCGGCTCCCTCAGCCTGAAGCTAAGGTGAAAGCCACACCCTTTGACTGGACTTAGCCTTCCAGCGGTCATTTACCTTCCCTACCAATTGTATTATTATTGTTATCATTATTAATATTTCTTACCCAAATATAAAAACTACATGAAATATAAACAACTACACAAAATACTTCAAAAAGGTTATGCAATAAAGGGGAAATCAGATGTGAAACGGAGGCCATTTGGGATGACTTCCATAAGACAAATATCATATACTGTTAGATGCATCATGAGCATGGGAGTTCCACAGTCACTTATGTGGTAGTCTCAAGACTATCTCTGTACACACCTTTGTTGTTGTTATTATTTATTATTATTTTATATTGCCCTTCATCTGAAGATCGCAGGGCACATCACAACATAAAAATACAAAATGAGAACACAAAATACAAAACAAAATACAAAACAAAACAAGAACAGAAATAAACCAATAACACACACCCCCTCCATCAAATGCATTTAAAAGTCCATAGAATGTTAATCAGCCCAAGGCCTGATTGCAGAGAAACATTTGCTCCTGGCACCATTTTGGCATTAAGTAACATTAAAAAAAAATGTTTTGTATTCTCCCCGCCATGCAGATTCCATTCTCGTGTGTGCAGAAACTCTGAACTTCCAGTGCAACTTGTCAGTTACGTGCATTGACTTGGCAATGTATGCCATTCCAATCCTGGTACATTTGCTATGAACTGAGGTTGCCAGTTTATAATGCTAGCCTTACAATTGGTTCAAGTAATGCAACAAGGTCCCAACATGAATGCAATCATAGTCTTATGGTCTCTGGTAGCAGTGGGGTATGTTGGGGGGGTGGAATCTTAGGGAAGATGTCTGTGAGTAGTTGGTTCTAGAGGTCTGGAGGGGGCATTGGCAGCAGTACAGTCATACCTCATGTTACGTCCACTTCATGTTACGTTCTTTCAAGTTACGTCCCGTGGCAACCCAGAAGTATCGGAAAGGGTTACTTCTGGGTTTCGCTGCTTGCGCATGCGCACAAGTACTAAATCACGCTTCGCGCATGTGCACAAGCGCCAAATCACGCCGTGCACCTGCACAGATACGGTGCTTCAGGTGGAACGGATCCTGTTCGCAACCAAAGGTACCACTGTATATTAAGGCTCTGCGCGTTTCCGTGTGCTGCTCTGGTTCGCCAGAAGCAGCTTAGTCATGCTGGCCACATGACCCAGAAGCTGTACGCCAGCTCCCTCGGCCTATAAAGTGAGATGAGCGCTGCAACCCCAGAGTCGGTCACAACTGGACCTAATGGTCAGGGGTCCCTTTACCTTTACCTTTAAGACCCCTCATTTGCCTGGATGCTTACAGAGCAATCCTAATCATATAACTCAAGAGGTGATTCCTGCTTAATGCATTTGGGCTTACTCCCAGGTCTGTGGGATTAGGACTGCAGCTCTATTGTATTTATTTAAGGGTTATGTCCTCTTTTAGACAGTGGTTCTTTAATGTTCCTGTGATGGGATGGTGAGCTGCTTGTGCGTAAAATCCTGATCCCTCAGAGCTTGGCTAAGTTCCCAAACCTCTGTCTGTGATGGAGCTCCTTAAGCATGGCTCCATCAATCGCTCGTTGAATCGGACAGTGGGCGTTTACGGAATTTCTTCCAGCATAAAAGCTCCTTGACGGAAACGCGTCTTCTGGACTCTCGGCGTGACAGTTTCCGCCGAGGAGTGGGTGTCCCTACGGGAGGTCCTAAAACCCCCCCACTGTTCCCGCTTGAAGTATCTCTGAGCTCTCCCTCCGACTCACTTTCCCTTGTAACTCCACTTCTCCCCCTGCTGGTCCCCTCCTCCGCTGAGTGGTCTCTCTCACCCTCCATGAGCCCTTTCACCTCCTTCGTCTCAGATGACAGTTCCCTGACATCCACCTCCCCTCTAGGGCCCCCTTCACCCCCTTCCCTCCCCTCCTCTGCGGGAGGCGAGGGAGCAAAACCCCTGAAGGAACCTCCCTCATCTTCCGAAGTTTCAAACACTTCCCTCCACCTTTTGCTGTTCCCGGTTTCCAAGTACTCCTCCTCCTCGGAGTCTGTACCCTCTTCCAACTCCGATTCCCTGAATCCCTCCAGTTCCTCCTCATCGTCGGTGGTGCCAAAGTACTCCCTCCGGAACCTCGTGAATGGCGAGTAGTTCTCGGTCATATACCGTGTAGTTCCTCTCGGATTTGTTCAGCTTACGCGAAAAGAAGGCACACGGTCTCCATTCCGACTTATTGCTCCCTGGCTGAAGCAACACCGCCCCCACCGCGCGGTCTGAGGCATCAGTTTCGTGAATATCTTTCCCTTCCTCACCCTGGTCAAAATGTCATCAATTCTGGGCATGGGGAAAGTCACTGGTTCTGACACGGCATTCAGCCGCCGGTAGTCCACGATCAATCTCGGTTTATCCGTGTTTTTTTTGTCCACAAAAAACACTGGGCTGCCCCCCACCGCTCTGGACTCTCTGATGAAACCTCTCTTCAGGTTTTTGTCAATAAACTCCCTCAACTCCTGCATTTCCCTGTCTGACATGGCGTACAGCTTGCCCACGGGGAGCTGGGCCCCAGGGACCAGGTTAATTTGGCAGTCAAAGTCTCTATGCGGTGGTAGTTTATCTGCTTCCCTTTCGCTGAAGACCTTGCTCAGGTCAGCGTATTGTTTGGGCACCTTCCCTTTGTCCGCCACTTCCATCCCTGCTAGAGAGGCTTTTGCCCCTTCTGGCACCTTTCCCTCTTTGCAGTGTTCCAGGCAATGTGCTGACCCAAAGGAGACCACTCTCTGATGCCAGCCCACTAGCGGGTCATGCAACGCTAGCCAGCTCATTCCCAAAATGACTGGCGCCCCTCCCAGGGTGGCTACATTGAATGCTATCCTTTCAGTGTGCCTTGCCACCCTCATAACCATTGGGACGGTCTGTAGGCTAACTTCTCCCCCCAACAGCTCCCTCCCATCGATCGTGGTGACCTGCAGGGGGTTGCTTAAAGGGAGTGTCTGTATCTGGTGTTCAGCTGCAAACTCCTTGCTCATAAAATTACAGGAGCTGCCTGAGTCCAACAGCGCCTTGGTCTTTAGTGGGTATCCGTTTGCTAGCTCTAACAGCACCTCTATTACTAGAGCTGGTCTTGGAGGTTCCGGAGTGGGCACTTTTACTGCTCCTTGGCCTGTCTGCAGTGCCCTGACAGCGGCAGACAGGCGCTGGCTTTTACTGGCTCCTGGACTTCCTCCTCCTTCCCCCCAACAGCTCCCGCCATCCCTTGCCATTCCTTTCTTTGTGGGCAGACTCTGGCAAAGTGACCTGGCTGCTGGCAGAGGTAACATTTCTTGGCGCTCTTTCCCTCCTTCTTCCTCCCTTCACTGGGATTTGAAACTGCGCGCGCGCGCGCTGTTCCAACTTCCATCGGCTCTCCGGGCGGGAAACTGGGTTCTGGAATCTCTGGAATGCGGAAATCCCTCCAACGCTCTCCTTTCCCCTCCCGCTTCTCCAAGGCTCTTGCCTCCTGGCGCGCTCCAATGGTCAGCGCTGATTTGGTCAGCTGGTCCATAGACTCCGCCCTGGGCGCCCGGGAAAGTTCGTCTTTCACCGCCGAAGAAAGCCCCTCTTCAAAGAGCATTTGAATGGGTTCCGCCGATAGGTCCCACCCCAATTTATGTATCAACATTGTAAACTCAGTCCAGTACTCACGAACCGATCGGCTCCCCTGTTTGCAAGCCATCAATTGTCTGCGCACCAGTCCCTGTTCAATCTCGCTGGAAAACATCAAATCCATGGCGCGAAAAAACTTCCTCGCGTCCTTCAGCATGTCACTATTCCCTGCCATCAGGGGCCGGACCCAGTCTCTCGCCCCTCCTTCGAGATGGCCAATCACAAACGCCACTCGCGATGCCTCATCGGGAAAGTCGTTAAACTGCAGTTCAAGAGCATACTGCATCTCTGTCCTAAAGGCTTGGTAGTTCCTGGGGTCCCCCCCAAACTTCTGCACCATTCCTGGCATCTTTCTTGCTAGTGTAGCGCCTTTTGCCTTTTCTGCATCCTGCGCCCTCCTTTCTTCTAGCCTCGCCGTTTGCATTGCTAGCTGGAGTTCCAAAACTCTGCACCTTTCTTCCAGAGTTGGACCTTCTCCAGCTCCTGCTGCTCCTCCGGCTCCAGCTGGGTTGCTCATGATGCCTCTCTGCACAAGCTGCTTTCAGGGACTGTCCGATTGCTGTGATGGGATGGTGAGCTGCTTGTGCGTAAAATCCTGATCCCTCAGAGCTTGGCTAAGTTCCCAAACCTCTGTCTGTGATGGAGCTCCTTAAGCATGGCTCCATCAATCGCTCGTTGAATCGGACAGTGGGCGTTTACGGAATTTCTTCCAGCATAAAAGCTCCTTGACGGAAACGCGTCTTCTGGACTCTCGGCGTGACAGTTTCCGCCGAGGAGTGGGTGTGCCTACGGGAGGTCCTGAAACCTCTCCACTGTTCCCGCTTGAAGTATCTCTGAGCTCTCCCTCCGACTCACTTTCCCTTGTAACTCCACTTCTCCCCCTGCTGGTCCCCTCCTCCGCTGAGTGGTCTCTCTCACCCTCCATGAGCCCTTTCACCTCCTTCGTCTCAGATGACAGTTCCCTGACAGTTCCTCTTTTAATGATTTTGCTTTAATCTGTTTTACTGTAGTTTTAACTAAAGCTACCCCGGGAACCTGCTGTAAATCAGGTTGGTAAATCAAATAAATATGCTGTGCTTCAGTTTAAGATTCCCAAAGTGGCTCACAAAATGAGGGCGGGGGGGGGAGGGGAGGGGAATGAGTGCGGGGGGGAGGGGAGGGGAAAAATACAGTAAAACACAACATTACGGTCTTAAAACGGCAGAAGCAATGCCACCATGAAGATAAAACCCAGTAGTCAATAAAAACCACCATTTAAAACCAACTTCAGTAATTTGCTGGAAGACCTCTGATTTTTATTTTTATTTTAAAGGACTTTGCTGGGAAGCAGATGCGGTACCATTTTGCTCTTACCTCCTGAAAGACCACCTCCTCTCCCAGGGACTCTCTTGGGTGTTAAGATCAGCATAGGGGAGTCTCACCACCCTCAAAATATTGTGGGGTCCAGGAAAGGACATTATCTGGGCCAGCCCCTAAGCTGTGGAATTCCCTCCTGCATCTTCCACCTTCATTATATAGTCTCTATTGTGTGCTGAAGACATATCCATTGACCCTGACCTTTGACTATATATCTAGAACTGACTTAATGTTGGGATCTCATGGTGACATCCTCCGGAAAAATAATCTCTAAAAGGACCTGTTGATGGCATTTTACCATTGTACTGTTGAGAGTGTATTAACTTATGGTCTGTGTGTGTGGTTTGGGATCTGCACGGTCAGGGGAAAAACAGTGCTGTCCAGGGTTGTAAAGACTGCAGAGAGAATAACTGGGTGCACTCTTCCCACCTTGGATCAAATCTATGCTGTCAGGTGCCATAAGAAAGCCGCAGAGATAGCGCAGGATAGTGTGCACCCCGGAAATGATCTCTTTCAGCTTCTGCCTTCTGGAAGAAGGTACAAGGTTGTAAAAACTAGGACCGGCCGCCTGAGAAACAGTTTCTATCCAAATGTGATTTTGGTTTCAAACGCAGTGTAAGGTAGCCTCTATGGGAGTATATTGTGTTTAATTATGGGGTATCAGAATTTTTAGGGGGCTAACCAGGCTGGGATAGCAGGCTTGTTGGTTTTTGAATGTCTGGTGTAGATTTTTTTCAATTTCGTTGTTCTGTATGGGACAATGACAAAAAAGATTATCATATTGTATCGTATGAGTAGCAGGTAAGTCAAAGTAGCAGAAATGCTGCAAGCGACTAGGCCTGGCGTTAGCATTTGGTATCACTGGGCATGTGTTGAGGCCCATATTCAAGGAGGGGAGACCATTGGGCTCTCCTATACCTCCTCTTGCTATCAATGCCTGTTCACTTGTTCATGCTCAGTGAGTGAGTCATGAGAAGGGCATGCCACGAGGAAGACACAGCAGCCTCCAGCCCCCCCGCTGTCTCTTTCTGGGAAGCTGAATGGTGGATTGGTCCCAAAGGACAAGTAAATGGCAGTAGCAACCACTGGTGTCCGCAGTTTTTCATTTCCCAAGGAGAAAGTGATGAAAAGCATTCGAGGGAGGGAGGGAGGCCATTTTCCTCCACATGCGAAAACTGAGAACAATATTGCCTGTACATTTTGATTCATATCTCAGATGCTACACATGCCAGAAGCCAGAATAAACCACAGACACTTAACTTTGCAAATAACTGGATATTTTACTCACAGAGTTTCCAGATGTTACAGCCCCCATCCATTGGCAGTAAAGTGAAGAAGGAAAAGGTTCCAAAGTGACTTAAAAAGAAAAGTACTTGGGTTTCCTTACAAAAAGGACCATATAATCTTCAGGTTAAGATGCAGGGTTTAAAATCTTCTTTTAGAGAGATTCAGTTCACTTGCAGGGAGCCATGACTCCTGTGTTTGTTCAAGGAAGCATAAAGAAAGAAAAAAACTGAGAAGGGAGGAGCAGAGGCTGCTGAGAGCCTATTAAGCTACACCCACTTGCAACCTGAGCTCAGGGCTCAAGTTAACCCTTTCCCGCATACAAGTGTGAGTCAGTAGCTTTATATTACAGCCTGTTTTAGCTTCTATAAGCTTCTCATTTTTCCATTCATCAGTTCTTCACATTTCTCCATCAATTTGCAATTATTATTATTCTCATTTTTAAAAACAAAAGCCCTCACCAGAAATTAGTCAGCATTTTAGCACATGGTTCTCCTAATATACACATTTTGGTTATGCAAGCACAGTTTCCTAATAATGCATTTTTGTGTGTGTTATTTCCAGGAATATATACATTTTAATGCACACTTTCCCTAAATACCTAATTTTTGGTTAGATAATTGCTGCTACCAACTGGATGGCTTAGTGAGGTCCTTGGTCCAAAGAAGTGCAGGATTTGAAGGATAGCTGTGCTTCGGTTCATGTATTGCTTCAGGAACTTCAAATTGGCAGTTCTGTATTAAAATGTGTGCTGAAACAAATTTCTGCCTATCCCTAACCCAGATTGCTTTGACAGCAACTGTGGAAGCAGTAGCAAAGCATGGGGCATCAAGCTCATTGCTGTCTGCACTGACTCACAGTGGCTATGCAGGGTTCCAGACAGTCGTCTCTCCCCAGCCCTACCTGCTGGTCCCTGGACCATTCTGCATGCAAACCAGCATGTTGCCAGACATGTGTGTTAATGGGTTTGTTGTTTAGTCATTTAGTCGTGTCTGACTCTTCATGAGCCCATGGACCAGAGCACGCCAGGAACTCCTATCATCACTGCCTCCCGCAGTTTGGTCAAACTCATGTTCGTAGCTTCGAGAACACTGTCCAGCCATCTTGTCCTCTGTCGTCCCCTTCTCCTTGTGCCCTCAATCTTTCCCAACATCAGGGTCTGTTCCAGGGAATCTTCTCTTCTCATGAGGTGGCCAAAGTATTGGAGCTTCAGCTTCAGGATCTGTCCCAGTGAGCACTCAGGGCTGATTTCCTTAAGAATGGAGAGATTTGATCTTCTTGCAGTCCATGGGACTCTCAAGAGTCTCCTCCAACACCATATGTGGGTTTACTTCAGTACAAAGGCTGCACTTTCTGCCAGTCTATTTATTTCAGTTTCTTTACTTTGTGTTCTTTATTATCAGGCTGTTTGCATATCATATGCTCTGATGGTTTTTTAGCGTGTGTCTCTATGGAGGCAGGTAATTCTTTCCTGCACATGGGACAAATATTCCCAGAAAAAATAACCACACATGATCTTGACTGTTTCACTTGATTGCAGTGTGTAAGTAAGGAGCTGCCTTTATAGTTGCTCTGCCTGATCAGAAAAAGCCAGAAAGCCACTAATGCTTTTGCCCACGACGCGAGGCAGTAACTGTGTGTACTCTTCTGAAATTGTCATTATACAAAAACTGACCTTTTACATTCAGATCCAGAGCACTTTGTGTCCTGTGCTGAAACATTTTGTGCTGTCATTTCTTACGGAAATGATATGAGTGCTTGTTGGCGAAGAATAGATTTCTTAGAAATTGCTTGAAGGTGCCTGATTATCTCCTTGTAAACCAGCAAGATGGAAATTTTCAATGTTCTTGCCTGGTCTCCATGCTCACATGCTCACAGCTCGCTGCCTGTGGCAGCATCGTCCCTAGCGGCCCGCCGCCCATGCAGCGAGCATCTGGGGGCACCACCTGCGTGGCGAGCGTGAGGTGGGGTTGGGGGTGGCATGGTGATGTCACCCACCCTCACGGCTGACACCCAGTGCGCACCGTACCCCCCGCACCCACCTTCCTCCGCCAGTGACGCTCAGTAAGAAATGTTGTCTGCTCAAGTCCACTGAAAAGGAGATGGATATCTGCTGAAAGTTGGTGTCAAGTGCACATTGCCTCCTTTAAAAAAAAAATGAATTAGTGGAACACTGCAGATAATTCCAGTGATTTCCAAATCATTTTATTGCAGTGGGACCTCAGAACTATGAATTACATTGCTAGCATATTGCTGTTCTTCAGGGTTGGCTCTACTGTTAAGCAGAGGGAGATAGTGCCCTCAGGAAGCTGATTTTAGGTGTCATGAAAGGGCAGCAATTAGAGCCCCACAACATTTTTTGGAGCAGAGGGCAATGTCCAGAATATCAGGGGGCAGTGGAGGCCAAGCATGGAGCTGAGAGTGGTATGTGCTGTACGTGGGGCTACCTTTGAAGGTGACCCAGAAACTACAACTAATCCAGAATGCAGCAGCTAGACTGGTGTCTGGGAGTGGCCGCCGAGACCACATAACACCAGTCTTGAAAGACCTTCATTGTCTCCCAGTATGTTTCTGAGCACAATTTAAAGTGTTGGTGCTCACCTTTAAAGCCCTAAACAGCCTCAGTCCAGTATGCCTGAAGGAGCGTCTCCACCCCCCATCGTTCTGCCCAGACACTGAGGTCCAGCTCCAAGGGCCTTCTGCTGGTTCCCTCACTGCGAGAAGCCAAGTTACAGGGAACCAGGCAGACGGCCTTCTCGGTAGTGGCACCTGCCCTGTGGAATGCCCTGCCATCAGATGTTATGGAAATAAACAACTATCTGACTTTTAGAAGACATCTGAAGGCAGCCCTCTTTAGGGAAGCTTTTAATGTTTGATACATTACTGTATTTTAATACTTTGTTGGAAGCCGCCCAGAGTGGCTTGGGAAACCCAGCCAGATGGGTGGGGTATAAATAATAAAATTATTATTATTATTATTATTATTATTATTATTATTATTATTATTATGGCTTCAGTGCCCAGCTCCTCCTCCTCCTGCTGCTGCTGCAGTGTCAAAGCAGCCCCCTGCTGGCGGCAGCTATTGAAGCTACTCTGCTGTAGCGTTCAGTTCTGCCCCAGGCTCTTCCCGATGTCCTGACATCATGCAAGTGCTATATCATGCACAGCACCACACATGTGACATCGGCCAGCCCAATCGCCCTTGCAAGCTGGTGCCTATGGCTGCAATTGTTAGCTATTTATTATATTACTATTATGTGTGGCATCCAATGCAGTGCAAGTGGTTTTCTGCTTGTGAAATGAGACTCCCTCTTCCTCTCCTCTTTATGTGCATCCCCCTCCAGATTGCCCCATAGCCTTCTGGAGCAGGTCTTTAGGGCATGGGTGGGCAAACTAAGACCCGGGGGCCAGATCCAGCCCAATCGCCTTCTCAATCCGGCCCGCAGACGGTCCGGGAATCAGCGTGTTTTTACATGAGTAGAATGTGTCCTTTTATTTAAAATGCATCTCTGGGTTATTTGTGGGGCCTGCCTGGCATTTTTACATGAGTAGAATGTGTGTTTTTATTTAAAATGCATCTCTGGGTTATTTCTAGGGCATAGGAATTCTTTCATATATATTTTTCCAGAGTACAGTCCGGCCCCCCACAAGGTCTGAGGGACTGTGGACTGGCCCCCTACTGAAAAAGTTTGCTGACCCCCGCTTTAGGGTATACAGAAGGGGTGCTGAAGATGGCTGGAGAGGAATGGGAAGTTCTGCCATGCATAGGGAAATTTGTTGCATGGGCAGAATTGCAGCGCTGGATACAACCTTTAGGAATGTAGCCAGCAAAGTTCTCCCTGGAGGTCTCAGGACATCTGCAGTGGGCTCGACGTTCTTGAGAATTTGGCATGTGGCCAAGTGGATTTTGGAATCCATTCTGTATTGCACACATCATTCCGGACTTCGGGCAGAGCCAAATGAATCCATTCTGTGCTCTGCTCAAACTATTCAGAGCAGAACAAAGCTGTCTCTGAGCTCACCTAGATCATATGTTGATTATACGGCACTTGCCTCAGAAAACAAGAAAAAGAAGACAAAAAACAACTGATAATAAGATGCGACAACTTAGATGGGCTGTCCAATTAGACCATTAGAGCCTCTTTCCAATATATAGCATTTCTGCCAATATATAACGAGTAAAGGAGAAAAATAGGGATTTGCAATTCTGTTGCATGACGGTGGGATGCTAAAGCCTTTTATAGTTGGGGGTTGCTTTGGGAGAGAAGCTGGACCTATATTTTTTTTAAGAAACAAAAGGTACGCCTGCTTTTTTATGCAGTGTCAAGTTGGAACCCAATCCTTGCCAGGGTTATTAAAAGGGAATTTGCAAAACTGGATCCCTTTTCTTGCCAACGGAGAGACCTTCCTGAGTAGATGGAAAACTGGCCATCTTCTGCTGGAGGACTTTGATGAGGAGATAATGTTGGGTTGCTCTCTATCATAACTGTCACCATCTGTGGTGGCTTTTCATGAACACAAGAACAGTCGCCCAGATATGCTTGTGTGTCTCTGTCTATGTCCATCATTCATATTATAGTTAAATGAACAGGAGGAAGAGATGTGGAACGCAGAAACAGAAGGAGCAGGTGAATGGCAAATCATCACTAAGGATGCTTATGGGGACAGTTGGCAATGGATGGACAGAATGGCTAAGCACAGTTCAGGAATGATACCATTTCCACGTCCCCTTTATTGTTTATTAGTTTACTCTGAGCCTTTTTAACTCATTGAATTTCTATGGTAGCTCCCAAAACAAATAAAAAATTGTCCAGTAGCACCTTAGAGACCAAATAAGTTTGTTCTGGGTATAAGCTTTTGTGTGCATGCACAATTCTTCAGATAACAATTCCAAAACAAATATCAAAGATAAAATCATAAAAAGACCCAGTTAGGTAAAGGGTAAAGGGACCCCTGACCATTAGGTCTAGTCGTGGTCGACTCTGGGGTTGCGGCGCTCATCTCGCTTTATTGGCTGAGGGAGCCGGTGTACAGCTTCCGGGTCATGTGGCCAGCACGACTAAGCTGCTTCTGACGAACCAGAGCAGCGCACGGAAATGCCGTTTACCTTCCCGCCGGAGCGGTACCTATTTATCTACTTGCACTTTGACATGCTTTTGAACTGCTAGGTTGGCAGGAGCAGGGACCGAGCAACGGGAGCTCACCCCGTCACGGGGATTCGAACCACCAACCTTCTGATCAGCAAGTCCTAGTCTCTGTGGTTTAACCCACAGCGCCACCCGCGTCCCACAAAAAGACCCAGTACACCGTAATAAAAACCTGATCTATAACATGGTAAACCAAGCAGCATTGCAAAACATACAAAAATGAAGTGGGGGGGGGGAGGTGGGGAAAGAAGCAGATTTATTGTTTGCGTAAAGTCTGGGTCAATAAAACTAGCATTAAGAGACACTTGAGAGAAGGTGCTGGACAAATCTCCCTGGGGAGACAATTAAGAGTATAAGAAGAGTCTGCTGGAAAAGGCCAATGGCTCATCTAGTTCAGAATCCTGTTCTCACAGTGGCCAACCTGCTGCCTGTGGGGAGCCTGTCTGCAGGACCTGAGAACAAGAGCACTCTCTCCGCCTGTGGTTTCCAGCAACTTATGTTCAGAAGCATTACTGCCTCTGACTGTGAAGGCTAGCAGCCATCAATAGCCCTCTCCTTGAGGAATGGAAGCAGCACAGAGAAGACCTGGTCCCCAATGATCAGCTGCCACATTTTCACCTCCAGCTGTACTAAGAGAGATGATCAAAGGCTCCTGCGCTACTATGGGCATCCAGGTCCCTTCATTCGTATGGTGCATATATTCATTTCGCAACGTTTCTGTACTGCTTGATTTCATAAAACCTCTAAGCAGTTGACAAAAAAAAAAAGATTAAAATTATCAATAAAATATATTTTATAGTACATTTTATAGTACAGCACATTGATTATTGCTTTCATTTTATGGATCAAGGGTCTTGTTCGATAGTAAAATTCATGTCCAATTGCTGTTTTAGGGGTAGTTTTTAAAAGTCTGGAATGGATTAATCTGTTTTGCATTACTTTCTATGGGAAAGCGTGCCTTGTTTTTGGAACGCTTGGGTTTTGGAACGGACTTCCAGAACAGATTAAGTTTGAGAACCAAGGTACCACTGTACTAACTATCAGCACTGGCTTGTGGAAACAGAATCATCTTATTCCCCTAATTCAAATGCTGTTCATGCACTATCCCTGGTAATGTCAGAAAATGTAATCTTCTGCAAAGAACCACCATACCAGAATAGAGTTCTGCAACACAAGTTTAATATTCAGTGGTCTCGGGCTCCCACATCAGCCAATTTGTTACTGGGCATTGGGAAGGTCCTATTTTTAGGACAGAAAAGCAGGATATAAATATTTTAATTCCTAAATAAGTAATCTGCCGTGGGATTGCATCCAGTTTAAATCCAAGCGCACTGGTAAGAGGACAGTGCTTTGGGTTAGGTGAAATGCAATCTCCAAAAGCTATAGCTTGCGAGTGGCAGCCTGTGACATGAAATCACTTGAAGTGAAACATTAGGATGCAGTTGAGGAACACATTATTCCTCCTGATCCAACATCAACTCTCATTTTGAATGCAAGCATAAGATTTGAATGTAATGCAGTGGACAGGGGCAAAAATGCTTGGTAGTTTCTCCACAGCTCAACCCCAACGGGATACCTTGGCTTGTCTGTCTGCCTCAACAGCAACAACAAAAAATCAGAAACAAAAATCATGGCAGTTCGGCATGCATTGAAATGAGGCCCGAATTGTGAGGCATTTGCTCTGTGATCAAATCTGAACTCCTTTCCTTTTGTGTGTTCCCGTTTATTCTGGATGATAGCACTATATAGGAAGGAAAAATGTCCTTTAGGATTGGAACGGATGCTGCCATCAATATAGATTATAAAATACCCTCTTTCCCCATCCAGTGCCTAGCCATTATTTAGTTGGGCAAGATATCCTCTACATACAAGGGGGTGGGAGATGGAGGCAGAGAGAGGAATTTGCATTTTTGTAGATTTACTTGCAGTGTTGCGAAGAGTCATACATATTACCCTTCAGAAGAAAAAAATTAGTTTCCCAGACAAATGCTTAGGAAGGAAATGGGTTTCCATGGGGCAAAGAAGATTTGGCTGGAGCAGCGAAGCTGACTTGATTGATTTGGGGGAAAATGAGAAACCGCAAGTTTTTATTTCTGTGAACTGATCAGCTGGTGAAAAACAGCCGCAGGGAGGTCAGATTTTGGATTGGATTGGGGCCATGGTTCTAGGGGCAAGGCTGAGCTTACTCATTTCCTCCTTCACAGAAGCTCAAGCATCGGAAAAAAAAACCCCAAAAAGCACTGAAAAGAAACGTGGAGTTTTCTACTTGCAAGTAAAAATGTAACTGCTGTTATTAACAAGAGCCGAAGAAATACAGTCATACCTCATGTTACGTTTGCTTCATGTTATGTTCTTTCAGGTTACGTCCCGTGGCGACCCTGAAGTACGGAAAGGGTTACTTCCAGGTTTCGCCACTTGCACATGCACAGAAGCGCAAAATGAAGTCATGCGCATGCGCAGAAGCAGCAAATCGCAACCTGCACGTGCGCAGATGCGCCACTGCGGGTTGTGCTCTTTTCATGTTGCGAACGGACCCCCGGAACGGATCACGTTCGCAACCAGAGGTACCACTGTACACACCAAATTGTATGGTGCTTAATTGCTAGTTTAATTATTGAAGAGTCAAAGGAGCTGGTTGAAGGAGCTGGGTATGTTTAGCCTGGAGAAGAGGAGACTGAGAGGAGATATGATAGCCATCTTCAAATATCTCAAGAGCAGAGACATGGAAGAGGGAACAAGCTTGTTCTCTCCTGCTCTGGAGGGTAGGACTCGAAGCAATGGCTTCAAGTTGCAAGAAAGGAGATTCTGACTCAACATCAGGAAGAACTTTCTGACAGTAAGAACTGTTCAGTAGTGGAACAGGAGGTGGTGAACTCTCCTTCCTTGGAGGTTTGTAAGCAGATGGTCATCTGCCATGGATGCCTTAGTGTTTGTGCTTAAATGTGTTTGTGGGACGAGGACTCCCAGTACATTTCCGAGCACAATTCAAAGTGTCGGTGCTGACCTTTAAAGCCCTAAATGGCCTCGACCTAGTATACCTGAAGGAGCATCTCCACCCCCATCGTTCTGCCCAGACACTGAGGCCCAGTGCCGAGGGCCTTCTTGCACTTCCTGCACTGAGAAAAGCCAAGTTGCAGGGAACCAGGCAGAGGGCCTTCTTGGTAGCGACACCCGCCCTGTGGAACGTCCTTCCACCAGATGTCAAAGAGAAAAACAACTACCAGACTTTTAGAAGACATCTGAAGGCAGCCCTCTTCAGGGAAGCTTTTAATGTTTGATAGGTTATTGTATTTTAATATTCTGTTGGAAGCTGCCCAGAGTGGCTGGGGAAACCCAGCCAGATGGGCAGGGTATAAATAAATTAGTAGTAGTAGTAGTAGTAGTAGTAGTAGTAGTAGTAGTAGTTTTTTTAAAAAATATATTTATTTGTGTTTTTATATTGTAATTTTATCTTGCGAACCACCCTGAGATATTTTGATGAAGGGTGGTATATAAATCTAAGAATTAATAATACTGGTGGTGATTCCTGCATTGTTGGGGCTTGACTAGATGACCCTTGGGTTCCTTTCATAGTCTATAATTCTATTATTCTGTTCTATGAGTAGACTCCATTGCTTTGTGTAATACCTAGCTGTAGTATACAGTTCATTGATGCCTTAGGGTGCCCAGTGTTGGAAATGCAGCAACAGGAATAATTCAGTTTCTAACTTAAGTGTCAGTTCTGTCAGTGTTCTAGACAACTAGCCAAGAGGGCAAGTGAAGGTGTTGCCTAGCAGCCAATCAGAATGCCATGGTATCTAGTGAGGTAGCACATTCTCTGATTGGCTGTGTAGTTCTGAGAGAGTTTTTCCTCTGTATGCTTAGTTGAATGTCCCTCTGTTATGTACAACATTATGTATATTATGTACAAGGCCTGAAGTAAGAAAGGTAAAACCTCTCTGTTCCTTTCTCCTCACATTATACACAGTTCTTTCTTTGTTCAGTAAAGTGTTATCAGGATTTATTTTCTCTCTGGACTCTCTGTTATTTAAGTGACTTGGCTAAAATCCAGTCTTTTCCATTAAGTGCTTAAAAATTGCTCATGTAAATCATAGTGTGCCTAAATTACACGTTATAAACATGTGTCAGAATCTTTATCATGCTGCTTTGAAAGGGGAATTGTTTTATACGGATGACTTTCAAAGGTTGTTGAAGATATGGTAGTTAAATAAAAATATAAATACTGAAAAATTAATAAAATGGAAGGAAACTTGAAGAAAAGAGGGTATGAAAAGAGAGGGCAAATGATAATCTTTTTTTTTAAAAAAAGAATAATAATTCAAGGGCTCATAATTACTGAGTCAGGGAAGAGAAACTTTACTGAACTTTGAGTAATCATCTGCTGCCACCTACACAAGGAGATTAGGGAGATCGTAATGAAATCTTGAAAATGAGAAGCTAGGAGACCCTTTCTAATTATCTCCATGATTCAACATGAAGAGGAGAAAGAAGCCATAAGATGTATTTATCTAGCTTCATTTGAAAAAGAGAGCAGTACTCTCTGATGTAAGTATCACAGGGGTTATGTCTGCCAAATCTCCAATAGCTGAAATCCTACACTTCTACACAAAGATACGTTTATGTTTAGGACGTGAGAAAGTAAGAACTATCAATATTTAGAGGATAATAACCTGTAGAGACTGTGGGGGTGGACATTGAAATCTTGGATTTGGTTTGAAATGAGGTTCACTGTTGATCCTGCTACTAGCTAATCTCTTCACCTCTTTACTAAGCAAGCAAGCAAACAAACAAACAAACAGCTCCATTCCCCTTAGATTTAAGAATGGGAAGGATAACAAGCATTGAAGAAGGCCCAATTTGGTTTGGGACTTGGAATTTGGCTGCATACCATACACAGCCCTATTGCAAGTTTAGCTGAAATCAGTGCATTTTGGAATGGTTTGGAACTTGACTCAAAATGGCATCCTGTTGTATCCAACCACAGACAAAATCCCGACCCTCTGTTATATGAACTTGGGCAACAGTATCTTCAGAGGCATCCAAAGCAGATTAAGAACAGAAGAAACAACAAACACCCTGCTGTTCTACCCGGACACTGAGGTCCAGCACCGAGGGCCTTCTGGCGGTTCCCTCACTGTGAGAAGTGAGGTTACAGGGAACCAGGCAGAGGGCCTTCTCGGTAGTGGCGCCCTCCCTGTGGAACGCCCTCCCATCAGATGTTAAAGAGAACAACAACTACCAGACTTTTAGAAGACATCTGAAGGCAGCCCTGTTAAGGGAAGCTTTTAATGTTTGATGTATTACAGTATTTTAATATTTTTCTGGAAGCCGCCAAGAGTGGCTGGGGAAACCCAGCCAGATGGGCGGGGTATAAATAATAAATTATTATTATTATTATGCTGAATCAGGCCAGTGACCCATCTAGTCCAGCATCCCTTTCTCACAGTGACTGACCAGCTGTCTACAGAAAACCCACAAGCAGAACATGAGTGCAACAGCAGAGTCCCTTCTTGCAATTCCCAGCAGATGCTATTCAGAGCTGTACTGCCTCTGACAGTGGAGACAGAACATAGCCATCAGTGTTAGGGGCCAATGACAGCCTTAACCTCTAGGAAGTCGTCTAATTCTCATTTTAATAAGTTTCATTTATGAATGGCCTCCTATGGAATATCTCGAAGCGATTTCACAACAGAATAAGGGCAATAAAAAACATCCATAATAAAACGTATATATATAAATTCATAGACAAAAACAATTTCAAATCCAATACCGATATGTAATAGGATAATAATCTCCACTTAGAAGGCTTTCTGAAAGAGAAAGGTCTTCAGCAGATGATACATAACAGGGCAATATTGCAGATGGTAGCTGCTGCCACACTAGAGACCTGATTCCTACATCATTCAGGATGATGGTGATGATAGTTGTAGTTGTTGTTGTTGTTGTTGTTGTTGTTGTTCTTCTTCTTCTTCTTCTTCTTCTTCTTCTTCTTCTTCTTCTTCTTCTTCTTCTTCTTCTTCTTCTTCTTATATTAAAAACTTCCCTGAACAGGGCTGCCTTTAGATGTCTTCTAAAAGTCAAATACAGTGGTACCTCAGGTTACATATGCTTCAGGTTACATTCGCTTCAGGTTACATACTCCGCTAACCCAGAAATAGTGCTTCAGGTTAAGAACTTTGCTTCAGGATGAGAACAGAAATCGTGCTTTAGCGGCGCGGCGGCAGCAGGAGGCCCCATTAGCTAAAGTGGTGCTTCAGGTTAAGAACAGACCTCTGGAATGAATTAAGTACTTAACCCGAGGTACCACTGTAGTTGTTTATCTGTTTGATATCTGATGGGAGGGTGTTCTACATGGTGGGTGCCACTACCGAGAAGGCCTTCTGCCTGGTTCCCTGTAGCTCCACATCTTGCAGTGAGGGAACCACCAGAAAGCCCTCAGAGCTGGATGATGGAGGTGGAGACACTCCTTCAGCTATACAGGGCCAAGGCCGTTTAGTGCTTTAAAGGTCAACACCAACAATTAGAATTGTGCTTGGAAACGTACTGGGAGCCAGTGTTTAGGGCCATTCCTTTAGGATAGACCTCCTTATGAGTTGGTATAAACAAGAAGTGCTCCTCAGATCCAGTGATCAGTTGGGCATCTGAGGATTGACACAATCTTTTAGGTATCATGGTCCCCAGCTCTATAGGAGTTTGAGTACCAGTGCCAGTGTCTCGAAATTAGCTAATTGGCAGCCATTGACTGATTCCTTGATTGCATATGCCCTGGCACACGGTGGGGAAACGATGTCATTTGGGACCGAGGGACTGAAGACTGATGTTTTGTTGTTATCCTACAATGATGGGAGCAGACTCTTTTCCCTACTCGCCATGTATTAAAAACAACAACAATGGGATTAAAGGCACAAAGGAGGTGGGATCGAATAAATGAACACACCAGCATTTTTTTTTTCATTTTACAGAAGGTAGCACTCGCTCGTTCTGTATGGAAACCAATGTCTAATGAGCACATTTCATGATGAATAATCGGCACAGTCAAATTTAAGCTTGACTATTTTTTAATTAGAGCTGACATTTCCCCCTCGCTGTTGTATTAGAATTGATTGTATTGCTAAAAGATTAATGGGTGTGATGATTCCGTTGCTTATTTACATTTTCTTACTCAACTCATCCTGAAGGCTCAGAGCATCCAACGAGACGTTAAAAACAACCAACAGCAACCCAGTGCAGAATCAACCCATTAAGATGAATGAAATAAATGAACCAGCCTTGGCCTTGGCACTATTAAAAGCCAGATGAAATGGATAGGGTTTCCCGGTGCTTCTGAAATACAGGCTTGTGGGTACAGATCTGCCAATATCAGGTTCTCATTTTTCCAGTCTTAAATTCAGTTTTCTACATTTCCTCAGCAATTTACACTCATCCTCATCAGAATTCTTTTGTAAGCAGTTTCCCCTTAAAACAGCACATTGTTGTAAGTTAGTTTTATGCATTTTTAGACACATTTTCCCTAACATATGCATGCACGTGGCCCCGGCCTGGTGGAACGCTCTATCACAAGAGACCAGGGCCCTGCAAAATTTGATATCTTTCTGCAGGGCCTGCAAGACAGAGCTGTTCCACCAGGCCTTTGGTCGGGGTTCAGTATGACCCCCTCTCCCCTTTCATAAGAACTTGCATGAAAGTGGCCTCCCAATTTTTCTCACAGGCCCATATGCATTCAGCACAAACAGTTGGGCCTGGTGAGCATCTAAGATCCCCAACCCTAATCTGCGGGTTGCCATCTGATTGGATTTTGTTCTGATCCTGATTTGATTTTAGGATGTATTTTAATTGATTGTCTGAGTTTATGTTAATGTGTTATACATTTGATTTTAGCCGCTCTGAGCCCGGTTTTGGCCGGGGAGGCCAGGGTATAAATAATAATAATAATAATAATAATAATAATAATAATAATAATAATGCACAATGCACCACAAAATTCACAGATGTGTGAATTTCAAAGGATAACAGCTTTGATTCGTTCATCTGTTCAAGAAGTGCATTGAGATTGAGAATCGTGGACTCAGGGACAGGAATTATAAAGCGTCAAAATCGAGATGTGGAAAATATGGAAACAACGAGAAGAGGCAGGACTGGGATGTGGAGATATGCTTCAGAGATCCGGACAGTGGAGAGCTCCCAAAAATTAATAATTATAATTTGGACTATAATTTGGTCTTTTTTATTTTAGTTTTTTATTTTAATTGGAGTATTATGATTGGGTATATTAATTGGATTTT
This sequence comes from Podarcis filfolensis, assembly GCF_964270895.1. Classification (NCBI taxonomy): domain Eukaryota; kingdom Metazoa; phylum Chordata; class Lepidosauria; order Squamata; family Lacertidae; genus Podarcis; species Podarcis filfolensis. The sequence continues at coordinate 108,941,987 of NC_139606.1, forward strand.
TTAATTGGAAAATCAATAAAAATGATTTTTTTAAAAAAAAAGAAGAAGTGCAAATTAAGTAGTTTCTCATTAACACGCAAACAAAATCAAATTTCTTGCCCATCCCTTCTTGGGGAAACTCAGCTTGTAGCCTTATTGGAGTTCACCGATTGGGTTTGCGTTGCTCCCGGACAGGAGGAAGGAAGTCAAATGACACTGAGGTTGGTTCAAAGAAAGAGTTTATTCTGCTCTCCGGATAGCAGAAGGCACTTGCATGATTAGTCCACAGCAAGTCCAAAGAAATGAGAAGTTTCATGCAGTATATATATCCTCCAGGCACTCTCTCCCTCCTTCCCCAGGAATCCAACCACGTCAGCCTATGTACGCAGGTTGACGTCACAGATGTTCCTGCTCTCTATGCTTCTGACCATAAAAGGATCTTTCTTCCTGTACTTCTGACCATAAAAGGATCTTCCTGTTACTACTCTTATCTTGGAGCAAGAGGTCACCATTTCCGAGAACACACTCTGGCGCTGTTCCCAGACTGGGTCTGTGGTCTTTGTGGTCAGGACGTAAGATAAGCCACAGGTGTGTCTTCTCTGTTCTACTGGTACAGTGAAGGCCATACTTGCCGTCACAAACTGATAAAGGAGAGAGCTTTGAGCACAGCTGGGTTTTTGTTTATACATTGACTCAGAGCTCAAGTTAATGGATCTTAGCTAAGGAAAAATAGGGATTTTGGTGCAGTTTCAAACTGCCTGCACAGTCAGTTTTGGGTTTGGGAAACCCATTCCTTCAAGGTGAATAAGGGAATTATGTTTCTGAAGCAGGAAGCAAGAAGACCTCTTTGTTCCTGAAATGGTGTACAGATAGTAAGCCCCAAAGCTAAAGCCACTGCAAAGAGACTTGATGGAGAAATCCCAGTCCAAAAGACATTGCAACATACACCTAAGCAGCTTGAGAAAGGGAAGGAGCCTGTTGCATTATGTACTGGAGGTGGTGAGTACAACTAGCAGACCCCTTTTTTATATAAGCATCATTTCTGGCGGGCTCTCAGAGAAGAGCAGGAGCTTGTTTGCAGCTAGCGAAAGGGCACTGGAAAAGCAATTTTGGAGGAGAGGCAATGCAAACAGGAAAAAAAGAAATGTGCCTGCAGGAAGCAGTGAGGAGGCTGTTCTACCCTGATGCCTCTCTTATTTCCCTCAGTTTATTTCAAAAGGAGCCGAAATGAACATGACAGTATTTGTGGTCATGCTCCTGCATCGCTGTTTAAATCTGTGCATCTCACAGAAAATAAGGCTTTGTTGATTGAGTACAGCGGAAGGAACTGCAAGATCTGCTTAGGAAAAGTGAAGGCTTAGAATGCTTCCTGAACACTTATGTAACCAAAACAGCATTTTTTAAATAATAATCGAAAAACACCCTGTAAACTGCCCTGGTGTACACAATGTTTGTTGAATGTGCAATATGATATTTACTTCCTTGCATCCTGAGTGATAAAGACAAGCCATCTGCAAGTAATAGATTAATATAAGTCCTGTTCGGGTGTTCTGGACCACATGATTAGACTTGAAGGATCAGGATATTTGAATCATGTGTGCAGCCCCACCCCCACCCTTGCATCCCTGATGGGCCCCATCTTCTTCATCTTCGGCGATCACTCATAACCGCGTAAGATTGTCTTCCATGAACATGGTCTTAACAGTGAGTCCGTAAGTGACTGTGGAGGACAATTCTGGAACCACACTCCTTCCACAGTGGGGACATTGGTTTCCAAGTGGGAGTTGATCATGGTTAGGGTTTGCTTTCCTCTTAGCACGTTTCTCCCTTTCGTCCTGAGTTTGAGCATCTTCAAACCCCATGACACCTTTGCTAAAGGCTGTTCTCCAACTGGAGCACTCGCAGGCCAGTGTTTCCCAGTTGTCGGTGTTTATCCTGCATTTTTTTTTAAGATTTGCCTTGGGAGAGTCTTTAAACCTCTTTTGTTGACCACCAGCATTACGCTTTCCATTTTTAAGATCGGAATAGGGTAGTTGCTTTGGAAGACAATAATCAGGCATCCCCACAAGATGACCAGTCCAACAAAGTTGATGTTGAAGAATCATAGTGATGTGTCAAAGGTATTATTTCAATTAACAATTCATACTAAGAACTTGGGGACCCTCAGCCACAGGTGGGCTACTTCTGCACATATTGCACATGTCTAATAATAGGGCTGGCCCTGGAGGCATGCAGACTGAGAGTTTTGTCTCATACAGCCTCTGACTTTCTTGGGTGCTCTGTGCACCCATGCGTATGTTTGACTGCCCCTTCCTTTCGGAAGGTGGCTTCTCTCAGGGTCATGTTGTTGTTGTTGTTTAGTCGTTTAGTCGTGTCCGACTCTTCGTGACCCCATGGACCAGAACACGCCAGGCGCTCCTGTCTTCCACTGCCTCCTGCAGTTTGGTCAAACTCATGCTGGTAGCTTCGCGAACACTGTCCAACCATCTCGTCCTCTGTCGTCTCCTTCTCATTGTGCCCTCCATCTTTCCAAACATCAGGGTCTTTTCCAGGGAGTCTTCTCTTCTCATGAGGTGGCCAAAGTATTGGAGCTTCAGCTTCAGGATCTGTCATTCCAGTGAGCACTCAGGGCTGATTTCCTTCAGAATGGATAGGTTTGATCTTCTTGCAGTCCATGGGACTCTCAAGAGTCTCCTCCAGCACCATAATTCAAAAGCATCAATTCTTCGGCGATCAACCTTCTTTATGGTCCACTCAGGGTCGTAACACGAGTGTAAAAACATTACGAGGTGCTAATTCAGAGTGCGAGTTATCACATCACTAACCAGGATCTGGTTCTGGTTCTTAGGTGACTGTCCCCAGCAGAAAGTCAAGGTGGGAGGGATTGAGGCTTCTACACTGGAAGACATCTGACATGTTCACATTTTCCTGTAATAATGCATTTTCCTGTTTCTTTTTCTGGGTCTACAGATGGGCCCTATTAGACAGCTGGAGGATAAATCGGCAAGAGTTGGCCACCTTAGACTTTGCAGATGGAACTTTGATCTTCTTTTCCCTTTCATGCCATGTATTATGTTTTATTAAATGAGTGTTGTCTTACACTGAATGCACAGGCTCCCATTCTCCCTCTCTCACTGTGCAAAATAATTTTGTACTCAGCTGTTGCAGTGGATCCCTTTGTTTAAAATGTGAAGCAAATTACTCACACAACATACAGAGAAGGAGGGGGAACTGGAATAAAAATATTGGATTATTTGGCCTACCTGGATTAAGGATTTCCAATGAAGTTATATGTTGCAATGCCACCTAAAGACCACATTCTTCATCAAGCTCTCGTTTGACTCATGTCAGTCAATTTCCAAATCTCTGTCACACCTTCTTCTTACTCAGGACCTTTCTTTGCTCAATCCCAAACACCAAACTGGCCATTGGTTTTTAAACCATGCAAAGATGAGGAACATGATGAACAAAGATGCATAATGTCACAAAATGATTTTAATGAACTGTTGTGACTCATGGAAGGAGTCAAGGCAAACTTTGGGATGGGTAAGTCAATGAAGTTTCTCTCACTGTGCATAAGTACAGCCTTGCTGGATCAGAGCAACTGTCCATCTAGTTCAGCATTCTGCTTCCTACCTAAAATGGTCATTGAGATGCCACCTTGAAATTTACCTGCAGGGGTCAATGGCAATTGATCTCACAGTTGGATATGGGTCAGTTTTCTACACCTACTTTAGGGCTTGGTCTGAGGGCATCAGATGCAGCTACCTTGCTAAAGCATAATTGGATCTTGATCTGGTCGCTTCCTGGATGGGTGACTGTTCCAATGCTGCCTTGGGTCTCCTGATTTTGGCAGTGGGTGGGCAGGAAGGCAATTTGGCCCAGGGATTCAAGCTCAGAGGGGATCTCAAATTTAGACACTGATGATGATTATTTTGCCATTTGATAAGTTTCACAGTTTTCATGCACATCAGATCAAATTGTGACTCTCTCAAGAGAGCTCCCGTCACTTTGTCCCATCTCCTGCCAACCTAGCAGTTTGAAAGCATACCAGTGCAAGTAGATAAATAGGTACCGCTGCAGCAGGAAGGTAAATGGCAAATCTTGTGTGCTCTGGCTTCCGTCATGGTGCTCCATTGCACCAGAAGCGGTTTAGTCATGCTGGTCACATGACCTGGAAAGCTGTCTGCAGACAAACACCATCTCCCTCGGCCTGAAAATGGAGATGAGTGCCATACACCATAGTCAAATTTGGCTGGACTTAACTGTCCAGGGGTCCTTTACCTTTAACTTTTACATGAAAACACACCCTTTCAATCTCCTCCTCCTCCTTCCACTTTACTCATGGAAACGACTCAAAGCGACTTACAAATACAGTGGTACCTCGGGTTAAGTACTTAATTTGTTCCGGAGGTCCATTTTTAACCTGAAACTGTTCTTAACCTGAAGCACCACTTTAGCTAATGGGGCCTCCCACTGCTGCCGCGCTGCCGGAACGTGATTTCTGTTCTCATCCTGAAGCAAAGTTCTTAACCTGAGGTACTATTTCTGGGTTAGCGGAGTCTGTAACCTGAAGCGTCTGTAACCTGAAGCGTATGTAACCCGAGGTACCACTGTACATAGATATGCTAAAATCGATTACAATAAACATAACCAATGGAACCTAGAAAACAAGCAAAGGCATGCATACAAATAAAAGACGGGTCAAGCAGATCCTGCCCTACCAAAAGAGGCCAAAAATACTTATAAAACTTTCAAACTAAGAGCCAAAAGCCAGAGTAAAAAGGGTTACTGTTGTATTTGCCTAGTGGTGCCTAAAACTAGGCAAAAAGAGGGTGCCAGGGAAGTCTCTTTGGGGAGAGCAAACCAGTGGAGAGCCACCACTGAAATGGCTTGTTCTGGCATTGTCATCTCTCAAACCTCCTGTGGACAGGTCACATGGAGAAAGGCCTCAAGTGGCAATTGCAGGGTCAAACAAACCATGGAACATGGAAGATTTGGGAGGGTGGAACCAGTAGGGATGGTGACAGTTGAAAACACTGGCAGTATTAAGGCAAATTCAACAGTACAATGCATTTAAGAGGGTGTAAAATGGGGGGAAACGGATTTAGATGGATATACAAGAATATGCAGGAATTATGGGTAAATTAAAAGAACCTTGGAAGGGGAAGGAGGGAAGTCATTGAATGTATGGGTATAATGAAAGATGTTAATGTGGGAATGTAAAACTTGAAAACCTTAATAAAAAATATTTTTAAAATAGAGAGAGAGAGGAAATAGCTGAAGGAGGGCTTAAGGCAACTTGTATATATTCGGCTCTGCAAGATTGCCTGCAAGATTCTATTTTGATGCATGAGCAATCACATTGTCGCTGTGAGACGGAGAGCTCGCCAAGGCCACACAGCTTGTCCCTGGCTGTGCTTACGCTGATGAGCTGTGGTGAATCCAGGGCTGTGGTATTTTCAAAGGATTTGAACAACACGTGAGGGCGATACAGGCCATCTGAGGGATAAGGGAAAGTTCACACTAATTGTTATAACTACTGAATCCATTTTGTCACCAACCTGACTCCCATTAACGGTCATTTATTAAAAGCATATTTATTTGTTATATAAATATAGCTGTAACATGTGCACCCCTCAGCAACCGAGCAAATTATCTGAAATGTGTCTTAAAAGCATAATGTTTTGATGAATGCAACGGAATGCAGAAAGGGCCTCTATTATTATTATCACCAAATCATTTACGGTCTCCTTCTAATCAAATCACGGCAAGCCTCCCTATTGAAAATAATTGATTATTTCGAGCAGTTTTTAAAAGACAACATGGGGCAAGGGAGAAGAATTGTGATTTCCATGGCGAGTTAGAAGCAGATTTGTCAGAGCATGTCATCCAAAGCGTCCATTGCACCGGGAGGAGATTTTGTATATATTGCAGGGACATAATGCTATGCATTCCAAAGGCCACTTTTTCACTGACAGATTTTACAAATGAGCCTCTCCACTGCCCAGATAGAGCTCAATGGCAAAGAAATTAATATCCCGGGCATTGACACTTATTTAGGAAAACAAGATGAATGCTGAGAAAATAAATGACTTGTTAAGTTTGGGGAAAATGCACTTTTCACATTGCAAAGAAGAAATGGCCCAGTCTAGCATGTCACGGAGGAAACAGACCGAGTTTTCCTTATGCTTCTAATATAGGGAGGTGGCAAAATGAATGTGGCCTCAGTATTAAAACAAATAAAACCCACCGAGGGTCCTGTGGTACCTTAAAGACGAACCAATTTTATGATGTCATGAGCTGTCGTGGACTAGAGCCCAACTCATCAGATGCAAACAAGCAAACAAAGAAAAAGGAATCAGGCTACTCTCTTGAGAAAAAGTAAAATGGTGATGATATAGCTATACAGTGGTGCCTCAGGTTAAGTACTTAATTCATTCCAGAGGTCCATACTTAACCTGAAGCACCACTTTAGCTAATGGGGCCTCCTGCTGCTGCCGCGCTGCTGGAGCACGATTTCGGTTCTCATCCTGAAGCAAAGTTCTTAACCTGAAGCACTATTTCTGGGTTAGCAGAGTCTGTAACCTGAAGTGTATGTAACCTGAAGCGTATGTAACCCGAGGTACCACTGTATTTATAGATAGCTAGATATTGGCTCAGGCTATTTTTGAGGGATATGGCAGACATTTTGCTGCCTGAGGTGAACCAGAAAATACATCCTCTCCTCCCGGGAATCTTGGGAATTTTAGTTTGTTAAGGGTGCTGGGTTAAAGCATGGATAGGGAATATCAGGCTTGGGGACCAAATTCAGCCCTCTAGGTCTCTCTGTTGGAGTTCAGGCCTACCCCCTCCAGCCCTGCTTTGCATCTTCATTGAGTGTATTTGGCTGACAGAAAGGTGACTTTGAACACCTAATGCTTCTTGCTTGCCTGAATGGAAGAGAGAAAGGGATGAAGGAACTAACCTACAAAAATAAAATTCCCACTCCTGGCTTTGACCACTTTTGCTTCTGTCCCACTCACCATTGACACGTGGCCGTCAGAAGTTCACCCAGTAGACAATGTGGCCCTTGGGATGGGAAGAGTTCCTTGTTAGAACTGGATCTGCATCATATCCATGAGGCCCACATGAGAGAACCAGTCACTCTCTTTCAGCCTACTTCAGACGACGGTTGTGAAGATAAAGGGTGAGGTTGGGGCAAGGAAAGAAGGCTTCTTATGAAGAATAAAAGTGTACCCCTGTGTCATTTACCTATGGGTTAAGCACAGCCAGGAAGTGCAGAAGGGAAGCCCAACATGGAGGAAAACAGCTGACTAAATGGTGCTGGAAGATTGAGAACCTGCACATTCCTTCGCTGCGATCCCTGCATTTCAGGGGGTTGGACTAGATTAAACTTGAGGGTCCCTTCTCTATGATTCCATGATTCAAGACATTTATGAGATTGTGCTGCTAACCAATTGCTGTTTCGATCCAATAAACTTTGCATCCCTACAATAAATGCAATTCTGATCAGGCTCTCTTCCAGCTCTGACGGCGCACGCCTTTCAAACAGCAAGATATGTATTCAGAGTGCTTCTCCCCATCCATCTAGATACTGATTCTGTATTCAGTCTCACACGTTAAATCTTTTGTGTTATTTTAATCCATTTGGGAGACATCCCCCCCCTTTGCTTAAACTTTTTTTTTTTAGGGGGAGGGGTGGTGGATGTCAACTCTGTTAGCTTCCCTACAGAAACTGTCACCTTGTTTAAACATGGTTTTCGTGGTCCAAGCTAGAAAAGACTTAATTGTGTTATTCATTATTTATAGACTAGCTGATAGAAGAACTGCAAAAGGGGAGAAATGTGTTTGGAAGATGGAGTATATAGTCTGCTCTGCTCTGGTGAAATAAGGCAGCAGGTGTGTGTGTGTGTGTGTGTGGCATCTGATGAGAGTGCATAGAAGCTGAAGGTCCTCTGTCTTTGTGAGAGTGGAAGATGGCAATGAGCTCAAATTGGAGAACCATGGCTGGCAGTGGCTCTCCAGAGCTTCAGGCGAGAGTATTTTCCCATCCCTACCTGGATATTAAAAGACCCCTGCTTCTTGGGAGAAAAGCAATGACAAACCTACACAGCATCTTAAAAAGCAGAGACATCACCTTGCTGACAGAGGTCCATATAGTTAAAGCTATGGAAGTGAGAGCTGGACCATAAAGAAGACTGATCATCGAAGAATTGATGCTTTTGAATTATGGTGCTGGAGGAGACTCTTGAGAGTCCCATGGACTGCAAGAAGATCAAACCTCTCCATTCTGAAGGAAATCAGCCCTGAGTGCTCACTGGAAGGACAGATCGTGAAGCTGAGGCTCCAATACTTTGGCCACCTCATGAGAAGAGAAGACTCCCTGGAAAAGACCCTGATGCTGGGAAAGATGGAGGGCAGAAGGAGAAGGGGACGACACAGGACGAGATGGTTGGACAGTGTTCTTGAAGCTACCAGCATGAGTTTGACCAAACTGTGGGAGGCAGTGGAAGACAGGAGTGCCTAGCGTGCTCTGGTCCATGGGGTCATGAAGAGTTGGACACAACTAAACAACAACCACCTGGAGATGCTGAGGATCGAACCTGAATGAACCTCTGAATACCAGTTGCTGGAGATGACAAAGTGAGAATGCCTGAAGAAACACAGGAAGGAGAGGAAAGTGTACAAAGGGAGAGATGGAGGGAAGGGTGGACAGGAGAAGAGACTGGGCAAGCAGAAGAAGGGAGGACGTGGACAGGAGAGAAAATGCTGTATGGGGGGGAAAGAAAACAAGTCCTCACCAGGGCGTTCCCTGTGAACAAGATATTACCTGGGTTCTGAGAACTCCTAGAACCAGAGAGAGAGGGGGAGGGAGAAAGATAATCCACATTCTCTATGTGTGCACAAATATAGACACAAATATTGTAAGAATATAAGAAGAACCTTGCTGGATCAGATAAAAGTCTCATCTAGTCTATTCTTCTTTTCTCATACTGGCCTATGAGAGACCCCTATTCCCCTCCCAGAGCTACAATTCCCTAGGAAGAGGTATTGATTGTTAAAGCACCCTGGAAATTGTAGCTCAGACGGGGGGGTACAGGTCTCCTACCAACTTTCAGCACCCTTAACCAAAAACAGCTCACAGGGTTCTTCGGGAGGAAGCCGTGAGTGCTTAAAGTGGCACCATAGTGCTTTAAATGCACAGTGCAAATGTGGTCAGCAGCAGTACCGGCCATTGGCTTCCATAAGTGACAGCTGAGAATTGATCCTCCTTACACCAGGCTGAGCAGCCGTCCAGCAGCAGAACAAGAAAGATCCATGCCATCACTGACCGGGGTGGGGAGTTCTCCCCTTCAGGAAGCACATTCAGATGTCTTCTTGTGGTCTTGTTACCTGTTAGGTTTTTTGCATATGTGGCCTGGCCACCGCAGCATTTGTTAATGTTTTCTTTCCATTTAATCTTTCCAGCTAGCCACGACCTGCTCAGCATGATGAACTACCTCCCTGTTGTTTATACGTGCTGACTCCAGTGGATCTGTGGAACACAGTGTAAGCATCATTCTTGAAAAGCGGCCAATTTCCCCCCTCCCTTCAGCTTGCAGAACAGCTGCCAGGTATTCCAGTCATACAGCCAGCCGAACGCCACTCATGCATACATTACACAGCCTCGTTTCACGATGAATGGCAAGTGTGCTTAGCCAAAGAGGTTTTTTTCCCCATTATTACCCTGTGTGTTTTATTAAGAACTGGAACGGCGGAACAACCGTAGAACAAGGACACTTTTTAAAAGGGGGCATATGCGCATCACGAGACGTGTCGGCTGATTCCATGCATCTTTATTCAGAATAAAGTCCTGGTGATTTCAGTGGGACTTGCTCCTGTTTATGGGCACATAAGATGCCTTTGTTAAGCTGGCTTCAACTATTTCCTCTCCCCCAAAGGACTGGAGCTGTTTTTTCTGTGAGGAGGCTGAGCTCAGAGAGAAGCTTTTTCCAGCACTCATCAGACTACAACTCCCAGGTCTGCAGGAAGCAATGAAAGTTGCATGCCATTTTTGTAGTGCAGATATACCCAAATTCATCACTTCCCCCTCGAGCTTACGTTTTGTCAGTTTACTAATGGCATATCTGTACTTACATCCAGGGATGTCATTTCAACATTTTTACTTTCAGGCAGGCGTGAATAAAGATGGTTGCTTTATGGTACACGGGGGGGGGGGGAAGGAAAGCAAGAAAGCAAAATGCCTTCTCTGACTTGCTTGAACCCTCTAGAATGAGTATCCTAGAGATTAAAGGGATGGCAGGGGCTGCCTTTTATGTATCAAACTGATCCAGGAAGAAGGGGGTCTGTTTTTCCGAGGGGAGTTATGTGTAATGTCTGAGGGTCCATTTCTCCCCTGTATCTTTTCAGTAGCAAAGGGGGACTTTCTTCTCCATTCACATTTGAAAGGATCCCAAGGACACGGGATCTTTGTCCTAAGAAAGTATACTTTTAAGGCCCAAGGATCCATTAAGGTGGGAAGGGCGACTGCGTTTTTAGAATTATGATGATGGTGGTGGTTATTTGAATTTCTTACGGTAAGGTTGCAGGCACATAGTAATTTCTCGCTGTAGTCATTTCTCACTACGAGGACCCAGGCACATTTGAAAAGCACGTTACCATATAAAAATAAGTTGATAAATAATAAGTTGAAACAATTTACAGTCAGAAGAATAGGGTGGATCCTAACACACAAAAAGAGAGAGAGAGAGAGAGAGAGAGAGAGAGAGAGAGAGAGAGAGAGAGAGAGAGAGATTTCAGATATATATTTTGTGGAATTTTAAAATTTATTTATTTATTTATTTTTGTGCCCTGCCCATCTGACTGGGTTTCCCCAGCCACTCTGGGTAGCTTACAGCATACAGTGGTACCTCGGGTTACATACGCTTCAGGTTACAGACTCCGCTAACCCAGAAATATTACCTTGGGTTAAGAACTTTGCTTCAGGATGAGAACAGAAATCGTGCAGCGGCAGTGCAGCAGCAGTGGGAGGCCCCATTAGCTAAAGTGGTGCTTCAGGTTAAGAACAGTTTCAGGTTAAGAATGGACCTCCAGAACAAATTAAGTTCTTAACCCGAGGTACCACTGTATATAAAAACATAGTAAAACATCAAACATTAAAAACTTCCCTATACAGGGCTGCCTTCAGATGTCTTCTAAAGATTATATTGTTACTCATCTCCTTGACATCTGATGGGAGGACATTCCACAGGGAGGGCGCCACTACTGAGAAGGCCCTCTGCCTGGTTCCCTGTAGCTTCACCTCTCGCAGTGAGGGAACGGTCAGAAGGCCCTTGGTGCTAGATCTCTTTTTTCTTTTTTAAGAAATATTTATTAAGATTTTACAAAGACAAATATACAAAAACACATAATAATAAAAGAGAAAAAATAAAAAATAAAGATAAATAAAACATACAAAACCAACAAGAAAAATTAAAAACAATTATTTTTCATAACATAAAACTCGTTTGCTTGTTTCTTTGACTTCCTCACACCTCCCCTTCTTGTATTCCCATTTAAATAATCAAATCAGCAAATCCTTGCCCTCTTTCATTTATCTTATCTCTATAACTTAACATTTTATGACTCAGTATTTTCATACATTATCAATTCATTTTTGCATATTCTTATTAACTTTGTTGCCAATACCACTTATTTCCAATCCAACACCATTTTAGTTATTTTTTTTTACCTAATTATACCCTTCTTCCATATTCTTAAAGCATTACAGCTGGAAACCACTTAATTTCTATCCAACATCATTCTAACATTCATTAATTTTGCAATATTTCTGTAAATAGTCTTTAAATTTCTTCCAATCTTCTTCCACCGCCTCTTCTCCCTGGTCCCGGATTCTGCCAGTCATTTCTGCCAGCCCCACCTTGGTGCTAGATCTCAGTGTCCAGGCTGAATGATGGGGGTGAAGATACATAAAGCCTAGAGTAAAGAGGTGCCTCTTCTGTGTGCAGCAGAAGCTCTGGGGTGATGGTGCTAGATGGTCCCCTATGGGGAAGGAGCGGCACAGCTCTTAAGTTTGCCACTGAGGAAGCTGTCTGCCATGTTCCCTTTCTTGACACTTTGGTGGAACTATCAAAGACCACCACCCATATCAACAATCTTAACACTTACTTGAAAGCGTTTTTGGGGAAGTTGAAATTATCCCAGCTGGATGGATAATTTGAGTACACCTGAAGCCAACTTTTCTTCAAAGATATACAACCACTGAAATGGTAACAGGGGGGCTCATATACACATCCCTAAAAAAAAAAGTCTCATGATGGGAGGCTTTCCTCATCTCTTTTCATTGCCTACCACTTGTACAAACAGGAATCGAGAAATAGGTGGGATGAACAAGAAACTGAGCAGCTTGCTACACAAAATTTCAAGGCCTGCTCTAGCATGCCTTGTCCACCATGTCTAAAAGCAAATTAAAGACAACATTTATTGCAGATTTTGTGAACTTGACTATTATGCTTTAAGGTTAGGTAAAGTAAAGGTACCCCTGCCCATACGGGCCAGTCGTGTCTGACTCTAGGGTTGTGCGCCCATCTCAATTAAGAGGCCGGGGGCCAGCGCTGTCTGGAGACACTTCTGGGTCACGTGGCCAGCGTAACGAAGCTGCTCTGGCGAGCCAGCACCAGCGCAGCACACAGAAACGCTGTTTACCTTCCCGCTGTAAAGCGGTACCTATTTATCTACTTGCACTTACGGGTGCTTTCGAACTGCTAGGTGGGCAGGAGCTGGGACCGAAAGACGGGAGCTCACCTCGCCGCGGGGATTCGAACCGCCGACCATACGATCGGCAAGCCGTAGGCACTGAGGTTTTACCCACAGTGCCACCCGCGTCCCTCTGCTTCAAGGTTAAACTGAGCTAATTACATCTATATCTATATCTATATCATCTACATCTATATCTATATCTATATCTATATCATCTATACCTATATCATCTATATCTATATCTATATCTAGATCTAGATCATCTAGATCATCTAGATCTATATCTAGATCTAGATCTAGATCTAGATCTAGATCTAGATCTAGATCTAGATCTATCTATATCTGAAGCAGCTAGTTTAAAATGGAGCCCTCTTTGATGAATTTGGTGAGAAACGGAACTGAAGAACCTTCAGCATGAAAATGGTCTTAATTTTTCTTCTCACCTGCCTTAGATCTTTTGCTTTTGAGCTGCAATTCGTTTTATTTATTTATTTATCTCTGCTCAGCCCTGATCTGACACAGACATTCTCAAGTCTCTCAGGATGTACCAAGAACAGATGGCATTCAGTAGAGATGGCTGGATGAAAAGAACACAAGGAAGGGAGATAAAACATTGGCGATCTTTAGAATTACCTATTAATGAATCATTGAAAATGCCGAACGTTCTCAGAGATCAGAAAGGAAAAAAAGAAATGAAGTTCAGATCCTGAACTCTCTCTCACACACCAGAAATTCCTGAGTTCCAAGTATATATTTTATTTCATTTTAAGCCTGTTTAAACTTTATTAAGAAGTCAAAGAGGCATATTGTTGAGCCAAGCATCTGTTCACAAAAAGGGGTGGAAAAATCTGTCCCTTTAGGTTTCTCTCTGTTTTTCATTTTTCCAGTTGTTCAGTTTGCAACATTTCTGCATCAATTTGTAATTTATCTATCTATTTTTTAAAAAATAAAAACAGCAACAGCTCATCACAAAAAATAATTAAGGGGGAATTCTTCTAATGTAGACATTTTTGCAAGCAGTTCCCTCCCCACCGTGAAGCATTATGTTATTTTCAGTAATATATGTACTGTATTTTTTGGAATACTCCCACCCTATTTTTTCACATTTTTTCCAGATTTTTTTTCCTTGAAGGACAGAATTGCTATTTGATTTGTTGATATATTTTTTTTATTTTTTTTTAAATATGTACAAAGCCAACTGCATGTACAGATCAATAAAAATAGAATAACACCCATAGCTGTAATTGTGACAGAATGAAATACAGAGGTTGTTTTATGAGGATTTTCTGCATGAAATAAATATGGAGTGATAGGTCAGAGTTCATATTGTTTTGGTTCTGTACTGTTGCAGGAAGTCAACCTATAGAACTGCCTCCAACAGGAGGCAGTGACAGTGACCAACTTGGATGGCTCTGAACATGGGTAGGCAAACCAAGGTCTGGGAGCCAGATCCGGCCCAATCGCGTTCTCAATCCGGCCCGTGGATGGTCCGGGAATCAGCATGTTTTTACGTGAGTAGAATGTGTCCTTTTATTTAAAATGCATCTCTGGGTTATTTGTGGGGCATAGGAATTCGTCCATTCTCCTCCCCCCCCCCAAAAAAAAGAAATATAGTCCGGCCCTCCACAAGGTCTGAGGGACAGTGGACCGGCCCCCTGCTGAAAAAGTTTGCTCACCCCTGGCTTTGAAAGAGAATTGGGCAATATCCTCAGGGATATTCTCCCTTCACTGTCAGAGGCTGTATGCACCTGAATATCAGTTTCTGGAAATCCTAAATAAATACAGGCAACTCCTCATTTACACACGTTCGAGGAACACACGGTTGAAACTGCACGCATCACCACAAATGGCATGAAAAAAGGCAACACATACCCTAAAGGAGCACGGAAGTGGCAAAAGGGGTGCGAAAATAGCATCTAGCAATCCCATTAGACTTTGCAAGTGCAGTCACGAGAGCCTCTGAGGCCCATGGAGAATTGAAGACTGTCTCACCAGAGTGGTGCATGCTCTGGTTATCTCCCTCTTGGACTACTGCGATGAGCTCTACGTGGGGCTACCTTTGAAGTTGACCTGGAAACTACAATTAATCCAGAATGCGGCAGCTACACTGGTGACTGGGAGTGGCTGCTGGGACCATACAGCAACGGTCCTGAAAGATCTCCATTGGCACCCAGTATGTTTCCAGGCACAATACAAAGTGTTGGTGTTGACCTTTAAAGCCCTACAAAGCTTTGGCCCTATATACCTGATGAAGCATCTCCACCCCCATAGTTCAGCTTGGACACTGAGATCCAGTGCCGAGGGCCTTCTGGTGGTTCCCTCACTGTGAGAAGTGAAGCTACAGGGAACCAGGTTGAGGGCCTTCTCAGTAGTTGTGCCTGCCTTGTGGAATGCCCCTCCATCAGAAGGTAAGGAAATAAATAACTATCTGACTTCTAGAAGACATCTGAAGGCAGCCCTGTTTAGGGAAGTTTTTAATGTTTGATGTTTTGTCATGTTTTTGATATTCTGCTGGGAGCCGCCCAGAGTGGTGGGTTATTAATAATAATAATAATAATAATAATAATAATAATAATAATAATAATAATAATGGAGGTTTGGAGGGAGCAATTGTGGTGACGTTGGTGGATCTTTGTTTTTTAAAGGGTTTTTCCAGGGTTTCCAGAGATTTAGAGGGGGCTTTCAGGCATTTTCAATGGTGTTCCTGATATACCTTGCCTCAGAACGTAACTCTCACATAAATGGGGAGTTCTCTGTCATTGTATACCTGAGCTATGGTGCTGAAATAAGTTCTCATGTGTTCAATTTCAGTTCTGCCTCTCTGAATGTGGGCATACAGTTGTACCTGGTTTTATGAAAAGAGGATTTCTTCAGTCATTTAAACTTCATGATGCTGGATCCTTCCAGCAATATGATTCCAGCATTTTTATTTTTAAAAAATGCATCCTCATGTAGAGCGGATCTTAACATGGACATGCAGTGACAATGAATTCTTGTGAAATAATAATAATTTGAAGAGATGGGGGAGGGGGCACATTTCCGCAGTATGGTTTTTTCAACATTTGAGCATCCAGGGTATATTTTAAATTAATAGCAAATTGCTTTAATGGAAATATTGTAAACTCACGGGCTTTGATAGCCTTTCCCCCCCCTTTTTCTACAAATTGTACAGCGTGTTTTCTCGTTAAGCAGAGTTTTTAGTTTCTCTCGCCTCCTGTACATATTGAGCCTGAACCCTGTTTAACCCCGAACCGATTAAACAGCTTTTTATCAGTCCGAGGGAGTTTTAAAACAAGCACAGCTCTGTCGTTAGTAGAAGGATACTTGTTTTTGCAAAGAGGAGCGTGGTCTACTTTGATACTGGCATATTGTTAAAGTGAGAAAGGATTTGGCAAGGATTTGACTAAAGCTGCAGAGGAATAAAAGCGGAAAGGGCCATGTTTCCGCAGGAGATCCCTCCACAGTTTTAACCGTAAATGCGGCATTTGAGACTGGTGGCCTGCAAAGTGTGTGGTGGACCATCCAAGGAGGATCAACCAAGGAGGGGCAAAAACCAAGCTCACTCCTAAGCCAAGGTGACCCAATGCATCTCTAATAAGAACATGAGAAGTGCTCCTCTGGATCAGTAGCCCAGTGGCCCATCTAAGTCATAGAATCATAGAGGTGGAAGGGACCTCAAGGTTCATCTTAGTCCAACCCCCTGTAATACATGAATCTCAACTAAAGCATCCATGACAGATGGCCCTACAAACTGCTTAAAAACTTCCAAGGAGGGAGAGTCCACAGCCTCCCAAGGGAGATAGTTCCACTGCCGAACAGCTCTCACTGTCAGAAAGTTTTTGCATATATAGTGGTACCTCGGGTTACATCCGCTTCAGGTTACATCCGCTTCACGTTACAGACTCCGCTAACCCAGAAATAGTACCTCGGGTTAAGAACTTTGCTTCAGGATGAGAACAGAAATCATGCGGCGGCACCGCAGCAGCAAGTGGGGGGCCCCATTAGCTAAAGTGGTGCTTCAGGTTAAGAACAGTTTCAGGTTAAGAATGGACCTCCGGAATGAATTAAGTATGTAACCAGAGGTACCACTGTATACGCAGTTGTGTATTGTGTGTTATTCAGTAGCAGCCTATGTGCAGTGAAGTGTAGGCGGGTTCCCATGAGGCAAGACACAGTGATAATAGCAAGAACCTTTATTGAACTACAGAACTGGACAACAGGGGCAAAGCAACTGCTTATATACATCTCTGGAGGCCTGGGCCACTCCGACTCCCAATGGGATTGGCTGTCTAAATTTCCAAGCTGCGAATCATAAGTCAGAGTTTAAGGGCCAATGGCAGAGGCCCAAATTCTGAAATGTTCCCAAGCCATCTCCATCTTTGCAGTAGTCTAGACTGTTGTCCGATTTCCCCCCTGCTTTCTGTCCATGATAGGCCACTCTCCCTGAAGTGATTTGGGAGAATGTGTTTTAAATAACCGTTTTAAAATGATTTCAGACATTAAACTTTGTTGTCGCAGGAGGGACATGTCCAGATTCCAGCCTCCTAGAAGTTAAAACTCTGAGTGGGCAGGATTTGTGACCCAGATACGTAAAGATGAACATAAAAAACCACACCAGTATAGCTTCTTTTCTACCTATCCTAATAACTGCTATGCTGGTGGTAAACATTGCAGAATATGTTTTGGCTTTCAGCTATTCTACAATAAATACAACCAGACCCTCTGGGAAATTAAGCATCCTATTAAACATGCTTAAGTTTTATATTTTCAAAAAGGAAGCTGTGATAGTTGAGTTGAGTAACAGTCTCTACTTCAGCAGCCACTGCTGCCCAGGCTAAGGCACCGAAAGAAGTACACAGGACTCGGCTGGCAGGAGGGAATGTGAGAGTTACAGGGTCTGAAAGAAAAACAATAGTTTCGATATCCCATTTGCTTTTGTTATTAAAGACTTCCTTTGTTCCCTTATTGTTTTCATTACTGTTTGTTTCATAATTTGTTTGTTACAATCACATTCGTTTCGTTACTTATTCATGAACAACATATTTGTTTCCATATTTACTTTCATTTCCATTATGTGTGTTTCCCTTCCTTTTCTCTCTCTTTCTCTCTCTTTATCACTGTTATGTACTGAGCTGAATCCTAGAACAATAGGATCCAGAATGCAGCAGTCTGGTTGGTCCACAGGAGCCACCCAATCCAGCTCCAGGTGGAAGTGAATCAGCGACCTGATTGGCCTGCAAGAAGCATATGTAACCCAAGGTACCACTGTAATCTTCCCTAATTCTTTAAAGGTTGTTATGTACTGAGTTGAATAGGATCCAAACTGCAGCAGTCTGATTGGTCCTAGAACAATAGGATCCAAAGGGCAGCAGTCTGATTGGTCCTAGAACAATAGGATTCAGAATGCAGCAGTCTGATTGGTCCTAGAACAATGCAGCAGTATGATTGGTTGGCAGGAACCACCCAATCATGCTCCAGATAGAAGTGAATCCACAACCTGATTGGCTTACAATAGAATTCCAGAATTAGCCAATCATGTGCAGCCCATTGTGTAAATAATGTATATAAAGCAGATACCTTGAGGGGACTTTCATTCATTCCTCCTCACCACTATGAGCTGAATAAAGAGCATGAAATCACTTTGCGACTCTGAGTATATTTCAAGGGTGCTGAGAGTTACTACATGACCCCCATTCCTCTTACAGATCTTCATTTCTCAGAGTAGTTTAGCAGTACATCCATCTTCCCAATAAACTCTTGATCATTGTAGCTTATTGTGAGAGGAACAGGTCTCTTATATCAACTTCTAGCACACTCAACAAACTACAGTTCCCAGGATCCTTTGCGGGGAGCCATGACTGTTTGAAGTTGAATGGCATTGCTTTAAATGAATAGTGGAGATGGGGACTTTGAAACAGAGAAACCACATGAGGAAGTACAACTGCTTATCTAGCAGCACAGAGCTCAGACTATTGAGATTATGAGGGAAATGCAGCCATATCCCCCTCTGTAGCATCAGATAGCTTTAAAGCTGTTCCAGTTCTCATTTTTTCAATAAGAAAAATACTAGCTTATTTTTGTGTGTCATGAAGATGCTACAGCGATGTCTTGTCAAGCATCTAGCGGGGGGTGGGATGTCTCCTAATAACACTATCAACAATCCTGGAGCATCATAAAGAATGACACCTGAGAGTAAATGCTGAGAGAGAGAAAATGATCAAATCAACAATAAGATTTTATGATGAGCAAAGTAAATGCAATCTTCTCCCTTCACTGACTTATCAAAACATTATGCCCAGGATTGGAATAAAGGTTTGAATGAGGAAAAAGTTGTGTGTTTGTTTTAAAGACAGAACTGATAGGAAGTGGAGGAGCTGGAACGAAAGATGGGTAACATTCATTGCAGCAAAACAGGAAAATCCTCAACTTTCTCAACCTATATGTATGTTTCCACTGATACTAATGGGCCTGAAATCACCAAATGTTCAATAGTTTTGACAATAAAATCAGAAACAGTGTGTGTGTGTGTGTGTGTGTGTGTGTGTGTGTGTGTGGTAGTTCCCAAGTGGGTAGTATCATTATGCAATTTAGTCAGTAGATGACACTGCACTTGGTTATTTTTCAGAGGAATCAGGAGTTTCCTGTTACTGTTCCGTTCGTGTTTGAGAGAGACAATAAAGATCTTGTTTGACTTCCTGACAAGCTCCTCCAAACATCCCATGGCAGTTCTTTCCCCCACCTAGAGTTCTCAACTGACTTATAATTGCCAGGCCCAATCTGCAGTGCTGACAGATGTTGAAGCAGGAGCAGTTGGTGTGTGTGTGCCCCCAGAGATGTTTGCATATCTCCACCTCCTATTCCTTCATTAATTTATATAAATATATATTAATGCCTTTATATTTTCACATAGTTCCAAATACGTTCCAACAAAGGGTATACATTTGTTGTGGAAGGAAAGAAAAATGAACCAAAATGTGGTTCATTCAGCTCTGAACTGATTGCATCAGGGAACTCACAGACATGAATGGGTATGCTTTAATTACATTTGTACCCATTCATTCCTTATTCATACCATTCAGGGGCGAGGCACTTACATTCTCTTTTTTATAATTTTTTTATAAATTTTCACAAAATTATAAAAAAAAACAGATAAACAAACCAACATAGATCATAACCTTATTAAAATTATACGTATTAACATTGTTAAGTGACTTCCTCGCTTCCCCTTGGTTGAATTTCCATGCACTTCCTTTTAACGGTTTTCCAAATCAAAGTTCTTTTGAAATTTCACTTAAACATTAACATCCTTATATCCTTTAATTTTAAAATTAAACATATTAATTCATCACTTAACTTATGTAAGATCCTAAGCCAATTAAATATCTGTAAGCTATTTCCAATTAATTTAATTTTACATATTTAACTAAATTTTGTCCATTCTTTCTGATACTCCTCCTCCTTCTGGTCGCGGACTCTTCCAGTTAGGTCGGCTAGCTCCGAAAACTCCATCATCTTCATTTGCCATTCTTCCACCGTAGGTAGTTCTTGCATTTTCCACTTTTTCGCTAGTAAAAATCGAGCAGCAGTTGTGGCATACAAAAAGAGGCACTTACATTCTCTGTCAGATGCAAGTGAGATGACTGGCAGCTGCTCCTGGTGTCTGCCATTTTGTTTTCTCAAAATGTCCCAACTATTGTGCCTTTCCAGGGTAATCCAGAGGGAAACAATAGTGCTTTTAATACTATATTTGTTTTCATGTTGCATTAATTATATTATAGTTTAATCACTTTGTAACTGTTATCTTTTATATGTTTTTATTTTTCTATATTTTGTCGGTGAATTTCATTTTTGTATAAGCCACCTTGAGTCCTGGCCTGGGAAAAAGGTGGGATATGAATATACCTTTTCTTCTGCTACTACAACTACAACTAATGGCTGCACCCATGGGGCCCACACTTTTTTGTGGTAGCTGCCACTTTTTAATGCCTAGAACATCAGAACCTTTGGAACATTCTGGGAAAATAAAGTGGCAGCTTCCGGGAGTGGATACAGGAATTAGTTCTCCAGCCACCAAAGGTGCAGGTAGCAACAATTTTAAAAATATGTTTTAAAACCCAGAAAAAAATACCACAGAGAGAGAGAGGAAAATAAGTAAATTAATGTATGTAAGCACTGAAGTGAATATGACAGATCAGTGTAACAAAATGGACACAACTTCAACAAAATTAAAAAGGAGATATAACTTTAATTTTAAAAATAATGAATATAACACCAAAACAATGCTATTTGTAACCTACAGTTCTGTTCTTGGTGTAATCTAACCATGCATTATCTAGTGAAAGTTGTTGCACTACTGATTTTTCTTCTTTCTTTCTTTCTTTCTTTCTTTCTTTCTTTCTTTCTTTCTTTCTTTCTTGTTTTTAAAAAGAGCCTGCTCTGACATAATTCACCTCCTTTCTTCCACACTTCCCATAGCACTTTTCCTTTCTAGAGCAATATTTTGTTGTCAATGATGTTTGTTTGAGATGGGAAGCAATCAGGCAAAGAAATGTACTGCAGTAAGTTTAGCTGAGCATAGACCACTATATATTATATGGTCACAAACTTGGGGGGGGGGGACCAAAAACTTTAAAGGTGTCGAGCCTGGGAGACGTTGTATCTATTTTCCTTTATCTATTATTTATCCTTTATCTATCTATCTTTATCTGCTTATCGGCAGCCTTTATCTATTCTATAGGGGATAATATGCCTGCAAATTTCACCTACTTCTGTCAAAAGGGGGGAAATGTTATAGCCATTTTTATATTTCCCAATAGTGACTGGAAGCGGGGCAGGAAAGAGAAATGAAGTGGGCTCAAGATGGATGCCAAATTGAATTGGGCAGCATATATAGCACCCGGGACCAAGGTGAGTTGTTTTCTGAAACCCCGAATGGAATCCAAACTAAATCTTACGTTCAATGCAGCTCTAAAATTTTATTGTTCCACAATTCTACACACTTGGGGTCGTGTTCAATTAAATCGTGCTAGCAGGAAGCTGGTGCAACAGATTTTTTTTCAAATAATATCTATTATTTTCAGTAGATAAACATAATAAAAAAGAAGAGATTAACAATAATAAAGACAAACAAAAAATAGGAGAAAAAGAGAGAAAAGAAAAAAGATATATACAACATATTACCACTTAATTAATTAAAATTAAGTACCATCCATCTTCATAAACATAGTATTTGACTTCCTCGAATCTCTTCCGAATTTGTTAGTAATTATATGTAGCAGTTTCCAATATCAGTGTTTCAAAAGACCATATCACAGTCCTAATCATATTACATAACTTTCCGTCTTATTCATAAATTTAATTCCATTTTAATCCTAGGCCTAATAGTTTCTTTCAAGTGGTTACATATCTTTAATATTACAATATTTATTCAAATAGTCTTTAAATTTCTTCCAATCTTCTTGGTGTTCCTCTTCTTTCTGGTTGCGGATTCTCCTAGTGAGGTCAGCCAGCTCCATAAACTCCATCATCTTCATCTGCCATTCTTCTACCATTGGTAGTTCTTGTGTTTTCCATTTTTTGGCTAATAAAATCGGTGCATACAAGCTGGTGCAACAGTTTCAACTAGCATAACCAGACTCCCTGCTCTTCTGCCCTTACTTCCCACCTTCTCCACAAATCTGCGCAGAAGGACTATGAGGACACCCAGAACAGCATGGGCAGAGAAAAGAGTGTGAGAATGTTCTATCAGGCAAGCAGAAATGTTTGTGCTGATGGAGCAATCTCGTTAGCGCTACATTGAATCTGACCCTTAGTCATTACTCCTGCTGGCGTCTACAACTGCAGTCTGTGGTTCAAGGGCTGGTGGTATTATTTATCTATTTAATACCCGCCCTTCAATCTCAAGTTCCCAGGGTGGGTTACAACATTGAAACACAGCATTAAAAACAGTTCAAAAGAACTTGCAGCCATAAGGTGGCCTTAAACGGATGCACCACAAGTGTGAAAAGCCAGGGTAAAGTGGTAAATCTTCAACATTCCCCAAAAGCTGTATAATGAAGGTGCCAGGCACACTTCTGTGGAGAAGGAGTTCCACAGCTTCGAGACTGTCGGAGAAAATGTCCTCCCGAAGGCTGCTACCCCCACCCCAGTGGAGGAAGTACCAAGAGGGCATGTGACAGGGCCTTATAGGGGGTGGCCCCTTTTGTGGAATGACTTCCCTACAAACTGCATCTTTTGCCATCATGCTTTTTGACAATTATTCAGGATGCAACCTTTACCCCATGCCTCTGACTGAGTGGGTATCTTCTCTCCTCCTGCACTACTGCTCTGCTGTTTTGTGGACTTTGGTATTTATTAATTTGTGGTTATATTTGATGATTTTATATTTGATTTTATATTTGATGGAGGAGGAACCGGCAAGCCACTCCAGTATCCCTGCCAAGAAAACTCCATGGACAAAGACAACAGGCATATAAAAGTTATGACGCTGGAAGATGAGCCCCTCAGGTCGGAAGGCGTCCAACATGCTACTGGGGAAGAGCGGAGGACAAGTACAAGTAGATCCAGAGCTGATGAAGCGGCTGGGCTAAAGCCAAAAGGACGTTCAGTTGCGGATATGCCTGGAAGCGAAAGGAAAGTCCAATGCTGTAAAGAAAAATATTGCATAGGAACCTGGAATGTAAGAACCATGAACCTGGGTAAGTTGGATGTGGTCAAAAATGAGATGGCAAGAATAAATATTGACATCCTGGGCATCAGTGAACTAAAATGGACAGGAATGGGCGAATTCAGTTCGGATGACCATCATATCTACTACTGTGGGCAAGAAACCCGGAAAAGAAATGGGGTGGCCCTCAAAGTCAACAAAAGAGTGGCGAAAGCTGTACTGGGATGCAATCTCAAAAATGATAGAATGATCTCGATACGAATCCAAGGCAGACCTTTTAACATAACAGTAATCCAAGTTTATGCACCAACTACTGCTGCTGAAGAAACTGAAATTGACCAATTCTATGAAGACTTACAACACCTTATAGAAGCGACACCAAAGAAGGATGTTCTTCTCATTATAGGGGATTGGAATGCTAAAGTAGGGAATCAAGAGATAAAAGGAACAACGGGCAAGTTTGGCCTTGGAGAGCAAAATGAAGCAGGGCAAAGGCTAATAGAGTTCTGTCAAGAGAACAAGCTGGTCATCACAAACACGCTTTTCCAACAACACAAGAGACGACTCTACACGTGGACATCACCAGATGGGCAGCATCAAAATCAGATTGATTATATTCTCTGCAGCCAAAGATGGAGAAGCTCAATACAGTCAGCAAAAACAAGACCTGGAGCTGACTGTGGCTCGGATCATCAGCTTCTTATAGCAAAATTCAAGCTTAAACTGAAGAAAGTAGGAAAAACCACTGGGCCGGTAAGATACAATCTAAATCAAATCCCTTATGAATACACAGTGGAAGTGAGGAACAGGTTTAAGGATTTAGATTTGCTAGACAGAGTGCCTGAAGAACTATGGATGGAGGCTCGCAACATTATACAGGAGGCAGCAACGAAAACCATCCCAATGAAAAGGAAATGCAAGAAAGCAAAGTGGCTGTCCAATGAGGCCTTACAAATAGCGGGGGAGAGAAGGCAAGCAAAATGCGAGGGAGATAGAGAAAGATACAGGAAATTGAATGCAGATTTCCAAAAAATAGCAAGGAGAGATAAGAAGGCCTTCTTAAACGAGCAATGCAAAGAAATAGAGGAAAACAACAGAATGGGAAGAACCAGAGATCTGTTCAAGAAAATTGGAGATATGAAAGGAACATTTCGTTCAAAGATTGCCATAATAAAGGACAAAAGTGGTAAGGACCTAACAGAAGCAGAAGACATCAAGAAGAGGTGGCAAGAATACACAGAGGAATTATACCAGAAAGAAATGGATGCCTCGTACACCCCAGGTAGTGGGGTTGCTGACCTTGAGCCAGACATCCTGGAGAGTGAAGTCAAATGGGCCTTAGAAAGCACTGCAAATAACAAGGCCAGTGGAAGTGATGGTATTCCAGCTGAACTATTTAAAATTTTAAAAGATGATGCTGTTAAGGTGCTACACTCAATATGCCAGCAAGTTTGGAAAACTCAGCAGTGGCCAGAGGATTGGAGAAGATCAGTCTACATCCCAATCCCAAAGAAGGGCAGTGCTAAAGAATGCTCCAACTACCGCACAATTGCACTCATTTCACACGCTAGCAAGGTTATGCTTAAAATTCTACAAGGAAGGCTCAAGCAGTATGTGGACCGAGAACTCCCAGAAGTGCAAGCTGGATTTAGAAGAGGCAGAGGAACCAGAGACCAAATTGCAAACATGCGCTGGATTATGGAGAAAGCCAGAGAGTTCCAGAAAGACATCTACTTCTGCTTCATTGACTATGCAAAAGCCTTTGACTGTGTCGACCACAGCAAACTATGGCAAGTTCTTAAAGAAATGGGAGTGCCTGATCACCTCATCTGTCTCCTGAGAAATCTCTATGTGGGACAAGAAGCTACAGTTAGAACTGGATATGGAACAACTGATTGGTTCAAAATTGGGAAAGGAGTACGACAAGGCTGTATATTGTCTCCCTGGTTATTTAACTTATATGCAGAATTCATCATGCGAAAGGCTGGGCTGGATGAATCCCTAGCCGGAATTAAGATTGCTGGAAGAAATATCAACAACCTCAGATATGCAGATGACACAACCTTGATGGCAGAAAGTGAGGAGGAATTAAAGAACCTTTTATTGAGGGTAAAAGAGGAGAGCGCAAAATATGGTCTGAAGCTCAACATCAAAAAAACGAAGATCATGGCCACTGGTCCCATCACCTCCTGGCAAATAGAAGGAGAAGAAATGGAGGCAGTGAGAGATTTTACTTTCTTGGGCTCCATGATCACTGCAGATGGTGACAGCAGCCACGAAATTAAGAGACGCCTGCTTCTTGGGAGGAAAGCAATGACCAACCTAGACAGCATCTTAAAAAGTAGAGATATCACCTTGCCAACAAAGGTCCGTATAGTAAAAGCTATGGTTTTCCCAGTAGTGATGTATGGAAGTGAGAGCTGGACCATAAAGAAGGCTGATCGTCGAAGAATTGATGCTTTTGAATTATGGTGCTGGAGGAGACTCTTAAGAGTCCCATGGACTGCAAGAAGATCAAACCTATCCATTCTTAAGGAAATCAGCCCTGAGTGCTCACTGGAAGGACAGATCGTAAAGCTGAGGCTCCAGTACTTTGGCCACCTCATGAGAAGAGAAGACTCCCTGGAAAAGACCCTGATGTTGGGAAAGATGGAGGGCACAAGGAGAAGGGGACGACAGAGGACGAGATGGTTGGATAGTGTCTTCGAAGCTACAAACATGAGTCTGACTAAACTGCGGGAGGCAGTGGAAGACAGAAGTGCCTGGCGTGCTCTGGTCCATGGGGTCACGAAGAGTCGGACACGACTAAACGACTAAACAACAACAACATTTGATGATTTTGGCAATCTGTATTTGTTTATCAGTGACGTTTATTGTAAGCCACCCTGAAAGTGAAGGGCAGGCTATAAGTACAAATAATCAGCAAACAATAAATAAAAAGTTGTGGATGTTGGAGAAGGCCCAGGGCTATGAGGCTGAGGAACCTCAAGTGATCCCTGGAAATTGTGTGAGCATCTCCTCATGCGTATGATTTCTGAACTCAAATGTGAAATGACTGATCTTCTCATTAAGAAGAAAAAAAAGTAACTTGAATTTTGAAGGATGCCTTTTCCTGCATTGCTGTATTGTTTGGAAAGTGAGAATTGGAGAGTTGATCGGTCATGTTGTTGTTGTTTAGTCGTTTAGTCATGTCCGATTCTTTGTGACCCCATGGACCAGCGCACGCCAGGCACTCCTGTCTTCCACTGCCTCCCGCAGTTTGGTCAAACTCATGCTGGTAGCTTCAAGAACACTATCCAACCATCTCGTCCTCTGTCATCCCCTTCTCCTTGTGCCCTCCATCTTTCCCAACATCAGGGTCTTTTCCAGGGAGTCTTCTCTTCTCATGAGGTGGCCAAAGTATTGGAGCCTCAGCTTCAGGATCTGTCCTTCCAGTGAGCACTCAGGGCTGATTTCCTTCAGAATGGATAGGTTTGATCTTCTTGCAGTCCATGGGACTCTCAAGAGTCTCCTCCAGCACCATAATTCAAAAGCATCAATTCTTCGGCGATCAGCCTTCTTTATGGTCCATGATCTGTCATAGTCATAATAAATAACAGGATGAAAGATGAAAAAATCTTTTTAAATAATTCCAGTGGCACCTTTAAGATTAACTAAATATAAGCTTTATAGGTATGAGCTTTCGTGTGTAATACACTCTGAAGCAGAGGTCGCTTCAGCATTATAACTGTTGATGACTGTTATGGCAGTTGGTTCCACAGGGAAGGGCAAGGGATGTTTAAAGGGATGGATGACCAAAATTAGCTCTAGTATGTATAATGGGACTTGAATCCAATATCTCTATTCAGACCAGGTCTCTCCATAGTTTTTAGTTTGGTAATGAGTTGTAATTCAGCAACTTCTCTTTCAAGTTTCTCAAATTCTTTTGCAATAAGACAGCTACTTTAAGATCTTGTATAGAATGTCCTGGGAGATTGAAGTGTTCTCCTATTGGTTTCTCTGTTTTATGATTCCTGATGTCAGATTTATGCCCATTTATCCTTTGCCTAAAGTTTGTCCTGTTTGTCCAGTATAGAGTGCTGAAGGGAACTGTTGGCATTTATAATGTTGGAAGATGAACAATTAAATAGGCCAAAGATGGTATGTTTGATGTTATTGGGGCCAATAATGATGTTGTTCAGGTGTATGTGGCAGCAAAGTTGGCATCTAGTTTTATTGCAGGCTCTTGTGCCAGTGTCTATGTTAAGTCTGGTTGTTGTATTATTGTGTGTGAGGAGCTGTTTAAGATTAGGTGGCTTTCTGTAGGCAATGAAAGGTTTTCCTCCCAGAGAAATCCAGAGAGGATTGGGGAGGTTTGCCTTTAACTGCAAGCTGAATTGAATTCCTCCTCCATCCCTGGTTTTGAGTAGTGTTATGTACTGAGTTGAATAGGATCCAAAAGGCAGCAGTCTGATTGGTCCTAGAACAATAGGATTCAGAATGCAGCAGTCTGATTGGTCCTAGAACAATATTCAGAATGCAGCAGTCTGATTGGTCCACAGGAGCCACCCAATCCAGCTCCAGGTGGAAGTGAATCCGCAACCTGATTGGCCTACAGGAGAATCCTGGAATTAGCTAATCATGTGGGGCCCATTGTGTAAATAATGTATATAAAGCAGACATTCTGGGGGAACTTCCATTCCTCCTCACCACTAATAAATAAAGAATAAAGAGCATGAAATCCACTCTCGACTGAGTATATTTTAAGTAGACATGGTTATAGAATCATAGAACTGTAGAATTGGGAGGTACCCTGCAGGTAATCTAGTCAAACCCCTGTGCAATGCAGGAATCTCAACTAGATCAGTTAGGATAGCACTATTACGCTTAAAGGGATCCATGTGTATGTAACAGTGGGTTATCCTTCACTGTTCTAATTACCTATGGTTATGGAATGTGGCTGGTGAGCCGAATGGAAGCAAGCAAGCACACAATCTCCGAGCATCAAAACAGTGTTCCTCTGACTCACTAAACAATATATGATACCAGGGATAAAAAGCTACAACTGAGAGCATACTCAAAGTGAATAATGGCACAATTAAAAGTCCCTCCAGGACTGTAACTCTTTGGAAATGCAGAAGATTCACACAGTGTTTCAACCTGCATCTGCCAACACAAAGGGAAATGTTGGTGCAGACCAGCTGATGGGTGCTCTCCAGGCGAGTTAAGCCAGGCCACTTGGGCTGAAGCTGATTTCATTTCCAAGAAAGCAGTGTGACAAATACCAAGGTGTTTTCTACTTCTCTTCCATTTAGTAGGGCCGTGCACTGAGGGCCAAGCCAAACTGGGCATATGTTGAAGGCCTTGGATGAGTCAGGTCCAAACAGCCATACCTATCAACTGACCTGGGGAAAAATGGGATATCCAGCAAGACCAAGGCAGCCATTTTGGGTGTCTTGCTGTCACGTGATTTTGGGCCGAGATCGCACCCTGAAAAAGCTGTTTTTAAGGTCTAAGAACTTTTCTGGCACCCCAAAATACACACTTTTGTGTCTTCTTTGGGAAGACAGAGCAAGGACAGCATGAGGCGGTTGAGCACACCAAATTTTCACCTTGCAAAAAGCGCCATATTATCAAGACCCATTCTTTACCAGGATGAGGAACCTTTGGCCTGTGGGCCAAATTTGACCCATTGGGAGTTCTGATTTGGCTTGCAAGGCGGTTCCTCACAAACCATGCTCACCTGCCCTACACCTGATGTCATATGTAATATCAGGTGTGAGGCAGGTTCCCACAGGGTAACAGAGTAACAACTGGGAGCTTCAGTTCTGAAGGCTCCTTTGCTGTCTCAGAGCACACTCCCTTCAGTTATCATCTCATGGACAGTGGGAGCATGCTTTGCTCTGAGAGCATGAAGCACTTTGCAGGGGGAACGCTCCATTTTAGCAGCAGTTTCAATGAAAAGGTTGGCAGGTGGCATCTGATGACATGTGAACATTGAGCTCCTGGGTCAAAGATGTTCCCCATGCCTGATATAGACCAGGTGACTGAAGATTGCAGTTCTATACTTCTGATTGCAACTGGTAATTCAATTCCTTGTTGTTGTTGTTTAGTCGTTTAGTCGTGTCCGCCTCTTTGTGACGCCATGGACCAGAGCACGCCAGGTCAAATGCATGCTGGTAGCTTCGAGAACACTGTCCAGCCATCTCGTCCTCTGTCGTCCCCTTCTCCTTGTGCCCTCCATCTTTCCCAACATCAGGGTCTTTTCCAGGGAGTCTTCTCTTCTTATGAGGTGGCCAAAGTATTGGAGCCTCAGCTTCACAATCTGTCCTTCCAGTGAGCACTCAGGGCTGATTTCCTTAAGAAAGGATAGGTTTGTTCTTGCAGTCCATGGGACTCTCAAGAGTCTCCTCCAGTACCAGAATTCAAAAGCATCAATTCTTCGGCGATCAGCCTTCTTTATGGTCCAGCTCTCATTTCCATACATCACTACTGGGAAAACCACTCAACTCCTTAGATTCTAGTTAATGTGCCTTATTATTATTAAAAATAAGGCTCAGACTTTTACAGTGAGAATAAAATAAAATCTTAAAGCTGCAGCCTAAGTGAATTTACTTTTACGCAGGTCCTGTGGAACTCACTGGGATGCAGTTGTAAGTAAGAATCTTTCGAGACTGCTGGGCATTCAAATGAAAAAGTGGGAAAAACCCCTTAGAAGAGCAAGGTCTGTGGGTGTATGAGGGGGCATCAGAGGATGGCAAGAAAGTCCTTATTCAGCTTTGCCCACCTGGGGAGATTTCTTGCAACAGCTTGTTTTCTGTGCATGGAATCTAAATTGAACTTTTGTGTCAAAGGTTTTTGAAAAGCAGATTGGTGAGAAATTGAAACACTGTACAATTGGGAGCGGAGGGTAAAAGAGGAGGGAAAAAAGGAGGGGAGCTTTTAACCACGATGAGGTGGTGGATTGAAACCTACAGTGATTCTTCCTGCTGCTTTGGTTAACAGCAAGGGCTTTCATTTATTTATGTTTTGATTTTTTCCCCACTCCGCCCTCATCCTGAATGTAGCTCGCCACTTGAGATCCTGCGCTGGATCAAATCACGCAGACAACTCGTATGAAAATGCAGCCTTGCTCTTTTCTGATCTGATCTGTTTGCTGTCATAAGAACATAGAGAAATCCCTGCTGGATCAGACCAAAGGCCCATCTGTAGTCCAGCATCCCATTTTCTGCAGTGGCCAACCAGATGCTTATGGGACTGGGCTTCAGAAGCCTGCTCCTCAGATCCTGGCCATAGCATATGGCTACCAGGTCAGTTCTGTGTCCAGAGCAGCTGTCTACCAGTTCCATCTGGTACACTGGCTGAGATCCTCCTGCCTGCAAACTATATCACTAGGGTGGTACATGCTCTAGTTATCTCCCACTTGGACTACAGCAATGGGCTCTATGTGGGGTTACCTTTGCAGGTGACTCGGAAACTACAACTAATCCAGAATGTGGCAGCTAGACTGGTGACTGGAAGCAGCCACCAGGACCATACCTCACCAGTCGTAAAAGAACTACAGTGGCTCCTAGCTGACCTTTAAAGCCCTAAACAGCTCTGACCCTGTATGCCTGAAGGAGCATCTCCACCCCCATCGTTCTGCCCAGACACTGAGGTCCAGCTCTGAGGGCCTTCTGGCGGTTCCCTCACTGTGAGAAGTGAAGTTACAGGGAACCAGGCAGAGGGCCTTCTCGGTAGTGGCGCCCACCCTGTGGAACGCCCTCCCATCAGATGTCAAGGGAATAAACAACTATCTGACTTTTAAAAGACATCTGAAGGCAGCGCTGTTCAGTGTATGATGTTGTATTGGGTTTTTACTATATTTTGTTGGAAATCGTCCAGAGTGCCTGGGGCGACCTAGTCAGATGGGTGGCATATAAATTATTATTATTATTATTAGCCTTCTCCTCTGTGTCTTTCTTCAGTTCCCCTTTTTGAGCTGCCCAAGTGCTCCCTGCTTTCATTTGAGCAGAGGCATACCTTGGTATTTGGTTGATTCTTTCCAACCACAGGGGTGCTCATCACAGACTCTGGCAAAAAGCCTTGATGGCTGTCGAGGCAGTGAGTTGCAACGTGTGCTGAGTTGAACAGGTGCCAATGGAGGGTGATGCTTCAGTGAAAAGTGGTGCCTTATCATACTACAGTGGTACCTCGGGTTAAGAACTTAATTTGTTAATTTGTTAATTTGTTAATTTGTCTGTTCTTAACCTGAAACTGTTCTTAACCTGAAGCACCACTTTAGCTAATGGGGCCTCTTGCTGCTGCCGTGTCGCCAGAGCACGATTTCTGTTCTCATCCTGAAACAAAGTTCTTAACCCGAGGTGCTATTTCTGGGTTAGCGGAGTCTGTAACCTGAAGCGTATGTAACCCGAGGTACCACTGTACTCGCCTCAAACTGGTTCAGAGGACTGAGGGCAAAGGAAGCAGGAAGCAGGAAGCAGGAAGAGGAAGAGGAAGAGGAAGAAGAAGAAGAAGAAGAAGAAGAAGAAGAAGAAGAGGAGGAGGAGGAGTTTGGATTTGATATCCCGCTTTATCACTACCAGGAGTCTCAAACTGGCTAACAATCTGCTATCCCTTCCTCCCCCACAACAAACACTCTGTGAGGTGAGTGGGGCTGAGAGACTTCAAAGAAGTGTGACTAGCCCAAGGTCACCCAGCAGCTGCATGTGGAGGAGCGGAGATGCAAACCCATTTCACCAGATTACGAGTCTACCGCTCTTAACCACTACACCATGCTGGAAATAGAGGAGACACCATTATTGCTGCAGATCTTCTGTTTTGCCACAAATAGTCCTACAGCTGCATCCTGAGGTTTGTAAAGCTATTATTTCATTAGATTTCCATGTTGTGGGCAGGGCGCCTCCTTCTCGTTGTTTCTGGTACGTTGCCTAATTATCCTTTGATGGAACAGCAACAACAATGGGAGCTGTTATCTTTCATTGACCAGTTCTGTCTATTCCTCTTTACAGCAGGAGTAACCACAGCATTTTGGTGCAGCCTAATTTTTGTCTTAATGTTCTGGAGCAACCCACTTTCACAAGCAATGAATTTTGCTCTCTTTGGTAGTTTCAGGGCATCAGGTCAGAAGAATTCCATTCCTGTTATCCAGACACACAAAAGTGAGACGTCTTCATTCACAATTATCAAATGCTGCAGTGCTAATGCAAAGGCTAAACCCTGTTTCTGTAGAAGTCAATAATGTGTGTTTATTTTTTTTCATCCCCTCCCCCCATCTTCTTCTCTTATTGATGTCAGTGCAGCATTTCTGCCGGGTGATAAAAAGCAGCTGAGTCAAATCAATAACCAACAAAATGTATCACCTGATAAACAAGCAGACGTTTGTGCGGAGAGCTACTCATTGACCTCCAAGGCTGTTGCAAAACCATTGAACACCTTGTGAAAACCCCTTTAGGAAACTTTAGATAGATCGGCCATTAGCCAGGAGACTAGGGAGAGGGCAGTTCTCTGTAGAAGTTCAATTCCTGCGATGACATTGGCTGACAGAAAATAGAAACTGTGGTTTGGTGGCCCAATAGCAGTGCTTAGAGCAGGGCTGGGTGAGTCAATCTATATACAGTATGTGTCATGTTTTGGAGCAATTACCCATAATGTCTGTCCTGTATCAGTTCCACATTAGTCTGCCGTGACTGTTATGTGTGTGACAGTTCACATTTATATGCATGTTAAAATGTGCATTTTTTTTTATATACAGTGGTATTTTGGTTCTCAAACGCCTTGGTTCTCAAACAACTTGGAACTCAAACACTGCAAACCCAGAAGTGTTCTAGTTTGTGAACTTTTTTTGGAAGCTGAACGTGCTCCGTTTTGAGTGCCATGCTTCCGTTTTGAGTGTTGCGCCGAGGTCTGTCGGTTTTTGCTATTTATTTTGCGTTTTTGTTTTTGTGGCTATTTTTGTTTTGTTTTTGTGACAGTGTGGAACCCAGTTCAGCTACTAATGGATTGATTGTGTGACTGGTGTGACTGTAGTACATTGTTTATTGCTTTCATTTTATGGATCAATGGTCTCGTTAGATAGTAAAATTCATGTTATATTGCTGTTTTAGGGGTTGTTTTTAAAAGTCTGCAATGGATGAATCCATTTTGCATTGCTTTCTATGGGAGAGTGCCTTAGTTTTGGAACGCTTTGGTTTTGGCACAGACTTCCGGAACGGATTAAGTTTGAGAACTAAGGTACCACTGTATCGTATCTTCTCTAAAAACTGCAGATTTCTAAAGCTATTTTCTCTCAGAATATGCATCTTCAATGAATTTTGACACTTGTTGCCTCTAGAACCTTCTGACAACATTTAGGAGGTACAAGATGCATTGCGCCTTTTTGGGTGCTGCGATCTCTCGTGTTTTGGGACACCATGCTCTCATGCGAGAGCGCCCCCCACCCAAAATGGGATGTCCCAATTTAATCAGGACAGTTGAGGGGTATTCCATCTCCATCTTTTATTTATATCCAAAATTAATTTTCAAATCTGCGTACTTTAAGAGTATTTGTTTTGGTTAGTTTCTCTCTCTGTGTATATTTCTCAACACAACTCAATATTTCTTAAAATAAATGAAGAAAGCAAATCCATGACTTACGCTAAGAGCCTAATGTCAGATTTATTTATTCGAGGTGGCGGGCAGGATATCCCTATAACATCAATCACAGATCATTATATGACAAATCATATCATTAGGTGGAGTTCATCTGGTGACACATATCCATTGTTGGGATTGCTGGTGAGAAAAAGAAAGGAGGGAATAATCAATGTTTAGATCATAACCCTCTAATTGGTCTGCACAGATCTGAATGTTAATGAAGGCTGCAGAGAATTGTCTTGCTTCTTAGCAAATTGTAGCAATGGGTAACCCTCATCTCTATCAGCCCATCAAAACTCTCCCTAAGCCACACCCTTTATCCTCCAGGTACGCCCCTCACTGGTGCTGCCTTACATCCAGAAGGGAATATGGCTTTCGGACTTATAGAAGTTGCAAAACCCTGCCCCAGGCTTTTTCATACCTTATCCACACACTTAGGGAGCCACCATTACAATGGCAGACTCTCTTCATCTTGTGTATGCACTCATTATTCTGCTGCAGAGGATGTTTCTCTGTGTATTCCGGAACTCTTAATTTCCCACGGTTCCAGAACATATAGAGAACAGTCCTCTCTGTGTTAAGTTGCATATACTTAACAGGCAGCATTGCACATACATTGTGAAGCCTTGCAGGGGGTGTACAGCCCGCTCCCTCAAATGTGTTCATTATACATATGGGTCACACATTATTATTATTATTAAAATTAAAATTTATAAAATGCCCTATACCAGGGGTCAGCAAACTTTTTCAGCAGGGGGCTGATCCATTGTCCCTCAGACCTTGTGGGGGGGTGGACTATATCTTGAAAAAAATAATGAACAAATTCCTATGCCCTACAAATAACCCTGAGATGCATTTTAAATAAAAGCACACATTCTACTCATGTAAAAACACCAGGCAGGCCCCACAAAGAACCCAGAGATGCATTTTAAATGAAAGGACACATTCTACTCATGTAAAAACACGCTGATTGTGGTTCGAGGACCCGACCCCCGCGATGTGAAATGAATACACAAAGGACACGAGATATAAGGTTAATGGGCAAGAAAAGGCCACAACTTTATTGATTACAGCAGTGAAAAGGTATTGGCTTAGGCATTGGATGTCTAAAACGGATGGGTTTATTCACCAGTAGGTGGAGCCTGTTGATGCTCATCCAACTATAGGCTCTCCCCTGACGTCACCGAGGGTCGTGCCATGGCCTCCCGCCAAGCAGGCATCGGACGGAACACACGACCGCCGGATTCCTTTAACGGAATACCCAACATATTGAAGGCATAGGCGATGGCCACACCTAGCTCTTCTACACCACAACACATATTTCCAATGCCTAACCTACCCACCAATACCACGAAAGTTGTGACGATTGCTACGAGGTAGGCGAAAAAACCAAAAAGCCTAATGCCAAATGGAAAAATTCCTACCAGGCCCCCCGGGCAACCAGGGCGACCAACCTAAGGTCCATAGCAAGGCCAAAGAGATTTTGAGGCCCTAAGCTAAAGGGAGTGGAGGGTGGGTGACTCGCGACGGGAGAATGGTGAATGAGGCCGAGGAGGGGGCTGGCACCGCAGCATATAGTATGCTGAAGGAACGCCCCCCGGTGTCACCTGGTTGGCTGCCCACCGGCGGGGGCGGCGCCAGCCCGGTGAGGGAGGTAGGCGGGGCTCGGGCTCCCGCCCACAACCACTCCCCTCCCTTCCAGGGAGGAGAGTCTTTGTGGTTCGAGGACCCGACCCCCGCGATGTGAAATGAATACACAAAGGACACGAGATATAAGGTTAATGGGCAAGAAAAGGCCACAACTTTATTGATTACAGCAGTGAAAAGGTATTGGCTTAGGCATTGGATGTCTAAAACGGATGGGTTTATTCACCAGTAGGTGGAGCCTGTTGATGCTCATCCAACTATAGGCTCTCCCCTGACGTCACCGAGGGTCGTGCCATGGCCTCCCGCCAAGCAGGCATCGGACGGAACACACGACCGCCGGATTCCTTTAACGGAATACCCAACATATTGAAGGCATAGGCGATGGCCACACCTAGCTCTTCTACACCACAACACATATTTCCAATGCCTAACCGCCACCCGAGCCCAAGAGGCTCGCCGCCAATACCTTCACGGCTGCAACCAATCCCAAATGCTCCTGATTACGCTATCTAACCAAATGTCATTCCCCAGGTCTGATAAATGCACACCATCATTCCGGTATAAGGCTTGGTCACCAATCCGGATACGGTCATGATAAATGACTCGGCCATACATGAAGCGCACCCAACGGGCCACCGCCCGATTTACGAGTTTCCTGGTTTTTTCCATGGCCATACAGCTATGCGCACCGCGCCAAACCAGCCTCTTCAGGAAGGAAGACCAGAACACCGTAGTCCTGGGGCACAAGGCAGCAATCGCATCCAAGTCTCTCTTTATGTGCCACGACACATCCGCACTTCCTTTGTCAACCAGGTCGTTCTCCCCAAGCTGAATGATAAGGGCATCGGGGGAACCGAACGTGGCTACTTTCTGCACCAGCAAAGGCATGAGTTCCTCCCAACGCATGCCTCGTCTCGAAAACCAGGAAACTCGAACTCCCGGTGGCAAACCAAGATTAGCCTTGAGGCCGGAGCTGACCGCCCGGACGCGGGCCCAATGGACTATGCTATGGCCGCAGATCCACACACTTCTCCCGAAGACAGCTGGGAATGAAAGGAAAGAGAAAACCAGTGAGTAGGGTAGCATAGAAGAGCGCATGCTAGCGAATATAACCCTTATAAGCGTTGGATCTCCACCGGCCCATTTCCTTGATCCTGTCAGCCGGCAGACCCAACCGCGCCGCCGTTGTAGCAGCGCCAATCCTGAATGAGTGTGCAGCGTAATCCTGTGAAGGTAGACCGCAGCTGTCAATGGCTTTGCGGAGTACCCTCGTGAACTGATGCCTCAGTAAAGGAGACCCGTCCGCATGCACCAGGAGCGGACCCGGGCCGGGTGGCCTTAGGCAGAGGTATCGTCTAGTATCCTTGACCGGGCATGGGCCCCGTTGCGCAGACGCTGTCAGTTTAACCAAGACACCCCTACCGGCCTGATCCGTTTTGGATTGACGTATCCGTACCGTCATACCTGACTCGGACAACTGCACGTCTTCCATAAGGAGACCGCGCGTAGCCCCACTACCGGTAACCTCGACCACAACTTCGCCCACTCTTAATGTGCCAAAAAAGGCGATGGCATACGCCGCGGAAAAGAGGCGGGCCTCGAACTTGGTCCAACAAATTAACCTAAGCTTTGTACGGATCTGAGATAGTAACCCATAAGAGATCGGCTTACGGCCCTCGGCCCTCGGGGGTCGCAACCTGCCCCAACCCTCGACGGCCCTGCGGACCAGGAAATCACTGCACGGATCAGAGGAGAACGTGGCTTTGGCGAAGAAGCTGATGGCGGCTACATGTATCTTCAATGTTTTGGGGGCACGGCCTAAATCATCTAGATGAGAAAGGTATTGCAGCACGTCGTCAGTTGTGGGTGGCACGCTAGGTGAAATTCCCGATACCCCAGACCTGAAGCTCTGGAAGTCGCACCAGGCCTTCTTATAAGACCTGAGGGTGGAAGGTGCGACAGACGCTAATACTCCCTTGATCACTTTGCGTCTCCAATGTTCCACAGGTGCTCCGGAAAGGGTTCGGGCAACAGTTGTGCTCCAGGGGCAAGCGACCGGAAGCGGGACATCTGAAAGCGAGACAAAGCATCAGCTATATCGTTCTTAACCCCTTGAACAAATTTGGCTGAAAAAATTATGTTGTACTCAAGGCATCGGAGAACGAACGCCCGCAGAAGGGAGGAAACCCTTGCAGATCGCGAGGACTGCCTAGCCAGGATGTTCACCACCGCTTGATTGTCGGTTCTGAAGCACACCCGGCGATCTCGAAACTCCTCAGTCCAGATATGAACGGCAACTACTATCGGGAAAAACTCAAGAAAAGTGAGATCCCGGGTGATGGCCTCCCCACGCCACCCGGCTGGCCACCGTTGAGCACACCATCGACCCTTAAAGTACACGCCAAAGCCCAGGGACCCTGCTGCATCCGACTGAACCTGGAAATCCGAAGACAGGTTAAGGACATCCTGCCAAAGGGACACCCCATTGTAGTTTCCCAGAAATGATAACCAGACGTCTAAATCCGCTTTAACTGACTTGGGCAGTCGAACCCTGTGGTGCGGGTGTTTAAGCCCAACTGAAAGCTTGGCCAGTCGAGCGCAGAAGGGGCGTCCGGGGGAAACCACTCTGCAAGCGAAATTGAAGTGGCCCAGAAGGGATTGAATTTGCCTAAGGGTGATCTTCCGCAGCATAAGGGTAGTTCGGATTACCTCCGTGAGGGCGTCAATTTTATCCTTCGGGAGTCTGGATGACTGCGCGATTGTGTCTAATTCTATGCCCAGGTAAGTGAGGCATGTAGCGGGGCCTTCAGTCTTATCGGCTGCGAGGGGAACACCCAGCTCCTGGGTCAGCGCTGAGAAGGCCCCAAGCAAGGAGGCACATTCACCAGTGTTGGGCTTTCCCACGAAAAGAAAATCGTCGAGATAATGTGTGACCCCCAAGGCATTGGTCCTAAAGCGTAAGGCCCAGTCCAAAAAGGTGCTGAACGTTTCGAACGCGACGGGAGAATGGTGAATGAGGCCGAGGAGGGGGCTGGCACCGCAGCATATAGTATGCTGAAGGAACGCCCCCCGGTGTCACCTGGTTGGCTGCCCACCGGCGGGGGCGGCGCCAGCCCGGTGAGGGAGGTAGGCGGGGCTCGGGCTCCCGCCCACAACCACTCCCCTCCCTTCCAGGGAGGAGAGTCTTTCCTGGACCGTCCGCAGGCTGGATTGAGAAGGCGATTGGGCCGGATCTGGCCCCCAGGCCTTAGTTTGCCTACCCATGCCCTATACCCAGAGGTCTCAGGGTGGTTCACATATAAAAAGGGCTTGGCTCTCAAAATAAACTGTCAGGCTTCCTCTGCTCAGGAATAATGTGATTTACTTTTTTCTGTTGTAAGAGTATCTCAGACTCTGTCCCATTGGCGTCCTATGGAGATTTTTGTGTGCGCGTGTGTCAGAGCCGCCCGAGGTCCCAGCTCACAAAGGACCAACGCTGCTTCGTTGTTAAGTACAAAAGTCTTTATTGAAGTTCAGTTTCACTTCCAGAGCCGCAGCGTGCGGCTCTACGTCTCAACTCTCAGACCGCTGATGCTCCGTCTGAGTCTCCTCCCCCCAGACACCAGTTTAAGACTCTAGCCTTACTCCACCTCTTCCTCTGTTCTTTCTGCCTCTGGTTCCGCCTGTCCGTTGGGGTCTCGCCCTTTCTAGACTCTTCTGACGCTGAATCCCCCGAGCCTTCCCCCTCCCTCCGGCGGGCTTTAGGAGCTGGTTCCCCATCCGGGTCTCCTGCTGTCCCCCGCGCCTGTACATTTGAACTTGGCGCGCGTGCCCAGCCAGCAACTTTCCTCCTGACCGTTTCACTGCTGCTGTCACTGCTTCCCCCTCTGGGGGGGGGGGGCTAGCTGCAACTGACCTCCCCTCCGTTGGAGGCGTGGTCAGCCCTGACACACTTTCTCTCCCCGCTGGAGGAGACGCTGGCCCTGACACATGTGACTCTTCCCCCCCACTACGCTCTGGTGGGGAAACTGGTCCTGATCCCCCTCTGCTGCTTTGGGGTTCCCCGCTGGCTCCTTGTTTCTGGTGCGTCCCCCCTGGGACCCCCCTTGCCCTGACCGTCGGCACCCCCTTCTGGGAATCTTCCGATTCGCTCAAGAAGCTCATGGAATCTCTCGGGCCACTGTCATACTCCCCTACGCTGCCCTCGGATTCTTCCCCTTCGCTCTCCATTTCCTCTCTCCCCTGTGCTCCTGCTCCTGAGCCCCTGACAGCGTGTGAAATTTGGGGCCTGTGAAACCAGGGGCAATTTGAGGGGAAGGAGAGAAAGGATGTAAAAGGTTCGTGAGAGGCTTGCCATTATGCTGGCAGTGGTGTCAATATCCCTTAAAACGTATTTTTAGCTCTACTGTTGCAGAAGGTAGCAGTGGAACCTCTCTCCAGTGTCCACCATGCCCCTGAAAGGAAACAGTGTGAGACAGATTGCTGCCCAAGGCAAAGGACAAGATGGAGTTCCTTCCCATTCCATGTGCTGACACTGACTTGTAGTTGGATATGACATCAACACTGGCAATGGAATAGCATGCTCCACTGTATCTGAAGTTAGTTTACGAGGGGCCACGGGGATACACAGATCTATCTTCCAATAGCTAGGAGCTTCTGCAACCTGAGGCAGTTGTTTGCCTTTGCCTAATGGTAGGGCCGGCCATGCCGCATAATGCCAGGGAACAATATTACAATCAGGGTAATCTGGGGGGGAAATGTTGGGCTTCAAACACACCTTGCCCCTGCGCAAGTGTGGTTGGTGACATTAGGACATAAGTAAAAGGAAAAAAACCTGCCCCTGTCTCTACAATAGTGTTCTCCTCATGAAAGTTTCAAAGAATTTCCCCCAAATTTTCAAAAAAAACAACCCCCCAAACCCACCCTACTTAACAGCTACTCTTTACCAGCCTTTTCTCATCAGTAAAAAACATGAGTAATTGTGGCATAAGTTACCAGGGACCTCTTCAGAGGAATCAGATAAGGAGCATGTGTGATATATTACCCGTTTTGAACATTAAGGCTGGAGTGAGCTGCAAATCTTAACATGTACATAATGAACTGAACTGATATTTTTTTAACAAAAGGTATCATCTCAGAGTCATTAGGACTTAGGAAGAAAATGAGGAGCTGGTTCAATGCATGTCCATCACTTGATTTTCCGACAATTCCTGCCCATGTGGTTCCTCTTCAGGCATTTACTCGGGAGGAGAGAGGGTCAAGATTCATGAAAATATCACCTTCTTCTTTGGCAATCACTCATAGCCGAGTAAGATTGTCTTCCATAAACACAGTTTTAACAGTGAGTCCGTAAGTGACTGTGGAGGCCAATTCTGGATCCACACGTACTTCCACAGTGGGGACACTGGTTTCAGGGTGAGGGTTGATCATGGTGAGGGTTTGCCAAGGCTGCCTTCCTCTTAGCACTTTTCTCCCTTTCGCCCTGAATTCGAGCATCTTCAAAGCCCATGACACCTTTGGTAAAGGCTGTTCTCCAACTGGAGCGCTCACAGGCCAGTGTTTCCCAGTTGTCGGTGTTTATACTACATTTTTTAA
This sequence comes from Podarcis filfolensis, assembly GCF_964270895.1. NCBI lineage: Eukaryota > Metazoa > Chordata > Lepidosauria > Squamata > Lacertidae > Podarcis > Podarcis filfolensis. Next base: position 108,983,229 of record NC_139606.1, read on the forward strand.
GATTTGACTTGAGAGAGTCTTTGAACCTCTTTTGTTGACGACCAGCAATACGCTTTCCATTTTTAAGTTCGGAAGAGAGTAGTTGCTTTGGGAGATGAAAATATACCATGAAAGGTAAAGGACCCCTGGACGGTTAAGTCCAGTCAAAGGCGATTATGGGGTTGCGGCGCTCGTCTCACTTTCAGGCCGAGGGAGCCGGCGTTTGTTCACAGACAGTTTTCTGGGTCATGTGGCCAGCATAACTAAACCACTACTGGCACACAGAGGACCGTAACGAGTGCTAGAGTGCACGGAAACGCCGTTTACGTTCCTGTCACAGCGGTTCCTATTTATCTACTTGCACTGGCATGCTTTCGAACTGCTAGGTTGGCTGGAACTAGGGCAGAGTTCACCCTGTCACAGGGATTCAAACCGCCGACCTTCCAATCAGCAACCCCAAGAGGCTCAGTGGTTTACACCACAGCGCCTCCTGCGTCCCTACCATGAAAATATCCCACACACATGGCTATATGGGCAGAAGTCCTAATATGGGAACATAGGCATGGGCACAGCCGGTCTTCCTCTGATGTGTGTTCATTGTAATCATCATCCATTTACTGAGGTCAACACACTGAAAAATCAAGCGAGGCATCTGTAGGTGTGAACCAACTTGCGTCTACCACCCCTACCCATCGATTGCACATAGCTTTAGAGATGGGATAAGGAAGACCCCCAACTGACCTTTTGCCTCTCGTTATGCATTGCCGGTGAAGTTTCAAAGTCTGCCTGGATTCAAATGCCAGTTATTCATATTTTATCATCCCCCCCCCCTTTTTAGGTGCAGAAATGAAGAGATGCAATACGAAAAGTGTGCACAAACAGTATCTCTCCCAATATAGCCCCTGTTCATTGCAGATACTTGCATAAGTCCTTACGCAGCGATGGTGCCTCTAATTATTCCTGCAGGCGTACCTTTCTCGGTGGGCATTTCCCGTCATTACACAGTCATCTGCAGAGGTCACCATTAATCCACGAGCGAGTAAGAGAGATTCCACTTCTTTCAGAAGAGGAAATAGCACCGTCTTGGAAGCCTCCCAGGCCTCCTTCGTTCTCTGGCATTCTAGAGACTCAAAAACAAAAAAACCACATTCTAGCTGAGAGGCATTGAACATGGTGTGAATATTAATGTTCCGGCTGTGTTAGCAGAACTGTGGTCTTGGGCTAGTGCCAAATCTGAGCATCTGAGAGAAGAAGCTGTTCTAGGACCTGTTCTTATGCTACACTGGACATCATTCGCATTCCCCTCAGCAACACAGATTGATATTCAGGGATGTCAGCAAAGGCAACATCCATGATCTCAGAAGCACATGTTTGAATACCAAATCTGAATGTGCAGAATGCCTCACTCCCTTATAAATATATTTTTGCTAGTCTTTTTCAATTTCTTTCTTTCTCAATTTCTTTCTTTCTTTCTTTCTTTCTTTCTTTCTTTCTTTCTTTCTTTCTTTCCTTCCTTCCTTCCTTCCTTCCTTCCTTCCTTCCTTCCTTCCTTCCTTCCTTTTTGCTTCCCTTAGATTCCTCCCCCTACCCTGTTTTTAAGTAGAGAGTTCCAAGAACAGCTCTGATTTAGGTAACTTTTCATACCACAGATTTTGTCTCTGATCTTACATACCCTCCAACATTTCTCCACTGAAAATAGGGACGTCCCATTCCATAATGATAATTTCACTATTTATACCCCATGCATCTTACTTTGGCATTGTTATAATGAGGCTATTGTTGGAGTGCAATTGAAAACGAATGAAAATTATTATTTAAAAAATAATAATAACGAGGGGGAGAACGATGTGCTGTATGCCACCTTCAGCTCTTTGAGGAGAAAGGTGGGATATAAATGCTAATAGTAATGATGAAGATGATGACAAGCCTTGAATGATAGAATTGTAGAGTTGGAAGGGATCCCGAGAGTCATCTAGTCTAACCCCCTGCAATGCAGAAATCTTAGCTAAAGCATCCATGACAGATGGCCATCCAACCTCTGCTTTAAAAACCTCCAAGGAAGGAGAGTCCGTAACCTCTTGATGGAGTCCATTCCACTGTCGAACAGCTCTTACTGTCAGAAAGTTCTTCCTGATGTTTAGTTGGAACCTCCTTTCTTGAAACTTGAATCCATTGGTTCAGGTCCTGCCCTCCAGAGCAGGAGATACCAAGCTTGTTCCCTCTTCCATGTGTCAGCCCTTGAGATATTTGCAGATGGCTATCGTATTTCCTCTCAGTCTCCTCTTTTCCAGGCTAAGCATACTCAGCTCCCTCAACCGTTCCTCACAAGGCTTGGCTTCCAGATTCTTGATCATCTTGGTTGCCTTCCTCTGCACATGTTCTAGCTTGTCAATATCCTGCTTAGATTGTGGGGCCCAGAACAGGACACAGTACTCCAGATGTGGTCTGACCAAGGCAGAATAGAGCAGTACTTTGACTTCCCTTGATCTGGACATTACACTTCTGTTGATGCAGCTAGAATAGCATTAGCTTTTTTTTGCTGCCACATCACACTGTTGACTTGTGTTAAGCTTGTGGTCCACCAAGACCCCTAAAACCTTTTCACATGTACCACTGGCAAGCCCATCTTATATTTGTGCAGCTGGTTATTAAAGCATAACCATGTGTAAGCTGGACTAAAGGTAGATATTTCCTATATATGTACCTGGGATGGAATTCTGCCAAAGCTTAAAAGGATGGAATTGCCACCCACAGGCATAAGAATATATTTGCAAGAGGAATCCTAGAGGGACCTGTATTGCATAGTGGCGTTCTGAAGCCAACAGTGGAAAAGATGTCACAATTTATTTTTTTAACAAGACCAATGGGAATATATATATAAAATTTCCATTCTTACTAAGCAGCTCCCTTTATTTCTCTTTAATGGAAAAGCTGCCCCATGCCCTGCCAGGCTGCTTAGTGCACAATAACATTCTTTACATAGTTCACAGCTTCATGGGGGTGACTGACAGCTAGCCCAGCATGTGCAAATAGCTCTTTTGACACATCATGAAACCAAAAGTCAGCGTGACCTGAGGAAAGAGGAGAGGTGAAAAGGAGGGTGACAGCTAGGATGGCTGGCAAGGCTACCAGCAAAAACATATTTAAATAGAAAGACATCATGAATATGACAGAGGTGTATGAAAACCATGACAGGCTCGGTAAATATGAACACATTGGACAAAGGCTGTGTTCACAGGGTTTGTTGTTGTTGGTTTTTTTTGATAGATCTAAGGCCTTAACAGCCCCCTATATTAGAGACCATTTTTAAAAGTCACAGATTGCCCCAAAGAATCCTGGGAAATGAAAGCTTATTAAGAGTGATGATTAGCCAACAAAGGTCCATATAGTAAAGCTATGGTTTTCCCAGTAGTGATGTATGGAAGTGAGAGCTGGACCATAAAGAAGGCTGATCGCTGAAGAATTGATGCTTTTGAATTATGGTGCTGGAGGAGACTCTTGAGAGTCCCATGGACTGCAAGAAGATGAAACCTCTCCATTCTTAAGGAAATCAGCCCTGAGTGCTCACTGGAAGGACAGATCCTGAAGGTGAGGCTACAATACTTTGGCCACCTCATGAGAAGAGAAGACTCCCTGGAAAAGACCCTGATGTTGGGAAAGATTGAAGGCACAAGGAGAAGGGGACGACAGAGGACGAGATGGTTGGACAGTGTTTTCGAAGCTACCAACATGACTTTGAGCAAACTGCAGGAGGCAGTGGAAGACAGGAGTGCCTGGCATGCTCTCGCCCATGGGGTCACAAAGAGTCGGACACGACTAAACGACTAAACAGCAACAAAGCATTTCTAGGAGACCCCTGTTACTCACACAGACCTACCATTTCCAGAGCAGTTTAACAATAAATCCTTCTTCCCAGGGAATTCTGTGAATTGTAGTTCTGTTGGGGGGTGGGAATGGGGTCTCCTAATTGCTCTCACCAGTGTGGAATTGAGTTTCAGCCACTATTTGTGCAGGCATCAGCACACGGGCACCATCTTGTCCTTTGCCTTGGACGGCAAAATGCCTTTGGCTGACGCCATTGCAGCAAGCTGTGGAAAGCTCTGGAGATGTCCGAAATAGCTTGTGCGAGTGCCACGTTGTATCAGCCACTTGCAAACATTGCTCCATCGCTTGTATGATGGTTGCCTGTAAAATAAAGGATGTCATCATCCCAAAATGTGTGGCTCTAGGAACAGCTATCACCATCACACAATTAATGATAAATGTGTGCAGAGAATATTGAGAACCAGGAGGGGTGGGGAGGTAAAGAAATTAATGTGATGTTACATTTAGATTTAATGCTAACTGATTAAATGATTTTTAAAAGAAAAACCATGCCCAAACTCTGCAGCAAGTGGCAATCAGTCAAAATTATGAGTTTTTGAGGAATGGAATGACATTGGGGGGGGGGGGGACAGATGGGATTTAAGATAGCTGCCCTGCATTGTATAATCACAGCTGCATCTAAAGCATTTAAAGAACCAATTGGTGATGCAATCAAAGGCAAACTGAGCTGAAAAAATACAGAATATGTGTTTAAGATACATTTTAGAAGTATGAGATTTTTCTTTTTCTTACCACCCAATAAAAGGAAGGCAACTTTGTTGAAAGATGTCTAAATAGTTTCCTCAATTTTGCCATTTGATGGCAAGACACCAGAACAGTGCTACTTCTTGGGTGAATCTTTCAAGTTCAGTTCTCTAAGTTTCTTATATTTCAAATCCTAAGTAATGTTCTCCACATTTCCACAGCAATTTGTGATCTTCTTTTTTAAAAAAAAATCCCATGGAAATTCAGCATTTTAGTATGAATTTCCTCTAGTAACATTTTTTATGCAGTTTTGAGTAATACAGAATCATAAAATATTAAGAGGAGGAGTCTGGATTTGATATCCTGCTTTATCACTACCCTAAGGAGTCTCAAAGCGGCTCACAATCTCCTTTCCCTTCCTCCCCCACAACAAACACGCTGTGAGGTGAGTGAGACTGAGAGACTTCAGAGAAGTGTGACTGGCCCAAGGTCACCCAGCAGCTGCATGTGGAGGAGTGGGGAAGCAAACCCGGTTCACCAGATTACGAGTCCACCACTCTTAATCACTACACCACGCTGGCTCTGGTGTATTTAACCACTACACCACACTGAGCTGGAATGGACCCCAGGGGTCATCTAGTCCAACCCTCTGCAATGCAAGAATCTCAGCTAAAGCATCCCTGACAACCTCTGCTTAAAAACCTCCAAGGAGAGTCCTCAACCTCCCAATGGAGACCGTTCCACTGTCAAATAGAATCACAGAATTGTAGAGTTGGAAGGGATACCCTTTTCAAGCAATTTCCTCTATTATGGTCTGCTTTTGTGCATTATTTTCACCAATATGTGTGTTTCAATGCACACATGGCATGTGACCTTTGTGTGCACACTTGAAGTGAGAGCAATGTCGTGAAGTGGCCCTAATTGGTGGAAAGTGGGCCCATCGGATTAGGGCTTAATCTTTGGTTTTTGGCAGGAAATAATGAATTAGAGAACAGAGACATTGCCTGTCATATCTGGAGCCGATAGCAAGATTTTACAGCTGAGCTATAAGCCAATAAAAGCTGGCTTTATAATTGAAGTGCTGACACACAGGTCTTAGGCATACTAGGGTGAGCACATCACTATATAACACATGAATCAAAAGTCTGTTTCATAGAGCAGCAAGTCTGTAGCTGAATATGCAGATAACTTGGCTTAATGAACAGCCTAATTTAAAACGCACACACACACACCACAGAGTTCATGTGGCTAAACAATCAGTGACTGTTATTAATGTTTTAATTTTGTGGACAGAAGTAGGATGCATACAATTAAATCCGGTAGAAACACTCCAGAGATATTTATTTATAAGGAAGCTTGCTAAATTTACATTGTCATCTGTTAGCGAACAGCTGCTGGGTCAGGGTTACAAAACCGCAGGAAATAAAAAGGTTCATTTTTTTCCTGGCACCTTATAAAGCACTGAACATTCCTGGAGAAGATGCCCAGGATAGCTCATGTGTCAGGAAAGAATTGAGGGAGGTGAAATGGCAAAAGAGCACAGCTAATGACATGGCTGAAAGACTCTTCTGCAAGGGAAAAGGTGAGCGTTTCAGGGGTGCTGCTGCAGGTACAGGTGTCCTTTGTGGCTTGGAGTGCCACCTTTGCTGGTAAGATAACTATGACCATTCCTGGCTTGACCTCAACTATCTATGCATTGGTAACCTCAAGTTTGGATTACTGCTGTGTCAGACCCTCCAAGTGTCCCTATTTTCCAGGGAATGGATGGGGCCCTGACCGACCCCAGCTACAAAGACCAAGGCTGCTGAAGAGGCCAGAGACCATCTTGGCTGTGAGACCTAGAAGACCTGATTCCTGCTTGGCTTACCTTTTTCCACCTGTCTTGGGAGGGTGGGGCCTGTTAGAATTCCTGCTCCATGATTGCAGTCATGGGATTTTTGTCTGTCACATGACGGTGTATGTTTTGACTCTACAAAGTGGGAAGTGACAGAGACAGGATGTTTGTGTTACTGTGTTCCATGAGGTGGGATTATTGTCCTTTGTTTGTTTCTCTTTTTGCTGTCTGATGCTAGAGAGAGAGGGAGCCATGTTGCAGTGCTCCGTGTGTGTTTATATGTAAATAAAGTAGGTTAGCCAAAATGCTGAGTTGCTGAGGTCTGTTACGCAAGTTGTGCAAACTCTGTGGATCCCTAAGTGTGCCGGTGTCTGTTGGCATCAGTCACTGTGATGTTTGGGCTGAAGAAAGCTTTTGAAGCTCCCAAACGATCGACCAGGAGGGAGAGAACATGCCAGTTGGGCATGTGTCTCTGCCGGGGTCCTGCTCGAGTGTAGGCTGAACTTCTGAAAGGGCCCTGGCTGAGAAAGCTGAGACCAGACACTCCAAGTGTCCCTGTTTTCCAGGGACAGTCCCAGATTTACAGAAGCCGTCCTGGTTTCTGATTCGATCCTGGAATGTCCCACTTTTCCTGTTTTAGACATCCCTATTTTCATTGGAGAAATATCAGAGGCTATGGTAGGACGTCCCTATTTCCATGGGAGAAATGTTGAAGAGTGTGGAGTTATGCAGCCAAGGAGATAAGTAACTGTACAACCTTTAGAAGACATCTGAAGGCAGCCCTGTATAGGAGAGTTTTAAAATGTTTAATGTTTAATTATGTTTTTATATATGTTGGAAGCCACCCAGAGTGGCTGGGGCAACCCAGTCAGATGGGTGGGGTAGAAATATTATCGTTATTATGGAATAAGATGTCCCTATTTTCACCGGAGAAATGTTTGAGGGTATGTTGTGTGCTCCATGTGGGGCTACCCTTGAGGTTGTTCCAGAGGATGCAACTAGTGCAGAACACATGGCAACTACACTAGCGGCCAAAATAGTGGAAACCTTTAGGGTAAAATGTATTTCTGAGGTTTGATGGCTCATAACATCACTATTTTTTGGAGTAATACCATAAAATTATATATCAATGGAAATATAATTAATGAAGAATATAATGCAACAAAGTTTGTTCAATTATCTGTATTATATCAAGTTATAGCCAAATAACCAAGAAAAGGAAGCATAATTTGCTTAGGTTGATATGTGGTAGCTTTCCTTCATTTGAATGTAGCCAATGAGCATGAGTGTTTAGAGAGCCTATCAGCTGTTATGAGCCATCAGACCTTGGAAATACACTTTTCCCAAAAGGTTTCCACAATTCTGGCCACTAGTGCAGGTTGTTTGAGGGGGGAAAGTACAACCACCATATAACACCTTGCTCACTAGATTTGCATGGGCTGCCAATCTGCTACTGGGCCAACGTCAAAGTTTTTAATAAAAAAATTCCTTCCAATAGCACCTTAGAGACGAACTAAGTTTGCTATTGGTATGAGCTTTTGTGTGCATGCACACTTCTTCAGATAGCACATGAAAGCTCATACCAATAACAAACTTAGTTGTTCTCTAAGGTGCATGGAAGATTTTTTTAAATTTGTTTCAACTACGGCAGACGAACACGACTACCTACCTGTAACTAGAACTATGGAAAGTTTTTAATGTGTAAGCCCCTATACAGCTATATACCCCTGTACGTGAAATACTGCCTTATAAACTCAGTAGGTCACTGGGGTCCACAGGAGAGCTTCTCCTGAACTTTCCAAAGTTATTAGGATCCCACTTCACTCAGAGCAAAGCATTCAATAACCCTGTTTTGTGGAACAGTATTCCTGCTGAGATACAGGAACCTACTACAGTGGTACCTACTTAATGTCAGCATTGCCGCTGAGCCAGTGCCACTGACTGGACTCATCCACTTCAGCCCCAACTGGGCCAGGCGAGCTGGGTAGCACTTCCAGAGACCACCTGCTGCACAGGAACAGGTCTAAGTGCTGTGGACTCACAGCTTAGAGTTGTGAGCACCGGATTCACTCCAACAAGTAGACAGTCGTCGCACAGCAGAGTACAGCAGAGTATAGCAGAGCATAAACGACTCGGACAGCAGCTCTGTAGAATATCTTCTTTATTCTATCTACAACTATAATACACAACTATATACAGAGCTAAATGAGGTCTAAACGAAAATGCTGAACTGCACTGAGTGTCTGCAGCTGCTCTTAGCAGCAGCCTTATCTATACACATGATCTCTCTCTAACACTCAGTCTCTCTCTCTCTCTCTCTCTCTCTCTCTCTCTCTCTCTCTTGATGAGGCTGCAGTGAAATAAGTAGAGAGCAGAAATCGCCCCCTCCTCTCTGGAGAATCAGCAGAGAACATCAGCAGATTCTTGGATATGGGAGGGGTGAAATCTCCTCACTTAATTCCTTCCGGAGGTCTGTTCTTAACCTGAAACTGTTCTTAACCTGAGACACCACTCTAGCTAATGGGGCCTCCCACTGCTGCCGCACCGCCACCACACAATTTCTGTTCTCATCCTGAAGCAAAGTTCTTAACCTGAGGTACTATTTCTGAGTTAGCGGAGTCTGTAACCTGAAGCGTCTGTAACCTGAAGCATATGTAACCCGAAGTACCACTGTATATTCATTTTCCAGAATCAGCCGAATACATTTATGTCCAAATAACCTGTCCTGGGTCTCTCCTGTGGAAATCCATTTTGTATTTATTTATTTTTTAAAAAAAATAATCTTGTGTGTTCTTTTTCTTTTGCTGTTCTTAACTGCTTTTATTTGTTTGCTTGTTACATTTTGTACATCACCTTGAGATATATTTGTGGAAAGAGAGATCATCACCACCCCTATGATCACATCAACACTGGTTTTCTTTCACCAGTTTATTTCCTGAAGTGTTCCCACAGTAACAACCAAGCATAGGAATCAACTCCTAGGGACTGAGGTCCCTGTGCCTCCCCTACAATAAAATATTTGAGGAGCCCAGGGCCCCCAAAAGTTAATGGGCATTTCCATTCAAATGGGATGCGTGTGCTACATCACATGATCGAATATGCAGGTCAGGGCTTACCTAGGTTCTCCCAATATTTTATTCAACCTAGTAATGCAACCAAGTAATGCAAAATCAAAATCACGTGCAGTGAATGAAAGCTATCAATGCACACATGTGCATTGCTAGCAAAAGGTGTGTGTCCATGGCAGGGGAGGGAAATCTGTTGATACGTGTGAACTGCAAAGGCTGTGGCAAACTGTAAAGGTAAAGGGACCCCTGACCATTAGGTCCAGTCGTGACCGACTCTGGGGTTGCGGCGCTCATCTCGTTTTATTGGCCGAGGGAGCCGGTGTACAGCTTCCGGGTCATGTGGCCAGCATGACTAAGCCGCTTCTGGCAAACCAGAGCAGCACACGGAAACGCCATTCACCTTCCCGCCGGAGCGGTACCTATTTATCTACTTGCACTTTGACGTGCTTTCAAACTGCTAGGTTGGCAGGAGCAGGGACCGAGCAACGGGAGCTCACTCCGTCGCGGGGATTCGAACCGCCAACCTTCTGATCGGCAAGTCCTAGGCTCTGTGGTTTAACCCACAGTGCCACCCTTGTGGCAAACTGAGCATGCCTCAATTTAGATGTTCTTCTAGCTGAGGCAGGACTCAGGAGGCCTGGAAGACAAGGCAGAACAAACCAAAGGGGAAAAAAATAAATAAAGGAATGAATGGGGTGTGGGAAAAATCTGCTCCTCCCTAGGCATTAGGCAAGACTCTTGAGATGTCATTATGTACAAAAGCATTAAAAATATCTTCCATTGCTTAAATCTCAACCATTAAGTCTTGTCTGCGTTTTAAGCAGCCGGCTGGGAATTTGAGCAGAGCAATTTGAAGCTTAGTGATGTTTCTCTGCAGAGATCATTGCAACATGCGCTTCTGAGGGAAACGACAAATATTTACTTCCTGAGAATGAATGGAAACCTCGCGGGAATATGAATTTGCGTGGGATGAGTGGAGTCAGTTTGCCATGGGTCCTTTCGCAGTCTCTAAAGTCTATCAATCAATCAATCAATCGTTTATTTATTTATAAAAGATTTATAAACAGCTGTCTTATAAAAATATATCACTGTGGTTTAGAACAATATAAAAACATACCTGTGTAGAAAAGAATGTTATATCAAACAGTATAGTGAGAAGGATTTGGTTTTTTTTTAAAGATATTTATTGAACTTTTACAAAAACATAAGTTTACAAACTGAAAAAAGGTCATACAAAAAGAAAAAGATACAAAAAAAAGAACATAGAAAAATACATGAAAAAGAAAAAAGAAGAATAAAAATACAAAATACAAAAGACTTTGAACTTTGTAACTTTGAACTCATTAGCTTATTTCCTTGGCTTCCTCACACCTCCCCTTTTTGTATTCCCATTTAAATAATCAAATCAGCAAATCGTTACCCTCTTTCGTTTATCTTAACTCTGTATCTTAACATATTATAACTCTATATTTTCATCCATTATCAATTCATTTTTGCATATTCTTATTAGTATAGTGAGAAGGATTTGAAGGATCATGTCAATGAGTACTTTTACTATGTAAATAACTTTGTCTTTTTTTATTTCTTTGTTTCTTATCTTTGTTACTTCTTTATTTTTCTTTCTTTCTTCATAAATTTTCTATTTTATATAATTTTCTTTTTTCTACCTGTTAAGACATAGTACATAATGTTTGTATAGACATGCATATTTTTTAATCAATAAAGAATAGTAACAAAAAAATATAAAAAAAATAAAACCAAACAATAACAGCATAAAAAGTAAAGAAGAAGAAGAAGAAGTTAAAAGTGAAAAGAAATTAAAAACAAACATCAACTCTTCAGAGCTGGTAAGTCCACAGGCTGCAAAATCTTCAGAGAGATGATCCATAATATCAATTACCTATATTTGGAGGACTTGGAATCATAGAATCTTAGAATTGGAAGGGACCACAAGGGTCATCTAGTCCAACCCCCAGCATTGCAGGAATCTCGGCTAAAGCATCCATGACAGATGGCCATCCAACCTCGGCTTAAAAGCCTCTGAGGAAGGAGAGTCCACAACCTCCCAAGGGAGACTGTTCCACTGTTGAACAGCTCTTACTATCAGAATTTTTTCCTATATGTCTAGTCGGAATCTCCTTTCCTGCAACTTGAAGCCATTGGTTTGAGTCCTACCTCCCAGAGCAGGAGAAGAAGAAGAAGAAGAGGAAGAAGAAGAAGAGGAGGAGGAGTTTGGATTTGATACCCCGCTTTATCACTACCCGAAGGAGTCTCAAAGCGGCTAACATTCTCCTTTCCCTTCCTCCCCCACAACAAACACTCTGTGAGGTGAGTGAGGCTGAGAGACTTCAAAGAAGTGTGACTAGCCCAAGGTCACCCAGCAGCTGCATGTGGAGGAGCGGGGACACGAACCCGGTTCCCCAGATTACGAGTCCACCGCTCTTAACCGCTACACCACAAGCTTGCTCCACCCTCCATGGGACAGCCCTTCAGATGTTTGGTTAAAGTGGAAGAAGAAAGGTAAGGAATCCAATGTTTCCATTGACTGGGATTCTTCTGGGCAGGCAAGTATCTGGCTTCTCCTCATTCTCATATTTGGCCATCCAAAACCCATGGCACAGAGTACGACAACTGAATATGTTTCAAGTAGTATATGGTACTCCAGGCTGCAGAAAAAAACATGAGGGGCAGGTCTATGGATGTCGGCTGGTGTGCCCTGACAAAGCCCCGACAATTTGTCACCAACAGTAATAGTTTTTCTCTGATCAAAATATTGTCATCTCCGAAAAAAGAATAACCAAAGACGGCAAATTATGGTACTCAGGTGTTCTTCTGTGTCTGCCACCTTTTGTTGTATTCAGAGGTGGGAAGTTGTGTGTGAAAAAAGGTGGCGCATAGCTTCCAGCCATCTCCTTCTTGTGCTTACCTCTTCATAACACAGTGTCAAATCGCTTGGTGCGAAAGGAGTCTTGTTATATGAATGGCTCAGGCACTTTCAGCTGCATACCTGGTCACTGAGAAGGGGGGAAAGGCAAGAATTTCATGGCCATCACAGAGCTATGAAACCCCCGACAACTCACACAGTTTGTGTTAACAGCTTTTTGATGGGTTCTCTGCTGAGCCTTGACAACTGGATTCAGGTGTTGGTAACTTAACGTTTCATCTATTATTGTTTATTAAACATCTTACAGCACAAGCCTAACCATACCTACTTGGAAGCAAGTCCTATTGAATGCAGTGGGGCTTATTCCTGAGTAAGGGGGTGGGGGTTTAGGATTGCAGCCTCGGTCGCCTTTCTCAAAAATGACACAAGGTAATTTACGGAAATATAAAAATATATAGAATATACAAAGCAGCAAAGCAACAATGAATGCCTATACAGTGGTACCTCAGGTTAAGTACGTAATTCGTTCCGGAAGTCCGTTCTTAACCTGAAACTGTTCTTAACCTGAAGCACCACTTTAGCTAATGGGGCCTCCTGCTGCTGCCGTGCCGCCGGAGCACGATTTCTGTTCTCATCCTGAAGCCAAGTTCTTAGCCTGAAGCACTATTTCTGGGTTAGCGGAGTCTGTAACCTGAAGTGTATGTAACCTGAAGCGTATGTAACCTGAGGTACCACTGTAACAGTAAAAGTACCGTATGTAAAAATTAACCAAAAAGATTAACAAGATCAAGATAGGCAAAATATACAGTTAACAAATTGGGTCCTCCCTTAAAGAGTGAGACCTGGAAACCAACACCCTGTGTTGTGGGTGGGTACGATTTGTCAGCCACAACACCCGATTGGAGGTCCCTCGATGCTGGGTTCAATTGGCCCAATGGGGCAGAGTCCAAAGGGATCGAGGGACCTATCTATGCTCACGTGACCCAGAGCTTCCTCTTTCGGCATGTGCATTCGGAACATCCGCCCACCTCTCCCTACTTTTAGGGCTTGTGCACTTGGCCTTGCTATGCCGTCGTGTGTCGTCTGTCATTGGGACAGGGGCACGGCAGGAATTTTCCCACTTGGCGGATTGGCTGTTGCCATTTTGGGTTTCGCCTGCCGTGTAGCAAATTGTCACAACTTGTAAGCTTGCGGATAGGCTCTGGTTCAGGTGATAGGGATGGGAGAACGCTCTCGGCATCCCTATGTGAAGGGTATTCCGTTAAATCCAGGGACTCGATGGTTTGGTCAACCCCTGAGAGGGGGTTGTGCCCATGTCTGAGTCCAGGGGGATATTTGGGTGTTGGAGTTAGCCTGTTCCCGGCTTTCCGCTTATCCAGGTGTTCACCCTTGGCTGACCTGTGCTGCAACCCTGGGTCAGAGCTACCTGCATGGCAGGGAGCTAGTCGAACCAGAGCATATGTAACCAGTCACTTTCTGTAATCAATAAAGTTGTGGCCTAAATTCTGCCAAAAACCAAAACTAAAATTTGAGTCAAGTGTGAATTTATTTAGGGGGGAGGTTTCTGGGTCTGAACACGCAAATGAATAAAAGCCAATGATCAGTAAAAGCAGAACATCACATGCCATCAAATGCCTGAGAGTAAAGTTTTAAGCTGGCAACAAAAAGATACTAAGGTTGGAACCAGGTGGATAGGCTATCATGTCATATATTGTGTAATGTACACATTCGTCTGACAGTGCTGCCAACATAGGCCTGCAGCAGGGATTCTCATTCATTGAGGGAATAGAGAAAGGCAATGGTTGGAGTCTTGGTTGTCCTTAGTAGTCAGTTAAATTCGCTGTGCAGTGGTACCTCTGGTTATGTATTTAATTCGTTCCGGAGGTCCGTACTTAACCTGAAACTGTTCTTAACCTGAAGCACCACTTTAGCTAATGGGGCCTCCTGCTGCTGCCGCGCCGCCGGAGCACAATTTCTGTTCTCATCCTGAAGCAAAGTTCTTAACCTGAGGTAATATTTCTGGGTTAGCGGAGTATGTAACCCAAGGTACCACTGTACCTGAATATAAAAGAGCTGTGATCATCTTAGCTCAGTCAGTAGAGCATGAGACTCTTAATCTCAGAGTCATGGGTTCGAGTTTCATGTTGGGTGAATGATTCCTGCATTTCAGGGGGGTTGGACTAGATGACCCGCGTGGTCCCTTCCAACTGTACAATTATACGATTCTCTGTGTTTAGCCATCAGCTGAAATCAGTGGCAGCTGGTGCTCATTCAGACTGGTAGGGTAGAGGGCCGAGAAGACAGCAGTAAGTGGAGCAACAGACAATGACTAGCAGAACCGTCTAATTCTAGCTTTGTCCCAATTCACCTCCTTGCTGAGGTCTGCAAGGGCAAAACTGAGGCGCGGGGGGAAGAAGCTGACAGCATCCCTTCCAACATTCCTCAGGTGAAAATGTTGTTGTTTAGTTGTTTAGTCGTGTCCGACTCTTCGTGAACCCATGGACCAGAGCACTCCAGGCACTTCTGTCTTCCACTGCCTCCCACAGTTTAGTCAAACTCATGCTGGTAGCTTCGAGAACACTATCCAACCATCTCGTCCTCTGTCATCCCCTTCTCCTTGTGCCCTCCATCTTTCCCAACATCAGGGTCTTTTCCAGGGAGTCTTCTCTTCTCATGAGGTGGCCAAAGTATTGGAGCCTCAGCTTCAGGATCTGTCCTTCCAGTGAGTACTCAAGGCTGATTTCCTTTATAATGGAGAGGTTTGATCTTCTTGCAGTCCATGGGGCTCTCAAGAGTCTCCTCCAGCACCATAATTCAAAAGCATCAATTCTTCGGCGATCAGCCTCCTTTATGGTCCAGCTCTCACTTCCATACATCACTACTGGGAAAACCATAGCTTTAACTATACAGACCTTTGTTGGCAAGGTGATGTCTCTGCTTTCTAAGATGTTGTCTAGGTTTGTCATTGCTTTTCTCCCAAGAAGCAGGCATCTTTTAATTTCGTGGCTGCTGTCACCAGGTGAAAATAGGGACATTCTATTCTACATCAGTATCTCTGCTTGAGCATTCCTCCCGGACAAGTACAAAAGTTGTAAGAGGAAACACACAAAACCACAGTATTTGCATTGCAGTAGAGCTTATTCTACCCTTGATATTGTGGCTGGGCCAAGTCATCACTTATTGAGTATCCTGTCCAGGGGGTTTAAGCCTTGCTATATTCTGTGTATATTCCTGTACTCCCCCAGGAATCTTTGTATCCTTTCCACCACCACCCTTTTCCTGTTACAATGATGGGTAATTTGTTGGTGTGAGACTGATGAGATAGGCCAGAATATTCTGGAGTCACTCTCTTTTTCTGACAAATAAATAATGTTCCTGCTTTCTTACCTGGCTTAACCAATTCCTGAGAAGCCCAAGGACATCCCTGGAGTGCAGTGAGACAGACAAGCGAAGCCAGCTGCCAGGGGAGGGGGGGAAAGGCAGAGGAAGATGTTTGTATGGGAGGGGAAAAATGCATGGCTCAGAAAACAGAGGCTTAAAATGCATGGGGATACATTTTTTAACAGCCTGGGGACCACATATCCATCTGAGTGACCTTCCAGGGGCCACATGTCAACAGAGAGTGAGACAAGAGTCAAAAAGTGGCTGTGGCGATGAATGCAACACTAACCACATTGGTGAAGTAAGCACACACCAAAGTCAAAGGTTTCTCCCTTCTCTTCAGGCAAGAAAGAGGCCCTGTCACAGTTCAAGAAGGCATTCTAGCCTAGGAAAATCACTTGAAGATTGCAGAGCAGGGCCATTTTGTAATAACAGCAGCAGCAACAACAACAATTTTATACCCTGCCCTGTTGGGAAACTGTGTATGTGCAGCTACTCACACAGAGTCAATTAAGGTTTGGCAGACAGCCAGAAGGCAATCTGAAGGAGTAAGTCTGCCTGGTGATAACAGATACATGGAGACTGCTCCCTGATTGATCAAGCTCTCTCAAGGGAGTGATAATTAATGGCCTACTAACTGGAATGTGTTAGTTCAGAGTTCGGGAGGTTTAGAGTTCTGTGTCAGTATAGGAGTTGTGAGTCGTATCAGAGAGAGCTAGCATAAGATCCGTGTTCTGTTCCTGTAAATTGTCCACTATATAATAAACACCTAACTACAAGTTCCCGGTTCCTGCTTCATCTATCCAGTCTGCAGCCAAGTCGCCAATTGCTTCCGTGGATTCTGCGTTTACTCTGCTAGGTCTGGCTAAGGTTCTGCAACTAGTCAGAAAGTTGCGAAACACCAGTAGGTTTTGCCAAGCTGGCCACTCTGGGTAGCTTCCAACAAAAGATTAAAAATACATTAAAACATCAGTCATTAAAAACTTCCCTAAACAGGGCTGCCTTCAGATGTCTTCTAAACGTCAGATAGTTGTTTATTTCTTTGACATCTGATGGGAGGGCATTCCACAGGGCGGGTGCCACCACCGAGAAGGCCCTCTGCCTGGTTCCCTGTAACATCGCAGTGATGGAACCAGCAGAAGGCCCTTGGAGCTGGATCTCAGTGTCCGGGCAGAACAATGGGGGTGGAGATGCTCCTTCAGGTATCCTGGGCTGAGGCTGCATATAGTCTGGGGAAAGTGTATGTGGCCTGGGGGTGTGACCAAAAGGATATGGTAGTTGGGAAAGCTTGGGAAGAGGACAACCAAAATGATCAAGGAGTGGAGTGACTCCCCTATAAAGAAAAGTTGTAGCGTTGGGGGCTTTTGAGTTTAGAGAAAGGGGCATGCAAGAGCTGACAAGATAGAGGTGTATGAAAAGATGGATGGCATAGAGAAAGGGACTATTCCCTCTTTCGCAACACTAGGAATCATGGACCTCCACGAATGTTGGGAGGTTCAAGGCAGATAGAAGAAAGTACCGCATCAGCCGTGTGAGATGCTTGCCTCACTCTGCCTAATAGTAGGGCCAGCCCCAAGGACAGGACAGCAGAGAGAAGTGAGCAGGGTGCAGTGGGGCAGAGGGAGACAATGGGATCATCTCAGTCTCACTTCACAGGAGCCTAATCGCATGGAGGGAGAGTAAGTTAGGACTAATGTAAAAGGCAACCTTGGTGACAGGTTTTGTTTGGTGGACCTGTATGTGTTTGTTTTGGGGAGGTGACAGTCTCGCTGAATTTGTAACATATGGATCAGGTCTGCATAGGTTCTACACATAGAAATATCCCTGTATTTATTCTGCAAGGTGAAATAAATCACACCTAATTGAAAGAAGTGGTGTTGCCTTCTGTATCCCCTGATGTCTCTGAAGCTGCAGGTGAAAACAGATTTTTTTGTTTAGTTTTATTTTTTGCCCTTTCACCCATGATATATCTAAAAAGGTGAAATATTGTTGGCTGGTGTTACAGAGGCTTAGCACTTTTCTAGTTTGCAGCTGTTGCTTTTCATCTTCTGGCTAGAGGGATACCAAAAATAAATGCCAGTGACATCTGTCGGCTGCTTCATCTTCATTCAAAACAAGTTTTCCAAATACTTGCATGGAAGCAAAAGCACAAGGGTCTGAAAAGCGTTTCCAGCTAACTGTGGGGTCAGAACCAGCAAATGGAATCCTCGGGCAGCTGACGGGACCCCACCACAAATACCTAACCTGGGCCATTGAGGGGGGCGGGGAACCAAAATTAAATGAAACATCTGGCACAGCATTTCAGACTCCGTCAAACCTATGGATCTATCTGCCGTTTGAATTACTCCAAATGTCTCAAGTGCATCAGTGCAACAGGGGCACTGAGAAAACTGAAACAGTAGGTTGGATAGGAAGCTGTTTCATAAGGACTGCAGCAGCTGCTAAATAATTTCTGGGCCCAATTTAAAGTGCTGGTGTTGACTTATAGAGCCTCACACAGCTCAGGACCTCAATACCTTAAGGATTGCCTCTCCCCATATGAACCAACCCAGACCCTGTGCTTGTCATCTGACGCCCTTCTCGCTGTGTCCTCCCCTCTCCAAGAGGTTCGCAGGGTGACAACATGAAAAGAGGCCTTTTCTGTGGTGGCTCCCCAGAGCAGCTCATATGGTGCCATCATTACATGTCTTTGTCAGGAGTTCAGCCTACACTCGAGTAGGACCCTGGCAGAGACACATGCCCAATTGGCATGTTCTGGGTGGTTTACAACAAAGTTTAAAAATACATTAAAATGTCACACATTGAAAACTTCCCTGAACAGGGCTGCCTTCAGATGTCTTCTAAATGTCAGGTAGCTGTTTATCTCTTTGACATCTGGTGGGAGGGCGTTTCACAGGGTGGGTGCCACTACCGAGAAGACCCTCTGCCTGGTTCCCTGTAGCTTTGCTTCTTGCAATGAGGGAACCACCAGAAGGCCCTCGGCGCTGGACCTCAGCGTCCGGGCAGAACGATGGGGGTGGAGACGCTCCTTCAGGTATACTGGGCCGAGGCCGTTTAGGGCTTTAAAGGTCAACACCAACACTTTGAATTGTGCTCAGAAACGTACTGGGAGCCAATGTAGGTCTTTCATGAACAAGCCCAATGGCCCAATGGCCAGAATTACCCCAGCAACCGAGGGACCAGCAATCAGGTTGTTGTGGCTATCCAATCGCTCCCACCCACACATGCAGTGAGGTCAGTCCTGATGATCTCACCACAACACATGCTCTCTGGGAGGAGGACATTATCTGCCAGCCAGTGCGAACAAAACTGAGCTGTAGGAATCAGTGGTCTACATTGGTACATGAGAAGGGCTGCAGCTCAGTTGAAAAGCATCTGCTTTGCATGCAGAAAGCCCTGGGTAACCAGAAATCCTGGAGGTCCACTCCCAGTCAGTGGATACATTACTGAGTTTGATGGGCCCATGGTCTATTGCCACTTCCCCTGTTTCTCGCTGGGATGTTTTATTCCAAATGTCCAACAAAAGAGAGTAAATGATGTCTCTCTCCCAGACTTGTTGCAGCTGAAGCAAGAGGCCAACAGAAAATCCATCCCATAAATTATTTCTGATCAGTTAACAGGCTGGCTTGACCCAGAATGCATTGATCCATCCAGCCATCCATTCAGAAATATTGGAACCGCTTCGATGCAAATGCCATAAAAAGACATATCTAGGGGTTTGTGGGTTTTCTAAATGTCTTCCCACTCCTCCAAAATGTAACAAATTCCAATTGCTTTTTTTAAAAAAAGAGACATAAACAAAATGTTGGTTGCTTTGTAGTTTAAAAAAACCCAAAAAAAACATTTCCTATTTGCATGATATGCATTAAGTGCCCAGTTCTCAGGATTTAATACAAGATGTTTTGTGTTTGTGAATCTATTTACCGAGTTAGGTTAACCTCACATCTTCTTTATTGGTTTGTCTATCTGTTTGCTTGGGATATTTATGAGGAGCAAAACCTCACTAAATTGTAAGGCAGTCTCCTCTCCCAGTATATCATACCCAGAAAGCTTACAGTGAAATTACCGGCGGCCAGTCAAACACAGTAAATTAGGGATTGCACAGTAAATCAAAAAAGCATCTTATGCGGGAAGAGGGGAGTAAAAAAGGAACAATCGAGTTAAGATAAATAGACTGAAGCAGCGTAGTTCAAAAGTGACAAATAAGCCCTCTTTTTGATCACCACGGCCCCTTAAATACACTGGTCAGCAAAACTGGATTGAGTTACAGGTGTTGGTAGGCAGCAGAGGCAAATGAGAGGGCAGAGAGGATATTCCACAGTAGCTCCAAAAGTAGGAAGATGGGTAGATCTGCCAGTTAAACATTTACAGTAAGCTTTTGTGGCGTTGTGTGAGGTTATCAAATAGATGCTAAACCATTATCTACCCTACACAAATACATGCACACATACACCCCCACCACCTGAATTGCCATCATTGAGAAAGTTATGTGCCCTTCCTGAATCTGCTGGCAGCCAGTGGTGTAGCATGGGTTGCCAGAGCCTGGGGCCACACGAAGAAGGGGTGGGAGGGGGGAATGGATGCAGTATGCATGTGCATACAACTGCCTAGTGTGGTCTGTGTCACTCAGGAGATCACAGCCACAGAGGTAAGAAAAGAAGTGTTGCTCCATTGTCTGGACTGGAGAGGTCACTTCCTGGTTCTCATGGAGAAGCCGTTTTCAGTGGAGCTGTTATGTACTGAGCTAAATCCTAGAACAATAGGATTCAGAAGCAGCAGTCTGATTGGTCCGCAGGAGCCACCCAATCCAGCTCCAGGTGGAAATGAATCAGCGACCTGATTGGCCTGCAGGAGCAGCCAAACAGGCTCCTGGATGAAGTGAATCAGCAACCTGATTGGCCTGCAGGAGCAGCCAATCAGGCTTCTGGAGGAGGTGAATCCACAACCTGACTGGCGTACAGGAGCAGCCCGGAATTAGCCAATCACGCAGGACCCATTGTGTAAATAATGTATATATAGCTAGACGTTTTGGAGAAAGTTTCATTCATTGCTACTATGAGCTGAATAAAGTGCATGAAATTCACACTCGACTCTGAGTATATTTCAGGAGCCCAGGAATGGAAGTACGCAGCTGTATTGAGGCAGCACCAGGTGTTGAAATTTTGCACCCAGGGCAACTGCCCCCGTGCGACCCTCCTCCCCACACAGGCTGCGCCACTGATGGCAGCAGGGGGTTTAAAACAAACAAGCAAACTCAAGCAAGGGGCAGAGTAGAAGCAGCACTCTGCTCTGTCCACACATTTAGGCAACAATGAGATAGTGTACAGTAATCCAGAGAGTGGGCAGAGGCAGTTGGATGCAAGCATTAACCCAATTGTTAAATTTATATGACCCTCATATAGCAGAATGGCCTTTGAACCATTTGAATGGCTTCTACTAGAGAAGAAAAAAGCAAAAACACAACAGAATGACTTAGACTGCAAGCCAGCCTTCACCAGTCAGGTAGCTTGCAAAAAACAAAACCCCTTCCTTTGTGCATCACTGGATGCAACCCATTTCATTTGCGCTTTTCAGAATGTTACAAAAAAATGTAAAATACAAAACATGGCACGCAACTTTATGCAAGGTGTTAAATAAAAAAGGAGCGTTAAATTGAACGAAGTCCATTCAGACTGAGGGAAGGAATGACTGCCATCACTCAGAATGGGTGTCAAGGATGGAGCTGCCAACATTTTCCCCAACCCCTTGTTTTCAGCCTCTCTTCGGTGTGGTTTATTTCATGGGGATGGGTGGGATGTGCATGAAACAAAACATCACTGTTTCTGGCTCAGCTCTAATTATATATAAAAAAATGATTTTTTGACAAATGTATTATCTGATACAGAACATCATGTCAGGTTCTATTAGTCAATTCAAGTTCCCTGATGTAAATAATACATTTCTGAGTTATGCATTATTTAATCCTGAATAGAGCTAGCACATGTGAATACATAGGTAAAAATTATCAGTTCACAGCAGTGCCAGAGGCTTGCTTTCCCAAGCATTGAAGAAAGGAGCACTGAGGTCGCAGTGGGTGTTTGTGTGCATTTGTGCTACTTTACCTGTGCTGAGTGCATTTGAACACTATGAATTCAAAAGTTCAAAGACAGTTGTTTGCTTTTTCCATCCTCCCCCTTTTAGGAGTTGAAAAAGTCTTTTAAAAGTGGGTTGATTTTCTGCATTCTACAGAATTGACTGTTCTGCTTTAGGCTATATTTATTCATTTATTATTACGTTGTTAGCCTGGACGAAGGTAAAAGGTAAAGGACTCCTGGATGGATAAAGGTAAAGGTAAAGGGACCCCTGACCATTAGGTCCAGTCGTGACCGACTCTGGGGTTGTGGCGCTCATCTCGCTTTATTGGCCGAGGGAGCCGGCATACAGCTTCCGGGTCATGTGGCCAGCATGACTAAGCCGCTTCTGGCGAACCAGAGCAGCGCACAGAAACGCTGTTTACCTTCCTGCCAGAGCGGTACCTATTTATCTACTTGCACTTTGACGTGCTTTCGAACTGCTAGGTTGGCAGGAGCAGGGACCGAACAACAGGAGCTCACCCCGTCATGGGGATTTGAACCGGCGACCTTCTGATTGGCAAGCCCTAGGCTCAGTGGTTTAACCCACAGCGCCACCCAGTTAAGTCCAGTCAAATTTGACTATGGAGTGTGGCTCTTATGCCCGCTTTCAGGTCAAGGGAGTTTGTCTGCAAACAGCTTTCCGGGTCATGCGGCCAGCATGACTAAACCGCTTCTGGTGCAAGAGGACACCATGACGGAAACCAGAGCACACAGAAATGCCATTTACCTTCCCTCCACAGTGGTACCTATTTATCTACTTGGACTGGTGTGCTTTCTAACTGCTAGGTTGGCAGGAGCTGGGACAGAGCAATGGGAGCTCACCCCGTCGCGGGGATTTGTACTGCCGACCTTACAGTCAGCAAGCCCATGAGGCTCGGTGGTTTTGACCACAGCACCACCTGTGTCCCTCTGTCAGCCAGTATAGCTCAGTTGGTTAGACTGTGGTACTGATAACGCCAAGGTTGCAGGTTTGATTCCCGTATAGAACAACTGCATATTCCTGCATTGCAGGGGGTTGGACTAGATGATCCTAAGGGTCCCTTCTGACTCTGCAAATCTATGATTCTATAATCCCCAAACCATTTAACAATAAGAAACATTAACAATTAAACACACACACAATTTCAAGACTAATACAATTACAGCCTCGGAGTCAGAGCACCATAGGGTTATCATTATTAATATATATTTTTTTAAATCCCTGCTTTTTGAAATCTAGCATGCCAGGGATACAGTTTCATCCAAGATTTCTCCTTGGCATGCTTATTTTTGTATGGGCAGGGATATTCTTCTTTTTCTTAGAGAACTTTTAAGCATGCAGAGGCACACCGAAACACACAGAGGCACAGCTACTCCTGTATATAAAGTTGTGCACGCCAGAAAAGGCTGATAATAATAATAATAATAATAATAATAATAATAATAATAATAATAATGTTTTATTTATACCCCACCCTTCCCGGTTCAAAAACCGGGTTCAGGGCGGCTAACAACAAATTTAAAACACTTAATTGTAAAAGCAGCATAACATACAGTATAAAAACATGAATAACAATAGAATTCAAAAATCAAAAATCAATTTAGGGGAAATAAGCATTAGATAAACCCCAGGGCTAGCTGGCTGAATTGGTCCTACTTGGGCCAGCGAGGAGGCCAGGGGAGAATCAGCTGTGGGGTCTCAGAGCGGGTAATCTTCATAAAAGGGGAGGGGGAGGGAAGAGAAGGGAAATAAAAGATTAGGCTGAATTCAAATTAAAGGCCAGGTGGAATAGTTCTGTCTTACAGGCCCGGCGGAAGGAGGTTAAATCCTGAAGGGCCCTAGTCTTGTGGGAGCATTCCACCAGGTCGGAGCCATCACTGAAAAGGCCCTGGCCCTGGTGGAGGATAGTCTGACTTCCTTAGGGCCTGGGACCTCTAAACTATGGTTATCCATGGACCTTAAGATCCTCTGCGGGGCATACCAGGAGAGGCGGTCCCATAAATATGAGGGCCCTAAGCCACAAGAAGCACTTGAGAAGGGTGAGGAGTACAGCCATTGAGGGGTATGTCCCTGTGAGTCCAGATAGGAAGGGCCTTTTCCTGTGTCAGTGTTCCTGTTAAGAAACATCAGACTCTCCTGGTGCCTACCTTGATTACTGGAGAGAGGGTGCCACCACCGAAAAGGCCCATTCTGCCGTCGTCACCCATGTCACCTCAGAAGGTCATGGTTGGCCACTTGGACAGAAGGTTTCAGAAGATGATCTCAGAATGATGGCAAGCTCATGAAGGATGACTTGGAGTAGAAATACCCAGACTCCAAAGCTGTAAAGTAACTGAAATGTTAAAACCAAAGAAGAGATAGAGGAGTATTCTGCTAAATATTATGAATCTCTGGATTTCAAAAGCCCCTTTAGAGTCACCGGAGGAAGAAATGGTTCTGCTCTTTTCTGGTCAGTTTGAGAAAATAATATTCACCCTGCATGTATATAGTCAACATGGAGCAAGGCATCTTTTGTGGTAAATACTTCATGTCTAACCCATAATAGCACTAGAAACACAATACATTTAATCTCAGCAAATTTTTTGGTGGCAAAGTTCATGCTGGGCTGTTAGCTGTGCTGCCTTAATCTATTTGTTAACACATGCACAACAAGCTGTAAATAATGGATAAAAGGATGATGAGCCCCATATTCCAATAGCACAGAGATTCAACCTGTCAAAGGATGCTTTAAGTAGGATTACTAATGGTAATAATGAGATGCCTCTTCATCTGAAGAGTCATTTCAAATAATATACAAACGGGAGATTGTGAACACAACTTAATGTGGGCTGGCCTTATTGCTTGACGGCTGGTAAAAGTATGTGTGCCACAGAGCTACTGGATTGCTAATAATAATAATAATACATCACCCATCTAGCTGGGGCTCCACAGCCACTCTAGTCAGCTCCCAGCAGAATAGTAAAAACATGATAAAGCGTCAAACATTAAAAACTTCCCTCAACAGGGCTGCCTTCCATTGTCTTCTAAAAGTCATATAGTTGTTTGTTTCCTTGACATCTGAAGGAAGGGTGTTCCACAGGGAGGGTGCCACTACTAAGAAGGCCAAGGCACACAAAGGGCCTTAACTACACATGACACCTAATGCACAGCATCTCTGAATTTTCTTTGGAGCAGAAGCACTCCACTACAACAGTTTGTTACACACCCCACTTGTTCTCAGGCCGAGGTTTAAAAAAAGTCCTGAAGTGATGTTTTATGAACAGGTAATGAGGCATCTGATCAAGGCCTGTATTTTAAAATGAGCTTAAAGATATATTTGCAAATGTTTGTATGTTTCATGCCAGGCAGAAACCAGCTGGCTAAGTACTCTGGCAGCTGTTTATCTTCCTGCTCTCCTGAACAAGGGTCCCCCTGATTTATAGCAGTAGCAGGAGACAAGTTTCTCAAAGTTGTAAAAGGGAATTACAGGCTGGGAGCAAAGGTTACACTGACCCTACATATTCACAATCAAGCTGCAAAAACACTAATTAAGAGTTGGTAAATAGTAAGATTTATTGTTTAACAGAAAATAATACCATGTGCCTCCCATCAGACTCTAGCCATATTTTCCTAAGGTTTAAGGTATACTGAGAGAGTTAAAGGGCAATAAATTTTGGGAAGAGCTAATGGGAAAAGCAGCTGGCTGGGAAAAGGGGGGTGTAAATTGAAGAGGCTTCTTTTGAAGCTGTTTTTTACTGAGTTCCTTTTTTACTTTGCAAAGGCCTTTTCTTCTAAAAAGCTATCTATGTTATGTATGAGATTTGTTGGCTTAATGTAATTAGGCAAAGGATTTAGAAAGTAAGAAATGTTAGATTCTTATGTTAGATTCTTGTTTCATTGATGGTGTGTGAGAATGTGAACCCAAGATCTCTGTTTAGAAAGAATTTAATACCATGAGCCATTTGTTTTAGCCATTTGTTTTGGAATGCAGGGGCAACGGGGCAAAAGGTGATCTGGTAATTAAGGTGCCTTGTCGAGGCAAATGTAAGATATATGGCTACTTGTCTGCCATTTATGGATAGAAGGAAATATAGCTCTTTGTCTCCCATAAAAGGTAATAGGAAATGGGTGTATCGTTTATGATTGGTTCTAGCAAACAGCCAATAGGAATTTCAACCAGGCTGATTGGACAGAGGCAGCCAAAGGAGCAGCAAGGGGGCTGGGCTGAGGAAATATAAGTGCTGACCATCAGGGCTGGAGTGGGCAGAGCTTTGGTAACCATATACCACTGTGCCTATCATTTATTTGTCTGACAAATAAATTATTATTTTAATTTCTCTATTGCTGCATTGAATATTTCATTCCAGCTAAGCGTTAACCACAAGCAGGGTGCTACAGTAATATAGGGGATGTAACAGTAAATGTGCATAACTGACCACTGTGCACATTCACCAGGCTCCATGGAGAATGTGCATATAATCCATCCATGAAGAAGGAAGTGTGCATATTTCCCGGTCAATATCCATAATCCCCAACAGGTCTTGAGGAATGTGCATATGTCAACAGAATTTTGTATGTTCTTCAGTCATTATGCATAATTTGTTTGGATTTTTTGACTACGTGCCATTCTGTGCAGCTTCACACAAAGTCAATTAAGCGTTGGCCAAAAGCCAAGGATGACTGAGCAGAGAGGAATTATTCTGCCTGGAGATATGAGACCTTGGAATAAAAATCTACCATTGGTCGAGGTCTCACACAGGCATGATTACTTATGACCTTACTGACTGGATAGTGTGTTGGTCAGTGTGGTGACGAGAGAGAGAGAGAGAGAGAGAGAGAGAGAGAGAGAGAGAGAGAGAGAGCGCTAGTTAGGAGCATGTCTGTTCTTGTATATAGTAACTTGTAGAGTCTGCTGTAAATAACAAACACCTCTTAGTAACCAAGTTACTAATAGAAGCGTCTTGTTCCTGCTTCGTGCATCCTGCCTGCAACTGATTGCTTTCTGGAACTCTGCGTATGCTCTGCTAAGGTTTGGCTAATGTCCTGCAACAGATCAAAGTTGCAAAACACCAATATAATTCGCAACAGGCTATTGGGGAACATGTCTATCTCGATAGAACGTTGTACAGTCTCTGGTCTTTATGCATAATTACCAAGAGGCCTTGGGGAATGTGTATATATTGATTGCGTTTTGCACATTCTCCAGCGAATATGCACATTTTCCAGTCAGTATGCACAGGCTCCAAGATACATGCTCTAGTACAGAAGTCTGCAATCTCCCTCAGCCTAATCTTATAAGGCCCATGACATGGAGCAGCAGGAAGGGGTGGGGTGCCATAAAAGCTGCTTTTCACCAGCCCGGCCTCCTTTTCCCCACTCTCAGCTGCTCCCCCAATCACGGGGATCATAGGGACAAGAAAGATTAAAAATTTCCCTCCCACCATCCTGATAGAAATTGCCCCCCATGCTGCCATTAAAGCTAGGAAAGGGACGAGTAAGTAGCAGCATGGGGACAGTAATTATCAGACTCACAGGAGAGGTAAGAGTTAACCAGTTGGTGATGGGTTACCCAGGAGGGAAAAGTAAAGTACAAGAGTGTGGAATACCTCTAGTTCCACCTCTTCTGTGGAAAGTGTTAAGTTGTGGGTGAACATATCAGACGACACAGTGATTCTTCAAACAGCTCTTGTTTATTCACAGGCCAGAACAGAACTGAACTGAAGGGCTCAGCCAGCCTGCTTATATAGCGCTCCAGTACAACGTAACTGTAACAATTTTCTAAAACTATCCAATCACTGAACGTCACTTTCGATCCCTTATTTGCATAACTATCCACAGTATCCCCCTGCTGGCCCAGGGTGAGAACTTCAGTACATAACAGAAAGAGCTTCTCCACCTCTACTCTAGGAATTTGTGGGTGAGTCTCTGGAAACATCTTACAGAGCTCTCCACCTGGCAGTTTCTCTTCAGTGATTCATCTCCATCACAGGAATCAGTAAATAGCATTTTCGTGAGCCTGCTTTCCTTCTCCGCCACAATATGCTAAGTTATTTACCAAATAAAGCTGGAGTAAGAACCGTTTCATAATTCTCCAAAATAGGCATCTCCAAGCGATTCAATCAATTCACTTTCATGCCCCTTTCGCAAAAGAGCTTTTTTTTAAAAAAAAAGAAAGAAAAGAAAAGGACATCACACAATGTAAACAATTCTCCGCCACAGTAAGGCTTTATTAATTCTTACCTCCATTGTCACGGGTGCTTTAGAGAGAGTTTTGCTGAAATTAAGAGTTGGGGGAGGGAAATCTCCCGCTGCTTTTATTTACAATTAATTCAAATTCAAAGCACGCACTTTATTGTCCTGGGTTGCAGGGCATCAAATGAGCTTTCTCCCTCTAAGACCTGAGTTATTCTGAGAGTTCAGCAAATCTCTGCTTCTAATCAGATTTAACAGGTGCTGCTTTCGGATTCAGTCGGAGCTATCAGAAGGCAGCCATTTAGCATTTATTTATTTATTTATTTGTCATTCTTTCCCTCGTTCCCCCCTTTTCCCCCGGATAGCGCATGTCATAGCTGGGCTAGAATTAATGGCAGTGGCATTTGGAATATTGATGTGGGATATGTGTGCAAAGAAACAAATAGATTCCTTAAAATAGAAAAAAAACAACAGAAGAGGGGGGAAAGGATTGAGGGTTATTCTAAGGCGCTGTTAGAACCAGTGGCAGAGTTTCATGCTCTGGCACCGGGGGGGTGGAGAACAGGTGGGGGGCAGGTTGGTGTGTGTTCTGGGGGCGTGGCACCCAGCATGGGCAGGGGGGCAGCCGCGATGGCACCCCACTGGGATTGCGCTGCCGGGGGTGGTACGCTCCCCCCGCACTCCTCTTCCTCCGCCAGTGGTTAAAGGTAAAGGGACCCCTGACCATTAGGTCCAGTCGTGACCGACTCTGGGGTTGCGGCGCTCATCTCGCTTTATTGGCTGAGGGAGCCGGCGTTTGTCTGCAGACAGCTTCCGGCTCATGTGGCCAGCATGACTAAGTCACTTCTGGCGAACCAGAGCAGCGCATGGAAATGCCGTTTACCTTCCCGCCAGAACTGTACCTATTTATCTACTTGCACTTTGACATGCTTTCGAACCGCTAGGTTGGCAGAAGCTGGGACCGAACAAGAGGAGCTCACCCCGTCGTGGGGATTTGAACTGCCAACCTTCTGATCAGCAAGTCCTAGGCTCTGTGGTTTAACCCACAGCGCCACCCGTGTCCCTCCGCCAGTAGTTAGGACTACCAAAAAACCTCCTCTGATCACCTTAAATTGCTATGTATGGGGTTGTTAGGGGTGCCTTTTAGGCCTGGCATGCACATTGGGGCAAATGCCAAGTCAGTGGTGCCACTGTGAGCTTGTTTGGCCACATACCCAAGTTTCTCAGAGCAAGAAAGAAATTGTATTCCTTCCAAACATTTGGTCTGCCTGTAAACATGGCGAGGAGCAGGGAGGAACATGGCCCCTCCTATCTTAGGAAGCTTTCCTGCCTGGACTGCATTTTGATTTGGCTCCTTTAATTTGGTTTGCAGATTGGTGGAGTATAGGGTCAGGTTCAAGGTCTTGACCTTTAAAGCCCTTTGTGGCTTAGGGCCCTCGTATCTACGGGCTCCCCTCTCTTGGTATGCCCCACAGAGGACCTTAAGGTCCATGAATAACCATAGTTTAGAGGCCCCAGGCCCTAAGGAAGTCAGACTATCCTCCACCAGGGCTCTGACCTGGTGGAATGCTCTGTCCCATGAGACTAGGGTCCTTCAGGATTTAACCTCCTTCTGTCATGCCTGTAAGACAGAGCTATTCCTTTAATTTGAAGTCAGCCTGATCTTTTATTTCCCTTCCCTTCTCTTCCCTCCCCCTCCCCTTTTATGAAGATCACCCGCTCTGAGACCCCACAGCTAATTCTCCCCTGGCCTCCTCGCTGGCCCAAGTAGGACCAATTCAGCCAGCTAGCCCTGGGGATTATCTAATTGATTTTTGATTTTTGATTTTTGAATTTTATTGTTATTCGTGTTTTTATACTGTATTTTATGCTGCTTTTATAATCAAGTGTTTTAAAGTGTTTTAAATTTGTTGTTAGCCGCCCTGAGCCCGGTTTTTGAACCAGGAAGGGTGGGGTATAAATAAATTATTATTATTATTATTATTATTATTATTATTATTATTATTATTATCATTAATATTAGATGTTCTAAGCTTTTAGATTTAATTCTGTGTCTTCAGGCTTCTTTGGGGTGTGTTGGCAAGTTTTTCTAAATGGTGTGTATTGGGTTGTGCTTTGACATTTTATTACAGTGATCACCCCAAATGAGGTTGCCGCACTAGGAAACAA
This sequence comes from Podarcis filfolensis, assembly GCF_964270895.1. NCBI lineage: Eukaryota > Metazoa > Chordata > Lepidosauria > Squamata > Lacertidae > Podarcis > Podarcis filfolensis. Next base: position 109,013,377 of record NC_139606.1, read on the forward strand.
TATCTTTTGTTTTATATTTATAGCTCTGTGGTTAATTCTGGTTCTTTTCCTGGGATGACTCAACCACTGTGCAGATGAAGGTGGAGGCATCTGTTCCCAACCGCCCCACACTCAGCTGAAAGGAAGGAAGGAAAAAATGTTAGCAGCGCTACCCAGTGCTTGATACTTCATGACTACGTCACCCACCAGTAACCCCCAAGCACAGTGGGTTAAGCAGTTGTACTTCTGCAAGGGTATTTCTCCAGTTCTTGCATCTCAGAAGCGTGGATACCTTAGCAATCTCAGGTGCCTGAGTGGGATACCTCTATGAGCTACTGCACCATTTCAATTGAATTAGATTCTCTGCTGTTATGCAAAAGGAAGAAATGTGTTGGAAAAGATCCCAAGTCAGACCAATTATATGTGTGCAAAAACCAGTGTATTTGCCAGCTTCATTTTTTCGTTACTTTATATGAATGCCTTCTAGGTAGGAGAGGAAAAGAAACTTTAGTGAAGACATCAATTAGCCTTGTAGTTTGGGTGACTGGATGGCCAGCCATTTTATCTGCATAGCAGATGGTCCTTTGTGATATATTCCGCATCACTCAGAGCATCTTAAAGTTTAGTGTGGCCTCTCTAATCTGAATGCCATTAAATGTCAGGTTGTGTAGGTAAGAACTCACACATGATATTGTCATGTCAGTTTTTCATTCCTAGGAATTCATAGCAGAAGGAATGTGAGAGAGGTTGTGGGCTCGTCAGATATATTATTCTTTCTTTTTAAAAATATGTAAGCAAGAATTAAAGGAGCACAGGGAAAAAAGAGTATTTGTGAAGGATTTTTTTCTTTCTGATTTTTTTTCCAAATTATGTAACCGTGCAATCTGTATGTAAATATACAGTAGTCAAACAATCCAACCCGCATATAAAAGTGAAAATGGCAGGAATGGAGGCTTTGGTAGGTAGGGTGGGGTTGTGGACACAATCTTTTCCCTCCATGCACTGGTTTGGTGAGGAAGTGGTTATCTCAACCAGGACATAGGATACAGGTTAGAAGATAGATTGATTTTCTGATCAACCTTCCTATATACACAAAACCTAAGGTTGCTGTCAACCTGCAGTTTGCATAGTCACCAATAGGGGGTGTCAGGGGGTCCAGGTGAGCTATAGTTTGGCAAACCACTATACGAAGTACCTCCTCCCTCCTATAAACATGACTGCAGCAAGGTTTCATTGGAGTGATGAGGCATGTCAGAAAATCACTCCTTTAACAGAAGGTGTGACTTTGGTTGAATTGTATGGGGAGGGGCCACACGGCTCACCAGCCTGGTTTGGCAGTGAATCTCCAAGGTTCCAGAAGGGGGTCATTCTCAGAGATGCTGGGGACTGAATCTGGGACCTTCTGCATGTGATGAAGAGGCTCTACCAGTGAGCTAAATCTCTTCCACAAATGGACAGCCTCCCTTCTGTTTGTTTTGAGTGAGGACAGAGAGCTCTATTAAGCCTCCAGCCTGTGAGAAGATGGATTGCCCACATTATATGTAATTAAATTGATGACATCCCACTTAATCCCATAAATATCATTTTGGGTTTACTTGATAGGCTCATTAAAAATAGCAAAAAAACACACAAAAAACCCCAACCTGGTCAGAACAAGAGGCAAACGTTTTAATTGCCAATAAACGGTGTAAAGCCTTAGTTTCTAGCACTGAATGGTGGTATAAATCTTAGGAAAAATATGTTCCTTTTCCTTCTACTTTTAAGTTGCTTTTGTTATTCAAGTGATGGACCATTTGCTCTGCCAATGTGTACAGAACATGCACAATGGTTTGGAGGGAGACTATTTTGGAAGAAAAGATATCATTTACATAAAATAGTTCTTCTGCGCTAGAATTAAGTTATTGAACCTCTACACAATGCAGCATCTTGTGTTCTATTTGTGTATTTGTTAGAACATAAAATAAAAAGATTTAAAGTTTTTAAAAATATATATATATGCAAATGTATGCAAACTTTGTCCTAAGCAAAACATTTGGAGTTCTAGCGACGCAGAGTAAGATTTGCTCTGATAAAAAGTGGAGCTATAATCACAGTCTGGAGGAAAATATTTAAATGCCAGAAATTCTCTCCCTCTCCTAGAAATTGCTTTGTCCTTCCAAGATTCTTTCTGTGATTGTTGTTTTCCAGTTAAAACTTAACTCCATGACAAAAGGACTTGCATATAGTTGCTGTGGGACCAAATAAACTACTTCAAGGCAAAAGATCTGGGAACACATTTTATTTTACTTCCTTTCGCTCTCTGTTTCTTGAGAGTCTTTTGTTATTAAATTAAAGTGATGGATAGTTTGGTCTACCAGTATGTAAACAGGTTAGGCTATTAAGGAGGAAAACCTGGCTTAGAGAGGCCATCCTGCAATTGCTTTGAAATAAAATAAAAATGGAAGGAATGAAAAAAAGGAGACTTGTTTTTCTCCTTCTCTTCATCCTCAGATGTGTTTCTGAACTTGTAACGGGCAGAGCTCACACGCCTCACAGCAAAATGCAGAAACAAAACCACAGCAGAAGGCTGGCAAGCGAGTCAATGAGCCCATATGATTTGTGTATTCTGACATGACTAGAGAGAAACGTAGACTCTGAACGTAATACAATGGAGAAAATATTATGTGGGGAGAAATCCCTGCAAAAGACTCAAAGCTGACTTATATGCAATCAGCAAACATGTTGGAATAGGGAGAGGCAACATGCAGTGAACCATGGCAACCATTGGCTAATGTTCAACCACTGCTGTGGAAATAATTCATTTTTTTAAACAAAAACTGGCTCCCTATCTACCTGTGGTTGGTAGGCTTCTGTTGGGGACTGTGAGAACAGGACGCTGCACTAGATGGGCATGATCCAACAGGCTCTTCTGTGGGATGCAACATCACTGAAGCAGTCAAATACAACATTTCCTGTTTTCCCAGAGTGGACACTCCAGCCAGGAGGACTTCCTGTCAGACCTGGTCTGGAGCATCCTCCCCCTGCATGGGACCAGGTAGATGGGTGTGACCCTGGCAGACCCTATAAAAGGGCCAGACACACAGCCATCTTCCTCTTGACTCTCTCGATCCCATCTCTTCTTGATGCCTTTTGCTGTCTGCTGGTTCTCAGCCAACAGTACATGGGCTCACCTTCTCACGTAGGATGAACCCACACATTTCTCTGTAAGTGTAACTTAAGGACCATAATATGAACTGAATGTAGGCAAACCTTAGCATTACTTTTAAAAGAAGATTGTTGTATCATTATTATTTTTAAAAGGGAACTAAAAGGGACACGGGTGGTGCTGTGGTAAACCACAGAGCCTAGGACTTGCCGATCAGAAGGTTGGCGGTTCGAATCCCCGCGATGGGGTGAGCTCCCGTTGCTCGGTCCTGGCTCCTGCCAACCTAACAGTTCGAAAGCACGTCAAAGTGCAAGTACATAAATAGGTACCACTCTGGCGGTAAGGTAAACGGTGTATCCGTGCGCTGCTCTGGTTTGCCAGAAGCAGCTTAGTCATGCTGGCCACATGACCCAGAAGCTGTACGCCGGCTCCATCAGCCAATAAAGCGAGATGAGCGCTGCAACCCCAGAGTCGGCCACGACTGGACCTAATGGTCAGGGATCCCTTTACCTTTACCTAAAATGGATTTACCAGAACAGTCCAATCTGGACAAGCCAGACTGGATTGCTTAACTCAAATGGTTCTAACGAATCCATCAGCTAGCTTCCAGCAATGTGCAAGGAAATGTGCTCACTAGCAACGAGTGAAGAAGGATAATATTTAATCAATATATCCTCTCCTGCTGTCCACAACATTCCCACATCTTCTTACATCCTTCTGTTCTTATTAACATAGCAATGTACTGTGTACTGTGGCACATAGATACTGTGGGTGTAGTTCAGTGCCCTGCCTGCACAAGCACTGATTCCCCCTTTCATCCTCCCATGCTCTGCTCTAGGGCTCTCCCAGCCCCAGCAACTCAATTTCGGGAGCACACAGGGTAGGAAACCTTGTTCCACAAGCAGAAGTCCTCAAACAGGGCTTCCATGGATGGGGCTGGTTAGGTGAATCCTGTGCTTCCACTTTACTGGGAGTAAACCTTGTTGAACTCAATAGGATTTATTTCTGAGTTTATGGTTGCAATGTAATGGATTTATTGTGGCATAAGTTTTGTGGGCTGGATCCCATTTCTTCACTTGAATATCTTAGCCTCCGTGTGTTTGTGTGTGTGTGTGTGTGTGTGTGTGTTAGGAGTAATGTGAGCTGAGCCACTAATGTGCCTAACAACTGCCAATTGTGCACACTCACAAGGCCTCATGGATAATTTGCGCATGAAGAAGGAATTGTGCATTTCCCAGTCTATATGCAGAATGTCCTACAGATGTTGGGGAATATGCAGACATGCAGGTTCTGTCCTCTGAACACAATGTGTTCTCAGGAAAGCATTTGTTCCCATAACGTGTCAATGATTTCCACAGATTGTTATGGGGAAAACTCTAATGCGCTCCCAACCATGGAAATTTGACCCCTCGCCCAAAAAACAATCCAGAAAAACCTTCTGAACCCTTGCAAAAGACAAACAAGGAAGGAAGAAAAGCTTTCTTCTTTGCCTAAATTCTTCCCTTTCCTGCCTCCTTCCTCCCTCCCACCAAGGTTTCTGGAGAAACAGCTGCAGCAGACCAGCAAAACACACACACACACACACACACACACACACACACGGCTTGTTTAGGCTGGTTATTTCTTTACAGTAGTAGGGAAGTTTTTAATGTCTGATGCTGTATTGTTTTTAATAGTCAGTTGGAAGCTGCTCAGAGTGGCTGGGGAAGCCCAGCCAAATGGGTGGGTATAAATTATTATTATTATTAATTATTATTATTTATTATTATTATTATTAATTATTATTATTATTATTATTATTATTATTAAATGCAGGTCCAGTTGTTGGAATATCTGAATCTGCAGGGTATATAGCAAAGTTTTAGTACTAATTCCTCAGCTTTTGATAAGTGGATTTTCACATAACAAGTATTTGGATAGGGAGACCTGCATGTATATCAACTGAAGTTGTATGTTCTCTGAACGTAATGCATAATCTCCAGCAGGTCTTGGGGAATGTGTGTATCTTGACTGCACTTTCCTGCTCAGAAGGAGCCAATTGCTGGTCTGAGTAAGCGGAGCCAGGGCATATCTAGAAAGCTCTTCCTTGAGATCCTGCTATTGCATAGATCATCCCATAGGCAATGGATGGCAGCTCCCGAAAAGTACCGTATTTTTCGCCCCATAGGGCGCACCTAGTTTTTTTTGGGGGGGGGGGGGAAATAAAGAAAAAATATATATTTTTCCCCTAGGCGCGGGGCTGGGGCGGGGGAAGCCCAAGCTTCCCCCGACCCCAGCCCCCAGAACAGGCTGCTATCCGCAAGCCTAGGGAGCCCGGCGGGGATATCTGCCTGCGCCGGGCTCCCATGGCTTGCCGAGAGCTTCCTGAAGCATGGAGAGATAGAGGGGTTGGTGTGCACCGACCCCTCTCGCTCTCCAGGCTTCAGCGAAAGCCTGCATTCGCCCTATAGGATGCACACACATTTCCCCTTCATTTTTGGAGGGGAAAAAGTGCGTCCTATAGTGCGAAAAATACGGTAATTTTTCAGGTCAAAATAGGACTTTGAGCTTATTGTTATTCGAGGAGATTTGGGTGCATTTGTTTTGATTCGTAGAAGGTGAATTCAAATATGACATTCTGGCAATGCCAAACAGTGATTTATGAACTAAAAGCAGGGGAAAAGGGACAAAGCCTTCAATATAATGGGGCCCCCTTATTCTCAAGACTTACTGATTCACAGATGGAATTTACATATCACCCAATATCAAGAAACAATGTATTTTGCTATAGGCAGTTCACATATCTGGCTGAGGCTCACCAAGCATTGATCTATGGGATTTCTCAGCTCTTTCGCACAACAAAATATAATTGCCTCTTGCAGATTTTGTGCCCTCTTTCCCCTTAACAGCTTTGTGCTGTAGGTGTTAAACAGCATGGGAGACAAAAGCTGAACGTCATCAGACTCCATAGGAACAGCACTCTCCTAGCATCACCATCTTGCAGTTGCCAAAAAGGTAGGAGTGGGACTAACTCCCCGCCTATCCAGAAAGATGCAACAGCATCAAAAGTCACTGAAGAGAACCAGAGATCTGACAGCCCCACATTTCTCCTGTCTAGGGATGGCTGAATCTCTCAGTTCTGGCTCTTCTCAGGTTTGTGGCCGCTAGGTTCCATTCTCCCCATTTCTACACCAGTCTGCAAATTTTTCTTCAGAAAGTCTGCACAAAAATTAATATCCATTTATGGGTTCCTTTCTATTAATACACGTGACTTTTCAAAATTTCCCTGGAGGCATTCCCCCCTAATATGATGTATATTTACCGTATTTTTCGCTCTATAAGACACACCAGACCACAAGACGCACCTAGTTTTTGGAGGAGGAAAACAAGAAAAAAAATATTATGAATCTCAGAAGCCAGAACAGCAAGAGGGATCACTGTGCAGTGAAAGCAGCGATCCCTCTTGCTATTCTGGCTTCTGGGATAGCTGTGCAGCCTGCATTTGCTCCATAAGACGCACACACATTTCCTCTTACTTTTTAGGAGGGAAAAAGTGAGTCTTATAGAGCAAAAAATACGGTATGTTATTTTCACCAATACAGTCGTACCTTGGAAGTCAAACGGAATCCATTCCGGAAGTCAGTTCGACTTCCAAAATGTTTGGAAACCAAAGCGTGGTGTGAGGTGGGAGTGTGATTGCTCACGAAAATAACAGCCAGGACTCTAGCCTGTCTTTTCAGGTTTTATTGAGTGCAAACTTAAGTACAGTGCAGAAACTTCAAAACCATGTCTGCCTTAATCGCTAGCAGATTCCAGAAGTGCCTTCTTCCTATTTCCCCTCCAGCATAGAAACCCTGGAAAACCCCCTCTCTGCCTTTTTTCCTTACATGGAAAGCTATGCAACGGAAGGAGCACATCCCCTTTCTTGGTATCAGTGTTTTGGCTCCCCTTTTTCTCGTCTTCCGTGTCTCCTGAAAGCTCCCCCTCCCCAGAGTCTGACGAAGTGTAGCTGCTCAACAGAGGAGGAGGCTCTCTGTACGTTCCTGTCTCTCCCCCCTCCCCTGCAAGCAGATCCCTGACAAGTGGCTTCTGATTGGCTGCAGGAAGCTCCTGCAGCCAATCGAAAGCTGCCGAAGCCCCGTCAGATGTTTGGCTTCCAAAAACAGTTCGCAAACCGGAACAGTCACTTCTGGGTTTGCAGATCCGGGAGCCAAAACATTCAAGAACTAAGCTGTTCGAAAACCAAGGGATGCATTGTTGGTTGGAGAACTGCATCATAAAAATCAGAGAAGTGTTGCTTTCAAAGGAGTGAGTGCTGAACCACTTATTGGTTCAGGAAGTGCAAATTAGGCAGTTTCACAATTAAAATGCAAAGTGAATAATTTTCTCTCTCCTTCCTGCTCCTGTTCCTCTCCTGCTACACATCTCAAAACCAGCCCAGAAAACAGATTGATAAAGTTCTTTAAAAAAAAAAATATAAAATTTCCATTTTAACAATCCAATCAAACCATATTATATATTCCAAATTATACAAATTATCCAATAATCGAACAGTCCCAATATTATGCCTAATTATAAATTTTTTTGGCTGACTTCCCATGCTTGGAGATCGGAGATTGATAAGGTTCTAGCTAACTCCTGAATAACCAAGAATGCCTTGAATAGGGTCCACCATATTGGTTCCACACAGAGTATTCTGAGCTCACTGATGGAGCAATATCCATGCTGCTAACATCTGGCAGCACATATCTTTGTGGGACAGGTTTTTCCAACAATGACTGCTACGAGGATAAGGCTATGTATCAGTAATCATCTAAAAGTGGCGATGTCTAGCAACCATCAAACCCCACACTGCATTGGCAAAACGCAAACTCCGCTATCCCACCAATACTTGCCCACATGGACTTTAGTGTGAATACAACAATTAAAAATATTCCTCGTTTGTTATATCCATGTCTACCTGTATCTTTTTAGAATGCTTTTTCATAACTTACGGCACAATATCTTGCAATCACATTCCCATTAAAAACACAACAACTGTGAATAACTTTGTAAGTACTATAAATATTTCAACCAATTCCGCATTAATACAGGTGTTAAGTTAATTTTTGCCTCAAGTAATGGTTATAAAAATAAGCAAAGTTGCAGTTAAAAATCCAGTAAATTGATGGCTGCAGAAGACCTAAGGCCCAGAATCCATGTGACAATATGCTGAAGGGTCAACATATCAAGAAAATCTGGACTGGCGGGTCACCGTAAGAAAAAGATTGAAAACAATGATGTAGGTCATCTGGAGGAGGGGTGGCTGTTAGGTCGTTTTGCCTTAGAGCAGAGAGTTAGAAGTGATACAGTCATACCTTGGACCCTGAACGCCTTGCAAGTCGAACGTTTTGGCTCCCGAATGCCACAAACCCGGAAGTGAGTGTTCCAATTTGTGAACGTTCTTTGGAACCCGAACATCCAATGTGTCTTCCACAGCTTCCAATTGGCTACAGGAGTTTCTTGCAGCCAAATGGAAGCCACGCCTTGGTTTCTGAATGTTTTGGAAGTTGAACGGACTTCTGGAGCGGATTCTGTTTGACTTCCGAGGTACCACAGTATTGTTTTTTCTCTCTCTCTCATTCTAATGTTCCCATTCAGTATCTTCCACAAGATCTGATTGCATTTGCATTGTGCTCCTGGTGAATGGATTGACTCCTCTCCCCTCCGTCCTGCTGCCCGGTAGCACATGGTCATCCTTGTTTTAGAAACATTAGGGACATTAATTCTGCAGGAGGCTTTCAAAAGGCTATTTAAGTGCTGTGGATTTCCAGCTTTTCAATGAAATAGTTGTTGAAGGGGGAAACTAGGGGGAAAGAATACACATTCTTTAAAAAAAAAAATCTGTCCCTTTTCATTCTTTTCTTTGATGCGCCTTTTATTAAACATCAGCTTAGCTTCTGTGCTTGATACTGAAACAGAAAAGAGACATTATCAAAGAGATGGTGATGTAACAGTGGAAAGCTTCATATTTTTAAAACAAATTCATTTATAACATTTTCTTTTTTTAAAAAAAATGGGTCTTTCTTCTGAATATCAAAAGGGTAAGACATTCTGTCTTGGCGCAGCTCAGCTTTCAGTATCGAAAGGTTGACATGTCCTGCCCCGGTGAATCATGGGGACTTTATTACTCACAGATAAAGAAGGCAATTCTTCAGTAATATTAGGAAATGCACTTTTCAGCCTTAACATCCGCAGCAAATGAAAAATATTGTTATAGATGTGGGCAAAATTAATAAGCGCTAGCATTTGGGCTATTTATGAGATGAGGGAAGAATGCAATTCCTGAGCTGGCTTATGCAAACCAGCCTGGCTGGCTGGGGGAAGATCAGACCTGTTAGCATTACAAAAAGGTGTTGATGTGCCATAGAAGGATCCTTTGGCCTGGGGCATCAGATGTTACAAAGGATGCTGGGGGTAACAGTGTGTTTGAGGGAACAGGAAAAGGGAGGTTTGAAGCAGGGGTTTCTGGGTAGAAGAAGGAGGAAGTAAGGCTGAGACCCATCTTGGCGGGGGACAACTAAAGGTTACCTGCAATGCTTTGGGTCATGCTGTAAGATTTGGACTCCCTCCATGCAGACTGAAGATGTAAATAGGTAAATAAACCATGTTTCTTAAGGCACGACCCTGTGTGTGTGCCTGTGGCCTCGTGCGCTCTTGCCACTGCTTGGCAGAGAATGAGGCAGGCTTTTGTAAAAATCTACACCCACCACCGGATTTCCACCAGCATCGTTTTAAACCTACATGTCATGCACAGCATTCCTCAAGATCAAAAACTCACCAATCAAAATATGCTGGACTGCTAGTGTTCCAAAGAAGAGAAATGCTGATGGTGTCTTAACCTTGTCACGTCTACAAAGTACTTGGCCAGACCTTGAAGGCACTTGGCTGCTTTGAGGGTGATTGCCAAGACGTAACACTTCAAAGGCAGCATGGCAGGTGAGGTGTCTGGGAAGTATTGTGCCTCACAAGTCACAGCGTTTGCTGGAGATGTCGTGCCAAAGGTTAAAGCTTTAATATTCCGAGGCATTCCTTTCAAGTGGAGGTGATATAGTGCATCCTTTTGGAATCAAAATTCTCACCATACGGATGTCTTACTGCTTAGCCAGCAAAGGTGGGTGACTCTGTGGCCATTTCCAAGATTCCCTAGGAAGAAAGAATGACTATTGATCAGGCTTAAGTGTGCAGTGTAGACGTGCCTGTAGAGCTCTGTAGTGTAAATGCTGAAGCTTTGATTGTCAACTATTTTCTAGCCAGAGCAGCTCCTCAGGGGAAAAGTGTCATTTTATATGTTCAGGAATTGGCCCCAACATCCTGTGCAATGGATGGCTAGGTCTGACAGTGAGCTTTCCATTTGGTCAGCATGAGATGTCCGCTTAGATCTCGCCGCGTTGCTGGGCAGGCAGAGCTGAACACCCCAACTCCCAAAACACACTTCAAAACACTCAGTTTCATCCTAGACATGTAAGTGAAAGATGTTGAGCTTCTTTCCAAAAACTATCTGGAAGAGGCAGCCATATCTGCTTTCATCATACTCCCATTTAACATGGGTGAGATAATGACATATATTTAACTGAGCCAGGCTTTTCACTCACTGCAATTGTGAGGAAGCTTTGACCCTCCAAATGCTGGTGGACTTCAGTTTTCACCATCCCTGGCCATTGGTCCTGATGTCTGGGGCAAAACATGGGGGGGTGTTTGTGTGTGTGTGTGTGTGTGTGAGTACTTTTGTAAATGAGTGATGGGAGTTTATGGAATATAAGACACTATATGGAACACCATAAGACTGTTTCCGGAAATCAGGTTGCTCAATTTGTGTGTCTCACAATCAAGAGTCTCCCAATCTTTTTAAAAATGGGGATTCAAATGAATGTACTTCTGCTTTCTTGCATTCATAAGTATGATTATTGCAGGATTGACCCTTCATATTGTTGCATACCAAACACCATCAGCCTCAACCATTATCATGGCCAATGGTAACAAGATGATGGAACTTGCAGTCCAGCTAAATCTGGAGGGTCACACATTCCTTATCCCTGGAATATTAGGGTCATTTCTCACATAACTGTGCACACAGAGTTTAATCACTCAAGTCCTTATGCACGGAGGGGGCAGTGAGACTTAGCACCTTCTAGCTCAAAGATTAGGAACCTTTGGCCCCTAAGATGTTGGACTCCAGGGGATGCGGGTGGCACTGTGGTCTAAACCACTCAGCCTCTTGGGCTTGCTGATCAGAAGGTTAGTGGTTCGAATCCCCACAACAGGGTGAGCTCCCGTTACTTTGTCCCAGCTCCTGCCAACCTAGAAGTTCAAAAGCACACCAGTGCAAGTAGATAAATAGGTACCGCTGCAGCGGGAAGGTAAACGGCATTTCTGTACGCTCTGGTTTCCGTCATGGTGTCCCATTGCACCAGAAGAGGCTTAATCATGCTGGCCACATGACCTAGAAAGCTGTCTGTGGAAAGCTCCCTCGGCCTGAAAGTGAGATGAGCGCCACAACCCCATAGTCTCCTTTGACTGGACTTAACTGTCCAGGGGTCCTTTACCTTTTTACCTTTTACTTGTTGGATTCCAACTCCCAATTGTAAGTACCACTGAGTTGCTGTGAGGGAAAAGTGACTACCGTATTTTTCACACCATAGGGCGCACCCAGTTTTTAGGGGAGGGGAATCAAGGAAAAAAATCTTCCCCCCCCCCAGCCCCAAAGAGCAGCGTACAGGCTGCGCACAACCTCTCCCTGCCGGAGCGGATGGATCCCGCTCGCTGTTTTGGCTTCCTCTTTAGCCCCACGCAACCTTTCCCTGCTGGGAGAAGCTGCGTGGGGCTAAAGAAGCCATAAAGAAGTCAAAACATACACCATCATGTGACAGACAACAATCCCATGACTGCAATCACAGAGCAGGAATTCTAACAATTCCCAGCCCTACCTAGAGATACCTGGGATTGAACCTGGGACCTTCTGCATGCAAAGCAGATGCTCTATCACTCCGTTACGGTCCTTCCTGTAACAAAAAAAGGTGCCTAGAATATACATTGCTAATCACATCTCTTCCTTTCATTGTATAATACACTAAAAATGGCAATGTCAAAGCATCCCAGGCAGTGAAGCCATTTGACTATCACTTGGGTGATGTAAGTGCTAATTTCCCCAATTGACTCCAATTCCTTCTTCCAAGCCTCCTAAGCTGTTCTCTTATTGTCACCTTGTTGTAAACAAGATATTTCAGCGTGACTCTTTCAGTGTGATTCTTTAGTACCATTAATATTTTACAAGAATAAATCAAAGCTTAAGAGCATGTTTTAATGCTGCCTTGTGACACCGATAAGAAATACTTCTATGGGGTACGATAAAAATCGGAGATTGTCATGTTAACGAGTTATTTGAAATACATATATTTATTAATGCCAAGGCAACATGCCTACAAATCAGCAGGACGAAGCTTGAAAACTCCCAATGCACTTGCTCAAGTTGATCCAATGTGTGATAGAGGATCAATCTCCTTTTAGTACCGTGTAGATATATTTATTCAGTGAAGGTGCGTCTTACCCGGAAAGACTGTGACATGTTGCTGGTAGCGATGGTACAGAAATTCATCCTGGTTAAGGTTTTAACATGAATGTACCTAATTCACACTTTCTGAAACACCGTGTGAAGCAAAAGGGAGCTAACCTGCAAAATTCACACTTCTACATATTTTGGGACGCTGTTCTGAAACTAAATAATGTGTACAAAGATGTGTATATAAAGGCAAATGTAGCTAAAACACATACAGTGGTACCTCGGGTTACAGGCGCTTCAGGTTACAGATGCTTCAGGTTACAGACTCCACTAACCCAGAAATAGTACCTTGGATTAAGAACTTTGCTTCAGGATGAGAACAGAAATTGTGTGGTGGCAGTGTGGCAGCTGCACGGCGGCCCCATTAGCTAAAGTGGTACCTCAGGTTAAGAACAGTTTCAGGTTAAGAACGGACCTCCAGAATGAATTTAGTTCTTAACCCGAGGTACCACTGTATATTGGCGGAGATAATGCATGCTGCAAAAATGTGTTGTTAGGCAAAAGTGCATACAGGAGAAAATTGCACTAAAATCCTGCTGAATTTTCAGGAGATTTTTTTTTATTGCAAACTGATGCAGAAATGGGGTGAACAGAGCATAAGAGTCAGGGTGTGGGGGAGAAAAGAAACAGAGATAAGAAATTGAGAGATTTGTCCATCCCCAATTGCTTTTTTATACCACCTTTATTTTCCAAGGAGCTCAAGGTGGGCTACATGGTTCTCTTCCCCCTAAATGGCTTTGGCCTGAATACCTGAAGGAGTGTTTCCACCCCCATCGTTCTTCCCGGACATTGAGGTCCAGCTCTGAGGGCCTTCTGGCGGTTCCCTTGCTGTGAGAACCAGGGAACCAGGCAGAGGGCCTTCTTGGTAGTTGTGCCCACCTTGTGGAATGCCCTCCCATCAGATGTCAAGGAAATAAACAACTATTTGACTTTTAGAAGACATCTGAAGGCAGCCTTGTTTAGGGAAGTTTTTAATGTTTGATGTTTTTAATATTTTGTTGGGAACCGCCCAGTGTGGCTGGGGAAACCCAGTCAGTTGGGCAGTATACAAATAAAATGATGATGATGATGATGATTTCATCCTCACAGCAACCCTGTGAGGTAGGCTAGGCTGAGAAATGGTGACTGGCCCAAGGTCACCCAGATTCCGGATCAGACTGCATTGGTTTAGTAGCTCTCTGTCCCTGTTCCCTTTCAAATTTGATTCCTGCCTTCTGAAGTGGAAGTTATCCCTAGCTGTTTTGTATCATCTGCAGTTTTGATAAGGAGTTCCTTTTTTAAGCCATTGATTAAAATGCCGAGAAGTAAAGATGGTGTGTCCTGTTCAAAGATACATCTGTACAAGACCCATATCAGACAAGGCATAAAATACCAATTCGGTAGCAATTTTAAGCTGAAAGGAAATCCCCCAGTACATCAAAGATGGCACAGGATTGATGCAAGGCATTCTAAGAACACAAAGAATCCTCAAAACTTCATGAATCATATTGAGGAATAAACTGTACATCACCAATATTCTGGCGCCCTCCCCTTTTTCGGTTTAACAGCACACTACGCTATAAGTACTTGAGGTGAATGGGCTATAACTGTTCAAAAGGAAAACAATGGGAACCACTTACACTCGTGTAAGAAAATAACAGTCTTGATCCCATAGAAAGCTCACCTGTAAGATTGAAAAATGGACCCAATTATTCTAGTCTGTCCTGTAATCTTGGTCTTGGCAGGGATATTCTTTACTTTAGCCTTGACTCCAGTTCTGGAAGTTTATGCGTAAGGTGCTCTTAAAATCAGAGCCGAAAAGTGGTGGAGCAACCTCAATCACACGGTGCAGTTAAGTTGCTGAAGAAAGAATGCATGAATGACCTGACCTTGTGTAGACAGGATGGTGGGCCCCAGTAACAGGAACTAGCAAATTTGTATTTCTTTGAGAAGAAAACAGGCAGGTTGGATGGCTCTGACACATACTAAAGTCGGGACTCTTGATGCTGATCTGCTTTTCTGCTTGCAAGTTGTATTGTCTTGTAAGAGTGCAGTGCTGGATTTTGTGTGTGTGTGTTTCATCTTTAGTGTTATTCTACTGGATTAGCACATTTGCACTGTGAAACCTTGATGGGGATTTTATTCTGAAATTCGCTTTGCGAAACATGTCGTGTGCACATGAATACAATGGAGTTGGGAATTCGTAGGCCTTAAGACTTGCAGGGAACGGCTGTTCTGTAGACTGCAAATTTCTCAGAACTGATGGGAAATAAAAAATCAGAGTACAGTGGTACCTCTGGTTGTGAACGGGATCTGTTCCGGAGGCCCATTTGCAACATGAAAAGAGTGCAACCCTCAGTGGCACGTCTGCGCACGCGTGGGTTGCAATTCGCCACTTCTGCGCGTGATGTCATTTTGCGCGTCTGCACATGTGTGAGCATCAAAACCCGAAAGTAACCCTTTCTGGCACTTCCGGGTCGCCGCAGGACGTATCCTGGAAGAACGTAACATGAAGCAAACCTAACATGAGGTATGACTGTATACCACGAAACAGGAATTATGGTGAGCTGCTTCAGCAATTGGGATATGTGGTTATGTTTCTGTGTTGGGCAGTGGGATATTTGAGGATTTCATTGCTGAATGTGCTTCCTCTGTGTGAGGGTGATCTCACCTTTGTTGGAGTTGTAAATCTGTAATACACGTGTTTTGTTTCTAGGTGTCACTAGAGCACCCTTTGCTTCACCATTCATTTCAGCCAACAAGGAGGCAGCAAACCATACTCCAGCACCACCTAGTGGTGAACCCTACAAAACATCATGAACCCAAGAAGACATCAAAAGAAGACATGGAATCACAAAAAAGGCTGTTCTGGCCATTTCAGTTTTTGTTCCCAGCTTATGTTCCTGGCTTCAGCTTCTGTCTCCCCAGACCATCTCTATTAGTTATCAATTCAGGCTTGGTCTCTGACCTTGCCTGGTCTAACCTTCTGGTCTGTCAACTATCATGCATTTATTCTTTGTCAGCTACAACTGCATTTAGTATGTGCTGGATGCTTTGATCCTGACATTACCTATGGCTGACTGCAATTATCAGTGTTTGCACCTGGCCTAAAATAACTGGGAAAAACAGCCCTTCCTATCCTAATAAAGATGAGGCATGCTAAGGTATATTCCCTCCCAAGTTTCATTAAACACATCTGCCCAATGCTTAAATTCGGCAACATTTTAAAAAGGGGGGGTTGGTTTTACTAAGACCAGCATACTGATCTCTTCCTCAAATGGCTCTCCAGAGATAATCATGTTGCATTATATCATTAAATAGAGTAACCTTAGTTGCAGGCCACACATGAGGTTGCTTCCTAAGCAGAGGGGTGCACTTCTGAATGTGTGTGCTAAAAGCAAGACACCCCAGTCTTGTCTTTTTCTGGAATGGAAGAAGCTCATATAGAAAACATGGAAGGCGGGAAAATCTCCTTCCCCATTTGAAAGGTCAAAGCAACAGAATCGAGGTGGTGTATTGACTTTGTTCTGAATTAAAATGCTGCTTTGCCATCACATGGGTAAATCTGATTGGCTACATGATCATCACCATCTTCTTCAATGTTGTCGCTATTTAAATTTATTGGTCTTTTTTGTGAACGTAACTCAAAATGACTTACAGAATACAAACAGGCACAGATATTGGAAACCAGCATAAAAGCAAAAAGAAACAGAAAAATCTAAAAGACAATCCTGTTTTTAAAAGGTAGGATTGAGACATTCTTGTCAGTAATTCATTCTCTCATTGCTGGATCATGTGATCCTTATTTATATTCCATACTGCTGGAAGTGTCGGAATGGAAACTCAGACAAGAGAACTTCCGCTCTTGGTGCTTTTGTTTTTCTGCTCTTTGTTCTCTGCTTTTGGACAGAGAGGACATGAGACCACAGATCATTAACAGCCAAAAGCCTGGAGAAAAGAAATGTTTTTGTTTGGTGCCTAAAGCTACATAATGATGAGGCCGAGTGAGCCTTCCCAGAGAGAGCATTCTGCAAATGGGGAGCCACCACTGAAAAGGCCCGCTCTCATGTTGCTACCCTCCAGACCTCCTGAAGAAGGCTGTCAAATGATAATTGCAAGGTATAGGTCAGTTCATATAGCGAGAGACGGTTCTTGAGGTACAGTCATACCTCGAGTTGTATGTCCTTCGGGTTGAGCGCGTTCGAGTTGCGCTCTGTGGCAACCCAGAAGTAACGGAGCGCGTTACTTCCAGGTTTCGCTGCTCACGCATGCACAGACGCTCAAAATGGCATCACGCGCATGCGCGGAAGTGGTGAAACACGACCCATGCACACGCAGACGCGTGGTCACGTCTTGCGTTCTGTTCGGGATGTGAACGGGGCTCCAGAACGGATCCCGTTCGCATCCCAAGGTACTACTGTATTGGGGTCATGAGCCACCTAAGACTTTGTAGGTCAAAATCAGCACTTTGAACTGGGCCCGGAAACTAATTGGCAGCCAGTGCAATCAGGTCAGTATTGGTGTTATGCGCTCAGACCTAACTAGGAAGAAGGACTATTATTTCACACACACACCCCAAAAATGGTGCTGAAACAGCCGGTATTCAGGCTGTGAACTAGAGTGAAAAAAAATGTGAAAAGAAAAGTTTCAGGGATGGGGTCCTTGGTGAAAGGTTTTGGTTCTCCCCGCCCCCACCTTGCAGAGAAAAAAACGCATTACTGCTGAAAATGTTCACTCTCGGCCATTTAGCTCAGCGCTGCTGAAAATGAAAACACTCCGTGAGTAATTGCAATGTAAAATCCATGTCCATATATTAAACACCACAATGTTTCCATATATGAACACCTACGTCTAGCTAATTATAGATGTGCTAAACTATAGCTCTGCTGTGAGTATTTGAATAATTGCAAGCAACCTGCTAGCAGTAGACACCTCAGTGGATTGTGAACCATCCCCGCAGAGCTTTTTAGGAGCCAGAAATTCTGGTTGACCTATATATTATCTCAGCAAGAGCAGGTGTGTCTCAACACACTGTTCTTCAGGCTCCAAATAAACCAATCCCCTCTCCTTCTTTCTCTGTCTGAAGGGATGTTGTTTTGAGGAGGAGGAGGAGAAGAAGAAGAAGAAGAATCTGGACCTTGAATAAGCAGACATATCCCTGTCTTAGACTACCATGTTGGCCATCTCTCAGGAACTTATGCATCCCTAAAAAATACTTAGTCTTAAGAAGAAGAACTGCATGAACCTTCCAATAGATGCTTTTCAGCAGTCAATGGCCTGCTGGTTTAATTAATATTTTCAGTACCCCCAAGACACTCTGGCAGCACAACAATGGATTAGAACAGCAGCAGAGCCCAATCTCAGAATAATGAGATATACCAAGGCTGCTGTGAATGGGAAGGTAATAAAAATGTTAAAACTTGTTAATCCTTTTTTTAAAAAAATAAATCATTATTTTTGAATATTCAGGCACAGTAATTAATTGCTAGGATCACGTGTGACAAATCTAGATTACAGAAGCCCTTCGTATTTGTTTCACTCCCCCTTTTCTTCTTAAATAAAAGCTGTAGAGTTTGCGTTTATTAGTTTTGCCTCTTAAGTTTGCCCTAATGGAAAACAACAAGAGCATCCCTGAAACTACAATACCGTCTGAATAAACAGATATTTCTATTCCAAAGTCAAATATAGGAGAAAGCCAGAGTCCAAAGCCCATGGATGGTTGCACCAGCCTGTTAACCATACAGAAAGGCAGTAAATTATAAATGGTTCAAATAAATGAAAGAAAAAGATATAAATTATATTGTTAAGAGTCCATAGATAAAGCATGATGATGTGTCAACTGCTATATAATGCTTACATTTGCCCAGTGCAATGAAAACATTCCTCTTGGCAGCTATTAATGGTTTAAAACAGGCATAGACAAACTCGGCCCTCCAGATGTTTTTGGCCTACAACTCCCATGATTCCTAACTAGCAGGACCAGTGGTCAGGGATGATGGGAACTGGAGTCCAATAACATCTGAGGATGATGGGAATTGGAGTCCAGTAACTTCTGAAGGTCCACAGCTTCCCCATCACTGCTGGGGATTTGAGTTCAACATCATCTGTGGGGAGACATTAGCCATTCCTGCACTGTACCAATCATTTATCTATATCTACATATTGGATGACTATGCAAAAGCCTTTGACTGTGTCGACCACAGCAAACTATGGCAAGTTCTTAAAGAAATGGGAGTGCCTGATCACCTCATCTGTCTCCTGAGAAATCTCTATGTGGGACAAGAAGCTACAGTTAGAACTGGATATGGAACAACTGATTGGTTCAAAATTGGGAAAGGAGTACGACAAGGCTGTATAATGTCTCCCTGCTTATTTAACTTATATGCAGAATTCATCATGCAAAAGGCTGGGCTGGATGAATCCGAAGCCGGAATTAAGATTGCCGGAAGAAATATCAACAACCTTAGATATGCAGATGACACAACCTTGATGGCAGAAAGTGATAGGAATTAAAGAACCTTTTATTGAGGGTGAAAGAGGAGAGCGCAAAATATGGTCTGAAGCTCAACATCAAAAAAACGAAGATCATGGCCACTGGTCCCATCACCTCCTGGCAAATAGAAGGGGAAGAAATGGAGGCAGTAAGAGATTTTACTTTCTTGGGCTCCATGATCACTGCAGATGGTGACAGCAGTCACGAAATTAAAAGACGCCTGCTTCTTGGGAGAAAAGCAACGACCAACCTAGACAGCATCTTAAAAAGTAGAGACATCACCTTGCCAACAAAGGTCCGTATAGTTAAAGCTATGGTTTTCCCAGTAGTGATGTATGGAAGTGAGAGCTGGACCATAAAGAAGGCTGATCGCCGAAGAATTGATGCTTTTGAATTATGGTGCTGGAGGAGACTCTTGAGAGTCCCATGGACTGCAAGAAGATCAAACCTATCCATTCTTAAGGAAATCAGCCCTGAGTGCTCACTGGAAGGACAGATCCTGAAGCTGAGGCTCCAATACTTTGGCTACCTCATGAGAAGAGAAGACTCCCTGGAAAAGACCCTGATGTTGGGAAAGATGGAAGGCACAAGGAGAAGGGGACGACAGAGGATGAGATGGTTGGATGGTGTTCTTGAAGCTACCAGCATGAGTTTGATCAAACTGCGGGAGGCAGTGGAGGACAGAAGTGCCTGGCGAGCTCTGGTCCATGGGGTCACGAAGAGTCGGACACGACTAAACGACTAAACAACAACAACACATATTGGATGCAGGTGGCGCTGTGGGTTAAACAGAGCCTAGGGCTTGCCGATCAGAAGGTCGGTAGTTCGAATCCCTGTGATGGGGTGAGCTCCCGTTGCTCGATCCCGGCTCCTGCCAACCTAGTAGTTCGAAAGCACGTCAAAGTGCAAGTAGATAAATAGGTACCGCTCCAGCGGGAAGGTAAACGGCGTTTCCGTGCGCTGCTCTGGTTCGTCAGAAGCGGCTTAGTCACATGACCCGGAAGCTGTACACCGGCTCCCTCGGCCAATAAAGCGAGATGAGCGCCGCAACCCCAGAGTCGGCCACAACTGGACCTAATGGTCAGGGGTCCTTTACATATTGCAGAGGTTTGTCACTAATAGTTTGCTTCCGATTACTTTTCCTCTCACCATAGAGCCTCTGATAAGCTTCTGGGGTCCTTGCAACACAGCTTGAAAACTTAAGTTGATCCAGCAAAATATGTTGAATTTGAATGTCTAATTCTCTGGGAATATTATTGAAAGGGCTGTTGATATATGGGAGGAAAAACAACAACCATCTATTGCCCCTGCCTGTCACCATGTCCACCTTAAGCCTCTGAGGTGAACCACAGACGTATACGGCAAGGGAGGAATTTTCAGTGCACTTTTGTTTGAGCTTTCGCCGGTGTGCTTAGGCCTACAGATACAATTTGCAAAAGAAAAGAGGACAGGGAGAAAATAGAGGCAATATATCTGTTTTACGGCTCGCCCCAAAAGTGAGAGTTACATCCAGTAACTTGCACTGAGTCATTTATACAGCTTACCTGTGGTTCAGCAAGAACAAAAGAGGAGCCAATTTAACAGCACACTGAAGGAGAGGGGCCTTAGGGAGGGAATAATATCCTAGTGTCCACCGCAGAGCTATCTGGAAAAAAATAACAGATACTGATGGCTCGGGCCCTCGTTGCTATACTGATGCATTTCTGTGGAATAGCTCATAATCTCCCCAGTTTGCTGCATCAATCTTCTTCCTTCCACTACTTTAACAATGAAGGCTGACTGTGATCAGGAGGCTGATGATCTCTCCTGGATAAAATTGCCCTTGATGATGCTGGGTGGTGCTAATTTAGCACAAACACAAGCAAGCCTGTAGCCTTCAGCCATGCAGCCCATTATGGTGATCTGTGACCTATATGGTCCCAGTTAATTTGTCTGCCCAGGGATTAATTGGCTGCTTCCTTGGAGAAATCTAATTGAATCCAAATGGGGCATTTCTTTCAGCTTGGGAGCATTTCTATATGGGGGGGGGAAGAGGCTGTTAACAATTAAAGGACATTTCTGGGCAGTTTATTTGCTGGGGAGGCACAGAATTCTGTCTTGCCATGGGGGGGCAGAAAACCAGGTGGAGATAGAATAGAGTACAGTGGATGCTCTGGTTGCAAATGCGATCCGTGCAGGATGCACCTTCGCAACCCACAGTGTTCGCAACCTGCAGCAGCACGTCTGCGCACGTGTGGGGTGTGATTTGGCACTTCTGCGCATGCGTGACCGCCGAAACCCGGAAGTAACCCGTTCCAGTTCTTCCAGGTTTCGGCGTGTCCGTAACCTGAAAAAACGCAGCCTGAAGCATCTGTAACCCGAGGTATGACTGTAATGTGGAAGAGGGCATGGTTGGCTGGCTGAACGGCTGAGCAAGAGCAATCCACATCATAATATGTCATAGGTTGCTCTTCTTGGAAGAATCACTGCCGCTGGAGGGAATTGAAAGTGGGCATAAGCAATTTCTTTCCATTTAAAGGGCTGTTTCAGAATTATAACACACTTATAACAAGGCAAGCAGGAATTCAACAGATGTAGCTTTTCCCCAGACCCTCCAAGTGTCCCTATTTTGCAAGGACAGTCCCAGATTGACAGACGTCACCTCAGTTTCTGATTTGATCCCCAAATGTCCTGCTTTTCCTTAAAGGTAAAGGGACCCCTGACCATTAGGTCCAGTCGTGGCCGACTCTGGGGTTGCGGTGCTCATCTCGCTTTATTGGCCGAGGGAGCCGGTGTACAGCTTCCAGGTCATGTGGCCAGCATGACTAAGCCGCTTCTGGCGAACCAGAGCAGCGCACAGAAACGCCATTTACCTTCCTGCCGGAGCGGTACCTATTTATCTACTTGTATTTTGACGTGCTTTTGAACTGCTAGGTTGGCAGGAGCAGGGATCGAGCAACGGGAGCTCACCCCATCGTGGGGATTCAGACCGTTGACCTTCTGATCAGCAAGCCCTAGGCTCTGTGGTCTAGACCACAGCGCCACCTGCGTCCCTTCCCGATTCCTTAGGACATCCCTATTTTCATCGGAGAAATATTGTAGGGTATGGGGTTAAGCGACCACAAAGCCAAAGAGATAAGTATACAACCTTTAGAAGACATCTGAAGGCAGCCCTATATAGGGAAGGTGTTTTTTTTAAAAAAAAAGTTTAATATTTTATCATGTTTTTATATATGTTGGAAGCTGTCCAAAGTGGTTTGGACACAATAAAATATTTGAGGAGGTAGGGGGCTCCCTCAGTTGATAAGCATTACCATTCAAATAGTGTGGGTGCGTCCCATCGTGTGATCAATTATGCATGGCGGGGCTTATTTGGGGGGCCCCAATATTTGTTTCAAATTTGCACCCCTGGGTTTGGACAACCCAGTCAGATGTGTGGGGAATAATAATAATAATAATAATAATAATAATAATAATAATAATAGAATGTTGTTGTTGTTGTTTAGTCGTTTAGTCGTGTCCAACTCTTCGTGACCCCATGGACCAGAGCACGCCAGGCACTCCTGTCTTCCACTGCCTCCCGCAGTTTGGTCAAATTCATGCTGGTAGCTTTGAGATCACTGTCCAACTATCTCGTCCTCTGTCATCCCCTTCTCCTTGTGCCCTCCATCTTTCCCAACATCAGGGTCTTTTCCAGGGAGTCTTCTCTTCTCATGAGGTGGCCAAAGTATTGGAGCCTCAGCTTCAGGAACTGTCCTTCCAGTGAGCACTCAGGGCTGATTTCCTTAAGAATGGATAGGTTTGATCTTCTTGCAGTCCATGGGACTCTCAAGAGTCTCCTCCAGCACCATAATTCATAATAGAATAGGACACCCCTATTTTCATTGGATAAATGTTGGAGGTATGTTTCCCCCATTTGTGAGAAGCTGAACCTGTTGAGTTTCTTGTTACAGGCATAGATATTTTGTCCAGTAAGACAAAAAGGACCATAAAAATCACTATTGTGGGCAGGTCATAATAAAGAAGAAGAAGAAGAAGAAGAAGAAGAAGAAGAAGAAGAAGAAGAAGAAGAAGAAGAAGAGTTTGGATTTGATATCCCGCCTTTCACTCCCCTTCAGGAGTCTCAAAGCGGCTAACAATCTCCTTTCCCTTCCTCCCCCACAACAAACACTCTGTGAGGTGAGTGGGGCTGAGAGACTTCAGAGAAGTGTGACTGGCCCAAGGTCACCCAGCAGCTGCATGTGGAGGAGCGGAGACACGAACCCGGTTCACCAGATTACGAGTCCACCGCTCTTAACCACTACACCACACTGGCTCTCAAAAGGTTTTCTGGATTTCTGAGTCCATTTGCAATTGTGGTGGCGGCGGCGGCAACAGGCAAGCGAGTCCTTCATGGAAATTCAATCATAAATCAGCAGTAAGAATCCACTTATAAAACCACCCTCTTTACTGACTTTGCACTTTTGTCTAAACCATTGATTCCTGAGAAGCTTTAAAGATAATTTGCTTAAATCAAGGCCACCTTAATTACAGGGCCCTTGATTAATTGCCACAATGCTCAAGCTTTCTTGAAACATATTAATCCTAATAGAGGCACCCAAGCTACCATCCCTGAGAAATGCCCGCCATTGTGTATGTAGCAAATATCTTATGTCTTGGGTAATGTAAATTCCGAGATGCATTGTTTCCATCCACTCTCACTGCATCATTTTGTGTAATTGCTCCTGACTGGGCTAACAGTATCAGTGACAAATGAAATGTAATGCAGACAAATACTTGGGGATACATAGTGCATGGTTTGCAGAAATGGAGAACATAAATATAAAATGAGCAAGAGGGAGAGACCTGAGGTTGACTGTGATTGGAACTTAAGGGAATAATGCAGACCTGCTCCCAGTATTGTTGAAAAGCAATTTCAAAGTAAATAAAATGCTGGACATTCTTGGCTTGTATTGCAGTGTTTGTTCCCAGTATTGCTTGCAGTTAAACCTCCTTTGTTTTTCCCCTTTAAGGGGGAGTTCAGAATGCCAATCATTATTTCTCACCATTGCTACTATTATTAGCTGTTGTTGTTTATTATTATTATTACTAGTTTAGCGAGTAAACATTTATCTAAATTAGGGCTAAATTTCATCAATCAAACTGTTCAATTAATTGCCACAAAGACAGAAACCTGCCAGCCTTTCAGTTGGTTAAAAAAACCTTTTGATGGATTAAAAAAGTGCCCCATTTAACTGGGTAGGGTTTTTTTGGGGAAAATATATACTATTTTTCATCCAATCACCTGTAAAGACAGGAGATGGCAAGCTCTGCCATGTCTCAGGATTCTGTGATAAGAACGAAAGACACCCTGGGGGTCCAAAGAGTAGAACAATATTTATTAACCTCATAGGCTTAAAAACCATTAGTGCAGGGGTCAACAAGGTTTATCTTGCCTGGGCCGGATCGGTCCCACGGAGATCTATGTGCAGACACGATTTTCGGCGCCATGGATGTGAGTCCCAGTGCCGCGCTGCACTGGTTTAGCTCAGTGCGCTAGCGGGCAGCTCAGTTTGGGGGCGGCTCGTGGGGCGGTGAAACGACCTCCGCAGGCTGCTTCCGGCCCAAGGACCTTAGGTTGCTGACCCCTGAATTAGTGCAAGCAGTGAATGAGCAACCTTAACAGATACACAAAGGAACCCACAGTGACCCAACTCAAACCACAACAGTGGGTTTACTGAACAAATGAACCATGCCAGTTAACAGTGACTGGTTGAAAATCAGTTTCTATAACTGATATTTTCAATCTATCCTTCTCTTAAAGTGCATTCGGACTTTGGCAATATTGGCAGAATGTCAGAATCTGCCCCACAAGCTGTTTTCTTGGCTCGAAAATTGCAATGTAATTCAGATTGGAAGGGAAGTGCAAGGCAAGGCATGCACACAGAAAGAAGAGAAACAGAATCAGGACACCAACAAATCTGACCGTGCCCCAGCATACTGCGATTCAAACATGGTCAGCCTATGCAGGGCATGAATGACAACTGGAGAAGTTGAAGCGAAACCCTTGAGGGAGCTCACATCAATTTCATGCACAAAAGCTATTAGTTAAAGCTCCACACCAGAGAGGCTCTTTTGCTGCTTCAGCACGAATAGTAATATGCCTTCTTCTTCTTCTTTGGCAATCCCTCGTAGCTGAGTAAGATTGCCTTTCATGAACACGGTCTTAACACTGAGTCCATAAGTGACTGTGGAGGCCAATTCTGGATCCACATTTCCTTCCACAGTGGGGACATAGGTTTCCAGGCGGGAATTGATCATGGTGAGGGTTTGCCAAGCGTGCCTCCCTCTTAGCATGTTTTCCCCCTTTTGTCCTGAGTTCAAGCATCTTCAAACATCCCTGCTCTGAGCCAGGGGCTTAGGAAGGGGGGATGGAGGGGGCAGTCCAACCAGGGTTCCACTCTGGGAGGGGTGACAAGATGGCTCCTGCCTCCCCCCAGCTGTAGAGTGGCCGAGGGCTCCCGCAGTCCATATGAGCGCCGCTTGCATGGCATCCATATGGGCTACCGCTCTCACGCACTATCCATACAGGCTGCCACTCTTGCGTGCTGTCCGTACGGGTGTCCATCATAGCTGTCAACTTACAGATTTGAAAATAAGGGACCAGCAGCAAAAATAAGGGATTTTAGTCAACCAGCTGAAATGCGAAGTTAAAAGGGACCAGATAATTTGGGAGAGCAGCGCCGGTTTTTAGCCCTTCGTTTCCAGAGGTTGCTGCTCAAGACACCAGCTGATGAAACACTGCAATTAAATAACTACAAGCAGCAACCACTTTTCGCGCAAAACAAAGTCCAAGCTACAAAGATGCTGCTGCAGTTCTGTATCTTTTCTCTTGTGCTCAATCTGCAGCTCTCAGTTCCATCAGGCGGGGTGGGAGGAAGAGAGGGGGAAAATGGCACCCGAAGTAAACCCGCAGATCAGACCATCTATGCTAGTCTACCACTACAAATCTATGGGAGAAGCACTTGCGGTCCTACCTCCGCTTTCCCCCTCTATGGTTAGCCCTTGGAACACCTGCCCACGCCTCCGCCTCCTCCTCCTCCTCCTCTCTTTGAACTGCTTTCTCTATGGTTGCCCACCCTCTCCTCCCAAGGCTCCTCAGTAGGCCGAGGCTGGTGAGAGGAGGCCGGAGGGGGGCAGGCCAGGCAGCCAAGCAACACAGTTGGAGCCTCCCTCCTCCCTGGCCGGCAGGGAGGGAGGGAGGGAGAGGAGCTGCTTACTTAACCCGGGAAATTTAAGGGACATCATCAGTAAGGGACAGCAGTGGGACATGGTGCTGGGATAAGGGAGTTTCCTGCCAAATATGGGACGGTTGACAGCTATGGCGACCATATGGCCGCCACGCGAGAGTGGCATCCCATACGGACTGCACATGTGCAGCATCCCATACGGACTGTGCAGCATCCCATACGGTCACCGCACATGCGCAATCCATACGGGATGCCGCTCGTGCAGCAGCTTCTACGGCCGCCGTGCACGAGCAGCATCCCATACGGACTGCACATGTGTGGCATCCTGTACGGTCCCAGCACATGCACAGTCTGCGTGGGATGCCACTCACACAGCAGCCCCTGCGGTCGCCATGCAAGCGGAAGCCCGTACGGAGTGCCCATGTGCAGCATTCCGTATGGAATGCACATGTGCGGCATTCCGTATGGAGTGCGCACGCACGGGATGCCGCACATGCACAGTCCATATGGGACGCCGTGCATGCGCAGTCCGTACAGGCTCCGCCGCCCTGGTGCCAGAGGGGGTACCTCTGCCACTGTTCTGAGCAAGAGACAATTGATAGCAAAGGCAAGGAAACTGCTGGGTGGATCTTCTTTTTAAATCCACGTTGTCTAATCAGTTTAGTGGGGTTGAAGACACAGATTCCAAGAATGTAGCAATATCTCCATGAATATTCCCATTGGCTTCTCCCATCTGGCAGTTCTGTTTGCCCAGTCATACATGGATATGTTTACAGCTGTGTTCTTGAAAAAAGAAGGCAAGATGCTTTTGTGCATGTTTTGCGCTGCTCATGTTCACACTGCATCCTGGGTTTAGAAGTCTTCCGACAAAATATTTACCAGCAGTCCTAGGCTTCAGCCATGGTCATACTACTTAGAATACTTTCTTTACAAGAGGATAGAATATGGTAGTGTGCATACACAATGAAAAGATACACAATGAAGTCTTCTTTAAGCATGCTGTGGCAACTTATAAGTAGAGAGTGTATCACAGTGAAGTATGTGATTTGTGCCTCTTAGCCGAAGAAACGCTCTCTTTCCTTCTTTGAAATATCCTTCCCTGAATTTATTTTTGTATCTGTCAGTTTTGTAGACATTGAAACATCTGAAATAATGCTATCAACATGGAAGACAATCTGTCTAGATTTTCATCGCCAAAGCAACAAACTTTCCAAAAGTGTTCAGCTCTTTTCAACCTAATTAAAGCAAGTTTTGCAGAACCTAAACCACGGTTGCATCATGCCTACCATATTTGCAAGGATAAATGGCTCGCCTTTGAGTTTTTCTAGTCCTAAGCAACTTCAAGAAATAAAACGGCTTTCAATTTTTTAGGGACGTTCAACACCTTTTCTGTAATTTCAGTGAGAATTTTCACAATCATGCACAGTGATATTTCACTTCTGTGATATCAGTCTGCAATTGTGGATAACTGATGCTTTGCAATGCTGCTGTAAAGCATTGTTGCATATTGTTATATGCAATTAATGATGCATAAGCACCATTTTAGCATCACCCTGTCCTCAGTTTAGTTCAAGACTGCAAACAGTTACTTTCATGGGGAAAATGCAAAATGACTAAGTTCATTCTGGGTGAATATGAACAAAATTACATCCAATTACCCACCTAGTTACATCATCACTTCCAATCCATTGATCCATCCATCTCCTATCCAAAAATCATTATATTTTGTATATCAAGCCGAGAATATGAAGTTTGGTGACATCTTTACCAGCAGTTGGCCTGAATGCACATAATGTTCCCAGATAGTACAATGAAGATTTGGAGAATTGATGCACATCATATTTCTTACTGGCTTAACTGTGTAACAGCTTATACACCCAGCCACTACTTTTTGTGGATTTGATTATAAAATTCTCCAGGATGTTGCCTGTTTAGGACATGTATACTGAAGATGTAGCCTTTGCACCAGAAAAGGATACTTGTGGCATTTGAGTACTGACTGTGGGAGAACCAGCCTCATATAACCAACATGCTTAAGTCTAATCCATGCATGAAGGGGTTAATGTCATAGAGTAAGTTGTCTTGGCAGGCTAAACTAGGTCACTCCTCCTCACCTTGGAAAGGAAGGTATTCAAGCCTACTGCTCTTCCTCAGTCCACCAGAGAAGCTTAATGTGTGAGGTCTAAGCTTGTTGCTCCAAGTTCAGACCACGTGGCTCTAACAAGCTTCCCTTGAGTTCTTATACCAATAATTTAGGAACTTTCACCACTGCAATTAAGCTAGGTTTTACTGCCTGTGTTTTCTGACTGATATATGGAAAAGCACATGAACCTGACCTCTGAAGAGTTTGAAAGTAAACCAATTTTAAACTTACCAAACGTGTGGGCTTTTTCTATGCTAAGAGATGAGGGGAACTTTGGAAGGAATGCGGAAAGGCATATTTTAAAGGTCTAACAGCCTATATTTCCATGTTTTTCTTTGCTGGATATTTTGTGATTTTAAATATCTGCTGGGGTTTTCTGACCAAAGAGTACTTGCCCCAAACCTGGAATTTTGCATCCAGGAATTATCTGTTTATAGACCTTTTATAGACCTATTTTTCCTTTCCCAACACTGACCGCGCCCAGATGTAAATAATAATAATAATAATAATCCCACAAGAAGAAATTCTTACAAGACTATCCGTTTTGCAAGTTTTATTGTATGTATAGTTCCCTCCCCCTTTCTGACTCGTAAACCAACCTAATGTTCTCTTCCACTGGGCTGTCATGAATCTACTGTCACAAAATATATCTCTTTCCAGGAAGACGATGCTTCCAGCATTGTGCTCAGAAATGTCAGTTCTCATTATACATGCAAACAAGCAGATGTCACAATTTATTCCTATTGACAAAAGGGTTCTTGGCTGTTGAGCTTTAAAGCTGATAGATCATTTCATGTGGGAGGAGTTTGTTCTCCCCCTGTCCTGCCGTCTGCTTTAGCTCCTCAGCTGAAAAATTTGAAACAAAATGATGTGAGAAGAAAATGTCTTGAACTACCCTTGTGCTTCCTCAAATCTTGGGTTGCTGTGGGGTGATGCCCCTAGAACCAAATAGTACTAAACTGCCAATAGTACCAAAATACAGTTATCATCAGGTTTTGTAGTCATCTGTTAGGTTCGCCACCTGGAAGTTCAGTGTTTGCAGAAGCTCAGACAAGTAGCATGTGATTTCTGAGAATCCCAACTTTAATTTAACTCTGCAAGTTTCTATTTCCTAGTAGTGATGTATTTCCCAGTAGTGAGGTATGGAAGTGATGAGAGCTGAACCATAAAGAAGGCTGATCACCAAAGAATTGATGCTTTTGAATTATGGTCCTGGAGGAGACACTTGAGAGTCCCATGGACTGCAAGAAGATCAAACCTCTCCATTCTGAAGGAAATCAGCCCTGAGTGCTCACTGGAATGACAGATCCTGAAGCTGAGGCTCCAATACTTTGGCCACCTCATGAGAAGAGAAGACTCCCTGGAAAAGACCCTGATGTTGGGAAAGATGGAGGGCACAAGGAGAAGGGGTCGACAGAGGACGAGATGGTTGGACAGTGTTCTCGAAGCTACCAGCATGAGTTTGACCAAACTGCGGGAGGCAGTGGAAGACAGGAGTGCCTGGTGTGCTCTGGTCCATAGTCGGACACGACTAAACAACAAGAAGCAAGTTTCTATACCTCATGGCTTTGGATATGGGCTTGGTCATTGAATGCATTGGCTTTTATCCTAGGATAAGGCAGGAAGTTCATGGAAGGAACATTTCCCCATCCAGGCTGGATTACGACAAACCAAGACCATAGGTTTTATCAATTTAAATTTCTTGCAACAGAAATAACCATGAAAATAGATATTATAAATGTTTACATTTGCATACATATCAGTACATAGCCATGGATGCAGCTAAAAACTTAGTCTAACCAAAACAGATAGCAATAAGCCTATTTGCATATGAAATGCCTTTAAATTAAAATACCTTATAATTTCTTACTTAGCATATCTGAAAACGATATTATACTTATTTCTGCTCAGGTTTGTAAACACAATATGACTCATAACTGTGCAGCCATTAAGTATATTTTTGTTATATCGGAAGGGGACTCTCTGTTTTTTCAGTCTGTTTTCCCTAAGTCCTTTATTTTTTTTAACCAATTGTGTGTGTGTTTGTGTGTGTGTGTGTGTGTGTGTGTGTAACACAGTACTTAATGGTCCCTCATAATTAGTGCTCCTAACCATGGGTAGGCAAACTAAGGCCCGGGTTGGCGGTTCGAATCCCCGCAACGGGGTGAGCTCCCGTTGGTCGGTCCCTGCTCCTGCCAACCTAGCAGTTCAAAAGCACGTCAAAGTGCAAGTAGATAAATAGGTACCACTCCGGCGGGAAGGTAAATGGCGTTTCTGTGTGCTGCTCTGGTTCGCCAGAAGCGGCTTAGTCATGCTGGCCACATGACCCAGAAGCTGTACGCCGGCTCCCTCGGCCAATAAAGTGAGATGAGCGCCACAACCCCAGAGTCGGTCACGACTGGACGTAATGGTCAGGGGTCCCTTTACCTTTACTTTTACATTTCCGAGCACAATTCAAAGTGTCGGTGTTGACCTTTAAAGTCCTAAACGGCCTCTGCCCAGTATACATGAAGGAGCGTCTCCACCCCCATCGTTCTGCCTGGACACTGAGGTCCAGCGCCAAGGGCCTTCTGGCAGTTCCCTCACTGCGAGAAGCAAAGCTACAGGGAACCAGGCAGAGGGCCTTCTTGGTAGTGGTGCCCGCCCTGTGGAACGCCCTCCCATCAGATGTCAAAGAGATAAACAACTACCTGACATTTAGAAGACATCTGAAGGCAGCCCTGTTCAGGGAAGTTTTTAATGTGTGACATTTTAATGTATTTTTAATCTTTGTTGGAAGCAGCCCAGAGTGGCTGGGAAAACACCGCCAGATGGGTAGGGTACAAATAATAAATTGCTGTTATTATTAATAATAATGCAACTCTGGGTTATTTGTGGGGCCTGCCTGGTGTTTTTACATGAGTAGAATGTGTGCTTTTATTTAAAATGCATCTCTGGGTTATTTGTGGGGCATAAGAATTCGTTCACCCCCCCAAAAAAAATAGGCCAGCCCCCCACAAGGTCTGAGGGACAGTGGACCAGCCCCCTGCTGAAAAAGTCTGCTGACACTGTTAGCTTGTGCATCACTCTTCCCATCTCCTTTTCTCTCTGCCACCATTTGCACCCACTGGAAAGCTTGGTGGGTTGGGAAGACATGGAAAGTTGTTGGCAGGAGGAGGAATCACACCAAATCAGGTAGAACCTCACCTGATTTTAGGCACCCCGCTTTGAAGCCCCCTATGTCCTCATCCACATTAAGGATAAATCCTCATTTATAATAAGCATTGCTGGGGGAGCAGTTTCTTTCTCTGCCGTGCGTTTTTAAAGGTTCTGAGGTAAAAACGCAGTGAGTCACAGCAGGAGATGTTGCTCTTGAGTGAAATGGCATATTGAGGCTAATGGACCTCCTTTGAACTTTGCTTTGTTTCCTCCTTAACCGATTCCACCATGAGGCTGTGAAACTGCCTAGCTCACCGACAGCAGCTGCTGGAAGAGGGAGACAAAACCCAAAAGAAAACACCACGTCTCTTTGAGGAACAGGAGGGGGAAAGGGGATTTCTGACCGTCAGTTATGAATGGCTAGGGTTTATAGTGAAACTGAAACCATGCTTAGAATTTGTTTTTTTGGGATGACAAGCACCATTATTCATCATTTTCTATACAAAGGCAAGAAAAATGAGTATAAACTAGTTCTGAGGCAAAAGATGAGAGGTTCAGACATTAGTGGATTTGGAGGGTGGGGTGAAAGGTTTGGGTGTCGTTTAGGATGTCAGAGAAATCCGAAGAAAACAGAATCAGGAGTGGAAATTGCTAGTATTCACTTACTCGTTGTTCAAAACGGGAATCTATTCAGTGAAGAGGATTGATATTGGCTGTTGGCCCACAAATGATACAAAATTAATTATAGACACACACACACACACCTTGCATTGTGCTTCCTTTGCATTCAAATGAATGGGTGGAATAACATCATAACATAGTTAATTATGTAAATTACCAAGTTATGCAATTTCACTGCAGCAGACGGCATTATGTTTGGCAGAAGTTTGCCTGCAGCAGAACAGAAACAGCGGTGCAGGACAGAAAATTACACCTTCTTGCATGAGCTAAAACTCGCTGCTGCTACTCAAAACTCCTTCCAGCCACTATTACCTCCCCTGTTCCTGCGACACCTCCATAAGACAGGTGCAAAGGGGGAGGCCAGTGTCAGATTTACGTATAAGCTAAACAAGCTATAGCTTAGGGCCCCACTCTCTTGCCCCCCCCAAAAAAAAATTAAAGGAAAAAACCTGGATGTACATTTCCAAAATATAAGATAAAAAACAAATACAGTGGTACCTTGGGTTACATATGCTTCAGGTTACATACGCTTCAGGTTACAGACTCTGCTAACCCAGAAATAGTACCTCAGGTTAAGAACTTTGTTTCAGGATGAGAACAGAAATCGTGCTCTGGCAGTGCGGTGGCAGCAGGAGGCCCCATTAGCTAAAGTGGTGCTTCAGGTTAAGAACAGTTTCAGGTTAAGAACAGACCTCCGGAACAAATTAAGTACCGTATTTTTCGCACCATAGGACGCAGTTTTTCCGTCTTAAAAACTAAGGGGAAAAGTCTGTGCGTCCTATGGAGCGAATGCAGGGGGGAGGCAAGCAGGAAAAGCCCCCAAGAGCCACACACAAGCTTTGCACGGCTCTTGCGGGCTTTTCCCCAGGAGGGAGAAGGGACTGACGCGGCCAGTCAGTCCCTTCTCCCTCCTCTAGAAAAGCCTTGCGCAATCTCTCCAGTCATGGGAGGCTGCGCAAGGCTAAAGAGGAAGCCCGGGCAGCAAGCGCAATCCATCCCGCTCGCTGCCCGTGCTTCCCCTTTTCCTAGCACGCCTCTCCAGGCTGCACAAGGCTAAAGAAGCCAACTTTTTAAAAATCTCTCTATCTCTATCTCTTTTTCTTTTTTTGTCCTTTCTCCACCCCCTTATTTTCCTCTGTATCAGTGTTTTTATCTAGATTAACGTTTTAGTTTGGAGGGGGGGGATGTTATACAAAAGGAAACTTTGCAGCTTTTATTTTAGTATACAATAAAAACAGATTACCGGTAAACAAAACACAAGAGAAGGAACTAGCATAGAAGAAGAAGAGAAAAGGGAAAGAGGGAGGATACAAAGCCATTTACCAGAGGTAGATCTTAACCCTTGCCTCACCTGGGAGCTTCTCTGGGCAGGAATTCCCTCGGCTTAAGTGGGGTGAGGGAACAGTGGCAGGTAGGGGGGTACCTACCTAGACAGTGAAGCCACATGTCTCTCCAATGAAAATTGGGAGTGGGCATTGTGTGAAGTGGCTGTGGATCTCCTACCGCAGAAGTGTAGGACTGTATAGAGTTGGGAGGGCCACCCGAGGGTCATCTAGCCGAGCCCCCTCACAATGTAGGAATCACAGCTAAAGAACGCCAGGCAGATGGTCCCCCAACCACTGCTTAAAAGCCTCCAGTGGTGGAGACCCCCAACAACTTCCGAGGTCACAGAATAACAGGGTTGGAAGGGAACCCCAGTAGTCATCTAGTCCAGCCCCGGTGGACAGCGGGCACGATCCATCCCGTTGTGCAAGGCTAAAGATGCTGCTCAAGGCTAAAGAGGAAGCGCGCAGCCTGTCCGTTGCTCTTTGGGGCTGGGGGGGGAATAATATTTTTTTCCTTGATTTCCCCCTCTAAAAACTGGGTGCGTCCTGTGGTCCGGTGCGTCCAATAGAGCGAAAAATACGGTACTTAACCCAAGGTACCACTGTAGAATAAAACCTACATACAGTAACAGTGTTTGTGTTGTGTAGGCTCCTATGATGTAAGTACTGGTCCCCACCTGCTAGCCTGCTCCCTAAAATATCACATATAAAGGGCCCCGTTACCTTCAGAAAGTGTGAATTAGTCCGATTTGCTTTTAAGTGTAAACCAAATCAGAATTATCCTCCATCCTTATAGTGTCTACACTGACTGTCACTATTTCTTCCGGGATGCAGGCAGGGGTATTTGCCAGTCCTACTGGGGCACGTCAGGGATTTAACCTGGTGTCGCCTCCTCCCATTTAAACACCCAGGATGCAGTGTGCAGAGTGGCAGACCTGACTCATGACCTTAACTAGCATCATGGTAAAAAGGTAAAGGTAAAGGGACCCCTGACCATTAGGTCCAGTCGTGGCCGACTCTGGGGTTGCGACGCTCATCTCACTTTATTGGCCGAGGGAGCCAGCGTACAGCTTCCGGGTCATGTGGCCAGCATGACTAAGCCGCTTCTGGTGAACCAGAGCAGCACACGGAAACGCTGTTTACCTTTCCACCGGAGCGGTACCTATTTATCTACTTGCACTTGGACGTGCTTTCGAACTGCTAGGTTGGCAGGAGCAGGGACCGACCAACGGGAGCTCACCCCGTCGGGGGGATTCGAACCGCCGACCTTCTGATCGGCAAGTCCTAGGCTCTGTGGTTTAACCCACAGTGCCACCCGCGTCCCTAGCATCATGGTACACTTTATCAAAACATTTACAGTCATTGCTTCTGAGTTTACGAGGCAAACCTATATGGCTGAGTCTTAAGTGAGTGAAAGGAAACTTTTTTTAAGATGCATTTTTATCGGTAACCATAATCACAGGAGAGAGTCTAAAAATTTACTGACCTGCTCCTTCAGATGTAAAAGTTTAATCAACTCGCTAAGGTCTGAATTCTCAAAAGTGCAATAAAACAGCAAATGAGAAGGGGTGGTGGTGGAGAGATCCCAGGAAATCTAAACAGAAACTGCATCTGGGAGTTGAGCTTTTAGAAAGAGTCTTGTCAGAAATTTCCAGCTGTTACTGCGTGGTAAATAATTTAAACAGATGCTCTCAGCTAAAAGTGCATAGTGACAGATTAGGGGAAAAAATGAATTTTTAACAATGCTACTAAACTATATAACAACAAACTCGAGTTGAGAGTCATCCAGCTTTCCAGTATCAAATGCACACACTAGAGCATCTAAAAATATTAAATGGGGACAGAAAACATAAATTCATTGAGACACATTTTCTGTCTCCAAGTGTTCAGGTGGTCGATATAGTGAGTCACTAGAAGGAAACAAAAAGTCTCCATGTCTTTTTAGATTTTTTATTTATTTCTTGGAGTTTTGAGGTTGTTACGAGTTATCATTGCTGTTTTTTTACAGAAGTGGGGGGGGGGATTAATCCTTATTTATGCTAGGAATATTCAAACCAGCACAACCCCAGGACATTTGCCAAGTCTGAGTGAGACTCTTTGAACTTCTCACAGCATTCCTCAAATATTTTGCCCTGAACGGTTTCTCAGAATTCATCGCATCATGGATGCATTAGTTGAGATTCCTGCATTGCAAGGGGTTGGACTAGATGACCCTCAGGATATTTTCCAACATCACCATTCTGTGACTCTATGGTCACAATTTAGCTTCGGGTGAAATCTGGTGGAAATTGCATTCAGCGCTGTCTTCTTCAGCAAAGTTCACCTCTCAGATACCTCCC
Source organism: Podarcis filfolensis (assembly GCF_964270895.1). NCBI lineage: Eukaryota > Metazoa > Chordata > Lepidosauria > Squamata > Lacertidae > Podarcis > Podarcis filfolensis. The sequence continues at coordinate 109,049,384 of NC_139606.1, forward strand.
CTCTTAAGTAAAGCCCTGTAGAATCACTCGATGGTCCTGATGCCAGTTCTTATGGTCTTACGTTTCAAAGCACGTACTGTATGAATTAGCTAGGTTCATGGTGAAATCCAAACTGAACCAGATTCCTCCCATAATCTCCCCACAACCAACTCAGACAACCTCCCCAGGACACATTGCACCATAGGCTTGCCCTGTCCATTAGCTAATTGAATTTCGAAACCCTATTTAAAACTGAAGCCGCAAAGACATGGAGCATCAATCGTTTCTGTGATTTGTAGGATCTCACCTGCACTTTTAATAGTTCAGAAAGCCACACATTCAGGACTTATTGTTGAAGAGATTCCTGTGGAAGCGTGCCCATGCTCCCAGATTCCCCCCCCCCCGAAGTACCTTGAATGCTCATTACTGCAAAGCAAGACACTTGCGTGAGCAATGCAGTATAAAGGTACCGATCATTTCCTCTCCCTCAAATATTGGATTTTATGCTAGTTGCAAAAAAAAGGATAGCATCTAGGAAAAGGATTAGTGGGAGCAAGAGAAAGAGGATATACAGTGGTACCTTGGTTCTCAAAAGCTTTGGTTCTCAAACTCTGAAAACCTGGAAGTAAGTGTTCTGGTTTTCAAACGTTTTTCGGAAGCCGAACATCTGATGTGGTTGTCGGCTATTGTTTCCGAGGTGCCTGCACCAATCAGCAGCTGTGCTGTGGTTTTTGAACATTTTGGAAGTCAAATGGACTTGCAGAACTGATTAAATTTGGTGCTTTTAGCAAATTTATTTTGTGTTTTCGTTTTTGAGGCGTTTTTGGTTAATTTGATTTTGTGACTGTGTGGAACCCAGTTCAGCTACTGATTGATTGATTGATTGTGTGACTGTGGAAATGGATAAAAGCCCCCCCATCCAAACAATGACTATCATCAGTGCAGGTAATGGAAAAAAAAAACAATTTTAATTTTTATCATCTACAATACTGTCTTATTTATTTTATAGTACAGTATTGTTTATTGCTTTCATTTTATGGATCAATGGTCTTGTTAGATAGTAAAATTCATGTTAAATTGCTGTTTTAGGGGTTGTTTTTAAGTCTGGAATGGATTAATCCATTTTGCATTACTTTCTATGGGAAAGCGTGCCTTGGTTTTGGAATGCTTTTGTTTTGGGACGGACTTCCGGAACACATTAAGTTTGAGAACTAAGGTACCAGTGTACAGCTATCCTGTTGATGTGGAAGGACCATACGTGGTGTGATGGCCTGGGACTCGGGCTCGGACTTGGAACCAGAGGAGTCTCAGTCTGCACCAGATCCTCTGCCTCAGGTGGAATCGGAACCAAGTCTGGGGCCTGATTCTGAAGAGCCCCAGTCTGCACAGGTTCCTCTGCAACAAGCACCAGCTGGGCCGAGTCAGGGGCCTGAGCCTGCCCTGGCTCCAGATGTGGGGACTACCTCGTTGCCTTCAGCTGGCCAATCACTTACAGCTGCTCCACTACCAGTTGGGTCAGGAGAGGCTGAGGCGGCCTCTGGGTCTAGTAACCCACCGACATCTCCCGAGCTGCAGAGGCTGAAGTCAGAGAGAAGGAGACCTAAGTACTTGCAGGAGGAGTGCTCACCTTTGGGCGAAACAGGGAGGTGAGTCACTGGGGGATCAGGACTGGCCGTTACTCCGACAGAGATAAAAGGCTGTCGGACCCCACCCCAGGTTGCGGGAGCAACATTGCTGTTTGCTAGAACTCGCCTGTAACCCTGTGCCTGACCTAGCCAGTTTTCCTGCCTTGGCCCTGTTGGACTGACTCTTTGCAGAACCCTTGGATTCGGGACTGGACCTGGACCACGTTGCTTGGGTAAACCCCTGGGCCCAGCACACATAGCTCAGAGAGAAAGTATCTGCTTTGCAGGTAGAAAATCCCAGATTTGATCTATGGCATCTCTATGCAGGGCTTGAAGAGACCCATGTCTGAACTATTTGAGAACTGCTGCCTGTTTGTGTAGACCAGGGGGCCAGAAACCTACAGCATGCGGGCCCCAGTTTAGCCTGTGAGCTCATTTTTCCAAAGCCATGGCCATGTGGCCCACAGCAGGTATGGAAGAGGTAGAAATGTGGCTGCCAGCGAAGATTTGGAACCCTAAAAGTACATCAATTGGATGCTTATTGAATCTGCTCACAGTTTTGATGTAGGTGAGCATATTGTTGGGAATCTGAATACGTGCAGCTACTCACACAGAGTCAATTAGGGTTTGGCAGACAGCCAAGGCAATGTGAAGGAGTAAGTCTGCCTGGTGATAAAGAGGCATGGAGACAGCTCCATGATTGGTCAAGCTATCTCACGGGAATAATGATTAATGGCCTATTAACTGGAATGTGTGGTAGCACGAGTGTCAGTGTAGGAGTTGGAGGCTGAGAGTTGTGAGTCGTGTATGAGAGAGCTAGCTAAAGATCCGTGTTCTGTTCTGTTCCTGTAAATAGTCCACTGTATATAATAAAGCAGAGACATCACCTTGCCAACAAAGGTCCGTATTGTTAAAGCTATGGTTTTCCCAATAGTGATGTATGGAAGTGAGAGCTGGACCATAAAGAAGGCTGATGCCGAAGAATTGATGCTTTTGAACTATGGTGCTGGAGGAGACTCTTGAGAGTCCCATGGACTGCAAGAAGATCAAACGTATCCTTTCTTAAGGAAATCAGCCCTGAGTGCTCACTGGAAGGACAGATTGTGAAGCTGAGGCTCCAATACTTTGGCCACCTCATGAGAAGAGAAGACTCCCTGGAAAAGACCCTGATGTTGGGAAAGATGGAGGGCACAAGGAGAAGGGGACGACAGAGGACGAGATGGCTGGACAGTGTTCTTGAAGCTACCAGCATGCATTTGACCTGGCGTGCTCTGGTCCATGGCGTCACAAAGAGTCGGACACAACTAAACGACTAAACAACAACAACAAGGAGTTGAATTACCAGTTGCAATCAGAAGTATAGAACTGCAATCTTCAGTAAATGTTGGAAATGTAAAGAAACTGAAGGTACATTCTTTCACCTTTGGTGGACGTGCCCAAGAATTAAGGCTTTCTGGGAAATGATCTATAATGAAATGAAAAAGGTATTTAAATATACCTTCCCTAAGAAACCAGAGGCCTTCCTTCTGGGCATTGTCGGCCAATTGGTGCCAAAGAAGGACAGAACTTTTTTTATGTACGCTACAACAGCAGCAAGAATACTTATAGCAAAGTATTGGAAGACACAAGATTTACCCACTTTGGAAGAATGGCAGATGAAGATGATGGACTATATGGGACTGGCGGAAATGACTGGCAGAATCCGGGACCAGGGAGAAGAGGCGGTGGAAGAAGATTGGAAGAAATTTAAAGACTATTTACAGAAATACTGCAAAATTAATGAATGTTAGAATGATGTTGGATAGAAATTAAGTGGTTTCCAGCTGTAATGCTTTAAGAATATGGAAGAAGGGTATAATTAGGTAAAAAGAATAACTAAAATGGTGTTGGATTGGAAATAAGTGGTATTGGCAACAAAGTTAATAAGAATATGCAAAAAGGAATTGATAATGGATGAAAATACTGAGTTATAAAATGTTAAGTTATAGAGATAAGATAAATGAAAGAGGGTAAGGATTTGCTGATTTGATTATTTAAATGGGAATACAAGAAGGGGAGGTGTGAGGAAGTCAAAGAAACAAGCAAATGAGTTTTATGTTATGAAAAATAATTGTTTTTAATTTTTCTTGTTTTTTCTGTATGTTTTACTTATTTTTTTATTTTTTATTTTTATTATTATGTGTTTTTGTATATTTGTCTTTGTAAAATCTTAATAAATATTTCTTTAAAAGAAGAAGAAGAAGAAGAAGAAGATCAAACGTATCCATTCTGGAGGAAATCAGCCCTGAGTGCTCACTGGAAGGACAGATTGTGAAGCTGAGGCTCCAGTACTTTGGCCACCTCATGAGAAGAGAAGACTCCCTGGAAAAGACCCTGATGTTGGGAAAGATTGAGGGCACAAGAAGAAGGGGACGACAGAGGACAAGATGGTTGGACAGTGTTCTCGAAGCTACAAACATGAGTCTGACCAAACTGCGGGAGGCAGTGGAAGACAGAAGTGCCTGGCGTGCTCTGGTCCATGGGGTCACGAAGAGTCGGACACGACTAAACGACTAAATAACAACAATATAATAAACACCTAACTACAAGTTCCTGGTTCCTGCTTCGTCCATCCTGTCTGCAGCCAAGTTGCCAATTGCTTTTGTGAACGTTTGCGTTTACTCTGCTAGGTCCGGCTAAGGTCCTGCAACTAGTCAGAAAGTTGTGAAACACCAATAGGTTTTGCCAATACATATGGCAGGGAGCAGATGTTACCTCACTCCCCTTTCAATCCAGGTAGCCACACCCCCAGATATGGAATACAGCAGGGGTGAGGAACATGAGGCCCGTGGATGGAGTGTGGCCCTCGAGGCCTCTTTATGTGGCCCTTGGAATTCTCCCCAGGCCATACCCCTGTTAGTTTCTGTTTCCCTCACTGAGCAGCTGCTGCTAGTCACAAGACTATGTTTTCATTCCACAGTCAAGTTACTGTTGGGTTCCCACGGGAAAGGGAGACTGGATGTGACGTTCACTGGTTTCCTGTTTCTTTGTTCTGTCGTTTCTTGGTTGGAGTTGCTCTCTGCTCTCACAGAGGCAAGATGTATATTTGTTTGTTCTCGGTATAGCTTTGAAATAAAGTATAGCAATGTAGCCATACCTGCCTCATCCTTTCGTTTGCAGACTCTGGGATTATGCTCTGCTGGGCTCAGGTCAAGATGAGCCGTATCAGCTCAAGGGCCGGAGCTGAATAAAACTAACAACCCCTTCACTGGCCTTGCTCTGTCCCTGGAGTGTCTTTGCCGGGCTGGAATGTGTCCTTCAACTTTGATAACTTGTCTCCATGGAAGAGTAAGAGAAGCTTGTAGTAATTATCCTTCTGTGGCCTTGCTTCATCAACTTTTGCATCTGATCTCGCATGTGGCCTCCAGGAGATTGCCCAGAAGGGACTGTGGCTCTCGGGTTGAACATTGTTCTAGGTCTCTAGGATATGGAGACCCCAAGCATTCAATAATGCTAGATAGTTCTTGAATATCTTCCGCAAATGACAATTGTCGTTTCTGGATTCCTTAAGCTGATGTAGACTTGAGCGGCCATATGGTCTTTTCTCTATAGATGTGTCTGCCAGGTGGGCTGGAAGCCCATGAACTTTCTATTTTGTGAAGTATGTGAGCAGGGAACACACAGAGAAAGGAGTCAGCTATAAAAGCTAGACACTCGCTTCCTTGAAAGCTGGGCAATCTGGTGGAAAGCAGCAGGGTTAATAGGGTACAAGAGAAAGTTGCCTGTGACTGATGTTTTATTCACTTCCCTTCTTTCCCTTGTTTTAGCGAACAATGGCCTCATCTGAACATTGTGCAGTGAGGCTGAATGGTTCTGTTTTAAAGAGAGCCTTTACTTCCACCACGACAGTTTATGCGCCCATTCCCCTCTCCTAACCTTAGCAATAGCTGGCACAATGGTCTCTGCCGCCATCCCTGTTTAAGCATCATTGACTGCCGCTGCTGTCCTTACCCGCAGAGCTTCTTAACAAGTGGAAGCTGTTAGCTGAACTAATGAGCCTGCGAAGGTTCAATGAAATCTATAGCTCACTAAAAGAAAAAGAAAAAAGCCATCCAGCTTTTCCTGTGATTTGGAGTCCTTTCTGTTCTCGGAGGAAGAGCCAAGATGAGCTTGGAAACACAGCAAAGTACCCTTTGGGTAGCAATGCGAGGCTGGACCAGTTCAGGATTAGACCCTATGGAGGCCCTTAGGCAGTCAAAATCTCGCAGCCCTTCTTGCAAATTATCTCCTAATACATTTTTCATTTTACCAACCAACAAATTTAATAAGCCAATTTTATAACACAAAACAGCCATTAACAATTATTTATGTTATTACACAAATTAACCTATTACGTTATTCAAGAAAAATGATTAAACATTATTAAACAATATGACACACACTTATAAAACTTTTGTTAATATTTTTTTAAAAAACCAACAAAACTTTAAACATTCACTTTCCTCAATTTTTTGGTGGTGAAATCTTTCAGGATATCTAGGAAGTCTACTCACAGAAACCTTCATATTTGGAGGTTTCTTGTGAATGTGCTGTAGTGGCATAACACTGAACTAAGAAAGCTTGATTGTGATTTTCTTTCAAGATCAAATCAATATTATTTTGATCTGTTCTTGTGGGACCCCTAAAAGGTGTGAGGCCCATAGGCTAGAGCCAGCTCCTGTTTGCCAAGGCTAATGAAGACTCAGGCTGTGCATTAGCTGCACATGGCTTTCCCAAAAAGAATCATGGGAACTGTAGTTTAAGTGTTCTGGAATTGTCCCTCAGTGCCTAGAAAAGTAAAGGTAAAGGAAAAGGGACCCCTGACCATTAGGTCCAGTCGTGGCCGACTCTAGGGTTGCGGCGCTCATCTCGCTTTATTGGCCGGCGTACAGCTTCTGGGTCATGTGGCCAGCATGACTAAGCCGCTTCTGGCGAACCAGAGCAGCGCACGGAAATGCCGTTTACCTTCCCGCCGTTTACCTATTTATCTACTTGCACTTTGACGTGCTTTCGAACTGCTAGGTTGGCAGGAGCAGGGACTGAGCAACGGGAGCTCACCCCGTTGTGGGGATTCGAACTGCCGACCTTCTGATTGGTAAGCCCAGAGGCTCAGTGGTTTAACCCACAGCGCCACCTGCATCGCCTGGGAAAGTAGAAGGTGATATTGCTTCCAAATACCACTTCCCATGGGAGAGGAGGGTGCTCCACCCCCATCGTTCAGCCCAGACACTGAGGTCCAGCTCCCAGGGCCTTCTGGTGGTTCCCTCCCTGTGAGGTGAGGTAACAGTGAACCAGGCAGAGGGCCTTCCTGGTAGTGGCACCCTCCCTGTGGAACGCCCTCCCATCAGATGTCAAGGAAATAAACAACTATCTGACTTTTAGAAGACATCTGAAGGCAGCCCTGTTTAGGGAAGTTTTTAATGTTTGATGTTTTATCGTGTTTTTAATATTCTGTTGGGAGCCGCCCAGAGTGGCTGGGGAAACCCAGCCAGATAGGTGGGGTATAAATAAATAAATTATTATTATTATTATTATTATTATTATTATTATTATTATTATTATTATTATCCTGCTTGCATGCTTCCCATAGGAATCTGGTTAGCCACTGTGAGAACAGGATGCTGGCCTTGATGAGCTTTTGTCCCAATCCTGCAGGACTGTTCATAAGGCCTTATGTGAACTATGGAGTTGTTTTTGTTTGGGAAGATGGTAAGTAAGCACAGCAGAGCTAGTTAAAACATCAAATGCATCATAATTGAAAGGGATAAGAAATTACTATAAATAGAGGGTTTTAAAAATCCATTTTGCTCCTTTTAATCCTTACTGGTATGGTGCAATTTTAATGTACCACTCTAGAAAATCAGCATATCAAACAATGCAGGGGAAAATAGAAGCTTTGTTCTCAGAATATGCCTCCCTCCTCCATTCTTCCTGCATCTTGGAGGTCGTCTAGTGCCTTTGCTGATAAGAAGTTTAAAAGAGGCTCCCCAGTGGGAAGATGTTAGAGGGTTCCCCATAGGGCTGACACATTACAAGTGCTTCCACACAGTTTATGAGCTAAAAAACCAATACTATTGGCAATGAAAGGAGATGTTTAGCCCTAATTCTGCAGCAGCCTAGACTTGAGAGCTTTAAAGGACACACCAGCCTATTACAATATCTCTTCCAATTAGGGCCCCCTCTTACTCAGAACAAGATATACTGAGTGATATCTAGTGTTAGTCGCAGTCAAACCATTGAAATCAATGGAAATCAATGGCAAGTTATTTCAACAAGTCCACTCTGAGTATGAATTAGTCAATAACAACCCAATGTCTTTTCATATCACTGGTCCTCAAACTATAAGGTGAGTTCCATTGGGTGGTACAGTTGTACCTTGGAATTCGAACGGCTTAGTTGCCGAACATTTTGGCTCCCGAACTATTGAAAACTGAAAGTGATTGTTTTCAAACATTCTTTTGGAAGCTGAACGTCCGGCGGGGTTTCCGAGGCTTCCGATTGTCTGCAGGAACTTCCTGCAGCCATTCAGAAGCTGAGCCTTTGTTCCCGAATGTTTTGGAAGTCAAATAGACTTCCAAAACAGATTCCATTTGACTTCCAAGGTATGTCTGTATTGGGCACTTGGAAGCAAGGAGACCTCCAGTGCAGATGGGGTCCTGATGGGGTACAGGTGGCAGGAATGTGTGGGGGAACCATTGTGGTAGCAGGGCTGCCCTCTGTGCTAGTGAGAGTTTTAAAGGATAAGATGTTACAGGTCTACTTCCAAAAATAATGCCTCTTCTCTCCTTTCTCAAAAGCAATTTATTGTAATCTTCTACTCCATAGATATGAACATTGTCTGGTCATAAACAGTGCCCTGAATTGGAAAATTGTTGTTTAGTCGTTTAGTCATGTCCGACTCTTTGTGACCCCATGGACCAGAGCACGCCAGGCACTCCTGTCTTCCACTGCCTCCCGCAGTTTGGTCAAACTCATGTTGGTAGCTTCGAGAACACTGTCCAACCATCTCATCCTCTGTCGACCCCTTCTCCTTGTGCCCTCCGTCTTTCCCAACATCAGGGTCTTTTCCAGGGAGTCTTCTCTTCTCATGAGGTGGCCAAAATATTGGAACCTCAGCTTCAGGATCTGTCCTTCCAGTGAGCACTCAGGACTGATTTCCTTCAGAATGGAGAGGTTTGATCTTCTTGCAGTCCATGGGACTCTCAAGAGTCTCCTCCAGCACCAGAATTCAAAAGCATCAATTCTTCGGCGATCAGCCTTCTTTATCGTCCAGCTCTCACTTCCATACATCACTACTGGGAAAACCATGGCTTTAATTATATGGACCTTTGTTGGCAATTGGAAAATACAGCTCCCCAAATCCTGCTTGGGGTAAAGCCAGTTCTGCTAGCACACTGGTCCTGCCTCCACTGGGGGAGAAATTCTATTCAGTTTGCATCTAAAGTTGAATTTACCTAATTCACACATTCCAAAAGGACTCTCCTCCCTGCAAGAGAGGGGAGTGGTTGTGGGCGGGAGCCGAGCACCGCCCCTAGCAGGGGGCATTAGCCCCCTGCCTCCACCTCACCTGGCTGGCGCCCACGCCCCCTCGGCAGGCATCCAACCAGGTGCCTGGGAGGGGGCGTGCTTAGCAGCCTTTTGCTGCGGTGCCAGCCTCTCCCCGGCCTCATTCTTCGTCGTCTCACCGCGAGTCATCGCAGGGAAAGTCATCGCAGGGAAGAGCTCAGCCACGAGGTTTGGAGTCGGGGGGTGTTTGTGTGTTTGGAGGCTGTCTGGTTCCTGGCTTGCCTTTTTAAATTTAGGAGGCTTGCGTGCGCTCATTGCTTTACTGCTTTTAAAAACCTAGGCACCCAAGTTTGCCTTGCTGTCTTGCTGTGTCCTCTTTTCTGTGTAAAAACCTACATTTAACCTTTTATTTCCCCCCACTCCTGGTGCTGGATTTGTTTGGGCGGTTTAAGTGTGAATTACCTTTCTTAAGCTGCAGCTTGTTCCTTTGCCCAGCACATGGTCTCTCCACCACCAGCGAGGTCTGAGTGTGAGTGCTGTCTTTCTGTCTCCCTTGTTTCCTCACTTTCCTTCCCCAGCCTCTGCCTTGGTGACTGTGCGTTTTATTTTAATTTTGGCCAGGGTGCCTGTATGTTTTTTCCCTCTATTGCCCTTGCCTGTCCAATTGCCTGGCTGGTCTGGGTGACTGAGTGGGTTTGCCTTACATTTTAATTTGTTGGCCAGGGTGCTTGTACGTTTTCCCCCTCCCTTGCACTTGCCTGTTCCTCTCTAATTTTAAGTCGTGTGTGTGTGTGCTGGCAGCGTGTGTTTGCGCCTGCGGTTGGTTGATTTATTACTCTTTTAGTGTGGGTTTGAGTTACCCTGCCATCCCTTCCATTGGTACCACTTAATCGGGAGCCCCCTCTGAAATTTTAAATGATGCCGGGGCTTAGAATAGACTGTGCACTTAAACCTCACCCCTCTTACTTTATCTAAGCCACCCCCCCTCTTCACTTGGCATTTGGGGGAAGAAATAAGGCAGGGCTAGGGGTGGACAATTCAGGGTTTCTGATCAGGGAACCATTCCTCAGCATTGTACATTTATACGTTTAGAATCTTTGAAGGTGTACCTTTGCCTGGTTCTTGTCATTGGCTTCACTTGCCAGTACAGGGTCCCTAAAGAAAACCGCTTTTAAACAAACAAACAAACAACAACAACAACAACAAAAGGTTGTGGCTTATAGACCCTTACTGAAAAGTCCAGGCTAACCCACGGTTTATATTTCCACTTCATTTTGGCTCACTGTAAAGGACAGCTATTTTCCTTTTCTTCTAAACTTTTCCTTGCCCGGCGTGTTCATAAAGTTGAATTTACCTAATTCACACATTCCAAAACAATACATGATCTGAAACTCAACCATTCTTCAAAATTCACATTTCTCTGATTTTTTCAATACAGTTCTCCAGTTAGTACAGAAATGCTTGTGCTAGGGTAAAGTGTACACATAAATGAGTGTGTGTGTATATACACACACACACACACACACACTGCATTATATTAGGCAAAATTGCTTTTCAAAAATGTGAATATTGGGCAAAATTGCATACAAATGTGCATAGCCAAAGAAAATTGCACAAAAAAATGCCAATGAATTTTCATGAGGACTTAAAAAATAATTCAAACTGATGTTGAAAGGTGGAGAATTAAACTTAGGACTGGAAAAATAAGAAACCAAGGGAAGATGAAGCTGACATATTCACCCACCCCTACTCCATGTGGGGATGAAATGTGAGAATGCCATCCGTGGGCATGAAATCCATAGCACATGGGCTAAAATTGCATGGCCGATTCACGAAATGAAATTCACCAACAAGTCATGGAATTTTCACTACATGATGGATTAAAAAAAAAATAGGTAGCTTGTGCACGTTCCATCTCAACATGGATATTTGAGGAGGAGGGACAATGGAGGTGGGGTTAGTTCTCTGGAAGAGTAGCAGTGGACAGGACACATGCACTCCACTCCCACATGATGTATCAGATAGGGGATGTGCTATCATCTTATCCAGCTCATGTTGGAGCCCTGCTGAAACATTGAAGAGCCATTCCCAGTTGCTGTAGAGCAGCCTCTGCCAGTCCAGTTTTGTCCAGAGTATTTTGGACTACAACTCCCATCAGCCCCACTCAACATGATTGGAAGTTTGGGTCCAAAACAACTGGAAGGAACCAGAAATCTGACCCAGCAATACTGGGCTAAGGTAAAGGTAAAGAGACATCGGACCATGTCGTCCAGTCATGACCGACTCTGGGGTTGTGGCGCTCATCTTGTTTTATTGGCCGAGGGAGCCAGCATACAGCTTCCAGGTCATGTGGCTAGCATGACTAAGCCGCTTCTGGCAAACCAGAGCAGCACACAGAAACGCCATTTACCTTCCCTCCAGAGCGGTATCTATTTATCTACTTGCACTTTGACGTGCTTTTGAACTGCTAGGTTGGCAGGAGCAGGGACCGAGCAACAGGAGCTCACCCCGTCACGGGGATTCAAACCGCCGACCTTCTGATCGGCAAGTCCTAGGCTCTGTGGTTTAACCCACAGTGCCACCCGCATCCCAATACTGGGCTAGATAGCCCCAAAGTTCTGGCTCAGCATTAGCCAGCCTTGGTGGCCTAGGTACCAGATTCCTGGAGCACCCGCAAAATTATTATTATTATTATTCCCATGAAAGGGCCTAGCACCCACAAATTTCAGCACCAGTGCTATGCACACTGCACCTATGGCCCCAGGCAACCATGGTCGTGGGGCCAAGCTTTGCTTGGTGGAGTACTATTGGTGGAGCTTGACCCTGTGACAAACTGCTGCCTTTGGACCAACATGGAACATGGGCTAGAAGTTGTTCTCCTCAGTTCTCTTCACCTTCTCACTTGAAGAGAAGGGCTTGGTGAGACTCCTGTGGAAAGAGTTACTTGATGAATCGAAGTTAATGGGAATTTGAGAGAAGTTATAAAATCCAGGATTGAAGGGACAAATCTTTAGAAACTTGACATATATTGTCCATTACATTAGAATATACATGTGTTTTCCAGTTCAGCATCAGATTAATATTCATTGATTAGCTCAATCAGCCAATTCACACATGCAACATTTACATGCTCTGCTCACCTGATAAATTGGGCCTGTTTAAATGCAAAAAGGCCGCCCCTAATTCTAAACTCTCAACGCTCCAGACAGTTTATGGCACACTTTGTGGGTAAAGATTTGCTAACAACACCTACCAAATTGCTCTCATGGGATTTATGCAGAAGAATGGGGAAGAGATCCAAATCACCCTTGCTTCCAACATATTCTCTTTCATGGTTTCTTTAAAAAATGTGTTCTGTGTTTATATATGCAATTATTTTAATCATGTTTATATGTGCAATCGTTTTATATGCGTTTCTTTATTGTATTGTGAAATTGCTTCGAGATGCTTTGTAGGAAGTGATTCATAAGTGAAATGAATAAACAAATTAATAAATCTACCAGTTAAAATGTCAGGGAGAATAAGAAACAAAAAAGCACAATTGCTGCCTAAGTAGCTGACCTAACAGCAGAATCCTCCACACTGCTCAGGATCCTAATCCTGCACTCAGGTAAGTGTGCAGGCTTTCTCTGCATAGTGCACTGCCTGGGGGTGATGGGAGTTGTATCTGGAAGGTGCCACACTGATGAAGGCTGATGTATAAGGTTGCAACTTCTGCTACTAGAATCCTATGCTCTTAGCTTCCATGCTTCTGAGAGAGGGCTATTTGTTTGGCATAAATTTCCTCTTTTTCTACAAAAATATCCCCCCCTCCCCAAATCACATACAACCCACAGGACTTGAGCATTGGTGATGCATGCCCAGCTGAGGAAGTCTGTCCTAATGTCAATTCTTACGTTTTTGTTTCTTGGTGCCTGTGTCTCCAAGGATAACATTTGTGGAGGACGGAGGACTCTTTACCACTGTGGGTCAATGCTTTAGTTCTGCTTTGTCAACTATAGAGTGGCTTGATGGATCTGACAACGTCTCATGCTATACAACTCCCTTCGTGCCATTTTGAATTGTAGCAGAGACTGGCCGCGCCTTATTTTTCAAGCAAACCAGAGGAATTAATTTGCTTCTCTCACCTTGGGCCTGAGTGTTTTAACTCACAACTGTTTTCCCAGCAGCATGCTCAAGAAATTAGTGTTGAATGCAAATACCTTTTCAAACAGGACTTTAATACGAAGGCATGGCATGCCTGGTTGGTTGCAGGGACGCGGGTGGTGCTGTGGGTTAAACCACAGAGCCTAGGACTTGCCGATCAGAAGGTTGGCGGTTCAAATCCCCACGATGGGGTGAGCTCCCATTGCTCGGTCCCTGCTCCTGCCAACCTAGCAGTTTGAAAGCACGTCAAAATGCAAGTAGATAAATAGGTACCACTCCAGCGGGAAGGTAAACGGCGTTTCCGTGCACTGCTCTGGTTTGCCAGAAGCAGCTTAGTCATGCTGGCCACATGACCCGGAAGCTGTACGCTGGCTCCCTCAGCCAATAAAGTGAGTTGAGCGCCACAACCCCAGAGTCGGCCACGACTGGACCTAATGGTTAGGGGTCCCTTTACCTTTACCTTTATACAAACACAACCCATTGCCGAAGAAGAAGAAGAAGAAGAAGAAGAAGAAGAAGAAGAAGAAGAAGAAGAGCTGAATGGGGTTTGAGAGCACTATATGGGAAAGAATTTTGGTGAAGAGCATTTCCAGATGTGGTAGGTATTTGGGAAACAAGAATTTAAACAGCTGCAGTAGTTGGCAGTTAATTTCTGGGGCCAATTCAAGATGCTCAGATTATTGTTTAAAGCCCTCAGTGTCTTGGACCCTAAATATCTGAAAGACCACCTCCACCCCTACCAAGCTTCTCAGGTATTGAGCTGTGTAGAGGGGGGCTCTCTTGGTAGTTCTGACTCCCTCAGAAGTGTGAGGAACAGCAAGCTGAGAGAAGACCTTCTCTGCAGCAGTTTCTAAGTTGTGAAACTCTCTCCCCACAGAGATGCATCTAGCACATTCATGGTACTGCATTCTCCATATGCTGAATATATATACCTCTTCATCCTGGCCTTGAACAGTTAAGGTATTCTCATTTGTCGGACTCCTCTCTTTCGCCAAATGTACATTATTGTGTTAAATTTGGAACGGTTTTACATGTTTGATCATTGCAATGGTTTCAGGTGTTTTTTCAATAACTGTATTTTTCATTGTTAACCTGCCCTGGGATTATATGGTAAAGACTGGGTAAGAAATGTTGTTGTTGTTGTTTAATCATTTGGTCATGTCTGACTCTTCGTGACCCCATGGACCAGAGCACGCCAGGCACTCCTATCTTCCACTGCCTCCCGCAGTTTGGTCAAACTCATGTTAGTAGCTTCGAGACCACTGTCCAACCATCTCGTCCTCTGTCGTCCCCTTCTCCTTGTGCCCTCAATCTTTCCCAACATCAGGGTCTTTTCCAGGGAGTCTTCTCTTCTCACGAGGTGGCCAAAGTATTGGAGCCTCAGCTTCAGGATCTGTCCTTCCATTGAGCACTCAGTGCTGATTTCCTTCAGGATGGATAGGTTTGATCTTCTTGCAGTTCATGGGACTCTCAAGAGTCTCCTCCAACACCCTAATTCAAAAGCATCAATTCCTTAGCGATCAGCCTTCTTCATGGTTCAGCTCTCATCACTGCTGGTTAAACCATAGCTTTAACTATACGGACCTTTGTCGGCAAGGTGTTGTCTCTACTTTTTAAGATGCTGTCTAGGTTTGTCATTGCTTTTCTCCCAAGAAGCAGGCGTCTTTTAATTTCATGGCTGCTGTCACCATCTGCAGTGATCATGGAGCCCAAGAAAGTAAAATCTCTCACTGCCTCCATTTCTTCCCCTTCTATTTGCCAGGAGGTGATGGGCCCAGTGGCCACGATCTTAGTTTTTTTGATGTTGAGCTTCAGACCAGAAATCTTACAAACAAATAATTTTTTAAAAGTTTGCTCTAGAAAGAATCTGGAATATCCAAATTAACCTTCCACATGTTCCCAAGATATAATTGCCACAAACCATTGGCTGGAAGCCTTCATTGGAGCTCGATACAAATTAATTAGGGATGAAAACAGACGCTGGATATTGATTTGAAACGAATCTGTCAGAGGGACACCTGTAATTCAGTGCCGACACTTGTGAGCTTGTTGCCATCACTACTATCTATTTCAGGCAGCATGCAGATGAATGTTTTTCAGAGATCTGAAAGTCATCATTGCTCACTGTACACAGATGCGTTTTTTAAAAGCATGTTACATTCCTTTAGCAAGCCGACCAATTTCTTTTTGCAGATTTTGTAGCACAGGGATAGAAACTTTTTCCCATTTCCTTCTAGGCAACTTTTCAGGAGCTGCATGCCAATTGTAAGTAAAGGTAAAGGGACCCCTGACCATTAGGTCCAGTCGTGGCCGACTCTGGGGTTGCGGCGCTCATCTCGCTTTATTGGCCGAGGGAGCCAGTGTACAGCTTCCGGGTCATGTGGCCAACATGACTAAGCCGCTTCTGGTGAACCAGAGCAATGCACGGAAACACCGTTTACCTTCCCGCCAGAGCCATACCTATTTATCTACTTGCACTTTGACATGCTTTCGAACTGCTAGGTTGGCAGGAGCAGGGACCGAGCAACGGGAGCTCACCCCGTCGCGGTGATTCGAACCGCGACCTTCTGATGAGTCCTAGGCTCTGTGGTTTAACCCACAGCGCCACCCGCGTCCCAGTGGAGCACTGAAATTTTGCCTTTGCATATTAGGCTAGTTTCTAAACACACTTACACCTGTTTCTCCTCCATCCAGACAAGCAAGAGGCATTATCAGAGTTCAACGACACCTTCCAGCCATGCCAAGGAACTCAAGCAGGCTACAAATTTTGTTACAACTACAGTGGCAGCCATAGGCTGCTGAGCCCAATTGCAAGTGCTGGTTTCAGCCTATAAATATCTTTACAGTTCAGGACTCTAATATCTTCTGCAGCACTTCTCCCAATAGGATCACACTCAGCCCTTAGGATTTCTACAGAGGCCAGTCTCTTGAGGCTGTAACCTGAAAAAGAGAACTAGCTCCCTAAAAGTCTGGCCAGAGCTTCTTCCCTACGTGTATGTCCGGGTGCTGTGTCTGCCTATTGGTCAGTGCCCAGGTCATCAACACTGCCATGATGTAACATCTGCATGCTCAGAGGAGGAGATCAGCACAGTTGCTCTAATAATAATAATAATAATAATAATAATAATAATAATAATAATAATTTATTTATACCCCACCCATCTGTTCTGTTGGGCGGCTTCCAACAGAACACTAAAATACAATAACCTATTAAACATTAAAAGCTTCCCTAAACAGGGCTGCCTTTAGATGTCTTCTAAAAGTTTGGTAGTTATTTTTCTCTTTGACATCTGATGGGAGGGCGTTCCACAGGGCGGGTGCCACTACCGAGAAGGCCCTCTGCCTGGTTCCCTCCAACCTCGCTTCTCGCAGTGAGGGAACCACCAGAAGGCCCTCGGCGCTGGACCTCAGTGTCGGGGCCGAACGATGGAGGTGGTGACACTCTTTCAGGTATACTGGATCAAGGCCATTTAGGGCTTTAAAGGTCAGCACCAACACTTTGAATTGTGCTCAGAAACGTGCTCTTGGATGCGTTCTGTGGATTTGATGTGCTACTTGAGTATATCAGATACCTCATCTGAGCAGTACACCCTCCTTAACCAGCCAAACACTAAAAACTCTTATTGACATTCTCCGCTTGCTTTCCCGTCGCTTGTTTTGTTTTTGACTTGCATTTGGAATGCAAGTATATTCCCAGCATCATATTTACTATCCATCTTATTGCCAGATTTTTCATTGCAGTGCTATCAGTCATAAACACTAAGGAACTGACCGGCTCTATGATAGTTTGGAGCTGATTGTTCCAGTGCCTTCCAGACATGCTTATTTTATATTTTTATTACCAAGTGGTTTCTTTTCGCTTGCTCCTCGGCACCCACACCACTTTTCTCACCTCGCTCTTGGGTTATTCTACAAGTGCTTTTAGTCTGCTGACAGTTTAACTGATCAGTGTGACAAAAAACAAAAAAAAAGTAGAGGAAGAGAGAAATCTTTTCAGTTTTGCCACTGATACTTACAAATGCTGGAGGGTGACTATAAAAGCCCTTGATTTCAATGGGGCTCTGTGCAAACCGAGATTAAAAACAATCAAAGAATATAAAATGCTCTCTAGCTGGAGGGTATTTCTGAACACAGGGATATAAACTGTTCATATAAGCTGGGCTAGACATGCAGTTTGTTTACTGAAAAGGAACCAGATACAAATGAAACAGGCTGGCTTGCTAAGAAGTTTTATTCCTGTGAAATTTGTTCTGTGGGGGACAGGGGGGGGGGGCGACTACTGCATCCCTGAACCACACAATGACCTCAAAGACTCCACTATTCTCTCCCCTCCCTCCTTCTCATACACAACTTCCCAGCGATAGGGGAGAAAATCCATTCAGTTCCCATTTAAAGGTGAACCTACCAAATTCACAATTTCCATAACCCTACACTAACCAAAACACCCGCGGGATGCGGGTGGCGCTGTGGGATAAACCACAGAGCCTAGGGCTTCCCGATCAGAAGGTTGGCGGTTCAAATCCCCGCGACGGGGTGAGCTCCCGTTGCTCGGTCCCTGCTCCTGCCAACCTAGCAGTTCGAAAGCACGTCAAAGTGCAAGTAGATAAATAGGTACTGCTCTGGTGGGAAGGTAAATGATGTTTCCGTACACTGCTCTGGTTCACCAGAAGTGGCTTAGTCATGCTGGCCACACGACCCGGAAGCTGTACGCCGGCTTCTTCGGCCAATAAAGCGAGATGAGCGTCGCAACCCCAGAGTCAGCTATGACTGGACCTAATGGTCAGGGGTCCCTTTACCTTTTCCCACAAACCAAAACAACAGCCATCCTTCCAAATGTGCACTTCTCTGAATTTTGCAGTGCTGTTCTGCAGGCAAGTAATATGTGCAAAAATGCAGCAACTAGTATAAAGTGTGCATAAAAATGCATCCATTAGTGAAAATACCATACAAAATTGTATTAAGCTTTAACTCTTAGTGACTCTGTATAAATAAAATTCCAGTTCGGTTTCCAGTGTGCCCCATCCTTAATTTGATCTTGGGGTGTGTGTCAGTCATCACAGGTTTTCCTTTCACATTATGGAGAATCTTTCCAGCTGGATATTAGTAAACGCTACCAAATACAGAGAACCTCAGACCTCCAACATGTTACTGACAGAGGGAGTGTCTTAGTTTTAAAGCACCTAAAAGCTCCCAAATTTATTAAGGGAATTTCCCACACCATCTCCTTTAAATACGCATCATTACCCCTTAGATCAGGGTTTTCCCAACTTGGGTCTCCAGCTGTTTTTGGACTACAACTCCCACCATCCCTAGCTAGCAGGACCAGTGGCCAGGAATGATGGGAATTGTAGTCCAGAGAGCAGTGCTCTGAGGCTGAGCCTAGACAGACTGTGGAAGAAGACATGGAGTCTTGCCCACCTCTTGCGACCAGCTCCCCTCCCTTCTGGTCTCCCAGAACAGACAGAGTAATGAAGTGGGCAGAGCAATGAGAGACAAGAAGGCAGAGCCTTAGGTTGCTGGGGAAAGAACCTGGGGAGGAGCCTTAGAGAGCAGATGGAAGGCAGGGACCTCCAGTCCTCGCAACTGCTTCATTGGGGCCTCCTGGAAAGGGTTGCTGAGACCACTGGGCCTGAGCTGTGGTTTGTTTGCTTGAATAAAGAGAATGTCACTAGCCTTGGGTTGTCACTCTACTTGGGATTTATTGTTTTATTGGTGACGTACGCCTGGCTCCAGCCCTGACAGCTTTGACTTTTGTTATAAAAGAAAAGCTGGAACAAGCCCACAGGTTGCAGACGTGGTGGCCAGTCAACCAGTTTGCACCTCCAACCCCATTTGTAGGGCACTGTAAAGGGATGGCTTGCTGATTTTAAAGGGAACTACTTTCAACTTCATTGGGACGTGGGTGGTGCTGTGGTCTAAACCACTGAACCAAGGGCTTGCCGATCGTAAGGTTGGCAGTTCGAATCCCTGCAATGGGGTGAGCTCCCGTTGCTCGGTCCCAGCTCTTGCCAACCTAGCAGTTCAAAAGCATGCTAGTGCAAGTAGATAAATAGGTACCATTCCAGTGGGAAGGTAAACGGCGTTTCCGTGTGCTGCTCTGGTTTCACCAGAAGTGGCTTAGTCATCCTGGCCACATGACCCAGAAAAACTGTCTGTGGACAAACGCCGGTAAAGTGAGATGAGCGCCTCAACCCCACAGTCATCCACGGCTGGACATAAATGTCAGCGGTCCTTTACCTCTTTAATTTCAACTTCAGGCTTCACCTGAATACATAGTACCTAAGATCATCAACTGGGGTAGGGCATGCATAGAAGCTGCATTCTCAGCGATACCTCTGGTGACATTACTTGAGGAACTTGATTAATAAATGCCCCCTTCCTCTCCATTTCCCATGGGCTAAAACATGATTAATTTAGATATAACAAGAGTAGGAAACCTCTAGCCACCCAGATACTGCTTACATTGTCTTTGACCATCAACCATGCAGGTTACCACTGAGCCTCTAAGAAGATTGTCAAAATTCTTGTTTTGGAAAACTCGTCCTAGGCCCAGAGTGGCTTCCAAGGCAAAAATATCTCTCTCTCTCTCTCTTTCTCTTTTCACGAGCAACCATATTCCAAAGAACTTATAGAGACTTTATACGCAAAACTGTAACTCACCAGCATTTATTTTAAATGGCACACTGTAGTAGCTAATGTGTGCAATGTGTATGGCAGCTTAAACGGCAATTGCTTGCATAAAACAAAACAAAATAAATTGCAGGTCTTTATCGAGGTGCCTCATCATTTTTATTTTTATCGAAGTTCTTCGTTGCAACAGTTTACTTCCATGTTAAAACTCCTTTTGACAGGGAGAATATGAGAGCGAAGCATCAAAATGGGGTGTCCTCCTGCCTACGAAAGCTGTTTATGTGCTGGATGAGTGGAAGGAATAAGGGCATGAATTATGTCTGGTAGGCAAAAGGTTCCAATTAGCCGAAGGGTAACGCAACAGCATTACTCCAACTTCAGAGTGCGGCAAAGGTTTGCTGTCAAAGAATAGAAGGGTAGAGTTCATTACCTTTTTGCCGAAGAACGTAATGATCCGAGCTGAGTTAAGCATTCTGTAACAAGATGGGCTTGAAGCAGATGAAGATAACCCAATCTGTAATAGTGATGATCTATACATTAGGTTTGCAGAACTGTGCGTGCAGAATAGTGGGCGGAATTCGATTTTGCGCTCTTCCAATTGTTCTGTCTGCATAAGTATTATGCAGATGGAATGATTCCCTCGCTTTCCTCCCTGCAAATAGTGTACATTTCTGGGTGCTCTCCTGACCTCTCCAGAGCACACCTTCGGGGGCATGGGGACATACAGTGGGGTGGGGGGGGGAGGAAAGCCCCATTGCACATGTGGATGTGCTTGCACAGGGCTTTCACTGGTGGGGCTGGTTTCGTGGGGCACAATGCCAGCATGCAGACACACACAATGTCATCACAAAGCAGTGGGTGGAGCTTAAAGGTAAAGGGACCCTTGACCGTTAAGTCCAGTCGTGGACGACTCTGGGGTTGCGGCGCTCATCTTGCTTTACTGGCTGAGGGAGCCAGCGTTTGTCTGCAGACAGCTTCCGGGTCATGTGGCCAGCATGACTAAGCCGCTTCTGGCGAACCAGAGCAGCACATGGAAATGCCATTTACCTTCCCACCGGAGCGGTACCTGTTTATCTACTTGTACTTTGACATGCTTTTGAACTGTTACATTGGCTATTTAACTGCTTAGGTGGCTATTTAAGCCTGCTCGGCCCTAAATCAAGCCCCCTGGAGATACAATAGGGATAATGCTTCTCTAAAACATATGTTTTTTTCACTGTCCTATATTGAAAGATTTTTGGCAGAAGGTAACGGAAACTATCAACGGAACTGTACAGAACAACCGTACATTTACAGAGCAAAATATCCTCTTGAATTATATAATCAGCAAATGGAACCTTACAAAAGGACAATATGAGTGCATTCTCCTTGCAGCATTACCACAGCAAAAAGACTGATACTGATGAGCTGGAAAAATAAAAATATGGATCCCTTCTATGACTGAATTGAAGATAAACTCGCAACATATGAACAACTTGCATATAAACACAGACTTGCCATGGACAATTTCAATGATATTTAGAATTCATTTTTACTAATATTGTAATCTGGTGAAGTACAATAACAACCTTGTAAAGTATACAGTTTTGGGTTTTCCCTCTTTATTTCCCCCTTCTACCAGGGTTCTGATTTTCTTTTTCTTTTTCTCTTTTATCTATGTCTCACCACGTTTAGTGCACATATAATTATGTACTTTTTGAACTTTCAATAAAGATGTTTTTTAAAAAATCAAGCTACTTTCCCATTTGCTTGCACCTACTCAGCATCTTTTCTCCCTTGTAAAAGACCAGTTAGTTTTTCTGGGGACAAACAGGATTCTTTCCTCCCCCCCAGCCCTTCTGTACTGTGGGGGAGGAATTGCAATTAGCATGGATGTCCCTCTTAATTTGATCAGGTTTAGGCTAGAATGTGTAGGGAATTTATCAAATAAGCCAATAACACCTGAATGAGTGATTGGCATTTCCCATGCTCACTGTTCAGGACTGTGGACCTGTGAGCAGGATGTTGCTCAACATTTTCGGTTAACCTGTCTTACCCACCCAGTGTTGTGGAGACCCAGGGGGAAAACATCCCTCCTCATCCAAAAATAAATGGCTTTGGGAACAAGATGGTGAAATCTCCCAGGTTAGCATCTCACACAGTCTGATTTGAACACCAATGGGGCTCATTTCAACACATTTACTGGTGCCTCTGGGTGAGATTCCAATGTGAACTGGAGGTTTCCAAACCAGGATGGATACATAAGAAAAATAGGGAAACTATTGTAGCTTTATTGGAGTTCACTGATTGGGTCTGTGTTGCTCCCGGACAGGAGGGAGGAAGTCAAATGACACAGAGGATTGGTTCAGAGAAAGAGTTCTTTATTTCTGCTCTCCGGAACAGCACAAAGGCACCTGCGTGGTGTGTCCACAGCATGTCCAAAGAAATGAGAAGTTTCATGCAGTATATATATCCTCCAGGCACCCTCTCCCCCTTCCCCAGGAATCCAAGCTCATCAGCTTGTACACGCAGGTTGACATCACATATGTTCCTGCTCCGGTATTCTGAACCATAAAAGGGTATTCCTTCCTGTACTTCTGACCATAAAAGGGTATTCCTGTTCTTACTCTTATCTTGGAGCAAGAGGTCACCAACTCCAAGAACACACTCTGGCGCTGTTCCCAGACTAGGTCTAGACATGTCATCCCTACTCCACTGGAACAGCCAAGGTCATCCTTGCCGTCACGAACTGCTAAAGCAGAGGGCTCTGAGCACTTGTTTATACAGCCGGGTTTTTGTTTATACATTGACTCAGAGCTCAAGTTAATGGATTTTAGCTAAGGAAAAATAAGGATTTTGGTGCCTGTTTTAAACTGCCTGCACAGTCAGTTTTGGGTTTGGGAAACCCATTCCTTCACTATAACATGCCTTCTACAGAGTCAGATATTTGCTCCATTTTGCCCAGCATTGTCTACACTTACTGGCAATGGCACTCCAGGTATCTCTGAGCCTTACCTGTAGATGCTGGAGATTGAATCTTGGCTTGCTGATTGCTCCTAATCCATATACCCTTCAGGTATTATCAGTGCCTTGGAATTATCAGTACCAGGATATTAGAGAAGAAGCACACCCTATGAAATCTGGTTTTGCATTTAATTACCAGCACCTCTTTTCAGGATGGGGAGAAAGATAATGTTTTCTTCTCATTCTATCCCTCTTTAGTTCTGAAACAGGAGAACAAAGAGAAATCCAAATGCCCACCTCCCAATTTAAACACTGTATGCACACAGAAAGTGTCAAAATGGTGGTGACGAAAAGTGTAGCCGTTGTTTATTTTCAGTGTAGTTGGGAGGTGGGAAAACATATTTAGAAGTCCGCTACAGGGCATTAAAATTGATTTCTGGTTTATCTGGTAGAGTCGAGTCCCTTGCCAAGCTGAGAAATAATTGATTGCTTGAAGCCCTGTACCGTGGTTAAAAATTGATAAATGCTAGGGCAGGGGCAGTGCTTTATCAGGACTCCAGAGTAGTGGGACCCCTGTATCTCTTTCTCATCGCCACCTTCAGATCATGAGGCAGAATTTAAAAGGTGCTTCGTCTTAATCTTGGCAAATTACATCCAGCAATTCCAAGTCTACTCCACATTGCTGCAGGCGTTGCAGGACCTTTGAAGTCAGATAATAACTGATTAGTAATTTACAAGTCCGGGACATCTGTTTAAAGTTTAGCAGATTGTTTGCCTTTTATTAGACACTCTAATTAAAATTAAAAAGGCCGGTGCCGATAACCATAATATTTTCAGTATCAAGCTGGAGCACAGCCTTTAATCTTCTGCAGAAGAAATGCAGGACACCTGCGTTCTCCGAACACCCCTAGCCTCATACTGCCAGAAGGATAGTGTTGTCCCCCCACTCTTATTCCACATCAGTGAAGGATTTCCCCTGGTGGTTCAATGCAGTATTCATTTTGTTTGAAGTAACCCATCTCGTCCTGGCTCCTGAAGGAGACGTGTTAATAAAACTGACCCTTAAAGAAGAACTAAAAGAAGTATGTTTAATTTTGCAATGAAGCCGCTTGCACTTATGGCAGAGATTCCTACAATTATTCACCAGTATGTATTCTCTGCCTGGGATGCAGGTGGCGCTGTGGGTTAAACCACAGAGCCTAGGACTTGCTGATCAGAAGGTCGGCAGTTCGAATCCCCGCAACAGGGTGAGCTCCCGTTGCTCGGTCCCAGCTCCTGCCAACCTAGCAGTTCGAAAGTGCATCAAAGTACAAGTAGATAAATAGGTACCGCTCTGGCGGGAAGGTAAACGGCATTTCTGTGCGCTGCTCTGTTTCGCCAGAAGTGGCTTAGTCATGCCGGCCACATGACCCAGAAGCTGTCTGCGGACAAACACCGGCTCCCTCGGCCTATTGAGCAAGATGAGCGTCGCAACCCCAGAGTCGTCCGCGACTGGACCTAACGGTCAGGGGTACCTCCAACTTTACCTTTATATATTCTGGGCAGGCAGTTGTAGAGCAACACAGGGAGTGGGAGTGCTTACAATATATAGAAGGCAATGCTAAAACAGGGGCAGTTGGAACTTATTTTATATTTTATGTTTCATTTTTAACAACATTATTTACATTTAAATCATTTTCATATTTCACACATCTGGGATTACTTGAATCCCCGGACTCACCCCCCCCCCGGTTTCCAATATTTGTCTATTCTTTTTACTGCATCTAATTACATTTTCCAAATTCATTTTATATCCACTTTTAACTTTACATTATCAGTGTTATAACACTCCTGCTAACTTTTTAAAATATGTACAGTGATATTTAAGGTACTCTGTAATTTCCCCCCATTCTTTACTAAATTTCTTCTCATCTTGGTTTCTGATATTCATGGTCATTTTTGCCATTTCGGCATAGTCCATCATCTTGGTTATTCATTCTTCTTTGGTTGGGACTTTCTCTTCCTTCCATCTCTGCGCAAAAAGCATGAACCGTCTTTTCTAATCCTTTGGTATTTCATCGCCTATTATTCCTAATAAGAAGCTTCTGGGTGCTGTTTGTTTGTTTGTTTTACAAAGGTTATCTTAAACATTTTTTTCAATTCATTATATATCATTTCCCAGCATTCTTTTGTTATTTCGCATATCCACCACATGTTGTAGAACATGCCTTCTTTTTTTCTTACACTTCCAACATATGGAGCTATAATTTACAGTGGTAAAAGCACTAGGGTCACCAGGGAGCAGACTCAACTCCCACCCTACTGGTGTCCCCATTTAATGATTCTCCACAGGAATAGGTGGGATTCATATGGGAAGACCTAACATGCTTCAGGGTCTCCCATAGTGCACTGCACATTGCAGTCCTCATAATAGTTTCCCACAACATAGACCAGGCATCCCCAAACTTGGTCCTCCATCTGTTTTGGGACTACAAGTCCCATCATCCCTGACCACTGGTCCTGTTAGCTAGGGATGATGGGAGTTGTAGTCCCAAAACAGCTGGAGGGCCGAGTTTGGGGATGCTTGACATAGACCCTCCTCAAACACTGGATGTCATAATGACACAGATAATGGAAGGCCCATAGCTCAGTAGTAGAGCATCTATTTTGCATGCAGAAGATCTGAGGTTCAAACCCTGGCATCCCCAGGCAGGACTGGGAAATCTTGGAGGGTCACCACCAATCATTATAGACAATACTGAGCTAGATGGACCAATGAACTGGCTCAGTGTAAGGCAGCTTCATGTCTTCCTGTCTCTTATCATTTGAAATTAAAGGTCCTGACTACCTTCTTGTGCCAGAGGAAATGCCATTGTTGAAATAAATTTGGCACAGCTTTGATTTCTAAGCACTTTTTTAAAAACTCATGCTGGATTCTAATCATTGCTATACACCAGTGACAACATATTTTCATCATGACTTAGCACACTGTCATATATTATGACAGCAGCTTTCATTCTGGTATTTAGTTCCATTCTTTTCCCATTTCAATTACCTGCTCTAACAATGTGCACACAGGTCTTTGCCGTACCATTCACAGAATGTTCTCCCTCCTTCTCCTTTTCCTTCAGTACATTACGAGCAACCAAAACATCTTATAACTGTCTCTGAGGACATCCGGATAAATAGGGTAGCCTTACATACATGTAAATCTCCTTAATCTGAGGAGGAGAAAAAAATAACTCTGCATGCTGAGGGCCTTTGGGCTGGATCGCAAGTGCAAAAACTGCTTAATCACTCTTTAGAGAAAATCAAACTCCAAAACTTCAAAACGCCCCTTTCATATTGGCCTTCAAAGTAAGATTATTCACCAAAGGTATTTCGAGTTGAATGATTAAAACGCGCTCAAGGCCCAACCCCTGTCAGGCAATGAGTTGCTTGGAGAAGCTTGCTCACCAGTCCAGCAGCTTTCAAATGGAGTTCCTGGGAACCTTGACATCCCCCAGAAGCTTAGAAGAGGTTTCTTGACAAGGGGCATAAGAAAAGAAGCCTGCCCATCATTACTGAACTGCTTCGCCACATCCTCCAGGGCCATATGGTTCATATGGGGTGACTGCTTGGTCCATTGGACTAGGCCAATCCAATTGGGACAATTTGATTGACTGAGTCATTGATGGATTGGACTATTTACATACTGTCCTCTCATAGAATATCAGGACACTGTGGAACAATCTAAAAACATTTTTAGAAACCCAGACACTCCAGGTGTCCCAATTTTCCAGTCCTGGATTTACAGAAGAAGTCCCAGTTCCTGATTTGGTCCTGGGATGTCCCACCTTTCCTTAAAGGTAAAGGTAAAGGGACCCCTGACCATTAGGTCCAGTCGTGGCCGACTCTGGGGTTGCGGCGCTCATCTTGCTTTACTGGCCGAGGGAGCCGGCGTACAGCTTCCAGGTCATGTGGCCAGCATGACTAATCCACTTCTGGTGAACCAGAGCAGCGCACGGAAACGCCGTTTACCTTCCCGCCGGAGCAGTACCTATTTATCTACTGAAACTTTGATGTGCTTTCGAACTGCTAGGTTGGCAGGAGCAGGGACTGAGCAACGGGAGCTCACCCCATCACGGGGATTCGAGCCGCCGACCTTCTGACTGGCAAGTCCTAGGCTCAGTGGTTTAACCCACAGCACCACCCGCGTCCCCACCTTTCCTTAGGACAACACTATTTTTATCAGAGAAATGTTGGAGGATATGGAGTTATGAGGACCATCCCACCCCCCCAAAGCCAAGGAGATAAGTAGTTATACAACCTTTAGAAGACATCTGAAGGCAGCCCTGTATAGGGAAGGTTTTTTTAATGTTAAATTTTTATGATGCTTTTACATATGTTGGAAGCATCCCAGAGTGGCTGGGGCAACCCAGTCAGGGGGCTGGGGAATTAATATTAAAATTCCCTATTTTCATTGGATAACTGTTGGAAGGCATGAGAAACCGGCTAAAAGAAATACAATTAACAATCATTAAAATGACTGGCTCCTCAAGGAAAATGTTAAACTGCATAGGCCTGTTGGCATAAAAAAGCATTGAAAAGATGCCTGAAAACTGAGAGTGAGGATGCCTGATGAGTCTCTACTGGAAGGGTGTTTGTCAGCATGGGACTGGTGGCACTAAACGCCCAACTTCTGTTTAAGTTGTGTCTCCATAACAAGGGAGCAAATGAGCAATGTTCCTCCAGATGGTGTTGGTCATTGGGCTGGTATTTAAAGGCTCAGGTGGTCCAGGACCCAAGTTCTTCAGGGATTTGCATATCAACACAATAGTCTTGATCCTGGTCTGGTTGCATATGGACCTCCAGTGAAGGAGAGTTCACAGCTTCCCAAGGGAGTCCGTTCCACTGTGAAACAGCTCTTAACTGTCAGAAAGTTATTCCTGATGTTTAGTCGGAAACTCCTTTCTTGTAACTTGAAGCCAAAGATTAGAGTCCTAACCCCCAGAGCAGGAGAAAACAAGCTTGTTCCCTCTTCCATGTGATAGCTCTTGGGATATTTGAAGATGGCAAGCATATCTCCTTTCAGTCTCCTCTTTTCCAGGCTAAACATACCCAGCTCCTTCAAGTGTTCCTCCTAAGGCTTGGTTTCCAGACCCTTGGTCACCTGGGTTGCCCTCATCTGCACACGTTCCAGCTCTTCAACATCCTTCTTCAATTGCTGTGCCCAGAATTGGACACAGTATTCCAGGTGTGGTCTGACCAAGGCAGAATAGTGTGGTACTATTACTTCCCTTGATCTGGACACTATAATTCTGTTGACTTGGTTCAAAGCAGCTTCTTCCATTCCATTCCATGCTGGGAGGTTAAGAGCGGTGGACTCGTAATCTGGTGAACCGGGTTCGTGTCCCCGCTCCTCCACATGCAACTGCTGGGTGACCTTGGGCTAGTCACACTTCTCTAAAGTCTCTCAGCCTCACTCACCTGTTTGTTGTGGGGTAGGAAGGGAAAGGAGATTGTTAGCCTCTTTGAGACTCCTTAAGGGGAGTGAAAGGCGGGATATCAAGTCCAAACTCCTCCTCCTCCTCCTCCTCCTCCTTCTATATTCCCAAACAAACTAAGGTGAGTGATTTCATCTGCATGCAACCCCAATGTCTGTTTCTCTCCCTTGCATTTTCATTTCCTTAGCCCCTTCCCTTCCTTCCATGACACCTTATTTGGAGGGGTGCTACAACACAAAGGGCCCTGCTTCTGTTGAACAATCACGTGATCTCCAAAGGAGGGTCACCTTTATCCAGGTCTCAGCTGATGATTTTTAAGATATCAGCAAAGGAAAGAAAAATAAACTTGGACACACGATCACAATATTATCTCCCACAAAGACTTAAAAATGTTTTTGTATTATTTCTATATTTTACTTCCGCAGCCTCAAAACACAGCCTGATATGGCACACCTCAGATATTAGCTTCACTTCAATAACCCTAATGAAGTTTATCTTAATGAAGTAATAAATTCAGGGATGTGTGTCTGCATGCATTTGTTTCATGGATTTATTATCTGCAAATCCACAGATAAAATGCATTGGGATGAAAAGCCAAGACCCGAGAAAGATGCTGAGTATCAGAGCGTGCACTATATTCTGCATTACCAATAATTTACAGAAAGGCAGAAAAATTACCTTAGTGATTGTTTAAGACCCAGATTAATGCTTGCTAGTTGTGTCAACAGGATTAGAACAGTTTGAAAAGGGTGTTGGAGGGGGAGAGAGATAGGGGAAAGTGGTACCTGAATCTAGTGTGTGACTGTAATATAATCACATGTCTTTGTAATCTTGATGGGTGAATATGGAATTTGGAATATGGAAACCAACGAGTAATGGTTGAAATGGGAATTAAAGATGAGAAGATGTGGGGAGAGGAGGAAGAGATGGACATATGTTTGCAACAGGAGTGGGAAACCTGATTTTAAAGAAATTGTATTAAATGAAAATAATTTGGTCAGATATATATATATATATATATATATATATATATATATATATACACTTTATTCACAGAACTCAAATTCAAAACCACTTAAAACAATACAAAATATATTTGGTTGGTTACATATTTCTTATACTGGTCCCAGCATGAAACTTAATAACTTAGATTGCAAGTCTCTTGTATTCTGAGCTAAAATCTTCTGCATTGCAGCCTCTATTAACCTTAGGTTGTTTGCTAGAGTCAGTGACAAAACACATCCATTCTCTTCAGTAGCTTAGAACAAAGAGGTACCATGCCCAACACGGATTCCTTCCAGATTAGCAGGTGCATAGACCTGGGATACTATCTCTTTCATGTAATGTGACTGTGAGCCAAACACCTTGTGACTGAGCCATGATACAGCCCCATGAATGATTCACCTGCTGGGCTCTTCAACTTCCTAGAATTTTCCATGCTTTACAATGTACAATACAGGAACATTATATATTTCCCATTTCAATGTACATTAAACAATGACACTTAACAGGAAATACATGTTTGTGTGTGTAGAAATGACCAGTGTGGGATGTAGCCTACCGTAAGAGTTGCAACAATTGCTTTGACCCCACCCACCACATGCATGTGGTTCACATGAAGAAAAGTGATGCTCAGGCTGGAAAACACACACACACACACACACACACAAACCTAAAGCTAGACGGTTTGACAGTGGCTGCTCTGCACTTCCCTACTGCAGGAAAATCCCTCTTCTTCCTTGGCTCCTCATTTGAAATCTACACCTCACGCTCCATCTCTCCTCTACTTTTCATACCCTGCTGCTGTCAGAAGCCATGTCATCACGTATGAATTGGAAACGTTTTGAACGTTTGGTGAGTGGGGTGAAATGAAATCCTCCTGAAAGATGATGGGGGGGATGCATTTTCATTTTGAAGGGGGGGTGCCACTTATTCTTTCTTCTTTTGCAGCTTCTCACATCCATAGGGTTGCCAAAAAGTAAAAACCAAGACACCCCAAAATTGTTGAACTCTTTTTCGGAAACCACCAAAATTGTTGACAAAAACGCCAAAAACCCCATGATTGCTCAACTGACTTGCCAAAGATCCAGGACAAAGTGTCACCTTTTGGAAATTCCCCCTGGATGTCAATTCTGCCTTTGAAAATCAGGATGTATTGCAGCCCTACACATCCATATTTGGACAGACACCTTTTCAAGCACTCCATGCACCGAGGCCTGCTGTTAGTTTTGGCTTTACAGTGGATGCTCGGGTTGCGAACGTGATCCGTGCGGGAGGCACGTTCGCAACCCGCAGCGCCGTGTCTGCACACGTGCAGGTTGTGATTCAGTGCTTCTGCGCATGTGCAAAGCACAATTTAGTGCTTCTGCGCATGCATGGCTGCCGAAACCCAGAAGTAACCCGTTCCGGTATTCCGGGTTTCGGTGAATCCGTAACTCCAAAAAACGCAACCTGAAGTGTCTGTAATTTGAGGTATGACTGTATTGTATTTCAACTATTGCTTTTATCTAGTTTCTTTTTGTTACTTTGCATTTCATAATGCTGTTTTTAAAGTGTTGTAAACCATCTTGAATCCCAACTTGGGAGAAAGAAGAGATATAAATACATTAAATAAAGTAATCACCACCATGATCATAATGGGTGGCAGAAAAAATAATTGCAGGCTCTTACAGCAACAACAACAGGGTGGTGTGGTGGTTACAGTGATACCCTGGAGCCAGGAAGACCTGGGTTGAAATCCTCATTCAGACACAAAGCTTATTAGATGACAGAGATCCCTCCACGGGCTGGATCACGTGCACATGTTCTAGCATGAAGGAGGTGTCTGTGTGTGTGTGTAAATGCGCAGATGCTATTTCCGGCACCAAGGAGGCATGGAGAAGGTGTCTGCATGCGTGCATGTGCAGATGCCATTTCCAGCGCCTATAGGAAGCCCCACCAGCGCCGCAGAAGTGAGTCCCCGAGCCATGCTGCTTCAGTTTAGCACAGCATGCAGGGACTTGCTGAATGGGCAGCAGTGTTTGGGGCTGCTTGGGGGCCAGTTGGACGACCACCGCGGGCCGTATCCAGTACCCAGGCCTTAGGTTGCCGACCTCCAGGTTAGACCCTGACGTTCAGCTGAACATATCTCCTAGCATTACTGTAACAGTAAAAGGGAAACCTATCCATTCTTAAGGAAATCAGCCGTGAGTGCTCACTGGAAGGACAGATCCTGAAGCTGAGGCTCCAATACTTTGGCCACCTCATGAGAAGAGAAGACTCCCTGGAAAAGACCCTGATGTTGGGAAAGATGGAGGGCACAAGGAGAAGGGGACGACAGAGGACAAAATGGTTGGATAGTGTTCTTGAAGCTACCAGCATGAGTTTGACCAAACTGCGGGAGGCAGTGGAAGACAGAAGTGCCTGGCGTGCTCTGGTCCATGGGGTCATGAAGAGTCGGACACGACTAAATGACTAAACAACAACAAAAGGGAAATAGTGAAGGCAATATATGGTGCCCTGGATTCGCTGGGGAAAAGGGGTGGAATTGTAGTAAATAAACGCCAGTTTCCACTAAAATCAGTTGAGGACTCAACTCTCCTCTATCTCTTTTAAAAACAGACAACTACATTCAGTGCACCCGTACATCAGCTTCTTTGCCTTCTCCAAACTCTGGTGAGTATCTCATTCATAAACAGAGAGAGATCCCTGAGCTATCAGGAAATTGCCTCCCAATGATCAAACGCCCTGGCCTCTTAACCAACCACCTCCCTAACAAAGGAAAAAGCTAGCCAGCCGCTGTAATGTTAGATACCATTTCATGTTGCTTTTCTGGCAAACGTATTGCTCTCTCTCTCGCACACACGCAGAGGAAAGAATGAAGGCAATCGTATTCTGGAGGGGACGTTTTATTCTGAATGCTAAGTTATGGGTTTGCTATCACTGTAATAGCTCCCCTGTCTCCTCATCTTGGAGTACTTTGAATTCCTATGGCAGCTTGGTGGTATGATTTACAGCTGTGATTCAGGCTCATTGTTCACTGCAAGCCCACAGGGGGAATGCATGTTAAGTCCAGCATCCTTTTCTGCAAGCGAGCTTATGAGGGCTCAGATGCTGCTTGTATGACTTCCTGGTGAATCGTTTGATTTCACTCTACAGAAAACCTTAATACAGGCATAGGCAAACTCGGCCCTCCAGATGTTTTGGGACTACAACTCCCATTATCCCTAGCTAACAGGACCAGTGGCCAGGGATGATGGGAGTTGTAGTCCCAAAACATCTGGAGGGCTGAGTTTGCCTATGCCTGCCCTAATATCTACCATTACCGAGCCAGGGGAAAGACACAATATATATTAAAAAAGAAACTACAGGGTGTAAAGTGACTTCCTAGTCTACTATCGATGGCAAACTCTTAAAGAAGAAGAAGAAGAAGAGTTTGAATTTGATATCCTGCCTTTCACTCCCTTTAAGGAGTCTCAAAGCGGCTAACATTCTCCTTTTCTTCCTCCCCCACAACAAACACTCTGTGAGGTGAGTGGGGCTGAGAGACTTCAGAGAAGTGTGACTAGCCCAAGGTCACCCAGCAGCTGCATGTGGAGGAGCGGGGAAGCGAACCCGGTTCCCCAGATTACAAGACTACCGCTCTTAACCACTACACGACACTGGCTCTCAGGAGGAATGGTGTTGCTGGTACCTTTTTAGTTCTTCACGCAGCACATCATTAAACTGTGGAACTCACTCGCACAGGAAGCAGTGATGGCTTTAATAGTTGGACGGCTTTAAAAGTGGATTAGACAGATTCATGGAGGAGAGGGCTATTGAAAACTACTAGTCATGATAGCTATGCTCTGGCTTTGCAGTTGGAGGCAGCATTGCTTCCCTACTCCATAACCGTCCCGATTTTCCTAGGACATCCCAGAATTACAGAAGCCACCTCAGCTTCTGATTGAATCCAGCAATGTCCCATTTTGGTGCCGTGAGTCAGCTGGTTCTTGCAAGACACCAAAAGACATGGGTTCTGATTTTAATCAGAGGAATGTTGGTGGGAATGTGCTTCCGAATACCAGTTGCTGAAATTTACAAGAGGGGAGAGTACCCTTGTGCTCAAATGTTGCTTGCTGGTTTCCCAGATGCATCTGGTCAGTAACTACTGAAGAAATGGGTTTCCCAAACCCAAAACTGACTGTGCAGGCAGTTTGAAACGGGCACCAAAATCCCTATTTTTCCTTAGCTAAAATCCATTAACTTGAGCTCTGAGTCAATGTATAAACAAAAACCCGGCTGTATAAACAAGTGCTCAGAGCCCTCTCCTTCATCAGTTCGTGACGGCAAGGATGACCTTGGCTGTTCCAGTAGAGTAGGGATGACACGTCTAGGTCTTATCTTACGTCCTGACCGCACTCTGACGCACAGACCTAGTCTGGGAACAGCGCCAGAGTGTGTTCTTGGAGTTGGTGACCTCTTGCTCCAAGATAAGAGTAGAAACAGAAATACCCTTTTATGGTCAGGAGTACAGGAAGGAAAACCCTTTTATGGTTAAGAGTGCTGGAGCAGGAACATCTGTGATGTCAACCTGCGTGTACAAGCTGACGTGCTTGGATTCCTGGGGAAGGGGGAGAGGGTGCCTGGAGGATATATATACTGCATGAAATTTCTCATTTCTTTGGACTTGCTGTGGACTGACCACGCAAGTGCCTTTCTGCTGCTCCGGAGAGCAGAAATAAAGAACTCTTTCTCTGAACCAACCCTCAGTGTCATTTGATTTCCTTCCTCCCGTCCGGGAGCAACGCAGAGCCCACCAATCGGTAAAGTCTAATAAGGCTACACTACAAGAGCAGGATGTTGGCCTAGACAGGCTATTGGCCTGGTCCAACAGGTTCTTCTTAAGTTCTTACATTTGCATGTGCCGTGTCTCACCCAATGGGGTTCTCTTTGCCGAAAGAGATGATGGTGATGATGATGATGATGATGATGATGATGTTTACAATTTGTATACAGCCCTTCATCTGAAGATCACAGAGCAGTTCCCAACACAGAAATACAAAATGAGAACACAGAATCTAAGACCAAAGCAAACAAAAGCAAGCTAATAACCTCACCACCCACAAACACATTTAAAAGGTCACAGATTGTTAAATCAGCCAAAGGCCTAGTTATAGAGATGTCTCTAACCTGGTGCCCTCTAGATTCTGGCTGGATCTACACTGACCTGTTTAACGTTATTAGAACTATATTAGGCATAACGTTCTAAAACGCCACAGGGCATACTTGTAAAATAAAGTGTTTCCTACCTTTGTTCCCCCCCCCCCTCATCAAAACAGCTGTCTCTCTACTGCTGGTAGCTGGTTGCTCTGCAGCGCTCTCTAGTGTAACAGTTTAAGAACGTATTGTGAACATCAAAAAAAGAACGTTGCGTGTCCATATGGTTATCAAAACCATTCCTTAACCCCTAAGTTTAAAAACCGTGAGTGTAGATCTGCCCTCTGCTGGACTCAAAATCCCATCAGCCCAAGGCAGGATGTTCCAGTGATCAGGGGTGATGGGAGTTGTAGTCCAACAACATCTGGGAGCAGGCCAGCTTAGAGGAGGCCGTCCTCTAACTGCTGCAGCCAATGGAAATTCCACTACTGTGTTCCATGCAAGCAAAAATAGCAAATAAATTTGAGGCAGTGTTGTTTGACAGGTTTTCCATTTGAAGAGCGCTGTATCTTATGGTGTTTTACAGCAGGACTGGTGCTTTATGGCAGAATGCTTCATACCAGGTCTACTGGTATAAATTGACAGATTGGGGGTGGGGGTGGGAAATGGCCTGCTGTTTATCGCAAACCTTTCTCCACTGCTGAAGTTTTCTGGGTTGTAATGGTTTTGTTGTCATGCATTCTTTTTGTTTTTATGCTATACCTTTGGCTAATTTTTGTGAGTTGTGTAGAGCCTTTCTTGTAATGAGCAACTAATACAATTAATATTATTATTATTAATAATAATGGATAACAAATTTGCACCGTTTTTCAACAGTTTTGCAGCTCCATGATTCGGTAATACACTTGTTGCTTTCAAGTCATATCCAGATATGTTTTCGTCATTTTAAGGACCTGAAATGTTACTCAGACTCATGTTCCAGCATTGGAAATATGAATCTCCATGAGGAAAGTAGTGATATATGTATAAAGATAAAAGGCAGAATTCCTCTTCTTCTTGGAGATTTTTTTTTTTTTTTTTGGATTGCAGCAAGTCTGATGTCAAGAGCTGACATTCTTGGGGACCTGCTGAAACTGACACCCCAAGCTCTTTTCCTCTGAGCACGGCAGGGAAGAAAGAGCTGAACAGGGCAAGCAGCAGCCTGCTTGGTCTCATTTACTAAGGCCAGAGGGACAGCAAGGAGATGGTGTCCCATTGAGGCCATTTTACTGCAATTGCAGATGACACTATGTGGCAGCCAATAATTTCCCATAATGCATAGCATTACTGTGGTCTATGACTGCACCATAGCCTACTGAAGTTCAGTTGGCCAGGGTTCAAAGGAGGATCTTTGGGAAAAAAATTATTGGGCACATTATTGGTTGCTGCGTCAATGCCTGGTGTTGATTGGCTGATGCTGCAGCAATTGGGTGGGCGATTGGCAGCTTCTGCCGGTGAAGATGAGAGGCAGATTTTTGGCCACCCACCCTAATAAAAGCTCAGCGACCCTGCATAATCCCCCCAAAAGCGCAACAAATCTGGGAATCTCCCCTTAAAAAGCTCAACAACTCTGTGCCATCTTCCCCCATTTTCTTAAATTTGAGTCCCCCAAAATAGGAGGCATCTTATACATGGGGGGCAACTTATAGATGGAAAAGTATGGTATTAAAAATAAAATAAAACATCAGTCATTAAAAACTTCCCTAAACAGGGCGGCCTTCAGATGTCTTCTAAAAGCCAGATAGCTGTTTATTTCCTTGACACCTGATGGGAGGGCGTTCCACAGGGCAGGGAACACTATTGAGAAGGCCCTCTGCCTAGTTCCCTGTAACTTTGCTTCTTGCAGTGAGGGAACTGCCAGAAGGCCCTCAGAGCTGGACCTCAGTGTCTGGTCAGAACCCTGGTAGTGGAGACGCTCCTTCTGGTATACAGTGGTACCTCGGGTTACAGATGCTTCAAGTTACATACGCTTCAGGTTACAGACACTGCTAACCCAGAAATAGTACCTCGGGTTAAGAACTTTGCTTCAGGATGAGAACAGAAATCACGCAGCGGTGGCACGGCAGCAGCGGGAGGCCCCATTAGCTAAAGTGGTGCTTTAGGTTAAGAACAGTTTCAGGTTAAGAACGGACCTCCAGAATGAATTAAGTTCTTAACCTGAGGTACCATTGTACTGTTAATACCTTTCTGTTCACTCTGCCATTTCCTGACCATTATTGAGGGAGAGAAGTCTGGTTCTACCAGGATGTTTAAATTGCTGTTCTTTATTGATTTTTCTCATTTTGCATATCTTGTACCCTTCAACTGCCCCGTTTTAAGCAGTCAAGACTTCTGTTTGAATCCCGGGATGTCCCATTTTTTGGTTCCATTGCCAGACCAAAAGAAGCTCACTTTAGTGTGAGTCAGCTGGGTTCCTTCAGAGCACCAGAATGAAAGCCACTCATTTTTTGTTCTCATGCAATAAAAAAAAAAGAGTGTCTTTTGGTCTTGTGCTCTCACACATGCATGAGAGCTCAGGAGGAAAAAGGGATCGTCCCGATTTAGGTGCCGAAAGGCTTGGAGGGTAAGATATATTGCAAAC
This sequence comes from Podarcis filfolensis, assembly GCF_964270895.1. Taxonomy (NCBI): domain Eukaryota; kingdom Metazoa; phylum Chordata; class Lepidosauria; order Squamata; family Lacertidae; genus Podarcis; species Podarcis filfolensis. Next base: position 109,086,433 of record NC_139606.1, read on the forward strand.
TGCTTTGAGATTTATAAAAGTGTAAATGAAAAATGTCATATAAGTTGTTTTTTTAAGCAGAGCGCATATACTTCCAGCCTAAAGTGTTGAGAGGAAACACTCCCCCAGTCTAACAGGAAGAACAGAAAAGATGGGAGAAATTAGAGTGGGGAGGGGACTTGAATACTTTTTGGCGAAGCTCTTCACTGTTTTCTGGGGAAAATGAGACACTCTGGAAAGGTTTCCTTTCCACTGCAGCAAAACCTTTTGTTTTCTTTAATTAAAAGTAGCACAATCCCAAAATGAAAACTTTCCTTTGGTCCTATTGATTTGATTGTCACTCAGGCAACATTCAGAAATGAAACTTTCAAGTGAGATAGGAAACATCAAAAATGCTTCTGGGTTTTTTTTTTAAAAAAAGGAAAAAAGACTCTAAGTCTATGCCAGTTCAAAGTCTGTCTTTGTCAGCAAATTGTAACTTGAAAAAAGAATATTTTTTTTTGCATTACTGCAAAATGGTTACCTTATATATATGTTGTCACTCACAGAGTAAAATATAGAAAAAGAAGGACAAATTAAAAGTTTGTGTTGAATTGACAATTTAAGTTATTGATAGTTCTGAGAATTAACTATGTGAGTTACATACAGATTTTCACCCTGATCTGATTTTAGTAAGACGAGTCATAACTTAGAGATGGGGGGGGGGGGGGGGAATGTGGTTCGGTTTGTATATAAAATGAATCTGTGAAATTTGCACTTTCTGAACAATGTGCAAACTAAAAACAACTATCCTTCCAAATCTGCACTTATTCTGTGATGCTGTTCTCCAACTAATGTTTACAAAAATGCAGATATTAGGGAAATGTGTTCATAAAAATGCATGTATTTGTTAAATTGCATACAAAATGGATTATATTATGGAATATTGCTTACAAAAATGTGTGTGTTAGTTAAAAAGCCTTACAAAAATATGTTTATTAAGATAAATTCACACTAAAGTGTTGATTTTTTTATGAGGATTTGAAACAAAACAACCACAATTGCTGAATAAAAGTGGAAAACTGTATTTAATATTGTTTAAAAAGGAGAGAAAAAGAGAGAGAAAATAAGAGAACTGAAATGGATAGATCCATCCATCTCTAGTAGGAACTTGTGGCTGAGAATGTAAGGAAAACCACGAAACTCTCTTTCTTCCTTTCTAGACTTTCAGTCTATGAACAATCTTTTCTTGTTCACAGTGCCAAACAACTACTCTATTCCGAACTTCAAAATGGAAAGCATAATGCTGGTGGTCAACAAAAGAGGTTTAAAGACCATCTCAAGGCAAATCTAAAAAATGTAGTATAAACACCAACAACTGGGAAACAGTGGCCTGCGAGCGCTCCAGTTGGACAACAGCCTTTACCAAAGGTGTCATGGAGTTTGAAGACACTTGAACTCAGGACGCAAGGGAGAAATGTGCTAAGAGGAAGGCACACTTAGTGTTATGTACTGAGTTGAATAGGATCCAAACTGCAGCAGTCTGATTGGTCTTAGAACAATAAGATCCAAAAGGGAGCAGTCTGATTGGTCCTAGAACAATAGGATTCAGAATGCAGCAGTCTGATTGGTCCTAGAACAATGCAGCAGTATGATTGGTTGGCAGGAACCACCCAATCATGCTCCAGATAGAAGTGAATCCACAACCTGATTGGCTTACAGTAGAATTCCGGAATTAGCCAATCATGTGCAGCCCATTGTGTAAATAATGTATATAAAGCAGATACCTTGAGGGGACTTTCACTCATTCCTCCTCACCACTATGAGCTGAATAAAGAGCATGAAATCACTTTGTGACTCTGAGTATATTTCACTTGGCAAATCCACACCATGATCAACTCCCACCCAGGAACCAATGTCCCCACTGTGGAAGGAGGTGTGGGTCCAGAATTGACCTCCACAGTCACTTATGGACTCACTGTTAAGACCGTGTTCATGACAGACAATCTTACTCGGCTACGAGTGATTGCCAAAGAAGAAGAAGATTATCTTTTTTCCTTCACGAAATAGACTTCCATGTTCTAAATTTGCCCAGGTATTTGGAAATAAAAGAACAGTTTGATGCTAAGTGTCCTTACCTGAAGTCCCGCTGAGACAAGAGGACCTCTTTCCCAGTAAGTGTGCTAAGGATTATGAACATTCCTAAGCACATCTCTGAGGAAGGAAGCTCGTCTGGAATTAATGGAACCTACCTTTTGAGGAAACATGCTTAAGACGGAGCTATAAATGAGCAAAGCTGCACACAGCAGGCTCACCAAATCATATTCAGCTCACTGCATATGTATGTTGATCCAACAAGAGTGGAACGAACTGTGCTGGCTGGCTTAGTTCGTGCCTTGCCTGCCTTGGGAATATTTATTGACGGACAGCCATATAAATTCAATAAAATAAAACAAATAAATGTGCTGCTTGGTGTTGCTCCCTGCCTAGGTCTGCAAAAGCTAGGGAGGCTGTCAAGAACCTGTCAATCTTATACATATATATATGCCCAACAGACAAAAAAGATTGCCATTTCTAAGCAAGGCCTGATATAAATGTAGTTTAATATAGGAAAAAGACACATTTTCTGAAATTACACGATTGCTTTTCGGATATTGCTAGGATCACACACACACACACAGACACACACACACGTTCATTTCCAGCTGCACAGATGGGGCTGCCAACTGGCCGGGGGGGGGGACCCGGCAGCCATCGCTGCCCTTGTGTCTTGAAAGCTACTTCATATGCAGTAATTAGCTGGTGAAGCCGCTTGTGGAGAAATAGCTGGAAGCGGCTCCGACTCCCACACTGCGCTGGGTCTGACACGCAGCTGTGCCAGCGAGGGTGAGGCATGGTTGGCAGTGTAGCCTGAAGATGCTGACTCCACTCGCTGCTGCATGGGAGAAGAGGGCTGGGATAGGGAAGAGAGAGCCTGCAACCGAAAGGTGATTGCAGTGTTGTCAGTAGGCGGCGGCAGTAGGGCCACTTCCTTGGCGCTGCAACACCATGAGAAGATGAACAAGGAGAAAAAGAAATGGGGCAATAGTGGCAGCACAAACAGCACCCCTACCAAAAGAGGCTCTGAATATTTGAGGAGTGCAGTTATTACCCCTCTGTTATTGTCTTACATCATGAAAATGGGATTCGGGTGGCGCTGTGGTCTAAACCACTGAGTCTCTTGGGCTTGCCGATCTGAAGGTCGACGGTTCGAATCCTCATGACGGGGTGAGCTCCCGATCCTCGGTCCCTGCTCCTGCCAACCTAGCAGTTTGAAAGCACGTCAAGTGCAAGTAGATAAATAGGTACCGCTCCGGTGGGAAGGTAAACAGCGTTTTCATGTGCTCTGGTTTCCGTCATGGTGTTCCATTGCACCAGAGGCGGTTTAGTCATGCTGGCCGCATGACCCAGAAAACTGTCTGTGGATAAACACCGGCTCCCTCGGCCTGAAAGCAAGATGAGCACCACAACCCCATAGTCGCCTTTGACTGGGCTTAACTGTCCAGAGGTCCTTTACCTTTACCTTTTACCTACATCATGAAAAAATAAATAACTACAACATAACAAAAGTAGCCATCAATAGTAAATACAAAAATACAAAATACAAAACCAAACTGAACAAACCACATAAATCACAGCAAAACAAAAAACAAAAAACCAGACACACACACACACAAACCCAGCAGCAACAAGAGCAACAACTCACTCCCCAACAACACCTCAGCAGCCTCAGGGCCCACCCTACCAGATCAGTGAGATGCTTCGTGAGATTCTCAGTTCTCATTTCCAACAGAAGACCCAGTCTGCCCAGGTTATGTACCTTAAGATCAGGGCCAGCATCAAAGATCAGCATGGCTGGCATCTGCTGAGGGTTTGCCACATGCTGACCGGAGCCCCCAGACCGGCTATTCCTCTTTCAGCACTGCAACCTACTAGTTTGTTGCCTTTCATTCCAGTCCTGACAACGGTGAAGCAATAGACAAAAAGTATTGGTAATCAATATCAAAAGTAATCAGCCCTGAGTGCTCACTGGAAGGACAGATCCTGAAGCTGAGACTCCAATACTTTGGCCACCTCATGAGAAGAGAAGACTCCCTGGAAAAGACCCTGATGTTGGGAAAGATGGAGGGCACAAGGAGAAGGGGACTACAGAAGACGAGATGGTTGGACAGTGTTCTCGAAGCTACCAGCATGAGTTTGACCAAACTGCGGGAGGCAGTGGAAGACAGAAGTGCCTGGCATGCTCTGGTCCATGGGGTCACGAAGAGTTGAACACAACTAAACAACATTGGTAGATACCACTGCCTGCTTGCTGCCTTTCAAATCCAATCTGCCAGAATGTTTTCCCCAAGGTCAAGCATCCTACAGGGGCAGTAAAATAGGGTATCACTCTTAGAGCGATAAATATCATTGCTCACTAATTGCTGCAGATCAAGACCTGTTCAAAACCTGACACACCTACACATAGGCTACAGAATGTAGCTAGTTGGCTATCTTGACTGTGGTCTGAATTGTGAATTTAGCAGGTCTACCAGACAATCCCTCTCTTTCCTTTTAAGGCCTATTTATGGCTCAGCTCTCCATCTCTCTAGAGCCTTGGCTAGAGTTTCCCAGTATTATTTGGAAGCTCTTTTTTATTATTTGACTGTTCTTGTCTCCATCTGTACTCCTAGCCTTCATTTAAGCCTTCTAATAAACAGCTACATCTTCCTGCCGTGGGTGGCTGCGGGAAAGATATGAAAAGATGTTTCCGCTCTGTCTCCATGCCAGTCACCCTGGTGAAGCCTGCAAAAAAATAAAAAGATAAAAAATGTTGGAAGATAAGGTGAGGCAAGCTGGCCATATCCTTGATTCTCAGAGTCCACAATTAGAGAGGGACAAATCTGTCAATTTGAGTTTCTCATATTTTTTTTCTATCTTAAATTGAGTTCTCTACGTATCTACATCAGTTTGTAATCAAAAAAACAACAACCTAAAGAAAATTCATCAGTGAATCTCTCCTAATATATATGATTGTATGCAATTTTGCTCGATTTTGGTTTGCATATTGCTTCAGAAAGTGAGAATCAGGTAGGTTGATCTTTAGACATGAACTGAATTGGATCTCTCCCCCATTCTATCCACAGTACAAAGCTGTGGAATTTTAATTATGGACATGAATTTTGGGATACTCGGATCATTAATCCACTGACAGAACAACAGCTTTAAGAGCATTTACAGTAGAAGCTTAATGACAGGAAGTCCTTCTTTATGGTAGAGGAGACACCTACATTTCACCCAACCCAAATTGGGAAGTTCAAGGTGTCACTGGAAAGAAAAATAGCATAGCACAGGATTGTTTTACATCCAGGTTCTTGCTTTGGCTGAATCTGGTACACGGCCCTGTTGCTCACATTTGCACCACACCTTCCTTCTATTGGTGCAATGGATTTATCTGACCATACTTCATCCTTGCAACAGCCCTATGAATTATGTTAGGCTGAGACAGAGTGAATGAGCTGTATGGACTTTTGACACCTAATTGCCTAAAGTCCTATACCAGGGGTCGGCAAACTAAGTCCTGTGGGCTGGATGCAGCCCACCAGGCTCATTAATCTGGCCCACGAAACTTGCGGACCCTGCTGCTAAACTGCGTGGGGACTGACTCCTGCAGCCAATCCGAAGCCGCAGACGCCTCTGAGCAATGCTGCCAAAGACAAGGTGGTGTCAGTGGCTGTGGCGTGAGTGGCGGCGGGGGGTCCTTTCAGGAGAGGGGGGTCCTTTTGGGAGGGGGTGCTTTTGGGAGGGGGTAGACCCAGCCCCCCCCAAAGTCTGAGGGACAGTGGACCAGCCTCCTCCTGAAAATGTTTGCTGACCCCTGTCCTATACTCTAACCACCATACCATTGGCTCGGTACACTCACTAGTAATTCCTCATTTCCTGCTGATGACCTGACATGGAACTTTGTCAGATATCAGTAGGGTAGCCATGTGTCCTGTTTTACAGAGGGCAGTACTTCACTTGTTCCTTTATATGAGGTTCATGTAGTCCAAATCTGGTTTAAAGATACAGAACCGTAAAAAGTGACCCCAGGAGCCAAGAACTTGAGCCCCTCAACTGTGCATAGCTGCTGCCCTAATGCTGCTAAAAGTCTCGCTTTCTTCCCCATAGAGCAGTTCTACTTAAATTATACTAATGCTTTCCAAATGTACATCCATACACGCAACGGAGTACTTGCAAATTGTTGTCCTTTTTCTTTTTTGGCAAGGCCGAACTATAAATAGAAGGCCATCCTTATCATGCACACTTTGTGCAGGCCGCTCAACCAGAGCGCTGTGAAGCTGCCACAATTCCCTGGTGTCTCCTGACCCAACATTTTGTCCAGCCCCCTGCAATGCAGGAATCTTTCGCCCATGGGGCTCAAACCCAATGCCCTGAGATTAAGAGTCTCATACTCTATTGACTGAGCTATTCCTCTCTTCTGTTTGCAGATCCTTTTGTTGTAGAAGCTTTTTTGGATTTAGGTCCATTTTAGAACACTCCACTCATCCTCTGGCCAATCAGAGAAGCACCCCATTGTGACTCCCTTATTTTGTGTATACCTGGGACTAGGCCTCAGCATACATCCTGTACCTGTGATCCAAATAGTTTTTAACTGCTTTCTCCCTCCCTGTTCCGTCCTTACATTTCTCTCTTTCCCCCACCCCTGCCAATTTCCATGTAATTCTTTGTCAATTTGCTACTTGGCGGAAGGCAGGCTGCTTGATCTCTCCTTAATTTAGCATTTAGTCTCCTCATTTCCCCATCTTTGTTCTTCTCGCCTGCTCCAATTTATCCGAATCCTTTTTACTCAGCAGTGAGCATTTTCCCTTTCAAATCCAGCATACCTGGAAAAGAAAAGTCCTATCCTCCTCGTCCCTCTGTTGCTAGGACACTTCACTCTCATTTATAGATGCAGACTTGCACACAAGTGCACAGTTTTTTCCATTTCATTTAGGACTTTCTCCCCATACAGCAGCAGACACAAGTAAGGAAATCTTCTAGAACTTTGCACACCATCATGCAGCGGGATATGCTAATGATGCGGCTTATTCTGACCCCATGATGATTAGGGCTGAGGATGAAATTTGGTTCAGTTTGTATGTAAAGGCAAACTTACTTCACTTGTACTTCCTGGAACAATTTGCAAAACAAAATGGAGGCGTCCTTCTATGCAGTTCTCCAGTCAAGCAATGTGCACCAGAATGCATTTACCGGAGTAAAAATGTGGATTAAAGATGCACGTATTTCTGCGAACGACTTACCAAAATGCATCCATATGGGATGATTGCATCTTGAAGAAGAAGAAGAAGAAGAGTTTGGATTTGATATCCCGCTTTATCACTACCCGAAGGAGTCTCAAAGCGGCTAACATTTTCCTTTCCCTTCCTCCCCCAAGAATATATCAGAAGAAATTCGCAGGGAAAGGCTGATGAATTTTCATGATAACCTTAAGAATAAAATAAAAATCACGAACTGATGTGGAGAACCAAACAGTGGAGAAATGAGAAATGGAAAATGACAGCTCCTTCCATCCCTACCCATGACTACCCCTTTCTGCCATCTGATAGACAGCCTGTTGCTAAGTAGTAGAGCACCTGTTTTGCATGCAGAAGGGCCTAGGTTCAATCTCCAGCATCCCCCCCAGGCAGGGCTAAGAGAGACCAGTGTTTGAAAACCCAAGGAACTGGTTGGACTTGATGATTCTTGGGGTCCCTTCCAACTCTACAATTTTATGAATCTACGATTCCATGTACCAACTCAATGTGAAGCAGCTTGCTGTGATTCCAAAAGCTCTACTTGGTATGAGAAAAAAGCACAGTAGGCCTTTCTCAATGACAAAGAAAGAGTAGGGATGGGGAACCTGTGACCTTCAGACGTTGAATGACAATTCCCATCATCTCTGGCTGTTGGCAATGTTAGCTGGGGTTGATGGGAGTTGAAGCTCAACCTCTGGAGAGCCCTAGGATCTCCAGCCCTGCCATATAGACATGCTCTTAGAATCATAGAATTGTAGAGTTGGTAAGGACCCCAAGAGTCATCTATTCCAACCCCCTTCAATGCTGGAATCTCGGCTAAAGCATCCATGACAGATGGCCATCCAACCTCTGATTACAAACCTCCAAGGAAGGAGAGTCCACAACCATCCGAGGGAGACTGTTCCACTGTCGAACAGCTCTTATCATCAGAAAGTTCTTCCTAAGAACTGTTAAAAATTAGAATGACACACAGGTCCCTTCAGCGTATATACTCACAGGCTTGCATAATGACTACGTGATTTGTTGATTTATATATTTCAATGTATAGCCTATCTCATACTACAGCCTTAAAAGGTAAAGGTGAAGGTAAAGGGACCCCTGACCATTAGGTCCAGTCGTGGCCGACTTGGGTTGCGGCGCTCATCTCGCTTTATTGGCCGAGGGAACTGGCATACAGCTTCCGGGTCATGTGGCCAGCATGACTAAGCCGCTTCTGGTGAACCAGAGCAGCACTGAAATGCCGTTTACCTTCCCACCAGAGCGGTACCTATTTATCTACTTGGACTTTGACGTGCTTTCGAACTGCTGGTTGGCAGGAGCTGGGACCGAGCAACGGGAGCTCACCCTGTCGTGGGGATTCGAACCGCCGACCTTCTGATCGACTTTCTGATCGGCAAGTCCTAGGCTCTGTGGTAAGCCTTAGGGTGGGGTAAACAAAGCATAGAGGAGAATAACATTTCATCCAATTGACTAAAGATTTCCTATGGATTATCTGTGCCCCATCTGGCAAGCAAGCAAACAAACAAATAGGTAGCTAGTACATTACCTCCAATATGTTCAGGATGATACATGTGACTCTCATGTATCTTTACAGCAGCCCTGTGAGATAGGTTTAGACTGAGAAAGGATGACTGGCTAAAGCTACCAGTGAGCTTCATGGCAGAGTGGGGATTTGAACAAAGATCTCTCCATCCTTGGTCCTACACTGTAACCACTATGCTATTAGGCTCTCAAGTTCAGGAAAGAACAGGGAGTCAGTGAAGATATTAGTAAAGATCAGGCTCTATAAAGGGAAGGGGCACAAATCTGAAGACAGCAAGAGCTGACTTCTTCATTGTTTAGATTTGAGAGGTTTATCAGCTGACTAGTTCAACACTCATCATACAAAGAAGCTCCCTTGCCTGGGATGGACAGCGTTACTAGAGTTCTTCCCTTTGTTCAGAGTTTTGCAGCAGGATGCAGAACAGGCTGAACAGAGAGCCAGTGTGGTGTAGTGGTTAAGAGCAGTAGATTCGTAATCTGGGGAACCGGGTTCGATTCCCCGCTCCTCCACATGCAGCTGCTAGGTGACCTTGGGCCAGTCACACTTCTCTGAAGTCTCTCAGCCCCACTCACCTCACAGAGTTTTGTTGTGGGGGAGGAAGGGAAAGGAGAATGTTAGCCGCTTTGAGACTCCTTAGGGTAGTGATAAAGCGGGGTATCAAATCCAAACTCTTCAGGCTAAAACTTTGCCTGAGCATCTTCTAGTCACCAGTTCATGGCCTGCTGAGGACTCAGTTCCTCACACTCTGTTGCTTGAGTTTGGAAGCAGCCAAAGTAAAGTGCCTTGAAAACTCAGAAACTAATATCCAGACACACGTGAAGAATGACTCAATGAAGCATGGGTTTCGCCTGAAGCTTGACTCGCAGCTAAACATGAGAGCTGCTTCTGTGGAAGGAATAACACACACTCATGCACAATCCTCTTCTGATGTTGTGGAGGGGTGTCACTGAGTGCTGAATGTACTGTGAGATCAGTTCACACCCTGGCTCCCAGGGGTTTCTACCATGAAGGCAGTTGCATCTGGAAAGCTGTGTTCCTTTTGCTTCCAGTGCCACGAACACAAGAGGAAAACAAAAGAGGGATTCCTACCCAGGTGTTCTGGATTTTGTCTTAACAAAAATAATCCTTAGTGTTTTGATTGTGGTAGGTTAATGCCTCCATTACCTTTTCTCTTTAATAAGGAATGCCCCATTGTTCACACAACCCAATGGATGTTAATTGGTTTTGTTTTACCTACACCTGAGTAAGGTCACTGACACCCACCCACCCACCCCATATTTCTTGCTTTGGACCAAAGCTAATCTAGCACAATATCCCAGCAGTGCTTAGCTCAACTGCAAAGATACAAAGGGAGCGATTTACTCCTTATTAGCAGGGCCCATTGTTTGTAATTACAGGTTTAAATATCAGCCAAAGCCCTAAAAAAAGGGGGGGGGGGAGATCAACTGATTTCTTGAAAAGAGAACTAGGTGGCAGAATTTCATGGAGCTTCTTGTTTTCTTTAAACACTAAAATGGAAATTTCACGCCTAGGACAGGCATGGGAGCAAAGAACATCTCTGGTTTCAAAACAGAGTTGAATAGATAATGAAAGACTATATTTTTTGAAAAAGCATTCCCTCAGTTGTTACCTATGAGGAACATAGGCATTTTCTTCCCTTTTCTTTCCCCCGTGAAGTTTTGGGGTTTTCCTCCTGCTGGGTGGTTGTGCAGAGCATTGAGGCTGCCACAGCCGGAGGCAAGAGTTGAAATCTTAATAAACATGGGAAAGAAAAAGGCAGAAAACTGGGAATCAGGAATTTGTTGTACTTCAGATGCTGTTGGCCCCACATTGCCCCTGACTATTGGCCATGCTTTGATGGGATTTGAAGTAGAAAACCATCAGGAAAGTATGTTTAGTTTACATTTAAAGGTGAATTCCCCAAATCCTCACTTTATACCTGAAGGAGCGTCTCCACCTCCATCATTCTGCCTGGACACTGAGGTCCAGCGCTGAGGGCTTTCTGGCGGTTCCCTCCCTGTGAGAAGCCAAGTTACAGGGAACCAGGCAGAGGGCCTTCTCGGTAGTGGAATGCCCTCCCACCAGATGTCAAAGAGAACAACAGCCACCAGACTTTCAGAAGACATCTGAAGGCAGCCCTGTTTAGGGGAGCTTTTAATGTTTAATAGGCTATTGTATTTTATTATTCTGTTTGGAAGCTGCCCAGAGTGGCTGGGGAAACCCAGCCAGATGGGCGGGGTATAAATAAATTATTATTGTTGTTATTATTTATGAAACAATATACAAATTTCATGCTAGCCACCTTTAAATTTTGCTGTTTCCAAAAAAAGGAGACTTTATCTACTTTGGCTTTCCTGATCATAGAATCATGGAATTGTAGAGTTGGAAGGGACCCGAGGGTCATCTAGTCCAACCCCCTGCAATGCCAAGAATCTCAGCTAAAGCATCCATGAGAGATGGCCATCTAACCTCTGCTTGAAAACCTCCAAGGAAGGAGAGTCCACAACCTCCCAAGGGAGACTGTTCCACTGTCGAACGGCTCTTACTGCCAGAAAGTTCTTCCTGGTGCTTAGTCGGAGTCTCCTTTCTGCTGTTGCTTTCAGCCCACAGACATAATTATGTTCCACACACACCACACATTTGCATGGCGCTTCACTTTCACTGCAGCAGAACAAGACAGCGTTGCATGTGACAAATAAAGGGCAGGATGGTAAAAGGTGCCAGTGTGGTGTAGTGGTTAAGAGCGATAGACTTGTAATCTGGTGAACCGGGTTCGCGTCCCTGCTCCTCCACATGCAGCTGCTGGATGACCTTGAGCTAGTCACACTTCTCTGAAGTCTCTCAGCTTTACTCACCTCACAGAGTGTTTGTTGTGGGGAAGGAAGGGAAAGGAGAATGTTAGCCGCTTTGAGACTCCTTTGGGTAGTGATAAAGCGGGATATCAAATCCAAACTACTCCCATTCTTCCCCTTCTTCTTCTTCTTCTTCTTCTTCTTCTTTGTAACACATCTAGTTCTTCAGTGGGTTTCCCTGTGGAGGGTTCCAGGGGACGATGCATAGTGGCCTAGGTCCTCAATTTGAGGGGAATCAGGTTCATCCTCTGAGAACTCCCATGTTTAGTATTGAGTCAGGGCTAAGCATGGCATTATTTGAGCAAGGAGGCAGGGAAGGGAAGGGAAGGCTGCCATGCTTTTATTTCCTTCTTTTGAGAGAGAGAGAGAGAGAGAGAGAGAGAGAGAGAGAGAGCCAGAGCCAGGAAGGAAGGAAGGAAGGAAGGAAGGAAGGAAGGAAGGAAGGAAGGAAGAGACCCTCATCCACCACAATTTAACCACACATGTGGTTAGCTGCTGTCATTATTGGTGCATTCTGCCACTGACCAAATCTCATCAAACACTCCGTTCTAGCAATACTTTGTTCAGCTTCAAAAACAAGAAGAGAGTGAATGAGCCCTTAACCCCCTTATTAGTAGGGCCCATTGTTTGTTATTACTGGTTTAAATATCAGCCAGAGATCTGAAAAGAAAAGGGGGGAAATCAGCTGATTTCTCAGAGAAGAAACCAGATGGCAGAATTTCATGCAGCTTCATGTTTACACCAACCACAAAAACTACAGGTTCTAACTGGGCAGGGATCAGGTTCCCACCAGGAGCCAATAGTGCTCTACCTGATCAGGTGAAGTTTCTGGTTGTGGCTTGATTCTTTAGTCAGTCCAGATTCCCACCCCCCAATGATGCAGCCACTCTTGACTGCCTGCTTGCCTCCTGACCACCAGCCCTGAAGGCCTCTATCTTAGTACTTACTCCATGAGAGGGAACTGTGACTGGCATCTCTAATGATGGCTTATGCTCTGTCTGTGTGTTCTGGGGACGGAGCCTGAATGAAAAGCCCTGTCAATAAGAACACTTGCCAGTGAATGGCAATTTCCTTTACAAGGAGGTGATGTATAAAGGGCACGCAGTATTGATTGCTTGAATGTATGGACAGGCATTTAAGGATGCAACACCTCTTATTTCGTCTAGTGCTAATCACTGTTTAATAGGAATATTTTGCATTTTGGAAAATTGCCTAGTGTGTTTGAGCTCTCTCTCTCTCTCGCTCTCTCCCCTGTAAGTTACTGAAGCACTTCATTATCATCTCTCTCCAAACAGTACTGATGAAGGAGAATGAAAAATTCGCCTCCTCCCCCTTTCTCTGTCTCTTTTAAAGGAAACTCTTTCCTGGCACCTCCTTGAACAAAAATAAGAAATCTGTAAAATATGTGCTGAAAATAAAATATGGGAATAGGAACTGCTAGACATTGTATCAATAACACTGGTGCCAGGTTCTTGTTCACCATGGAGATTCACTTTTTCTCCCACTGATAAGAGCGCCGAAGTCTGTCAGGTTGTATTCCATTTCCCCCCTTTTAATTAAAGATAACAAAATGGCATTTTGTGTTTCTCATCCTGAAACTGAGCCTAATTAGTGGAAATAGTTTAGGGCTGAGGAACACGAAAGCCTGTTTATCAAAGGATGCCGAATTGGAAATATAACAAAATTCAGAGACACAACAACTGGGTGTTTGTCTTGGCTTTGTGTGACATAGTTAGCTCAGATTTATTCTTCTCGGAGCTATTTGTGAATTCAAGGGCCAAATCAGAGGTCAAAGTGGGTTCATAAAGAAGAAAATAACCCTGCTAAAATAAAAGGCTCTCCTTGCTATCGTGGGCGATGTTGTGGTCCTTATCCACAAATGGACTCAAACCTCAGGGCTTCTTGGACCTAGCAATGGAGGAAAATATAATTCAGTCTGCATTTTAAAGCAAACTGTACTTTATGGACCAAACCACAGATGAAAACATAATTATCCACCCAATTTTGCGCTTCTCTGAATTTTGCAAAAGATTCTCAAATTTCTCAAAGTACTAAAAGGGAATTGATATATAGGACAAAGTACATCTAGAAATGCATGTATTTACATATAATACACCTTAAATATGTGTTTTGTAAATATATGTGTACTTAAACACAAATTTATTATGAATTTATTTTATTTATTTATTTTTAAAAATCACACATCAATGCAGAAATGGGACGTAATGGATTTATGAATGAAGATATGTGAAATTGACCCAAAGTGCAAATAGACTGATCCATCCAACCCTGCTTGGAGCACCTCATCATGAACACTGTTCCTTGGCCACCATGTTTTACTAGAAAGACAAAGGCCCCCATTATTGGTAGCTTACCCTTTTAAAACTGACATACCAGGGCCTCAACATACTCAGTGTTTGCTTGGAATGCTTGTACAGGAAAGATGACTCAAGCCTAAACAGAATCAGAGGGATGGAAGTCCTCTCCCCCCCCACACACATACAGAACCAGAAAGATGTCTCTGGGTGGAGGAACAGTTGCACCAGAGCTGAGAAAACCTGGCATTTCTCTATCCTTCTTGGATACCACTCAACACACAATTTTAGCTTTAATTTACAACCTGTGTAGCCCTGTAGCCACACTGGGCCAATAGCTGCACTCCCACCCCTGAGGGCCAGAAAGAGAAGTCTTGAAGGCTTCTTTGAAGGTTCTCAGCTTCCGCACCATTGTATGGTCCTTAGAAGTTGTTGCCTTTGGAAAACAGAATGTTCTCAACAGCACTGCTAGGAGCTGTTGTGACTGCAGGATCCAACATGCCAACAAGTTCTATTTGCCATCTCCTTTAATGGGATGTTGGACAATGCCAAGCTCTACATGGTAAGCTGCTCATCTTGTAGATGTCAAAACATAGCCTCATCAGCACAGCCGTTCCCTAGACTTGCAGTCGAGTACAGATTCTGCTTTAGCAAGGCAGGCTTTCGTTCTCCAGACTGATGAACAATAAAATAGCCCTCCACTTATATAGGTAAAGGTAAAGGTAAAGGGACCCTTGACCATTAGGTCCAGTCGTGACGACTCTGGGGTTGCAGCGCTCATCTCGCTTTACTGGCCGAGGGAGCCGGAGCTTCCGGGTCATGTGGCCAGCATGACTAAGCCGCTTCTGGTGAACCAGAGCAGCACACAGAAAAGCCATTTACCTTCCTGCCAGAGCGGTACCTATTTATTTACTTGCACTTTGATGTGCTTTCGAACTGCTAGGTTGGCAAGAGCTAGGACCGAGCAACGGGAGCTCACCCCGTCGTGGGGATTCGAACCGCCGACCTTCTGATCTGCAAGTCCTAGGCTCTGTGGTTTAACCCACAGTGCTACCTGCGTCCCTTATATACATTATGTTTATTTCCTTATTCTTTACATTCATACTCCACCTTCCCTCCCAGGAGCTCAAGGCAGGTTTACCCCTAACTTTATCATTACAACAGGCCTACAGCGTAGCTTAGGCAGGGATGGAAGAGAAAGGGGTTAGAGATGCATGAGTTCAAGGTCACCTGATGAGCTTCATTACCGAATGGAGATTTGAACTCTAGTCCTCTAAAGCCCTAATGTATTTCTAGCTCACATTTCTATACACTTTTGCACAACTGGGTAGCCATTAGGTTTGTGGACACTGTCTCATTAATGAGGAAGGAACTTCTGAAAGCCTGATGATTCTAAAGGGCTAGAGATCTCCGCAAATATCTGCTGCCTTAGCATGGCCTCTTACAACAGCTTCTTGATGTGCCCCTCTTTGATTATTCCTGTTGGCCTTTATTGCAAATTGTGTGGTGCCAATCCATTCGTTCCTAAAGAGGGCTCCTGACTGTTTCATGATCAGATTTCTTTGTAGATTCCTTAAGGGGGAGGAGGAAAAGAAAAGAACAAACGCTCCTGTACTGTGAATGGTGCTAAATTTTTAAATTGGTTGAGATGTCTCTGAATAATGCTTCAGATTCTGCTAAGAGGTTTATCATTTATAGCCCTGATTTGTTCCATTTATAATTCCAGAGGGTTCTATACTTAGTTTTTATTCCGCAGAGGAGTTTTATGAACATCACTAAATCCTATTTTTGCAACATGTATAATGCACAGTGCTCTCGGCAGACAGCTCTGAATGGGAGCTTTGTCTCTGCAGCCTTCCTTTATTTCCCACTAAGAATGCAAATAGACAAAACGGAGGGATCCCACGACCCCATCATCAGTTTTGTCACAGAGTTCCTTGGCGAACAGATAATAATTCTTCGTGAAGGAGCACAATAGGTAGGTGCTACAGAATATAAGAGGATACAAGAAGCCATTTGTTGAAACAGACGCAAGGAACCTTGAGGGTTTAAAGCTGGCATTCTCATACCTGAATGGTAGCTAGGTACTGTATACATTCCTGTAACTCTCATCTCAGCCTCTAATGCCTGCTCCACAGTTCTTAGGAACATAGGAAGCCACTGTTTATACTGGGCCAAACTATAGTTTTCTCCTACTTCAAGTTTTGTCTATGCCGTGGTTGACAAACATCTGGCTTGAAGGCTAGACATGGCCTATGGGAGACTCCTCACTCAGCCTGCAGCTTCTCTGATTAGGCCAACCCTGTGCCACAACTAGGCAGAGAGAGAGAGAGAGAGAAGTGGGTGAGGCCTTTTTTTGTAAGGCTCCTAGGCATGAACTTGGTGGGGTAGAAGAGATGATCGAAACTCTCCATTCCAGTCATGATGAGGCAACAAAGAGATGGGCCTTCTTTTCTCACGTGCTGCCTTCACAGAAGAGGTGCCACCTTGGGCTGAAAATTGGGGGGTGGCGGCGACAATGTCATGTGCCTGTGATGTCACACTGTACCGCACCGCCGGGAGGAGGTGTGCTATCGGGAGGAATCCTTCCCTAGCACCGTGCAGCTTCAATGGCTGCGGCTCCTCCTCTCTTGCACTCAGATGTTGCGCCATGCTTGGCTTGGTGGTTCAGCCTCCTCCAAACCCTCAGTACTGAGGTGGGGGTACTGGCGGAGGAAGAGGGTGGTGGGGGGAGCACACCGCCCCCGGTAGTGCAATCCCGGTGGGGTTCCATCATGGCTGCCCCCCTGCCCATGCTGGGTGCCCTGCCCCTTTGGGCAGTGCACCACACCCCGGGACACGCCCCAGCCCCGCCCCAGCCTGCTCTCCACCCCCAGTGCTGGAGCAAGAAGCTCCGCCACTGGATGGGGGTAGGGGCTAAGCCCCCTGCTAAGGCTTATTGAGGGAGGTGATGACACCTCCAGACCCTAGAATAAGCGTGTCTGCTCCACAGTGAGAACTGGGCTCCCCCTGTAATTAGCGGAGGAAAAATAAGGAGCATAGCTGCCTGTGTTGCATTTGAGTGTGTCTCTAGTTTGGCCCATTCTTGACAACAAGTCCCACTAAGCCACTTGGATCTTTATTCTTAGTAAGGAGGCATAGGATTGGACAGAATGTCTGCTTTGCATGAAGAAGATCTCAAGTTCAGTCTCTGGAATCAACAGGTAGGATTGGGAAATACCCCAAATCGGAATCCCAGGAGACCAGCTGCCAATCGGCGTAGACAATACTGAGCAAGATGGACCAATGACCTGACTCAGTATAAGTCCTGTGTTCCTCGTTATATCACTTTCCTGATTCAACCCTCTCCTCGTCTTTGTTTTATACAGGGTACATTTTTTAAAAAAACCTCTCAAAATGATTTTGCAGCAGCAAAGATGGTCTGGATTTGCATTCATGCAACTAAGCAAATGTGGCCTACAGACCTTCCTTGTCATAACATCTGGCACCATTGTAATTATTTTAATGAAAACAGGCTTTGCATAATGGGTTTATATTTAGTCATTTTGAATATGAGCATTTCATTAACAGATGCGCGGAAGTGATCTTGGTCTTCCTCTGTTCCCTTTCATGCTCTAGTCTTTCTCATTATTTTTTCATAGTGAAGCAGCATATATTTCTTTTACAATTTCAGGGTAAAAGCAACGTTTTCAGGGTTTGCTTTGGTGATGCACTTGGATAGTACCACAGACAGCAGTTTGCAGCAGCAGATAGCCCTAGATCTATATTGATGCAGCAATTTTAATTTACACTGCACTTGACAAGCTTTTTGCACCTGGCCTCATGGCAACACACGTACACAGACGCGTACATGTACAGTCAATTAAAAGTTGGTTTTATTCCAGAAAAAACATGGCACTTGTCCGGAGCTCTCTGCCCCCACGACTTATGGTTACCCTGATGGTGATTCAACTAAATCCTCAGCGTTGTTCCACTTCCTCCGGAAACAATGCATGAAAACGAATCTCTTTCGTCGCTTCTTTGATGCCAATTTCCCCCTTTCTTGTACTCCTCTTCTGTGTTCTTGTATGCTGAGAGGTTTGCAAACTGGTTCGGACAAGCTATAGTCTGCTAAGTCCTGTGTTTCTCTGGTCTGTGAACTCCCCCCTGTCCTTTCCTCTGATCTTCCCATGGCAAACCTCCCTCCGTCCCCTGAGCTGCTGTCCAAGTCTGGCAGCTGCTGCTGTTCGCTTGCTGGCTCCAGTCTGACAGTTACTCTCGTTTCATGGTGAACTGATAGCTGTGGGTTGAGTCTTGGCAGAGGCTAGGCATGAACACAGGGACACAGTCTTGTGCTACTTGAAGAAAAGGCCCAGACTGAAGGATACCTGAAGGAGCATCTCCACCCTCATCGTTCTGCCCGGACACTGAGGTCCAGTGCTGAGGGCCTTCTGGCGGTTCCCTCGCTGTGAGAAGCCAAGTTACAGGGAACCAGGCAGAGGGCCTTCTTGGTAGTGGTGCCCGCCCTGTGGAATGCCCTCCCATCAGGGAGGCTTATAGTTGCTTATTTCCGTCAAGGAAATATTTTTTTTTTGTCAGCAGTTTCTGTTGTTCTGGTTACACTGGTTATTACAATAATGTTTGGCTTGGGGGTTTTTTTCCACCGAATTTTAATTGCTATTCATGTATTTGGTTCTAATGGGTTTTTTACTGAATGTTCTGAACCTTTTCCATTCTTTTTAAAAATAAATGCAAAGCAGTGTGTGTGTGTATGACGACAACTAAATAAGTAAATAAGTAAAATGTTAAAAGAAGCCACATTTGTGGGACAATTTGGATAGGGGCTGTAGGACATTTGTGTGTGTGTGTGTGTGTGAGAGAGAGAGAGAGAGAGAGAGATGTCAACCCTTTCCCCAACCCCCCACTCTTGTGCAAAATGTTCTACCCCCCTGTTGTCACTGAGAATTCTGGTTACTCTAGCTTTTATTCCTCCTAGTAAATTGACATCCATCCTAGTAAGTTGGCATCCATCTGTCCCAGGAGCAATGGAAGAGTACGCCTCCTGGGATGAAGTTATACAGCTGTGTATAACCGATACAGGAGAGAGATGTTTTATTGTGGGGGTGGGGGGCAGATGAAGGCATCTGGTTGTGCTGCTACAGGTGTGCCATGGCGTTTCTTCTCTCAGCAGTCATTCCTCCCCTGGTCACTGCTGTGGGTACATGAATTGACTGTCCCTAGGCACTGTGGCTGTCTGCAAGGGATTGCCACACAGCAGGGCTAATGATGCTAGCCTTCATGTCACATTTGCAGACATCTTTGTAATGCAGACCTGGTTGGCCAACAGGTCTAGTGCTTGAAGCCAGCTCCCCATAGAATCCCCATCCTTGGGGATCCTGCCATCTTCCATTCTGAGTACATGACCAAGCCAGTGTTGAAGTCACAGAGACAGAAGTGTAAACAAACTGGAAATGTAGGTTATGGGAAAGCACATCCTTATTTGAGACTATCCTGCCATGTGATCCCAAAGTCTTTCTGATGCAAGGCACTGAGGTGTCACTCCTGGCAGCTGTCAGTCACCCATAACTCAAAGCAGCATGCTCAGCACACAAGGCCTGGTAGACTTTCGTCTTGGTACTGGTCATTAGCATCACATTTTGCCATACCCTTTTGGAGAGGTGAGCCATTAGTCAGGAAAAAAAAGAAGCAGTGTCTTCAGAGTCAACAATACAGGCACAGTACTTCAAAAAAATAACAACAACAGCCTTCCGCTTGACTTTTTATTCCTCCTCCTCAATGAGAATAAACAGTGACCATAAACACTTCCCACAGTTTATGTCTGCAGCAACAGCTTAAGCAGCCTGCGCTCTCTCCCTCCCCATGGCAATTTGACAAGTTTGTGGAAGGGTAGAGAGGAGAGGGATTTGCAGCTGACTGGGCTGGTTCTGAGCCTTCCAAGCCAAGGTGGACTTAGGGCTTGGGCTTAGCTCAACTCATAATGGCTAGGTGTCCAAATTGGCCTGCAAAGTAAAGCAGTGTCATGGAAAAGGTAAAGGACCCCTGGTCGGTTAAGTCCAGTCAAAGGTGACTATGGGGTTGTGCACTCATCTCACTTTCTGGCCGAGGGAGCCAGCGTTTGTCCACAGACAACTTTCCGGGTGATGTGGCCAGTATGACTAAATTGCTTCCGGCGCAATGGAACACTGTTACGGAAACCAGAGCGCATGGAAACGCCATTTACCTTCTCGCCACAGTGATACTGATTTATCTACTTGCACCGGTGTGCTTTCAAACTGCTCAGTTGGTAGGAGCTGTGACAGAGCAATGGGAGCTCACCCCATCACGGGGATTCGAACCACCAACCTTCTGATCAGCAAGTCCAAGAGGCTCAGTGGTTTAGACCACAGCGCCACCCGAATCCCCTCCTTACACTGGTGCCTCCCTCCTGACACTAGTGTTGCTCCATCTTACCTGGATGGGAGTAGGGCTGAATTGAACTATGCAATGAAAGCAGTATCATACCATGTTAAACAGTCATAAACAGAGTTCCTGGGGGAAAGGGCTTGATAGTTAAAACTCTCTAAAGGAACTCCCACCACCACCAGTAGCAACCTCCTCGGTGCTTTCAATTGCCAGGGGAGGCCCTGATGGTGATGCTGCCTCTGGCTGATGCCTGGTTGTTGTTGAACATCGGTAGGCAAACTAAGGCCTGGGGGCCGGGGCCGGCCCAATCACCTTCTAAATCCAGCCCGCAGACGGTCTGCAAATCAGTGTGTTTCTACATGAGTAGAATGTGTCCTTTTATTTAAAATGCATCTCTGGGTTATTTGTGGGGCATAGGAATTCGTTCATTTTTATTTTTATTTTCAAAATATAGTCCAGCCCTCCACAAGGTCTGAGGGACAGTGGACCGGCCCCCTGCTGAAAAAGTTTGCTGGCCCCTGTTGTTGACTCACAACAGGATTTTCTCAATGGTGGCTGCCCATTTGTGGAATGTCCCCCTTGGTGTGGTGTGTCAGTCTCCCTAATTTCAGGAGAAATTTTAAAACATTTACCGTATTTTTCGCTCTATAGGATGCACCGGACCATAGGACGCACCAGACCATAGGAGGGGGAGAACAGGAAAAAAAATTTTTTTCTTGTTCTCCCCCTCTAAAACAGGGTGCGTTCAAGGTGCATTCACCCAAAGCCTCCGGAGCACAGTGGGAGTTACCGCTGCGCTCGGGAGGCTTCTGGCGGCTACCTTGGAAGCCTGGAGAGCGAGAGGGGTCGGTGCACACTGACCCCTCTCGCTCTCCAGGCTTCAGTGAAGGCAACCCGAAGCTTCTGGAGCATGGCAGGAGTTCCCGCTGGGCTCCGGAGGCTTCAGGTTCCTTTCAACCTGCTCTTTGGGTCTGGCAGGGGGGAAGCGCTGCTTTCCCCCACCGCCAGCCCCAAAGAGCAAGTCGGGGAACAGCGCAAAGGCTGTGTGCAGCCTTGCCGCTGCCCCCCGAGCTTGTGGGGCTGGCGGTGGGGGGAAGCGCTGCTTTCCCCCACAGCCAGCCTTAAAGATCCCTGAAGCCCCCACGCTGGAAGAGTGGCAGACGAAGGTGATTGACTATATGGGACTGGCCGAGATGACTGGCAGAATCCGTGACCAAGGGAAAGAGACGGTGGAAGAAGATTGGAAGAAATTTAAAGTTTACCTTAAGAACTGTTGTAAAATTAATGAGTGCCAAAATGTCATGGGTAATGTAAAACAGAATTGCAACGATAAACGATTGGGTAAGAGAAAAAGGATTAAAGAAATTGAACCGCAAGTAATTGAAATTAGGGGTTGCTGAAAAAGTTTAAAACAGGGATGCAGAAAAGGGAGGTATGGGGAAGTCGTTGAAATAAGGTTTAAGAAAAAAAGGTTATGAAATTATACGTGTTTATATGTTTGTTTGTTAATGTGTTATGTCGTGAATTGTTAGTTTTTGTCTGTTAATATATGTTGTAAAACCAATAAAAAATTATTATAATAAAGATCCCTGAAGCCTTTGGAGTGCAGCGGGAGCTCGCGCTGTGCTCCAAAGGCTTCGGGTTCCTTTCGCTGACCCAAAGCCTTTGGAGCGCAGCGCGAGTTCCCGCTGCACTCCAAAGGCTTGAGGCTTCAGGGACAGCCTTTGTAGCCTCCGCAGGGCAGTGGGGTGCCTTCACCCTGCTGCCTTGTGGAGGCTTTGCGCAGCCATCCCCAAGCTAGAACAGCGAGACCAAGCGCTCCGCAGCGCCCGGTCTCGCTGTTCTGGCTTCGGGGACAGCCTTTGTAGCCTCCGCAGGGCAGCAGGGTGCCTTCACCCTGCTGCCCTGAGGAGGGTTTGCACAGCTAGCCCAAAGCCAGAACAGGGAGACAGAGCGCTGTGCAGCCGTGCAGCCTGCAGTTGCTCTATAGGACGCTCACACATTCCCTCTTAATTTTTGGAGGGGGAAAAGTGCATCCTATAGAGCGAAAAATACGGTACTTAGGCATTTGATGGCTGATCAGTGCCAGTCTTGGCAATGGTTAAATTAACAATTGTACGGTCATATTATTGGTTTGAACCATTTTCAGATGTTTTTAAATGTTTTAGATGGTTTTAAAATATTTAAAATATGCTTTATGCTATATTCTGAATTTAGCATTTTGATGTTAGATTATTTTGTTATGATTGCGAGTTTGTTAAAGCTCCTTTAATGTTGCCTTTTTAATGTTTTAACCTGCCCTGGGACTTTACGGGCAGGTTAATGATGATGTTTGCTGCCCTGGCATCCTTTGGAAGAAAGAACAGGATACAAATTTAATCATCATCATCATCATCTGACTAGCAGCCGCATTCTGATGTACAACCAAGTTCAGGAGCCTCAGAATGGGTCACCCTGTTGCAAAAAAGAAAAGAAAAGAAAAGAAAAGAGAGCCAAGCACATTAATTCCCTATCCATATGGAATGGTCACCTCTCTTTGTAGACAGGCTCTGTTGCTCACCCTACTTTGAGGGGTTCTCTGCTCCCCGAGTTTCATTGCTGGCTTTAGTAGAAGAGAGCTGCTCTAAACTAATCCTAGTCCGGGCTTCCTTCACTGCCCTTCTAGCTGCTACTTTTAGGAAAGCAGGAATTATAAAGCCATTAGTCACTGCGAGTTAATGGTTGTGACACCCGAATCACACAGCCTGGGAAAGGCTAAGATAGTTATCTCTAAAACACACACTGAAAATAGAGTCACCAATGATGTCAGGCCCACAAGGTGTTCAGTGGGAGCAATCTGTGAAGATAAACATCTGCTTAGTTGCACTCTTAATTGCTAATTATGTTTATTACTAATTATCTTTTCCTTTTCATATGGCTCCCGAGGAACACCTTGAGGTCAATACCGATTTGCTGGCTCTGCCTGCTTGTGTAGAATCTTTAACCCTTTCCCCCACTTGCCTCTCCAGCTCATGACCTGCTTTATATAGTTTCCTAATTTGATTACGCTTCTACGGATCCTTCTTGTGAGCAAGGTTTGATTCATTCGGTGACTGTGCTTTTTTGAAAGGTAATTACTTGCACAGCAGAGATAATCATTCATAATGCTCAGTGCGTATTTGTTTCCTTTATGTGGAGATGCCATAATTCTGTGTGCTGGGTATTTGTTTCTAATCTAGCTTTCTTTTACTCAACCTATACCCAAAGCTCAAAGTGCTCACTAAATGATTTTTTAAAAAATCATGATAAAACAAATGCAATAGGACAAATATCCAAGAGTCAGTGTGGTTTAGTGGTTAGAGTATTGGACTAGCACTGGAGATTCTCAGGATCAAATACTCACTGAACTAGGTTACCAGCTCTCAGCCTAACCTATCTTGCAGGTACGGTTGTTCTGAGGATAACAATACAGCAGGGTACATGTTAGGATTCCTGCTCTGTGTTTGCAGTCATGAGATTGTTGTCTATCACATGGCGGTGCATGTTTTCATTCTACAGTGTGGAAAGTGACGGAGACAGGATGTTTTGGTGTTACTGTGTTCCGTGAAGTGGGACTATTGTCCTTTGCTTCTCTCTCTTTGCTGTCTGATGAGAAAGAGGGAGGAGCTAAAGCAGAATGCTCCGAGTGTATTATATGTAAATAAAGTAGATTAGCCAACATGCTGAGCTACTGAGTTCTGTTACGCAAACTGCGAATACACTGCAGGATCCCTAAGTGTGTTGATGCTTCTTGGTATCAGTCGCTGTGATGTTCGGGCTGCAGGAAGCTTTTGAAGCTCCTGAACGATTGACCAGGAGGGAGAGAACGTGCCAGTAGGGCATGTGTCTCTACCGGGGTCCTACACGAGTGTAGGATGATCCTAACATGGTTATGGGCCCAGGGATCGGCAGAGGAAGGACTGGGGGCTGTTTTTGTCCCAGTTGGAGTCTCCTGGGACCAGCAGAGTGAAGCAAGCCTCTTCAGAGATGGAAGGGAAAAAGCAACTGCGTGGAGACTGTGTGAGTACAGCGAATACCTAAAAGTGAAAGTAAAGGCACGATTTCCTTGAGCTTCTTGAAGGAAGGTCACTCCTTACCTTCAATTATGGGTGGGTTTTGTCCCCCCTGGTGAGAAAGGAAGTCTTTCTGGTATTCTTTGGAGGGGAGGGGAGATCTCCTCCTCCACATGTGGCTGGTTTTAGGCCAATAGCATTGGGGGAGAGAGCTTGCGTATAAGAGCTCAGAATCATAGAATCATAGATGTAAAGGGACCCCAAGGGCCATCTAGTCCAACCCCCTGCATTGCAAGAATCTCAGCTAAAGCATCCATGACAGATGGCCACCCAACCTCTGCTTAAAAACCCCCAAGGAAACAGAACCCACAACCTCCTGAGGGAGACCATTCCACTGTCAAAAAGCTCTTACCGTCAGAAAGTTCTTCCTGATGTTTAGCTGTAATCTCCTTTCTTGTAACTTGAAGGCATTGGTACAGGTCCTATACTCCAGAGCAGGAGAAAACAGGCTTGCTCCCTCTTCCATGTGACTCCTTGCTCCCTCCTCCTCTTTCATTCGAGATGTGGGGCAAAGGCAAGAATACAGTGTGTGTGTAGTCTGCCTTTATGTTGTGGGTCATGTTCCAGGTCCTCACTGCTTCACCTATGTGTTAGAGGGGAGCTATAGAGTAAGCCTGGAAGGTTGCCATGCCCCCCTGTTCCAGTAACTACAAGTCAGCCTAGCCTTTATTTAGGCTGTGCATCAATGGAGAGGCTGGAGGGTAGGGACCTTTCACCACTGGCAACAGCAGCAATGGATCAGTAGCTCCCATGATATGCTTTGTCTCCTAGACAATGTAAGTGCAACAGCCATCAATGGGAGCAGGAAAAAGCTAGCCAGGTGCCCATGTTGTATAAAATCAAATCAGCACATTATCAGCTTAATCCTGGTCACCAGTATGGCTGCTAAAATATATGAATTGTTTGCCTATTTGGGGGTCTGTTTAGAGTTCTTGTGAGGCTCAGAGCCAAAGAATGGGGCAGGGTGTGTGGAGAGACTAAGATTTCCTCTGCTAGGTTGAATTTATCGTAGTGGGTGAAGATTTTTAAGGAGCCATCAAGCCTGCCTTCGTAGGTAATGCCCAGTGCAGATTAATTGTGCAATTTCTATTTCCCCGCAGAATGGGTTTATGATACTTGTATTGGTGTAATTCCTTCCCTTGGGTAGCTTGAGAAGGAGGCTGAGACTTTGGGTCAAAACTCAAGATATGGTAATCGTACCAGCAGGTTAATTTTCAACAAACGCATTTGTGGTACATACCTGGCTGGTAATCAACTAAGTTTTGCTCAGAGTAAACCCATTAAAGTTGATAGCCCTTTACTTACTCATGTTCATTCATATCAATGGATCTGTTCTGGATAAAACTGAGTTGACTACCACCCACTAAGTTGGAATATTACCTCAGCCAACCCCCATGCCCATTTTCAAAGGGGTGAAGGAAATGCAAAATGTATTCTAATATGGCATATCTTTTGATGATGAAGATACTGAACTGAAAGGTAATGTTTATGTTAATGACTTCATTGTACATTCCAAGTTCAAAGCATAGATCAACCTCCACACCCGTTTCAAGTAGGCCTGGAAAGAGATAAGTGCACTTCAATATGATATGTCCCTTGAAGATTCATATATCTCGTATATTTAATTATTGGGTTAGAGTACTTAGTGACCATGAATAGTGATAAATTGCCTAAACTTTGCTTTCAAGAAGAAATTTCATAAAGTGTGCCAAGAGTCTACTTGGTATCAGAAGACAATGAATTTAATTCACTGTTAGGGGTTTTCTTATTAATTAATGCCATGGGAACAGCTATGGCTTCAATTCATTTGAAGCGAAGAACTGAAGATATTTTAAATATGCCTAAACCAAATAATGTGAAAAGCTTCTCATGAACAAATTTTCTCATGAGATTTATACACTGATGATTGCAAAATACCAAATTTTCAAAACATTGATTCTTCAAAAGATTTCAGAAGATGCCATCATTTCTGAGAGAAGTTTTTATTAAAGAAATTAGCAAAAATGCAAAATTTGGAATCAGCTGTTGAAAATCCTGCCTGTTGCTTGATTCAGTGCTGCATGTGTGCTATACATATAAATATCCACTTGTGAGGAAAGTCTTGTGGCCAATCCAGCCTGCTCCCCCCACAAAAAACAGTAGTAAACAGGAGACAAATATTACATAGATATTAAAGGGAGAGATCAAAAGCACCCTGATAAAAGGTGGACTTATTTGTATTTGTGAATGCAAATACATTATCCCCTTTTGGGGGGGATGCATTGCTTGTTTTTATGAGAATTGCATTTTGTCCAGTCTGAACAGATCAACTGAGTACTGGTTGGTCTGCATGTGCAACCACCCTGATCCAGGGGCAAAGCAAGGTGGGGGTGTTCCACCCCGGGTGTCATCACTGAGGGGGGAGACATTTGGCACACTGCCCGCCCACAACTCCCACCTACCCTGAGCCATTGGAGGAAGGGGGTGAGTTGTGCTGTATTGCCAGCGGCCTTCCCCCTTTCCCCTTTTGTTTTGACAGCCCCACACTCCTGGGCTGCTGGAGGAGGCATGCAGGCAGACAGGGAGATGATGGGAAGGAGGCTGGCAAGCAGAGGGTGGAGGGAAGGAGAGAAGCAGAAGCTCCCTCAAGTGAGGACCCAAACCCAGTAACCCCCCAAAAAGCATAACAACTTTGGCCAACCCTCCCCTTAAAAAAGCTCAGCAACTCTTGGCAATGACAATGAGTAGATCACAACCAGTAATTTTATACTGGCAGTCTCTTGGGAGTCTAACTAGATTTCAATGTGGGGAGGGGTGACAAGAAATTTTCTGCAACGGGTACTACCTCACCTTGCTATGCCACTGCCCTGATCTGCATTCTAGATTCAAATCCCATTTCAAACATTGCACCCACTTTTAAGATGTAAGAAAATGCAGCACAATGTGACTGTTGAAATGTAAAGCTCAAACTGAGGTTGTTGTTCTTCAGGATAGTATTGTGCTTTTTCAGCTGAAAGCCCAGCTGAACCTTCCTTCCGTTTCCTGCAGGGGCAGGAAAGATCTAAAACACACATCTATGATGAAGGCCCTGGAAAAGGGGTTGTCTGATGAGGCTCCACCTCCTGTTTGCGGTGATAGCTTCGGGTGGATGGCTCTGGCAAATATTCATATTTCATCCACTTTGCTAGAGCAATGTTAAATTGGGGGCAATGGTGAGAAATTAAAATGGTGGGTAAATCCAGCTGTTGGATATATATTTTTTAAAATGTGGGGCTAGGGCAAACCTCATCTGTGGGCCTTGCCGGGTCCACAGGGCCAGAGCAAGCATGACTCTAGCTAGGGTTGCAGAGATCAGAATAGCTTGATGCTTTGTCAGCTGAAACAGACGTGCCAGGTGTTATGTAAGCTGAAAGCCTAAATGGACCAAAGCACTATTAGATGTCAATTTGAAAGAGCTGCTAAATGGTGAGAAATGCGAAATTATTCTTGCTTTTCTGGAAGAAAAAAACCCCCATTAAAGTAGCTTTCCTACAATTTGGGAGCTATTTCTATGTTTTGATAGCAAGTATCCGAAAGCTCATTAAACACCGGACTCAGACTGCTCATTGCTGCTAAAACTCTTGCTGATTGGATTTTTGCAACATGTTGTCTTATCAGCTTGCCATTTCATTTTCACTGCAACACTAACCTTATAGAAATTGGGTTGTATGGGTTGTACACAGACAGACATGTTTAGACCTGCAGCCAAATCCATAGAGGTCAAGGTAGGGCCCCCTCTGTGAATGGTGCATAGTTCAGCTATGGAACTTGCTCCCAATAGGAGGCAGTGATGTCCACCACCTTGGATGACTCTAATTAGACAAATCCATGGAGGGAAAGGCTATCAGTGGCTACTAGTCATGATGGCTATGCTTTGCCTCCATGCTTGGAGGCTGTAAGCTTCTGAAAGCTGGAAACTGCAGGAGGAGGCAATGCTCTCGCACTCAGGTCCTGCTAGTAGGTTCCCCACAGGTTGACCACTCTGAATGTTAAATACAATTGGTTTAATTAATACTGAAGTGGTGAATGCCTAAATGTGTATTGGTAACTCCGGAGAAGTTCCACTGCCATATTCTCAGGGACTCTGAGCTTTAACTGAGTGGATGATTAATTTTTGTTGTTTTCTGCTAGCTGACACGTGAGTGTTTAACCTTGGATCAGGTGACAAAGGTATTTGGTTGTGATCTCCATTTTGAAGGGAGTTGCCTTTAGTTTTTGTTCTCAAACTGGGAGAGTGAGGATGTAAATGAAGCTCTCCGGCTAAACAGTTTAAGGCAGGATTCTGGCTGGAATGCAGGCTGTGGGGAAAGGCAGACCTCTGTTTCTAGGTCAGTTTGGAATTATTTAATGTTTTGTAAGATGCTGAGCCTATGCCTTGGCCTGCCATATCTCTTATGGACCCATTTGGTTGTATCATTTGTTTTTTTTTGCTATGTTTTAAAGAAAGTTCTGCAAGTAAATCTTTGAATAATAGCTTATGGGCCCTGACAATGTTTTATTTCCAAGAAGGTGTCAGTTTCCATGCATCTAGTCACTTCAAACCCTAGAATCTTACACTGCTCAGAGACTGGGGTAGAATGCAACAATACTAATGTACTTGGTAATCATTACAAGAGGTCTACAAATACAGTTTAAGACATTGAAAGTTTATCCTAGTAGGGAAAGAAAATAAAAACAGGAACATCAGAAGAGCTTTTATACTAAGTCAGACCATTGGTCCATCTAGTTCAGTATTTTCTTTTTATATATAAAGTTTTTATTGAATTTTACAATTTAATATTCAACCATATAACAATATAACATATATCATATAACTGTCGGGAATTCAAGCCCATATCAGGAGAAACTGGCAACAATCCCAGGCACCCGGCTTGATTCCCTGTTGACCTCCCTGGCTGCATTCCCCAGCAAGCGCAGGCTAGGTCTCGATAGGCGATTCTTCTCAAACGTGAGAAGAACACACCCCCTCTTTCCTGCCCCCCCTGGCAGGCGAAAGAGATAGACAGAAACGTATTTACATGCCTTTATTTCTGTCTTTGCAGCGTTACAAAAAACATGACTGCTCTCTTCAAACTCCAGCAGTGTAGAAAAAAAACACTTCCTGCACTTTCCGGATAGGAACAAACGGAAGAGCTCATATTACACTCTGAGCTAATTCCGGTGCTTCGCACTGTGAATTGACTGTCCCTCTGTTTCCCACGGGCAGTCCCAACATTCCCATCATGTTTTGTTTTCAAGCTAGCACTTTGCAGCTGCATTGCTTCAATATCGTAACAGTAACTACCCCCTCCCCATGACTTCCCTCAACTTCCCCTTCTGGTTCTTAAAATATTTACTACTTTTGCTTAATTGTAGTCCTATTTTTTATGATCTTCTACCTAAATGCTCTTATTTTCTTAATCGATTTTATACCGAATTTTCTTTCATAATTACATCTAACACTCAATTAGATTTCGTTTTATTGCTTCTTGACCTTTGAACTTGTTTTCTTAGTTGTAAGTGTTTAATCAAACCCTGCTAGTGAGTCCATTTCTTTACAGTATTTCTGTAAGTGGAACATGAAAGGGTTCCCAGTCTTTTAAAAAGTCTTCATTGTCATTGTCTCTGATTCTTTCCAGACAGAATCATTGTCTCTGATTCTTTCCAGCAGAAGTTTCGCCATTTCCACATATTCCATAAGCTTGGCTTGCCATTCTTCTTTTGTTGGTATTTTATCATCTTTCCATTTTTGGGCTAGGAGAACGCTAGCCGCCATTGTAGCATACATGAACAACTTCTTCCACTCTTTTGGTCATTCCTGTCCTATTATACCCAAGATCTAATTCAGTGTTTTCAACCCTGAGCAGTGACAACTTTCCTGGGTTTCAGGACTGGACCTCTGACCTTCTGCTTGCAAAGCAAGTTGCCTGTCATGGAGCAACTTGCCTTTCATTCTAAGCACTTTTTGCTTAGTCTTTCTGATCCTTAACACAACCAAGCCTATAAATGCCAGTGACCTGCTGGAAGCACCAGGTAACCTTGCCGCAAGAACATTTGAGAAGATTGTCACAAAATTACCGCAGCCCCTTTCTTTTAAAGGTGCCAGTTACTACTGAAAGATTTCATTTAAATAAACAATCTCTGGAAGCCGCTGAAACCATCACTCAGAATATTGCTGTTTTAAAGACTCTATCAAAATGCTCCGAGTGTGAGGTGGATTTAAATAATGCATTGTGTGTTAGTGTCTAGTCTCCGAAAGTAGAGCAAATTGAGGGGGAAAAGTTGCTCGTGAAGGTTGACTTAACATATACTATAGCCGCTGACTTAGCAGTATTCCTTTTTTAGAAAAAAGAAAGTAAGTAAAGCAAAAGTCTCCCTTGAGCTGAATACTGATACTAAGTCAGTGAGTGAGTGAATGAAAATGATTTTGAAGTGGCAAAAAAAAAAAAAAAAAGTTTAGTGAGAATGAGAATATCCCATCAGGAGAGTGATATCCTCAAAAGCTCATCTTTCAAGCTACTTGTACCAGGAAGCATACTTAGCTTCACAAATCATTCTAAAAAAGAAATATCTTGATCTTGGATAGTAATCTGAATATCAGATAATAATTTCAAGGAGGTGCATTGGAGGTCCGTTTTGGCAACCCTGCAGAAAACATCAGGCTGATTTGAATGGCTTAATCACTGTATCCCCTAGGCCAGAAGACTTCTAAAAACTTCCAAAGTAGGTCTGAAGAGAGATGGTATGATTGGATTACCTTACCTTGAATTGTTCTTCACTGTATGTTTCATGTGCTGCATATTTTTTAAAGTATTTTTTGTAGGTAACTTTGAGATGCATGTGCAAAGCAACTGATAAGTTTAAACAGTAGCAGCAGCACAAGACTCAAGATTCATCTTATATGTGTATCTGTATTTTTTGTTTGTTTGTTTCTGAGTCATTCTCTGCTCTTTCTGCTTCAGCCTATGCTTTGGGTCCTGAGCAAATCTGTTTTCCCATAGACACCATTCCCTAATTCACATCATTATTCAGTCCCGACACAGAGCCAATGCACACCCTTCCCATATGCATACCAGTAGATGTTCCTTTCTGTTTAGCAGTGGGATCTTGTGCTCCTGCTGTGCTAGGAGCTACTGACATTATTTTAACAGTATGCTGCAACAACCACGATGATGCAGATCTCTCATGACAGCATGCCTTTGGACTTCACTGGCACCAGAGGAGTTAGTATCTTCTCAGAATCCAGCTGGTGTAACTTGAGGAGTCAGTATCTTCTTGTAATCCAGTGTAATTTGAGGATAATATTGTACATTGTATGGGGGAAAACATGGTTATGGTTGCTTTTGGGACAGAGAACATCAGAACACAATTGCACAGATAACATTTAAAAAATATAAATAATCATATTCCAGTTTTTCAAATTCGTACCCATCTGAAGATCCCAAAATCAAGGCTTCTAGGTGTTGTTGGACCATATCTCCCATAATCCTTGACCATTGGCCATGCTAGCTGGGGCTGATGGGAGTTGAAGTCAACAATATCTGGCGGACACCAGACCAGGGCTGACTGTTGGAAGCCAACACAATATTTTAAATACACATTATTTCCACCTGCTGAAACCAGGGCCTGAGCACCTTTCTGGCGTATTACAAGGGGGAAAGGAGTAGTTTTCTTTTCTTTCTTTTTTTAATATATAATTTTTTATTAAAGATATAAACAAAACATATTATCCAAAAACATATCATCCTTAATTTCCCTCCCATTTCCTCCCTCCCCCCACCCTCCCACACAAAACCCACCCACCCCCATCCACCCGACTTCCCTCAGTTCCAGTCTTTGGTTTCTCTGTGAATGCTGTTCTCTGCATGTTACAAAGTTGTATAAATCCTTAAATTATTTAACTGACTATTGTCAATAAAAGGTTTGTGAATGTTTATTCAAAACCTGCCAAGGAGTCCAGTTCAGTTTGTTGTGTCTTCAAATACTTTGTAAAGGGTTCCCATTCATCTTTAAAGTCACAGCTATCCTTGTCCCGTAGCTTATGTGTTAATTTTGCCAGTTCTGCATAGTCCACCAGTTTTTCTTGCCATGATTCTTTAATAGTTTTCAGTGGTTAAGCATCTGAGCATTTGCGGTGAGTGGGGTTATTATTTTAATTCATTAGCTTTTATATATATTTTCAAATCTTATAACTGATCTAAACCGTCAGAGTCAGGAGCGCAAAATTCAAGGGGTTGGGGTGGACACACAACAATATTATCATACAAACTGTATGTTCCCAATATAAATTAAAAGCCTCTGTTTATGTGTACATGAAAGGGGAATAATTATTCCAGAATGGAATAGAAGGGTCAAGCAATATTAAACTTCAAACTCCAGTCTATGTACATGTTAGGGAGACTGCGGAACAACTTGCACAACCCAGGAAATGCTTGAGAAAATGTTGCACAGATTGCCATTGTTGTTGTTTAGTCGTTTAGTCGTGTCCGACCCTTCGTGACTCCATGGACCAGAGCACGCCAGGCACTTCTGTCTTCCACTGCCTCCCGCAGTTTGGTCAAACTCATGCTGGTAGCTTCGAGAACACTGTCCAACCATCTCATCCTCTGTCGTCCCCTTCTCCTTGTTCCCTCCATCTTTCCCAACATCAGGGTCTTTTCCAGGGAGTCTTCTCTTCTCATGAGGTGGCCAAAGTATTGGAGCCTCAGCTTCACGATCTGTCCTTCCAGTGAGCACTCAGGGCTGATTTCCTTCAGAATGGATAGATTTGATCTTCTTGCAATCCATGGGACTCTCAAGAGTCACCTCCAGCACCATAATTCAAAAGCATCAATTCTTCGGCGATCAGCCTTCTTTATGGTCCAGCTCTCACTTCCATACATCACTACAGGAAAAACCATAGCTTTTGCTATATGGACCTTTGTAGGCAAGGTGATATCTCTACTTTTTAAGATGCTGATTGCCATTGTAGACGCACCAGAAAGTTTTCAGATATGTTGCAGTGTGTCATAGAATGATTGCTGGTTCAGTCGCACTGGGCATGGAGCCTTGGGAGCAGAACTGGGACTCCACAACTATGATTTACAATGACGCTGGGGGCAGAGGGTTGATGAATTTTGGCATGGTACAGAGCGCCACTGAAATTGAGTCTCTGAGATCCAAGGGATGGTTGCAGCAAGGGCTTCTGACGAGGGGTGAGAAGCAGAACAATCTGATAATAAATATCGCTTTAAAGCTTCAGATCCATTAATATTGCAAAGCAGTTCAAACAAGCCCTGTCTTTTATCACAGGAATTGGTTAAACGTTGTAAGTTCAGATCAGATACGTTTCCGAGCACAATTCAAAGTGTTGTTGCTGACCTTTAAAGCTCTAAATGGCCTCGGTCCTGTATACCTGAAGGAGCGTCTCCACTCCCATGGTTCTGCCCGGACGCTGAGGTCCAGCGCCAAGGGCCTTCTGGCGGTTCCCTCACTGTGAGAAGCTAAGCTACAGGGAACCAGGCAGAGGGCCTTCTCGGTAGTGGTGCCTGCCCTGTGGAACTCCCTCCCATCAGATGTCAAAGAGATAAACAACTACTAGACTTTTAGAAGACATCTGAAGGCAGCCCTGTTCAGGGAAGTTTTTAATGTGTGACATTTTAATGTATTTTTAATCTTTGTTGGAAGCTGCCCAGAGTGGCTGGGGAAGCCCAGCCAGATGGGTGGGGTACAAATAAATTATTATTATTATTATTATTATTATTATTATTATTATTATTATTATTATTATTATTATCCCAGAGCCTTCATTACCGCCCAGGTTAATAGAATTGCTTGCTGGTGCTCACCTGACTTCCTGGCAGTTGATTTTTTTTTTTTTTTTTTATAATATATTTATTAAAGTTTTCAAATAAAGCATATATTAGATAAGCACTTATCATTGTCCATTTAACATCTCTCAATTGTTACATGGGACTCCCCCACACCTCCCGCATACACTTACATCATTATTAAATTAATTTCAAACAAATTATCATTTAACTCATCTTAATTAATAATCTTAATTTGGTTTGACATATAATTCAGCCTTAAATCTAATTTAATGGTAGACAATTGTCTGCACTGGCATCCAATTCAGCACTCAGCCAAATTACAATATTTTTGTAAATAAATCTTAAATTTCCTCCAGTCTTCTTCCATCCTTTCTTCTCCCTGGTCTCGAATTCTGCCGGTCATCTCGGCTAATTGCATATAGTCCATCAGTTGCATCTGCCATTCTTCCACAGTGGGTAACTCCTGAGTTTTCCAATTCTTGGCAATTAATATTCTTGCTGCTGTTGTTGCGTACAAAAAGAATGTTCTGTCCTCTTTTAACACACTCTGGCCGACAATACCCAGGAGAAAGGCCTCTGATTTCTTAGTAAAGGTGTATTTAAACACCTTTTTTAATTCATTATATATCTTCTCCCAAAAGGCCTTCACTCTAGGGCAGGTCCACCAGAGGTGAAAAAATGTTCCTTCATTTTCCTTACATTTCCAACATTTGCTATCAGACGAATGGTATATTTTAGCCAGTTTAACAGGGGTCATGTACCATCTATACATCATTTTCATCACATTTTCCTTCAACGCATTACATGCAGTAAAGTTCAGCCCAGAGGTCCACAACCTTTCCCAATCTTCAAACATAATATTATACCCAATATCCTGCGCCCATTTTATCATTGTTGATTTTACCATTTCGTCATGTGTGTTCCATTTCAGCAGCAAGTTATACATTCTTGAAAGTACCTTAGTCTTAGGTTCTAACAGTTCAGTTTCTAACTTTGACTTTTCCACTTGGAATCCTAGCTTTTTGTCATTTTTAAACACTTCTTTAATCTGAGCATAGTGTAACCAGTCTCGCACTTTGTCTCTCATCTTTTCTAAACTCTGCAATTTCCAGTTGTCACCATCCTTTTCTATTATCTCCCAATATTTTGGCCAGTTGGCCTCCATATTGGCTCTTTTCCGAGCCTTAGCCTCCAGAGGTGACAGCCACCTCGGAGTTTTATTCTCCAGTAAGTCTTTATATTTTGTCCAGACGTTAAAAACTGATTTTCTGACAATATGGTTCTTGAAGGCCTTATTTATCTTAGCTTTATCATACCATAAATATGCATGCCATCCAAACGCATTGTTAAAACCTTCCAAATCCAAGACATCCGTATCTTCAAGAAGTAACCAATCTTTTAACCAGCAGAAAGCTGCAGCTTCATAATACAACTTTAAATCTGGCAGGGCAAAGCCCCCTCTTTCTTTCGCATCTGTTAATATTTTAAATTTGATTCTGGGCTTTTTGCCCTGCCAGACAAATTTAGAAATATCTTTCTGCCACTTCCGGAAGCACTCTGTCTTGTCTACAATCTGCAGTGTCTGAAACAAAAATAACATTTTTGGCAATACATTCATCTTGATGGCAGCTATTCGGCCTAACAAAGAAAGTTTTAGTCTTGACCAACTATCCAAGTCTCTCTTAATCTCTGACCAACATTTTTCATAATTATCTTTAAATAAACTCAGATTTTTTGCTGTTATGTTTACCCCTAGGTATTTAACTTTTTTAACCACATTTAGTTCTGTCTCTTTCTGAAGCTGTTCCAACTCAATATCTGTCATGTTTTTCCCCAAAACTTTAGTTTTTTGCTTATTTAACTTAAATCCTGCCACTCGACCAAAGTTTTGAATCAGTTGTAATACTCTTTTCAAACTAGACTCCGGCTCCTGTAATGTCAGAACTAGGTCATCTGCAAAAGCTTTAAGTTTATATTGTTTCGCTCCGACCTGAATCCCTTCCACCAACCGGTCCCCCCTAATCATATTCAGGAGCACTTCCAGAACCGAAATAAACAGTAATGGGGAAATCGGGCAGCCTTGTCGTGTACCTTTTTCAATTTTAAACTCTTCTGTAACCACATTGTTAACTATCAGTTTAGCCTTTTGTTCTGAATATATTGCCTCAATCCCGTTCTCAAACCCCCGTCCCACTCCCATTTCTTTTAAATTCCCCTTCATAAATTTCCAAGAAATGTTGTCAAAGGCTTTCTCCGCGTCTATAAAAATTAAAACTGCTTTAGTGTTTATGTTTGTTTGTAAAAGTTCCAATATGTCTATGATGTTCCTTGTGTTAGTAAACATATGTCTGCCCGGGAGAAAGCCTGCCTGGTCTTTATGGATTATCTCACTTAAAACTTTCTTAAATCTTCGTGCCAAAACATCTGCAAATATTTTGTAATCCACATTTAAAAGGGAGATGGGACGGTAATTCTTGAGTTGTGTCTTTTCAGTTTCTGACTTTGGAATCAATGTGATAAATGCTTCTTTCCACGATTCAGGCGCCTTCTTCCCCTCCATTATTTCATTACTGACCTCCAACAAAGGTTGTATCAAATAATCCTTCAATGTCTTATAGTAGTTAGAGGTCAGTCCATCTGGCCCTGGTGATTTGCCCTGTTTCAGACTCAGGATGGCCTGTTCAATCTCTTGTCGTGTTATTTTGCCATTTAAAATTGTTCTATTTTCTTCTGACAGCTTTGCTAATCCATTTCTCTCCAAAAATTGTGTAATCTCTATTTCATCTTGTGGCCCTTGAGTATATAACTTTTTAAAATACCTCTGGAAGCACTTTCTAATCTCTCCCGGGTTCTGAATGTTCCTTCCTTCAACCTCTAAGTTTGTTACCGTATTTAATCTTTGTCTCCTTTTCAACTGCCAAGCTAGCAGTTTCCCACATTTATTTGCCGATTCAAAAGTTTTTTGTTTCATTGTTTTAATCTTCCATTCTATTTCCTGATTTATCAGCTTGGAATATTGCGCCTGATAAAGTTTGATTTCTCTCAGAATCGGTTGGGACTTCGGGTTAGATCTTAACTTCTTCTCCAACTCTTTGATACTTTCCAGAATTTTATCTTTCTTTTCATTTTGCAGTCTTTTCTTTAAGGAATTCTGTTGAATCAAGAACCCTCTCATCACAGCTTTACTTGCATCCCAGATAGTTCTTTTTTCCACCGTAGTGTTCAAATTAATCTCAAAATAGTCCTTTAAGGTTTTTTGGGCCTTCTTTACAATTCTTTGATCTCTAAACAGGCCATCATTCATCTTCCATCTAAAGGAGCCGATTGGGATCAATGTCATATCCATTCTCAAGGCGTTATGGTCGGAGCATGTTTTGGGGCAGATTTCCACCTTCCTCACCTTAGGTGCCAGACTTCTAGTTATCCATATTTGGTCGATTCGTGTCCAAGTCAGTTGAGCTTCAGAAAAGAATGTTCCTTCTCTTCCCAGGGGGTTTCTAACTCTCCAGATGTCAACCCAGTCCATATTGTCAGTCATTTCAAAAAAGGTCTTAGGTAGTCTTCCCTCTTTAGTAATGTTCTGGTTCTGTGACTTATCCATATTTGTTGATACGACCCCGTTCATGTCCCCCATCATGATGACGTTGTTGTAATCCAGATAATCCAGCATGATCTCGTGCAACTTCTTATAAAAATCCGATTTTCCTTCATTTGGAGCATAAATTCCTAATATCAAAATTTTTTCTCCTTGATACTGTACTTCTATTGCGAGGATTCTTCCACTTTCATCTTTAAAGAGAAATTTTGGTGAAAGGCTCTCTTTTGCATAGATCACTACACCTCTCTTTTTAACTGTATCCGATGATATAAATTCTTGACCAAGCCTTTTATTTATTAACACCTTTCTATGGAGCCTAATCACATGTGTTTCTTGTAAGCATATAATGTCCAATTGTTCCTTTTTTAAAATATGAAAAATTTTAGACCTTTTTTCGGGACTGTTACAGCCATTTATGTTCCAACTCAAAAGCTGCAGAGACATCCTGGATAGGTCTGGTTATTCTTTCTGGGGTGGTACCTTGTTCTCCGGTCCTTGAGGATCCGAGGGGGCGGGCTCCCCTGGAAGTTCTGGCGCTGGCAATCCAAGTCCTTTGTGGAGGTCTTCTCCGTGTGCTCCCAAAAACTTGTCTCTATCTTCCACTGTTTTGATTTTGATCTTTCTCCCTCTGTAGGTAAAGGATAATCCTTGTGGAAACTCCCACCTGAAGATAATTGCGTTGCTTCTCAACAGTCTTGCCAATTCCGTGTAGTTAGATCTAAGGTCCAGCAACTGCTTAGGAATGTCCTTGTAGATTTCAATTCTCTTGCCCAAAATGTCTAGTGACTTTTCGTAGTGCAGGCCCAAAATCTTGTCCCTTTCCTCCTTTGATCTCAGTGTTATCAAACAATCTCTGGGCTTCTCTGTCCTTCTGACTCTGCCAAGCCTGAAAGCAGATACAATTTTAAAGTCTTTTTCCTCTAATTTCCAAAACTTGGCAAATTCCTTAGTTAGAAATTCAATAAAATTATCTTCTTCCACCTCTGGTATTGACCGTATCCTCAAGTTGGTCTCCCTGCTTCGCAGTTCTGTCATCAAAAAGTAAATCTGATGTTCTCCAACTTGTTTGCTGAGTGGTCTTACTTCTTTCTCAAGTTCTTCCAATCTTTGACTAGTATCTTCAGCCAGTTTACGATTTTCACCTACAGCCTCCTTTAATTCTCCAATAGACTGGGCATTCTGTGCAACTTGTCCAGTCAGCTTATTCAAGCTTTCTGTGTTCTGTTCAATTTTAGCTGTATGCAAATCAGCCTTCTTGTCCAGAGCCTCCAGTTTCTCCAAAATTTTCTCCAAGACAGAGCTACTTGTCCCTGAAGCCATATCTCCCAGGTGCAGCTCCTCTGTCTCACCCTCCCCTGCCTGTATTAGGGAGGCCGCCTCTATGTCTGGAGGCAAAGTGGAAGGCAAGGCCGGCACAGAAGATCTACGCTGTGAGGCTGCAGATAAAGTTAGAGTTGTTTGTTTAGTCCTTCCTCTTCTCCTTGCGCCACTCATTCCAAAGTTATCTGTAATCCAAGGTCAATCCAAGTTGTTCCCATGAGAAAGCAGAGTCCCAGATGCAATAGTCAAACAGAGGCCGGGAAAGGGAAAGTAAAACAAAGTCACTGCTGTAAGTCCAAAATCCTCTAGAGGGAGCTTAATACGTCTTCAGGGAAAAGATCAAATCCAAGTTAAACTTATAAATTTAAATCCATGTCTATCGCCTCCACAATGTATTATTTTTAGCAGAGTAAAACTTAAAGCAAAACAGTGTTTCTTACAGTGCCTTGACTGCAACAGTTTCAAAGTATCCAGTTCCAACTCAGAATTTTTCAAAACCTGAATTCAATGTATCCAAAGTTGCAAACTGGTGCTCATCCAGGCAGCTCCAGCACCAGAGATTCTTATTTATTTTATAATCCACTGGTACCACAGAAGAAGGATATCAGTGCACCCCGAATATGACCAGCAAAAGTCAATAGCTCAAAGTCTTTCACTCAGAAAACTGCTTTAACAGGGTGCCAGCATTTAGTTAACGCATAACTTTTTGTCTCCACTCCTCCTGCTCTTTGCTTAAGGTTCAGTGTAGCGGGAGATGGGCTTCCTGCTTATCCTCACTCCGTTTTCAGCCAGATTTCAACTTTTTTAAAAAAGTTTTAAAAGTTTCATAAAGTTCTCAAAAAGTTTCAGAAAGTTGACAAAAGTTTCAGAAAGTTTTCAATGTCCAAATTTACTCACGGGTTGTAGTTTCCAAAGTTCAGAAAAGTTGCAGGAAGAAAGGACAGCGCTGACCGGCAACAGCAATGCGGCTTCACTTCGCTGTTTGCGCAACGACCCACAGCGCCGCTACCCCCTCCGCGATCTGGAGCCCCTTACGGGGTCCCTTCAACGTTTTGGGGGCTGCTTCTGGCGCCCGCCGGGTCCCGAGACCACAGGCTTCTGCCACCTGTGGTTTTTCTGAATGGGTCTCCGCTTCGCCGTAGCGGACGACCCGTTTACAGCGGAGCTCCCTTCTCCTTACTCGGAGAAGGCAGCCATTACCGGTCGCGCCGCCTCCGGAAGACTTCCTGGCAGTTGAATTGCTGCTGCTGCTTACTGGGATGGAGAAGGGGTAGTTAGCAGGGAGGTTTGTTGGCGCAAATGCATTGGTGAAGTAAATATGGTGCTCTTGCTGGTGGCTTTGCACTGCGCCAAACTCTTCACTGCTTTCCCACTTCCCTTCCCATTTAGCAGAAACAATTCAGTGGTAAGGTGAGCACTATGCTACTACTACTGGTACTACCTATATGCACGCAGGGCTTTTTCTGCAACTTAAATCTTTCTTCTTCCATCCAATCCCAGATCTCTATCTGTTTGATGGACAGTGCTGAGCAAGATGGATCTATGGTCTGCATAAGACAGCTTCTTATATTCTTAAACTCTAACTTTTCTTTTTTAAAAAACAAAAAAAATGCAAATGTAAATATGGTAGATTGTTTTCTCTCCCCCGTGATGTTTTGTTAGCACCCCCTCAAACACACATGCACACATACACACACCCCAACTAGAAATAAAATGAATAGTAACATTTTGCTTTAGCATCCATGCTCCTTAATTTGCAGCGATACTGTGGACCTCCTGGGGCGAACTGTGACTGGATAATCTGATTGATCGGCTTTGTTTGTTTGTGCAAAAGAGACTGAAGTGTTAATAACAGCTCCTCAAGTGCAGGCCAAAGGCACCGCACGATGCAGATGCAATTCTGGAATGTTCTGACATTTGAATATATAGTTAAACCTCAAAAAAATAGCTAATCAGCTGGAGACCACGTGATTCCTGTGAACAGCGCTGTGCTCAAAGCTGTCCCCTGATTTCTTCCACCACAAAAGAAGCTCGCAGTGACACCACAGCCCAGAAGAACACTTGGGAGACAGAGTCATAGTTCAGATGTACAGCTCGTATCCAAGAGAAGTGATGTGTTGAGTACTGTGGGCTTAGTTTTATGGAACTCCCTTCCATTTGAGGGCAGCAGGCCCCATCCCTACTGAACATCCGGTGCCTACTTTGTATTTGTATCATTATTATTCCGGTAGGCATTTTGATTGATATTTGAATTCATAACTTCCTTCCACAGGGCCTGTAAGACAGAGCTATTCCGCCTGGCTTTCAATTTGAACTTAGCCTGATCTTTTATTCCCCTTCCTTCCCTCCACCTCCCCTTTTTATGAAGATTACCCGCTCTGGGATCCCACAGCTAATTCTCCCCTGGTCTCCTCGCTGGCCCAAATAGGACTAATTTAGCCAGCTAGCCCTGGTGATCATCTAATGTTTATTGGATGGATTTCCCCCTAAATTGATTTTTCAATTCTGAATTTATTGTCATTCATGTTTTATACTGTATTTTATGCTGTTTTGTGTCGCATCAATTAAGTGTTTTAAATTTGTGGTTAGCCGCCCTGAGCCCGGTTTTCTGAACCGGGAAGGGCAGGGTATAAATAAACATTTATTATTATTATTATTATTATTATTATTATTATTATGTTAACTGATTTTTATTTTTTGTATGGTATCTTTGTAAGCTGCTTAGAGACTATTTCAGCTGAGCGGCATATAAATCGTTCATGTAAAATAGAATAAATGTGTACTGGTACCTGAAAAGCAAATGACCTAAAGTGTAAAGTTGGTCTGCCTAGGGGCCAGGAGAGAGAAATCAACGCCAGATTTAGGGAGGTGTGGATGGTTCCCCCGCACAGGGCGCCGAGCCGATGGGATGCAAAATTGAGAAGACCCATAATTGAGAAGATCCATTGGAGGCCAAATTTAGTCCTCACACAGAGGGCCATATTAACGAAGTCTGTTCCTGAGGAAATGGGCAGTCCTGAATAGATTAAGCCCTGCTGTTGTCTTTGCCTTCTTCCCTTGCTCTCTTCTTTGTGGAAGAAGAGAGTTGATTCTGATAGTGCTTTTGCCTCCCCCCACCCTCTCTTGTT
Source organism: Podarcis filfolensis (assembly GCF_964270895.1). Taxonomy (NCBI): domain Eukaryota; kingdom Metazoa; phylum Chordata; class Lepidosauria; order Squamata; family Lacertidae; genus Podarcis; species Podarcis filfolensis. Next base: position 109,128,765 of record NC_139606.1, read on the forward strand.
GAGAACTCTCTCTCTCTCATACACAGCTTTTTTTCAGGGGGAACTCACAGGAACTGTGTTCCAACACCTCTCAGGTGGGCGCCATTTTAAGAGAGCAAGGGAGATGTTCATGGTGAGTTCTGGCACCCCTTTTTCCACACACACACATACATACACTGCAGGAGAATTTTCCAGCATCGTCGTATGAATGAAAGCTTTATTTTTGCTCTTACAAATCAAAGGGAAAGAAAGAAAAGAAAAGAAAAGAAAAGAAAAGAAAAGAAAAGAAAAGAAAAGAAAGGAAGGATATACTAGTTGAAAAGAAATATATCCTTTTGTACCGTTGCCTCGGTATTTTTAAACCTCTTCCCCTCCACCCTCAAGAACTGGCTCTCACTTCTTCTAAGTGAACACCAATAATCCCTTGATCTCCAGCTTGGAAATGAAACCACAGCCGTTTGTAAGCTCAAATGAGCAGATGACATAGGTTGTGGCCCACAAACCAAACTAATATGTGTAAACCTCAGCAGGCTTAATCTCTTTGACTTTGATGAGGAGTAAGTTATTTAAGTGCAATTACATGGCTTGAGCTTAAGGTTGCCATTTCCCCTCTTCTCTTTCTGCTTCTCTGCCTTTAAACATGAAGAAATTAGGCAGGCAAAGCATCCCCATTCCTTTGTCTCCTCGCTAGGAAATGCATCATTTGTGAAATTTCTTTGGGTTAAGCCGCCATTGAAAATGGGGGGAGAACTAGGGGGATGTATCCAACATAGCACTAAGCTTCTTGTTCCTTCAGTGCAAGGATTTCTGCTTACAAAACAGAGAACGTTCTCCATCTCTCCTCCTCCCAGTGTCCCCCCTAAATTTGTTCCAGAGGTTTCCCCAACCCTCTGGAGCAGAACTGGGGAGAGCATGGGGTGCATTCACTGGGAGGAGAGGCAGAGGAATCAGGTTGCATGAGCAGAAATCATTGTGCTGATGGGATGCAGTAGCTGAATTCTGCCCAGTGTTTTATAGAGTGTTACATTTCCCCTTTTATTTTTTTAAAAAGAGTTCTTTTCGGCTGCAAAGCCAGTGTCCTCTAGTCAAGGCATGACCAATGTGCTGCTTTCCAGATGTTGCTAGACTACAAGTCCCATCATGCCTTGCTATTGGCCATGGTGGCTTGGGTTGATGGGAGTTGTAGTCCAACAAAATGTTCTAGGCACCTGTCCTAGAGAGCCCCTTTGGCAAAGAAAATCTCATGGGGTGAGGCAGCCTTAAGAGTTTGCAATCAATAATAGTTGTGGAAACCAGGATTAGACCCGGCACTCTTCTTCTTTTCCCTAGCTCAGCACTGGCTGCTGTTAGTGCTTTCCTTGTAGAGTTAAATCAAACCATTCACTAGGAAGTCGTAAGAACATGAGAAGAATCTGCTAGATCAGGCCGAAGTCCTAACAAGTCCAGCACTTTGTTCTTTAAAATTTCCGCACCACTTGGTTGTAAAAACAAGAAACCAACCCTCAAAATCGTTTACAGAAAAGATAAAACAGTAAGAAGAATTAGCAATAATTTAAAACTTTCACAAAATTCAAAACAGAAACAAACTAAAAACGCATCAACTTTCTAAATGCTAAATGTCTAGATGTGTTAGCTATATGCAATGCAGTTTTACTTTTCGCCAACTGTAGATCACTGAATCGGCACACATATAGACACTTAAAGCTAAAGTGGCATTCCAGGGATAGCTTACTGCTTTACACTGCTGAGGACATAATTAATTAATTAACTAACTAATTTCTGTCCTGCCCTTCCAAAGCAGCTCAGGACAGCAATATAAATTGCCCCCTAAGAGCACAGTGAAGGCAGCGCTGCAGTTCTCTATCGGGCTTCACAAGAGGTCTTGCTTTGTGATGTACTTTGAGCGACTTGTACGTCTTGGTCCAATGGTTATGGATGTTGTTTGGTTTTGAGTAAAGCTGATGGCTCTCCTGGTTTAAGGAGATTAGGGCTTAAAAACGAAACATACTGGGGAATAATGCTATGTGCTATGGGTTTTTTTGTTTTGTTGGTTTTTTAAAATTATAATAATTTCAGTGTAGGTTTTTGACCCTTTGGGGTTTTATGGTGGACTGAGCATGTATCCTTTTGGTGTTCTGCCCAGATGAAGAGCGAATTGTCCTCGCTAGACATATGGAATGCAAACATGAGTCTTTTTTTAACTCCCGCATCTGTGCTGGCTGTCCATGTGGAAGTTAAAAATCCTCTGGCCCTCTGCGATAACCTCAGTCTCCTGGCTAACATTCCCTCGCCTAATAAAAACAAGATTTCAAGGTCTAAAGCTCTGTGTTAACTGTTGCATGGTGCTTTTTTATTTGTTTGCTTTCAGTCCTGCCCTTCCAATGTCTTTGCTGTAGAAGATATCTGAAGGGCTAAACCAAATGTTTTCCTGTGAACATTTGACAAGGACAGGAGAGGTGTCCTACAAGGGCCAAATATCCCCCATCAGCCACAATCCTATAATACCTTCCTTGCCCCCCATTATTGACTGCAGGTTTGGTTGCATACAAGTGTAAAAGCAACCTAAAATGTCTCCCGATAATCAGTGCTATTTTTCAAGGGGGAAAAAGGTGCCAGAACTCACCATGATCTGCTCCCTCATTCTCTTAGAATGAGAGGTGCTGGAACTGAGTTCTGGCGAGTTTTCACTGGGGGGAAAAAGTCATAATAATAATAATAATAATAATAATAATAATAATAATAATAATAATTTATTACTTATACCCCACCAATCTGGCTGGGCCTCCCCAGCCACTCTGGGCGGCTTCCAACAAAATATTAAAATACAGTAATGTATCAAACATTAGAAGCTTCCCTAAAAAGGGCTGCCTTCAGATGTCTTCTGAAAGTCTGGTGGTTGTTGTTGTTGTTTAGTCGTTTAGTCGTGTCCGACTCTTCGTGACCCCATGGACCAGAGCACGCCAGGCACTTCTGTCTTCCACTGTCTCCCGCAGTTTGGTCAGACTCATGTTTGTAGCTTCAAGAACACTATCCAACCATCTCGTCCTCTGTCATCCCCTTCTCCTTGCGCCCTCCATCTTTCCCAACATCAGGGTCTTTTCCAGGGAGTCTTCTCTTCTCCTGAGGTGGCCAAAGTATTGGAGCCTCAGCTTCACGATCTGTCCTTCCAGTGAGCACTCAGGGCTAATTTCCTTAAGAGTGGATGCATTTGATCTTCTTGCAGTCCATGGGACTCTCAAGAGTCTCCTCCAGCACCATAATTCAAAAGCATCAATTCTTCGGCGATCAACCTTCTTTATGGTCCAGCTCTCACTTCCATACATCACTACTGGGAAAACCATGGCTTTAACTATACGGACCTTTGTTGGCAAGGTGATGTCTCTGCTTTTTAAGATACTGTCTAGGTTTGCCATCGCCTTTCTCCCAAGGAGCAGGCATCTTTTAATTTTGTGACTGCTGTCACCAGTCTGGTGGTAGTTGTTCTCTTTGACATCTGGTGGGAGGGCGTTCCACAGGGCGGGTGCCACTAGTGAGAAGGCCCTCTGCCTGGTTCCCTGTATCTTGGCTTCTCACAGTGAAGGAACCCCCAGAAGGCCCTCAGCGCTGGACCTCAGTGTCCAGGTAAAACAATGGGGGTGGAGGCGCTCCTTCAAGTATATTGGACCGAGGCCATTTAGGGCTTTAAAGGTCAGCTCAGAAATGTACTGGGAGCCAATGTAGGTCTTTCAAGACCAGTGTTATGTGGTCTCGGCGGCCACTCCCAGCCACCAGTCTAGCTGCTGCATTCTGGATTAGTTTCCGGGTCACCTTCAAAGGTAGCCCCACGTAGAGCACATTGCAGTAGTCCAAGCGGGAGATAACCAGAGCATGCACCACTCTGGCGAGGCAGTCTGCGGGCGGATAGGGTCTCAGCCTGCATACCAGATGGAGCTGGTAGGCAGCCGCCCTGGACACAGAATTAACCTGTGCCTCCATGGACAGCTGTGAGTCCAAAATGATTCCCAGGCTGTGCACCTGGTCCTTCAGGGGCACAGTTACCCCATTCAGGACCAGGGAGTCCTCCACACCCGCCTGCTTCCTGTCCCCCCCAAAAAAAGTACTTCTGTCTTGTCAGGATTCAACCTCAATCTGTTAGCTGCCACCCATCCTTCAGCCGCCTTCAGACACTCACACAGGACCTTCACTGCCTTCACTGGTTCTGATTTGAAAGAGAAGTAGAGCTGGCAACTGGCATTTAGAAGCACTGCTGTCTCCATCTATAGCGACAGAGCATAGACATTGTGCGTAGTTGCCATAAGTATCCCCCTCCTTCATGAATTTGTCTAGTCTTTTAATGCCACCTCCTATGGGAACAAGTTCCACAGTTTATCTAGGTACTGTTTTTCATCCAATTAGGAAACATGGAAGTATTTTGGGAAGGTGGAAGAGAACCTCCGTATCCAAGGAAGAGATGCCAGGACAGTTTCTGCAAGCCACGGTGCTGCCAGAGCTATCTCAAGTAGATAGGGGCCAGGCCATTAACATTTGAACTTCATCGCTGTAAATATTGCCTCATTGTTTCCAGTCTTTCTCCGTTCTGAACATGGGCTTGGCTGTAAATGCTGCAGCATGATAAATGCTTGGGTTGTAATGGCACCCGTTCCATGAGCCCATAAAAGAGGCAGTTTAGTGGCTATGTTGTTTTTGTGGTGATGGCTGTTTTAATTCACTTAGCACTAAGTAGTTACCAGAGGCACATTGAGGCATGGCTTGATTGTTTTTATTTGCCCTTAAACTTCTTTTTTTGATTCCCTTTGGAAACCCACATGTATTTATCTCACTTTATATATGCCGTGTAATTAGATGTGATTTCAGTAATCGTAGCCAAGTATGTATGCATGCATAATCTAGCTCTGTGGTAGCTGCATTGACTGACTGTGTTTCTCTAGGGCATGGGTAGGCAAACTAAGGCTCAGGGGCCGGATCCGGCCCAATCACCTTCTCAATCCAGCCCACAGAAAGTCCAGGAATCAGCATGTTTTTACATGAGTAGAATGTGTCCTTTTATTTAAAATGCATCTCTGGGTTATTTGTGGGACCTGCCTGATGTTTTTACATGAGTAGAATATGTGCTTTTATTTAAAATGCATCTCTGGATTATTTGTGGGGCATAGGAATTCATTCTTTCCCCCCAAAAAAATATAATCCGGCCCCCCACAAGGTCAGAGGGACAGTGGACCAGCCCCCTGCTCAAAAAGTTTGCTGACCCCTGCTCTAGTTTTTCACACAGGGGACTCCCACAGCTTTGTCTGGGTTGTAGCTCAGTGGCAGAGCATGTAGTAGCACAGCATTCAGGTGGCCTCGAGTTCAATCCCTGCTATAAACCTGAGAGTCTGGACAGCTCAGTTGGATAGAGCGTGGTGCTGATAATGTGGAGGTTGCAGGTTCAATCCCCATCTGGGACAGCTGCTTATTCCTAAGGGGTTGGAACAGAAGATCTTCAGGGTCTCTTCCAACTCTATGATTATATTCTACGATATTTCCAGGTACTGTTGAGAAAGAACCCCATCTGAAAGCCCCCAAAGCCCCTATGCCTATTGGTCTGCTTAAAGGCTTCCATGCACATCGTTCCCCTGTGGCATTCTCAGCATGTCATGAAGGCAATGCACCACCAAAGTTATCATTTGTATGGCTGCTCAAATTGTTACTAGAGCTGGCGGTGACTTATCTTTGGCTAAGGGTGGGGGAGAAATTTAAAGCCAAACCTATCAGATTTGCACTTCCTAGGAATAATATGCAAACCGAAACACAGCTGTCCTCCAAAATTCGCATTTCTCTGAATTTTGCAATGCCATTCTCCAGCCAAGTAATGTGTGCACAGATGCATATATACTAGGCTAGGTAAAGGTAAAGGGACCCCTGACCATTAGGTCTAGTCGTGGCCGACTCTGGGGTTGCGGCACTCATCTCGCTTTATTGGCCAAGGGAGCCGGCGTACAGCTTCCGGGTCATGTGGCCAGCAGGACTAAGCCGCTTCTGGCAAACCAGAGCAGCTCACAGAAACGTCGTTTACCTTCCCGCTGGAGTGGTACCTATTTATCTACTTGCACTTTTACGCGCTTTCGAACTGCTAGGTTGGCAGGAGCAGGGGCCGAGCAACGGGAGCTCACCCCATCGTGGGGATTCGAACCACCAACCTTCTGATCAGCAAGTCCTAGGCTCTGTGGTTTAATCCACAGCGCCAACCGCGTCCCTATACTAGGCTACATTGTGCATTAAAAAAGGAATGTATTGGTGTGTAGATGAGAATATGCAAAATAAATTGTACTAGGAAAATGTCTTGGCAAAAATGTGCATGTTAGAGAAAGTTGCATATAAAAATGTGTGCATTTGGATAAATCTGCAATAATTCATCCAGTTATTTAAACGGTCTCCCCTGGGATGTTGTGGACATTCTTCCTTGGAGGTTTTTAAGCAGAGGTTGTCTGGCCATCTGTCACGAATGCTTTAGCTTGGATTCCTTTATTGCAGGGCATTGAACCCTTAGGGTCCCTTCCAACCGCAATTCTATGATTCTATGGTTCTGTATGCAATGCATTTTCATGCTAATCCCCCCCCCCAAAATTAATTGCAGCATCTTAAAAACTAGAGACATCACCTTGCCAGCAAAGGTCCGTATAGTAAAAGCTATGGTTTTCCCAGTAGTGATGTATGGAAGTGAGAGCTGGACCATAAAGAAGGCTGATCGCCGAAGAATGGATGCTTTTGAATTATGGTCCTGGAGGAGACTCTTGAGAGTCCCATGGACTGCAAGAAGATCAGACCTATCCATTCTTAAGGAAATCAGCCCTGAGTGCTCACTGGAAGGACAGATCGTGAAGCTGAGGCTCCAATACTTTGGCCACCTCATGAGAAGAGGAGACTCCCTGGAAAAGACCCTGATGTTGGGAAAGATGGAGGGCACAAGGAGAAGGGGATGACAGAGGACGAGATGGATGGATGGTGTTCTCAGAGCTACCAGCATGAGTTTGACCAAACTGCGGGAGGAAGTGGAAGACAGAAGTGCCTGGCGTGCTCTGGTCCATGGGGTCACGAAGAGTCGGACATGACTAAACAACAACAATTAATTGCAAAATGATGTGAAAATGTGCAGAGTTGAACTTCAGAATGGAAAAAAGCAAGAAAATGTGAGAAGCTGAACCTGGCAGACTTGGCCCACAGTTAGGGATGATGGGTGTTCGCAGTCGATGCCACTCATGTTAATTGGGGGAGGTGGGGGGTGTCCAACAACTGGTTATGAGCACACCTGGGCACATATCTTGCAATACCTTTGTAATATATATAAGCAGGCTGCTATTAAAATGGCATTCATTAGCATTATTTATTATGCCAACAATAAATCTATTTGACATTGTAATTAACCGAAAAATCACACGAGCAATAAATACACAATCACATTCTTCTTAATATCTCAAATTGGTAATTAAGTTCATGCAACATGGATTTAATTGATATTTTAAATGTTAGCAGTGGTAAATTGCAATTCACAATAAAATCATTAGCTGGGAGCTTGCGTGGTAAGTGGCAACGTGGCAAGTGAAACTTGATGGGAATGAATGGATAGAAGAGGGAAATGGGGAATATTTTCAAAGTTGTGAACTAAATCTGGAAATTCAGATGATCCAATATTTGAACTCTTGGCCACATTTCCCCCAGAAACCCTCTCAGAATTATGCTAGATTTGGGCGGGGTCAGAGAAAGATCACTGTGGGGTCACTGTGCTCTGCAGGGGAGAGACCTCTGTAGATAACATTTCATCAGGAAGTCCATTCCAACAAGAACAACAAAAAAAATCCCGTTGCATATCAGACAAATGCCTGTTGTCTTTTCAGCACAATTTGAAAAATCTTCCTTTTTCAACAAGCCATCAACAAGCCGTCTTTATCCCAATGTACCTGCATTCGATTTGAAATTACCGTATTTTTTGCTCTATAAGACTCATTTTTTCCCTCCTAAAAAGTAAGGGGAAATGTGTGTGCGTCTTATGGAGCGAATGCAGGCTGCACAGCTATCTCAGAAGCCAGAACAGCACAAGGGATCGCTGCTTTCGCTGCGCAGCGATCCCTCTTGCTGTTCTGGCTTCTGGGATTCAGAATTGTTTTTTTCTTGTTTTCCTTCTCCAAAAACTAGGTGCGTCTTATGGTCTGGTGCCTCTTATACAGCAAAAAATACAGTAATTTGAATTGTTTGAATAGATTTTTTTTTAAAAAAAACTTTTGTACATATGGAATAGTTTTCAGCCTATTTTTAAAAAATGCTTTTACTATGGAATACTTTTTAACTGCTTTTATTGTTGATGCTTTTTGTCGTGAAATTGCTCTGAGATATTGGCAGTGCTTCGTAAATGGACCAAGTCCTATCTAGTCAAATGTATTGATGTGAGGGCTACTATTAGCCATTGAGGGCTGCAAATTGCCTCAGCGGTTGGATGCAGCAAAGACCATAAAACCACAGGAGAGGATAACAGGATTGTGGACCAGATGGAACATAGGCCTGATCCTGCAGGCTTTTCTTATGTTCTTACGAATCAAATATATAAGTTTGTGAGTTCTGGCTGTTTTTCAGCAGACACTGCTGCACTGCTGAGCTCCCCAGCATTACTTAACATTGTCCCCAAAGGTGGACAAAGTTGCGGCAACAAGCGTGGACCTCTTACTTCACTGTGGTTGATGCTAAAATATCTTGACAAGCCTGTCAGAGCCGGAGCATGGCCGTAAACTTCCCCTTCTGTGATTTCACCTTTTTATTATGTTTGAGAGCTTTGTTCCACTCTAGTAGCCTGTGGCAATGTGCTGGGAAGATGAGACTTTAGCAAAATATCGAACACTCAGAAAGATGTGTCAGAAATTGCACTGAAAGATTCCTCCCCCCGTCTTGATTTGTGAGAGCAAAATGACATGAAATGCGTTCAAAGAGACTACAGGAGACAGTGGTATTTTATGTGCTATTCAGAATAGAACATGGCAAATAAGGGGAAGGCAGCCAGAAAAACAAATGGTGCTTCTGAGTAAAAAACTTCAACATTCTGAAAACAAGTTATGTTGTTTTCTATGTATGCTAGACTGGTGACTGGGAGCGGCCGCCGAGACCATATAACACCAGTCTTGAAAGACCTACATTGGCTCCCAGTACGTTTCCGAGCACAATTCAAAGTGTTGGTGCTGACCTTTAAAGCCCTAAACGGCCTCGGTCCAGTATACCTGAAGGAGCGTCTCCACCCCCATCGTTCTGCCCGGACGCTGAGGTCCAGCGCCGAGGGCCTTCTGGCGGTTCCCTCATTGCGAGAAGCAAAGCTACAGGGAACCAGGCAGAGGGCCTTCTCGGTAGTGGCGCCCGCCCTGTGGAACGCCCTCCCAGCAGATGTCAAAGCGATAAACAACTACCTGACATTCAGAAGACATCTTAAGGCAGCCCTGTTCAGGGAAGTTTTTAACGTGTGATATTTGACTGTATTTTTGGTTTTAATGGAAGCCGCCCAGAGTGGCTGGGGAGGCCCAGCCAGATGGGCGGGGTATAAATAATAAATTATTATTATTATTATTATTATTATTATTATTATTATTATTATTATTATTTGTATGTACAATAAATATTACTCTAAATACTAGCTTTGTGGTGGAACTTAAGAGTATAAGAACTGCCATACTGGGCCACATATTGTTGAACTACAACTCCTGTTATCCCTGACCATTGAACACATGGGCTGGGTCGGATGGGAACTGTAGTCCAACGATATCTGAAATTCTGCTCCACAGCATTTCTGGTTGTCTCAACTTAGAGATAGTGCAGCAGTGAAACTGGCAGAGGAAGATGAATATGAATATGAATAAATATGAAACTGCAATTAATGCAGAACGTGGCAGCTACACTGGTGACTGGGAGTGGCTGCCGGGACAATATGACACTGGTCCAGAGAGATCTGCATTGGCTCCCAGTACATTTCTGAGCACAATTCAAAGTGTTGGTGCTGACCTTTAAAGCCCTAAACGGCTTTGGTCCAGTATACCTGAAGGAGCGTCTCCACCCCCATCATTCAGCCTGGACACTGAGGTCCAGCTCTGAGGGCCTTCTGACGATTCCCTCATTGCAAGAAGTGAGGTTACAGGGAACCAGACAGAGGGTCTTCTCGGTAGTGATGCCCGCCCTGTGGAACGCCCTCCCATCAGATGTCAAGGAAATAAGCAGCTATCTTATTTTTTAAAAAAAAACATCTGAAGGCAGCCCTGTTTAGGGAAGTTTTTAATATTTAATGCTGTATTGTTTTTAATACTCGATTGGGAGCCGCCCAGAGTGGCTGGGGAAACTCAGCCAGATGGGCAGGAAAGAGGAATTAAATATATGGCTTTGTGGGTCAATGGGGATGCCCAGAGAGTTGGGCATGTGTGTTGGTGTGAACAATGAACTGGTGGTTCCATGGTGTTCTTGTCTGGTTTACAGACGCAATGCCCTTTTAACAAGTAAAAAGAACTCATTTCAATCCTTGTTTTGGGGACACTGGTGGCACCCAACTGTATGTCCAGGAGTAGGGCAGGAGATGATCCTGACCTCATTAGGGAACTTTCCTGCCTTGACGATGCTGTTTTGGTGAATTGGTTTGTTCTGGTTATTAGGTTTCTGCAGAGCCACTTTATTTTTATTGTCACATTTTAATAAATATGACCTCTCCGTGTTTTAATACTGTGTTTTGAGTCCTGTTCAAAGGTGTGATGGCAAGGAAATAATTGCTTGCCACCACATAAAGGTGATTTTCCCGTAAAAGATAAAATGCTGTGTTTGTTGCTACTGAAGCGAAAGTCCACGGAAATGGCTTTTCTGGGAAATCCAGCTCTTTGGAAAAAGTCAGGAAAGCCTGTGACTATGGAGAAAAATTACAACTGCTGCAATATCACCTTCTGTTATGCCGGCTGCTATATATTCATGGGAACATCTGTTGACATAAACAAGGAGGGAATGTGGCATCACGATGCTGTCTACAAATACACCACAGTGTTGGCTTACGAAATGGTGAAGTTGTGAAGTTCCCCTTCGGGCAACATGCTGGGAAGATGCCTCTCTTTGTCCCCACATCTGGCCAGAACATCAGTCAAAATGCCACTGGGGAGAAAAGCGAGACTTGTGGCTGCCCAGTTATTCCAATTTCATTTTCTTCTTTTTTTGAGGGATTCTACCATTCAAATGAGAGTCCCATGGACTGCAAGAAGATCAGACCTATCCATTCTAAAGGAAATCAGCCCTGAGTGCTCACTGGAAGGACAGATCCTGAAGCTGAGGCTCCAATACTTTGGCCACCTCATGAGAAGAGAAGACTCCCTGGAAAAGACCCTGGTGTTGGGAAAGATGGAGGGCACAAGGAGAAGGGGATGACGGAGGACAAGATGGCTGGACAGACGGAGGACGAGATGGTTGGACAGTGTTCTCAAAGCTACCAGCATGAGTTTGACCAAACTGCAGGAGGCAGTGGAAGACAGAAGTGCCTGGCGTGCTCTGGTCCATGGGGTCACGAAGAGTCGGACACGACTGTCAGGGAACTGCCATCAGAGCCAGAGGGAGAGGGAGGGCTCCAGAGGGGTTCCGGAGAGCGTCCCGGGAGGGAGAGAAGCAGCCCATCTTCTGGGGAAGGAATTCAGCGTAGTACCAGTGGAGAAGGGGGGCAGAAGGAGGAATCGGCGAGGTGGCTCCATGACTCCTCGCCGGAGACCAGCGGGGAGAGCAGAGCACGGGTCCTCCGCTGCCCACACCCTCCCTGCGCAGAAGGCTTCCGCACAGGGAGAGTAGGCGGCGACTAGGCGTCAAAGAGCTTCTTTGCTGGAAGAAGTTCAAGAAACGCCCACTGACGGATTCTGCCAGCGATTGAGACAGCCACGGGTGAGTGGCTGTCCGGACAGAAAGGGTTCACCCAGGTAACCCAAACAGGTGTGGCGTCGATTTACGCACGAGCAACCCCTAGAACCATTACAGCAATCCGTCAGTCACTGACGTTGCTTGTGCGCAGCCCCAGAGAGGCAGCACGATGAGCCAAACAGGGACAGCCGGAGAGACGGAGCAACCAGCTGCAGTGTGGTGTCTGGTAGAGAGGAACTGAGACTTGGAGCAGCATGTAGCTATCCTGACGGTGCGGCTGGACGAAAGACGGACTCAGGATGCACAGGTCAGACCCACCCCCATCGCAAGGAAGGTACCGGGGCTGGTACACAAGTTGCACGAGCAACCCCTAGAACCATTACAACGACTAAACGACTAAACAACAACAACAACAACAACTATTCAAATGCTTGTTCCCAACATGAAAACCACAGGAGCTATCCAATGCACTCATTCCATGAATGCAAGGATTTCTGCTTGCTCAATAGATCGCTCCCTCCCCTTTCTCCTTTCTGTGCGCCCTCCCCAAATCTTTTCTGGAATGTTTGGGAATCTCCAAGAACAGATTTTTTGGGGGGGTGCCTATGAGAGGAGGAGGCAAAGGGAAAGTTCTGTTATGTATCCAAAAGTCTCTGAGATACCGGAACAAATGAGTTCAGTGCTCGAACCATCAATCTTCTGGTTAGCAGCCAGACACATTAACCCATTGTGCAAATGTCTAAAAATATACACATGTTTATATTCAAAGTTGTTTAATATACACATTTTGGCAAAGCAATTCCACCCTCCCCATAACTCATTTTTGCGTGTAGCTTACACTGACATCTGCACTTCTATGCACACTTTGCCCATGTGTACATACTTTTTTGTGTACATATTAATTGGCCGGATAACTGCATTGCAAATTTCAGAGAAGTGCAAATTTCAAAGGAAGACTGTGTATGGTTTCAAAAAGTTTAAATTGTGTAGGTTCACAGTTTAGTGTGACCTGAATCAAATTTCTCCATCATCCCTAATCCCAACATATTTCTACAGTTAAATAACAATCACTGTCATCCAGTCATATGCTTTTGAACAAACACTGTATGTATGCCATTTTAAACAAGCTCTAAAGGAAGCAGAAGTCGGGCATATTATTTTCTTTAGCAAAATACGAGTGGTGGGGAAAGTGAAGGCTTATTGAACTCTGAGTCCAAACTAGCCTTCAGCATTGCTAACAGTCTGCAAGATCCTGTCTCATTTGTTGACTAATCGTAGTGGCATATAATACATTTTAAAGCAATAGGTATTTCCATCTACAGTGACACATGTCCATTTCACTGATGATATTGAAGTACTCTTCTCAGCTCTTCCTCCAACCATATCTAATTAAAATAATGTGTGACGTGTTTTCATGTTGGGCACAAATAAAAAGAACAGCACTCACTTTATAAAAAAACAGGATCTATGTTGTTGTCTGCCAAGAAACCAGCTGTTTCGTAGCAGACGATGAAATTGTGGCAAGACCTAGAAACATTGGGGCGTAAGCTGCATTATACAGAGGCTACATTCACACCATTCATCAGGGCCGGCCCACCCATGAGGGAAGGTGAAGCGACTGACTCATGTGACGGGGTCCACCAGGGAAGCAGATCCCTCTGTCAATCTTTCTTCCCCACCTTGCTCCTGGTGTAGATCTTCACTCACCCTTTTCCCCCGGTGGGGAGAAGGGGCGCCATTTTGGAGTCTGCCACAGGTGCCAAAATGTCTTGGGCTTTTCCAACTCTACAGTTCTATGATTCTAAGCGTGTTTAGGGTGGCTGCCTTAGACAGATTCCGTAGCCACTCAACGACTAACGCAAAGCGGTTGCAGTTCACCATCTTTTTGACGCGACATCAAGAATAGCAATAGCAAAGTAATTAATGTCATTCATGTGCCGAGAGCTGAGGTGCAGATGAAGTAGATCTGAGTCACTGGTAATATGTGACAGAAGCTCGGCAACTTTCTAAAACGCAACAGCCTGAAAAAGAAATGGCATCTGCAGCAGATAGACACCCAGTTGACACAAGAATCTAAATGAAAGCCACTTTTCAAAATCTGTTTCCCGTTTGCAGGCTGCATTTTTATTTTTTTATTTTTTACTGTAGCACCACATTCTTGGGGGGAACTCAAAAGGTCACCAAAGCCTCGCTTATGCTTGATTCTTCATATCATCAAAATATTTAAATATGCAAAAGAGGATCTTCAACTGCAGGAGAATCATCTCCAGCAGAAGGATATGGTTGGCAACGAATTAAAAACCCTGACAAGTGGATGACTCAAAGGGGAACAGAATGTTCCCTCTTGTTGTCTTTACTTTCTTGCAGTCTGCGCTGAGGACTAATTTGCCAACTTAAACTTCACAAGGATGAGACGATCCTCCTCTCCATGACAATTTCAAGGCAGGCAAGACGCCTTAATTAATAAATGAGACTGAAAATAAATCCGGGGATGGAAGAGAGATTTGTTTTCTCCCAATCCAAGACCCATAATAAGCAACAGCCCGTGGGTTTTGTTTATATTATCAAAATTCACCTTGATTTGGGAATGAAATAACAGAAGATTCATTGAATACTGAGTGGTGATTTTTATTATTAAAAAATGTTGTTAGGTGCATGTGAAACTCAGATCCACATTCCAATGTCTACCTTATATTTTCTTTCTTATTTATTAACATTTGGATATTCGTACTCACTACGACATGATCAGTTGGTTAGAGCATAGTGCTGGTTATGACAAGGGTTGGTTCCCATATCAGGCTGCTGCATATTCCTGCAGGGGGTTGGACTAGATGATCCCCAGGGTCCCTCCCAACTCTACAGTTCTACACTTCTATGATTCAATGATTCAATTATTTTTCCGGAGCACCGCCTGCTGATCAGACAACACACTATATTCTGTGCTGGTGGAACAGAAGGTTTGGATGACCGCTGCATCAAAGACAGAAAATTCCAGCATAATGGCTAGCCTGGTGGCATACTGCCAGCACAAGGGATAGAGTAAGTAATGCTTGCAAAGTTTGCTGGACTCAGGCTTAGATGCAAGCTCCGGAGATAATGATGTTCATTTCAAAGGACAGGCAAGCATCAGAGGAATGCAAATTCTTTATCAAATCAGGTTAAAACCTGACCTGGAGAAGACCCTGCTGGCTTATTCCTCCTTTGAAGTGATGCACCATGGGAAAGTGGCCCCAATGCAGGGACCTACTTTCCCCAGGGTCAATGTTCCAAGATAACCACTTACCTGGTTCGTTACTTTGCTAGGATAGGAAAATGAAGAGGCTCTCTCAAGAAAACTGGGGGTAGGGGCAAAATAATGTCCCTTACAGGGGATGAGGTTTTGCCCCCTATTCCAATGGTCTGTCTACTATAGCATAAGAAATGGATCAGACCATATTCACACCAAGTCCAGCATTCTGTTCTCACAGTGGCCAACCCTATGCACATGGAAAGTCAACAAAACAGATGAACAGCACTTTCCAACTTCTGCTGACCAGTAACTGGTATTTGTGTGGCAAGCTCCCGCCTCCCACCAGAAGAAATAAAGACACGAGACACCATTATTAAGGTTAATGGTCTAAAATTGGCCACAACTTTATTGGTTACAGGTGATGAGCAGTATTGGCCTAAGCATTGGTCCTAATCAACTATCCAGCTTCAGGCTGTCTGTCTGAGAGGCCGGGAAGGGTTAACACCAGCAGGGGGAGCCCTGCTGATGTACATCAACTAGGCACTCCCCCGGGGTCACCACTCAGAGCCTTGTACCCTGGCCTCCCTAGGCTTCGGATGGGGCCACGCCCCCCCGGAGTCCTTTACCCTTCGCAACCGGGGGAGATGATGGCACTCCCCCCCCCCCATTCGTCTACATAACAATATCCGAGCTGGAGTGATCCGTAGCCGTGAATGGTCTCCTTCTGCTCCTTCGCTCCTCTCTCAGAACAGGAACCTAATAGGAGGCAAAACAGAAGAAGCAACAAGGCAAACAAAGCACAGAACCAGAGGAAACAAACCAAATTCCCCAGCTGATCGGCGGCAAAGACGAAGCTCCTCTGCCGCGTTTGCCTTAAATGCAGCAAGCCACGCTCCCTGAGCCAGCCAATAGGCTGGCCAGGGGATGACGCGGCAGAGGATTCCCCCTGTACGCGCGGGCCTGGGAGCCAGCCTCCGCAACACCACCTCCTCCCTAGGGTTGGAAGTGGCTTTAAGGGCATACTGTCTGTGATAGGAGGCATAGCACACCGCTAACATGGCTGGTAACTATTGAGAGCCTTAGACTCCATGCCTTGGTCTAAAACACTTTTAAAGGCTACTCCCTAGCAAAGCCATAGAACTCAAGAGAAGGCCAAGGAGAAGTGGAGGCCCCAGTTTAAAAGGTAAAGGGTAAAGGACCCCTGGGCAGTTAAGTCCAGTCAAAGGTGACTGTGGCACTCATCTTGCTTTCAGGCTGAGGCAGCCAGCGTTTGCCCACATGCAGCTTTCCAGGACATGTGGCCAGCATGACTAAACCGCTTCTGGTGAAATGGAACACCATGACGGAAACTAGAGTGCACAGAAACACTGTTTACCTTCCTGCCTATCCCTGCCTGTCGTACCTATTTATCAACTTGCATTGGCATGCTTTCGAACTGCTACGTTGGCAGGAGCTGGGACAGAGCAACGGGAGCTCACCCTATCTCAGGGATTCGAACCGCCAACCTTCCGATCAGCAAGCCCAAGAGGCTGAGTTGTTTAGACCACAGCGCCACCCGCGTCCCCACAGGGGACCCCTTTAGCCCAAGCAGCCACTTATTGGAGAATGAGTGAGTTTTGGAAACTCACTACCAATTTGTTCGAGATGGGAGAGGAATTTTTTACCCTCTTCCCATCTCACTGAAGGTCTGGTTGCCTAGACAACTGTCCAGTAAGTTGTAAGTTGAGACCCAAATAGCCTGGGCACTTTGGGGGCACCCAGGGGGGAGATAATATCAATATGGAGTCACGCATCCCATGACCTGTAACCTTTCTTGAGGTATGTAGAAGGATGTTTAAAGATGTTTCAATGTTTTATGACCCTTTGTGTGCTGTGTTTGAAATCCCCATATAAGCTTTCTTCTAATGTGCCTCGGGGCAGTCTTTCTAACTAGAAGGTCTGCAAGGCTGTCCTATTGCAATAGCTCTAATAAACTAGATCCCTACAGGATTCTTCAGCTTGCTATTCTCTTGGCCTTGTGTTTTATTTTAAAAGGGTTCCCTCACCTGGGTAATGAACCAGCAGTTTAGAAGTAAGTTCTTACCACAACTTCACCACATCCCTGCTTAATTGCGGGCCAAAAGTGACTGCAGTTGAGGGAAGGCTCACACAACTGAAGATGTGGGAGATTTCATCTCCTACATGTGGGGATTCCATCTCCAAAAGAGAGCTCTTGAAACTCAAGCAAAGAGCAACAAAAATATGTTTATGCCTGTTTTCCTCCTAGCCGCCGGCTATTACTTTGGTGTTCCACTTCCCTGAATGAATTCCCTTATCAGAAAGCATACAGTACACACTGAATTGTTCAGCCTTTGGAGGGGAATTCTTTGAGCGTTTGTGGATGAATATCAATCAGCTGATCCTATAGAAAGGAAATCAGAATAAGTGTATGTAATCATTTTAGATTTCCCACCAAAAGTACTGGAGAAGTCCTTGAAATATAAAAGAAATTCACATTTCAAAGACCTAAACCTATCTGAAACCAATGAAGTACTAGTTGATTTCTTCCTGTTGGTTTATACTTATCCTTTCTGCCCTAACAGGGATCCCAAGGCAATTGATGAAGCAAAATAAATAAAATACTAAAATTAATTCCAAAATAAAACAATAGTAAAGAGAACACGTTTCTTTTATTCAATTATAATACTTGCAAACTAGCTTTTCAGCAGGAATATTCCCCAAAAAACTGGTTTTAAACAAAACAAAAAGTGGTGGGGATGACAGCAACATAACAATACAATTTCTTTAAAAAACCCACCAGGGTTAAAACCAATATTTAAAAATAAAAACAGCAGCAGCAGTTAGACCAAAAACCACACCCTTACCTTTGAAAAGAAGTTAAGCTGCCACTTATCTCTTAATTTTCTATGGATAGAGGTGAAAATGTGGCTAACTTTTCAAAATATGGGGCGATACAAACAAACACACACACACACACACACACACAGAGAGAGAGAGAGAGAGAGAGAGAGAGAGCGCACTACTTCTGGTTGTTGTCAATACTATATATAAAAATGTCTGAAAGCAATGGCTTCGTTGTCATAGCCTGGGCGTGGGAAACTTAAAGAAGGAATCAATAAATATCACCCACCCAACTCCAATAAAACCCAGGACCAGACTAAGTCAATATTAAGCAACAAAAGTAGTCAAATAAGTTGCTTTATTTCTTTTTAAAAAATAACAACCCACAGCCGGTGGGTTCCTTTGTTTTGTAATACAGTTGCACACATTCAAACTGGATGAGTTCAAATTTGAAATCAGCAAAGTAATCGCAAATGTTTGTACTATCACTTGTCTCAAATGCTTAAATCTTTATGGATTACAGTTGTACCTTGGAAGTTGAACAGAATCTGTTCGACTTCAGAAATGAAAGTGCAGTTTCTGATTGGCTGCAAGAAGCTCCTGCAGCCAATTGGAAGCCGTGGAAGCCCCGTCGGACATTCAGCTTCCAAAACCTGAACACACACTTCTGGTTTTTGATCGTTCGGGAGCCGGAACGTTCAACTTCCAAGGCATTTGGGAGCCGAGGTACCGCTGTATAACAGGGATGGGAAACCTTTGACGCTCCCAAAGTACATGCGAAACAGCAGAAAATACCTGCTTTGGGGTCACTGCCCTACGTTATTCTGCAGGGTGTGGTGCCATGAGTAGAATTTCCCAAGATGATGTACGTGATCTTGCATAGACATGTGTCCATTCAGATAACCTGCACACTCTGGGGTTGAAACAAATTTGGAGATTCCTCCAAGGGGAAAACTAAGAATCCAAAAGGAACCCAAAAGAGTTTCAGTGAGCCTTGGGAAATGTCTCAGGGAGCAAGTGTTCATGTGAAAGGGAGAAAGATGTCCCACAGCAGTCTTCAGGCAGTCACAGAGCTGTTATCCAATGGTGAAGCTGCTCTTCAAGTTAGATAAGAAGAAGAAGAGTTTGGATTTGATATCCCACTTTATCACTACCCAAAGGAGTCTCAAAGCGGCTAACATTCTCCTTTCCCTTCCTCCCCCACAACAAACACTCTGTGAGGTGAGTGGGGCTGAGAGACTTCAAAGAAGTGTGACTAGCCCAAGGTCACCCAGCAGCTGCATGTGGAGGAGCGGAGACGCGAACCCGGTTCACCAGATTACGAGTCTACCGCTCTTAAGCACTACACCACACTGGTGTAGATAATTAAGGGTCTGATCCTAACCCCATTTTCTTGGAAGAATGCCCCCTTGAATTCAGTGGAACTTACATCCGAGTAGATGTGGTTACTGCTATCAGATCTATTAACTTTTTGTACTGTGCTTTCCTTGTTACACGGTTGCTCCACGGGATATAGTAACTAAAATGAGCAATAATGCACCTATCACAGTGTACTGAGCTGGATTAATCTGCAATGTGAGCTCCAGCCAAGGAGTATAAAAAAAGAGAAAAATGGGGATGTGGAGCAAATGATTGCGTTTAAGAACAATGGTGAAGAAGAGAGCAGAAAGGCTATTTAGGATTACATAGTCGGGGCCAGGGAGAAGTCCAGATGGGCTTTCAGCCACTGAAGGAATGAAATGACAATGGCAGATGATATTTGACAGCAGTCAATGCAAAAATAGCACATATTACAAAAATAGACCGTACTCTCCATGTAGCGTACGCAGATGCGGTCACAACATGGAGGGTCCTCTAAGGAAATAGACACAGGAACAACTGCAAAAATGTCTACCCTGTGAGTGGCAGCAGTTTTGAAAAGCATATATGCTTGAATGCATTGTGGAACAAAGTGAAACAAGCAAGACATATGGTTTCCCTACCCAGAAATCTAAGTGCTAAATTTGGTAGAATTTTAGAGCAGAGAAGACTGTTGTGGTCATGTCTGATCCCTGTGATGCTGACCTGGGGTATCAAGTCTTGCAGACATCTGGTTGGCCACGGCGTTAGGATATAGTTCCGTTCCACCTTAAAAGGATACAGGCATGACTGTTGTGTGTCACATGTCTGTTTACTTCCAGCACTTGCTGGGAACTTCCGTTTGTATATAGCTTTTGTGTTTCTGCTGTTTTGCTGGAGACGAAGGGAAGCAGACATGTTTTCCTCTGTTCCTGAACTATGCTGAATAAAATGCTGTACGTTATACGTACACATTTCTCTGTCTGCCTCTTCTGCTGTGAGAAGATTTACACACTCTGCTGACAGAGCGTGCACGGGACTCTAAATGTATCTGAGGCTCATGTCACTAATTGATGCTGTTACAAGGGAGACCGGCTGCCGGCCGGTGGCTGGAGCCAGCTGGGGGCCTGCCTGATGCCTGCCTGATGCCCCCGTCTTCCCAGCAGTTGTAGGATGTAGGCTGTAGGATGTCTGTACTTTAGGAAAGAACTGTGCGATTTTCAGGACCATCTTGTGGGTAGTTTTCTAAAGTTTTCTGCAAGTTATCCATAACAATGTTCAAAGTCAGCAGAAGCCATGCCCATATGTGGGACCTATCCCCGTTAAAACAGGCAAACACTTCAGCTTCACATTTTCAGCAATGTGTATCTGAGGAAGATAACATGGTTTAGGCAAGTTTAAGAATACTGCAGGAGATATTCAATGAGAAAACAGGAATGTATCTTTCCAAACAGTTTTAGGTTGTTCAAACATGTCCCCCTTTTTGCATCACTAGAGTCTGGTGAAGTCAATTCCATTTCCTCCAAGCAATGAGAAGTCTTAAGTATCAAGACTTTGGATGACAGAACACTGAAACCTGATGGCAATTTTAGCTTGTGTTAGTTACACTTGGACAGGCAGAGTCTCTGGTCAGGGGAACAGAGTCCTGGTTAACGTCCTGTTGTTTGTGCTCTAGCTGTTTTGTTGCTTGATTTTATTCGTTGATTTTATATTGTTTTCATAAGTTGGAAAAACACTTTGGTATCTTCCTAGACATGAAAAGGGCATATTATTTTCTATAATAAGCAATGAGGCAAAGCTTCAGAGTAATGATCAGTGTAATCTACCTGCCTGCCTATTGGGATCTGCATGTATCACCTTATTGAGGGCAGAAAGAAAGATCTAACTTTACTTAATGTGTACTTAGAGCATGTTGTTTCTGGGAAAGGATTTTACCTCTTTGTTCACATGCCATCTTCCCAATCTAAATCTAGCAGCAATAACTCGATTCAGTGGAATCTCCAGGTGGAGGCAGAGACCATTGCGATTGATTCTCTGCATAGCTGTCAACGTTTTCCTTTTTTTTAAAGGGAAATTCCCTTATTCCAAATATGATTCCTCGCAAGAAAAGGGAAAAGTTGACAGCTATGATTCTCTGCTCCACCACCCTCATACTATGCAGAGGATCTCCTAACTTGCTAGAGCAATGTTTCAGGGTAAAGAAGTAGGAATGGAGGAAAAATTCAGTTCAGTTTACATATAAAGGATAATCTTCCTAATTCACACTTTCTAAAGCAACCTTCCTTCAAAATGCACACTATAATGCAGTTCCCCAGCCCGGTAATGTGTAAAAAAACACACGTACAGTGGACGCTCGGGTTGCGGACGTGATCTGTATGGGAGGCATGTTCATAACCCACAGCATCCGCAACCCACAGTGCCACGTCTGTGCACGTGCGGGTTGTGATTTGGCACTTCTGCGCATGCGCAAAGCGCGATTTAGTGCTTCTGTGCATGCACGAGCACCGAAACCCAGAAGTAACCCATTCTGGTACTTCCAGGTTTTGGTGCGTCCGTAACCCGAAAACGCGCAACCTGAAGCATACCCGAGGTATGACTGTACTAGTACAGTGTGTGCATGCAATGTGTGATATATACGTATCAGTGAAGATTCCTGCTTTGCAGGAGGTTGGTCTAGATGACCCTTGGTGTCAGAGAACGGAACTCTCTGACAGGCAGAGACAGACAGATACAGTGGAAAGAGGGGGAGAAGTCCTAAGAGAGGGGGGAGAAGCAGTCAGCCACAGGAATTCAACCTTTGTACACAGAGAGACGCAGAAATGCAACTGCAAAGCTCAGATAGTGACACAGACATGGAAATAATGGAAGTACAATCTCCCCGAACTTGTAGACTCATGAGATTAAATGAGAAGTGAGAAACTAACAGGAAGAGAAGGTGGCGTTTTTCCCGTTGGGGGAAAGGGGGTGGAGCTTAGTTCTGGCAACTGTGCTATTGGAGGAGGACTGAGATTAGCTGAGCTCCAACTGGGGCTTTTAATTGACTAATAAATCTGAAATAATTAACTGCCAGAGTCGTCTCGTGTGTGTGGGAGAGACCCAAGCCTGACACTTGGGGTATCTTCCAACTCTACAATTTTGTGGTTGTATGATTCTAGAACATCCAAGACTGCATTATGTTGGGGAGAATTGGTTTGCAGAAATGTGTTTATTAGGCAAAACTGCATAGAAACAATGGGTGTACTAGGAGAAATTTAAACTAAGATAAAAGATGTATTTTTCTGGGGACGCTTAAAAAATAATAATCATGTACTGATGTGGAAAACTGGATAAGTGAAACCGAGACTGGAAAAATGATAAACTGAAATAGAAACTGACAGATTTGCCCATTCCTACACAGGGGAGCAGCAGGGAGAAGATTGTCAAAAATCACTTCCCAAAGAATTATACCATGAATTACTCCAATCACAGTAATTCTGGATCCAACCTATCTGCTGCAATCCCAACCAGTGTCTGTTTCATTGTTTGTTTTTAAGGAACGCTCTTGGAGACCTGAACATGGGTGTCCTGTATCTCATCTAGTCTGATCTGCAGAATCCATTCCACCTACATATCTATAATTCTTTTCTTAACTAGCCTTAACCCAGCACTATTGAAAATACTAGACAGACAGCATACATCCAGCAATGTCTGACATCTCAGTGACCCATAAATGTATTTAACAAGCGCTGGAGCTCTGGCTGCATCTCTTTTTTAAAGGCTGAGGGGAGGAAAACCTTTCACGGTTTCCAAAGGGTGCGGAGATCACTCCAATACTTAGATGTTTTATGGCAACAGTTTTATTTAAACTAAACTGTTTCTGCATTAAAAATCCATTAAAACCTGCCTGCATAAAAGCAAATACCAGGGGATTCAATTACTCAGATTGTTCACAGTCAGCTTATTCATGCAATCGGCCTTCTCTTCTCTACATGCTTCCACCTGGGAATGCCTAAGAGGGTGGGGGGGAAAGTGCTATCCAAAAATACGACAGAGAAACAAATGTCAGTGTTTTACTGCACCAGAAGGCATCTGAATCCAGATTAAGGCTGTGTTTAAACACACTTGTTTCTATGTTTTCTCTAAAAGGTTCGTGCCCTCGCAGACCTCAGGAATGGTCTAGTGGAATGAGAATCTGAAGGGGTCAGAGTGCAACAGCGCTGTTCTCATTGTCATGAATTTTACCCAAGATGTATTGTACTTTTCTTGCTTAGTGTGTCTAATAATAATAATAATAATAATAATAATAATAATAATAATAATATATTTTTATTTATACCCTGTCCTTCCTGGTTCAAAACCAGGCTCAGGGCAGCTAACAACAAATTTAAAACACTTAATTGTAAAAGCAGCATAAAATACAGTATAAAAACATGAATAACAATATAATTCAAAGTTCAGAAATCAATTTAGGGGAAATCCATCTAATAAGCATTAGATAATCACCAGGGCTAGCTGAATTAGTCCTGCTTGGGCCAGCGAGGAGGTCAGGGGAGAAATAGCTGTGGGGTCTCAGAGTGGGTTATCTTCATAAAAGGGGAGCTGGAGGGAAGAGAAGAGAAGGGAAATAAAAGATCAGGCTGAATTCAAATTAAAGGCCATGCGGAATAGCTCTGTCTTACAGGCCCGGTGGAAGGAGGTTAAATCCTGAAAGGCCCTGGTCTCATAGGACAGAGCATTCCACCAGGTCAGAGCCATCACTGAAAAGGCCCTGGCTCTGGTGGAGGATAGTTTGACTTCCTTAGGGCCCGGGACCTCTAAACTATGGTTATTCATGGACCTTAAGGTCCTCTGCGGGGCATACCAGGAGAGGCAGTCCCGTAAATACGAGGGCCCTAAGCCACAAAGTGCTTTAAAGGTCAAAACCAGCACCTTGAATCTGACCCTTTACTCCACCGGGAGCCAGTGCAACTGGTAAAGCACTGGGTGAATATGCTCCCATGGCAGGGACCCCATGAAGAGCCTCGCTACAGCATTCTGCACCCTCTGGAGTTTGTGGGACAGTTTCAAGGACAGTCCCACGTAGAGCGAATCACAGTAGGCAAGCCTGGAGGCGACCGTCGCATGGATCACTGTGGTCAGATCAGGGTGGGAAAGGTAAGGGACCAACTCCAATATGTTGGAGTCTGCTACTATGCTCTCCAGTGTAGTGTTGGGGTGAGAGGTATCTGCTGCTTTGTGCTGGACTTTGGGCACCTTGGACACCTGAAGAAGAAACAAGATCTATGGGAATGTTAGTGCTGTGAGTCCCTCCATCCTTTGTTCAAGATATATACAGTATATATATGTAAAAAAAAGCCATATATCCTAAACATGCTACAGTCTCCATTCACCTTCTTTCCTAGGAAACCAAACTCTGGGGGAACTGGTTGGAGGCCCTGGAGTCTTTCCCTGCTCAGAGATTGGGCTGGCATCTGTCTGTCTGTCTCTCTCTCAACCTCTCTCCCTGATTGCGTGCCATCAATTAATGAGAAAAGAAATTGCACTCCAAAACCATTGAAGGGAAGATAAACTCTTTTGGTGAAATTCACAATGTTGGGGTGAAGAGTTTAGTTGAGGTAGCCACAGGGTATTTCTGAGCCTTTTTTCTTTCATTATTCAAATCATCTCCCTGGTAGTCTGCATGTTGAAGCCTTCCTGAGTGATCACGTTTCCTGAAAACCCCATGGCACCCTCGGGTGGGCTTTCCTGTAAATGCTGGAAGGTGCGGAGGCTTCCTACTGTGTTTCTGACATTGGTTTATTGTTATTCAAATAAAATGTTTTCACTATTAAGCATGTCATTGTGGATTGATTTTCTTGTTTGTTTGTTTAAGGTAAAAAGAGGGACATCCCTTGCAAGGAACATCTTGGAGCCACAACAGTGGAGTGTCACCTTTAAAAAGATCTCTTTAAAAAGATGGGTTCACCATCTTCCAAGGCCACCTGTTCTGCTCCCATGTATGTCTTGCTGTTGTTGTTTAGTCGTTTAGTCGTGTCCGACTCTTCGTGACCCCATGGACCAGAGCACACCAGGCACTCCTGTCTTCCACTGCCTCCCGCAGTTCGGTCAAACTCATGCTGGTAGCTTCGAGAACACTGTCCAATCATCTCATCCTCTGTCGTCCCCTTCTCCTTGTGCCCATGTATGTCTAGGTAAAGGTGAAGGGACCCCCGACCATTAGGTCCAGTCGTGGCCGACTCTGGGGTTGCGGCGCTCATCTTGCTTTATTGGCCGAGGGAGCCGGCGTACAGCTTCTGGGTCATGCGGCCAGCATGACTAAGCTGCTTTCTGGCGAACCAGAGCAGCGCATGGAAATGCCGTTTACCTTCCCGCCGGAGTGGTACCTATTTATCTACTTGCACTTTGACGTGCTTTCGAACTGCTAGGTTGGCAGGAGCAGGGACCGATGCTCTGTGGTTTAACCCACAACGCCACCCTTCCATGTATGTCTACATCTCTTCAAATAGAACATAAGAATTTAATAAGAGCTCTGCTGAATTAGTTTAGTCCAGGGTCCTATATCCTACAGGGTCCAAACAGATGCCTCTGGGATGCCACAAGCAGGACACGAGCATAATAGCACTCTCCTCTTTGTGCTCCCCTGCAATTGGTTTAAAAATATCTGAAGATTGCTATCATATTGCCTGTTAGTAATCTCTTCTCCAGACAAAACATACCCAGCTCCTTCAACTAATCCTCACAGGACTTGGTCTACGGGCCCTTCATTATCTTTGTCAGCCTCTCTGGACATGTGCCAGTTTGTGGATATTGGAGAGAGCCCAGTGTGTTGTGAATCAACTGAGAGTCCATAGCAACTGTGAATCCCTAGCTGATGCAATGTAAGTTGAAAAAGGGGGCCTTTAACAAGCATCAAGGTGAGCTTCTGTGGTGCTGCTAAGTGCAAGCATTACTGACAATAATTACACATTTTTAACTTACCCAGAAGCTTGTGGAAACGACCAGATATGTTTGTATGGACAGTTGATTAGCAGCACGATCACATGGTCCAAACCAAGGCTTTTGTAGCCAGGAATAACTATAATTTACAGCACTAAAACATTAATCTACCCTTGTGGAACAATGAAAGTAAAGTAAGGAAGGATTCAAGGATAGAAAGTGTTCAAAATGAAGAGGGCCCAGAATAGTATAGATGTATTTCTACAGGGCTACAATTTGTGTCATTCTTGGAAGAGGCAAAGGGCAAAGAAAGTTCAGCCCATTCTCCATTTCCATCGATTGACCACTATTTGTGGGCTTATATTGATGTATTTTTCTTAAACTGGTTGAGTTGGAAGATGCAGCAAATGCAGAAGCGCAAAATGCAGAAACACAATGGGATTACTCCTGTTGAATGTGTCTTGTGTTCCTCCAATGTCCAATCCCAGGGGAGGCTGGCCTTATACTGAAGCCCTTGCTGATGGGGCAGAGGTTGTATCTCAAAGAACAACAGCAAGGCAAGCCATATCCAGTAGTCGAGACAAATCCAGTAGGTACTGCCAGATATCAAGAGTTGGTCAGAGTTGGAGAGCTCCCTGCTGCTGCGCTGAAAATTTCAACAAGCCTCAGAATGGGATTCTGTGGTGCAGCTAAGTGCAAGCACTACTGACAACAAGCACTACTGACAACAAACTTACAAGAAGCTTGTTGAAGTGGCCAAACATGTTTGCATGGGTGGCAAATTGATTCTAAATGTGACTATGTGGCCAAGACCATGACTTGCGAGAAGGCATGAGGGCAATCATAATCTATAGCTTAGGCTAACCAACAACCAGTATTCAGTGGTTCACTGCCTCTGATATCAGAGATTGTTGTTGTTGTTTAGTCATTTAGTCGTGTCCGACTCTTCGTGACCCCATGGACCAGAGCACACCAGGCACTCCTGTCTTCCACTGCCTCCTGCAGTTTGGTCAAACTCATGCTGGTAGCTTTGAGAACACTATCCAACCATCTCGTCCTCTGTCTTCCCCTTCTCCTTGTGCCCTCCATCTTTTCCAACATCAGGGTCCTTTCCAGGGAGTCTTCTCTTCTCATGAGGTGGCCAAAGTATTGGAGCCTCAGCTTCAGGATCTGTCCTTCCAGTGAGCACTCAGGGCTGATTTCCTTAAGAGATACACACTGAATTTGTCTAGTTGCCTTTTAAAATAGCTCAAGCTGGCAACCTTCACTGCATCTTGTGGTAGCAAGTTCCGTGGCTTAGCTGTGCACTGTGTAATAATAATAATAATAATAATAATAATAATAATAATAATAATAATTTATTTATACTCCGCCAATCTGGCTGGGTTTCCCCAGTTACTCTGGGCTGCTCCCAACAGAATGCTAAAAACACAATAAAACATTGAACATTAAAACTCCCCTAAACAGTGGGTTCCATTCCTTCCCTGTATAGTGGGGGGGACATTTGCCACACCCTCCACCCCTGCAAGAAGAAGAGAGATGGACTCTCCTACAAGGGTAGCATGGGCAATTAAGTGGGGGTGGTTTGCCCTATAGGCGAGAGGCAGAGATCAGGTTGTTTAAGCATGTTCCACCCAGAACTCTCACCTCTTCTCACTGAGACACCCACCTTCCCACCCTTTTGCAGTGTGGGGGCTCTGCTAGTTGCCCTATGGAAGGAGACTGAGTGGGATTTTGGGGGGTGAGGGTGACACTAATTGACCTGTGTCACCTCTTTTCCCCCTACTTCACACTCTATGATTGGAGAGCTGTTTTGTTTGAATTTGGCTAATTGGCATTTGGACCTTGTGGGTGAGTCATTTTCGGAAAATATCTAATTACTATCTGAGCCAGAGTGGTTTTGGGGCCTGTCAGGTGCATTGGTGTGAATGCTGGCCAATGGGGCCATGGCGCACATGTCAGGATCATACACTCAAGGAACACATTGTGGAGGGGGCAGGGGCGTGTTCCCAGTGTGTGGCTTGCAGCTGACTCAGGAGATGGGAGCATTAAGATCAGTTCACCTCACAGCCTGGGCCTCACTTGTTTTGGTTAATTTGGTGGAATTATTCTGATTGGCAGAACCTATAGCTGCTATGTTTTAATCTTCTTTCTTTTCTTTCTTAGCCGAGTAAGATTGTCTTCCATGACACAGCTTTAACAGTGTGTCTGTAAGTGACAGTGGAGGCCAATTCTGGATCCACACGTCCTTCCACAGTGGGGACATTGGTTTCCAGGCAGGAGTTGATCACAGTGTGGATTTGCCAAGTGTGCCTTCGTCTTAGCACCTTTCTTCCTTGTGTCCTGAGTTCAAGTGTCTTCAAAGCCCATGACACCTTTGGTAAAGGCTGTTCTCCAATTGGAGCGCTCGCAGGCAAGTGTTTCCTAATTGTTGGTGTTTATACTACATTTTTTAAGATGTACCTTGAGACAGTCTTTAAACCTCTTTTGTTGACCACCAGCATTACACTTTCCATTTTGATGTTTGGAAGAGAGTAGTTGCTTTGGAAGATGATCATCAGGCATCCAAACAACATGACCAGTCCAATGAAGTTGATGTTGAAGAATCATTGCTTCAACACTGGTGATCTTTGCTTCTTCCAGTACACTGGTTTTAGTTCTTTTCTTATTTCTTCTTGAGTCTCTTGACAATAAGTAATTTCTGTGTATGAACTACTCTGCACGGCTATGCAAACAAGTCTTCTGTTCCACATTCTTCATTCTTCCTGAATTTGGTTTAACTTGGAGAACTTCTAAAATCCATGCCAGCACTGGAATATGTAGCATGTAGTATTCGGCAGGAACCAGCTGTTTCAGCTCATTTGCATCTTCCCCCTCAAAATATTGCTGAGGAG
The DNA here is from genome assembly GCF_964270895.1 of Podarcis filfolensis. Lineage (NCBI taxonomy): Eukaryota > Metazoa > Chordata > Lepidosauria > Squamata > Lacertidae > Podarcis > Podarcis filfolensis. The sequence goes on from NC_139606.1 coordinate 109,157,841, forward strand.
CATATGTGCATGGATGAAACACCTCCCCCTCAAAAGCAAACCTGATGTGATTGCATTGTGTTTCTTTTTCTTCAGAAGTGTATAAAATCATGCATTATATGAAGAAAGCGGACAGAGAAACATTTTTTTCTCCTTCTCTCAAAACGCTACAACCTGGCACCATCCAAGGAATGCTGGAAGATTAAAGGCATACAAAAGAAAGTACAGTGGTACCTTGGGTTACATACACTTCAGGTTACAGACTCCGCTAACCCAGAAATAGTGCTTCAGGTTAAGAACTTTGCTTCAGGATGAGAACAGAAATCATGCTCTGGCAGCAGCAAGAGGCCCCATTAGCTAAAGTGGTGCTTCAGGTTAAGAACAGACCTCCGGAACGAATTAAGTACTTAACCCGAGGTATCACTGTACATTTTCATGTAGCTCAGTATGGAACTCACTCCCACGCAAGGCAGTGATTGGACAAATTCAGGCAAAGGACAAAGCCTTTTGCAGCTCTGGGTGCCAATACCTTTAAGGACTGCCTCTCACCACATGAACATACCCAAAGCCTACGTTCATTACCTGAGGCCCTTGTTTGTGTTGTGCAGAGGATGGCAATACAATAACAGGCCTTTTGAGTGGTGGACTCCAATTCGTGGAATGTTCTCATCATAGGAACATGCCTGGTGGACATCACTGTCAACTTTTGGGTGTCAGGAAAAGACATTCTTGTTCATGCAGGCATTTGGCTCTGAAGTAGGGTCATGGGATAACATGATAGCCAAGCCTGTGTTCATTTTCATCTGTTAGTGGGCTGGGGAAGGATTTTTTGTTTGTTTGTTTGTTTTGTTACTGCAGTATGACCACTCCTAGTGCATTAATGTTATTTTACCTTTTTTGATGTATTAAACATCTTGTATCATGTATATTTTATTATTGTAACTTTCTTTGAAATGTCTTTGTGGTAAGCAATTAATAAATGCAAATTATATGAATAAGAGAAAAAAGTTGATCTGGACACTATACAGCTGCATCAACAGATGTATAGTGTCCAGACCAACGGAAGTAACAGTACCACTCCATTCTGCCTTGGTCAGACCACGCCTGGAGTACTGTGTCCAGTTCTGGGCACCACAATTTAAGACGGATGTTGTTTAGCCTGGAAAAGAGGAGACAGATAGGAGAAATGATAGCCATCTTCAAATACCTTAAGGGCTGTCACATGGAAGAGGGAACAAACTTGTTTTCTCCTGCTCTGGAAGGTAGGACTCGAACCAATGGGTTCAAGTTACAAGAAAGGAGATTCCAACTAAACATTCAGAAAAACCTTCTGACAGTAAGAGCTTTTTCGGCAGTGGAACAGACCCCCACGAAAGCTAGTGGACTCTCCTTCTTTGGAAGTTTTTAAGCAGAGGTTGGATGATCATCTGTCATGGATGAATTGCTGAGATTCCTGAATTGCAGGGGGTGGACTGGATGATCCTTGGTACCCTTCCAACTGTAAGATTCAATAATTCTATGATTCTGTGAAACAAAAGGGAAAATGAATGGGGAGGGAAGAGAGAGACACAAGTGAATCAGGTATCAACTCTTAAAGGATCGACCGCTTGGAATGGTTATTGATGACTGAAAGTAGCATTGGTCCAGGCTTGTCTGATGGGTTGGATTTCCTGTCTGTCCTCTTATGATTAAGCCAGGTGGAAATGGTTTCCAGTAGAAACGGTTTTGGGAAGGAAGAGCCAAAAGCCAGTCTAATGGAGGGACCATCAGTGTCTTAATTTCTATGTTGAGAGACCCAGAGCTGCCATTTCTCTGGCAGCTAAGCATATATCACAAATGTCTGGTTCTGACCTTCATTCCTGCATCAAACTAAATGACTCAATCTGCCATCAGATGTGTGTGTTGTTTAAAGACAAATGGTGCCAATCCAGTTTATTATTGCTCAAATTTTCATCCATATGCATGAACTCTGCTCACGAAACTTGCCATTTATGAATTAATGTGATTGCTGCAATTCTTTATTCTCTTTCATATTTATACATCAAGACACACACAAAAATATGCGAACTTTCTTGATCTGAGGAGCACCTCTGTGACCTGTCATTATCGCTTGTCATTAAGAACCGATTCACCTTTAACATGTTCCCTTTTGCCTTAATTGGTTATTTTCTAGCCAGTTAAATTGCTTGACCCTTCAAATTTTTGAGGCCATTTTTATCTTTCCCCCTTGTTTCAAAACACCCTACCTTCTGTCTAGGTGGCAATTAATCATAACAACTCTGTTGGCAGGAGATTGTTGGTTCTCTGTAGAATGCACTGTATGTCTCTTCTTCACAGCTCTCTATCAGTTTGAATATGTTAAGAAGTGGGGGAAGGAAATCTGGTTGCTGATAACTGGGAGTGTGAGTGATAGAAGCTTCTAGCATTCCCTGCAAGCTGGAAGCATAATATGTTCAGTGTCAAAAAGCGACAAGAAAAGGGGAATTGGGATTTTATTAATTACTTTCACACTAAAGGAAAGACCAAAATAAACTCCGCAAATGGAAGCTGAATATACACACAGACCTGAGGCTTGTTGATATGAGACGTTGAACCTCAAATTTGGTTGTTGGTGGGGTAGTGTTACATTCAAAAGAACTTTGGAAGAGCGCTGCTAGGTCAGGCCAAAGGGAGATCTAGTCCAGCATTCTGTTCTCTCACATTGTGTGGCCATGGTGCGAGAACATCTCACATATATCAGCATCAAAAGGGGAAGTGGCATAGCATGCAAAAAGCATCAGCTTCTAACCCTGGTGTCAAAACAAGATAAAAAAAAAATCCTTCCAGTAGCACCTTAGAGACAAACTAAGTTTGTTATTGGTATGAGCTTTCGTGTGCATGCACACGTCTTAAGTAGGGCTGATAAAGTCCCCTGACTGAAACCCCCAAGAGCCACTGCCAATCAGTGTTGACGGTAAAGGAAAAGGACCCCTGGATGGTTAAGTCCAGTTGAATTCGACTAACATGGGGTGTGGCGCTTATCTCCGCTTTTAGGCCGAGGGAGCCAGCATTTGTCCGGATCACGTGGCCAGCATGACCAAACCATTTCTGGCAATGGGACATCATGACAGAAGCCAGAGCGAACAGAAACACTGTTTACCTTTCCATCGCGGTGGTACCTATTTATCTACTTGCACTGGTATGCTTTCGAACTGCTAGGCTGGCAGGAGCTGGGACAGAGCAATGGGAGCACACCCCGTCGCAGGGATTCGAACTGCCAACCTTACAATCGGCAAGCCCAAGAGGCTCAGTAGTTTAGACCGCTGAGCTAGATGGAACAAAGTGTCTGATGCGTTCCATGATAGCTTCCTATGTTCCGATCTGCACCACACCATGTCTTCTGGTAGTGAATACTGTTGATGGATCTTAGCCAGAACCTGTTGAATATAGCAGAGCATACACAGACTGTCCAGAAGCAGTCAGTTGCAAGCAGGATGAAGCAGGAACAAGATGCTGCTACTAGTAACTTGGTTACTTATAGGTTTATCATTTACAGCAGACTCACAAGTTACTATATACAGGATACAGACACAGATCTTAACTCTCTCTGAACAAACTCCAACGAACTCTCAGAACACACTGCCTAACCAACTAACCAACCAAGCAGGAAGGTCATGAGTCATCATACCTATGTGGGTGACCTCGACCAATAGCAGAGTTGTATCCAAGGTCCCATATCTCTAGGCAGAATAACTCCCTCTGTTCAGTTTTCTTGGCCTTCGGCCAACTACTTAATTGCTTCTGTGGGAAGCTGTATCAAATAGCACGTAGTCAAAATTCCCAACAAATACCTCAAAGACCACCTCTTTCCATATGAACTTACCAAGACCCTGAGATCATCTTCATGTGCCTCCTCCATGAGAGGTCTGGGGGGTGGCAACAAGAGAACAAGCCTTTTCTACAGTGGCCCCCTGTTTGTGGAACGCTTTTCCCAGGGAGGTTCAGCTAACACCTTCCTTATACACCTTTAGGTGTGAGGCAAAAACAATCTTCTTTAATGAGACCTTGAGCTGATTGACATCCAATGCCCTTTCAAAATGTGTTGGGGAGCAGGGAATTAGGTTGTTTTTTGTTTTTATTATGTGCTTTGTCTTTTATGTATTATGATTTTGTGTTGTGAACTGCCCTGAGACCTGTGGGTTTAGGGTGGTATACACATTACAGTAGTACCTCTACTTATGTTCATCTCTGGTTATGTATCCTTCAGGATACATACGCGGCAAACCCAGAACTATTTTTCCGGGTTTCGCTGCCTGCGCTTGCACAGTAGCACTCTACCATGCCACATGCATGCACAGAAGCGGTCCCTCTGGTTGCGGAAACCTCGGGATCCAACCGGAGCTCTGGAACAGATACCGTATGCAACTGGAGGTCACCACTGTATTATATTATTATTATTAATTATTATTATTATTATTATTATTATTATTATTATTATTATTATTATTTATTTTATTATTTTTATTATTATTATTAAGTTTGTGTGCTTCCCTTTCCACCTTCATGAATAACATGCCATAATGCAACTTCACACTGCCTCTGAATGTGGTGGCACAAAGTGGCAGTGCGCATTTGAGCACGACCCTCACATGGCTTCACACCCCAAAATAGCAGATTAAGCCATTCATGAACTAGGGAATATAGTCTTCTGCTTTTACCTCTGTGCACACCTGAGTCTTTCCTATCATGGGGGGTACTACAGAGGTGAAATTAAGTATCTGAAATTAAGTGCCTTTCCACAGTTACATGGTTATTCCATAAAATGTTGAAAATAGTGCAATTTTCTGCGTCCCCAAATGTGATTATTGCACTCGGTTTTGCCTGTAGGCGCCACTCACCTTCTTTGCTGCATTCAAATCATCCCTCACTTTCTTGGAATATAGCACCTGGGATCATGCATAAAACATTTGCGGCCCACACTTCAAACACCTGCAATTATAATTGGGTCCTTAAAGTTCAGACACCCCCTACAGATCATGAGGGTTTAAAGTGTTTTTCCCCCATTGAAGAAATAGCACATATTGTATCTAGGTGACTTTTTTTTAAAAGCTGGATCAAACAGGGGCTTGAACACCAGCTGCTAATTGGGTTCTAAACACTCTCCGTATGTGTTCCATATCACTCTATCTTAACAATGTAAATAATTTGAAAAACCAGACTGCTTCATCTTATTACATAAAAGGTTATTTTTTTAAAAAAAACACCTAATGAATCAACATGAAAAAGGTAAAGATAACTTATATAGTCTTGTGGAGAGATGGTATTCACAGGAGAAATGGTATATTATTTCCCTCCTGCTGTGAACATGGCTCCTTTCAAATTCAGCACCTCCTCTGTTCAGCTGAATAACTAAACATGATAAAAATGTATACTCATGGTGTAATTCAGGTCCTCATCTATCACCTATTGAGGACAATGAAAATCTATAGCATTCTCTCTATTTCCAATCTTTAGGAATGAGTATTGTTGGTTCTGGGACGCGGGTGGCGCTGTGGGTTAAACCACAGAGCCTAGGACTTGCCGACGGGGTGAGCTCCTGTTGCTCGGTCCCTGCTCCTGCCAACCTAGCAGTTCGAAAGCACGTCAAGTGCAAGTAGATAAATAGGTACCGCTCCGGCGGGAAGGTAAACGGCGTTTCGTGCGCTGCTCTGGTTTGCCAGAAGCGGCTTAGTCATGCTGGCCACATGACCCGGAAGCTGTAGCCCACTCCCTTAGCCAATAAAGTGAGATGAGTGCCACAACCCGAGAGTCGACCACAACCGGACCTAATGGTCAGGGGTCCCCTTTACCCTTTACTATTGTTGGTTCTAATCTGTCAGAAAAACATGCCAATGAGGCAACCTAAACTCCAAAAATGAACTCAGTCCATTGAGGACTGGATATGTTCAGTAGCCATGTAATCCTGGCTGATTGTTTGGTTGGGAGGAGGGAGAAATTGGAATGGGATATCTAGAGGAGAGCATGGATAACTGGAACAATGAACAGAAGCAGTCTTGACCGCAACGTTCTGTTGCAGGCCCATTTGTATACAGCTGGTTTTGATGCCAAGGCTACAGTGGCGTGGCGTGGCGTGGCGTGGCGTGGCAAAGACCAGCTCACATAACATAACACAATAAAAACAGCGTTCATAAAGATAAAATATATAGTCGGAGCAGACTGCAGCAATACCTCATGAGTTAAAATTGAGATATATACATACACCCGTACAACTGAGATTTAGGTAAAGGTAAAGGTACCCCTGCCCGTTCGGGCCAGTCTTGCCAGACTCTAGGGTTGTGCGCTCATCTCACTCTATAGGCCGGGAGCCAGCGCTGTCCGCAGACACTTCCGGGTCACGTGGCCAACGTGACAAGCTGTATCTGGCGAGCCAGCGCAGCACACGGAAACGCCGTTTACCTTCCCGCTATACAGCGGTCCCTATTTATCTACTTGCACCCCGAGGTGCTTTCGAACTGCTAGGTTGGCAGGCGCTGGGACCGAATGACGGGAGCGCACCCCGCCGCGGGGATTCGAACCGTCGACCATGCGATTGGCAAGTCCTAGGCGCTGAGGTTTTACCCACAGCGCCACCCGCGTCCCTTAACTGAGATTTAGGCTACCATAAAAAATTGACCCTGAGGCGCCCCAAAGGGCAACTTCAGCATTTCCCTAGTAAGCTATTTTGTACTAGAGGATGATCTGTGCCTACAAATCTGGGCGCAGAATCTGGCTACCAGCCAGGTCATCTTATGATCTTTGCCTATGAGGAGAGAATTAAGTTTAGACTTGTCTGAAAGATCGGCGAGCCTCTTCAGCAAAGGATCAATGGTGTCTCTACAAATCGCAACATAAAAAGGACATCTAAAAAATGTATGTTTGAGGCTTCCTATTTCCCCTAATGGGCAGGCGCAAAGTCTCTGTGCGTACGGGACCCTTCTATAGGAGCCTTCCAGAACCGGTGAGGGCAAGGCGATTGCCCTGGGTGCAAATCTGAAGGGACAGAACCAGTCTGAGCTTGTGCCACCTTCCAGAGCTGTGGGGAGGAAAGCAGGGCAGGGCTGGACCTTTGGGGCTGAGGCAGCACCTCCTTCTTCTTGTGGCCAGAAAAGGGATTCCTGCGCACCCTGCCCCTGGCTGGCTGAGAGGTCAAGGCCGAGGTGTTCAGCATGAGGAGGTGTTCAGCATGAGGAGAAGACGCAGCAACAGCAACTGGAAAATAAAACCAAAAAATCAGAGAGGCCAATAGGATGATTTCAGAACTTGGCTTCAGAAAATAAGCATGGCCAGAAGCAATGAATTCCTGGAATGGCTATGGAAGCCATGGAGACTAGGGAAAACAGAGAACACTGAGATTTTCTAGTAAGAGAGGGTGAAAAATATACCCCTATCCATATTTGCAATACCATACATAATTGTATACACCTCTAGCCCGCCCCCTCTTACCTGCCTTCTTCTTCTGCTGCTGCTAAGCTAAGCATCCACAGATCTTGAAAACATTCACAGAGGTTTGTCTCTTCCTTCCATCACTTTATATGTGAATGTGATAGACAAGTGAATGACAGCCCCACTATGTGATGTTATACCTTCATGAAAAGGACTCCATATAGTTTTCCTCTGCACTTAATATAGTCCTCTGCTTGATAATGTAGGCAGGTGGTTGTATGATTGAATGCTTCTTGGGTCACCAGGGTTTGGGGGCCCATGCACCCATATTCTCTTCATTTGGACAGAACTTCCGTTTTTTGAAGGAAGGCTCAAATAGCTTATTTGACTCTGTGCTAGCCTTGCTGGCATCCTCTTGGCCCTAGTGGTGCCTTTTCTGATCTGCAGTATGCACTCCAGTTGAACTTTTAATACAACTTTTCCTCTATTTGATGCATCCTTGATTTCATTCTTCATCTCAAGATCTTTCTGAGCCTTTTGATCAGGGAGACAATAGCATGTCCTCCATACTAAATGACTAAATGTCCTCTATGGACACCAGTAAAACCAAACACTCTAGTTCACCCATCTTGAATTGGAGACATCCCCATTCAAGAGGAAGTTTTACACGAACAAAGCTTGATGGGATCAAAACTGCCAAATTCTGTGTTTAAATCCATTTAATATAGATTCTTCCTCCTTCACTAAGCAACTTTTGAGGAAGGCTTTGGAGATTTCTAAAAACTGTAGCAGAAAATGACGGATGGAAGCATAGAAGCAAGTGGTGCTCCTTTCCATGAATGATAGACACATTGAATTGATCTTCCAGCTCAGGATTGATCTCCCTGGTTTCAGAGCAACTCCTTATCCATCTTCATAATATATAGCCTAGCCCATACTTAGAGGGTTTATATAGCCATCTTTCAAGTGAAACTCAGAAGAGGAAAAGAAGCAGAAAAACACTTTTTAAAAAAAAACAAACCTAGACAATATCAAATCTATTAATTTCATTTAATGGTTACTCTACATCATACCAGCGACAACATCCTTTCTCCATTATGGTGAAGGCTGAAGGGATGATATTTCTAATCCTTAACTGAAAGGAAAGAAGTTTTATCCCATGCAATGACCAAAGGAGAAAAAAGAATCCCAAAAGGTGCAATATGTTATCCAAACTTGATTTGCCATTTGATAAAGTGTGATTTTCCTGAAGAAAACCTCCCCCCCCCATCAAACTAACCTGGACATATGTTTAATTTAGTTATCTATGTTTGCTTTAAACCTTTTAGTGATTCTTTGTATTTATGGCAGATCCTCTTACATATACTTGTATTTTAATAGTTTTGTGGACCCTAGTTTCATTTGTATTTTTTGTACATGGCTTAGAGAGATTTAAGATTAAGCAGTATATAAACATTTCATTGAAAAAAGTTTTAGCTCAAAGCACATGGGAGTTCGGGGATGAATAATATCACGTCATTTTTAATTTTCATGTTGCCATTGGGCAGGACTGATGACTTTGATCGGTGATTGCTAATTCTCTCTTATCAAGTTGGGCAAAATATTTTCCTAGATCTCTCCCCTGTGTGTGGTGGGAAGAGTCTCCTCTTCTTCCCATTTGACATACCTGTCCCATGTCTGATGCTATCATAAGGGGAACACTGCTGGGTCAGACCAAAGGCCCATTTAATCTAGCATCCTGGCCCTCACAATTGCCAGACAGAAGCCCATGAGAAGCCAACAGGCAGAATCTGAGGGCAACAGCACTCCCCACAATCAACTGATGTTTGGAGGAATGGCAGAGACCGCCTCCCCAGCCTGACTCTTCCAGAGAAGAAGGAGACAGTTCAGTATTACAACAGGGGTTTGAGGGAGGACACAGCTTAGATGCAGATGAGTAGAAAAGCTGGGAAATAATGGGAGAGGAGGAGGAGGAAGAAGATGCACCAGAGGAGAGACAGCTGACAGACTCAGTGTCTTTAGAAAGCATGTCCTTGCAAATTATATGAAGAAAATCGGTTCCCAGAATTGTATTTGGCTTAGTCTAAACTAAAAATTCCACAGGTAAACAAATAGTCTCTCTGTTAATGCAAAATTATTACAGACAACTAAAGATTTGAGATCATATAAACTGTATAGTGGTCGAAGGAAGTCAACTTTTTCTTTTTTTCTATTTTCCTTTTGACTTTTTAATTTTTTTCTCTTCTTTCTCTCTCTCTCTCTCTCTCTCTCTCTCTCTCTCCTTTTCCTTTTCAATATGTATCATTTTCTTTCCTTTTTTTGTATTTTTTCTTCTTATTAGTAGCTTTTTGGTATAGTCATACCGCATGTTACGTTTGCTTCATGTTACATTCTTTCAAGTTACGTCCCGCAGTGACCCAGAAATACCAGAAAGGGTTACTTCCAGGTTTTGCCCCTCGCGCATGCGCAGAAGCACAAAATGACATCACGCGCATGCGCAGAAGCGACGAATCGCAACCTGAGTGTGCGCAGATGAACCGCTGCAGGTTGCTCTCTTTTCATGTTGCAAACGGGCCTCCAGAACAGATCCCGTTCGCAACCAGAGGTACCTCTGTATTTGGTAACTTGTATTATTTGTATAACTGCACTCTTTTTTTTGGCATATATGTAATATTTATAATATATGTAATATTTATATAGAAAAAAATATATAGAAAGCATTCCAGACCCACCCTCTCCCAGAACCTGGCGGGCATTGAAAGTAGGAGAGTAGAGAGCTCAGAGGCACAAGGCACAGATCAGCCACCGTAGGGATGACGCACAATGGGAGAGACGGAGGGGGTGGGGTTTCACTCAGAGCAACACCATTACTCCAAGAGACTGCATTTCTAAGCCTCTCTCTGTGAATATTGAATAAAAAGCATTGGTAAGAACTTCCTTGTCTCCTCCATTCCTGGTAACCTGCTGTGGGAGGTTGGATCCTCCGAAGCCTGACAGACAAACACTTTCAACAAACATAAGAACGAGGTAATGTGACCACATTTGGTATGTGGTAGCAAATAATAATAATAATAATAATAATAATAATAATAATAATAAAATTTATTGCTACTAATATCCAGCAGTAAGGACTTTTAAATAAAAAAACTGTGACCCCTTATTCCTCAATGAGAGGATAAAAGAAAGGAATTTGACAACAAACACATCAACAATAAAACATAGATAAAATGGCCACATATAAAAAAGTGCTAAAATGTCAATAGAAGTATAGAATTCTATTCTGCTTTGGTCAGACCTCTCTCTTTTAGCACTTTATGAGACTTAGAGGATTCTGGGAATTACAGTTTCTTAAAGATGCTCAGAAGTCTAAGTCTTAACAAACAATAGTTTTCAGGGTTTGTTGGGGAAAGCGATGATTGTTAAAGTCTTATAACAGTGCTTTAAATGTCTGGTGTGGCTATGACCTGTCTAGTTCTGGGCACTAGATGGACAAGATGTCCAAAGATTATCGGAACTGCAGTTCAACAATACCTGGAGTGTCATATGGGAACTTCAGGAAAACTGGTTGCATGGGGTTATTGCAGGATTAGTAAACCATTTGTGAATTATGGTCCTAGCATGGGTGTGTGCATCCCAGAAACATTTTAAATAGGTGACTGATTCAACATTCGGCTCTACTTACTCACAAAAGAAATGATACTGGTTTTTGAGAGTCTGGAATAAAGAGATGGTCTAGTATCCCATAAATAATGGGAATAGTTGTAGAATTGACAAGGTGTTCTCAGAATAATATAGGCATATTGAAGGAAATAATAATAATTTTAGGGCTTTCAGTTGAAAATGACAGATCTCAGAGTCTGAACAATAGCTCTTTGATCTTGAAAGGCACGCATTGTACATGCCACAATATATTGAAATGACTGGCTGTTGATAATTCAGGAGTTTGTGTGTGTGTGTGTACTGATTTGCAAAAAAAGTTTGCATGGTGAATCCAGTTTCAGTGAATCTGGAAACAAATGTCACTTTCTGGGCCACTTTAGTTTCAAGTGTCATGGTCCTTCGGCATCATTTTGGTACCAATTAAAAAGGTATGAATTAATATCATTGTTGAAACCACGTTGGTAATAATCAAAATCCTAAACTTGGAACAGATTTTATTTGGCAAACATCTCCAACCCCATGTTTGCTGAAAATATTGGCTATATGAGATTGCGGGAGGGCAATTGGCTGGGAAACTATTATTATTTGATCCCCATATGGGACAGCTGCATAGTCCTGCATTGCAGGGGGCTGGACTAGATGATCCTCAGGGTCCCTTCCAACTCTATAATTTACGATTCTATGATTCCCATTCTCATATCTGAGCTATAGTTTCCATATTTTTTTCAATGAATCTTGGGACACTTTTTGGGCAATAGGGAGTCAGTAGTGGGAATGGTAAGGCAAAAAACCCTGGGCCCAAGCACACATGCATATTGTATAAAGGTGCAAAGCCCTTCTTTTGCACCCTGTGAAACAAAAATGCACAACTGCACAACGGCCACCCGCCTGCAACTCCAGAGCCTTCCCCGATCAGTCAAAACAAAGGGGAAGGGGGCAGGCGATCTGTACCGCAGGACGTCCCCGGTTCCCCTTTGGCAGTGGCGGCGGCAGCAGCGGCAGTCAGCATCCTGGAGTCAGCCTGGTAACACAGTTGGCTCTGGCTGGCTTCAGGAGCTGATCAAATCATATAGGGCCTTTCGGAGAGGAAAAATGGTGGGCGTCACAGGGCTGCTGAGGCTGCTGCTGCCATGTTTCCCGGGGACAGATTTGCAAATCTGGGGACATTCCGGGGACGGAATTTATCCGGGGACAGATTTGCAAATCTGGGGACATTCCGGGGACGGAATTTATCCGGGGACGGATTTGCAAATCTAGGGACATTCCGGGGACGGAATTTGTCTGGGGACAGATTTGCAAATCTGGGGACATTCCGGGGACGGAATTTATCCGGGGACAGATTTACAAATCTAGGGACATTCCGGGGACGGAATTTGTCTGGGGACAGATTTGCAAATCTGGGGACTGTCCCTGGGAACCGGGGACGTCTGGTAACCCCAATCTAAACTTCAATCTAAGTTCTTGTTTGGAGGTTCTAGCAGGGGAGCGCAGCTATCGTATACCCTTGACCGAAGAACGGTACACTCCTTCTATCTGGGATGGTCGTCCTCTTCCACCGAGCACGCAGCTTCGGGAGGGACGCACATGGAGCGGTGAGGGAGGAAGGGGACACCCACCTAGCCAGCCAGATCAGCCGAATCAACCCTGGCGATCAATGGGGTGACAGATGTCGCAGCCAGATCGCCCTCACATCCTTGGTGCTATGTATGCAACTGCAACAGCGTTCGGAGTGAAAGTTGGCTGGGGGAGAGCAACACCACCTCCCTCCCTGCCCCACTGCTGCTACAGCCACAGCAGCTCCCAAGAGACTTCTTTTTTCGCACCAAAAGCATTCACTGTAGAACATTTAGCTGAACCCTAATTTCCCCTTTCCATTGTGCCCTTTGCAACTCACAAAAAAGGGTTTTGACAGTCTCCTCTGCTATAAATGCACAGTGGAATTATTTTGCTAATGGCCTAGGTTTTTGAATGTGTAATAGACATTGGTAGGAGAACAATGGCAGTCCATTGTTCAGACAGGGCTACCAGGAGGAGGTTACAAAAAAGCAATGGGCTCAAATTGAAAGAGTTTAGGTTAAATGTCTGGAAGGATTTTCTAACCTGACGGAACACTCAGGTAAAGTAGAAAAGTTACAATAGATGGAAGGCTGGAGGCTGCCCTCATTTGAATTCAAAAGAATTTAGATATGTGTCTATCATGGACATGTTAGAAGGAAAATAATGGCTTTGCTTAAATGACAGAGAAATCAATGGCTTGATCATTCGTTATTCTGCAGGGATACTAATCAGTAGTTCAGAATGGTCATTTATGCCTGCCTTTTGCTTGGTATCCAGGTAGAAGACAGGGAGTCGGGGAACATGTGTCTTTCTTGTGTTTTCACTTGGGCTGTGCATTGGATCTAGCTGAAGCCTGCATCCTGAATTAAACAAGTCCATATCCCCGCACACAGGGTAGTTCACTGATGATCTTTCAGTGTATGTCCAGTGACGCCCATATATATTACCCCTTTAAGAGGGGAACCCTAGAATCGCCACCACAGGGGGGTGAGTCATCACTTCATGCCCCCCCCCAAATAGGGAAGAAAAGACTAAAGGATTCTACCCAAGGCCATAACCGTCAAAGTTGTGATGAATTGCTACGGGGAAGACAAAACCTGCCAATGCAGGAAACAGCAACCAGTCAAAGACCGTAGCAGTGCCCGCTAAACAGGAAGAAAAAGTTAACCTGTAAACAAGAAACTTTAAACAAAGAGAGGAGAGGGAGGGTGAATCTCCAGAGCCAACTAGCTGGCTATTGTCAGCTCCACCCCCTATTTATAAATGGGGCTGGCCCCACCTCCCAGCAAGAAACTTGATTTCTGAGGCTGGGTGTGAACCTCTAAAAATTAACACTGAGAGGCAAGCCAGCCCCTGTTTGCCAGTAAGCTCCCTGGGAACTGTAGCACCACGCGAGATCCCGCAAAGGGCACCCACAATGTAAAGTGTGAGTGTTCATTATCCACATTTCCATCTCAGTCTGAGGTGTGTTGTTTTTAAGCCCTCGTGAAAATTTGTCAGTGATTCAGTTTGAATTTTGCCTCATATACACATTTTTGTATGCATTGTTGCCTAATACACACATTTTGGCAAAGCAGCTGCCCCTAATATAATGTGTTTCTCTGTGTTATTTTCACTAATATTAAAAGAATACGTACACACTTTGCCCCAGTATGTGCATTTTGGTAAGCATGACTTGGCGGGAGAACCAATTGCAAAATGTGGGAAAGTGTGGCTTTGTTTCAGTTTGTACAATGATTTGAAAATGTCAAGGAGTTGAGTTCACCTTGAAATCAGATTTCTGAAAGGGATTTCCCCCCCATCCCTATTTGAGACCATATCTTCACCATGGCAAGTGGTGTGGTTGCAAAGGAGAAGAGAAAAACATGGTAGTTCAAGATAAGTATAGCTGCTCAGCTTAAATATGCTCCCATCAAGAGAAGCTCTGGGGGTTTCTGCCAAACGTCCTCAGCTTAGTAGCTTTTGTACAGGGAGTTTTCCTCGCAATAACCGATATACATAATGGAAGACTTAAGTGCAAGCCTAATTAGTCCCCAGAACCTCTGCCATATCTAATGCAAGTAGACACCCTTATTTCTCACTAATTAACTCTGGACAGTAATCAAGGGGCATCCTCCAGCAAGCGCACAACACACACCAGTAATTGGATTGAGTGTAAATTTACATGAAGGAAACAGAGTTGCATTTCCTGCGAGACACTTCCTGCCTTTCCCCATGAGGTCACCTGGTGGTGCGCTCCAATTGACTAGAGACCTCTCACGACCTCTCTGCCATTATTTGGCAGGAAACCTGTATTGATCTGTCTGGGAATGGCTCGGTACTTGTTAATTAGCTTTCAGTGTCTCCTTACATCCAGTTTAGTCCTTAAGGTAATTATCCTCTGTCAGGCCCGCTCCTTTAACCATGAACCCTTCAGGCCCTGCGCTGTTCAGTCTTCTACCCAGGAGATTGCTCTACGGGCTGAATCTTTCTCCCACAATTCTTCTATTATATGAACTTGGTGGCCCACATGGATGCCCATGGGGAAAGACCTCCTCAGCTTTAGCCAACTTTAAGGGAGCATAAAACTTGTGTGCTCTCTGGAGAAACCTTTCCATTTTTAAACCCTAACACAAGGACACCAGGTTGCTTGCTTGGGACCTCAGTGAAGTTACTCCTTCACTCTCTTTTCTCTGGAATGGGTAAAAAAAATAGCATTTGATTCCTTTTTTTGCATTCACCATCTACTTTGTTTCTCAAATCTCTCTGCCCTCACATTGTCCAAACCCAGGTCATTTAAACCTGAGGATTGCTCTCCATGCAAACCTACTATATCTGCAACGCTTCCACTGACTCCTTATTGTTGGGATGCATCTGAGGGAATGGGGGCAATTGGCAGGCCCCCAGCTGGCTCCAACCCACCGGCCAGCAGCCGGGTGAACTCCAGTCCTCAGTTCAGCATCAATCTGTGACTCAGAGCTTCAGAAGCCTTTCAGAAGCTGAGCACGCAAGCCAGCAGAGATAACAAACCCTTCGTGACGGAAGGGCAGACAGAGACATATGTAAAGCATATTTACAAGCAGTTTATTCAGCATAGATCAGGACAAAGAAAACATGTCTGCTCTCCTTCATGTCCAAGCAAGAAGCATAACACAAAAGCTATACACAAATGGAAGTTCCCAGCAAGCTGTGCTGGAATGTAAACAGACATGTGACATACAACAGCTCCACACATCTGTTTAGGTGGAATGGAACATCAATATCCTAACACTTATATGACTACCATTAGACTAGGGCCAACTCTGCTTTTAGCCAAAGTGAGACAATAATCCCAGGCAGCAGTTGGGGGGGTGGGGAAGAAGCAACGATCTCCCAACCACTATCTCAGTTGGAGTTCAGTGTTCCATGTGGCCTGTCTTGCACCCCCTAAGCTGCCTTGCTGCCCTTAGTTTTGGTGGATGCTGACATCGCCAGTGTTGAAACAAGATTGAACTGTCACTTCGGTCAGTTTCTGAATATGGAATGGGGGAGGAAGATAATATTGCCCTTTGCCTCAGGCACTGAAACAACATGTGCCAACCTTGCATTAGACATAGGAACAAAGGAAGAGTCTGCTGGATTAGACCAATGGCCCATCCAGTCCGGTATCTTGTTCTTACAATGGCCACCCAGATGCCTATGGCAGGACCCAAACACAAGGGCCACTGGTTTTCAGAAGCATCACTGCTTCTGACAGTGGAAGCAGATCACATCGGTCAGAACATATCCTCCATGAAAAGGTCTAATCCTCTTTTGAAGCTATCCAAGTTGGTGGCCTTCTGTGGAACACTCTGGCCAGGATTGAGCATTCTCTCACTGACCACACAAGGACTGTTGCGCTAGCAGAAGGGTGATAATAATTGTTGTGCAATGTGAAATCCAGCAAAAATGGCGGCACTAGTGGAAGCTTCTTATGCAACAGGTTATGCAACAGGAAGCATCAGGGCTACCGCAACCTGTTGCACAACCAGCCACAAGAAACATGCTGGCTGCCTCCCCTTTCTGTTATGCAAGACATTCTGCTAGCTCAGCTAGTAGACCACTAAAGGACTTTAACTTAGTGTGACATCAAATTCCTCCATCTGCCTCTGTCTTCATCTCAATCACAGTAACAAACCAAGTGCACGCTTTCTGTCCAAGCAGCATTGGTTTGGGTGTGTTAGTATTTCACTCCTCCGTTGCTGGATATGTGATTGTTACATCACATGTCAGTGTTTACTTTCTAGGCTTGGAAAGTGTGAGAACGGAAGTCAGTCTTATCTCTCCTGCTGTACTGTACTTTTGTACTTTTCTTTCTCCCTCTTTCTTGGAGAAGAAGTGAGAGGATGCCATGATTGCTTTGTCCTGTATATAGGTAAAGGTAAAGGGACCCCTGACCATTAGGTCCAGTCGTGACCGAATCTGGGGTTGCAGTGCTCATCTCGCTTTATTGGCCGAGGGAGCCGGCGTACAGCTTTCGGGTCGTGTGGCCATCATGACTAAGCCTCTTCTCGCGAACCAGAGCAGCGCACGGAAACACCGTTTACCTTCCCGCCGGAGTGGTACCTATTTATCTACTTGTACTTTGTGCTTTCGAACTGCTAGGTTGGCAGGAGCAGGGACCAAGCAACGGGAGTTCACCCCGTCGTGGGGATTCGAACCGCCGACCTTCTGATCGGCAAGTCCTAGAGTCTGTGGTTTAACCCACAGCGCCACCCGTGTTCCTTGTCCTGTATATATTGCTTAGTAAATACTTAGAATGCACACACTCATGCTCCACAACCATTTCTGCTACACTCTGCTGATAGAGTGTGCACATGTCTTTTGGTATGTGTCGCTGGTGCGCACTGGGACTGATTTGTGAATGTCTCGGGCTGCGCTTCATCGGAAAGACACCTGGAGAGGTATGTCTCATTCCGAGGGCTGCGTGTGCCCCCCAGGCATGTTCCAACAGGGTGGCCTGAGTATAATCTTGCAAAAAGAGTGGCTGGGGAAACCTGGCCATATGGGAGGGGTATAAATAAAATTATTATTATTATTATTATTATTATTATTATTATTATTATTAACCATTAACTATGCTGTAATATTGCATTTCCTGACCACCATTGTGTCACCTTAAGTCAATACATATTATTGTTGTCGTTTAGTCGTGTCCGACGCTTTGTGACCCCATGGACCAGAGCACGCCAGGCACACCTGTCTTCCACTGCCTCCCGCAGTCTGGTCAAACTCATGCTGGTAGCTTCGAGAACACTGTCCAACCATCTCATCCTCTGTCATCCCCTTCTCCTTGTGCCCTCCATCTTTCCCAACATCAGGGTCTCTTCCAGGGAGTCTTCTCTTCTCATGAGGTGGCCAAAGTATTGGAGCCTCAGCTTCAGGATCTGTCATTAAGACCAAATCAGAACTCATTACCACAAGTAACTAAAGAAGAAGGCACGCAATGCATTAATCTTCATGCTGTGCAATGGACTCTGTATATATTTTTAAAAATCACTCTTTGTTGGTTAAACAGGGCAACACACATGTTCATGTAACAAATGCACCACCAGGGCAACGTTCCTCTCACTCAAAGGGATAAAACTTCTCTTAGCTTTGTCCCCTCCCCCCCAAAAATAATAATGTGTCCTTTAATATGTGCAGTGAGCAGTACTGAACTCTGTTCCCTTGTCAAATGCAAATTGCCCAAAGGAAGTCTCCTTAGACATCTAAATGCTGAATCAATGCTCATGATGAAATGCAAGCTGTCAAAATTCCAAAAAGTCATCACAGTGTGATAACTGTTGGGATTGGACTTAGATTAATGATTTTCCACAACACGGTTGGATTTCTTGGGAGCCAGAATCCAGTCTTCAGAATGCAGAACTGCTGACTCCTTTTTAGCTTGCCTGTTGCTACTTGAGATAGCTTTGCAATCCTTAACAGCTGAAATCAAGATTGCTGCTGAGTTCTTGTTGCTGTTGTTTGCAATGAAAATGCATGCATTGAATCTAAAAGGCTGTCCCGAAAATGGGAACATTTGTCACAGAAAGGACATGATTTGGGACTTGAAAACTACTGAGATACACTGCTTGGCTAACCACCAGGAGATGAAACCTTGAAAGACTTTCCTGAGTTTTGGTAAATTCCCTTTCAGTTATTGGCTGACACTGGCAAGATGTGGATAAGGTTTCTTGTTGTTTTCAGTAAGTTGAAAGAAAATGATTTAAGGGAGACTTTGCTTCCCATGTTGTACACACATTTATTTGTTTTCTTCCACTGTCGCTTCTGATCAAATAGGCTTTGTGGGTCTTTGAAAGAATATAAAACCTGCAGAAGTTGTTTTCCAGAGGCAAAAGTACAATGAACACACACACCATCAGCAGTGATCCATCTTTCAAACCATTTTCAATTATCTAGGGGGAAATGCCCGTCTTTATGTTATATTTTAGGCATGTACAGCTGTTAGGTGCTGGGAACACATAACATGGCAAATTGGGATTTGGGGTGATTTTACTCTTCCCTGTGTTAATGTCAACAAAGAACCTTGAGGTAGATCAGGACACCCAAAAAGTCTCATTTCATTGTTGCTCTGTTTGTGTACACCAGGGGTCAGCAAACTTTTTCAGCAGGGGGCCGGTTCACTGTCCCTCGGACCTTGTGGGGGGCTGAACTATATTTTGGGGGGGAGATGAACAAATTCCTATGCCCCACAAATAACACAGAGATGCATTTTAAATAAAAGGACATATTCCACTCATGTAAAAACACGCTGATTCCCGGACCGTCCATGGGCCAGCTTTAGAAGGCGATTGGGCCAGATCCAGCCCACAGGCCTTAGGTTGCCTACCCATGATGTGCACTATGGTATGCAATAAAGTTTTACTCAGAGTAGACCCATTGAAAGTAATGACCCTAACTTAGTCATGTTCATTTCTTTCAGTGGATCTACTATGAGTAAAACTTAGTTGGGCATCACCCCACTATTTCTATATGTTTCTTTATTTCTCCAGAATATGCTCCTCTTCTGAGCTATCACAAACATTTGGTCTGCACACTTTCTTCTTTAAGGCATCTCTCTACTATGTACAGGGTTTCCCCCTCCATTATGACACTCTGTAAACAAGGCCACCTGGGAATCCAGATGTGCATTTCTCTTTGAACAACAATTCTCTTCCAGACAACACATTGAAACTGCAATTACACTTGGCTTTAGTATCAATTATGTTTAAATTAACGATGGTTAGCAACTACTTTGCAATGGTGGCGCATGGAATCCAATTCCAAATGGATTTAGCCATAAACGCAAGTAATCACATAAAAGACTAATATTAACTGCCATTGCAAAGCACTCACTCAGCATACAAAGGGCCAAAGAAGAATACATTGTCAAAGAGGAGCCTGCAATGAAATCTGGGAAGCAAAAGTGGAAGGTTGGTGCGCATATTGGGATCATGAAGCCATGCAGCTAAAAACAGCCTTCCCATTCCCAGCCCATAATATTTGCAAGTAGCTGTCACATCCCCATCATGGTATGAGCCTCCATAGTCCTGCGACACACCCTGGGCAACCACTGTCAGGCACACATCTATGTTGCACTATGAATCCCATTGGCCATTGTGGTGGGGGATCATTTATTGTTGATCAACAATATCTCAAAGGCAGCAGGTTGGGGAAAACTGCTGGAGGGTGAGCAAGAATTGCAACAGGTACAGGCAGGGGAATGCAGTTCACCAAAGGGAGGTATTTTCAGTGACTTCTGCCTGACCATCGTAATGGATGTTCCAGTCTCAAATGGGAGAAGGAGAAAAAGCAGTGATAGTGAATGATAGGTTGCGCCAGAGTGAAGAATGCAAAAAAAGGAGGTTAAATAAATCCTTCCCCTTTGTGGAATATGTCTTTCAATCCCTATTTAGATCTCCCTTCCAGGACAGCTCTTAAAAGACTCAAGAAGAGGGCACGAGAACACAATATTGTTACTCGGCCTCGGCCCAGTATACCTGAAGAAGCATCTCCACCCCCATCATTCTGCCCGGATGCTGAGGTCCAGCGCCAAGGGCCTTCTGGCGGTTCCCTCATTGCGAGAAGCAAAGCTACAGGGAACCAGACAGAGGGCCTTCTCGGTAGTGGCGCCCGCCCTGTGGAACGCCCTCCCATCAGATGTCAAAGAGATAAACAACTACCGGACATTCAGAAGACATCTTAAGGCAGCCCTGTTCAGGGAAGTTTTTAATGTGTGACATCTTAGTGTATTTTTGGTCTTTGTGGAAGCTGCCCAGAGTGGCTGGGGAAACCCAGCCAGATGGGCGGGGTACAAATAATAAATTATTATTATTATTATTATTATTATTATTATTATTATTATTTTCTAATCCTTGCCACCAACTGTCTGAAGATACATCAATTGTCCCATGAAGTGAAGTGTGTTAATTAAATGTGGATCTCGCTCCACCACATTGCTCCCTTCTCATTGGAGAGCCTGTGTAGCTTAGTAGTTAGAGCAGGGGTGGGGAACCTCCGGCCAACAGGCTTAATGATACCCACCAGGAATCCTCATTTGGCCCGCAAGGCCGTTTTGCTTAAGCCACGCCCACCTGCCCTGCACCTGACATCATGCATGATGTGAGCTACAGCAAAAGATCATTGGAAGATCCCTTCTGGGACAACCTAGTTCAGCACATACCTCTCTAGCAATGGACCACCAGATGGACCTAGAAGCCTCATTTTGTGCTTCTTCCCAGTTAGCCTATTTGCAGGTCTCATGGATTCCTCCCAACAGGATTTAAAAGACTCCATCTGCATTTACCAGGGGAGGGGGGATTATGCCAGCCTTCACACAAATTTCTCTGGAAAACTCCCTGAATATTGCTGAAAAACATGAGAAGAAACCGGTGGGAGATTTTCCTGCATTTCTGCACATCACAATACCCAGGGGAAGTTGTCATTGCATATCCATGATATATGTAATTGAATCTTTATGGCTATATTATTCTGACAGAAGACTGAATTATACAGGGGTATGCTGGTGAGCTAGTTCATTGTTCACTTTGCATGAGCACTTGCCTGCTTTGCTATTTAAATTTTTAATAAGCCTAAGCCTTGATTCTTAAAGTGCTAGCAACTTTGTCTTGCCTCACGTAGCAGTCTCCACAATATGCTTAATAGGTGTGCCTGAGAATCTTTGCCTGGTTTATTCCAGTTCGATGGAAATGGCTTTTGCATGGCGACAGTGAGGACTGTGTCCTGAAAGCACACACCCTCAGCACCATGCAGTGATGTCTTATGTGTTGCTGGCAACCTGTTGTGCGTACAGTTTGCGCACAATTTACATACCTTCCCACCAAATTGGGAAGTGAGCCAAACAAGTATAAAGCGATGGGCTGCTATCACTGCCCAGTCCATATACATGGAGAGCAATAAATGTTGCCTGACTTCCACTCACCTTGGGCAGCTGTCCTGTAACGCGATGCCATAAGAACATAAGAAGAGCCTGCTGGATCAGGCCAATGACCCATACAGTGGTACCTCAGGTTAAGAACTCAATTCGTTCTGGAGGTCCATTCTTAACCTGAAACTGTTCTTAACCTGAGACACCACTTTAGCTAATGGGGCCTCCCGCTGCTGCCGCTGTACCGCCGCCACACGATTTCTGTTCTCATCCTGAAGCAAAGTTCTTAACCCGAGGTACTATTTCTGGGTTTGTGGAGTCTGCAACCTGAAGCGTATGTAACCCGAGGTACCACTGTATAGTTCAGCATCTGATTCTCACAGTGGCCACTCAGATACCTGAGGGAAACCCCAAAACCAGGATTTGAGCACTTACCATTTCTGTGGTTTCCAGCAACAGGTGTTCAGAAGCATTGATGCCCTTGAGACTCATCCCACAGAGCCTCTATAGGAGGATACCATGATCAACAGTATAAAAAGCCATAAAAGGCTTGAGAACAAAGAGCGAGATCACAGTCATCCATCAAGGTGGCTTAGGGCCAATTCAGTTCCATAGTTGGGCTTGAACCTAGATTCAATTGGGTCTAGACATGCATGCCAACTCCTAGGGGTCAAGGCACTTCCACACAGAGATATATTTTTTTTAGTAGGCCTGGCCCCCTCAATGTTCAGAGGGCATTTGGCTCTGCCCCCCAGCTCCTTGCGACATCTTGCTCATGACATCATGACATTGCGTAACGTCATGAGTCTGATGTCAGGACATCATGTCAGGCCCCCTCAATCAACTTGAGAGGATAGCGCCTCTGGGTCTCGATCAGGGTTTCCCAAACTTGGGTCTCCAGCTGGTTTTGGACTACAATTCCCTTCACCCCTAACCACTGGTTCTGCTAGCTACGGATGATGGGAGTTGTGGTCCAAAAGCAGCTGGAGACCCAAGTTTGGGAAACCCTGGTTTAGATAATCAGAACCACCCAATAATGGTCATAGATGCTTCACCATGGCCATCTCCTCCACCTTCACTAGGATGGGTATATTCACAGCTGGTCAGTTATGGGTCCAGGGCTGGCTTTTTTAGGAGCAGTTGTACCATCACCTCTTTTGCAACCATTTGAAACGAGCAGTTAATGAAATGTTGGTTAATGGGGAAAACATTTATAAACTTGTACTCTGAGGGAGCTCGTGTTCTTTCCTTTGGGTTGGTGATTTTTTAAAACGTGAAAGTATTGTTCTCGTACCTCCTATAAAAAAATAAGCAAAGGGACCCATGTGGAGAGCTGTGGCTTGAAAGAAAATGGGATGTGGCTCTGAAAAGGTTGCGGTGAGGCTAGAGCTCTAAAAGATGTGGCACTGACTGCTGCTGAGGATCAGGTCTGAGGCTGACAAGCGGAAGGAGATTGTGAGGGAGAATGAAAAATGTCCATTATATGAGAGAGCTTTCATCAAATTACCAAAAAATATGGGGAAAATATATAAATCATGCTAGAGAGCTTCACAGCCTATTAAAAAGTAACAGTGTGATGTATTGTATGCCCCGGCTCCTTTCAGAGTGACGAATAGGCAGCTTTCTTGGTGCCCACTAAGATGAGCGGTGATAATGATAATGATAAATATCCATGCAAAATAACAGACCTATTAGGGAAATAGCACCCCCTTGACTCATTAAATACACAGCCTTTTGCCAGCAACTTAATCAGTTCCATGAGAACGTGACCTATTGATTCAGTTAAACCACTCAAAATGCTTCAAAAAAATAAAAATAAAAAAATAAACCATGCAGTCCACAAGTCAAAGCAAATATATGAGGACATATCTTTCCTTTCCTCACACTATCAGGTGGGACTGAACTGAATGAAAACAAAAACCTACGGCTTTGTAGGGCTTGAATAGGGCTGAGAGGGCAGGGTATGAATGAGAAGAAACAAAGGGAGGGGGGAAAACATCCTCAGAAGGTAAACCCCCGAAGACAACAAGGATAATAATAGAAAGTTATGAGGACTATGAGCTGGATCCAGACTTTCCATAAATACTTGTAAAGGAATTAGGGGTTGCTCGTGCGTAAGGGGTGGTTGCTGCTTCAGGCAACGTTCTCTGGCTAAACCTTTCCCTGGCTGCACAGCACCAACTCCGTGGCTGTGTCAGTCGCTGGCAGAATCCGTTAGTGGGTGTTTCCTAAACTTCCTCCAGCATAAAAGCTGTTTGACACCAAGTCTCCTCCTAAATTCTCTGCGTGGAAGTCTTCTGCGCAGAGTGGGCGTCGCCAGCGGGGTTCCTGGGCTCTCCCCGCTGGTTTCTGTGGCAGAGTCTTGGAGCCATCCCTCCGACTTCCTGGTTTCACGCCCATTCCCTTCCCCGGAGGAAAACTTCTCTCTCCCCCTGCTGGTCCCTTCTCCTGCATCGTCTGGGAGTGTTACCTCCACTCTGGGCTCCGATGGCAGTTCCCTGACAATACTTATGATCTTAGGATGCTTTGCTAGAGGCGGCCTTTTGCAATGGCTCACAGTGGCTCGTACAATCACGCAATCCTTAAGAGCAGCTTTTTGGGGTTACAGGGGCTACACCTCTGCAAAACAAACAAGTTCATGGTGGTCATCATCTGAAGATCCTCTGTGGGTGTCTCAGTCATCGCAAGTCCATGGAACAGTCCTTTCACAGCAGTGGCACTTACCATGTGGAAAAGTCTCCTATTGGAAATGAGGCATGAGCCATCATTATTAAGGGCAGTATTCAACTCAATGGTTGTGTGCATGCAAAGATTGCCACTACCACAACAGGACTTACAGGATGGGGCCAAAACTAAAATTAGTAATTATTAATATCATTATTCCTTTCATTTCTGTAACCACTATACATTTTTAAGGGGAGGGGAAATCTCAAAGTGATTTAAAACACGTTAAAACACCAAATAAAAGAATTCAGCACAAAAATTTACTGAAGAAAGTCAGATGTAAAGTATATATTCGAAGCAACATAATTAGCAGGAAACAAAAATATTATCTTAAGGATTTCAACATAAAACATTACAAAGGAGGTCAGCTACAGAATGCACATTGAATGTAGCAAAGTTAGCAAAAAAAATCTTATTGCAAAAGAAAGCATTAGTGAAGGAAGTAAAATATGAAATGCACTTTTAAAACAGCATAATTATCAAGACAACAAAATACACCAATGGTGTCTCCAAAAAAATTTACACATCACTTGGGAAGACAGGCGAACTAATACCAGTATACTGGAAGAAGCAAAGATCACCAGTGTTGAAACAATGATTCTTCAACATCAACTTTGTTGGACAGTCATGTTGTACGGATGCCTGATGATCATCTTCCAAAGCAACTACTCTATTCCAAACTTCAAAATGGAAAGCGTAATGCTGGTGGTCAACAAAAGAGGTTTAAAGACTGTCTCAAGGCAAATGTAGTATAAACACCAACAATTGGCAGACACTTGCCTGTGAGCGCTCCAATTGGAGAACAGGCTTTACCAAAGGTGTCATGGACTTTGAAGACACTCAAACTCAGGAAGAAAGGGAGAAACGTGCTAAAAGGAAGACACGCTTGGCAAATCCACACCATGATCAACTCCCGCCTGGAAACCTATGTCCCCACTGTGGAAGGATGTGTGGATCCAGAACTGGCCTCCACAGTCATTATGGACTCATTGTTAAAACCATGTTTATGGAAGACAATCTTACTCGGCCACGAGTGATCGCCAAAGAAGAAGAAGAAGAAGGTTCATGGCTGGTGGCAACTGTGGAAGCTCAGGTTCAATGACCTGAGTCTGCACTAAGAGGCAGCCAAGATGGTCTCTGGGCTCTTCAGCAGCCTTAGCTTGTTGGCTGCATCTGTCATTTTCTCTGGCTCCACCTACTGTTGATCTCCTGGCCTTCTGCCCTACCAGTCCCAATGAACAATGAGCCCCTACTGAACTAATGTATATTTTGCAGACTGATTTCAATCTCTGGCCACCACCCTCTCACTCACTGTGGCAAATTAAGAACCTCGCTTTCGCTAGGGACACGAAAATGCTCTGGAGAACCGCTGATTGGAACAAAAGAGATTTATAGCATCCCTTGGGCACCTGCCAATGATAAGGTTCCCTCAAAACATCACAAACCAACCTAACTTCCAAAGAAATTCTTAAATGCCCCCCAAAGGAAGGCCAAGAATACACGCCTCCTTCACAAGACAAGAAAACTTTCAAGAAACTGGAGGTCAGATTTTGGTGCAGCACACGTTTTCAAATGTCCTAAATAAACTGTTAATAGTTGAATTGCCAATGCTATGCTTTAGTGCATGATCTTTTTGGTATGTATTATGGCTCTTGTGCCATTATTGTATTTAGATTGCTTATTTTCTGTGAAATGCTTTGAGAGCCATGTATTTATGGAAAGTGTGGCTTATAAATAAACTTGACAATGGCTGTACTATGAACAGCTTAATATAAAGGTATACCCATTTATCGTTAAGTTATGTGATCTCAGTAGAAATAAGCACCATATACGATAATTAAGTCTTTTCAAAAGTTTATGTTCCTGTGAAAGAAATATCTGAAAGGTTCCTCTCTTCCATTCTGCTTTACTTTTCACAGTTAATGCTAAATCATGGTGCAATAGGTTTAGCCCACCAGCATAACTAGGTGTTTTTTGTTTGTTTTTTACAGGCAACTAGTACAGTGGTACCTCAGGTTACAGACGCTTCAGGTTACAGACTCTGCTAACCCAGGAATAGTACCTTGGGTTAAGAACTTTGCTTCAGGATGAGAACAGAAATTGCGCAGTGGCGGCGCGGCAGCAGCGGGAGGCCCCATTAGCTAAAGTGGTGTCTCAGGTTAAGAACAGTTTCAGGTTAAGAACGGACCTCCAGAACAAATTAAGTTCTTAACCCGAGGTACCACTGTAGTGGCATATATTCAGTGTGGTGTTAAAGTGAATGTTCCATCAGGAAGAGGATTTCTCTTTCTGCAGAGGACCATTCTCTCTCTCCCTCCCTCTCCCTCCCTCCCTCTCTCTCAGTTCTATGGAGTAGCCATGGCCAGGCCAACATCTAGAATCTCTATGGAAGGAAACATTTTAGGTAGTAAGGTATCTTGTGAATTGAAATATACTCTGAGTCGAGTGTGGATTTCATGCTCTTTATTCAGCTCACAGTTCGGGGAAACATGGAAGTTCCCCTGAAATGTCTGCTTTATTTACACAATGGCCCCACATGATTGGCTAATTCTGGGATTCTCCTGTAGGCCAATCAGGTTGCGGATTCACTTCCACCTGGAGTTGGATTGGGTGGCTCCTGTGGACCAATCAGACTGCTGCATTCTGAATCCTATTGTTCTAGGACCAATCTGACTGCTGCATTTTGGATCCTATTCAACTCAGTACATAACACCTGAATAGTTTATGATAAGAGGACTAAAAAATCCCCCACTCTTAGCATGTTTAGGTACCTTTCATCTCCAGTCCCTGGGTTATGAATCAGGACAAATACCAGGGGCATACTAGACCAAGCACTGTAGGAATTATGAATTTATGGCTGTTGCATTCATTCGTTTCAAGGATCTCACTTCTTAACTGAACAATTCTCAGGTCACCTTGAAACAGATTGCAATAATATAAAGCAAACATGTATACCATGGTCATTTGGGTATTATGGGATGTTCATCAGGAATTACGGGATTAAACATCAGGAGAAACTTTCTGGCAGTAAGAGCTGTTCAACAGTGGAACCGACTCCCTCGGGAGGTGGTGGACTCTCCTTCCTTGGAGGTTTTTAAGCAGAGGTTGGATGGCCATCTGTCATGGATGCTTTAGTTGAGATTCTGCATTGCAGGGGGTTGGACTAGATGACCCTCGGGGTCCCTTCCAACTCCACAAGTCTATGATTCCCTAATAAAATAGTTTAGTAGTTTTGAATGGGGTTGATGTGAACATCCGTCTTCCCTGAATTTATCTGCATTCCGATAGGGGAGGAGAACGTTCTTGAAAGTCAAGATTCGGGTGGGGGGTATTCAGGTAGGATTAATTTTGACAAGGTGGAAAGGGCTTATTTCACCCCACCCCTACCTTTTGCACTTAAAAAAAAGCTAGCCATGACATGCGATGACACTCTGTCTTCCCGGATGCACCCTCTGTGTGGATTTTCTTCTAATTCTCATCACGTCCCTTGATCTTGGCAAAAAGCTATTTTTTATTTTACTTTTAACTGATTCCTCTAAAAGTCCAAACAGTTCTTTCATTTCCTATACACTGTTATATGCATATACACTCCAGGTTTCTTAAAGTAACCAGCGCTTAAACAGAGACATACAAAAAAATGCAAATGATGGTACCAAAAATACTTACATATTAATATTTATAAAATTCTGCCGCAGAAAAGTATAGCACTGCATAGAGCTTGATTTTTTCTGTGTATTATATGTTATAATGGATGTTAAGAGTGCTGGGCTAAGAATTGGGGGACCAGGGTTCAAATTTTCACTCACCCATAGAGCTCTCTGGGTGACTTTGGGCCACTCACTGTCTCTCAGCCTAACCTACCCCACAGGGTTGCTGTGAAGATGAAATGGAGACCATTTCCATGACCAGGTAGAAAATCTGTCAAGCCAAGGGCTCTCTGTCTACCATCGCATCATATCGACCCATGTGGAAACCTTGTACTTGTTAGGATTTCATGCCTCCGATGCTGCATATGAGATTGGTGTAAGTCACATGCCTATCTGGGAAGATTGTGGGAAGGACTCTCCTCCCTGCAAGAGAGGGGAGTGGTTGTGGGCGGGAGCCGAGCACCGCCCCTAGCAGGGGGCATTAGCCCCCTGCCTCCACCTCACCTGGCTGGCGCCCACGCCCCCTCGGCAGGCATCCAACCAGGTGCCTGGGAGGGGGCGTGCTTAGCAGCCTTTTGCTGCGGTGCCAGCCTCTCCCCGGCCTCATTCTTCATCGTCTCACCGCGAGTCACCCACCCTCCACTCCCTTGAGTTAGGGCTTAGGTCATTGGCCTTGCTATGGACCTTAGGTTGGTCGCCCTGGTTGTCTAGGGGGCCTGGTAGGAGTTTTTCCATTTGGCATTAGGCTTTTTGGTTTTTTCGCCTACCTCGTAGCAATCGTCACAACTTTTGTGGTATTGGTGGGTAGGTTAGGCATTGGAATAATGTGTTGTGGTGTGTCGAAGAGCTAGGTGTGGCCATCGCCTATGCCTTCAATTTAGGGGTATTCTGTTAAAGGAATCTGGCGGTCGTGTATTTCTGTCTGATGCCTGCTTGGCGGGAGGCCATGGGACGACCCCCGGTGACATCAGGGGAGAGCCTATAGTTGGATTAGCATCAACAGGCTCCACCTACTGGTGAATAAACCCATTTGCTTGAGAGATCCAATGCCTAAGCCAATACCTTTTCACTGCTGTAATCAATAAAGTTGTGGCCTTTCCTTGCCCATTAACCTTATATAACGTGTCCTTGTGTATTTCTTTCCACACTGCGGGGTCGGGTCCTCGAACCACAATGGAAGACTGTCTTATCTCTTCTTCTGTATGCACTATTGTACTGTACTTTTGCTTTTACTTGTCCCTGTTCTTCTCTCAGAACTGGAGAGAGAGGATGCCATGGCTCCTTTGTCTGTACATAGTGTGTAAATAAAGACGTAGATTAGCTCTACAATGTCTCACGCTTCTTGCTGTGTTATGCTAGAAGATTAGTGTGCATATATCAGTTGATATATGTCGCTGAAGCGCACTGGAGAAGAAGGGAAATGCCTTTTCCGGAGCTGTGCATACCGGAGGACGCTCCAAGTTCAGTGGCTGCAGGGGCACCCCAGGGCGTTTTCCAACAATACTATGGTTGTTGTTGATGTTGTTGTTGTTTAGTCATTTAGTTGTGTCTGACTCTTCATGACCCCATGGACCAGAGCACGCCAGGCACTCCTGTCTTCCACTGCCTCCCGCAGTTTGGTCAAACTCATGCCGGTAGCTTCGAGAACACTGTCCAACCATCTCATACTATGGTATATGCTGCTATTACGCAATCCATGGCTGCTAGTTGCAATGGCTATTATCTACAATGGCGATGATCTACAATTATCTACAATGGCGATGGCCTTTTGTTGCACTCAGGTCCTGGCTGTGGGCTTCCTGCAAGCGTCTGATTGGACACTAGAAGCTGGACTAGATGAGCCACTGGCCTGATCCAGCAGGCTCTTCTCATGTTCTTATATTTTGCCCTCATCAGTGTCATGATCATTCCCACAGCAGCTGGGAGGAGGCTTCTGAGGTTAAACATCCCTGCAAGGGTGTCATGGGGCGGGAAATCCATAATATTCTCTGTCCCCCTTCCAGTATGCCTCCCAGGGACCATAGAAGTATGCCCTAAATGCAAATTTTCATGAGGGTTTTTTTTTTTTAACCGATCCCTGATTAATGGGATGGAATTGATGGATGGGAGAACACATGTCTAGAGGAAGGCTGATACCACGGGTAGATCCCATTTCCAATTGGCGGCATGAGTCGTTTGAGAGTCTCTTGTTGATGATTTGAGGAGCATTGACCTTAAACATCCCTCAAATATTGTGATGTTCAAAAATAGAACGTGAAGCGTGTGGCTTATGCCTCGCTTTCTCCATGAATCAAGAATCTTTTTTTCCCATTCCTCGGCTGCTTAAAATATCTGCTCTCTTTCCTCATGTAGGAAGCAGAGCTGCAATCTGGTCATGGTGACTCTGGCAGACCAGCAGAGAATTTCTAATTTTCCCCCACTGTTCTCGCCTCATCAAATCTATCTCAGTCTTCTGCACGCTCTCTCTCTCTCATCCTAAAGCATCTCAAAAAAAGCAAAAAAAAGTAAAAAGCGTCATTACCAGAAAACTGCCTTTGATCTCTTGAATCAGGCTTAAATAATTTTTTTTTCCTCTGGAAAACAGGCAGACATTACTTCATGCCTCAATAAAGTAAGTGCTGCGCTGACATTTAAATTTTCTCTTGACACAGTCCTGATTTACCCTTCTAAGCTGAAAAGGTGGTGATGTCATAATTTCTTTAAAAATTGGTCAAAGGACCTACCTTCCTTCCAAATTCACAGCACAACTCAGCATTTCCCAACCTGGTGACCTCCACGTGTTATAGACTGAAATTCCTATCAGCCCTTATCGGCACTAGCCATACTCCCATAAGACTCATGCTGAGGCTGATGGGAGTTGTAGTCCAAAACAGCCAACATACCCCTTTGGAAGGTGGTAGACGCTCTTTCAATTGAGGTTTTTAAGCAGAGGTTGGATAGCTATCTGTTATGGATGCTTTAGTTGAGATTGTTGCATTGCAGGCGGATGGACTAGATGACTCAACGTCCCTTCTAACTCTACAAGATTCTATGTGGGTGCCCAGATGGGTCAACACAGCTGCTAAGTCACTGATGGGGAACCTGAGACCCTCCAAATGTTAGAACCATAGAATTACATATTAGTAAACCACTGCAGGGGGGAAAGAGTCTTGATAGTTGCCCATACATTGTATCAAGATTTCTGTGCTCCCTAGGTAAAGGTAAAGGGAACCCTGACCATTAGGTCCAGTTGTGACTGACTCTGGGATTGCAGTGCTCATCTCGCTTTATTGGCCGAGGGAGCCGGTGTACAGCTTCTGGGTCATGTGGCCAGCATGACTAAGCCGCTTCTGGTGAACCAGAGCAGCGCACGGAAACGCTGTTTACCTTCCTGCCGGAGCGGTACCTATTTATCTACTTGCACTTTGACGTGCTTTCGAACTGCTAGGTTGGCAGGAGCAGGGACTGAGCAACGGGAGCTCACCCCGTCGCGGGGATTTGAACCGCGACCTTCTGATCGGCAAGTCCTATGCTCTGTGGTTTAACCCACAGCGCCACCCGCGTCCCTATCTGTGCCCCCTACTACAGAGAAATTCTGGCAGCCTGAGAGCTGGATAGCCTGAGAACCTGAGACCAATAAAATAAATCAGCCAGTCCCTGACAAGCAGCTCTGTTTGTAACCCTGTTTGAAAGGCAGTTCCCCTCCAATTGCTCATAATCCAGTCTCATAACTGCTGCGCCCGCAACACTGTCTATGCATTGTCTGAAATTAAAAGACAATTTACAATCCTCATGTTTTAGTAGCTGACAATATACATGGATATTAGCTGACAAGAGGACATTGTCTTAGGCTGGCGCGAGCAGAGAGAGCAGAATGAGATGCAGGAGACGCGGGTGGCGGAGGGGAGGAAGAAGAATCCCCAACAACATGAATTTATCAGCCAATATTATTTTCCTCCAATACGCTTCAGCTGCCAGCTCCCTTAATGCACATTGAATAATATGGGTCATGACATTTGCCAGCAAGCAGAAGCAAACGACGGGGAGAACATTTTGTTAGTGATGTGTCTCTGCTTAACATTCGTGCCGCGCAAACCTTTAGAGGTTGTTTCTCTAGTGGCAGAGGACCGTGGACTAGAAGGGAGACCCGGAGGGCAGTTGCGTGAACCAGGGAAAGAAAAACAAAGGTTAGAAAGCTTTGGGGAGGATTCCTGAACTCTAGAGATAGCCAGCACTGTTAAATCAAACTTTTTCTTTCAGAAATCATTATTTTATCCCTCAGTCCACGACATGCCCATCGTGACATTTGAAGAGTTATTGTAGCAAGCATGGGGAAGAAGAAGAAGAAGAAGAAGAAGAAGAAGAAGAAGAGGAGGAGTTTGGATTTGATATCCCGCCTTTCACTCCCTTTTAAGGAGTCTCAAAGCGGCTAACATTCTCCTTTCCCTTCCTCCCCCACAACAAACACTCTGTGAGGTGAGTAGGGCTGAGAGACTTCAAAGAAGTGTGACTGGCCCAAGGTCACCCAGCAGCTGCATGTGGAGGAGCGGAGACGCGAACCCAGTTCACCAGATTCCGAGTCTATCACTCTTAACCACTACACCACACTGGCTCTCAAGACCCAGAAGGGGTCCTGATTTTAGCCACAGGCCACACCCACCTGCTCCATTCATGCTGTCATATGATGTCAGGTGTGGGGCAGATGAAGGACACCACTTTCTTTTCTTTCTTTTTTTAAAAAAATATTTTTATTTGATTTTACAAATTTATTCACACAAATAATATTATTACAGATATTAGAATTATGCACAATATTCTTCTGAATCTCGAGACTTCCCTCCTCCCCTCTGTGGATTCTTTAAATAACTTTTTAAACTGCATATAATAAGTCCATCTGATTTACCATCCTCCATTATATCAACCGTGTCTCCCAAAAAATTTACACATAACTTAGGAAGACAGGCAAACTAACACCAGTGTTGAAGCAATTATTCCTCAACATCAACTTCGTTGGACTGGTCATGTTGTTTGGATGCCTGATTATCATCTTCCAAGCAACTACTCTATTTTGAACATAAAAATGGAAAGCATAATGCTTGTGGTCAACAAAAGAGGTTTTAAAGACTTGTTGTTGTTGTTGTTGTTGTTGTTGTTGTTTAGTCGTTTAGTCGTGTCCGACTCTTCGTGACCCCATGGACCAGAGCACGCCAGGCACTCCTCTCTTTCACTGCCTCCCGCAGTTTGGTCAGACGCATGTTTGTAGCTTCGAAAACACTGTCCAACCATCTCATCCTCTGTCGTCCCCTTCTCCTTGTGCCCTCCATCTTTCCCAACATCAGGGTCTTTTCCAGGGAGTCTTCTCTTCTCATGAGGTGGCCAAAGTATTGGAGCCTCAGCTTCACGATCTGTCCTTCCAATGAGCACTCAGGGCTAATTTCCTTAAGAATGGATGTGTATGATCTTCTTGCAGTCCATGGGACTCTCAAGAGTTTCCTCCAGCACCATGATTCAAAAGCATCAATTCTTTGGCAATCAGCCTTCTTTATGGTCCAGCTCTCACTTCCATACATCACTACTGGGAACACCATGGCTTTCACTAAGAGGTTTGCCTTGAGACAATTTAAAGACTGTCTCAAGGCAAATCTTTAAAAATGTAGTATAAACACTGACAACTGGGAAACACTGGCCTGCGAGCACTCCATTTGGAGAACAGCTTTTACCAAAGATGTCATGGGCTTTGAAGAGACTCAAACTCAGGACACAAGGGAGAAATGTGTTACGAGGAAGGCACACTTGGCAAATCCACACTGTGAATAACTCCTGCTCAGAAACCTATGTCCCCACTGTGGAAGGAGGTCTGGATCCAGAATTGGCCTCCACAGTCACTGAGCTCCTTGGCAGGCTTTAAATAACTCTTGCAATGAGACACAGATTTTGGATATAATTTCTTCTTCTTTGTCATGATGGACCAGCCTCCACTGACTCTAATGCAAGAATAGCTCTTATGCAGTGGGGGGAGGAATTATTAAAAGAAGAAATTGGAAAAGGAGGAAGAGTCTCCCATTCCCATCTTCTCCAGAAGATTAGGAGACTTTATTGAATGGCTTGGACTCTGTCCACAGTGCAAATAAGGGATCTCATCCTAGTGGGTAGAGAGAGCCAGTGTGGTGTAGTGGTTAAAAGTGATAGACTCGGAATCTGGTGAACTGGGTTCGCGTCCCTGCTCCTCCACATGCAGCTGCTGGGTGACCTTGGGCCAGTCACACTTCTTTGAAGTCTCTCAGCCCCACTCACCTCACAGAGTGTTTGTTGTGGGAGAGGAAGGGAAAGGAGAATGTTAGCCACTTTGAGACTCCTTCGGGTAGTGATAAAGTGGGATATCAAATCCAGAGAGATCTAGCACTATTGGAGCTCCCCTTCATGAAATGTTGCTTTGTCAAGTTTTCAATGTTTTCTGTTTAGGGAAGCTTTTAAAGTTTGATGGACTATTATACTTTAATATTTTGTTGGAAGCCACCCAGAGTGGCTGGGATATAAATATATGATGATGATGATGATAATGATGATGATGATGATGATCTCTCCATTGCACTACATTTCTGTGTGACATAGCTTTCTATGGCTTTCTACTCTTTTTTGCTGGGGTGTGCGGGAGCTGTGAGGCAGATGAGGGGAATGGAATGATTGGCTGGGCAAGCTAGTCTTTGCTTGTGCAATCACTGGATACAACTCAGCATAAACAACTAAAATTGGGTCCAAGCAATGGGTTCTGCATAACTCAGATGAAATACTGGAGATTTCTGAATCTTAATGAAGCCTTGAATGAAGAAGTCTTGTATTTTTACGACTGAGACAAAATATGGGATTTTAAAAACACCTGCCATCATCTAATTGTTTATTTTTTAGGGACATCAACTTTGATTACTTGAACACATTGAGCTTCTCAGTAATTGCAGGGAGGGGGAAGATAATAAGTGACATCTCCAATCATTGACGGCAAATACTCTGATTAGACCAACTTTACAAATGAAATGTTATGGTTCAAATACTTGCAAAATAAGGAACTTCATTCCTAATTAACTTTAAGTGGCAGAGACTGAAATATTTTGAGTAATGTTTTAACCAATAAAGGTAATTGCATCTGCAATTTTGATGTCTCAAAGCAAATGAGGGCAGGGGGAAATCCCACAATTATCTAAGTCAAAATAATGCCATGTCCATTGTTTTATTGCTTTGTTTTCTCTTTCTCAGTCAAAAAAATATGAGGAATGAAAAAGGATTTTCATTGGGAAAACTGTATGGGAGGAGTGTTAATCTCCCCTTCACCCACACTTTGGTACTAATCTAGATTGGGGCCCTTGTAGTTTGTTATGTACTAAGCTTGGATCCTAGAACAATAGGCAAGTAGGATCCTAGAATGCAACAACAGATTGGCTTGCAAGAAAAGACCAATCAGGCTCCAGGAGGAAAGCAAAATCAGCCTATTAGACTGGTAGGATCGTAGAATGCAACAAGTGATTGGCCTGCAGGAAAAGACCAGTCAGGCTCCAGGAGGGAAGCAGAATCAGCCAATCAGACAGGACTCATTGTGTAAATAATGTATATAAAAGCCTGAGGTTTGGGGGGCAATTCAATCACTGTTTTACAAGCTGCAATAAAGAGCGTGAAATCACTACAGGACTCCGAGTATATTTCATAGTTACTGTTTAAAAGAAACAGGGATGCATTCACACATCTTCTCTGTCAGGTGTAGTATGACCCTAAGAGGCATAAGACTGTGTGAAATATACTCAGAGTCAAGTGTGGATTTCATGCTCTTTATTCAGCTCATAGTAGTGAGGAATGAAAGTTTCCCCAAAATATCTGCTTTATATACATTATTTACACAATGGGCCGCACGTGATTGGCTAATTCCGGCATTCTCCTGTAGGCCAATCTGGTTGCGGATTCACTTTCACCTGGAGCTGGACCAATCAGACTGCTGCATTCTGAATCCTATTGTTCTAGGACCAATCAGACTGCTGTATTTTGGATCCTATTGTTCTAGGACCAATCAGACTGCTGCATTTTGGATCCTATTGTTCTAGGACCAATCAGACTGCTGCATTTTGGATCCTATTCAACTCAGTACATAACACTGTGTAAGCCGCTTCTGCTCACAGACTCAAGAGACCACAGTTTGGTAAAATAGTTATAGTCATTAAAATATAACTTGAGGATCTTCACCAAATAGTTAAACTTTACCAAGTGAAGGAAGGTGGGACATACGAGGTGTCAGGCTTCAGGAATTCTATCCCTCCCCCAGTGGCGGCAAGAAGCAGAGGGGTGGAAAGGTAGAGTCCTTTCTAATGAGTTTATTCATTCATAACAGTGAGAGACAAAAGAATGCAGTCTGCCCACCGATAATGGCGTCGCTCCAACTGAACTCCTCCTCCGTCCTTCCTAGCAACAGCATTTCCCCTTATGGTGTCCACTTGTGGCCAACTGTCTCTGGGTCCTTTGCTCTTGCACTCTGAACAGACGTCAAGTTCTGGGAGAAAGGGGGGTCAGAAAGACTCTCCAGTGACAACATGTCAGTCAGCTGCTCTGACTGTATCTCCTCTGGCTCTGCTTCCCGTCCCCCTTGTCTTCTGTTTGCCTCCCAACTCTTCTGTTCTCCTGTCTGTGTGCTGTGACCTTCCTCCAACCCCTGCTGTAACTCAAAACTGCCTTCCTCTTCTCTGTAAGCTTCAGGAGAAGAGGGGGTGATCTCCACCGTTCCTCCTCCATCTTGTCCCTTCTGTCCAGTCCCTGACATGAGGATAGAGAGGGAAATCTCCTGTCAACCATGGGGGGTTGGAGTCAGCTGTGCTCCATTATCCTAAATCAGATGTGGGAACCTTAGACCTTCCAGGTGTTGCTAGAATACAGCTTCCATCAACCCCAAAAAGCATGGCCAATAGCCAAGGGTGGTGGAAGTTGCAGTTCAGAGTGGTTTACAAAAAGATAAGACAATAAAATCTAGGGGGAATTAACTGGACTAGATGGATGCTGGACTCTGGTGTGATCCTGCAGGGCTTCTCTCATGTTTCTCATTTATAAAATGGGGGTGGGGAAAATATGATACCCTTATAAGCAATAATTACTGTTAGCAAACACTATATAGTTAATTACATTCTTAATTTGCAATCTCCCCCTCCATCTTCAAGTCCTCTCCTGGTCTTTTCCCCGCTTGTTCTTGTCCTCAGGACATCGTTGAAAATTGGTGCGTCTATCCTAACATTTTAATGAAAATGAAGTATCAACTGCTACACACCGATGACCAGAGCTCTAATTTACATACGGGGATTCTTGTTTTTATTTTTCAAATGAATTTTAACAGTGCCTTAAATCATTATTTCTGAGGGGTTTGAAGAGCGTCTGTTGATGAGAAGGTGTTTTCCCTTTCCCTGCCTGCTTTGCAAAGCTCTCTGATCTCAAGAGCAAAAAGTAAATAAAAAAAAGGAGTGGGGAATTGTAAATTGTTCTAAATTAAATGCCAGGTTTATGTAGAGAGGTTCCTGGATGATTCATGCATTGAATCGTGGTTATCAGATTAGCTTAGTGAAACAGAGGAACCAATGCTATGTTGATAACTTGCTTGTGATGTGGACAGTAAAGGGGGGGGGGTTTGGTGGTGGTGGTGGAAAGAATAATTGTTTACCTTGTGTAACTCATTACTAAACACATAGAGAAAGTGCAAAACTAGATTTTGAGCTCTTGAGAGGTACTCATATTTAAAGGATGGGCAGGTCAGCCTATTTCTGTTCTAAATCTCTTCTGTCCCAATTATTGCAACAACAACAACAACAACAACAACAACTCATGTGAAAAATGTACATTTCAATGGTATGTGTTTTCACCTAAAATACACATAACTGGTATTCTAAGCATGGTCAGCCAGATGCCCAAAGACTCTGATATGTTCTGAAACTACTGCGAGAGGGAATGCACACATGACTGTTTTCAAGTTTCCCATAGGCATCTGTCTGGTTGGTCTCTGTGAGAAAAGGATGCTGGACAAGATGGGCCTTTGACCTGGTCCAGCAGGACACTTCCGGTGCCCTTGTGATTTTGTGCTCCTCAGAGCTTCAGTTTTAATACGTGAATGCCATGGCGCAGCTGGCGAGGATAGAGATCTGAGGGGCAAAACTGATATGTGCAACTCAAAATCTCCTCCACACTTTATCCTCACACACATCACTTGAATGCTTGAATACGGCTGTCAGCTCCATCCCTGGGTCTGGTCCTAGGAGTCATCAGAACTCATGTGACCTCTTGTTCTCAGAATGGGGCACTAAATAAAAGACCTCTGTTGTCCCCTTCTATCATAGGATGCTGCTTTATTTGTTTTGTTTTACTTACAGTGTTTTCTTACCTGTCTTCTGTAATACAGTTCTTCTCCAGATTCCCCTTGTTCAGTGTCATCGGCTATAGGGTCATCATGCTAGGAAGGGACAAATTTGTTAATATAGGTTTCTCTCAGTTTCTCACTTTTTTCTAATCTTTCATTCAGTTCTCCACATTTCCACATCAATTTGAACCTTCCCCCCCTTTTAAGTCCCCATGAAAAAGCACCAGTGTTTTAGTGTCGATTTCTCCAGATGTACACATTTTGTACAATTTTGCCTACCATATACCATTTCTCCTGATATATGAATTTTATATGCACATCTTACCATAGCATGTGAATTTTTGTACATGTAACTGGGCTGGACAATGGTGTTGCAAAATTCAAAGGATGGCCGTGTTGTGGTTCATGTTTTGTTTCAGAGAGTGCAAATCAGGCTGGTTGTGTTTTTTTTTTTT
This sequence comes from Podarcis filfolensis, assembly GCF_964270895.1. NCBI lineage: Eukaryota > Metazoa > Chordata > Lepidosauria > Squamata > Lacertidae > Podarcis > Podarcis filfolensis. Next base: position 109,196,982 of record NC_139606.1, read on the forward strand.
AAATGTGAACAAAATCTAATTTAACCCTCATTGCTGCATCTTGGAAAACACAAACGGGAGAATGCTATGTGCTTGTGTGCTGCTTGTGGGCTTTCTAAATGCATTTGAACATCAAATTCTGGACTAGATGGGTCTTTGTTCCGATCCATCAGGGCTGTTCTTTTGTTAATCATTAGCCTTTGGATCTCGCTTCCACTGACTGGCTCACACCTTACGTGCGGTTGTCAAGAAGCGAGGCATTTTCAGTCACCTAGGATGTGCTAAATACACTGCTCTTACCAATAATACAAAATAATAAAGACTTTTAAGTACCGTAGCATGCACTTCCAGTAACTGTCTTTGTGAGGTACCCTCCCACTTTGCAGCCAATGTTCCTGACGCTGATAGTAAGACAGAGCCATATTTTCCATAGAAATTAAGGACTGGTGAATATTTCACAGTGTGATCAAGCTGCATTCCTGATACATAGATAAATTGTGGTTTCTTTGTTAATTTTTTGCTATTTCATACATTTTGTTGAATGAAGTATGTGCTTTCTAGAAGAAGAAATGTTAATGTTGAGTATAATTTTAATGCACCTGTATTTGTTGTATATGTGAAGAATGAGTGGATGGGGCTATTAGGTCCCAGGCTGGCTATCAGTTGAGGAAGAAGACAATTGCCAGAAGCCCAGGCCCAACTACCACCAGTCCAGCCCCATGACTGGCAGAAACAAGTACCTGGAGGAGAGCACCTTTCTGTCAGTCTGTCTACCTGAAAGTACAGAGAGACAGCGTAGCAGCCTCTCTCAAGAATAAGTTGCCCAGTTTCAGGAAATGCTGGCTAGTACCTTGTGTGCCACATCACTGCAGCTTCTCAGTGTCTAGAACTGCTGATCCCATATGGCAAATACTGTTGTTAGAACTTCTCAAGGAAGAACCTTCTGGACTGATTCCATCCAAGTAGGTCATTGACTCCTTCCGGGCAGTAAGGAGTAGAAGAGGACAACCTGTCTCCATGGAACAAGATATTATTGACTTCTGGTGTGCATTTTATTTCTGGTCTTGCTCTTTGGTCCGACTCCTGGACCTCCCTTCTTGCTTGCATTCTGATCGTGATTATTCTATGGTCCTAACAATCATATTGGTTTCTGGTCCTACCTTCTGGTTTGCCCTGTCATCCCAGTTGATCTTTGGTCTGGACTCCTTCCTTGATCCCTGACATGGTCATGTTCAGACCAAGGAGAGCTGATGTCTCAAGCAAGGGGAGGTCAGGCAGGAAGGATGCCAAGGTTAGGTGAGAGTTAGGACCACAGGAGGGAGATCAACTGTTGGGTTCAGGACTATGGATAGTGGTCCTGTAAATGAGGACAAACATCTAAGTTGTCTCATTAAGGTGCTGGAGCAATTAACTGTGTTTACTAGCAGAACAAGATGGTCACTGACTCAAGGCCTCACCCTCTTGGTGCTGCCTCCTGACAGGTCCTAGGGCCTTCTTCTGCAGCCTTTGCTCCTACAAAGTAATGGGGTTTATAGCTGTGAGGATTTTTCCTTAAGGCTTCTTGATCACACAAGCATCTGAAGTCAGAGATGTGTCCTTGGGCTCAAGGGAGATAATCTGGGTTCTAGCACTGTCTTGACAAATGCAAGGCGGTTCTTTTAAAATAAGATTCAGAAGTAATACAAAACACAAGTGAGTGAGAAGATTAAAGATTTTATTCTAAACAGTAAACAATACATACATACCAAGCAAGCACCTCAATCTGCCACTTGGAAATCCACAAGAAGTGGCAAAGTGACTCCCCCAGGTGGCCTCAGGTTGCACAGCCCCCACAGCCATCAGTCATGCACAAGCTTCTTAGAAACTATGCCCCAAACCATCCAATTTATAGACAGCTAGCCTGTTATCCTGTGTGGCTTGCCTGACTGGCTACGTGCAGATTACTGGTTATGTGCAGATTATTCATTAGCCACCCTCTCCCAATGCCTCACTTTCTCCAAACAGTGTCCAACATCAAAAAAGGTGCCCATCCTTCCTTCCAACAGATTAGGACATTAAAGGCTGTTCTCAGTCATCAAAGAGCTTAACAAGAGATAGGGAGGGGGAAGGAACAGGGGGCAGTAAGGATAACCATGTCAGATCACTTAACTCCTCGAAATACAAATACCTTCTGGATAGATTGTCCATACAAGTACCCACAGATCCACATGGGGCTCATTGGGGCTGCAGCTGGTGAAAACCTCTGCCTGGTTCTGGAGTCACAAAGAACCCTTGGATTATTGCCCCCAGTTCCTACAACCACTCCCAAAACTCAGCTCAGAGAACACAGCAAATCTATAGGAGGCAGTGATATGAGATAGGCTCTCCAACATGACCCTCAAGCCAGGGACATCCCTGCAGTTGAAATGCCTGCAGTTCTGGAACATAGCTGCCTCAGTTGGAAGCCGCCCAGAGTGGCTGGGGAAACCCAGCCAGATGGGTGGGGTATAAATAAATTATTATTATTATTATTATTATTATTATTATTATTATTATTATTATTCTACTGAGTCAGACCCCTGGTCCGTCTAGCTCTGTATTATCTATATTAACTGGGAGCAACTTTCCAGGGTTTCAGACAGGGAATCTTTCCTAGCCCTCCCCAGAGATGCTGGGGCTTGAACCTAGGCCCTTCTGCATGCAACACAGTCACTCTAACACTGTTGTATTTTATGCTTTTATGCATCAATTAAGTGTTTTCAATTTGTTGTTAGCCGCCCTGAGCCCAGTTTTTGAAACGGGAAGGGCAGGGTATAAATAAAAAAATATGTTATTTATTATTATATGGAGTACTGAATAGTCTATGGATGTTGCTGGAATTAGAGAGACTATCTAGAGCTCACAGTATGGGTATGATATAGATTACTAGTATTCCTGCCACTTGCCCCAGGCTTCCGGTTATATAATATGTGCCAACTGCACAATAACGCAGCATTATTCAGATAGCTCCACCCTGGCAAAAAAGTGCCATACATTCAGAGGAGAAGAAAGCAGTTCTGAAAAGCAAATCCTCTAAAAAAAATAAATTAAGTGCTACATTTCATCCTTATTAGTCACACCACAGACCCCAAAAGCAACTGAAATGTACAGAGCTAGACAGGAGAATAGGGAGAGAGCGCTTCTCCTTCTCTTTTTCTTCCAAAGGGGCTCAGAAAACTGCGTAGCCCAGCTGTTCTTTGCTCTCTAATACAATGAATGTTCATCCAAAATGACATTTTCTCTATTCACGAGACGCTTCCGGCAAGAAGAGGGCGGGGAGGGGGGGAGAGCAAATAATGGGGGAAAGCAGATCAGCTTAATCCATTTCAGCTTAACTTTGCAGGTGCTGCAGTGAGCTTGGAAGCAGCTGATACTAAAACTGAAATCCATGAAATTTGGGTCTATCACAGGGAAACCTCTTTCAAATTACTGGTTATTGGTGTAACCTGCCCTCATTTACCGAAGCTGGTGATTACTGAATTAGATATGGCAATTGCCCGTCTTAGTATGACACACACTCTCATTTCTCCTTTTTAACATCAATAGCAAACACAGCAATAGGAAATAACTGATAGCTATATATTAGATGCCTGTGGCCAACAATTGGGCTGCTTATTTTAAAACGATATGTTAACTTCAATCTCCATCAGATTTCTTAGTTAGTTTTTCCTCTGATGCATTCTCTTCTTTCCCTTGCTAGTGGGGTCGGAGAGCTGAACATATAGATATATTTTCACTTCCTGAGGAAACACTAAATACATCACATCTGGTAAATGAGCCACAATAGCTGCCAGAGGGCTGTAGAAATTTGCGTCCCAGGCTTTTTAGACTTAGCTACTTTAAAGCCCTAAATGGCCTCGGTCCAGTATACCTGAAGGAGCATCTCCACCCCCATCATTCTGCCCAGACACTGAGGTCCAGCGCCGAGGGCCTTCTGGTGGTTCCCTTACTGTGAGAAACCAAGTTACAGGGAACCAGGCAGAGGGCCTTCTTGGTTGTGGCTCCCGCCCTGTGGAACGCCCTCCCACCAGATGCCAAAGAGAAAAACAACTACCAGACTTTTAGAAGACGTCTGAAGGCAGCCCTCTTTAGGGAAGCTTTTAATGTTTAACAGACTACTGTATGTTAATACTTTGTTGGAAGCTGCCCAGAGTGGCTGGGGAAACCCAGCCAGATGGGCAGGGTATAAATAAATTATTATTATTATTATTATTATTATTATTATTAGCTACCCACGTACTATCTGAAACCAAAGGGGCACATTGGTTGCCAGATCTGAAATATATTGGCATCCTTTCCAGCTCTCCTACCACACCAAACTCTCCTAGGTCAGTGGTGGGGAACCTGTAGCAGATGCTGCTGGCTAGCCAAAGTTGAGTTAAGCAACTCCAGGTAGCTTGAACTGAGATTCCCTAGACCCCTGGGGTCGCTTCCAACTCTACCATTCTATTATTTTATGATTCAATGAAAGTTCCCCTCACTCTTGGCCATTGTCCATGCCTCTGGGCACTGATGGGAGCTTGAATTGAGCAACCTTTCAAGGGCCACAAGTCCTAGACCAATCCCTTCTCCAAGCTTGCTTTCCTGGGTCCCTGCTTCTTTTACTCCTCTTTTCTGAAAACGTTCTGCCAGTCGTGCCCCTAACTGGAATAATAATTGCATTTTGGCAATCTGGGTTTTTTGGGGGTGGGGGGGTGGGGAGAGAAAACAAAACTGCACGCCAGCAAACAAACAGACTAAAAGTAAATGTTATCATCTGGGGGTAACTATTGAGAAATTAGGACATGCAGTGTGCAGAATGCAGCTTAATGACAAGGAAGGCTCAATCTTGCTGTGCTGAATTTTCAGTTTGCCTCTGCTTAATTGGAGGGGCTGTTCAACACGAGGGTTAGAGACGGGGAAATCTGTTTTTGAGATAAAAAGAACATTTGATGTCTCTAAGGTCAGGGATGTGACACATGTTAAGTTTTCTGTTACCAAAAAAATAATGATGTACTATTTTCAAATCCAAGCAGGGAGAAACAGGGCGAGTGTGTAGGGGGCTTATAGGCCCATTACTAGTGTATTTTGTGTTTGTGTGTTTGTGTGTATTTGCTGTTTTCTAAAACTCCAGCCACCCAGTGACCTCAAAAGATGGCTGATGACCTTGAAAAATAAAATGGCTTTCCAACCACTGTGCAGGAAGTGGGTGATTTGAGGACAGTGAGGTAGAATGAATATACGAGGCAAAATCCATTGGAAGAATTGGGATGGTATTTGGGAATGGCCCACCACCACCACAGCCCATTGAACAGCTTGGCTGCATTAGTCTTAGAAACATCACATCCCCCACTAAGGTCTGAATATTTTGACAAATAAATATTTAAATCGTATATGGAATTTTTTTAAAAAAAAGATCATAGTCTATCACACCACAAAGTAAACATAGCTTCAGAGTTTTCAAGCATTCTGTTTGCATTACTCCCAGGTTTTTGTGGTCTCCTGAGATGAGGTTTCTTTTAAGGACCAAAGAGGACAGTATCTAAATGTACAATTGCATGTGCGTACATATCTATCTCTATAGCTCTATTTATCTATCATCTATTTATCAATATCTGCATAAGTTGTGAAGGTATCAGACTGAGTCTGTGGTGGAAGAGAAGGGATCAGAAGTTTTCAGACATTCAATTTTCCTGATAAAAACGCTCCTCCCCATTTTATTTGTGCCCATTTTATTTTCCCTCCCAGGGCCAATAACAGCTTGGATGGGGGACAATTTTCATCAGGACTGTAGTGCTGAGAAAAGGGTTAATTTCCATCTCCCCCACCACACTTTTGAACAAGATCTGACCCACTGGCTGCTGCTGCTTAGGGGGGAAAAAGTATCTACAATAAAATTAACACATTTGCAAAGCTAAGCAGGGTCTGAAATGGTTTTAAGTTGAATGCACAGCAGAGGGTTGGACTAGATAAGCCCTTGGTGTCCCATCCAACTCTACAATTCTATGATTGTATGAAACACTGGCCTGTTGTTGTTGTTTAGTCGTGTCTGGCTCTTCGTGACCCCATGGACCAGAGCACGCCAGGCACTTCTGTCTTCCACTGCCTCCCGCAGTTTGGTCATACTCAGGCTGGTAGCTTCGAGAACTCTATCCAACCATCTCGTCCTCTGTCGTCCCCTTCTCCTTGTGCCCTCCATCTTTCCAAACATCAGGGTCTTTTCCAGGGAGTCTTCTCTTTACGATCTGTCCTTCCAGTGAGCACTCAGGCCTGATTTCCTTAAGAATGGAGAGGTTTGATCTTCTGAGAGCGTTCTAATTGGAGAACAACCTGTACCAAAGGTGTCGTGGGCTTTGAAGACGCTGGAACTCAGGACACAAGGGAGAAATGTGCTAAGAAGGCAGCACGCTTGGCAAACCCTCACCGTGATCAACTCCCACCTGGGAACCTATGTCCCCACTGTGGAAGGACGTGTGGATCCAGAATTGGCCTCCACAGTTACTTACGGACTCACTGTTAAAACCATGTTTATGGAAGACAATCTTACTCGGCTACGAGTGATCGACAAAGAAGAAGAAGTGAGACCACAGTGCAGGCAAAGGATTAATCCACTTCCCTGCATGCCACAGCCCTGATCCACCTCACCTTCCACGTGCCAGACAAACTTGGCCCTGAACAGCATGGCTAGATGAGCAGCGAATACCGTATAACTAAATAAGACCGGAATAAATAGTGGGAGAACTTTAAAATGGTGCAAAAGCTTCGTCATTGTACGTGTTTGTGTTTTCTCCATGGAGCAAACAGCCGAGCAGCCTGTTTTACAAGGATGTCAACTCTGTCTTGAAAGACCACATCTGACAAGTGCTGTGCTAATGCTGTGCCAACTAATGGAAATCTACAAGGTTTCCTTCACTTCGTGTCGACCAATGACCTTTCCAAAGCTTAATACAAAATATGATGCATTGACAGCAGAGAGGGCAGTCTTGTTTTGGGATTGTGTGGCATAGCAAAGATGTTCACTATGGTTGTTTCCAAGGAGGGGGGTGGTTCTTCGCGAAGAGTATTGTTACTTATTTCTGTTGCTGGGATCAAAAAAAAGAAGACTTATCATTAGCAGAGAAAGAAGTACGATCAATTCACCTGCCCCAATAATAAACAAAACAGAATATCTATGTGTGGAGGTTTTTGTGTGTGTGTGTGTTTCTGCAAGCGCAGGAGGGAGGGCTTGTAATCGATTTGAATTTGCCACAACCTTCAAATTAAAGGTTAGAAGTAAGGCAAAGAGCTGACCTTTCTCTCAAGTTAATGCGATGCTATACTTATTCAAACATCTACTTCCTTGACTTCCGGGGGGAAAGCAAAGCAAAATTACATTGGATGGTTTAAATATATAGAAGCATCTGGCATTCCAGAAGCAGGCTTGCACAATGTAAATTCCATAGCAAAGGCTAGCTTAGAAAGTAAGCAGGGTATGCTTATTAAGCAGACATAGCCTGTGGTCTCCGGCGAGAAAGAAACACACCTGCCCCCTTTCCACTGAGACTTTTCCCAATCCATGTTACTTGGGCTCGCAGTCCTTCATGAATCCATTTCATCTTGTTTCCACCTTAATCCGGGGGGGGGGGTATGAAAATTCGTATTTATATGCACATTTAAATAGAGAGCTTTGCATGTTGTCTCACAACATACCTATTTCGATTTTACCTTCGAGTATCCCTTTCTAAAAATATGCATTTTGGTACATTATTTTTATTACTAGCCGAGAAGCACACCACCAAATTGAAGGGGAGCTATGGGACAAGACATCTCCTAAGACTCTCCTGTCCATTCACCTCCCCCCACCAGATGCTGCTGATGGGTTTTATTAGGTAGGGGAAGGAATATATTAGCTATATTTTATCCCTCTATAGACCCACGTGTGTGGGTAGGGACAAAGAGAAAAACTCGGCTGCAAGCATTTTTCGAAATGCAGGGCCCCTGCATACTCTCCCCTGAGAGAAAGCTCTCTCAGCAGAGTTTAAATCCCATTTTAAGCAGTTTAATTGAAAGCATTGGAATTAGTCGTTAGGCTGATCTCCCCCTTTGTTGCCCTGTTTAGTTACAGATGTCTTTAGGGGAGGGCAAATGGGGCAATTGCACAGGGCAGTGAATTTGAGGGCATGGCATTTGCAATGCCAACAAGAAAGAAAGAAAGAAAGAAAGAAAGAAAGAAAGAAAGAAAGAAGGAAGGAAGGAAGGAAGGAAGGAAGGAAGGAAGGAAGGAAGGAAGAAAGAAAGAAAGAAAAGTGCTCTAGTTATGGAGTTAAACATGAGCTGCTGCCCCCTCCACACTCACACATAATTTCTGTGAAATGGACTGGCCTAGCTTGGCTGCTTTTAGTTCCTGCCAATGAGTGAAGTCAGAGCTGGAGGCTGAGGGTGCAGGAATTCCTGTCAAATTTTGTGTGCAGAAGGAAGCCAGCCCAGATTGCCATTTTCAGGATAGCCAGTAGTGGAGGTGGAAGCAGCTTTTTACCTGGAGATACCTTGTCCTCTCCATTCCTCTTAAAGGACTTGTTGTTTAGTCGTTGAGTCATGTCCGACTCTTTGTGACCCCATGGACCAGACCACGCCAGGTACTCCTGTCTTCCGCTGTCTCCCACAGTTTGGTCAAACTCATGCTGGTAGCTTCGAGAACACAGTCCAACCATCTTGTCCTCTGTCGTCCCCTTCTCCTTGCGCCCTCAATCTTTCCCAACATCAGGGTCTTGTCCAGGGAGTCTTCTCTTCTCATGAGGTGGCCAAAGTATTGGAGCCTCAGCTTCACGATCTGTCCTTCCAGTGAGCACTCAGGGCTGATTTCCTTAAGAATGGAGAGGTTTGATCTTCTTGCAGTCCATGGGACTCTCAAGAGTCTCCTCCAGCACCATAATTCAAAAGCATCAATTAACAATCCAGGGGTCCTTTACCTTTAACTTTTTATCCTTTACTTTTATGATTGGTGTGCCTTGGGGAAATGATTCCCTGTGATTAAAACAAAAACATGTCAGACAAAATGAAAGATCCCCCCATATCTCCCTTTCAAGTGCTGGGTTTGTCCAGAGTCAACATTTGTGGGGACGATCACAAATTTTTGGACTTCAAAAGCTGCAGCGCCACATGAATACTTAGGAAGCACAAACATATATGGTCATCTTATGTTGAGGTATATACTGCAATTGCCTCAGCAGTGGCCACTAGTCATTATGACCATGTTCGACCTCAGTTGCTCCCCCTCACACACCCTGTTAAGAAAGCTTTCCACTGGGCTATGATTGGAAAACTCCTCAGTTTCTAGTTTTTCTAACCATGTGAATTCATCCTCCTATGAAATAGTCTTGAATACACCAGGGTTTCTGTCTTGCAAACCCCATCAAATTTCAGCTCAGCCCCACAAGTTTCAGCTTGTTGTGTTTTCATCAAATATGTGATTGGTTGAGCAGATAAGATGAGGAAAATTCCCATCTCACTGGTTGCCACATTGGCATCAAAAACCAGGCAGCTATTGATGTTCCAAGAAAGGCTCTCTTCCCTGGGAAAATATTACTTTCTGAGACAGAAGTGCTGACTGGCAGATGCTGTGTAGTCATGCCTGGAATTAAACACCACCTGTGAAAGGTGGCAGTTACAGGAAGAAGTCACAGTCTGGCAGCTTAGAGCACCCGATTCTTGTAATTACCGGGGAGAAGGGCATCAAAGACCATGAATGAACAGCCGGATGCTGACCAACTTGTGCAGCTGAATCTGATGACAATTAATGACTTACCTAAAGGGAACAGATGAATCACCTATCAGATCGGAGATGCCTCATCCTGCATCAAAGTCACCAAGTCTCACACCCAGCCAATCCAATACTTTCAGCTTTGTAAACGATGGCTGCACAGAGTGGAGCACCATTCTGTGATGAAGATCCTTGCGTGGTTCATCTGTCCAACAACTTGGTATACAAAGGGAGGACAGCCTTACCACCTGGCAACCACATATGATAATTTGAGAGAGAGAGCACTAAGAGGGATGTCCTTTTTGGAGCTGGTGAATCATTCTTTCCTTCTCTATGTGGAGAAGGAGGGATATAGATATAACTAAAGGAGATGTATGGACTGAGATGCTGAGTAGGCCTAAAAGGGAGAGGACCGGGGCTAAATGGCCCCTCTGGACCAGGGGATAATGGGGACCTACAGGCCTCTCTTTTAGGGTCTTAGGACTTTCCCCAAGCTGCATCTCCTCTCCACAGGCTAGACCTCTCACCAGTCCAGTTCCATGCCCAATGTGAGTGCTTTTGTCTAGCTGGAATACAGAGATATGCCCTACTGACCACAAAGTTTGTCTGCCAGAATTGATGATGGAGAGATTTATGTGTGGTAACCTCCTACTTTTGCATGTCTGTAATTGCATGCCTACTGTACACAGGCAAGAGCCATGGTCATTGCCATCACCGCTTTCTCCACAACGTACAAAATTCCTTCCTGCCCTGAGCTCCATAAGCTCATAACCTTTTCCATCCCGGCTCCTTATAGTTGGCTGGCATAAGCAGCGTAATAACATCAGGACATGGAATAATTGTGGGATGTATTGCTAGAGCAGTCAAGTAAGTTTTCCTGCTGCCTAGAATGGACACAGAGGGGAATGTGGCTCCAGACAGGGAGGACCTCCTGTCAAACCTGCTGAGAACCTCCTCTCCCTGTGTGTGACCAGGTAGATGGGCGGGCGTGACCCTAGCTGACCAAGTAGAAAGGGTTGGCCATGCCACCACCTCTCTCTCTCTTTTGGACTCCCTCTTTTTAGATCCTCACTTCTGGATCTCTACTGATCCTGGCTCTTAGCCAGAAGATGTCTCATCCTTACAGAGGATGGAGCCCACAAGTAGAAAGTCTGAGACCTAGCTCAGGCTTCTCTATCAATGTAACTGTAACCACAAGATAAAGCCTGCCTTCAGATTACTGCTGTGAACTGAATGTGAGTAAAACCTTATTCTTATTTTCAAGAAGACTGTCTTGTATTATTCTTATTTTAAGAGGGAAATAAAGGGTAAATTTACCTGGAAGGATTGCTTAATTAAAAGACTCTAACGAGTCATCAGCTCTTCCAATAAGTTGCAAGGGAATGTGCTCTGCTATTTGCTCACTAGCATGAGTGAGGAGGGGTAATATCAAAACAATATATCCTCTCCTACCTTCCAATGCGGGTGGCGCTGTGGGTTAAACCACAGAGCCTAGGGCTTGCCGATTAGAAGGTCAGCGGTTCAAATCCCCGTGAGAGGGTGAGCTCCCATTGCTTGATGCCTGCTCCTGCCAACCTAGCAGTTCAAAAGCATAAAAGTGCAAGTAGATAAATAGGTACCGCTCCAGCGGGAAGGTAAACAGCGTTTCTGTGCGCTGCTCTGGTTCACCAGAAGCGGCTTAGTCATGCTAGCCACTGTTAGGATATTTTCGTTTCTCCTTAAAAGGGAGCAGGCTGTTGTGCGTCACAAGCCTACATACTTCCTGCTCACAGGAAGTTTCTATTTTGTATATAGCTTTTGTTTCTGTCTGTTGCCTCGACACGAAGGCAGGCAGTCATGTTTTTCCTTTGTTCTAACCAACGTTGAATAAAGCTGTAAAATATGCTCTCCTGGGTGAATCTTCTGTTGTGGAAACTCTGCGAAAAGGGCGTGCACGAGTCCTGGAATGTGTCTGAAGCTCGTGTCACTAATTGACTGATGCTGTTCCAATGGGGGTCTGGAGATCGTCCAGAAAAGCGACGATGGAGGCCTGCCTGATGAGGCTACCTGATGCCTCTGACTCCCTGGCAGTATCCCAACAGCCACGTGACCTGGAAGCTGTACGATGGCTCCCTCGGCCAATAAAGCGAGATGAGCGCCGCAACCCCAGAGTTGTCCATGACTGGACCTAATGGTCAGGGGTCCCTTTACCTTTACCTTCCTAAACATTCGCACAATAATGGTGTGCGAGGGCTGTAGCTTAGTCATAGAGCAGATGTTTGGCATGAAGAAGGCTCCATGTTCAGTTCCCAGCATCTCCAGGTAGTTCCCAGTTCCCACCATCTCCAGGGCTGGCAAAGATGCCTGTCTGAAATCCTTGGAGAAACACAGTCAGTCAGTGTCAGCCAGAGGAACAATGGTCTAAGCCACCGCAGAGCATCTTTCTATGTTCCTAAATAGGACTGCTTTTTTTCAGTGCCTGGAAGTGTTGTGTAATGTGTTTTCCTACCCAGGGAGCGCTTATTTCCCTTGAAGATGTTGAGATGGTAGCGAAAGTTGGTGTTATAGGAAAGTGTGAACCTCAAAGTCTTTGGAGACAAATGGGACAACTGAGGAGCTGTCAAGAAATCTCAGAATGCTTTCCCAGGTTGTGACTCATAACTCGTGTCCTCTAGAACAATCCCATTAGCAGAAATTTGATTCTTCCCTGTGTGGGTCTTTGGTTTCCCAGACAGGCTATCTAAAATTATAGCTAGGCCTTGCAAGAATGAAGACCAGATGAACCAAGAACCTCCCAAAATTTCAGTCTCTTTCTCAGCTGCATTTCAGTATAACTGTCTTGGGCAAATTAGAATAAACTTAACTGGATGCCTGTTCTGCCTAGTTCCAAATTAACGAGCAGGTATTTTGCTCCATGGTTCTCATACAGACTAATTTAAATTAATTGCTTGTCTGTGTGGCCCAGTCAAAAATAAAGAGTCATGGGAAGCCTGCAAATGCAACTAGCTGTGCAAAGTGTGGGGTGTGGGGTGTTTAATTCTCAAAATCACTGTGCCAGAAATATGTTTCTATGTCTCTTAAACTTCTTATTGCTGGAGCAGAGTTTTTGTGTGTGTTTTTTTAAGTAAAAGTAAAATAGAGGCACATGCTTATGGGGGCTGTAAAAAATACCTGAAGAACAGATGAGATGGACAACGAGAGAGTAGTGTTGCCTTCGTGTCCTGCTGTGAGTTTTCTGGAGCCATCCCCATTTGTGGGGCCAAGCACACCAAACCAGTGAGCTGGATGAGAAATGATGACAGTCAGTGATCTGGGATTAAACAGGCCACAACTTTATTGATTTATTGATTACCAATGTGGTAGGAGTTGGCACAGGTATTGGGTATTCAGAACCACTGGCAGTCATCTTTGAGAATTCCTGGAGAACAGGCGAAGTCCCGGCAGACTGGAGGAGGGCAAATGTTGTCCCTATTTTCAAAAAGGGGAAAAGAGAGGACCCAAATAATTACCGCCCAGTCAGTCTGACATCAATACCAGGGAAGATTCTGGAGCAGATCATTAAGCAAACAGTCTGTGAGCACCTAGAAAGGAATGCTGTGATCACCAATAGTCAGCATGGATTTCTGAAAAATAAGTCATGTCAGACTAACCTGATCTCGTTTTTTGACAGAATTACAACCCTGGTAGATGAAGGGAACGCAGTGGATGTAGCCTACCTTGATTTCAGCAAGGCATTTGACAAGGTGCCCCATGATATTCTTGTAAAGAAGCTGGCAAAATGCGGTCTTGACTATGCTACCACTCAGTGGATTTGTAACTGGCTGACTGACTGAACCCAAAGGGTGCTCATCAATGGTTCCTCTTCATCCTCGAGAAGAGTGACTAGTGGGGTGCCACAGGGTTCTGTCTTGGGCCCGGTCTTATTCAACATCTTTATCAACGACTTGGATGATGGACTCAAGGGCATCCTGATCAAATTTGCAGATGACACCAAACTGGGAGGGGTGGCTAACACCCCAGAGGACAGGATCACACTTCAAAACGACCTTGACAGATTAGAGAACTGGGCCAAAACAAACAAGATGAATTTTAACAGGGAGAAATGTAAAGTATTGCACTTGGGCAAAAAAAATGAGAGGCACAAATACAAGATGGGTGACACCTGGCTTGAGAGCAGTACATGTGAAAAGGATCTAGGAGTCTTGGCTGACCACAAACTTGACATGAGCCACCAGTGTGATGCGGCAGCTAAAAAAGCCAATGCAATTCTGGGCTGCATCAATAGGAGTATAGCATCTAGATCAGGGGAAGTAATAGTGCCACTGTATTCTGCTCTGGTCAGACCTCACCTGGAGTACTGTGTCCAGTTCTGGGCACCACAGTTCAAGAAGGACACTGACAAACTGGAACGTGTCCAGAGGAGGGCAACCAAAATGGTCAAAGGCCTGGAAACGATGCCTTATGAGGAACGGCTAAGGGAGCTAAACATGCCCAGCTCCCTTAGCCGTTCCTCATAAGGCATCGTTTCCAGGCCTTTGACCTGGAGAAGAGGAGGTTTAGCCTGGAGAAGAGGAGGTTAAGGGGTGATATGATAGCCATGTTCAAATATATAAAAGGATGTCACATAGAGGAGGGAGAAAGGTTGTTTTCTGCTGCTCCAGAGAAGCGGACACGGAGCAATGGATCCAAACTACAAGAAAGAAGATTCCACCTAAACATTAGGAAGAACTTCCTGACAGTAAGAGCTGTTCGACAGTGGAATTTGCTGCCAAGGAGTGTGGTGGAGTCTCCTTCTTTGGAGGTCTTTAAGCAGAGGCTTGACAACCATATGTCAGGAGTGCTCTGATGGTGTTTCCTGCTTGGCAGGGGGTTGGACTCGATGGCCCTTGTGGTCTCTTCCAACTCTATGATTCTATGATTCTATGATTCTATCCTATGTCTACCAAGCTGTCTGCTGATTGATACCCCTTCAGAACAATCCTAGGTTCAGGGTGTTAGAATATTCCATTCTATCTTAAGAACAGATGTGTGGATTGTTGTATGTCACATGTCTGTTTACACTCCAGCACCACTTGCTGGGAACTTTCGTTTTGTGTATGGCTATTACTTATGCTGCTTGCTCTTAGACATGAAGGGAGAAGACATGTTTTTTCTTTGTTCTGGTGTATGTTGAATAAACTGCCTGTAAATATGCTCTCACAGCCGTCTCCTGCCACTTCTGTTGCGCAATGTTATTTACTCTGCTGAAGGCTTCTGAAGCTGTGGGTCGCAGTTTCATGATGATTCAAGGACTGGAGATCGCCCAGCTTACTGGCTGGTGGCCTGGAGCCAGCTGGGGGCTTGCAAATTGCCCACGTTCCCATGGATGCATCCTCACACAGAGATCTCCCCATGATGCAGATCAAATGAGGCATCCTGCCATTAGGATGTTCTATGGCCAAAGCCCTCCCCCCCCCCACCTCACTTGGACCATGAGACAGAACCCTCTGGACCCCTTTACTGGGGTTCCTTGAATTTCACTCCTGATTAGTGACTCCTCACCCCCACCCCAGAACTTATACTATGAATCCAAAACAATGCCTTTTTCTGCCAATGCTGTGACAATTGCTATGAGGAAGCCCAAACTCCAAGACTGGCCCAGTTTGTCTGCAGGCAAATTCCTTCTTGGTCCTGAGTATGGTGACAAATCCCTGTGGAACCCAGAGACTGCGTGGGGGCACCTGGCTGCACCCCCTCAGAATTTTGTGCCCAGGGCCACAGCCCCCCTGCCCCCCATACTACACCACTGGGACACCCTTATTCCCCTCACATAGCTACAATTCCCAGACTTCCCTGGGAAGAAGAATTGCATGTTAAAGCACTCTGAAAATTGTAGTTCTGTGAGCAGTAGAGGGGTATCCTACTGATGCTCAGCACTCTTAATGAACTACAGTTCCCATGATTCTTTGGGGGAAGCCATGACTGTTAATGTGCGATACTAATGCATTAAAAGCAAGGTGTGGATGTGTTCAAAACCAGCAGATTTTAAAAACAAATGCACACACCAACATTATGATGTTGAGTAGGCTTGCCAAAATAAGAACGCTTTTAGCAGACATTGAAAACAACACAATCACGGAACAGTGAAGAAGAGACTTCAGATAATAGGTGCTGCCACACTAAAAATAGACAAATAGATCAATCTGTCACAAGCGTGGAGTGAATATTACGTGGCAGTTGTGAAAGTGCCAGTTCTTTGGAGTGGGAATACCCAAAATTCACCACACACCAAAAATCCAGATCGAAGGCTTTGCTCGCTTTAATAGCAGCTAGCAAATCAAGTGAATCCCTGAACCAGCACTTTGCAAAAATAGCAAGAGGCTGAAAGGGCAAGGAGGAATGAGGCAGAACAGGCCTCAGGCCGCTAACGCAGAGTGGCGGCAACAAGTTGGAGCTGAAACAAAGAAACCATTTCCAGAGGAGGGCTGAAAGGAAAAGAAAATGAAATTTAAAAAATATAAAAACAGAACAATTTCCCCTTAAAGGCACAAAGCAAGGAGGGCAACAGGAGTCTTTCTCCTCACAACGTTCCCAAGGTGTTTGAATTTGGCTGACAAATGAGCTTAAGGCAAATCTCACCGCTTCTGCATAGCATCAGTGGATGTTCAAAAGAAGGAGGGATTCCAAGTCAGGTTTTTGTTGTTTTTTTTAAGTATCTACCTCAGGAGACAAGTAAGAATAGACTGCTGTCTGGCCCAGCTCACATCAGAGAGATGGGGAAAAAAGATCTATGAAATGTGGTTGTTGTTTTTTTTTGTTTTTTGAGAGGGTGAGGAAAGTTTGATGCACATTCCACTAGGGAACTTAAGCAACACATTTGGTCTTTTGAAAACAAAAAAATTGCCCAGAGAAACGAAGGGAATTCTTCAAAGGTAGAGAGGAGCTAGAAAGTAAGTAAAAGAAATAACAGCCAAGGTTCATGCATAAGCTAAGGCAGAATCTTTGACCCAGGAAAAGACGGTTTTGGTAAAGAAACGTGGAGAAGAAAATTTAATAAAGGCAGTTAAACAAAACCCAGGTGATGTGGGGTAGGGGAGGGAGGAAGAGCCCAGCAAAGTAAATGAAGATGCTGCCCATATTGACAAAGGATGGATGTCTTGCAAGAATACCCGGTACTTCATTTTCTGATAAAATATTTGATGGGGGCATCTGTGTATGCAGGAAGGAGCAGACATATGCAAGATACAGAGGCAACCTGCTCCTCCAAGGACTCTTCAATGTGAGAGTCATCAAAGGGTTTTTAAAAAGGGGAAAGTGTGCCTGATCGTGATCGTCAAGTATTAGAATGATGAGGTGGTGAAAGGTAAAGCCTAGTAAGCTTGGAGGTACATAGGAGCACAGGAAGCTGCCTTATACGGAGTCAAACCATTGCTCCATCTCGCTCAGTATTGTCTGCATTCACTGGTGCCAGTGGTTTTGCACGATTTCAGGCAGGGATCTGTCCCGGTCCTATGTGGGAGAAGACAATGACCTCCTGATAAGAAGATATCTGGAAGAGGCCCTCAACTGCAGAGTGCAGTGTATATAAGGGGCGAGATGATCCTGTAGCCTCCAAGTTCTCTGAATCACCACCACCCGTGTTTTCAGTTTTTTTCTGACTGGCTGTTTCATTCCAAATAACTGATAGCCCACACTGCAAATGTGGCCCT
Organism: Podarcis filfolensis; assembly: GCF_964270895.1. Taxonomy (NCBI): domain Eukaryota; kingdom Metazoa; phylum Chordata; class Lepidosauria; order Squamata; family Lacertidae; genus Podarcis; species Podarcis filfolensis. The sequence continues at coordinate 109,214,364 of NC_139606.1, forward strand.
GACCGCCCTGCCTTGAAATGCAAGCTCACTTTAAAAATACACATTCAGTCATTCTTTGCATGAAGTAGGCAGGGCCTACTCTGAGACCCATTGCTGCGCCCAGACACTCATCTAACACCTGCATATGGCCTCACCTACTTCTGTTGTTATGGAGAAATAGAGATGTGTGTCAACCACATTCTTATTCACATTGTGCTCCATCCCTCTAAGGAATGGATCAGTGTGTGAGAGTGTTTGTTTGTGTGTGTGTGTGTGTGAAATTCTCAGAACTCTCATTCTAATAACTCTCAAGCAACTGTGGAGCCCATGGACCTTATGCCATCAGTTCCAGGAGCCTGGAAGAACAATTAGAACAAGCCTTGACCCATCTTCCCAGGGGGTACTTACTCATAGGGGAGGAAGAGGGGGGAAATGGCCAGGGTGCTCCTGCCATCAAATTTCAGAACAGATCATCAATCTGTCTTCGTTGTTCTATATCTTGTAATATATGTTTGGTTTCAAACTGTAAACTCCCTAGAGTACCTTGGCAAAAAGCTGGGATACAGCTGTAGTAAATCAATAAATCTGCTTAAACCCATTTAAGTCTACAACAGTGTGTATACTTGAAATTCTTCCAAATAAGTCCCTTTGAACACACATAGTCTTACGCATGCGCATGATCAGGCTGTAAGTACGGGGACGTGGGTGGTGCTGTGGTCTAAACCACCAAGCCTCTTGGGCTTGCTGTTTGGAAGGTTAGCGGTTCAAATCCCCATGATGGGGTGAGCTCCCGTTGCTCTGTCCCAGCTCCTGCCAACCTAGCAGTTCGAAAGCATGCCAGTGCAAGTAGATAAATAGGTACAGTTGTGGCGGGAAGGTAAACTGCATTTCTGTGCACTCTAGCACTCATCACGGTCCTCCGTGTGCCAGTAGCAGTTTAGTCATGCTGGCCACATGACCCGGAAAGCTGTCTGTGGACAAACGTCAGCTCCCTCAGCCTGAAAGCAAGATGAGCGCCGCAACCCCGTAGTTGCCTTTGACTGGACTTAACCATTCAGGAGTCCTTTACCTTTACCTTTCTTTTTACTGGATACCTTGGCATACTGCTCTTCCTCCACAGACTTCCAAGCAGCAATTCCTTTGCAACAGTCCTGTGAGGTAGGCTATGCTGAAGCTGAGCAGGGAGTTGAACTGGGGTTTTGTACACCCAAATCCAACGTTCAACTGCTACACAAAATTTCTAGTTTTAGGCTTATGTTTTGTGGTTACACATTCAAGAGGGAGGTAGCATGTACATTGCAGAAATTTCTGAACACAATCCCAAAGAACTACTGCAATATTATGGATTTTGATGAAAAAAGTATCAAGGTAACCTAGACCCATCTATGCTATTTTAGTCAAGGTGGCAGCCCCAGTCTCCATAGTGATGAATGAGCCTGTAGATTCTCTGAATGGGATTTTGGCAAGATAGTACAGCATGGGATGGAGACTCATTTATCAAAAGTAGTTCCGGCATTTGCCAACGTTATAGGCAGGCACTGCGTTCATGTTCCACTAAAAGTGTGAAATTCCTTTGTCCATCAAATTGCATGGATCAACCAAGTATCTCCAGTTCCTGAAACTGAAACTGACAAGTCTTTTGCCTAACCTATAAGATGCATATCCCCTGAGTGATTCCAATTCATGAAAGGCATAGCTTGTTTTTTGTTTGTTTAGGTTTTTGACACAATCATTGATTAAACATATGGTATTTCTTGAATTGTGAAATTTAATGAATTGGGTAGATATTCAAAATGTGTATTTGGATATATGCGAGACAGTGTGAGAACTGATTTGTATCTGGGTTATGTGTGTGTTGTGAGAACATAAAAGCACAGAAAGTCAATGAATTTAACTTCCTTAAAACACACACACACACACACACACACAACCCTAGATATGTAAGAATGCTTAAGCAAGAAGCTAAGAAACCAACACCAGATCTGCATGGAAACAAATTCAGTTATCAACAGAAGGAAAATATTATACACCATAGGAATAAGTCACACTTCAATAGCCAAGTGGGAAACTGAAAGAGGGTCATAATTATAAACAAGAAGAAAAGGTGACAAAAGCTGATCTGCATCAAATGGAGGCCACACATCATTGTCAGTGCTTCTGTAGAGATAAACTCAGCTAAGGGTTATTGAGAATTTGAGGCAAAATGTTCAACTATAAATCTGCTTTAATAGTCCTTCAGCTGAGAATATCACAAAAGGCCGATTTCAGTTGTAGTCAATAGAAAGTCTGTTTTATGGTCATATATAGTTCAATGACAACAAAACTTAACTGGTTTGAGTACCAGTTTGAAAAGCTAAAAGAAAATCTTAGAACCAGAAAATCATAAGGGTTCCCATCAAGGTGACCTCCAAGTGTTTCTGACTACAACTCCACCCTTCCCTGGCCATCGATTTTGCTAGCTAGGGACGATGTGAGTTGAAGTCCACAACATCTGGAGGGCACCAGGTTGGCAACCCATGGTCTAATAACTTTCCTCTGAACCACCCTTGGACCATAGGATCAAGTCATCCACACCTCAATCTACTCCCCCCCCCAGTGTAACATCTGGAAGGAACATGGTGCTCAAGCCAAGAAGCCTACAAAGGAGATAGTTCCAGATGACTAAAGAAATGTGTGCAGAGGAGATTGAAAACTGTTTGTTGTTCAGAAAAAGAGAGCTGGTCATGATTAATGTTATAAAATGGTTTTCAAAACCCCTAAAGGCTTTCATTTTTTAATCACACAGTGGAGGTGCCATTTCGAGTTTCAGTGGAGAAGTAATATTCTCAGAGAGTGTCAAAAGGCCTGCTGCTGGGTATATTCAAGATGAAATGGCAAAGAAAGCAAGGGCCTAGGGCCATTTATTGGGGTTACTTTTATACTTCATAAGAAACGGCGATCTGTGTGCTTTTGAGGAACGTCCACCTGAAAGTTCTTAAGAAGCTGAAACGGAAAATGACTGACCCTTTAAGAAGAATATGTAACTTATTAAAATCAATTTCCCAACAAGATGGCTGGAAGGTAGTCATTGTAAAACTACTTGCTTTAAAAGGGACCCCAAAATTACAGACCTAGCAGCCTAATATTTGATCCAGTAAATCGGGAGAAGGCATAGTTAAAGGTAGATTTTTAAAAACATCTAGAAGAAGAAGCTGTACTGAGGATGAACAAGCATAGCTTCTTCAAAGGGAAGTGCTATATTCCCAATATATTTGAAATCTTTGAAAGTGTCAGCTATTATGTAGATGGGGTGATATAGTACATTTCATATATTTGGGCTTCCGAAAAGCATTTGACAAATTCCTTCATAAAAGGAATTATCTTAGCAATTGGTTAAACAACAGAATTGACGAAGGGCGAGTTTTCAAGATACAGTGGTATCTCAGGTTAAGTACTTAATTCATTCCGGAGGTCCGTACTTAACCTGAAACTGTTCTTAACCTGAAGCACCACTTTAGCTAATGGGGCCTCCTGCTGCTGCCGTGCTGCCGGAGCATGATTTCTGTTCTCATCCTGAAGCAAAGTTCTTAACCTGAAGCACTATTTCTAAGTTAGCAGTGTCTGTAACCTGAAGCGTATGTAACCTGAGGTACCACTGTAGGGGGAAGCAGGTAATGGAGTTTTCAAATGGCACTGGAGTTATTTAACAAATAATACATGGAACAAACTAGCAAATGATGTTCAATGTAATGTGAGCCCCATTGGAAGCATCTATAGTGCTGGAAAGAGATATTGGGGCAATGCTAAAAAGCTCAGTGAAAATGTCAACCCCATTTTCAACTGCAACGAAAGGGAAACGAATATTGCGGATTATTAGAAAGTTGATTTAAAAATAAACAGGCCAAGGTTACCAGTCCTTTATATGAATCTATGGCAAGAAAGGGAGGAATTCAAAGTTGTGTTCTTCTGAATGGTCCATAAATGCAAGCACCTTAGAATAACAAAATCATGGAACTGTAAAGTTGTAAGATGACCTGAGGGTCATCTAGTCTGACCCCCTGCAAAGCAGGAATCTCAACTAAAGCATCCATGGCAAATAGCCATCCAACCTCTGCTTAAAACCTCTCCAATGAAGGAGAGTCCACATCCTCCTGAGGGAAACTGTTCTGCTGTCAAATAACCCTTACTGTCAGAAAGTTCTTTCTTCTCCCCCAAGGTTTTTCAAGATCTACATGCAGCCGCTGGGAGAGATCGTCAGGGGGTTTGGGCTGGGTGTTCATCATTATGCAGATGATACCCAGCTCTACCTCTCTTTCAAATCAGAACCAGTGAAGGCGGTGAAGTTCCTGTGTGAGCATCTGGAGGCAGTTGGAGGATGGATGGCAGCTAACAGATTGAGATTGAATCCTGACAAGACAGAAGTACTGTTTTGTGGGGAGAGGAGGCAGGCGGGTGTGGAGGACTCCCTGGTCCTGAATGGGGTAAATGGTTGAATGGAAACTCCCTTCTGGCAGTTCCTTTCCCCTCCATGAATACAGAATACTGCAATCACAGAGGTGAGAGAGATCTGGTGGCTATGACCAGAAGCAGGATACTCAACAACCTAAATCCTTGGACCAGGTATCTGTTCTGAAATCCACCTCCCCCCCCCCTTTCTAAACGATGTTCCAATTACTGAAAACTTGCTAAGACCTCCTTTGCAGGCCTTGTTTAAATCACTACATTGATTGCTGATGTCAGGCTTGTTAACAGAAGATAAAACCCAAACCGTACGTTGCCCAAACATGTTGCTGTGTGTTTCCCTTTTTTTTAACCACATAATTTTCTTCAATGTATCATGTTTGTTTGCTTGTTTGTTTGTTTTAAAGGTGCCTTGAGATGCTTTGAACTGGCCTGGAGATGTGTTGCTGTTGCTTTCAAAGCAGCAGCAAAGCCTTTAAAATGTTGCACATGAAGTAATGGACTTTGACAGGGAACCAACATACCTGGGATAAGTGATATGAATGGAAGGGGCTGAAACCTATAGACAACAGGGGAAGGTCAAGCAGAATAAATGGCACCTCGGCACTGAAAAGCCGAAACAAGGCTAGCCAGTGACAGACAAAACATACAATTGTACATTTAATGGATTCCCAATGGGCACTGGGTGCTCTAAATGGAAGTAAATGGATGTTACTTCTGCTGGCATTGATTGTTGAGCGAGTGGGAAAATATATGTGTCAGGGGGTGATGGGAAATGTCACCAAAATTCTTTGAGAGCATAACGATACGTTGGGGAAATAGCCGATTAAAAGAAAGGGAAATATATATATTGCAGCACAGATGGTGGTGTGGGAAAACACCTACGATCATGGAAGTTTTGATTTTTTAAAAAGAAAGATAGTTTGCCAAGGGATGTTGTCTGTCATTCACAACATAATTCAAGGGCCCACAGAACCTTCTTTGAAAGGACTTAGAACTGGCATTCTTTGATTTTATCATTTCTTTTATTTTCATTTAACTCATTCATTGGCCATATACCTAAATATCAAGGATTTGTGGTGAAAATGAACAATGCAATGGTGTGAGAAGACCTGGTGTTATGTACTAAAGTTCTCACTCTGGGCCAGCAGGGGGATACTGTAGATAGTTTTCACTCAGGTCCACATATGCAAATAAGGAATTGAAAGTACATTCAGTGATTGGGTAGTTACAGACAGTTGTTACTGTTGCGTTGTAGTGGAGCTCTATATAAGCAGGCTGGCTGAATCCTTCAGTTCTGTTCTGTTCTGGGTCTGTGAATAAACAAGAGCTGTTTGAAGAATCTGATATGTTCACCCACAACACCTACAAAAATCTATTTTGATTCTGATTGTGTTATTGGCAGCATGTATTTCATTTATTTAGTTTGGTTTAGTTTAGTGGTTTTATGTATGTGTGTTTTTACTTGGTAAACCGCATAGAGTATTTTTAAATATATTAAGCAGCCTATAAATTTAATTAAACAAACTGATGAATGAGTAGATAGGTAGCATAATAACCATTTTATTGGGATCAGCGTGGCTGTAATCCCATGCAGACTTCCCTGGGAGTAAGCTCAAATCTCAGTGGTGCTTTCTTCTGACAACAAAGGTTCAGCTTGTTAAACATGCTGAGCTTTCACAAAAGATCTTCAGTCAGCTGAAATGCAACCTTTAGCTTTCAATTAGAAAGTCTCACAAAGAACTGTTGCTGTTTAAACTACTAATGCGAAGTCTTGCCCCATCAAAGGAAAGGAAAGAAATATCCAGACACTGCTTAGTTATTTCCCCTACTTTTGGTCTTCTATGTTTATCTGTCACAAACAAACTTGAAAGCTTTTGTTATCTCCACATTTGCTCCCACGACCCTGGCATTTATGGCAGATAATGTCGGCACCTGAAAAATCCCTTCTGTTTTCCTTTCACTACACCTCTGCTTTATTTTAGTACATTAACGAGAACAAGGCCTGCAGCTTTGGAGGACAAACCCCGAACACTCGAAATGTACATGGATATTTCTGAGAGTTAATACATTTTAAAATCAACACGATATTTGAGTAATCTATTGACTATTCTATGCGAAAAAGTGAAAATGCTGTTTCAGAATTATTGAATTGTACTGAACTTTATTGCAGCTCCTCCAGCTAAATTAATAAATCCAGATAATGGATTTATTTTCTGTGTTCTATTTATTTATTTATTTATTTATTTTTACTCTCTGATTCCTTTAAGAAGCTTAATGGGAAATATACTGTCCCATGTTAGCCTTACAACAGCCCCCGAAAAAGAAATTTTGCCCCAATGTGAGCTCCAGGGCTCTCCTTTGTCCTAGTCTAATACTCTTGTCTACAGGCCTTGGACTTCAATCTGTGCCATTATGTGATAGCGTTAGTATAAGGTTGTGACTGAGAAGGGTTCAGAGCTAACAAGAGCCCTGAGCAGCGCAGTGACTATTTATATAGGATCAGTAGAAAGTATATTGTGTTTTTCTGCTGAATTGGATCTAATGGCAATCTGCAAAAACTCAATTGTCATTTGCTCCAATTCGGCGATAAAACATGGATTTTCCCGGGGAATGTGCAGGGACCAAAAACCCAAAAATGTGGTGCAAAAGGAGGTCTGGATGAGCCCTAAATGAAAACAACACGTGGCAGTGGTGAGGTTTGCCCGGGTGTTTAAAATATATCGTGCAGTGATTTCATGCTCTTTATTGCAGCTTGTAAAACAGTGATTGAACTTCCCCCCAAACCTCAGGCTTTTATATACATTATTTACACAATGAGTCCCGTCTGATTGGCTGGTTCTGCTTCCCTCCTGGAACCTGATTGGTCTTTTCCTGCAGGCCAATCAGTTGTTGCATTCTACGATCCTACCTGCCTATTGTTCTAGGATCCAAGCTTAGTACATAACATCATCATCATCATTATTATTATTATTATTATTATTATTATTATTATTATTATTTATACCACGCTCCATCCACAGATCACAGGGCAGCTCACAACATAAAAATACAAAATGAGAACACCAAAAAGACAAAAAAGAAGCAAAAATGAACCAATATTCCCCCTCCCGCAAACACATTATATAAGGAAGAACAGTCTATGAACTCATGTGGAAAGAGTTTACATGTTACCGAGCACAAAAGCAATGTTAACTTGGCATCCACTAAAAAAATATTTGGAAAATATACGTATCAAGGTAACACTTGAATATAAATGAGAATTTTGCTTACAGTATTTGAGCATTTAAAAAAAATAAAATAGGGTATTTGTCTTAAGGAGAGATGTGATTAGGAAGAAGATTGGCAGGGAACAAGGAACAGTGCTAAACTCTATATAGGACAGAAGCTCCCCTGAGTTCTGCCAAAAGCTCAGTACACAGTGCCTGTGTTTATGAAACTATATCCATGGGTTCTGCCTTGCTGTTACTTATTTATTAAATACCTGTGATTTCCTTCCAAATTATTGATCGCAGTGTACAAATGTGGCTGTTCGGGTGCACAGGATATGAAAAGCGTATCTCTTCCTTATTGCAGGGGACTGTGGTCATTGCTGTGGGGTTTTATTTAGTTTAAGAGAGTTTTAAGAGAGAGGAGGAAATCTTGGTCATTGTCATCTATAGCAAATTGTACCTATGGGACACAAGCAATAAGAACTTGAACTCTTAATAAAGTGGTACCTTGGGTTAAGTACTTAATTCGTTCTGGAGGTCTGTTCTTAACCTGAAACTGTTCTTAACCTGAAGCACCACTTTAGCTAATGGGGCCTCCTGCTGCCGCCGTGCTGCCGGAGCACGATTTCTGTTCTCATCCTGAAGCAAAGTTCTTAACCCAAGGTACTATTTCTGGGTTAGTAGAGTCTGTAACCTGAAGCGTATGCAACCTGAAGCGTATGTAGCCCGAGGTACCACTGTACAGGATGGCAGATATGACCTAATAGGCATTACTGAAACCTGGTGGGATGGGACTCATGACTGGAATGTATAAATTGAGGGGTACAACCTGCTCAAAAAGAACAGATCTAACAAGAAGGGAGGTGGAGTAGCATAATGTGTAAAGGATGTGTATACTTGTGAATAACAGTGACCTTACCGTGGGTGTCTACTATAATCTCCAAGCTAGACTGAGGACTTGGATTATATTTTGCCACCATGGAAGTTTGTGGAATCTGCAGTCCTTTATTTTTTCTAGGGATGGATTAATTTCCTCAACAGGGCAAAAGTTTACTGGGCACTTCTTTCTCCCTTTCTGAAACTCAGATATCCTCATTTGACCCCATGCTTTAAACCTTGCTGTTAGTTGAGCTGCTCCCTTCAATCGTGGGATAGCTAGCATTGTAGCAAAGCTTTCATTATGGAGATTTTTATAAGTTTTGCAATTAAAAAAGAGTTCCAGACACATGATGGCCACCAAAGGTCTAAGCCTGAAAACTATTTTACACAGACAGATTAAAAAAAAATGAAATGCTTTGCTAGTTCCAAAATATATGCAGTGCAAAGCAATGTGATATTGTAATTTGCGTTATTATGTTCTCTTGTGTCTGCCATGCCATTAAAAACAACAAATTGACATGCATTTTGGGTACCATGAGATCAATCCAGATAAACCAAAATCATAAAATTTTATGTGAGTGAAATAGAAGCCAAGAAAAAAGTGAAGTCCATTCTGTTGAGAGTAGGAGGGAATACAAAATAGCTCAGGAGAAGAAGAACCAACCTTGTTCCTTTTTCCAAAAAGCCAATAAATCATAAGTACAATTGCAAAACAGGGACAGTATTCAGCAGCTGACACACAGTATGAATTGGTGGCTTCTGTTATATCTATAAAGATAAAGGTAAAGGGACCCCTGACCATTAGGTCCAGTCGTGGATGACTCTGGGGTTGCAGTGCTCATCTCCCTTTATTGGCCAAGGGAGCCAGCGTACAGCTTCCGGGTCATGTGGCCGGCATGACTAAGCCACTTCTGGCGACCCAGAGCAGCGCACGGAAACGCCGTTTACCTTCCCGCTGGAGCGGTACCTATTTATCTACTTGTGCTTTTGACGTGCTTTCAAACTGCTAGGTTGGCAGGAGCAGGGACTGAGCAACGGGAGCTCACCCCGTTGTGGGGATTCGAACCACTGACCTTCTGATCAGCAAACCCTAGCTCTGTGGTTTAACCCACAGCACCACCCGCATCCTGTTATATCTATACTATACATTTAAAACAATATCATACCGCTTTAAACAACTGTGGCTTCCCCCAAGGAATCCTGGGGACTTTAATTTGTTAAGGGTGCTGAGAGCTGTTAGGAGACTCCACCCGCCTCACAGAGATACAATTCTCAGAGTGGTTTAACTATCAATCCATCATCCAAAGGGAACTCTCGGAAATGGGAATGTTGTTATGTTAAGACATAGTATCTCAGTGTATTGAGTTCCACTCCCATTGTGTTTTGGAACATCTGGCTAGTCCAGAACACTGGACTAGATGGACCTGTGGTCTGAGCCAACTGACTTCTCCATATATTCTTATCAGAACTACTGCAGATATTTATCTGGTGGCCCTCATGCGGGGTTACAACATCGAAAAGTGCTCCAATATATGTTTCAGGTGCTAAGCAGAGAAAGAGGTACATTGGGAGGCCAACTCTCTTCTGTCACCAGCCATCCCATCAGGCTGTGGGAGAATGTCATGGCCCTGGACTCATTGGATTGTAGCTCCAAGAAGGAGATGGATGGAAGCCCTTGTCTATCCACTCCAGTGGATAAGTGGAGCCTTGCGGAGAGCTTTCCATAGAGGGAAAATCCCAAAGGAGCCAAGGCTGCATAAGTTACTGACCCTCTAACTGGCTAGGAGGCAAGGGACCCTAGGCAATGACTACCAAGGACTACAATGTTTGCTGGAGGAATTCACTGAGCCAACTTGGATGTTTGCTCTCAGCTTCAAGAATGCTGTCCGTGGTCCTGAAACTAGACTGTGGTCCTCCAAGATGTTTGCCTCGCCTAGCTGTCTTGCCTGGGGATCCAGGAACTACTGACCTTGCTTTATTTTAATCATCATCGGTCATTGGTGGTGGGCACCAACATGGATCACAACAGAGAGGGAGAGATGGGCCATCAGTTCTGATTAAAGATCAACTTCAATAAGCAGCTCCTTCAACTGATTATTAGCAGTCATTCCACCAGACTGTAGGAGACAGGGGATGTTGGGAAATCAAGGCCTCTCTATCAGTTCTGTTAAAAGTGGGGTTTCTCCTTGATTTTTCCCCCCATTCCATTCTGGTTCTTAGTTACAAGAACTCTGTAACTAACAATTATTGCCTGATGGTGTTTTTCCTCTTCCCTACCAACATCTTTTCCTTCTGTGCCATGGTTTTTTTTTTTGGGGGGGGGGGGGATTATAGGCTTATCTTTTCAAAATAGTATGTGCTGTCAACAATAGTTAGGGGAGAAATACACATATCTAGGAATTGGTTTGAAATTCAGTTCCTCTTGCATTTTAATACAAATCTACCTCATTTGTTCTTCCTGAAACAATAAGCAAACTGAAACACAGGTATCCTTCAAAATCCATACACCTACAAACATTGTAGTGCAATTCGACAACCAAATATGTGTATATTAGGGGAAAGTGTGCACAAAATGCATATGTTAATGGAAATAACTTCTAAAATCAATGCATTATATTACAGGAAGCTAAATACAAAAATGTATCTATTAAGAAAAAATGTTCATTAGGATTTCTGTAAAAAAAACTGATGAGGAAATGTAGCAGATTGAATTTAAATATTAGAAAATTTAGAAACAAAAAAACAAAAAAAAAACTTGAAATTGACATGTTTCTGCTTGCACCCCACATTGCTTGGAACAGAAGTAGTTTACAAATCTAGGCAGACTTCAACATAACAGGGGGAAAGGCTAAAAAAAAAACCTTGTTGTGATAATCTCTCAGTGGTCTGTTAATCTTATATTATTTTCCTGAAAGTAGGCTCAGTTTAGGTAAACAGAATCTATGTGGTAAATATTTTCCAAGCAAATAAGGTGTGTTATTTTGGGAAGGGCTGAATGTTTGCTCATTTCCTTTTTATTGTTTGTACTTTTGCACTGTAAGAAATGACAAGTTCATTTTGATGTGATTCATCCCACTAGAGTTGGAACTTGACAGCTATCTTGTGTTGGTAAATGCAAGGATTTAACTAGGTAGATTTTTTTAAGCAAAAACAAAGACAAAAAACCCTAGGTTTTTAAAAGCTGGGGGGACATACGGTGTGAAGCCAGTTTTCTTTATACTGAAAAATCTGATGTGATGCAACACTTCAGAAATATTATGGCTGGGTGCTGGATTTGACTGAATCTTGTAGTGAATCCAGTTGATTCTGGATGATTGTGCTCTGGCCAGATTAGGTTGAGGAAGCTACAGAGCAGGTTGAGTCATCTTAAATTGATTAATAGTGATTTGTGCTGATCTGTACCTCAAACAGTCTCCTATAAAGCCAGAAAGACTGTCTCCAAACTGTTGCAATTATTAATATAATATTAATAATATTAATATAAGGGCCCGATCAGCTCCAGATTGATCTAGGCCAGGGGTCAGCAAACTTTTTCAGCAGGGGGCTGGTCCACTGTCCCTCAGACGTTGTGGGGGGCCGGAATATATTGGGGGGGAATGAACAAATTCCTATGCCCCACAAATAACCCAGAGATGCATTTTAAATAAAAGGACACATTCTATTCATGTAAAAACACGATGATTCCTGGACCATCCACAGGCCAGATTTAGAAGGTGATTGGGCCAGATCCGGGCCCCAGGCTTTAGTTTGGCCACCCATGATCTAGGCTGAATCAAGTCTGATCTGGATTTACAAACTGGAACTGTAAATCAGATCAGAGGTCCATGAACAGCTCTAATAAATATAAATTATACATTCAGAAGTGTATGTGGGGAGGAATAAACCCTCACAACTTCCACTCTAAAGGAAAAGACAAAGCTAAATTTGTTTTCTTTTAGTTAAACATGTGAAGAATTTCAGCAAGGTACTCTCATTTTCCTACTCATATTGAGATAGGCCAAACTTAGATCCACAAAATGTTTAGGGGTATGCGTACCCCTGCATCCCCCCAGAAAAAAAGCACTGGTTCTGCATACCTTGACACTGGAACTAATTAATGATTGATCTGAGAAATTTTGCAAGGTGAGTGTCAAGCTGTGACACCTCCATGCTCCAAACAGTGCACCTTTTGAGCCCACCCAGATCTTTCATGACCCTGACTCTGAACAACAGCCAGGAATCAAACGCAAAGAGGGAGGAACAAGCTGCATATGGAGAACCACCAACACAAGCCATAGAGATGAAGGAACCAGACTCTGGTCTCAACAGGGTCAACCAATCATTCATTGAACCTAGAGTTTTGTGTTTAGAGAGCCAGTGTGGTGTAGTGGTTCAGAGCGGTAGTTGCGTAATCTGGGGAACTGGGTTTGCGTCTCCGCTCCTCCACATGCAGCTGTGGGGTGACCTAGGGCTAGTCACACTTCTCTGAAGTCTCTCAGCCCCACTCACCTCACAGAGTGTTTGTTGTGGAGGAGGAAGAGAAAGGAGAATGTTAGCCGCTTTGAGACTCCTTCGGGTAGTGATAAAGTGGGATATCAAATCCAAACTCTTCTTCTTCTTCTTAAGCAGGCCAATTTAAGACTATTGAACACAGAGACTCTCGAACAGGCTGTGTTGGCAGCCTGGCCACAATTTTGCACCTCCACAATGACCATTGTTCTGTGGCATTCTGGAAGAGGTGTTGGATGCAGGAGGGGTCATCACAAAAAAATGGTGAAAATTCTGTCAAGTGGCTTCTTAGTCTATGGAGGGGTAAGAAAATGCAAGAACTCAAAGTTTTCTCAAAGGGGAAAAGGTCTTTTGAGACCTTTTAGCTTAGCTCTACATAAAATAGAGCAACCTCCATGTACACTATTCTCCCTTTGCTCTTTGGAATACTAATGTAATTGTCAAGAAGGTTTCTGTGCCACGTTAGTGTGGCCTTTTAGCTCCTTTAAAATGTGACCATTCTCCCCAGGCAATGAAGTTTTGTCCTTTTGGGTATCTATGGAAATATCACACTGCTTAAATAAGTTATTCTAGAGATTCATTGAAAAAGATTTTTTTCATATATAGATTGTATGCTACTATGAGATTGTAGGACTCACAGTTATTTAACATCCAAACAGAAACTGGAAAATCTTAATGAGGCAGTTTAAATACTTACGGCTTCTTGGTTATGTCCCTCTGGGACTATTTATCTGCTGATAACCATGTTTACAGCAATAAAATAGTGATTAAACATAGAGATTGCCAAGAGTTAGACTCTCATATTGACCGTTACTTTAACAACGTTGGAGAAGAAATGAAAGATACAGGAAGGGCGGGTGGGAGACAAGATAGTGAAGTGTGATGGATGGAGGCTGGAGGGACTCCATCAAATCATCGGGAAAAGATTAGCATCTTAGGTGAATTACGACGAGGGTGGGCAGCTATGAAGTAAAAGCTTGGCAGCTGTGTGTGTGTGGAGAGAGAGAGAGAGAGAGAGAGAGAGAGAGAGAGAGAGAAGGGGAGATAGGAAGAGAGGAGACATGGTGAGAACTGTATTAGTGCAAGGCTGCTTCTGTGGAATGACAACTCTAGATCATCTTCCTAAACAACACTAAATCCACCTTTCACCAGCAGTGCCCAGGGTGGGAGCTATTGCTTTAACTGTTAGGGATAAAGGAGAGGATCAGAGACAAGAAAGTTGTTGTGCCTTCTGTCTAAACCAGTAGAAGGTAGTAGAAGGAAGTGTTGTCATATACGAACATAGCTGCCCCTTTGCTTGTACAGTGGTACCTCAGGTTAAGAACTTAATTCGTTCTGGAGGTCCGTTCTTAACCTGAAACTGTTCTTAACCTGAGGTACCACTTTAGCTAATGGGGCCTCCCGCTGCTGCCACGCCACTGCCACACGATTTCTGTTCTCATCCTGAAGCAAAGTTCTTAACCCGAGGTACTATTTCTGGGTTAGCGGAGTCTGTAACCTGAAGCGTCTGTAACCCGAAGTACCACTGTAAATGGATAATAATAATAATTTTGTTATTTATACCCTGTCCCAGCTACTTTGGGGCGGCTTACAGCATCAAACATCAGACATTAAAAACTTCCCAATACAGAGCAGCCTTCAGATGTCTTCTAAATGTTGTGTAGTTCTATATCTCCTTGATATCTGATGGGAGGGCGTTCCACAGGGAGGGTGGAATAAATACTTCCCCTTTCTTCATATTTGGTGTGCCACCCCCCAATCGCTTGCTGGTTGAGGTTGTGCTGCACTGGCATTGCAACACTTAAATAAACATCCTGTTCGACTGACAATTGGAGTCTGGATCTTATTGGCCATCCAGACTGAACCAACAGAGTACTGGGTATCTAACTCCAATAACTCCCCATCACTACAGCACAGGTTTATTCAAAAGTATACCCCACAATATTCAGTGGAACTAGTCCCAGGAAGCCAGGACTGGGCTATAATTTGCAATTTTAAATAGAATCATAGAATTGTAGAGTCATATAGTCTCACCTAGTGTAATGCAGGGACACGGGTGGCACTGTGGGTTAAACCACAGAGCTTAGGATTTGCCGATCAAAAGGTCGGCGGTTCGAATCCCCATGATGGGGTGAGCTCCCATTGCTCAGTCACGTCAAAGTGCAAGTAGATAAATAGGTACCACTCTGGCGGGAAGGTAAATGGTGTTTCCATGCGCTGCTCTGGTTCGCCAGAAGCGGCTTAGTCATGCTGGCCACATGACCCGGAGGCTGTACACCAGCTCCCTCGGCCAATAAAGCGAGATGAGCTCCGCAACCCCAGAGTCGGTCACGACTGGACCTAATGGTCAGGGGTCCCTTTACCTTTACCTTACTGTAATGCAGGAATCACAGCTAAAGAAACCTTGACAGATGGCCTTCCAACCTCCAGTGAAGGATGGTCCACCGCCTTGCCTTACCTAGGACAGAAGTCCCATAGGCATCAATGGGGCTTACTTCTGAGTCAACCCAGTCAGGAAAGGGCCACAAAAATTTAAAATGTCAGCCAAAACTGCAACATAGCAGAAATGATTCTATACTAAGTAAAGTTAATTTATTAACTCGCTTATTCAGTTAAAGTTACTTTATTAATTTATATTTGAAAACTTGGGGCTGGGGAGGAAGAAATAAAACATTACCAAATTAGGCAGCACAGATGTGGGGGGAGGGGGAATAGCAGCTGCACTTGGAATGCTGAGAACAGAAATGGACGCATTCTCAAAAAAGAAGATGAAGAAAACGAATGAAAAACTTTCCTTTGCAGGTTTGCCTTGGAGCCAAACCAGAAAAGCAATTGACAGGTGATAATGAGAACAGCAGGTTGGTTTTCATCTGGCTACATCTTGCGCATGGAATGCTCCCCGTTCAATGAATCGACAGGCAGCTGCATCTCACAGCAGCTTAGGAACACTGATGTTTCATCGCCAACTCTGGAGTATACCAAGTGAGAAGAACGCGCCCTTTTTAGTTAGTGATGGAGTCTAACACTTCCTGAAACTGGGAGGGGCGGGGGAAGTGGTCTTAAAAAACACAAGCTAAGAAATGCTTTTGAATTCAAGACAGCTGGTCTGCTGATATGGCTCTTCATTTATCAGAGCTGAGTGCTGGCACATCAGCACCAAAAGCATGCATGCTCTTGAGACTTGAAATCATCGCTTTCCTCCTTGCAGATCTGAGAATCCTATTATCTCCCCAGGTAATGAGGCTTGCTTATGTAAAGTGTGGACAAGTAAATTCTTCAGCACTCACGACTGGAAAAACATCTTGGGCCAGACAGCTGGTGTTAATTTGTCCCAATATAGGTGTGCTTTTCTTTTGAATTATGGTGCTGGAGGAGACTCTTGAGAGTCCAATGGACTGCAAGAAGATTAAACCGATCCATTCTGAAGGAAATCAGCCCTGAGTGCTCACTGGAAGGACAGATCCTGAAGCTGAGGCTCCAATACTTTGGCCACCTCATGAGAAGAGAAGACTCCCTGGAAAAGACCCTGATGTTGGGAAAGATGGAGGGCACAAGGAGAAGGGGACAACAGAGGACGAGATGGTTGGACAGTATTCTCGAAGCTACCAGCATGAGTTTGACCAAACTGCGGGAGGCAGTGGAAGACAGAAGTGCCTGGCGTGCTCTGGTCCATGGGGTCACAAAGAGTCAGACACGACTAAACGACTAAACAACAACAACAACAAAGGTGTGCTTTTTCCTATAAAACCCATGCCACTCCACCCATCTACTTAAAAACATCAAGTCCTACATCAGAAATGGGGAATCTGCAGAGCTTCCCCTCCCCTTCAGCTCCAACTCTCCAAAACTCAGTTCCAGCACCTCTCGGGTGGGTGCCAATGCCATCCTAAGAGAACCAGGGAGGTGTTCATGGTGAGTTCCTGCTCCTATTTTTCTAGAAAAATAGCAGCAGGGCATATCTTAAGCATATCTGGCGCCATGGTGCAAAGATCCCCCCAGCGCCGCCCCCTGTTTCCCAGAGTTACCTACCTTTTTTAGGGATGATGGCGCTGCCGGCGACGCACCCAGCTTTGCAGGGCTGGAGGAGGTGGGCAGTGGCTGGAGGGCAGGTCCTCTGGCGGGGAAGAGTTGGAGGCTGAACCGCTTTGTGCCGTGATGGCCACAGCAGGCGGAGGCTCCAGGCGTGGCACTCCTTTGGTGCGGCATGGCGGAGGCGGGCGGAGGCAGCGAGCTGATGCCAGGACGCGCCGCGTCCAGCCTGCGCCTCTACCCTGGTGCCCTCCAGAACTTGGCGCCCTGGCACCCTGCGCCGCTAGCCTCTATGGGTAAGGTGTCACTGAATAGCAGTGGGAATCCATATCCCTCCAGATGTTTGGCATAACACTAAGTGGCATGCTGGCTGCAGGGGGTCCTGGGAAATGTTATTTTTCCCAAGGCCACCAACAAATGCCAGGGAATTATGGAACCCTGATCAGCACCTAGTTTCATGGTCACTTTGGGAAAGGCATAAAGGGTGATAAAGGTAAAGGTAAAGGGACCCCTGACCATTAGGTCCAGTCGTGGCCGACTCTGGGGTTGCGGCGCTCATCTCGCTTTATTGGCCGAGGGAGCCGGCGTACAGCTTCCGGGTCATGGCCAGCATGGCTAAGCCACTTCTGACGAACCAGAGCAGCGTATGGAAATGTCGTTTACCTTCCCGCCGGAGCGGTACCTATTGATCTACTTGCACTTTGACGTGCTTTCGAACTGCTAGGTTGGCAGGAGCAGGGACTGAGCAATGGGAGCTCACCCCGTCACGGGGTTTCGAACCGCCAACCTTCTGATCGGCAAACCCTAGGCTCTGTGGTTTAACCCACAGCGCCACCCGTGTCCCTTCATAAAGGGTGATGGACTAAGGCTAAACCCTGTCCTTTCTCAAACGTTATTCTACCAGCTCCAATTGCTATAGGTGTTTCTAATTCATACTCCTTGGTTATCTGCTCTTGAAATGATTATTATTTATAATAATATTAGGGTGTGGGAGCGCAAGATGTGGCCAAGGACGCCCAGTCACTGACTCCTCATATAGAACAATTCATCTTAACATCATAAAGAATGTTGCTTTTAATAGCGTGAAAGTTGTAATGCATCAAACTGCAACATTACTACAGTTGGGCTGAATTTTTTACAGCGAGCAGATGCAGGGCATCTAGTCAGGCATGATAATGAGCAGAGAGTGCAAAACCTTGAGCTGATGAGTTTTAACTGGCCTGTAATTGTGTCACCTCCATATGTGTTTGCAGTCAGATATTTCCCTGAAATAGCAGATTATCAGTGAGATATGATGGTAACACCACCACAGCCATCATTAACATTTCCAAACAGCTGCTCAACCCAAAGGCTTCTAGAGTGATGCACAACATTCCCCTAAAATGCAACCTATCAAAACATAATTAAAAACTACGAAATTGCTACTAATGTTGCAGAATTTCAGTCGAGTGGAATCTAACCTAGAACTATGGCCATTGTTCCATCAGTGCAAGCATTTCAGCGTGCCAGATGAAACAATCCCTCTTCTCCTGTGCCTGCATTCTCTCCTGACCCACCTCCAGAACAAATTTGGAGAGAGGAGAGTGGGGGAATGTCCTTGTTATGTACTGAGTTGAATAGGATCCAAACTGCAGCAGTCTGATTGGTCCTAGAACAATAGGATCCAAAAGGCAGCAGTCTGATTGGTCCTAGAACAATAGGATTCAGAAGCAGCAGTCTGATTGGTCCTAGAACAATGCAGCAGTATGATTGGTTGGCAGGAACCACCCAATCATGCTCCAGATAGAAGTGAATCCACAACCTGATTGGCTTACAGTAGAATTCCGGAATTAGCCAATCATGTGCAGCCCATTGTGTAAATAATGTATATAAAGCAGTTACAGATAGGTAGCCGTGTTGGTCTGCCATAGTCAAAACAAAAAAAAAATTTTCTTTCCAGTAGCACCTTAAAGACCAACTAAGTTAGTTCTTGGTATGAGCTTTCGTGTGCATGCACACTTCGTCAGATACACTGAAACAGAAGTTGCCAGATCCTTCTATATAGTGAGAAGGTGGGGAGGGGTATTACTCAGAAGGGTGGTGGGAATGGGTGGTTGGCAGATAGCTGAGATGAGCCTGTTGACGGCTCTTAACGACTGCAATAGGTCTTACAGGAAAAAGCAAGGGGTGAGAAGGTGAAAAATGGCTTTGTCATGTATAATGAGATAAGAATCCAATGTCTTTGTTCAGACCAGGTCTCTCCATGGTTTTAAGTTTGGTAATGAGTTGCAATTCAGCAGCTTCTCTTTCCAGTCTATTTCTGAAATTCCTTTGTAGTAATACAGCTACTTTGAGATCTTGTATAGAATGTCCTGGGAGATTGAAGTGTTCTCCTACTGGTTTCTCTGTCTTGTGATTCTTGATGTCCGATTTATGTCCGTTTATTCTTTGGCGTAAGGTTTGGCCTGTTTGTCCAATATAGAGAGCTGAGGGACACTGTTGGCATTTGATGGCATATACAATGTTAGACGATGAGCAATTAAATAGTCCCGAGATGGTATGTGTGATGTTGTTGGGGCCAGTAATGGTGTTGTCCGGGTGTATGTGGCAGCAAAGTTGGCATCTGGGTTTATTGCAGGCTCTGGTGCCAGTGTCTGTGTTACGTCTGGTTGTAGTATTATTGTGGGTTAGGAGTTGTTTAAGATTGGGTGGCTGTCTGTAGGCAATGAAAGGTCTTCCTCCCAGAGCTTGAGAAAGAGAACTGTCATTGTCCAGGAGAGGTTGTAGATCTCTGATGATGCGTTGTACTGTTTTGACTTGGGAGCTGTATGTGATGACTAGAGGTGTTCTGTTATTTTCTTTTTTGGGTCTGTCTTGCAGCAAGTTCTCTCTGGGTATCTGTCTGGCTCTGTTGATCTGTTGTCTAACTTCATCTGCTGGGTATTTTAGTTCTAAAAAGGTTTGCTGTAGATCTCTTAGGTGAGAGTCTCTGTCTGTAGAATTGGAACAGATACGGCTGTAACGTAGTGCCTGGCTATATACAATGGACTGTTTGGTATGTTTGGGATGGTAGCTAGAGGCATGTAGATATGTTTGTCGGTCAGTTGGTTTACGGTATAAGGTGGTGTCTATGCGTCCATCCTGTATTTTTATAGTAGTGTCCAAAAAATGTATTTCTTGCATAGATTGATTCATTGTTAGGTTGATTGTGGGGTGAAAATCATTGAATTTCTGGTGGAAGGTGTCCAGGGTCTGTTGACCATGTGTCCAGATGATAAAAATATCGTCAATGTATCGCAGGTACAAGAGAGGTTTGAGTGGGTAGGAGTTTAGGAAACGTTGTTCTAAATCTGCCATGAAGATGTTGGCATACTGTGGGGCCATGCGGGTGCCCATTGCTGTGCCGCTGATCTGAAGGAACAGGTCATCACCGAATTTGAAGTTGTTGTGGGTAAGGACAAATTGGCAGAGTTTGGTGGCAAAGTCCGCTGTGGTTTTGTCTGAAATGGTGTTCCTTATAGCTTGTAAACCATCGTTGTGTGGGATGTTGGTATACAGAGATTCCACATCCAGCTGAGGAATCAGTCCTTTCACGTGGACTGTCATTCTGCCCTGCCAAATCCCCACACATGATTCAGTTCTACGGGGACTTGGAAGCATTTTTCCGCCGTTTACGCCTGAAGGAGTATTTTCAACACACACAACAACAAGACAAAGCAGAACAAGCAACAACTCCACAACACAACACCTCTCAACCCACTGGAGAACAACAACCACCCTCCCAACAGAACACTGACCACCAACTACCACCGAAAAAGTGTTACACAAAAAGGGACTCCACATGGACCCCTTCTGATGGACGCAATACCACACTGGACTTGTACATTGACTGCTTCCGCCACAGAATCCAAACAGATGTGACCAGAAAACACCATCGCTTACAACAAAATCTAAACCATGCTGAAAGGAGAGCCATAGATAATCTCAGAAACAACCCAGACATTATAATTAAAGAAGCAGACAAAGGTGGAGCTGTCGTTATCATGGACAAAACTGACTACATTCAGGAGGCTCACAGACAACTTTCCAATACCGCCTTTTACATAAAATTGGACTCAGACCCCACACAAGAATACAAAAAAGAACTGAACAAGATTGTTAAGGAGCTACCCCCACACATCCAAGAACAGATCCTCACCAACACACCAACAGAACCTCGACCAGGAACTTTCTATCTTCTACCTAAAATACACAAACCAGGAAATCCAGGACGCCCCATCATTTCAGGTATTGGCACTATTACAGTGGGTGTCTCCGGTTATATGGACTCTGTTCTGAAACCATATGCCATCAGTGCTCCCAGCTATGTACGTGACACCACAGATTTTCTGAGGAAAATACAATCTTTAAATAATCTTCCCAACAACACTATACTAGCTACTATGGATGTGGAATCTCTGTATACCAACATCCCACACAACGATGGTTTACAAGCTATAAGGAACACCATTTCAGACAAAACCACAGCGGACTTTGCCACCAAACTCTGCCAATTTGTCCTTACCCACAACAACTTCAAATTCGGTGATGACCTGTTCCTTCAGATCAGCGGCACAGCAATGGGCACCCGCATGGCCCCACAGTATGCCAACATCTTCATGGCAGATTTAGAACAACGTTTCCTAAACTCCTACCCACTCAAACCTCTCTTGTACCTGCGATACATTGACGATATTTTTATCATCTGGACACATGGTCAACAGACCCTGGACACCTTCCACCAGAAATTCAATGATTTTCACCCCACAATCAACCTAACAATGAATCAATCTATGCAAGAAATACATTTTTTGGACACTACTATAAAAATACAGGATGGACGCATAGACACCACCTTATACCGTAAACCAACTGACCGACAAACATATCTACATGCCTCTAGCTACCATCCCAAACATACCAAACAGTCCATTGTATATAGCCAGGCACTACGTTACAGCCGTATCTGTTCCAATTCTACAGACAGAGACTCTCACCTAAGAGATCTACAGCAAACCTTTTTAGAACTAAAATACCCAGCAGATGAAGTTAGACAACAGATCAACAGAGCCAGACAGATACCCAGAGAGAACTTGCTGCAAGACAGACCCAAAAAAGAAAATAACAGAACACCTCTAGTCATCACATACAGCTCCCAAGTCAAAACAGTACAACGCATCATCAGAGATCTACAACCTCTCCTGGACAATGACAGTTCTCTTTCTCAAGCTCTGGGAGGAAGACCTTTCATTGCCTACAGACAGCCACCCAATCTTAAACAACTCCTAACCCACAATAATACTACAACCAGACGTAACACAGACACTGGCACCAGAGCCTGCAATAAACCCAGATGCCAACTTTGCTGCCACATACACCCGGACAACACCATTACTGGCCCCAACAACATCACACATACCATCTCGGGACTATTTAATTGCTCATCGTCTAACATTGTATATGCCATCAAATGCCAACAGTGTCCCTCAGCTCTCTATATTGGACAAACAGGCCAAACCTTACGCCAAAGAATAAACGGACATAAATCGGACATCAAGAATCACAAGACAGAGAAACCAGTAGGAGAACACTTCAATCTCCCAGGACATTCTATACAAGATCTCAAAGTAGCTGTATTACTACAAAGGAATTTCAGAAATAGACTGGAAAGAGAAGCTGCTGAATTGCAACTCATTACCAAACTTAAAACCATGGAGAGACCTGGTCTGAACAAAGACATTGGATTCTTATCTCATTATACATGACAAAGCCATTTTTCACCTTCTCACCCCTTGCTTTTTCCTGTAAGACCTATTGCAGTCGTTAAGAGCCGTCAACAGGCTCATCTCAGCTATCTGCCAACCACCCATTCCCACCACCCTTCTGAGTAATACCCCTCCCCACCTTCTCACTATATAGAAGGATCTGGCAACTTCTGTTTCAGTGTATCTGACGAAGTGTGCATGCACACGAAAGCTCATACCAAGAACTAACTTAGTTGGTCTTTAAGGTGCTACTGGAAAGAAAATTTTTTTTTTTTTGTTTTTGTATATAAAGCAGATACTTTGAGGGGACTTTCATTCATTCCTCCTCACCACTATGAGCTGAATAAAGAGCATGAAATCACTTTGCGACTCTGAGTATATTTCACTGGCGACGAGGATGGGATCCCGCTGAGCTGACTGCCACACACAGCACCGCAGCACCGCCACCTGCCGCACTGCTGCCTCGCACCGTGTATCCAGGCTTCAGCTCCGGGACACAAGGAACTCAGAATGGCAACCGACAGCAGCTTCTCGCCATTCAACCCAGCATCTGGAGACTGGGAAGCGTACGCCTCCCGTTTCACCTTCCTCCTAGAAGCCAAAGGGGTCACCGATGAAGAAGACGCCAAGAAGAGGGCGATATTCTTCAGCGTCCGCGGAGAGGAGACGTTTGAAATCTGATACTTCTTCACACGACTTCAAAAAGACATCTGCAAAAACAAACAAACAAACCTCCAATGGAAAGTAGCTCTGTAACCATTATCTCTCTTTTTCCACCATTGCTACTAACTTCTCCCCCTTATAAATTTGGGGAGAAAGTTATGCCTTTTGAACAGACTAAGTGAACTAAGCCTTCAGGATTTTTATTTAATTGTTTGTTTATATTGGAGAGGGGTGGTGTTTTAATCACAAAGGCCGGTTAGAAGATAGAGAAAGAATCATGATTGCCTTGTTTGTCATAATGGTTTTTTTTTTTAATAATAATAATAAAAAGATCCATGACTACATTTGCATCCAAGCAAGAAGTGGAAGATGGAAAGTCAATAGGGAATAATTTGAGCATTGATTACACAGGCCAAGATCCCGCAAGAGCTCCTTTGTGTATGAGCAAGAATTTCAGGGAGCTAAATGGGATTTGCTGACTCCCTTCTCCTCTTTGAACAGATGGTCAGATCAGAAACTGTCAGATCAGAAACTGCTTCAGAAACGGCCCCCAGTCTCAAAATCAGTTTACCATGTGGCATGACGTCCGTGGCTAATCAAGGGCCAGAAACTCAAATCCAAAGCTCCCTTGAGGACATGGAGTTAACTGCACAGTTCTTTGGTTATTTAAAGTGTAATTCTGTATACTTCTTCTAAAATGCATACGTCTTCCATCAACTCCCATAGGCCTTACAGTCATGTATCTGGCACAGGATTGCAGTATTAAAGGTGCAAAGGGGAGAGGTGCTTTTTGAAATACTAATAATGTCAATACCACAAACAAAATCAATCCTGCAGAGAAGTCACTTGAGAATAAGCACCCTACAGGGTTGGCCCCTCCTGCTGGGATGAGGGAGGAGGAGGAACTGTAAAATCTCTTTTTTATATAATATTTTTATTGATTTTCCCATTTTTAACATTCATATAACATCTTATTTTCTTTTACAAATTTTTAGCTCCACTGAGCTATTCGACTTCCCTCCATCCCGTCATCTGGTTTTTTTCATATATAACTACCTTAAATTTCCACACATTTATGCCATCACATTTCTACATTTTTCTTAATGTTGTATAAGTCTTTAAGCCTGTTTGTAGAAAAGTTCCTTCTAATAAACACCCCAAGATTTCACGCAATCCTGCTAGTGTCTTTATGTGTTTATAGTGATTGTCTATATATTGAATAAATGTACTCCACTCTCTCTGGAATAATAATAATAATAATAATAATTTATTATTTATTATTTATTATTTATTATTTATTATTTATTATTTATTATTTATTACTTATTACTTATTATTTATTATTTATTACTTATTACTTATTATTTATTATTTATTACTTATTATTTATTATTTATTACTTATTATTTATTATTTATTATTTATACCCCGCCCATCGGGCTGGGTTTCCCCAGCCACTCTGGGCGGCTTCCAACAAAATATTAAAATACAATAGTACATCAAACATGAAAAGCTTCCCTAAACAGGGCTGCCTTCAGATGCCTTCTAAAAGTCTGGTAGTTGTTTTTCTCTTTGACATCTGGTGGGAGGGCGTTGCACAGGGCGGGTGCCTCTGGAACGCTTGATCATTCTGGTTTCAGATTTTTCCCATCAGCTTTGCAAGTTCTGCATAGTCCATCATCTTCGTGTGCCATTCTTCTACCGTCGGTAATTCTTGTTGTTTCCACTTTGGGGCTAATAAAGTTCTAACTGCTGTAGTAGCATACCTAAACAATTTCTGGTCAGCTTCTGATACTTCCTCTCCTACCATACCTAATAAGAACGCTGTAAAATCTCCTTCCTCATCCCATCTCAGCCACATGTTGAATTAGGGTGGGTTTTTTTGTCATAATTAAACATTAGCCACACCCCTAACTATTTTGGAACTGGATACAATGTGGGGGGGTATGCCACTGGCTTGAAGGTTGGCCTGACTGGGGCACTGCCATGGGGCAGATAAAAAGGGGCCAAACACAGCCCTATGAACTGCAGCAAAATCCTTTTGGCACCAGCTCTGCCAGTGCACTTTTAATGCTTTATTTTCTCTCTGTCTTGCAAAGCTATGCCTTAGGGTATTTCCGTTGGGGGTGGGTGGGTGGGAAATTTGTCAGTTTTTATTTTCCTTTCATTAGGATATGATGACCCTGAGAAGGGTGAATGGATCTTTATGATAGTGCCATAACCCTCGCATCAAAAGCATCTGACTGCTCAGGGTTCTTTGATCTGTGCAGAAAGTGCATTCCGCAATCAGCCTCAATTTGAAAACATGATACAAATGTCTAACAACTACTGATTTTACTGCAACAACGATCACTTACATCAGCAAACTTCATTTTATGGCCTTACCCTTGACAAACATATTTATCATCTGTAGGCTTGTTTAAAAAAGAGAGTTTGGGTTATGCTCTTTGAATCAATATCCTCATTACTTTTAATTAAAAGGGAATGAAGACACATGGGAACTAATTTGAATAGCATCTCCATCTTGCATTAAAGATTCACAAGCAGTTCACAGTGCACGCCGTAGAAAGAAACATAGGCAGTGTTTTCTAATGAGATACTAGCATGTACGTGGGTGTGCAAAAAATATAGAAAGGTGGTATGGTTAAGAAAAGTGTTCTTAACAATGCTTAATTAAAAATAGTTCTGAAGGGTTTACATGACCACAGCTTATCACATGATAACTGCATCTGTCACTTGATGGCTCGGTTGAGTTCAGGCACATATGGTGTCAGCTCAAACTCTTTACAAAGTACATTGTGATTTAGAAGGATTTGGCAATACTTCCCCTTAAGAAGACACTTGTTTGGTAATTTAATAATATCAGTATGTTCTTCCTTGGCGTCTACTTGAAGATCACCAAAGAATGTTTGGTGGTGCTCTCCTTTTCTCTCTCTTTAGATAAGGTTGCCATACATCCTGAATTTCCTGGACAGATCCAGAATCCTGCAACCGCAAGCAGTGTCCGGGCCGAAAGTGACAAAATTGAATGAATGAATCTTTATTTGTGTCAGCCATCGGCTATAGCAACAAAACAACAATGCGATATACAAAGAACAGAAATAAAAAGTTGATTATATAAAACACGCTTTAGGGTCCTGAATCAGCAGTCAAATAATGGACCTTATTCTGATTGCCCCAGCTAAAAACCTTGCAGCCTTTGCTGTCAGAGGGCCAGTGTGGTGTAGTGGTTAAGAGTGGTAGATTCGTAATCTGGGGAACCAGGTTCGTGTCTCCGCTCCTCCACATGCAGCTGCTGGGTGACCTTGGGCTAGTCACACTTCTCTGAAGTCTCTCAGCCCCACTGACCTCACAGAGTGTTTGTTGTGGGGGAGGAAAGGAAAGGAGAATGTTAGCCACTTTGAGACTCCTTCGGGTAGTGATAAAGCGGGATATAAAATCCAAACACTTCTTCTTCATCATCATCTGCTCATCTTGACCTGCCAAGAGAAAGGACACTGTGGCAGTGGTGGGCGACCCAGAATGGACAATACAAGAGGGATGATGATCTCATTCCTCAAGTCTTTCTAAATAGTGCAAGCCAGAAGGGCACGCGCCACTGATACAGTACTGCCATCTCCACATAAGCATTTTTTGTATGGAAAAAGTGACTAAATGTCTGGGAAAATCTGGACATGTGGCAGTCCGTGTCGTTTTTACTGATTTTCTTCAGAAATCTCTCAAAAATATCCAATTTCTTTGCTAACAATTTTGGCTGAAACTAAAAAAGCTCAACAACTTTGGCCAAAAAAAAAAAGCAGCTCAAAATTTTTCTATCCTGATTTTCACTTTTTGAAATATGGCAACCCTATTTTAGATTAATTGGTACTAAAGCTGTGTACCAGATTTGGCTGAGGCCCACACCAAATGGGCCAAATTCAGAGGCAGATTCCTGCTTAGGAGAAGCTGAGAAATTTTGGCTGAAGCACAAAGTTCTAACCAAGTCTCTTAGGAAAAAAATTAAAAAATTGTCCAGTAGCACCTTAGAGACCAACCAAGTTTGTTCTGGGTATAAGCTTTCATGTGCATGCAGACTTCTTCAGATACACACGAAAGCTTATACCCAGAACAAACTTAGTTGCTCTCTAAGGTACTACGGGACAATTTTTTAATTTTTAAAATTATTTTGACTGCGTCAGACCAACATGGCTACCTACCTGAATCTAAGTCAGAAGACATCTTAAGGCAGCCCTGTTCAGGGAAGTTTTTAATATGTAACGCTGTACTGTTTTTAGCACTTGATTGGGAGCCGCCCAGAGTGGCTGGGGAAACTCAGCCAGATGGGCGGGGTATAAATAAATTATTATTATTATTATTATTATTATTATTATTGTTGTTGTTGTTGTTGTTATTATTATTATTATTAAGTCCCTTAGGAGTTCCTCACAGTCCCGTCTTAACATGGCGATGGGGAACCTGAGATCCTCCAGGCAACAATTCCCATCATCCCTGACCATTGGCTATATTAGATGGGGTTAATGGGAATTGGGAGTCGCACAACATTTGGTGAAGCACAGGTGTTCTTCCTAAACAGCTTGGACCATTAACCAACCTACATGTAGTCTGCAGTGATACCTGCCAACGTGGTCATCTTTGTTGTACCATCTGCACCATAGAATCAGATGGGGAAAGTTGCTTGTTGGTTTCCCTATAATTATGGATTTTTCTTCTTTAGAGACTCAGTAGATCTGGACTCTGAAAAACAGTTTGCATGATGAAGTTATCACCTGAGAAATACGTTTGCAAGCAGAATTTCTACAGACATACTGGACATTGCATGCTGCGATAGGTGTTGGGTGTGGGGTACCAACTAGGGCTATGCATAGCATCTCAAATCTGCCCTGCGCCCCCAACCGGTGACCCCACAGATCAATCCAATTCATCTGGTGCTGCCCTCAGGGCTACCTGCTCCCCCCCCCAAAAAAACAAATCAGGGGCAAGGGTTAAGAAAGGTTGGGCAGAAGGCAAACTGCAGCTGAATGGCGACAGTGCTGCAAATGACAGATACAGGGCATAATCGAAAACAATGCCTTATTACATCCCTACATCCAGTTCATGAGAATCATAAAATCATAGCATTGTAGGGTTGGAAGAAATCCCAAGAATCAACATCTTTTTTATTATTATTATTAAGGATTTTCTTGTTTTACAGAAGTAAGTGTAAAGTCTTGTATTTTTTCCATGTAACATTTTTACAAATCTGGTTCATTTGTTGAGACATTAGGGGGAGAAGGGAAAAAAAGGGGGGGTGGAGAGAGTGAAGAAGATGGGTGGGGGTGGGGTCGGGTGGCGATGTTTCTATTATGCTTAATTTATGTAGGGTTTGGTGTCAGCGTTGCTTGTTTTGTTCACTTGTGTTCCTTTTGTGGTGAGAGAGGTTGGGGTTGGCCTAGGGTGTGGTTGTTTGTTTGTGATTGGCTGTGGTGATCTTTGTTTTCATGTGTGAGTGGGGTGGGTGGGTGTTTTGGATCAGGTTAGCCATATTGATTTGTATGCTGTTGGTGGATTATTGTCATTGTCTTGTTGGGCTGTGTGTGTGATAAATGGGAGCCATACCAGGGTGAAGGCATCTTCTTCTGTTTGTCCCCGTGTCAGTTTCAGTTTATTGGTCAATTTTTCTAGTAGGGCTGTTTCCCATACTATTTGGCACCATTGGTCCATACTTACTCCTGACAGGTCTCTCCAGTGTCTGGTTATGGTGTTTCTGGCTGCTGAAAGTAGGTGGGTTATGAGTTCTTTGTGGTGTAAATGGGCATTGTTGTCTTGGAAGATGTCCCCCTGCAGTGCAGGAATCACAGCCATCCAACCTCTGCTTAATAACCTCCAATGAAGGAGAGTCCATCACTTTCTGATACTTATTGCCACACTTACCTCTCCCCCTTTGAATGCAATCTCCTTCCTCATTAATTTATGGAGAATAGTTGGGGTGAGATGGGAGAAATTTTCAGCACACTTCTATTCCCTTTTCCATCCCAAGGCCAACTTCAATCTTAGTTCAGCTTCAATTAACATCAATCTTCGCTGAATTTCAATTGACTTGCCTGCCAATGCTCCTGAATTATTCCCCCCACCTCCAACACACACACACACACACACACACACACACACACACACTTTCTGTTAAATAGTCCTGGAAGTCATCCTAAAGCTGAACGGGGTGAGGAGGCGAGGAGTTGAAATAACGTGCTAGTCAAACTATTAATATTGATCTCAGCACTTCCTGCAGTTTAGCACCATACGACCATCATCCTCACACATTTTCTTTGACTGGAGAGTTGAGTGTGACAGCACTAAGTATTGCCACCTCACCTCCTCTCCCCCCTTCTTCTTCTTCCCCAACCCCATTCTGTATACAACACTAATGTTTCACTTGAAATGTTAAAAGAGGAAGACTCTGCAACCTGAAAAAGAGGCGATGCATGTGCTTTTGTAAACCAAGAAAATCTTTAATTTTCTTTAATCTTTAATAGCCTGCAGACTGTCTTGCCAGAGTGGTGCATGCTCTGGTTATCTCCCGCTTGGACTGCTGCAATGCGCTCTACGTGGGGCTACCTTTGAAGGTGACCCGGAAACTACAACTAATCCAGAATGCGGCAGCTAGACTGGTGACTCAGAGCGGCCGCCGAGACCATATAACACTGGTCTTGAAAGACCTACATTGGCTCCCAGTACGTTTCCGAGCACAATTCAAAGTGTTGGTGCTGACCTTTAAAGCCCTAAACGGCCTCGGTCCGGTATATCTGAAGGAGCGTCTCCTCCCCCATCGTTCTGCCCGGACACTGAGGTCCAGCTCCGAGGGCCTTCTGGTGGTTCCCTCACTGCAAGAGGCCAAGTTACAGGAAACCAGGCAGAGGGCCTTCTCGGTAGTGGCACCCACCCTGTGGAACGCCCTCCCATCAGATGTCAAAGCGATAAACAACTACCTGACATTCAGAAGACATCTGAAGGCAGCCCTGTTCAGGGAAGTTTTTAATATGTGACATTTTAGTGTATTTTTCTTCTTTGTTGGAAGCCGCCCAGAGTGGCTGGGGAAACCCAGCCAGATGGGCAGGGTACAAATAAATTATTATTATTATTATTATTATTATTATTATTATTATTATTATTATTATCATTATCATTATTATTATTATTATTATTATTATTTTAATAATAATAAAAATTAAAAGAAAAAGAATGAGTTCAGGGGAAGGGAAGGTGTGGGAAGGTAAGAAAAACTGGTCTGTAGGGAGATGGGAAGCACCACGAAGAAGTGGAGTCACAGGCACCAAATGTCATCTAAGAAACGCAGCTTCTGTGGCAGGGCCGTATTGCATAACGGAATCTTTCCTTCACGTTGCGTAGCTGTGAGGCAGCCTCTGCACAGAAGACAGTAAGCAGAAATGACAGAAAGGCCAAAACGGCATCACAATAGGGGTAGTTCATCACAACTTGTCAAGAGAAGCATTTGTCCTTGGTCAAAGACAGCAGATGAAGACACTCACCCTGCGTGACCATTTTAGCTTGCTGGTTTAAAAAGGCCCAAAGTGTTAAAAACTTTTATCTTGAATTCGCTCACAGATTTTATTTACATCTTCCTTCCTTCCTTCCTTCCTTCCTTCCTTCCTTCCTTCCTTCCTTCCTTCCTTCCTTCTCTCTGTGTTTTGTAGTTTGTTTCCTCAGTTCCACATCAAGATATTTGTTTCCTCACGGTCCACTTGTCAGCTGTGACCCTTTGGCGCCTAGTTTGTGGCCAGTCAGGTGAACCCACATTATCTTTTTGGCTGAAAGTTGTTCTAAAGTGTTTTTAAACTGGATTTAATTGTTGTAATCCACCCAGGGATTTTAGGATGAAGGATGCTTTAGCAACAACAACATGTACACCACAGCACCACAGATTGGACCTGATTTAACAGTCCTTCCTTCTCTGTAGGAAAGCGTGGGGGATCATAGCTTTGTGAGGGGGCTAGGAACTGAAATGGACCCGAAAGGAATTTTTATGCATTATGTACTGAGGTCAGAACCAAATCACGTGGTTGGTGCGCAGCTGCAGCAAAAATATATTGTTAATAAATAAGGTTAGAATGACTAACAAATTCAGGTAATAAAACAAATGGACTGTCAATGAATGGCTAATGAAATGAATGTGATTGGTGCAAATAAATAATGAAATGAGTGTTGTCATTAAAATAAAAAAACTAATGGAGAAATGAAATGAACAATATTTGGAAAGTTTATCGTTCTTATCTTGCCTTAGGATCATCCCTTGTTCCATCATGCCTCACTTTTCCAATGCCCCAACCTCCTTTGTCATTGTGTTGTTTGGCTCACTCACCTTGTTGTGTGCCATACTTTAATCATTGTCTCTGAACTTAATATGCAGGAAAGTAGTGTAGCTCTGTGGTACGGCATCTGCCTTGCATGCCAAAGACTCCAGGTCCAATCCCTGGTATCTCCGTGTAGCGCTAGAAGATATCACTTCTCTGAAATTGTGGAAAGCCTCTGCCAATCCGTGTAGACAATACTGAGCTGGATGGATCAATGGTCTGACTCAGTATATGGCAGCTTCCTATACAGTGGTACCTCTGGTTACATACTTAATTCGTTCTGGAGGTCCATTCTTAACCTGAAACTGTTCTTAACCTGAAACACCACTTTAGCTAATGGGACCTCCTGCTGCTGCTGCGCCGCCAGAGCACGATTTCTGTTCTCATCCTGAAGCAAAGTTCTTAGGTAAAGGTAAAGGGACCCCTGACCATTAGGTCCAGTCATGGCCGACTCTGGGGTTGTGGCGCCCATCTTGCTTTATTGGTTGTGGGAGCCGGCGTACAGCTTCCGGGTCATGTGGCCAGCATGACTAAGCCGCTTCTGGCAAACCAGAGCAGTGCACGGAAATGCCGTTTACCTTCCCGCCGGAGCGATACCTATTTATCTACTTGCACATTGACGTGCTCACCCCGTCGCGGGGATTCGAACCGCGACCTTCTGATCGGCAAGTCCTAGGCTGTGTGGTTTAACCCACAGCACCAACCCGAGGTAATATTTCTGGGTTAGTGGAGTCTGTAACCTGAAGCGTATGTAACCTGAAGCGTATGTAACCCGAGGTACCACTGTATCCCTAATTTCTAGACTGGAACCTGTAGGGTTCATGCTGTTTTAGCTGCTGCTGGCTGTTTGGACACTTACAGAAAGTCATTGGTTAAGAATGGAAACCACCATTTTACTAACAAGCTGCAGTTAAAGAGGGGAATGGCCAAAACATCAGAGCGAAACAAGGTATCCGTCTGATTTCTGCCTCCTGACAACCTGAGCAGGTTTTAACGAACAGTTCCCAATCTCCGTTAATTTGAATAAGATTAAGAGTCTGCTTGCTCTCTTGGTAATGGCATATTGGACGTACTGTGCAATGTACTAGCAAGATGCCTTTTTAAAAACAGCTTCATTATGCTCCCTTCAGGTAGAGGGGATGGCCAGAGGCAAAATCTTGCCCGAGATGGATCACTGGGCTGATCTGATATGGCAATTCCTGCGTTTTCTGTGTTCACAACGAAGATAAGGTTTTAACCAAGCAGAAAGGTTTCACAGCTGGCTGGAACAAATCCATTTTGTTGTTAGGGAAAAGGGAAGAAGGGGGAAAATACATTTTTAATCAGAGTTTACCGACATTAGTCAACCAGTTGTCTGCCTGTGTGGAGTGGTGCTGGCAGGAGGATTGCTGGCAGATCGATGGGAAGAAACAAAATTTCTTTGCATTATTGCACCGGGAAGCCATGTTGGCTGAACAGGCTGGGCACAGAAAATGGAAAACGTTCAGAACAAGAGTGGAGCCAGAGTATAATTTGTCAAGGGAAGGGTGCTGCCAGGGCAGAGACTGATGGGTCATGGTAGCACTTGTGGAGAATTTGGAAAATTATGGGTGGAGTCAAAAGAACATGGGAAAGCGTGTTCTCCTTCATGGAGAGCATGTGTTGTGGTGGGGGCCGACAAGACACTCCGAAGTTGTGGGGCGAGCTAATTGATCATTGGCCACTGTTGTGATAGGGCTTCCCTTGTTGTTGGGAAGAAGTTAATGTTGCCATTCTGTGATTGACAGACTGAAATGTTAAAGCTCCCTGCACGAAGCGTAGAGCTTCCTCTTTTCGCTCCGTGCATCGGATTGCCTGTCCCCCCTCCCTATATTTAGGGTTGTTCGCATTGACCTTGCTGTGCCTGTCATGGGGTCGTCCGCTCTTGGGGCAGGGGCCCGGTAGGAATTTTATCCATCTGGCTGATTGGCTGGTGCCATTTGGTTTTTGCCTACTGCATAGCAAATCGTCACAACTTGTAAGGTTGCAGTTAGGCATTGGTTTATGGTTTGGTTGGTTGAGGGGCATGGATTGGCTGTGCCTGCCCCTCTAATGCTGCTGCTGCAAGGGATTCCATTAAAGGAATACAGGGGCTCACTATTGCTTTTGTCCAACCCTGTCAAGGAGCTAGGGCCACGCAAGAGCCCCTGGTTGCATTTGGGGAAGGCTGAGGGCAGGTTCCCTGCTCCGTCGCTATCCCCTTTTCTGGCTTTCGCAGGCTTGCGAAATGCCAATCTGTCCCCACTGGGGGCAGATAGTCACAACCAGTGCCTAAGCAACCACTCACATTTTTGTGTGTTTTAATAAAGTTGTGGCCAAAATTATGCCAAAAACCTTAAACAAAAATTCCATGTGATGTGTGAGTTATTTGGGGTGGCTTGGGGATCTCGACACGCAAGAACCTGCTGAATTGGGCCAATGGACCATCTTGTCCAGCATGCTGTTTTTGCAGGGTCCAACCAAATGCCTGTAGGAAACCCATTGGCAGGATCTGAGCACAAGGGCACCCTCCCCTTTTCAGATAACCTTTAAACTCTTGAAAGGGAGAGCTTCCTGTTTCCATTTTAACAACCTAGATTACTTATATGTTTTGTTGCAAGCCACTTTGGGATGGATTTTTTTAAAAAAGCAAACCAGGTTAAAAATTAATCAGATTAATTTATCTGAGCAGTTCAACAATGCAGCCAATGAACCTACAGATTCCCTTCACCTAGACCTTCTAGCAGAGGCTGAGCAACCATCCATTTGGGATGTCCCAGCTTCCGACTGCTTGCTTATAAATTCCCCTTCAACACTCTGATTCTCTGTGTCCATTCATGTTACTCTTTCTTCAGTTTGGGGAAGGTTTTGAGTAGCATGCAGGTCGTGGGTATCAGGTGGTTGCCTGGCAACCTCACCCTTTGATTCGGTTTGCCAAGACCAGAAGCCACGACGCTGATGGTAAAACAAAGTGGTAGGCAAGCTGTTGAACCATGTGGGGAACAGTGGTAGTGGGAGAGATGAAGGGACATTTTGGATTGCTCTAGGTTTTCTGGACATCTAGGGTTGGCTCTGGTAAATTATGTGTATGTATAAAGTCAAAAAATGTAAATGCACAATTTCTACTTTTGCTAATTAAATGGGATCGGGGGGAAATGTGCATATACTGTAAAGGATAATCAGTTGATGTGTCCCCTGTAATTTAGTGGAGGGAGATTTAATGGCTGAGTGTAGCATTAGTAAAGAAAGAACACCCCAGAGAGAGCTGACTTGGGCTTTTCCTTTCATTGCACAGCTGCAATGTTTCGTCAATTTCCTTTGGATGAAGATCAAATTGTAAATTGCCACCATCATCGTCTGCTAAAGCTACTGTGCATTGCGTAGTATAGTCACAATGAAAATAAGATGTCATTTTATAAAAGCGGGCTCATGTTTGTTTGTTTTAAAAAACTTATAACAAGATGGAAATGGTGGGTTCCTTATCTGACAGATAGTCCAGTCTCGGGGAAATTAAGAATGATAACTTCACTGCTATCCAGCTTGCCTTTATTAGATATTTAATTTTTTTAAGAGAACAGAGCTGCTAACACAATACATATTAGTAGGGTAGACATACAGTGGTAAAGGTATAGGGACCCCTGTCGTGGATGACTCTGGGGTTCTGGCGCTCATCTCGCTTTATTGGCCAAGGGAGCCGGCGTACAGCTTCCGGGTCATGTGGCCAGCATGACTAAGCCGCTTCTGGTGAACCAGAGCAGCGCACGGAAATGCCGTTTACCTTCCCGCCAGAGTGGTACCTATTTATCTACTTGCACTTTGAGGTACTTTTGAACTGCTAAGTTGGCAGGAGCAGGGACTGAGCAATGGGAGCTCACCCCGTCGCGGGGATTCGAACTGCCAACCTTCCAATCGGCAAGCCCTAGGCTCGGTGATTTAGACCACAGCGCCACCCATGTCCCAGACGTACAGGTGGTACCTCAGATTAAGAACTTAATTCATTCCAGAGGTCCATTCTTAGCCTGAAATGGTTCTTAACCTGAGGCGTGCTTTCGCTAATGGGGCCTCCCGGTGCTGCTGCACCGCTGGAGCACGATTTCCGTTCTTATCCTGGGGCAAAGTTTTTAACCTGGAGCAACCACTTCCTGGTTAGCGAAGTTTGTAACCCGAAGTTTCTGTAACCCGAGGTACCACTGTACTGAACCACTCGTGGATCATTCCACTTTATTCTGCAATGTTTCCTCCATAATGCAATGTTGTCTGAGGGGCACTCTTGCCCTCTAGTTCAACAAAATTGGGACAATCCCTCTCCCCCCAGAAATGTCATATGAACAATTACAGGATTTCTGCAGGAATCTAGGGGGTATGTAACAACTGGAAACAAAGCAGGATGCCTGCTCTGAAACTTTCAGGAAGGAATGAACAGTGCTGAGAGCCGTATAAACCACTCCAACAATATCATGAATGCAAAACTGAAAGGTCATTTTGAGGCACCCCCATAGGAAGGCATGGAATGAGGGAAGGAGGGAGAGGGAGGAAGAAGGATCTGGTAGGGAAGTGTCTGCTGCATCATCCGCTCTCCTCCATGATGAGTAAGGGAGTACAGCTGTCCTAAGCCCGGAGTGATCTGGGGTCCTGTGACATTGAAGAAACCTATGAAGAAAGGTTGCAGTATTTGGGATAGCTTAGTTTAGAGCATGGGTAGACAAACTAAGGCCCAGGGGCTGGATCCAGCCCAATTGCCTTCTAAATCCAGCCCATGGACAGTCCGGAATCAGCGTGTTTTTACATGAGTAGAATGTGTCCTTTTATTTAAAATGCATCTCTGGGTTATTTGTGGGGCCTGCCTGGTGTTTTTATACGTGTAGAATGTGTGCTTTTATTTAAAATACACCTCTGGGTTATTTCACTGTAAACAAGTGGTTCTATACCATTTCTATACCAGCAGATTCTTCTTATATTCTTATGACATCATCAAATAATCAGTGGCAGGGGAGGGAGAGAAATCAAACGGAGAGAATGAAAAAGAAAATGCAGGTCAATAAAGAGAATTCAACTCTTACGAAGCTCCAAGAGCAGACCATTAGGTAACTCCCAACATCTAAAGGAGAATGGCAAAGTGTGAGACAATTCCTGCAAGACATTTCTGAGATAAGATAGCCACAGCTCACAGCGTTGATCCATAGCAGTTGAATTTGGTTCAAGACTCAGGAGCTAGAAAATTTCCCAGCGTCGTTCTAAATGAAAGGTTTCATCCACAAAATGGTTAGGATGCCTTTTGTCCTTACACAAATAAGTCATTTTTCTTTGCAGGAAGGTGAAAATGGAAGAGACAAAGTATTAACAAGCTTAATCAAAATAAGACCACAGAGCCAAAAAGTGTGCAGAGAGCAAAAGAGACTAAAGGGAGAACTGATATAATATGATGTTGTGACAGTCTTGGTGATCTTAATGGCTTAACAAGAAGAGCACAATGTAGAGGAGGAGGAGATCAGAGCACATGGCAGCTGAGTGGATTACAGGAGAGGGGTGCCATGATTCAGGACCACAATATCCGGAAATCTCCTGAGCGGATCAAAAAACACCCTTCTGGGAAGATCGTTTTGTCCAAATCAATGGAACTTTCATCTAACCTATAGTGCTCAGGATCACGGCCTCAGTGGGTTTAGATTTCACAGGAGCTACATGAAAGGCAGTTGTCAACAGAGCAGAGACGCCATCTTGTGAGGGTCACATGTGTGTGATGTTGTGTGTGACATCAGGATGTTGGGAGAAGCCAGGGGCGGAGCCAAATGCAGCAAGTGAATGGCTTCTATGGCTAGCAGCTCCTCCTCTGTCTCCTTCTGGTACCACCACTGGCAGGAGGTTGCTTTTTCCTGGTGCTATGTATTGAAGTTCTCACCCTGGCCACCAGGGGAATTGTGTATATAGTTTTCACTCAGGTCCACGTAAGTTAGTTTAGGCGGGAAACCCTGGGTTGTTGTTGTTACAGTGTTGACAGCCGGCTGCCTATAAAAGCAGGCCGGCTGAACTGTTTGATTTCAGTTCCTGCTTACTATAAAGAACCACTTGGAGAAATCTCTGTGTCGTCTGCTATGTCCACCCACAACTTAATACCTTCCCCTCCACAACAGGAGGAGGAGGAGGAGATGGTCACTGGAAAAGCACCACACTTGGCTCCACGCTTTGCCTCCACACTTTTTGGACATGGGATTGGCCCCTAGCTCAAAAATATTGGAAGGGCAAGGGACTGAGCCCCCAGGAACTGGTGACCTTGCAACACAGTGGGGGCCTCCTGGCCTGGGACTGGCAGCATAGAACACGAAGGTGCCAATGTGATTGCACCCTCCAAGCAGCCTACAGTGGTACCTCGGGTTACATACGCTTCAGGTTACATACGCTTCAGGTTACAGACTCCGCTAACCAAGAAATAATACCTCGGGTTAAGAACTTTGCTTCAGGATGAGAACAGAAATCGTGCTCCGGTGGCGCAGCAGCAGCAGGAGGCCCCATTAGCTAACGTGGTGCTTCAGGTTAAGAACAGTTTCAGGTTAAGAACAGAGCTCTGGAATGAATTAAGTTCTTAACCCGAGGTACCACTGTATTGGCTCCTGACTTGATCTAGCTTGGTGATAGGAATAGAGAATAAATGCAATTCAGTTCACATTTACAGTGCTACCTTGGGTTACAAACAATCCTGCTTACGAACGCTTTGGGTTACGAACTCCACAAATCCGGAAGTAGGTGTCCCGGGTTGTGAACTTT
The DNA here is from genome assembly GCF_964270895.1 of Podarcis filfolensis. Classification (NCBI taxonomy): domain Eukaryota; kingdom Metazoa; phylum Chordata; class Lepidosauria; order Squamata; family Lacertidae; genus Podarcis; species Podarcis filfolensis. The sequence continues at coordinate 109,252,941 of NC_139606.1, forward strand.
GCCCCTGGATACGAACACAATCCGCTTGTGGGGCCGCAGGAGGCCTATGTAGGGAATGCGCGCCTCGGGTTAAGAACGCTTCGGGTTAAGAACGGACTTCCGGAACGAATTAAGTTCGGAACCCAAGGTACCACTGTAAAGGCAAACCTGTGTAATCAGCACTTTCCAAAATGATACCTGAACTGAAACATCTCCAGCCTTCAAAATTTGAACTTATTTGAGGTTTGCAATTCAGTTTTCACATACAGCCTGAATGACAAAATCTTGTTTCATAAATGCACATGCAAAGATCATGAAAAAGGATTAGTTAAAATTATGCACAGAAACAAATAAAGGAAAATAAAACTAAATATAAGTGTCTGACTACATTTTCAAATTAATATATTGGAAGATATTTGGCCCCAAAAGGCATATGGGTATTTTGAGGTCTACTAGTAAGGTACACAGGATTTCTCTTGTCAGGTTACAAACAAGATGAGACTTGTACCTAGTATTTTAAGGTAGGTTTGCAAGGGGATGATTTTAAACCATGCAAGCAGGTAGTGATCCATAAGAATGAAGAATGAACCAGGTAAAAAGTCCAGTCAAGCACAACTCCTCACACCACTGATGTTCAAAGCCTTCTAATTCATCAGCGACACGTGGATCAAAGTCTTAAGATCACCTTGAGAAGTTCAAAACATTTTTAATAAGTTCTCTTTTATAGTTGGCAGACATTCTATACAAGGAAAAAGAACAGTTGCTGAGAATATATTAACTTGGATGAAACCAGCCTAATGCACACCAAAGATGATTCCACCCGTAAATCATTTGATTTTATGGTCACGTTAAACAAAGGATAGCTAACATGCTGTCCTCAAAATGCTGCTAGACTACAACACCCATCACCCTTGACCATTGGCAATGTTGGCTGAGGCTGATGGGAGTTGTAGTCCAACAACTTCATCAACAACACCATGACAATCCCTACTTTAAACTCATGAAAGCCTTTTAGATGACAAAACATCATCCATGCACAGACTAAACCTTTAACTGGAGCTTAGTGACAATTTTTATTTTTGTTCCCATTGTAAGAGGGTGATGTTATGGCATTAATGAAACCAATTAAATTCAGCAGAGACCAACAAGGCGGAGAGAGTGACCCAGCAAAAGCAAATGCCTGTTGGGCTCCAATTCACTAGCAAAACCACACTCGCCCATCAAGAAGAGACCTGTCAGCTCAGTTTATGCTGATAAGGTCAGACAGATTTCATAGCTGGGTCTTGCTGGGTCTTGCTTTATTTTCTTTCCGTAGTCTTTGAATTGGGGAAGCTTTCAAGTCGTTATATAAGCAACTGCTGCAAACAATCACTTTGAGAAGAAAGAAAGAAAGAAAGAAAGAAAGAAAGAAAGAAAGAAAGAAAGAAAATGTTGTAAACAAAAATTGCCATTTTCCCTTATGGGATATCCAAGAGCCCATATAGAGTCCTTACATAGGTTCCCTATTGGTAGGAGAGAATAACAGAGACCAACCAGAGAATATTGAGAAGCAAAGCAGCTAGTAAGCTTGATCTTTATTGATCTGTTGCAACAGGGTGCTCCCCTCACCCTCAGGAGAGAGAAGGAACCCAGAAAAATGGCCCGCAAGGCCTTATAAAGACTTTTGAAATTGCCACCCTGTAGATCAAGACCACCCCCAGAAACATCATACATACATCACAGAAGAAGCGGTCTAAACAGAAATTTGAATGTTGTTTTTCTCCTGTCCTTGTTTATCTCCTGTCTGGCAGGTTACTTGATTGGATTGCCTGGGGACCCTGGCCTGTCTTTTGTAATGATAAATACTTAGTTCCTGGGCCAGGTCACAGGCTCACACCCTATTCAAACACAGACATACCCTTAAGACAGGATTTGTGAAGGAAAAGACAATGGGGAGGCTTTTCCATTTTCTTTTGACCTTGCAGAGAAAATATTTGGTCAGTTTGGGAATCAAAATGGTTCCAGGTCTGTCTTCCTGTGCTGATCTATGTATGTGCTTGGTTGGTACACTTATGAACATTTAGCATATATCTAAGACCTCAAAATTCCTATCACAAAAGAAAGATTCATATTTGGAGGAGGTTGAGTTTTGTATCGCGTAGGTCGAAGCTCAGGGTGCAGAGTTATGGATTCTCTGTGGCCCCATGTGCAGTGAAGCTTCGAAGGGATGAGTGGGGAATAAAGGCCACAAAGTTGTGGTAAAATAAGGCCACAACTTTATTGATTGAACT